>NC_134195.1:2001502-4964966 GCF_964188355.1 Buteo buteo | reverse complement strand
GCGGTGCGGGGCGGGCGGTCACAGCGGGGTACGGCCCCCGGGGACCCCCGGGTCTGGCTTTTCTTCGTTCTTTTCCCTTCCCGACTTCACGAGGGCTGAAGGTGTGTGTGGGGGGGTTTCTGGAGGAGCACGGTGCAGTATGCCCTCCTCCCCCCCCGCCGGTCGAGGCTGATGTAGGTAAAGGACATAAAGCTCAAAGAAAAAAAAAAAGAGAAAAATAAAAAAATAAAGGCAGAATTATACCTCGCGTACCGACTCTTCAGTAAAGCGCATCCCTGGCTGTTTTGGCAGGGAAATTACTTAAGCTTCTCAGTCTTTTCATCCTGTTTTTAATTAAAAATGTGCCCACGCTAACAGGTCCCCCTTGCTGGCAGGCTGGGCGCTGTGGCCCACCCCAGATAAAGTTGTCAGATCGGGGTTCAGGTTTGTAATTCAAGTCTGACCTGCGCCTGGGTAATCGTGAGTGCCTCTCGACTCTGGTTCCTATGTTAACGTCTCCCACGGTTGGTTTTTTTAACAGTGCATGTGGCCCTCTGCATGTATCAGGGTTATTCCGTGAATTTCATGTAGCGTTTGACTCAGAACGGTCTTGTTCTTTTGTGACTTTAAAACTTGAATGCTAGCCGAACCTCGGCAAGAATTTGAAGCGTTCTTTAGCTGAACTGCGTTTCTTCCCCTTGCTGTGAAGCAATGTTTGTTTCTGAGGAACATACCGCTACTGTTGTAGCAGCTCAACGTAGGAGAATCAGACTTCTCTTTCATGAAACGCGGTAGTGGCCTTTGTAAAAACAAATTTTCATGGCCTAACCACGCGTGGTTTGTATCATCAGGAGTTCAGGCTGGTAACTTAATATGGAGGAATTTGAAAGGGCTCACTGGGTAGGAGCGAATGAAGAATTTCTATTTGAAAGTACTTGTTTTGCCACTGCTTTTTAGGAACCTGAAGCAGTTAGCACCACATAGGTGATGTTAATGGTACTGTGTTTCCATTTTTAGGATTATAACTTCTGAAGTAAAATAATGTTGTTGCTTCGTAGAAATACTGATTTCACAACTCTGGAAATTGAAATCCTCTGTCTGACCCAAGTCAGCCTAAGCAGTTAAGCAGATCGCTTTGTCTTTGTAACTGACTTGCTTCTGGAGACTTTGACAGAAGATGTCACTTTCGGGAACAGTGAATAAGTGTAGAGATAGAAGGCACCTGTACCGAGAAGATCAAGACTGTAATTAGCAAATATTTTTATATAGGCCATGAAACAGATACAGACTCGTTAGGATGTTAGCTCTCATTGCTGTCGTTCTGTCATTGCAACGTTAGCTGGTGTATTGGCCTATTACTTCTGCTAGATGACATTTCTGATTGCTGTTGTCGTATAATGATCCACAAAATCTCTTTTGCTGTATTTTTCCAAAACCAACGGCAGAGTTACTCCTTGATTGTCTGGATGGTCCTTTTTATTACATCCTTGCTACTGAATATATGATAAATTCAAAACTTCAGCCTTTGGCTTGTTACTGCAGTGGAAAGGGAACTTATTATCTCCCCTTCCTCTCTTTTCTTCTATAGTTTCCTGGCTAGCTTTGTGGGAGCGTAAGGAAAGGTATTTGCTCTCTTATGTGTCACCTCGCATCTACTGTCAGCTAAAGAAGAGGGACAAGGTCAGCGGTGTCTGCTTCTTTTCCAGCCTTTGTTTTTTGTACCTTGTGTTGCTGTTGGCTCCGCAGAGCTCATGGCTTTCCTCAGGAGAAGCTACAACAGTAGCAACTCAAAAAGCAATGCCCAGATAGCTTTGTTTGCTGGTCATGGTCTTGAGCAGCAGCGAAACTACCCGGAGTATCTGTGTTTTTCATGCTCCTTGAGCATAAAAGCTGCTTCCAGACTCATGGAGACAGGTGCTGTATCAATTTACTTGCTGCAGGTTTGAAATCAAAACCAAGGCATCTTTGAATCTGAAGCGTATGTTCTAGAAAATGTTGCCCGTTTGCATCGGACTGATGGTTTCTAAGCTGTGGATATTTCCCCCACCCCCTTGCTCTGTGTTTTGAGGAAGGGGGATTGCTGGTGGGGATTTATTAGAGGTGTTTGAAGGAGTTTTTAGATGGCTGAAAACTGGCTGTGAAACCAGATGCTACCGTGTTTCGGTTAGTTTAGTCAGACCCGGGGCAAGGTGCTGGGCGCTCGTCACTGGACACCCTGCTCCCCTGAAGTAGGTCATCTGGCTTGTTGAAGAGGCGGAGAGTTGAGGCGCTCTGCAGGAAAGCTGCTTTCTACTTCTACTGAAATAATAAACTTAAAGGCAATACACTTTATCCTTGTATTTACTAGGTATACAGAAATGTTGCAGAACAATAGTTTCCACAGAGTGAAAGTCAAGAATCCTTATTAGTTCCTGGAGTGGAAGACCTTCAGAGAGAACCGGGATGGTGTTTGTAATGTGGGAAGTAGCGTTGTTTCTTCCTCCTAAAACGTAGAAATGAGGCCTGTGCTGGTCGTTTAACCCATGCACTGTTGTTCAGTCTTCTGAAAAAGGTACTGCATGAGATCCTGGTGACTTACACCTTTTGAAAAATGACTTTTCTGTTTGTTTTGCTTTGCAAATTTATGAGTGTCGGCCCAGGAATCCTAAGCTCATTTCTGTTTTAGGTAGTTCCATTTAAGTTTTTCTTGCCGATTCAATTAGGCCCATTAGTTTCCTCATAATAACGTAGTCGTCGGTGTTCTGCCCAATTAAACCGTTGCTCTGTTCAGTGGTGGGTAAAGTAATTCTTTCAAGTGTTGAGTTGTTTTTTTTCTTGGATTAATCTTTTTTTTCCCCATCATAAGGATTCTTAATTGTTTCATAAATGCTAATGAAATGAGTAAATTGGAAGTGCATTGAAATATGAAATACACATTCTTATATTCCATTAAATATATGTGACACAACAAATGAATTTGTTTCTCACTGTTAATGAAGTGAGTTCATATTTTAAACCCAGCATAAATAACTTTGTGTGCGGTGGGGTGGCCTGGCAGTGTATGTTTTTAAGCTTTAACATGAGTATTGTAAATTTTAAGAATGCAGGTGCAGAGGAATAAATCTTGATTAGAGAATAGCAACCCATTGCATTTTAAATTACTGCAGCTATGCACAATAACCCAGTGTCAGTAAAGTTTTAGAAATACTCGTGCTAAAAAAACCATCTGTTAGAGTGGAAGCTCAGGTATGCTTGTATAGCCAGTATTTGTTCAGAGTTGTAGGAACAAACTTTGTGGCTTAGAGGCTTTTCTCCTCTGTAGGTTTGTTGTGCTGGATTTGGTCCGGATCTCATTAACAAGTATTAATATGGTGACATGTAACTAATATTGATTATTCTGTGAAGCGACTGTGGGCTGAACATGCTGGGACTCTTGGTAGATACCTGAATTCTCAAAAATGTTGCTACTCTTACAATCATGACAGAATAGAGATGCAAAATAAAATGCAATACAGGTGTGTTTTCAATCTAGGCTGGAGAAACTTGATCTAATTTTCCTCAACTCATCTAAGTTACTAACTGCAGAGTACACACAACTGTAGAAATAGGTGCAAAAATAGGTAGTGAGATACACCACAGATAGAGTATACCTGATATTTTATTAGATAAAACTGGTATATTTAGTATGTTTACGAAATCAGGTAGTAAACTTCTTGGGCAACCTCCTTTTTTTAAATTTTTTTTTTAAATCAAATGAAATATAAACTTTGTTTCCAAGAAGATTTTTTTAATTAAAAAACCCCACAAACAAACCCCAAAATATGGTTGCGTGGTAACTCATTACTGTTGTGTTTCAGCAGGTTGTGCTCTTTTGATAGGTAGAGTGCTTTCTTCTTCTGTCGCTCCAGCGGGTATCTAACCTGTGGTCCTTGGAAGCGATGTGGATAGCGTTTGCTGTATCAGGGCTGGACTCTTTAGCCAAAATGGATCAATAACCAAAAATAAATGAGCAGGCCTTCAGATTATTACTTCTTTTGAAAAAAGGCAGATTTTAGCCTTCCGAGCCATTTAAAGTTTCTGAGTTCTAGAAGTGATCAGAGTATTTGTGGGAGCCTTAATAAGGAGAAGTGACAGTGGTGTGGAAGTGGGTACCAAAGTTTAGCAAGAGGCTAGAGGCTGCGAATGTTTTTCCTGACACAGGTGAACTGGGTCATGTCCTCTTATGGTGTGAGAAGCTGCTTTTAGCTGAGTGCTGTCTCTTGGCTGTCCTTCCCTACGGGTTACACTGGATCAGCTCCATGTGAATACAGAGGAGCCGTCAGACCCTGCAGGAGAATGGGAGGACGGTTAGCAAAAGCAGGTGCTTTTCTGCTTATGTTGAGATGAGATTCTGGGTTCTGCTAGCAGTGTAGCATTTAGGAAAAACAAACAAACAAAAAACCCCAACTTTTTATTTTTAAGTAAATAAAAGTAAGCTGTTTAAAAAAAACCTAGTCCATTTCTCTCCTGATGTAACTATATTGTCCTTATTTATATTATTTTTAAAAGGTCATTAAACACTGTTTTAGAATCTTTCTTTCAAAATGAGAATAGAGGCTTGCAGGGTGGGAAGGTTTAGAAAGGAAATGTGGTGTTCATTAAGCACACAAACTATAAGTTAAATATATTGGGATTTTCTAACTAGTCTTTCTTGTCAAATTTAAGTTGGCTGAAATAATCCTTTTTGTATACCAATTAAGTCTTTAGTTAACTATATAGTAAAACAAAGCAGTTCATGAGTAGTCCCTTCAGAGGTTTAGGGGAGAAGAGGAGCACTAAATCCTGTTAAAACTTCCTCTACGTATGGAGAGTTAAATTGGTGTATTACTCTGAATTTCTTTAGGGCATTCTGAACTAATAAAACAATTCAAGGAACAGCAATAAATTAAGCCTCCTGTTTAGCAAACTGTGCCACTGATACCAGAGGAGAGGAGTCCCAAGCATCGATCGGACTGACCTCTTGGTTTTAATGGAATAGGAACACCCTCACCATAGCACGGCTGCAAGGTTTTTCCTTTCTGTCGTTGCAGTAGCAGTGTATTCATCACACTCGTTTTCTCCCGCATGCATTGTGTGTCGGACTTGGCTCCCAGTGCTGACCTGGGCTACCAGTGTTCCAAGGGAGTTGACTTCATAGTTGACACCCTAATGATGTTTCGGATGACGATGAGGAAAGTATTTTTCAACCTTTTAATGCAGAAGGAGAGATACGTGGCTGTATGATGTGTTCTTGGGCTGAATTTTGATAGCTGTCATGACAACAAATCACACATTCATTTCCCTGAATGGATGGTGTCCCTCCAGACACACACAGAGTGTTATCAAATTTGACAGATCTTGAATGATGACATGTCAAGGATTCTGGATTCCACCACAGGAGACTCGGGCTGCTGCAAATGCACGTTGCCGCCTGGCTTAGCAAAACTTACTTCAGGCTTTTTCTTGGTTTTGAGTTCAGGTGGAAAAACAAGTGCCCTTTGGGTTTTTGTTTGTTTTGTTTTAAACAGATTTAATGCATGTTGAAAATTTAATTGGTAACTTTAGATTGAAAATTTGCTTGCTAGATTGGTAGAAGAAAAAAAAAGGTGTTTGGAATTGATCCAGCCACTTAAAAGGTGTGCATGATTTAGATGCTTTCAGTGTTTTTAGTAAGAACTTCAGCAAAACCAGAAGGACAAGTGTTGAGTATTTTTTAGGTCGGAAGTGAGCGCTTTATTCACTGATTTTTCATTCTGTGTTAGTGCTATCGGTCGGTGATGATATAAACACCCCATGCTAGTTCTGCTGTGGAGTGCAGGGACGGGAGCTGACACCTGTGTTAGATGGGCTGTGAACAGGGACAGTGGCACAGATGGTTTGTTTGGCTTATTTTTAGCCTTGGCTGTTGTTTATTTGTAAAGTTGCAATTTCAGTTGGACAGCTGTTTCTGGTTTAACCAGACTGCAGAAGTCTTGTAAAGTTGGATAAAAACCTGTAAATACTGATTTTTTTTTTTTTGTGTGTTTTATATGGGAATATTGTGCTGGGTTATGGTCCTTGAGTATCTAGCATTCTGGTAACTCTGACTTGGATGATCTGCAAACAGCAGTTTTACGTGAGTGGGGTTGTATTTATTTATTTATTTATAGTTGTGAGTTATTTTTTGTTAGCAGTACTGTCTGGCTATACCTGTAACGTAAGTTAATTAAAAATTGGTACCATTTAGCTGCTGGAAAAAAGGTACCGTGTTTGTATCTTTAATTAGTCCTTTCTACCAGAACTCCTTGAAATCCTGTGCACATAGCAACTTTGGAAATGTAAGTTAAGACGTAGTGTTTTTCCCAGCGAGTATTGAAATTTTGTAAAAGTCCCTGCTATTTTTGCAGCTTTGTGGTTTTAATTAAGAATGTTTTTGTTCCAGTTGTAAAAGAAATTGGCTATGGTATATCTTGCTTAAATGTGTTTTCCTTTTAATCATTGCATGTTGAATACGAAAATATGTAGATGGCATTTATAGACGTATATTTCTACATCAAAAAAAGAGCGTAAGCCATTTAGAATATAAACATTGAGCTTCACCTTTCCTGTCTTTCAGAAAAAAGATTAAAAGAAAAATTGATGATCAATCTCCTTCCTTTAGACTTTCAGGTCTGTAGGCAGTCTTTCTGCTAGTGCTGCAGGGATAATATAGAAATAATTATATTGTGGACTATTCATAAATTCACACTGTTTTGAATTCCATTTAATTCAAATAGAGAAAGAAATTAATGCTAATATCCCAAATAATTAATGCTATAATAAAGGATCTACCTTCCACTTGACACTGAATGACTTATGTTTCGTTACATCAGAAGACTTAAATCATTTTGAGCATTCAATATTAAAATTCTAGTTCATGAATATTAGAAATTTAATCAGATATCTCAGTAAGGACTGTGTGGATTGTATTGGGTTTAAACACTGGTAATAATAAAGCTTTGTGTTTAGCACAAGTATCAAAATATGACACATCGTTTTTATTGAGCTCTGAGGCTCTTAAGGGATGCATGGGGAATCGTAATGAACTGAAATGTTATAGACCTCCTATGACAGAAAACTATTAAAGTCTCTGTAATGTTGTTATTGCGGCGATGTGTGTCTTCTGCTGTTAGTCCTGTCTTGTAATACTGATGGTTGTATTCCTTTAGGATCTTTTCCTGTTCTGCTGACAGGAGATCCTGGATATTTATTTTGCTCAGATATTCCTTTTGCTGCTCTGGAACGTCAGGAAGATGCAACGTTGCGGCTTTGCCAAAATGTTCATTCTTTGTCTTGTATCCCAGCTTTTCCCACTGTTGCTGTGGCCCTGTGAAAATGCGAGCATGTGCTTTGTACCGCTAGTGGTCCTATTGTTATTTACGAAACATGAAGCTGAGCCATAAGTACGTCTTTTCAAGACAAGAACCACAATTACATTGCAGGTCAACTCTTTTTTAGTTATACATTCTTTAACTTGTCATGACACGTATGTTAAATTGCATGTTGAACTTCTGCCTGCAGTGTCACATAGCCAACTTACTTTTACAGACAGACTTTGCACCTATACATTGTGTATTACGTTACTCTATCAGCAGTCCCATAGTGTCAGTGGGACTGCTAGTAGTTTAGCGTTGTTTAATGAATGATAATACTGAGATGTTAAAGAACAGGGAAGGATCAGGCAGTGCTTGGTATAATGCCTGCTTAAGTTGATGGAAAAAGGAAGTTAGTTCCTCATGGGGGAAAACAAGGAATGGTTTAGTTTGGTGTTTAATTTTAAAATATGGAAACCTAGAATTTAAAACAGAAAACCAGACTGTATGGAAGCAGAAAATTAAAATGCGATGCAGGAAAAACCCTTAAATGCATTGAGGGTTATAATATCGGTTTTGGAGGAATCAAGGTTTGAAGATAAGTGTATTAATGCAGATCACTGAAATAAACAATTTTTAAAACTCTTCCCCCTTCACCCCCCATTTTAACTATAATAAATTGTTTAGCGATGCAACTAGACTTAGTTTCAATCTTCTATGATAAAAGTCATTTCAGCTTGTCCTTGTGATTTATCTGTTCTGTTCTTTGATTTTTTTCTTCTTTCTGAATGGATAATTTTAGCGGTTAAGTAGTTGGTCATTTGGATTCCTTTGAGATAACTTAAGTGACATACTCGTGGTTAAAAGAAGATACCATACATAACTGCAATCTGAATTAATGGACATTGCCTTACTCTTCTGCAGCAATGGCATGCATACCATTACTGAGTGTACACAGCGTTAGAAGCAGCTTGGTATTCAGTAGATTATACTGTGCTTGCTAAGGAGGTAGTAAAATTTTAAATGTTTCATTCTTCAAAGATAGCAATCCTGAGTCTTATGTTAGTGAATCGTGAATGCAGGTGAGCCAAGGTGGAGTTACACTAGAAAGAAGGTAATTTTTCTGATGGTTGAGGTAGAGCACCTGTTGCTGTACTATCAAGTCACTTCAGTTACAGAAAAACCTGGGAGGAGTCCATATGTATATATAGACCATAGATCAGCAAGATAATAATCAACTAACTTGTGCTCATACAGCCTTTTTCTTGTTGATTGTGTAGAGAACAGCTTGGCATTGCTAATTCCAGGTGCATTTGGCAGGTTAGAAATCGTTTTACAATGCCTGAACCGAACGTGTTTGGCAAAGGAGCTCGTAAGGATGAGGGAAGGGCTGGTGTCCCCCAGGTCTCCCATGCTCCACAACTACGTGGGGAGGGGTTGATAAAAGTGTAGGGCAGGGCTTCTAAACTGTGAGCAGCTCAAAACCCAGGAAAACGAAATGCGGTATCAAACAGCTCCAATCATGTCCCTGGTTGGCTCTCATCCTAGCCAGGTGGGGGGGGCGGGGGGGGAAATAATCAGGTGTTGCCTTTCAAGCCCCAACTCTCAGGCAGTGCCCGTCCTGCCTGCAGGTGAGTCCTTGCTCTGTCTGCCTGGGCAGTGCTGGCAGCAGGCAGCTGTGACCTCCCTCTGCCACCCCACTGGTCCGTCCTGCTGCCTGCCCTGCCTGCTGCCTGCCCTGCCTGCTGCCTGCCCTGCCTGCTGCCTGCCTGCCTGGCAGCAGCCCTCGGCTCTCGTTTCTGCTGGCTTCTGCCCCGTTTTTCTGGGACCAGCTTTTTGAATGGAAGCGATGTGTCCACCTTGCAAGACGCCGTGCCTGGTGTTAAGCAGGCAGGTTTCAGCGGGTTAAATTGCTGACACCGTCCTAAAATTGTGGTGCCTACTAGATGTAAGAAAACCCCAACAAACCCAACCCTCAAAAACCCCATCAACAATCAAAACCCAGTAAGAATACTTGCCCCTGGTATCAATATAATTCATAGTTTTGGTGGTTGTGTAGATGCACCTTTAGATTTTCTTAGGGAAATACCATTTTATTTTACAAAGTCTTAAATATTTGATCTTCATTCTAGAAAAACTTTAATTTAGTTGGCACATACGTTGATTGTAGTGTTATCTAAGCAGATGGCGATCACCTCTGCTTTGTGGCTTTTTTAGTCTTTTTCCTCCTCCTTTTCCGTTTTGCAGTGTTTTGTACATAGGATTGGGAATGGCCTGGATTGTGAGTGGATGTGTTTTTGTGTTGTCTGTAATCCATTCATATGGCAGAAATATTTCAGCAAATATAAAAAAAAAATTAGATAAAACTAAAAACCCCTGTATCCTGTCTAGCATGATTATGCTTATTTGGGAATAAAACGAGCAAGATTTGACTGAAATATTGCAGTTAAAAGTGATGTTCAAAAATACAGTTGATGATGTTTCTGAAATGAGGACAGATTATCCACACTTGCGGACCCTCGCATAGAACATTTCTGCATAATTGTTTTAAACTTTCTTCTTCCATGACTACGTTCTGGCATTGCATTAGGGTATTGGTGTGGGCTCCCACATGTTTCAGTCAATAAATGTCTTTCACTAAATAAAAAGAAGCGTTTTCACACAGAGAAAAGCCGTGAGTGAATGTTTTACGTTGTTTTTGTATCATTTTCAGTACAGTTGTTTTAAAATATTGTAAATTTACGGAAGGCTAAAATGAATGTGTGTAACCATCCTGTGGAGAAGTCTTTATGTTCCTGCAGCTTCTGTGTGAGAGTGATCATCATACATTGTCTTGAATCACACAGTCCCTTGCTCTAATCCCTCTTTCAGAGCATCCGAATCTGCCTCCTTCTCCCTTCTGCTCTCTTTGCAGTACCGGGGGCACTGGTCATTGTCTTAGAAATACATGTCTTCTTATTAATTCACTTTTTCCAAGCGACTTAGAGGTTGTCAGGTAGCTGAATGGCATCCAGCCACTGTGTTATGAAGCCCCTTGTCTAACGGTCTGCTCTTTAAAGTTGCCTTGGAGGCTATTACTCATGTATTTTTCACGTTGAAAGAGTCTTTTCATTAAATTAACAGCTGTGAATAGGATTTGGATGGAGATGTTTTTGTTCTTGTTTTGTTGGCTCACTATTCTAAGCATGTAGTCGCATGAAATAAGGTTGTTTGCTTTATCTGCTCAGGCTGGGAGTAAGTACACGGTGCCTTACAGGTTATTCTGTTGAATATCATGTTTTCTTTTTCTACCTATGTACCTATATGCCTGCAACCTGGTATTTGGGAATTACTCATTAAATCTGAACTTAATTTTTGAATACCACTGTAGTCTAAATTGGGGTAGGATTTACCAGCGTGAGCTGGCTTTGGACTAACATGAATAGTATAAAAATAGCACTGTACTTTTCTTCCCTATGCAGCATCTTCCTCCTGCTTGCCCACTCTTTAGCATGGGAGAGCTGCCCTAGTGCGAAGTATGTGATGAGGCCCTGCGCTGGATCTCGGTGTGATAGGGAGCTGGGGGACAGCAGAAGCAATCTAACTTTTCTGTTTCCCAATAGCTGGATATTCTCTTCTTAGTAATACTTCTCTAGAGCATTGCTGTTATGAAAAGTCTCTGTTCTTCTGTGCTGAAACATAGCCTGGGGTTTTCGGCTTGCAGATGTGTGTGTAGTATGATTTGTGACAACCACTGATTCTGAGGCTTTTAAATGCAACGCCAGTCTGAAACTTTTAAATTTCTAAGGGTAGGTAAAGGAGAGTGAGTTGGGGAATAGAAATCGTGAATTTAAGGAGAGTTGGACAAGGGATGCGTGATTTACAGCTAGTAGTATTGAATGTGTTTGTAGCTTTTTTGGAAGAAGAATGTTTATTTGGGCATGCTTCTAAGATTGTTTTTTAAAGTTGATTCTTTGCTTTTGCTGCAAAGTGGACATAATGGGGGTTGCTGAGTCATTGACCCTTGTAATCAACAATTTATATATCTTCAGCTTGTTTAGCTTCATACTAAGAAGCAGTAGAAAAGTGATTTTTATATAAAATCACTAGGTGAATAAACTTGTTCACCAAGGAAGGGCTTTAATTTTTCTCTGGTACGTCTAATTTTTTATCATTATGTGTGGACCTACAGAATGTGCTCAGCTGAGATTGATCACTGGTGTGTGAAATGACCAAATTATAACAATGGAGAGTTTTCTGAGGTGGGTAATATATTTTCATATGTAGCTTCCAGCAATGAGTTTAATACACTGAAGGCCACATTTTCAATGCTTCTGTTATTGAAATGTAGTGCTCTGATCGTTTTTCTGCTGAACTTCAATTTAGAGCTTCATCTGGAAAACATCCAAGGAAAAAAGCATCAAAGCAAAATAATAAGAATTGTCTAGGAATGCAGGAAGATCTTTAAGTATAAAATTAAAATATGCAGCAAGAGCTTGAAAAAGTGCATAGAACACCTTAAAGGCTAAATCTGTAAGTAAGAAAGGAAAATAGCTTTACTGGCACGTACGTTAAAGTTGTAAAACTTTGCTAACCTTGGGTACAGAAAGTAAACTTTTATGTTCTTACTGTTTATAGCTTCATTTCCCATCTTGAATCTTTTGGCTTTGCTTTGGCTAAAGGATTGTTACCGTTTTATTGATAGATCCCCAAGGAGTATATTACCACCTGCAGAGCTCTGCTTTGTTCCTCTGCTTCACTTCAAAGCCACCAGGTGAACTCTTCCAAATATTTAATCAACTGAGTTGTTACACTCAAGCTACTTACGAATATGTTTAGTTTACTTTTCTGAGGCTTAGATTTTGGACTTTGGCAAGAAAAACACATATGTGAAGAAGAAAACTGTGATTAAAAGAAGTGCATGTATGGTTGAGAATCAGTTCTTCTGTCTCTTCAGCATTTTAGTTGTGACAATGTGAGAATTGCTATTGTAGATACTTTTGTCCATCTAAGATAGTTTGTTAGGATTTGGGCAAATCCTAGATTGCTATCCTAGATCTAGCTACGCTAGTATCCGGTCATTGACAGTGCCTGTTCACTTTTGCTTCAAAGGAAGGAAATCCTACAGACTAAAACCCTATTTTAACAGGAAGACAATTATCTACCTGCTGTATAGGATAACTATACGAATGTATTCATTAATTGTTAATAGTACAATCAAACCTTTCTTAACATTATTTTGTAAAACTTTGTCTTGCTATCCTTATGTAGTTACTTCAGAGAGTCTTAGTACAGACAATTACTGCTGACTTACTGTCCTAGCAGGAGGTAACCGGGGTGACGACAGGGGTGAAACGTGGGGTCGCAGCTACATAGGTGTTCCTATATGGGCACATACAGTTACAGCTATTACTGTTGCCAGTGGAGTAAAAGCAGTGGGAGGATGGTAGAGTGTGTGTAAATTCAATAGCTGTTTTTCTGTTTTCTAGACCTAGATTTAAGAATATGATAAAAGTTGAGTTTCAGACTGATGGCCAATGTTTTCTTGTAAGAATAATTAAAGAAGACATTTCTTCTGAATTATCCAGGAATACCTCCATCTATCACACTGAAGTCATTCCCTCGCTTAGGCTTCCCATGTGGGATTTTCATTTCTTTGCAGTAGGTCTGGACCTGTCAAACACAGACTTGTGTTCTTGGATTGTTCTGGCAGCATCACTAAGTGGTTTCCATGCAACCTGCAAAACATACAGAAAGTTCTGTAAAGTACAGATTTTGTAGGGTTTTTGTTTGTTTTTATTCTGCCTTGCAATGAATATTAAAATGTTCAGGAAATTTAGTGCACTTTATTTGTCTGCTGGGCACAGTAAAATTTTGCTGTAGCATGTGAAAGCAGCTTTTCATCCCACCCACAAGCTCAGTATACGTAAAAAACCCAGGTATTGGCTGGAGATCTGCTCATCAACCTAAATCTTAGCAGACATGGGGATTTTCCTTACCTCTTTGTTACAGAGGACTCTTCTGCTTGCTTTAGTTTCTACACGGTCTTTCCAGCTCAGCCCACACGTTTTTCTTGCTTTTCTAGGAATAGCTTCCCTAGGTGGCAACACCAGCGGCTGGCAGCTCTGTGCTTGTTAAGCCTGGGGAAAAAGCCCTGGCTTTCTCGAAGCCCACTGCCTCTAGCAGAATGAGCAGATATGCTGTTGTCATTAGGAGATGTGACTGGCAGATATGTGGTAGTCTTGTCTCTGGATGGCTCAAACACTCATCAGCTGGAGCAGCTGAATGGATCCTGGTCTTGGATGAACATGATTGATTAGTATAGTGGAACAATGTCTGTGCTATGTTAAATATCCTAGTTGCTGCTGCCGTAAGTTGGTTTTTTTTTTTTTTTTTGTGGTGGGTTTTTTTTTTTTAGGTGCTTGCAAGTATTCTCTCCCAGTTAGGGCGAAAATGCTCTTGATTTTCTTCCTTACATCTAGAAACCTTGCAGTAGGTCTGGATTAGACTGATTACAGAATCACCTGTACTTTCTTGCAGTCTTTCCGCTCACCTCCCCATGCTGGATAAATTGTATACATACACTGTCTTGAAAACAAATTTTGCTATGGAATATGCACACAGGAAGTTCTTCAGAGACTCTAGGATCCAACCCTCTGGAGTAGGATTTTTCTTGATTTCTGTGTGTGTTTCAAAATAAAGTACTACCCCCAAAGCAGTTCTTGTCAACAGAGTTACTACTTGCTGTTAATTTTTGTCCTTGGGGTAAAAAGATGTGTGCTAAGATAACTTAGTTTCAGGAGGCAACGTGAGGAGAAAAGAGAGGAAGGTAAAACTGAGCATGCCAGCAGAAAGGTGAATTATTCTCTGTTTCTCTTTCTCTGTATCTGTGTCAGAAAAGATCATGTTTTGTGATTCCAGCCTTGGAAGGGGGAAACAAAAAAAAAAAAAGGAAAGTTGTTCTGGTCATGTAATGTCATTTGATTGCTGCTTGCTAATCAACATTTTCTTTCTTAGAAAAAGAAAAAGGATCATTTCATCACAGACTGCAAATAGGGGGAAGTAGACAACCTTGGAAAGTAGAAATTGTAGTAGAAGGATGAATTAGTTGCTTTCTACCTACAGCACAGGACTTGCTCATTTTGGCAACAGCAAGGTGTTTAGGTCAGCTCCACCAATTTTTTTTTTTTTTTTTTTTTTTTTTTTTAAATCTCAGTCTAATTTGCTGAGTTTGGAGACTGTGTTAATATTTCAGCCAGCAGGAGAGCCTTATTTCTTTTTCAGGTTTAAAAAAAAATTAAAAATCTGCTTGCTAATTGTTCTGGTTTTTTTTTTTGAACGTTTCTTCATAATGTGCACCATTAAACTCTGTATGCAGGAATGGGAAGAAGTAATTATTTCTTCTTCAGTTGGATCACACTGAAATAGCCATAAAACTCTTGATCCTGATTCACCGCTGTTTTGCAGCTTGTAAATCATTTATTTTGTGCTCCAAGTACAACGTGTTTGTGTAATTCTAGTATTGATGTTGATGTATTATTTCTACTTCAGTCTCACTTAAGGCAATTGTAAATAACTTTACAGAGTTGCAAAACAGTAGGGAAATGAGCCTCCACAAGCTAAGGCATCAGATTTATTTTCTGGGGCAAATGAAGAGGTTCTTTGAAGCCTGATCAAAGCCCAGGTTCTCTAGTTGCATGTAGTATAAAGTTGGTGGCGTTTGAGCAGAACCTGTTGGCTTCAGGAGCTCTCTTTTTTTTATTTTTTTATTTTTTTATTGGGGCTTTATATCTCTGGAACCCATATTCAACATATTTCTGGAAATGACAAATGCACTGCCATATGGCACGCCAGATTTCAAGCCACTCCGAGGTGCATGTGTGAATTTTAGAGTGCCTGGAAGAAATGAATGAAAACCACATTCTCAATTTTATCTATTGCCGAGCTCTGTAGGCAGAGGAGGGGGGGAAGCTTTGAAGTAAATCCTGCTGGAGGGATTGCATGCTTATTTCTGAGCTGCTGTCCTAATGCAGCAAGGTGTAGATGTAATTTATGTTTCAAAATACGCACTAATTTCAGCAGGTCTGTCAGTTTACGTGCCACTGTGTTTGTTCTGGGAGATGCTAAGAAATACTGAGCATCCTTTTGCTGCTGGCAACTCTGTTACCATTTTCAATCCTTCATTTCCAACCCTTTTTGTGCCTAACCCTCTCTCTCAGGCTTTAATGCCTGAACTTAATTCTTAAGTATTGTTGAACTGTTATTTTTATATATGCTGTGTCTCCTTAAAAGGTTCTGTATTGATTGTACTTCATGTGCAGATTTCTTAAGCTTTCGTTGGTTAGTAAAAGCTGAGGAAGCATTACTGGAGATATTTGTATCAGGGTTATTTTTAATCCTGGAGACTCTATGAAAACTTTCTAAATGCAGAAAAGATGTTTGGGGAACTTGTGTCACGTTTTGGTTAGAAAAAACATCTCCTTGCAAAGGATAAAGTAATAAGATAGTTCCTTATTAAGGTTAGTTGTGTTCATGTAAGCTTACACAGATTCTGTGAGTTTTCTTCAGAATCAAAGAATGAATTTTGAAATTTTCTTCATACAGAAAGAGGGGGGGGGAAACTTACTTGTGACATACATAATTTGAGTGATTAGTAGTTGCTTAACTGGTAGAATTTGTTAAAATTAATTCTGTCTTCCTGTAGCAATGAGAGAGTTCACAGGGGAAATCATGTTACTCTACTAAATCATTTCCCTAAATTTTTCTTTTAAAAAGTGTTGTACCTTGATACGGTAATTGTTCATAACCGCTTCCAACCCACAGCCCTTATGCTCTTTGATTCATATGAAACCCCAAGGCTTTTGATAAGGTCGTGAGTTTCCTCCATGTTAGATTATCTCCGTAGTTCAGTTGAACTTGCCATGTACCCATTAATTGCTGTTTCTGACCTTGAA
The DNA here is from genome assembly GCF_964188355.1 of Buteo buteo. Taxonomy (NCBI): domain Eukaryota; kingdom Metazoa; phylum Chordata; class Aves; order Accipitriformes; family Accipitridae; genus Buteo; species Buteo buteo. Next base: position 4,948,726 of record NC_134195.1, on the reverse strand, counting down.
TGAAAGCGTGTGTTGCACTCCAGTTGCAATAAAAATGTGACAGCGAAGGGATGGTATTCAGTGATGTAAAGCAGCAGTTTTACATGTGTTTATAATTACCGACATTTCTGATGTGCTTAGTCACACAGCCTTCTGGTGGAAAAATGTTTTCCTTCCTCCTGGAAAACACCTATTCATTAGGCCACTCTTAATTAATAAATCAGTTTGGTGAGGATGGATCTTCTGGTGAGACTCAAATCACCAGTGGCAGGCAGGAGGGCCAGGAACTGCACTTGGGATCTGGATGTGTGCGTTCCTGCTCCGGGCCATGGGGCAGCTCTCCCCTGTTAGAAATCATGGTCAGGAACATGAATGGGCACAGGGTGGGGGGTTCCTGATGCTGAGAGCGTGTTCTTTTGTGGGGGGCAATGAGTAACTGTCTGAAAATTCAGGGAGATTTCTAGGAGGGGAAGACTATATCTTTTTTTTTTTTTTTTTTTTTTGAAATCATCTTCAAATGATCTTCCTCTTTCTGAGACAAGGGTTTTTTTTTTTAATAATTTAAGCAAACATCTTTTTTAACAGAATCTCAGTTGATATCTGTACTCCACTTAAAGACTTCCGGAGTATAAATAAAAAAACCCCTAGGACATTGTTCTTTCCTCTTGAAATTCTGTAATACCATATGTAGCAGTAAGCATGTACTCAATGTAATGTTTATTTGTGATCAAGGATTTGGCATTTCTGAAATCCAACTTCTGGGTTTTTTGGTAGGAATGAAATAAAAGACACTTCAGAGTTTTTAGCTTTACCTGTTTTCCACAGAAAACAACTTTTAGGCATAGTGTTCTGTGTCAGAATGGTAACACGCTTCTCAAATTTCCATCCGTATAGAAACTGGTTTTGAAATGTTTTAAGAGGAGTATTAGTGGATTTGTTAGTGAGGCCTCTTTCTTTATATCTTCATTTGAAAACTCTTGTCCCACTTTCTCTAGAAATGCTGTGTGTATTCACATCTTTAAAGAAACTTTGGAAGGAAACTTTGAAGAATCACAAAATGAACACGTAGTCAGACATTTGAAGAATCCCTGTACGCTGAACCTTTTCATCTTGTGTCTTTGACTTGGGTCAGAATTAACAACAAAAATCTCCGCAATTCTTCCCGTTCTGAAAGACTGGTTCAAATTCACTGGTATTTTATTTTAGCTTTCAGGATTAGAGTTTAAGCTGTCAAATACAAAACCTTAACTAAAACCTGAGATCTTTTGGTGAGTACTCAGTGTAGATGGTCTGTTTCCTTTATTGTTTATAAATTTCCTTAAATTTATTATCTCTGAAATTTCAGTGTATCAGAACGCCTAGGTGCAGATATCCTATTACCAGCCAACCCTTATTTTCTGTCAAATGGTTCTGAATACTTTAAAAAAATCTGTTAGAACTGATGGTTTGTCATCAGCTTAATTAAGAAAACTAAATTCTGCATAGCTCTTGTGTGTGTATTTTTCCTTCCCTGTCTATGCAGGGAATTGCTAATTGTGTAAAATCTTTCTGCATCTCTCTGTGTTTTTCCTCTTACGTTTTGGCTGCTCTTGTCCTGTTTCTTCCTCTGCTTTTGCAGTGCTCAACCTTCTCATGTGAGTTATCACACCAGCCTCCTGCTCCGTATTGTATGCAAGGCATGGAGTCTTTACCAGCCGCTTACTAAAAGACTACATCTGCTATCCAAGCTCTCCTTTTGAAGACAACAGTGAGGGGCAATTTGGCACGTTTCTACAATAAAATTAAGTTGTGATTGTATGCCCATCCAAGCTTTAATCTAGATATTGCAGGTAATGGCAGTAATGAAGATGTGATAGTGTGGTCTAGCAACCAGGATATATCCCAGGTAGATTTGTACTCTCGTTTACATGTTGGTACTGTTTGGAGAAGCTCTGTAGACCTGAAGCAGAACTCCTGCTGTCCTCAGGCCATCAATTTACACATACTTTTAGTTCTGCAAGTTTTCTTTGAAACCATAGGTGTGTGGGGTGGTTTTTTGTTTTGTTTTGGGTGGTGGTTTTGGTTGTTTTTTGGTTTTTTTTGTTTTTTTTGTTAGGGAAGAATTGTTTCGTAACATTTGGTGGTAATTAGCCTGAGTCAGTCTTTTGAGTTGTGGGGGAAATCCTGCCCTGCGGAGAATTACAGAAGTCCTGTGGTTGATTTTTGAGGACCCCACAGTCTCATTCTGTTTTACAGTAAAGCTTTTGTATAGGTACACAAGATGCCTTCAGAGTTTGTGGATGTGTGTGTATTAGTCTGATGGCTCATTCTTTAATTTGACATCATAAATTTGACTGAGTAACATGTGCCAAGAACTTTGTAAAGCTGGTGTTTATGTTGGATTACCTACTCTTCTGCTTGCCAGCGTAACTCTTCTTCAAGTAGCAGGTCCAGGCAGTCCTCCTGCCTCACAGCTCTGGGGAGAGCATTGATGGGAAAGAGAAGTTTTTTGCCTGTGGGTATATTAAAAGGCTGGAAGAAGAAACAATACCACCTTCCTTTGAGGTGATCCTTCCTGCAAGAATCTGAAGCTTTATTCAAACAGGAGGCGTTTTCGCTTTGTGATGGCTTTGAGTTTGGTTCTCAGACCCAGTGTGCTCATTTGAAGCTCCCATCGGGTTGTATTCAGCAGAAAAGAGGAGTCATATTTCTGTGGTGAAGCCAGCCAGCTTTTTTAGGTGGCAAAGACAAAATTGGCTTCTGAAACATGTTATGCAAAGTGTGTAACATTTAGCTTTGCAGTTTATAAGTGCAACACTCTCTTCTTCAGAACTGCCTTAGTGATCAGTAATAGGCATAGAAGCCCATGCTAGGGCATTTTGGTAGGTACGTGCTCTGGAGGGTCGCTTTTTTTCATGTCCTCTGTTTCCCTTGGCGTCTCACAAAGTGAGACAGTAATCTGTAATAAAAATAAGTAGACCCAAGTTGCTTTGTTCCATGTGTATTTTGAAATGCTGAATATTGATTGACCCTTCTTGAGCTCATTAATGCAGGAAGGGTAAGGTAATTCTAGTCAAACAAGTAAGCTTACACATGTGAAGTTGCTACAAGTTAGGAAAATGTAAGGTGAGAATTGTTTTTTGGCAAAGGAATGAATTAATGGTGTACCCCATAAGGGGCAGAACCAGTATTAGATGATGCATCATGCTTTTTGTCCTTGGTATTGCTTCAGTGTGGTATGTTTATTTCTGACTGTTGGACCATCACCAGAATTTTGAATCCTGTTTGCACAGAATGTCTGTTCCTGGACTGATTTTTTTTTTCTGTAATTTTTTTGCTACCATATGTCAAATGTGCTAAGAACTTGAAGCTTGTTGAACTGCTTTCTTAAGGTACCTAGTGCTTCTAAAAATACAGTAGCTATAATTTAAGCACTTGATATGTTTGTAGTCTGTATTTAGGCTCCAGTTTTGAAAATTCTTCATTTTTACTGGGAACTGTTACTTTATATTTGTCAAGAAGAAAGCATTTGTGGCATCTGTGATATCGCTGACTTAAATGGAAGGTTGCTGTAACTGATTTTTTTGAAGAAAAATTGTGTGTAAGCTTTAGCAATCGACAGTGGGTTTCTGAGACTGTTACTCTTAGGTTTCATGGAAATAGGCTTTGTGTTCTGAAGCATGTTGGATGTTTGTGCTCTTTTGCAGCTCGAGAGGTGTAACTTCCCTAGAGGATAAGTTCTTCTTGTAGGAACTGTATTTGCCATCATAACCTACTGAAAGGAATGGTGAAATACAGTGAAAGCAAATATAATTAAAATCCTATAGAAAGGGGGAGAAATCGTTCCGCCTCCTTGAAGGTAAACCAGAATTTTCAAAATTGTTTAAGTTTACAAGTACAATTTAGTGTTTTCAGTTCTTTATTAGCTTTAAAAACTAAGAGGTGATACTCTTAGCTTCATTTTCAGGCAAAGACATTTGGGTCATGAAGCTGGCATCTTCGTATTTTTGTAAGCGAAGCTTATATTCCTTAAAGTCTGTTATATTGCTCAAAGTTGCAGGCAGAGTTAATTCAGGGTCTGTGGTCTTTGGCTTTGGTTGTTCCCTAATGTGGCTCATGGTTTTAGATATAAGATGAAGATAAACGGGAAAGACTTAAATGGGAGCAAAAGATAGACAAAGCACTGGTGAAGGCGTTTTAAAGAGCATGAAGAAGCAGCCCATGGAAATACACTAGAAAAGACCATGTGATTGAGTAACATGCATGGAAAAATGCCTCTGCCTTTTGATTCCTTTTCTAGCAAAAGGGAAAAAAATCAGTAATGTTACTGTCTTTGTAATCTCAGCACAGAGAAAGCTTTGGCCCAAATCTTCCCATTCTAATTGCAGAATTGGAGCACAAACCTTGAAATGACTTAATTACTCTCCCTTCCCCCATCAACATCCTCTCTCCCTCATCCTGGAACTTACCTGTTTCTCATGATTTTACTGACTATTGGTAGTAGGCATGTAAAGGACAAAAATTAATAAAATTATAAATAAATTTGTTTAATGGGATGACTGAAGTATTTGAAGTTCTTGAAACTTTGAACCTTTGTGTCCTAACAAGAAAGTGTCTGGGGACTGTGTTTGAAAGTGGACAGCATATGTTTTCCTGGCTTTTGTGCTTTAACAACAGACCATGTGTTTAAATGTCAGCATGACATTTTGATTTCTAGCCTGCATGAGGAAGATGATTTAGTCGGGTCAGCTATTAAGAAACAGCTATTCAACAAGGCTCTTATGCATCCTTCAGAGAAAGCTTTGACTGCGGCGACTGCTTACTACAAATGAGGGATTTTTTTGTTTGTTTTCTTTGGGTTTTTTTGCATTCCCAAAAGAAAGGCCAGTCCTGGACATGTGTAAACAGTAGTCGCTGGGTAGTGACACAAGCTTGGGAAATATTGTAATGAAGGTAGAGGGGACATGATTATAATATATGCATAAATTAACTCCACTGAAGTGGTGAGGTATTCAGAGCTTCTGAAAGTTGTGCAAATTTACTTTGCAATATTTAGCAATGATAGGTTTTTTTATATTGAGATAGGATGAGAGCTTACTGAAAAAGGCCATCATCTTTTTAGTACCCTTCAGGCTGGTGGGGTTTTCTTTCACTCTCCCCTCCCTGCTTCCCAACCTGATGTTACCCTGTGCCTGGGAAATTTAATGCCTGCGCCCCCCCCCCAAAAAAAAAACCCACAACCAAACAAAAACAAACAAACAAACAAACCCAACTGTGACCCTTTGGGGAGTAAATGTTGAATTCACTAGGTGGTGGTTGGTAGGGTTTGCATGTGCTTTTAAGCATTGAGCACCAGGACAAACTTCAGTGCTACAAGCAGAAGGCTCAGGTGTTTGAGAAGCATGAAATAGCGATGGCCAACTGGCTTCTTCAAGGGAGTGTGGGAAGAAGGAGCATTTCCCAAGTATCCCTGAAACGCCTGGCAGAGAAAGAGAAAATTCAGAGCTACCTTCCTTGTAAATGAAATTTTATTAAGCTGTGATTGCCATCTATGTCATACTGTAAAGATGGTTGAAAAACGTGCTGATGCTCATTTCGTTTAGTTTATTGTCATACCGTATGGGATTTAAATGAGACCTAATAGAGTAGTAATTGGATTTGCAGTGCCTGTGTGACATAAAGGAGGATTCATGGTACTGTGTTCAGTGCGTTCCAGAGAGCAAATGCAAAAATGAAATCTCTTCTAATAAAGAACTGGCAACAAATGGATTCCTTGTATATATTCTTAAACTTAAAAAGAAAAAAAATGAAGCTGAAGAAATTTGTTCTAGGCTTTGCCAGAACGTTTCTGGCAGCCTCGTTGACTGCATGGTTCAATTGGAAGCTATTTTAAATAAACTGTGTGTATTTTCATTGTAAGAAAACACTCACAGTAAAGTATATTATTATCAAGTTTAGTTAAAATTATTTTGTCTGATATTTTAAATTATGCTTTAACATCAGAAAATGTGGTGGGTTACTGATTTGAATTTGGTCCAAACTGGTAATATCCAAAATTGCTGGCTTGCAAAGGGATCTCTGTGCATGCATCTAGAAATGATTTTGAGATTAAATGCACGGAGTGGGTGAAGATGGTAGCTGGTCTTCATTGGTACTGCTTTGAATTAAGGCTACCTGGAGTTCTGGACTGCAACCCTGCATTTGCGTATTACCCATTTCTTTGAATTTCTCTTTGAATTAGCTGTACGCTCTAGGCCAAAAATGCTTCTTATTTTCAGACTTTTCTGAATATCCCTATTGACTGTGCTCAGGAAAAAAAACCACAAACAACAACCCAACAGCAAGAAAAAACCCCCACCTCTAACTGTGTGAGTCTTGGTGTAAGAAGCACAGCCTGCAATGTGCAATCCTAAATATAGGCCCATTCATAATGAATGCTTTACTCTCTCCAGAATTTGATAGTGTGTTGATAGCAGAAGCTCTCACAATATGTGTACAGTGAGTTATATCCTTACCTTTGAAAGTGTTCTCTCCAGTATACGGACAGATCGGGGTTAGAAACTTGTCTGAGCCTGCTATTTTTCATCATCATTCACTTATATTTATTTAAAGGTTTATTTATCTATTCGTAATAGAGATAAACGTTTCTAGTTAGAATATAGTTACTAACCAATATATATTACTTCAGTTATTTGGCATGCGCAGTTTTTTCTTCAGTTTTGTAGCAGTCTCTTGAATAGTTTCATTTAAAAAACAGATAAGTTTATCTGTAGCTTCAAAAGCAGTTACTTTAATATGCCTGCAAAGAAAGAAAACAACAATCCTTGTATTCTTTTCTTTGTTGAGTTAAAAGGCTATTTTTCCCCCCACCTTGATCATTGTCTTGTTTTAAAACCACAAATAAGCAGAATCTCGTGGCAAGGTTCAGCAAACTGAATTTGCCACATAATTAAGCAGTTACACAGACACTTCCAAGGCAAAAGGGAAACCAGTGGTTATGATGGTTTAAGGAAGGAAGCAAAAGCAGCAAGAAATCATACTCTTGAATTAAAAGCCCTGAATACCATTTGTCACTGCTGCCTAATATTTAAGTGAGGGAGAATATGATTTTCTTTTATGTAGGTTTTAGATAAATTTAGTTTGTGCTTCTAGGAAGTTGGCATGTTCTACTACTGCTGTTAATATTTTGTCGGGAAAAAGAAGTTTTGGAAAAACCAAAGTGGTAGTGGAGGATGTAGAGGTAAACAGAAATCTTTTTAATTACTGGAGTCAATACATCTTTTTTTGAAGAAGTGAATGTGGAAGCTATTATCTTGGGGGGCAAATTTCGACAAGATAATTGGCTTTGACCTTTTGCCAGATGTGTAACAGTTCTTTTTCCCCTCTCCCTTGTGTCCAGATAAATGTCATGCCTTTAGGATTTTGTTCCCTTGTTCTGGTTTCAAGTGTGGAGCTGCTTATGTAGCTAATCTGCACTTAAAATTATTTCCACTTCTAACCCCAGTAGGACTCTCTTTTGGGGTATTCAGAAAGAATTGACATAATTGGATTTCTGCCCAGATACTGTATTTAGATAGCTTTGGAGATGTCATTAATTTGACAGCTGCCATAGGAAATCTTTGTTTTGACTATTGTTACAGGGCCTGCAATGTTTCTATTGCATTTTCATTTGTAGTCTGCCACTGAATTGGCGTGATTAAAATGAGTAGAATAAGACACCATCAAATGTGTACAAGACATGAAAGGGAGAAAATCAGTTCTGAAAACCTCAGAAGGTAGGCTGTTGCCAAATTTTATTTGGGTATTACGAGATTTTTGGAATATCTAGTTATCTTTCAAACAGCAATAATAGCAGTGCCTGTGGCTAGGGCTGCTGTATGCTGTTGTGGAACCAAACCTGTGTTAACATCTGTTCTTGTTGTCAACCCAAAGCAAAGTTTATGGGGCAGTTCAGGCAAAACCTACTTCAACAGTTTCTGGTGATTAACTTGGAAGAAAAAGGAGGTGTTTTGGGGGACTCTCTGTTCTTGGGAAGTAGCAATCCTGGCAACTCAGGCGTTGGTTCCTTTTTGTGGATCTGAGGAACCTTAGCAGTTTCGTTTCGACCTGCACATTGAAGGTGCAGACTTTAGGGACTGCCATTCTGCCATGTCCAAAGAGGACGGTCGCGGTACCACACATCACTGACTAGCATCTACTACCTACCAAGTCCTGTAGGAATCAAAGCCATTTCCAAGTTCTAAGTGTTTGTCTTCCACTTACCTTTGGGTCTTAGTTGTGAACCCCTTGTTGTGGTAGTTTTGTACTTGAACTGCGTGAAGCTTGTTGTTTTTCTTCAGTGGGGTGATCAGAGGAGACTCAGAAAAACTTTAAATCTGGAATGCTGGTTTTTCCCAGCCTTTGATATACAAATATGTTGGGACAAAAATGTCTTGCTTCTCCCAGGGAAGATCATTTCCATCAGTGCATTACTGAATACTAACACCAGGTACCATTTGAGCGTATTCCAGTTTTAGTAAGGGATTTTGTGTTGTGGTCGTTGCTTTTTTCCCCTCCCTCAATTTTACTATGGGTTCCACTTTACATTTGTGTGAGTTTGCAGCCCTGTGCTTTTCAACACTGTAAATGAAATACCAAGTTTGAGTAAACAGTAAATCTATCTATTCTTTCTGCTGGTGGTGGTTGAGAGAAATTTTTTCAACTTGCTCCCTCAGCTGAAGTCATTATAGATTTCTTCACCTGAGGGCCAAGATGCCTGGACTTCTTTCTACCATCCCTTCGATATGAAATGGCTCTTATTTATGCTGACAGTACTTCAGATGCAGTTTGCCTGAACAGAATAGGGCAGAGCTTGCTTACTCTTCAGAATAAGATTACTCTACTTGGACAGTAAAGCCTACAGCAACTTTTTATACCCGGTAGCTGTGCACCTGGAGGCAGGGTAAAACCCAGAAACACCCTGAGCAAACAGGCTCAGGCGCAGGGAGCGATTGCTGCAGCTGTTGGTGATGACAGTTTTTACAGCACGTGGGGAGTGCCCAGACCAGGTCTTGTTCTATTGGCGTAACATATCAAGTTGCCACTTGGCAGTTTGAGAGTTATCAAGAAGTTTCTGACAATGTTTTCCTCGAAGACGTCAGTCAGGATCTGCTCTGTGCATTTCCTCCAACTCCTTCTATCTGCCTGGTGGTTTCAAAGACAACCATGGACCTTGACCCATCCCTCTTAAAATCACCTTATCCTTATATTTTAGCACTGAGACAGTAGTGGCACTATTATTTCAAATTCAGACAATGCTGTGTTGAATGTACGCATAGGAAAGATTTTCTTTGGACTAAGAAAGACTGATTAATTTACCAGAACAGGAGGTCTAGTAAGGATTGCAGCCAGCCTAAGTCTGCCTTACTTGACTCCTCTACTGTATTAGTGATCTGTAGCCCCTGTTACAGCCCATTTTCTGTTACATCTCACTCCAAAGCAAATCTTCTCTAACTGTGTAGATGTGAGATTTATTTGCTTGTTTTAAACATTAGTCTCCCTAGCCAAGAGTGGTAACCAGGCGTCTCTGCCTAGTGTTTCTCTGAGAGTGAGTTAGTGTTGCATCCTTCTGTGGCAGCTAATTCATCGGAATCTGTGGGTTTCACTTCTTTTCCAGTGGGGGTGTGCATTTTCAGTAATTTACACGTGCAGATTACTAGATTACTGTAAAGAGTATATTAATAAGCTGTTTGTAGTCATCTTTCACAGCCCTGAAATTCACAAGTTCTGAATTAAAAGCTCTGACTCTAGTAGAGAGGTTTGGAAGAACTCATATGGTTTGGTGGGTCGTATATGTCTTTATGTAAAACATTTTAATGGCAAAGATGCAATAGGAAAAATAGATTTGTGAAGGAGCTGCTTGGGCTGATGAGTTGTTAACCACTTGGGTCCTCAAAGATTCTGACCTGATTTTACTTAATGGAAAAGACTGTCATTGTGCGGTTTTTACAAACAATAAAGTATCAATCAGAAAAAGGCTAAAGTTCCACTGGAATGCATTATTGAACTGTATATACAAAATACTAATTTCTAAAGTGCTGAAGAAAGTTATCCGACTATAAATGCTAGGATGTTTCTAAAAATGAAATCTGCAATTTGAATGACAAGGTATCCTGCTAAGGAAACCAAAATAATTATCTCATGTTCAAACCATGGCCTGAGAAGCTTGCTTAGTTAAGCACTACATAAGGTTGAAGTCTAATCCTTTCCTTTCCTTAAAGATAATGTGAGACAAAGTTTAAGAACAGCCTTGGTAAGTATAGTTCCGTTTCTGCTTATCTATCTGCAATTATAATTGGTAATTCAGGTCTTTCAGCATACATTTGTAAGGGTTCTTGAGGTGCTTAGAGCTGTCCTAAGCATAAATCAAGGAAGACCTTTGTTGCTTCTCCTGTGTGGGCTTTAGGGATATTTATGCATGCGCTTACATAGCCAGCTGGTAAACCCTTAAATAAAGAAAATTAGAAAGATTGTGAGTTCCTATTCTATATTGTAAATAGAAAAGAAAAAATAGGGGAATTGAGATAAAATGGAGTTTGAACTACTTCACCTTTCACAGATGGCTCTTGAATACGAATGCTTAAAAAACCCAGGGCTGTTTTGGTGGCACAGTACCTTTGTTGTGAGCCTCCTTCAGCTTTCGGAGACTGGACACAGCTTGCATTTATTTTGATGCTTGATTATCAGTCTGAAAAACAGGTGTGTGGGTTTTTTGTTTATTTTTGAGACTGCAATATTACATGTCCTCTCAAAGAGTTTGTCCCCCTTGCTGGGGGCAGGCTTCCCGGCTTCCCATTCATGATTTCTCTGCTCTGCTTTGTGGGTTTTTTCTTTTTCTCATTCAGGGACTGCCCTGGAAGTGTTTGCAGCTCAGCATAATCTAATTTGAATTAGGTCAGTATCAGTAAGTATCAAGATGGAAAATCCTGCTTAAGCCAAGAATTAAAAAATTTGCATATCACAGTGAGTTTAGGTAGTAATTTGGTATCAGTATTAGGTTTTTTAATAGCTCAGACTTTTGGGGGAAACTTCTAGCTGAGAGAATATAAGAAGCATGTGATTCCTCTTAAGAAAGTAGCGTAAATCTGTACAATATATATAGTAGAATTCTTAGCAGATGCAGTCACAATCAGATGTAACTCTCCTCATTATTTCCAGTTTAAAAAGATGCTAGTCATGCATGTATTTGGATTGCAACTACAGAGGAAGCTGACAATGGAAGTTGGTTTCTGAAATACAGTATTTATTTTAAATGTTGATATTATTTAGAGAATAAAGTACTTGTGTTTCATGAGTAGATTGGGAGTTGGTGGTTGTGCAAGTAGACATAAAAAATGTTCTTGTTTTTTGATAAACGTATCATATATACACCAGAGTCTCCAGGGGATATGCATTTGACTGCAGGAGTTAAATGGGAATACAGGTCAGCATAGCCTCTTTCATTGCATGTCGTGAAAGTGTGAGCCATTGCACACTTTCTCTAGCTGTGTTCTTCTCCCTACCTCTCCCTCTGAGTATATGTTTGTTAAAAGAAAAAAAAAAAGTTGTTTGCGTGAGCAGTGATACATGTCTGATCGCTTTCTCTTTGATACAGACAGCGTGGTCGGGAGGTGTACTACAGCTCTCACGTGCCAGATAGGAGCACAGGGAAGATACACAACCTCCTGCCCGTGCACTGTTCAGAAGAGACCTGAATTTTGTCGGCTAACTCTTGCAGCCTCTGGTGATGGCTCCAGACCTGGACCGCTTAAAAAAAGCCCATTTAAAGTTCATCTTTGCTTCAGGAGCTAGGCTCATTTTCACAGCTGGCATACAGGCTTAAATCTTTTCCAGTGTTTTAAGAATCTGGCAGTCTTTTCTGCATGCAAGGCAGTGAACCTGTTCTTGTGCCCTATTTCACTTGCTTCCTTGCGGTTAAGGAACCGCAATCTTAAGAGAAGAAAAGCGTAGTTGTGTAGAGTATATAGCATGAAAGGATTTTAATTTTTTTGTTCGTTTTCAGAATGTTATACCCATTGTAATGCAACATTGCAGTTTGCTGCCTTTTTGAAACCTTAAATACAATGTGAATCCAGTTCTTTCTGTTTCCTGCCAGTGTTTCATTAGTTTTTAAAATGTAGTATTCAATTGATGCCTTGACTTACCCAAGTTAAAGAATACTTGTGTATTTTAACATTACCATTTTCTTAGCTTTAGGAGAAGGTAATATTAAGTGAGTTCGATGAGGATATATATGACTAGGAGGTTGAAATACTAAGCATATACTAGAGTCTTGAATAAACTTGGTGGATTTCTTTTTCCTTTAAGCAAATTCAGGCACTGAGCTTTTCAGTGCTTAGGCTGATCTATCTGCTGCTCTGTGGAACTGGATTGTGCTTGCCCAATTGTCTGCATAGTTAAAATATTTTGAACATAGCCTATTTTGATGTAACTTCATTTGAAATATCTGCCTAATGGAGAAGTCTTAATGGAATACTTTAATAGCCCAAAGTGGTTACCTGCAATTGCTCCAGTGTATTTCAGGCAATTACAAAGGAAGGCAATATTTAATGTTGGGAGTGGAGCTAGATGGTGTAATGAACTGGCAGATTGCCAGCATGATCTTCTCCAGAGGAGAATTTGTATTAATGTGATGCTTTTCACTTGTTATCCAGAAGGTCACCAGTAATATGTCAATTGTTGAATTTTATCATAGTTATCGAAGTCACTTGAATGCCTTACCATTGGAGTTGAAATTCCTACTCTGTGCAATACAGGTTTATGGTTGGGTCATTCTTGTGTATTAGCATATTAAGTATCAAAGAGATTATTTTAGCTATTTCATGTCAGAATTTAAATAGGAGGTGGTTGGGTGTTGGGAAGAAAGCCTGAGAGAATTGTCATTGAAATAGTCATTGTAAGGCTGAATCTGGATTTTAGCCATGGGGATAAAGAAAATGGGGCACATTAGAGCTATTAGTGAAAGGAAAGGTGGTTAATAACTTTGGATGTTACTTGTAATCATTACAAGACTGCTAATTTATTCTTAAGGTTGTAATCTTTAAAGATTATACAGTTAAAGATAAAATGCTTATTATATTAGATGTTACTGATATTTATCTTCTGGCGCTTGCTGGCAAGCATCAAGTTCAAACTTTTATTTCTGACTATTCAAAAGTGCTTTTCACTGTGGCATGTGTATAGTCCTTGTGTTCGGAAGGCCATGATGGAGAAAACAAATGAGAGCAACTGAGGTTGCTGTTCAGACATAGACAAATTTGTCTTTCTGCCTTGCATGTTTGTAATCACATGTTCATCCAATTCCTACACTCTGCCATTCCTGTTCCTTGTCATCTTCTGTTCCTCTGCTCTGGGCTCACGGTAAGCGTAGGATCTGAAGGCAGTTGTGAGTCGTAAGGAACTGTGGCATTTTGGATGCAGCAGGGCTGATGTTACTGTGGTAGTATTGTTATTAAGATTGAGATAATGATAAATGGACATCACACTAGATGGTACTGAAGCGATGGGCGCTGGTGATGCCATGGGACATGACTGCCCAGCTCTGTGCCTCTGTTTGCCTTACAGCCTTTCAAGAAAGTTGTTGACTTCATTTCCCAAGTTTTCTAATGTTACACCAGTTTGTCTTTTGGGTGGACGTTAAGTGTTTGCCATGTGTGCCTCAAGGCTTTTGAAGGCTGATGGAGAGCATTTTATACTCTCAAAGTTTTTAACTATTCATTCCCCAGCCTGGCTTTGCTATCAAATACAGCTGTCTAGAGTCCTGGCTGGTAGGACCCAGCAGCAGAACCAGAAAAACCCACCTACGGTGCAAACCCTTTGCCTGGGAGCGATAGTCCCAAACCCTAACTACTGTTTCCATTTACTGCCCTTTGAGAAGAAAGATCTTAAACTTCTGTAACTGAAAGATTGTTTCAAGGAACATATTTAAAGTACAAGCGAATTATTTGCGGTCCGGGTTTCCATCCTGAGTTTGAGTCACTCTGCAAGTCATGACGTATTGCAGGCAAAGCTTTGGGCCATGGCGGGGGTGTGATGGAAATTGGTTACTCTGCTGGGAAAGTCACTCTCAGTGTGACTCTTAGCAAAAAAACTTCCTCTGGCTCTTCCATAGCAAAGTGAAGATTTTTACCTGGAGAAAAATAGAAAAGGAGGTCGCTCGTTAGTGCATTAGATTAACAGAGATTCATTTCAATCAAAGTGTTGATAGGAATGAGGTTTTCTTGTGTGTCTTCTTCCTTTGACTCTGCACTATCACCATTAATGTTCTGAGCTACTTTTAATGTATGTTAATTGAACTGCGAAAGTAAAAACCGTTCTTGCTGTACAGAAGGAACTTAGTATTGTTATATTGAGATAAACACGGCTTGTGTTTAGATGGAATTTGGACTCTTATTTTGCCCAATTTCATCTCCAGTTGACTAACACATACGAGGTTAGTTTTTCAGGTATTGACAATTAACAGTACTGTTTTTCAGCTCACTTTCAAACCCAAGTTCTATATGCAAATGTGTATTTGTGAAGGTGGAAGCAGTAATTGAGAGAGGTGTTGTTTTTTTCTTTAAGGAACAAAACAAAAAAAACCCCAAACAAAATCAGAATCTTGGTACAGTACTTTAGTGGTGGGTGCTAATGGGCAGTAGATGATTTGTGAGGTAGGAAGGGGAAAGATAGTACTGTTCCGAAGATCTTGTAACAAAAAATGAAGTGACTTTTATTTTCTCATTTTTTCCCCTTATTATTAAAAATGTTCTTGTATTATTGACAGGAGGAAAACATGTTCTACAAAATACTCACCCAGTAGGAAAATAGATCTGCCCTGCTTCTGGGTTTTAATGTTGCTTCATTTGTTAAAGTATCTTTCCCATTTACTTGATATCTGTCCTATAATTTCAAATACAGAGCAGTTTTCAGTGAGAACACAGTTAAGGTCTGTAACTGGGCAGGAAAATTGATAGAGCAAAGTGTGGTTGCCCATGGCCTGTGTCTGCAGAAAGCTGAAAACCCAGGTTGGGCGGTGGGGCAGCAGGCGTTCCAGCCAGCAGCCTGGCAGAGAAAGGGGTAGGTCACCTTCCAGTCCCGTCTGTACTCTGCTTTCACAGGCATATCTTCGTTCAGGTGATGAACTGGATCAGGAGGCTCTTCTGGTTGAATAACACTGCCTCATGATTTGCCTTCCTCTGTTTATTTCTTTTTTTTTCCTTGTGTGTTTTTCAGGAGGGCTGGCAATGCTCTGGCTTCCCTTGCAGCTGCTGGGGAGCAAGGGGTGAGCAGCTGGGGAGCTGAGGGGCAGGGATTCGCTCGTGCTTTATCCCCTAACAATATGTTTATGCTTAAATGTTTGTCAAACTGTGGTTTTAGTAGTTCTGTTACTCCACTTATTAATGGCTAGAAGTCTAAATCTCACTTCTAAACATCTGTGTAAGGTATTTATTATACCTTTGTCAATATACTTCCCCCCTGCCCCCTTCATTATGATGTGTGGGATCATTGGATGAATTGCTCTTTTTAATTGAATTTCTTCATAGGATGCTTTTGTAGAGTGGCAACTGGTTGGAATCTGTTCAGAGAAGACTTTGAACAGAAACATTTGTGCATGAGTGGCCTCAGGTTGAGTTGGAGTTGTGATATATCATCCTTACGAGCTAGGGGCTACAGCGCAGGAAGACGCTCAGAATTTTTTCCTTCTCTTTGAATTGGATCTTAATGGGTTTACGCTGCCTGAATTTGTCAGACATCCTATGGAGTTAGAAGTGTCATTAAAAAACAGAAACAAATGTTTAAAGACTTTGAAGTCCCTTCTGAAAGGTTACTTTTGCGGCTAGGAATACTTAACAGAAGAATGGATGCTGAGAGGGACTGCTGGAGGCTTGTGCCATCCAGCTCCTGGCAGGGCTAAGGCTGGGGCCATGTCCTGGAGAATTTGAGACTCTCCCGGGAGAAAGGTCCATCACTTCTCAGGGGGCATGTGGCTGTGCTTAGCCACCCTCATGGCTTTTTTACATCCAGCCAGAATATCCCTTAACGGAGTTCTCCAGCCCTATGCCCAGTTTCACCGCCTCTGTCAGAGCTTTCTTGTTGGGTCAGTATCGCTATTAGACATGATAGTAATCCAGCTGGATTGCACATCCAACTGTGTGTGACTGCCTCCTGGGTGGAAATAGTCATGTTGCCAAAACTGCTGGCTGTGCTTTTACTGATGTACCTCAGGTTTCCATGTGCAACAGCATTTCTCTTTTCTTAGGAATTATGGGCAAGTTAAACTGACTAATGTAAAAGTGAAGGAAACAGTAAATAAGGGTGCTTTTTAAAACATAATCTTTCTAAAACTGGACTGAATTTTTAATTCCATTTCTTGATTGGTTTATCTCTGTACTGTGATGGCTGGGTTTGTAGTTACTTTCTTTCCTAGATGGTTTTGATTGTCTGTGTATTCACATGGAGAAAAGTTAAGTATGAAGATGGATTCTATTTATGCTGAACAGGTGGCTCAATTTGGAGCCATTCTGCCCGCTCTTCAGCATCTCTGAGGAGATCTTGGTAGTATGAAAACTAAATTACCTAGATGAAGGTCTTCTAAGTTTAGTGCTGAAACTAAAATAAGTGTTGTTTGTTGTTTCAGATAGTGGTGTACATAACTTTGTTGGAGAGTCCTGCCTTTCACTGCCTGGATCCTTTTAACAGTGTGCCAAAGGTGAGTGGTTCAAGTTCAGTGGTTATTTTTGTAACTAAAGATAATGAGTGAACTGGATGTATTGCTTGGTTTTTGCTTCTGTGCAGTGTAGTACTTGAGATTTTTTTTTTTAAACTGCTGGATGGATGATTAAATAGCAAGTCTTTTTCCTTCAGCGATCTGAGACAAATCAGTTTTAGCTCTTACTTGCAGAAAAAGACAAGAAAAAAGGATATGCTCAGACTATTAATTAAGCACCAGATATTGCTACCACTGCTTTTTGGCTCCTGTCTCCCTTTACCTACTGCTTTGACTTGGGACGTTTTCCCTTGAAGGTGCTGTAGACAGGATGTGGTGGTGTGGGAGGTATGGAGGAGTAGTGGCCATCCATAGCCTGTGGTGGAGCAGGCTTAATATTATTCTTTGATTGAAATCTAAAAACTAAGTAATAGCTTATAAAGCACTGAGAGGAAAGGAGGTTTGGGTTTTCTGTGGGAGTAGAACAGAACTGCATTCAGTATATATAGAGTATCTTCCTGGGCTGGCTCTGAAGACCTGAAGTAACCTAATGAAGCTGATGTTTTCCATAGGATTCATTTTGTGGTAGAGTCTGGCTATCTTTTTTCTGTTAATTCATGTACCCTGTTGTCTGTTTCTAGTATCTGTAGTTATCTCTGTGGCTTAGCAGAGATTTATTAACAGAAGCTTTTAATAAAAGGAAACCTCATTACAACTGTACCAAAAAAATAAAAGCAAAAAGGCAGAACACTGAAAGAACTTTCAGCATTGTAGTGGCTGCAGACTGAACAGAAAACTGGGAATCTTAGTTTCATTCGTTACTTCACCAGGTGGATTTATTATTTCTTACTCCAATTCTCTGTTTATAAAATAAAAGTAATGTTACCTTCTTCAGAAGGAAGTTATGAAGGCTCATTATTGACATTTTGGAGCCTTTAAATGGAAAGCAATGTATGAAGTCCTTGTGTGCCTTGATATTTGTTGTGAGTTCTGTTAAATACTTGTTCAATGAAGTGTTATTAGATGTTGAAATTAGACTTAATTTGTTTAATAAAGTGCAGGTGAACCAGTTAGAATTAAAAATGCAACCCAGTCTTAAGTATAACATCTACATAAGTTTTTGCAAATTATTCAGTTTCCTTCAAACTGACAAGGAAATTCTGAAGTACTAGAATAGAAACTCTGAGATGCTGCAATTGGCTCTTGCGCTACATTTTCAAATTATCCGATATATGTCTTTAAGTGTAATGGACGAATTTATAACCCTGGCCTTTCCAACAGATCAGAGTATAGCCAATGATTCATCAGACTGTAGACTTAATCATAGTAAAATTATTCTATTTTTTCTACTAAAATTTCTACTCAAAATTAAGCTTGTATTTTACCAACTATGTCCCAAATTTTGTATTGATTTCAAATGTGTAATATAAAAGTCTTTAGAGTTTTATCTTTGGAATCTCTTTCTTGTCATCTTTTATAATAGCTTTCAGTTAAATTTTCAGTGAAAAGAATTTTTAAAAAAAATCCACTTATTTGTTCAAGGAAATAGGTGTTTGGAATCTGAGTTATAGATTTCGAGTCATCTTTATTTGTTGAACTTATTTCTGTGATATTTGGCTTATTGAGTAATTTTTTCTTCTACTCTTTAAAACAAGAAGGGGGGAGGGGAGCCAAATATGCCCAAAGTGAAGGTGTTTACAGCAGGTGAAGGTTTTCTATACTTCCCAAAAAGGCAATAAATAGATAGTAGCTCACTGAAGGGAGGAGAGAAAGAACTCTTTGGACATCTCAGTTGACAGGGGGTGTAGGAGTCTGTCTTTTTTTTTTTTTTTCTTCTTTTAAAGTATGGGTACCTAGAATACTTGCTGTGTCCAATGAGACAATACTTAGATTTAATTTTGTTACTGAAATTAACTTCTGTATTAATATTTTATGTCTTTTTCCATCCTTTGTGTGCATGTTTCCGATGGACTATGTTCAACTTGGTAAAGATGTGATTCTGCAAAACAGGGAGCATTCTAATGCCTTTCCTGAAAGGAAATGAATGCATAGGTGTATGCTCAGTAAAGCCTACACTCGAAATGCTTTGTTGAACCAGAACATAGTAAACCATTTGCCCTTTGAAAATGAAATGCAGTTGACAACAGAGTAAATATTCACAAATTACACTCAAAATATTCTTAAACTTCACTGAACTGCAGACGATAATGTGTCATTATAGGATTTTGTTGAGTCAGAACTACAGTGTAATTAGTATGTGGTTGTCAAGATCTGCCAGCTCATCTTTCATCTAGCTGGGCAAGCTGGCTTTTTTCAGTTGTTTGTTTTTGTTTCTCTCTCTCTCTCTCTCTGAAGAGAACTATATGGAAAGCACTCTTTTTTAAAAAAGAAAAGATCTGTCATGAAGCCTAATGTTCTGGCAATTTATTGCAATCGTTCAGTTGTGGCAAATCCGAAACTATCTGGAAAGCATTTAACCTATTTTAGAACATCATGTTGTATGTAGTGGTATTCTGTACTTTTGAACTTGTTCCTCATTCACTTGCGGTCTTTGAATCAAAAAATAAATTTCATCTTGTATTTTCATAATAGAATATTTTTAAAAGTGATTGCAATATTAATATGTGCCTTGAGCAGTTCTTTTTTGTATTTTAGAAAAAATCTTCTGGGAAGTGTTCTTTAATAGTATAATTCTTTAAGACTTCATACACCTTTATGAAATGTACTGTTTGGTTCTTCAGGGATACCTCTGTACATATCAGGAGCAACAGGTACAAGCAAAGTTATCAGTGTCCTAGTACTCAGCAGATCTGCCAAAATGCGATCAGATGTCAATGGCTGCAGTACCACAACATTTGGTGGAAAGCCCAGTCTGTAAAGGTACTTGGAACAACTGTGAGGCCAACGCACTCCTCGTGTTGTCAGACTGGGGACCTGCTCACAGCTTCTGAAAGACTGATCTTCCTCATTTAAAGGAAAAAGCACCACAGACATTTCAATTTGATGGAACTGTCTGCGATGCTGTACCAAAATAGTTCTTGGTATTTTTCTATGGATCAGCATGTTTCTAGTTGTTGATTTTTGAGGAGTTTAAACCCAAGGAAAACAATCCCTGTTCTTAGTGTTTTGTATGAGATAGTTATGGGAAATTTGGATTCTGACAGTAATTAAGAGAATGAAAGGTATGTACTGAATGTACTGAGTGGATGTCTGGATTCCTTTCCCTTAAGAAAAAAATGTTTCCTGTAATTACATCAATTATCCCAGGTGCTTAAAGTGTTGCTTTTAAGCCTTCGAATGCAACTTTAGCATTACTTAAATATATTTACAGACATTTAGTATAATAAATGAATTTGTAGAATACTGCCCATTATGCTATGCTAGTGGCAGAATACTTTCTAACCTGTAATTGTGGACGGTAGGGAGAACACTTTCATCCCATCCTACGCCCCCATAACCACAGGTATACACCCCACCCCCCCAATAAATTGATCTTCCCTGAATTACATAATTTTAGTATTTTCTCTTTTGGATTTTTTACACTTTTTCTATTTCTCTTTGTAGTTATTGTAGTTCTTCACATGAAAATACAGGCATGCTCTTATTTACTAATAGTATAAACTAGATTATTAAGAATCACTTGTCTATAATTTTTTTCCAGCTTTGATAGCTTCAGGTGCAACTCAGGTTTGTGGGTATCAATGGTACCTGCTATGGCCCACAAATGGCCATTGCAGTATACTTTAACTGCAATCCCTATGGAGTCCTCATCAGAGGACACTGTACAGCTCTTTCATCAATACGTGAAAATTCAGTTCAATAAAAATAAAACAATGACCACGTTCTTCCTGGTGGAAGTAGTTTTGTGGTTTGATAGCTAATGTGGACTTCGGCTGTCTTCTCATCCAGCATGTTAGTTTTTCTGAGCCAAAAAAAGCTTTGCCTGCTGAAAAGCATCTAGCATGTTGCTCATGAATATGGCTATTAGTTAAGCTGTGTGTATAAAATAGCTATATATGAGTAGGCTAAGGTTAAGCTTGTGCCCCACTATATTCGTGAACTGAGCACAGAACACTCGGCGACCAACCTTGGTGTCTTGATGAGTGTTCAGAGGAATGCCACTGGCAGAACTGGTTACTGAGCCCATATTTCTGTGGCTTCTAAATAAACATATCCCTGCATTACACCAGTTTCAGTTAGATTTGAATATGCACTGCACTTCTCAGGGACAACTGATGTGGCCAAGAATATGATCTTGAGAAACTCTTCAGGGTAGCTCATGTAGTTAAGCTACGTCACAGGGAGGTTGTCCCAAGATGCTGAACGCGTTCATGCCTTAGGTGAGTGTTGTACGTGGAGGCATACGTCGGGGAAAGTCAGCTTGAGGTTTTTGGGACGCGGGGACGGGGAGCAGTCCTTGCGCCAGCGCTGTGCAGTGCAATAGGGCCGTATCAGTGTGGGACCAGGTCAGTGATCCCAAACCCTCCCGACGGAGGAAGCAGATTAGCGGCTGAGGCCACAGTCACCGACTTACTCCAAGATCTAACTGCCCCATAAAGGAGCTGTTGTCATCTCCTGCTTGCAAATGCCTCTTTGGGTTTCTGAGGTGTGCTGTCCCTGTTCCATAGCTCTTTGGGGCTGGCTGCTTGACTGGTGCTTTGCAGGAGCAGGTACCCAGCCAGCGTTGGTGTAGGTCACTTAAAAAAATCCGTTGAAGGCTTGTTCCTCCATTTGATAACGGCTGGAAGGCAGTTCTTCTGGTGTGGAGGCTTTGAGGGAACTTTAAACGCTTCATTGTTCGTGTTGGAATTGGTGTGTAGTAGAAATACAGCTAAAGCCATAAATGCGTCTATTTTCAGTAGTTCTGTTAACGTATTCCATACAACATCATGTTCAAATGGTATGTGTTACATCAAATGTATTATGGTATTAAAAAACAGTTTGGCTTGCTGAAATACTGCCTTTTAACGCATGGGAAGAGACTGCACATGCAGTTCATCTCGTTTCGTATCTGGCGAATGATTTTGCGTGTGTTATTCTGGATAAATGCTGAAATTGGTGAATTTCACAGAACAGAAAATGTTTAAAGGCTAGTGTGGTATATTTGCTGTGGAATTCTGTTTCTAATAATTCTGTTAATTAATCTTGGATTACGATTACTGTTTGCACTGTAGTAACAAAGCTCGAATTGTACTGAGCAGAGAGGACTGAGAAAATGATCTTGTCCTGTTTTTTTAAGCCAGTAGTAACATAAAGCATAGAATACCATGTGTACAGATACAAATGTTTTACAGTCTATTTTTCTTTCCCTGACTTGGAGAGTCTCACTTTAAGACATCACAGCCTCCTTGCATTCTCCTGGGTTTAACCCCCGCTTTCCTTTGTGCTGTCTTTTTCACACCCTTTTGTTTCAGGGTTCCCCTGCAGCTCTCATCTTATCCCTCCTTATTTTGGAGGCTGTTGTCTGTGTCAGCTGCTTTTAGTTGTTCCCCATAATAGAGCCTCTGTGCAGCTTATTTTCTACCTGCTCCATCACTCTCTCCCCCCACTAACCCCTTTCTTTTAAATGATCCTACTCCTGCTTTTTGATTCAGCAGCTGTATGCATAATCCTTCCAGCAGGTCCCCTGCTACTGTCATTGCTACTCACACTGTTCTTTTTCCTCACTAGTTTGAGTGCTTGCGTTTCTTTTTAGCCTGTCTTTTCCTTGCAACTGCTTGTTCCACCTCTTCCTACTAACCTTTACAATTTACCTGTAGCCTGATATTTTTTTTAATGTGAAATACAGACATCTGAACAAATGTGTTCCTATATGCAAGTTAAATATCTGCCCCTCGTGGCAGCTGGCTGCAGCGGGTGATGTCGGAGACATCCTTTCCCTGAAGCAGCAGGCAGTTGGGGGATCTGGATTTTCCCAAGAGGCTGATTTTGAGTTCTCCATCTTGCACTAAATCAGTAGCTCTTTGTCTGTCACTTGGCACGTTCTTTGATAAGCTGGGTTGTCTCATACCATTAGTTCTCCAGTTATCACATACCAGCCCCAAAAATGCTGTTGAACGAGGGTTAGACCTCTCTTCATATTTGATCTCTGAATTTGTTTTTCAAGATTAAACAGTCAGAGTATTAGTTTTCCTTTCTTAGTTCTCCCTGAAGATTACTGGATGGCATTTGCTGCCAGCCCTGGATTTGTATAAGATCTGGAAAGGTCTGTTCCATTATTGCTGGAGAGAGTGCTGGTTTATGATGATGAAGATCAGCGTGCCTGGTGAGCTGAAGTATTTATCTCAAAAGAAAAGGGTGTGACATCCTTGGGTTTACTGCAGTGTTTTGACTAGAACTACAAACCTTCTGTGTGTGTGTGTGTGTGTGTATATATATGTTTATAAAACTGGTTTTAAAAGTAGCTCCTAAGCAAGGTTTTGACAGTTGTGCTCCTTAGAGAATTGAATTTACTGTCAGAGGGATAATGGAAACTTGCATTCTCAACTGCTGACTTGTGCTTCAGGCACTCATTGGATGCGTGGCTGCTATAACATACTTTCTGACTGCAGTAAGTTACTGAAACTTCAGGAAGTCTTGACCTGTGGGCTGTAAGCCTTCTCCCGTGAAACCGGTAACACATCATCGTGTGGCCAAAACGGGGGTGTCCCGTATGTGTGCTGGGCTTATGTCCAGCGGTGTGAGGAGCGGCTGCTGCTGTGTACTCTTCAGCAAAGAAGGTGTTGCAGCAGAGACATCAGTAGGTGGTTGTGACTTGCTCGCTGGCTGCGCTTTAGGAGGAGAGGAGGAAAATGACGGCACTAAGCAGGTCACTGGTCAGACTGAGGATTCTGGTCTGTAAGTGGTGACTGGGCATCTCTTCATCCTGAGTCAGTACCCTGACTAATTCTGCAGAGTCCTTAAAAATAAGAGAAACAGCATCTGATGCAATGACACAGTCTTGCTTGCCTTTATGGAACTAAAGCTTGATTTCAGGGTTGAGTTTTTTAACTACACACTAGAGGAGCAGGAACGAGGCATCAAGTAACACTTCAGTCCCAGACCTGTTCCTCAGAACTTAATTTTCAACTGGAAGCTTAAGAACAGGAACAAATAAAATAAAAAAGCTTGGTATTAGCCACTTGAAGCATTCAGAGGTTCTGTGATGTAGGAAAGGAAAAGGGATCTTTTCTGTAAGTTCTCCCTGAGGTCCAGGGGGAGAGGGGATACATGTGTCTTCCCCTTTCTCCCTATTCTCTTCCCCACCTTGAGGTAATCTGTGAATTTTTATATACTTGCTCCTACTTTGGATAAGTCAAGGGATTGTAACTTGCCACTCCTTTCATATACTGCTCCACAGCTCCCAATATTTGTGTATGAAATTTCTTTAAAAAGCCTTTTTCATTGAGGCTTGATGCAGATTTGGTAACACTATTGGCTTCTCTTCTGTTGTAATATAAATTTTTAAATTTGTATTAATCTAGAAGGAACGAGAACTCTGTGGCTAAACTTCCAAATTTCAGACCTGTGGTTTTGAACCTGTTTTTCCTTTATTTAGTCTTTGTTCTAGCACAGATATTAATCCCCACAGTCTCTCTCCATGTTTGGAAATTATTTGGCTACTTTTAATTCCCTTTCACATTTGTTGATGCGTTTTATTGTTATCTGTTGGGAGTAAGGAAGAAAATGTGTCCATGTGCGTGTGAGCATAGAACATCTTCATCAGTGTAAGAGTATATAACATTTCTGTATGAAAGGGAATGTGATATAGCAGCCAAAGCCAAATGTTTAATTTTGAACCGATTTGTTTATTGCAGGGAGATTTTATTCAGAAAAGTGAGCTGTGAAGAAGTTTCTGGCAGAAGATAAAACAGTAGGAGGAGATTTAGAGGAGTTTGGAAAGATTCCGTTTTGTTCAGGCACTGGAGCTGAGAGTAGGAATAAAGGAGGATGAGAGTCTGGCATCGCTAGGCAATGTTGGTCTCTATTGAATGTATATTTTGCTCATGGAAATGTAGACTCTTCTAATTGCTTATTCTTGGTTTTTGGTAACTGTTTCTATGGAAAAAGTCAGATATTCCTAGTCTTTATCCGGTAAAAGTTTACTTTCAGAAGCTTACCTTTTTGAGCAGCAGTGGAAAATCATGTTGGGGTAGTAGTAGTGGAACAACTGTTTAGGTTGTCAGCTGCTCTAAGACTGCTTACACAGACACCAGAACAGCAAGGTGAGAGTTCAGAATAAGGAGCATCTTCCTAACATGCTTACAGCAGCCTGCATTCTCTGGAGCACGGCTGGCAGAAGGGTTTCAGTAAATCCCCTTTCATCCGTTTCCCCCTTCAGTGAATGGTGTTTCTCTCTTGGTTTTGCGTCCCTCCCCTTTGATTGAGGATTTAACAATGGCTGGCTGCTGAAGTTGTGTGGCAGAGCACTTGCAAGTACTATTTTTTAGAAGAGGACCTCATCTGAACGGGAGGAAGATATGTAAGAAATAATTTGATTGAAATATATGAATGCTGCCAACATTCCAGACCAAAAATGCAGTCTTGACTTTAGATTTAAAGCATTTTTAAGAGCTACAAGACAGGTCGTTTTGAAACCTGTTTTATTTGGAAAAGCATGAGGGATAGAGTTTCCCCTGCACTTGTGTTTTGGGAGCAGTAAGAGAGGATTCCTGT
This sequence comes from Buteo buteo, assembly GCF_964188355.1. Taxonomy (NCBI): domain Eukaryota; kingdom Metazoa; phylum Chordata; class Aves; order Accipitriformes; family Accipitridae; genus Buteo; species Buteo buteo. The sequence goes on along the minus strand of NC_134195.1, from coordinate 4,923,387 downwards.
CTTGACTCTGAAGAGCTGTCAGATGGAAGGAGAACAGATAACTTCAGGGGGAGACTCGGGGGATGGCCCTTTCTTGCCTGGGCTGATACTTTCCCAGTTGTACAGCATTAGCACAGCAGTCAGTCTGACTGACAAGAGACTTGTGAAGCTGCAGCATTTACTTATGTCTCATACGAGGTCCAAGAGTGTCTCTTTATTTAAATTGTGCTTTCTCTTGGTATGTGTTCCTATCAGGAAATTAAAAGGATAGCTTTCCGAGTAACTATCTTGTGGTCCAATCTTCTTCAGGAAGATGTACAGATTTATATGGGAATAAATTTAAGAGTACTAGCTGTTTCTTAATGAAATCCAACACTGTATCTTTTAAGCTGCCTCTTTGGCTACATACATAAGCACAGAATCAAGAATGTTATCTTGCATCCGGTGATTATTTTTACCTGTATTATTCAAAGACTCTGCTTCTAGAAAATAGCTTTTTCCGTGAGAAAGTCTCCTAGATATGACAAATAGATGTTCAGTAACTCCAAATTCAGGTAAAAATCTGTGGAACTGTGTGTGCCTGAGAGTTAAATTGAGAAGCATCTTACTACTTTTTTGTGCTGCTACATGCACCTTTTTATATTAGACAAAAGTTCTGGTCCAGGTGATAAAAAAAATGATAAATCCAGAAGTCCAAGATTTTATTCAGTATTTGAAATGACAGTAAACTGGAAAGCTCACGGCAACAGTCTGAACAGGGCCCGTAAGTTACTTAGGGCTCTGTGAGCTAGAAAGTTAAAAATTGTTTTAATATAAGTATTTTTCACATTTTCCTACTGTCATGAGGTAGATTGAATGAGGTTTTTTGTAAAGCAATTGATAAATTGCTTAAGACTATAAAGTGAACATTGTCTAGAAATGGACAATGTACTCTTTTTCCTTAAACAGCTTTGGTTGGGAATAAATGCGTTTTTGAACTGAACAAACATCTTTTCCTCTTTCTAGTTAAAAAGTGAATATATGATTTTTCTATTGGGGAACAGAAGGTCAGCAGTTCAATTTTATTTTCAGCATTTTATAGACAGTTTAAAGTGAAATCCCTTGAAAAGTAGGTAGCAGTGTTTCAAGGGATTAGCAGTAAAACGTAGCAATCCACAGTGATTCTGAGCTCTGTCCTTCTGTGCGAGATCAAGGTTAAACTTCTTATGTCTGAGGACTGTTCTTTGTTTATACAATACATAAATGTACTAACACTTCCAGTGAAGTGTAATTCCTGCAGTCCATTGAATGTTTGAGCTAGGGGAAAAGAAGCAGCAATGGATGCAAATCATTCAAATGCCTTTTTTTTTTTTTTTTTTATCTTGAAAGAAATTCAAGGATGTCTCCTTTATAAAATTTCATGGTGTTCACCCTATCTTGAGTGGCTGGCTGTTTTAATTTCAAGGTGAGAAGGAAGGTTTCTTGACAGTGAGTATGAAAATGCACAAACAGCGGTACACTTAATTTGTTCTTCTGCAGAGCATGTTTCACCAGTCTATCATACAGATAATATTACCTAAATGTCCTCTCAGTAGAGTGTCTGGATTTTTTTTTCTTCTATGATCTTGTGTGCTTGGCTCCCTCCTTACCCCCTTTTTGTAAGGGACTGTGGAGGGGTTGGTAGGTATAAAATGATTTCTAATTTTGTCTTGCGTAGACACCTAACGCACGTTGTATTCTTCCTGGACTTTTCCTCTCTCTTCTGTCTTGTTTGTTTTTTTTATTTTCATGTATTTCCAAAGGTATAGGTAAGCTTAAATGTTGTCTGCTGGGAGGAGTGGAGATACAACAGTCCAGAGCAACACCAACAAACATTAAGCCTATCTGTGTCTCTGACTTAGTAGAAATACCCGTAAACCAATGCGGAGGAGGTGTGGCCGTTAATCACTGCTGCTGTTTTAGAAGAGAGATGAGGTCTCTTTTCCCAAAAGTTTCCTTTAGTGCAGTTGAGCTGTTTATTAGCAGTGTGGCTTTTCTGAAACTGCTTCTAAAAGAAATCAAGAAAAGGTGAGCCGATGCTCTTTTCTGACCCTCTCGCTATATTTATCTAAACGTGAGGCAACGTTTGGGGTTCTGTTTTGTTTACTCCGCAGCCGAGAAACATAGGCCAAAAAAGCTGCCGCCTCCCTGTTTGTCTCATGCTGTTTGCAGCTGAAGGGTCTGAAAATGTCCTTTCTGCACGGTCTGGCTTTTACCATTGCTGTCCAGAACGTGGAAAACCATCGCTCTTGATGGCAGTGCCTTCAAAACAAAGCAACCAGCAGCTTTTTGCCCTAATAGTGGAAAAAGTCACCGCAGATCGGGTCAGCCGCAGTGGTTGCATCTGCGTAGGCTGCTGATGGAGGCAGAAGAACCTGCAGCTGCTGCCGGCACCTGCCTGAGCCCTGCCTGCTGGTGGAGCTTGCAGCAACAGATGCAGGAGAGGGAGGTTGAGGGCAGATGGTATGAGCAGGGGGGGGCTAAAGGCTGGAGGAAGGAAGGGGTTGGTAGGAAGGGATGTTAGCTGGCTGTCTGCGGTCAGAGTTGCTTTATATTCAAGACATTTTTTTTTTTAACTCTTTTTTGACAGACTAAAACCAGCGATGATGACTTAATAATTCATGCTCCTTGTGTTTTCTGATAAATATATAATAGAAGGGCATGACAAGATGCAATTTTGTATAGTCTTCAAGGTATGGGGAAATACCTTCTTCCAAAAATACCATCTGGGTTGGATGAAGCACTAATAAAATCATCTAACTACAAAAACCCTCTCTCTCGTTTTTTGCCTGGTCTTTATAACATTGCCGGTACTGTCTGTTAATCTTTGTCTTGCTTTCCAAATGAAATAAAAGTACAAATTTCTCAAAAATGCCCCCACCCCCAAACAAGCTGAAATATGTTTGTTTGGGTTTTTTAATCCCTTAAGGTTGTCCTTAGCCAATTTCTTAATAGTCATCCCACATTTATGGAAAGACTTGAGCCAGGTTTTTATTATAACTGTGTTGGTGACCATACTCAGCTTCAGCTTAGCTAAAGACCTATTAGAGTGTTTTCTCTGTAATTTCTATTACTAACATTATCTATCTTTTAAGCATAGGTAAGTTATAAGGCTCCTAACTAGTATTGCAAAACTGTAACATATGTTGCTTTTTGCTGTAGAATACCAGCTTTTTGTCCTTTGAAATAGAATTTTCAATTTAAATCATCTGTCAGAAGCTAAAAATGAACACTGCCTACTTTATATTAGGCATGCTGTTCCAAAAAGGGTATAGAAATATCCTCTTCTTTTTAAGTTAGACATCAAAAGATTTAAAAAAACTTAGCTTCCCGAAACAGCAGAGTGCTTATCACATAAATAGGAAAGATAGTACTTCGTATTATGTGTTTTAAAAACTGTCCCATTGATTAAGCATTTATATCTTGAACTGCCCCAGACCAGGAAATTTTGTGGCGTAGCAGTACTACTAATGAAATAAAAAAAATAAGGAATTGGGAAGGTTAGCTGCTATGAAGGTCACAACATGGAACGGTGTATATCATATAAAATTAGGGTGGTATTGCATGAATTAATAGAAGGCCAGAACTGGGTTTTGTGTTCTTTTAGTGCTGCAGCAGCCTACCTTGTCATAGTCTGGATGACTTTCTCTTTTCTACCACTAGAGATGTAGCAGGCTAAAGTATCTGCTAGTTTCTCATATAAATGTTAGCAATTTTATTCTTACCTAATAATATTGTCCAGAGTCTTACTGTTCTGACAGCATTGTGTCCTCTTCTTGCAACTTCAAGTTTTTCCGAGACAGTATACCTCAAAATTACGAAGCTGTATTGGTCTGAATAATGGGCAGTTGTGACTGTGAGGTGACTTTGAGCCATCAGAGACGGTCATCACTAAGGTTCTGGGCTGCACACAAAACATAGGTGGGTCTCGCCGAGGAGATGCAGACAGTGATTAAAACTATTTCTTTTCCTTAAATGGTAAGCTTACATTTGAAAAGATCATCTGAAGCAGTCCCTGCTTTTTTCATCAGGGCAGACTGATTCGTGTGAACATTCATGAAAACACTGGGTGGGAAATTTTTTTTACAAACATCATTTTGTATGTTATTATATAAACATATATAAAGTGAGATTTCTTTTTTGTTGAATGGTAAAGTGCTGTACCGACCTCTTAGCAGGAAGGATGTATTTCTGGGTGTTTATAATCTGTATTCTCCTTTATTTCTTTGTGTGTCTTTTAAATCTAAGCCACTTACAAGACAAAAAACAAGCTTGGCTTTTGTGCTTTGTTAGAGCTGTGCAGAAATTCGTTACCACTAAACTAGTCTTGAGGTTTCCTGTTTGCAGTTGTTCTGTAGCACAAGATACAAGGCGCCAGAGCGTAGCTGCAGTTGTATTAGAGATTGGGATATCAGATATGTTGTGGGGCCGAGAGAAGCAAACATTGCTTAGAAGCTGTTGGAGGCATCCGGTTGAAGAAACAAAACCCCAAACCTTGCAGCATTGTGCCCTGAAACAGTGGCAGGTGATACAGAGAGGGAGAGGGTGTGAGGTGTGCAGGGGCAGCATCAAGATGAAGTTATTTAGTACAGTTCTAAATAACTGGTTAATTAAGACTGATCCTTCACTTTTTTTGAAGATATACAACCTGCTTATACTTTAGCAAGAAGTATCATGTAGAAGTGGGCCCGTGGCAAGGCAGTCCTGCATCTGATTAACTGTTTTACCGGGCTGTATCACCCTCACAGTTTTACTTATAATTATTCTTCGCCCCCCCAAGTGACTCATAAGGAAACCGAGTACTTTGGCACCTAAGAACAGATGTCTCGGGACCTGCCAGAATGGCTCACGGTGTCTGCTGAGCCTGCCTTTGAAGTCAGCCCTGCGGCTGGACCTGTCCTTTGGCTGGTTGTTCATCTGTCCAGCATGGCTGTGGGCTTGGGTCAATTGGTAGACCTAAATTGGGAGATCAAATGAAGTGAAAAATGTACTGAGAAAATAGTTTGTTCATGCCTATCTTCCTTAAAAGCCTTTTGATAAGTACTAATTGCACATCCATAATCTGCTGGTATACTGTGTGGAGTTTTTTGGGGGGGGTCCTTTGTCTGTTTCCTTTATTTTTCTTTAGGATTAGAGTTCATCTGACTGCTTCATGGTGTTATCAAGGATCATCCAATTTATGCTTTCAAATTAGTGGCACAGCTGCAATTCTCCAGAACTACTTCGTTGCTCTAAATTTTTGTCAGAGTTGACACTAAAACTGTAAAAGCTTTGTGCATGGTTCTGCTATCTTGGGGTGCATTTGAAGATTAAAAGTGTTTAATTTCTTGTATTGTTTTCATACCCTAGTTAATGACAGAGAAGAAAATGATTGTCATTGTAAAATAATCCCATAGTGTAGAAATAAGTGTTAAACATTTTTTTCCTACATCATGTGCAGGAAACTTAATGTTCTATCTAATTCTGTACTTATTCTATTGCTAATATTTAGTTTATTCCAGATGCAGTTTAATAACTTTTTTATAGTTCTTAATGAGCTAAACTGCAGTTTTTTCATAGCCTCAGTTTGCATTTCCTGACTTGAGCTTGTTGCTATCAGTTTTTCCTTTTCAACTGACCAGGGAGAGGGGACACAGAAAACTTCCAGAGCTTTTTACCTCACTTTTTAAACAGAATATTCTTTTAACCATATAATACTTCTTTCATAAATGCTAAATTGTGAGAGTAGGTTGGGAAATGTAATAAAACATTCCTCCTTTGCAGTGGATCCATTTATTTATATCTTTATTCACGTTTATTCTTTACAGCTTCCACTTATGCTTGTTTTCAGCTTTGGAAAACTGACCCTCCTAAATTACCAACAGCAGCTTCTATTGATTGTGATTGTGTCTTCAGTTTGCACATCAAAGTAAATTAGATAATAATCACTTGCACTTACTCAGCTATCACTTTTAGTGCTGTAGTCAATGCATCCTAATGAGACCTAATAGTGAAATACCCCAAATTAATTGTAAAACTTGTGTTAAAACAGTCAGCAATTTTAGGCAGCCCAGGTATCAGTTTGGCACCTCAGAACTGCATAGCAAGATGATGAATGTTTGATCACTACAGCTATTTGGTTAACTTCCTTTAAAAGAAGGGGGGAGTATTCTTACAATAATTTTTGGTGCAGTGACCTCTTTCCAAAGAAATGTGTCCCTTGGGATGGATTGACACACATTATATGCAGTATTAAAGTGTTAAACTGCAGCAGCAGTTAGACAAGGTGGCCTTTATGTGATCCATCTCCATTTGTCTAGGCACCAGCAAATAGCCCATGTAACAAAGCATGGAAGGGTTTTTACTGGTTTTAACAAAGGGCTGCGATTTGCCATAATTTGGGTCAGCTTGCTTACTCTTTCTAAACCTCTGCATTTTGAGATTTTCTTGTAGCAATCATTTGAAATATATTTTGCTTGGTTTAGGTTAACTTTGGCCTTTGCAAGAAGGAGATGATATTTTCCTGTTTTTTCAGACATACATGCTTTAATTGTCAAAAGTGCTGTGTTCTACTGGAAATTGCTAAAAGTATGTCCAAAAGGTGTATTCTTTTTCACAAATTTTCATTTGAATTCACATTTCTGTTCTTTTTAATGCATTCTGAGTTCTGTCTTTGAGTTTGGTGCTTTACTGATCCCCAAGAACTGAGTGGAACAATCTCAAATGTAGAAATGCTTTTTTGAAATCTTTCTATATGTCAAAACTGTTCATCCAGGCTGATTTAGAAAAACCTAACCACACATGCAACAAAGAGAACAACTGTAAGTGAAAACAAAGCTTCAAACCTCCTGAAACAGTAGGCAGGCTAACCAGAGATTGCATCTTCAAAAATAAGAAAGCTTCAGACTTAGAATGCGCTTCAGATGAAGTGATCCAATACAAGTTATTTTATTAATTACAGAATACAGTAAGCACATCCGCTTACTATGAAAGAGGCCTTGATGGAAAGAGACTTTTTTTTATTTTTTCACAGCTGTGATACCTTAGAGGACCAAATACTGCCTATTTGCTGTAGCTTACAAAAGATCAACCAAGTGGACACCACCAGATAGCTGGCCCGCCAGCAAGATGTGCTGGAGGGTTCCAAACCCATTTTGATTCAGAGTTTGGGGCAGGAGAAGGAGAGAGGATGTTCAGCCTCAAATCTTAGAGAAAACTGTGATACGTCATTAGTTAGCTTTTCATTCTCCCAAGACAATTAACTCAAGACATAATTACTATACAATATTATGTAATGTTGCATAGCAATTACGTGTTTTAATGTACATCAGTGTCATGTAAAAGCCTCCGTATCAATTTAGTGCCTTTCTTTCAGTGTGTCTTAGGAGGGCATCCAATTCCAGAACAGTCTGTTACATCAATTGTCACTTCCTATTAATAGAATTTTTGCTTGTTCCCTTGGTGAGGGATTAAATTTCAAGCATTACTGTCAGTCATTTTTCAGCCATGTTCCTTTTTGCAAAATAAATTGTGAACAAGGAGAGCAACCGCTTCCTTTCTCACTGCGTCTTTAAAGCTCAACCATACCTCCTCCTGTTTGCACTATACTAACTGTGTATCCCTGATGTAACCCTGAGCTTTCCTCCTGAAGGCAAGAAAAGATACTGCTTTTCTGCCCTTTGGGCCAGGGCATTAAACTAGTGGGAGTGCTAACTTGTTTCAATCTATAGGAGAAGGTTCCAGTTCAGGTGGCATGCTGGAATGGATCCTTTCTTACTTAGCATTGTGGGAGAAACACATTAGACCTATATGGTAGGGGGAGAAATCCAGGCTTGGTGAAAGATAATGAGATCTGTGTAACAATTGTATATAGTTTGATATTTGAAATAACATCAACTGAGCAAATCTTTCACATGGAAAATCACTAGCAGATTTAAAAGTTTGTGGGAGCAAATTCTCTTCAGGTCCTCTACATTTTAGTTTCCATAACCTCAAATACTGCTTGCATGGTTCAGTTTTAAGCATCGGTTCAAAACGGCATAAGTGGTTGGTTGTCTTTGTTTTCTTTCTAACATTGCTAAATTCTTGAATCATTGATAGTTTATTGAACATAACCTTTTCCCTTCTGGACTTTTTTCTGATAAAGGCTTTACAGGAGCTACAGTACTAGACATTCCACTGATGTCTGCCTTAGGGTTAGCTAATGTTCCTCACCTGTCTGAGCAGGCTTTCAGTACCGTCTTCTTATAACTGACTTTACCTTGGCTGGGTTTTTGTTCACTGCCTTCCTAGCCAGGCAGATTTTTCAGGTTTTCCCTCTCTCCCAAGGATGTTTTTGTGGGGGAAAATTTTCAGGTGTGCTTCTGCAGAAGGGCAGCTGCCACTGAAGACAGGACTCCTCTGCTAACAAAACCTAAACTGGAGGGAAGAAACAAAAGTGGCTGAAAATACCTGAGCTCAATCTTAACTGATTACTTGTAACATTTCAGCAAATACAATGTTGGTAAAATAAATTAGTTTAGTACCACTGCTAGCAATGAAGGAAATGCTGGGTTAAAAGGGGTTGGAAGTGTGGATCAGTCACATAGCTAGTGTAAGAATTACCTGTTGAAGGTCTGGGATGTGGAGTTTTGTTTGTTGGCTCATTTAGTGTGGTGTCTTTTGTTTTGGGTTATTTGGGGTTTTTTGTTTGTTTAAAAACTGCAATTGGAAGTTGGATTGCCATAAAAGTAAAGCAAATGACCGCTTGATATGGTAAGCTAAAAATTAAGGCCATACATATACTTTTGAAGTGAAGCAATCTTGTTCTGAGAAATGACTGTGTTGTATTTCATAAATTTACAGTTCCTTGCATAGGTATTTCAAAGCTTTTCACTGGTGTTTTTTAAAGTGGGGGGGTGTTGTCCTGTTGGGTATGAGGAGGAGAGTGCATGTCAGCACTAGGACTTCTGAGCTTTTTGAGGAGGAACATTCCAGAACGTTGTACACTCTTAGCAGTAATGGACTTTCATTTTCTTGATGTGAAAGAATCTCATGTTATCATTAGAATCTATGGGGACTGTGGTATATTTTGTTGCACAGTCTATAAGCAGTATACTGAAGAAATTTCACATTTTGAGTGCGTGTCAAGTTTTTATGGGACACTCGCCTTTTTTGGAAGGCTGTATTACTGTTTTTTCCTTATGTTTTTCCCCAGATCTAGATATGTCCTTTACTTCTAATCTTTTGTTTGGCACACAGCTGTGCTGCAGAAGCATTTCAAAACTATTAATTCTACAGCCCCCCTTCTGGGGAACAACTGGGGGATTATTATCGTTACTCACATACGAGGAAATCTTAGCTCTGCAAATGTCACAGGAAGAACCTTATTGTCCTTGATGGAGCCAGTCTAATGATGCAACCATAAGAAAGTAATTTTAAAAACTTTAATACTAGTTGCCCAAATTTAAAACCAACCAACCAAAAAACAAACAAAAAGACCCTCCCACCAAACAAAAAAACCCCAAACCCAGATCTCCGCCCCCCGCACCCCCCAAACTAAAAAACCAGCACAACCAAGCTCTTCCACACACATGCATGCAGTTTTAAAAGGACAAATGCTCAGCTGCAATTATATGATGCATTTTGACTCTTTATAAATCCTGTCCCCACTTGGGTAGGAGTGCTTTTGCCATTAAACATTCAGCAAAACCTGGAGTGCTTTACTGAAATGGGTTCTGCATGAGCATGCCACTTGAGAAACTTGGCTTTCTACACTTCTGCCAAAATTGCATCATGCAAGGGGTCTGCTTGTGAAATGACACTGTTTCTCAGGCAGAGTGGCAGTTTTACACCTCAACAATAACTGGAATTGTAGAAATTGGGTGGCTTGGGGCTCCCTGAGTGATTTTTCGGAGGACTGTGTAGTTGATGTCGTCAGCCCTGACGTGTGGTCTTTTCCTGTGCTTCTGTCCTTGCCCCAACACCTTGGAGAAACACTTGGTGACTCTTACAACAGGAGCCAATTCAGTTATTTATTTTTTGTTGCTTCAGAGGGATAAGAAGAGTTTAATAGTTTTCCATCAGTCACTAGTCAAATATTACACCTAATTTGTTTTTTTTATTATTAATATACTGTAATATTGATAGATAATTTTAACTTGCCTGTGTTGTGAAAATAACCTTTTTTAGAAGTGGAGCCTGTGTGTGGCAGCATCAGCCAACTGCATTGATGGTGTCCTATTTCTTCATGTTCTCCATGACCCCGGGAATAGTAAGAATTGACCATTTTACAATTGCTGAGATAAAATAAACTGATCTAAATTGGAGAGAGAGATTATATTGACAACACCGGCCTCCAGAACATGCTTGATTGCAGTCCCCCTGTGGCTACATCAGCTTATCGACCTGTAGGCTATCTGTCCATTTTATGTGAGTCAGAAACCAGGGCAGTTTATTGGAGGCTGTGGTCCAAAGCTCAGGCTCTCCTATGTCATTGTCAGACGGGATTATTATTTTAGGGGAGAAAAAAAAAAATTGTTGAAGGGTATGGTGACTTATTTCTTGTAAAATCCTCAATTCCACCTGCGTAAGTCACTGGCTGTTTGAACTCTAAGGGTGGTGTTTCTTCTCAATTGTTCAAAACATCGTAACTTCTTTTTGAATTAATCTTGGAGCTCTCAGCTGTGCAAACGCGCATTTGAATAATGTTTTAATTGTTGTATGTTCCTTTGTGTTTTCTAATTGGAAAATGAGAATTTAAACCTGTTGATTTCAGCTTCAGATTTTCCAAAATGTCATCCTACCTTGGCCATGAGGGGTGACGTTGTTGGTACTTTCCAGAACTTTGCTGTCAAATAGTTTAGCAACCATAGCTCAACCCTATGTGATGCTCTCCTGGAAACAAAAATGATGATAAGAGGAGGCTGTTAAATTGTAATAGAGTCCACTGTTGTGTCTTATGATTATAGGTTAACTTTAAATAAGGGAAACACTTCTTTTCCTTTGAAAGAGTAGACTGCTGGGCTGTCTAGCATGTAGTTTTCACATCTTGTACTGTAGCTAAAGGGAGAAAGTGTGTGTGTGTGTTTACAGACTGCAGAAGGAACCTCTCTGAATACAGGTGATATAACTTACATGCTGAACAGAATTTCTGAATGAGGTTTGGGTTTTTTTTTTTAATTACCTTTTTGCCCCATAAACTATTAGGTATCAAAGTTCATAGGGTTGTGGACTGCTAAGAACTAGGCAACAAAGTCAAATAATGTTAAAAAGATCCTTGGACATTAATAGTTTGAAGTACTCTGGGACCTGTTTCTACTAATCTGTAAGTTAAAGGAAATCTACAGCTTTTACTTTTTTAAAAAAATAATCTGCTACATTGATTTTAAATATATTATCACCTCCCACTCTCTCCCATCCTCCTCCACTTCCCTCTCCCCCAAAAACTCCCAGCAGCGTTTAGAAAATTTTAGGTAACTTCTCAGAATTTAGAGGATGAAATCAACATGTTTTTGTTGGCATTATAATATGTTTGAATGTCAGTGGTACTGGCATGGGAGTTTTGTCTTCCTTGTACACTATTGTCCTCCCTCACATTGTTCCTGGTAATTACTGGGGTGCGTAGGAAAACGTGGAGGCACGCAGCTGTCTTTATGCAGCTGACAAATAGCTTTGGGAAAGATCGTTCTTGTTACAGGTAAGTAAAAAAAGACAACTCATTCAGTCTTAACAGAACTCTGGATAAGTTTCGGGTAGGGAAGAAAAGCAATGCAATCGAGGGAAGAGCAGCGGGTGCTCTTCACCCTGCTGACTCGTGCCCAGCACAGGACTGCGGTGAGCTGGGATCTTCCTGGGAGCAAAGTGGGAGTGAAGTCTTCTCCTAAAATGCAGTATTGTGCTGCCTGTGCAAAACATTGTGAACAAAGGCTAACTAAAGACAGTACCCTCTTCTTGATCGCAAATGTCCCTGCTGAGTTACATTACTTGAAGTATTTTTAACTTCCTATTAAAAAAAGATGGATAACTTTGTTTAATGTATTATTTTTAAGTTTTCTGCATTTAGTATGAAGATGAGGAACTAGGGCACAAGGAAAATATATTTTTTGAATGCTGCTATTTTTTTTTTTTTCCTCAGGTCAGAACTTTGAATGCCAGGTGTGGGATAGTTTTATAATGCTACATGCAAAAACTAAATGGGTTTTATAAATTAGCCTTTGTTAACGTATTTCTGAATAATATTTTATATGCATTCAGGGGAAGTGAACGTAATACATTATGACTAGAATTTGCTATCAAGGTGTTGTCATATTTCAGTGGCAGAAAAAGCAAGAAAGGTCAATATGACTTCCCTTATTTTTGAAAGAGGCATTCCAATCTGTGAGGTGTTTCTCTGTATGGCTTTCTCATTTTTCCCTACCCTTCTATTTCAGAAGAACTCAAAGAAAAAAATTGAGTAAGAGTTACATGATATAACTTACTGATGAGTGTGTTTTAATATTTTGTTGCAGAAGGACTCCATGAAAGATGACAGAAGAAGTTATTGTTATTGCAAAGTGGGATTACACTGCACAGCAGGACCAAGAACTTGACATCAAGAAAAATGAGCGTCTTTGGCTATTAGATGATTCCAAGACATGGTGGAGGGTAAGAAACGCGGCCAACAAAACGGGATACGTGCCATCAAATTATGTGGAGCGAAAAAACAGCTTGAAGAAAGGTTCTCTGGTTAAAAATCTAAAAGACACATTGGGTAAGTCCTTTTGTATTTTGGAAGAAGTTTAGTAGACTTGATGGGTTTCAGATTGCGAATGTAATGTTCATATAAATATTTTTTTTAACATGCTCGTTTGGATTTTCGTAATCCTTAGTTTGAGGTGACATGGTGGGGGAGGGAGGGAGAGTGTGGGGGGAGAGTCATGTGGAAAAATCTGTAATGGGTTTTCTCGTATCACATCCAGGAGAATAAGATGTTGTTTTTGTTCCAGTTTGTCAGAGATTGTATGTTTTCAGTGGCTGAAGAACTGTGTTTTCATTGAGATACCAAATGCTGAATCCTCTCCTCTCATGCCAAGTCCTCTTGCTCAGAAATAGGATGTAAACTGTATTGTTCAGCATAGCTATCACAGCAAAGCTAAACCAGTTTATGAATGGGATTATATGATATGGCTATGTGCAATGTCAGGGGTTAAGTTTCTGTGGTCTGAGATGTTCCTTCTGCTTCCAAGTCCTTCATATGTACTCTGTTTTATACTTGCACATAAATTCTTCACAACAGTGTATCATATATAAAAAATAATATACCTCTGAAAAATTTTGAGTGTATTTTGAAGAAATGTATTTGGAAGTCAGGTGAAATGAATTCTTTTTTCTTTATTTTTGCAATTACTTTTAGTGACTGCTTAAATTACTAAAAAATAAAGGGCTTTGCATATGGCTAGGAAATGTTAAACAGTGATAAGTGATCATTTTACATATAAGAGGCCAAAAAACCCCTACTAGTGGTATTTTAGGATATAGTGAATAAAACAGAAACAGATATGCACCTGGAGGTGTTTTGAGGCTATTTTTTGCTTGTGTTTTGGTTTTTACCTGTGAAGTCTTACATAGGGAAAACTTACTCTGTTGCAGTTTGCTGTAGAAAATACTGACTCTTCAACAGAAAAATTAAAATTTGGGATTGGACTTGTTAGGAAGCAAAAAAGTTTGCTTAAAAATAAAATGGCAATAGCTCTTATAGGTTTATTGCAGCCGTCCTGTGCTAATGCTGTGTCTAACAGGTTAGACTTCTTGGTCACTTCTTCATTACTGTATCCTCCACTGCTGAACTGCTATAAAGTATGTGGAAATTGAGGACTACAGGACAGGTGGCAAGCAAATAAGGTTATCAAAAGATTTACCATGGTAATATTTAAAACCATAGGCCTCTCTACAGATACTCTTGGAATATACTCGTTACAGTGCCAGCAAATGTGATTATGCCTTTTCAAAGATTTGTATAAAGAATAAGCTCCAACATCAATTAACTAGTTAAAATCAAAATCCCAGTTGTGACTTTAAGCTCCTTTTATATGGATTTATGTTGTTTAAAAATATATATGTATAGCCTAAAAGCTACTTTATGAAAGGATTGCATTTCTGTTGTGATAATGTATCAAGTGTTTGTGTAAAATGTGGACAGTACTTACTTGATGTAAACAAACACATTTTTATTTACATCCAACAGAAAAGTGTTTAAGTGAAAGAGTAGAGGCGTGTGCTGGCATATATGCATGTTTACCTCCTTGATCTTAAAAAAGCTGCATGCTGCAGGGTGCTTCGCTTCACTGTGGTGGCGACCGATGAAACGGTGTGAGAGCAAATCTTGGTGGTTTCATGGCCGAGCCTTCGCTAGTATTCCATCTTCTAAACCTCAGCCCTTTGCACACATGTACACAGGTTTTTAAGTTCTGAAGGACCGTTATTACAATCTACTGATTTCCCCGTACCTTTTCTAATAGTTTTCTCTGTGTGTTGTTTGTTCAGCTGAGGCAGAAAATATCACGTGGCAGAGCTTAGCTTTTTCTTTTGCAGTGACCACACGTGCCTGCTAAGCGTACAAAGCACCTCTCATGCTCTTTATGCTCGTACATCCTGTGACAGTAAGAAACTGCCTAAGCCATACCTAACCCACAAATTGGCTCAGGATATTCTTAACACCCCCTCAGCTAAACTATATAGTCTTTAAGCCATGTTTGTCTGGCTGTACAGTAATTTCCCATTCAGAACAAGGAGAGCATGTGTCCTTTAGAGGATTCTTCGTTCTGAGCGGCCATCAAGAATGCAATTCTTGGTTTGTTTTTTTTTTTTTTTTTTAACAAAGGCTTGCAAATTGCAAGGCTGATGTTTGATCTAGTGAAACAGCTTTTGAAAGTTTTGCTGCACCCAGTGAAACAAGTTCTTAAGTTCTCTTTAAAGAAGTATGTCTAATGTCTCACCAAACATGCCTCTCCTAAGATCACAAGAAAATTCACATTAAAATACCTGATAACCTAGCACAGATGGGAATGGCGGTCACAAGTATTAGTCCTTAAACCAAATCTGTTTCTGACTTTGATCTTGAAGCTATTACCAAAATATCAGGTGCTGAACTAAAAAAAAAAAAGTCATTTAATAATCAGTCAATAATTAATCGTAAGTTTTGTGAAATCTCAGGAGGGAAACAGCAGGCTCTAAGTTGCTTCCAGTGATAAGACTAACGGGCTTTAAAGAGAGGGATGGACCCTCCGATGTACCTGGACCCACCTTTCATACTTGTGGTGCTCCAGCAAACGGTTGCTCCCATGGAGATGCACTTTTCCCTACCTATACCGTAATCAATTAGGTTTCCTTGTGTTCAAACATATTTCATCTGAAAGCATTGTTATCACACAAATGATGTAGTGTATTGTCTGTGTGATTGCCCGTAGCTATCTGCCACTCTTATGCTTATCCACAGTAATTACCGGTGGTTGATTTATACTTACTTCCAGATATTCAATCAATATGAAGAGTACCAGCCATAGTTCAAATTGTGGCAGACCCTATAAAGAGCTATTACTATTTAATTAATAGTCCCCATAGCCAGCTGTTGAAGATGCATCATCTAGATAGTTCTTAATCCATGTAGTCTGTGTTCTAATGAAAGTTTATGGCACCACTTAATACATTGGTGTCCCATTCATAAAAAGCCAAATATACCATGAAAGTTTACTACCTTTTATAAAGTTGCCTTTATCAGGAAAACTTCTAATCTCATCAGAGAATGAAGTCATGCCTGTTTGATGCTGAAAACTAATTTTCCTGGAACTCTGTTGACTGTCATTAATTGAATCTCAGCCCTTGAATACTTTATTAATAGAATCCCATCAGCTTTACTGTTTGGCTTGGTGTTGGTGGAAGGTTAATGGGCATGTGGGTACCTAGAACATGCAGCTTGATGATTTAAAACTTCAGCCTGTTTTCAGCAATGTCTTAAGGCTTCTAGAATTTCCATTGTATTTCAGTGTTTTTGGAAAAGAACATCAGCAAATAAAACGTGTTCAGAGCCAGCTCTTTTAAATGTGTTTTAAACACATTTTGAAATGTGTCGCTAAATTTTTAGCATATGTTCATTAAATCGATTACTTGTGGACTGAAAAACAGCTCACCTCAAATCTCAGATGACCCCCAGTAATTTCTGAAGAGATACCATCCTATGTCTTTTTACAAAACAATATCCTGTTCTGCACCATTCACTTTGTCTTTCCCCTTCTATGGGCTTACTCTGTTATACCGTATCTTCTTTTAGTCCTGTCATGAGGGAAATTTTCCAGAACTTTTAGCTTTCCCTTAAGTGACTTGGAGACATTTTGAGACTTGTAATTTTTCTATTGATGGCTGTCTGTTTTTCTGTTTGATATACACTACTTCTGTGTTCTTAAATCTCTTTCTTGAGTGAATTCTAATGGATACTTAGCTACAATGGCCTGGGTTTAATTATGGAAATGTGGCATATAGGCCACCTATTAAGTATTTTAAATGATTCATCTTCTCATTCCCTTTTTTGTCTTAACTGAGTGATACTGTGAGTAAAAAGTTAATGGCAATTTAGCCATTTCAAATTACTGTCTTCTGTTTGCTCATATTGAATGAAATCTGGTAATTATTACTATTCTTAAGGCAAAAGACAGCTTCCAGGCCTGTGATTAAAATTTCATCTTCATTCATCATAATGAAGTTTAAAATAGTTTCCTTGTACAGTATTTCTTTTGTGGGGAGGGTATTTTTTATGCATTTCGATTAAGCCTTACTGAGCAACAGACCTCCAGCATGCATCTTCCAAACTGTAATTTTCTGTAATGCAATTCTTCCCATGCACCGGGGGTGGGAAGGAATTCCCGTACCCATTTGGATGGAGCGGGTGTTTGCCAGCACCACCCCCAGAGCTGCCTCTGAGCACGGCTCCACGGGTTTCCTCTTCTGCAGCAAAGATGATCTATGCTGGCTGGCTCATCTCTGTCACGCTGAACATAAACCTTATCTGAAGGAAGTAAAAATAATTATGAAATCAGTTGTTTGTGTAAGCAAAATAAAACTTCTGCATTTTTTCCATCCCTTTGCAAGTCATTTTCCTGGCAGCAGCACAACTCCCCAGGCAGCAACGTGCCATGGGTGACTGATGCGCGTGATCCAGCAGCAGGGTGTCATTTTCATGGGAATCCACGATTTTCCGGACGTTGCTGCTTTTGCTTCACAACCAGCACTGCATAAATGGGGATTTCTTAAAGGTGTCCAGTCTTGCTCCCTTTAGTGAACAACCGCATAAGAAACCTTGAAGACATTTCCACTCAGTGTGGGTTTTTGAACAGATGCCCAGCAAAAGAAAGGTTTATTAAAAGGTATTGAAAGAGAGATTGGACATCAAGAATACAGGAGATAGGTTTGCAAAATGCGTAGGAACAATCGAAACACTAGAGGTGAGTGTTGGCAATGATGGCAAATAACAGTAATCTTGATAACATTTCACAGAGATCTTTAAGTTGCACGAGGGACTCTTCAAATGACTTCTTTATTAAGCATCTGTAAGTCGGCAAAACATTTCAGTAACTTTAGTTTTAAATCACTCGGTGTGCCAGCTCTTCACGTGGAAAGTAAGAACTGCCAAGTGAGGTGTAAGTACAGAAACGAGTCCTTACTTGCATCACTGTTGCTAGTATGTTATTTCAGAAGTGTTGTGAGCGTCCAGGAGTATTTCCTGTGTTTGTCAGCCTCCACCGTGTCTACCTGGGTCAATCTGTAGATCTGTGCAGCAGTTCCTGAGTGCTGTATATACTGTCGCTTCCAGGAATCAACAGTTTTACACCTCTCCCCTTCTCCCCTGGTTATTTTTATTTATTTATATGAAAAGGTTTGGGTTTTTGTTGTGTTTGTTTTTTGGGTTGGTTTTGGGTTGGGTTTTGGCTTTTTTTCACATTTATAACTTCACATTTTCCCATTTGAGAGCTACTTAATACCACTTTCACCATGCCTTTCTGGAAATTGCTGGGGAAGTTAGCTCTCTTTTTTATTAGTCAGTCACTGCTTAGTAACAAGCAGAAATGTGGAATAGATCATTTTTTAATGCAATGTTTTCTTTAGCATTAGAAAACACTGTTGGTTAAGAGGTTTGATGTACTTCCTTTTTAGAGACAAATATTTCAACTCAAATTTAAACTATTACCATCATAGTTCTGCATAACATGGTCATGAAATCTCATTCTCCAAATAAGTAGTCAATCTTTAGACTTCTGGTGTGTGGGTTAGTGGTCTTTATTTTTATTTTGGTTGTGAGGATTTTTTCTTTTTTAAAATATCTTAGTGGTCTGATTTCGGTAGTTCTGACTTGGTACGTCTAGTAGATTTAATTGTACAAGGTGGTATTTTGACATTCATCAAATCGCTTCTAAATCTTGTCTTTAGTAATCAAATTTCAATACTCGAGTCTTTCACTGGTGAAAGTTACTTACATGACTTTGATTGTTGTGGGTTTTAACTGAACTTTTTCCAGTTCTTCAGCACTAGGTTTTTAAAAGCGTAATCATGAGAAGCATACACAGTCTTTCTGGCACAGTCGTAGCTATAAATAGAGTCTTTCGTACTCTTTGCTTGATCAATTTGTGTTTATCAGCCAACTGCCTTAGCCATATTAGCTTCGAAATCACAGAAAACACATTAAATCGGTAATATGACCAAGTACTAGTTTGAAAATATTGCTATTAGTTCTTAATTAGTTGTTTTCCATTTTAGTATTTTCTGGACACCATGTGGGTGTAAAATTTACTACAGGATGAAAGAATGGTGGAAATAAGGATAAATATGGTATCATTGTAAAATAAATACACTGTTGTATAGCACAGCCTCTTAAGCTTTGTAGAGCTCATGTTAATAAAAACAGAGCTGCCTTGTAAGACAAACAGAAGTTATTTTAATCTCTTTAGAACTTGGAGTTCCCAATGTTGTTGGACTTCCTTGTCACAGACCTGTAAGAAATGCTAGTTTTTCCACTCAAGAGCAGGCATTTAATAAATTTGATGTTAAAAAAAAACAAAAACAAAAACAAACCCAAACCAACCAACCTTCAGAACTTTCTACAGTTTGTAGCTGTCAAATTATTTATCATATATAAAGATTTCTAAGAAGGAATGATACAAAGTCTTTCATTTAGCCAGATATCTCCAGTTGAAATTAGCGGTAAAATCCCCTTGATAGGAATTCAACACAAAAAAAGTATTTTTCCTGTGTCACTTTATGTTGCTTTGAAGCTTTCTAGCTTGTCAGAAAATGTGGGCATGACAGTAGTGGCACGTCTGTCGTGTCTCTTGGAGGACTGGATGAGGCTAAGCTGTCTGTACTGGCACTTTTAAGCAGTCGATATACAGGAATTTAAGTTCATCTTTACAGAGAGGAAGTAGTTGAAGTTTTTACATGAAGCACAAATTCTTGCTCAGTTGCCTAGAATCCATGTGTTAAAATAGCTTATGCTATGGTTGAATTTGTTCAGCAAAAGCACTTTCCCTGCTGCACTGCGTCCTCCTTTTTTAGTTGCATTGCTCAAAGTAAGCATGTTTGTTTGTGGGACAGCATGGCAACAGTGGTGACTCTTCACCGGTGATGAAACTGAGGAACGTGGTTTTGGGGTAGTGAGAGAAGCTGATGGGAGCTCTGTTTAGGTGTGGTGTCTTTGGTGGTTTAAAAAAAAAAAAAAAAAAAGCTGGAACAATTGCATTTCTTTCATCTTCACAGTAATGATAGATCAGTCTGGTTGCATGGATTCCTGTCAGTAGATGCTGAGAAAGGAGAAATGGGAGATGCTCACAATGATTTCAAAACACAGAGAAGAGATTTCTTCCATTCCCATTAGAGCATGTGGAGTTAGGAGCTGGCAGTGCTAATACCATTGGAGTGGTAGCAGATGATTTGTATGATAAGGAATTCAAATGCTTTGCTAATTTCTGGAAATATATCTGCCTCATGATCATCATAAAAACATAGACTTAGCTTAAGTGACTATTTTCAGTTCATTGATGGTCTTTGAAGATCTAGAGGCATATTCAATAGCAGTAGCTCTGCATATGGAAAATGATACAAGAAGATATTGCTGACGCAGTAGGGTCTGCTATCTCACTATCAATTTGATATATACATAATGGCAAAAGAATATATTAATTTTGAAGTAGTGTTACTATTATGGGTGTTAAAATAGTTACCCAGAATGCAAAACAAATTCAGAAATTTATGGTTATGGACCTATTGTATGCCTGTAAAAATCTAAATAACTTTATGCATATCAAATATGTCCAGTGAAAGTAGCATTAAAGGAATTGAAGTCTCCGCTTTGTGTAACTAAAATCAGACATTCTAAAAAATACTGTTATAATTTCTAAAAGAATGTGTGCTTAAGAAGGAAAAACATCTGAAATTGCAGAACAGACTAATTCAAAAAAAAACAACAACAAACCACCCCACCAAACCCCAAAACAAAATAAAACACAAACTTCATGCTTTTTTGTTACCTGCAGCAAAAGGACTTGAAAGCAAAGAAAATTGGTAAATGTTCTGGAGAACTCAAGGTACGGAGTAATGCTTCTTTTACTGCTTGATAAAAGACTTTCTCTGCCGGATGTATGCATCAGGCCCTTTATCTGATCCGAGGTGAAAAGCCAAAAGCAGCAGTGAAAGCAGAACCTGCAGCTTGTTGCGGTGCCCCTGAGCTCCAGCGCTGGCTGGTGATGGGAGCAGAAGTTTGCTCTTTTTTTCAGTTTACACTTGCATGTATTATATTCTGCTGAAAGTTTGTCTTAACGTGAATTATTTATTGAGGTGGATTATTTAAAGGATTTGCTGCTTCAGGAGTTTGAAACAAACATATAATGGAAGCCATGATGTGTCCTACCTTTCAGCAGATTTTTCCAATACAGTGGTCGCAGTAAAATGTTTCAAGGCTGAAGGCATAAAGAAATCTTGCTGGTTTTAGTCCACATTGAGTGAATAAATCTGTTCTTTATGTTGTAATAGAAGTTTTGTGCCTCCCCCCTCCCTGTGCAGTTTATGTGTGTGCTTGGAGGTACAATTTGACATTTACAGATTGCAGAACGAGCCTTTATTTTAGTCATAATTATGTTCTGAAAAGATAAAAGGATCGCCTTAACTCAGTGTGGCTGCGTGTACTGGTGTCTTTGGCGGTATTACTTCCCTCAGCTGTCACCTTTGAGGACCCTTGGTTTTGCCCCTCTCTGAGCCAGTTATGTTTCAATGAGTAATTGTGTTTGGCCTTAGAGCAAGCCCAAAATTAGCTCCCAAGGTAGTTTCTTTGTTCCCTATTAAAGAGAGTCACCCCATTGCCAGTAGCTCTTCCTACACCCTGTTCCAGCCGTGGAGGCAGAGCCTTTTGCTCTCTTAGCGTTAAAAGTTTGCGTCTGAACCCTCAACTCTTTTGATGTTTCATTTTTTTCCATAGAATAAAATCCTTTAAGCGATGTGCTAATGATGTCTCTTCTTCTGAGGCAGTGACTAAATAGAGTACCTTTTTTTTTCCAAGTAGCATCGTACTGGATTTCTTGTATTGTGTTTCCTTCTGTCTTCCCTTCCCGCAGGTTCCTGGGAAGACCAAAGTCCGCCGAAGCACCAGAACCGTGGCCGCAGCGTGGGTCACCGCATTGCACCCTGCTGCTGCCTGGGTTGGACCCTCCCCGTAAACGTGTGCTTATGGGGGGATGTGGTGACCACGGTTCTCCAGAAAATGTGGTCTCTGCGTACTGTCCTCTCCGTTAGCTTCACGTCCTAGCACGTGAGGGTGGCAGCAGAGAAGAAGCAGTCCACAGTAGCTCATTTTGAGGTCTCGCGTATACCTTGTTTGGTGTGTATAGCTGGGTCACCCTTCTAAAAACCAATAGCTTGTCTATGTAGTCTTGGGGACGTCATTTGCCAAAGAATTCCAGTGACTCAGAGGATGAGATTTTTCTATATTAAAGTGACAGCAGCTGCTCTTTCTACTGTCTTAGCATCATAGGGGAATTCTTCTCATTTAGGTGTGGGTATTTCCTCTAGTATGCATCCCTAAATAATTCTTTCAGTATTACTGGATCTCTCTTTTTTTGAGGCCTTGGGCTGTCTTAACATATAATCTTCCAGTGTCTTTCAGAGTATTAATTTGTTTCTTTTTCTCTGCGTGGTCCCACTTGGGTTCCATTGCTTTCTGTTTCTCGGGTATTTTGAAGACCTGAACAATAGGTGGCCATCCTGGGACATGTTTTCATACTATGCCAACAAAATTTCTAAATTAGCATTCACGCCAAAAAAAAATGGGCTTTATCTTAGAATGTACAAGAGAAGATTTCCTTCCTTCTTCTGAGTCTCAGAAATGTTATGTGGAGTGCATCCATAAAGCAGGAATCAAGATGTGTGCAGTGTATGCAGACTCCCAGCATAAACCTGCTACATGAGAGAAAATACCCACCTCTGTTATTTTTCAGGAGGAGGGTTCTAGTGGCTGAGATGGCTTTCTTGGAGAGTCACTTCAGTGCTGAACATGGTTTTTTACTGACAAGTAGTTTTTGTGGTCACAGCAAACTGATTTGCACAGACACTGCTCTTAACGTCAATGGGTGGTCAGGTTGGCGAGGTGGATGTTCAGGCGTGCTGTTTCTACTAGGTGACTACTTATAGCTGTATTTTGGACCAGAAAATTGATCTAGGACTTTGGCTGTAGAGTGTCTAAACTATATCTTATCATTGCCATCGCCTCTATTTAGCAGTCTTTGGGACCTTGTAAATGAAAGAAAATGGAAGGTGAAAGAAAAAAGAAAGGGAAAATGTATTTTGATGTAGTGAAAGTGCTGTTGTTCTTGTACATGGGTTATACCAATTTAGAAATCTGTAAGATATTTTTTTTAATTGGTCATTCAGGAAGTTGTTCTCCAGAACGGGAGCTAAATTTATTACTATATTGCTTAATAATTCATTCTTGAGTTTTAATCTATAGAATAAATTTTTTTTAGTTTGCGTGTGAGTTGTGGGGTTTTGTGTTTTGGCCGTGAGGGCTAAACCTCAGAGGAGACGGGCTGTTTTGTTAAAGGGGCCATTTTCCCCTGTTACTTCTCCTTCAGTGATGGGGAGGTCTGGTGTTGTGTATGAAGTTGCAAATAACCTGAGAGCCCTTGATTAATGAAGCTATGGGCATTACAATTCAGAGAGGAAGTTAAGAAAGAAAAGGTGGTATTTACTTTGCTTTCCTTTCCTAAAAGAAGCTCTGAATAAAATTGCAGTATCTATGACAGGCTTCTAAGGAGTTCTGAGGTTTCCAACGGAAAAAGTAATAAACACCTTGGATTTTGTTGTAAGATGGTATTTAATGTTTGAAAACATTAGTATAGTATAGCATTGTCATTCTGACCTTGTGGTAGAATTACTAAAGGTTTATATCATGCTTGGTGTTGGTATGAGCCAACTGGAATAAAACGCTATAACCTCAAAGACTATCTGACCATGTTACATTGCGGGGGGACTATCTTGAGCTTTTTGATGCTGAGAGATTGTCCTTTAGTCTTCTAATGCATTTCTTTGAATTGAGGGGCTG
Organism: Buteo buteo; assembly: GCF_964188355.1. NCBI lineage: Eukaryota > Metazoa > Chordata > Aves > Accipitriformes > Accipitridae > Buteo > Buteo buteo. The sequence continues at coordinate 4,899,821 of NC_134195.1, read as the reverse complement.
TATAATTACTCCTTTGTAATTAATCTGTTCAGGTTTGGGCTCAATGATCTAAACTTCAATCTGTGTTTGTAACACCTCTTAAGCCTTTCATTTTCAGGTACAGATTTGAGAGCAAATTTGAGCAAACAAGAAGTGAAAAGACAAAGTTAATACTATAATTGCCTGTATCCAAAATAGAGTCATTCCTTCTCAGTTATCTGGAAGAGTGTTTAAATTGGAGGGTCATCATCTTACATTCAGGGTAGTCTACTATGTACCTGCAGTTTTGGTTTTGGGGTGGTTTTTTGGGTTTTTTTTAAATAAAAAATTGAGTGGGTTCATGTTAGCAAGTTGGATTTGTATCCTTAGCTGTCCCATGCACCTCTTGTACTTAATATAAATGTGAGATAGCTAAATAGAAGTCATCTTTCCATCAAATGCTGGAGGAGGGCGAACATAAGCTGTTGTATACTTACTAAGGGACAGGAGCATGTATTGGGGTAGACGGTGGGGAGCACCTCATGCATACTAGGGGTTTCTTTGTCAATATTGTGTTAGTGCTAGTGAAGGAGAGGCAAAATGGGATAGCTTTCCTTCTCTACATCAAGGGAACAGAAAGCACTGAGAAGTCCTACAGGGCTGGGGGGGTACCTTCACCCCAAACCATATAGATCTGTTCTTAGAACGATAGGTAGTCCTCGTCATTTTTTCTTATCGGGGTATCCTACAAAATCAAGAGAGCATCAGTAGTAAGATTACAAAGTAGGTGGAAATGATCTCTATTTGAAAGCAAAGACTGTGTATTTAAAGCAAGCTGTCTTCAATTTAAGTTTGTAGACAGAATTTGGAACTATAGATCTTGAGAAACCCCGTTCATTTTGTATGCCTTCTCTTTGAGACTAGGGCAGCCATTTTCCTATTCCATAGAGGATTTAAAATCCCAAGGCCATTTTGAGTTTGCCTAGTAAGACTTCATCAACTTCACTTTTCCACTGGGGTAAGAACATACACGAGTTGGTTGATGGAAGCCTTCGGATCGTGTGTTTGATGCCTTTGGAAAACTCTGTCCACGTATGTCCCTGTAGTACATCTTTCATTTTAACCTCTTGCTCTAAAACACTCTGGGTACAGGAAGCGCCTTATCTAGTACTGGAATTTGAATGTACCTTTCCTGATAAGAGATAGGCATGTTTAACACAGTCTAAATTACAAGAATTAATGCAGTAGTTGTTTTTAATACAGTTGTTGAGTTGATTTCTTTATGGAAGCCTCCATACCAAATAGTGTTTGATGTATGGGAAACTTTGACACTACTTTTTCTTGTGTTTGAAAAACATAGTGATAAAGCAGACTGGTTGTTGAAATGTCAGAATTTCTGATTTGTTCTACTGTGGCTTTTTTTGGTATTGAGCTTCTTAAAGAAGATACAAAAAGTCATTAATAGAGCTGTAAGGTTTCATTTCTCTATCACAAATGCAGTTAAAGATTTCTAGGATTTATAGCAGTGTTCTTTAAAGAGTGCTGTTGATGGAGATGTTTCTTCTAAAATACTGACTATCCCATGGATCTTGGCCTTTGAACATTCGCTTGGAAACTGGACATGTAGGTGGAGGGGGAGAAGAAGGCGTGGGAGGTTGCAGACTGAAAATGTGCAGAAATGTTTGGGTTTTCTTTCTGTGTAACAGAAGAAACTTCAGTCTGCCGAATTCCTTTTTAATAAAGAAGCAAAGACAAGTTAATTTAAAATTATAATAATAATAATAAATAACATAAAGCTAAATGAACGTCTGATCTGGACATTCCAGCTGTCAAGAAATTATGTGTTCGTCTCTGTATTGGGTGAATGAATTACTTAATTTACATTGGTTTATGTTTTTTTCTTAAGAATTTTCCTGAAAAGTTAATTACTTCCTTTTTAATACTTTTTTTTTAAGAAAACACTGTACACTTTGCATACTTATTAACTGTATGCATTAATATGCAATATAATTCAGAGCCTTAGTATTAGGCGATGAATAATTTATTTGGTAAACAGAGAAGGATCATTTTTTTTAACTGCATATGTGTGAAGCCAGATGGAATTGCATTTCTATTAAAATGCACAGGAAAAATCATTATTTTAAGTATCTTAAATATAAATTGGCTAAAATGTTAAATAAATGTTACCTCTAAATAAACTTGCTTGTCCCTGCTGCATCTTACATAAAACACTTGATTAGTAAATTGAATGAGAATTACCTTGGTTACCTTGTCTCTGAAGATTTTTAGAACTAGGAGAGCTGTTCTGTAAAATTTGGTTTTATATTTGGGGGAACTAAAACATATTTCCATCTCAGCTGAAATTGTTTTCTTTAGGTTTTTATATAAGTCACTAAACTTAACAGAAATTATTTTGAAAATACTTTTTCCTAACTTTTTCAGAGATGACTATTCAGTACTTGAACAAGCTCTTGCTCTAGGTATTTATACTAGGAGTTCTCCTAGCTCATTTGTTTGACTTCCTTAAATTTATCAGCCTCAAACTTGTTTTGCTTGAATGTTTCAGCTGTTTAATGGAACTTGTCTTAATAGATTATAGTAGTCTTAAATTTTTCAGCTCTGGAGTGCCTGGTTTCAAATTGAATTATAATGGGTTTATTTTTGAAGAAGAAAAACATTATTTTAAAAATCTGATTAAAATGAAAATATTTTCATAAAAAATGTACTGTACTTATGCTCTTTGTGGTTGCTTCTATGATCATTTTTTTTTAACCATAAAGCAAGTAGTACTGTTTAAAGCATTTTACTCTAGAAGGAGGGTACACAAATTGAGATGCATTAAAATTTGTATGAAAAATTTTACAAATAACTGCTTTGTTGTTGATTTGGTTGGTTTGGTTTGTTTTTTTTTTTTAATTCAGAGAAGCATGACCAGTAATGTAAAGAAATTTCAGTTTCTGGGTTATTTGTAATGCCAAGGAAAGATTTTTTTTTTTTTAATTATTCTTTCCCATAAATAATTTTTCAAATACTCATTCATGTTATGTTTAAAACCCATGCTTTGACAGTTTGTGTGAGAGTTGTGGCAGCATGGATAAGATTTAAGGTAGAAGCTGAAGGAACCGTCTCCCGGAATTTTCTCCCTTTTTCCTCCTCTTTCCAATACCTTTGGGTTTATGTATTAGTCCCTTTGATACAGAATAGCTGCGAAGTCAAGCACTGCAGTTGAGCGTCGTGCTGGAAGGCACTGCAAACTGGGAAGCCGGGCGAGGGTGTCATGGCATGCAAGGAAGGAGGTGCTCAGCCCCGCAAACCACAACCCCACCGCCGCGGCACTCCTGCGGACCCATCGAAATCAGCCCGGTGTCGTGTTTGGTTAGGCAGCTTTTGACAGAACCGTGGATCATGGGCCGATTTTTTTTTTTTTTTTTTTTTTTTTTTTTTTTTTTGGGTGGGGGGGTGGGATGCTAACATGACTGCAGAGCAAGTCTCTTTGAGGAAGGCATGGCTGGTTTGGGCAACTTTGGGGCTGGTGGGGAGCCACGAGGTGGGAAGGCAGGGATCCTAAATTTTCACTAGAAAATTTAGTTTAGAGAGAGAAAAATTAAATATACCAATTTTTACCCACCTTTGTTTTTGACTGTACATAAGCGTGCTTTTAATTCAGCTTTAGTATCAGTTCCTGTGTTTTGACTAGGTCAAATAATTTAGTCTTTTAATTGAGAAAAAGCTTGTTGTATTTGTAAATATACTGTGAAAGAAAGTAGCTGGCAGTATTTGATGTACTATTAATTCAAGATATCAATTTGATGACCCTTACATATTTGAGGTAACTTTTTTGCTGATTTACAGCTTTGTAATAATATATAATAACTGATGGAAGACTAATTTCAAACATGAAAGGTTGAATACATGATACAAAAATCAGTTCTGACTTGTTATGAAAAAGAATCTATTACAATATGTAAATATAGCAATAAAAGAAAATATATTAAAAGTTGATTTTCTAATTGCCACAGGGAGAGGGAAGGTAACGGTATTACTCAGTAGCATTTGTTATTATATTTCCAGCTGTTTATTTAGACTTAAAACTAGCTACTTCAAAAGTGATAGAGGATATTTGAAGGATACCATTTAGTAGAAATCTAGTAGTTTCCAAGAGCTCAGTTGTATTGGGGCAGTTTTGTTGTTGGTTTTGCAGTGTTTTTTGTAGTTTAAAGGTCACTGGGGGGGGGGGAGTGGGGGGTGTTCTTCCTTAATTGCTCTCGGTATTTTAATGAGAAGTTGTTGGAGGCTTCTTAAGCAGTTGTATCTGGCATATTTAGTGGCATGGTCTCTTTCGTTGAGTGCTGGATTGAGGAATTCTGTTTTCAAAATTGTTTAGTGTTGCCTTTATGATTTCTCAAAACAATACAGTTTTCTTGTATTGCACCTTTTTTCTGAAAGGCCTTTTTTTTTTTTTTGTCCTGTGAATGTGATTTGATGCACAAGTAAGCTACAGAAAATGTTTTTGCTCAAGATTTATATATTAAAATTGGAAAAGGTTTTAGAAAAGGTAGGTTGGGAGAATTCAGATGACACTAGTTTCACTTGCCAACGATTTTTCAGAAATTGGCTTTGGGTATTGACTGACCTTTTTTTATATGCAGAAAATGGGAGAATGGAAAAGTCAGTAATCTGAGGTATCAAAAATCCTTTGGAAAAGAAATGCAACTGGTTTTAGTCTATTTAAAGTTAAGTGACATACAAGATGTAATAAATTTAGGGAGCAGTCTTGGGAGGGGGATGCTAGACAATTTGACTGCAAATATTTTCAGTGTTTAGTGCATGTTATTCTTAAATAGAACTTAATAAAATAAATATGAGTACAGATAAGCCTGCGGAGATGCGTTATACAGCCGTGTCAGTGAATCTTCTTTCACCTCTGGGGATGAGCAAAAGCAGTTAAAATACAAAATGTGGTCACTCATCAGTTTCCGGCAAGGACACCAGCTTGCAGGAGCATGGAAAGACTCATTAAATAAGTCTTCCTAAAATTAGGAAGATAACGTGTTTTGTAAATGGGCCTTTTCTAGTAAAGGTAGTATGTAATACAAACCATAATTAGCAAATGGGATATGAATTTAGTGGCAGCAAAATCCCTTTTTATACAAGCATTATCTATGTATTTGATAAAGTATGTATCAAGATGAAGTTTTAATTAAACTTGTTTCTCCTAGGCACCAATTTTCATAAAGATTGTGGCTACACAGCCTTTTTCAGTGCCTTCGCTGAAGGAAGATAAATTGGTTTTAGCAGGAGAAGGCTGGGCAGTCGGGGCATCTGTGCTGTCTGATGGGTGGCTGAGCTTTGGGCCAGGAGCGTAGCCAGCATGGCAGAAGACGTAGGTAGGGGTAGGGGAACTGGCACTATCACGGTAACGGGCCAAAAGGGAGTGACCAGAAGGAAATTCCACCACTTTGGGGCTTCCTGGGGGAGCTTAAAGAATGCAAGGTGGGAAGGCTGGAAGTGCTGCAGGGGAGAGGGCATTGGAGGTACGAGCTGGAGGAGCTGTGGGTACAACGGGAAGGCTGTCACGGGGACAAGCTGGTAACGAAAGGGTGTAAAGTTGGGGTTTGCACAATGGGGACTTAAGAGACAGGAAGCAAATTCATAGGAAACTGGTCTTCCTTCAGCCTGCTGCTCGCAAAACAAGCTATTCTTTAGAGCTGCAACTGAGCGAGGAAAGGAAGAGGGCATGGAATAATGCGGGAGGCACATTTCTGAGTCTCCCTAGGACTAACCTCGGGGCCAGCGGATTTCTTTCACTGCGGAGAGGAGGAGCATTTGCAGTGGGTCCCTTCTCTGGAAAGGATGCTAACCAGTTTTTTTAATCTCAGCAATATATCCACCTAAAAATTAAACCTACTCACCTCATTTGGCAGCTTGTTTGTAAGAATGAAAATGAGCTGGCTTAGTGTGGGTCAGCTGTAGTTGTGAACAGTGTTATTTCCAACGAGATGCCATCACGTAAACCAGGCTTTCTGCTGCTTTGCAGTGCATTTGCTCCCACTGTTTTCCCCTCACTTGAAAGCTGATCCATTGCTTTAGATTTTAGTTGCATTACAAAGGATTACGGCTTCAAGTGAACTGTAACCAATGAGTCAGAATGGGAAAATACAGTTGTATCTCACTAGTAGATAAGTTTTCATTAAAACAAAGACAATAAAAATGCCAAAATAATGACTGCCATTACAAGTATATTTGACTCTCCCAAATGTGACTCCCAAAGTGCTTGAATGTTTTCCATGAAATTCATTACATGGGTCTTATTCCATTTGGACATAAGAATAGGGATACCCTTGCAAATCGTAGTAAGCGAACATTTCTGTTAGTAGCGAGTAATGGCAGCATTTACTCTTCCAGAGATGACTTATGTAGATTGTACTTTTTTTTCAATGGAGTTCTGATTTTGTCATAGATGCATACGAAGTTTATAATCGTGCTTAGTTTATTCTTGCTTAGCTATGACCAGCCACCCTACTAAATTATATTTTTAGACTTGTTTCCTAAGGAAATGAAGCTTGCAGTAGTCATGCTGTCACAGTCAGCTGTCATCGTCCGTCCATCTGTCCACCCTTGATAACTCAGCCAATTTTAAGCAAACTTGACAGACTGGCAGAGATAAGCTAACTACTTTTCTCCAACTTGGTGCCTGGGAGGGTCATTGTTGGTGTCCCTCACTGGAGGAGAAGCCAGAGCAATTCCAGCTCTTTGCTCCGTCCAAGCGGGGCTGAAGGACAGCGGGGCGCTGGGCACGGTGCTTGGCTGGCCAGCCCAACAAAGGTAGGGAGGGCAACACCAGGGGACATGGAGTATACTTCGAGGGCAGTTTGGAGATCGCACTGGGGAGCTGGAGGTATGAGAAGGACGAGGGGGATGCGAAAGCAGTCATATGGTAAGGGGGTTTATTGTGGATCCTGCAGGAGATGGGGGAGGCAGAGGAGGAATAGTGCGGCAGGAGGTGTAAGGAGAAAAACAGGAACAGATTTCCTTCGTTCTGCTCACGGAACAACTTGTTTCCTCTTCTGTCATAGACGCAGTTATGAATGTTGTAGCCTCACAGAAAAAATGAGTGTTAGATAATGTTGTGCATGCCCTTTGCTGTGCTTGGCTGCAGCTGGGTCTCTGCATAGTCAGTTACCTTGCTCAAACCAGCTGGAAACAGAGTCTTTGGTGCATGTCACTGGTAGTGCAAAAGGCTAATAATCATTACCATGCTATCGGCCTTAAAAAGTTTGGTTACATTAAATGTTAAGCTTAAACTGAAGAGCTCTGACTGCCTTTATTGATAAAGAAAAACAAGTGAAGTTTCTGTTGTTTGGGGTTTTTTTCTTCTGTGTCGTTATGGTTTGTGTTGAATGGGGAGGATAGAAAGGAACATTTTAAATGTCAGACACAGCATTGGAAAGTTTGTGGAAAAAGATGCAACCGCTGAAACTCCAAGTGAAAGAGTGCTTGGATGATAACCTTTTGCTAAATGTTTAGACACTTTTATTGGAATTCAGAAATTTTTTTTCACCTGTTTGTCAACAATTTCTTCTCTAGATACTTCAGTTTATGGCATTCTCTTATCACACTACATCCCCATAGCTCACAGTTATCTCTGTGCTCTGATTTTCAACTAGTTTTCTTCTGGCTAGCTACTTCATCATCTGCTGGGTTTTTTTATTTTATTAGTTCTGCTGCTGTAATTCCAAGAAGTGGTGCTGCAGATCTCCATTACAAAGCACATCAAAACCTAAGCTTTTAATCTGGAAGGTTCAGTCTCAGTGTAGGGCTTTATGTAGAGTGAATCTATTGAAATAAAATTGCTTGTTTTCCATGAAGTTATACAAGTAATTTCCCCCCTTTCCTAACAGAACAACCCTTAAGTTGTGTTGGTTTCTATCACCCTAATTTAATGCTCCTAAATTCTGATACATCCTTGTCTTTTGGTTGCAAACGATCTCTAAACTGATGAAAATTTCCAGTCTTGGCAGAGACCAGAGCCTGGTCAGCTTCTGATTAGCCCTTGCTTGGACATTCTTTTCCTGCGATTGTCTCCCCTAGTACAATAAGCTGCTCTCCCTCTTTTTGCCTGAAAGTGCAGCCACTGGCTGTCGGCTGAAATGATGTAGTTAGAATGACATTAGGATGTAAGCAGGCTCCAGCAGGAAGCAAGGAGCTGCTGGGGAAGGTCAGGAAACACTTTAGGATCATTGGAATTTTCTGCTGTCTTCTGAGACCTTAAACATGTATTAATTAATGTATTTAACCCTTCTAGTTAGCAATCCCTGTGTGGTCGTGTGTGCACTCTTTGTGCTGTACAGCTAACCCTGTGAAATAAACCAGGTAGTTTTGCACTGAACAAACAGTTTTGCTGAAGATATTAATTGTGTATGCATGTACATATTTATGTATCTATGTATTAAAAAATGAACACACTTTTCAGCAGTGGAGTGGTCAGATTAAATAGTCCTGAATTGTTAAAAATGAAATAGCATGCATCTTCTTCTATCAGGTTATTTGAAGAAACAAAAGCAAAGTCCTATTTTTTATTTTTTTTTCATTCAGTCTGCCATAATCGGTGTGTACTCATTGTGTCTCAAGTGAATCTCTCACCTGCCAGCAAGGCTCTAGGAACATGGAGAAAAGTACAAAAGCTCCTGTTTCTGTGTTGGTTTTTGCTTTCTGTCCCCTGCACGACATTTTGGATGTTGCTTGGTTTGTGCTAAACTGAGACTTCATCTTTTGTTTTCTTTTCAGAACTTTTGTAAGTGAATTTCACAAGAGAGGGCTACTTGTTCACTTTATCTTTCTGTTTATATATAACCTTCAGCAGTCCTTGCTGTGAAGGTTTGAAAAGTACACCAAGTGTGTTGTGCAGTTTTTCTGCCGTATTTAAACAGACATTAGCATGGTTCCTCTAATTAAGAATATTTTAAAAAAGTTATGTGTTTAATGTTATTGTTGTTTCTTCTGTACATTGTATTTCATGCTAAATTTAAAGCCACGACAGTACATCAGAATTTGCATATTACAGAGGAATGTATGCAAATGGTCTTCCTCACAGTCAGGTTTACGCTTTTATAGTATGTGATGAAACGTAGATGAAAGAAGTGTGGATTTCAAAAGGGGGCTTGCAGTTGGAAGGAGTTGTAGCTGTAGCTGCCTGGGGACTGACTGAAGAATGAAGAGAGCAAAATGTAATCTGCAGTGAAACTTAAGCTTCTGTTGCTGTGCTATTTATTTTTGTAGATTTTCTTTCATCTTTTGCTTGAGCCAAATTAAAGTCATCACTAAAATTAAAAGGCATGATCATTTGGCTGGATTTTTAAGAGACAGAACAGCAAGCTGTGCAACCGTTCCAGTGATTAGCTGTTCTCCTAGTGAAGAAACCACTGGTTTTAAGTGTGTTGAAACTGTGGTACTTCTGGAAGGGAAGAGAGCCATTATAATGCACATTGCCCCTTACTTGATGCTGCATCAGCTGGATGTTAAAGATAATCTCTTAAAGGTGTTACTGTTTCCTGACTATGCGGTGTCACAGAAGAGATCTCCGTTTAGCAGTGTTGTTAAAGTGATGGAGGGGCATGCCACCAAATCCAGTGTTTGCAGTCTGGGGACAAGCATTCCGAATGACCACTTTACGTTTCTCTCTCTAACAGGTTTGGGAAAAACCAAGAGAAAGACGAGCGCGAGAGACGCCTCACCCACTCCTAGCACGGACGCAGAATACCCATCCAACGGCAGCAGCGCCGACCGGATTTATGATCTTAACATTCCAGCCTACGTGAAATTTGCCTATGTCGCGGAGAGGGAGGATGAACTGTCCCTTGTTAAAGGATCCCGAGTGATTGTCATGGAGAAGTGCAGCGACGGCTGGTGGAGAGGTAGCTACAATGGACAGATTGGCTGGTTTCCTTCGAACTATGTGGTAGAGGAGGTTGAGGAGGCAACTGCAGATTCACCCAGCTTTCTCAGCTTAAGGAAAGGCGCTTCCATGAGTAACGGCCAGGGCACCAAAGTACTCCACGTTGTTCAGACACTGTATCCATTCAGCTCCGTCACAGAAGAAGAGCTCAATTTTGAAAAAGGGGAAACGATGGAAGTCATTGAAAAGCCAGAAAACGACCCAGAATGGTGGAAATGTAAAAATTCCAGAGGGCAAATTGGTCTTGTTCCTAAAAACTATGTAGTAATCATTAGCGATGGTCCTACCATTAACACTTCCCATCCGCCTCAGATAAGCTACACGGGACCATCTTCCACCGGACGGTTTGCTGGAAGAGAATGGTATTACGGGAATGTTACCCGACACCAAGCAGAATGTGCCCTGAACGAAAGGGGAGTGGAAGGAGACTTCCTTGTTAGAGATAGTGAATCTTCGGTAAGTGGTACTCAGCCCGGCAGGCTTTGTAATACCCGACACTTGGGTTAGCAGGCATGACAGTTAATAGCTTCCCTAGCTGTAGTAAAGGGCTTTCCACCCTTAAAGAAGCAAGCAACGCTTTGGCGTTACCAACCGATACGCTTACTGCTTGCAAGAATCGGTCTGTTACTGAAATGCAGTGATATTTACACTGAAATTTAGCAGCTGTGGTCTGTATTACCCAGGGCTTTTAATTAGTGGACAAGCAAGTAAATATTTAAGGCTTCAATTTGACTTTTCAGGCATTCCTCATATGCAATCGTCCTTAAATTTACAGCGCTACAAGATAAAATAACTCTTGTGAATTGCAAATTTGGTTATTAATTTGATTTTAAAGCTAATTCAAATGGGATCTTTGCATTGGTCAGTTTTGTTCTGCTTTTAATTGAATAATAATATAGGTTCTTTAAACTATGGGTTAAAATCCCATTTTAATGTATTTCTGCTCTACTTAGATTATTTAGGTTGTAATAAGGGAAACTTATTATTGTATCTAACTGTTAAGATTATGATATACAACAGAGAGGGTCAAGTCAGCAGCTCGTATGCTTTGTAAATTGAGCCTTGATGACATCAGAGGGATACAAGTAGTGCTGATTAGGGGTCATTGTGATTCTGAAAGTTCAAATTTAAAATTACACTGAGAGGCCTTTCATGTATGCTAAGGCCAGAGAATTCATAGTCAAAGCACTCAAAATTTAATTAACCCTTGACTGTAATTTTGAAAAGGTTACAGATTTTAATAATCCCTTAATATATCTTTCAAAAGGTACCAAAAAAAAAAAAATAAATCTGAATTTGTGATTAGGGCTTTTCTGCATTTATTGTTTCAACTGTAAAGCCATTCCATGAAACACATTGTTGTTTAGTAGATGTCTCCATCTAAGTATTTTGTTGCTTCATGTATAAAAATTAAAAAATAATGTAGTTATATTAGCTCAGTCTTCTAATTTGAGCATACGGTACTACTAAAATAAGTATACCTTACACAGCTATGGACATCTATCTCTATGCCGTATTTGTGTTGGGTTTCACTGTGCCCATATTATGGGCTATCTTCGTTTACAGTGTAGGTTGTGAATAAAAACTAAAGCATACAGTTTGAACCATAATATGGTTTTTAAGACTTCTTGATTCTGATGTCTTTAAGAAGGCTGTATTGATTGCATATACCACTTCTGGTTAGAACTTGTGATATTCTTTATCATAATTGTCTGTAAACTGGGGGAAAACTGTTCCTATATACTATTCCTCGTGTAAATTATTTTAGTAATTAGTTGGTAGTAGGTGTTGGCATGACTGCATGCTGGAAAACAAAGAATTTGCTTTAAGTAAATGGGAGGTTTAAGCTTGAGCTCAAATCTGGAAGTAAAGATCCTTTTAGCTCACGATACTTTTTTGGAAGTATGTTTCACATTTCATTTGCTGATTCTGTTCTTCCAAAGTTGCAATTTCAGCTACTCAGAAGAGGTCGTAGAGTGAAGTCAAAATCAGAGGTAGTATTGAGGCAGATTCATTAAGTAGTGCATACTAAAGGATGCTCTTTAGTGGACAAGCAACTAACTAAATATTTCAGGCTTTTCGTGTATTCCTCATATGTAATACTTAAATTCGGGGTTGGCTGGCATGTTGACTCTTGGTGAGGGAGTTGAACAGAGGCTTCTAGTGACAGCAGAACAACAGGTGAAAGACAAGGAAATTGTTAACTGTGTAGGATTTTCTAAATCCAAATAAAACCTTGCATTCTAATTTTTGGAAAACAGTAGTAGTTTATTATTATTGAAGTTAGGACTCTTGCTATGCCCTGAAATTTTTACATCATATGTAACATTATTGACAAAATACAATTCTGTAATAGTCCCAGATTATTTTTTCTGCATACAGTATTGTCTGATTAAATTTCAGGCATCTTTCCTTTATGAATTTGCTCTGAAGAAGACATGGTAGCTGTCAGACTACCCTTCCTTTGAAGTTCTCTGTCATTGAGTTGCTATTTCTACTCTTAGTAATCTGCTCTGTAATCACTAAATGAAGGCAAATGCAAATAAACTACAGGAGAACAGGAAGAAAAATAGAGATTAAATAAAAATAAACCAGAGGAGAACAGGAAGAAAAATAAAGATTTAGAAAACATTTCTGACTTACAGAGGCTGAGAGGAGTCAAGTTTGTTTAGTCAACAGAAGAAAAGACTGAGGTTGGGCATGCAGTCTTCTAAAACGTAGAAAGCCACGAGAGGATTATGGTAATCATTAAATTACAGTAGTTCAGCTGTCTCTTCAAGGTAGCATCCTGTCTCCTGGGGGCAGGCGGGTATCGTGGATGCAGTATACCCTTGGTGTGTCCATCCAGTAGGTAGAAGCTCACTTTCAGATTTGGATGCTGCATTTTCTTCTGTCTTTTGGGAAAGTGCCAGAAGGACAGTTTGAAAATTAATACATTACTTAAAATACAAAAATGCGCAGCCATTTCTCAGTGCACGTCATGTCACAGTGACCACTGTGCTACGGCTTGTTTCTTTGCTCTTAAGAGTCTAACCTCTGGAGTAAACAAATTTCCTTGAAAGGACACAGTAACCTTTTAATTTAATATGACATCATAATACTAAAGACGCTTGTATTCAAAGCAGTTTCAAATTTGCTGCCTGCATTGTTGCTGGGGAAATTGTTGCTTGTGGAGCACAAAAAGATTCATTCAGAATGTGGTCTTCAAGTTGTTTCTAGTGTCTAACACTTACTGGAATCCCAGAAAACTTGCTCCATTCACATTACAGCAAGTTTTTTCACACACACAAAAAAAATGTGCTGAATTGAGGAACTTAACGGCTTTTTTTTTTTTTCTTTTTCTAATCTTGATCTGGTCTTGCAGATCCTGTATTTGGGGTTTTTTTTTGAGCAATGAGAAAAACTGTAACTGTAACTGAACATGTAAATGCCTCCTTTGTCTTGGTACTACTTGCGAGTTTTAGTTTTTATTAGGTTTAAAGAAATATTTTACTACATCTCAAACTTTTGCCTACCCTAATCTTTATATATAATACTTTATATATCATACCATCATGTAATTTGTTTATGTATGTGAATTATAAAAGCATTGGGCCACGCTGTGGCTAAAAGTCACCAGGAGTGACTGCACGATCGGAGCGAAGGATCTTGATTAGAGAGACCAGACTGAACCGAGCGAAGTTGTCAGCTCTCTGGTTTGCTCATCTTTCCACCAAGCCAGCAGTTCCCATTACATTGTGTTATGAACCCACCTATTAAAGCTGTAGTTGCAGGGGTTATTCCTTTCTAAAAAGGCCCATAGATAAAACTCTGAGTCATCCTGCTAATCCTGTGCCTGATTTTTGACCTGTTTTAGGGTTTTCTATAGACTTCCATCACCATAGTTACGAAAAGTCATCTGTGTAAAAGTTTTCCTTAGATTTGCATTTTGCTCTTGTTACTGAGCTATGAAAAGCTCTCCTTGGATAGATGAAGGTTTGTATTTTGTATTCACTTGATGAGACTGCCATGTTTCTCCATTTCAAATTTTAGTGGTTGCAAGATTTTACAATGTTTCTCTAGATTTAACTTACCAGATGTTTGTCTCACAGCTAGATTGCTTTAGCCAAAAACATTCTCCTCAGATACATTTGGATCTAAGGGATGCTGCCATAGTGGAGAATATCCCGAGATGAACTCAGTCAGGTAGCTAGGAGCCTGATTATCTTCATTAATTACGAAATACTATTATTAGAACCATAAACTTGTTTGAACCATTTAAGCCTATAGTTTATGTAACAGGCACAGTTACCTACTGGTAACATTTTTGCCAACTCTGTTATACCCAGGTAATGTGGCCTCAGTTTTGGAGATGTAAAGGAGGAGACTGAAGCGGAACATACCTAGTTAGAAATAACTGCTCGATTTGTTCTTTCTGCTGCAGGCTGCTCTGCCGATTAAAAACTGAAGTTTGTTGTCTCGTTTAAGTAGCCCTCCTGAACAACTAATGCAGATTTAATCTATGCAGTCTCCGTACAGCCACTTCTTACCCTTTTTGAATTGCAGGCTCTTCAGCGGTCAGATTTTTGTTCTCTCTGTGTGGTACCTACCACAAGACAAACAAGTCTTGGCTGACACCGTTGGCCTGGGTTGGGCAGGTGATCATCATGCTTTGAAGATCTAAGGTTCCACTGGGGAGAGAAGCAAATTTGAAAGGAAGAAGGTTTTTTTGTTCAGATTCACCCTGGGAAACAAGAATGCTTGCTAGCGCTGTAGCTAACAGGAACCAGCAATAGCCTGTGGCTGGTGATGATGGAGGGCCACCACAGCTCGCCGCTGAGCAGGTCCCCTGCTCCAGGCACCCCGAGACTTCAAAGGGAGCTTCCATCAGGACTCGCAGTCCCCTCGCGCTCAGCTGCAAGCGGGTGCGAAACTGTCGATCAGACAAACACCGCTGTTTCATAACCCTATGATGTCTTCTCGTGAAGCAGAGATGTTTTTCTCAGGCCAGCTCTATTTATTAGCATGAGTGATCTATGCAATTTCTTGGACGATTTCGGGAGCAATTATTTATTGGGAAGTAATGGCTACCTTCTGCCAATAGTGTCACAGCTATCAAATTATAGTAACCGATCCTAAATGGGGTTGCAGGCTATATAGTATTAAGATGATACTGAGGATTGTAGGTGCAGCTAGATTTGTGTCAGTCCTTTAAGGTCGCATTTAGCTTCTGTGCTCTTTGTCCAGCGATAGTGGCAGCAGAGGGAGGAGGCACAGGTTGACAGTCTGTATGCTTTTTGAGGTGCTAATTCTGTAGCATTCAGGCTTTCCCATTTTTTCCTGGGGTTTTAATCCCGCAAGTGTTGGATAGAAGCAATGAAATGTGGCAACAGTTAAAAAACTGAAGCATTTGTCATGTTCTATGACATATTGTGATTGATGAGTACAGTGGAGAGGAGGAGAAAGTTTATCTTTAAAAACAGGCTTAAGAAGTATCCTAGTGGTTTATTTTAAATGGAAGAATAGAAATCTTATTGGAGCTGTTTTTGATGATCAGTGGAGCTAATTCATGTTTCTGACCTGCATAATGTTGATTTTGGAACATGGTGAACGTTACATAGAGAAAGGTATTTGTTTATATCCAAATGAGGTGGAAGGGGTAGAAAAAAGGAATTTTTAACCCTCCCAGATGGTTCTGTCCAGCCTGACCTTAGACTTTTGAGCTATGACTTTTTTTTGGCTGGGTGACTGAGTAGGAGGAGGAGTGAGGGAAAGCCTGGGTGTGGAGGTGGAAGGAGTTGGTGAGCTTTAGGGCAGGCTCACAGGTGGGAGCTCGAAGGGTCTAAAACAGTTTGAAGAATGAGTGCATGAGAATATCTTCCATGGAGAAAGGGCATTGCCAACTGGAACTGGATTGAAAGGAAAAACAATAAGTTACAGGATCAGTAAAAGGCTTTCAGAGGGAGTTATTTTTCCCAATATTGCCATTTATGATAAAATTGTCCTGTTTCATTCTCAAATGGAGTTTGTAAAGAGGGAAATTTCTTTCCCGGTTTCACTTGTTTTCCCTTATATTGCTTTATAACTTGTCTTCATGATAGTTTTCCATCTTTTTTGAAAAGACAGTGAAGTTCCTGACCAAAGAAGTAAAATTAAAGGAACATCTTCCTACCTGTTGTCTTCCAAATGCTGTAGGCACCAGCTGGCTTATGGTCATCTTAGTCATAAGCAGGAGTTAAAATAAAGGAAATTGAAACAATTCAAAGAAGTACTACACCTGGTCTGAAGAGCTGTAGATACATAACAGCTAATCTTCAATTTTCTGTTTTAGGAATTAATTTAACTTCAGATTTAGGTCTTCACAATTATGGCAGTACAGAAATATTCACAGGTTCCCTGCCATGAAGCTATGCTCTGTAATTCTGTTGCAGAATCATCAGCTCCTCTATAGATTTCAGGGATTAAGGCTTACTTCTGATGTGCCCTTATTTGGTGTATGTGAGGCTTTTATTCCTGGAAAAGTTAGTGTGCAAACATCCAAATGTAGCAATTAATTTAAGAGGGAGAAGGGAGAAAAATTGGCCAGCAGTTGAAACAAAATAGCTTAAACAGTAAATAAAATAAACAGACTTGGAGCAAATCCAAGGAGGACAGCAGGGAACCAATTCAAGCTGCATCGAACCAGCATACTTTGAAATGGAATGTTTAAGAGCAGTAGTTTATCTAGAGATTTTTTTTTTAAATAGTCTTTTTAACCATTTTGCATGTTTGTTAGAGTGGGAAAGAACCAAAATAAAAACAAATGCAAGTCCAGTTGCTTTTGGTGTTTGTTCTTGAATCCTGTAGAAGTTACAGTGCTGAGGCCAATAAAGGGTTTCAGGATTCTTGCAACAGCTGTTTGAGCTCTTCCATCTCTTTGCACCGGATGATGGCTCTCAAAAGAGTTAGATCAGCCTTTCCGTTGTGTGTGTGTGGGGGGGGGGTTGGTGGTTTTTTTTCTTTAATTAGATCAGATCACGAAAAGAATAAACTTTGTAACATATTCTGGAGAAAATAAGTGATAATAATGTCTTCTATTTATGCATCAATCTAATTAGCAGCTCTAAGACTGGGAAGAATGGACAATAGTTCAGGAGAATGCTCATTCATTAGACTTATAATTAAAATGGCAGGAAAAGTATTTAATGTATTGTGTAGATCACCTCACAAAGATCTAAGTCTGGCCAGTGCCTGGGACATAGGACAGTAGATCAGAGGTCTAAGACCTAGTCCAGCACCTCTGTGTGTCATTAGCACATCCTTTCTGGTCTAAAGATAACAATTCTTAGCAGATACAAGGAGCAATGAAAACTCATAATTTTGGCATGCTGAAAACAACTGTGCTTTGCCAGAAAACATTAAAATTTTGTTGAGCTTGAAGTGATTATTTCACTTATTTTTAAACCTTTGTCATAACATCTTTTCCTGTTCCTAAAACAACAAAAAAAAAGTGTTTGGTTCAGATTATGAACTTAGAAATGGTAAGTTCTTCTGTTTTAAATGAAGGCCTTTTGCTTACTGGTTTTTGTTTGCCATAGGCATCGCCCATGGAAGCAGCAGAACTTAGTCAGCAAGGCTTGATCTTGTTTTTTGAATCCTGAGCAGCTAATCCGTACGTGCTCCCCTCAACTGAAGAGACCCTACAGACTTGCCTGGCAGCCTGTGGTTAGAGCACAGCGATCAGCTCGCTGCCCAGAGCCCGTACCCTAAATTTCTCCTCCGTGAGCCCAGGGTCCCAGAGCTTCTGCAGAGCTTCGTTGGTGCAGGCTTGTGCTTCGTTACCGTTTAATGGCTGCCCCTTCTTAGGGCTATGGAGATGTCCATTGAAACGGGTCATAGTCCTGCGTGGTTATGGCTGCTGGAGGGTTTGTCCACGCTGCGTTCGGGCTCTGAACCACAGCGTGGTGTTGGTGCAACTGGGTTAGCTTTAACCCAGGGAGGTAGGTGTTGAAAATAGGTCAGTCTTGGTGTGAGTTCTCTGCAGCCTTGTTTGCGATGCTCCTGAGGCAGGGGTTTCATAGCAGAGCTGGCTGGCCTAAAATAGCAGTTTTTGAACCTGGAGCTAGGGATGGATGACCAGGCATGAAACATATCTTGGGTGGAGCACTGGAAACCCCAAAGATACGTTCTTACGCACATTTCTTTCCATCCCTTTCCCCCACCCTCCCCAGTCCTCTCCTCTTGGTGGTCACGGGGGGTGTTGCCTGTATTTTGAGCTGGTGGCTTTGGAGCTGCTCAGAGCCCGAGGCAGCCTTCCTGATGGAGCCTGCGCTGACCCGGCCAAGGCCCGGTGACACTGGATTATAGGTGGAAGGAGTAATTCTCCTATGGGTGTTAGGTAAAAACAATATTTAAAGAAGTGATGCTTGTGGATCTGGAAATGAGTGGCTCGAGGTAGAAGGGGATTAGCCCAGAGGTGTGGGGAGCTGGCTGCTGGCTTGGGCAGTCCAAGAGGGGAAGAGCTGCTGCCCAAAGCTTGAGGAGCAAGCCAGAGCCAGATTGATGGGCATGGCAGGAGCTTTGTTTGCTGCGGACAGGGCAGATGGAGTCAGAAGGGAAGGCAGAGAAGGCATCAGTATTAAAACAACTGAGGGGGAGATGCAAGGGATGAGATTTTGGGGATAGGCAGATCGTGGGGGATGTGTGGGGCAGAGACCCACATCACTGCAAGAAAAAAGACAGCATGCCTGAGAAAACGCTGTCCTTCGGTTTCCTTGGGTAGGTACTCGGTGTGTATCTGACCCCCCAAGCGCAGTGTAGAGGGCTCCGGAGGCTGTGGTTTCATGAACCGAAGTCTGGTGACACCAGTAACGTCCGAGGGCTCCCAGTTCCCCCCAGCTCAGTCCTCTGCTGTGCCACAGCTCCGCTCGTGGTTGTTCGTAAGGCGATGCTGTGAACCAAATAGTCCCTTGTGGGTTTTGTTTAGCCTGGACGAGTTCAGGTTCACAGCGCTGGCTTGACCACAGCAGCAGCGTGGTGGTGGGGAGGACCGAGGGACTGCACAAAGGCCGTGTCTGAAGTCTCGCCCATGCCTTCAGCGGTTTCTGCCTGAAGCCATGCCTTCAGCGGGCAGAGACCCTGCAGCAGTACCCCCAGAGTCGCATCAGCCGTTACTTATCTCCATTAAGTGCTTGCTACAAAATCTGGTGTGTGCTTTATTTTTTATTATTCCGTTTTCCCACTGGCCGGCAACACCAGTCTCCAGCCTCTTCTGGTGGGGCAAAGCCCATACTCCGATCTCTACAGCCGGCCAGCAGTGGTCAATGGCTAGAGATGGAGTTCAGCTGGAAGCGAGGGACAGTGTGTCCTTTCTGCCCTCCCTACGGCAGCATGTGGCGCAAAAAGCGGAATGGTCTCATCCCAGCCGTTTGGATGACAGCACTGTCTTCGTTAAAGCAACCGATCGCCAAGATGAAAAGACTTATCATGTGAAATTGTTCTGTCCTGAATAACGTAGTGTTTAAGTTTTGTGTTTTGTGGGTGGTGGTTTGATGGCAAGATTTGTACTGTGTTTTTATTCTATAGCTTTATTTTTTTTTTTACAAAAAAGCTGTACTTAATAGGAGAAATTATTCCCCATACATGGTAAGAGGGTAAAAGGTGAATGTGCATTTTGTCTTTTGCAATGCAAAGCAAGAACAGCCCTCTAGTGGTGGTCACAGCTCTAAAAAAAGCCATACGGGCAATTTTCTTCATCTCACCCAAGCAATATTGCAATAATTGCTTTCTCCAGGACTCTCTGGCAAGGAAACCATAGAGGATGAAAGTTTTTCCCTTCTCCTTGACATTCTCGTGCTTCTAGACCGAGTAACTAAGATAATATTTGCAATTTAGTCATGTAATTGGCAACTTCAGACTGTGCATCTGGGGAGCTTTCACTTAACTGTCTTAACTGTGCACGTTAATAATGATGGCAATTATTTATTGAATAATAGACTATTGGGTTTCTTAAGTAGCTAAAGCACCGAGCTGTGGAACAAAGACTAGCATAAATTACCATCAACTATGTGACACAGTTTGTTCCTGAAACCACAAAATTACGCCTTCATTTTGTTCACTTTTATGTAATTCTTTTTTTTTTTTCTTTCTGAATTCTTCTCAACAGCCCAGTGACTTCTCGGTATCTCTAAAGGCGTCGGGGAAGAACAAACATTTCAAGGTGCAGCTCGTGGACAATGTCTATTGTATTGGGCAGCGTCGCTTTAATACTATGGATGAGTTGGTGGAACACTACAAAAAGGCTCCCATCTTCACCAGTGAACACGGGGAAAAGCTATATCTTGTGAAAGCACTTCAGTGACGTTGAAGATGGACTTGGCCACCTGGGCCTCTTATAATTTACAAGCCTTAGGTCCTAAATTCACTTTTATAGAGCAGAGCAATATCGGAAGCAGGCTTAAGGAATAGGCTCTTTCTAAAGTGTTTGCTCTGTCGGTTGCTGTTTGTCCTTTTTTTTTTTTTTTTTTTTTTTTGTTTGCCTCTTTTTGTGTTCCAGTTCTGTTAATCTCCGACCACCTCTCTTCAGGTTGAGAGCTTCCCTTGGGTGGCCGTGGCGAGCACTCACCTTCCCGGCTGAGTTCAAAACTCCCCTCTCCTGTGTACGTTTACATAGTTAGCTCAGATCAAGGAGGGGCGTTTTCAATTCAAACCAGTGTTAATCTGTTCAGATTGCTCACGCAGGCAGAACTCTCCGTTCAGAGACATCGGGCACAGTTTGAATGCACTGAAGCTGCAGCTACTTAAGTGAGAGAGTAGACATAACAGTTGTGGCTGTGAGTTCTGTAGCTATATTGCTTACCGAGTAGTATATTACAAAAACTCCTAGTTCCTAGAAGCACTCTTTACACTGTACTCTGCTATTACATTGCCTCTCTGACTCTTTGTAAAGAGTACACTAATTAAAAGCATTTTGTAATAGTACTTCTTAAACTACTATGGTAAGATTGTAGTAAAAGAAAACTATCTAGTGTATTTTGGTCTGTAATTGCAACAAAGAGAAATTTTATTTGAAAGTTGATTACTAGAGAAAGAATCATTGAATTGTAAAGGCTGAATGTTTTGGTAATCTACAACCAAATGTGCCATCCACATAATGCTTTTTCCTCTTGCCCTTCTGCTTGTTTGAATTAAACGATTATGTATTTAATTCTCAAAGTAATATGTATCTGTAGCTGATTGTTGACACTAATACAGAAGATTAATAAAAACTGATCTTGGGATGGGGTGGGGTGGGCTACCAACACTATATATATATTTGCTTTACAGAAAGAAATCTTCGGGTTTTACAGAGGATGGTGTGGTTGGTAGGAAGAGACACAGAGAATGTTTATGAAGAAAATGCATTTTTCTCTTTTCTTTACATTTAAACTCCTTTATGGTTTAAATATACAGTCTTTAGATGGCACATTCCTGAGATTGAAGAAGGGATCGTGAGATCTCAAAATCTTGCATACTCAGTTTTTTGGATATTGTAATAAAAAAGGTATTATGTCATGATGGAGTACTGGATTTATCCTTGGGTGGTAGTCCTGGTGTTGCTTTAGCAAGGTGAAATAGAGTGAATAATGAATTTGTTTGTCTTGGAATTCGTGTGGCCTAAAAAGAAAACTTCTGCAACTGCAGAGAACGGTTTGATATGAGGCAGTGTCTAATGAGCTCTGTGTTACTTGTTTCTGTGATAAGTAAGTCTGTTCATAGCTTTAATGAAAACTGCAAGACGGAGCTGTTTCCTGGTACCTTTTTGCTATTAAAACATGTTCCTTACCTATTCTGTATTTCAGCCAGTGGTAGTACAGCTACCTCTGTGCATAACTCCAGTGTAGGTTAAGCAGACACCAGCGCTGTCTGACTTGCTTTGGTGTAAATCATACCACTACCGGGAAACTGCACCGCTACATCTGCGAGTGAATTGCAGTCTTGCTCAGACCCAAGAGGCAAGTACGGTTTTTGAAGTTCTACACACATACTATTTTCCCACCACTCTTGAAATCTTATTTCTGTAAGGTCATCTGAATTGACAACTGTATTTGAATTAACTAACAAATGTATTTTTCTGTATGTGCATTAACATACAGTTAAGTGGGCAGTGACACTTCTGCTTGGTCCAGCTTAATGAAGGAAAGCAGTGATTCAGAGCGATCCAGAATGGTCATGCATTATCCTGAAGAGCACCTACCCATGACTATCTTCTAAGAATATAGAAGCTTTCCTTAGGAAGTTGGTGAGAAGTGCCAGTTGTTTACAATCTACCTACAGAAGGACTCCACAGTGGGCTGCTGCTTAAACTTCTTAAATGAATTCTGCAGAGAATGTCATTTTTTGCCTTCTAATACCTAGTTCTTTCTTTAGGTGAATCTCAGCATGTACTGAGTATGGCAGTGACGTTAAAGTCAGCTATATGTTGTATGAGCATTTTGAGGTTTGACTGAATTGCTTTTCAGTCTCATTGATTCTTTGTAGTATTTGGAAAAATGATATATGGGAATGGTTTTCCTTTCCAGTAAACTGATTACTGCAATTACTCTTTCATACCCCTTGTTCATATTTCTGAAATGTTCCCCATGTTTCCTCTTCCAGGAGCCTTCGTATGCCTCTTTTGATCCTTTTTTTCACCTTTTTTTTTTTTATGGCCCCTTTTTACAAGGTCTGTTAGTTCCTAACCCCTTTCTAGCCTTCGTAGCTTAGAACCAATACAAATAGATGTTTAAGTGAAGTTTTTACCACATACTTTATATTGTAATGGATTTATCAGTTTTTAATTTTTTTGTGTGTGTTACCTCATCCTCTGTAAACAGCTTCTGTGTATTGAGGTGTGAATTGTTAAAGTATTTTGCTTTGGAAGCAGTTAGTTAATTTACAACCAAGCAGTGTGAATGACTAGCTTGAGGTTTGGGTGGATTTTTTTGTTTTGTTTTGTTTTGTTGGGTTTTTTTTGGTTTTTTTGAAACAAGCCTCATCTTGGTTTTGCCCACACTGTATTTAATCAACGTGCTCTCCATTCAACAGGCTCATTAATAGTTCTTCAGTTCTTCCTGTCTTTAAGATAAGTTTCTGCAAGTTTTGCTGCATTTTTGACCTCATTTGCTGGATTGGGCCTAAGCATTAACAATCTTAAGTACTAACTGCTTAATAAAGGTGCAATAGACACGGATTTTATTTTTATTTTCCTATTTTATATGTACCTTTCTATCTTTTGACAAAACCTCACCCTTATTTTTTGACTACTTAAAGCCTCTTTGTCAAAGCTTGGGGTTGGGGGGAGGGGGGAGAGGTTTAAGATGAGAACAATTGTGGTGACCTGAGTTTCTTCACCTGCAGTTTTCATTAAAGGCTCAAATAATTTCTGATGGAGTAGAAGTGGTGATTTTTCTTTATGGTATTCAGTCTGGCTTTTCCCATCATACCTGGTTTGTATAGGTGTGTAAGTTGTACTTCTAAGTATTATTCCTGTATGGCTGTTAATGTTTCTTGCCTTGCTGGTGTTTACATAAGAATGTGAATGAGTTGCCTGAATCCATAGCAGTTGCTGTACTTTCCGTGCAGTGGCAGGAATCTGAGATCCATGTTTTTACTTTTAGCTCCAGGAGCTTGTTGACAAGCTCCCTTTTCCAGTTATCTCGACCGTTTGTGGTCTCACCAAATAGCCCTACCTTGAGTAGGTGCAAAAAGATGGTCAAAATCCTGTCACTTCTGAACTTACACATCATAGCCTATCTGTTCTCTAGCACTCCTCTCCTGAAGATGTTTTATTTCAAGGATGCTGTGGTAGCTGTTCTTCATAAGTATCTACAGTGCAGTCCTTGGTCCCAGCTTTTGTGCTGTTCAGTCTTATGACAATATGTGTGTACAAGACATTTTCCAAGGGGGGGGGAGACGAGTGTTACACCAGCCACTCCAGAGTGGTGTACAGCCCCATGCTGACTGGGAGCTGCTGTTCTTTGCACAAGCACCTACACTGCCACGCTACTGTTACTGACGGTGGTGGTATTTGGCCAAAAACGTTGGAGAACTTCAAGGCTTACACTGACCTGCAGGTAAATGCTCGCAAGCTTCTGCACGGGTCCTGGGCAGCTGCTAGCCAGATCCAAATTCTGGGCAGCTGCTAGCCAGATCCAAATTGGAAGAAGCGTGAACCCGTGGCATGGTGCTGAGTCTCAGCCTGAGAGTCTTGCAGAGGAGTACAGCAGAAACACTGAATACAGGTGTGCAGTGTTATCTGTCAGCAAAATAACTGCACGGTTGGGTACCAGGTAGCCACAGCTAACCTGATGTAGTACTGAGGGTAGCCACATATTAGGTGGGGACAAATTATTAGAGGATTAATCTAAGAATGAACCAAGAGCATACCAGGTCAACTCACGTGGATCTACTGTATTATAAAAGCAAAGGGTTTGCTTAGGCTTTGCTTTTGGGGAGAGAAGAGGCGATAAAGACGTGCGGTTGGGTAATTAACGTGAATGTGGACTATATGAATGGACTGTACAGTCCCACTCTTGAATGATTCTGTTTAGTGTTCTCTATTCAGATATTGTTGTCTCATAAATTTATATGAAATCCTTAAAATTTACAGCTGTTCTTTCAAGCCTTTATTGTAGCTTTTCTATACTGTAAAGTTTGCTGCCTGGTTTAACGGTTTCACTAAGGGGAAATGGAGATCTTCCACATTTAGAATGATAACTTTTGTTGTAACACAAAATTGAATTACTTTTAAAATACCACTATACAATTTTAATTATAAAAATGAGTCAGATTTTGCCTAAGTTATAAATCCAAAAGAAGTGTGACCCCTGTTCTAGTTTTTTATTAGGTCTGGCAATTTACTTGGCAAAAGATACAAATAACTGTAAGGACTTTTGTTCTTTCTTGGTATTAAACTAGTTTAATTCAGTGATTTAGAGGTAAATGAAACCTGTGCAATCTCCAGAATCTGAATCTGATGAGTTCTGTTTTCTTACTCCAGTAGGATGGGATGACTCATTTTTAAATGGAAACTTGTTAACATATTTATACTGACTAGCTGTGAAAGGTGTATTGCTAAAGTAACTCTCAGCTCTTAAAATGCACTAGGAACCATGAATCTTGCTATTCCTTTCTCTTCAGTATATCCAAAATTCAGTGCCTTTTTTAAGAAGTGGAAAAGTGTAAACCAGCAAGAGTACAGGGTGCACAGTCCTGAATGGTGTTATAAATCACCTGGACCATGTGAATGAAAGGTTTTGGAGTAAAAGGAGGATGCAGGTAAATGCTGCTGTTCATTCACTAATTGCTCCTAGGTGGAATAGGCTTTTAAGTAACAAGTACCTCAGTTGTGCAATACCATTCTAGAAAGTATACTGCAATTGCAACCCAAATGTGCACCAACTTTAGTATATGAGAACAATGCCTAGTATGTGTATGTTCCTGTGCTGCTGTCTTGCAAAAGCAATAGCTTATTGTCTTTTTCTCTATTTTAGGTGGGTATTCATATCTATAGCTGTCGGAAAATCCCCCACACAGAATGTTTTTTGACCTAAATCAACATAACATGAAATATAACCTATATATAATACACTTAAAACGATAATATTTTCTGGTCCTTTGCATGCCTCTGGAACCCTATGCTACTTTTGTATTTTAAAATGCAAGTTTTTCTGGCATATTCTTGGTGTTTCTTGTTAGAAAATGTATTGTCTCCCCTGTTATTTGAAATATCTACCCAAGCTCATACGGAAGCTGACTAACAGAAGTGGCATGTAACCATTGATAGATTAGGCAAGTTTTTCCTTGCATTTTCTTTCATATGTGGTAATGTTAAATGGTTTAGGAGTGGGAGGTTTAAAAAAAAAAAAAAGAAAAGAAAAAAGAAGACTCTTTAACTTGACAGATTATCATCAGCAGTGGGAGTCCACAGTTATGAGGAAAAAGTAACAGGTAAGAAATGTTCTTTTCTGTTCTCTTAAGTGAATTTGGTTTGGCATTTAGCTTGATACCATATGGCACTCGTGCTTGAACTATTACAAAGGTTAACAAATGAATGCTGACTTGGTCCAGCTTAATGAAGGAATGGATAGATAAAATTGTAAATCTCAATGGCCTACTCTAGAAAATAGTAGTAATCTTCAAAAGGGGCGAACTATGATTTTGGGGATTTGTTGTTGTTGGGTTTTTATCTTTTCATTTTTGAAAGAAGACTTCAAAAGAGGTGTCTTGCTCCAGTTTTCAAGCCAAATTTTGCTTCTGAGCTTCTTCCTGAGAAGCACCTCTTTGGGTGTGAGCCAGGCCACAGAGAATATGTTAACTGGACTTATTCTCCCAGCTGTAATTGAAACTGGTGGTAAATAATGGGTTACTTTTTTTTTTTTTTTTTAATTTTGATCTCCATTAGATTGGATACATACATCTACATGGTAATTAATTAGTGGGTTCTGTGGGTTACTGACTTAGCTTTTTTACCTGGGTTTAACTGTCAAGTTAAAATAAGCTTGATGATTTTTTTTTTTGTTCCTTTTTATGTCACAGAACCAGTAGTGCATTCAGTGCAATTATAATTTGTAATGCAAAGAAGCCCTTCAGTTGTGGGCAGCTGGTATGTTTGGAATACTAAGTCCATAGATGATGATGATAATACAGCCATAAAAAATCGTGGGTAAGGGCACCAGCAGACAGACAGAGAGAACAGGCTCCTGGGATCATGAAGCAAGTATCCGATGGTTTCTCTCTGGAGAATTAGAATGCTTATTTTCATTTGAATACACATAGCTAATTTGTAAAAGTGAAACTTAACTCTTTTTTGGTGTACAGTCTATTTATTCAGAAGTAAATTCCAGGAATTATCACTGCAGGAGGGAAAGTGGATGTTGAGGCCCTAAGAAAAGCGAAGGGTACTGGTGTTTGTGGCAGCTTTCCCACTGAAAATCCTTCCAGGTTTATATCCCAGTGAAAAGTGGGATACTCCTCCGTGTTACTTGGTTTCGCTCTGGCGTCAGCCTGACTTTGTGCTGGCATAACCTGTCTCCACTGAAGACAGGATAACTGTGATTATGGTGGAAGAGATTTCCATAATGTAGTCAAGGCGCTTGGGCTAAGCACAGAGTTCAAGGTGAAGAGAAGAGAGCAAGTTGTTGAATGAGTGTTCACCGGTAATGGATGGGTGCCATAGAGAACTCCTTTAATCCAGTTATTTTTGTCCTTTGCCTTTACAAATTCAGCAGTGGGTGCTGACATTATCAGTGTTTGATGTTCTGTGTTAATAAGGCACAGAGTTGTTTTTTGTGCTAACAGGCAGCTTTGATCAGATGTGCCACTTCTCTGGCTTGTCTCTGTGAAATCATTCTGCTATGAAATTCAGGATGGTTTAAGAGAAGTTATTACATTTCTTTTCAGCTGACATTTCTGATGTGGTATATAGCACACCTACATTGCCAGTCCTCTGATGCTCTTTGGTGTAACCTCTTCTGGAAAAAAGAGAAGTCTGAGCATGTTTCAAAAGTTAGCAATCTCAGCTCAGTCCTTTGCCATGTGGCGAGTGTTAGATTACCAATCATGGGCCCCTTGATGGCAATATCTCATGTTTTTTAACAGTGGTCTTTGAGACTTGTGTCCCTAAATGAACATCAGATTTGCCTTTTTTTCTTCTTCTTTTTTTTCTTTCCTTTTTGTTTTTCCTCCACCTTTTCCTCAGAAATGCACATGCATCTGTCTTTGGCAGTCCTGTTACTTCCCGGAAAGTCTCCTTGGCTGCTGTTCTGAAACTTTTTGGGCCATTTAGAAGAGCGTTTCCGTCCAGTATTGGCTTAATGGGAAATAATACCCTTCTTGATGAATTGCATGATCCGGGGGGGGCGGGAATAAGAACCAAAGGTGCTTTCTGACTTTATGCTAGTTCTTGGAAGCACTTTGTGCTAATGGAATGAACTCTGGCCATGCTTTAGAAAAGAAACAAAAAAAGGGAACAGGTTCCAGTTCTGGTTTAAATCAAATCACTCTGTAAATTCTTGCAAATCATTTTAAAACGGTAAGAATGGAGGAGCTCGTTATATAATGCAATGCCAGGAACTACTTTAGTTACCGATGGAAGGAGGAGACTGCTTTTCTCAGCATTAGCAGAATGTTAATTCTGCAATACTCATTGAATTTTTGAAAAGCCAACCCAACCACCTTCAGAAACATACCCGAAACCAAGCTGTGCTTACTAAATACAGTTCTGAACCTTTGAGGATAAGGCACCACATAGTCATCTGGCTTGAATTTTTGTTATTTTTCTGTTAACTGCAACGATTTTACTTTCATGATGACTCAGATGAATGAATTTTTCTTGTGTGTTTTCTAGTGCAGTTGCATGTGGTCTAGCATCACTTCCATTCAAGCCGGTTGAGTTTCCAGGAATCCTGCTCGTCCTGTGTGGTGTTCTTCTGCGCTGCTTTCCTGCCCCATTTGCTCTTGGGTTTCCTACTCTGTCTTTTCTCTTTTCCTCCTCTGTTTTCTCTTGTGCTGTAAAGCCTCTCAAGTTTTTCAGCTCCTTCTTCCTTTCTTCAGTTGTCTCTACTCTCCCTCCATTTTCAACTTTTAATATTTAGAGCCTGCCTAATGAACAGGAAAAATTGCTGTAGTCCACATTTGTCCCTTTTACATCCAGGTTGCAGAGAAGCAGGCCCCCTTCCCCGGGTAGAGCTGTATTTGTGCTGTGGGCACCGCAAGGAACAGGCCATCAAGCGACTGTATTGCTCGAGCAAACCTCTTCTTATCATTCAGAGGTGGTTCGCTGGACGATATAATCCCAGCCTAGATCAGCAGCTTGAATTTAGGGCTTCAGTGCACGTGTTCTCACTGCTGAAAGCTTGGTGCTCAAACTGGCTAAGCAGCTGCGACTCTGAAATGGAGAGGGGAAAATGACATGGTCACCATTTCCGCATATTTACCCCAAATATCACTCGGCGTGCTCCTCAAAACAGGGGCAGTGAAATTCTTATGTTGGTATTTGGGGGTGGTTGCCTACCCCTCCTTTCCTGCTTGCCGAAGTTTCTTCTCCTCGACCTACTGGGTGGTATTTTCCAGTACTGAAGAGAGAAAATACCAAGGATTCCTCCAAGAGAGGAAGGCTGACATAGTGGAGATGTTATGCTGGCATAGAACTATAACACTGTGTTGTAGCTGTAAATGACAGTTCGTACTGTTTATTGGGACTGTTATAATTATGGGGTCGGCTATAAATCTTCGTTCAAAAACCCGATACTGTAAACAAAGCCCTTTAATTAAAAAAGAAAAAGCAAAAAACAAAACCAACCCAGCCCACGTACAAAAGGAAGGAACAGCTCAAACTGAAGAGAGCAGCCAAAATAATTGCTGGGTACTGTACAATGATGATGGAGAGCAGACAAAAGCATCCACCAAGGAGCCATGGAAATGAAGCATCATAAAAGGACTGGTGACAGATAACGCTATTAGGAGCGCGCTCGCCCACACGAATGTGATGATACACGTGTTGGCATCAGTGAGCAGGAGGGAAGTTCAAAACGATTGCACAAGGCGTTTGCTAAGGGACCAGGCTCAGCAGGCCCAGGCTGGAGGAACTTCAGTTTCGCTCTGAAGCAGTTCTTGCTTTTTCTCTTGAGATGCAGACTGGGTATAAACAGCAGTGGGCTTGAATAAGCAATCAGCCTCTGCTTCTGCGGTAGGAAATGAAGACATCTAAGAAGTCCCCTTTGTCCCGGGTAGATGTGTGTGTACGTGTTTACTTTCCCTCCATTTAAAGGATTTCTTCAAATTTGATTTGTTCCAGAACTAACTCACTTATCCTTTCAGAATCAGTGCACACATTTCTGTAGCAGGGTGTTCACTGGGGAGAGCTTTGATTACATTTGAGCATGAGTGCTGACTTGTCCTAGACTGCACATGGGTGACTAATCCTTGATGAGCTCAGTGCTCTCTGGAGGGAGCACCAATGTTTGAACAATTTTAGTTGTGTCCATGACTGCATTAAAAGTCCTCGACTCTTCCACCTTCCCTACCACACTGATTGCTTGGGGACGCATATCC
This sequence comes from Buteo buteo, assembly GCF_964188355.1. Classification (NCBI taxonomy): domain Eukaryota; kingdom Metazoa; phylum Chordata; class Aves; order Accipitriformes; family Accipitridae; genus Buteo; species Buteo buteo. The sequence continues at coordinate 4,869,877 of NC_134195.1, read as the reverse complement.
CTTTGGCTTCTGCGATCTGTTTTGCAGCCCTGCTACTTGTTCAAATTTATTCTAAGTTTAAGTCTGATACTTGCAAAAAAACCCTGGAGTCTGCTTCTCCTCCCACCAGCCTTTCCCATTGAATATGAAAAATAGCTGTACTTGTGTAGCTGTACAGATGCCAGCCAGGGAACCTGGTGGCATGTCCACTGCCATAACCAGGTGAACATGTTGCCTGCCATCAGCATCCAGAAAATAAAGGATTGCTCCATCACCAGTGGAAGAGCAGCATGAGGCTCTATGTCGAGCCTATGTCATTCCACATCCACGTGGATATGAGTTGGATCGGGAGCTGATGATGTGTAAAACTCGAGGAGGAGAGGTAAAATATGATGCGTCTCAGTTCTGAATTGGCTCTTTTCAATGCAGAGGTCTTAATGGCTGTGCTGGCCCTCCTATAACCATACAGTTGTAATAGTTGGCTTACCGGTACGCGTACGTCAGGGCGATGCAAGGCCTGAAAAGCACTGAAATTCCCTGTGGTGTTTCTGTTTCTAAAGCAGGACAACACAACTGTTGCAAAAGCAGTGGATCTGGACTACAATACACCTTTCTTGTTAGTGGTATTGACTGATGCAGTCTCTTTGCTGGTTCCCCATCAGTTCTTGCAGGGCGTTCTGACTTCTGGACGGGACCCATGTCCTCCCAGGTGGGATGGGTAGAAGCGAGTTTGGAACTTTTAGCATGGTGCTCTGAACTAATCCTTCCTTAGCCTCTGGACTGCTGTGCTTCCCGGTGATGAAAACCACATCCATCATTTACTGGCCTGAAAAAGAAAGCGGAGATGTTTTCCCAAAAGCTTGTATCTGAGTCAGCAGAAGTGAGAAAGAACAGTCTTTTGAACTTAAGCTATGATAAATTGTGATTTAGACAGCTAGAGATTTTCATGCTCATCTAAGATGACAGATAGCCAGGTACTGCAAAAATAGGAAGAGTTAATGAAGATACTTCTTTCTCTGAATGTCGTTCACCCTTCCTGCAAGCCTCAGCCTTTCCAGCCCATAGGGAAATTTGACAGTGCTTCCTCCCCTCCTAATTTCTTGCCCTAGAACTCAGGAAACTGGCCAGTCTTGGTACTGCCTTCTGGTAAATGCTTACAATTTACACTCGCCACATGTGTTGAATATACAGACTTGTTAACATACTTGAGCAAGATTCTTGTGTAATTATGCAAGCACAGACACAAAATGGCTGACCCTCAGTGATGCTGCCTGCACTGGGTAAGTGCACATGTACCTCTGCATATATATATATTTTAACATTTTTCCTTTAGGTGTTAGAACGTGATAGTGCTTACTTAGTTTATTACGTGGTTTTGTAGACTTGGTCCTTTGTGTGCATGGCTGCTTTCCATAACTAGATACTGCATGCAGATTCATATCCTTTATCTGGCACCCTGATTGTCACTTTGATAATGTTTCAGTTTTTAATGGGCAGTGGCCATGAACTGAGACGCAGAAAGACAAAATCATTTGCAAAGAGCCTCCTAATGTTATGCAATAACCACAAAGAGCATCAACATTTACTTTGCATGTTTTCTAAGGGCTTATAGCAAAGCAGGCTGAAATTTAATGAAAAGATCAAAGTGACTAGACTTGGCTTTGGTTCAAACTCTAATACAATTCATTTCTTACTGACTTTTGTTTGATATCAGAAAGTATTAAGGCACTTACCCTTATGATTTTAAGAGGCCTAATTTTAGAGGATCGAGGGGATCAGAAGAGTTAACTTCTGTTCCAGAGCAGCTGACTCAATTATACATCTGTGTTTTCTAAACTATCATAGGCAAAGCATATTTACTTTACCAATCTTGCAAAAAGGATAAAAAGTGGAGGTAGTGCCAAATCTGCAAAGAAAATGTCATATGAAAGAGGATTTCATGCTTACTTTGGTATCAACTATTGCACTGTTCTTTAACTGAACCTGAGTTCCTAGGTTTTTTGCTATAGAATCACTATGGCTTTTCCCAGATTTTCTGGTTATTAAAATTCAGCCCTCCAACTCCAGAGCTCCCTTTCCTAATGTTATTTTATCCTAGCTAGAGGAAAGTGGTTTAAGCGATAGATATATTTTTAATGGACAAAACCTTCCTACTATTAAAAATTTACAGAATATTATACTGCTTCTGGACTTAGAAACCTCAGGTTGGAGAAGAAAAGGATGCTGTTGCTTTTTCTTATTTGTTTTATTTCACCTTTTGAGTAATGTTCCGGCTCCCCAAGAACACTACAGTATTACTGTGCCTGTGCTCTTGGACCTTTCGTTCCCATCCCACAGGGATTTTGCACGTTTCGTTCATCTACAATAAGCCAGCATGAATAAACTAAACTCTGGATGTAGAAATATGCTTTCCCTCAGTCTTCTGGAATTCCAGAGCAGTCACCTGGCATATTCCCAGTTTTGGGACTTGTTTTCGAGATAGTCACTAGTTGCGTCATTGTAGTGAAAACTTTATCAATATGTGAATGAGCTCAAAAGGTAGATTATGAATAGTTTTTTTCAATTCGTTCATCTCATGGGCTTTGATGTTTATCTTTGCGATGGCATAGCGATACAACACAAACCTTAGCTTTAAGTTAGGCAGTTTGTTCTGCTTGGGTTCTCTCTGTTTCAGCTTCTCAGTCCTTGCTGCTTAGTGATGTTCCTTTCTTCTCTACTGGCTGGAGCTGGCTAAATTCACAAGCTTAATATTGCAGTAATTACTCTGGAATTCTTTATAAGATGTTTAGTATCAGAGCTTGGCTACTTAAAGAGAAGAGCAGCGAGTTTCCAGGCAGGGATCAGGTTCTGACAACTGCTTGCAGAAGGATTTAGCAAGGTTACACCTGTTTATCTGCTGCGCGCTGGCCTTTTTTCCTTTCCCTTGCTGCCATTTTCCCACGTCTTCAGTGATTCACAGCCTCCTACACTGCAGTCCGCTGGGACTGCCAGAGATGACTTTGTTATTAGATGATGTTTCTTGGATGACCCAAGTTTTCCTTGTAATCTGACTCCATCAAGCGGATGGTGTTAGGCCTTTGGGACTTTTGGGAACAGCTTGCATTGCACACACTTAAGGGAACCTTGTTCGAAGTGACCTAAAAGCTCAAAAGTCTCAACGCAATCACCAGTTTTCGGTTCTGGGCCCCAAAACGTGAGTTAGTGAAGTGCCTGAGCTCTTTTGAGCGAGTCTGCTTGCTCTGTGCTCAGCTCTCCTCGCAGCTTCTCTCTGCGACCAGGGTCACGATCCCGCGTGGATGTGGGGCACCCGTGTCAAATGGGTGTCTGTACTGCCCCGACGCTTCCACTGTTGTGCCTTTCTCTTCTGTCTGCTTAGTCTGTGAGATTTCTCGATCACGCATTGAACTAAAAGCACAACGTGCTTATGAGACACTATTAAAAAGCCTCTACGGAATTCTGCTTATCTCGGATGTGTGAAAGTCCGCCTTCCTGACAGAGTGGTATGTTTCCATTTTCTATTTATAAGAATGGTAACAAATCACAAAATATAACAAGATTACTTCTGCACACTGTACACGCTCTTTGCAGACCACCCCCCCACCCAAAAAAAATAGAGGCAATTACAAAAAGGACTTAGAAAAATAAATGATGTGTGTTTTCTGCCGCCGGCTTGTTAGAGCTCCCATTTCTTCCGCATGCTTTGCAGCACTGAGAAATACAAACACAGCTAGTCTCTTCCTTTTCTAGAATTGCTTAGACAGTGTATCCCTCTGCTATTCAAATTCCTTGCCGGAGTTGCCAAGTGGCGAATCTCACTAGTGAATGGATATTCATTCACTTGAAATTGCATTGGCACTGCAAAACTGTTTCCTATAGGTCACTGATTTGCTGTCATTCAGGTGATTAGCGTTGTTATTAATCATTTATTTTTGCTGTTGATCTGAGCCACACTTTAGTCTGTGAAGAAGGGTGCAGAGGATATTCAATATAAATCTGAACTGTGCGATTTGCGCTTAAGGTACATGTCGTAAAGATGCCAGGGAATTAATTCCCTCGCTGCTTCTGCCACAAATGGGATTTAATGCGAGCTGATGAAACTTCAGCTGATGTTCAGTGTTTTATTGTGTGTCGGGCAATCCCGGAAACTTTCTCCATGAGGGCTGTGCGTGCTGTTGACTGATGAAATATTTCACCCACTTCAACAGTGGGCGGTTGTTTAATTAAAGAGAATAGGTAGCACGTACTATATCAAACACTTACTTTAATTCTGAAAACTTGGAAATGAGAATTAATAGATTCATGCAGAAGCATGCTTACAGGGGATTAATGACTTTTGTTAAGCTGGTAATCATTCATTTCCCTTTGAATACATTGCTCTGAGAATACACTTGGGATCTAAAAAATTAAAAAACGGGGATGTGGGCTCGAGGGTGGGAAGGCCAGGACCAAAATGTGTTTGTTTCCCTCCAGTGGCACGGAATTAAAACCCCTTGGCTGATGCTTCAGGTAACTAACTGTGACAGTGGTTTCAGCCCTGGACGTGGCCCGGCAGCTTTCTGCTCAGTTCTCAAGCATGCTGTAATACCGAGGACAGAGCTTAAAGCGAGCAGTAAAAATAAAGGTGTGAAGCATTAAGACAAGCCCTATTTCATGCCAGTGGTTGGGCAGAAACACAGTGAAGGTTTGCATGATGTTCCCGTGGGCTTCAGCGTCATCCAGCTCTCGCTGACATCCAGAGTCCTCCTGCAGGCTCGGAGACTTGGATCGGATCTAGTTTACCTGGATCATCAGCGCAACCTCTTTTCTTGTGCCTTGCTTCATCCAGGATAAAAGAAACTGCCTCCCGGTTCTAGGACTGGGGTTGAAAACAAATGGGCAGTAGTAGGAGATGTAAGCAAGCCCTTTTTAAGGAGGTGCCCTGTAGAATGGTATTTGAAGAAAAACTGAGCGTGGGGTAGAACAAGAGAAAGCCGAGGTAGCCAAGCGTGGGGGTTTGATGCGGTAAGAAGGATGGGGGGTGACAGGGAAGATCCGGAGGAGGGATGAGTCTTCACCGATACTCGCACAGAAAGGGAAGAGCATTAACTCAGATCTATTGATTGGCATCGGTACAAAAGTAATACTTTTCCCTTAAGCACAACTGTGCTGTCACAGCTGTTTGCTTACTAATGTCTCCTCCCAACACAAGACATTACCTTAATGTAGAGAGGTTGCCGTAAGCTGCAGGCATAACTGAGGCTGTGCCATATTCTTAACCACAATTATGCATGTTTTTTTTTTCTAGTGTATTTTTACATCTGTATTTTTTTTTCTCCTGAATGCTTCTGTTGATATTCAGACTTCCTCAATAGTTACAGCTCACATTAAATGGTAGGAAGAGGGAAGAGTAAAAACCTCCATGATCGTGATGGGAGACTCCTTTCCCCCACTCTTGCAAAATGGTTATCAGCAGCAATCAAAATCAACATGGGAGATAAGAGAAAGACACACAAAAAAAGCACATGAGGGGTTAAAAAGACAATGTAAGTGGCTGTAGAACAACATCTCCCTCTCTCAAATAAAATGCTGTCATCCACTAACCATCTATCTCAGTCCTCATTAAAGTTAGTGGGAGCCTTTCCATTAACTTAAAAGGATATTGGATCAGCCCCAGATCCTACGTGCTGGGTGTAACGGGCACAGTCTTTAAGCTCAGAGGTGAGCGGAAGGAATTTTATGTCTGAAGAGTTTGTGTGAAATCCCAACCCTCTTGAATCCAATGGTGAAACTACCATTAACTTCATTAGCGCTGAGATTTTGCCCCTAGGATCAGCATGAGGTGAAATCAATGTGGTGAGAGACGGCGGGATGTTTGACAACAGAGATGCTAGCTATGTTTTATCCACGGCTGGAATGCCTGAGCGTAAACTATTTTCGCTGTTAAAAGTTTCATGCTGCCATTTCAGCGGCAATAGGAGTGAATGGAGCCCGATCGCAGCTGCCTGTCTCGTACAGAGAGAAATTCTGGCGTGGCATCTGGCATGGGCTTTCCTTCCAAAAACGCTCCCTCAGGAGTTTTCCAGTTTATCGAGAGGTGGCTGTATCTAATAGGCAGTGGATAAGTGGAATATAATACACTTCTATCCAGCAGCAGACACCATGCCCATAATCCGTACCTAGGTGGAAGAAAGCATAAAGCAAGAGTTAAAATAGAAATAAGGAGTTTGGAAGAAAAGAAGCTTCTAAGAAAGTAATGAGCTGTACCCATCCAGCTGTGCTATCTGCAGGGAAATGATGTATTTTTGAATTGGAAGGAGATGTGTATGTGTAAGAAGGAGGAAAAAATGATTGAAAACACATGTGAATGGAAAGGATTTTCACCAAACTCTCCCCCAATCTGAAAAGAAAGCTGTCCATTATAATAATTGCAATGTAAGCCCCAGAAATATGCTGCAATGTGAGGCCAGATCCCTCCCTGGAGGGCTTGCAGGCAGAGATGAATATAAAAAGAAGGCACAGGAGTTCAGGGGTAGGTCAATGCAATGATTTCAGTTTTTAAGCAACTAGTACAGGATTTTCTAGAAAGGGCTGAAAATCTATTTCCCTTAAGCGGTTGGAGTTGAAGTCTGAAAGCCAAGGGCTCTTAAAACCCCAGTTGCTTTCAAAAATGTTTGTGGTTATCGATATCTAATCCTGTCCTGCTTCCCAACCTTGGGCTGCCTTTGAAGTATCGCTACCGAGAGCTGCTCTGCCCTCCTCCTCTGCTCCCTAAGCAGGCTCCAAAATGGAAGAAGGGTTTGTTGTAAGCATGTGATTCACCTTTTATTTCTACGTGTTGTTGACGGGTATTAGCAGCACCTTCCTCAAAAGAGCTGGGGTTGATAACAAGGTGACGCTTAATTGAGATCCCTCAAATAAGAAGCCACTGGCTTTATGCTCCCTCCCAAAGATCTTTGTCCTTGGGGAGAGCACGTAGACCCAGATGCTCCTGGGCTTAGACGGGCTGCCTGTGAGTCTGACTTCTCCTGGGGTTAAACGGTTCATCCCTTCAAATACTATTTTATCGGTAATGCCAGTGCATGTAGAGAATCATTAAAAGGGGAACACTTTTTCCTCTCTCCTTCTCTGTGTGGTAACGCTAAGTGTGGTCCCCTGTGCCCCCCCCCCCCCCCCCCCAAATCCATTTCTCTTTCTGGAGTATCCGGAGTGCATGACTTCATCTGCTTGATTATCTCGAGCCTTGGGAACGCTGGCTTTGTCTCTGAAACCACCAGAATGTGCTGAGCAAACACCGCTCCTAGTCAGGCTGCATCAGGGCCGGCAGTTAAAGCCTCCTATGCAAGAAAACTTCCTAGGAGCTGCTTTTCGATGAGATCATCTTTAATGATATGGGGTTGTCTTATTTGGTGAACTGGATTGAACACGAGGGCAGTATTACGGCCAAATAAAAGAGCTGTTGTTTCCGAATGTTTTTGTAGCTTTCTAGGATTGCGTTTTTGCACAAAAGTGGGCATTCATTCTTCGTTACGTTGCAGTTTCATCTTTCATACTGACAGCGTGGCTTCTCACATTAGAAGCCGTTCCAGTAAATTCTGCAACAGAGTTTTAAAACGTTATTGGGGAGGAGGTGTTTTTTCTCCGAGAGGGATGAGGAGCTGCATATTTGACGATGCGAACTTCTCCTTAAGCAGATCTACGTTGTTCACTCAAGTCTGGCTGGCTATAGACAGTTGTTCTTGTGCATGAAGCGGCTAGAGTAAGCTGAAGCAGTGGGAAGGAAGGATTGCTAACAGGCATTTAATGGGGGCCAGTCCACGAAAACTCCTGGGATGTGAGTGCAGGAGCTCTCCGTGCAACATCTCCAGCTTGTTGAAGGGGATATTTGCTGCCACAGCTGTTCTGACGCGCCGTCGGCTGAAAGAAACAACAGGAAATTAGGATGGGTTAGATATTACTGGGATGCTAAGGAGAGGTATTATGTTTCTGATAATATCTAGGCTATGCAAATGCGATCTTTACGATCTGCAAATATCTCCTCCTGCCCTCCATGAGGAAGTTTTTACACCTTGCTCAAAACTTCACAGAAGGTCAAGCTGCAGCGTTACGTTGGCAGAAGCGATCCAACAGAGAGTGGGATGGTGTGTGGAAAAAACACAGATAGCTTGTGTAGCCCGACCCCCAGCCTGCGAGAGCGAGGCACATAGTAACATCTTGAATTTCCTCCTTGGATATTCCAGAAGCGTGGGCCTGCCACTGTTTGTACACGGCAGAGGCAAATAATGCAGATGGCAATTACAGCTGCTGTTCAAATCTTAGTCAAGCATGTGCTTATTAGTCTGAACAGTGTCAAGGTCCCAGCTTTCCCCCTGTCAGGCAGTCCAACCCCTGCAGGTTTAGGAGCTGGCAGTGCATGGGAGGATATTTGCTGGTTTCTGTCACTGTTCTTGTGATGTGTGTGAAGCTGCGCGTTACCCTGGTGTTACGGTGATCGCTTCCAGCACGGCTTTTTGGGGGGAATAAATCAGTTTGATCAAATTAGGAACTGATCCAAGGTCTTGCCCGTAACCCACGTTAAGTAGAACAAAGCTTTTACTTTATCCTAGTTTAGAAGAGGTATAACTATCCTTGGCATGAAGCCCTCTATGCTCCCTCCTAGTCCAATAGGCAAGAGTCAAAGAAGTTGTTATAGTTCAGCCAGAAATGCTTAAAGGTGTTCTAGAAGAGAAGTTATTCTCATGGAGCTGAGAGGATGAGCTCGTCCTGAGCTGAAACGAGCTTCCAGGATATTTTCAGGTGGAAGCTTTGAATGTTCAGCCTAGAGACTGGCTCGGTTTTGGTGGTTTCTGTTGGGATTGGTGTTCAAGCCAGTGCTAATGCATGAGTTTTGCATGGCCTAGCAAATGGAAGATGTAGCTCTATCACAGAAGATGAAATTCAAGTATTTTCCATTGAGACAGCAGCTAGAGAAGGTTACACAGGACAGCTGCTGCCTCTGAACATTTTAGAATCATTAAATCCAAAAAATTCGTATCCTAGAATTTTTAAAGAGCTGGAGAGAGGAGCTCTGTTGACCTCTATATGTTGCTTTTTAGTCAGTAAGTGGGGAAAAAAGCATATTGTTAACATGCTCTGAAAATGGAGTGGTGGTGGTAAGTATAGGTCTGTCAGCTTGACATAGGTCCAAGGCAAAATAATGGAACAACTGAATAGGAGTCCTTTAATAATAAATTAAGGGAGGGCCACCTCGTTAATGTCTATCTACCTGAGCCTAAGGAAAACGGACCTTGTCAAATCAGCTTGATGTATTTTACTTTACCAAGATTACAAACTTGCCTGATAAAAGGTGCGGTAGTCTTCTGAGCGGGCCTCCTTCACATCTTGATCCAGAGACAAAATGAACAATGTCCAACAGAAAATGGTTTTGACGCTGACAGACCTCCAAATGGAGATGGATGGAGGGAATCATCGCTGAGCCGGTGCGTGTATAGAGGGGTTCCTCGGGGATCGTTTGCTGGCCTTTCGCTATTTAACACTTGTATCAGTAGCTTGCTAGAAAACATATAATCATTACGGATAATGTTTGCAGATGTGCGTGCAGACTGGAGGCTGCTGAGGTGATGAATAAGTCAGCTCACTGGCAGAGCCACCTGCATTATTTGATAAACTGGGAGAATGTAAGAAACGCTCATTTATTATTTGCCCCGTACAGGGGCTTGTGTTTAGAGCTCAGGACAGAAGGTCTCACGGGGGCCCGAGGCTTCGGTCCTGCGGAGCAGCGACTGAGAGGCCCCGACGGATGGAAAAAGGAGTTTAAATCCTGATACTCTGCCAGGGTGTGGGGTTTGATTGAGGCACCTTTGTGGATGTGGAAGGAAACATCAGAAAATTAATCTCGGTATTGGTAAAAGGAAGTGGGTTGTTTACAAAGGCACCGTACGTTGGATAAAGTCCACTTTTGTGCAGAGGGCTAGCACAGATGGTACAAAGGCTTAGAATGAAATTTTCATCTCGGGCTGCCTTTCAGCACAGGGCTGGAGTTTACCCTTTGAGCCTCTGTATGTAATTGTGCTACATAAGGATTTAAATTCTGTATTTACTGTTTTCCTGGCAAACATTTAGGTAAATGTTGCATTAAGTAGACATTTATTTTTAATAACATTGACATTTATCTTGCTTTTCTCCTGACATTTTTAGCATCTTCACAGATATCTGCATAGCTATTTCTGTTCTAAAATTTGCACTAATTAATTGCTTTTCTGTGTATTTATGGGAGCAGCTATCAGCAAAGAGAAAGGGAGGCACTGCAGTTACACATCGTTTGATTAAAGATAAATTGAAATAATTAAAGATGTGGTATTTAACGTAGGAGCTTTAGGGCTGAAAACCAACATCCTGATACCTGCTGAGAAATACCTTACTCCACAAATAATCTCTGTTCTAGTAACTTCTGCCCTGACTAAGGCTAGCATTGGAATGTGGCCCACAGTAATTACTGTTTTGAGACAAAGGGGACGCTTTCTCTTCACCCAGAAATAAATCACTTTGATTGCTCTTCTCCTATGGCAGAGCACTGCATGTATAATTTAAGATGTACAACGCAGCAGTGGAGCCTTTTAGAACTGGATCATCCCAGCAGTCAGCAGCGAGAAAGCTAATGCAAGTGATGGGTGAGCAGATAAATGCCAACAATTTCGGGAGCTGGCTGATGTCAGGGATGCTCCACGGTACTTGCACAAGCTGAGACCGCCGTACATCTTTCAGGCACCGGTATCGATCCTTCCAGAGGTGAGACCCAGCTTGCCCAGGTGTGGATGAGCTGCAGGAACGTCTCCGAATTGCTCTTTGGGGGATTGCCTGAGTGCTGAGCGGAGCTGCAGTCGTGTCGAGCAAACCAGTCCGTCGTGTCAAGTGCTAATAACGGGAATTAAGTCATTCTCTGAGCACGTTTTGGAAGTATAAACAAGCGTAATTAGTTCGGGGTCTCTTAACAGGCTGGTGTGTGATGACTCTGGAGAGCCTTGGAAAAGCTTTTGGAGAGAGAGGCAAGGGAGAGCATCTCCTTGGAGAGCGGATTTGCTGGAAGCGTGGGGCTTTCTCGTAGCTGTGCGTGGAGCCGCTCCATGCGCAGCCAGGGGTGGCCCCACGAGTGCAGGGTTGTTCGTTGAGTTGTTATTACCCAGCCGCTTGGGAAGGGTTTTAAAACCAGGTCTTTTTTATTACTTGGCGAGCGCTCAAAACATACAGTCTAAGGCAGAAATTGCTGATGTGCTTGTATGGATTTCCTTTCGATGGTTGTCTCTTCCTTCTTTCGTCTGGGGTCTGAGATACTTTGGGAAGTCTGGGATCTTCCTCCCTCTCTTCCCTGACTCCAGCTCCTCCCCAGGCTGCAAAGTCAGCCTCAGTCTCTCTGTCTCTCATCCTGCTCGTAAGTCTTTAAACCTTTAACCAACACCGCAGCTAAACAGCCCTTTCTCACGGTGCTGCGAAATCACGTCTTGCTCCGCACGCCCGTATTCCAGACCCGGAGGCATGGCAAGAACTGGAGGAACCGTCTCTGCCGGCAACCACCCACTTCTTCCAGGGCTTTCCACCCGAGCGGGCAGTTGTCGGCACTCGGTATCGTCCCTGCTCTGGCCGAGGGGAGGGGAGGACAGTGAGTGCCGAGGTTCTGGCATCACGGAGCATCTGGTGAGGTGGCATCAGCCAAAGTTGGTGAACCTGGGCTTGATACCAGGTTTCCTCTTCTGGCTCAGCTGAAGGGCTGACTTGGGAAGTTTAGTGAAACGTGTTAAGTAGGCACCCAGCACTTGCCACAGACAAGATTGCTTCATTGTCTCCCCTGTGTTCATCTGAAAAAGCAAGTATATGTATGTAGTTTGCATGTCTAATGCAACTAGAAGAGCCAGAAAAAGACCAAAAAAGCAGGTGGTTCTGTTTCATTTCTGGAGCCATTCTACTTTTGTGTAAAATCAGCATTGTGATTGAGGCATTCTTATTATAATTTTGCAGATACATGTTTGTAATGTGAGGCATTGCCATGTGGCATTCTTACACCACCCCCACCCCTTTTTTTTCCTTCTTCATAAAATTCTATGCTTTCAGTTCTGAAATAAATTAAAGTTTTGGATTGACAGGTCCAGACGTAGATGCTGTCTGTTCATAAAGCAGGCACTGTACAGTAGCAGAATTAAACTGCCAGTTTAATTTCACTTGAGCACCTCTGATCTGATCCGAAGAAACCTTCATGCCAGCGGAGAAAGTTAGCAATTGTGTTTGCAGTACGAGCATGAACTTTTATGATGCAGAAGTTATGCAGCTGACTGAAGTGAACCGACTGGTGGTATTGCTGCTCTTCCATCCCTGTCCTCACTTACCGGTTATAAACCCCTGCCTCTTTACCCCCGTTCATAGCACGTTTCCTACTTTCTGAATCTGCTGGGCTTCAGTAACGTGTTTGCTGAGAAAAATTCCTGTTGCCTAATCTTAAACCTTATGCATTTTTGTGTTATTTGCATTTTTAAAAAAAGGGGAGAGGGGTAAGCTTGGATCCTAACAGAGAGGCTCTTTAAGCGGTGAGTGCAACTTGGAGGCTAAACCAAACCTTTTCCTTTGGAATCACTCCATGGGTGGTGCTGCTTCTGTACAAGTACAAGGTGCCCTTAGTATGTTTGTAATTCAAAATTATTTCCAGCAATATGAATGCAGATGGAGCCAATAATTGGTGCTTATTTCTAGGCTCTTTCTATCTTCTCATGGGGGGGGAAAAGTCTTTCTGACGCCCTTTTGAAGCTGAGAATGATGCAAAAATCAGGCAGACCTTTCATCTTCCTCTCTCCTGATGCTCACCATCTTCTCTGTTGAAACATGGGGACAGTGGCATGTGTGTAGCATATGGATCGAGATTCCTATGCGGAGACAGTCCACAGCCATCTCTTCTGTGCGGGACCCCGAGAAGGGGCTCATCCCAGCCCCAGCCTGTGGAAGGAGCAGTTTCCATGCTGCAGTGCTGGGATGAACAGCCCTCGCCTGCGAACTGTTGCTATCAAAACCCCAGGGAGGTTTCTTTTCCAGAAGCCTAATGGGAGGTGTTTTCAATCTTTTCTAATTGAGTTTTACTCCGAAACAAAATGCCATTTAAAAATCAATGTTCCTCTGTACGCGGCTCTTCTCTCTCACCTCTTTCACAGTGATGGAGATATGGAGCTGAATTACAAGCCCTGCAACAGCTGGGTAACGACTGGCAACAGGGCATATTCGCAGGGGGCCAAAACTTGGTCTAGCCTGGGGAGTGTAGGGAAAACCATCTCCTGTAAGGAAATCTGGCGGCTCAAACAGACCGGCAGGCTTTCTCTGCCCCCCATCCCGACCACGGTTCGGCACCGGATCAGCACACCGATGGGACTTTCTCCGTACCCATCCTCTCTCTGCCAGGCACAATCTGTTCCTCCGTGTCAGCCGCTGGAAATGCGCATCAGGGTTATTGAAAAAAGGTCTGCCTGTGCAGCTGGTGAAGTGAGAAGTGCTTGCTCTCGGATGGAAACGACAACAGCTTTTTTTTTTAAACCAAATCCTTTATTTGAGTAGGTTAGATGGTAACTGTGCACTGTCTTCAGTGTCATTTAAAACCAAATTAATGGAGTGCACTTGTAAGTCAAGGCATAGGGAGGCAAGTAAATCCTTCCCAAGTCTCAGGGGAGTTGCTTTTTCCCTGCAGCATGTGAGAAGGACTCACGTGTGCTTAAAATGTCATGTATCAGTTACAGAGCCCACGCTGCTGTTCAGATGACACCACTGGTAAGCACACAGTTTTCTTCCCTCTCATCATCATCCCCCATTTTATTTTAATAGGAACTGGGCTACACCAGTAGCATAACAATTGGTTTCACAGGGGTTTCTCCTCATCTGAGCATGATTAGAAAGAAGCTGGGGTTGGATTGACACATGGGAAATCACTAGATTGAGGCTGGAGTGTATAGAGAGTCTGGCCTAACCCATCTGCATTCAAAGCTAATGCTACTCTTGCTTTTTAGGATTAATATCTGGCAGAAATTCAGGCTGGGTGCAGCAATGCTGTTGTTTGCAGCTGGAGGGGGTATTTTTGAGTAACTGCTGCTGGGATTGCCCTCAACCCAAAAGCCTGTTGAAGTCAGCGGTAGTCTGCTGAACAGTGATTTCTGCTCATTGGCATAAAGTCTAAAAGTCTGGACAGAAAAAGCTATCTGTTTCCAGTTCTCCTTGAGCAGATGTTTCTGCCCAGGATAAGTCCCGTCTAGGGGTGGGGATGAATGGAAAATTAGTTATAGGGAGTTCCAAGGGAAGGCAAAAATAAAAGCAATTTCATTACAAAGTGTTTACGTTGCAGAAATAACTAAAGAGGTTTGAGCAATCGTGATTTTAGGATGTAAAATAGAGAAATTAAATATTTTATGCATGGAAAAGATTTTTGGTAGATTCTGAATACTGGATTTTATGCTGGAGTAAATTTGTACCATTAGTTCTCACCAGAAAAGTGAGATTTTTGTAATGGAAACAGTAGCCAGACATTGTCTTGTAGAAGTACATGATGAAAGAGGGGCTTTCTCTCACCCTGCATTTACACCCAGAAAATTTTGGGGTTTCCTGTTAGTGCCTTGACCAAAACCCCAAATATTTTTAATGCATGCTCTGAATGCTGCTTTGCACTGTACTGCACAGAGTAGGAGCAGCTGACTGAAATAGACTGATGGGGAAAGCATAAAAATTATTGTACAAAGAGAGATTGTTTAGATATCTTTATTTAGCAAGTGAAGTACGTTGCCAATAGGAAGGAGAAAAATGGAGACTCAGCTGTGTTTACAAAGGCAACAGAAATTTTCCTGATGCGAGGCCAATTTTGATATGAGCTATTAAGTTTGCTTGATTTTTGCAGGGCTAATTCTGAATAGGATTTGAATGTCATGTTTCTGAGCAAGGGCATAAACAACTTACTTTCAGTTCATGTTAGCTTTGCATCCGTGCTAAAAACTGATGCTTGGTCTGGTACTTTCAGACCTGTAACATGGCTGAGATTGCAGCAGGACCTGAAACATGTTGTGCCCTGAGCCCTCTACGCTTTTGGGAAGAGCTGGGACCCTTGTGGCACCAAAACAGGTTCTTGATTCTAGTGCCAAGTGCATTGTTTTGATCTTGTATTTTTTGTCCTACTCTTCTTCCATCCCAGCAAACGTTTCCCTTGTGGCCTTGATCCAACAAGCCGTTTAACTGCGTGCAGGTGCAAGCACGTGATGGGACCTACTAGCACATCTCACTGTGTGCTAAACTGCATTTTCAATGAAAAACAAACAGCCTCTGCCAGCCCCAGCCTTTGTTAGTGCCGAGTACGAACATCTTTCCAGAGCACCAAGCTCAGGGTGGCAAACCAGGAATCACCAAATTACCTACGAGTCCCAACATCGCGCTCTCTGACCTCCAAAGATGGGTATAGCTGCTGGGAATTACCTGCGGCACTTTGGCTTCATCCGTGAGAGCGGTTTTGCTGGGTGCTTGATGCGGCAGCCGGGCAGCACGGCAGGCTGTGCTGGGTCTCGTTGCTCCAGGAACGCGGGTGTCTGAGCACAGGTTGGCTGGTCACGCAAGGCCACCCGCAACACTTGCACCATCAGTGATCCACGTTGTGCAAATTGCCGGTGGCGGGCGCAGGTGGTAGTGTCGTGGAGATTGCCATCCGTGAGATGCTAGACAAGGATGAACATTTTTCCACCGGGTTTCCTATAAATCACATTTTTTCCTGTTACCTAGGCACAGCTGTTAGCTGGTGGCTTCGATACCTGCAAACCTATGTGAGATGTCAAATCTATCTCTGCCTCCATCCTGCCTCAGATAAATGCCAGGCATGAGTGCCAGTACATGAGCGTCCCTTCTCATCCCACTAGGCCACTCATGCTCCTGACCCATCGACCATTAGCTTGAGAGTCTTGCTCCTTGGCCCATTTACTGCTGCAGATGTAGGTGAGAAGTAGCTCTGACGGGTCTCCTGTATCTCTAATCACTACCCTTTCTCCTTAACAGGAGCCCTTTGACTTCTCTTTCCCTACTGATTCTTCATAATTTCACCTTTCCTATTATGCCCCCGTTTCTCCTTAATCCAATTTTTCTGCCAGGAAGAATTTATTCAAATGCTTTTTTTTGATTTCTTGCTGTACTCAAATTGCAGCACCTCAAAGTGAGCCCTGCCCCTCCCCATCACCTTCTTAGCAGAGCCAGGTTGGAAGAGTGTACCATTATTTTACTTCCTTCCACTCCCTTGTTGAAGGACACATTTAGTAGGTATTGTTCAGGTTTTGGGGCTAGTGAACCCTCCCACTGATTCTGTTGAGCAAAAGAGAAAAATTGAAGGCTAGAAATTTTCTTGACCTGCCCAAACATGCGTCCTGTGACCCATTTGGCTGAAACTCTTGCATGTATGCCTGCCCACTGAAGAGCTTGGTGGTTGTGGCAATACCGTGTTGAATTGGCCATGTCCCAGGAGGGACTTACTTGATGCTACTTAAGTGGAAATGTCAACAGGCTGGCAGGTATGAAGTTATGACCAGAACCTGCTCATAAGCAAGGACTGGTAGACTTCTATCCACCTTAAGAAAATGATGGATTTGTCTGAGTATCATATCTTCTGGTTTGCACAGCCAAGAAGCATCAGTCCCATGGAGTTATTTATGGTGTCTACCTCACATCAATGATATTTTCCTCCTTTGGAGCCCTGTGAGCAATCATTGGGTACAGCCAAGTTTGCGAGATTTGGGTGGGAGTTTTATTTCAAAAGACTTCTACATAACATTTAAATAAGGTTTGATTTGAACCCTGAGGAGGAAAATACAACAAATGGACATGATCCAACTCCCACTGACTTAGAGAGAAAACCAGCTACTGACATCCCTTGACAAATGGACTTGACTGAGGCTTAACCAAGGACACTAAGCCATGGCCCAGATGAAGAAGTTCCCGGAGAAGTCTTTTTGCAGCCTGTCCTTTCTCTTGGCAGCCCCAAGCTCATGGCAGCTCTAAGCTTTGTTCCTCTCCCAACCCAAACCCTAACCCTAGGCATGGGCTAAACCCTTTTACAGGGACCACAAGCTATAGCAGAAATCAAGAAGCTATTGGGGAGAAATATTTTTGCAGCCACAACCCGACTGGAGTTTGAGGATTTTCCCTCTCCTAACCCTAAACCTAAACACTGGCCTTGGCTGGACTATCACCAAGTAGCACAAGCCACACCAATGATGAAGTTTTCAGAGGCAAAATCCTAATGAAGCCAGTCCCTCCTTTTGAGGGAGTTCCTTGGCAGCTCCACATCACGTGGAGCTCTAGGCTTTGACATTGTCCCGAACCTAACCCTAAACCTTGTGTGTGAGCTGAGCGTTTGCCAAAAAGACCAAGCCATGGCCAAGATAAAGACGTTGTGAGGGGAGAAAGCTCTTTGCAGCCTCCCCTTTCCTTTGGCAGTGCAGTAACAACCCCATGCCAACTGCAGCTATAGGACCTGTAAGTGTCCTCGCCATAACCGTAAACTGAGGTGTGGGCTGCTCTGTAGATAAGAACACTTAGCCATGGCTGAGATGAAAAATTTAGCGTGGGGGGTAAGTTTTTTGCTGTTCATTCCAGCCTTTTCCAAACCCTTTGCAGACTTGTGCCAGCTGGAGCTCTAGGCTTTGTTCCTCTTCCATCTCTAGCCCTAAAGCCTGAGCACAGCTGATCTTTAGCCAGGCACCCAAAGCGATGGTCCAGATGAAAAAGCGACCAGAGGAGAAATCCTTCTGTGGCCCACACTTCCCTTCAGAAGCCCCTCACCAGTGCCATGCTAACAGGAGCTTTAGGCTTTGTCCCTTTCCCAGTGCTAAACCCAACTCTAACACCGTGCGTGGGATGAAGCCTTTGCCGAGGATCCAAAGACCAGATCAAGCAGTTGCCAAAGGAATGATCTTTTAGGAGACTGCTACTTCTCTTGGCAGCCTGTAGGAAACACAACATCAACCGAAGCTTCAGGGTTTCTTTCCCTCCTAAAACAAAATCCTGACCTTGAGTTAACTATAGGTAGGGACAACCAGCCACGGTCCCGGTGAAGATGTCGGAGGAACAATCTTTCAGGTAACCCATACCTTAACCCTAAGTGTGGAATGAGCCCTGAGCCAAGACCCCCACCCATCATTTAAATAAAAATGTTCTTGGGGAGAACTACTTTTGCTGCCTCCTCCTTACTTTGGCAGCCCCTTGGCAGCCCCATGCTAAGCGGAGCTCCTGTCCCAATTTTCTCCCTGTTTCTGTCCCAACCCTAACCCTACCCCAGACTCTTACCTTAGCTCATTTACAGCCAAAGGCGTGCAGCCATGGCCCAGAGGAAAAAGTTGTCAGGGGATACTTTTTTTTTCAGCCTACATATTGCTTTGGCAGTCTAATGCCGACTGGAGCTTTAGGCTTTGTCCCGTTCCCAATCATTAATGTTACTGTAACCTGAATTTTTACTTTAACCCTATCCCTAAACCAGACTATTCAAGGGATAACTGGGCTGTTCCAGTGCTGAGATGTTGACAATCTCTAGCCTTCCTTCTAGCTGTAATGACTCACTTTTACACTCTAAGGCCTGTGTTCCTTTTGACTCTTTTTTTTAGTGCCACAGCTAGGCACAGCACAATTAAAGATTATTAGCAGTGCCATGTGTTGCTGGTGTGCTTGTGAGCACTATTAAGGGTTCTTCCTCTCTAATTAAAAAAAAAAAAAAAAATCCTCTGCCAAGTAACACTGTTGTGTCTGTGATTAATTAGGGGGAGGGTGGAAGACCAGATTACGTCCTTGTGAAATGGGTGCATTTGTCCACTAACCTACATGGACTGGGACGGCGGTATGATGAAGTGGTGATAACATGGACTCTGGACACCAAGGATCTTCCTGCCTGTTCTGGTGCAGACGAAGCACCGTTCCTCCCCTCCCAAAGACTCTTCTCTGGCATCCAGCTGGGCAGAACAGAAGGATCAAACCAGTTCCTTGTTCTTTTGCATCCGGCTCTTGCTGTTCCTGCCCACGGAGTTGAGAGGAAGACAACGTGTTTATTTTCAGGTAGTGTCTCCCACCCGTCAGCTGGAGCAAGCCATGGATCCCTGCCATCTGAATCCTGCAAGCAATTTCCCTTTCCTCCTCTTCAGCTCTCTGCGCCCATGCTGGCAAGTAACTTCGTAATAATAATAATAATAAAAGGCTTCCCATATTGGAGAGATTATTTTCTGTAGGTCCTGGTACAACGTATTCCAGTATTCTTGAGTCACAGGAGTCCAACTGGGGTCTCTAGATCTCCGTTGTGCTTTAATGCTGGGAAGTCTGGGGCATCCACCCCCAGGGTACGTACAGAAATCTCAGCACCCACCTGCCCCAGAACTATGGCCACCGTGTCCACATGGGAGGGCTCACAGCATGGGACACCAGCGGGTCATTCTTACACACGCCAAAATCACCCCCGTGCCCATAGGTAACTGGGCTGGGGAGGAGTTTGGGCTTTTTTGAGGTGGAGCGTGCTGGTAGGCAGGTGCTGTCAGCCCCAGCAGGTCTGCTTAGGAGTTGTCATCCCTGCCAGCTCGTGAGACTTCGGCTTTCCTCCACGCTGTCCTCTGCAACCAGAGAGCTCCTCTCCCGTGCAAGCAAATCGCAAAATCTTATGCACCTCTGCAGACAATGTCATAAATTCCCAGGCTCAGGCTCTGGGGCCGTGAGGGGATACCTGTCCTCCTGAATAAAGAGACCCAGGGAGATGGTGTTGGGCAGTCAGATGGAGAAAGCAAGCAGTAAGAGAAATATTTTCCATCAGGAAAAAGAACGAGCCATGCGCCTGGAAAATGGAACAGTGAATGTTAACGGATCCTCACCCTGTGGTGTGCCCGCTGGTGATTAGTATTTCAGGTGGCCCCAAATGAGGGTTATCTCCTGTAGCTTCTCAGATCCCTAGCAAAGCAAGGAAACCTGCTTCTTGAGATCAGCCCAGCTGCACCTAAGGTTGCGAGTCCCTAATCTGAACCACGACTCAAAAGTTTTAGGATCGAATTTAGACCAGTGCAATGGAAATCAAGGTAGACCTGTGGCACGTGCAATTGTTTTTTCAGAAGCTTGAGGATGTGAGGCCAGGAATGGAGGATGACTCTGAAAGTCGGAGGGAAAATGGAAAGAGTCACTGATAGGAAAGAAAATTGCTGTATTAAAGATTTAGCGTAGGCGAATACTAGGTCAAGTGCTGATGAATGGTAACTGCCCAAGCCTCACTCATGGGTTATTGTGGGGTGGAAAGTAATAGACTACTCTGAGCATCCTCATTCAGCAGGGAGAGCCCTGCTGTGCTTTCACGTGATGCACAAGGGCTTACCTAAATGGTTCTGGCAGTGCTTTCACTCCATCTGTAACAATTAAATCAGGACAGCCCTCTGGCATGGACGTGGCTACACCGATGGGACCTGATTCCCACACATCTAGCAGAGAAGGCTACGTGGATGTGAACAACTCCAAGCTGATACAGCCACGAACCGCACAGAAGTTCGTCCTTTTGTGATGACGCTGGCAGTAAATCACAACTCTCTACCCAAAGGTAGAGTAAATCACTAAAAAACCCCAAACCAATCCATGTGCCATAGTTAAAAAAAAAAAGACAAGCTTTGTCTCATTGCATGTTCATTATTCCAGCTCCTTGAAGCCAAGAGCCAGAGGGACACGTGGATCCGCAGGTAGCAGAAGAGGGAAAAAGCAGGGTGAGCTAAGGGTGGAAGAGCTGCCCTTGGCACAGCACCACCCTGAAGCCGTGCCGTGCCGTGCCGTGCCGTGCCCACCGTGGGGCTGTTTAACAGGCAGTGCAAAAGGAGCAGTGTCTAAGGGAGGGTTTGACGAGGCTGGAGTTGCCGAAGGGCTCTCCAGCTGTAGGAGACGGTGATGGAGAAGGTGCTGAGGGGAGGAATGAATGGTGGAGCGGGCGCAAGGGTAAAGCAGTTGGCAAGGCACTGGAAAGCAGTAAATCTTCAGCCCTGGCACATATCTGACCATTTCGTTTGCTCGCAAGGTCAATGACGGGAGGCTTATTCATCAAACTGTTGTATCCTGAAATGTGCTGCATTTTAGTCGAAATAACACTTTGGAGCAAGATGTATTATTTATTCCCAATCCTTTCACCACAGCTAGAACACTTTTACCTGTGATTTAAGTGAATTAATAAGTAGGCTGTGATCTGATGAAGCACTGAATTCTGCAGCGGTGTTACAGGACGGAGTTCCCCTGTCCCTGGGGATGGGGCTGTGTCACCAGATCAGAGCTTGAAAGAAGCAGCTAGGGAAAAAAAAAAAAAAGAGAAAAGAACGTTATTTTAATGGGTGTTGAGGTGGTATGAACGGGCAGGCTTGGGTGAGGGCTTCAGCTGGTCTTGCCACGATGTCATCAAACCTGAGTGAACGGTCCTGCAGAGCAGAGAGAAAAAAATGAGGAAGCAGCAAAAATAACAGTTTGCCAACAGTTGTTGTGATGTATTTTGGTTAACAGCATTCGCAAAAACTTACAAAAGAACACAACCTGCTCACAGGACCAAATTAAGCTGAGGAACATCTTTTCTAGAACAGAAAAGAGGCTGAGTATACTGGATTATGTATCCACCACAAGCAACGTGCCCATTCTCAGTACAGAAGTCACGTGCGTGTCCAGAGGTCCTGTTGTCCTGCTGCATTACATTTAATTGTTAGGAAGCTTCTGAGGTGCAGTTTCAGCAGGAGGCATGAAGGATTTTATGACCACCACTCACGCAGCAAGCTGAAAACGTGCTTTTACATGATGGTCCTCTCTGGTCATAGTGTTTGGGGTGACATTCAGAAGCCCAAGGAAATCTCCTGAGCCTGGGAAAAGGCTGGCTGCATGGAGGTAGATTTTATTCTTCCAGCCGTAAGTGACCATCGCTTCCCACGGTTTCTCTGAGCGGGGTTTGTGTTCGTTGTCGGGGCAGAGCCTTTGTGCACGCCGTGTTCCCCAGCTCGAGGTCCCTTTGCGATGCCTGAGGGGGATGCATGGGATGAAATGCATTTACTAAGCCTTTCTCAAAAAGTACAGCGGGAGGAAGAAGAGGGCCCCCTCCCCTCAGAAAGCACCAGCATTAACGCAGGACGTGGTAGATATGGGTTAACCTCCTCCTCTCTCCTTTGGGCTCCCTGGGTGCATCTCAAACACCCTCCTGTTGAAGCTGCTTCACTTCGCTTCAGTAGTCACTTGGCTAGAGAAAAAAAGAGCAAAAATAAGGCAATTGCAATAATAATAATGATGATGATGATGATGATGATGATTTACTTGATTTACTGTTGACAGCTGCATGGATCACGTTGGGATCTGACTACTTTTCTGATCAGTTTTGCCTCTTGCCCCTCTGAGAGGGCAGGAGATTTGCTGGCCCTGCTCTCCCCAGGTGAGGCAGAAGGACACCGAGGAAGCAAATCTGGATCAGCGGAGGTGCAGCCTGCTGTCCCTGCACGGCCCTTCTTCTTCCCCTCCATCAGAACCAGGAATGAAGGGTTACAGCCTGTTCAGCTCTGCCTGGCAGAGACTGCAGCTGATGCTCAGAAATCAGGGTGAATAATTCCTTTTGAACAAAATAAATTTCAAATGCAGGGAAATGACCAGAAGGAAAGAATATGCAAAGGTGTTGAAAATTATTAGTATTTGCAGATGCAGAATTTGCCTAAGCAGGAAGGTAAATGGCTGGGGCAAGGCAGAGGCTGGGCTGGGAAAGCGAATGTTTTTCCAGCTTTGCACATTGCCACTCTGGATTTAAGGAGGCAGGAGATGGGGAAGAACTGGCAGTAGCGACTGTCATGTCCAAAAAGCAAAACCAAAAGAAACCTTCTACAAAAGCTAAATCTTGATCCCCATCTCCCCTTCACCCCTGCTCTCAGATCACTAACCGTCGGTCGCAGCTACTCCAGGCTCAAAGAGGAAAATGCTGAACTAGGGCAATTCTTCCTCCTCCGGGAGATTTATTAAACTAACGCCTTTATTATTCAAAATATTTGAACAAGTGGTAGCACGGTTACCTCCCTCTTTCGGAGGTCTGCTGACGCTGGCCGTAACACAGAAGAACAAAGCGGAGACTTTTGCTCGGCACACCATTTCTGCTCTCTCCCGTTCCCCCCGCGCAAAGTGACCCCTGATGAAGGGCAGGCGGAGGCCTGAGCTTTAGAACAGATTATTTTGTTCACCCTTGGAATTGAAAGCAAACACTCCTGAGTCTCCTTTGATGCCAGCTGACCTGAATCAAAGCTCGCAGACCCCTAGCTGATAATGTTTACCAGATGCGGCAGCGAAGAAGAGTTTCCAATCTAACTTCTCGCTTGCTAGGCATCCATACCGAAAATTAAGGGCATGGGTAGGAGTTTGGCGTCTGACTGCTGTGACGGAAAGCTTGCAGAAAAGGAAAAAGCAAATCGAAAACGAAGCTATGATCTTTCTGCATAGCCCAATACATTCAGATGCTTGACTAACAGCTTGTAATAGTCCGGGTAAGTGTAAAAGACCCCGTTATAGGTTCTGCAGCTCTGGGGTTTGCTTGCAGCTGGCTCTGTACTAACATAGTTTGCCAATTTGGTGAGCGGGGGGAGTCCTGTGCGGCACATTGGCAGAAAGGCAGAGCCGAGTGAAGGGAAGGAGCAGCAAAAGCAACGTTTGTGTTTTTTTGCTGACAGAAGCAGAAGAAAATGGAAAGTGTCACCTGAGGGACTCTCAGTGGTGGATAAAGGCACAGGCAGGGCTTGAAAGCGCTGGGGACGCAGATACCGCTGTCATCTGCCGCAGACGGAGCGAGAGGGATGGTGACAGCCACCCGATCACCCCGTGTCGAATAAAATAATGATGCGATGCAGATATTACTTCATAACCTGCAATCATTGTCTCGGAGAGTCCAGTTCTGCCTGCAGCTCTGTGATGACAAAGCAGAGGGGCCTCGGTGCGGAGGGGAAGGACTGAAGTCTTAGGAGAAAAGCAAAGGCACACGGACGCCCAACTTCCAGAAGCGCAGTCTGTTACCCGAGCACTTCAGCTGAGCCTATTGAGAAGGGGAGAAGGAAGGGGGGGTAAAATATATGCATTAGTATTTCAGAGGCCCAGCTGCCCCAAGCAAACCCAGACAAAAGGCACTGTTGTCCCTTTGCTGGAAATAGCGGCAAGATCAGGCTTTTGGGGCAGCAGGAGAGAGCTGAGCATCGCACGATGAGACGCATCCACCCTTGCGAGGGCCATAGCGCTGTACATATAAGATACGGAAAAATACTAAACAAAAGCAAAAAAAAAATCCAGACCCCACAACTCGCCGCGTGTCTTCGCACCGTGGGGTTGTGCCCGTACCCCCAGGACGCGGCAGCTTGCCAGCCAAGCAGTCGCATCAATTCTGCCGGGCTCCTGGGAACGTGCCGGCCATCCTGGGGGGAAGCACCCCCCTTTCAGGAACCACCTTACAAAGCAGCAGCGGGCTGGGGGCAGGGAAAGCAGCCGAAAGATGTAAGGCTCTGCCGAAATCCTCCAAGCGAGCAGGGGAGCTTTTGGGGAGCTGCTGCTGTGAAATGAAGGCTGGTGAGTGCGGCCCCGAGAACTCCGGGGTTCAGGGCAGTGACGGGGGACCTGGCAGGGCTGCGAGTCCTGCATCTGGGGAGGGGGAACATAAAACAGGGCTAGGTCTGAGTCCACAGGGATGTTGTCCCATCCTGCTTCTCCTCTGGCCTTTTCTTTTTTGTGTGTGTGAGTGCCAATTACTGATTAATTGCCATCCCCGCGAGACCGCGTTAGGATAGTTTGACCTGGGCTAAGACCTCTCATCTATCTTTGCTTTTTAAAGAATTGGGGCATAACCACATCGTGTGGCCGGAGGGCTTCACGCTGCCTGCCCTCCTTCACCCCGGGCTTTGCTGTCTTGGAAAAATCATTAGCTTGCTCTCAGCTCTGCGAGCCTCTCTGGGCACGACAGCCAGAAAGCCAAAGAGCACTGCACGGGATTTGTGCCGAGGTCGAAGCGGCTTCTGCAGGTACCTGGTCTCTCCATCAACTGCCAGACCGGCTTCAGCTGCGTTAAAGCTGGTGGGGAGCTCCCCTGTCCCCCCCATCCCCGTGGATCACTGACATACAGGGACCGTAGCCTCTTCCCCGGCACCGGTCCCGGCTAATTTCTACAGCTTTCTCCCAAAGACGTTTTTCCCTCTGTTATTCTGCGGTCCCTTTGCCTGAGCAGGACCCTGACACGTCAGGATTCAAGGACACGTAATTAAAAAGCATACGTGACCATGTCTATCGCATCCAGTTAACCCGTTCTTTGCAAGGAGCGAGCGGCAGAACCCATGTCTCCTCAGCAGGTCTCATCCCTTGCCCCCCAGGAGCCTGCCTTCTCCACTCCCCACCTCCTCGCCGAGCTGATAAAACACCAGTGCGACGTCTGGACCATACAGGTCCGAGGTTTTGTTCTTCCCAGCTCCTTTGGGATGGGATGCAAGGTGCAAGCCGAAGGATGGAGTGAAAGGGACCCTCTGCAGTCAACCTACTGCCTGATCCCCAAGGTGCAGTGAGAGAGAAGGTCGAGGCTCTCCCTGTCCCATCCCGAATCCTGGGACGCAGCCTGCCTGGCCTGCCTATGTGTTACTGTGAGAATTTCAGTCTCAAGCTCACTATAAGCCTGGCCCAAATCCCCCCCACTCCTTCCCAGTCTGCCCAGTGCCTTTGCTTCGGTCTCGGACTGGAGTCTGAAGCGAGGCAAAGAAACTTTCCCAGCGAGGAAATTTGGGCTCGGGGCTGGCGCAGGTTTTAGGTTTGGGCAGCACACCCGCCTGGCCCCCTCTCCGTGCCCGAGCGATGCCTGCGACTTTTCTTTCCCTTTTTCCTCCCAAAGCACCTCGGGGAGGTCACCCTGGGACAGAGCTGCCTCCCCAGACCAGGGGTGCTAAAGAGGACACGCATTTAAATATTATTTAGCACGTGGTTTGCATGCTGTCTAGTCTTTGCTTGAAGGAGCGGTGTATGGGAAGAGAACTGACAAGTCACGTTTTTTTAAAGTCCTTGAAGGGCTATAAACCTGACCGCTCAAAAGTAAACCGAATCGCTGATGAAAGGAAAAGCCATGTGTCGTTGCCACAGGTAAGCAGCCAGGCATCTGCTTTAAAAAGGAGTGTTTAAAGGCCCCCAGTGAGCACACCCTTGCTCAAGTTCCTATCAAAAAGAAATTCAGTCTCAGGAGGATTATTTTTTTTTTACTCTGAGAAGTTTTCTAGCCATATGGTGTCTCAAAAATTCATGTCTGAATCATTTATTTTTAATAGGTAAATATCTTCCTTCTGTCTCTCCCTTATTCAAGCTTCCTTAGTGGGACCAGAATAAAATGCTAATTTTTTTTTTTTTTTTTTTTTTTAATAAAGAAGGGCCTCCCTGTCTTGATCCCTTGGATTTGTGGAAGTTTTTCCTTGAAAAGTCTCCCCAGAAGGGAAAGGCGGCCGCACTTGTTCCATCTCCTGGAGCAGCTTGAGAAAGAGCCACTCCGCACTGCCTCGTATGCAGCGCAGGGCTGCTGGCAAACCTCCCCGCCGTAGTGGGGGGAAGTCCCTCAGAAATTGCATTTATGCAATAATATACTTACATTAAAATATATGTGTCCAGCTCCTCTTAGAAAGTTCAGTGCTGTTTTCGTTCTGCTGGCTGTATTGCAGCACCTTTGGAAAATACGCTTCATCACTTCAGCGGTCCTCTTGTTCTCCAAGTTGTCTGCAATCATCTCTTGCAAGCTGGAAATGAAACCGTGCTTTCTAACTCCCCTTTTATCTCATGGAAGCCAATAATATGGACGTGTGTGTGCCTGGATGGGTGTCGTCGTTTTAAATGTGCCGCCTGTTTGGTTGCTATATATTCAGCAGCTGAGCAAGAAAAGCAGCGGCTCTCCTCCCCTCGTTCCTCTAACTGGGCTCTGCCATTTTAGTGCTAAAATATCCTCCCAACAGAGGACTGAAAGCAACGGTGGGAAGGTGCTCTGCATTCGACCTGATGTACTCAATCTGGGATGCAAAAATATCTGAATTATGTGCTGTAATTGGGTTATTATCTGCAGCAATGAGATGTGCGCTAGCGTAGGTAAGCAAGTGGATGCATCCAACTTTGGGAAAGATTTTGAAATAGGCAGCTTAGGCAGTCCTCTTGATTTCTCTCAACATGAGGATTTTCTGCTTTACCGGTTTATTTTTGGACACATAGACTGCAGGAAAAGGAGTTTTGTTAATAGAGGCATGCAGTCTCATTTGTGAAAGTAACTTCAGAAGCACGAGAGGACATTGTGCTGTTATACTTAAATCTGTACATGTTTTGCTGACTTGGAAGTTGGTACTGCATTTCAAAGACTAACTGGCTAAGCCTGATTGGTGTCCTTTATCTTTTGATGTTTAAGAAGCTTTTCTTTCCAAAGTCTCCCTTTCTTTCAAGGCACTTCAATGAATCTCTTCTCTTGCCCACCTTCAGAACTGCACTTAGCATCCTTCTATTCTCCCTGATTTATCTTATGTATTCTCTTGACTAGAGGCAGATCATAAATTTGCCCTAATTTATGATCTGATGTTTTTCTTTTTCCTTCTCCTTCAATTCTGCCATTTTCTGAGACATTTCAACCTAATGAAATAATGTATCTACTGGGGTATGTTCATCTCTCTGAAAGTAAACTACGGTGGTCTACCACCGCAGTAAGGACATTAAATGCGTCAACTGGAAGTAAAATCAACTGATTCCTTGCTGACATTTCATCAAGCATCTGGACTTTTTTTTTTTTTCCTTAAACTACTACTACTTACATGTTCAAATGCAAAAAAGTGTGTTTAAAAATAAAGTGGAGGGTCAAACTCTGACCTTGTCTTCTGTGGGAACTGCACGGATGTGGTGCTTAAGACCATGTTCTGGTCAGAATTCCACAGTAGAAAGAGCATTTTTATTTTGTTTTGGCTTTTTTGGGGGCAGCAATAGCTACAGGGTAAAAGACCCACTTATGTCTTGTTTGGAGGCTTTAAAACAAACCATAGTCTTCAGTGACAGTTCTGGGACTTGTATATCACTTCATTTTTGTATTTCTTTTCTTCTAGCTTTTTGTCACCAAAGGTGTTTGCAGGAAAAGAGGATTATTATTATTAATTTTAAGGAGGTCATCTGCTCCTGCTTCATCTCTCTCTCTCCTGGAATCATTATTTTCTGTTTGTCATATCAAAATTGTTGCTGTGGAAGTGTTTATCATCTCAAAAATAGAAGAACATGACATCATGCAGGAAAATAACAGCGGGAGCTGAGGAACTTTTAAAGGTGCCCTGATTTTTATTTTTTACTTTCTTACACTCTGATTTGAACTGTGTTTCCCTGAATAAATTAATTTGGCAGGCAATAGGCCTCCTACCTACCATGTCTCTTTCTAGCATGTATGACTTCCCAGAGCTTTCATGTTTCAATATGAGATGATCAGCAATGGCTCAAGATTTAAACTTCCAAATCAGGGTTAATCATGAAAATGCAACTAGATCCTCAGCCACAGATTCCCTGGCAAAATGCTCCATTGATTGTGACTCCTGCCAAGTTAGGATAAAGATTAATGAATTCCATGCTCCTGATGGTCCTTTGTAGGACCCAGGGCACATCATGTCTTCCCTTGATGCTCAGTTTAGCTGTGGGAAATAGGGAAGGTTTGGACAAGAAGCCGTGCTTGGTGTTTCTGCTCCTTCTGGAGGTCAGTGACTGGCTACAGCAGGAGGGGAGACGGTGGACAAGAGGCAAAGCTTCTCTGTGTAGGACCAAGCAACTCGTGAGTGGTGGGATCTTCTCTGTGGTCCTCAGACTCAGAACTGAGATGATCGCCAGGTTAGAAATAAGAATCAAATCAAGAACCAATGGCGATTTTGCCTCCTGAGGTAACACAGGGTACAGTCCACGCTGGAAGATCATCTGCACTTTTTCCCTGGATGGACTTCTTCCTCTGGCATGGTCCTAGGACATTAGGACCCTTTTTGCTACCTTTCTGTGGTTCTTTGAGGTGGCTGTTGTGTGCTTTATTTCTGTACCAAAGATCTTGAGTTTGTCATGGGTTAATGAAGTCTTTTGTGGCAAAGCAAAGAAGGGGTGTGGATCCTTCCATCATATGGTTGCCTGCGACTGCCAAACACTGGATTTAATGACTCAGCAGGCTTCTTCCAGTTGCATTACTGATACTAGTTGTTCAGGCTGAGCTCGTAGGAGAATCTGGACTATTGCCCTGACAATGTTTTACTTGCATTCAGGCCTGGGTTGGCAGTAGGACTCTTGTAATGAGCTCTGAAAGTCATGAGTTACCCAGAGGAAGGAGCGAGGGGAGCAGTCTACTACCTGAAGTCCGCAGCCTTTGTTGATTTGAAGCCTCTTGACTTCAAATCCCGTACTCTTCTTCTGAATTTGCTTTTTCAGAGAAAGGCTTTCTCATTCTCCATGCAGCAAATGGAGTCTCTTTGCATATCACAGTCCTAAACTTGCCTGAGGACTCTGGATGCTTTAATCATGAAACAATAGTTCAAGAACCAACAGGACAGACTTTTGGCAGCCACGGCAATCCTGCAGACCCAGTCCCCTCCTTATTCTGTGTACCAGTTTGCTGCAGAATTTGGCTGAACTCATGGGACGACTCCTTCACGCCTGTTCCTCTTCTGGGGTTTTGGAGGCCTCTGCTCAGTTCTTCTTGTCTCCATTTTCTTGCTCCTGCTCCTCTGATTGTCACGTCTCCCGTCAGGTGGGATCATGCAGTGTCTCAGACAGTGGACGTGTAGAGGCTTTGGGAGTAGCATCCTCATTCCACAACCGTTTAATGAATCCGCGTGGCTGCGTTACCATCCTGGAGGAGGCAGCACCCTGGCACGAACGACCAGGGTACGCGCCGGGGCTGCGGCAGAGGTACCCGAGCTGCTCCTCAAGGCTTCATCGTGGATTCCCGTGACCAAAGGGTCTGAATGCAGCATGAACTACGACAGACCAGACGTACCTCCTGCACTACCCCCCCGCCCCCAGCACCTCTGAGCATCTCGGTGGCTTTTCTGAAATGGGGACCCCAGGGGACCGTGGTGCAGGCTTCTCACGGGAGCTCCATGGAGGGTCTAGGGGAGATGGAAAGATCCACGCCGGTCCCTTGGTAATGAGCCCTGCTTGGCTTCTGGAATGAGTTATAAGCAAGGAAGACACCCCTGCCTACCAAACAAGAGAAGAAAATATGAGGCAAAACGTTGCCACAGCAATTTTGGAGGCCTGCCTTAGAGAAACCTTGGTAGAACAAGCAGTAACTACATGCACACAGGGTAATTGGAAGTAGAAGATTTAGAAAATAGTAATTATTATGTGGAGATAAGGAGATGCCAGTAGATGTGATTTAACAATGGGAATTTTATCCTCATCTTTTTATTTAATAGAAAAGCTGATTACATTCTCTTACGTATGAAAAATAAAACAACTGAAAAGGAGGGAATGGTGAATTGTTAGCTGCTTATTTAAAAACACAGGAGCTGCAAAGAGTTATTCCAAAGACATTTTCTTCGTCTTGCTCACTAACTCGTAAGTCAAGTGGAAGAGCTAATGAATTTGAGACATTCTGAAACGTGCAAGTGCATTACCCAGCATCTCCTGTAATTGATCACTCTACAGGGAGGTGATTAATTTATCAAGATTAGAAATTCTTGATAGGGCTGTTTCACAGTTCCTCTACCTCTAGAGAGGAAAACAAAACAATGAATTAAACTAAAGGGAGAATTTCTCCAAAACAGTGACTCCCCAGCCAAATAAGATCGAACCTATTGTGATAATGGATTTATTTGGGGTTTGGTGAGGAAGTTGGTGAGCTTGGAAGGTAAGTGGCATACACAGGCACCAGTGCCCAGAAACTGTATGAGCTCTCGATCTGGAGCGTGACTAAATTATCGGTGCCAGGTCTCAGCATTTCCCCCTAAGCCGTTCAGCAACACTTGGAAGCACCAGCTTAACTTTGTTGGCTCACCGATTAACTCCTGAGGTGCAGTTTCACCAAATGCATGGCCACAGGTATTGGCCATCTGACCAGCTGTCCCCCTTTGCAGGTTGGTGTCACCCTCAGGAGCTGCTGGTGGTCATGGTCCCTGCTGGGAGACGTGACTTTTCTCCACGGCCCCGGCAGAGTGGAAGCCAGCAGGCCTGAGGCTACTGCGGATGGCTGCAGGGCTCTGCCATTTCACAAGCGCCAGCAGCCATGAGGTGCACATACACTTACAAAACCTGATGTCTTCATGGGTGCTTATCTGGAGCTCAGCACCATGGGACCCTGGGTTTAGGGCTTTTGAGTGCTCCTGCAATGCAAATATTATGTAATAATTCATAAAAGTAAGAACAGGAAAATAAACTCAACAAAAGCTTGATTCAAACTCTGTTGAAATCAGTGAGGCCTTTCTTTTGAGCCCATTAGGACTTCGATTTAGCTCTTGAGAAAAATTATTCTTTCCCATGAAAGAAACGCTAAAAGTATGTTTGTTGTTCCTGTGTTCAAGTATGGGAGTCTTCCACGTTTTCTCTGCATAATGAAGAATTACAGACTTAAGAATAGATCCTACACACTAGGCGTTATCGGAGAGATAATGAAACCCAGATGACATTTCAGGAAGAGCTTTGAAATCCTTTTTCCTTAGATAAGCTATCATCTACTCTGTAAGCAAAATTGTTGTGACTATGGTTTTTTTCTTTGGTTTTCATTAACACAACCATTTGCATAAAAAACAAGATTCGTATTTCTGAAAAGTTCATATTCTCCTGCTGCTTGTGTCCCCCCCACCCCACCCCAAAGTTTTCATTCTCCATTAGCCACCTGATAAATCACTTCCACTAAACTCAGTTATGGTATCACCAACACGGCTTTATCACTTTGGGTGATAAGGAATAAGCAGCAAGCACAGCCACAAAACCTGCAGGAATACAGATTATGTTTCCATGTCATTTGCTCCATTAACAGCTTGTATGGCTTGTTTGAAAAAAAGGAACAAAAAGAAGACATGATAGAAAGAGATTATATTCTTTACGTACCTCAGATGCTTACAGCCGAGGTAATGCAGAGATTATGAGCCTCAGGTAGGGCCTTCTGAGACCAATGGAAGGACTTTCATCAGCTTCAGTGAGTTTCAGATAGAACTACATATTTGGAGTGAAGCAGAGTACCACTATGTAACCAACACTGACAAAAATTGGAAAGAAATGAAAAAAAGCAAGTGAGAAGAGAAAAAAGGCTGCAGGCATTTTTGCTGACTTGGATATGAAGGTTCACAGCAGACTCCATTGAAGCCGAAACAGATCCATATCTAAATGGAAATAAGGAAACCACTACATCTGAATGAGATTTTGCTGATCCTGTCTAATTAACCTGGTAAATGTTCAGGTACTTTAGTAATTAAACGTTAACTTTAGAAGCTAAACTGCTTCTAAATAAGCTGCTGGGACTTACCTTTGGCATTGAGATCAACAGTCGTCTTGTCTTCTACACTACAAAAGCCTGGAGCATCATTATGACAGCCACCATTACAGTCCAAGCCACCACCAGAAACAGATTTGAAGAGACCCATATTTAACTATAGTCAACAAGACCTGTGAAAAAAAAAAAAAATTCGAGAATTTTAACCAGCAAAATTTCATCTAGTATTTAAATCATTAAGTGTTACGATCAACCTGTGCTGTAAAATAAAATGCACTGTGGGAAAGTTAGTGGACGAAACTGCGGTGATAATGACAGGTTACTGAGAAAGGCTAATGTCTGGTTAATAATCACCATCCAAAACATGTTTAAATATTTCTAAAACAGAGGCAAATTGCAGCTTGGAAAAGAAAGGGAGTACCTGTAAGACAGGAGAGTCTGTCTCGGGAAGGCTGCGAGATGAATAACCTCCTCGAGGTGACTTCCCAAGGCAATGCTGCGCAAGAAGAGGGGCATCAAACAGAAAAACAGGCGCGTTGCCGTGCCTCTGTGCAGGATGCACGGGACCAATTCTGGAGGGAGATGCCCCGTTATGGGGTCCACGCTGCACGGAGGGTGAGGAAATACTGGGGAGAGCCCACAGGAGGACGGTCAGGGTGACCCTCAGCCTGGAGACCAAGCCTTGCCTGATGTGACTTCAGGTAGACAGGCTGGCTTTCATAGCGAGGAGGAAACTGAGCGGTGATTTACCTTCTTATACACAGAAAAATCTATCTGATAAGGGAACGGTGGGGTGGTGTAAAGTTGCCGGCAAGCAGATAACACGATCCGGTGGGTAGAAACTGGAGTCGGACGAATTCAACCTTGACGCAAGGTGTAATTTCCTACTGCGAAAGTTAATGGGATGTCGGAGCGCCTGAACAGGGGAGGAGGTGGGCTCTGTTCACGGCTACACTGGGCACCTCTGTCAGTATACGATAACACACGCCCTTTGCGAAATGCTGCTCTCCTGAAATCAACTGCACGTAATCTGTACAAAGCCACGGAGGGACGAGTGGGCGAGAGGGAGCAAGCTACGGGAGATCTGGTGTAGAGGCGAAACTGGGGCAGCGGAGATTCTGGCACAGACACGTGGATATTATTGGCACTGCTGCGGGGGGCTGTACAGATGAAAATACGACGGTGACCCTGTTTGTTGTCCCCTTGCTCCACGGAGAGGCTGGGGATGTGCTGCTGAGGCCATCAGTGCAATGAACCTCCCTGCATCCAGGCTTCGTGCAATTGCCCGAGGGGCTCTGGGGGGATATTTTTGTCCTGTCAGTGTACAACTACCAAATATGTATTTCAGATAAAGGCAGAAAGAAGAAATTTAACTCCAGCTGGGCGCAATAAATCCAAACAGGACAGATCACGGCACACCGAGGCAATCATGTGGTGCTGGGAGATGATATCGAGACCGCTTTTGACATTTTATTTAGCCCATTACCAGAAACGGAATTAGACCAGAAGAACCCTTTGGGTAACATCTGCCGGTGTCCACCACACCGAGCACAGACCGGCTGCTAGCCTGGTGTCCCACAGAGCCCAGGACTCGCTGCTGGCTGCCCACCCACCCCTGGCAGCAGCACAGCCTCCTCGGCTGCTGGAAGCCGGGTTTTGCTCGTCCCTCCGAGCAGGAGACGGCCAACGCGACGCGGTGGCACGGAGGGGACCAGCGGGAGCTTCCCTGGCCTCCGGCTGCCTGAACGCTGAGTAGAAAGGAAAAGCTGTTGGGTGAGGACTGAGCTCCTCCGGCTTCCTGCTGAGCCTGGCTGCAGCCTTTTAATTAGGGGAAGCTAATTACATTTGACAGAGGAAAAGAGGCCGTCAAGTAGTATGGGAGAAAATTCTTTTCGATTCAGCAGAAAACATTTTAACCTGAGGTGTCCTGTAGGCAGTAGGCACAGATAGGGAGCCGGCGCGCCTGAGAGCGGGATGCATTCTCTTTTTCAGCAGCAGTTCCCCTTCGCTGGGGACGTGTCCTATTTGGACGGTGGCTGAAAGCCAGGAGATAAAAAGCTGCTGAGGCTGAGGTTTCCTACCAGCCAGCACCACTCCACCTCCCTGCCGCATCGGAGGGGCGGCAGCGGCCGGTGGGATGGGGGCTGCCGGGGCACGTTTAGGCTGGTGTTGGACCTGAAGAAGGCTTAGGATGTGCAAAAAACCTCTTGACTTATTTGCTTATCAAAGGATTTAGGCTGAGCTTTCTAGAAGAAGCTGGCACAGGCTGAGCCCAGCCCAGCCCCGCTGACATCCAGGAGGAACTGGCTCCTTAGTTCCCAGGTGTCTTTGAAAATCCCAAATTTCCTCTCCCCTCCTTCCCCTGGGGGGGCTGGGACCGGCTCGGGGTGCTTGCCTGTGACTTATTTTAAAATGTAGTCAAATAATCGTGATATCGCAGAACTTAAACTCGGTAAACTCCAACGGTTAGTGTAATGCGGAGTTTGAAGAGCTGGCGATCGCAAATGGTTAACTAACGAGTGTTTACGGCACCTCATGGTAGTTGCTGGCGCTAAGACAAGGGCAGTAAAAAGTGGATTAGATGAAGATAAATGTGAGACACAGGCAGAAACAAGTACTCCAGCAGATGTGTGTGGAAATTAATGGGGTGGTGATAATAACAAATTCTGATTCGCCACACAGTAAACGTGTCTCTTGATAATCGGTTTCCAGTAGGATACCAACGGGGCATGCAGGAGACAGAAGCCTAAATGGGGTGACATCTCTGCATTGGACAGACACTCAACAGCTCAAAAAAGATAACTGGGAAAGTTGAGTTTGTTTCGTCCCCTGCATTCTTCCCCCCCAAAAAATTCTATTTTCTGGATCTGTGACCCAGACTCTTGACAAATAAACCCGCAAGTCTAGCAGGGAAAGATATCTCCCAACTCGAGCATAAGGCTGGTGGTCAGGAGATCTCGATCATGTTCCAACTGCTGCCGCAGATATCCTCTCTGACGTGGGGTGGAGGGTCACTACCCACCCCACGTGTCTGCGCATCTACCAAACTGGGATGTGAAAGCTCCCACACAGCACAATACTTCACCAGATGTGTTGTTGAACTTCATGTGTTTATGTTTGTGAAGAGAACATAGGATGAAAGGCATTACAGAAATGCAAGATATGATTTGTTATGATTTAAAAGCCATTCTGGTTTAGCAGTGCTACTTTCAAATATTTGCACCCTGCAGGCATTTCCAGATAAGGACTCAAGCCCAGCTTTTTTCTTTTCCGCTCCCGTTTGTTAAAGACGCAGAATGGTTTCCAAACCCTTTGGAAATGGGTCCTTGAGCTTGACCTGTGACCACAAGGACCAGGCTGTGGCTCCACAGACATGAAGGCATGAAAATCAGTCTCCCCTCCCGTACCTACGGATGCTCTTCTTCCCCCATCTTCATCCCGCACATCCATCCTTGCGGATGCGGGCAATAAAGGTAGCGCAAACCCGGCCAGGGCTTCAGCTGCGTCCATTCCCTGGTGCCTGGGATGAACTGGGAGAGAGGGAATGAGCGGCAGGGGACGTCGAGGGGAGACGGCTGTTTTGTGGTTCCCATGCTAGAAGCATAAGCTGCGTGCCAGGAGTTGCAGTGTCAGCGTGTAGGTCTGCAACGCAATTTTCTTGGCAGGGAAATCATTCAGAAGAATCCCGTTTCGCCGTCCTCTGCGTCGCAGTTTTGCTGCCGCCTGAATTGTGCAGATAAAACTGGGTAGCAGCTCTGTCCACCGAGGCCTTGGGAAGCTCCAGCTTTAACAATAGCAAATGGAGGTTTTTCTTTGTTTGCTTTGCTTTGAGGAAGGGTTGTGGTTTTTTTAGTTGGGGTTATTTTGGTGAAGCTGTTCACAGAGCAGTGCTGTAAACACATTTCCCAGCACAGTGGAGGTTGGGGAGATGAATTCAGCTCGCAAAGGACCTGACCGGCCAAGCCGGGACTGCCCCGATGCCGATTTTGCCAATGTGCATGGACCTCGGGCTGGAGCAGGGAAGGGAGGGCAGGAGGACGGGAAGCCCAGAGGCTGCCCTCACCACGGGGGTAAATGGAAGAAGGACCCACCTCATCACTGGTACTTGGTATTTCTGCCCAGGGGGCTGGTGAGATGTTGAGTGAGGGTGAGAATAAATCCTGTGATCCTCCCTGAGCACCTGCTAAAATCCAGTAATTTGAAAAACCGGGGAGTACTAAAGACAAAGAAACTGGAATTTATAGATTTCCGTCTTCTATCCTAAAATAAATATGACATTTTCTACTCCCGGCGAAGGCAGCAAGTGCCTCCCTGCTCGAAGGACGTTTTTTCCCTGCTGAAGGCTCTGGCCACGTGTGACGGCACTGCTCGAATACTTTGTCCCCGGCCCCTCTTTCCCGGCCTCCCCCGTGTTTGGCCACATCAGTCCTGGGCTCCCTCGCCTCGGGCTCAGGCAGCGAGGGGTCGGCAGCTGAACACGGTGGCAAAAGCCCCAAAAAGCAGCGAGCGGGGACCTGCCAGCTCCAGATTACCGACAACGTAGCCCAACCAAACGCGCCTAATTTCCCAGTCACCGCTTCTTGCGCACATGACCTGTTAAAAGGATTAAATTAAAAGAATTCCCAGAGCTAATCTAGTGATGATATGATGAGAGACAGGAGCTCAAGCATATCCCAGAGGTGGCTGATCGAGTTTCTTAGGATGCATTATTTATGGGGCCATCTGCTTTAGACAAGTATTGAAGTCTGAAGGAGAGGAGGATTTTGATGGAATGCACTCGTTTATCTGGGTGCTGTGGGTTTTTATTCCCCCCGAAAAAAACACCGCTGTCGTTATTTATGGAATAAAGCTGGCAGCAGGGTACCTGCGTGCCGATGCCTTCAACAAAACGCTGCTCAGCTCTGAGAGCTCGCGCGTGTCCTCACAGAAGGGGCCATTCATAGCGTGGTCCATTAGCATGAGAGAGGTACAAATGCGTTCCAGTCTGAGTTACTGGTGCTGTGAAATACAGGCATATAAACAGAGCCGTGGCTGGAATGTGAGGAGGCAGGGGGAATGGCCAAAAGAGGCAGAGTCCACAGGAGAACAGGAAGAATTTCCCCAAAATAGCTGGTTTAGTTACTGTATAGGTCAGTAACTGCAGGATTTGTTTACCACTATTATAGGCAACACAAAGCAAAATCATAAATGTAAAAAAAAGAAACTGTCTTTCTTTCTGATTTGGGCTGACGTGCTATTTAAATAATATGGGTCAGGAAATCTGAAATAAAATATTTTCATGAACAGGATTTGTGTTCCTTCCCTTCTTGTCCGCCTCCCGTGGTGCTAAAAGCAGACACCTTCTTCTGACATTTCCCCATCAGAGTTGCATCATCAGATTTCTAAATATTGAAGCTTCCTCGGGCTAATGTCTAAGCCTTTCTTAGTGATCAGGAATAAAATTCCTCTCAAAGCTTTGGTTGGGAAGGCTCTAGTAAACCTTTATGTAGAAATTTGCTGGAAGCTACCTGTCAGTTTGCTGCCCATTTTCCAGTAATTCAGACTAATGACTCGTCAACCCCCCCCTTTTTTTTCCTCCTTTTGCATCTGTCTAGAAGTAGCTTTCTGCTCCAGTTACTGGCTTAATAACACAAGGCTATCTACTCAGGCGAAATTCTCACCCAGTCTTACTTGATTTGTCTCATGACTGTTTTTATAATCCTTATTTTGTTAGTAAAAAAAATAAATAAATCTGAGCAACTGGTTGTAGCATTCAAAGATTTGTACCTCTGAATTGAGGTACTGCTTAAGAGCTGTTCTCCTGGACACTGGACCTAAACAGGAAAGTTTTGATTAGGAAAAACACAGACTTACAGTCACGGAATATAGGAAAAGCAGCTATGTACAAAATCAGAAATCATTTTATGCAAGAGTTTTCGCTTAGCTGAAATATCAGTTTCTGTAGGTTTCTCCCGGAGTTGCTACCTATCAGTGTTTTTTACCCAGACAGGCAGGGAATTAGGTTTCTGCCTGATAGGCGACTTGTTCTACTATCCACATACCAAATGTTCAGGCTGGGAAACGCAGCCTGCGGAAAGAGCCGGGATGGGGCCGTACGCCGGGATTGTTCTCTCTTGCTCGCTTCGCTGCCGTGTCTGTCCCGTGTAGCTGCCCCCCGAGAACCGTCGGGCTCTTCTGGCCGTGGGACGGGGCCGCACCAGTGTAACCAGTTACCCATGAGAGCCTACGGCAAAGGGCTGGGTGCCCTCAGCATCCCCCGCTCTGTGGCACCTGGGCAACAAGGGTCAGGGCGCTACGAGCCGGGTAAATACAGCAGAGGAGGGAGTTGCACGAAGCCCCGGCCGTGGGGCCGCGGAGGAGGGTGTCTCTTGCGTCCTGCCGTAAGGTACCATGAGGGCAACTCCTTGGTACGTGCCTCAGTCTCCGAATAGCCCGCCGGGTGCGTGCAGACAGAAACCTGCATGAAGATGAGTGCTCGGGGACACAGAGGGACGTGCGCTATCTTCTTGCTGCAAAAGTCGGAGTTAGCAAGATGATAAAAAGCAACCAAGCCGCTGGAGTCCCTTTTCGTTCCCATTGCTGTAAGACTGATACCAGCGGCGGGTTTGTCTCTCCTCCTTCCAGCCCAAAAGCCTCCTGAGGACTGGATTTCTCTCCTGAAACTGCTCTGGTTGGCAGCCCTTCACCTGCTGCAGGGAAATGACTCGCAAGGGACAAGACCTTTGGGCAGGACAGAGGGCCAGGGATTTTTTTTAAAGCCCTTGCAGGACAAAATACCGGAGGGGCTGGCATCAAGTGGCTTTTAAGCAGGTATCTCTGCAGAGGCTTCTTCATCTTCCAGCAAGCATAGTCACGAGAGCTTCTTGAGGAATACCTAGGAGCAAGAGGCATCGTGCCTCCCTGTGTTTGTACAGCCCTTAGCACGAAGCACCTGGCTGCTGCCAGCACACAATTAAATCAGGGGTGAACCCAGCCTGCCTGGTTTCACCGTCCTTAGCCGCCGCCACGGCCACGCAATGCTTCCCAAGTCACCTCTTGTGCTCGGGATGATGCTCTGCCGGGCGGCTGGACCAATCTCACCCCTCGCTGCCAGTCGAAGGAGAGCCCCTTCGCTCGAGTTCAGCTGCCCATTTCCACCTCCTCCCTGGTCCCATGTCATATGTTTTTTGGGCACGTCACTGCTCTTGGCTCACGAAGCCAGCTAGGAGAGCAGCCCACCTCCGTTGCTGCTGGGTTAGTCTTCTGCTGGATTATTCTTCTGCCGGCTTACTGAGCTAAACTGGCTGGGAGACGAGACATACCCTTGGAGCCAAGGTGGTGTAAGCAGTGAGAGCAGCTCCTGGAAGGGATGAAGGGAGAAGAGAGGTTGTCCATGGTGGTGAGACATCAGGGTGGCTCAGTCTCATCTAACTTGGTCCTCACCCCTGCCTGGTGCCCTCCTGTCCGCTGGGCTGTGGCTCAGTCAGTCAGTGACAGGGTGGATCGGGAGATCAGGTGAAACGATGGGGAGGTTGCTTCTCTTTTTTCCCTTGGGATACATGCAGCCAAGACCAATTCCCTGATCTAGATCACTGCCTGGCTTTATGGAGAGCTCTATGGGCAGACACAACAGTGTGGGGAAAGGCAGAGCAGGGTTTGCTTAGCCCATCTCTGCTGTTAAAAAATGTTCTTTGGAGCCTTGGGGACCAGACCTGAACCTAAATTTTAGGTTTCTAAGAGGGCATCTCTTTGGGTAAGCGCTGATGTTTCCTGTGGAGTCAACAAAGGAAAACAAAAACAAAACTTTTGGAGTTTTCCAGGTCCTGTTCCTTTAGTTTTAAATGCCTAGGCTACGTGGACTGGGTTTTGCACAGTAAACAGCAAGCCACAGCAGTGGTATTTTTGAGATCCGCATGATCATGTTACTCCCAAGAGGCAGCAGTAAATACAGCCTCACTTCTCACTACTCCTACATGAATGTGGACGTGTGGCTGGTTGCCTGTAGGTGAACCCTGTGTGGAGTATCTGGGACCATATGGACTGCATACAGCTCCTTCACCACTATACGTCCAGATATGTGCCATGGCTATGAACATTCACCCTCATGTGGCCAGATATCCCGAGTTATGATCCAAAGACTACATCCATTTCCACTGAACGCCTGGATATGCATCTTGCCTTAGTTGTTCTAGTGCCTACAATACATAATGTGCCTCCAAAATACAGCCATAACTACCTCAAAAGTTTCTTTGTGATTTCTTTGGGCCATTTGCAATGTTACTGGGAAGTCCCATTGAAACCAGAGCTTTTCAATACGCAGATGCCACACTCGTTATCTGTCCCTGACTAGTTTGATTCACAGAAATTATTTTGATATTACTGATGTCCATCCTGTTAATTCCTCCTGGATGCCCCATAACAAGAGGTAAAAACCACTGCGCCTGGAGTAAAACATAGTTTTGCAGTTGCAGCCTTGCGAGGTTCTGAGCATGGCTAGCATTTACCTGGAGCATGGGTCTTTACAAATTCCTGCAGTAAAACGAGCCTGCCGGTCATGACTTCTCCCTCCGGCCCTCCTGCTGACCCTAGGTGTGCCATCCCTCCACGCACCTCCTGGATGCTGGGTCTCAGCTTTGTTGCACCGATGCATACCGGTTCCAGCACCTGCAAGAAATTAAAGAGCAGTAAAATACTCCCCGGAGCCAGTCGCTCATCCTACCAGCGGACACAAAACCCCAAATTCCTTTCAGATGAGAACATGGGTACATCTGCTTGCAATCATCTTTCTCCAGGCAGCCGGCCTGATTAAGCAGAAATGTGATTCTCCACACTTGGTCCAAGGAGCGCTCAGCAGACGCCTGCAGCCGAGGGGCTGGGATTCGGGAGAAGGAGAATAAACGCGCCTTTCACGCCCGGCATCCCCGGCAGTCCCGCGGCTCCCGCGCTCGCAGCCTCGGTCGCTTCTTGCCCTCCTTGCAGGAGGCAAGACATGCTGAAATAAAGAGAAACTTGTTCTGTGGCAGGAAAGGTCATTTCTTCTGGCCAGGCATTTGGGAAGGAGACAGGAAGCATATTATTTTAAAGGTAAACTGATAAAATATTTGTTTGCTGGAGGAAGGGGAGGAATGTCAAAAACATGTCAGTGTTCTTCAGAAAAAATTATTGTGGCGTCTTACTCCTGCCCTGACAACAACTGTGGGGTGTTGTAAATAAATGTTTTATTCTTCAGCGGTCTGTAGTCTCATGCAGGGTATTTTCCTTGCTGGAAGGATGCTCTTTGTCCGTCTGTGCACGCGTGTGTGTGTGTGTGTGTGTGCACACCGGGGTGTGAATACACACTCCACAGCAGAGGAGATGGCTGAAAATACTAGAAGTGAGTGGGTGTAGAGGGATATTAGCAGAGTCTTTGGTAATGCTATGGTTTGTTTCTTAATATTTTCTTTATTGCAGCTGACCAACGAGGAAACAACTAAAAATCACTACTTTAATGAAAGCTGCCGTTTGTAGCACCGATGCCTTATGGTTTACGTACTTTTGTAGATTTGTCAGATTCCATTTCAAAACTTGCCTTCCGTGCCGCTACACAAGAGGACTGAAGAAGTAATTTATAGGTGCAGTTAAGAATGCCATGTTTGGGGAATAAAGGGAAAGTATTTATTTTTTACAAAAGCAAGCTCGGAGACTGAGTAGCTTAGCTTCACTGTGATTCCTGAAAGCGAGCTGAAGGCAGCGGCCACACTATTACTTTTAATCCTCAAATCTGATCATCAGTTAATATGTTTGTAACGGCTCGGTTGCTCCCCCTCCCAAGGCTGGTTTTTGCCAGCTCCTAGTCCAGATATAACCTGAGGACTTGAACCAGGTCTGCGGGAGGCGTGCTCCGCCAGCGTGGCGATGCAGTCGTAGCCACAGGGCACGCGTGTCCCAGCCCGGCTGCTGCATCCCTCCGGCTGGACCCATTAAAAGGGTCAGAATTGACGATTCGCCACGTCCCCGGCTAACGAACGCGGCCGTGCAGGGAAACGCTGGGCAGGGGGACTGGGGAGAGGCAGTCTGCTTTGCGGTTGCTGTTTGGAGGCACGCGGTTAAATCAGGCACCGACTTCTCCTAAACTCGTTGAACTGAACTCTTGCCAAGACCTGCCAAGGTCTTGTTTTAGGCCAAGCAATATTCTCGGCCTCAAACAAATGCCTAAGAGAGAGGAGAGCTCTCCTGAACAAGTCTGACTCTAGGCATTTTAGGAATCTAGCTGGTTTAAGGAAGCTTTTAATGTGACAGTAGGGTGGAAGAACATTGTCCCCTAGCAAGTGCAGGGAACGGTGATGGACAGACAGTGTTTTAAAAAAATTTTCCATGCAGGGGTCTATTCACTTGTCTGCATGTTTGACTGTTGCAGTTTATTCACCTGCATTCATGTACAAGTGCAGAATTTTAAGGGGACAGTAGGATGACCTGTGCTAGTGCATGAAGATTCAAAGGGAAACATCTGTCATTAAAAAACAATAGGGGAAAACAATTATTTAGCACAGGCTGGAATACAGAAATGTTTGCATGCTGTGTTTGGCTTGACTTACTATAGGCAAGACTTAATGATGTACAGAAGGGTTGTCTGAAAGAAGCTGTGCGGGGTCTGATATTTTCTGGGGCTTCTCTCCTGAATGTTCATTTGGATGTTGCACCACACTGACACTGTAATAAATCCGTGCGGGTAT
The DNA here is from genome assembly GCF_964188355.1 of Buteo buteo. Lineage (NCBI taxonomy): Eukaryota > Metazoa > Chordata > Aves > Accipitriformes > Accipitridae > Buteo > Buteo buteo. The sequence continues at coordinate 4,826,761 of NC_134195.1, read as the reverse complement.
TATTTAGAGGTCTTATACTCAATATCTTTTTTCTAATACTGCTTCATTCCCTGTGAATGCTAATGCGGATATACGGAGATGAGCAGCTCTCTGCTGATAGACATAGATGGGATGCCCTTAAGGCTGTGTCAACAGCTTCTGAAAATATTGATTGCCAAGTGTGGTTACTGAGAAAAGATGCTAAAGCCTTTGGAACTGAACAGTTAACAGAGCGTGGATCAAACCTGGATTTTCGCTTATAGGAAGGATAAGCCCTTATGTCAGTCCATCCCTATGGCAGTCAGCCAGTCTGATGGTTGGGTCGCGGTGTAGCAATGGGAAAATGCACATCTTTCTTTGTTACTCTGCTTTGTGAGGGCTGTGCTTGCAGAGAATATTCTTACCACTCGCCACGCAGCTTTCATCCTCAGCAGGAGGCACAAGTCTTTAACTTCTGAGAGTAAATGTAATTTGTCAAGGCCTTGCAGAATTGGGTCCCGCTCTTGCCCCTTGGTCTTTCGGATCTGTTATGCTACCACCCTTCGCCTGCTCTGCTGCTCACCTGCAGCCCCTCCGCTCCTCGCAGCATTGTCATCAGCCGTCGTCCTTTTTCAGATATTGCCTGAAACCGCTGCTGTGCAATTGATGGGAAAACAATAACGGTTAGGTTGAAGGAAAGTTGGCTTTGGCTGACATTTTTGTGTAAATATGGAGCAATCAATTTCATGGGTGATTTGTAAATGTACAAACTCTACGCTACCGCCTGTCTTTTCCTTCTTTTCGCATCTGAGATGCATTGATTTTAAGGCTAGAAGGCATCACTCTGGGCTGACCACCTACATAATTCAGATTGTCTGACATCCCTGTGTAAACTCAGGTTTCAGGGTCAAGAAGAGTACTTGTGACAGAGACTGTCTTTTAGCAAGAAGCACCCTCCCTCCCTCATTGATTAAGAAAGATCCACGTAGTCCAAGACAATCCTTCTGAAGTTGTTCCAGTGTTGTCCAAGAAAAATGTCTTATACCTTCCACATGCTTGTTAACCCATCTGAGATGATAGATAGATAGATATTCTCTCACAAGTTAGACTCTGAGCCCATTAAACATTCGATTAGGTTATAAGCTCTCCAGAAGGGAAGCTGCTCTGCTACCTGCACAGGCATTGCCGGTGCACAGAATTCAAATATTGGTAAAAAAGATATACATGTTTCATAACTGTAATTGTTCTTGTCACAAGCTCAGCCTCAGATCATTTTGGATAATTCATTCCTGAAGCTGCTCACATAGTCTGGGGAGGGAAGAGGCAGATTATATTTTTTTTTCCAATATATTGCTATGTGGAGAATGTGCTTTGATCTTTGAATAATATTCCTGGTTTGTATTGTTTATTTACATATAAGAGTTTAGTTCTCTGTGTGAGAACTTATTTTTAAATGAAAGTATGTGATGTTTAAGTGAAAACCAGAGATGAATATGAGAGAGAAACCTCTGATGAAATAAGAAGAGGTGGAATTTGTCCATAATGAAACCAAAATGAAGGTATTCTGTCAGCCTTTGTTTTACTTTTTGCTTCTTTTTTTAGCCTAGCCTGGAGTTGTCTGTGTGCTTGCAGGGAAATCAATCTGTGCCTTGGGCAGCAGGATCTCTCCATGGCTAGGGGAGACTGATGGATTGTTTCACATATTGAGACTGTAGGTTTGATGGGAACTGTATAGGAATGGTGACAGTAGTGGAGATTTGAGGGTTTTGGCTTCTTTACTAAAATATATACCTTACAACATATGCTCCTGTTTTTCAGATAAAAAGTCTTCTCTCTGCTATGTATTCCTCCCTTCTTTCTGCTGTGCATTTCTCTTCTCTTCTGTGTATTTCTCTCCTCTTTCTTCTGTGTATTTCTCTCCTTCCTCTCTATACATTTCAGTATGGCTTTTTTTAAGTAAAAAATAAATTAATACATCATGTAAGATTAGTACTATGGAAAAGCTTTTCCATAGGCATAGTTAGTGGCTTTGTAATGATTCAGTGATTTGGTTATATTGGGCTTTTTTTTTTTTTTAAATTGTAACACTATTTCTCATTAAATGGCCAACCCAAACCCCATGACAAAAATTTCCTGTGGAATGATCAAGGGTAAAGTGTTGATTTTACTAAACCCAAGGACAAGTGTTGCATTTGAATCAACAGGACCAGGATTCTTCTTGTCCTGGTGCCTAAAATTAGCTCAGCAGCAGGCCAGGCTAGGTCTCTGAAAAATGTGTTCCCTCATCAGGTGCTGGATGCTTCAAAGCGTGACTGATCTGGGCTCCCCCGGTTTTCTCTTCATTGAAGAAAAAGGCAGCAAACCTATCTGCTCCTGTCTGCTCCCTGCTGCCCAGGGAAGTGGTGGAGTCACCATCCCTGGAAGTATTTAAAAGCTGGTAGATGTGGTGCTTAGGGACATGGTTTGGTGGTGGACTTGGCGGTGTTAGATTTACAGTTGGACTCGATGATCTTAAGGGTTTTTTCCAACCTAAATGATTCTATGATCTTACTGCCTCTGATTAACAAGTGATTACCAACAGTGAAGTTATATTGGATGTTACATACTGTCCCTGCATCTGCATTAATCAACATGAAAAATAAAAGTTTAAATGACCATCTTTAAGAAGACGTTCCTAACCGAGTTATTACTTGAGTGAAAAGAAACAATCTAATACCACTGCATGGCCTCTCCTGATCTGTCATGTACTCATTACTGTGCTCGTGTCTCATTTCTCTAAGGTACAAGAAGTCCTCGAAGGTTTGTCTGCGTGTTTACTCACTCCTGTATGGCTAACCTGGACACACAGGGGAGAGAAAGAGATCAGTGTCACTAGAGCATCACTGTGTAATTACCCTGCTCAGGTCATCCCCAGCTCCAAATAATGTTCAGCTAATATGTATTAGACTTACAGCCTCTGCATCGTTACTAATTACCAGGTGAAAGCATCTTTCCATTGTGGCCATTAGGTGGTAACGTTACCTAATAGAAAAGCAGTCACTGTCCTTTGCTTAGAAGAGTACTACAGATCTGCAGTGCAGGGTGCGAAGAGATGTTAAACCAGGAAAATGTTCTTTAAAGCAAAAATCACTGCAGTCGTCCTTGAAAAAAAAAAAAAAGGAGTTGGACACAAGGGTTTATAGTGGCAGATTTTGAGAAAGGAGGAGGCAAAAGACTTTTGTGTTGGTTTTGGTAGAAGTAAGCGATTCAATCGCTCACCCCACCTTAAAGAATTACAGCCTCAGAATTCCTATTTCTGAAGCAGATTAGCTTTCTGGTTAAAGTGTATATCTGGTCTGGCCCAGAACGGGGCTGTCTTACCCACCAGGACATTTCTGACGGAGAGCAAACCACATGCTGGAGACGGATGGCAGCGTATTAGCTCCCCCGTGCCACATCCATCCCCCGTGGCAAGAGCTCCAGGGCGTAAAAGCAATTAGAGGAGCTAGCAGGGACTTCAGAAGCCTGTCTACATCCACAAACGTGGGCAGGTTCCTCTGCTTGGGTGAAGGAGACCCCGCTTGAGTTCAGAAGCTGTGCAGCCCTAATTAGCACAGATGGAACTAATGGGCCCTGCGGTGAGCTGGGTCAGGCCCCGTGCCGGGTGTTGGGATCGGAGCCCGGCGGTGTTCCCCTCCGGCACCCACCGAACACAGCCCCAGGAGACCAAAAAGCCGGGGATGGGACGCCTGCCCTTCCACGGGAGCCACGTTTCTGTACGACGGCGTTTTGCGAGACCCAGGCGTAGCGGCAGCAGACTGGGATTTAACCTTTCTGAGATAAACGGGATTCTGTAGGGCTCTTATGATTAAAAATACATGCGTGCATGAATACCGGCAGGACAGACGCCTAAATGATCACAACGGGCAAAAAAATCTCCCCTTAAATTTCCATCCCCCGCAGCCGTGGTACTGCCAGGTTGGCACAGGCGCCCTTTGAAGCCTCCGGCATCCAAACGCAGCCGGGTGCAGTGGGGCTTCGTACGGGAAGATTAAAGATGTCACGATCTCTTACTCAGCAGCAGCGGCACGGAGAGACTACAGCGAGGTGCATTCTCCTGGAAACGAACCGAACCGTAAATCAGAAAGGTAATCTAACATCAGATGAACAGAGGCGCGGGCTTGTTCACGGGCAGGGCGCCGGTGAAACTGGAGAGCGCAGATATAAAGCAGAGCCAGCGAGAGCGGCCACCAAGCAGATCAAGGGAGGTGTAAGGTCACACGTGATAACGTCAGGAAGACAAGCGAGGTTTCTGCTCTGATAACCTGAGAACCGTGCCCCGAGCTGGGACGCGCCGCCTGTTATTAAGGCTCCCAAAGGCTCACGTCCGACCCGAGGAGAGAGCGCTCGCCTGCCCTCCGCCGCGGATGGTTTTGCCGAATTTCGACCATTCGGGCAGACGTTTTGCGTGCCGGGGGGCCTGCCTCAGGCAGGCTGGTGGTGCTGCTGAAGATTTCAGCCCGTGTTGTTCCTACCTGCCTGAGAAAGCAGGCAGGGGATCGCAGGTTGGTTTGTTTATGCTAAAAATGCCTGGCGGGCTTCACGTTCTGGCTCCCGTGCTCTGAAACAGGGGCTTCAAACGGAGCGAGGGGTGGCAGCAGCTCTCTGGGATGCACCCCTTTGCCTTCCCCGTGAAAACGACCCCACTTTGTCCTGTTTCAAATTAAAAAAAAGAAAAAAAAAAATAAATTTTAAAGCACATGCTCGGTAGGCGTGCGCCACGTCCCGGCGGGTCTCTGGGGCTCACGTCCACGCTGGTGAGGTTGCAGTGGAGATGCGCGGGGCTTGCTCCCGCGCTGTCGCGCATCGCTGCTGGGACTGAGGCACCGGGAAGGAAACCTTGGGTCGAGGTAACCTGCCACTGCCTCAAAGCCCTTTGCTCCTCCACAAGCAAACTCGTTCTGCTCGTAAACTTCCCCGCAGAGGCAGAAATCCACCCTGGAGCGTGCCCAAATTTAACAGGCATCCGAGTCATCGCTAAAGGGTCACGAAGGCACCAATTTGGCCTGCAAGGGAGCAGTTTTGGGCATTGCTCAAGCCTCAAATGCAAACCGGGAAGAGGAAGCGATCGGAGTGGGGTGCTCGGGCGGGATGGGATCGGTGTGCGTTCAGATCACCCCTCTCTCTGCTCTGCTCGGGCTCGTCAACCGAACCCGACCCCCAGCTATTCCGCAGGGTGCGGTAGACCTAATACCTTCCTCCAGCAAAAAGAAGAAGTTCTGTTTCACCAGTTTCACTCCAGTCCCACTTCTGGCCATACTCTCCCTTCTTCCTTGGCCGCAGCTCTTGCAAACCACCTACTTGAGCCATCACAGCTCACTAGTCTTGAAGAAAACTAGCCCGGCAAGAGTAAACCTGACTATGGGTCTGCTGTTTTAGCACATCAAATTGGCTCCTAGAAGTACTAGAGCCAGTGTAGGTACAAGGGGAGGACCAGGTAGCAGCGGGCAGAGAGGCTTCCTTCTCTTGGTGGTAGCAAGCCACCACATTGACTTAAGCTCTTCAGGGTAAGGCAGCTGCCTTGGGAAGAACAACCCAGTTCCCAGCCGTTCTCCAGTTTGTGCTGGATTCATCAGAAGGTACTGAACCGGGCGCTGGAAAGGCTGTCTCCTTTACAAAGGAAAAGACTCACTTACACTGTTTTGCAAAGGAGTTTAGGGTTGCAGGTGGTGAGGGGAGGAATATTCCTCCAGCTGTGATGAAGGTGCCCAAGTGTTTGAAGGTGGCTGGGCTTGCAAGAAACTCCTCTTCTCGCAGCTTCCCCTGGTCTTGCATTTGCTGACGTGATGGTGGTGTGTCCCCAAACCAGCTTTCTGGTGAAGCACAAGGGAGGAAATCATGCTCTCGTGATGAGGATTTGCTTGGGGGCTTGGGAAGACAGGGAAACCGTGAGAGCCAGGACAGGGCAGCTGGCGGTGGTATGGGATGTTCTTCAGGGAAGGGCTCGGTCACCGTGAACAGCGCGTGGTCACTGGTGAGATGATGTAGCACACGGTCAGAGACCGTTTTTTATTATATCAATAACACCCACCCTATGAGTAAGCCCAGAGTTTTGGGGAAAGAACCGGAACGTGTACAAACCATTAAGACAGCAATAATGTGTAGGAAGAGGGATGCTAAAACCAAATTGCTAAATTTAAGATTTTATGACTTTGCATTTACTAATCTTTGAACAGTTGCAGCCTGTTTCTTGGGTGGTTTTTTTTTCTTCTTTTTTTTTAAAGAGTGTGCGTGCATTCTGGTTGTGAATAATAAAATAAGGGAATGAAAAAAAGTAAAAAATAGCTCAGAAATAAGAGTCCAGAAAAAATGTTCTGAAGCATAAAAAGAAGAGTCCCGAGAGACAGCAGTAAAAGAAAGAGTGATTCGAATGAAATCAGGCTGTGGTAAAAAGACATGTAATGTAATGTACTACAGTCCCTCTCCATCTCCCTTCCTGTTAGATCGGACTCGCAGACTTGCTATATACTTACAGGTTTATCCTAAAAATATACTGGAGGCAGTGAAAGAGAAAAAGGAGAAGGATTTCTTAGAGAATTTTTTGTATCCCTCTGCAGAAAGAAGCAGCCATGATCAGATAATGTTGCCGAACTAATCTGCTTCTCACTGTGCTTATCACGAGAGCAATAAGGTTAATTCTGTAGCGAGGGCAGCAAAGCACTGTCAGTTAGTGACGGGAGGAGGATGGACAGACCAACAGACACCATTTCTTATCTGACAGGGTGAGCCAGAAGCTGCAGAAAATACCAGCAGTAGCCAAGCACAGGGGAAAAAAAAAAAGAAAGACTGTATTTTAAGCTATCTTCTATGGAAAATATAAACACTAATATTAATTAATGACATGGACCGAAGTAATGGTGCGACCAGGTGAGATGCAGTGGGTGAAATGTGTCCCATACCATGTGTCGAGGCCAATGAGACTCATAGCCAGCAACAAATAAACTTTCCTTAAAGCAAACGTGTTTGTCCTGGGACTTGGGGCTGGTCCTGTCACTGTCAGGAGGACTCTGGAGCAGTAGGAGAAATAGTATGAAACTCAAAATGTTTTGGAAAGAACTGACCAATGACTTAAATGCTCTTCCTTCTGTTTGGAAGGAAAACGACTCCTGCAGTTTTCTTGGAACAGGCTGCAGAAAGCAATCTGGGGTGCCAAGTGCCTCTGTCCTAAGGCTAGCGACCAGGCCTATATGGCTGGGAGAGTTTGTAAAATCCTCATAAACAGAAAATAATAATTTTCTCAGTGTCGGGAACACTGTTCAATGCTGCCCTGTTCTTGATCAGATGGGTTATTTTAGCAGATCATCAAAATCTTCATGGTGCTTCTTTGCAAAAGACAAAGTGCCATCTCCTGCAATCCTTGGCCAATTTCCAACTTATCTATTTGCCTACTAAGTTAGTAAGCTCATGGCAGGTCCCAGTATTTTACCATAAGTCTTGTTATATTTGGTGGGTTTTTTTCCTTGAAAATCCAGCTTTGGGAGTCCTGTGATTATATGAGCATTTAATCTACACTACATTTAAAAAAATTACTGTGTTGAACTGCTTGAAAACATGAAGCTTAATAAAAGAAGGAAAGAATCCAAGATCAATGTTTTTAACACCCTTTTTTTTGCTTTGAATTTCTGAATATCCTCGAAAGGTCATTACTGATGCTATCTCTTACATTTTAATGAACACAACACAGTTCTCCCAACAGCTCCTGTGATAAGATGCGAAAGCAGAGGTGTCACTCTGCTATTCAGGAATCTCTCTGTACTTAATTTTAGGCAAAATGTACAATAATAATAAAGGCATTCAGACACAAATTCAGTGACGCTTTGGGGCCGAGATTTTTCCCCCGTTTAGTTCAGATCCGTTAAACAGCCACACACGCCCACACCGCTTTAGGTAGTTGTAGAAACCACCGGGCTTAAAACCACAACACGTAAACTCGGAGATGACACAGGGGAAACGGGGTCACCGGAGCAGTTTGGTGAAACAGGCAGCGAGCTGCAGAACTGTTTAACAAAATCAGCTGGAATCTTATCTGCTTACCCCCAAAAAACGTACACAAAGTCCTGCAGGCTCCGAAGACAACGCTGGCCGGCAGTAAGGCTCGGCGATCGGGATTCCTCCGGCTCCGTCGAGCTCCTTGCCTGGCTCCTGCCCGTTGTTTCTCAAGGTCAGGCTCAGAGCAGCTTTCTTTCGGATTGCTCCCAGATTTCTGCCTCGACACGCAGGCTAGCCTCATGCTGGGGATGGGGCGAAACCCGCCAGCTCCATCCTGCTATCCTGGCGCGGGCATCCCTCCGATTAGCGTTCCTCATTACGCTAAGGGGCTTGACGGAGTTTTACACGGCGCGTGAAAGGGGCCCTGCTCACCGCTCCTCATCCCGGAGCCGTCTGCGGAACAGTCCTGCTGACGACGTTAATTAACATCTTTCAACAAATTTTTGACACCAGGAGTCTACCGTTATCACCAGTGGTGATGAAAGACCGTTAACGGAATGACGTCATTAGCGCAGACTTGATTACCTAGAGCCCTCGGGGATGCTGCGAGGCTGTGCTCCCAGCACCGGCGTGCTGGTGGAAGCAAACCAAGCCCTAAGACAAGCCTTAAACTCCTCCGTGCTGTTTTAAAGAGGGTGATGCCACTGCTGATAGAGCCCAGGAAAACAGCGCAGTATCAGTTGCACACACAGCGGCTGTGTTTTTACGTGGCAAATAGCAGAAAGGGGTACCACAGGCATATTAATGAACATGGATGCTCATTTGAAGGTAAATACTTCCAATAAAGGTGCAGTAGTTGCAAGCTCAGCAGAAAAAAAATGTGTCTTGCTACAACACCAGGGCAACGCTGCCTTAGTCCTTAAAACAACCTAGACAGGAAATAAAGATTGCTACTGGGAAAATACCCGTCACCTTTCACCGCTGCCTTTGAAAATAAGTGTTGTTATATTTTTACACAACTTTTTTACTTTATGTCAAAAATTTCTGTGCCTTGAACTGAGAAACTGACCTCTTCTGGGAAGATACTGCACTCAGTTTAACCCTAAGCATTATATTCTTCTGTCAATCACTTCTTCCACCACTAGAGCAACAATTTTCTACAATAACCTTGCACTTGAGTCAATCCATTCTCTGGGTTTCGCCAGATAGCATTTTATCTCAGCGGTTTCTTGAGTCATCGTGATATATTTGGTATACAGAGGAGGTTTTGTGCTTTGTACTCCCTTGGCCCAGAGGCACCAAGTACCTGAAGTCCTGCAGAGGCCCAGCTCCCACGCAAGGCTCGTTACAAACCGACCAGCAGAACAAAACACCCTTTGCCATTACCAGGAGAGCAGCAGACCATAAATATTCATCAGTTATCGCCCTGGTTTTATAAATTACCTACATCATGGCTGTTTCATGTAGCCTTACATAGGTGCTCTTCGCTTCTGTCCCTTCTAGCTATATTCTGCAACTAGCTATCCAAAAACCTCGGGTGGTTTTAGTGAAGAGGCTGGCAACATTAAGCTGATGAAAGAGTGCGTTGATTCAGCAGAAGGGGTGTTTGCTTCCAACACGCGGTGTTAAGTCCGCTGCCACTTGAAACATGGGGCTGTAGGGGAAAAAAAACCACTCAAAAGCAGTGACAGAAAGAAAAAGCTAATTTTGGTTCCCAGTTGCATGGGAGTTGAGCTGGGACACGGGTCTCCTACGCGAGTGCTTCCATCACAGGGGTTTGGGAGTTGCTCTGCCCCTCCGAGCCACTTCGGCTGGAGCGACCGCATTGATTTTTCAAGCTGTTGCTGCTGCCGCTTCAGCCGGGATGAGCAGAGAGGCGTGAGCTCAAGGGTGCTGGGGGATGGAGGGAGGCAGGGGAAGGGCTTTGGGTGCAGCTCCAAGTACGGTTTTCACAAGGGGAGAGATGCGCGGGGCGATGGGGACGGTCACCCGAAGCGACGATTCACACCGGGGAACCCGTGCCGCTGCCGCTGCTGTGTTTTATGATGTGTGGGAAAGCCAGGCACAGGGTCTCGTCCCGCTCCCACAATTAGCTGTGCCTGAAAATAGCACTGAATCTCATCACGGGGAGTTGCCACACCACCGCACAGCTCCCTCGCCATACATATACATATATATAGACGCGTATCCGATACACTTATTTATATACAACTACAATATATACACCGTGTGTACACATACTGATCTGCAACCAATTTGGAAACAATCTTTGGATCAGGGAGCTGATGCCCTGGTGGTCGCCAGATTTCTCACAAGCAGGTTACAGAGAGAGCCCGGCTCTTCTTCACCCCCCCTTAAATCCCCCCCGCGCTCCCGGCTGGACCCTGGCACAGCTTCAGCAGGAGGCGAGACGCCCGTGAAGTGCCGTGGGTCTCTGCCGCGAGGGAAGAGAGAGGTTTGTGTCCGAGGACGGGCAACGATTTCGTTAGGCTTCATCTGGGGTGTTTCTGGCATTTGCAGGGGAAGGAGCTGAGAGAAGCCGAATTCACCGAGGGAAGCTGAAGTCCGGATTAGGAAAAGGCAGCGTAAGTTTAGGCACCGTTACAGTTACGGTCCTGCTGAGCAAGGACTTTCAGTTTGTGAGTTCGGCTTTCGGTCCCTGAGGTCTTACTATAAGCTAAACCTGTCTATATGTAGAAAAAGAAAGCCGAATTATTTTTTTAAAGCTGAGCGGTTAAAATGCATTGCGGTTTTCTGTGGACTTGAGGGGTGGGAGGGAGGGAGAGGGAGAAAAAAACCTGAACTAAGCCACCTTTGGTCGATTCTGATTTTGTTTTCCCACCAAGACAAGCTCTTGCTTTTCGTCTGCTGTTACAGGCAACTGACAAACGGGTTTTACGTGTAGAGAAATGTTAAATGACGTGCTACAGCTATTTATTTTTTTTTAATTCCCCTGTAAGAAAAGCTTGCATGAGCTGCTGAAAGGTCTTTGCCAGTTGCACCGAATTATGCGTAACCACCACAAAAAAAAAAAAAAGCAGCGCTGCTGGGAACTGGCAAACTGTGCCATGCCAAACAAAAGCCTGGATGCCTCGTCCTGCCGAAACTCATCTCACTCCACCTTCGAACGCAAAGGGCACACGACCACGGGAGCCCACGGCTGCCGATACCGGGAGCGCTCCCTGCCCCTCCCCGTGGCGTCGGGTCGGGTCGGACCGCTCCGGCTCCGGTTCTGGCTCCATCATCTCCATCTTCCTCCCGCCCAGGTGGGTCGCCGCCATGCCGCTGCCGTGCCCCCGCGGGGCCCTGCCTGGGGCTGCCTTCCTCCTCCTCATCTTCCTCCCGCTGCTCTGCACAGCCCCCGGTGAGTGAGTGCGGGCTGGGGTGCGGGGAGGGAAATTCTAACCCGAAATGTCTCAGGGAGTGGGAAAAAGCCTTCCCCTGGCCTCCCGTGTGGGTGAATGCTTTCAGTCCCTCCAAAAGTTGTGCAAGTTGAACATTTTTTTTTTTTTAAAGAGCTTGTTTTCCAGTGAATAAAGCATTTGGGAGCAGCTGAGTACTCGCAGGTCTCCTGTTGCACTGCCCAGCCCTGGGCTAAATTAAAGCCTTGGATCCCTTCTGGGAAAGGGCTTCAGCAGGACGACAACTTTGATGTGCTTTGGGACTTTTCTGCAAGGAAAAATTTTGCAGCATTGGTTGTTAGCATGCCCCTCACTCCCTGTGACAAGGGTTTTCCAGGATTATCCTGCCACCCTGGACGCTGTGTCGCAGTACTGTCACCAGCTGCGGTCTTCTGCTGAAAAATATAATAATTTAATTGGTGAAGAAGGCCAGTATTGGGGTGCCCTGGCCAAGAAGAGCTGGGGAGAGCATGCTGGAGTGTCAGAAGCTTCCCTGCAGCATATGTTGCGCTCGAGCATGGAAACGGGAGCAAAGGGAGGCATTGGGAGAAACTTGCTGTTGAGCTGGAACTGTGGCAAAAATAATTCCAGTATTTTTTGAGATACGATATTTTTTTGGTTGTTATTTCCTTCTTAGTAAATGCCTGTGTTTAATTTTTACTTGTCTAGATGTTTCAAGGGGAAATAAGCTTAAAATGATGCTTCAGAAACGCGAAGGTAAGTAAAGAGACAACAAAGTGCTTTCCCTTATTTTTCCTTTGAGGCAGTCGCTATCGGTCAAAGCGCTGTCCCTCTGCCTCCGGCTCCAAGCAGGCAGAGGAGCAGCGTACAACTCCCCGTTCAAAGCCAGTAGCTCACAGCCGCTCTCGCTACGCACCGTACCAAAACCTCCGCACGTACGGAGCCTGTGCCTGCGTGTCCGTTTGGGACTCGGAATTGGCAAGGCCGGAGGCTCTACTTACCGCAGCCCCCTCCGAAAACCAAGTTTCCCAGCCGCAGGCAGCGTGCCTGTGTTTTGCTCTGCGCAGCGTATAGCACCTACCTTTTCCAGCACGTGCACGGCAGACGTGGCATTTATCCGGTTTATTCTGGGAAGTCACAAGCTTTTCCAAGGAATTGCAATGCATGGAAAGACTGCTGGCTCAGGCGCAGAGAAGAAAACGTGCAAAGCGGGCTTGCTCGCGATGCTTTGACTTGTTCCCTTTGTTCTCTTGGCCCCTTCTTGGAAGACTGCTTTCTACGCAGTCCAGCAGCAGCCCACTTCTTTGTTCAGGTCCCCTGGTGAGAGGGACCATCCAGGAGAAGGCTTTTGGAGCCTGCAGACAAACATGGCCTAGACCGGGAAGAGCTGCAAAGCCTTGAATTGGTGATGGAGGGAGCACGCAGCCCCTTAATTCCAGCCTCGCTCCCCTTTTCCAGTTGCGCGCTAAAGCGAGCGGGCTAAGTACGCAGTACTGGTTCCCTCGCTGGCAGCGTCCCACGTGTGAGGCTCATTCACGCGGCATTTATTCAGCTGTCCCGCTTCCCAGTAATAACACCCAGCTCCAGCGCAGGGGGAGTTATCAGTTTCCAGCTCATCACTGCAGGGCAGCCTGCCGTTTCCCACTCTTCCCGCGACAACTCATCCATCACTTTTACCTCTCGATTCTCCTGCCCGCTGCAGTCCTTTGCCTCCCCCGTGAGTCTGCCCAGCTCCTGCTTGGTGGTTTTCACATCTCCGCCTAAATTCCCTGTCTGCTCCAGCCTCTTCCCTTGCATCCTCCAAAAATACCCATCCGCACCCAAGTTCTTGGTCTCTCCCTCATTGCAGCGGACCCTCTGAAGCCAAGACATTCCTCCTACTCGTGCTTCTTGTTTCACAGGATGACCAAACATCCTACCACGTTTTAGCATTTCTATGCACAGCAGGGGGCTAGCCAGTCCTCACACCCATACCCTTCCGAGGTACACCTCCCTTCACCAGCTTGTTACTGGTGTTACTCCAGCTTCTTCACGCTTTTTAACTCCACCTCTCATCTTCATTCCCATTTCTGCAACAGCAGCACAGTCTCCTGCTCTCTCCACAAAGCACAAACGCATTGTGTATATGCTCCTTGAGGTTGGGTTTATTTATTTAAATACCTCACTTAGCTTCTGTCCTTGAGCTCAGAAGAGCTTTTTGAAAATCCAAGAGAATGAGGGCAGCTGAGAAATCCTATTACACCGATGATTCCTGGGTTTATTACTGTTACTGCTGCTACCTGCGTCGCGCTGCCAAGCACAAAGGTGATGGCATAATACGAGAAGCATTTTCTTACTTGCTGCAAGCCGTACGCTTCAGGCTGACTAAAAATTTCCTGGCATGCCTTTTTTCTGGGGGGGTGGGGGGGGAATTAATTTCAGCCCCTGTTGCCACGAAGCCCGAGGTGTCAGTGAAAGAAGCGGTGGCCAAGGAGTTCCTAAGCAGCCTGAGACGGCAGAGGCGTCAGCTCTGGGACAGAAGCCAGCCCGACGTACAGCAGTGGTACCAGCAGTTCCTCTACCTGGGATTCGACGAGGCGGTGAGCATAAGGCTTTCAAGGGTTGGTAAAGCTTTAGAATACGCGGCTGCGAGCATGGATGCACAGCCACGGGGGCACCCGGGGAGAAGCTGCCCGGCTTCTGTTCACAGATACTGCCATTTCTTTTTTTTAAAGTAGCAAATGTTGCACAGAAATATAAGCTCCATTATTTGTTAGAGATTCCTGCGTTGTTAATCGAAAAAAAGTGACATCAAAATCTCGCGTGGAGCTCTTGCCTGCTACTGGACTTCAGCTTAATGAATTGCAGCCAAAGTTTGCTTTGAGAAATAGGTGACCAGACCCAAAGCAATCAATCGTATTCCAGGAAATTAATTTGGCAGCCTCAACCTAATCAATTTGTTTTTTAACATGGTGAGAAATCCACACCACGCTGGCCGTGACTGGCATTCCTCAATGAAACTGCACTAACATTACCCACCAAATGCAGGCGTGTGCCTCCGTGGCGCGGGCAGCTCCTGACCATCGCGAGCGCTGGCAGCTGTGCCTCCACTCTAAATGTGAAAGGAAAACCATTCAATAACATGCAGCCAACCTCCCTTCAAATGAGGAGGATACATTTTTTTAAAAAAGTTAATTTGTAAGAACACTGGAGTGGCATCAGGAGTTCCCAGCTCTGCTAAACAGATGCTGAAATAGGGTGAAAAATGTGCATTTAGTTGCAGTCCCACATGTAGAATAATTTCTACGTTAATAAGAGGTAAAAATAGTTATAGATGTTGAATTCTTGGCTTCTATCAGCTGCGTGAATATGTTTAATGAGATTGCATTGGCACAGGCAAACTGGAGTACATTTTGGGCCTTCATGCTACGTGGATTGCTTAGAAGATGAATGCACTCATTTTCAAAGCTGGAACAATTAAAAAATAATCCTTTGCTTGGACTGAAATAATGAAGGATACATTTTTTTTGTATACTCCCGGACATTATGCAGATAAAAGTGACTTTTTAACAGCATGGCTATATCCCCCCTCCCCCAATAGGAATAGGAAAAATGGGAAAAGTGGTTTTATGCATCAGAAACTGAAGACTGGGGGCAAATACCAAGAAGTAAGTAATAAGGACAAACCATGCACATAAGATGAATTCTCCTCTGAGTTCCTGTGTGCAATTCAAAAACTGAAATGAGGTCTGTTGTGGGATACAATGAATCCACTTAGTAGGTTTTCTTGGGTATTAAGACACAGTTTTAACAATGAAATAACTGTTTGTTCCAGCAAAGGACTTGGGCCATACTTACCCATTGTGTATTTTGCAAAACTTTTTTTTCAAATCTCAGCCAAAAATATTTCCAAAGAGTCATTCAGATGGAAAGGCTTTAGCTTGGCAAGTATTTGATATCCTTGCACACAGTTTTTCCTCTGCTGTTGTGAGCAGAATTGAACTGCTTCTTACGTTTCCATAGCTAGAAGGCTGCACTGTACCTTCGTTTTTACCCATGCAAAATGGGAGCGAAAGATCACAGGCATAAAACAAAAGCCTGTTGCACCCACTTTGCAGTCAGGGACATCGTAACTAAAGGCACGGAGCAATGGAGAACCAAACCTTTAAAGTGCAAAACAGTGACATGTTTTTATAGTCCACCACTGAAAAGGTAATAGAAATATTAAAGGTGCTCAGTGCATGTTTCAGCTGCAGGCGCTCTCGGTTTAAGCAGCTGAGAGTAGGCAGAGGGGGCAGGTCCCAGGTGGGGCTGGGCAGGACAGTTCCTGCACTCCGGACCCTGATAATCCCATAGAAGAGGTAGGTACAAGTCACAAAACCCCTCAGATCTAAAGATCTCGTTTTGACAAATACGCAAAGGATCTGAGTTTCTGAAAGAGAACCTCTTGCACCACTTCTGTTTCACTCTCTTCGTTGTAAAGTTCCAGGCTTGGAAAGCAAGTATTTTCTTTTTTTGGCAGAAATTTGAAGATGACATCTCCTACTGGACAAGCTTAGGGCGTGCTCGTAATGAATACTATGGTGGATACTACCAACACCACTACGATGAAGATTCCCCAATTGGCCCACGAAATCCACACACCTTCAGGCACGGAGCAGGTGTCAACTATGATGATTACTAATGCCATTTATCTTACTATAGCTGGTGCCTATAGGGCTGCATTGGGCAACGCTGAGTCCTCCCTCAGTCAGAATGACCCTGCTTTCCTTCTATTCATCTAAAATAGCAAGAGTAAAGGAACTGCCAGACTTTGAAGCAAGCAACATGAAGGTTTTTTTAATTATCTTTACTTAGTAGTACACTATATATAAAGTGCTATAGAAATAAAGCTTTTTTGATAAAATAAACAGGTTGCCATTATTTAGTAGAGTTTGTAACAGCAAGTTTCATTCCAACTGTATTACTACAGATTCCTTTTCAAAGGGCTTTTCCATTTGCTCTCCTTCAATCAATTGCAAAATTACATTTTATCATCTAGTTTGGCATATAGAATACATAATATAAGCCAATACATTTCAGATGTGCCTGCTTATTCAGGTTTGTGTCAACAAATAAATCCTATTATTCTTGCGGAGAAAAGAAAAAAAAAAATATTCCTCTCAACTGAAGTGCTGCCTTGTTGCCTCCTCTGCTATTTCCATACCTACTGTGCACAGCCCTCCAGACCTGAGTGACGTGGCACTTCTAGTGCCTGTTGGGGCAAGGACAGAGATGTTCACAAAAGCTAAATTCAGTGCAGAGGAGCTCACCTCCCTGCAGAGCCTGTGAAAGGAAAGGATTCTCCAGGGAAAGGGCTCCGTGCAGCAACCTGCCGTCAGAAGTAATCGCCCAGACGCAGAGCATCTAACCTGAATGGCTGCAACCCCTCCCGGGCACGATAACCCAAAGGTTATCTTTAACGAATACTCCCCTTTGTGGCCTTTCCACTTAGCTGAAAGCTTTCAGTCTGGAATAAAATAACAAACTAAGCTATTTAAAATGAAGGTAGTATCAGATAGTACCCAACGCAGTCCCCAGACATAATTTCCTACCGTGAAGTTCTCTCTATCCCCAATTCAAACTGGAATCTAGACACATCAACATGTATCAGAGACTAGGCATTTGTTAACGAAGTAGAGTTGATTAAAGGGGGGGGGTTGGTTGGTGGGGTTGCATGTGTTAAGAACCCCAAAATACAACCAACTTTTCTACCACAGCAACATCAGCCATGTCACTGCTTCTCTCCCGTTATTGTAAAGTCCTCAGGCAGACCTAAGCCTGGGAGGGAGATTTCAGCTGTCCGGGGCTTCAGGAGGAGCTTGGTGGGGGAAAGCCCTGCTGGAGCTTGACAAGCACAGAGGACGGGGAAAGGGCAGGTGAGGAAGGTTGGCTGCTCCATGACTTCTGGAGCTGAAGAATTGGGATAAAGAGAGAGATGAAATGCATACTGCAAACTCTAGCAGTCAGAGAAAACAGCATGGACGCTTTAGCTGTCTGTCACCTAAAGCTTACAAGAAATTTCCAAAGCATGGATCATGGTAACACCATTCTTTACACTTCACTTACTTCTTTCTTAACTCTGAGTGTATTTCCCAATCTTTCACTTAAAGCCCCCGCTGCGTGATGGACTGGTGTCCAGGAGAGGCAGCCCAGCACTATCCTGCTCCCTGCAGCAACCCTTCCAGGTTTTTGCCGAGGGAGCCAAATTGAACAAACATGCTACTCGCTTCTCCTCTGCACGCACAGATACGCGCTAGCCTAACGTGCTCCAAAAACTCAGCTTCCCCCTAGGTTTTGGAGCATTTGCTCTTAGTGGAATCCTTGCCAGTTTAATCGGTTTAAACTGGCGTATTTCCTTGGTAGAAGACCCTTTATTCCAAATACAGAATAATCATTCTGAGTCAAGCACATGCTCTTTTGCACAGTTGGAAAACACCTATTCCTAGAAGAATACTTTCATTTTGTGTCCTATCAAAAAAATGCACCGAATTTGGCAATGTTTGAACATGCTGATAATTTCCAACTTTTCCCAGAATATAAAACAACCGGGAATTCAGACCTGCTGAATAAGGAAGAATTAAAAAAAGTGCTGTAAATAAATACCATCCCTCTCTAGGCCATGGTAAACTGTGTCCATTCCTGCAGGCTGACTCAGTCCAGCAGCTTTCTGTGCCTTGCAGACTCACAACAAAGATTACAATCTCTCTCTTTTGGATGGTCTTAAGAGAAAAAAAAGAAAAAAATCTTTTCCATTACTTTGTGCTGCACGCTGAAGTTTCCCACCATGTACTGGGTCTGGCTGGGATAGAGTTAAGTTTCTTCATAACAACATGTATGGTGCTGTGGTTTAGATTTGAGAGTAAACCAGTGTTGATAACCCAACATATCAATAATATTTTAGTTATTGCTGAGCAGTGTCTGCACAGCATCGAGGCCTTCTTGTTTCCCACGCCGGCCCCCAGCAGGTAGGCTAAGGGTGGGTGAGAGCTTGGGAGGGGACACAGCTGGGACAGTCTGCTGGTCAGTGCCCTTTGCATCACCTTTTTTTTCACCCCCTTCTTTCTTTCACTTATTAAACCACTCTTAACTCTCAAGTTTGCTTACTTTTGCTCTTCCTATTTTCTCCCCTGTCCCACTGGGGTGGGGGGAGTGAGCGGCTGTGAGTACGTAGCTGCGGGCTGGGGCCAACCCACCACAAAGCAATAGCTCTGAGGGGAGGGCACCTTCCCGCTTGCAGAGGGGCCCACCTGATTTGAAGTGCCGCAGTTGCAATGATGCAAAAGTAGAATCATAGAATGATTTAGGTTGGAAAAGACCTTCAAGATCATCAAGTCCAACCATCAAGTACAGGCAATAAGCTACAAAGAATGCAAGCAGGTATGAGCCATCACAGGTTTGAGCAAAAGGAGGAAAACTTAAAAAGAAAATTGTTAAATATGGACAGAGTGCTTCAGAGTTAACTACATTAACAAAGTTAATTTCCTTTGACTATCCCTGTCCCAAAACAGACACAAAACTGCACACCCCCTCCCAGCCTTTCTGTTCTGTTGTGCAGACAGCACAGACCGCTTCACATCATCATCATCATCATCATCACCATCCCCAGCCATCCTGGCATTGACATCACGTAACCTCTCCTGCAAGACAGAAGAGCGCCCATTGTGCATTGTGGCTCCCTGCAGAACAAGAACCGTTTGGCCACAGTCCAGCGCTTCATGTTTCAAGACCCGATGCTGCCACATCCCCATCTGCGGGTGTCAGCCAGGCAAGTCCAGCGGTCGGACTGATAGGGCAGTCCTGCTTCCTCTGCTGATAATACCTGCCAGGTAACCCTTCTGTCAAAGCATGGAAGTACTACTGCCGTGCCCCCCCCAGACACTCTCGTATACACCCCTAAGTCTTGACAAATTTTTCTCTCCAAATCCAGTGTCTTCAGCAGCAGCCTTAAATACATATTTTCTTTTTTTGGGGGGGCCTTCATTTCCTTTAAGTTCCTTCTTGTAACACAAACACATTAGGGATGGGGGACTGGGCACTTTTATCCCAGGACTGTTTCCCAAGTGGAAGATGGAAGTTTCCTTGCTCAAAACAGCTTTCTCTGCAAAGGGGTGGACAGAGCCCAGATTGTTGTGCTTGACTTTGGTAGCACTTAAGGCCACCCCACAGTTCCCTACGGCTTCATGTTTTGGACCTTCCAGCTGCTTCAGCCGTGGCATGGACCAAGGCATTCAGAGGATCCCCCTCCTTGCTGAAGAGCATGTCAAACTAGGGAAAATATAGCAAGAATGGACCAGCTGTTGGTTGTTCCAGGCTATAAATGGCAACAAGGTGGACAAAAAGTTGTTGCCATGTTTGCTACTATGGAATAGGCAAGTGACAGAAGGAAAGGGACTGGGAAAAGGAACAGAGAACCAGAGTCTGTGATCCAAGCACAGGGAAATGTTCACGGCAGAGCAATTATGGATTTGTGCTGGCTACATTCCCACTGATTTCAGGGAGGGCACGTATGGATGTTAGGGCTAGCAATGTTGAGTACATACTTCCCTTGCAATTAACAAAGCATCTTCTTCCTATGGACAGGTCTTCTCCGATCAGCCTCTAACAACCTTCACAGACTTCTTGGCCTCAAGTAGCATTAAACTTAATACTAATAAGACTGGGGACTAGCTCAATCCATCACACTAATCAAAGCCCTGCTTTGCCCTCTGTAGCCTGTTCTCCAAGGCCAACGAATTTATGCAATTGTGTTTGTCTTCCCCCTCCTCCTTGCCTCTTTCTCTCAACTTTGAAACTAAATTCCAACCCTATCTGATGAAAGTGAAAGTTTTTTCAAATATATTACATTTCTAAAAAATTATTGAAAAAAATAGATGACAGAGACATTTGTAAATGCCCAGAGGGCAGTGAGCTCACTGGCTACTAAAACCTGCTGGAGTCTATATAGCTTAAGAGAAGCTGCAAACACCCTAGACACAGGAAGACTGTCAGATCATGATCTCCCCACATAGCAAAGAATCTAAATTAAAGATAGACATGAGGCTTCTCTAGACTACAGCTTCACGGAACTACTTAAAATAAATTAGGTCTGCAAGCCCCACTGTAGCTTGTCTGTAGACCAGCAATGTGGTTTACAATGCTTCTGAGCAGCCTACATACAGAAATAAAGCAAAAGTACATCATGTTTAAAAACAAATAAAATTTAGAACAAAATACAAAACAAAAGTTACAATGCATTCTGTTCAGGCATGAAAATGAGAACATGTCTCAGCTTCATTTACTCCTCCCAAGTCCTATGTTTCCAAGCTTTCAGTGCTGTATTCCACTGCCCTCCATCAAAAGTGGCTCTTCTGGAGAGACAGCAGCTGTTTCTTGCCTGTGGCTCCCTGCAACCTCGATGCCCCTTTCTCCTACTGAGATGTGTAACCCCAGATGGGAGCAGAGAGCACCAACATGCAAACCCTCACCTGTCTTCTCAAAGACTCAGTTCAGACTAGACCAAACTTGAAATTACCCCAGACTTTCAGTCTTGAGCACCAGCCGACTCTGTTTTAACACCCACAATTCATGCCTTTCGAATCAGCTAGAAGGCCAGTCACCGGCTTCAAACACAAAGGGCAACAGCTGCCCTCAGCTGCTGCTTCTGGAAGACACTATTTAGAAAGAATACAGGAACTGAACCAGGAACCTCTGAAGCAAAAGCTAGAAACAGTACAAGGCAAGTAGCAAATCAATACGGTCTGTCACTCGGGCCCCGTGGGAGGCATGCCACATACTCACAAATGGGTTGTACTGGTACCAGCCATTTGCCCTCTCCCCAATTCGCTCCTTTTATGAAGGATGTCAGGCTGTGAAGTAACCTAAAAAGCTTTTAAATTCATATCTGTAGTATCCAAACATTGACATCCTGAGGGATTTTTTTTTTTTTTTTTGAAAACGCACATTTTGTGCTAGTCTGCAGAAGCACACGTGTTCCAGTATAGTTTATGTATTTTGCACTGAAGTCATTGGGTTAAATTGAAAAACAGCCCTGGAAGTATCAGCTGGCACCCACAGCTCCCATCTACTCTCAATGGCTGCTCTAAATGCTGAACTAGGGTTGCACCCTTGTGCACCACCTCTTCACAGATGCTTTGGCATCCAATGGCACAATTTGCACGAGGAGTAAAACGTAAGGAGAAAGAGCACCTTCCCCCAAATACAATCTAGAGCTCAAGGGTTAAAACCACCGTGTTGGGAACTGATTAACAGTTCTCACCACAGAACTATTAAAGCAGGGGGCACTACTTTCAGATACATCCAGCTGTGGTTTTGAGTATAGAGAGAAGCTGTGCTTCGAGAGCGTATCAGTAATAATAGGTTACAGTCACATTTGGAGCAGGCGCACCACGGTGTACTTTTCAGGCAATTTAATATGGAATAAATGCCCAGATCAAGTACCTAGAAAAATGCTTCAAACAAAAAGCAGACCTCAAGCTGCTCAGCTGTGAAAAAATGGAGGCAATGTATAATACCTAAATTCTACCTCTGAGTCCAGACAGAAAAATGCTCCCTGGTTCCCCATCTTAGTTGCATGGCAGATTTCCACTGGAAGAAAACCTGTGCGTGTGAGCAGGGAAGAAACCATTTTGTCTTAAAAGAATCACTGCAGGCCCGGTCCACACAGGGCACACAAACAAACGCAGCAGCCCCATCATTGCTGGAATCCTAGGGAGCTTTACCAGACAGATTGGATGGGACTCCAAGCCTTTAAACTCCAGGAGGCTCTGGCAGATGGCATGCTCGGACGAGGAGGCCTAAATAGAACACTGCTCCCAGAGTCCTCCCTGGGTCCGGGCATCAAGTCATTGCTACAGGTAACTGCCACTATGACCATCAACCTAAAGATACTCAAAAGCTAATGAAACATCAGGCTTTAATGAGATAAAGTCAAGTCACTTTGCTTGATGAGATTTCAGATTTTCAATGTTGAGTGGCACTAAGCCAAAATACCTTTTAAAAAACTCTGCCAATCTCCTCTCCTAGGAATCCAGTCTTGGGTATTAAAACTAAAGAGGAACTATTAAAAATAAGGGGAATCGGATTTTTGTTTGTTTGGTTTTTTGTTAAGATGACAGGCATAGTTATCAAAGTTGAAAGCATTTACTGGCAATTCAATAACAGCTTAAAATAGAAACATTGCCTCCACTAGGGAGGCTGAAGGTAGACTCTACAGTTTAAAGAAAATCTTACACTCCCTGCATCACTATCAACTACCTGAACCGGAATAAATCACGATGTTTTTGTCCGATCTATTTCAACAAACATCCTGCAGCCCTTCCTATGTACCTGTTAAGAGACAAGCAATGAAAAACCAATGTTATTAACTTTGAGCCAATTATTTACAGAATGTTACTTTCTAATTAATATACAATAAATGCACAGATGTGTAATGCCAGAGAAGTGCCCACAGTGAAACCCTGAAACTAGTAAATAGAAGTTTCAATATTTTATTAAAATAGCATATTCAACCACTGTAACCAATAATACATTAACTTTATTCCCAGAGTACGCACAACACAGTAGTGATTCAAAATATCCTTATCCATGGTAATCAATGAAAATATCTCAAATTCAAGTGTACAACTAAAACTAAACCTTTGAAAAAATCTCTCCTTTAAAGAATACATAAAGCTCTCATACAGAATTCTTTTAAACTCCTCTATACTTAGATGTCAGTGTCTCTCACCTGACAATACCACTAGCTTTTTTTCTTATGCATAGTAGAACATCTCATATTTTATAGTACCCATTTTATAAATAAATTGGCATTTTCCATCCCGTTTGTGTTTATCTTCAGCTTCACAAAGAAACCAGTAAATAAAACTGTCAAGGACAGTCACAACAAAATGATCTCACAGCAAGATATAAAACTTGGAGATACTAAAAGATGCTTCTACTCTAGTTTACATAAAAAGACAGATTTAAAAAGTGCAAGGCAAGATTTGCAGGGGAAAGGGAATATTTGTTTGTTATCTTTAGGCACATCCACTTCTTTAAAGCAAGCTTCAGAATGAAATTCCAGTTTGTTCTTCATGATACCTGTTTCAAAGTCTCTCTCAAAAAAAAAAAAAAAACCAACCCAAGAAGAAAACAAAAATTACATCCGTCAAATGTCAAGCAGGGAATTTCCTGTCCAACTAATAGTCTTCAGTTATGTCTTGTTCTTCCTTTTTTCATCCTTGCAGGTTTTGGTTTGGGAATATACTGATTGTTCGCCTGATACTCAAGCTCTTTACGGAAGTAATGAATTGCTTTATTCAAACCTTCTTCCAATGGGACCTGTTCCCAAAAGTGAGGAGAGAATCATATCATTCTAAGTTCACATCAGCTCTTTTCACAACAGTATTTTTTTTTAAATACAGCTATCAATAGACTGCTAGGAAGTCTCATTCTTAGCCAATGTAAGTATTAACAGCACCACATACTGGTTACATCTCTGCACTGCTAATGGATGTTTAAACAGGTATATTTTCTGATTTAGTAAGTCCAAAAACCCAACAAATTTAGATCTCAGATGGTTATGACTGGTCTGTTTAGTGTCAAAACAGACTTACATAATTGTACTTTCAATTCCTAATACATTGAAAGAGATAAGCACACGGAAATTTAAGCCCCTTCTGTTTTTAATGATTACAGATCCTTCTGTTTCACAGAATCTCACAGAATGGTACATACCACAGAAAAGTATAAAGGTAGTGGTTTGGGTTTTTTTGTTTTTTTTTTTTTTAGTTTTTATTCCTTCAGCACTCCACTGATATACAGATAAAGGGATACAAATTATCATCCAGTATCTCATTTGATATTCTTAAATCCTACAGAAATAAATGTAATTCTTCATATTCTATGCCTGTATTTAAACACTACAATTTGTAGACAGGAACAACAGAAATACTACCCACTTTTCACAGGAGCCATATGCTCTGACATGCTTCCTGATTTCATCATTGATACAGGAGGATAACATAGCAGCAAAAAACCCCAAACCTACTTGCCTTAATGTACCAACGCTGTATTGCTACTTCAGAGTAAGTTTTGTTACTGACTGGGCTAAACACAGAAGGTCAGAAGTATGAGTTAAATATTTTAAGCTTTTTGTGATTGTAACACTTGCCTTCATCCTTGTGCTTTCAGGCACAGTCTATTAATATCAGGTGCCTCTGTGAATTCTTTCAGAAGGGTCTGGAGCTACCTTTTTCTATCAATAGGCTTACATTTACTAGACAGGTTCACATGTTTCCTGGAAAGATTTTTGTCTGCAAACCTAAAGAAGCCTACAAACCACTGTACTAGCTAGAATGGGGAGCTGGCTAAAAAAGTCATGCCCCTTCTGGGGGTTAAGTAGACCTTACCTCCCCAAACAAATCAGGTCTTATCAGCTATGCCTGGTTATACACAGTTAACTTCACCAAAAAGGTTGAGAAAGGAAAAAACCAGCAACCACAGGCATTTTGCATTTCTTGCATATTAGCTGTGCAGAACAACCACAATCTTGACATCACCTCAGACGGCTGATAACTAACCTTTATAGAGTTGGACAGACATTATTGTGGGTGGTGAGATGTTAGACTAACGCCGAGTATGTTTCAAGTTTACCAACACACAGAACAAGCCCTGAACATCTCCACCATATAATAGCTGTAGTCCAAAATAAGGGTTTCTTATTCTGGTTTACTTCAGTCCACCAGAATTAAATAGAAGTATAATTTCTCTCTGACTAGCTTCTGTTTTGCCTGAGTTTCACATACTTCCCTTTAAACAAACTCTAAAACCCAGAACGTTTTTCTGGTGCTTGTATTTCTCCCTATTAATCCAAATAAACTTTTTGGCTACATTGATGTTACAGATAATCTTAAAAATAGTCTTACTCCAAAGATTTTTCTAAAAATATTTTAATTAAATAAAAGCAATTTTCTCCTTCCATAATGCATGTTACTACAACAAAAGAGGAATAAGGATTGCAGCAACAACAGCAAACTTATTAGCTCCCAGAACTATGTACCACATATTTCAAAGGATTCATCAGGCTTACAGAAAAGTAGACACTGCATAATATACATGTGAAAAAGTTAAGATGTCTATCTTAATGGTTTTTTTCTACTTAAGTCTATTACAAATGCTAATGCTAATTGGCTCTTCTGCATGGCACAGGTCATACAATCTTACCCAGCAGTTCTTGAACCGTGAGCTCGGGCAACATGCGAGAGACAGCCTTTTAAACAACTGTCCTGGAGATTGTGTTAAGCAGATATTCTGGTAACTTAAATGTATCGTTATCAGGTATGCAAGTCCTCCCTCATACCCCTGTGCCTCCCTGTGTTTCTGCACACAACAACAGTAATACAGTTGTACGTACCACAGGTTCCCAGCCAAGCAATAACTTGGCTTTTCTGATGTCAGGTTTTCGTTTCTGAGGGTCATCCTGTGCTTCTGAGAGAAACTGGATTTCACTCCCACTGCCTGTAAAAACAAGAGACTGTGCATTATCATCCGCAATTCACTATGCTTTGCATTTACATCTTTCCTACCTATTGTAGCATCAGGTCTTTCTGCAGCTTTCTGCTTCGTAATTCTATCATGGAAATGCTTTCCACAGACACAGCTGCACTGCACGCAACAGCTGGGTGAACCAGCTGTCTCGCAGCACCACGGATTCACAAAGCATTTCACAAAGATTTCAGCATGAATTCACAAAAAGGAAGTTATGCTTGACCAGTTTAATAACCTTCTATGATGAAATGACTGCTTCAGTAGGCAAGGGCAGGGCAGTGGATATCATCCGCCTTGACTTCAGTGAGGCTTTTGACACTGTCTCCCATAACATCCTTACTGTGGACGGGATGAGCAGACAGTGAGGTGGATTTTAAACTGGTTGCACAGCTGGGGCCAGAGGGTGGTGATCAGTGTCACAAAGTCTAGTTGGAGGCTGGTAACTAGTGGTGTACCCCAGGGGTCAATACTGAGTTGCTGATACACCACAGGGCTGTGTTGCCATCTGAGGGACCTCGAGAAAGGAGGCTGGAGAAAAGGGCTGACGGGAACCTCATGAAGTTCAACAAGGAGAAGTGCGAAGTCCTGCACCTGGGGAGGAACAACCCCAGGCACCAGTACAGGCTGGGGGCCAACCAGCTGGAAAGCAGCTTGGCAGGAAAGGACCCAGGTGTCCTGGTGGATGCCAAGTTGAACATGAGCCAGCAAAGTGCCCTTGCCGCAAAGAAGGCTAATGGTATCCTGGGCTGCATTAGGAGGAGTGCTGCCAGCAGGTCAAGTGAGATGATCTTTCCCCTCTACTGAGCACTGGTGAGATACATCTGGAGGGCTGGGTCCAGTTCTGGGCTCCCCAGTATGAGAAAGACATGGACATACTCAAGAGACTCCAAAAAAGGGCCATGGAGATGATGAAGGGACTGGAGCATCTCTCCTATAAGGAAAAGCTGAAACAGCTGGGACTGTTCAGAGCCTGGAGAAGAGAAGGCTAAGGAAGGATCTTATCCATGTAGGTAAATACCTGAAGGGAGGGTACAAAGAGGACAGAGCCAGGCTCTTTTCAGTGGTGCCCAGTGACAGGACCAGAGACAGTGGGCACAACCTGAAACACAGGAGGTTCCCTCTGAACATCAGGAAATGCTATTTTCCTGGGAGGGCGACCCAGCACTGGCACAGGTTGCCTGGGGAGTCTGTGGAGTCTCCAGCCTTGGAGATACTCAAAAGCTGTCTGGACATGGTCCTGGGCCACTGCCAGCTGTAGGTGGCCCTGCTTGAGCAGGGGGGTTGGACCAAATGACCCTCAGAGGTCCCTTCCAACCTCAATCACTCTGTGATTCTGTTAGCCATTTTACATTGTAAAAGGAGTTTCTTCTTTCTTCTTTGCCCCTACTCTCCAGTCTGATTTAAATAGCCAAACTACTAATTGCCCTTCCTCATGACAATACACAGAAACAGGACAATTTCTCTAACCAAATCTAGCAAATAGTTTACATGCCATGTTCCTGTGGGATTTTACGGATGTAGAACTAAACCGCCTCTCTGGGAAGACTGAAACAGATCAAGTTGTTTGTGAACAAACAGACATATGGAGGTAACAATTATTCTATGTGCCTGATGGGTTTGGTGCTGTGATTTTCAATTTCCTTCCTTGATCTGTGGATTCACATAAGTTTTCCAGAGGGGATAGTCTCCTATTAGAAACATTACATGCATCATGTACGTACTTCGGTACTGTTTGAACTTGTCTTTTTCAGATCCCTCAGAAGCACTTCTGGAATCTACGGACTTAAAACCCTGGCTAATGGCATCAGTATGTTTCATATCATTAGGAAGCCACACTAGAAGACTAAGCACAGCCCTTCTCTTCCATTCTTGAGAGCTCTGATTTGCTACAGGTATCAGAGCAAGAATGCAGAGAAAGCCACAGTGTTTTCTTCCCATCCACGTACAAGGGAGGTACTGACAGCCCTTACAAGCATCACTGGTAGGTCAGTGAAAAGTAGAGAAAGACTGTCACCACAGCATGAGGTTTCTAATCGTAGGTGAAGGAGAACAGCCTGCATAATTGTGAAGAATCACCTTGCTGAAGTATCTGTATTTCAGCTAAGATGTTATGCAAGACATTTTCGTTCATGTGTTTTACATTTCATTTATGTATTGTACTTGTGCCAAAACAAAGATAAAAAATGCATGTGTTATACAAAATAATGGGTACAGATTGCACAGATACACAGAAAGAATGTACTCAATCTACTGTTCATGCAATATTTTACATACAATTGAGAGTATTTGGATTATCTTATTAATATTTAATTATAGGATCAGGCTACAATTAAATGCCTTTGATAAAGTTACTAAGAAATCCAAAGACCAATTAAATTATCCGTATATTACACACACTAATCAAGTAATAATCATCTAACGACAATAAGTACTTCATAAGCTTTACTAAGAATTACTTATCAAACTCACCAACAAGTTTTTTAATTAACTGGGCAAATTCTAGGATGGTGTGCTCTTCTGGGTTTCCCTAGAAATAGAAGGGATATTCATTACAATAACAAACACCTTACAACATGCTAGCTTTCTGACATGAGACAATTCTAATAGGATCATGTTAAATTCTTATAAATCTACACATTATGCCTTATTCCTACTTTGATGAAAAAAATGTAACTTTGACAAGCTCTACTCATTAGAAAAGTTGCCCTCCATTACATTTGCCTTGGTAATTCAATGTATGTAGGGGGTGCCCAAAAAAATCAGTCTGTAAACAATGGGCAAATGCACCTCAGTCACAATAAAGGCATATGCCACTCGGCAGCCCACAAAACCACATCATCAGTTTGAAATCTGGATTCAGGGACTTTGCTGAGTTGAGGACAAATGATGCAAATGAAGAAGTATGCTAAATTCTCACTTCATCCAAAGTTAGGAAACCAAACTAATTTAGCTGGAAGCAATTGCTTCCATATTTACTACAGCTTACATATCAATATGTATAAGGGCTATTTGCTTTCCTATACAATATTCCTTTTCTTAACTTCTTTTTTAACCAATTTGCACATGAACTCCTGATGAACATTTCAGGACAAAATACTGAAAGCTTCCTGTTAGCATTAACTCACCTTCATCAGACTTAATTCCCTCTATCCCTAGCTTTCCTTATTGCAAAACTGTTCTTTACTACATCTTGTTTGACCTAAAGCTGAACATTTAGGTACATACAGATTTATACACTGAGTTTTCTGGGACAGAACATGCGATGGGGTTTAAAAATATAAGCATTTGGATAGAAACATAAAAATGAATTCATGGCCACAGTAAAAAAGGACAATCTAGTGAACAATTGCCCCACAGAGTTGAATATCTGATTTGGCAAAAGTTGGTGTACACAGAAATGACCTGGCATACACAATCCTTTTTCTAGTCTTATATACACTGCTAAGAATAAGGTGACAACAAATGGGGAAGAACAAAAATCTTATAAGAAAAGTTAAGTTCTAAGCAGCCTTAATCAGTATTAGAAAATTATACCATCAAATACTATCCCATTTTCCTCTAATCAAGGCTAGTATGAAGTGATTTCTAATTATTTGGAGCTAAGTATTCCTTCATGCTTTTTTTCATTAAACCCAGACTTCAATCATTTCCTTAGTGTATTTTGCGTGTGTCCCGTGTCCACTGTCGTGTCCCCCCACCCCCCCAGCTCCTATTTTGATCGTGTTTTTCCATATTTTAATTACATAAATCTTTTTGCTAAAACAAACAAAAAACTCTAGAAAATTTATCCTGTTCTTGGAACAACAAGATCTCAACATCTAGGGACTTAATCTTCTTATTTATAAAGGAAAAACATGGAAGAATACATTATTCATAATGGAAAGAGCTTTTTTTCTCCATTTGTTTCTTCTACAAATCAGCACCAGTGATGAAGAGGAAAACAGAGGTGATATTGGCCACTGCATAGTAAACACAGTAGAGTGGAGCTCTCATACTCACCAAGTTGACAGGACTGCTGACATTGCTGTTCATCAACGCCACCAACCCATTCACAAGATCACTATAAAAAAGCAAGAACAGATTGAGGCAATTTCCACTTCCCTATAAATATTATTTTTGTCTAAAAAGAGAGCTGCCTCCTCAGAGCTCTTGTGAAGCAGACCAGGCAGCTGAGGAATGCTGAAATCAGATTTACAGTGTATACTCCAATGGGTGCATGTTTTCTTGGCTGTTTGTTCCACAGACCCTATTGTAAGACCTACTGAACTGGAAGTTAGTTTGAAAGGGCGATTATCTTTGGGATACACTGGCTATAGTTCACCTGAGCATATGAAAGAATACAAAAAAATAAAGTTACTAAAAAACAATTAATACTTCCTCTTCCCTCCAGTACCCAAGCATATTTAGAGGCCCATTTCCAACACATTTCAAACAGAATAGAGTAAGCTGTAATACAGAGGCAGAAGACCACCACTTGCTTTGCAGTTTGTTGTTTGAATTGTATTCTCGCTTTCAGAAATTCTTAAATCAAGTTTGTTAAAACCCAGTATTTTGGTGCTACCTCACCCCAGCAAAATAATCCAAAGTTATTTTGGATTATCGACAACAAATTTAACAGCTCTCTTTCATTATGTTTCATAATCAGGAAAGGAGTAGCTATTTTGAACTGATGGGGTTTCCATAGCTTCTATCCCTGCTATTATTACTTTCAGCAGAGAGAAAGAACACTTCCAAGCGCAGAATGATTAAAACAACCCAGAAGCCTGCCACCAACCCAGAAGTTTAGCTAGCACGACAGAACAAAAGATTCTGAAGAACAGATTCACTTTTTTTAGTGAAAGTACCTGCTGGCATTGCTTATACTGCAAATATGAGCTACAGCAATACCCCCTCAACTGGTTCCTTCCCCAAGAAGGGGACACGGGCATGTACAGCAGACATGCTGACCACAGCACCCCCAGAGACACGAGGTGGCAGCATTGCATTAAAATGCAAGGAGGGACAAACCGCTCTGCGTTAAAAACTTACCTACCCCTTACTTGCTGTTCCTTGAAGGAAAGAACACATTAATATTTCAATTCAAAGTTATAAACTAACTAACGTTTTATTCCTTGGTACTTTAAAAAACTTCAGTGTCTCCCTTCTGGAAGTAAAGCTGGACTAAGAATGAACATAATTTCTTGGACTAAAATGCACATGCATACAAAGTTGGCCAAGCTCAAAGAGCCATCAAGTGAAGTAAATATCAGACAGTACAAACAAGGCTTACCTGACATACTGGAAAGCTCTTGTCTGAGTTCCAGGCCCATAGACCTAAAACCAGATGAAAATTAGAAAAGTTACATACATATAAAAGTCCTCTTGAGCTCAATTATCTTCTCACCATTCTAGAAAAACATCCCAAGGAAAAAACACCTGAGACACAAGCTCAGTGTTACAGGAATAGAAAAAGATGTGCTTGCAGAATCTTTGGCAAAGTATCAGTTCTCTGAAGGTCTTCTTCCTCTTGGACAAGTCTCCAGTAAACATATCCTTAGGCATTTTGTTATCCAGACTCTGCATGTAGGAAACATTCTCGGGGATGTAGGACAGAGTGATGCTTTGTCCTCTCCTGGAATGCTGAAAGAGGCTGCAGCATGCACTCAGCCAGAAAAGAGCACCAAATATTTAAAGCAAACCTCAGACTACTAAGATGTGGTTACGACAAGCAATTTTTGTTCACTCATTAACTACAGCCAACTTCAAAGAGACCACCAAACGTTAGGGGTCCCTAAAAAAATTGTCAAGAAAAATATCCCTGCAAGTGTATAAAGTAATGAGCACAAAAAAAAAAAAAAAAAAAAAAAGGACATAGCTCTAAATATTACTATCTGGGGAAATGGGAGGTAGAATTTCTAGAGGATATGACTCCCAAATTCACCTGTACAGATTTGTACCAAAATCTTAGAAGGGCAAAAAGTTTTTTTCAGATTGTGTGTGCTGGCACTTTGGAGCAAGCAAGTTGTTTTAAGTTCAGACATTAAAGTATACTTAAGTGTACATAATGGTAACAGATAATATTTTTTTCACAGTTTTATCACGTGCAATACTAAAGTCCCTAGAACATGAGTGCTTAAATTCTGAAAGCTATCAGTAGGCATATTTAAGTGGCAAAACCACTTCAGTTTAACTGAGGACCCACACATCTTACCATCAACCTGCTATGACAGAAAAGCTTTTTGGAAGGGCAGAATAGAAAGCATGTTTGTTCTCCCAGGGGACAGGAAAGACAATACAATTGGTATACATGCTGTCATGTGTCACTTGGTAAGCCTGCTGCTCTCTGAGGCCAATTCAGAGCCAGAAGAGTTCACATTTCAGTAGGCATTGGGTAAGATCAGGGGTTTAAGAGTTTACCCAATAACTGATTCTGAGAGGAATGTACCAGAACACACTGACAGCCTGATGCACTCCCAAAGCAATCAGGAAGCAGATTTGATGTGTGTATATAAAGCATCCTGCTTGTTTTCTTTTAGCTTGTGGGATAAGTTTTAAGATAACAAAGGCATTTGTGCATGATTTCTGCAAAGTCATCTGTGTGTCTACCTTTCCTATGTGTAGGCAGTGGCTGGAAAATACAATGAAGTTTCCTCCTCCTGGTTTCTCTCAATACCTCCCAATTTCTCTTAATAAACTCCTCCTTTACGATAATACAAAGCAACAATGGTCACATCCTATAATTCCTTCAAATTAAAGACATTGTTTCCTCAAGAGATTATTTACTCCATTTGAAAAACTACTTTGACTGAAGAGATTGAATACATTCAGTTTCTAAAGAGGTCAACACTCAGTATTCCTGTCAGCCAAATTCTGTGATGATGCAAGGGTGAAATGTTTTTTTTGGTCTCAACTACTGCTTATTGCTGATAATTCATTTTATTTGACCTGGTCAGCTAAACAACTCATCCCTCAGTTCTTTTCTCATATTCAGTAATTTTCAATGTCAGGCAGTTCCTCCCTGCAGAGCAGTGATGTTGGGCACAGGTGAGGCACTGTCTGTATTGCTAAATTACCAACAGCATCTTTGGCAAAGTATTGGCCTGTGCCAGCTCTTGCTCTCCCACACCATGTTGTGACATTGCTTAAGCATTATCAAGAGCCAAGGACCATTCACAGCAAACAGTCTGGTTGGGGCAACTTATTTCAGCAGGAAAATTTAGCTGTATAGATGTGGGTCATGCCAACCAGTTTGTCAATGGTAATAAAAAGAAGTCCTGGATGGCTTTATTTACTAATATGCGACGTAGCTTGAAGGCCCTTAATGTTACGTTATACATAGAAAATTTAGGTTGATGTCCAAGCTTGCAAAAAGACATTTAGATGCCTAACTTTTAAAATGGTTCAGAGAAAGTTCCTCAACAGCAATAAGTACCAAAACGTGATTCTGTAAGCCGTGTCAACGCCATGTCCCCATAGAAGAGCTGTAACAGACAGAGATTCAAGTTCAGGATGAATAAAATACTTTCTCAGATAGCAACTGGTAGCCTTCTTTCTCTCTGGGAAAGGAACACTGATACCATCCACAGAGCCCATCTTTGGGTATATAGTTCTATACTTTTGCACCTGATATACTGAAAGACTAGATTTTTAGTGTTGGGGAAGAAACCTCAGTATTTTCTAAAATCCATCCTCTTTCATAGCACATGAGGAGATGGCATAAAGACAAACAGTTCTTCACAACACTGAGAGGTCATTACTTACTGTTAGTGGTTCTCCCTGGAGAGCTTGTAGGATAAAATTACTGACAACTCTACCATCATTCATATGCATTCGAGGACCAAAGGTATTGAATATTCTGGCAACCCTCACTTCAACTCCTTCCTGTAGGCAAAGAAAAAAGAATTGTTACTACCTTAATAAGAGTGTCTTTCTTCCTAAAAGTGCAAATTAACTCTCCCTTGTCCAAAGGCTTTCTTAGAGAATTCCTCTTACAGCTTTAACAAGCATTGTTTTCTCACCATAAAATACTTCTAACCTCTCCTCAACACTACTGGAAACTGTAGTGCATACAGCAAGGTAATTTATACTAGCTCTCAGTTGTAATGCAAATTCAAAATCAGTGCTAGAACAGCTGATGATTTCAGCACATGCATTTTCTTCCAACAGAAACTTTAAGTTTTCCAACAACAATTTATTTCACCTGGGACTTACCTTCATTTTTTTTGCACGTAAGTGAAGCCTCACAATCACCAGATACAGTACCAAGGTAGCATTTCCAAATATTAGAAAAGTTGAACACTTCAGGTAAGTAGCTTTATGAATGCTATAAAGTGGCTTTGTAACCACAGCCACAACGTTTCTTAGCTCCCAGCAACTTATTAGGCTTAGTTTTTTCCAAGAAACATTTCTATCATTCCCAGAAGTCCTTTCTGCAGGATATTTTGCAAATCTTCAAAGCAAAATGCAACAAATATGTGAAACTGGAAATTGTCGGGACAAAACATTTTAACACTGGGAGACTGCAGACTGAAGTAATCTCTCTCTAGGTATTTTCTGATTATTGACACTTACTCATCTGGACAAGCCACAGTTCATGATAAAGCCTACAAGAGGGATGTTTGGCCTTTGTGAGCTGAAGCATGCACTTGGCTCCTGATGAGTTCAGAGCAGTGTGGTATGCTGTAAACAGATAGATGCTACCATGTGAGAGCGATAGCCACAAGGCAGGGAGGAAGATGTCAACTTCAGCCCAGGCCTGTGCATCCTCCTCGTACTCCCTGGTCCTCCCCTCTCCCAGAAAAAGCCATCCTTGTATCAGTCACAGGAAACACTTTCCATCTGAAGCAAACTTTGCACTGCTGATTCAACTGAAGCAACTGAAGTCACAACCACAATGTTGTGGAGTTGCAAGCATTCAGTTATTCCTTCAGAGGATACACAGAACATTTTGTATTTTCAATGCCTTTTACTAAGGCTTAAACCAATGCTTGCCATTTTCTTGGAAGACAAGCGTGTGGAAGATATGTGTTGTTGGCACATCTGTGGCTGAAGGGTGCAGCTCACACACTTCACTCAGGAGAGACCTGGAAACACATTTTTATTGGAAATAAGCACAGCTTCATGTACAAGAGAAACTTGCAGGAAAATCTGATCTTCTCTCTTGGGTCTCTAAGTGACTCATAAAAAGATGAATCCTCGAAGTTTTGTGAAAGCAATAGCATTAGCTTTTTACAGATGAGAGAGTGAGAGAGGCAAAAGGTACATTTAACACTTTAGCTATTACTTGGTGTTGAGAAATGGGAAACACCAAGTACTATAGGTAAAGCCCAACACTTCCTAGTACGGAAAAGGCCAAACAACATCCAGTTCTGTTTAACCGCAGGTAAGGTTTCACTCGCCACGATCAAACGTTGGTTATATTTGCAACTAAATTGTAAACTAGCAGTAACCAGGGAGGTAACTGCTGTGCCATAGGAAAAGCTACGGTCTTGGGTCTTCGTCACATAACAAGCTTGCATCCACAACAGAGCCAAAAAAATAACCTAACAACATCCACTTGGCCCTGCTGAGAGACCCTGGAAAGAGTAGAAGCCCCTTCCCATGCAAAACACATCAGCTGGGAACATATTCTTTATTTCCTATTAGCTAAAAAAGCATGGCAGTGTAACATGTCAAACGTACTTCCAGCAGCATATTGCAGAGCCATTCCCAATGCCTTCATTGTTTCTGGAAATACATACTCTGATAGCATTGCTCGTTCTTTCGTTTTGCCCAGCATTCTACCTTAAAAAGGACACCGACTCCTTCGGGGGGGATTGTATTTCATTTGAGCTTTCCAGATATTGCCATTAATAACAAGTACAGAAAATGAGGCACTTGGAAGCCAGTACTCAAGATAAAAATAACTCATTAAACAATGCTGACCAAAAAGCGTCTCTTGTACTGCACAAGCTACAGCAGCAGCCTTGTTTTCCAGTATTGGTTGGAAACTAGCAAGGGATCTAGAAAAGAAAAGCAACACATTCTCTATAGGCACTTACTCATAGCCACAGTGAATCCAGTATTTCTTTTCCCTTCTATTTATTTCCCTCCCCTCACTGTAATGTTGTCTTTTAAAATGAGTAACTTTTTATTTATAGTGTCATCTAGCAAAGCTTTTCTCTGCAGCCTACTGCTTTGAAAAAATCATTTGTGCCTGTAAAACTGGGATCTATCTTCTTAAAAGAAACTCTTCCACAGACAAAGAGATTTTGGAGCCACTAACTTAAAAATTGTCCTAAGTTTCCTTTCACCATTTCACGGACGTCTCCTTTGAAGTGATCTTTTTTCATGTTGATAACTCTACTCCTTTTTATATTAACTGCCTATGAACACTTATGGTACACTCTTACCTATGTCCTGTTACTCTGAATATCAACAACATGTTAATTATGACTACCTCCACCATATTCCCACTAGCAAAGCCAATTAAATCCCCAGATTTGTGGCAGTAAATCACATACAATATTTTATTATATCCTAGAGAACGGAGAAAAGCTTCTTTGGCCCACATTTACACTGCTAAACAAAAGAGAGCTTGAGACTAATCCTTGACCCTGAGATCAAACGTGGTCAGCTAGCTTCTTTCCTCACAGTTTAAGACTATGCCTTCCTATAGCAGATTAATCAGAGAGAAAGTTCCTTGCGCAATCCAAAAAAGAGCTTGGGAGCAAGCTAATAAATGCAGCATTGTGGGCTATAAAAACACCTTAGCTCACTCTATTATTTACCACGTTCACAGAGACCATGCCCGTACAGGTGGTGAGGGAAGACAGGAAAGATGCAAGAAAGACTGTTATGGCTTACAGAGATACCTCCTCGGAAGAAATACTCAGCTTATTCTATAGCTGTCAGTCAAAACGTAGCATTAGTTACACAGTCTCCCCTGCAAAACAAATTTGTCCATGGTCTTCAGCATGAGTCTTCGCCACTTAGTTCTAGAGATCTCTGCTCCAGAAAGTATCAAAAATATCAAAGATGCTATAACAACACCTTAATTTAAAAGGACATATTTTAATTTTATAAGCCTTTTAAGAAAACATATCTCCTTGTGTTGACTGTCTCAGAAAATAGATCAATACAGAATACAGCTCAAATGTCAAGAGGTTCTTTTAACTGAAACAGCTTGAACATATGCTGTGGCTGTAATTCATAAGGATATCAGGCAAGCTTCTCTTACTAATTAACACTTCCTTCTTTGTGAAGTCTCTGGATATATCTGAACAGCAAGCATGAATTAGACCTTCCTGCATACAAAATCAGGAAAGGGAAAGCTGCAATTGTCTGCTCTCCAGCAGAAAACTGGATTAAAAAAATCTGCCAGGGAAAAACCCAGACAGTTACATGGATATCACTGTGACCTGATACAAGTGTTTATCAATGTTTCAGCTAAAATTATTAAGATTATTGCCTGCATTGCTTGCTTTATTAGTCACTGTCTTACTGATTTATATTCTTTCCCACGTTTCAGAGATCATTAACTAACTCTCAAAATTTTGTTCCCAAAGCCCTGAATCGTAATCACAGAGGAATTACTAGCGCAGCATTCACCAAGATACGTGACGTGTTTAAGCTACAATACTCTACACTGAGGCTTGGTCCAAGGTATTTTATATGTATGCACTGGCTACTGTATTAGCAAAATGAGATTAACTCCTGGTTACTAACAGCTTTTTAAAACCGTTTTGCAAAAATAGTGATGCTGAGATCTGAACTTCATGAACAGTAAAGCTCCTAAACAAGCTAGGAAGCACATTCACAATCATCTGACTCTACTTTCGGCATAACGCAGGTTCCTGAACACAACCAAGGCATACCTCCAATAGTCTTATCTTATGGTTGAAATGTTACCATGCTTCTAAGTTCAACACTTCCCAGACTAGAGAAGATGCAACTTCTCTTCAAGGTCTCTTCATACCATTATTTATACCTCCCTCCTAAAAATATGTCCTATTTCTAGTACTTGCCTCAGCTTGCATACCTCTTGTACGTACTCTACAAGGCCAGTGCAAACAGCCACCAGCCTGTTCCACGAACACTTTGACAGGAGACATTGCCATTGGGAAGGGACGTGTATCCACCTAAGTGCATCTATACCTGAATTACTAGGATACTCCCTTCAGACAGGGCTTTTAACTATTTTACTGCACAACAAGACTTCTGAGCATAAGGCAGCAGATAATACAACCAGTGCACTAATACCCAGTGAATGAGAGCGGTATCAGTTTCCAGTAAGGGTCAGGAATACATGCAAACAAACAACAACATATACTCCAAACAATTTAATTTTAGTCATCTGCATAACAGAGAGTTCAGAGTTATACTCATGAATTAGGGTAACAATGACAGTTACAAGTGAAAGAAAATGCTTTACCAGTACTTTTAGAGCACTGGTGGCTGTGTGAGGAGGATGCATCTGATAGCCAAAAATAAGAGGTATATCAAATTGAAAAGAATATCAGAAACAAAACACACCTTGCATCAAAAGGTGCATGCTGCTATGGATATATTCTTATTCAAACACCGACTGAACTTATTGAAGTGAATCAATCTCCAAAAAAAGTCTGAAGTCTCGATAACTTCAAAATTGAATTTACACAACAGTGCAGCAATATCAAAACCAAAGAAGTTCTCCAATTACCTGAGGGAAATCAGAAGGTGGCATTTCTTACAGCACAGCAAGGAAAGAAAATAAAATAACAAAAAGCTAGAGCACAGAGACTACGGAAAGTATTCAGACTTTTCTTAGGAAACTGCCTGCATTTGTTTAGTCCACAGCTTTGATAATCACTGCAATACAGTCTTCTAACCTTGTCTATGGTACAAGGTTATTTCGCAATTGTTAACAGCACAGAGCACGTAGAAACAGTAAAGATATTAGCGCATTAGCAAAACCATTGTGTCTGAATACAGGCCAGAAGACCTGACAGTTTTTTCCTGTTTTATTTTCATATAATTTGGAAAAAGCATTACTCCACTGAGAGAAAAAAGTGCCTCCTATCATATCCGCACTATGTTTGTATTAGGAAGTTCTAACAACTCAGATAAACCAATACGATTTAGAAATAGATACTTAATGAAAGTCTCCACTTACAGAGGGGGTCCTATTACTAATGAAGCAGTGAAACAACAGGTTGCATTTTTATAATACTGCCTCAGTTACTTCAGTGTTCTCCTCCCCTTTTCACCTCACTTCCTCCAACTGAATGTAAGCAACAGATAGCTTTGGAAAACTATATGCCACTTCTGCATTTGTATAGGACCAAACACAATGTTTGGTTCATGTGCAGAGCTCCTACATGGCAAAAAAAATAATTATTATGGACTGCTCTAACAACTCAGTAGAAAATGTGCAGATCCATTAATTCAATAGGGCAGAGAAATGAAGGTTTTAGAAAATGTCAGGACTATCAGAAGGACTGTATGAGGCAAACTGGAACAAGCCAGTTTCAAAAGCTTAGCATTATTTATCTCTATTATTAGTTTGCAGGACTTAATTGAACTATGGGGAAACATTTTTATCTGTGGTTTGTCTTTTCCGAAGTGTAAAAGCCTATTTGTGAACCATGCAGTTACAATGGTTGAAAGCAGCACTGCTTCCTCTTTGGAAGTGGAGCCGGTTAATCAAGAAGATAAAAGTGACGAACAGCAAACAGTACTTGAAACTTTCAATGGAACTGCCACATTTATTGAGAATGTTAATATAACTGTGACTGTGTGACCTCTCAGACTTTGCAGAGGAAATGAATTGTGGACAATTTTTTTATTTTCTTTCTGAATTTCACTGACTTGGTATATAACAACTCAGATGGGACACTAGTTGTGGCGCTGACCCCTGCGCTTCAGGGGTGTCAATGCCCTCTCAGTCAGCAGCGAGAGGGGCTGCAGCATCTCAACTTGACCTTACGGGCAGCGCCCAAGGTGGCTGACTGCCTGTAGCATCTTACAGACTCCCCTCTCCAACCTTCACCTCACTAATATTCCTGGACGTGAAACTCCTCTGCATGGCTTCGAAAAGCTAAAAGGATCCATGATAGGTCTTACAACTACAATTTAGCTTTGGCCTGGCACACATCCAACAGTAACCACCATCTTTGTCATTAAAGGACTGTTGTCTGGGCTTTTGACTATGGCCCTGAGGAAATGCAATGCTGCTTCTCCTCCTGTGCTGTCAGAACCACAAATAACTCAGTTCCATTCTTCCACAAAATACCTCAATTCTGCATCATTTCTTAAGCAAATTGCTAGCAAACTTCATGTGACAACACCAAAAGGAGAATGCTGCATGCTTAAAAATAATCTATATTGAATATCAAGGAAAGA
The DNA here is from genome assembly GCF_964188355.1 of Buteo buteo. Classification (NCBI taxonomy): domain Eukaryota; kingdom Metazoa; phylum Chordata; class Aves; order Accipitriformes; family Accipitridae; genus Buteo; species Buteo buteo. Next base: position 4,786,586 of record NC_134195.1, on the reverse strand, counting down.
AAACAACAAGCAATAATTAGAGAATACGGGATGAACTCCCAAAAGACATTAAAGCAAACTGCTTTAATTCAACACAGCTATTTGTTTTCTGATTACTCAGTAACTACCTGGTTATTCACTATCCAATGGATTTTCAGTTGCAATTCAATCAACAGTTTTCATTACCCCTACATTTTACATCAAGGCTTTTTATGATTACTGAAACCAACTCAATTTGTGAATTAAAGATTAGGGGGAAATTACAACTCAATATAAACCAGAAAATCACCCTTGTGTTGCAACTGCAATGCACTTTTATATTTAACAAATTTCAACGTCAGTTTGCATGTGTTATTCTCTCACATTAATGTAATAAACTTCACCTCTAACATGTCTTTCCTTTCTCCTGTTACCTATTATTTTTGGCACCTTGAGTCTTCACAGTCCTGGTTATAGAATACACTATAATGCAGAGAATAACACTTGTCCAAAAGTTACACTTAATATTTGATTACGATAACTCAATTCACTCCTATATGCTTAGAAAGGCATCCAGTGGGATTCTGAATTGGAAGATCTAAGCTATTCTAAGGCAATTTCAAAACTATCACATCACATCAGGTACAACTAAGCCCATTTGCTACCACCGAAGCTTGCAGTTGGCATGAAAACAAGGATGAAGAAAGTGGAAGGAGATGAAACATTTCCCCGCAACATTCCACGGTGAACTGAAGTGTTGCTTCCACTCTGGAGAATTTCCTTACAGATCAACAGTGTAAAAGCAGAAGTTAAATCTAGTTCACAAAGCACCCTTAATAGGCTAAGCGTTTAAAATGCTGTGTATTTGTATTTACAACATGCCTATGCAAACATACCAGATCCCTGCCATGAAGGTAGTGTCAGGTTCTGACTAGTATTTAAATTAAACCAGAGTTGGACAATACATGAATATTTGGATTTCCAGGTAGCTCCATAATTCCAACTGCAATTTTTTAAAAAGTTAAATGCATACTGAATGGCAACTCCTGAACAAAGCACAAAATTCACATTGCAGTACTACGTGCTGAAACTCCCCTTCCCCCTCTTTATTCGCCCCCGCACCTGTATGTTTTCTCCAACTATATATGTCCAGGAAGACCTTACTTGCATTTGGAAAATGCTGTTCATTTTGGAAAATGGTTGTATTACCTTATCTAGTAAAGCAGAACTTCTGTGGAGGAGAAAAATTACTAGCTGTACAATCATATCACATCTATAGCAAGTCACAAACCTGTATATTAAGTTTATGGAAAAAAGCACTTCAGAAGGACAGGAAAGGATAGGCAGAATAGTAACAAAGATAAGAGTACAGAATGGAGAAAGCAAACAGATCGACAAGCTGTTATTATAAGAGAGTTTCAAAGCTATGCCTTGCATCTTGTTAAGGCAATTGAGTGAACTGAAAAAGGCTTTCCAGGAGGGAGTGCTAGCAAGCCCTGCAAAAGAGATGAAGGGAATTCTGAAGAAGTCTGAATCACAGGATGCAAATGAGTTCCCAGATGATCAGGGCAAGGAACTAAAGCTTCCTGTGGCTTGAGAAAAGTTCCAGAAGTAGGTACTTCCACTCACACTACGGAACATGGCTGACCTACGCTCCCACATGAATTTATGGAGGAAGAGCTGCTTCCAGAAGCCTATAGCAAATATCCTCTCAAACCACACACTCAAGTGCCTCATGGGGATGAGATGAACTTGTGTACGTGCTTTGAATTTGTGAGCCCTGCATTTCTCCAGCAAATGTTTCACCCCCCACCTCTCCTTTCAAGCAGATGCTTATATATTACTGAACACTACTACCGCCCTTGGACTCTTTGATAAGGAAGTACTGCTGGGCTTGTTTAAAGACAGCAGTTGTAAAGTGGAGATAAAAATCAAGAAATGCTTAATTCATAGGGACAAAATAAGAGACCAAAACAATGTTGCCAGCAGAAAAGAGTGCACCAAAAAGATCTTGGTCAGGACAAGCTACTGAGGAACTCCGACAACTGTGAATAGAAGTCACCTTTGACTAGATTCAAGAACTGTTCTGATTCAAACAGCTTGTCTGGAACTATAATGTAGAAGTTAATTTTTATATTTTTTTGAAACATGATTAGGTGTTTAAGGTACCTAACAATGTGCATGATGACGGAAATCTTTGGAAGAAATGACAAAAAAATTCAGAAATAAGTTCGCTTCCTTCTTCTTTTAATTGAAGCTGAGAAGATTCTGGAAATATTTTAGCCTGAAATCTTGTAAATCCAATTGTTCTGGGCTAGGTCACTCCTATCTGAAAACCCTCCTAAAAGCAGAATACTTATTTGCATAGTAGAAGTCAGACCTTTCCACTAGCAAAAGATAACGTTTCCTCCAATAACAACAGTGTATCATCTAAACTCTGAAAAAAACCCAAACAAAAACCCAAACCAAAACAGCTCAACAGTGTTTCAGAATATATGTGAATGTGGGACAAGCTTGGGCAGACTTCGCTAACCCATGATAAAGCACAAGAAATATCTCATAGATCTGCCCCTAGGACAGAGAGCTCATTTGCATCATGAGTTTTCACTTACTGTATGTGTGCATTGCTGTTCCACCTTATGTACCTTTACTATCCTTTGTAAATCCTGCATAAAATTTATGGGATAGTATCATGACTCATCCTGTGGCTTTAAGATACAGCCCATGGTTTTCAAAATGACCTACAGTCTTGCCCTTCTAAAAGAATACTGCAGTGTGTATCACAAACTTGCAAAAAATTCAATACCCTACAGCACAAGAATTTCTCGTAAGAACTACAATATTCAACTGCGAACCGATTTCCAGACCCATGAGGAATATCTTGCTACAGTGAAGTATAGAAGACATCATCCTGAACAAGAGCAGTACCACCATGTTGGACCTTAAATGATTTAAGAGAACAAAGGAGACACGAATCTCTGCCTTCTCTCTGGCTGAAGAGATGAGAGAAAATTACTACAACCTCTGTACTAAAATACCATTCCTGAAGTCTTACCACTTAAGTTTAATTCTGTTTTCAAGGTTTTTAAAAGCACTTTGTATTTTATCATTTAAAGGTTTAAAATTCTACAGAATATATTACATTTGATTTATACCTTTGTATATTAAGGCTCCAAACACCAAGTAAGAGTGATATGATTTCTTTAGTGTGCCACATTTTCTAATTGAAGTCTCCTAGAGACTAGATGAACAGCAATAAAATAAGATTCACATACAGGTAAAGAGTCGATGCCGGGTTAGTTAATGATGAGTTTCTACTTGTTGATTATGAAACCCAGGGAAACTGGCATGTATTATTTCACAAACATATTTTAAATGGCATTTTATCCTCATGTTACTGTATTTGACTGAAAAAGTGCACTACAAAGCTAAGTATTTGTATCTTCCGTTAAGGTCTATGTTTATACCTACATAATTTTAAGACATTTCTAAAGTGATTTAAAATACATTGCTCCTATGTAGGTACTCGTTATATAACTTCCTCATTTTTACCTGTATATTCTGATTTCAGTTATGCTCATTAAACATTTCACATTTACCAGTAATGGCCCTATTCAGCAAAGCACTTCTCAGCATAGGACCAACTTAAAACAACTCTTATCTGGTTCCCAAATTAGTAACGTCACCTCAGTTTAATCTGTTTAAAAACTATTTATGATACTGAAAGACACATTATGTCTATTAAGAAGACTAAAGCACATTTTCTTGAAGAACACTCCTCATCTGAAAAAACACAACAGATGGGACCAATAAAACTTTTGCATTACAGAAAACAGATTTTGCAGCTACAGTATGTATGAGCACTCCTACTCAAAACATTCTCTTTTGCTCTCCTACCCCTAAATACGCATGTTCCAGTTCTGCCATACATTTGGCCTTCATTAATTACAGAAAATCCACTGAATCTGATACAAGTTTAATACCTGCTTCATGTATGCATAGCACATGGTCTCTGCAACCCGCTTTCCTTCATCATAGCAGGCTCTTGGACCTATTGGATTCACATGGCCCCAGTAATCCTCATTTTGAGGGTGAACTTCAGGATCTATGGGGGGAAAAAAAAAATATCTTCTATCAAAAAAGTGACTATATATAATGAATCTTTCAGTAGATCACTGGTGTTATACAATTCAACAGCTTCTCTCTGAACTATGCATTTAAAAATATTAAGTTTCAACACCATTCCTTAGAAGCATATTCACTGGAACCATGAAAATGACAGTTACAGAAGATGTGAGATTAGTAAGATAACTGAGTGCAGGCAAACAACAGCCATCATTTGCTTTCCCCTAAAAGACTGTGCTAACAGAGGGTTAAATTCAACTGTTCTCTGTAAAGACAGACTACTTCAAGGGCACAAATACGACTCTTATCTAATGTAATTCAGAGGAAATATTATAGGTTACATAGGCAGCACTTTTTACTAGAAGAAAAAAAGGAAAGTAAAGCATCTTCAAGTTTTATAAAATAAGAAACAAGGAAAGAAAAACGGAGAAGTTCTGCATTTCCTAAAGAAGAAAGAGTAGAGCAATGTACCACAATGTGCTTGCTATGTTTCTTCTGTTTTATCCTAAGCATTTTTACTAGCTATCACTGGGCACAGACAATCAGGTTAGACAGTCCTTTGGTTTGATGCAGTACAGAAGTTATTGATTACAAAAAAACCCCACCCAACCAAAAATCTCCTAGGAATCTCTGTGTGTGTGCGCTCTATACACTTGAAACAATACAATCACTTTGTTACATTTCCCCACTTTGCTACCTGTGCTGCCCTATACTTCTTACTGGGTTTGAAATTTGCATACATTACTACAAAACTTTCAAGGGTTCCAGGCTAATTTTTGAAACAACTTTGATGATCAGTTCCAATTAAGCCTTCCAGTTTTTATGCTGCTCAGACATGATTACAGATGAATTCCTGTCATACAGGAGCCACAGAGCAATGGTAAATGAGGAGATGTTTCACATGACTATAAAAGCCTGTAGCATTCTTAAAAGGGCCCCAGAGGGTGCTGTGCTCTGGAAGGCCACTGCAGTTTGTCTCCCTTCTGGCAGAGGCAGCCCTATGAAGCACTTGGAAACTCTCTGTACAACACTGCTTTGAGAAATCCTGTGGAAACAGCTAACATACTTTCTGACTTTCTGTCCTTTATTTTTCAGCAAAATTACTTCGTCTGTTTAGTCAGAGTATAATGTGAGTAGACTCTCCTTGCTACATTGGATTTACTGATGCAACAAAGCCTGATAATAGGAGTCCCAAGTTTTCTACTTCAGCAGGCAGATTGCAGCAGAGCGGTGAGGCTCCAAAACTTGGGGCCTTTTTTAGCTGTTGGTCCCCTGTTCCAGAAGGGAGTTTGCTCAGTTACAGAAGAGTCCTTGGGGCTACCATTTTTCCCTGTGGAGCCTTACCACTGATTATCAAAGGCAAGGGAGGCAGCAGGAATCCTGCACAGGCTCAAGCCACTTATTTGGATAGCCAGTCATCTTGGTGATCTCTTGCTTGGATATTTGCTTTGAATCTTCTTGACTGAAGTTATTCCACCAAAAATGTACTCCTTGAGTTACGTTCATTGTCCTTCCTCACTTCTTCCTCACAAAGTTTTGTATCTTATTACACAGATGAGTATTTTTTGTTTGCTTGTTTGTTCTTTAAAGCCTAGACTCTCATAACTACTAATGTTCAGCAGGTGACTGTGCCTACGTTATCTCCATTAATCTTGCAATACTGCTATTATCAATTAGGCAAGTGTTCACAACAGCAAGAAGTTTCTCTAGCAGGCACATGATCTGTTACACACCCCAAGAAAGTATTAGAGTCTCACTGCATCCAGCTAGCAGTTCTATCAGTCATTCTCTCACAACTTCACTTCTTAGTAACAGTAAAAGGAAGATGGAGAGATATGGCACTATTGCTGAATATTACATTTTAAGAGACACCACAAGAGCCTGCATGCACAATCACTATTTTCTTAGCTTAGAGGTTATGTCCTTGTCTCTTACAATTTAGCAATCACCCTGGTGTGTAACAATACAACCCATAAGTGACTGGGAAAAGAGATGCAGATTTATTACTGAAATTATCTTTCTTCACACGTTTTCCTTATGGCATCTGGATTTTAATTAGAGTTCAACACTCAAAATTCCCCCGCAAGCCTTTGGAAAAAGACACATACACTAAGACATAGGAAAGTTACAGACAACAGTCCAAGCCCCCTTTTACCACTCTGACTAGAGATTCAAAGAAAGTACTAGTGCCCACATTCTAAACTGTGAGAAGTACATCTGATAAAGAAATCAAGCTAAGACAGTCATGAAAATCTATCATTCTATCCTCTGACAAAAGGTTTGTAAATACACTTTTACACAGTCACGTCTCAAGAGCTCTGAACACTGTTTTATCTGTCTTACCTCCATATACCTCTGATGTAGAGGCCAGCAGCAGCCGTGCTCCAACACGTTTAGCCAACCCTAAATTTTAAGCAACAGCGAAAGAACATAATTAGAGCAAGTGGAAGAATCTTTCAGTTAACTGCTTTAGTGTGATCCTGTTTTACATGCTTTTAAAGAGAATTCAATTTCTCTCACTAGATAAATCTAGCTGTAAATCACATTCATAGCTCCCACTCCCAAGCTAGAAAACCTGGGAAACAGCAGAGCAGCACCCACATGTGATGTGTTTACTTCTGGGACTTAAAGTTACACTGAACCAAGATCCAAGAAAATATATTACACTCTAAATAAAGGCCAAGGAAGAATAAACCAATCTAGTTATGAAATCAGGATCTTGAAACAACACCCTATATTATGATTACCAAAAAAGATAAGCTACATAAAGAAACTGATACAGAATAATGTTATAGGACAAAACCAATCATTTTCCCTTCATTATGCCCCTTTAAACTGCCCGGATGATCCTACCCATCACTCCAGATTATTCTGCACTCCATTTCAGTGACTTTCTGGCCTTCACGTTGGCAGGGCCAATCAAAGAAATCTCCCACCTATGCCGTACAACTGTCTGGTACCTCAATAGCTTCTAAATCACTCAATTCTCTGAATTGTACTCACTAGAGTGTCACTCAAATGAGAAACTCAGCTGAGCTAATGCCCATAACAACAGGATCACTGACACCCAGTTCAAGCTGCAGCATATACCAAATAGATCAAAGATGGGAGGAAAAAGTAGTGAAGGCTTGAGGCCACCTTTTCATAGGCCCATTCCCAGCATCAAAACCAATAGACAAAGCTGAAAATGTTGCCTTGTAATTATCTAGTATGAAGTTAGACAATAAACTTTCTTGCAGAATTTGCTAGCCAAGGCATGCACAAGAGGGTGCAGTACTCTTGATGTTTGGGATTTACAGAGCCAGCGCAGTTCCACCTAGTTGAATGTTTCCAGTGGTGGAAAGGAACAGTCACTCATGGCAAACGTGGGAATGTTCCACAGTCACCAGAGTGAGAAGTGAAGTCATGGACACAACTTTGCTATAAAAATCCCATGCTCTTAATTGTTCCTATGACTTCTATAACTACTGCACACTCAATAGCCAAGTTACAGGCATGAGGTTCTTGTGCTTTGACAGCCGAGCCTGCATGTTGTCAGAATTCATCTGCAGATATATCTAAAGGAAAAATACAAGCCTTCAAAGAGGGGAAAAACCCCCACCTTATTTTTCTTAAAGAAACAACTTTTAAAAATGTACAACTCATCTGCTCCATCCTCCCCTCTCCCCAATAACTCTGTCTAGGCTATATTATGTCAACCAAGTTAAGAAAAAAATTTCCACTTACCCAGCATGTTTAATGTCCCAATAGTGTTGGTCTTCAATGTTTTTATAGGATTATACATGTAATTTGGAGGAGAAGCAGGAGATGCGAGATGATAGATCTGGTCCACTACAGAAAACCAGAGAGGAGGGAAGAAAGCATTATTATTTTCCCATGTAACATATTAAATGAGAAAGCATTAGAGTCAAGAAACAAGTACTTCTTTCCGCATTTCCTAGCATTGGAACTCAGCACTTCCTATATTGCTACATACAGATGATATGTACATAAACCTGTTGTAACCCAAACACTTAATTTTTAGTAAAACAAAACCTAAAGCATAATATATATCAACACTGTTGACACAGATACAGAAGTCTGTGTGAGTGTTGACACCTTCCTCTTGTAAAAATTTTAGTTATGAGTACTCCAGAGATGTTTAGAAGCTGCACAAGTATATGCAACATTCTATTACCCTGAAGTTTTTAAGTGACTACCAGCTTCAGAGTATTTTTCTCAAATAGAAACCCAAGCAAAGATGGTAGAAACATTTTTTAATACCAGGAGGAACCTTTGGGGAAAAATAAATACTCTATTTTTATTAGTAAGCCACTTGTCAATGAAATGTTAGTGGGATTAGTATCACATTTATATTTTAAATATATATGGCAAGATATAGGCATGCAACTTTTGTCATTTCTCCTGTTACCTTTGTTCTATGCCGTACTTTGGATAATACAGCATTTTAGCTTAAAAAAAAAAAAATCAAATCCCTAATACAGAGATTCCATCCCCCCTGTCCAAGTTATGAAATATAATTAACCACACACACTAGACAGTACCTTACAATGAATGAATACTGATTCCTAACCTAATTTAAAATAAGGTAGCTTGGGTATTGGCAACAGATTGCCCAGGTAGTACAAGTCCCAATCTTAACTAATTATATTTGCTGCATTTCTGCGACTGCAGTGTAAACAAATGTAAAGAATTATATCACCCATAGGAAATACATATTCAACACAACAGCAAAATAAGAGACTAGTACAACAAAACTAAACAGTTACACCATTTTCATGAGCATAGACTAGATAAAAACCCAGGATTCTTTATTTAACAATTATTCCTAGCACAAGCATACAGAGAAAGAAAAGAACTAAAGCTGTAACATATTTTAAGTTCAAAGACCAAATGTATCATTAATCAGGGTTTCTTCCTCTCTCCACCTTTTTCTACTTTCATTTATTTCTATCTAAAGCTAAATGAATTGTGGTTTGCTGTCTATTCATCCAGTACTCAGGCTTTCTTCTTTATTTTCAGCAATTTACCCATTTTCATACAATGGTCTATTTCCAGAACAAGTGTCACAGTCTCTTCTATCAAGGTAGTTCAGAAGACACGCGTGGGTATGGGTATGATAAATGGTATTTGATACAAAGAACACAAGCACACAAGACTTCACTCAACTTTGGTTTTGTAACAGTCCATCAGGAAAGTTGCTATCTGTACTTCTGAACTTCAGAGCTCAGCTCATCCCAGCAAGTTTAAAGAACTGGAAAAAAACCCTCAATAAGCTGTGCAGTACACCAGAATCAGTCTTAGATATGAAACCTAAAAGAATCCCAAGATAGTAGTTGATTAACATTGGTAATCATGAAAATCTTTGGCAAATCCTAATTTGAGACCAGCTTCAGCATATCAGGGTTGCAAAATTCATTGCACAAGGTAAGGATGCAAAGGTTGGAGATACTACTATTTTCTTTGTTAAATTATAATAAAAACAAACCAATGAAAATGGGACTCATTTTCACAAGCAGTATCCGATACTCAACAAACCTCATCTGCAAGCCTTTCATAACACAACTATGGCAAATATAAAAATGTCTTTCTGTTTTCTATGTAACACAAATCACAGTTAGCCAGAACTACTTAGAAAAAACCAACAAACCCACAGATGAACAAATGCCAGAAAAATTAAACATAAGATCAAATTAGAGATAGTGATGCTTAAGAAATAAAAAGAACAAATCCCCTACACCGAAGTCATCCAAGAAAAGTAGTCAAAAGGTGATGTAAGAATTAGAATGGCAGGATGGAAAAAAGGGAAAGTATTTCCTTCTTTGTGTTACAAAAGGAAAGTTGGGGGGAGGGGTTTAAGAAGACTCGGCACTGAAACCTGAAAGAACCTGGAAAAGTCAAGGGTAGCTACTATTCTGACAGAAGACAATATCGCACGGCATAAGGCTGTCTTACTCTAGAACAGAACACTATTGGTCAAATGGTACACTCAAACATTTCTCTCAACTCTTTTCTCAGGTGTTTTATAATTAACAAGCAGTAGCAAATGACAGCAATACAGAATAAAGCTGTATTTTGACAATGAGAAGGAGCTGCAGGGAAAAAAAAAAAACCCAAAACGTTTTCCTTGCCAGAGATGCAGTCTTGCCTGTCTGAGTCTGGTTTGCCTCAATGTACTTTCTCCCATATGAATAAAGGCAGAAATAGAGCCCCGTGATGAAAAGGTTCAGCAAGAGCAGAACTAGCAGATAGATGGAAGATGAGGCATTTGCCAAGTGTCAGGTGGCCATCTTCTAGATCAAAGGCACAGGCAGCCAGGCAGCTCTAGGACTTTTCCCTCTTGCCCAGGAAGACATCTTTAGACTATCTAGCCTTAGACCAATTAAAAATGACACTGTCTTTCCAAAACATTTAAAGAATGTTGGAGATTTCAGAAGGGTGGAAAGACAAGTTTCTACCCCAAATGGGTCACATTTGATCCATCAAGCTGAGGACGTTGAGACAAGTACAATTATTTCTCCTTCTACCTTCCCTCTTTTAACTGTCAGGTCTAAAAAACACATACTTTTTTGTCTCAGAATTTCAGCAGGACAGCCAAAGACATCTACCTAGCTTGACTGACAACCTTGTGCACTCTGGCACAAAGTTGGCAGTTAATTAAGACAGCAGGCAACTGAAACTCTCCTCAAGCTAGAACTGTGGAAGGCTATCCTAGCTACAATTTTTCAGAGGTTTAACTGTTTGGGTGCCTGGGACAGCACCCACTGAAGGATAGGAACAAATGCATCTTGTAATTGACCTCCACACCTCTTCCTTTTTTATGAGTAAAAGTAAAGTAAAAATGTTTTACAACATTCAATTGTGCCCACTAAGAAGCCTTGAGCTAGCTTTGCAATTAATTGAAAATAACTGTGTGAAAAGTTGTGCAAAGCCTTACATAGATAGGTAAGGACCGCAAAAGAACAAATGATAACAAAATTCTGCAAGTTTTGTATGTAACTCGCACCAGGGGCTAGAACTCTGTAAGCCACTGTGAACACAGTAGTAGTTTACCAAGCACAGAATAGTAGACTAGTGATAAAACAAAGAAACATTAACAATTTTTTTGTGTTACAGTTTTGCTGAAAAAAGGCAAAAAATTAAATCCATTTCTAAATAGCACAGACATAGAAGCTGGCATAAACATTCAAGCCATCAGGTACACAGTGACAAATATAGAAATCTATGATCAACATAAATAGTTTTAGTAACATATTGCAAGATCAACAGCAACTAGAATTTGTCAGTTGTGTCCTTTTCTGGGTGAAAAGCTCAAAACCCCCTGTAATTTAGTATACATGGAACCTGTAATACCTAAGTCTGGACACAAGCATTCAGGTCTTCTGTTTTCCTTAACGCTAAACAAATATGATCAATATAACCACTCACTTTTACAAAATACTGCAATAAAACTACCTTCCTTCATATCATCTATCTTTATTTTCCAGCCGTATCACTGCATGTGTTCTGTGTGCTTCTTAAGTGAATAGTAAGGGTAGAATCTATCACCTTTCCTACAACAGGAAATGACATTCCTTCCTATTAAGGAATGACCTTCATCTTCAATTTCTGCCTTCAACATGTGTCATGGTACCAGAAAGGACTAAACGGGTCACTAAGTCCACTAAGCACCTGCATCCATCACTGTACTTGCTAGTCAGGAAGCACTAAGCAGAAAAGCTTTGATCAGAAGCGTACAAACAAGTTTCTACAGATTAAACATATGGACTTTTCTTGTAAAGAATAGCTATGCCAATTCCATCACGGTAGGTCAGGCCAGAGAAGCTGACACAGTGAAGCAAGACATTTCTATGGCACTGAACTAAAAAGGACTAAAAATACAAATTCATTTTCCTGATGTTAGAAATGTTGTCTGTAACTTAAGGCAAACTAGAATAACTTTATAAAGGTTTACCATATTGCTCATACTGCAGCAGTTTTACAGAGCTTCACAAGAGACCCAGGCACCACTGCAGTTGACTCTGGACAAACAAAATTAAGTGGCATATATTATCTTCTGCCTTGCCGTAAGTTTCCCTAATCATCCAACTTAAAACCATCAAGTTGAATGTATTGAGTATCTGGCAGAGGGAATGAAGACTAGTGAGAGAAAAATCTGGGATGGAAGTACTGAAGCAAAAAAAAAAAGGCAATGTATTGAAGGCACTCACAAAAAAATTAGAAGTTGTATTTGTATGTCCCTTAAGTTACCTGTGAAATTACTTGGAGACTGAACAATTCTGGGATACTGTAGAACAGTGTTTAGTAAAATATTATCATCTTGGAAGGCTGTTTTTCACAAGAAGGCTATAGCCTATTCTTTAGGCCAATTTTATGAGACTGTTGCTTTTAGCCTTAAAGCCAACTCAGACTCACAAGCCAGCAAAGTCCTTTAGAATAAAACCATTTTTAGTCCCAGTCAAGCCAATGATCTATTAAAGTTCTATAAATAATGTTATATAGCTATGTGCCCGTTACTAACAACTTCATACTTTCTGAAAACTCTGAAAGCCAATCTCCTTGTTATTATGTATGCCACGTGCTTACAGCACTTCTTTCAACTTGCAAAATGTGTTTTTATTCTATCATTTTGACAGCTTTTCAATGAAAGTCAGAAGAGCCCAAACTACCTTTGCATTCACAACAGTCACTGAAAATAGAGCCAACATTTAAGAAATGTTTTGCCAGAAACCAGACTGCTGGTATTAAGAATAAAAATAAAAAAAAGAAACAACAAACCCAAAAACCAAGACCAAAACCAAACAGGTTTATTTAACTTATCCTTGCATTAATTATTTCAATTAATCTCAGGACAAAGGTAATGAAATAGTTCATCCTTACCTACCACTTATGAACACTTTTCTTCTCTGTCACTTCATATTACATTAGTTAGGCAGTGCACTTGCATTTGTTTTAAAAAGTCTGCCTTTGAGTGTCAGAATGAAACTACTCCTCACTGCTCTGTCCAAAAATAAATAACCTATTTTGCCTTCAGCTGCCACCAAGAGCTCCTGTTTAAGCAGTGAAATGTTGGAGGCCATGAACAAAACTCCTACTCTGCAACTGTGCTCCTTTGGCTCAAAACCTAAGCAGGCAGTGTGATCTAATTAAATTGGAAAGAAAAAGAAAAACCTCTAAGTGAAGCCTTATTACTAAAAGCATAACCCTTGAGGACTACTGTGAACATCTTTCTAAGGGAAGAGGATCTTTAAGTTATATCATTTTTTGATATAACGATAAAGCATTCAGAACAGATTGTGCATTTGTGATTAGGGAAATGAAATCTGACCTACATTTATTTAATCTAAAATTTCATTTTGTAGTTTTTAATGCAATTCTATCTATTAACCTGAAGTGGGGTAGATCACAGTAACACCAGATCAAGCATTCATTCTCATCTGTTCTCCAACTAATACCTGTGTGTCTTTATGGTTTGCAGGAACTTGAGCCACAGTGCTCTCAAGTAAGCATCTTAGGGAGCTTGGAATCTTAAATAATGTAGAGAATGAGAGGCAGAAAATAAGCAAAGTGGATTTCTATACTTTTTTGCTGATAATACAGAAAAGAGTAGTAAGAGATTCTTTCCTTTATACACCACTCTTCAGGAAAAAATTGTCTTCGTGCACCAAAAAAACCCATTTATTAGTGGATTAAACCTCAACATACAGGTTAGGCTGAAATGAAAATATCTTTAAAAATCCCAAGTACTTTAAAAACACAGAACTCAATTATGATAGAAAAAAGGGTTAATACAACTATTATATGAAGTTTTGAAAACTTTCTTTTCAGACTTTTCTTTTTTTTTTTTAAACTTTTTTTACTATTTTCTGTCTTTCAAGATTCCTAAACTACTTTCATTCCATTAAAAAATTCAGAGCCTTTGTTATTCTGCTGAAAAAGCCTATGCTCTTAAGCGTTTTCTACTGACATCTTCTCCAAATGCTGAAGTAAAGGAAATCCTAGTGGAGAAGAAATTCATTCAGCACTACAGTTAACTATAGTTACCACAGGGCTAAGAAACAAAATGTGTATTTAGGTGATTTATTACTGTCTCTGGCCAATCTAAATCAAGATCCAAAAATGCTGAGTGCCACTTCATGTCATGGATCAAAGACAAATGACTCAGACAAGGCAGATTGTGCGTAGGCATCACTGTGAAGCTAAAAAAAAAAAAAGCATCAAGAGATTTAGTGAAAGCTACGCATCTTGAGACTAAACTCACTTTCCATATCAAAAGTGCAAACACTGTTCTTTCTAGATCAAAAATGAGGTCGGTCTCAGAAATGAAGCACTGATTACTCTCTCTGGAATTTAAGTGTCAAACAACCTTATATGACCTTGTTTAAACAGGACAGCAAATAAACACAAATTCTTTAGATACAAACCTTCTTTTGTCATGACTTCACAGTCATTCTAACTTCTATTTACAAGCAAAAAGGAGAAACTGGGACTAAGAAAAGAAGTATTGGTCCATATGCCAACTTGTTAATTGGTTACAATAACTACCCCTCATTTCCTCATCTTCCCCCCGCCACCTTAGACTACAAACTCTGCACTGAAATGAAATTTTATCATGTTCCTATACTAGTATAGCAAATTAACATTAAGCCATGCCAGCTTTTATGTATGCTGTTGGAGGATGAGAAGACATTCAATAAACTACCCACTGAATAACATGTTATAATTTCTTGTCAGTACAAAATGGGGAATTTATTACATAGAGCATGGGAAAGGTAGCTGAAGGATCTCCAAATTCCCATTCATTAGTGTCTAGTAACTGGGCAACAGTATTAGCAATGATGATAATTCTCTGAGAAGGTCTCAAGTGTAATCAGTCAGAAAGAAAGTAACACAGGGGAAAGATTAGGAAAGCTGACAAACTGAAGTGGGTGAGGTATAAGCTACCAGCACCTGGAGCCAATTAATAAGATCCTAGTCCCATTATCCTGTCAGTGGAAGCAGGAGTTTGAAGTAAAATAGCAGGCAGTAACTGAACCAGTGCATAGTCAGAGCAGAGAAGGAGCATGTATTTGTAGGACTGTTTCAGTAGGGTTGTCAGGAATTCATCACAAGCAATAATACAAGAGATACAATTGCTAGAGATTTTCCCTGTGAAAATCCATCCAATAGAATTTAGCAAGAATAAAAAATACCTCAGATTCATTCTTTTCTATCTTTTTTTTTTTTAACTACTATATTGCTACAAAGTTTTAAAGGGATGGAGCAAACCCACCAGAACTGCAGTGTAATTTGAGTAATGTTTTCATTGATTCACTATATACTTATATACTCCCAAATAAGTCTATAAACACATCTCTCAAATGTTGCTGTATTAATGCTGCCTTACAATTTGGCATAATAGTTTGAGTTTTATGATAGTTTAGATGTTGAGTTACTTACACTTCTTCAAAGCTGAATGGTTTTTTCTTTCTTTGTTCAGGTTTTTGTTTTGTTGGAAACTGGGGAAATTCAGTGCTGCCATTTTCCTATTCTACAGACTGTGGAATGCTTGTACCTAAAGTAGGAGCAATGTGTTCCACAGAAGACAGTTAAGGCAACTAAGGAAAGTGAGCTGACTTGTCCTCTGAAAGAGCTTAGTCTCCTCTCAACTGACCATACATAGTTGCAGGATGCATGTCACCTAGTGTAACTGCAACCCTGAATTAAACTTCTCAGTTCATCACATATATAGACACAGACTGTGCATAAGCCTGTGAAGGCACACAGGGACGTGAGACAATCGATGGGACAGATAGACTGACCCATTGCCATCTTGCCTTCTCACAAAAACAGCCACATTAGGAAGTTTTTAAGATTTCCTTCCTTCCATCCACTCAGAAAAGAAGAGCTGATTTCAAAGACAAAAGCATTCTGAACCTCACTCCACACTGGTCACAGAAAATAGGCTAATAATAAGCAAAGCATAAAGGTATTAGATCAATCTGGAAGTCAGTGCATAAATTCCATTTCTTAACAGATATATATACTTATGAGGGTAAAGCACAACGAAGTGCAGATACCAAAGCAGAGATTACTCACCTTCAATGTACAGGGGCTCAACGACATCGTGATTTATCAGTTCGAAGTTCTCATGACCAATCCAGTGCTCCACATTTCTTTTCCTGCCCGTAAAGAAGTTGTCCACAACTGTAACCTCATGGCCATCCATCATTAGTTTGTCAGTAAGATGAGAACCCACAAACCCTGCTCCTCCAGTTATCTGCGTTAGGACAGTTGGTATAAATTTCTTTTTCTTTTTACAGAAACACCAGACAAAGTCTACAAACATGAAGACAGAAGAACAGTAGCTTTCAGATCTTTGCTTACTCCAGGGGAAACAACTCCATTTCCATGCTTAATTTTTTTTTTTCCAATATTTACAGCATTTAAAATTTCAAGAGACATGATTGACATGTTTCATCACTGTCAGGCTAGGAGTTCAGCTAACCATTCACATCAACAAAATTTCTTTTTCAGATTAGATTATTTTCCTTTTTTCCTTCAAATTGGATTGTGCCCTTTTATGCAACAGCAAGGCCTAAAAAGATCCAAAAAGGTAAGAGGAGAATTCTCTGCAATTCCCATTTCTCAGAAAAAAAGATGACAGAATGCCAGGTTATTCTTGTGTAAGATTTATAGTATCAGACATGTCAAATCCAGCTTTCGTCTGGCTTAAACAGAAGACATGTTGGGTGTTCTAAGCAAGTACTACAAATTCTTTCACCCTTCAGAGAAGGAAGGAAGGAAGGGTATTCTTAGATGAGAGCAAGTCTTTGAAGACCTCTCATTTGAAATATCTGCTAAAGCCAAAATTATTCCTTTTGTGTTTTAATGCATCCATAGCCCCATTCTGGCCTGAAGTGGTCAGGCAGTTGGACTAGATGATTGTTGCAGGTCCCCTCCAACTGAAAATACTCTATTCTACACCACTAGCTCTGACATCCAGCATTTGCCGATCTTGGAACTTTATGACGTTTTACTGCAAAGAAATAAGCAGAAATAAAATATTTAAAACCTTGTACTCTTGTTCCATTGCAGACGTAGAAGAAGCAAGGATGTTTGTTATTTTTTCCCTTTCTGGACCTCAGTCTTTAACAGGAAGCAAACAAACAAACAAAAAAAAAATCACTAACTCAGTATTGAAGCAGTCAACACAGTAAGTAGTAGAACTGCAAGTTGTGACACATCCAGACATATCTACAGAAGCCATTATTTTCTCTGCACTTCAAAAGCTGTTTTCAAGAACACCAAAGACATGACAATCACCACCGTCAAAGCATGAAGGGATTTGTAAAAGTCCCATGTGGCATCAGCTATATTATATGACTGCATGATCAAATTCACATTTTGAAAGTGATTCAGCTGTTGATCTCCATTCTTCAGCTGCAGTGACAACTAACCAAACAACAAAAGGACATGGTGCAATTGTCAAGCAGGAATCTAATGAATGGCTGGTGTGCTACAATGACAAAGTGCTGTGTGGAGAAGGATGTAGATGCCTGGAGTTCTTTCACTTTGGGCTAATCAAAGCCTAAACATTTATCCTGTCCACACCCCCACCATCTACTATTGAAAAAAGCCAGATTAGTGGAAGTTTTCTTTTTTTTTTTTTCCTTAAACTAGGAAAGACACACAGGCAAAGAGAAAGCTATCGACAACTGAAAAGGAAAAAAAGATAACTACATCTATTTTCTTCTGTAAAAACTTGAATGTCCACTTCTTCTGTTCTCACATTTGTTTTTCTTATTAAAAATTCAGGGCCACCAGTGCGTCAAAGACATTGTAAGTACCAGTTAACAAAAGAATCATTTAGTTGGTCTGTTTAGTATTCTTCTGGGTTTGTCAGGGCTTCCTTGTAGCAGACTCAATATGCAATTCAGTTCCTTGACAAACCTGAAGGAGAAAGAGGATTTAGAAGAAACCATCTTTGAAAGAAAGAAATTATCTTAAGGCTCCCACTACCCCAGAACAGACAGGAGTGAAGAGCAGGTTTCTGGCAGAATGCTGTGAACAAGCAATGAAGAGTAGTAGTAACTGAGGGAGAACAGCCCTCTGCCAGGTGCCACCACTTACCAAGGGAAAAATAATATGCATGGAAAACCTAGTGCCATAAGCTTATCCTGACTTGGAAGCGAGCTGCAGCCTTGCTGAACGTTCCAAGGGTTTTGCCTGTTTGTGGCGACCAGGACAAAAGTTTTCTGTAGATGACCTGAACCTATTCCTTCAAGTGAGGCGCAAGGAAATCCCCCTGCTGCTACTTCTGTTTCCAGGATTCCAGAGAAGACAAACTTGATGCTCGCAGTATGTCTTTTGCGCAGTAAAAGAAAGTGTTGTCTTCTTCCCCGTCTTTTGGGAAAAAACACAATGAAGCCAAGTACTGTTTACAGCACTCTTCTATGCTATATGCAAGCAAAAAAAAAACAAAAAAAAAAAGCACAAACCAATTTTGTCTGGAAAGAAGTTTCCAATTACTTTAAATCTGTAAGTAGTTTTCATGACAAATCTACATTAGCTTTATTAATATATCACTTCCATAGGTACTAGATAAAGAACTACTTGGAAAAGGAGCTGAATTTCCCCTGGAAAAGTAAACAACTGCGTAAATTATTTTTTGTATCATTACTTGAGACTACATTAAAAAAGAAAAAGATGGTTTAATCACTGAAGCTTTCTGTATAACCTTCCTGTAATCACTCATAAAAGCAAGGTCAATATATTTCATTTCTAAGTATGACTTCCTGCAAATCACAATGACATACTAATCTACAAAATCATGTACTGTATGTGAATCGTTTCCATATCAGAATTGAAGCACCAGCACCTGGGTATAAAGAGGCATTCTTTAATAAGACATCATTAATAAAAATATTTAATTACTTAGTAGTGCCAATATGCTTGGTAATTTCAGCATCTTCTAAAAGGCACAAATATTACTGATAATTTCCTCCACTAGAGGCACTTAAAAGTTTGCGTATTTGTTACACAGGTTCATTTCTGCTGTCTGCAGTCAGATTCAAAACATCTGATGTCCCATATGGAAATTATATTAATTTTTTATTTTATGCTTTTATTGGTCTACTATATTCAATTCAGAAAAAATCCACACAACAGATTGAACCAATGTCAACACTATCTTCCATAATATTAACAGAATTCCTTCTCTTGCATATGAAAGCCTGTGGCCTAGTCACTTCAGGGAACGGAGGAAATAGATAAATCATGCATGACAGGACAAAGACCTGAGCTCTTTTGAACAAAAGTGCCCGAGTATCTAGTCTCAGCTGAAATACCACCCCTACTAGCAATCATCTCCAAATAGATGCAATATAATAAAAAATAACTGCTAGAACTGTTGTCTGGTGAGATCAGTGCTGTATCTCCAGGTTGCAGCTGCAGAGTGCATTCAGAGGGAAAAAAAAAATATCAGAATTTAGAGTGGATTCTAGGAAAAGATGCAGCATCAACAAAATATGAAGCAAATCATCTACTGAAGTTCGCTTGGCTCGCCAATTCTTGAGAAATTTCCAAGTGTCATGCAAGGTCTACACAAGTCCTTTATGCACTTATTTCAGCTACTCAAAAGAACATGGATTATTATTTCCTATAGGATTATGACAGCAACACTGTAACAGAACGAAACTGCCCACCTGGGAATGCCCATCCAAGTTCGCACTGAACTAGTCCTCGACAGAGAAGAAATGACTGAACAACTCACTCATCCTTTTGGCCAGCTTTCTCTTTACTAATTTAAACTCTACAAAATATCTGGACACCAAAAAAACATTCACCTCTAGGAAAACACTGCTATTCCAACTACTTGTCACCTCTGTTGAAGCAACAGATTTCAACAAAATATCCAGTACCTCTCAGTGCCAAAGTCTAAAAGTTAATATTAAGAGCTCTATAAGCTATTAATAGCTTGCATTGATACTTTTCTTGAAAGCACCGTCTCTCTTACACAGAAAACATGACATTCAGGTAACTTTATTACCCTTGCACACGTGAGCACACAATTTAGGAATTTTCAGGATTAAGACTCTCTCTGCTATTTTCCTCAGCATATCATAGAATGGTTTGGGTTGGAATGGACCTTAAAGATCATCAAGTTCCAACCCCTCTGCCATGGGCAGGGACACCTCCCACCAGACCAGGTTGCTCTAAGCCCCATCCAACCTGGCCTTGAACACTGCCAGGGATGGGGCATCCACAGCTTCTCTGGGCAACCTGTTCCAGTGTCTCATCACCCTCACAGTGAAGAACTTCTTCCTAATATCTAATCTAAATCCACCCTCTTTCAGTTTAAAGCCATTATGCCTTGTCCTATCACTACATGCCCTTGCAAAAAGTCCCTCTCCAGCTTTCTTGCAGGCCCCCTTTAGGTACTGGCAGGCTGCTATAAGGTCTCCCTGGAGCCTTCTCTTCTCCACGCTGAACAACCCCAACTCGCTCAGCCTGTCTTCATAGGAGAGATGTTCCAGCCCTCTTCGTGGCCCTCCTCTGGACTCACTCCAACAGGTCCATGTCCTTCTTATGTTGGGGGCCCCAGAACTGAACACAGAACTGCAGGTGGGGTCTCATGAGAGAAGAGTAGAGGGGCAGAATCACCTCCCTCGACCTGCTGGTCACACTTCTTTTGATGTGGCCCAGGAGACAGTTGGCCTTCTGGGCTGCAAACACACATTGCTGGGTCATGTTGAGCTTCTTGTCAATACTCTCAAGTCCTTCTCCTCGGGGCTGCTCTCAATCCACTCATCACCCAGCCTGTATTTATGCTTGGGATTGCCCTGACCCGTGTGCAGGACCTTGCACTTGGCCCTGTTGAACTTCATGAAGTTCACACAGGCTCACCTCTCAAGCCTGTCAAGGTCCCTGCAGATGGCATCCCTTCCCTCCAGCGTGTTGACTGCACCACACAGCTTGGTGTCATCGGCAAACAGGCTGAGGGTGCACACAATCCCACTGTCCATGTCACCGACAAAGATGCTGAACAGCACCGGTCCCCAATACCGATCCCTGAGGAATGCCACTCGTCACTGGTCTCCACTTGGACATCCAGCCATTGACCGCAACTCTGAGTGTGACCATCCAGCCAATTCCTTATCCACCGAGTGGTCCATCTGTCAAATCCTTGCCTCTCCAATTTAGAGACAAGGATGTCACATGGGACAGTGTCAAACGCTTTGCACAAGTCCAGGTAGATGACATCAGTTGCTCTTCCCTTGTGCACCAAGGCTGTAACCTTGTCTTCCATATTCAACAAGGGAACAGGGAGCCTGCGGGTCTATCTCCTTCAGACTGTCATAAAAATGACAGAATAACATTGCAGAACTAAACTAATTTGATAACACTTATTCTTTATGAATTTTTGCAATAGCAATGAAGACTATTGTCTAATAACACAGTAAAAACAAAATTTGTTTTAATTTGCGTATTTTCAGTGTTTTTCTTCAAAATTTTGAAGCAAAAGAGAACACCAGATAAGTTAGGCACTTTAGCAGGGATTTCTCTCAGGCTTTGCTCTCTACTACAGAGGCAGAAGTTCACGCTTTATATTTATCCATCTCAAGTAGCTATGTTTTCTCTGCCTCTTCAAAACGTGGGGACAATTTTTCCCCCCCCAGGACAGACAGAAACAAGGAAAAATTTAGGACACAGCTAAATTCAAAACTGTTTGTAGGCAAAACCAGAAAGCTGATGTTGCAGCACAATTTGCTGAGTTTCAGAATGCCTTGGACAACTACTTGCCCTCCTCTTCAACCCTAAAACACCTATGATGCTTCAAAATACCAGAAACAACAGAAGATATGAGATGAACATTCCCACAGTCTAATTAACTGGTCCTTCTTAACAGTGCTGCAGAGCAGCTGCTTTTCTAGCCTTATGACTAGATTTTGTCCAATTTGGTCACACAAGCTTTCCATCAAGATGTGCCTAAAAAGTTTCCCAGTCTCTGCAAGTTTAAGCCATCTGGAAGCATACACAAAGACCCTTTGGCAACACACTCCAGAGATGTTACAAGCAGAGAACGGTAGGTTAATTGGCAAGTTGAACCTCCAAATCGGAGCCCAGGACTATTATCCATATGCTAAGTTTGAGAACATCAACACAGATTAAGTGAAGCACTACTCTAAACCCTGTGCAGCACATACAACATCCAAGGTAAATTTACTTTATTCCTGCTCATGTCTCTAATTAATCCTGCAAGACTGAATACATTCCATAGAATTTTTTTTTATTTCCCCAAAACAACCCCTGAGTTAAATACCAACTTACCAGGATTCTTTTACGATCCTTTTCTGATAAAAATTTCACCGGTGGATATTTCTGGGTGAAACTACAGAACATTTCAAAACAAAGAAAAGAAACTACATAAGTTTCAGCCTTGCTTCTTCATTCACATATGTGTCTCTGAAATACGAAAAACTACTCTGACAACCTCCCATTCTTAAAGTTCTGCTAAAGGTATATTTAGTCCTTTTTTCTAAAGAAAGACCTGGGCCAACATGAGAAAATGCATATGCTTTATAAAAGCACTGAGAGAAATATCAAAATTGATCTGTAGAAAGAGCATTTAAAATTTCTCCTTAACTGATTTTCTAGAATGAATCACTTGACTTCTATCTTTTGAGGGCAGAACTGGTGCCAGACATGACATCACAAGAGAATAAAAAAAAATAAACCATGAGTAGCAATTGGAAGTTGGTTTTTTTTTTTTGTTTTTTTTTTTTTTTTTTTTAAGTTTTAAAAAGCAAAAAACCTTCTTAAAAGTTCTGGAAAAGAAAGAAGTTGTGGCGATTTACCGCACTGACTTCAAACACTTCTTAAAGTTTCAATGTGAGTTTACAATATAAAGTTTTAATTCTCCTTAAAATTTCACAGTAATCAATGTAAAGTTTACAATCAGAATGTCAGAGAAACTCTTTTTAAGGTACTTCAACGATTTTTACTAGAGAGCTTATTCAGTATGAAAGCTAATCTTAATTTTCTTCTCAGAAATAGCTAGACAGGCATTGTTTTGATGGTCTTCAAACTACTTTCACTTTAAATTTTTTGCACCTTCTTCTTTACAGGAACTACATCAAAATGAAAGCATCCTAAAATAGAGTTATGTGACATACGAATCTTAGGTGGTCTCTCAAGCTCTTGATGCTCAGAACCTTACATGATTTCATGGACATGGTATTATATCACTTCTTTCTCCCCCCACTGGTATGCATTCTGTATACAGCAACAAACTCTGAAGGAAGGTGTGAATTTTATTTAGTTATTTCAGTAATTAGCATTGTAGTCTTGACAACATTTCAACAGCTCAGCTTCTTCTTAACTATCAGTGTGACACTGGACAGAAATCAAACTACAGTTACTCTTCTCCTCCAGCAAGTCCACATGCTAACGATGCAATTGGATGTAGCATGCGGGAGGCATGTATGCCAAGAGTTCACACTGAGATTACATTTTCATCTACTCACAAATATACTCTGACTGAACTGACCCTACACCTCTGATCTTGAAGCACCTCCTCTGCTTCTAACCTGCAGTACTGGCTCAACAGGAATCCTTCAGAGGCAAAGCACAGATGCTTCTGTACTTGTGTCAACTTTTCACCTCAGAGTGAAAGACATTTTCAGGTTCCTGGATAGGGGAAATATGGCAGTGGAATCTTCTAATGTTACCCATACAGCAAGACTGAAATAAAAAGCTACCTACACTTAACTATAACAGAAACCCTATTTCTTTGATTTAAGCTGAAGCAATGAGAAATAGCCGTGCATAAGTATAATGCAGACATGTAAAACACAGCCTTCCTGTAATAGAAAGGCAAATCCACCAATAACAAGAGGTTTATGGAGTTTAAAAAGAAGTTAAGCGCCAAATAACTTGATGCAAAGTAAAAGTCAGTCTCCTCAATTTTTAGGACCACTACTTAAAAGTCACATTAATCCAGCATGAAGTCATACTGCTGCCAAAGGGACCTCCCAACCATTTTTGCACCTTCTATTACACCAGTACTAGCTGAGAGGCAGTGGGCAGGAGTCTAGAACTGATCCAGCTGGATGTTCATCTTTTGGCAACATCGTTGAGTTTATCTTGACCTAATGCTTGCTTTGATGACTACACAGCAATTCTTTTGCTGTGCAAATTATTAGTAAAAACTTTCCAGCTTTAGCTTCAGTTAAACAATCTCTTGTCATGAGACTAGCATTAAGGAATTCTTGTCCTTCCTGCTTCCCAAAAGCATGATGATGGCTTGCTTTCAGGTTTTATCAGCTTTTATCAGAGGCAAAAAAGCCCCATTGACACTAGAGAGTAAGCTTTGCAAGCAGGATCAGCCTGCAGGCATCTGACAGTGAGTAGTTATTTACTGTCACTTTAGATAAATATAGAATTCAAAAATTATTAATTGCAACAGTCCATATGCCATTGAACCAGCAGAGGTAAATGGCTACGCTATTTGAAAAACCCAATAACAATAAGAGTCCATTCTTTTTGTATGGGCTATAAGAGCCCATAATCCCACATTTTGTGAAAGTGTAATACCCAGATTGGCTCATACAGAGGTAAAAAAAATACTTTGATTTTTTTCTCCTCATTGCTAGACAATTGAAACAAGACTCATCAATACACTGTAAACACTACTCATAATGAAAAGAGCATTTAGATATCTCCTGGGAGAAGTTTTAACTTAATGGTTCCACCCAACAACTCATTGCTCATTTGAAAAAATATAACAACTATATAAAAAAAAAAAAAGAGCCAGTCAGGATACCTGTCCACAAAGGTCGTCTGTGAATGGCAGAAGGAAATACCTGAATTGCCAACAACAAAAGCTGAAAATATTTGGGCTATCATTAAAGATTAAATAAGTCAACTGAACTGAGGCAGGACATAAAAAATTTCATCTGAACATAAAATCTTTACTGTATAATTTCACTGTTGTAATTGGTATGGTAGTATCCCATGCAACTAGTACAGGTGACACAGTCTGCAATTTGTTTCATGTTGCCAATACATCACCTAGTTTGATCCAGGAAGTTCACACTTGTATTAAGAGATAAGCAATCAGATCAGTATTTTCAATGGAATAAATTGCATGTGGCAGGTCACTGAATCTATCAATCAATTGTAAAAAAAACAACTGACAACTTTTTTTTTTCTTTTTTTTTTTTTTCCTTCCAAACAGCACAGGAGTGGTGGGAGGAGGAAGGGCAACTGCTCACTGGCAAGTCAAAACACCAAAACACTGCAGGTGTCGAGCATACCCCTGGCCAAGAGTAATGGGATTCTGCCCCCCTCTCCAGAGGAACAGCACACAACCACCAGTATGCCATACGTAACCATCCAGGCTTACTGGTACTGCTTGGATAAGTCCAGACTTGGCCCTTTTTAACGCAGCATTCTCCGCTAGCTGTTTGCTTCAGACATCAACAGGGCCACCTGTGAGCCAGTATCACTGTCAACAGCAGCAGCGTCCTTGTCAGAGCTGACAATTCTCACCCCTACTCCAGACCTTATTTTGTGATGAAAAGTATCTGCCCAGGAGGACGCTAAGATGGGAGAACTGATATGGAGGAAAGGCAACCAGGCTGGGGAGCAAGGGAGTTATTTGCAAAGAGAGACTGAAATGCCAAGTTTCCCCAACCAGCTTACTATCAGCACTCAAGTCGTGCTGCTGGCATAAAAATGAGGAAACGATGTTGCAGGGTGGACACAAGCAGCCAGGGAGAAATGGATCAGGCTTGGATTTTATTTTTCTTTTTTAAAAAGTTTGGCAATTTAAGGTGCTTGTGGAACTGCAGCACATATTTAATATCTGCAGCTCATCAAAAAGCTTGTTTTTCCTCAATTGCATCATCCAGTTTAATCCAAGATAACACATTCCCTTACAAATCCTGAGAGGGGTGAGTCAGTCAGTCTCATCCAAAGCACATGCACAGACTAAGATTCATAAGCAAATCACCGTACATGAGCTGAACCATGGTAACTGATCACAAGTGTGGGAAATGTGAGGTAAAACATATTTTCAGTCTCTTAAAGCTGAAACCAATATGTTTTAGCACACACCTGGGTTGGACTTACTAAACCATGGCAATCCGTTCACCAGCTGGACTCAAAACAGCAAATTCCTCCACAGGATGTGAACTTTACAAAAATCCAGCACTCCCAGTTTACTTTAGTGGGATTAATCAATCTGAATATCTTAAGCATTAATGTCTTGCAGCATTCAAGGCCCCATCCTCACTTAGATATGATAAAAGTCCAAAGGTACTGAGGGTATATACAAAACATTTACCTCAAGCCTACAACTACAGAATCGACTGCTACAGAACAGACACTTTACTTTTTAAACTGCTTCCCAAATTTAGCAAGAGACATACCTTTTTTCTAGATCTTTGATTTTCTCCCTTAGAGGTGCAACAGCCTAAAAAAAGAGGAATAATACTTAATCTTTGAAGATTAGAACAACATTCACCTTACAAAACACGCATATAGGAAGTTACTTTAGAGCAAAAATCATGGCAAACAGCCTCCTACGAACAGGTTCACTGAAGACACTCTAAGCAACTTGTATCTTAAAGCGTCCTCTATGTCAAAAAATCCTTGAACCTTTCTCACCACCAAAAATCAAATCACCCAATACAGCGTGAAATCCCTTAGCTAACCACTGAAAACAAAACACCTCAAGGCTGTGAGTGCCACAGCCTTGTTGATAAGAACATCCAATGTTGTGATTCCTTTTAGGCAAAGTGAAGTCACAAGTGACTTGTCTGAGGTTGTCAAAGGCAACCTATATTGAGAACAGCACAACAGGACAGTCGGTAAAACCTCAACTATTTAGATGGACAGCAGATACACATACTTAAGAGTACACAGACACAGAAACAGAGGCATTAGCTCCAGTGCAAAGGCTGTAATTCTCTCAGAACATGGTATACGAATTTAAGGAGTCATGTTTAAAAATCTAAGATACATTTTCCATCATGATTTGAGGGTATATCTAGGCTTTAAAAAAAATATTAAAAGGAAATTTGTTAGAAAATGTAGTTCACCTACCACAACTTCTGTTTGCATTTTCACTGCTTTGAAAGAGAGAATCACTGAAGTCAGCATCAGTTTCAGGTTCTTTATCACAGGACCCAAATTTCTAACAGTCCTGCCAAATTTCAACAAGTGCCTGAACTCTTGTTTTTAAGTTTACTAAAACCTTGTCACAAAATTTACCATCTAGGGCCATACATAAGTTGAAAGCTATCAGAGGGTTATCACTTGAAATGGTACTACATAGCAACACATCACCAACCACCATTAATTTGTTTTATACAAATACTGCTGGTTAGAGCTTGACAATTCAGGAACTTCATGAACTGAAACAAGCTGCATATTCACGTTAAGAGTAATACAGTATTGTCATTTATATTCATTAAATATAGAATCATAGAATCATTTAGGTTGGAAAAGACCTTCAAGATCATCGAGTCCAACCATCAACCATGCCCACTAAACCATGTCCTGAAATACCCTCTCTACTTGCTTTTTGAATACCTCCAGGGATGGTGATATCTAGCTCTGTGGAGCAGCAAATAGTTCTTGAAACACTGACACTTATTCTGATGGTTGAAGATACTGTACAACTAAAGCTTTAAAAACAAGATCCAGAAATGCTCAACTTCCCAGCCCTTACAGTAACTGTGATCTAGCCATTGAATTTCAAGCATTTCACCACTCAAACACCTGGGATTTTCAGAACAATTGTTGCAATGTTTACCAGCATTTTTGGGAGGTTTCAAATTTCTAATGAAACATATATACTTAACATTTTGTAAGGGTGACAGAGGAAAGAATTTGTGCATATCCTTCATTCAGCAACAAAAAAACATTTCTCAGGAGGACTGTACCACAGTCTCTGCAGCAAATGAGACAGTAGAGCTATTAATTTCAAGAAAGGTTTAGAAGAAAAAAAATAAAAAGAATCACAGATGTATGTCAAACTCCTCTATAGCGAAGAACAGTTCAAAAACTTACATACAGACACAGATCCAATGCTTTGAATGGTTTTAGTGGAACGGAGAGTAACGAGATATAACTAAATATACCCTTTCAATAAGAAATGAGTGAAACAGAGTCCTCAAAACAAAACAGACTACGACTGTTAACAAACCAACCTCTTCTATTTTACTTTCCACCTTCTGATCCCCATTTTCTTGAAGAGACCTGTTGGCAAGAAAAGAAAGAACATAATCCATACCTAAGCAATAGTTGCTCCACAGCACCTGCATCATGCTTCTCCGGTTAAAACAGTATCTTCAAAACATCCCAAGTTAGTATTATTTCAAAGACATACTCAGCAAATTAAAGCGGGTGGTCCAATTCCCATTGTCATGAAGTTTGGCAGAAACTGAACCAAGCCCACAGGAAAGAATAATAATAAAAATGACATTCATTTTACAGAGAAAATTAATTTCATTGTAGAAAAGTGTCTAATCACTGCACTAAGGTAGGGCCAGCAGAACTGTTTGTGAGTGTAGCTTTACTATGCAAATTCCTAAGGTGTTTCTTTGAGGGTTTCTGTTTACTGTATGCTACAAGTAGACTAGCAAAACGTTTTCCCTTAATGCCACAACTGTAACTAATATCAATCAAAAGAGGGCAAATGTATCTAGCTTTGACTTTGAACTTTTCCAAACACAAGGGAAAAAAACCCCTATACTAAAACTTAAGTGACCATCTGATGGACAATACTGACTTCTCACACAAGTGTTCCTCATTTGAAATGAAGCCAAGGTTGAAGGATGTCAAGGTAACTTGTGAAAACAGAGTACTGTCTAAGAAGTTAGTGTCTCGCACAAATCTGTGTGGTCTTATTTAGCATCTAATTGTGTAAAGTATCTCAATTAGTTGCATTTATTCTTTAAGTACACTTCTCCAAGTGTAGAATATGTATTTTTAAATTTTACCTCTTGCATCTAGTCTATGCAATTTTCCTTAAGTTTGCATAATTCTTTTTTTCAATTAAACCTTCTGAAAGGAGAATTATTTATCTTACACTAGGAAGTTTTTGCATACTAGAGGATTCATGGGTATCCAACATAAAATGGAGTTCTTTCAAATAAAACAGAGCTCCTTTACTTGAGACCTGAAGTCATTACACCTAGGGAAACAGAAGATCCTTTGTTAAGCAGATATATATATATATGCCACACTGTTAAAGTTAGAGCAATTCCCTTCATATCCCTCTGTAAAACTCTCTTACTAAAAAGTCAGTTCAGTCTATTACTGAGGCAAAAATCTTATTGACCAGATTTGTTTTGTCATATCAGTAAAGAATGCAGTAAATTCCTACACTAAGACACACAGACCCTGAACCATCTTTTCAAAACAAATTGTAATTTATTGTACCAGTGGCAAATAAAATCCCTCCAGTTAACATAGTATCAATTTACTATAAGGAAGCAATGTTAAGTAATTCTTGTGAATTTTTCACGTTTTCCCAAATAACAGAAATCTACAAAAAGCTATGTGAAAAATCTGTGGAATACATAGCCTTTCCTCTCCGCTAAATGAGCAAGGAAAATTTGGAAAACCCCTTAGAATATTAAAAAGTCCCCTCAAAAACGGTTGCTACTATTGTTTATTCACAAATCCTGGAACTTACGGACTGGCACTCTGCAGTTTGGTTTTTAATGAGCTCTTTCTCCTAACAAGACAATCTTATTGGCCGAGGACCAACATCAGACCTTCAGAAATAAAGTTTTCCCCTTCGATAGCTCTATAAGGGACATCTCAAATAAGAAGTCAGATGCAGCTAATGGGAGAATTTGTAAGGACAGCTTATCAGGGAATGAACACACTGGATCCCGTGTCCACCTGCCCTTCTCAAGCCTCTCTCTGAGGTTCCTGTCCTTCCTTTGGAAATGCCCAGCTGCTCACGTAACAGCTGCTAAGCTGCCATAGTTTGCTGGTCACGATAACATGGTAATCTAAACGATATCTCCACCTGCAAGCTGCAGCAGCTCAGCAGCTGTTTGCCTAACAGCTGAACACTCTTTGCAGTAAGGGTGGGAAACTCCAAGAGGAGTAAAGTGGACAGCTTGGGACAGGAACAGATCCCAGGGTAAACTGTCCTGGGTGAATCAGAGCCCACAGAAAATTCATTATTTTTCTTACTTTGCCTCAAACTTTCTTTTCTCTGTGCTGCTAAGCATGGCAACAGAGTACCAAAACCCTTTACTCGCAAAACAGCATGGTGAAATATTTTGCCCTCCATGCCCAAAGACTTTGTTGTAGGGAACAGGCTGTCCCCATATTCTTTTCACTTTTTCCAGTTGTGTCTTCCTGGTGAATTTTCCCAGAGGACAAACACTCACACGCAAGCAGAAACACCGTGAAAATGTGCATGTTTTGCATGCGTATGCTATGCCTTCCTAGTTCTAAGGGCAAAAATTCTAGGGGACAGTGCAGGATTTTTTTGCTTTTCAGCAGTTAAACCATCAGATTCTCTCCCAATTAATTGTGAAGGAGAAAAAAAACCTCAAAACCACATTTCTAATTCTAGGTACAGAAGCATAATTATGGCAAGCAGTGGAGGATCTGCCGGTCTTCAATGTTTAAGCCTGTATTGTCACAGACATATGGTCAGACCTGTGCTGAGGAAAAGCAGAATTCAAGCCTATGTGCCCAGCTATGCCAACCAACTTGCCTGAAAAATCTAAAATCAGAAGATTAATTTATGTAAAGAACATATAACCATTTCTGAGATTGAACACCTTGTATTTGAAAAATGGTATCAGCTGCTTAGCCAAACAACAGTGTGAGCTGGTGGCTGTTCTGTTTTCTCCCTACTTGATATACAGTGATACACATTGATGGGAAAGGCAAATTAATTTTATTTCAGATAGGGATATTCAATAAAAAAATGATATACATTACCTCATATTGACAAAGTTTCCCCATACAGCTGGAAAACAAGAAAAGGGAGAACATTACAGTGTCATATAACAGTACATGGGGTCATTTTTCCTGTTATCATCAGAAGGCATTTAAAACTATATTATGTTAATCACAAATTCTCTAAGTCAGTTAGATACATGGTATATATACACACACCAAGTGACTAGAACACAGTTTAAGAGTACGGGAGGCATTCTGATGAAATTACATGAGACTACAAAAAGGTAGGAAAAATACAGTAATTCAATAAAAAAGGACTAGACTATTCCAGTGCACACCTGGAATTACCTGACCAGTAAATCAGCAAATACACTTATCTGATCACTCTCCCCGCACTATATTACATAAACAAAATGTACAAGAATTCTCTGGACTATAATTTGTCACCACACACAGATTAAACAAACCAGAATTCTGGACTTGTTTCTTAGGGATATTGAAAAAAATGGCAAGAGCAAGAAGGGAGTCTTGTAGACCTGAACCACACAAATTGGAAATTGCAGACTGACAAGAGTGAAAACACTGGCCACTACAGGCAGTAGCTGAACCAGTCCAAAGAGGTGCCACAAGAGTCCGGCATTAAAGGTAGCAAATGCTTGTGCGCACACGAGTTCTCTCTCTAAATATATATATGTATTGCGATGCAGACACAAAAAGTACCTAAGCAATACAACCAAACACCTCACTAAGCAAACAAAGATCATTTATTACACTGTTTGTATGGAAAAAAGTTTTAAGGAAGACAAACCGCAGTATAAAATAGCACAGCAAACATGAATCAGCTGTTTCTCTGTGTTCACAAAAAGATTCATCTGCCCAATTTATTTTCTACTAGAAAACAAAATCTTCTGAAACTGTTCAGGGTTTAAGTGACTACACGAAGACTATCAGAACATGGATTTTCCTTTTAACTTTCAACTAGGACAGAGAATGTAGTTTAAAGTGAAAAAAAGGAGAAGCCATAAATCAGGCTAAACTACAGAGCTGACAACTTCAGATCGTCAAAACAAGGTTAATATGCAACAGTTACGTAAGGGACTCTGCAACAACAAGCAACACAGGAAATATATACCAAATATCTCCAGAAAATCATTCTGCAATTGCTCTTTAAGAGACAAGGCTCAACCTAAGGATCCAGATTACACTGGGTCTTAAGAAGGAGGAGTAGCCTATATACAGTTATTAACACACATATAGAAAGCTTCTGAAGTGTCCTTGGTTTTTGTAAGCTGCGCTTCAGGCCTCATGTAGCAGCCAATGAAGTATTTTGCCTAGATTCAGGGTTTGCACATACATTTTCATGATTATTACTTATTGATCTCAAGCAAATGGTGAGGTGCTACAGAAAGAAGAAAACAAAAAATTCTGCTACAGTCACAGGCACCTCCCAGGCAACAGAAGAAAGGAAACATACCCAGGAAAGAGGAGTGGGGAGGACACAAGTGAGAATGCAGTAATGCAGTCACTGTTCCACCCTTCAGGGGATGGCAAAGTTACTGAACTGTCTTTAACTCCTGTGTGCCGCTGAGTAATTCAAAGAGTAACTCAAACGAATCCATGACAGACTATCAAACAAACTGTAAGAGGGCACTGCAATATCTGTAGTGTCATCACAAAACCTCTGTCGTTTTCTGGGGAAAAGATAAGGAAGCTTTATATTAGAGCAGATGATCAATAAAATCTAACCAAATTTAAAAAACACTGTGGATTTTATGTTAATTAGATAAAGTAAATTCTCTGCGGGAAAAGGGATACAGTGCTGAGCACTAAGTTAAATTCAAGCTATTCACCCGCTGGCTGGGATTTCATAATTATTTATGATAACCTTGATGGAAAAACTTTTTTTTTTCTTTTTTTCAGTGAATGATGACCATCTGGCAACTACAGGTACAGAATTCTCAAGTTATACATTACTCATCTATACTTACAAGCAGTTATTTTTCTGGGCTACAGAAACCCGAACAAATATTGTTTACACAGTGGCAGGAAACATCTGGGCTTAGATGGTGAAGCAGGAATTGATGAAAAAATGACTTGCTAGCTGCACCACAGATACCATCCTGCCAGTTTTGTTGCAAAGACAGTGCAGCTATATTGCATACAAGAAACAGGCTTTCTAAAGAAAACATGGTAATTGTGTGTGCTCAGTGTCCACAGCACAGAAGGGGAGCTCAGAGGCATTTGTGTACTTCCAGAAACACTATGCTCGATATCCCAGTTCTGTAGGAGTAAATGACCTTCCGTTAAACTTCTAGGAAGCGTAGTTTTGTACCATTGCAAAAAAGAATGAAACTGCAAAATGAACCACATCGGAAATACCATATGGAGGGATCTGAAGAATCCCGAAGTCTCTCTCACATGCAGAGAGGTGCTGCAGAAACTCGCTTGAATGTACAGCCCTCACAAGGGATTCTGAACACACAATTCTAAGGAGGATCTCTTCGGCTACTGCATGTTCACATACAGCTTATGTCAAGGTTGAAGGGATCAGAGGTAAAGTTTTGCACTACAGTGGAATAAAGGTTTTGTTGTTTTTTTGCTAAATGCACATCACAGTTGCTTATATAATGGGCTTACACAGCTGCAGAACCAGCAGCGTGACTATGACTTACAGAAGATTTCCTTGACTTGTTGCTTTCTTGCCCTAAAGGTTATGCCAAGGCCAGTTTGATATTCAAGCAAGAATGATGGAGACATATTAAGGCAAGTGGGCCCAAATCCACAAGCAGAATGATGCAGAATTACAAGCCTGAATCCAAGATGAAATCCCTCAGAGGCACCATAAAACCCCTTGACAGGCCCACCAAGTTCAGGCACCAAAAGCTACAGACGTGTGGATGATTAAAAAAGCTTCCATACCAGCAAGGTCATGAATCAGGCACTCCACATAAACCCAGTTTTCAAAAGCATCACACTCCTAATGGACCCAATTTGAACAAACACTAACATAACTGAGTACCTCACTGTAAAAGCCAGTCTTAAAAAAACACAATTAAAAAAAATTCCAACTCTAAAGCCATATCTTTTAAGCCAAGTGATATTCATTCAGGATAATAGTCCTATGCCAATTCTCAAACCTTAGAGATTTAACACCCTCACCCCCCCACAGCCACACACAGTACATACTGTATAAAGAACTTCCTATTGATTGAGTTAGAGAGCATTCATGGACGGAGAGTCTTCCTGCCATCTCCCGAAACTCTGTGCAAGGGAAGAACTCACAATTAATTCAACTAGACAAACAAAAGCATGATTTGTAACCAAACAATTAAGACACTCACCCACAAGAGAGAAGAAATAAAGGTTCTGCTCATTCTCTCAAAGACTATTTGTAAACCTGACCCAATGACAGATTAAGGTACTAATAAATTGCCATTAGGGAAGAGATCAGAATATCTGGATTTTTCTGAGACACATGAAAGCCTGGTTTAACAGCCTGAAGGAGAAAGGTGTAGTCCTATTTGGGCTCGATCTGTTCTGGGATGTTTTTTCCCCTCTGCATCCCTTCCATAAAATAATGAGAACAATTTATTGTAGCATTTTTGCAAGGATTAATTGCAAGTACCGTGAAGATTAAAAGTACATCAGAGACATTAATCACTCCCACAGACATTAAAGTGACAGCTTCCAGAGGAGAATGATATGCCTTGGATGAAGTGATAAAGAGCTGTACTTTTAGAAAAGAGTAGATTTGTTTCTTAAAGCCTTAATCACAGTGCTATTATTAAAGAGGTATTTACATTTTGCCAACTAAACATTAATCACTCATGGTTTTCAGAAAACCCCAATCCTCTTTTTTTGTTTGGTTTGTTGTTTGGGGTTTTCTTCCTCTCCAGCCTCTGAGAGATAAAGCTGTAACTATCTGGCAAGCACAGTCTTATGGTAAAATTGTTGTAGATTTCCAAAACATCTCAAAACTACCTTAAACAAAAGCCAGTCAGTCACAGATGAGTAAAGAATGGTTTTCTTTCTACTGAATACATTTATATTCCTGGAAATTTAAATGTTTGTCTAGTTTTTCTAGAGAAGACCCTTTCTGAAATTATGCTGGATGCAGAGCAGTACAATGACTGGGCTACTTTCAGCAAGGAATATTCCAAGAGCTATCCTTTGGATACAAGCCAACCCTGCCTACATGAAGTAAACAAAAAAAAAAACCCCACAAAATCTGTTAAGTCACACTCACTAAAGTACAACAGAAATCCCAAGCAATTTGCTGTTGAGCATCCACGATTAAATGGACACTTCCCTATCTATCATAGTCAGAATTTCAGCTCTGACCAGCTGCACTTCATAGCAGGCAAGAATCATTCTTCTAGATCCTCAGAATATAGGAACAGGATGTATGCTTTCACCTGAATGTCCTCCGAGTCTGTCATCTGCAATAATACTTACTGTACAGGTTTCTATAAACCACACATTACTACTCCAGAAACCTTGCATGCCTTCATCCATAGTAGGCTGGGAACCAGAAGAATAACACTATCACAATCTGAAGGTGGGAAAAAACAGAATCTCAAAGGAAGCCTGTGCCTTTACCCCAGGATAAACCCTCTTCTCTGGGTCTCTTTAAATAACATTAAAATCAAGTCATAGACTATCTCAAGGCACTGACAGTAATAACCACTCATAATCTGAAATTAGTGATAATATTAGTTTCAGCATCACATACATTTTAAAACAGATGTTTTGAAAAGAGAGACCATGATGCCCAGGGAGATCCAACTGTACCAAAAAAAAAATGCAATCTCTTTTAAAACCATTTTCTTTCCCAATGGCTTTGTTGTTTGCATTTTCAAGACACTCAGTTAAAAAAAACTTTTACACAAATTTTTGTCTAAGTAGATATAGCTGAAAACACAGGGATTTCTCCCTGTATCGCCCTCCTTACAACCTCTGGTCCTCAGAATAAAAAGAGTACAAGACGATGTTCATTTCAAACAGATCTCACTATCAACAGAAACAGCATGTAGGAACAATATGAATTGATATACAGTCATAACCTGAATTTCTAAAGCAAGATTGTAAGCTCTGAATGTCTAGAGTGAATTGCTTCAGCCAAACTTTCTATTTCAATGAGATGCAATGTCATTCAAAACATTGTTTGTTTTTGTCCTTAAATCTGACTCTCCATAGTCACTCAGCAGCTTCAGTCTCCTGGTAGGAATAAGCTTTTTGTCTCCAGAGAAAAACTTGACAAAAAGGAAAAGTAGGCAAAGGGAGGTCATAAAATGCTTATCATTAGAGATGCATTAAAGTCTTAATTTAATTCTTTTACAGATCTGAATTAGATATGTAATAACGTAAAGAAAACTTATTTCCTTTCGGAAACTATTATTTCCCACACAACATCTTGTTGTTAAATTGGAGACAGACAGGTTTCATGGATGGACTACTCAATGGATAAGGAATTGGTTGGGTGGCCATATCCAAAGGGTTGCGGTCAACCGCTCAACATCCAAAGGGAGATCAGTAACAAGTGGTGTCCCTTGGGTGTCGGGGTTGTGACCGGTACTAATAAAGACACAGACAGTGGGATTGAGCACACCCGCAGCAGGTTTGCAGATGATACCAAGCTGAGTAGTGCCACTGAGGGAAGGGATGAAATCCAGAAGGACCTTGACAGGCTTAAGGAGTGGGCAAATACAAACTTCACGAAGTTCAACAAGGCCGAGCACAACGTCTGGCACCGGGGTCGGGGTAATCACCAGTATCAGTACAGACTGGGTTATGAATGCACTGAGCGCAGCCCTGCAGAGAAGGGCTTGGGGGTACTGGTGGAGGAAGAATTGGACACGAGCTGGCAACGTGCACTCGCAGCCCAGAAAGCCAACCGCATCCTGGGCTGCATAACAAGAAGCGTGGCCAGCAGGTCGAGGGAGGGGATTCTCCCCCTCTATCTACTCCACTCTCGTGAGACCCCACCCGGAGTATTGTGTCCAGCTGTGGGGTCCCCAGTACAAGAAAGACATGGACTTCTTGGAGCAAGGCCAGAGGAGGACCACAAAGATGATCGGAGGGCTGGAGCACCTCTCCTATGAGGAAAGGCTGAGTGAGTTGGGGTTGTTCAGCCTAGAGAAGAGAAGGCTCCGGGGAGAGCTGATTGCAGGCTTTCAGTACTTAAAGGGGGCTTATAAGAAAGATGGGGACAGACTTTTTAGCAGGGCCTGTAGTGATAGGACAAGGGGCAACGGAGTTAATCTGAAAGAGAGTAGGTTTAAATTAGATAAAAGGAAGTAATTCTTTACTTATGAGAGTAGTGAGGTGCTGGAACAGGTTGCCCAGAGAAGCTGTGGATGCCCCATCCCTGGAAGTGTTCAAGGCCAGGCTGGATGGGGCTTGGGGCATCCTGGTCTAGTGGAAGGTATCCCTGCCCACAGCAGGGGGGTTGGACTAGATGATCTTTAAAGGTCCCTTCCAACCCAAACCATTCTGTGATTTGGCTGGCCAAAGCATTTCAAACTGCATTTTATAGTCTAGATTCCTTAACAACAAAAAAACCCAACTCGGCTGCATCCTACCTGTAGTTCCAGTAGTCTGTTAATTTGCTTTAGAAAGTTATTAGACTGATTAGAGTATGTTGCAGTATTAGTGGCAATAACAACATACAATTACTCATCATAACTTTTTATTATGGAATGTCACCTTCCTGGGTGATGTTTATGGTTATGCCTCTGGGGAATGTACAATAATTTGAATATAAAAAAATAAAAGTCTACTCCTCTGGTATGTCTATACAGATTTCTGTATGGCAAGTAGTTCTTACTGTTATATTTCCTGAACTGACATCATGTTCGACAGTAAAGTTCCTGCTTTACAGGAACAAAATCAAAGACAGCAGATAGGAACTGTAGGTTTTCCCACACGGGAAGTACCCTAGAGACCAGGATACAGGGTTTTCTGAAGGGGAAGATGCTTTCTTTTCAACTTGGATAACACCACTACTCTATGTCAATCCCTCAGCTAGTCATCACCTAGCAAAACAAAGGTAACAGTCACCAGAACGTTTTTTTATCTTCTCTTAAGAACAAATACTTAAACTTCGGCAAACTGATACACTCCTACAGGTGTGAGATATAACATTATGCAAATTTTCTTTCTTTACAAGAGTTAATGGAGCTTCATATTGGGTGGGAAGCTAACCATGAATACTTATTCTAACATTTCAGTTACCATCATCACTTTATGACTGAATTCTGTTCTTCGTTTCCCCGATGGCAAATTCTTTCAAGCTCTTCTGTTAAGTCTTTTTTCCAGTTCTCTGTTCAGTGTTTCTACTCCTTCCTATCTCATATCTTTAGCATATCATTCTTTACCACTACTCATCCATTTTTGTCTATCCTTTGTATTTTTCCACAAGTAAGGTAATAGACTCCAATTGTCAGTTACTACAAACAGGAAAAAAAATATCCAATATTTACAACAAAAAAACAGAATGCACGTAACTCACAAGTTATGAACTTCCAAACAGGATCTTCAATTTTCATCACCACATATACTTGAGTGTGCCTGAACATTGTAAAACTTTCTAGCCTTGAATTTACTGGCTTGAAACAACAAAGTGGTTTGCAAATACATTGACTGCCTAC
Organism: Buteo buteo; assembly: GCF_964188355.1. NCBI lineage: Eukaryota > Metazoa > Chordata > Aves > Accipitriformes > Accipitridae > Buteo > Buteo buteo. Next base: position 4,747,929 of record NC_134195.1, on the reverse strand, counting down.
AAAAGGTTTGAAATTCCCAAGGAGACAACAGAAGGACTTTGACCTATGCTTGACTGGAGTACCATGTAATAATTACATTCTGAATCAGGTCAAAATTATTTTGGCAATGTGAAAGCTAAGCAATCTAAATTGCTAATGTCCCTGTGTCCCCTTTTCACTTAATAATAGAGAAAGAACTGAAAACCCTGAGTGTCTTTCCTTAAATAGCAGCAGATGATAAAAAAACCAAAAAACTATGAAATGACATCTGTCTCCACATAAATCTGATCTACACAATTCAAAGGCACAAAATTTGTTGAGAAAAGCATTTTCTCCCTTTGCTGTAAAGCAACACAGCAGGTTAAAGAAACCAAGAGAAACCTTCTAAGCCAACAGACCCGCATGTGTTGTTAGGGCCACACATCTCCCTATTTTGAGTGAAGGAAAGAGAAAGCAGCAGAACTATTATCTCAACAACTGGAATATAGCATATGCAGTTTTACACAAATCATGCTCTCCCCAATCTAGACAGCAGCCCTAATTTTTTAAATGCCTTTTTTTTTTTTAAAAAAAAAAGGGGGAGGGGGGCACTGTCTTCTTTAATTCAGCCCTTGACCTTCCCTTGGTTTCCCAGACATGGCTAGCAGAACTGTGGGACATTTTTCAAGAAACTCAAAGAGGCAGAGAATGTTCCACACTCCCAAAATAACGCTGATACACCAGCATGCATGTCAAACCCCAGAAACTGAGCAGCCACCCGAAGTAACATGACTCAAATTAGGGTAGCAATCAAATGAGGGGTCATGACTCAAATCGATTATCTTCAGCATTTTAAGTTTGTTGACTGCCAAGATCATTTTCAGCAGACTCACAGCATGCTCCAACGGTCAGCACTGTAACTGAAACAAACTCACTTTTCCCAGTTAACTTTTACAAACCCCTTCAGGTAAGTTGGTGCAGTAACCCCCACCTCTCCCTACCCCCCTAGGGTCCATGAAGGAGAAGTTGAAAACTACCAGTTTCAACTGAACTCTGCTTTGGTCAACCAACCTTACAGAAATAAAACAAGCAATATAAATGATAGGGAAACATTTCCTCTTCGCAAAAACAGAGGGGAAAGAAGATGAAAGCCCTAAGATTGTTTGTCCTTGAGTAGAATGACGACAGCACCACCTCCTGCACATGCCACAGAAAAGACAAATGTTTAGGGGAGATAAAATATTAAAGACAAATACTAAAGACAAATATTAAATGGAGATAAGCTGGGAACTGTAAGGGTGAATTTCTCCAGGATGGCAAAAAAAGGTTTAAAACATCATGGCTAGCCAAGCAGAGTTGGAGTCCATCTATTTCTGACAAACTCAGCTGAAGCGTGAACAAATTTTCATAAGCTACATGGCTACGGCTAGTTGGAAGCCTGATGAGCGGGGAATTGGAAGCTGCTGAAGACAGTTAACTTATTTGCATAAACCCACAGATGAAAGGCAGCTCTGCAGGACATGAAGCCAGCAAGCAAATGTTTTTGGGTTGTTTGTTTTGGTGGAGAATCCATGGCATGCTGACACAAAAAGCAGGCAAGCCTGATGTCACATCAGACCACTTCTAACTCTTCCATGGCCAGTCAATCCTGCTGTCTAGTTGTAAAACAGCTGGGGAAGGAAGATTTCTGGTATTCTCCACAGCAGTGCTGAATAACTTTCAGACAGCTAGCCTGAAGCAATAGGACAGGACCAAATTCACAGCTACTTTTCTTTTATGAAAAGTGAAAGTAAAAGCTTATCGGAACACAACACTAAGTAGCATTTAACCTTTGTTTTGAACACATGCAGGACAAGTAACATGCAGGGGAATGGTAAAATTCAAACCGAAAAGCTTACTCACACCCTGATATTCTGAGAAGAGCACATTACATTCTTCCCAGCTGATGGAAATCTGACAAAACCAAACGGCTAACCTTGTAAAACAAACACAGAGACTAACAATGCTGGGAGAAGTCAAGCCACTACACTGCAGGATGTACTTCCCTCACATTATTTTGACACTTTGTTTTTAAGTTGTTTCAGCAGCTGTGCTGTAATTTATCTTATAAAGGTAACAAGGTCTTAATCTTGGATCTCATGACAGCACCCTACTATTCATTCTTTTTTCCCTTGGAGAAGGAACAAGGCTACTGACATACTTCCCGAGAACCATTCGATCTACAAATGAGCACAGAAAACTGTTATACTTTACCAGAAATAGAGCTCTAACTTTATTTTCACTAAGAACATGCAACTCCCTTGTTATACCAAGACATCAGTAGATTATTTACAGTAGCACCAAGATTAAAGCAAACCATACAGATTGACAAGCTCTGGTCTTTAAATTCTGGCTACAAGATTTTACAGTGTTATTTCCAACAACTTAAAGTCCTGATTCTACAAAGACAGCCTCACTAAAGCATCTCAGTATGCCTACATAAAGCTGAATAAACATTTAAAACTTCAAAGGGAATGAATTGAAGGTGTCCATGTATTGACATACCAACCCACAAACAGGTGGGCTTTTAAAAAAAACAAAAAAAAACCAAACCCAAACAAACCATACTCTCAGCCTGCACATAAGTTACTCATATTGTGATGGCACTGGATTTTATTTTTTTTTTACAATTTCTATTTAATTGGTTGCTGGTTTATGATCCATCTACATTTCTTGTTACAGGCAACAAAAATCAATTAAATCCACTTCACTTGTGTTTATAATCACCTCATGTTCTTAAGCTGTGGTTTTACAGAGGCTTCAAGATGATGCAAGTGCAGCCCATAACTGAAAGGATTTGTTTCAGTCCACCTCCACATTCTCCCTCTCTCCTTTGGTTAGCGCTAGCACTCCTGCAGTATCTTGCTGGGGGTTAAACCAGACAAAATCTGTAAAGGAAGACTTTGTCCCTCTAAAAGAGCAATGAAAATTCAACCTTTGGGCAAGGCTTCCCATCATACATAGCACAGTATAGCTGTGTAATGTTCACAGAAGGAGATAGCACTGCAAGTGAGTCAACTGAGCTAATTCTGAAAAATAATAAAAGAAAAACAGTAGCATCCTACCAGATTACAGAGTGATTCAGACAGCTCCCTAGCTGCACTATCTCCAGATTCATCAATTGGGTGATGGAGAATAAAATCATCCCTTTCAACTAAGGCCTACAGACAGGGAAGGTAAACATTAGTTAAACTCTGTTCACTTCAGTTTTGCCAGGGAACAGTTGTTTAAATTACAACAGCTTTTAACTGCCTGCTGCATAGAAATGCTCCTTTTGGGTTCTATTTTCATACAGACAAACTATGCATAGCACACTGTTTCAAGTGAAGAACTTTTTTTTAAATTAATAGAAATTAGTTTTACAGAAATGAGACATCAAATATCACTTTAATTCAAACCCAGATGTAAAGTAATGATCCTTCTTACTCTAAGTGCCACTAGGGAAACCAGTGAAGTCCATAAAAAGAGTTCTAGGTACCTTTAACATGAGCCTGACTGTGCACCTCACGTCATGGTGGCACTTTAACCAAAGCCAACAAGACTCCTTAGGTGAGACACTAATTGTAGACCTGCAAAGCACATGATGGCAACGCTGCAAACAGCACTCCAGCTGCCCATTTCACCACTGCACAGCCTCCTCAGTTGGGCCAAAACAGCTGTCTGAATACCCACACTGCCAAACAGTTATAATCTGAAAAGGTGATCTTAGTCCAGACTGCTGCCTTTAGCTGGTGCACAGCACAGAAATTTAAGTCCTTGTACATGGTGGATGCTGGTGGGAAGTGGGAGATGTGGAGCAGGGATACCTAAGCCAGCTTAGCCATCCAACACCTTGTGCTGTGAAACTACCGAGAGAGCCCCTCGATGACTCTCGAGAGTGAGATAGCAGAGAGCCTTTCAACCGCCTGTAATAAGCCCTTCCTCCAGTTTGCAAACCCTCACAGGGAAGTTCTTCAGGCACGTTTGTAACAAATTTGCATTCAATGTCAGAAGCTTTTTATGAAATAAGACACTTTTAGAAAAGATACTCCCTAAACATTCTCTCAGGGTTTCACACACAAACTGACAAAATGGCACTATCAAAAAAGTCCTATCTCCTAGTTCATAAAAAAATAATGTACTTGCCAAGTATTTCATTCCCTGTAACACAATGTGCTCCAAATTTGATTCCCCATGTACTGACACTGAATGGAAATTCACGGAAAGGAGGTGCACAGCCTGAAAACACTTAGTCTTTTGGAGAGTGCTTGAGAAAGAAGGAATGTAAGAAGTGCCAGCACATACACCTACACCAGCAGATCAGTTTTCTCAGATTCTATGCTATTTTAGTCTGGCCTTATCTGACTGCAACCAGAGCACAGTGATGATTCAGTAATATTGCAGGGAGTACACTTTTAGGATAGGGGCATGGGTTCATAATCACCTCCATAGAAAAGAAAACAAAAAATAGTCTCTCTTACAATCTGTTAGACCAGTGGCATCTGCTAGCATACTATATTGAAGACAGAGCCATAGTTAATGATTCCACTACTTTTGACCACTAGTCAAAAGATTGAAAAGCACAGCAACAACACGTTACATTTGCAAAAAACATAATCCCATCAGACACCAACCTATTCCCTTTTCAAGCTACTTTTTGCCACACTGACCTGTAGTCCTTCTCCTCCTCCATTTTTTCTGAATCCCAAAGAACAACCAGAAACAAGCTGCAGGAAGACTTCTATGACTTACAGCCCAGACAACCAAAATCATATGGCAGTTTTTCCCTTCCTTAAGGCTAACTTTTACTCACAAAGCTAGAAAGCAAAGACCAACTACCATGCACAGAATCTAATCAATAGCCAGGTTCCAATGACCATGTCAATTGCCACTCAGTTCCAGTATTTTCACAGCAGCGTAGCAACATTGTTTTCAAAATTAAGTATCATTTCTGGCAAAACATCAAACTCTTTCAAAATGAAAACATACATTAAGCTGTCCCTGCTTCAATATGCATGGGACCTGAAGTCACTTGGACAAACAAACTGTCCTAAGAGTCAAAGCTGGCACACAACTTCAACGATAACAGCAGTATCTAAATAATGAGGTCCTGCTAACACGGTAACATATGGTAGTAAAGTGAATTCCTACGCTGTGTTTCTGGGGTAGGAAACACCACCCCTTCTGCCAAATAACTTGAGCTGTACCTCTCCACCCTCCCAAATGCAAAGGGAGGATCCTAAATCTGATGCACACACCCATCCCCAAAGCTAGCTCACCTATATGTGCTTTGAAGCATCGAGAGAATCGTGTGTCCCTAGCCAAGCTGACAAGGCTTCAAAGATCCTTCCTTACGATGTTCCATCTACATAAAATCAACTTAAACCAAAGCAGGCCAACATACAATAAACTAAATATGAAAAGTGCAACAGAAAAATCTGGACCAGAAAAGGAAGGGAGCTGACAGGACAACGTTATAAATCTGAGACTGACTCACGCCTAATAACTGGAGTCATAAACATCCCTGTCAGTGGTTATTCTAAGATCTTCCCAAATACCGTCGTGCCCCTTGTCAGGCTCTTAAGACTCCAGCTCCGTGCTGAGCTAACAAACAAACCCACAAACATTTATTTACCCACCCAAAGGACATCGGAGGAGTCTACAAAAACCAGAACACGAGGCCTGCCCTGGAAAACTTCCCTCACGCCGCTACCAGGTTAAGACCGAGGCGGACAAAGAGCGGTCTGAGGAGCTCGCCTGCGGAAATACTTTACTCCTCGGAGCCACGTCTCCCTGTCACCGCTCCCCCTCAGCCTCCCTCCTCACCTCACGCCTGGGGCTCGGCCTGAAGGGCCTCCCGCCGGGCGCCGAGCGGGAAGAAGCGCGGCCGCCCGTCCCCTCAGGAAGCCGGCCCCAACGGCCGCCGCGGGGGTGGGGGGGACATGGCGGGTGGTCCTTCCCCGGGACGGGGCAAGGGGAAAGATGCCTGACAGGGCGTCCTCCGCGGAGGGTGGGGGGGACATGGCGGGTGGTCCTTCCCCGGGACGGGGCAAGGGGAAAGATGCCTGACAGGGCGTCCTCCGCCACGGCCTAGCCGGCAACTCGCCGGACTTGGGGAAGTTTCAGCAGGGCAGGGAGGCGGGCTGAGGGGAGGAAGCCCCTCAGCCCCCCGCGATGCTTCACAACCGCACCGAGAGCAACGAGGCGCGGGAGGAACCGCCGCCACCTTCTAGCGAGCAATGAATGGCCGGGCCAGACCCACCCCCACCCCCCCTCAGCTCACTCACAAGCGACATAAGCGACGAAGGCGAGCCCCATGAGCAGCTTCATCCTCCTCCGGTTGATGGCGGTCAACAAGCGCAGCAGCGGCCCCTTGCTCACCATGCCCAGCCGCACGCAGCGCCGGGAGCCTGCACGGCCGGCCACGCCACCGGGCTCGGCTCCCCTCGGCTCGCCTCGGCTCCGCTCGGCTCCCCCCGCCCGGGAACCGTCGGCGCAGGCGCAGTGGCGCCCACCCGCTCTCCCGCCTGTCCTCCCTCCGCTCCCTCCCGCGGTAGATGCGGTCGGCGGCCGGAACGGCGGCGGCGCATGCGCAGTTCGCGATGGCTGTGGGGCCGCCGTCTCCCCCGGTTCCCGGGCTGGGCTGTGGGGCTTCGTTACCGTTCGCCTTTACTTCGTGACAAGCGACGGGTGCTCGGCTAGAGGCTGCCTCCCGCAGAGAGTGCCTGAGGGAAGGGCGTCCACAGCCTCTCCGTGCCCTTGGCCTGGGCTTTCGGGGTGCTTCAGCCTCGGCGGCCTTGGTCACCGGGGGCCTCCTGTGGTGGCCCTTGGGTGGTGACCTGCCGGGACGGACAGACGGACAGACATGGGCACACACACAGACAAAATGTGTGTCACGCTGCCTCCTTCAGCGCGTCGTAGTTGGGAGGCACCATTTGCCTCATCCCAGATGTGCTTTCCATCTCTTTGCTGTGATAAATGGAAAACCTTGGGATTCCCCCTCCCCCCAAAAGTAACAGTTTATGAATTTGCCTCTGTCCAGGATAACGAGATTGCAGTTCCTTTGAAATGGTTTACGTTCCTACTGCAGCTTCCATCCAAAGTCCTTGTGGCCTGTTGCAAACCACAGATCCTTATTCGCCTGGGACGGCAGGCACCTTCCTCGCGTGTCAAAACGTGTTCTCCTGCCAATAAAATACACTCAATCGGAAGAGAAATCTCCCTCCACAACCCAACCGTCCCCCCTGAGTAGTGCGGCCTTCACACAGTTTCTAAGGGATATTCTTTCTCAACACTCCTCTCCCACAGGGGAAGACTGCGAGAGCAAGTGTTCTTGAATTAAATGACCAGATTGGATCCTTTAATTTCAGCATAGAAATACAGCTTGTTTACACCAAAGAAACACTGACCTCTGTCAAACAGAGACCCGCACAGTTAACGAGAGTTAACCCCCTCCTTATTACGAGGAGTAACGTCAGTCAAATGTGGGAGTCTGGGAAGGGTAGGTGCAGTATGAAGCTGTTCGGAGTGATTAAGAAGATCTCCATGCGGCCCAGAGAGGCAAAGTGACTTTATTCAGGAAGCCTTGAGAATTGAAATTTCCTAACTCCTAATCCTGTGCTTTGATTGTGAGGCCGCTCCTTTCCTCTTGACTTTTGTTTCCTTTGATTTGTATTTGATATACTTTACTTGCCTGTTAATTCCACTGCTTGTAGCTATGTGGAGAAAAGGCAATAAAAATATCACCATCTAAAACACAATGGAGCACCAAATTCATCTGCATAGTGATCGCTCAACTAGTAACAGAGTTTTATACCAGGAGTACATTTGGCCATCAAAAAGCTATAGATGAACAGTGCTGCATGAAAGCTAGAGAATATTACAGTCTTATTCCCATCCTGCACCTCAAACTTGCGTTGTTTTCAGTGAGGATTTTCCGTAATGGTATCCACATACACAATACCAATTCCACAAGCCTTTAGGGGTAGGCAAGACGCTTTTAACAGTTGCCCTACCCTAAGCTGGGCTGCACAATCCGCGACTCGATCAAGCTGCCTACGTAAGGCACCTTGCTTGGCACCACGCTCGGTGTTCGGGCCAATTTTGCTGCAGAAACACGTTGAGACAGGCTGCAATCTGTGAAGATGGGAAAAGGAGAGCAAAGGAGCAGGATGCTTTATGGAACTTTGCGGTGGAGGAGACGCGAACCCCGTGGGAGGCAGCCTGTCCGTGCTCTCTACAGCACCAGCTGTTTGCCATGCGTGACACCAGGGCCAGCTGTGTCTATGTCACTCCAAGTAAGCCAGAACACATCTAACTTAACTGCAGGGAGGTGAGTGTAAGTCTATCATATCTCGACTACAACTACAGGCATGTTCCTTATAAGCACTGTAAGTTCTCCAGGCACATGATGGCCAACAGCAGGGACGCTTATTTCGGGATACAGCTGGTCGCATTCACAACCTTGTGCCAAGGACTGGCACCGATAGCAGAGGTTCTGGTGTGTAGTGGCTGCTAAATGTGCCAAGGCTGAGGGATGATACAGTTTTGAGTGCTGACTCTTAGGAGTGCGGTATAGATCAGGAAGCAGGCATCCATCTGCCTTCAGGTCATTATCTTATTCAAGCTGATAGCGTGACCTCAGCTAAAGGCAATTCTCTCTGGGCTGGTTTGCAGGCAATGTACTCTGTCTCCCGTACTGCAGTTTTCAACTTTAGATCCCAAAGTGCTTTATGAGAGCATTTTGATTTTTTTTTTTTTCACTAAAACACAGCCTGTAAAATGATGGAGGTTTTTAAATTACAGAATTTTTTAAAATTACTTTTTTAATGATAAAAATGTGAATGTGCAGGAGTACCTACCTGAATGACCAGTATGAACTTAGAATTCACAGCATCCCTGCAACATACTTTTCCTTGATACCAGATCAGAACCATGCAATTACCCAGCTGTCATTCCAGAATCGGAGGAAAAAAACCAACTGCCACAATTTGCACAATTTCCACATGATGCCACATGAGAGAGACTCTTCTGCCATGTGGAATTACAGGAAAGATCTTGTCTTTCTGTCCCAGTCATGTTTCTACAAGAGATGATATTCCATCGCATGATCTGGGAGACAGAGGTGGACCCTGGGCACTGAGACCCAAGCAGAGAGAACTGCTGGGTATGAGATAAGGAAATGAGTTGCAAAGCACTGAAAAAAAAAATGCAAAAATAAGAAACAAGCCATTACTACCACATTATTATCATCTCTTGTGACTTTGGTCTCTAAGTTAGTTAAGGCTGAAAGTAGCCAAGAAAGCAACACAGAGTTGCACAGCTATGTGTGCCCTTCCTCACCATTCAGCTGCATCCTACAGGTAGTGATACTTACTTGGGAGGAATTGTTCTGGTGCCTTGATCCTCCTCTAATCTACAGATGATTCTGTGGAGTAATACTGTTGTACTGCATAGGCACAATCCACTCATACAAAGCCCTAGATAATCTTGAAAAACTAATGCCAGATAGTAAAAATGTGAAAATAGGTTTTTTTCAAAAAAGATTGGAGTGTGAGTCTTTTTTTTGGTTAACTCTGCTTTTAACAGCAGATCATACTGGGGAGGGGAACTCATGTCAAAAAAAAAGAGTTCAAACTAGTTCTTTTCAGGGAAAGTTAGAAGTTTGAGGGTTTGTGTGTGTTTTTATAAGACCGATGAAAAGAGAACATGCAGTTCTGGGAACAGAGTCAATTCTTTTAATGTTAACATCTCAAAAGAAAAAAAAGCTGCCAAGTGCTTCAGACAGTTATTATTTATGATTTGGATGGTGATGGCAATAAACAGTTTCAAATACAACTAGATCACAACTGCCCTAATTATTATGTGAATACAGAATTGAGACAATCCCAGACCTTGAAAACATACAAATTAAGAGACAGATCATCAAGTGAATGTGAACAAACAAACAAGCAGGTGTCAAAGCATAGTATGAAAATGACTACTTAAATACAGATTTTCAGAAATTAGATGAATCATTTAATGATTTAGACAGCTATTTGCAAAGAATAAATTATAACATATAAGGAAATAATTGTATTTCAAACTACAGTGCAGTCCATGTATTTTGTTAACGCGTTTTGTTAGGTATCATGTGGGAGTAGTCCCAAGATTTCATTCTGTAAAAGTTAGCTCTCCTTTTTGCATTAAGTATGTAGAAACCCAACACACAACGCTACTCAGAAAAGTTGCTTCAGGCTGCAGGCTTGAAATTGATATACTGACTAGATTAAAAAAAGTCAAACAACATTCCTAAATTGACTGGTAGCATTACCTCCATAAAGTATTTGTTCTTCATGACGCATTTTTCCCCTGAGGCAACTGAAGACAGCCCTGTACATTTTCAAAGTTGGAAAAAGATTTTAAGGTGCTATATCTATTCTGAAAGCACAGAAGGCCACATGCAAGATTCTCTGGTAATTGGGTCAGAATGAAATAGCAGAGATAGTGGCTAAATTACTGATTATAAAAACTTGTGAGCAGTTAAAACTGCTGTTGCTCGGAGTTCTTTTATCACCCATCAAAGAAGCTAGTTTATTAGGCTAGGTCAGCAAGTAAGTTATTCGTTCACTGCTGGTTTACATTTCATAATTTCCCCGAGCCCTTTGGAGCTTTTTAATTGGCATCGTTCTACCCTAGAGCACTTGGGAAGTAGTGACTTTGAATGGATCTATTTTGGGTTGGATTCAGTCCAGATCATGCTGGAATTAGTACCAAAGAAGCCCATGGCTTCTTTGTATGATGGTACAGAGCAGTTGTAACTGTATGCCTGTTTCCCAGTGTATCAGCAGCCCAGAAAGTGAACAAGAATAAACCTATTTTGGGGTGGGCCGGGAATGTATATGCATGTAATATGCATGTGATGTAGTGGCTGAGGACTGCTCTTTGTTAAGAAAACCCATTTGGGGCTTATGCTGGAAGTCTATGCTGGCCACCGCAGCACTAGGAACAGGGAAGCTGTTTTTCTCCTGCATCTTTACTTGAAGTAATGTTAGCTGGATGTGACTTTAGCCATTTTAGTGGTATGCTATAATAAAGGTCTGCTTCTCCTTTCCTCATGCAAGCCTCAGGCAGATGGTTTACAAGCCACCCCAGTGACAGTGTTTCTGTGTTACACCAATGTGAGGATTATCAGCTTAATTCCATTAAGGGGCTGATGCTGAGTGACTGGAGGAGCAGGACTGCAAGGTGCTGGAGAGCACATCTGCTCTGCAGTCTAGATATATCTATTGGTGTTTTGTCCTCTGAGGCAGAAAAGACTTAGTGCTGTTCAACTACTCTAATGCTGTCAATAAAGCAGAAAGTAAACAAGGTCATTAAAGGTGTTGGAGAACTTGTACAGTTGAATTTATAGAAAGAAGTTTCTGAGAAATGTCTGTATCACAGCCCAGTTGAAATGTATTTGGAGTGCACATATTCCTACTGATGTTTGATATTATTCCTCTTCCACAAATTTCCTTAGCTGTAGTGTCAGAGAAGTTAGGTGGATGACAGAGAGAAGACATACACCCACACATTTCTGGAAACGTAGCACAGAAGCATTATTAAGTTTGTGTGGTCCATAGCTGTGACAGTCCATGGCCTTATGAAGAAGGATCTAGGACAGCTGCAAACAGAAAAGCCTCATGTAGCAGGCTCATCTGAATGATGGAGCAGACTATACCCTCAGCAAGTTTGCAGATGACACCAAACTGGGAGGAGTGGCTGATATGCCAGAGGGTTGTGCTGCCATCCAGAAGGACCTCAACAGGCTGGAAAAACGGGCTGACAGGAACCTCATGAAGTTCAACAAGGAGAAGTACAAAGTCCTGCACCTGGGGAGGAACAACACCAGGCACCAGTACAGGCTGGAGGCCAACCAGCTGGAAAGGACTGGGAGGTCCTAGACACCAAACTGAACAAAAGCCAGCCATGGTCCCATATGGTGAAGAAGGCTAATGGTATCTTGGGCTGCATTAGGAGGAGTTTTCCCAGCAGGTCAAGGGAGGTGATTCTTGCCCTCTACTCAACACTGGTGAGGCCACACATGGAGTGCTGGGTCCAGTTCTGGGCTCCCCAGTACGAGAAAGACATGGACATACTGGAGAGAGTACAATGAATGGCCACTAAGATGATTAAGGGACTGGAGCATCTCTCCTATAAGGAAAAGCTGAAACAGCTGGGACTGTTCAGAGCCTGGAGAAGAGAAGGCTAAGGAAGGATCTTATCCATGTATGTAAATACCTGAAGGGAGGGTACAAAGAGGACAGAGCCAGGCTCTTTTCAGTGGTGCCCAGTGACAGGACCAGAGACAGTGGGCACAACCTGAAACACAGCGGGTTCCCTCTGAACATCAGGAAATGCTATTTTACTGGGAGGGTGACCCAGCACTGGCACAGGTTGCCTGGGGAGTCTGTGGAGTCTCCAGCCTTGGAGATACTCAAAAGCTGTCTGGACATGGTCCTGGGCCACTGCCATCTGTAGGTGGCCCTGCTTGAGCAGGGGGGTTGGACCAGGTGACCTCCAGAGGTGCCTGCTAACCTCAATCATTCTGTGGTTTGGTGTTTACAAAGCAAACAAAAGCACAGATCCACATATTTTACTTAGCTGTGGGCTTTTGTTCTTTTTCTGGATACAGCTGAATAGATACAAAACCAGGCGGGTGCCCACCTTTGCATAAATTGGCTTTAGTTATCTCAATAGAAATATTCATGTGAGTAAAGAAACTAATGAACAGCCTTCTGTGTAACCTTACTCTCTTTTGCAATTACAAGCTTTAGAATTATAGCCTATGGTCAAGGTAAATTACAGTATCAAATTTCTGTTCTGAAGTAAGGAGGATTAGGAATTTCCAGATAAGTTTTCCAGTAGCTAATGAGATTTAACCAAATAAACTTTCATTACTGCCTTCCAAAGTTAAATTATGGTCTTACATAAACAGTAAATTCCCCTAGTGAATACCAGCTAAACGAATTTGGAAATTGTGTTGCAGCCCAACAACCAACCAACCAAACCTTGAATTTTCTTGTTATACAGAGTATAAATTCACTGCTGTTGAAAGCAATACCCCATACATATCCAAATCATGTAAAAGCAATGTGAACAATTGAATATGAAACTTATTCGTAGACAAAATTATGACAATTCTTATGTGCACACTTTTACCTTGTACCTGTCGTTGGCACTGAAGATTTATTGCTGCTGTGCTTATTAAAAGCAACTAACAAAAGAGAGTGAAGGTCTAATGCATACAGCATTTGCATTATTAGATCAAAAATAATTATCAGAAATGTATCTTTTCATGTTATGCCAGTGCTTCCATGGGAAGGTTTTATAAATGAGCAAGTTTACATTTATCATGGGCTTCTCACTAGGCAGTTAGTCTAAGTTGGTTAGGCCAGGCCTGGACAATACCATGTGCAACCTTCTCTTTTTAGCTATGGAAACAATACTGCGAGGCAAATGGTGAACTGAGGAAGGAATGCAATGAAAACAAAGCTGGAACATATACCTGAACTACATCTGGGAAGTATTCTTAGATCCTGAAATTTCAACATGTGGACTGCTTTGAAGCATTCTGCAAAAGGTTCTGAAAAAAAAGTAATGCTATTATCAGGAGACATACATCTTGAAGTCTGGGGGAGGCTGTAGATTAAAAAGGTTTGGAAACCTTTCTTCTATGCACATGCGATAGGCTGACTAGGTAGGAACAGAATCTCAAACTCTAGTGCCTATTAAAAGGAAAATCATCATGATGATTCAAGTTATTGTTAATTTCAACAAATATATGGCTCAGGAGCATGTCTACTGTACATACAGAAGCATTTCCCAACCTAGTTTTACTGGGTTCACTTCCAGATAGCACAACTGCACCCACGTAGATTATATTGAAAAAATTAGTCTCTCGCCAGGATAGCTTAAACTAGTACCCTGAAAAGGATCAAGCAATTTGAGTAAGATGAGTTGTTACTTGACATTTTGCCAATGTCTGTGCTGGTGATGGCTGTGAATTTTTTAGCCTGGATACATAACTGTATAAATGTATGTACTCTTTCCTGTGTCTCTTTATGTCTCTCTCCCTGCTCTCCTGTCTCTCTAGTCCCTCAGTAATTTTTTAATCACCAGCTTGTTTCATCTGAAATAGCATAGGTTTCAGAGATGTTAATTTCCCTATACATTTAATGGTGATAGGCAGGTGGAAAATATATAGGTTATGCTTAACTCTTATTAGGCAGCAAAGAGTCCATGCAGGAGAAAGACATATGAACACTGTGACTATGAGAATTTCAGAGCTCACAATTTATTAGATACTAAACAATCCGACCACAAGACACAAAATCTTTGGAAACCAGGCTTAATTAGCTCTTCTGTTTCTGGAGTTACTAATTGTTGTAGCAAAACTTAAAAGCAAAGCCCGCAGTGCCAGCTTCCTGGGACAAATGAATGGGGCCCCAGGAGCAGCGAAATCTGCAGGAGAAGATGGAAAGTAGTATGGAAAGGGGAAAGGAAAAGAAAGTCGTCTGTTGAAACTAAGAAGCTGTGCCCAAATATCTTGAAGCAGGAGCTTTAATTATCCATGTTTCTCTCAAGGAGTTTGAGAAGAATGCCAGATGATAACAATCTAAAGCAGATTTCTGATCCCTTTTTCTCCCCACACCCAGTACTCCATGGCTTTTACAAAGAAGAGGTTGTTTGTATGAGGAGAGAAGAAGGAAGGGTGTCATCCACATGAATGGCATTTGGATAGTATGCCTTGGCTCACCCCACCCACTTTCACCCAAAATGAACTTGGCTGTAGAGACTCCGATTACTCAAGCATCTCATGAAGCCTTCATTTGCTAACTCCAGCCAACTGAAGAGCAAGTGCAAGTAGAACCAGTTTGGTACTCCATCTGTCAGGCCATTCATTTCTCTTCTGTATGGTTTTGTCACATGCCAATGGTCATTTCAAAAGAAAATGCATTTGGAAGTTGTTGTTTTTCATTTTTGTTTTTTAAAGAAAATGACATACTGAAAGACTACATCAGCAAGCTTTGTCTAGAGATTAGTG
This sequence comes from Buteo buteo, assembly GCF_964188355.1. Lineage (NCBI taxonomy): Eukaryota > Metazoa > Chordata > Aves > Accipitriformes > Accipitridae > Buteo > Buteo buteo. The sequence continues at coordinate 4,732,886 of NC_134195.1, read as the reverse complement.
TGCTTGTCTACAGAAGTTCCAACAAGACATTCCTGACTACCTTTATTATTTATTTCAGTGTTTACAGCCATGTAGACTTATGGCTTATAGCACCTAAATTAGTCTTGTGAGATTATAAAATCTGTAATACTCTTACAGGTGGCACCCTTTGTATTCGTCTAGCTTTAGTAAAGGCTATACTATAACGTTTATGGGGTAAGGTACTCTGTGTGGTTGCTGAATAGAAATAGCTATACCTGAACAAAAACTGTATTAAAACCCCAGCTATTAAGGACTTCTGATGCCCTTCAACATGGTCATGTACTTTGGGAAATAGTTACGGTGTATTACCAGGGACAAAGAAACCTCTCTTTTTAGCAGTAGTTCCTATCTATATCGCATCCTACAATTAGTTAAGATGCTATCTATAGGGCCATTGTCCTTCACTGGGAGCTGAAGGACACCCTACTACCAAATTCCTGATGGTCCTCACTGTTTTGGTCTCAGACCCCACATAAAAGCACCATTAGAGTGCAACAGCTGATACAACAGCACAAAAATCTTTGTATTTCCCAGCTTTCACATGCCATCTAGTTATCTCCCACTGCCAGTCTTGATGACTCCTATGGGTTCAAATGCTCACAGCTCCCGCTGGGGGCTGCCAAGTGCAGGTCCTGGGGACACCATAGTCAAGCAGCAGAGGATGGCAATAGTCCAGACACGTGGACACCTGGCCAAAATTTTCATCTGCCCAACTTACAGCTAAGCTAAGGTGTTGGGCAAAGTAAGTAAAAAGGAAGGCCTTTTATGTAAGAGAGAGGTACAGAGCTGGTCTTCTGGGTTAATCCCGGCAGGCAACTCAGCCCCTCACAGCCACTCTCTCACTCCCCCGCCAGCTCCCACCAGTCGAAAGGGGGAGAGAATCAGAAATGTAAAACTGGGAAAAATCATAGGTTGAGACAAAGACAGTTTAATAGGTAAAGCAAAAGCTGCATGTAAGCAAAGCGAAATAAGGAATTCATTCCCCACTTCGCACGGGCAGGCAGGTGTTCAGCCATCTTCAGGAAAGCAGGGCTCCAGCACGTCTAACGGGGACTTGGGAAGTCACAAATATTCCCCCTTCCTCCTTCTTCCCCCAGCTTTTATTGCTCAGCATGATGTGATATGGTCTGGAATGTCCCTTGGGTCAGTTGGGGTCAGCTGTCCTGGCTGTGCCCCCTCCCAGCTTCTTGTGCCCCCCCAGCCTGCTCGCTGCTGGGGTGGGGGGAGAAGCAGAAAATGCCTTGATGCTGTGCAAGCACTGCTCACCGATAACTAGAACATGGGTGTGTTATCAACACTGTTTTGGTCACAAATCCAAAACAGCACCATGTGAGCTGCTATGAAGAAAATTAACTCTGTCCCAGTCAAAACCAGTACATGTGTGCAAACAAGTGAGGGGAGAAGGGCCCTGGAAGGGTGTGGGATATTGATTGGGTTTGTAGCATAGGCATCACAGCCTAGCACGTTCCACACTGTGTGTAGATGTGATTAGACCACCAAAAGGAGCTGCAAAAGTATGCTCTGTGGTCTTGAATGGGGTTTTCCAGCTGGCGCTTGTAGGCAGACATGTGCTGCTGACATGGCTACAACGTCCAGCTAGAGGCAGGGGTCTGGTCAGGCTTTCCGTACGCTTATGTGAAATGGCTCACTGCTCCTGCAAATGCTTCCTTCCATCTGTTGGTCCACATGGCTTGGAAACTCAGAAGGCCATTGATATTTGTTAATCAAATAGGAAAAATGCAGGCTGAAAGGGGAAGGAGAGGGTGCTAGGAGGTGTTTCTGTGAAGTGGCATTTTATACTTTCTAATTTATATTTTCAATGACTTTGTCTGCAAAATACTACTTCCAGCACTGAGCCTGTCCCTGGGTATTGCTTCTGCTTGAGATGATTTTTATTTTTTTACTCTTCAACTTTTTAAGAGTTAATTTTCCCCCAAACACACAGACACTTTATTCCTCATCTGTCGTTCCTTTTTATACCTCTGGACAGAGTGGAAAGGTAGAGCTCTGAATATAGTAAAGTAACCAGTGCAGAATTTATGCATCCCTGCAGTAAAGCCAGAGCAAGTCTACAGCTCAGATCTTTGATTTACCCATTGAAATACTTTGCCTTGAACCTGCTTAGGTTTATTATTTGAAATCAGTCACTAGAAGTGAGGCAGTTAGGGGAATTTTTTCTTCCTTTTGATGTATATAGTATTTCCATTAGCATCATACAAAAAAAGATCTTCCCAGTTTACAGATCAGACGATTTCAGGAAGGTAAGTAAAGCCTTTGGAACAATTAATGCAAGCCACTGAAAAAGTGTTCATGCTTGCATTTTTTTTAGACTTCAGTAGTTTAATTGCCTCTTGAGCCTGATGAGGTGTTGATCTCTGCTAGACTGCAATAGCTGAGCTTCCTCTGGCAATAACTTCGAAATGGAAATAGGGTAATTATCATCTGGCCATCCAGTTTTCCAAATAAGACCTGGAGAAATGTTATTTAAAATCTCTTCCATCAGCAGAAGTGATCATATAGTTTATATAATTCTACTTCAATCTGACACAATTCAGAAAGGTCTATTTATAATTTACCTGCTCACTGCTTGGTTTGGATAGAGGAATAATTTTTTATTTATGTTAGCACTACCTCCCTCCAATCCTGCAGGAGCAAGCTAACTCAGGGAGAGGGAAGACAGGAGCTAAGGGACTGCTATTCAGTCAGACACTTCAATATTTAATATGTTGCCCCTCTTCCAGAATACACCTTTTAACAATCTTTCTAATCCCTGTGAATTTAATGGAAGCTGTACATACAAAACATGCCTTTTATGAATGTGGGTCACTGCAAGTCAGTAAATAGCCTCGTAGAAGAAATCAGGTGAATTCCTTGAGGTACAAGTTAAAAGCAAGGAAAATAAGGAAAGTAAATTTCAAAAAAGTGAATCACTAAGAGTGATTTGTTGTAAACACAGTGTTAAGCCACATGTTTAATGACCAGATCATAGCATCATCTTTTTTGGACATGGTGTAACACAAACTAAACTCTGGATTGGGGGTTGATAACAAAGGGTCCATGAATGCTGAAGCAGAATCTTGTCTGGCTGTTCTAATGGAAGCTGCGTCACTTCTGTTCAGACCTTTTCCTGTTTTTCAAAATAAACATTGAAACACTAATTCCAGACACTAACCCCACTACCAAACATGAATTCCAGAAGCCCTAGTCTTCTGTACTTTCCACTGAAAAATGCATTTGCTGAATGCTAGTTGTATCCTGTTTCCTAAGGGCTGTATCTGCAATTCATATGTAAGCACGTCTTGAAACTGTGTTATATTCTTTGTAACCCCACTTTAGCTATAACAGTTTGTGTTGCAGGATCGAATGGCATCTAGTAAGTTGAAAAATGTGAGTGGAATCTTCACCCACCCTACAGCATTATAGCAAAACAGTTAGTATGATATAGGGGAACTCCTTGAAGGTCCTGAATCTACTGGGAACACAACGTACCTGATGCCAGGACCACAGGACACACTTTATAGTTCATTGTTCAGATGGATTTTACCCTGAGCCAGCTGAGTCTCCTCATATATTATGCAAAGAACTCAAGGCACGGGGGTATAGCTTCAACTTTGAGGTCAAACGTCTAAATATTAGACTCTGTGGGGTTCAACTTTTAGGTGATTGTGTCCTTCATCAGCTCTAGCTTAAAATGCCTACCAGGTTCCCACAAGAACTAGTTCTCTTTTGAACATCCTGCATTGTGGCTAGCCCTCTCTTGCACCAGTTATCATCATGGGACTAGATCAAAACTATCTTCCCCCTTGTTTCATGAAAAAGAGGAAAACAATGGAGTAACCTAAAATACCCTGGGGTTGCAGGTTGGAGTGGTTGCAGAACAGCTAGCAAAATCAGTATTACATGATTTAAATAACAAAGGTGGTCTGTGTTAGCTTGGAAGGATGACTATAGGTTTGTAGAGATTTTATAAAGAACTTAATAACAAGGCTTTTCTCTCAGTCTTTCACTAATTTTTGCATCTAAATTAATTTGGTAGTTCAGCTGTTATTCTCTATTTCTACAAAGCATAGCTAGCTAGCTAGCTACAGCTCACATTCTGATTCAATGCTTTTCATTGGCAAGAAGTCTGTTTGGTTTCAACACCAAGAATAAAGGCTTGTCTGGTTTTGATTGTGTGAATGGATATTTTTCTTCATCTGTCACTGAGAAATAGGATGGATGTCACCTAAACTGCAACAATCTCTATCCACTGTATGAATACATGGCACCTAGAACTAACCAACCTGGCAAAAAAGTCATACACCCTCTCACCACCATACTTAAAAATGGTAAAACTTGAAATATATGTTAGGCTTCAGTTTCTAATTTTGATGTAGTTTTGCTGGTATTTGAGTTACCAAAGCAATGTTACTGTGCTCCTTTCCAGTAAAGTCAAATCTGGACAGGTGTGAAAGTTTGTCCTATATACACTATATAGAGATGTTTGGAAGTACAGACGGGATCTCTTCTTTTTGTCTGTCTGTCTCTCTAAGCAGTTTTCAGTCATGCTTGTCCTTACACTGCGTGAATACAACTACCGAACGTGCAGGTGATACAATCACACTGGAGCCAATGTGCCGGGGGCCAAGTGTGGGTTACGTATCTGAGGATAAGTAAATAGTTGTGGCTTTGCTTCAGCCAGCAAGGCTCTTTCCTACCTTTTTGCACAAGTTCTGTATGACCTGGACTAGTGCTCGTTGGGATTGACATTTTAGAGGTTTGTAGGATTCCCCTATAGCTTCTCTCCCCTTTAAATTCTCATTACTACTACATGGGTTTTCCACTTTTAAAAACTTGTTCTTGGTAATACCTTGTTAAAGCTGAGAAGGACTCTAACACATGCTATGTACTGCTCACTCTTAAAAGCCTAGTTTGCCATTTTCAAAAACAATTTAGCTGCCTACAGCTAAATCTGCATCAGACCGTATCTGGAAAAGACACATTAGTGATCCATGAACAGTTACTGGATTACATTTACACACAAGATTATTCACAAAGAGAGAATTTTACTGGTAGCAACTTCCCAGCAATATCACACAGACCACATCATCACAGTAACAAATTACTGCAAGCAAGTCAGCTCCACAGTGGAAATTTCACTGTCAGACATTCACTCTGTATTATGTATTCTTTATATGTTCTGCATACAGAGCTGGTGTTGACCAGCGGGAAATAAAAGCATCAATACATTTGAGGCAAAAGCAGAAAGATAGATACTGCCGCGTGTGGAGGGAAAGGGACATCTTCCTTTGGTTTATTTGTTCTGGAAACAGTGTAATTTTTGCAAGGCTTTACAAGACTTCCCAGAAAGCTCACTTAAGTGTAGCAACCCTTCCCCATCTGCCAAGAGGCTTCTACCTCTGAGACGGTGTTACACGAGGGCATTGGCTTACTCAGTGTGTTCACATTTGTCTGGAGGGTCTCCCACGACTACCTCACTCGCTACTCTTGTAACTACTGCTAAGAGCCTGTCTTCACAGCAGAGTTAACTCAATTGCAAACGTAGTAAAAGTATGATATCAGACCACTCAGATGAAGAGTACATTGGGTCTTGGGTCTTAGCTCTTATGGTAGGTCATCATCCTGGAGGTGCTGTAGTCCAGACCAATGCGACTATGTCCATAGAAACGCTGTCCCAGCCTAAGTGCTTTAAAAAAAGGACTGTTCGATGAACTCGCTCACAAGGTGCTCTCTCATCTGCCCAGAGATGCTGTCTATGGCAGTGACATGAAAACAATGTTTTATGGAAGTAGCTTCCAAGCAGTTACTCATTATTAATGGAGACAGTTCTGACAGCAAAAGCAAACCGCGTTTGGCAGCAAGAACTTAATAAGAATGTCATTAAGGAATTCAGTCTGCCAACCAGCAAGTGCTTTGTAGTGCAGTAAGTGGACCTCCCTGCCTCTTTGCCTCTTTTTTTTGGCTGCTAAACATAAAAATGTCATTATAAGTATATTTTCCCTCTTGATGTGTTTTACTGGTACCATACCGCAACTTATCAGAAGATTGATGTCAGCTCCTGGCAATCTGTGTTCTCTCTTGGTGTCACAGAGATAGAACAGAAATAAATGAAAAATGCAGAACACAGGAGAAATACAGCAAACAAGTACAAGCCTGGTAATACAGGGATTGGAACTGGAGGACCAGCAATATCAACATTTAGTTTGCATGCATACTCGTTGGATATATTTGCAAACACAGGCCATTACTTGTGTGGGTGCTTTGCAGAGTATTAACAGGTGGCAAAGAATAGCCGATAGGCACGATCCCTGATCAAGACTCCTGATAATTCCTTTACTCACGCTTATCCACTGTCACCAAAATGAAATGAGTTCAAGATTAAGGGAACTAAGTAATTTTTAAACCCCCATGGCTTTAACTTGACCTGGACACAGTAAAATATTTTTATCAAATGGCTGGAAAGACTTGATGTATCAATTGCTTTGGAAAGGTTAATCAACAAAACTGGCATGTGGCACTGAGTCTTGGCATGCCAAATACCATCTTGTGTGGCTCCACAGAGAGAAAATAATGTAGTGGTCTGGTCTCGGTCCAGATTCAGCTGGCTTCGGATCAGCAAGTCAGCATGTACCTACTATTTCACTGCAGGTGATCTGCAAAGAAGAATAAAGTTTATCAGTTCTGTTTAAAAAAATCCAAGAGAACAAAGTGCAGAACCATAAAAGGTTTCATGTTTGGAAAATGAGCAGCACTTCCCGGGCTTTTTTTTCTGCTTCACTTTCTAATGTTGGAAATATCAGGAGCAGAAATCTTATCTCTTATACCTTTGCTGAAAGATTTATTCAGCATTTAGTTAAAAGAGCAGAGGTGTTGAGTGATTCACACAGACAGTATTTCTTGCGGATAGTTTAATTAAATGAATGTAAACTAACTCTAATCAAACAACAACAAATTGCACAACCGAGGTGTTTCAAACAGTGAATGATGATCTCATCTGCTTTACTTGATCACTCTGAGTTCTTAGTATGTGTCGTATCATAGCCCTGCCATTTCTCTAGCTCTCCATTGAGACTCTAGGGGAAAACAAGCCCTGAAAGTGTTTCTTTTTTACAACCCCAATATTTAAAACTGAAATCCTTTTTGTTTTTTCCCAGAGGAAGTTTTTCAGACCATCAACCTCACTAAAATTTAACCCCCCCCTCCAGATATTATGCCAGCTTGTGTTCATAGGATCATCATCAGCTACCTCTATTTGAAGTAAAGACAGATAATTCAGAAGAGCAGAAATTGGTAGCTTTTTTTCACAACCACCCTTTCTGGTCAATAAATGTGCAATCAAGGTAAAGGAGCTGGGATGAGTAAACACAACACACGGAACAGCTAGGGAGTCACTGTATCCAGAGCTCCAGTGGCTCTGAGAGTACACCAAACACTGAATAGGTAATTGCTCCTGTTATATTTTGTATTCTCCTGAGACTGAGGGGTTTTTTTTCATAGTTCCAGAAAGAAAAATCACTAGTACTTTGACCCTGAGAGAACTGGTGTTTGGTGGTGGTGATGTGTGTGCTTCTGCATTTTACCAGATTGAGAATTCAACTCTGTTTATCCTTATACCACAGGATATATGTTTTGGAATGTGACCTGTCCTGGCTAAAGATGTTTTTAAACAAGCACAAAATCTGCTTTTTTCAGGCAGTCACTATCTGTAAAGATCCCTACCTACATCAAGAATGCGCAGGAATCAGTATTAGTAGGCATCTCTTTGGAGTTGATTGTGGTGTAGCAGAGTTCCTCTTAAAACAATATCCAAACGTCTACTGAGGTTTGCCCTGCATGCTTCCCTTCATCAAGCCTTCAGGCTTGGCTGTACTCATTTTGCATTGGTGCCAGTGATTTTACAAGCTGCCTCAGATGCTGAATGCCCCACAGACACTGGCAACCTACAGTAAGCCCCACAGAATAGGGAACTGCTCTTACTCCAATTTTACAAGTAGGAGGCTGAAGCAAAAAGGTCAAAGGTGGCCATAGCCTACTTCTCTGTGCAGGTTACCGAGTACTTCCTTCCATGATGGTTCTCCCTGACTACTTACCAGATACTCAGCTCAAGTAAGGGAGGCAGAGCATGGCTGTAAGTGACCTACCTACCTTTGGAGAGCTGAGCTGTTTTATTTTTATTGTATAATCTAAGGCACCGTACGTGTGCTGAAAGAAGCAATCCTGCCTTTCATGCAGCTGCAGTGAACCAGACTGGGAACTGATCTGGTGAAAACAGATGAGTTTTTTTAGTATGCTATTAAATCTGGGGATTGGCAGACAGCTGGGGTGATTATTTAGCTGGAGGGGCTGCTTATACAGGCTTCACCAGTTAAACTATGGCCTTAGTTTCAGGATACTGTAACATCTTCCAGGGATAGTCACAACCAGACCAATATCAGTTGTGCTGATTCATCTGCTTTCTATTCTTATTCATCTTTATAGCATTTCAGCAAACAGTCTATATTCATAAAAATATCTTGTTTAAAACCTATTGGTGCATATGAATTGTGAACTTCCACAGTTGCATGATTTTAGTTCTATACATGTTTCTATGTTTACATATTGAACAATTAGAATTAATAAATTACCAGCAAACCATGGCAAACCTCAGTTTAGATGACCAACGTCCAACTGGTCCAGAGAAGATAGACATTTTCTTCTGAATTATCCTGCCTATGCTGCTGTTTTAGAAGTTTTAACTGAGCTAACTAGTTTATTTTGCACTTCTGTCAAGGATTCCTTATGGGCAACTGAATTCTAACAAAGCTAATTAGAAGCTTCAGAAGTGATCCCTACCAGTACCTTTGATACTTTGCAGATTTATACATCCTCTCTGATTTACACATCCTCTCTGACTTTTTTTTCCTATTGCTGAGAAAGTAAGGTACATATGATTAAACTCACTATTTTTTTGTTTGTCTATAGTCCTTCCTTCACTGAATTTCCCATCTTTGGAATTAGTGTAGTTTGAAGAATTGTCATTTGCTAACCTAGTTCCAACCCTACCGAAGGGCAGAGTGACTCTGTAGGAAAGCAGTGCTATCTATACTAATAATCATTAGTGACACTCAGGAAACTGGGTCTTCAGAGTAGACTGCATTTTGCCAGTTCTCTCTGCCATTCAGCACTAATGAAAGAGTTGATGACCTTGCTGCAGCTAACAGCTGCTGCAGGAAAGGTTGCAAGGCTATTAAATTAGGAACGCAAATACAGTACATTAAGACTAATTGAGCATGCTGATTCCTGTTGCCACTGTGATGTTGCTGGGTTCATAATGACACCTCTGCTGAGAGTTTCTGAAGCATTCCAGAGTTCTGGCGTAAGAGCAGATGAAAATTTTGGAATAGCAGTGATTTCTGAAGTAACGTTAATGGTGGCACCAACAGTTCTGGAGACAATCAAACAGCGAAGAAATCTGCTAAAGATTACCAAAATCTTCAGGTCTACTCCATTGTGGAGGTTGCTTGATTGCCATCAGAGTAGTGTGCCAAAGGGGGTTGGAAGGAGCCTTCAGGATTCACCTACCTGCTGCCCCTACCCTGCATTCCTGGGAATTACTTGCTGAGCAGCTAATGGGGACTCTGAGCCCTTAGACAATCTACTGAGGTGCTGCACTAGTCCCATTCCTTCAAAGGAAGGGGAAAACTGTATCTCCAGTACATTTGGTTCTTCAAAGCACTTATTATTTCTAGACCGGATTATGTCAGGATAACCATTCTTTCCCTTGAAACAGCTGCCTTCCATCCAAGATTGCTTTTTGGGGAGGAAGGTTTCAGAAGCTTCAGAAATCACAGTGAAGTACTAGTGTGGCTCATTCTCTCCATCAGCAGAGAATGAGCCACCCTAGGACAGCACAGCTAAACTCACAGCATTTTGTGGTCTTATGCTTTTGGAAAGAAGCAGCAAAAATAACAAACCCTACAAGTCTCTAGTGGTAAGAATTTCAGAGAGGAGGAAGTGTACTCTTTCAAACCTCTTTGAGTTCTGCTGCAGAGAAAGGATTGAAACCTGTTTCTGGGTCCTCTCTTCATACTCTCTTTTATGGGCAAGTTAGAAATACCCAATTGCTAAGAATTACTCAGCTGCTGAGAGGTCCAGCAAGGTGGACACAGAGAACTCTAGGACCGTGGAAAAAAAGGACATAGCACACCATGACTCCTCTCTGCCCTCACCTGAGCCCTCTAAGACATCCAGAACATAGGCAGCTGTTGCATATATTGCAGCTTGGGAATTATTTCATATTTACTGACTTTGTCCCAGTATTAGAGTCTGGAGAAAGACTTGCAGCTGGGTGGCACTTGAGTAAGTCTTGTCTTTTTCAGAATGGGGTGCTGTACAGCAATTTTTTATGAGTCTGAGATTACAATTTCTCTACCAGAGGCATTTACTATTTCTTTAAAAAGTGAACAAAGGTTATTTTTTAACAAATTTTACCAGCACAGGGAAGCACATGTCTGTTTCACAGGTTGCAACTCTATATTTCTCAAAACTTTTCAAACTTTAGCAAGGTCAGTAAAAAATGATGGAGAGGATAACATTCAAATGTTGAATAGCCACATCCTTTTACAGATTGTCCACCACGTCTTCTCCACCATGAGGCACTTCCCACAGCAGATGTCTTCTCCTTTCTGGCCATAACAGGCAGAAAACATAGTATATGTGTCAACAAATACAGGTCTTGTAGCAGGCTCTGGAATTTACCAGGATTTAAGATACTGCCCTCACAACAGCGAGGAAGGGAATATTTGTCAAGGAAAATGGTTCTTGTGCTGCAGAACATCCACATTGTTCATTTGCTGTATACTTTGGGATTTGTTGTGTCTCTTTTAAACTCCATTATGAAACTACACCACTGAAAACTAAAAAAACCATGGTAGATTGACTTTTCTGGAATTGGTGTGTGTCTACTTGATCCTGTGAACTGAACAACTTCTTGAGAACCTTCAACTTTGTTTTCTATTATTTTATGCCAATGGTTTTATTTTTTTACCTATGGAGGAATTAGAAGAAAATCCAGAAATTAGAAAAATACTAAAAATAAAAGATCTAAGATTAACTCAGAGGTACCCACAGGACCTGTTGTTTGGGTTTCTCATGGCAGGCTTTTCTGTAGAGGTGAGGCTCCTTCATTCAAATAAAGCCCCAGCTGTGTTTTGTGGTCTCCCATCCTGAAGACTCATTTGAGGTTACACTGGGAGTACCCACATGAAATCCATACCAGGAAGAGGAATCATGCTTGGGATTCTGACCAAAGGGAAACAAGGATGCTTGAGACAATGGATTTGCATTATGTTTTACATTAGGTCTTCTTAAATAAGACCCTTTTGATTACTGAAATATTTAATTTCTCAAAAAATAAATTATTTTTTGCTTTTCAGGATTATTTTTTTTTTTCAGAAAAAGAAGTGAGATTTGCTGCTGTTCACAATTTTGACTGAAAACTTGGAATTGAAAACTTTAAAAATTGTTTTTGTTCAAAATTTTCACACAGTTATTTTAGCCAGCAGGAAGTATCTAGAATGATTAGAGCACTGACTTTTTAATGTTTCTTAGAATACTGTCTTCCCTGCTTCTATGCTGTTGATACAAGAGTGTGATGGTAAGCGATGCTGACTCTTTGTGTAGTCTGTTAGTTAAACTGAAAGGTTTTCTTACATTCATAGATGATTGGAGAACATGTTGACCAAGAATAAGCTTGAAAAACTCATAGCACCTAATTTTTCACATGGTAAGTGATAAGAAAAAAATAATATTGAAGCAAAGACTTTCTGCTTAGTCATTATTTTCCACTTTCCACCTTGTCCTTGTTTGATTTGGCATCAGTTGCTCAGCACATTTGGCCATGCTGAATCAGAGAGGAAACTGAAAGCAATGAATTCCACTTGCTGATGCATCTTTCCTATTCTGCCCAGTTTTCCAGCCAGTGTTCAATCCACTGCTTGCAAAGGAATTTTATTCTGGGGTTTTGCAGATAATGATGAAGAAAGTTTGAATACATATTTTAAACTGTAGCTATGTGGGACTGACTATTCAAATTGAAACAGAAATTATGAAACCAGGTATGTATGTGTTTAAATCCAGTGCTGTAGTCTGGTAAAGACCAAAATTAATGGATTTTCTTTTTATATAATCTAAAAAAGCCCCAAAGCCATATATTGAATACGAAGGGCAACATGACCTCGGAAGTCTAATAATACACTCTGATCCCAAACTCATACAAAAAGAACAAGGAGCTCACAAATTTGGACTTTGAAATACTGTCTCCAACAAGGAAACTGAAATTCTGCAAGCTCTACTTAGAATTTGAGATTTTTGTATTTTATTTATTCATTATCTTAATAATACACAACAGCTTTCGAAGGGTGTCCCAGGAGAAGTTAAACAAGAACCTGCTTTGTGGAATCAGTAACAGGAAGAATGGATCCCACTTTGGATTTTATTTGCAAGCTGATAACACATTGTGGAGACAGAAAATTCAGCTTAGAAAAAGTTCTCATGTGGCTGAAAAGTGATTTATTTTTTAATGTGACAGACAAAACTGATGACATGCACAGCGAATGACCTCTAAATCTTTTCAACCAGGAGAACAATGACTGAAAAATTATGCAGTTCCTCACAGATTCTGTTTATTCTGCTTTTAAAGAAATTTTCTTCAAGTTGAGTTTTTATCCAATATGATTTACATATGATTTGATGTCTGTCCAAAAATCAGTGTGAAATCACAAAGTTGTATTGGTTTTATTGTGATTTTAAATTGAAAGCAGTAGTGGGATTCATCTCCACAATCCTCCCCACACAGGCTCCTCATTTTCATGAATATTTTACATTCTTACCAGATATGAAAAAATACTAACGTTCCCACCAAAAAGTTATGTTTCAATCTCCAATTTTTCAATGGTTCCATACTAATTCTCCTGATTTAAAGACAAGCAGGTCATACAAGACATCACTTGACATTTGCTGGAGTCTGTTATGGGGATCTATAGCTGCATCTACGTCACACTTTGCTTTGATGCAGTACTGAAGGTATATAGTGAATTCCTCCAGCTGTCCCCATACGTGCGTTGATTGATTTGGCTTGTAGAGCAGTTGGATGTGTGCAAACCCAATACCCTTTTGATGGATATTAAACCAGAAGCTGTGCTCCTGCTGTGCATCAAGTGCACCCCAACGCCTAGGAGACCTAAGGGTCTGAATCAGTGATGACAGTCCTTTGGGCAACTTCAGTCCACAGCCAGGGGAACGGATAAAATCTGATCTGAAGTAAAAGCCCTGTACCGTCTTGTATAGCTGTATAAGATAAGCACTGATTGCTGCCATGCTGAGCCACTTCTCCTACACCTGAGTCATTGCTAAAGTAGACATTGCCTCTGATTCTTTACTTTCTATTAAGTACTTTAATCTCCCTATTTTTGTCTCTTACATGTCTCTGTTTCCCTTTTTTTCATTAATACATACACTAGCCCCTTGCTGTAATAGGACGTATTTTTTTCTGATTTGTTCTTGGAAACAAACCAGTGGGCCGAACAAGTTCTCCAGTTTCCAGTTTACATGTGTTGTCTAAACATAATTTATCACTTTCTATTTTTTGTTTTTATCCTTCCTGGCAGTTTTTGCGTATCACTTTTGTGTCTTCAAAATGCCCATTTCCCTATTAAGTCGAGTAGCACGAAATGAGGAAGCCGTTTGCTTTTAAATTACCTTCTTGCCTTGACTTACATTTCTAACACATTTTGCAATAGCTGATGTTCAAAATTCCTTTGGGAACAAGGCACTCTCAGCGGATTACTTATGGAGCTTAACACATTACATGTTACAGTATAGCAAAAGCGTAACAAAGGCATAATTCAGGAAATGTTATTAAATGTTAATATGCTTGAAGTAAAACTGCAGTAAGTCTTCATCTCTGCCCTTGACTGGATTTTGTTTATATGCCACTCATAGATGGTTACAGTTTGTGTAGGAAGTTTGTTCTTAGACCTTTTGTACTGATTTTGCTTCAATCTCCTTCCCACACTATCTTTTTAGATTATCAGACAGTGTAATCGGGTATTAAAACTTTACACAGGTTCAAGGGAGGGCCGGACACATGGCCAGAAGGCAAATGCAAACTGTGGGATGTGGAGCGATAGTTAGGAGAGGTATTATACCGGCTGAGCCTGCTCTTACCCGCTCTCAGGAATCTGCTTCTCATCACCCAGCACCCCTTCATCCGCCTGTGCTGTCCTGTGGGTGCCCCAGTTCCCCTGACAGCAGTGGGCTCTGCAGCTCCAGCCCCCTTAAGCTTGTCCTTCCTCACAAATTGAGCTAGTGATTTTTTTAACTCCCTTTCCATCCTTCAGCGTACCTCTAGCCAAACCCTTCTACCCTTTCCCCTGCATCTTTAGAAGCAGATAAACCAAAATCCCTTTAGTGAAGAGATGTTCCTTGGACAGGAGGAGGTGGCCTACATTTAGTGGTGGATGTCAGCTTTTTTAATTTTGCGCTGTGTGGCTGCTTTTGAATTTCTTACAACCACTTTTCCCCTCAGATGCTCTGGAGCTTTTGTATTTATTTGTATATGCAAAAATTGCAGGTTTGTATATAGTGGTTATCAAGTGGTACCAGCCACAGCACATTCAGGTACTGGTACAGCCCAATGACAGACAAGTTGCACCTGATATAGTTAAAGTTGCTTTGCAAGTTTTAGATTGCTCTTGCAGCAATAGCTGGAAAGAGAGGAGTGTGTTTTCAGACATGCTGGGGCTTCCCTGCTCTAGGAATTTAGAAATGTGCTGAAGTTGGAAGAAAACTCTTCCCTGCTGCTGTGTTTGAGTGCAGAAAAAACAAACAAACAAGCAAACAAACAAAAACCCTAAAAACCCCCAAAGCCCTCACTATTTGTAGTGCAGCAGCAAGCTGAAAATGCTGGCTACAAAGCCGTACAGAATTTTTGAAGAAGAGCTTGCGTCCTTTCCATTGTCTGGTCCTTGGGGCTTTTCTTGTGGGGAAATGGGAACCCGTAGCCCTGCGTGCGGCTGTTTGGGATGGCAGCAGTAGGCACTTGGTGGCTTTTCTCAGTGCCTGCTGCATCCCTGAGCACCAGCAAGGAAGAACATGAACTCCGGAGAGTGTTGCCCCTACCGAGTACGCTGATCCAACACCAGTCTGCTCATGATACGAGCTGGAAGAATCACATTAGACCCAGTTAGACCCACAAAGCGGTAATCTTCTCGGCTAATTTTAGCAATCCACAAATGTGAAATGTCTAGTCTTTTTTCCAAGTTGCCCTTGTAGGCCAGGGAGCGAGGTCATCACCTCTGACTGGGGATGCATTCCACCTCCAAGTGCCTCTTTCCCTCTGCTTGCACAAAGGGCACCTGGAGGACTGCTTTCCACGCTGAAGAAATTCCTACCCATCCCAATGATGGAAGAAATGCTCACCCTCATTAAGTTGGAGGGGGGGGAAATACTTTAAATTAACCTTTTTCTAGAGGTGTCTAGGACAATTCTGTTATTACTGGGGTGGCGGCTGTGTACCCGCAGTCACATCCCCTCATTTTGGGTGCTCAGTTTAGACACAGCAGCTAGCACGGTGCCAATTCAAGAGGCTGAGACCCATCGGATCCCTGCTGCCTGGCACTGCCAGGCCCTGCCTCTCCGTGAAGAGAATCAGCTGCTACTGTGAATATTTGGAAACAGCAATTTCTGTCATCTCGGCAGCACCAGGCGTAATTCCAGCATTTCTTTGAAAAAAAATAGTTGAGTTCAGTGATACAAGATCCACATCCAAATTAAACACTGTCAAGAGTTTTGGGGCTCAGCTCTGCTGCAGATTGAGTAACTTGTCCTCACGTAAGCAAAATGCCTCAGAAAGAACTCAAAACCCATGGGATTTCCCAACCTAGCAAGTGCTTTGCTAAATCAGTGCAATACCTTCATGCATTGACAGCTTGTTCAGATATAGAGCATTCCAATTATCTAGAACAATATTACCATAATCTCTGGGACTGAAGCAGATAATTTCATCATAGTGTTTTAAGAACCTAATTTCAATAACCAGGCTGATTTAGAGGGAATGCAGTAATTTAGGATTTACTTAGTGGGTTATATTTGAGCCAAGTCAATGTGACATAGTTATTCCCTTTAATCACATCAGTATTATGTTGACAATTAACCTCTGATGATTCAAAAGCCTTTTAAAATAACTATAATTCTATATTTAGATGTAATTAAAACTTTTGTTCTGAACATGATTTTCCCTTTAATGCCAACTACATTACTATATGTGTTACAAATGCAATCATATAATTGAGTGGATTTGAAGTAGTAGCTTAAAAAGAAAAAATGGACAATCTGAGAGGGAAAACACTTCAGGAAAAAATGAAATGGTAATTAGTTGGCTAGCACAGCATTTTTGTATTATTTTACGAAAAGCAGAATGTTGCTGCATTTTGCATTTTATTTTCACGATGTCACCTCTGGCTTTTCCTATTTATACACCTTTGCTCCTTGGACTAATCTAAATCTAAGGCTTAATCTAATTTTTTTTTTTTAAAGAAGTTTCTTTTAATGCATATGACTGCTACTGTCCTTGGAGTGCAAGTGAGTGCTAGGCTGGAGCCAGTTCTAATTGAAAGCAATGAAATGCTCACTTTGGTATCAGTGTTTTCAAGATATGCAGAAGGCTTAGCTATTATCCTGAATCATTACCATTGTTAATTGTTTCCTGTGTTTGAATCTTATCAATTCTCTTTTTTTTTTTTTAAATGAGACCAGTTCAATGGCTAAAGTGGACAATGTGGTTCATTTACACATTGTATTGACTTATAGGCATGTAAAGACCACATGCATACCTATATACACACCCCCCCCCCCACCCTGTAATCTATATCGTGAGCAAATGAATGCTATACCTGGTAACTCTAAATTAATAGTGGCTATAGGATATTTTTTGAACGTACGTTCATTAGCAAATATTAGTAAAAATAACTGCTGAATGTGCCTTCGTTAGCAAATATCAGCACCCACATTTGATTTAACAGAGCTAGGATAACAAGAAGTCAGCGGAGCAGTCTGTTTTTCTGAGGGACGCATAGTGCTTGTAGAGCAGAGGAATGGGAAGAACTACTTCTGAGTCACCGTCTTGAGAAAACATCTTTATTGTTCACTCAAAGACAATAGCTGTGTGCGTCTCTTGCGGTCTAAACCCACCCATGTGAAGGTCTCCCAGATTTTTCCCCTGATGGGAGACACCGCTGTGTCTGGTCCGGAGGCCAGGAGCGTGCCTGGCGTGCGAGGGGACAGATCGAAGGACCCAGCCGTATGTGGGATGCCAGGTGACAGCAGGACAGTCTGCATTGCCTAGCCACAGCCGGCCTCTCGATCTGTGGGGCAGAGGAGGGAAAAACCTGTCCGTCCCTCTCTCAGGGGTCCCCTTGGTGGGAACGAGCAGGATGCAGCGGCGCAAGCGATTCAGTGTTTTTAAACTAAGGACCTCTGTGTCTCTGCAGTCACTCAGAGGGGCCATTACAAAAGCAAGAAATACAGGTCCCTCTCAGACGGCCGACACTGTTGTAAGGGTGGTTTAGGCAGTGAGAACTGTCATATAAACCAACAAGAAATAAATCTTTCCATGCTGCCTCATGGTGAAATAAGTATTTGCTCCCGGAGCGTGGTCTCTCTGCCAGTGACTGGCAGCGGCAAAGCTGCTGTGAATAGAGGGTCCTGGCGTATCGGTGATAAGCATTATAAAAAGGTGTTACTGCTAAGGACTGTGCTAAGCACACTTTTACTGCACGAGGTTGTGAGGTGGCACAGTTGTCACGTAATATTTTGAGGAAACCCTGGAGGGCTTGGGCCATGCTAGAGAATAAGAAAGGATTAAAGAGTGTGTCTTCAGTGAACTAGACTTTGCATAAAACTAGAGACTGATTGAATAAACAAGCTGTGTAAAAAGATGAGTACGCAAATGCCACGTGAAGTTTGAATAATTCTTTTATAGGAGGTTCGAGCTTTCATAGGACATCAGCCATTCCAGGCAGATTTTGGGGACACAGCCTGTTAGAAATGTAGCCACTCATCCCCCCCCCCCGATTGCACATAACAATTTGTTTCCCTGAGGTGTCAGCAATCAATTTAGGGGACTAGGTAGTCTGGCCTTGACTTGTGATGTGGTGACTCTTGCTTCACCTCAGCTTGTAATTTCTGGAGAACATAGCAGCTTCAGGATGATTTGGAGGTGTAGAAAGCCTCAGGGAGAGAAACCCAGGGACATGATCCAAAGGCAGCCTTAGTCATTCAGTTCCCAAAGGGGCACAGGAAAAGGCATTTTTCAATGATGTAGTTCTAATTAACTCTTCAAAGGCACAAGTCTTACAGTCATCTCATTCAGGATGAAAACTGTGTCTAATAAGACCATCTGTCAATGAAAACACGAGAAGCAAGTAATTTTGTGCACTACAGAACTGAAGTCACCCAGTTTCCAGTGTCTGCTTCTCCTCATCTCTTCCCTGCTTCCTCACCCCTACTAGGGGAAATTTTGGTGTCTAATGGGGAGTAAAACCTCCCCTTAATGAGAGCACCAAACACACAATGTGACTCCACAAGCTTTATTTCCTTAGATGACCACACTAAAAATAGGTCCTTTCCAAGTTCAGACCATTGATTACATGCTATCACCAATGGGAGCAGTGGGGGAGGAAGAAATACTGCAGAAACACTAATCTTTGTGTATATACAACAGTGGAAGACTAGCATTGCACTTGTATCTGAAGGGATGGGAATTTACCTGCCTGAAGACCTTACAGTTTATCTCATCGTACATTTCATTTTGGTTTTTGTTCCTGATCTTGCTGAGATTGGATAATTAGATACTAAGCGCAGTGCCCACGGGGAGCCTAAAATGAACAGAGCTCTGCCCACATGGTCCTGGTTACAAAATTCTAACCCTCTAATGTAATAAGGCATCTCAGAGCCATGTCACAGCAGTCTGTTCTGGTTTTATGTACGCTTACAATACAAAATTTAAACTCTTAAAAGATGCAGTATTTCTTTCTCCCTGTGAAAAGCTTTATGTACAGTGAAACCATAAACATATCTAAGTGTGAAGACAGAATTTGCAATTCAACATTTCTCAGCATCACTCAGGAAGGAAATGTATGAACCCATCAGTGTGCTGAAAGAATTTGTTTTAATTTGTTTTCTATTTGATTCACTTCACATAGTTTAGCAATGTCAAAACTCTTGTACTTCACTGGAGCTGTAGTTTCAGTGTGATCTTTTTACAGTATCTTGTATTGCAAACTTTGCATAGTATGTACTGCTAGACAAGGGTCCAAAGGGAAAAGAGAAGCAAAGAGATAATTTTCTACAAGACCAGAGGCAGAATGTTTGTGGTTATGCTTTATGAGATTTATTCTTTCACCTCACTTAACACCTCCAGTGTTAGTGCTCTGGTATTTTGCTGTACATTGCTGTATTTTGTTACTTGAGACTTTTACACACCTTCCTTCTTGCAAATTCACTGCTCATGCTGTTACCCTAACTAACATTGTTTTGTGGACCATGGGAGGAAAACTGTATTATTTCATTCACAAACATCAGTCCAAAAATCATCTTTCAGGGAAGCCCAAGGATTAGCATGGTACAGTCCATTTCCTATCCAGTCCCTTTTGCCAACTGAGAGAATGCACATCAGAGTGGCTGGACAGGAGGCAGAGATTTTGTGTCAGACTTGGACCAGAATTTGCAGTATGTGTATAAAAGTGCAGAGTGGATAAAAAGCAGCACATGCTCTTAAGCCAGAATATGCCACCGAGGATGGGGGATGGAAGCCCTGCACCAGCTATTCCCAAGATACTGTTCAGCCTTCAGTATCAGCCACCAAAATCTGCCTGATACATATAGTAATTCACACTGCACTGAAGGTATTTAAATCTATCTTATGAAATTCTGTTGCATAAGAAGTGCCAGAATGAATCCTTGCTAAAGATTTTGGTTTTCTCCTAATGATAATTTCTAATTTATTTACTTTTTCAAATGAATCCGCTTAATATCTGTAGGGTGAAACTTAAATATTGCTTGAGTATTTATGGTTGTTTTGAATGTATATTATTCTAAGATATTTGCACAGCATTGTGAAAGCTGTGAAAAGTACTTTATAACTCAGGAAGGTATCATCAAAATCTACTTTTGATTGACCTCTTGAGCACATTTTCAAAATCCCTACCTGAGTCAATCAGTTCCAATGACCCAGGGTACACATGAAGGATTGATTTTGACATCTGGAATGGTGAGATTATTATAATACAGAATAAAGCACCTGTGCCATTTCTGCCTTGAATGGCTGTTAGGGTAATAACATAAAGTAATGAACTGTCTGGCACAAATGGTTAATGAGAACAGTTAAGCTTTCACAGTCAAAACAGAATGCTTTGTGAGGAGCAAGATTTATAAAAAGCTTGCCTCACAATGCATAGCGTCATCATCCCATATGAATATATTTGTAATCGTGATTCTCACTTTCAGCTCACAGTACCCTGAACTCTATTTTGCATAATTAAGGTAGCATAGGCTGTTACTGAATGTTGCTCAGCTGGCATACACACTAGTTACAGAAAGGTTTGCTGTAGCAAGAGTTCCAATGCTTCATATTTTTGTAAAAAAACAAAGAGAAAGTTGTCCAAATCTTTGGGCATAAATAGTTCTGGTCAAGCCAGTGGAGCTGTACCCCATTGGTATCAGCTCAGCATGTAGCCCATCACATTAGTACTCCTGATAAATATCAATAAAGTAACCATTAAGTTTTCTGAAAAGTATGTCAGTCTTTTTAGCAAGTGAATTATGCATTTTCAGAGTTGTTTTTTCTTTTTCTTGGCTTACTAGGAAACTGGATGTATTTCTTACTGGTTTTGTAAGTCTCTATCTTATGGTTAGGGAAAATCAGTCCTAGCCTTTATAATGATTGTGCCTGTTCGTTTATAGTTCCCCAGATTCCCAGAGTAAATGTGGAAATGCAAAAGCACCTATTCTATATTAGATTAATTCCACTTGTTTCCCTTGTTGTCTTTGCCCTTAGGTGCTAAAGCAACATCTTGCTGGGCTTATATTTACAATCAACTGCAACTTAATTCTTCACATCCCTGCATGGTCCTTCCATATGTGACAGAAAGAGCTACTTTTCATAATGAGGCCTTTCAATAGCAAAACATCAATAACAACATTCTATAAAGTCCAGCCAAAAGGGTATTTTAAAAACAACAACGTTCTCCTAGGAGAAGGTCCCAACATTGCAGCCAAAAAACATTGGAATGCTGTGGACCTGAAGAATTTGGTGGTGTTTGAATCAGATTGTGCTTTTCTTGCTGTTTCAGCCAGTTTTGCCTGTTGCAAGTTACATTCTTCAGAATGGCTAAAACATTGGATATTTTTGGTTAGTCCATTTTGCTAGCTTTGCCACAATCTTCAGGCTGTACCCAGAAATTTTAGACAGGAAGAAATATTAAGAGTTTTACTAATACTACTCAAAGAAATAATAGAACAAAGAGGCATTTACATAAGCAAGAGTTGCTTAAAAATCTAGAAGCTTGGTTCTGCAGAGCCAGCCGGAAAGCTTGTAATGTAATTCCCTTTGCATCTTCATCTAATGCTCTTCTCACAGTTTGTTAAAATACCACCAACACCATAAAGCACTCCTTGTCAAGTGGGAGTTTTAATTTTAACAGCCTATTTGCTTGTCAGAGGGATTCTTGCAGAAGAGACCACACATCTGGGGGAGCCGTTTGTCATTTTCCTTGCTCGGACAGCAAGGCCCGCACAAAAGTGTTATCTCAGTAGGCAAGTGCTTGTGCGGAAGACCCAACATCCATGGAGAGGCTGTCTGGCAAGGCTGCCCTGCCAGCACCTATTGCAAAACATAACCACGAAGCTGCCTCTTCTGTTTCAGTGCCTGAAAAAGGGAGGGATCCATCTCAGCTGGACTCGGGCAGCTGATCTTACTTAGTCATCAAGGTCATTCTTAATCATCTCAAGGCAAGTATCTAAAATAACTGGAAGGAGTTGCCCTGTGGAGGTGCCAGTTGCTCTCTCTTGACTGGAGAAAATGGTTAGACTCAGACTGGACACCTATTTTTTAGACAAGGAAGTTAAGTGATAGCCCCCTAATAGCTTCTTGTATCATCCCATATTCGGTTACTTCAGCTGTTTCACTGTATACTCTGCCGGTTTAGAAGTATAGGTTCTCCCACCACCTTCCTGTCACCTATGAATTACCTTTCATCATGCCTCATGGTACCTGAGATGTCATGTTTTCTGTTACATATGAGAAACCACTTCTTTCCTTTTTGGAGGTGGGGGTCACAGTCAGAGAAAAGAAGAGTTTGATATCCAGTGAAGAAAGCAACAGGTCCAGCAATCTTTGACAGGAGATGAAGAGTGGCTCCACATTTGAGAGAAGGTTCCTGTGCAGTATAGATCTTCACTAACTGCCCTTTTTGTGACAGAGAATGGCACAATGGTTCACGTGTTTCACAAGATGGCATCCTGCGGACCTTTGCTGCTCATTCCTTGTGATGCTCAAGAACAACGGCCGTCTTTTCCGTAGGCTGAGCAGAGCCAACTGTCTCAGCCTCTTCTTGTATGTCCAGTGCTCCAGCCCCTGCCCAGCTTGGTGGTCTCCACTGGACTTGCTCCAGGATATCCTGCATTGCATGTTCTTTGGGTAACTTCCACCCATTTGCGCAAGCAAGATACAGACACTTACCAGTTTAAAAATGTATTGAGTGGTCAACCTCAGAGCTGCGTCCCCCCTTGACTTCTCCCACAGACCTCCCAAACCCACCACCAACCCCCCTGGTGACACCCTGTAGAGAGAGCCAGGCACAGCTGCTGTCCTGTCCTCATTAGTGCCTCCTGTGCTGCACTACTTGGTGGTGTACGTTGTAGCCCTGCGGACGCATTAAAAAAATAATATAATTTTGCTTTAATGCTTCTAAATGAGAGTTGCCTCTGGCCAGTATCTTCATGTGCCTGTATGCTACTGCTTTCTATTTCTACCCAGATTGCTTTTTCACTGCTAAAACTATGTACTAGTCTACCAGTGAATAAATAATAAATTGCATAGGACTGAGGCTTGACTATTCCTACCAACACCCTGTCACTGAGGTGAGGCAATATAATGTGAGTCTCCATTTTCCTACCACTGCTTTTCATCATGACCATCTCCACCACCACCCCCAAGAAAACCCCAAAGCCCTGCATCTTTGCTATTGTAAGATATACATTCCTGGACCCATATAGAATTACTTAATGGATTAGAAAGGGTATATGAACAATCTTTCTCGTGAATCTACATGTAGTGTGAATGAAGGAGCAGTACGTAGCCATATTGGATAAGGTGACTGATGGGTGCTTTCCTCAGAGGTAATAGTATCTTAAAACTCATCTGTTTGGTGTTTACAAAGCTGGGCAGTGAGAATGGATTAAATTCCATTTTACACAAATTATACGTAGGTAAACTCAACACCCCTGGATTTCTTCCAACCACAACATGGGACTTCCTGCTTGACTCCAAGGTCTTTTTCTTTTTAATAGCTGGTGCAACAAAAAGAGTGACCGGGTTAAACTTGATGTTTTAATTTGCAGTAATCTTATTCATTTTGCTTTGAGCTGCTGGCCACAGGATTTTTTTCTTACCTGTTTAAATTGTGCTGGAGAAAATGCTGAGAGAACATCTGGCATATCCAATTAGGTTCAGTTCTGAAAGAAATTACTCCAAGCTATTTTAGAATAGAGCTTAAAGGACTTTTAAAGCTCTATTATTTATAAAGCCATACTAGAATAGAGCTTTATAAAGCTCTGGCTCAGATTCTGAAAACAAAATTAGACTGCAAACTTCTTTTAGATTTTAAAGTGTTAAGAAAATTCTCACTGCTCATTTACTCATTGCTGCAAACAGACAAAACCAAGACCAATCCCTTGGCAGCTAATGGAGATCGTAGGCAAAGTTGTTGGTTTCCTTTGGTATTTGCTCTAAACACCTGACTGCAGCTATACTCAGTACCCTCTTTCAAGTTAAATGCCAGTTACGCAAAGTTTGTTAAATTGTTCTTTCACAGAAGAATTACTGATCTTGACAATATGACTCGTAATAGTAAATTCTAAGTGAAGCCAAGCTATCAAGTACACACAGTTCTCCTTAGGATTGGTGAGAGCATGGTGTCCACATCAAGAGAGGAGCAGACCTTTCTAGAATCAGCTTTTGTCCTGTTTAATCGGTTCTTTGATCACTGTGATGAAAATTCATTGATAGACTTAATTACATTTTTCAGAAAGATAAAATTTTTCTATTGCTTATAATAGATGGATTGATATAGCAGAGATGGCATATTAACTGGGCTACTGCCACACTCATGTAATTCAACATATACATTGTATTTCTCTTTAAAAATGTGTAGATTGCTAATACTCCTGCTTTTTGAAAGAAGTTGAGAAATGGCAAATCAGCAACTAACTCGTTTGGTTTCATCTTATCCACAGTGACTCTGTGCCCTAGATTCTTGTTCCTCATCCTGCTGTTCTTTTTTCGCTGATGAAAACTATTCATGATCACCTTCCCTACGGAGCAGTAATGCCAGATACAGTGAGAAGCAGAAGAGCTGAATGCTGTAAATAACGTGGTTGTTGAGCTGTTTCTTAGCTGGGCTGGTAGCCTCTTAATTTTATTAAGAGTATTTGTTTTGTAAGCGCAGGGGGACTGAATTTATCAAAGGATAGATTCCTGCAGTCCTAGCTGCCTTCAGCTTGACCCATGTGTGTTTACCCTCCGTAGTTCATTTTGGTTTTTAAAAATGTTTGAGCACCTCCTGGAACTGCCAGGTTGTCTATTTGGGCTGCATTAGCCGCTGATGTACTTTTGAGTATCTGTGCCTCAGAGGCATGGAGTATGAAATAAAAAGGGTGTTCCAGCATTACTCCCCTCTTACTCCAGTTCTAGAAGAGCCGAGCTGAAAAAAAGCATGGCACAGCCCTAAAACCAATAACTGTCTACCTGAGGGTTCCCAAAGCTGCTAGCAGAGACGGAGTTTAAAGAGTGGTAACAACAAAAGGCAACTTTTGGCCCATTTCTCCCCAGGGTGAGCAAGGCCACTGTGAGAACTCATCAAAACCAAACATAAAAGCCATGCCTGGGCTTTTCTGTCTGACACTTCAGTACTAGCAAGGTCACAGGGGCTGAGCACTGCTGCAGCACAGGGAACATAATTAAAATGTAAAATGACAGCAGGCGGTATTATTGTCAGTGGAAAGTTTGTCTGACTGCTGCCTGCAAGTTGCTCTGAATCACTTCAGAAATGGTGACATCAATGTGAATGCTCCCAGCAGCAAGAGCCACTGTGGAAAATGCTTATATCTTTGCTTAATTTCTGACAGTTAATGAGACCTAGAGGGAATAGTCACAGA
The DNA here is from genome assembly GCF_964188355.1 of Buteo buteo. Taxonomy (NCBI): domain Eukaryota; kingdom Metazoa; phylum Chordata; class Aves; order Accipitriformes; family Accipitridae; genus Buteo; species Buteo buteo. The sequence goes on along the minus strand of NC_134195.1, from coordinate 4,707,392 downwards.
GCAAAAAGCACCTTGTTTTGGCTTGTTTGCTTTCTAATGCAGAATATTTATTGGTCTCCAGTCACTCCCTGGTGACATTCCCTCTTTCAGTCTTTGGCCTCTGCTATTCTGGATATAAATAAATAAGAAGAGAGAGGCTTTGCAAACTGTTTTTAAAAACTGCTGCTTTGCATTTCCCCTTTGGGACCTGTTTGCTCCTGTTTGTTAAGTATTTGGAGCTGGTCACCTTCCTGATCTGTGGCAAGGGAAAGCCAGGGACTTGGATCCTGAGCCAGCTTCTCCTGCTTCCATGCAGGACTGGCCGTAGGTCCGTGGCCTCGCTGGTACACGGACGGTTGTACCGAGGTGGCATTGTGGTGCCTGGGGCTGGATGTCAGGGTGATGGCTCTAACTCCTAAGCTTACTTGAAAAAAAACGCTGTATTCGATGAAAGGTGACTTGGAGAATCGTCCCTGCTGAGCCCCTTGTGCAAACACAGATTAAAGAAGAAGATTTTGTTCTGTAAATAAGTTTGCCCTCTTTTGCTGTCTTCTTGGACAGGCATCCTTCTCAGGCTGCCCTGGCTGTGGCACGTACACACAGACACTGCCTGTGGCATAAACACTGACACACACACATGGCTACCATGTGAACCGGGGGTCTCACAGGGTAACGTGAGCACCCACACGCTCAGAAATAAGGACGATACCTCTGAGGAGGCACGCAAGGCTGAATCTCTCCTTGCTCAGCAAGAAGTGAATGCGATAGAAGCTGTTTCACTTAGACACCGCATGGTTTCCCTTGGTCGGAGGCCTGACAATGACATGCGAGGAGGTAAATGTACTTTGTCTTAAGCTGTCTGTCCACAGATAAACCTGTCAAAAACCTAAGTGATATATATGAAATTCTTCTGTCTGCCTACAATACCGGAGCTAGTGAGCACTGGTGCTCAATGTCACTTCCATTGCTTCAGACTAAGAGGAGAGGAACCACTCCGTTGTAATGAAGATCCTAAGTGCTAATGTGGATTATTGGCTTGAACAGTGAAAATAGATGCAGAGGTCAATGTGGCATTACCTGCCCAGTACCACCTTCAATTTTCACAGCTGGTTGAGAAGGCTTGAGTTTACAAAAAAATGAGCTGGTATAGCATTAGTTGGCTTTTATAATAGATATAGTTAAGCTGCTGAAAAAGGACCGTGTTGGACACAGTCTTATTTTGATAAGAAAACAGATGGTTGCTTCATTTGGTAAGGATTGTGGGGGAATGGTTGGGAAGTGAGATAAATAGAAGTCACAAGATTTGGGTTCTTGTCTGCAGGGGGAAAGAGTGTGAGAAAAGAAGGGAGTTGCAGAGCTGGAGGTTACGGTAGAAGGTCAGTACTATGTGTGTGTGAAGGCACAGCGAAGGGAAAAAAAATCCTTCAACTTTCCCCATTAGTTTGAAATTTTTGTAATTATCAAATTGAGTTTCATTCTTCCTTTTGAATTAGTCCTGCTATGTCTAAATTCACTCCTTAAACTACATTGGTGTGATTCACTGTTTTGTTTATTTTGCAGATCAGATACATAGCAAATCTTAAAGACAACAGTATGATGCTCTAGGGATACTAGGTCAATAGGCCTTCACAGATGAAGCTGTGTGAAGTTTAGCAGTTTCACTTGGCTAGAATTTCTTGAATCTTTTTTTTTTTTTTCCTTATGTAAAAGATTTAAATTAGAATCAGCTTATTTCCTAACGGAAATTTTCAGAGGAAAGTTCTTTGCAAATTTCACTTTTGACAGATCTAGTTAAGAAGTTGATTAAAGCAGTGATGGTATTTTGATTCCAGAGTTTTTGTCCCAAGGTTACTCTGTACTGAACTTATTTTTCTGTTTGTAAAGCTCTGCAAAACACTTGGGAGGAAAGGCTGAAGGGAAGTTTGAAGTGAAATGGATGTTTGGCTTTGGATTGCATTGTAAAAGCTTTTCTTATCCTGTAACAGCTTCTTCTCCTTAGAGAATAGCTTCCTATTCCTCCCAATTGTTAAAAGCTTTTCAGTTATGTTTTCTTCATATAATCTTTAGTATAATGTGAAATTCCATCTCTGTGAAATTATTATCCAAAAAGCAAGCATATTCAAGGAAGCACATGGGTTTTAAGCTAAAGAGATACCTCTCTTTCTGGAGCTATTCCATATCTTTCTTACTTTGGGGTTGCAGGGGAAGATGAACCTAATTCTTTGAGTACCAGAGGCTGCAGAGAAAATCAGTAGGAATGGGACTAAATCCATGACACATATAGGACATTCACATCCTCTGATAGGATCAGTGGATAGGATAAGGCTCTGATACATTTTCCCATCTCCCCTTTTGGCAGGTTGCAAAAATTGAAAACCTCCTCAGATGGTCATACTAGAGCTTATTCATCTTTTGTTGATGCTGTTGAGGAAAAGAAGAAATTATTTATAAGTAACATCAATGAATTTTCTGAGTACATTTCCACTTTCAAATGAGAATATTTCTTGCTCCTTTGGATGCAGCAGAGTTACAGATAAAATAAGAAATGTACAACAAAGCTGCAAAAAGAACTTCTTTTCAATATAGGAATGCATAGCCTTTCAGGTCTCCAAACACTATATATATATTGCAAGAGAAGAAATCTAATCATCTGAACCATCGAATCATGGAATTATTCAGGTTGCAAGAAAGCTTGGGGGGTTGTTAGTCCAGCCACTTGCTCAAAGCAGAATCAGCTATCTGATAAGACCAAGTTTGTTAGGACTTAGTTGTCAGGTCTTGAAAACCTCTAAGGAGAGAGATTTTACAGCCTCTGCCACTCGTTAGGGTATTTCTCCATTGCAAATTGCAGCAGAAATACCCAAGAAAGCATACAGAAAGCATTGTCATATATCATGGGAAGTGATTATTCCCTTTTACTTAGTGCATGTTGCACCATATCTACATCCAGTTTTGGGCCCCTGGTGAAAGAAAGATGTTTCTGATCATATTTACAGTTTTATTATTTTATTTCAACTAATTACATTTATTTATTTGGCTTATCTAGATGAAACAACTTCAGAAATACACTGGGGAAACTGAGCAGAGTTTTGTTTCTTGATGACTGACTTTTTTCTGAAGTTGTATAATCTTAGGTGCTATAAATAGCTTAGACTATCAGGTTTGATTTTTATGAGATACTGTTGTCCAAAGATAACTGGGGCTTGTGTGTTTCCCAGTTGCTCCAAGACAAAGGATTTTAGTTATTGAGGGGACTGGATTTTTTTCTTCAAGCTGTACATTCTTGAAGCAGAAGTTTTCTTTTATTTGGATTCTGTTATATAACTGCTATGTATGTAACCAGTTGGTTTTCCTGTATAAAAAGTCAAGTGCCTGTGAAGACACTGACTTTTTGAACAGCTTCTGTAGCATTTTAGTACTGTAAATATTAGAAAGTTGTACAATAGTTCCAGCATCCCGGGCTGTATTGGGAAGGGCATTGCCAGCAGATTTAGGGAGGTGATTCTTCTGCTCTGCTCAACACTGGTGAAACCCTTCTGGAGTTCTGGGTCCAGTTCTGGGCTCCCCAGTAAAAGCAAGACATTCACTTACTGGAGCGAGTCCAACAAAGGGCCACTAGGATGGTCAACGTACTGGAGTATCACTCGTATGAGGAGAGGCTGAGAGCTGGGACTGTTCAGCCTGGAGGAGAGAAGGCTCAGGGAGATCTTAGTCAAGTGTATAAATATCTAAGGGAGGGAGTAAAGCAGTCAGAGCCAGGCTCTTCTTAGTGATAGCCAGTGACAGGACAAGAGGCAATGGACAAAAATTGAAATACAGAAAATTCCATTTAAATAGAAGAAAATCTTTTTTCTGTGAAGGTTATCAAACACTGGCACAAGTTGCTCTGAGAAGTTCTGGAGTCTCCATCCTTGGAGATATTCAAACCCTTCCTGGTCAGCCGTCAGCGTTGCTTCTGTTGACCCTGCTTTGAGCAGTGGGTAGGAGTAGACTGTCTCCAGCAGTGCCTTCTAATCTCAACAGTTCTGTGATTCTGTATTCAGATTCTTTAACCTAACCCATTATTATAATTTACTACATTTAATATCTGCTATAAAAGAGGCATTTCCTGTGATCAGACTATACTTCTAAGCATTGCTCTATCTATGGATGTTTAGCACATCTATAGACATGGATCTATGGATGTGCTAAACAAGATAAAGCAGTGGGGGTGTGTGCATAAGCTAAAGGCATGAAACTACCTCTATTCAGCAGACCACTTCAGAACAAGTCTATCTTCAAGTGTCGTCCAACATTTTGTATTGAACTGGGCTCAAAGAACATACTTTGGTGTAAGAGTGTGGAACTTCCACCGACATCAAGAGTGAAAGATCAAACCCTTGATTATCAGCTTGCTACTTTTCAGTTTATGGCATTCTCTCTTGGTTTCAGTCCAACGATAGATTGCTTTAGAAAAACATGACTAACCCTCAACTTATTTTTTTTAATTAAGAAGGGAGTGGAAAAATTAATTTCCCCCTCTAGCATAACAATATTGTTTTTGCTGTCTTTTGGCAGCCATAAATGAAAGACAGCCAAATTTTGAAGATGAAACTTGGTATGTCACGTCCTTGTTGACCTGAGTAAAACTTTTTGAATCGTGGGAAACAAGATTGTGAAATAAATCAACATATGTGCCAGTGAGTTTGTCCAAGAGAAAATTTCTGTCTGTCTTGTTTTATGTGATAAGAGAACTTGTACCTTATTTCTTTTGTAGCTGGACCTTCTTTATGAAGTTTACAAAACAAGACAAGTTTGAGTTTATTTCTTTCATAGCCATAGAAAGAGAGTCATGGCCAGATCAGTAATCATGAGAACTACCCCAGCTGCAAAATCATAAGTGTCTCATTGTAACTTTTGCATGAGTTCTTGGTTTTCTCCTGACTGATTGCTTCTTGTTAAAGTTTCTGTTCAATTTTAATATAGCAGCTTTTGATATTTGTAGGTGGTAACATGTGACTGGGAGATATCTGGGCAGAAAAATCTGAATATGACTCATTTATAAGCTTTCACTTTCCAGCAATGAGCTCTGGGCTGTGAGGACGTTTAAGTATTTCCTGGTGGCTGCTTGCACCGAGATCAGTGTAAGCTCCATGGTTGGGTGAGGGGAAAATGAAAAACAAAATCCTAGTTCCTAGGATTAACAACTACCAAATGCTGGATTTACAGCTGAACCTTGATCCTGAGTATGGCACAGATCTCCCTCAGCCCCAGCTCTGCTCAGAACAGCTAACAGCCAGGCATCTAGGGCAGCTTGGCAAGTGACATACTGAAGCACAACGTTAGAAGTGGACTCTCAGGCTGGTCTTCTGGGCACTACCAGTACAGAACAGAAGGTCTTGGCATTTTCTGAAAGGATCACCAATGCTGCCTTCTTTCAGACAGTCAGACACATAGACCAAGAATCCTGGTCTTACGCATGTGCCTACCTGCAGCCTGGATGCAGGTGCATGCTTAAGTGTGAAAAACCTACGTGATTTCGGACAGAGTTTCTTGTTCTCTAGTTCTGGTAGCTCCTGGCTCCGTATCTACTGACATGGTAGCACGTGAGACCCACGACCTGGCTTAAAGCCAGCTAGAGCCGGGTAGCTGGGGGTTTGCTATTAACCTATTCAGCACAGCAGTAATGATGGCATAAGAAATCACAAGTCCTTCTTGAGGATCTTGTCTTTATTTTTAATTTGGATTTCTTTGCATTCCTCCTTTCTTTATATTGAGATTCTACCTCTAGCCTTGACTACACCTTGAGACTGGGTGGATGCTGTTAAGCTGCTGAGAGCAAGTAACTCAGGTCACCAAGCTGTTCATTCAAGAAATCAGTGAGCCTTTTAAATGTTCAACCATAAAAGACCTGTCTGTCTCCTTATTTTTTTAATATGCATGTATGTTTATATGTATGTATAGACCTACACATATACAAAATATGTGTATCTATAATTTACTGCAATATTTTAACAAAAGTCTGGATGCCTAATTATTGTGTGCTACTGATGCACCAGCAGAAATTACTGACCCCAGAGTTTCCAGGGTTTTATTCTTCTATTAACAACCCCATATTCTACAGTCTGAGAATGTAGTATATAAATATTAGTGTATAAATAGTGTATAAATGTTACTAGTCTTTTATGTCCTGATTTATGCAAACATTTAAAAATACCCTCAAGTCTGCTACCTTAAATGAGACTTGCAATGTTGGCCTGAATGAAAATGCTTCCCTGAATTGGTACGCAGCAATTTATATTATCACTACATTTACATTTTAAATTCTTCTCCTCTGATCCTCTTTTCATGGGCTATGTAGTAGCAAGTGAAAAAATGACATAGACCTTGCAAGTCTGTTCTTATCTCAAAGCATCTGTCAACAGAGATGGAAACATCCTTCACACTTGGATCAATCTATAAATTTTAAGGATAAGTCCTTCTCTTTTAGGAAAGGAAAGCTTTGAGTACATCCATACAGTTTTTGTGAGCTGGAAACCCTGCTCCTTCAGACTAATTAATGAATGAGATCTGGCCCACATCCTTTAGGCTGGGGCTGAATCCTCAGGGAGAGCGAATCAAGCTTGGTGGGAGCTCGGTGTCCAAGAGCTGGTATGGACACAGTATGGGCAGCTAGAGTACTGGGACCTAAGACTGAAATAAGGATCAAGCCAAGGATGGTGTATATGCACCCTCTGATGGTTGTTTCAATGCACCTTTTAATTTTTACTTTTTAGAGAGAAAGGGTAATAAGACAGCTGTGGTAGAAAGTACTTGCTTTTTATTATATCCTTGAAAATTGAACTAAAATGTTTTCCAAGCACAGCTTTACTTGAAAAATAATCTAACTTTTTTCTTTCAAGCGTGAATTCAATGTACTGCAGCTATTGCTGATTAGCTGCATGTGGGGACACACTTTCCCAGAGTCATATGCCTGTTTGTGTTTATTTTCATTCATTCTGAAAAGAAAAGGTCAGAAAAGGAGAGAATCCAACGTAGAGGAGTGGAATTGATTTGGAATGGCAGCATGAAATGCTGTGATAGGAAAAGTGCTAAAACCAACAGAAACAGCTAAAAGGGTTGAGGCATTTGTAAAAGCATGATGTGCAAAGTGTGAAAAGAGACAAAAGAAACCGTGGCTGGCTGGTTCCTGTCACGGTGCTTTTATGGTCACCTGCGTCCGTGTGGTACGCTGGTTGTGACCCCCCCACAGCGTAATGTGGGAGAACTCACAACGTTCCTTCTGGTGGGGTAGGGTTTTCTCTGGATGAATCTCAGCTGCCAGCTTCTTTCTGCCCATCAATACACTCGTCATTTTGACATGTGTTTTTATTCTTCTAGGATATAGAACAGTAATTTCTTTAGAAAAAAATTGTTACAATAAGGAAATTAATGCTTCCTTTATAAGGTAGCTTTATAAAAATGAATCTCCTACCCGATATGGGTGGTGAAGCTACATCTGTCCTGCAAGTGGTGGCTGAATTCAAATTTCCTGTTACTTTTGATCAAAAATAAATTCTGCTTGCTTATTTTTGTTGACTAAAATATTTAAGAACTTCAGTATCACAGCTTACACTGAAGATAGTCATTAATAATCACAGCCTGCAAACCCACAAATCTGCAAAAATTTGCCTCTGTGTTTAAAACAAAGAAATATTTGCTCTGCGAACAGTGTGTCAGAATAACATTCAACAGCTGGTTAAACACACAATCAAATACAAATGCTATAATGCTTCCAAAACCCTTAGCTTGCTACTGAAGACCAGCAATTTCAATGCATACATTTGCATTCGTTATAAAAGTCATTCTCCACTGCCATCTTTCTGAAGAGTCCAGTGTTTGCTTATAGAAAGCACATATTCAGTGTCTATAGCTCTAAAGTGCAGATGTAGGAGCAGAGAAACACATGAGAAATAAATCAAAACGACCTCTCCAGCTCGCTGAGTGGAGGGCTAGCTCTATTTTGAATGCAGTTACTGCATCCAAATTGCTACTCCAGCTGTTGGGTCTCACTTGAGGAGCCATGTCTTTGATGAGACCCTCCACCAGTCTTACTTGCAGTATGTCCTCTGTCTTGTAGTGCTTTAAGTCAGGATTTTCTAGCAGACGGCACTTATTTTCTCTCCCATATCAGAATTTCCCTCAACTTAGGAAAGCTAGTGCAAAAGAAACATTGCGAGACCAAAATGCTCACCTGAGCTCAGCCCTTTGATAATGAGGTTTGCTCATATCCCCACTGGAAGCCAAAGCCCTGCTGGGTCTCCTTTCTGCATGGAAAACCTGCAACTTCTTCTGTCCTCTCCTCTGCAGTCTTGCTTGGTAACTCCCACGTAGCTGGTTTCAGCTTGTGGCTGTGGTCATCTTCTTTGGGAACTACACCTTACTTGTGCCATGTCTCCATGGCAGTTGGGAACATGTCCCTGGTGGGGAAACACTCCTTATGAGTTAGGATTGCAAGATGTGTAAGCTGGTCTGTAAGATGGAGTTGCTATGTAAAACAGAGTTTTGGAAAGGGCAAGTCTGTTCAATGAATCAAGCAGATAACCAGGATAAATTGACCTTCATGATCTGTAAACAGGCAGACTCCCTCTCTTGGGGGAAGGGGGTGGGGGTGGCGGGCTGTTCATATGCATTTAGCCTGCCAAATACATAGTAATTTTTATTAGCTAAATGACCAAGGCAGGAATTGTATGCATTTTCTACTCTCTCAGCCTGTCCTCACAGAAAAGATGCTCCAGTCCCTTCATCATCTCAGTAGCTGTCACTGTATTCTTTCCAGTATGTCCATGTCTCTCTTGTACTGGGGACCCCAGAACTGGACCCAGCCCTTCAGGTGTGGCCTCACCAGTACTGAGTCGAGAGGAAGGATCACGTCCCTCAACCTGCTGGCAATACTTTGTCTAATGCAGCCCAGGATACCATTCCCCTCTTCTGGGGCAAGGGGACGTGGCTGGCTTATGTCAACGTGGTGTCCACCAGGACCTCCAGGTCCTTTCTTTGCAGCACTGGTTGGCCCCCAGCCTGGACTGGTGCCTGGGGTTGTTCCTCCCCAGGTAAATAGCAGATGTAACCTAGGTACACTAAGCCTTTTCTATGTATTCTTTTCCATTTCAGCTGCATCCATCTTTCTTTGAATTTCATTATCCTGTGGATGTTTCAGACAGAGAAGAAAATAATTCTGTGAGTCACAGCAGAGATTTCATCTGACCGCTCCATGGGAAAGGCCTCCAGCTTGGGGCTGTGCCTCAGTGGCTGTGCCCAGAGAACAGGGAGCGACTTGAGCACCAAAGAGCAGTGCTGGACTGATGGGTCATGAGTCAGTCCCAACCTTAGTAACAGAATTTACCAATAAAATGCATGACAGCTTATCAGCATGGAACTAGTCTAAGATTGTGTTGGAAATCAACTGCATTTTGAAAGGGGAATAATGTGTAATCCAAATTAAGATATTTATTAGACACTAACAGGAATGAATAACAAGATCACAGATAGTCTGCTGGAGCATTCTCCGTTCTGTGTCTCCTAAGTTTTACTCGGCTTCAAGCAAACGTGCAGCATGAAATACGCCGTAGTGTACTATTGACCGCAACGTGATCCATCTGGGAAGTAGGGGTCTGTTCTGGCCCACGCTCAACTCTGTGTCACTGAAGTCTGGATTTGCTGTGGCCAGCAGTAGTGCCAAAACCATTAGGAAACCCCAGTAACCTTGTCAAAGATTGGCGCTTGCACATTACTTACACAGGTTGCTTCAGCCGCTGCCGTGCAGCAGCTTGGATGCCAGCCGGTGTTCACCGCGGTCACTGGGGACGGAAGGTTTTCTCTCTGAGCACTGGGCTTAGCTCAAGGACGCAGTTTGTCAGCAGGTCGTATGTCACAGGAGGGTTCGGCTTTTGGGGACGTGCATGAGGCACGTTGCATCAGGACAAGTCTAGTGCAGGGGTGGGCTGGCAAAGGCTTTCGTCCTCTCTTGATAAAACTGTTGTCAATTAATTAGCATTTTAAATTATCAATTTTCACTTGTTCGCGTCTTCTGTTCCACAACAACAGGACCTTTTATTTATTCCTTCTAGTGCCACTGCAACGATTTAATGTATGTAGTGTACTGATTCAGTCACAGTGTGTCATTCATTGCAAACAAAAAAATCCCTTTTCCTCTCCCATTTTCTGCTCAATTCTCTGCTGCCAGCAGGGGTCACACGACGACCGCAGGTTCCCACCGCCGCTGCTGCCCTCGGCACTGGTGCCAGTACCTCACTGCTGGGTAAGAGCCACTTGGAAATGCCCCTGAGTTCTAGACAAGAGAGCTGGGAATGACCATCTTATTACATGCATATTTTCTGGGAAAGATCCCATCATATCTGTAGCTTTTTTTTTTTTGGAAGCTCGGTCATTTTTTTTTAATGGTCATATTATTAATATTGTGTTGTAATAATCCAGATAAATATACCCATTCTCTGTATTTTGCAAGCTGTTATTGCTCTCCCAGTGTTGAACTTGACTCACCAATCTCTGCTACAAATGAGTATAAAACTTCCTCTAGGAAAGGAAAAAAGAAGCAGTTGACTGTTGGAACCCCATTAGGAAAAGCAAATTGACAGTCAGGAATTGAAATAAAACCATTAATATTTTATGCTTTCATATATGATATGCCTGTTAGAATTGCCTCCTTAGCGAATTTTGCTTCAAGGAAAAAAAGTTGGCAATGAAGACAGAGCAGCTAATGAATGAAAGGCTGTTACAGCATTTGAAAGAAACACTAGTAGGATGTAGTGTGAAACCTTTACCTCCCTTATGCATAGTATTGGTATTTCAAATGCAAAAATTTAAGGATTCCACTGAGGGACCAGGGCTTCATTGCACTGGGCACTGTGCACACAAATACCAGAGGGACAGGTTTTTTCCAAGACAATTAGCATCTTGGATGGATAGATAGAAACAGCAACTAAAAAAATCTTTTTCCTGTCATTGTTAGCTATTTAAGAGATTCATATCTGCCTCTTTTACAAAGATACCTGAATGTTGATACCCCTGGATGTTACCTGCAGGCTGACTAACAACACACAGGCTCCAGAGGACACAAAGTGCTGCTCTCCCCTCCCTCTATACCTTGCACCATGAAATCTATGAGAACAGCACATTTGATGACTGTGCTGAAGTTTGGGGTTGAATTTGCAGGGAGAAATGGTTCGAGCCATGGCTGTGGCAATACTGCAGAGAAGGGCAGGGCTTGCCATGCTGGGAGAGCTCCATGGCTCCATTCTCTAGTTTTGGTGGGGGAAACTGGACTCACATGCAGGTCCGAGCTACAGGTGGCTTGGTGATACTGGGAAAGGCCTGTGCTCCTGTCACCACGTTTCTGCAGGATAGGTCTGAAGCCAATTCCCAGCCCTTAGCTGCATGAGAACTTACTCACTTAGATTTAGTTTCAAATAAACAGCACGGAAATATCTTACAAAGGAAAAAGGAGAGGAGAAAAAAGATTCCAGTCTGTGATGATGAAGATACTCTAAACTGTTATTTCTATTATTGATTGTCCATTAATGCTTGTTCATCTTATTTTTTGTGGTGAACTGAAGTGATTAAGATAAAAAAATGCCAGAAGAAAAATCAGAATTGTCAAAGGGTCAGAGTCTTTTAGCCAACTTTGAAAAGAGACAAGAAATGAGAGGATGAGTCTGCAGACCTGAAAAGAAAGAACAGAAGAGGGGTCAGTAGCACCCTGAGATAGACATGCTCAGTAATTACTATATTGACAGTACTAAGTAGAAATGCAGCAACCCATGCAACAGGGAGAATGGGCTCACTAAATGAAGTTAAGGCTAAAACCTGCCTTAATTTATCTGCATACAGCCCTACTTCTTCAAAAAAAATTACAAATGAGAAATCATTACCATATTAGACCAAGAGTTTTAAATCAGATATTAAAATTCACATTATAGTCATAGTTTGTTCATTTCAGTGAAAGTTCTCATAACCTTCAGTTATTCCCATGCAAATAGCCTGGAAGCTATTAAAACAAATGTAGAGATGCACTTAGCGTCTCTCATCTTAAGACTCTTAAGTTCCATGTATTATCTTTTACAAACACTGAGACATTGAAAGGAGACCAACCGGTGAGCTTTAAATATTAGACTAGAAATTGTAAGATGAGTGTAACTAAAGCGCTGATACCTAGAGAGCTCATTATCTAACTTCCTAGGATCTTACTGATGTTATTAATTTCCTTCTGTCAAGTAGGCAAAGATAATGTGAGATTCTGAATGACCAAGTCATTCCAAAAAGAAATAAACATTTCCAGCTGCAAATGCTTCTTCTGTATATGACAAATGATGGCATTTTCATGGTACAAAATGACACCACAAATCATGATGTTAATAGGTGAGATGTGTTCTAATTCTGTCCTAAGCTGCAGGATATCCATGCTGGAAAAATTATCCATTCACCCAGAAAGATTACGCAGTGCATAGCCTAAAAAAAAGGTAGTGCAACACCCTCCCAAGGGAGGTACCCATCAGTGTTGTGACCCTTCTGCCTGATGAGAAGTCTCCAGCAGGAGGTCTGTCAAGATGAGACTGCGAGAAAAACCTCATAAACACCATTAGTACCTCAGAAGACATTAAGAAGAAGAGATGCAAAGGATGCAAAGGACGTTAGGTGGCAAGTCTCAGAGAAATGTTTTCTACCAGTTGCACCCTTACTCAGATTCAGATGGAGATCAAACTATGAGAGAAGCTATGTCACCATTTCTGGAAGGGAGCTCAAACTGGTAACATGGCACTGTTCAGCACTGTGCAACGGCATGAGTTTATAATCTGACATCAACCATATCACACCTCGGTTCATAAACCAGCTTCTCAGATTCTGGTTCTCAAGCTGTCTCTTGGGCCCTCTCCACCTGCTGCATTACGCCATGAAGACCTGGCCCCACTCTCCTCTGCTCTTTTGACCTTCTCATAAAACCTCAAGAGAAGCTGATACGAAGTTATGTATGTGACGGACATCCTCAGCTATCTGGTGTCCATGAGTCTCTGAGACCACCCAACCCCCTGAAAGGTTTTGTGGCTGCTTTGTCCCTGTGAGATTTCCAAATTCTTGCTGTTGAGCTGTGAAAGCAGAGACTAAAAAACACTCTGTGCCCCAGAAATTTTGAGTGAGTTTTCCCTTTCCTTGCTTTGGAACATTTCTTCTGGACACAGTGAATCTTGAGTACGGCTCAAATGTCTTTTAGAGGCTAAGAGGGTGGTGGTAACAATCTGTAAAGGTTTTGTCAGTGCATCTTCTTAGCAGATTGTTAGTGTTTAACCATCACTTGAGGGAATGTTTTATGTGTCTGTAAAAATATCACTCTATCCAGAAGATGCTGAGAAGATAGTTCTTCCAGGCAAATTCTTTGTGAATGTGGGTGAAGTTGCCTAGGGAATTGTGTTTTGGCACAATGATGTTAATCTTACTAGGCACAATACTGTCTTTGCTGCTTATGTGTCATTTTGCACAAAGGAGGTCTTCAGACCTCTGCTTTTTTTTTTTCTTTCTCCCTCTACTTTCCTTTTTCTATTCTGAGAAGGAAAATAACCTCAACCCCTTGTGTTGAATAGAGCTTCTTAACTGGCGTAAATGCTGACCCAGACTGACAATGCTCATTACAAAGTTAAAAAACTGTTTTTCTCCGTGTGTGTGTGTGTGTGTGTGTGTGTGTGTGTTGTAAAAGTAGTCATATTTACAACCCAGTCTTTTAAACATCTGACAGACAAATGCTCTGCAAGCCTTCCACAATAACAACACCTTTTGGGAAGATTTATTGGGTGCCAATGGGAAAAGGATTGAGCCTGTGTTGACTACTGAAATGCACCATGCATCTACAAAGTTATAGTCTAAAGAAGGTAATGGAAATATATACTGCTCAGCTCTTCATAACGTAGGTACACAATCAAGCATCTTGACTAATTTAGAGTATACAGCAGAGTAGAATTATAATTTCTTTATCACCATGACAGTAATTCAGTGAAATGCAAGGCATTTTTTTGCATACCAAATATACATTTTTATAATTCTTGTAAATGTTTACAGAAAAACAGGACTGTGAAAACAGTACAGAGAGATAAGATTTCAGAATACAGTGTACACCTCCTAGTGCTGCTCATTGGACTGTGTGTTTTACAAGCCACCAGGAAAAATCAGACCATCACACTGGGTACAGCTTGGCCTTTTGTCCTTGTTTATAGGTATTAACAGCATGTTTTTAAGAAACCTAATAGCATCAGTTCTCATTTTGTTGAGAGAAGTGGACAATTGATAATTACCAAGAAGGATCTCTCTTAATTTCTAAAAAGTTTGTTATATTCCAGAAAAAAAAAAAACCAACCACCTAAAATTAAATCGCCCTCCTCAGGTTTGAAATATCAGCTTTCACAGATATACATGCTCTGGCAAAAAGAAAACATTAAGTGCATCTGTTGAAGAAAAAAACAGCAGGTGGGAACAAGTTACATGACACTACAGGTAAATTAGATGAGTGATAGTTCACAGACTAGTAGCACAAGAAGAAAACATCCCTGTAAGTATCTAAAATGGCACCGCTGCCAAATTTTATCTGCATAAACAAAGTTAACACCACTGTTTTAGGACAGTGAATATATTTATATATACTTAACATACACCTGACATTACTTGCACCAAACCCACTTTATGGAAAAAACTAAGACACTTGGCATTTTGCTGTACAGCCATAAAATCATATACAAGCAGTGTCCAGCCCTGCACCTTGTAGTGTCACGAAGTCTCTTGTGCTGAGAATTAACAGAGGAGGAAAAGGATATTACATTGGGTTAGTCAACTCAATTAATCTTTTGCTTCCCCCCTTTGAGTCCAGTGTCAGGTTTTATCTCACAGTTTATTAAACACCAGGCAGTGAAGCTTTAAGGAAGACTCAGGCCATGGTTTAATTGTACGGTGCTTTTGGCCGGAGTACCACCATCGCGGTTCTTACTCCTTCTGCCATCTGTGGGCAGTTTTTTCTCTGCACAGAGGCTGAGAGAGCAGTTTCTCATGGTAAGAATAAACAGCAGTCCTACATTGGTAGGAGTCCTTAGCCAGCCTTCCTGCCCTGATTAATGCAATAATGGAAAACAGTTTTGCAGGTTTTCCATTTGGAAGTGGCATAAATAAATGGGATTTCCTGGGAACAGTATTTTTCATTTCTAAGGTTGTCCATTATTTAGAAATCTTTCTCTCTTCCTGAACAGAAGCAAGCCATTCCTTGATGTTCTGTGTGAGACAAAACTTCTTTAGAGGTCATTTAAACACATCATATTCTTTCAACTGGTTTGAGCTGTTTAAAGTTTTATTCAGTGTTGAAAGTTAGAGCATCTCGAGGTGGGAACTGAACCTTTCCAGTTTAGACACCTATCTTAGTGTGAGACAAATAGCTCTTGGAAGTATTTATCTGTTCCTGTTGACTCTAGATAGGTAGCTCAGTTCACACGTGTAATTTTAAGTTGGTTATAGTCATCAGGGAGGCAACTCGGCCATTGGTATAATTTGGTAAGTATTATGGGATGCCATAAACTTGACCACTTGCAAGTCTTTTGAAGCAAGCATCCATCTGTAGTTGTCTCATGGCCTCGAATGCAACTGATTCTGAAGAGGTCTTTCTTGTTTCCTTTTTTCATTCAGATTTTCCATTGGAAAACATCCATTGGTCACTCAGAAATTTAGACTTTCTAATGGCAAATATATAACAAGGAAAACACAATTCTTTCCCTAGTTTGGTAAGACTTAATGGTATATCAGGAGGAGAAAATATGTTAGACTAAACAGCTGGAGAGGAAGGCAAGAGATCATTATTATTTTGCTGTTTGTGGTGGCACTCAAAGCAAGGCAAAGTGCTTAGCAAAGAACTTTTCAAGCAAAAGAAAGCATAATCTTTGTTGTCCACAGTTCACAGCAAACTATTATCCAATACAGAAGAAAAGGGCTTTATATAATGTAGGTAATGGTATGCTAACTATAGATAAACCATAAAGCCCATTGTCTAATGTGATTTAAATCAGAAACACAGAAGCTGAACAGCCATATTCAAATGTGCATATTCTAAACTACTGTACCTAATTAAAGTGAAGAAATGATTGTTGATGTGAACAAGAAGAAGACATGAAAATCTGGAAAAAGAAGTGTGCTTATGCCATTTTCATCCATCAGCCCAGTTTCCTTGTGTCGTGATATGGTTTTCCTTTTTTCTCAGCTTATTATGAATTTCAAAAAGGAAGACATGTAATGAATAGTCTCAAAAAAATAGAGATAGCAAGAGTCTGCCAAAGGGAAATCAAACGTGTGACATTGAAACTACATTGAGAGAAGATCACTGACTTCCTGAGAATTCTGTTAGTAAAAAAATACATGCAAGGAAGAAGCCAGACAGAAAAAAGAAAAAAAAAGAAAAGGAAGAGAGAAAGACCTCTCTTCTCTCTTAAGAATGCAGAGTTATTTGGAAGATGTTTGCTCAACTAAGGTAAAAAGAGAAAGAAGAAAGAAGGACCCTGAAATGTTCTGAAAAGGCTCTCCACAGGCCAGGCAGGTCAGGTAGACCTGTTTTCAGTGACAGGAAGAACTCTAAGTCATAAATTCTTCAGGGTTAATCCATCTAAAAAGTTCATGCTCCAGCTTCTGTATGAAGGAGAGTTTATTTTTTCACTTTAAAAATCAGACATTTAGATGAGAGGGCCAGGGGAACACAGAGGTAGAAGGGCAGAAGCTACAGTTCAGCAGCAGCAACGCTTTGAAAATATGTTTTGTGTGAGACTAGACTATAGACTAAGACAGAATCATGAATGCCTCTCTCTCCTTTTTTCCCCCAAAGCTAGCTTTTGTGCAAATGAACGAATGACAGTTACAGTGATTCACGTTTGTCTGACCCCTTGAATATCAGGGTACGTAAGTGCCTCATGGGCTTATTTCAGGCTGTTGACGGCTTGGTGGCATTTACAGACCTGCAGGAGGGAAATGCCTTGCTTTTCCCCAACTTCTGGCCAGCTGTCAGCTCACCTATGGCCAGAAAATTTCCTTTATATTCTACATTGTTACAGATTACCTTAGATCTACTTAGAGAATGAGTCTTTTAGTGGTCATATGACATTATGGGTTTTAGTTCCCAGCCTTGTCTTTTCGTTGACATTTGTAACTAGCATTCTGAATTCTTTCTTAAGCAATACTACACTAGAGAGACATCTTTCTGAATGTAAAGAAAACAGCATAATCTTTAAAATGTCTAGCTTTAAAAGTTAAATTGAAATACACTGCAGCACTTCTATGCCTTTCTGGCTTATTAACACACATTTTCAGCTCTCATTATTGTTGGATAAATTCAGCCTTGGTGTAACTTATTTTGACATAAAGCGATCTTTCCCAGGAATGCATTTAACCCTACATGTCTCTAATGTGGCTGAGGTTTTCTGCAGGAAGCTTCAGATTGATTCAGTAATGATACCTATGAACATGCCGTGCTTACACCAGAAGGAAATCAGTTATTCTCAGAAGGAAGCTGTTTGGGAGAAGAAAAGATGGATGGGAAAAGGAGAAGGGGAAGCCTGGAGCAAACGAGAGGAATAATGCAATTTGGGAAGGTTGTGAAGAAAGAATAATGGGTCTTTTTTCTCCTAGAGATTTCCTTGATGTTAAATTATTGCAGTGCCCTTAAATCAAGTGAGACAACCTTCAGGATGACCTGCTTTGGAATATGGCAGCCTGACTGCAGAGTAAAGTGTCGCAGCACGAACATGAGAGACTCACATTTTCTGCCAAATGAGAGCTGAAATTCAGAATATCACCTTTTCACATCTAAAGAAAAGCCATTTTTACCCCCATTACATAGACATCTGTAAGAAGGCCCCCATCTCTGTAGTTTCTATTCATTATATATTCCTCTGTAAAATTGTTTCCTCCTGTTGACAATTCGCAAGTCTTTTTCTAATCTTCCCTTAAGGCAACCCTCACTCTTCCCATTCACCTAGCAGTAAGAGACACACAAGTGCTGGAAGACTAAGACACAGTGATAAAAACTGATAAAGGTGATTCTGTGAAGCTCTGAATTAAAGAAGATTGAATTTTATGCTTCCCCCCTGTAGATATATGTTTTCCCCCACATTTCCTTACAATACCTAGAGTTGCATTCAGTTGAATTACAGTTATGTTCAGAAAACTATAATGAAAGCATTGGAAATGTGTGGCAATTCATCAACATTTTCTTGAAAAGAGCAAAGATATTCTGCCTTGAAAAAGCCTTAAAGTCTTCATACGGCTCCTGGTATTCAGGAGGAGAACAGTCTCTCCTCTGGATTTCTCCACTGATGTTGGATCAAATTCCTTTCCCTGTCTGGCTTCTCTGGTGGAATAGAAAGGATGGCTTGCACAATGTACCCAGCGTGGCAGTAGGTTGTAAGTCATGTACAGAGATAGCGTTATGTTGATTATTTTGCAGCTGTCTGTGCTTGCCCTGGTCTCTTCTGTGGAAATCCCTTCGTGCGAACTTGTTGTTTGTGAACAGGGAGGAACTTCTCAAACACCTTAATGCTATCATTCATATTCTCAGCTATCAATCTCTCTTTTTTGGCCAGTCCAGCCCCATCATGGCCCTCAGGCTGTGCTGGCACCAGCGTTTGTCTTGCTGGTCAATGGGCTGGGTGAAGAAGCTCATCTTTTGGAGGGGGGGGGAAATAAAGCCTTCTTTTTGGAGAGCTTTTCTTCAACTTAGCCATTCTTCTGCTCTAGTTTGTCACCCAGCGCAGAGCAGGAGGTGTCATGGGGCTGTGGAGAAGGGCGATGGTGAATAAACTTGTGACATCACAGCTGCGGTATTTTTGTTAGGAACCTGTAAAAGTGGAACTTATTCTTTTGGCTGCCAAATAGCATCTAACAGAGTAACTGCACACATGAGATCTCTGCAGGGCATCATGGACTGAGCACCAAGGGTCCTCCCAGTGTGACTGCTGCCCAGAAACGTGCTTTTGGGCTGGTTCCAGTTGCAGCGAGCACTGGCTGGCAGGGGTGCTGTGGGCCTGATGCACTGCTGGCTTCTTTAGCTAAAACTGAAGTCTGTGCAGGTTTGGCTTCATTCCTAGAGGGGTCTAAGCTAGCCTGATTAAAACAAGGTCATATGTGTTTTCAGATCTTCCTGTGGAGTCATGCCTCTTTTGCCCCTTTGTGGGAAAGATGATAAGGAGTGTTTTGCACCGAAAGTGGTTTCAGGCTAGCCTAAATGCTAAATATAATGAAGGCCATATGCAAAGGAAAGCAGTTGAATGGATATATTAGTGTAAGTGTAAAGAGGGTCTACAGTAAGGAGGGGCTGGAAGCAGTATCCTGTTGGGAGCAGAAGGGTCAGGAAACATCGCTGGTTTTAATGAGATCCTGTTCAGTGGGTGACCTGGATAGCTTGCAAAAGCAGGGAGTGGATGAGATCCTTTCTGGAGCTGAGTGCAGGGAGGCTGATCTGCCTCCTTGGCTGTAGTGTGCAGGTAAAGTAAGAGCGAGTCCAGAACAAAGCCGGAGGAGCAGCCTGGGGTAATTCTCTTTTATTAGGACAGGCACCAAAGGTAAGTGTATCTGTAGTTAAGGAGACAGAACAACTTCTATTTTGCTTTCACATCCTCATAAGCCTTTTAGGCTTAAATTCACTGCACTCACTTAGCTCCTATATGAAATGATTAGCATTTTTAAAGCTTAGAAAAAGGTTTGCTGAGCTATCTCTGGGTGTTGGGAAATTTCCTCCATCCCAACAGGCTAAATTTGCAGAACCAAGTGTATCATCATATTGGTGTGAGCAATGGTCACGCTTGGCTCCCCCCCCCCTCCCCGTTTTGCATTCATAAATTAGGCCCCTAATCTTACACACCGGTAATCTCTTGATTATTCTTGAGAGAGGGGAAACAGCTAGTATGCATATTCAACCATTACATTAAGCACCGTATAGTATTGATAAACAATACAGTCAATGATTAGACAACGCGTGGCACACAGGCAACATTTGTGCTTCTGTTTCTGAGTGGAATTCATTGTTATTGTGCTCTTTTGTGAGGAGAAAAAGAAAACCCAGAAACCTCCAGCTTTCTCGAGATCTTTTAGATTGCAATTGTAAATGTGGATGCAAAATCCATTTACAAATGTATATTGATAAATGAAGTGTTATTTAGGAATTAATTTACCTTCATGTCTATGTTACTCGGTATGTGAATTACAGTACTATAACAAAATCACTGAAAAAATATGTAGTCCTAATTATGAATAATACAGCAGCATCTGGGAAGCTTGGGTAGGTGCCAACATGAGAGCTGATGTCATTTTGGTTTAAAAGCTGGCACAGTGGTTTCTGAATAAAGAACGTCTTTCTTGCATATTTTATAGCTCTGGGAACTAGCTATGTCAAACCCATTCAAAGCTTATGACTTGTGTAAATGTTCATGGCATGAATTGGAAGGTAAGATTTTTAAGAACATGGTTAAAGTTAATTGCTTTGGGTTAGATATCTCTGTACAGGACATTTAGCAATAAAAGAATAGAGGTGTTTTAGTGGCAGAAGGAGCATAATAACAAAAGACAGACTGTTGTCAGAGTGGTGGATCAATTATGCAAGGCGATTCTAAACAATCATTTCAACTAGCTTGGTCTTTGCCAGGCAAAAATGCAAATTTTGATCATAGCAAAACCAAACAGCAATTTAACCCTATGCACAAAAGGCTACATCTACTCATGAAAGATCTTTGAATGGCCTTTCTTGCAACCTAGTCTGAAAGATATAATAGCAAAGAAGAATTTTCAAGGAAGTAAATACAGTTTAATACTGGTTTTGTTGAAATAACAACCCACTAGCCTCATCATACACTATCCATTTCATAAAGCTTACATAGTTTTCTTAGTTGTATGAATTTCCAGGCATAAGCACAGAAATCATAACTCTATAATAGTTAAAAAAAAGTGTCTAGACACAGAGATTAGCAGTCCCAACAATCTGTATGTCTGTGCAGTTTTGAAATAGTAAGAGAAAGCAGAACGTAGTGCAGAATATATAACTTGGTTACAGATCATGGTGTGGAATAGTGAAAGCCAAGTCAAACTGGTTTTTGTGCTTCCTTTAAAGAAGAGCTGTGCCTTCCCTTCTGTGCACTTAATGGAAACCAGAGATCTGTTAATGATGATTACTCCAGGGGAAGTCCCACCCCTCCCTGTCCTTCCTCAGCCTTCATCTCTCAGATCAGCTCTGCTAAATCTATGCCTGGAAAGTCCTCAGAGAATGTGCGTCCTTCTCGCCTGGCACTTTCTCCAGAGAAAAAAAGATATTTCTTTTCCAGCCAGGGCGTGATGGCGATGGCAGAGGAAGGCAGGCACACGGCTCCTGTTTACACCCGAGTACACGGCCACGCAGTCCTGGAGGGGTTTGACCTGGCCGAGGGGCACGTAGGGGCTGGTATCGCTGGGCAAGCAGTGGGAGAAGGCAGACCCAAGGCACCGTCAGGGATGCTCCCTCCTGTTTTTCCAAGCTCCAGCCTGTGCAGTGAAACCAGAAAGTTTGGATGGGTGTTATGCTATTTGTCTGTGCCTCAACAGGGCTGACTGTTTTCATGATAGCGGAGGTCTGCTTATAGCAACAGTGCTAGCTGGTGTAATCGAGCTGTTAACAGCAAAAATAGTTTTAAAAAATTGCATGAGAAAAGGTAAGTAGAAATTTGGAGTAGTTTACAAACAGCTTAAAATGCAGCATCAACAATGGCATTTTAGTCCTTTTAGTATTACCAAGCCAGCACCACCATAGAGCCAAAAAAGTCATGTTGGATTTTTGGAGGTGCTGATGTGTGCAAGAATGCAATATACCAATTTAGTTTAAATAATTTTAGTCCTGACAGTATATAGGCCCAAAATACCACAGCTTGACTTTCTCATCCCATGCTGAGTTTGTAGGGTTGGTAGTTAGAAAGCAGATTTGTCCTTGTAAACTCTGCAGAGTTGGTAAGAAATCATTGAGAATATTCAAAGAACAGGAGGAACATTTTGGTTTGCACTTTTCTGGCTAGAATCTTATTTTTATCCAACTCTTCTTATTATTATCTGTCCATAAAATTAAGGTAACTCCTCTTTATGTCTCCATACCACTAGACATCTTTTTTGGATCTACCCAAACTATTTTGGACTTGTTTATCACATTTCATCTTCACACAGAGTAAATGCAGCAGTTTATATACTTGAACTATGATCTTTTTATTAGCCAAGAAAAGCAGGATATGCTGTTCAAAAAAAAAAGAAAAAAAAGGAAAAACACAACTGGAATGTAATTACAACGATTAATTAAATCAAGTACAAGGAGTACTTAACTCTGACTTCTGGTAGCAGACATCTCAGGCTAAAAAACATTCCTGCAGAAAATCTCAGTCTAATAAAATTAGCTCTAAGTTCCTCTCCCTCCAACTCAATTATAACGAGTCCTTCTGAATTCTGGCCGTGTTGTCCCTGAAGAAGAGCACAGGGCTCCTGCTCACAGGATTTCAGTGACACAGCTAAGATAAATTTAGTTTTGCAAAAATTTGGAAAGGATATATTGTTGATTAAAAATTTTATTCATTTGTGTCTGCTGGCAAACGTAACACAGTGAAATGAGGTGCAAAATTTATTTGGTTAGGTACAGTACAGATGAAGTGTACAAAACAACTGGCCCAACATATTTTTTAATATTAATAAAAATACAAAATTTACTCTACCGCTCACCATGTTCCCTCTTCCTCTTCTACTGCCAGAAAGGCTAGATGCAATATGTGGATACCTAGTAAAACTGTACATCTTATTATAAGGTGTAATTACATGTATAGGGTGACATGTCATACAGAAGTCTGCATAGAATAGGGAATAAAGAACCTGATTGAAGAGAATTCCTAAATACTGAAGATTCCTAAATACAATAAATTGTGTCTGCAACCAAAATAACCTTCTAAATAATTTTTACATAATCAAGAAAAAATTGAACAAATACTCCAAATTATAATGGAGCTTCTTAGATACTCCATTGTACCCTTTACCATAAGATGCAGTCCATTCAAAAGAAAGCTTTCACTGTTCTTTATTATTTGATTATTGAGACATCTACTGTATATTGCACTGTGAAATAACAAAAAAGGCAGCCATTTGAAAAACAAATCTAGTTTGGCCATGACTTTCTGAAGTTGGTGAGGGAGTTCTGCCTTTCTCTTCTTTAAATAAATTTTTGTATTACTTTTAGTGTGTGCATAACAGCAATATTTCTCTTGCTTACTCTTTGCGTAGCATTTCCTCCTTACTTCAGGAACAACAGCTGCCGAATTACCGTCATTCTTATTGTGTTTATGTCCAAGAAATTAAAAGTCTCTCAGGGATAGTACAGAGCTATAGGCAAGCATGAGAACTGAAATCAGTACACAGAGATTGAAGTTATTTTAGTTCCTAGGGCTTTGCATGTCTTTTCAAATATAAAATAATTCCTCCGTAGAAGCATGACATTTCATGACTAATTAAAATGCATTCTGCAGGCCCCGAGAGAGTTTATCTGTCAGTTTACTTACCTATCTTCAAATTAAAAAAGCCTTTAAAAATATGACCTCCTAGTGGATTTTAAAAGCCAAGGATATTCTAGATTTATATTTTTCAGGTGTGTAATAGCTGATCACCTTAAAAAGCCCCTAGCATCTCTTATAAAGTTGGGGACTGTATAATATACAGTCAGGGATATCTTATAACATTCTTATAGCTTGGGTAAAGCACCCACTCTACACAACTGTAACATGAAGGGAAGGTTAAAGACTTAATTATTTGTATTTGTGCTTGCAAGGGAAAATAAACAAGTCACATCATACCTTCTTAAATAAGGTGTACACATATAATTCATACAGTGACTATAAACGCTAGACATATTTTATATGTATTTATGTAACTCAAAATCACAGTTGGGTAAATTTAACTCCTAGACAAAATGAGGAGCGATAGGGAGGATGGGAAGGAGTGGAAATAAAAGAAGAGAGAGGAAAACAATGTTCGGGATTGCCAACCAGGACGGAGGGGGCTGACGCACGCCGGCGTCCCAGTGCAGATTCAAGCTCAGATACGGGAGCGAATGCGCAGGCTGGAGGCAGGAGAATCGTCCCCACCTGACCACCATCAGGTTACTGGGCTTGAAAGAGGATCCTGAAGCCAAGAAGAGGTTTATCCCGGGTGTGAACATTGCCCGTGGCAGGGGGAGAAGGAGAATGTGGGAATGGGAAGTGTTTGCTGAAGGGCAGCTTGCGCATCCCTCCCATCTATGGCACGTGTCACAGTTGCTGTGTCCTCTCGCATCCTTAGACAACTGCTGTCCTACAGAACCCCAAAAAGTGGGATGCACATGTGCTGTCTGTGGGAGAGGTGAAGGCAGTCCCCAGCTGAGCTGGCCAAGTGCTATTTTGGTTCTTTGCGGTCAGAGGAGGAAAAAATTACATGTATTCTGTAAGAGCGTCTGTTCATATTGCTCCTCTCTTCCCCTATTCTTGGAGACATCTCAGGGCTGTGTTTGAAGACAGCAGAGCGGTCTTCTCCGGGTGTTGAAATGATTTACGGGAACTCTGCCACAACTCAGCCCAGAGATGGTGTGACTGCAGAGGATGCCTGCGGCGGGGGCAGAACACCGTGGATGTTTAGCGAAGGAGAAACCAGACTCGGTGTAGATTTTATCTTCTTCAGTGAATAAATAGCCCTTTCAGGAGCAAAATTTTACCAGTTCTTGGAGCATCTCCAGGAACAGGCTTCCATTTTAGCACAAGACACAGATTTGACCCTAGGGAAGGATTTTTTCACCTGATATCTGATTCCTCTGCTGATCTCCGATTCTTCTGCTTGCCATTACAGCCGGTTCCTGCCAGGCCATGGCTTTAGTATCAACTCTTAAATTTGTAAGAATAATTTTGCTCTACATTGGTACTTTTAAGCCAGACACAGAAAGGACTTTTTCAGATAATTGGGTGGTGAAGCAGCCTTCACTGACATCCACATCTGTTGGCAAAAACAGACTTAGATGTTGACATTTTAGGTGGGATTCGTCCCATGAACCTGAAAAACAGGCTGCTCTTTTAAGCTAGTCAACTAAAGAAAGGCTACTTTGCAGAGGGATTCATCCCATCCTAAGATGCATAGCTGAACCTGGAGGTATTGTCTTTCCCAACGACTATGAAGGTAGCTGGATTGCTAAATGGAGCTCAGCATGTAACTCAGGTGGTTGAAGACAGCTGAGACAAAAGCCTTCCCTTAAGTGCAAAAATGTCCAGATACAGACGTGTGGGTAGGTATCACAACTCAACCTTCTTCTGAATCAAATCTTTCATGTTCCTTGTCTTTATTTCTTTTCCTGTAACCATGAAACCCACGTAGCCTCAGTGTGTTAAAGTTTCAGATCAAAAGACATCCAACTCTCTAACGAATTAAGAAGAACAGTGCAATGACTGGCACATCTGCTGAGTTTCACAGGCCTTATTTTAGATCTACTTTCCACTTACAGCTTCTTAGTGCAAGCTGCACAAGATGAAGAAGTTTAATTGCCTGCCTTCAGCAGAGAAGCAACTCAGATGAAATTATGCCGTCTTATATCCCCCAGGATAAAAGCCACCATCCTGCTTCCTCTGAAAACTATTAGTATAGCTCTCGTAGTCCTCTCAGCATGGACAATATCTCACCTCTTCAGCAGCTCCCCCTTTCTACCTCCTACTTTGTGCCTTCAGTCTCTGATCCTGTGCACACAGAGACTAGAGGAAAGCTACTTGAGAAAAAAGAAAACCCTGCAGCTTCCCCAGACTTCATCTAGATTTCTCAGTGGAGCAGAGCAAGCAGGAATGGGTAAACTCTTCCGGAAAAACTTTTTTGAAAGGAAGTTTCAGATATTTCATGTCTCTTTCCTCCTACAATGTTATTAGTGAGCCCAGTGGGTGCCTCTGACTTTCTTGGGTAGCTCCTTAAAGAAGAAACTAGCCCCCTTTTCTCTGTAGCACCCTTGGGGATGGGGTTGATCCTCCTGTTCCAGAGGTTCCCCCCCCCGCCGCTGCCTGCCTGCCCTGTGCTTGCTTCGCTTCTCCTGGGCACGTGAAAACTTTTGCACCTCATGGTGCAAGGATGGCTGGACTTGTCTCTACCAGGTGGTCCCTGCAGAACGGCCAGCCGTTGTTTCCTTGCTCCTCTGGGGGTGGGAGCACCTCATCCCCCCCCAGGCCTTCGGGGAGTCTCCGGGACTGCAGTGTTGCTGTTGGCATCGTTTCCAGGAACTGGGCAAACTTTAATGATCTTTACCTGTGATGAAGAGTTGAGCATGGAGAATGCAGGCTCTGAAAGAACGTCTCCTCTTTGATCTTGCAGCCTGCTCTGCTGCCGAGCGTGGTGTTATCCAAACCTCGGGCAAGGAAGACGGAGCTGGCTGAGGACACGCTGGACTGCTTCTGAAAGAGCCCGTGGAGCAGAAAATAGAGTGTTACTTAGGATGGGAACAATAAAAGTTTGTTTAATCAAGCAGGAGTTTTATTACAGCTCAGGTAATGATAATAACTTGAACACAACATTGTTTCTGTTTGGTGGATTGTGTTAATATTGGTTATGTTTTCTCACTGATATGTAAAAAATAGCTTATTTGTCTTGAAATGGTGATATGGTTTCTCTTATGGAATCAAATGTATGTTCATGGTTTTTTTCCAATATTTTTTTTTTCACATACAGAAAACATTTCCAAGAATTTGTATACCAACAAAGCACAAGAAACCATCACTGTGTGCTTGAACGAGGAACAGACAGAAAACAAGCCAAGTCCTTTGGGAAAAATTACATGGCAGAGACTGCATTTCTGCTCGTTAGGATTATGAATTGCTTGGACAAGTAAATTAACCTGGGAGAGCATCGAGGAGGTTTGTATTTGTTTTTGGAAGACGGGTTTACTTCAGAACAAATGAAAGAATCAAACCTATTACAGTAGGGACTATATAAGGGTGGCTATTCATACAGCAAAGCCTGAAAGATCACTGAGCCAGAGGGATCCGTGGTTGGATAAGATAATATTTAGATGCCACACCTCAAAAATACAATTTCTAAACCAAGATATGTTCTGTACTGTACAAATGAAGACCAGAGCTCTTCTTTCAACAGCAAGAAGTTTGCTGAGTTTTGGATTTAGACTTAGCTGTCTTTCCATAGCACCCAGGCACTCCACTGAAGATGGACACCTCATTATTTGGTGTTGTAGACACACAGACCAAGAATAAGGATGAAAACTGATGGGAAATTAGGCACCCAGGGAAAACAAAGTGTTGGTCCAAGGGAGTCTTCTCACCAAATTCAGTAATTTGGATTGCTGTCTCACACATTTTTGTTTCTTGCATGGGACACAGTATTCAGTATTGAGCTTAATTGATTTTTGCTGTCCTGTTGCATCCTGCTGGCTCTTCTCACTACTGCTGGGGTATGTTCGCACTTCATGGGCCACTGACAAATAGTCAGAAACTGCTGCCTGTGTACACATGGCAGGGCTGATGGTGTGTGTATCCTCAGGGGCTGGATCGGCTGGCCAGGAGACTGTTCTTTGTACAGGTACCTACAGAGGAGGTGAACCCAGGGCTTTTTAATCTCTTGAGATGACCCAGAGACGTGGGACATTGAATATAATCATTATCTGCTAGGTGGGCTTGTATCATTTCCTGGTAAAAAGTCCCAATAACTGCTTGCATACTGTAATCCCTATCAGCCTTAAAATGTTGATAGCAATGTTCCCATGGAAAACCACGTCCAAAAGATTTGATAATTTTGCAAAAAGTGAAATACCAGAATATTGCATTTGGATACTAATGGCAAAATGCTCTACTGATGGAGACGCCAGTCCTTTACTAGACTAAAATCCATTTGCAATTAGAGTGAACGATCAGAAATAGAAAGCACACTCCCAAACTCAGCATCCTTCTAGCATGACTGAAATATATTTGGTATATATGCCATCTTGTGGTTCACACATTTGTATAGGATCTGGATCAAAAAGCCTTACATAAATTAAGCCTCAGAGTATCAACATCACATGGCTGGACAAATGCATTATGGGCTTATCCCATCAAATGTAGGTCCCCAAAGCAGGGGGATTATAGACAATGTTTTTATGAGTGCTATTACATAGAGAGGAAATAAATCCTGTGACTGTTAAAGTGTACAGCGCTGTTTCATTGTCAAATGTAATAGAAAATTTTTTTCTTAGCTTTACAGACTTGCAATTGAAATATGCTTGACAGCACTTGTACTGATAGTTCAAAGGAGACCATCACCAAACTTATTCATGTTTTTAATATGTTTCATGGAGGACTTTTGTTTATGGTCCTGTCTGCATGAAAATACTGCACAGAAAAGGATACTCCTGGTCGTGGCCTGACTTTCTATTAATTTAGTTCATTATTCACCATTTATAAAAATTCACTTTTAATATTTTTATAAAATGTTATAATGCCAGGTGTTGATGGTGGCAGTGTGTCATCCTGAAGCACCTGAAAGCTAATCTAAGATTTGATGGTTTATTTCGCTAAACACCATTATGATTATATTTAAATTCATACTATTGCTCTGCATTGTATAAAACAGCATCTATGTTCCATTCCTGCACTATACACCGTATGTGAGTTATCTCATTTCCTAGCTAATACTTGTGTCATGCACGGCAAGTGAAATGGAAGCTATACAAGAATGCACATGCTAAAAATTTACTTCTGGAGCCTAGAGTCACATAGCTCATCCTGATCCCAGCTGCATGCATAGCTGATTGCATTACTAGTATTGTCAGAGCTAGCAAAGTCAAGTAAATTACCTTGTGCCTCACAACTGAGTAGTTTCTCTCAAGGTATAAGGGTATGAAGACTAAAGCTGTGATAAAAGTAGAAAACAGCTGTTAAGTGACATAACTTCTGTGCTTGCTTGACTTCCAAAGGACTGCATCACATGTCTGCATCGTGCCACTGCTGGGACCGCCACGGGATGTGACACGTCCAGCTGTGGGTCTGTGCTGTCCCAGCTCAAAGCATAACTGTAGGTAGCACAATTTTACAGAGACTCCTTTGGTGGGATTTGGTTTGAGATTAACACATTTGTCTGTAATAACCACTGTGCAGGGCACCTGCAAGCACACTGTTTTGGATCTCTCCCTACAGGCAATGGAGATGTGGTCAATCCAGCCGGTGGAGCCTGGAGCACAACTCAATTCACCCTGAAGTAGACACTTCATGTTTACTTATCTGATGCCTTGTCCATTGACTCTAGTGGTTAGGGTCTTAGTTTGGTTGGCAACATACAGGAACCTAGAGTCATCCAAGATGCCCTAGGATGTGACATGGGACATACAGGAAACCTGTGCTCTTCTAGACTGGTAGCTATGGCATGAAATAGCCACAGCAGCCACCAAAAGCAACTGAACCAATCCCCTAGTGTGCTGTAGACACCACTTGTATAGTCCTGGTCTTACCTTTGATTGATTCCTACCCTTCAAGCAATACCTATATTCAAGCTAGGCACATTTTGAGGTGGACACCTACCTGTCCAGGACTTTCTCTTGGCCTCTAGCTCACGAACCCCAGCTTCCCACCTGTCTCCTCAAACTGCAGAGAGCAGACACTAACAAGTGGGTGATTACAATTCGGGGGCGCAGCTAGCGCAAGCCACAGGCTGCAGGACTGGCTGGTTGGTAGAGAACCAGACTGGGAAGAACAACCGGTCACAAGCCTGCCAGCAGGAGTGGCTGATAAAATGTGCCATTAAAGTGAAGCAGTTTTCAGGGATGGCGTCATCCAAGTCGGCATCTGGGTTACAGAAGCTCCGTGTTCCCAGCCATGTATAAGAAGCTGGTGTGGGCTGTGTGGTGGCTGCTCCACCTGCCAGTCCCAGGGGAGACAAAGGCTGAGTCACATTCACAGACTGACTTGTCCTTGTGTTTTCTTTTTCCTTCTTCTGTTCTGTTTGGGTGAGTCCAAATGTTGGCTTCCACAGCGTGGCCACCGCAGTGAGAGTTTGCTTCCTAGGCTTAGTGGGGGATGGAGGGAAAGAAAAGAAGGGGAGAGGCTAGGCAGAACTTGAGCTGCTCTGCCCCAGTGTTTTAATACATCTAAAGAGAGGACTTTTAGTCCTGAGTGCCAGCAGGTACTGTCTGGAAAAAGGTTTCCACACATGGAGGAGCTGGAGCATCCTTAGCAGCTGTCCCCAAACCTGGAAAAATCACCTAGCAGCAAAACACAGGGAAATGCAGTACATGCTCCTTTGCCCACATGCATCTCTTCCAGAAACATCATGCATAAAACCTCTGAAAACAGAAACCACATGCACTAAACAATATCTGGACCTTATTGTGTATTTAGAAGCTAGATATGCAGACAATAACATCTTTTGCTAGTCCCCCGCAAGGCAAGACTTCTCCATGTAGAAATATTAAACAATATTTTAAACATCCATTTAAAAGACATTTTTTAGTCTGTAAGACCTCCCAGGCTTATACTGTAGACTTGAGGATTAAAAAACCAGCTCATCCACCACCGCCAATGAAGTAGTCATTGCACTATATTATTGCTTAGTTTAGGGGCTATAATTAAACCATCTAAGTTCTCTGCCATGCTGTTCTTTGGATCTCTACTTGGTACCAATTGTATGTGGTCTCACTGAATGCCATTGCAAAACTCTCAGTTTGCTTGCTAGCAATTCCACAGGACTTCCCACCTGAACTTAACTAATGTCATGTCAATAAATACATTTCTTTGAAAAATGCTATTTTTAAATGAGATGAAATGACATTTACATCAGTTTAAAACAGGTCAGACTCCATGGATTTCAATAGGCTTGTTCTTACACTGTGCTATTAACTCCAGATAAGTGTTCTTACATTTAGGTAGTGACATTTAAAGTTGATTTGAATCAGTTAGATAAAAACTACAAAATTTGAGAACATTTGTGCGGAAGGCAGAGCCAAAAATACTGAAAAGAAAATGGCTCTAAAGGTTTCTAAAGCTTTCTTCTCTCAGGAAAAATTGCTTGTCAACAGTTGGTGGCCCTGCACTGCTTTCCCTGCTTGATAACCAGAGCAACGCACTAGAACCTTTAAAGGAAAAAGGCATTTTATGCTAAGAGTGCTTATGGTCCCTGCAAATGCCTACGAGGGAGCAGCCTAGAGGGGGCAGAGAGATAGGCTTGTGCATTCGGGGCAGCATACGTGCCCTGTAAGGATAAACAACATAGTAGACACTGTGGGTGGATTCAGAGGGAGAGCTGGGGCTGGCCTGAGCCTTGGATGTGAGGATGTGAGGGAGCAGAAGCCCTGCTCTCCCACAGCTGATGGGAGCGGATTGGATATTCAACCTAGGAACCGATGTGCTCGGTTTTATTCATTGGACCCAGCTTGCTGAAAACCGCTTCCTCTTTGTTTGTCCTGAAAAACTATCAATGCTCTATAAAGCTTAAAAGATAATGAGAGGCAATAAAATCTTAAAATATTGCTTGTTGCGTCTAATAACCAGTTAAAACACACATTTAGTTTTAAGACTGAAAGCCACTTTCAGCAGATGAAAGATATGCATATGAAGATGTATGGCATTAAGGATTGTTTTCCCTGATGAATAACCTCTGAAACAAATGAACCATAAGATAATGCCACACTGTTGCTCTGTTTCTGGTCCTTGCATCAAAACAATTAGCACTTAAGTAAATAAATCTCTTTTGCTATACAGATGTCCTCTACCTGATAGGCTTTTAAATGTATAAAACTGGACCAACCATCTATTATAAACTGTGGTGTAATAACAATAAACTCTGCAATGCTTTTTGCAGTTGCAGTCATTGCAGATGACAGATGTGTTACAGCAGTGTCATTCTGAGAGTGCAATACATTACTCATTTATTGCTGTGGAGGAAATTGCTCAGGTAATTATTGTCTAGCTAATTAATCCAGGCTTTGGAAAAAAAAAAAAAAAGAAAAAAAACAAAGGGCAAAATACAGTAGTGTTGTGACAGGGAAAATTGTATTACATTCTTGGATATTGAGCTTTCCTCCAGCACTCCCTAGTAGCTCATTATAATGTATCCATACTTTCAGCCATTGCATACCAATGAAATAAGCATTTACCATTTCTGAGTACTTTTCTGATACAACTGTGTATCATTAGGAAACATGGGGCAACGTATAGCTATGGCACATCTGTTTCTTCTTCCCAGTCTTCTCCTCCTGACGAGATCCTGCTGGATACTGCCGTGGTTTAACCCCAGCCGGCAGCTCAGCCCCACGCTGGATTGGAAGAGTAAAAGTGGGAAAACTCATGGCTTGAGATAAAGACAGTTTAATAGGGAAAGCTAAAGCTACACATAAGCAAAGCTAAATAAGGAATTCATTCCCCACTTCCCAAGGGCAGGCGGGTGTTCAGCCATCTCCAGGACAGCAGGGCTCCATCACGCCTAACAGGGACTTGGGGAGACACAAATATTCCCCCTTCCTCCTTCTTCCCCCACCTTTATATGCTGATCATGACGTGATATGGTCTGGGACATCCCTTGGGTCAGTTGGGGTCAGCTGTCCCAGCTGTGTCCCCCCCCAACTCCTTGTGCCCCCCCAGCCTGCTCGCTGCTGGGGTGGGGGGAGAAGCAGAAAAGCCCTTGGCTCTGTGTGAGCACTGCTCAGCAATAGCTAAAACATCCCTGAATTACCAACACTGTTTTCAGCACAAATCCAAAACGTAGCTCTGTACCAGCTACTGTGAAGAAAATTAACTCTATCTCAGCCAAAACCAGCACAATACACTTTTAACTTTAATTTACTTCACAGCATCTGAGAGCTGAAATTACAAGGCGTAAGCTTTTCTAATTCCATTAAGTTATAAGGAATGTTATAAACAACCAAGCATGGGCAATAAAAACCACAGCCTTATTTTTAAAAAGTTACAGAGGTTTTTTTTACATAATATCCATCAAATGCAGCTGGCTTTATGTAAGCAGTTTTAAGCAGAATTGCCTCCAAATGTGCCATAAGAGCACATGAGCAGTAACAACAGATTAAATTTTCTGTACCTCAGAGAACGTGTATGCATTTAGCTTAGCTTGTACAAGCAGGCAGCTATCTGAGCAGGGGGGTGGCCAACAAAACAACCGTTCTGCTCCCAAATCTTGCTGCAAATCCTGCTGAGCAGGTATCTTTCTTCCCACCTCCCGTAATCCCAATTATGACAAGATCTGGCTCTGGGCTCTGCTTTGCTCACGTGTACTGCCTTGCCCTTTGCAGGCAGGGACTTCCAGCCTTTGCTGTGCCACCCTCTTCTGCTTGGTCGGCTCTGTGAAAAGAATTCAAATATTTGTGTTTGTCATTATCTTTTTTAAATGCGCGAGTCACAGAGAGCTAGAAAACAGAGCTGGCCAGCTGGCTAATTCAATTATTTCCTTCTTTCTAGAATCAGAGGAGGAGGGGAGCAAATCAGCCAAACCATATTTGATGAGCTTAGCCGGGGCAGTACAAGGGAAGAGGGAAAATCTCCCTTTGGAGGAAGGAAATCTCAGTTCCTTTAAAACATGTGAAAAGCTGCATTATATCATTTTAGTTGGGATGATTATTAAAGGGAAGTGTGGACTTGTGTAACTGCAATAACCAGGAGCGCAATGGAGATGAGTGCTCTCTGGAGCCCAGAGCCAGCAGATTCATTATACCGTGGACCCCCTTGGGAATCTGCTTTCTATTCCAGTTGGTCCATGGTCAAATCTATTTCCCTGTGTCAGGATTCGGGGGCAGTCAGGGCACTAGCACACCCTTGCCACTGTGCACAGGCAAGGAATGTTTCCTATGATCTGCATAGCTCCAGGATTACTATTTTGGGATGAGCATTATGGAGATTTGGGAATGAGAGCACGCAAGGAAGATTTTTTTTCAAGTACCACCTTATGTCCGGTTGCTTAGACCTAATGAAACTCTTTCTGTGACTACAGCACTAAAAAAATAGGTTTCCCACAGGAGGTCGGAGGTCCAGTTAGTGCCTTGATTTTCAGCACTACTGGGCCTTTCTGTTTGCTTTGGGTTGCTGCATTTCTTGTCTGAGGAAATCAGTGCATTTTTAAGGATGTTTTCTTGTCCTGCTATACTGATGCTCTACCAAAAGCTAGCTCAAGCAAGAACAGGCTTTCAAGAAATGGAAACTATTAATTCAATGACATTTCAGGCAGCCCACAGAAGTGCTAAATACCGTAGTATTGGCAGTGCAAAGTTGGCCAAAGAGGCATCTTTGGTTCCTGGTTGTGTATTTCTCAGATACTTATCCCTCTGTCTGTGGTACAGGCTGTTTGCCAACATTTTAGGGACATGCCTCCTGATGCAGTCACTAGGTATCAAAAGTCTTCAGCCTCTTTCTCTGCCTCCAATTCATTTTACATATTTTAAGGCAGAACTGTCTTATAATGAGTATATCCCTTGCAGCGTATTCCTAAACAAGCACACGCAAACAACCCCTTGCAGATATTTATCTCTAGTCTTTGATGGGATGCCCTGCCATTGACATGCTGCGTTTGTTCAGGCATTGTGCACATTGTCAAGTTGCATCACATTATGTCTGCCTATGACAAAATAAAGCCTGGAAAATGTGTGACAGGACTTGAAAATATATTAATTGTGGATCTTCTTTTAAAGCAAAAAGGCACTGAAGTTGGTGAGACTTGGTCTCAACTTTCCATAATTTTCTTCAATTGCTTGCCAAGTTACGTCTATGACAGACAATTCTCTATCCAGTCTGTTAGTCCTTTATTGTTATGTCTGTGGTTTATCCTGTATAACTCATTAATTCCCTTGTAATAATGACATTTCCTTGGTTCACTTAATCTCAGGAACCTCGCTTTTTTCTAGCAGAGAAAAAATTTGGTCTTGTCTCTGCATCAGTTCCTGTACATTTAAAATGAATTAGTGTTCTGAGACAAAATAGCTCTTTATGTGAAGTCTGATGTAATCTACATCTTTGTATTAATTCAGCAGAAATTAAATGCACAGACTATGTCCTGTCTAACAACGGGAGAGGATATAAAAAAAGCACCTCAGCTCCTGCCTTAAGTCTCTGTTACATACATATAAAAAATCTTTCTGTCTTCCAGCTATGGTAGATCATAAATCATGTAGCAGAACAACCTGAGTCACCAGTCTTTTTTATAGGATACAAATTAAGTTATTTGTAATTTTTCTTGGGCATTTTGATCTCAGACAGATGATTTTCATCTGCCTGGTGGCTGGATCCAAAGACTGGGCCATTTTCACAATCACGAGACTTGCACCCTCACAGTAAAATGCAAAAGTTTTTGGACCTAGTGTGGAAGCATGCTGGTTTATGGCAGAGTATATCCCGATAATCTTCCCAGAATGTGTTGGGAAATCAAGGCTTGCCTATTTTGAAGTGTTGTCAGATTCAGTGTGGTTACGAGAGAATCTGTATCCCCCATGACTGGACGCTGGAATGACAATGGCCATGTGCAAATGCCCAGACACAACCAGCTTCTTTCTTCGGAGTAGCAGGAGCTGCTTGCAGAATTACTGGCTGTTGCTCCTTCTGATTTGCTTTCACCATCCTTGTGTAACTCTTAGAATAGTTATTCTCCATATATCAATAGTAAGTATTATAGCTCACAGGCTCCCTTCATCATTAGTGCACAGGAAAGACGCTCAGACCTATTTTAGATGCCTACCTTAGGGTAAGATGTTTTGTGTCCCAGAATGGCCTCCTTCTGTCGATGAGTGTATGAAGTGAGTGAAGATTATGTTGACTTCTCAATAGACATTTGTTTCACTGGCAGCTTTAATAAGTGGTATCTCTGACCGTGATAATTAATGATGAAGCTTCATTGGTTTTAAACCCAATGTGAGTCCCCCACTGAATTTTATTCAGTCTTGGAATTCCCT
This sequence comes from Buteo buteo, assembly GCF_964188355.1. NCBI lineage: Eukaryota > Metazoa > Chordata > Aves > Accipitriformes > Accipitridae > Buteo > Buteo buteo. The sequence goes on along the minus strand of NC_134195.1, from coordinate 4,671,463 downwards.
GTTCTGTTGATTTCTTGTCATTTAGCAATTTTCATATTATTTGGTCAATCAAGTTCATCTTTGGTGACATCTGATGATCGGCTTGCCTGGTGTTCCAGTTTGGCAGTTTTCTTAAGAGTAGCGAAGGAAACAGTGTCGTGCTGCTACATGTTCACTGCTGTCTGTACTTCTGCCAGTCTCTGGGCAGGGTGTTTGATGGTCCGTTGCTGCAAATCGCTCAGGGCATGGGATCAAAATACCGTCTCTGTTGGTTTACCTCCAGGAACCTCTCTCTGGGGATGACAAGCCCGTATTTTGCTGGTCAGGCTTTGGCAGTTGAGCATTCCCAGAAGCTGCCAAGCCTGTGCAGGGAGCAGTGTCTTACCTGACCTCCCCCCTGCTCAGTTCACCTCCTTGGTCACAAGGTACTTGTTGGGCCACTCAGTTGGTTGGACTTTGTTATAATTCCTGGTGGGAATGTACCTTTAAGAAAGGTTTTTCCTCTCATTTTGTCTTATTCAACCCAAACACAGCCAGGGAGCACCTACATTTCATGACATTAACACTGTTCATTGCTGGCTACAGAAACAACAATCTCAGCACAGGTGACTGTTTCTTACTATGTTATTTAATTCAGCAGTAATCCACTGAAATATACTTGACAACAATCTTCATGTCTCATTGCAAGTTTAAGATTATACTGTCCTGGTTTCAGCTGGGATAGAGCTGCTGGCTGGGGTTAAACCACGATGTATAGGTACAGAATGAAATAGCAGAGTGCATGTTAAGGTTGTGTTTTCACCAGTACATAAAATCGAGCATGACTTGTATTCATCTTACTGAACCATTTCCTCCATACTGTCCACATGTCCATACCACCACACATGGTGGTCCATGCTCTCCCCAAGACCAGCTAATTTATTAATTCCTTGAACATTAAATGTAGGCAGGTACCCTACAGTATACTTGAGGGATTTTATTCTTTTGTTAGAACAGGACTCACATCACCTCTATATGAACAGCAACTCCACGGCCATAATAATATCAGAATCTGCCTGCATCAGTGTGTTAAAAATACTGATGTCAGAGTTACCTGATCTCATAGATGCCTTCTCAGGATGCTTGGTGATAGGATAACTCTGTTATCTGTTCCACACACACCTTCCAACATAACCAAGTATTGCTAAGTTATGCTTCTATTGCTGAATAATAACAGTAGTAATAAAAATAAAAGTGTCTTATTCAATGTCCAAGAATATTTATTAATCTTATTCTCATTTCTCTCACAAGAAAGCTGCTATTGTTTATATTCTTCAGAACTGAAATACTTCCCTATTTCCACACAAATCATAATACGTACTATCCAGGTACATTTCTATAACTGCAAGTTACAAAGCTACCAATTAGGCAGATCACTTGGGCACTAACCCGCATCTACTTCCATGTTTAACAGTGCTTAAAAAAACTTAATAAATGCAATGGGGACCTTTTCCATTTCACACATGTGACTTACTTAATTTTTTGTCTCCCCTGAGCCTGTTCTCAAATAGTAACTGCGCTGATTCTCCCTTTGGGTATGATCTTTGGACTCCACAGAAACTGGTAAACATCCTCAGATGTCAAAAATTATTCTCCTAGGGCAAAAAAAATCTCTTTTTCTGACATCTTATGCCCTTACTGCCACTTCCTAGCATATTGATAAGTCTGTTTTCAGTGTCGGCAAAACAAGGTCTTGAAGGAACTTCAACTTCTAACCTGTAAGCCTTGCCTTCAGCTTGAGTCTGCATACTGGATAGTTTAATAGCTTGTTACTCTCAACCACAGATTTTCATTCACATCTCTTTCTCCCTCTGCCTTCCTCTCCTTTTAATAATCTTTCTCCAATTTTTCTCACAAGAAAGATGCTATGGCTTATATTCTTCTGAATTTAAATACTTACAAATTTTCACACAAAGCATGATGACATTTGGTGATTGTATTTCAACAAGATTCTTTATTTTGATGAGAAAGCTCCCAATGCTCTTGGTTTAGATAAGCTCATATATTATATTTTTTTTCCAGAACTAGTTCAAGCTCATTGCTTTATAAAACATACCTAATGCTGAAACAGTCCAGGGTGAAAATAAATTTCAATAGAGGCAGTTATACCTTTTTTAAGTCCTTTCCCAAGTACCATGTAATACCATAGTAGTATTAGGAAGTATTTAATCTTTGTTGTATATATAGTATAAATAACAATGTTATTAATAAATAACAATGTACAACAATGTACAGAAATACATTTAAAGCCCTTTATTTCCATTTCCAGAGGAACAAAAGGCACAGAAGAGCGTGTTCATCCCTCAGATTGTTTATACAGCAGAGGTAAGATTATCTTTCATAAATCTTGAAAGACACGTTCTACTACAAGGAAGAAGGTTTGATTTTTTTTCCTAGCAGGGAGCCTGGAGTCCCTGTGGCAACCAGGTTCCAGAAGAAACATGCAGAAGGTGATGGACACGTTTGCGTGCAACAGTTGTGTTACCCGTGCCAGCAGAGCCGTGTAATGTCTTTCTGTGTTAGCGCAGGCAGGACATGATGGGAACTGTCTCTGCTTACTTTTGCAACTGAATTCACTGTCAGAAAGTGGTTGCAAAGCCTGCCCAGCTGGATTCTATTAAAAATAATCACTTCTGCCTCACTTAGCCTGGGCTGATTGATCTGATGTTGAGAAAAGGCTGAGTGGAAAAAGGAAATGGTGGCTGCTTATGAGTGGTTGCTGAGAATATTCCTCCTGGTTACCCATTGAATTCACAGTTTTTAACCGAGTGGTAAGCCAAGTGTATTTCTGGAAAGTGCTTCAGGCTCAGATTTTACCTTTTCTGGGGGGAACCACTGGGCCAGAGTTCATCCTTTGCATTTGCTTGCAGGGACCACTGCTGCTGAGCTCATTTCTTGTTGTCTCCAAAGCCTTTATCACACAAGGATGAACTTTAGATACCAACATATACCGTGGCTATAGCCTGCTTATGGCTTAGTCAGCATCTAAGGCGCCACTTAATGTCTAAATTTGAGACAGCAGGTACTGACCTCTTGTCTTAACCAAAATCTTTCTGTATTAAAAAATTGCCCAGGAACTGCAATAGATGCGCCTGGGTGGGTTTGCGTATTCTACGGTTATGAGTTCCTCGGAGGAGCACTCAGGAGTGTTGTTGACTGTGATCCAAGTGGCTCGAATAATGTGCTCCTTTTAGAGCTTCTTATCACACTGATTTTCAAATTATTCACTGAACCTACTGATCCTTTAAAACCATGTTCCACTTTCAGTTTTAAATGAGGTAGCTAGACAGCAGCAGAGACCAGCAGTGTGAGAATGCAATTTGGATGCTGTGAACGCGGTCCTTTGTGCTTTCAAGCTGATGCACTGAGGTGTAGCTGAAATCTGTGTTTAAAAGCAATCTAAATTAAAAGTATATTTTTTCATTGTGAGTTTCTTCAAAAATGTAGCATTCATGTCAGCCCTTCTTACGATTTGGTTGAACTGAGCACTGTGAAACCTGATGACTGTGAATGTGCCGCATACTCTCCACAATTATGAAATGAACATTTACCATAATAAATTTCAGCACATAGCACATTTATAAACTCTGTACTTTGACTGTTGGCTGCTCATTGCATACAATTGCTTAGAAAAATAATGTGTAGTAAACTCTGAATTCTGCAACCAGTTAAATACAGATCTGACAGAAAACAAACTCCTTCATAAGGTGTCCTGATATGTCCCCAGAAGGGGCAATCTGCAGTGAAAATGGTATGGAAAGGTGCAGTTACGATTTTCTTCACAATACAAGGGGCTCAAAATGAGTTTGCATGGGTGACATTCATTGTGTCATAACATTACAGGAAGATATTTGACTTTGTCATAACAATAGCATTCTCAGAAAACAACCAGTAATTTTTACTTCTAAGTTTTTCTACTCACTTGTGCCACCAACACAGCTTTGAGCCTTCAAATCGACAACACAGACTTTGGCCATTTGGAGTTACAGAAGCTCCATTTAAACTGTGGGTCTGGGAATATTTCCAAATGCCTGGATCCAGGTGTTCACCCAGGTAATCTGTAACCTCCTGTTGGACACGGCTTTGCCCTGGTTTCTCCACCACATCTTGGCTTCCAGTGAAGAGAACCCACATGCGCTCACTACACAGGACACAGAACGTTCTTTAGCTGTAGCCCAGCTCTAGTTTTTGCCTGATGGTGCTCAAGTGTCCAGGTATTCCTCTGCTGATTCCTTTCCATCCTTCTGACCTGGTATTTCCCTCTATTAATCTGTGGTCTTTTCCTTGCCCCTCTCTTCCCATGACCATACTGCTCTTCTCATCACTCTAGCTCCAGACTTCTCTCCTCTAGCTCTCCTACTCTTCTCCTCCCAGCTGTGGTCTCCTCCTATAGCCAGTCCTTTTCAGGTGCCCCATCACTTCTCAGGATCTTTCTGCTCACTCTGTTTCTCCCAGACCCATTTTCCTATTTCACTCTTGTGAAGAAGATTCTCTGTAATGCTATCCCTTTCCCCCTTATGTTTATTGGCATAATGCCTATAGCTTTTCCCCCAATAAATACTACACTATGAAAATAAAATCCCAGTTTTCTAGCTGCTGCTTGACTTTCAGCCAACTAGGTCCAAGCCATGCCCCATGGACTTCAGAAATTTGTCTGAATTTCTTGTTTTGCTCATCTTTCTTCCAAACTAAAATTGTTCTGGTTTCAGCTGCAATAGAGTTCATTTTCTTTCTAGTAGCTGGTATAGTGTTATGGTTTGGGTTCAGTAGAAGAATGTTGATAACACACTGATGTTTTCAGTTGTTGCTCAGTAGGGTTTAGATCAAGTCAAGGATTTTTCGGCTTCCCCTGCCCAGCCAGCAAGAAGGCTGGAGGGGCACAAGAATTTGGGATGGGACACAGCCAGGACAGCTGACCCAAACTGGTCAAAGGGGTATTCCATACTGTGTGATGTGATGTGATGTTCAGTATATAAACTGGAGGGAGCTGGCCTGGGAGGGATCACTGCTCAGGAACTAACTGGGCATCAGTTGGCAAATGGTGAGCAACTGCACTGTGCATCACTTGTATATTCCAATTCTTTTATTATTATCATCATTTTATTATTGTTATTATTATCATTATTAGTTTCTTCCTTTCTGTTCTAGTAAACTGGTCTTATCTCAGCCCGCGAGTTTTACTTTTTTTTCAACTCTCTGCCCCATCCCACTGTGGGGGGTAGTGAGTGAGCGGCTGCGTGGTGCTTAGTTGCCGGCTGGGGTTAAACCACAGCAAAAATATTAAATTGAAAGTTGCCTCTGACAGGCAGAGGCCAGTATCTCTTATTGCCTCAAGTTATTCATTAAAGTCAGTGGACATAAAAGGTAGAGAGATATAATTCACTCAGGAAAAAAAAAAAAAGAGCAAATCTGCTAATCCTACTCCATGATTAGACAGTGAAGAAGAAAAGAATGTGATCAGTGTTCACACGTGAAAGAGAAATCCCAATTTGTGAACGCAGTCAGGGCAGGATGGACACAGTGATCCCACTGACCCTTCTGGGGTCCTTAAGCTTTTTAAATATTGAAGCCATCTTCTACTTAGTTATTTTAAGCATAGCCCATTCTAGGTCATAGCTTTAGGGAACATTCCTGTGGGATTGTATCCATGAAGTCCTTTGTTAGCAGTTGTAAGAATACCAGGAAAGAGGGCTGCAGAGTGCTGCCTTCTGGACATGAACAGGGTTTTTTTTTTGACAATTATTACCTAGTAAGGGCTCTTTGTTTTAAGAGTACTGGATGTCCAAGGGCTTGCCAAATTAAATACTGTGAAATTCTCTCTGAATTAGACAGAGGTGTGCAGCATAAATTGAATAGTTCAAACCAAGATACTAATTCAATAAAAACCACAGCAAGATTACCAGTTTTCAACATTTTGCAACCTGAGTACTAAAATTTGTGTCAATTGTGTATGAATTTTTGTAGGAATTAAAGATTGTACCAGTGTTTTGCAAATACGCAGGAATGAATTTAAGATGAGCTCAGCACCAATGGCTGATCAAATGTCATACTCTGCAACTCCAAAGATAAGTTTTAAAGACTTACTTAAAGGTCAACATCTCTTTAAACCCTGCAAAAAAGCACTTCATGTGACAGCAAACTTTCTTGTGATGTACAGCAGAATTATACAAACATGTGATACAACTTTATTTGTCTGGCGTATTGAGATAGCATGTCATGTTTACAGCTTAGTTGAAACTGAGGGGGAATTGGGAAGCACGTCCTATTCCTGAGGGTAAAATGTAATTTTCTAATAAATAAGAAGTGAGGATGGATGAAAATGTAAATCCCTCAGACATTCTGAATTCCATCATGACTTTGATATATAATTGTTTAATGATTTCCTGAGGGAAAAATGTCACTTTGTATTTCAGGAATGGTAGCCTGGAAGATTTGGTGCAGGAGATGTCCTAGAAAATATTTGTAGGAATGCAGTGGTTCTTCAGGAGGTATAGCTGCTTTTTGTAAGGGAGCCTGTCTCTCAAGTCTTGTTGTTTATTTCAGGAATAATGCAGCCTTCGTAATTCAATATTAGTATACGGTAGGATTTTGAGCTGTTATTTCTACATAGCACTAGGGAAAAAATACTTAGGGAACAGGAATCTGCTAGAATACATCTAAGCAGTGCTAGATAGCTGTTGTTACAGCCCAACTAAAATGGAAACACTGCCCTAGATTCTCCTCTGAGAGGCACCGTTGTTCCTCTGTGCCTCCACACAGTGTAAAGTTATTCCACATGCCTATTGATAAAAATGAAAGATGTGTAAGAGGATTCATAATACTTGCCTTGCTCTTTCTCATTCTTTTTCAAAATCAGCCGTGAAGTTCAGAAGGTATCACATGTAGAAAGTGTTGCAAAAGCAAGTGGGTTGTTTATTTTTTTCTGTATGTTATAATCAGCAATATCGGCGTGAGATGGCCAGGTCTGTTTGCTAGGGTTGTGACCTCAGGTGTGCTGAATGTGAGTCAGTAATAATCTGGATATTTTTGCACTGAAAGCGGCTCATAATTATAATGTGAATATCTGTTGATTTTTTGAGGTCTTGCTGTGCCAGGAGTCAGTGGTCGGTGCATCTATAATGATGTTTCAGTCTGGATCAGCAGTGCACTTCTGAAGCAAACCTCTTAATTGTCCTTTTTGCTGTGGCTCGGCTCCCATCACGGACCGACCTCAGCGCATCCAACACGGATCCCTTTCCAGCCAAGCTAACCCACGAAACATCCTCCAGGAGATAGCCCATAACGAACGGGAGCTGCGGGTGGGCATTCAGCTCCCTGGCTTGGATGAGCACGAGTCGAAAGTAAATTCCCCCGAAAATGTCCCATGCCGATGCTGCGGGCTCAGCACCAGCCGTTTTGACCTACGGACCCGTTCCCCTTGCGCTGCTCTGCTTGTCTGCGGAGCAGTAGCAGGGCACTCCGCAGGTTACCAAACGGAGGTGGGCTTTGAAGTGATGACTTACCAGGGCTCGGGTACTTATTCACTCTTCCACATCTCACTAAGTCACCCCTGGCTACAGGTTTTCATTAACCAGTCTTTCTTCCCCAAATGGCGGGTGAGTGAGAAGGAATACCCACAAGACTATCTGGAAATAAAGACTACAAGTACTTTTAAATGAAAGTATACAGGACTTTTTCTACCAGAAACTACAAGGGAAGAGCAAAACCTTCACATATGTCATTTTACTCATTCTAAGGCTAGCAGGCTTTGGTACGCAAATACAGGGGAGGAAAAGAATGGGAAACAGATGTACCCAGAAGGTACTGGAGTTTCTTGGAAGACTGGAAAGGGATATAGTACTAGATTTTTTAAGAAGAAAAAAACATAACAAAAACATTCAAATGAAAGCTAATAAATATTAGTAATGGGAGAGTTATTTCCTTTGAAATGAATTGGTAGAAAATGCTATAAGTTGAAAAGATTATAGTAGGGCTAAGCTTTCTACGTGGAATGTTTCAGGATTCTAGCAGGAAGGTGAAATATAATGCTATGTTTTGAACAAGCTAAGTCCACATCAAGGTATTTGAGTTTACTGAGGAGAACAGAAACCACATTATGGTATTGTGCTGCCACAGCACCTCTGGGAAGTTGTGCTTGGAAGGCTGGCTATTGGCAGCCTCAGTTCTGGACTTCATGTCACGCTCTCTTCTCTCCTCTCTGATGGTACAGGATGGGAAGCGTAGGTAATTCAGGCAGCATGCTCTGTGAAAATGTAAAAAGGAAAAATTCCATGTCGAAGCTTTGCTTTCACAAAGCTCACCGTGTTTTCTTTCTTGAGACTATCATACCATTTTGGTAAGAGAAAGTTTTTAACCATTTAAAATGTTGGCTGATATTCAGTTTGTATTTAATTTTCATTGTCAGAATTTCCAAAATTGAAATTCTAAATTTCAGTCAAGACTAATCATGAACGTATGGCAAAGCACGCTGTGAAAAGATTTTGTGCTGTCAAAACAAAATTCTGACAGCCTCAGATGACACGTGTCCGTAGCAGATCTGGCATGGGTAGCGCAACGAAACACACCACGCTCGCTCGTCTTTGCTGTCATTCTGGAGGGTGACAGCCGTGGAAGGCAGTCCAAGCTTATTTCTTAACCCTTCGCAGAAGTTGCCATTAAGACATCAACTTCTGAGGAGGGAGGTGGTGCAGATGTCCTTGTGCAAAGCAATTTCAGGAAGACTCTTACGTGTTTCACACTTGCCAGTGAAGAATAACAGAAGTGGCAACTTCTAACTGCTTAGGTGCAAGCTATTGACATTAGTTAGTACAAACTAATGAATTAATCCAGTCCCACAAAGAATAATTGAAGCGTCCTGGGAACCACGGCACAGGAGCTAGGACACATCAGCAGTACCAGAGAGGGGTGAAAGGGTGGGTTTTGCTCGATAATAAAATATTATGAAAAAACATCATCCTGAAGTTGGGCTCTTGCCGTTGATGGATACTTGCCAACTTTGGCCACTCTGCCTGTAACTCATTTCCCCCAATTTAAATAAGGAAAAATATCATTGAAACAAGAGTAAGACTTATGACGCACTTAGTTACTACAGTGGGAACATCATAGGTTCATCAAGTACAATCTTTTGTGGTCAATTTGGGTGAAATGTGCTAAACTAGGCCCCTCTGAATGACGGGAGGAGAAACACTGAATATCCAGCTACTGCCCAAGACAAGATTCACTGAAAAACAGCGTGTAAGCATGTAATTAAAGATTTATAGTGGTTCATGTGTAGAAAGGGCCATAAGGACACTTTAGAGATTTCTTAAGTGTGCAGCTTTGCAACTTGCACATTTTTAATACAGCTCTTTTTTTTTTCCAAGTCATCTTGGATTTCAGCACAGTAGCAGAGAAAGAAAATGAGCAAATGCTGCTCCTGACAAGATTGTCCATCTGGCGTAGTTCTTCCATGTAGTAGTGTGAGGAAATGTCAGCTGTCACTTGGAAGTGAATGCGCGCAGGTTCAGCTGCCTAAATTTCTCATGGAGGGTGACAGACCTAGAGAAATGCATCCAAGGCTTTGTTTCCAACAGCTGCCACAGCTTAGGATGCAGCATCTATCCTCCGTGTGACTCACTTACCATCCAAAGCATAGTTAGGCAGCTGCTAAAATTTCACCAGCCCCAACGCCGTGGTACAGCTCTCCCCAAACAGCCGGGCAATTCCCCTTGGAACCCACGGGGTCAATTCTACATCGGGAGGCTCACACCCCAGCTGAAACCACGGCATTTTGGCCTGGCTTGGCCGGTAAAGTGCTTTACGACAACCAAACATTTGCAGCACACGGCCGGTGCCGTGTCCTTGTCGTTCTCTGCTTCTGAGTATGTTTTATCACTACTTCAAATTAAAAACTGCAACCCTTTGTTTGGCCAAGAAGGTTTCTTGCTGCACAGGTGCAATGGAAGTAGCCAGCATATTTTTGGAACTGGGTTTTTAATTACAGATAATCTGTTTTACATGGGGTTAAGAAGAGGCAACAATTTGAAGCTCCTGGGAAATACAAAGCACTAACAGAATAAGTTAATGTTTGGCTATTTCAACCAGATCAGTTTGAAAAGTAGAATCTAGCATGGAAACTTGGGATTGCAGCATAGGAACTCTGTAAGCCTGTTGTTTCCTTAGCTGCAACTGATTTTTCTTCAAAAAGAAAACACATGTATATCCCACAGTAGTGCTGGGGAGCAGCAAAAGCCTATAACATGGACAAATTTCCAGTTCTGGTTGTATCTGATAGTGGAATAATAAATATTAAACAAGAACTCTCAAAGAAATCTTGGAATGTTAAATAAATGGCTACTGAAAAAAAATATAAAAACTGAACAGACATGCCAGCACTTTGAAGTCCCTACCATGTCAGACAGCGTTCCTAACTTGGATGATGGCTGACTGTGCATTGTTTCATATAGAGCTGCTTAGGAGTTTTTCATCAGAACAATTTTCTGGAAGAAAAGTAAAATTTACCTTGGGGGATTTTCTATTTGCTGTTTGAAAACAATACAAACAAAATTAACTTTCCAACTGGAAAGAAAATTCTTCCTCTTAGAGGAAGTTACTAGTTCTTACTAAGAACTAGTAAAATCAGTAAATTGCATTTTTTTTCTAAAATCTTCGACAAAAGTTAACAAAATCTTTCCAATCATGCAGCTCACAAACCCCAAAAGTTCCAGTTCAGGGCTGAACCATGCTTTTTAAATGTCTAGACTTTCAGTGGGCTGAATTTCCATTTTTCCAGAAGCTCTAGACAGAACAAAGCGTTGTCAACCCTTCATAGAGTAGCAAAGACATTCTCACATCAGCCCCATGGATGCTACCACCTCTTGGCTGCTTCTGATACTTCTGTGGTGCTGCAGTACACATCGCAGGATGCAGAGAATTATCTTGCCATTTAAATGTGTGAGAAAGCCTCAAAGCTTTTTTTAAAACTGAGGGGTACTTACAGTAACTTTGAAAAATACATCTTGCTTTTTCAAAGAAGATTTTTAATGTAGCAGAAGTGATTAAATCTACCTATTACCAGCCTTGCCTGCAGTGAAAATGTGCAGAGAACCAAACATGTTTGCTTACTCAGCTGTCTCAAATAATTAGCAACCAGGAGGCTGACTTTAGGTTTAATTGGGTTTAATTAATTGGCTCACATTCACCATGATATAAGGCAAAAGTACGCTCATAACCATCAGATAGAAACCAGTAACAGATCACTGGTAAGAATTCTGTAAGGCTGGTTGCTGAAACTCCTGTAGAATTTGTATCAGCCTAACAAACCAAAGGATATGTGAGATCAAATCTAAAATGAGGACAAGGCAGTTCCAGAAGAAAATCAGCAACAAGGATTGGGTATCTAGACAAAAGAGGTAAGGACAGAAAATACTAGCCTGGAGAGGAGTTGGTGGACTTGTGGGTGAGACTCATCTTAGCTCGTGCTAGGTATCTGCTGTATCGATGTCCTTACCTGAGCATATTGCCCATGATAAATGGAGAGAAACAGGCATTTCTGGAACATAATTTTCCAATCAAGATAAATCTCAGACTGAAATGAGTAATTACCTACAACTACATCTGTTAATACTACTTTTATTGTAGATGTCTAAAGTGAGATGAGAGATACCCTGCCCTGGGTACTCTCATTAGAGTAAAGGTGGCTTTTAAAAGTAAAATAAAACACTTCTTGTTCAAATAATACAGAATGTACTAGGCTATTTGTCAGTATAGGAGTTTCTCAAGACTGTTTGCTGAGCTTGGCAGGATTACTTGTAAGACACTTTCTTAGACTTCCCTGTAAAACTTTTCCTCACGTGAGGTGTGCCACCATATCTGGGCGTTCTTGTGTAGATCATCAAGTTGACAACCCCAAGCTTCCTAGTTAAAAGTGATGGATTTTAGGTTCTTCAAGCAAGGTAGCCAGGGTAGGGCACACCACAGGGGGAGCTGAGTATAAATAGTAATACGCTTAGGCTTGATCTGAGCCCCATGTGGTCCCAGCTACACTATAAAGCAACCAAGAAAAAACATACTTGAAGGAGAAGCAAAGGATACAAATAGCCTTTAGAATATATGCTCTTGTTTGCATGTGAGTTAGCTGAAATAAAGGAAAATAGATGCTGAACATAAATCCCTTAGGGTATGAGTATCCAGATGAATTACAAAGCATGACTTTTCTGATGTTTGACACAGAGTAGCCTGAATTTAAGAGTGCTTTATAGGCTTTTACTTTCTGTTTTTACATTTCTGAAGTTGTCCCTACAAGTTATTTTTCACCCTGCTCTCTCTTCCATGTGCTCCTTTTAATTTAGGATTAAAAGCAAAACTTTGCAAACAGTTCTTTGCAACAGGTGACACCAATGAATGATTTTGCCTTTCATGGGATTTCGTACACTGACTTTGCTCTGACAGATGCCAAACTCTGAATATCCACTGGCTTTTGACTGCCCTAATGAACCTTCCTAATGAGCTCTTCCTGTGAAGAGATGACTGGAGAGGAAAGAAAAATAAAATAATGGAGAAAAAAAAAGTGGAAAGGAAAGAAGACAAGATTAAGAAAGGTGAAATATTTCAAAATGACTCCTGAATTCTTTTTGCCTCAAAATTTCTTCTTTCCTTTTTGCCTATGCCACTTCACATTTTTTGTGGCCTCCTGCATATTTGTACAAAGTTCTGCAAAAGGTAATCTCATGGGATGGAGCTCCAAGCAGCCTCCCAGATTTGTTTCTGTAATAAAGCTTCACAAAGCTCCAACCTCACACAGCTCCCTCTTAACTGGGGCTGTGTTGCTGACATAAGATCGCGAATAATGACTGATGCATGTTTGTGCCAAACTCTGCAATCTGTCTCAACTGGGTTCATGGCTTTGTTTATCGCTGCTCAAAACCAGATCAATATGCAGCTTACAGCTGTTGGATAACAAGATATGCACTGTGACTTCCTCTCCCTTTCCTGACTCCAGGCTTTTATAACTCTCATAAAAAAATGACTTTCAAGCAGTCTCTTTTCCAGTCACTGTTTGATATACTCTCAAGTGTATATGGTTCTCTTAGAGCCTATAAGCTACAGGTTCATGAGTCCTGTGTGCCTTTCTACCAAGGAAAGAGGTTTTTTTCTCCCCCCTGTTCCTTTCCCTCCTTCCCCAGGGAGACAAAACCCTGAATATTTCAGTCTCTCACCTCATGCAAGATCATATCTACAAACTCTCTTCTACAACGCTTCATTGTTGGGAAAAGACAAAAATTGCAAAACCTGACCACAAATGATGCTAGTGCAAAGAAGTCATGACTGTTATTCTGTATTTATCACTTTTCTACAATGCAAGAATGGTTCTCTTTGGTATGTTTATTGGAGTTACAACTTTTGGTGTTGCATTTGCATGTTAAGTTGTCTTGATGGAAGCTACCTAATACTCTAAACATAGTTAATTTAAAAAATACACTCAGTGTCACGTGTATGTATTCATCTGAGAGAGAGACAAGACATAGTATGGAAAGATGCTTTTTTTTTCTCTGTGTATGTGAAAGAAGGGGACTTGCTGTGAATTTTGGGCATCAAGTCCCTGCTGTCAGTATGTGCATGAACAGACCCTCACCTCTCAAGAGCCACCACGCACCTCGGTGCAAAGCGGCGGACTTTGTAATAACGCTGGGAGCCCAAGTCTGCTCTCCGAGATGGCAATTTTCCAACTTGCATCACTAACAAGGCAAATTGGAACCAGACAGATTTATTTATATGGGTTAGTAAAGACTTCTTATGTGTGATAACTTTCCCACAGGAACAGCTTTTGAGATAGCTGCCAAATGAAAATTGAATGCCACGATACCATGTTTATTTATGCATCTGTTATTACTGCTCTTATTTACATGATCCTGGCAAATTTTTATGTGTTTTACAGTGCAGACACATTTTTATCACACGTTTGAAGCATTAAGTTCATATTGATGGAGCTAGGTGGTAAAAAAGCCTTCTGTTCAGCCTTTTTGAACAGAATATGTGTGTTCACACGTTTCCCACGGGACGTGAGAGATCACACAACTTCAGAAGCTCTGGGTGTTCTTCTAGTCTCATTTCAGAGATTTTCATGAAATCCCATTCCAATTCCCACTCATATCTGCAGCCCTATTCCACCTCTGGATAGTGCCAGCAAGGTGATTGGGAGTGAGATATCAAAGCTATCATGTCAATATTGCAAATTGCTTATGATGAAAATTTAAACTCTTTGAAAGATATTATGTCAAAAGAACATGGTAGGAATTAATCTGACAAGGGCAACAGTGCTAGCTGAGAGATGTGTTAGGTCAGGCGCAGCAATCCATGAATGCATCTGTACTGCTCTTGGGTTCCAGCAGTTCAATCTTTGTCCTAAACAGTTTGTGTATTTACTTATTGCAATCAGCACTAGAAGTCATCCACGATAAGCTCCGCTGAAGGGTTAGATACCCTTTAAATATCCATAGTTTATATAGTCTATAAAACAAAGGCTGAGGAAGGCTGTGATTGCTCTGTTAAACTACTTCAGTGGGGTAGATATCATAGTAAGATGAAATATTTATGTAAAAGAGGAAAGCTGGCATAAGATCAACTGCACAGATGCCTAGTTGTGAAGTGGGTTTCTGTTCAGCCTTTTGAAAGGGTTTGCTGCAGTTTGAAGATAGAGTTATACCGGATTATGAGAGGCTAAAATAGTAAGTTTTCCAAGGAAAGCAGGAAATGGATGCAACAACCAATTAGGTTCTTTCCAGAATGATGTTTTTTAGATGGTTCTGGTGCTGGTAATTAATTTTGTCTGTCTCTTCAGCATTATTTGTCATTTTGTGTTCTAAATGGGTTTGTGCAGTTTAGTGGGAAAATAACATGATTCAATTAAGGGAGGCTTATTTTAGACAAATGAAATTAACAGCAATATTGTACTCGTTAAAAAAAAAATCCTTTTGGCTACAACATAGAAAAACCTGATAGACTGTAGACATTTTTTTCTCTCTTCTAAGATGCATGTGCTTTTTTTCCTGTATTTAAAACAAAAAGGCATGTAAGTTTAGCATATATTATTTCAACAAGTAGCTATGAGATTGGCTATTTAGATTAAAATAAAGTCTAAATGTAAAGATCGAACTGGGTTCCTAAACAAATGTTTGCCTCTTCTGTACAAAGATGGAAAATCCCAAGACTTAGTTTATGGCTAAAACTTTGGCTGCTGAAGTGCAGCATGCATCAGATGACTGGTTCCCACACAGATTGTAACCCATACAGAGCTCCCTCCTGATCTGGGAATTTTCCAGAATTTTTCAGGATGAAAGTGTTTTTGTAACGAGTTGTAACTCTCGCCCCCTCCATGCTCCAGGTGCCCAGGTCAGGGCTGGGAGCGTTAGTGAGGACAACATGTGTCACGATAAGATGAGTCCTGCAGAATGAAAAAGCTGGATTTGAGCATCATGTGTTCACACCATTTGCATTTTGGGTGGCTGCTGTGGATTAGGCATGCTGGATGCTGGCTGTGTGTCTTCTGGCTTTGTGTCATCTGTAAGAGTTTGATTTGAGACATCCCTCTGCAATACAAACCAAAGTGCAGGGAAGCAGTGATGACTGAGATATTTCCTTGAAAAGTGCCCTCTGATATAGAAAAACATTTCAGAATAATTTTATTTTCTATTTTTTCACCTTCTCAGATTGCTGCCTGGCCAATGGATCCTAGGGGAAGGCTCCCAGTAACTATGGGTGTAGAAACAGGGAGGCAAATTGCATCCAGTGTGTGTGTGTGTGTGCTCCAACTCTGGTGTGATCCATACTCAGGACAGGGTGGAATTAGATTACAGATAGGTGAACAAACACAGTGGGGAGGAAGAGTTCTGCAGAAAGGATAATGTGTGTCTTCAAACCAGCTTTGCTTTCCTTCCAACTATTTGTGGCTGGAGATCTAACAATCTTGATCCACAGCTTCGTTTCCATTCCCAGTGGAGGCTGTAGCTGGCAGAATGGACAGGCTCTGTATGCTCACTGACCATAAACTAATCTCTAGACAATGTTTTCCGTGTTGAGAATTATTTTCAAATGGATTAACTTACTCTGTGTGCCAAGACCTTATTTTGTGAGATTGTGATTTCAGTGTAACTAACAGACACAGCTACTCTCAGCTTTACTTGACAGTTAAAAATAACCAAATTAAAAGCAATGGGTAGCTTAGAAAACTGCCTAACATCTGTTTCTTTGAGTTTGATTTATTAACCCTTTTGGAACTCATAACCTTGCTTATTTTCCCTGGCATCCCCTCAGCAGCCCACAGCTTGACTACTTAACCTCACATGGCCAAAGCTCTGCACGCCAGTGACGTTATCCCCCGTTGCCTCAAAGATAAGTGAGGGTGCAGTCAGGCCCCCGAGGAGTGAAAAGCAGACGATTATCTCATCTTGGCGAGGTCATGGGGTAAGGCATGAGGACTTCCAGATCCCTCTCATTTCTGCCCCACAGGGCAGTGATTGCTCCCACCATCAGTCCCATCTGCCTTGACGATACCTCTTTTTAGTTTCCCTATAGCAAAGATGTAAAGATCACGTAAATTTGAGCAAGTTTTACCAGATTATAGAGGTTGAGCAGCCTCTTATACACAACACTCATTTCTAATGAGGTTCAGCCATAACTAAAGTATGAAGAACCTTGTTTTGATGGTGTGAGCTGTCTTTGTAGCATCTTGTGAAATGATTTCCTGAAAAGCTTGAAACCCATTGCCAGTTAGTGTCAGCAACTTTAGCTGGTATCTCATAGTCAGGCTGGGTTAGCTGACCTTCTTTAAACTTCCATGCAGTAATTTTGTTCTCTGCTGCAAAACAGCCTGCCGTTTGTTTAAAGCTGAAAACATTTTTTTTTCCCAGCTACGGTGTTAAAAGATGATGAAAATCAGCGAACAAAAAGACTTACTGCCTGGTGCTGGTGACAGCCTTTTAGCCATGGTCCCCGTGGGGATAACCCATGGCTCCCAGGCTCCTTGAACAGTTTTCATCCGAGCGCCGTTGCTGCAAGCGCAGAGACGTGCTAACGCGTGCCAAGAGCGGGCACCGCTGCATTGATCCACCGGCAGTGAGCGCAGACATCTACCAGGCATCAGCGATGAGGTATTTGGCACACATCGCCCAGGCTGCGTTTACATATTGAAATTTCGACCCTTCTAATTAGGCTGATGGGCCTCAAAATGTCAACCAGTACCCAGGAGGCTTTTGGAGCCTCAAGACAAACAGACAATGGATTTAAGAATATTTTCTGTCCCTTCATCTGAATTAGCTGAGTGACTGGGAAAGGTTTTCAGATAAAGCATCAGTAATGTTACTGCTGTTGGACACTAGTACCCTTAAATACAGGTACACTTAATCAAGTGTAGGTATTCCAGTTGCTGATGAGCTATTTTAGCTACATGAGGTTGCAAGATATCATCTGGAAATTAACTGCAAGCACTTTAGCAAATCCATTAGTGTTCATAAACTTGGAGGGGGGGCAACTAAAAAAAAAAAAACAAACCAAACAAAAAACCCCATCAAAAACCAACCAACCAAACACAAAGCTAAAAAAAAATTCTTTTTTTTTTTTAAATTAAGGTATAAATAACCTGATGTTTTTAATAGTGCCAGCTAAGCTACCTATTTTTTTAAAGCTACTTGCAAGGTTTTGAGAGCTCCCTTTTTGATCTGGTCCAGAAGCAAAGGCAATTATGAGCATAAATTTTTAGTACAGCATCATGAGTCACTTCAGGCTGGGTTTTCAAACATGTTTTGCACCTACAGATGCAGAGGTGCTTTGTGGCATTTGTAAAAATGTCTGCAGATACCTAAGAAGAAGGGTGCCAAGAAGGCACTTATTAAGAAGCCAGATAACTCCATTTGCCTCACTTTCTACACACCTGTGACTGAAATAATGCTGAACTCACAGGAATGGAAAGTTTGCTGGAAGTTGTAAGCATTAAATGAAAAATCTTTATAGATTTCACTGCAGAGAAAGCTCTTACAGATTTGTCAAAATTCTCCACATCTCTTCTTTCACGAGTCCAAAACTAACAAAACTGAATTTCATTTCAGGTATGACTCCAGCTGTGAGTTGGTGGGAAGCACGAAGGTATGCAGAAAACAAATCTGATTGTTCTAAAAAAAACCCAAAAAACCAAAACACTCCGTTCCCAGACTCCCAAAACAATGGTTAAACAGTTTTAAGTAAAATTATTGGAAAAAAAAAAAATATTTCCAGGATAGTAATTATTCTTACTTATGGTATAAACGCATTTTGGTATGGTTTATATTTAGCAGGGATTATAACAAAATCCTGACTACTCCATTAGAAGTTGCTTTTTTTGCTTCATCTCAGGGAGAGCGTTGAGTTGCAGCCTGCACAGTTGCAAGGCTCATACACCAATGCTGAGTAAAATGCTGCCATCTTTTGGCTGTACTCGACAGAAACAGGTAGAAAAAAAAAATAAATCTACAAGATTTTATCTTCAGAAAGACAAGCAGCAGTTGCTGCCTCTGCAGAAGTTGTTCTAAGACTGTTGTCATCGGCTATAATGCCATTATCCTGGTCCTCGGACACGGGCTGTAACTCCATAGGTGCTGTACAAACCCTGAATAAAAAGTGGTACTGTTCCCAAATAACGACAAAAACCCCAAAACAAAATCCCCCAGCAAGAAAGCCAAAAAAACAAGAGAGAGAGATATAGACAGGCAGATGTGGAAGCACAGCAAACCAGTGAAGCAAACATATAGGGATAACAGGCAGTGGTTTCAGTATACCTGCAGGGTTGAAAAAAGGTTTTTAGACACTAAATGGGTTCTCTCAGCTCTAAAAACTAAGGTCCATGGAGCTTGCTTTTTCATGGCCGATAAAAAAAAAAAATGCACACATTAAATAAGTGGTGGAAGGAGCATAACCCATTTTGATAGGAATCATTTTGAGAAAAGCATATCTTGAAATTCTAAATGCTACCACTGTTAGATTAATTCCCCCCACTCCCAGCTTCTTACTGGTTGCTCCACAGGTAAAGCAAGACTAGCACAGACTCGGACCTTGCCTTGGAAATGAAATTCCCTGAAAAGAGATTTTTTTTTTTTTTTTTCCCCCTCCTGAAGCCAACGGGAGGACCGAGCCGTGGGGCCGGTGATGGGAGCTCCCTGCCCAGGCTCTCCCTGGGGGCTGCCTCCGCAGGTGAAGTCGTTCATGTGCACTTGCCCTTGCAGAATAAATCATTTACAGTTTAAGACCTTTCTTCTTTCAGGAAATTGCCTTCTGCTGCTTTAATTTAAAAATATGATGGTACCTTTCACAGGAGAAGCCATGCAATGACACAAACCCCTAGGTTACAACCAAAAATGCAAGGTTTTTTTTTCCTCTCCTTCCATTTTGGAATTCAGCATTTTTTGTCTTTTATGTAAAGTATGGCCTCGGGCCCTTCCCCTTTCCTACCGTGCACAAATGACACCTCTCAAGTGCAGAGATCCGTGGCATGCTACAGCAAAAAGAGCTCTTTTCAAAACACAATAATCCATAAATCCAGCTGGTGATCAAGCACTACCGTTCAAATATTTGTTATCCTTTTTGCACAGTAATAAATAGAAAAAAATTTAATTGCCTGTTCTCTTGTTAAAAAGTAATTGCCAGTTGTACGCCCAGCAGCAGTTAGCATCTGCCCAGCACATAAATATTTCTCAACTCTCCTTTTACATTCTAATACTGTCCAGGGACTCGCTCTGTCAGAAAAAAACCTAATGCCTATGCTTTGCCAGGATCATTGCTTATTAGGTTCAGGATTATTCCTGCATGCATACACCTGTATTTGAGGCTTTTGTAGAATTTAGCTTGCTAGCGGTTGGGTTGTACGCATTAGGCATTGGAAAATTACCACTGACTGGCCTCCTGCAAGCGTTCAGGGATCCTGTAAGGTAGGCTGGTATTTTTTGAGACAGGCTCAAAACAACATCCACCTAGAAAATGTACTCATATCAAATGTACATAGCTTAGATTAAATATATGGATTGTTAATACAGGTATTATGCCACAGGTATATATTTGTCTTGTCCATATTTTTACCAAACTCAACCTAATCTTAATCGTAAAAGCTTAACTTTCCCACCACCTAATCTGTAAGTTAGAGACAGATGTGCTCTTTCGGCCCATGGGAGAAAGTGCACCCAAGGGAAGATGTATTCCAGTGGGAAATACCTGCTGTGCTGTGCTTCCAGGTTCCTGGCAGAAACCTGGCTGAGAGAAGCTGTTCTTCCTTTGAGCCCCAGAGCCTGATCCCATTTGCACAGCTCAGTTTCTAGGGTAACAGCAAAGAGAAGATAAACTCAGTTCTGGGAGAATGATTTTGAATCAAACCCCAAAGAAGTCTCTTCTCTTTGACTCTCAAAAACCCAAAGACACCAACGTTTTAATGCTCTGCTGCGCTGAAGCCATGTCGTTGAAACGAATCCCAGAAGCTGTAGCGGTTTGCATAGCAGGAATACCTCCCCCTTGCACAGTCCTCTTCTCTCAGCCTCTGTGGCCGATGGGCTGGCAGGAGTTAAGGCGCACTGATTTCCATCACGGGTGGAACGCAAGAAAGCAATAGAAGCAGAGCTGACTTTCAAAAACCTCTGGGTCCCAAACCCAGGTGCTCGAGTACCCATTAACGCTTGCCGTCTGGATCGTTACTCTGGATTAGGAGGGGAACTCGTGTCTGAGGACTCATCCTGAAATGTCAGAGCAATCCCCATGGCACATCTTCCAGCAGATCCCGGTGCAAGGAAAGGGTGCGCCAGTCTTCCACCGATTCACTGGGCGTAGAAGGAAGGAAACACTAGGCATTTCATGCATATCCCCCTAAAACAAACTTCTGCGTAATGAAAATCAACACCTCGGTAGCCCTTGCTCTGTTGTCCACCTGGGTCATTGGGTTTGGCACAGAACTCTTCACCCGGCATTTACATACTACGTAATACATGGGTATTCACGTGGCTGGTTTCCTATCAGCCAGCCAATTCTACTACGGATTTGCTGGTTGCTGTTAAAATTACAACACATGCCCAGCAGCCATTTGACCGAGTTGTCTGTTCTTGTTTTCCAAAGGTGGTAATGCTAACTATGGAACATGACAAGTATTCGGCAAATTGGTTTTTGCAGAATGTGAATGTCGATCTCCTCATTCAATTACATTTCTAGCCAGGATTGTCATAAAGCCTTCAAAGTGTTCTCGTAGGGATTTGTAATTACTAATGCCAAGAAAAAACAGCTGTCATCTTGCTAAAAAATCTACTGAATTTTGTAATAAACCTTGCTCTTGTATAACATGGCTGCTCTTGTTGGCAGCATGTATTGCATCTGCTGCAAAATCTTGTTTTACAACTAGACCTAAAATAGGAAATAGAAAGCAAATATATATATTTTACAAATGATTCCTGGTTAAAACATGCTACTAAATATGTTACACTCTGAAATCCCTGTAATACCTGAAACATGGTTATTCAAAATTTTTTTTTTTTCTACAAGCACAAATCACGACTTGGGTATATCTGAGTAGCAGATGTGAACTCTATGGGAAAATGCTGATGGGTAATTCATGTCAAAAGATGAACTTGATGCATGGATATATTGTTCATGAAGAATGTTAGTGAAAGCCAATGTTAGTTTTTGTAGGTATTTAATGAAATTGTGGGAGACTATAGATTCCTAATTCTGGAATCAAAGAAATGATAGCACTCTCAAGTTTCTCGTAGAACAAAATGCATGTTTAGCATGGACCTTTAATTTAATTAAAATAAAGGGACCATCACTTTCACTGCTCAGCATGTCTCCACAGACCAGCTGCAGAGCCATCATCTGCTACAGGTTCACAAACAAGTAATTCAGAAGTATGGCAAACATTGCTTGTCCTGAGTGGTGAAAAATGTCATGGAGCTGGTATTTTTTGCGGGACATCATCTGGGATCATACATTTTTCTGGGAGAAACATTCTGAGAATGAAACCATCTTCCTCCTCCATTTGCACCAACTTTATTTTTTAACCACTAAACTTTCAGAGAAAAAACTTCAAAATATTTATTTTTAATTAAGCTTAATTGAAATCTTACCCTGAAAATTGAAAGTCATATTTTAGTCCCACTCCACCATGACAGGCTTAGAAGATTTGAGATTTTACGTGAAGAAGGATTACACAGGAAGACTAAGAAAATGGAAGTTGGGGAGAGACCCTAGGGAAAAAAGAGTGGAGCTAAAGCAACAGAAAGACATATGAGAAACTCATTATCCATCTTCCACCTATGTTTTTGACAAGAATGGAATCTGACTACAGCTAGGTGTTGTGGTTTAACCCCAGCTGGCAACTAAGCACCACGCAGCCGCTCACTGCCACACACTCAGTGGGATGGGGGAGAGAATCAGAAAAAAAAAAGTAAAACTTGTGGGTTGAGAAAAGAACAGTTTAATAGAACAGAAAGGAAAAAAAATTATAATAATAACAATAATAAAATGACAATAATAATAAAAGGATTGGAATATACAAAACAAGTGATGCACAATGCAATTGCTCACCACTCGCTGACTGATGCCCGGTTAGTTCCCGAGCAGCGATCCCCCCAGGCCGGCTCCCCCCAGTTTATATACTGGGCATGACATCACACAGTATGGAATACCCCTTTGGCCAGTTTGGGTCAGCTGTCCTGGCTGTGTCCCATCCCAAATTCTTGTGCCCCTCCAGCCTTCTTGCTGGCTGGGCAAGAGAAGCTGAAAAATCCTTGACTTGGTCTAAACCCTACTGAGCAACAACTGAAAACATCAGTGTGTTATCAACATTCTTCTCATACTGAACCCAAACCATAACACTATACCAGCTACTAGGAAGAAAATTAACTCTATCACAGCTGAAACCCGGACACTAGGACCGCAACATTTTTTCTGGCAGAGAAGCATTTTGCTGGAGGGACTTGTAAGCAAGGGAGAAAGATGGTCTTCCTTTTCCATAAGGATTGGCTGGAGTGCCAAGTACATGGATTAGAAGCGATCAGAATAATTACAACTGTGGAGTTGAAAATATTCTTTTTAAAATTTCTGAGATGCCTGCTCTTAATAAGTTCAGTTTGTGTTGCATGGGAAATCTTGTTACTATGCTTTGAGAGACTGTGCTTTGCTTTAAAATAGATGGAAATAATTTTCTTCCTCCAGAAAACAGAATATGTTGATGGAAAAACTAGTCCTCCAGGAACAATTGCTAAGGAAGAGGCAAGAATGGGACTGCACTTTAGAAATATAGATTCTCCTCCTGACTTATATCAACACAAAAAATCACTAGCTAGTAATTTTGAATCTCTAGCCAGATTCTTTGAATATTAATGAAATTCTCAGAACGATACAAAATGTGTCTTTTTTATGTGCCTATAAATCAAATGAGTATATCTACTCTTGGGCTTGTTGCATATTATTCCATTTTAAAGCCAATAGTTACTTCAACTTCATTTAACTTCTGAGTCTTCCAGATTTACTTACATGATTTGGCTTTTTTTTAGTTACCTTTTTAGAAAAAAAAGTATAGTATGTAAAATGAGTAACTTTGAAGTTCTTTTTCTGTACTTTTCTTGGGTTAGTTTTAACCGGGGTCATGTTTGAAACATCTTTGAGTAAGTGAAAGGTTTTATAAATGAAATTTTTGATTCTCATAGAACCAAATTAATCTAGATACTAGAGATTTAGGTAAGAAAAAAAAAAAAGGAAAAAAAAAGCCCAACAATAAGCCTCTCCTCATACTAAGGCAATCATGATAAAAAATATGGCACTCATCATCAAGAATACAAGGAACATAAGGGAAAAAGTTGTACCTCTGCTCCAATTTAAGTCCTGATCATGGACATGACCCTAAATATCACCCAGAACATAAGCAGTGACAGCAGCTGGTAAATTCTTAGGGACAGATCCCAAACCCCTCATGCCCTTGTTCCCACCATCTGTTACCCAAGTACTACTCAGTCGTGGTGTTGACATGCATCAGCCTGCGTCTCAGCTCATCGTCGCTTGCCTTGCAGCTCCCGGTTGTCCATCTCAGGGATGTGGATGGGGTAAATCAGGACAAGCAGCTGGTTTATAGGCTCAGTTGTCCTCAAACCAAGGTACAGGAGAAGTCAGAAGGGCTGTGGGCTGAGTCTCACCCTCGAGTGGATCTGGGACTTGGATGAGGTATACTCTTGGACCTGACAGTATGGAAGGTCTCTGTGGCTCTGCAGCTTAGACAAACCCAGAGAGTCCTATACATGTGAGAAAACCTAGAGAAATTGAAGCGGGCAGCCTTCTGCTGTAAAACGCACCCGACCAGTGCTGAGAAATTACGGACCTGGCTTTAAGCGCATGAGTGCGGGTACCTTTAGCAGTGAAACCACGGCAGCAAATATTTCAGCAAATATTGTACAGAACCAGCCAGGCCCAGATGCTTGATGCCCCAGGCAGTGTCACTACAAAAGGCTGTTCCCCAGAACACCTAGGATGACAGGAACACAAGCAAGTGTCCACAGGGTACAGCTAAATTTCCCACTAAAGTATAGACATAACCTTCTAGCGACCAGATAACCTCCATGCTACGAAATAAATTGAAGACTCATGCCAATCTTTGAAGACATATAATTTCTGATCCTTTTCTTCACCCTAGTCCATTCTTCTTCTGCACATCTAACTCTGATCTTGGTGGGCTCCACAGCTGCCTCCTTCCTTCTGCTGAAAACAGATTGTTGGTTGAAGGAAGGTTAGGTCTCACATCCAGTACGAAATGTAACTGCTGCAAAAAAATTCATCTTTGATTCCAAAGGGACTGCTAAGTGGTTGCTAAGAAAAGTAGGATGTAGCACTTTGGCAAAAGCACGTTCAGAAAGACGGAACAGCTCAGTGCCTTACCTTCTCCCTGTGGCAGATCTGACATTTGTGTGCATTGCTAGCTTGGACTGCCAAATTACCCAGTATTTTCCATTAACATTCATGCTGCCAGGTCTTATAATAAGTAGGGAGAGATACCAGATTTCAGCTGAGCTGGAGATAATGTTAGAAAGCAAACTATCCCAGCCATCTACCAAATTACAGACAAGCTCTGACTGTTACCCAGTTGTCTCAGCCACTGCTGGGGGGCAGGATGGCCAGACGGGGCAAAGCTAGAGAAAAATAGCTCTTCCTCTTCCTCACCTCAAGAGGTGGTCTCTGAAGAGGAATCAGGAAACTCACAAGTTTTGTTCACTTCTTATTGCCCAGGAGAAAAATTTTCCTCAAAGAAAAGTCAGATCAGAAGATGGTGCAAGGGTGAAGAGCTCTGGGTCTGTGCCTTAGCCTCCAGCACTTCGATAAGGTGGACGCAAAACTCCTCGGGGTGCAAGAGGGACTGACGTGAGAATTTGGGAAGCAGACGCGGTTGATGAGGAGAACTATGGGGTTGTAGGATCACTCTGAAGAAGCAGCTGTAGCAGAGGCTGTTCTGGAGGCTGTTTAGGGATAGCATTAATTCCTGGGTACACGATGAACAGACGTGCTTGCAGGAGGTAAATATGGAACGGTGAACATCACAGATACTCTTCTCTCTGTCGCTTGCATGCATATACAGGCACACACCTATCTCCAGAAGGGCAACGCAAGCTGAGGGCTCAGATAACCAAGCCTTTGTTTAAAAAGTCCTTTCTAGCAGAGGGAGTCTGATTTTTGAGCCTTTGTTATTTGGCATACTGCAAAATAAACAGTCCAAAATCCTGCTCGTCTCCGAGCCACCTTTATTGTGGCCAGGCAACAAGGGAAACAGAAGGTGCCTCTGGGTGAGCCTGTGGCCCATCGGATTTTACAGCGGGAGCACTGGGAGTGATGGAGCTGACAGAATGTGGAAGGAGAGAGAAATGCCTGTAATCTGTTTTTCTCGTGTACGCCCTGGCAATGAGGCAGGATGGAGAACATCTCCGAGGGACTTCTGCTGGGAAAAGGCTTTGCCAGCCAAATGCAAATTTATAGAGTGCATGACCTGCCTTCTGTAGTCCTTTGATCTTTTTTTTTTTCTCTGCTGTCTTTTATCTTCAATCAGCAGCTGTACCCAACATCTGTCTTCCCTGGAGCAGTGTCAGCAGTGCGTGCAGTGCCCTCCCTTGGCCACCTCAGGAAAAGAGAGAAGGGGATGCCACCAGTGGTTTGGAGGATGAAACTTGTGCCGCACACTCGGACCGGCCGCACAGCTTTCCCACACCCGGTTTGGCTCTGGTCAGCCCTGTTCTTTCTGAGTGACAGCAGGTCAGAGAAACACACGATCCCCAGAGGGAACAGGAATATAAGCTAACCCCCATCTTGCATAAAAGGAAGGGAAGTTGGATAAAGCCCAAAGAACAATCTGAGCTTCCTCCGTAGTTCCTGCTCTGCTTTTTTGAACAAAAAGTTCCTTCTGCTGCCTTGGTTTCCCCTTTACTACAGCAAGGAAAGACGTTCCTCATATATCCCCCATTATAAGAGTGAAGTGAGGCACAGATATTTGTGTTACCTGAAGTCTCGTGCCTTCTGAGGGCACGTCTAACTTGGTGCCTGGATTTCTGAAAGCTCTCCTGTTGCCTTCCCCTTACCTGCTGATGGCAGAATATTCTGGGCATGAGTTGTGAAAAAGCATAGGATCTTCTTTGGCAACTTCAAAATAATTGGAAGTAAGCATTTATTTAAGTGCAAAGCTACAGTAAGAATGGTTTAAATTTACCATAACCTTCAGAATCAAAGCCACTGGAAAGAGAAAAATTCTAGTCCTGCTGTCTGCCTAGATATGCTGTGTGCTGCCCCTGAAGCTGGAGTATCCCTCAGGCATCCCGAGCGGGGGGTCACTGGGACCAGTTAGAGAAAGAAGAGGGGACGTGACCATGATTAGTGTTCACCCACTGTGGAGCCAGGGAGCAGCTGGGATCTGCTGTCTAGATCCAGACCCTGGGAAACGCTTCTCTGTCTCACAACTTAGATCGGTCTTTAGAATCTGTAGGTAAATTAAGCACCAGCTGATTGTGATTCAGAAATTCACATGAAATACAAAAATGAAAAAGAATTTCATGTAGGCATTTCAGAGCCTTGCAGAAGCCTAAGCAAAATCATCCCCCAGGAACAAAACACCAACTAAAAGAACTGGCTAACTGAATGGTCGTGTTGCTCTTGCTGTGATAGTGAAAGGGCAGGTAAGACAAGGTTTCTAGGCCAGATAGTATACTTGGAAAATTAGATAAGCCTTATGCACACAAATTCTTGTCCTAAATACAGATAATGTCTGTTATTAGACCACCTTTTGGAGACTCACAGTCCTTTGGTTTAGAAGAAAAGGGTTGGACAGGATTCTCAAGGGTGTCTCGAAACTCATTAGATACCTCTGTGTGGGTAACTGAACCTAACAATTGTTTCTAGTTAAAGAAAATTGGGTTTGACTCACAAATTCTGTCTTAGTTTACAAGAAATAATCTTCCTCCACACTGTTCAGAAGGCATTTCAAAATCTTCTGATGGTGGTTTTATTATGATGCAATATGGTCTTATCTCTTAATTCCAAACCAGGAATGACTAAATTTTTGTATCTAACCCTAAATTTTAGTAGCTGCTTTCAGAGTCTTGTCATCATATGCTTTGTGCAGAATAAGGAGATTATGAGCAATTTCAATCTTGGACTTGCATCAGCTGTTCTCTCTCCAGACTCACAAACTGTGAAATCTGTGCCATCCAAAACATCTAAATATGGAATTGAGGCCAATGCATTTGTTATCTGCTGCCATTTTTTATAAGTAATCAACTAGTTGGGTTTTAAGGAATAGGCTATGAGATACTGTGATAGATCTGAGGATACTTTGGTTTCGCTTCCAGTATTCATTGGTAAATACCACTGCAGTAAGGATTTTAGGAATTAGAAATGTTTGCAGCTATGGACAGGCAGAAGGGAAGACTTTGCCTCCCTTTCCCTTATGGTTTCTCCTTATTTTATCCCTGTCCTGCAAAACAAAATAGTTCCACTGTTAACGAAACAACTACTTGGTGAAACCACGTAATGTGCCACCACTCTTTAGTATCTCAGGATATGCACAGCATGTCGCTGAGCTAAGCAACCACCCAATGTCATATGTTACACCAGTGAAATTATGATGACTGATGCAAATTTGAAGTCTTTTTAGTAAAACCAGGGAAAGAGTCAGGAAACATTTTTTTTTCTGTGGAGAACATCAGAATGGATGTTACCCCTAGTGCTAAGCTGGACTAACTGGGTCTTTCTCAAAGAGCAATGGGAAAGTTAGAGAGATCATAAATGAGGACACTAAAAGTAGTTCCCATAGGAACATAAGTAACTTAAAGATCTCTTATGTTCTTTCAAATTTAAGGGCAACTTCTGAAAGCAGGATATAACCAGCATATGGACACAATCTCAACTTCACACATGAATCCTCATCCCTCATTTTTCCACCAGGCTTACATGTTGGTGTACACCCAATTCTCCACCTCGGTACGCAACTCCAGCTGCTGCAGTGGGGGAACTGGGGTGGTGAGCTCCTGGGCATTGCTCTGAAGGACAGCGGGGATGCAGTATTGACCGCTGCGCTGGGGGAACACACCAGGAGGTGTTCTCGGGGTTGTTCCCCACTTGATTCATTTACTGTCCCTTCTTCTGTACGATATTAGAGACTACTAAAGCACAACATTTGTTGGGAAGCAGGAGGTAAGCAGGAAATTCACGGGAGATGCTGGAATTCCCTAGCGACTTTTATTTTTAGTTAAACAAAACAAGGAATTCCAATCAAATGCCCCAATTTAATACCTGAAGCATCACCTGGACCCCAGAATTACAACCCCAGACGGACACCACGCTGGGCACGGCAGCCTGCCCTTCACTGACACACACAGGCAATTAGTAATGCTGCCAAACTGCTCTGAATCAAAAGGAGATTCAATGAATCAGGTAGGTAAACTGTCTTGAGATTTGTTTGTGTTGACAAGTTTTTCTGCTGGTACAACCCACTTTTAGAAAACTTCCAAGTTCATAACAGGTAAATGAATTTCAAGCCATTTTTTAACCCAGCTACCTTTAGTAAGTGGTTTCATCTGACTTTGTACCAGGTAATGAAGTACGATTTAACACCCAGAGAAGCACATTTTCATGCCGCTGAAAAATTATTAGAAGTGTGTGCATTTGGGAACTGTGATTGTTTTTGTAACTAGATGCCATGATGGAGAATTTCAGAGGTACACATTTTATAAGTGACATTGAAAAAATAACCCTTTATATTTTTATTTTTAATTAGGCATCTCTAAAGGAGGTACACTCCTGCTCTCTTTCTGAATGAGACATTAGCACATTATTTTTGCTTTTGCTTTTGTATTTGGGGAGAAGCAGTTATTAGTTTTCAGTGGGGGTCTAGTCAGCAAAATTGTGATACTGTGTATTTTCTGAACATGATGGTATTAGGTGTATTCCTGACTGATTTCTTCAGGAAATTCTTACTTTCTTTAATGAAATACTTTTACTTAAGCTGAATTTTGGAAAAAAATCTTGTTATTAGTACAATAAATAATACCTAGGAGGTCTGCCTTTAGGCTTCCACTGGGAAGAGATTTTATTAAGAGACTCCACAGCATCTTTTTTGCTGGGCTGTTTTTCTATAATGATAGGTGTATCCGTTTGTCTGTCTTTAAGCCAGAGAAGGTGAAAAAGCTGACAGGTGTGATCAGATAAAAGATTAAATCTAGCTGAGGTAAAATAACATGACTATGATGATCACTTTACAGGCTTTAACTGTGCTCTACAAATTTAAAAGACTTTTTAGAAGTTCAGCAAGAACCAGAGCTAAGAGATTTTCAAAAGAGCAAGGTATACTCCTGAATATTTTTCCTCTAGTGTTTTTATCTGGCAATTCATTCCCCATGGGCTTTTTTTTTTTTCTCCTGTAGAAAGACCAGAGCAGTAGAAGTCTTTAAAAAAGTAGCAGTAGGTAGTAGTAGTAGCAGAAAGACACAGTATTACATAGTTTTCAAGCCGTATGCTATTAGTGTGATACACTTATTTCTGAAAACACAGATTTCAGCACACAGCAACCACAGTGCTTTTTTGATCTGTAAATGCTTAAAACGTAAAGATACACGTGGAAAACACAGACAAAGCAGAGCGATAAATTACACCCAAGCCATGCCTTCTGGTTTTGACACATTTTTAAACTGCATTCCTGATCTGCTGCTGGACAGGTATTTATACCCGCTTGCTTACCGAAAAAAAAGAGACTTTTATAGCAATAAAACCTGTGCAAACCTGCGACCAGAGACGCAGA
Organism: Buteo buteo; assembly: GCF_964188355.1. Taxonomy (NCBI): domain Eukaryota; kingdom Metazoa; phylum Chordata; class Aves; order Accipitriformes; family Accipitridae; genus Buteo; species Buteo buteo. The sequence goes on along the minus strand of NC_134195.1, from coordinate 4,641,147 downwards.
ACCTGGGAGGGGGGAGGCCAGGAGGGGAGCATCTCTACAATAGGACAAGCTCCCAAAATGGGGGGACAGTGCGTGTGTGTCCCCCCCCCATCCCCGGTGCCCCCCTTCATCCCGGGGGGGGCGGCCCGGGCTGCAGCACCGCCCCGCTACGGGCGGAGCGCGGCGGCTGCGGGGAGTCCGCCCGCGGGAGCGGTGGAAAGCATCCCTCGGTGTTATTTCTATTAATTAATTGATTTTTATTTTTTTTTTTAAATTTTATTTAAAGACTCTATTTATTCTCCCCCGCCAGCCTGAAGTTGGATGTCTTCTCGACCCGCCTGGGAGGGGGAAAAAAGAGAAGGGAGAAGTGAACCCCCACCGCATCCAACCCGCGGAAAGTAAGCGCTTTGCCGGGCGGAGGGGGATCCGCGGGGGCGGAGGAGGATCCGCAGGGATGGAGGGGATCCGCAGGAATAGAGGGAGATCCGCGGAGAGGGATCCGCGGGGGCGGACGGCCGGACAGCGATCGCTTTCCCACGGCCGGTCGCCCCTTGGAGATTTGGGGGTGAAGGGGGTGCAGCCCGGTGGGTGCCGAAGTCCTGCTCTTCACAGCTCCTTTGCCAAAGACTTAAGTGGTTTTTTTAGGGTTGTTTTTCCCCCTTGGGTTGCTCGGGATGCTGGATGCAGGTGGGTTTTCAGACCAGTTTTCTCTGCTCCCCCCCACCCCCCCAGCTCCCTCCTAAGTAAGTGTAAAAAAAAGTTTGCGAAGGAGAAATCACGAAGGGAGATTGGGTGGCGAGGTTTTGGCTTGATGCAAAGTGGTAGAGCCACAGGGGGGGCTCGGTGGTCCCGGGGCTGCAGCCAGCAGCATCTCAGCCCTTCTGCACAGCTCGGGAGCAGATCCGTCTCATTTACTGTTAGCACTCATATTTCTGTGCAAAAAAAATTCCTCCCCGCACGCAGGAGGGGTTGCCTTAACTTTTACAGTACTATATAAAAGTAGCTTTTCTTTCAAAAGCAATTTTCTCACGCTGTTGTAGCACACTGTTAGAATTTTCCCTTGAGTGAGTGGTACAGCTTCAAACATGTCAAATAGGGGTGGACTTCATCCCACGTATTCTGCACTTACGTTGTTCTCGTTTTCCTGTTTGTCTTTTTCATGAATGTGAGTGCCTAAAAGTAAGTCTGTAAGTCTGCATGCCAGAGGTTCTCCCACAGTTTTGGGAGCTGGGAGATACCTAAACATCTGGAGCCTCCTCTCTGCCTTCTAGATTACTTCTAAAAACCTACCTCTGGGTCTCTTGGCATCTCACAGTGTGACTTAGGGTATGGAAAAAATAATCCAAGAATTTTGTCTTCAGTGTAGCAAAGTTCCCCTCAGTCCCCTCGTCTTTCAACTGTGTTTGAAAAAATTATTTCAGGTGATACCTCTGGTTGTGGTTGCTCGCTGCTAAGAGTAATTCAGTTTCTGATCTGGAAAACAAGGTTTAATGTATAAAAATGTAAAAATATAGTATTCCTGCCATAATACTGGCATCAGGTCAAAAAATTGATTCCTCCTTCATAAAATTTCAGCTGGGAATGTCTTTGAAATGGTATGAATATTTTTTAAATTTTAACTTTTCAGTAGAAAGCTACGTTCATAAATGAAGGAAAATCACCATTTAAAATTTGATTTTAATATGAACTCAATAGCAGGCTGATTAAGGCTGTGTGCTTATAAGGTTTTTTTTATAGCTTCTTGATATCACAAGAGAATAACTTAAGTATAATGTAAGGGTAAGGTAAATTTTTTAGCAAAATGATTTCAAAGTTTGATTTTATTTATTTTATGCAATTTTACCAGTTGTTAAATATTGAAAGTGAATAAAGCATCATCTTTGGCATGTTGCACAACTTTGCAAGGGAAGATGGTAAAGAATCTGCCAATTAGAAATAATGAATGAATTCATTTAAGAAAAAAACCCCAAACAATCCTAAACCCTTAAAGCTGATATGTTCAATAAGTGAGTACATATTTTGGGGCAAAGTGAGAAAAAAAACCCTCAGCTTCACTGGTATAGGATACTGCTCAAACTAATGCATGGTGGCAAGTGCAAAAAGAAGCCTTACACTCTCGGTATTAATGTCTGTGTTCCCAGAAGCTGATATAACATCTTTTGAAACCTTTTTTTTCCAACAGACTGCTTCAGAGAAAAGTGCAAGCAGTGATGGGTGTCTGTTTTGCTGTATCTTTAGATTACTACTGTCAGAACCAGTTAACAGATGAAGCATTTAATAACTGGTGACGTTAAATGAACTTTTGGCCTGTTTCACCTGGCCATATGTTTTGTATCACTTTAGGTACGTTTTCCATTCCCCATCAAACAAATTCAAGGAGACAAACTGGATGCTCGTTTATTTGTTTTGAATGCAATTGTAGGTTTTATTGTTTTTTTCTTTTTTAAACATTTTTTGAGAAGCAGAATTGGCAGAATTAGATAGAGTCCAGTCCTGCAGGCTCCTGAGTTTGCTAGAAATTAGAAGGATTCGGGATGTCCTGCTAGATCATGAAGACCTGGGGAGCGCAGTGTCACCTGTAAGACAGAGCTGTCAGAGTTGCAAAGTAAACTCTATTAAACTGAACTCTCTTGAGAAAAAAAAAAATCAAGTAAACCTTTGAGTACACAAGTCCATCTTCAGGTGTTTTTCAGCAATAATGTGTATTATTCAGTTAAATGCTAACATTAGGGAAGAATTAGACCATTCTTCAAGGGATTTGTATGGGTGTTTAGAAGCTTTATTGAAATCTGAATTTGGCTTGTACTTCATCCAAAGGTGTAAAAAACTTAGTACTGTATACCTGAGCTACTAAGCTCTCTAGTAAGAGACTTAGTCCCACACAGCCCAAATCTTTAGCTATTTTCCTATGCAGATCCCATCTCTTAAGATCACCCCAAACTTTTCAAAGCACATCTTTGTGCGTCCTTTTTGTCATCTTTTGATTTCAAGTGGCCGCATAGCTTCACCTTCACGCTGTGTATACTAACTTTTAAAAACATATCTTACACTGAATTGCCAGGGCCTGCTCCTCTTGCCTGGGCGTTAAGGCATCCTTCCCCAGCGCACCAGGGCAGAATTCATCCCACTGGGTAGCGGTCACTGGAGAAATGACCTTGGCACTGGGCTTTGCCTGCATACCTGGTGTCAGACTCTGAAATTTTAGTCAGCTGAATCCCATCCAGGGAGTAAATGTCCTTTTACAAGCACTGTAAATCTGAACTCTAAATATGTCTTTAAAAATGTAGGATGTATGTGGCTGTGTATAAAAGAGCTACATTTTATTATTTCTATTTTGAGCTTAATAGAGATACATGTATAAAGTTGGTCATATTTGCTAAGGGGATTTTAACCTTTGGCTTTCTCTAACACCAAGGCTGCGATGCTTTAACGACAACATTACTCAGACCTTTTGTCTGTGATTATTCTGGTGAAGTTAATTCCCACATAGAAACATTTCTGGTGGCATACTATACTCTTTGCTACAGATTATCTAGGTGTAACCAGTTCAGCTTGGAAAAACAAATTGCATCTGTAACTGAAATTAATCTGCATGTAAATCAGACTTAAGTCTCTTCAGATTTTGAAGCCAGATTCTGCAATATGCTTTGCAGAAGGGAGGAGCAGATAGAACTGACCTTAGTTGCATTCCTCAGTAAACAGTCACGTGCAAACAGATTAGGCAAAACTGTCTTTGAAGTGATGGAAAAAGAATAGATTAGTTTGGTAGAAGCTAGGGTGTAAGCAGAATTATTAAAAAAAAAATCTACAAATTATTAATTATTGAGTTTATTTCACTGTTGCCATGGTTTAACCCCAGCCAGCAACTAAGCACCATGCTGCTGCTCACTCACTGCCCCCCCGTCCAATGGGATGGAAGAGAGAATTGGAAAAAAAGGAAAAACTTGTGGGTTGAGATAAGAACAGTTTAATAGAACAGAAAGGAAAAAATAATAATTATAATAACAATAGTGAAATTATAATAATAATAAAAGAATTGGAATATACAAAACAAGTGATGCACAATGCAATTGCTCACCACTCGCTGACTGATGCCCAGTTAGTTCCCGAGCAGCGATGCCTCCAGGCCGGCTCCCCCCTGTTTATATACTGGGCATGACGTCACATGGTATGGAATACTCCTTTGGCCAGTTTGGGTCAGCTGTCCTGGCTGTGTCCCATCCCAACTCCTTGTGCCCCTCCAGCCTTCTTGCTGGCTGGGCAGCAGAAGCTGAAAAATCCTTGACTTGATCTAAACCCTACTGAGCAACAACTGGAAACATCAGTGTGTTATCAACATTCTTCTCATACTGAACCCAAACCGTAACACTATACCAGCTACTAGGAAGAAAATTAACTCTAGACCAGCCAAAACCAGGACAACTGTACCACCTCTTTTCCTGTGAATTCTTTCTTCCTTCTGAAGTTCTCCTTCAGCACAATGCCACCATGTTTTTTTCCTACCAAAAAAATAAAAGCACAGCTGTTTGCCTTTTCAGTCATACAGTTAGTGACTGAGAAACACTCAGCATCATTATTTTTTAATGAGTTGTTCTTTTGTTTGTGTTTCGTTCCACTAAACTTTAACTCTGTTCCTTTAAACACAATTATGAGTAAATTTAAAGTGTATCGATGGTTAGTCCCAGTTAGTTTCCTTCTATAACCTGCAAGCAGAATTGGACAGGGGATAATATTTTTTTTTTCCAAAATGGTAGAAAGAGGATTTCAAATGTTCTTTCTCTTAGATATGCCACCTGAGACTCTTACCAATCTAAATTACCATGTACCTCCTAAGTGGGGGAAAAAAGCCGAACACATCAGCATTTCAGATTGTGAGTGACCTGAAAGTAGAAGGTTTGCAAAGTGTACATAATTTACTCATCACAAGAGGAAGTAAAGACAGACTGTGTACATCAGAGTTCAAACCCACTGCAGCAATGAGACATATCTAGCACAGTGACTTTGTGAAAGTAAGGAAACAGTAAGAAGAAATACTTGCTATAAACTTTCACTATGACACAAGGATATGGTAAAAGAAAAAACCCAAACAATCTCTCCATCTTCAGTAATCTCTGAACTCTCATCTTTCCAGTTGGTTAACACATCTTTTCCTGAGACAATTTCCAAAAAGCAGTGGTTAGGAGTAACACGGAAGATTTTGAAATGCGTGTAATCATTCTAGGAGTACATGACTCCTGAAAGAAAAGTTTTCGTGCTTTTTAGTTCAGGCTAAACATTATACAGATATATATCTATCCATCTCCGTTCTCATAGAAATGTCTGGGCAGAATTTGCCTGCAACCATGCAGAAGGCTGGCTAAGCAGTTACGCATCCACATTAAGCACCCTGCTCTTGCTTCACGACAGACACACACGTTGTAGTCGCTGCTGGTGGATATACAAGGTCATGTGTGCGGTGGGAGGGAGATGTGAGGCTTTGGGTGTTTGGCTGCTTTATAAATAATGAAGGAGAACATCTGTCCACTGGTAAATGTGGGAGAAGTGAACTTGATATCACAGCTCTGCCAACCTTTGTAAGCACATGAGAGCTTCAGGAACTGCGCTCGAAATTAGTCTTTCTGGGTAAGGAAATTCTTTCTCCTTCTCCTAAAATTTTCATCATTTTAATTAAGGTCTGGCCAAGACTGAAGTTTTGCTTGGTGTGGATTGGCTTGATGTGGAGGAGGATACAGTTCTTCCTCTGGGAAGCTGCTGCAAAAGATATGTCTTAACATGCATTTTCTCACCTGAGGAACTTTGCTAGGAAGGTGCAAATAACTTTCTTCATGCTAAACTGTGAGCTAGGAAAAAAAACCTGTTTAGAACAAGGTAATGTCTGCAAACTGATTTTTCTGTTGAAAATCAGAGAGAAAACTGGAAAGACTGAGAAATACTTGTTACAGCTCAAAAAGGGAGGAACTGTTATAAAATTAGGTACCTACTTTGGTCTTGGTATGGAAAAGGTTGTTTTGTTTTCTCCTCTATTTTCAGAAGGACACCCACTGTCAGAGGAAACAATGGTAGCTGCCCATTTGCTCTGAAGGAAGAGACCATGCTGAAGCGCCTTTTTAAGACATCTTCCATTCTGAGCCTCAAAAAAAGATCATCTGACGTGATCCTGGGTTTAACTAACTAAGATGAATTTGAGGTGATTATTTGCTTGGTTTTGCTGTCCTGGAGTTAGCTGCAGAGCTGAGCGCTGGGAAGGCACAGTGCAAGAAAACCCTCCTGTGCTGCAATACAGCATTTCAAGCCTGCGTAACCATCCGAGAGGTATCTCAGCTGAGTGAAGATCGCAAGAATCCTGAGATGATTTGACCTGTAATGGAGGGACGCTTCTGGGAAACTGCTGGAGGACTTCTGCACAGGGCATCTGCCGTCTCTGCCCTCACCTATCCCTGAAATGAACCACTCTTGGACATACAACCTGAGCTTTGGTGCACCTACAGATCCTGTTGAGCCAAGGGCTGGACTCTCACGAAATGGGCACACAGTAGTGGCTGTTTTTCTTGGATTTATCTTGTTTTTTGGTTTCTTGAATAACTTGATTGTCCTCATCCTCTTCTGCAAGTTTAAAACCCTCCGTAACCCAGTCAACATGCTCCTCCTGAACATCAGTATCAGCGACATGTTAGTGTGCATCTCGGGCACTACCCTCAGTTTTGCATCTAACATCCACGGCAAATGGATTGGAGGGGAGCATGGTTGTAGGTGGTATGGCTTTGTCAATTCCTGCTTTGGTAAGGCTTCAACAATAATTCTCTTCTCCTATTCTTTTTAACGCTGGTACGTGAAACAACTTGATGAGCTAGCTGATGGCTGCTCAGTGGTAAATAGGAGAATCCTTTTATTGCTTTGTTACGGTCAAACACAAATGAAATGGATGGTTTAAAACATTTTCACAACAGACTACGAAAGAATAGCACAGTTCTGATAAGTATTTCCTAACGTATCTCATTTTTTGAAATGACTTGTTTTTAAGAGCTAAAAATGGCATCTAGAAAGAGGCAAGCCACTGGAAGGAGCTTGACTAGGTGTATGGACATATATAATATTTCCCTCTTTTTCAGGAAAATCTGTGCCAACACTAAACTACAGGCCCCTCAGTGCTGCTTCTGTCATGAACAAAGCCTCCTGCCAGTATTCCATTTACCACTTGTAATTATCTATTAATCTATAATATGAACTACCTCATGTCCCAGATAATGACAGTTTTCATCATTAGATGCTTTTTGTTCTCCCCCAAAGCAAAATCTTTATTTTAAAATTACATACTTGCAGATTCAATAGCAAATTAAGTCATAGGAATAGATTTGTTGGAAAGAGTCAGTGTGCATCAAAGTCGCGGTAAAACAGTGTTCAGCATCCTTCTGCCCAGACAAAACTTTCCTGCAGCCAGCTTTCGCGCTGCTAGATTTAAGTGTTTTAACGGAAAATGATTTTAATTATTAAAGAAGATAAAGGAAGAAGTCCCGTCGCCTTAAGAATTACATCACCAAGCAGTGACCCTTTCTGCATTTATTCCTACATTCAAAAAAAGGGTCCACTAAGGCATAAACTGGCCTGTGGGTGCACATCTAGATGTCATCCTTACCTCAACCACATTGGGGGACCTGGCCCAGCTCCTTCTTGCTTTGGACCCTCCAGGTCCCCAGGCCAGGACCAAGAACATCCCTGGCTTTTCTCCCACAGCCCTTGATGTAGAGTCTGGCTGCGGCTCCAAAGCCACGTTTTCTACCCAAATTATAAGCTCTCGCTATTTCCAGTGGTGTGGTCGCTGGTACCCTTCCCTTCCTCAAACGTGTGCTCCAGGGATGGGAGTTAACTCAGCCCAGCAGCTTCCAGTGGGAAACTGCTGCTTTGCCCAAAGCGAGCTCTCCGGACTTAGAAGTGTTGTGTAATATAAAAACACTGACTTTGGCCATCCAAAAATAGACCCCGTTATCAACAGTACCTTGGCTCGTTTTGACCGACTGGTTTGGGTTTGGTCTGTGCAGAGCAGAACGACGTGTCTTCTCTTTCCACATTTCATTTCCATTTTGGTGAATTTTATGAATTATGAATTGCAGTATTTCAGTAACTAGTCTTCTCAGGGAGAAAGAGGTTAGGGTTGTCTCCATCCTTTGATTTAGCCTCCTTTTTATTATTTAGGGGTGGGATGGGAGAATAACATTTGAAGGGAGGAGGGAAAAAAGGTACTTGTTTAAGGAATTAGAACAAAAGTATGTGGAAGGTGCCCTTCAAGCCTGCTTCTGTCAGGATACCTGTGTGTTACCACCCTGGGAACTGTGGAATTAAACCAGCAAATGGGTAAGTTTCTCCTGGGGTGACTTGCTTATGGGATAATTCTTCAAAGTCAGATCTTCTGTATACATCGGATGGATGGCAAGAGTGCAGATTTCTGTGTTATTCTGATAGCTGTGTTCATGTGAGAGTTTCTGGTATCATTCTTAGAAGTGATTAGATCATCAAGGAACAAGCAAGCAAAGAAAACCACAAAACCCAGAATGCCGAAGGTGACCTCAGCTCCTCTGAGTGGTGTTGGTGCTGTCAGCAGGGTATTTTGGGCAGCCTAAATGCAGGTAGTTACTGAACTGTGCACATGGAAACTTCCCGGGGCAGTGTTGAAAAAATTATTTTGCAATTCTTTTCTCAAAGTCTTGCAGCGCTCACAACATTTTTTCTTTCACTAGTGTGTATAAAGGGCATACTGAAGAAGTTTGCTTGCAGGGTTATAATTAAAAAATGTTCACTGGAAAATAGCATGAGTAAAAGCAAATAATAGTAGGAAGTTGCCTAACATTTATAAGTCTCTATGGATAGATTGTATTTGCCAATAAATACCATTATTCATCAGGTTTTTTTAATTTTTATACTCCAAAGTGTGCTAAAAAAGAGCTACTGTAGGTGTGCAGTGTGTTGATAGCTTTTCCAGGACTTCATAGCACTTGAAAACAAAATGCTTAGGTATAGGATTTTTTTTTTCTTTTTTGCATTCAGTGTGTGCTGTAAACATCACAGACTGAACCAGGATCCATTGAGTGGAATGGTGTTGGGGTTCTTTTGACTATTGGAAAGTGACATGAGAGAGTTGTGAGCTTTTTATTGAGACTTGCAGGTATTATTCCTCAAAGAAAAAACAAATAGCATCTTATTCATTATATGATTATTTTCCTTGTCTTCTGTGGACTTTGGAAAAATTGTATAAAACTTATCAAAGTGATTCAGAAACTCAAGAGGCGGAAAATCAAGTATATTCTGTGTCATAAGCTGGTGGCTTAAGACCTCACTGATTGGTGCAGTGTAGTTACGGAGGAAGCTTTTTGTCAGCAGGAGGATTTTTTGACACCTAAGTAGTCCAGTTTAGATCATAGCCTTTGGCCTGAACACTGTGACTACCTTGTGAGTGGCAAAGCTGATTAGATTTATAAACATAAATGCAAAAGCCACAAAGACCACAAAATACTGTATAAGGCTATGGTGTAAAAGGAGCATGGAAGAACACAGAAATGGCAAAATAGGCTGGCAGGAGAACGTTTCTTTGTATTATTTACACTTTCTTGCAATCCCTTAGCTATTCCTAAAAAAAAATATATACTTCCTATTCGATAAAAAATTAGCTTACCCTCCTTTGTGCCTCATGTCTGATTTTGGCCCATCAAGGCTAAGAGGAACGGTCCTAATGCTTGGGGGTCCAGCATAGAGATGTGTAGTAGGAAACGTAATTAAGAACTGAAGTTCAGCATCAAGCTTTGTAAGAATAAACTCCTCAGTATTCTTATCTGTTCCTTTTTTTTCTCATGGGATAGATCCTATCCTACTAGGATAAACATCAGTATAGGGCCAGGATTTCGGATGATGTTACAGTAAGCTCACTGGCTTCAGTAGAATTGCACTCTCTTGTATCAAATGAAGGCATGTACCTTTTTTTTTAAACTGCAGTATTTTCCTAAATCATGAAGAAATTTTAAGTGGGCAACTAATCCTCATGACTTCGTGGGTATTTGAATAGAACACACCTAAGCCAACTTCAAACTGTTAAAATATTTTTAAATGCTATTCTTTCTAAAAAGGCTTCTGAGAAGGACTGTATTTTAGTGGATTTTTTTTTTCCCTCCCACTTCATTTTGTGATGCTATGAAAACCTCCTTCTTCCTGTTTAAAACCAAATTGAGAGTGAAGGTATTATTCCCCAGGTCTGTGGCCTGGATGAAACCTGAGCTGGTGAAAGTAGGAAGCTGAGATTTGTTTCAAATGTAAATGCATGGTGAGAGACCACTCTTTTTTTCTCTAAAGTGTCTTACCATTTTTAAAATCACGTAACTGTTGCCCTGGGAGGTCATCTGGAAAGCAGATCTGATTCTCCTCCCAGCAATATTGACAGCGGAATGTACATCGATGTCACTTACTGTGGAATCGAGCTCTAAGTTCTTTACTGGGCAATCCATTGCCTACCCCAGGCACTTAAAAACCATGACCCAAGAACCAGCACCAGGGGGTTACCATGGGCACAATGGAAAAAAATACGGTCAAAGTGTAGGTGTTTGGTTTATTTACTTGCTGCTTTCCACACGTCTGCTTTGTGATTTCAAACCATTCACAGAAAGCAGACGTTTTAGAAGCTAATGGGAAGTGCAGGTGCTGATCGATAAGCATGTAATGGAGATTTTAAGGAAAACATTAAATGTCATGAGACCCGCTATGGAAGTGTAAGAGTTGTTGGGTCTTGATCTGGGGGACCATTAGGGATGGAGCTAGAGGAAGAACAGCACGGGCTGTTCCCAGCGTAAACGATTTTACCCTGGTGCTTGTGCATGTTTGCAGCTCTGTCAAGTAGGTCACAGCAGTGGAAAGTGCACATGTCGCTGAGTTGGGGAAATGGATGGATTTGCTAAATTTGGTCCCATTACCCACCACTTAGCCACGGTTTCACAGGCTCATGGTTATAGATTTAAGCAAACATGGAAAGGGACACAGGGACAGGATGCATTTTCCCAGCTGAACTCTGAGTAAACTTTGCAAGCAAGCTGAAATAAGAACCGTTACATCTATCATGAAATGATTAAGCATTAGATATTAATTTAGGAAAAATACATTATTTAGTAACACACTCCCATAGAGACTATATATACACAAAGCGCTATGCCGTCCTAAGATGAAGTTTGTCATGCAGCTTTGACCATCTCACACGTAATCTCTCCAGTGCCTTATTAAACCCTTCAAATCTGGACAGATAAAAACTTTCAGAAACATTAATCTTTTCCCAAGATACTTGCACTAATGTAGACTGCCCAAACATGTAGGACAGGCAGAATTTGGGCTCAGATGACTTCTGGAGTTCATTTTCAGAATTGCTACTTTATGCCATGCCACATCAGGATTAAATATTAAATAGATTAATACATATGGGAAAGATGAAGCACTCTCTGGCTCAGGAACTCTAACACTAGATTCTAAAGCTGGAAAATTTTCAAGGCACATCACTAGCAGGGATATTTTTGTGACTGTTGAACTCTTAGCTCATGCTTTCAGGTGTCTGCTGGTTGTTTTCTCTTCCTCAACCTTTAGGGTAGTTAAAATAGCTGGCAGTTTGCCTGAGAAGTTGATTCCAATCTTTCACTTTAGAAAACGAATTCAGATTAGTGCTGTGGAAAGTGAACATCACTATGTAAGAGGACACAGAAAAACCTATGCCATGCGTGATTCGAGGCCGTGTCTTCCCCCACGGCGTCCTGTCTGTCCTGGATGCAGAGGGCTCTGTTCTTAAACCTGTTCTAACACAAGTAAGGCACGTATATGTGTCCTTATGTCCTTTGATAAACCAAGGTCATATCTGAATAAGGACTTTAAAACTAATCTTTTTAGAAACCCCACAGTACTCAACTATATGGGTAGATAATCTTTTCAGTCACATTAAAGCAGTTATTGATTTATTCCTTTGTAAGCTGCCAGGGAACACGCTGAATGAGAAACGGAGCTGCTCGTGATTTTGTTTTAAAGTTCAGCTGCCTTGTGACCTTAAACAAATAATTTTCTTCTTAATCTTTTACCTTGATTTTATATGCTGTGGCTTAGATTCACTGCACTAAACTAAGGTGCTTAAATTTAGAGTACAGACTTCTAACCTACTGGAAATGCTCTGCTTATGAGATGCAGTCGATACCCCAGGTGAAATGAATGGCTCTTCTGTGAGAAGACACATTTATTTCCAGGAGTAAAGACATAATCTCCCTTGGCTTGATCCTGCAAGAGCTCAAGCCTGAAGTTTTCTGAGCCCTGATACAGCAAGTACTCATCTCCTGGTGCAAAACCACCCTTAGCAGCTCCTCGCCTGCCCACTGAACAGGGATAGCTCCTTCTCCAGTGGGCTTGGGATGGGATTAAAAGTGATATTTCTGTACATAAAGCTGGTAGCAAGCACAACTAATCAGTAATGTTTAGGAAAAAGTAGTTCTGCATCAGGCCCCCAAACTGTTCGCTGTTTGAAGCATGCAGACTCTGTTATGCCTGCAGTCAGCACGGCCCATGCAAGCTTTCCCAGGTAGTTGTTCTGTATCAGAAATACTCTGCTGGTTCAAAGAAAGGGGGAAAAAAAGGGGTCTGACTAATGGGAATAGGTCAAAGGTGCTTCCAGTTCCTTTATCTAAAAAAGGACAAGTGTTGTCATTACCCAGGGGGCTTTACTTATTTTAATACAGTGTTACAGCTGATGGTTTGCCCTGATACGCGTTAGATTGTATAGTAAATGGAAACACAAAAGTACTTATTCAGGAGATATGTAATCTGAATTCCTCTTTGGCATCTCCTCTCTAGGGAAACTGAAGTTAGCCTGCTATTCTTTTTGTTTAAATAATTAATCAATGAGGTAGTGGTATATTATTAAAAACACTTCTGAGGGTCATATTTACATGGAAAAATGAAATGCTGAACCCCTTAGAGACAGATGGGAATCATCTGACTAAACCCAGACATTTTCCAATCCCCCAGGCTGCTTTTATAATCAATAGAAAAACAAATTTGTACTGCCAGCATGCAAATTGTCTGACGTATTTGAGATATTCTCTTCAGGGTGATGTGAGCTATGTCCTACAAGTGCCCCTTTTTCTCCACCATCTATGAAGGGAGCCCAAGCTCAGGGGTAGATATTTACTCTGTACCTCCCTGGAGTCATGAGATGACCATCACAAATAAGTTGCTTATTGCTCCTTTTCTCTTTCTGTCATTTTCTTACTTTTGCTTATAATTCCCTCCCCACTTCAGTGTCCTCTTCCTGGATGCTGGGTTTATTTCTTAGGCTATTTCTCGTTCCTGTAGGTATTAAACACTGTACAATGTTGAAATTACTTGGAATAGTTGTCCAAGAGTGGGTATTTGGAAGACACCTGTTGTGTTTCCACGAAGAGGTGCCCAAGTCCTCTTTCAGAGCTTGAGATCCCACATTCATCATGTAGGGAAAATGCTGTCTGCTCCTCTTACAGATAATTTATAGAGCACAAGTACTGGGCTTCTGTGCTCAATTTAAGTGCTTGAAACGGGGAGTCAGCTTAGGCAAAAGTTTTGAAAAACCTGATAAAGAAGGAATCATGCCATGCAGAGAAAGTGGAAATGGAAGACCTAATGTCATGCTTTGAATGTTATTCCTTAAATCAGAGACTTCACCCTGGTAGGTGCTTTAATGCTGGTTTAGGATAAGAGAAGGTTTTGCCTTCCTTACAGCAGAGCATCGCCTAAGGTCTCATTCAATTTTCCCGTGTTTTTAAGTCGTCACAGACCATGGGCGTTGATGCTAACGGTGTGAGGTCAGATCCTGCGGTGTGCGGTTGGTGTCTGTATTACCAGCCATGGGTGCTTCTCCCTCCCCTGGTCTGGGCAGCCCCAGCCGAGCCCCATCTCCACACCGTCCTGCAGTGGGACTGGGGGGTGCTCCAGAACCCCCCCACTCCCTCCTCCTCACCCCTCCCAGCTTCCAGCACAGCAGAAATTCGAGCACATGGCTCTAACAGGAGCTGGAGGGTGCTCTGAACAGGTCGCCGGTCCCTCGGTGCCCTCAGCTTGCACCAGCAGCCACGTGTGGGTTGACTCATCGTATTTTCCCTTGGCTGCCATCCCTAACATTTTCTGCTGTGTTTTGGTGTATGATAATCTAAAGCCTATTTTCCTAATGCCTGACCAAAAGAGAACAGCAAAAAACACGCAGAGATATCAACAGCGAAGGGTGGACAGCAGCTTGTATACGTGTCCCTGGAAAGAGGGACAGAAGGACAGAAGAATTCCGTAAGGAAATTGATAATTCCTTTGGTTTTTTTCGTGCATAGGTAGCTGTCCATGTGTTGCTAATTTATGGTTTGTAAAAAATGTTCTGCTATGCCCAAAGTGTGTTTCTGTGCAAGTGACTGCCAATTTCTGCCAGTCTTTGATGCTTCCTTACTGAGCAGCCATGCTTGCCCTTCAGTTGCATATTTTTGGTTCTGAGACCTCGCTCTACGTTATGGCCACGTGTTGCAGAACTCTAAGGACTTTATACGAGGAGGTAGACAAATAACATCACTTTACACAGAGACCTGGAATAGGAGCTTAAAGGCAAAGACCACATCAGATTTCTTGTAAAATTATCCTGACGGTGAATCGAGTCTAAAAGGTCATGGCTGTAAGTTGCGTTGGAGATGATGGAAGAGCATTTCTGTCAGCAGGTAAGTTTAATCACTTGCAGTTACATTTGCAGGGCCTTTTCCCTAATCCTGGGTCACGGCGTTAAGCTAGGCAACGCTATGTCTGATGTCGGTTTTCTATTCCTTTAAGGAAAAAGCAGAAACCAGCTGTGCCAGTAGTCAGGCCGCACACTTGTGAAGAAATATGTTATTAAAATGCAGCTGGCTTTCTGGTCCCTCAGTGGGTAAAATGAAATAAACTCGAACCCAGTAAATAAGCAATATTCAATCCAAAAAACTATATTAGAGAACAATGGACTTTGCTTGAGAAAGGCTATTAAATCATATTCTATTTAACTATGTGTTTAATAATCTCTAGTAACTCCTAAAACCATGTGCGTGCTGACACACCTGAACAGAATTCGGTAATTTTTTTGAAAATATTTAAACTTCATTTGTAGTCTCTGAAGTATACTAGAGAGAGGATATTATCTCTGCCTATTTAAATCCAAGTCATATATCTAATGGCTTTTTCTTAACTGATTACAGTCATTTTCTATGTCCATTTCTTTTTAGGAAGCATTTAAGCAGAATGCTATATCTTCCAGTCTAGTAAGCAAATGAATACTTACAGGCTTTTCAGTGATAAAAGGGATACAGGACCATTGGCATAGTTCCAAGCAATGACACAATAATAGGTAATAACTATCAATTTCATTTTTTCCCCTTTCTCTCAGCTGTGGCCAATACTTCATACTTAAAGTAATCCCTAAAGGGGTTTTGGTTTTGGTTTTTTTTTTTTTTTGTGTGTGTCTGCCACTTTTCTGATTAGAAATGTCTATTAAGATGAGAAAATAATCTGCAGTAGTTTGTTAAAAGTGTATGCTGACATGGAAAAAATAAGTTTCTTCTAAAGCTGGAGCTATCCTGCTTATATTTGTATTTTTGTAGGTATCAACAGTAGCTGAGAAACGGTTTCTGAAACCAGAGTAAATGTCTAACAAGTTAATAAACTACAGCCTCTATTGATTTGGAGACCACTTATTGTTTCTGTTGATTTCACAGCTAACATGATTCACCACTTAAGTAATCCAAATGCCTCCTATTACTGGAAGGTTTGTGGGTTGGGTTTTGTTGTGGGTTGGGTTTTTTTTTGTTTTAATACTAAGTCAAAATGACCTCTGGCTGCTGTAAATTTTCCTGTAATTGCTACAGGCAGGAGGAACATTTGATATTTGCAGACAGCAAATGCAAGGGAGCACCACTCCAGGCAGCCACTTCCTTCCCCCTGACATCCCACGGTTCCTTTTCTGTGAAGTGTCCCTGTGTTTTGACTCCTGGGTGGTTTGGGACCCAGTTCCCCCTCTCTTTCCCCGTGCCGTGCTGGCCCAGCGTGGGTCAGGGCAGGCAGAGGAGCGAGCGTTCACCCCGTACAAGGGGCTGCTTGAGTCCCCTCGCAGCTCTGGGCTATTTCAGCCAACAGGTCTTCCCAAAAATGTGGTAAAATTACGTTACTTCTCCCATTTGTGGTTTCTTAAACCCATTTCACAGACAGATGCCAATATGTTGGAGGTACAGTCTCATCCTATGGCCAGATACAAACTTCTGCCGTTCCTCATGAAAGTGTAGCAGCCACAATGCAGAAGGCTAACGAATCACCAGGGTAAGCTGTAAATCCTTACATATATTGCGCAGTGTTTTATTAGAGGCAGACATTCACTAAGTGCTAATTTTCTAGTGTTGTTTTTCAGTTGTATTTTCTATTCTCTTTCTTTTTTTCCCCCCTATTGTTCTATTGTTTCTATTGGTTTCACTAATGCAATCCAGAGCAGAAATAGCTCATAACTGTGGGAAGAAGGGATCAAAGTGAACAGGCTTCAGATGAGTCAATAGATGGAAACTGGTTTATGCTGAATTATTTTTGTAGAGATTTATAACAACAGAAATTTGTTCAGGACCAAATAACTATCAGAAAGAAAGGGTAGATTAAAGCAGACTTAATTGTGAAAATCTTTCATGAGGATTAGTTTTATCATCCTTAAAAATCAACAGTAATGTAAAACTTTGCTTAGATTAGGACTCTAACAATTTCTATGATTCAAACCCATTAGTTAATTCACATACGTGACATTTTATTGCTTGATATCTAAGTGTTGTCTGAGTCTAGTACAGACCTCTGAGATAGTACTGAAATAGCATGCTAACATCTGGCAAGATTTGCTCTGAGCTAAGAAATGGTATGAATTTTACAAAAACACAGATAATCCCCTTCAACTTCTCCTTATGAAAATTTCAGAGCACACAGTGGTTGAATACAGTTGGGTTTGCATTAGACTTAATTTTTACATGCTTATACGTACTGAAGCATCATTGTTTGCCAAATTTACAGTTTGTGGGTAATTTCTGTTCTGCGTTCGGGCTGCTGATGAAGTTACTGGGGGACCTCTTTGCACTGACACGTTTAATCACCCTAATGAAATTATGGAAGCTGTTGGTGTGCTGCGCAGCAGAAGGCAGCGTGTCCTGGAGCGGGGATCTCGTGCGGTGGTCGGGGTTGCTGCCGTCTCCGTGGCTGAGCCGTCTGCCCCGGTGTGAGTTCAGCAGGAGTTAATTAGAAACGGTTCTGGCATAGGAAGTAATACCGTAGGGATGAAGAGTTACGAATTCTGCCTCTTAATGAAAGGGTGGAGTACCTACATGGTATTTGGGTGGGTATTATGTGTATGTTCTGTACACTGACTATGGTGCACAAAGCAGCTCTTCTTCGTGCAAGTCTTTGTAACGAATCCAAGCAGTTTGCCTTAATTTATCCAAACTGCCCAATTTTGCTCTGCTTTTGGTCTGCTCAGTCTTCAGAGAAAGAGCGTGTGGCAGCACAAGAGGGCTGAGGTCCAGCACCGGCTGCGTGAGGATGTCGAGGATTGCTTTATTGTGTGCATTTCTTAAAACTGGAAGTGTATTTCTATTTAATATCCTTGGCAAAGTCTGCATCACAGGAGTAGGATGAAAGGCTGCCAGATAAATATGCCAGTCAGGATTTAAATGGGCTTTTTCTAATGGGTAGAAAGCAGGTTATGAGCCAAGACAAAGCCATAGCTTAATATTCTTTGTGATAAAAGCAGTAGACATACCACCATCTGGTTTGCTCTGTATAACAGTTTTTCTCTATTGGTCGGTGCATCAAGGGGTGTTTAACAAGGAATTTGAGGATGAGAACGAGTAGGAGTTTTACAAGTGTTAATACCTTTTCTGCGGTTGGGAGCACTCAGACCTTTGGGAAAAAAATATTAATAGTAGATACAAGCAGGTAATTGCCTCTTACTGTGCTGTAATTGTTTCCTCTTATCACTTTAATGACAAAAAATAGTTGCGCCTTGTGAAGGGTTGTGTATATCCATACTAAGTATCTGCCATTCAACAATACATTGCCCAGCTGTGCTTCTAGAACACTAAACTTAAAGTT
Organism: Buteo buteo; assembly: GCF_964188355.1. NCBI lineage: Eukaryota > Metazoa > Chordata > Aves > Accipitriformes > Accipitridae > Buteo > Buteo buteo. Next base: position 4,623,018 of record NC_134195.1, on the reverse strand, counting down.
GGGATAACTTTCAGCATCCAGTGATACTTTTCCAGTACGTAGTCCCAGCAGCCTGTGATGTTTTGGTGTAGGCACTTCATCCCTGAAGTAGTACTTTTGAGTCTAATAGGTCTTCCTGGCTTTATCTCCCAGGCCTCTTGCTCTCAGGAACCCTGCAAAATTTTGGTATGTACAACATAATATATCAAGGAATTCCACTTATTAACTATGTACTATGCGCTATGCAAAGAAAAGTACTTTCTCCTGTTTGTTAATTCTGAGTCTGCAACTTGATGATTTCATTTGAAAACCCAGTTCTTGTATTACGAGAAACGCTAGATAATCTTCTCCCATCTACCTTTTCATATTTTCTCTTCTTTTCTCTGTTTTCCTTCTCTAATAAGCCCTGATGTTTGCTTTTCTAAATGCTGCTGAGCATTGCTGCTTAGTGGAAGTGGTTTGCATAAAGCTATCTATCATAACTCTCTTTGTAGAGCAGTAAGTCAGTCAGAAACAATCGCTGTGTATTTAAAGCTAGGACTGTTTTTCTCCACATATGGCAGTTTACATCAGTATTGCATTTCATCTGCTCAGTGACTCAGTTTCATGCGGGTGTTCTGCAGTACTTCGCAGTCAGCTTTTGTTGATTTTGAGTTACTCAGTGTAGTATAATCAGCAAACTTCACTCTTTACCATCTTTTCCAGATCATTTGTTAATGTGATGAATAACCCAGGGCCTCGCACAGATCCATAGGGGACTTTGCTGGCCACAGTTTGCATTGAGAAAACTAATTATTTTCTCCCGCTCTTTATTTCCTGCCTCTAATCAATTATTTATGCATGTGAAGATCTCTGTTATTGCAAGGCAGCTTACTATCCTTAAGAGCCTCTGGGCTAGTCAGAGCTGTTTGGAAAGCCAACTAGGTTTTTATGGAATGTAGCACCCCTGTCTGCACAGCGCTGCCATGGACCTCTAATGAATTAGTGAGGGATGGTTTCCCTCCGTGGTATCCATGCGGGCTTATCCCCATGTCATACCTCCTTATACATCCACTACTATATTCTCTAGTGCAATTTCCACCAATCTATCCGGTGATGCAATTAGACTCGTCGGTTGGATGAAACGTACTGCAAGGGATTTCTGTCTGCATCAGTTACAAACCATTTCTTAATGGATGTAGCAAAATATCTCCACTTCTGAGGTCCTTCTCAGGGGTTAAGGTGTGGAGAATACCACTTCTCCTCACTGAAAATCCTTTAGCCAGCAAAGTCATCTTGGATAGAAATAGGAGCAGCCTTCTCCAGTCCTTCATCCCACTTCCGTAGCATGTGAGGTTGCTGGGTTGTAAAACTGCACAAGTAACTCTTGGCCGAAGGGCAGTGTAAAGACTGGTCTACATATTTTGACGCTGCATTCATATTATCAGATATGATAGTTATTGACCTATTAATAGCTAGTTATTGTGAAAACCATTTGACCACCAGACCTTATTACAGAAACTTGTCACAGTAGAGTAAATATTTGTAGTGCGTTCCATCTCTAGGAATGGTAACTGCCAAAAAACCCCCAGATTATAGAATCATTTTAAAATCTCTGGAAATAAAGCTTTATTATTAAAAATGAGCAGTTGCATTCAGTGAAAAAGCCAAGGCTCATAGGAGGGAAGTCAGCTAGGTGTGCTCTGGTGGAAGTTCTGCTCCCCGGCTGGCAGATGATAATACACTATAATTTCACCTCTTCGCTTACTTGATGCTATACCCCATACGTAGAAAACCCCTGAGACTACATGCTACATGTTACATCTGTGCAGATGCTCAGCACGAAGGCAGGTCCTGGGGGATCTCCCCCTGTTTGGTGGAAAGCGAAGGAGCAGTCCTGGCAGGAGATGGGGGTCCTGCAGGACAGCATGGACGTGGAGATGGGGGTGCTGCAGTGAACCTGACCTCCCTGAGAGCATCCTCATGGCACTGTACATCCATCCCTGCTTTCCACAAGCACGCAAGCCCCAAAGACTTCTCCTAAGATGTTGCTGTATAGGAGCTCCATCTAGTGCTGACATTATTTCTTATTCTGCGGGACAAATACATGGATATGGAGGCAGCCAATTTAGGAGGCTGAATTTCCAAATGCTAGCCTGCTTTCCAGAATGCAAAGCGATCCTGCATTACATATGGAAAATGAGACTGAAATTAATATTTGGGTTGTTTTTTTTTGTACTGTGCTGGTATCATTGAGATGCAAAAGGGAATTCTTTGCTATATTTATGTCTCTAGGAGTAGTTGTTGGTTGGTGGGTTGGTTGATGGACAGGCATATTAATAACATACCAGAAAAGCACAGTGATGCACGTTACGTCACAAGATACAGCTAAGAATTAAGATCACCCTTAAAGCACAACATATACACATTTAAAAATTCAGAAAAAAAGGAAAGAAAGAAAAAAAAAGGATAATTCTTTACTATTGACAGTAATACATACTATCTGTATTGAAGATATCACCAAACACAAAAGAAAGGATATGTTGTACAAAGGAGGAAACAGAGAAATGACTGCTGAGAAAAGAGCAGGAAAGATTTACTGAACAGGACCGGTTATGTTTGCTGTCAGATTTGTCCCAGCAGGTTTGGATGTGATAGTGATTTTGCAGTGATTTCTTTCAAGCGCAGAGTTAAACTATGACTCCCATTAGAGTTAAGCAGAAAGAGAATTCTCTAGGAAAAGGAGTGATTGCCTGCTCTAATGGACTCACGACTATAAGTCATCTAAGCAAAAGAAAACAAATAATTACGTGCGTTCGATAAATAGTGATTGGTGTCTTTATTTCTATTTAAAGTGAATTGTTGCTATTTGAAGTAGCCTGTATTTTGAAAGCCTAGACTGCCAGCATTTAAAAACTGGGTGTAACTGCTAATGTGTAACAGGTGATAGTGGGAAATATCTTCTCAATTCCAAATCCGTAGAAGTGCTTTTAATGTCTTAAAAATCAAAAGGAAATGGTGATCTGATCACTAACACATGGGAACATTCAACTAGAATAAGAGTCACCAAATGCAAGAATATTTGATTGCTTTGACTGTTTATTCTATAAATATTTAATAGGCATATCCAAATACAGCCAATAGTGTTTTGGAAGCACAACCCATTCTCAGCTGCTTCTGTCAGTTGCTGAGGCATCCGTGCAATCCTCTGCCCTTTGTATCATTTATATTAGCAGTGAACTTATCAGGAGTTGTTATATACACATTGTGATTTTGCTGTATCATAAAATGATTTATTGTGATTTGTTTATTCACTGGAGTGTGGATACTGAGCTGTAAAGCTCAAGCAAGTCAGGCTCGTACTGTTTGGTTGTCTGCCAAGGCCAGTGCTCACTTTGAGTCTATTCATCTTAACTCTGGAAAGTCTTCTAGGTTCAGCTGGCTTTCTTTTTAACTCTGGAAATGGTTGGGGTCATCTGCCAAAATCTTTTGGCAGCTGGATTTTGGCCCATAAAATATGTGTCTCTTTTTTGTTTGGGAGGGAAAAGGGGGAAGTGGACAATATTCTGGGGGCTAGCGAGGAAGGAACAGCAGCCACATACGTCTGCCACTCTCCAGACCTCTTTGCATCTCTTCTGAATATTCATTTGTGCTTCTCGTCTCAAAAAAAGGAAAAAAAAAAAAATCACAACCCTTGATAAAAATGATTTTTTGAAATCCCATATTCACAATCTCTCACTCGTTACTCTCTCACATTTGCTTATTTGATGCTACTTTCCCACTAGCACCAGTGGCTGTGGAAGTTGTTAACTAACTTAACCAACTTAACCGCATTCTGTTAGTTTAGCTGAGTTTGTTTCATTCTGGGCTGCCTATCCCAGATTTTGCAGGCTGATCAACATTCTCATTGCCACTTGTGGCAATTGCAGTATCATGCAAGAAGAGGAGATGTAACCTGCAGAACCTCACTGGAGACTGTATATGAGATGATAGGTTTTTCTGTATCTTGACTGTAGGAGTGAAATGTGTGTTATAAGACTCAGAGCTAGAAAGTAAAATGAAATATGTTTGTTTTTTAAAAAAAACAATTAACAAGTTTTGTTTTTTCTTTCCCCGTGATGCTGTGCCTCAATAGTTTCTGATTTTTTGCAAAAGTGCATATGCTGTGAGGAGGTCAGTGATCAGGTCAACAAATTACAGAAATGCTCCCCCGCTTCTGCCCAGTAAGTCAGCTTTTGAAAGTTTCTGCTTTTATCATTATAATATTCTTACCTCCTCACCTGCAAGGAAGTCTCTGATGGCAGCAACTGCTGTGGTGGAAATTACTCTATTTTTGTGGAAGAAATGCTTTAACTTTAAGGTAAGCAGTGCCCAGTAGTTTTGCTTATTAGTATTAACTAGTAGAGAAAAGATGGAAATAAAGCTGATGATAGGATGGATAGCTCTGTGTGCACTCTCACAAAGCCTCCAATGCTGTGGCAGGTGGTAGGTAAGGTACTTTGGCCCAGAGCTGACAAAATTTTGCCTGAAGATTAAGCTACCATTAGAAAGAGAGCTTGTTGCTTTTTTCCCTCTTGCTGCTTCCAAACCTCTCTTGTGAATACTAGACCTACAAATTGTATTTCATGCACAGTCCCTGAGGCATGATACTTGGATATGTTTTCAGAAAGGCTTCCAAGGGGATACAGAAGCGGTTGGAAAGGTCATGTCTTTTAAGGTGCTTAAATTGTTTGTGTTTCATTTCCATGTGTGGAGTGGTTTATTTCTATAAAGAACTAATAGAAATGCTCTCATTGAAATTCAGGAGAGTTATTTCCCTTGAAAACAGCACTGAGTCACTGATCAAACTAGTTTTGTGTAACTCAATAACATATTTATGTAATACCATTCAGTAGCACAACTTGGAAATAAAATTGAAACCTTAAAATTGAGGTAGTAGGAGCCTTCATTTGAAGAAGGCTGTTCCTTACTGCTGTGGTTCTGTGTTTACCTCCAAGTCCTTGGGCAAGCATGATGAAAGACATCAGCCAGAAAAAACATCAGAATACCTCAGCACACGATTCCCCAGTATTCCCAACTTGGGATGCATTTTGTCACAAACCCCTTTTCCTCCTTTTATATCTTACTTATCTCTATCTCGTAGTGCCACAGAGCAATTTAGCATCTTCTCCAGCTAATGGAGCAGCAGATTTACCAGCTGAAACCCGAGGGACTAGAGGGAAGGGAACGTAGCTGGTTTACATACGACACATGACATCATTGCCAAAAAACCTACCTGCTGCTGGCGTTAGGTACTTACCAACAAGGCATTTCCAAGCGGAGACCAGAGTGCGTTTTTGTTTTCTTCCCTGCAAATGTCCTCGCCGCGCTGTGCTCTCTCTTGTTTGCTGTCTCGCCGAATTCACTGTTCAGCACTGCACGGTGGCCAGGCTTCGACCAGGATGGGTGCGAGGGATGGTTTTTGGTGAGTCCCAGCCCACCAGCTGCCTCCTCATGCTCCTCTTCCTCTTCCAGGTGCATGATATTATGTTAAAGCTGCCTCATAGTAATGGGAACCATATAAACACACATGTATATGTATGGAGTCTTGTAAATACATGGAGCATCGCTGTTTTCTCCTCCTTCAGCAACGCGTTTGAGCGGCGGTGGCCGGAGTTGCTGTTGGTTAACCTCTGCGGCTGGCAGGTTCCTCTGGGGTTAGCACAGGGTTTGTCGATGGTACGTGGGAACCTCAGCACTTAACAACCCCCTTGATTTCCCCCCCTGCGTTTTGTACGTGGCTGGCGGATGGTCTGATGCTCACCAGGGGTGCTCAGCGGGTTCCATCACGTCTTGGGTCGCAGCATCAGCCCTGCCAGGCGGACTCTGGTTCCTTGCCTTGCACCGGGCTTTCAGCCGGCTTTCGCTCCAGCTCGGTCTCGGCAGCTGGATTTGGTCCGACCGCGGGCTGCAGCGGCGTTGGGAAGCGTAGGGACTTGCCGTGGAGTTCCTGAAGTCGGTACGGCCGACGTGTGAAGGGAAAGGGGTGTAAATACTTGAAGAAACCACAGAAGAAGAGTGAGACCAGCCTGCGCAGGTGATGGAGAATGCTCTTCTCACCAGTAAAACCGAGCACGTGTTGACTTGGGCAAGCCTGAAGGACTGTGTGCTGATAAGAGCAGAGCACGACGTCTTGTCGGCAGAGGATCCTGCACCCCACGGAGAGGAACGTGGCATCGAGGGTGCAGCAGGTCACACGTGCCGTTTCTTTCCCTCGTAGCTCACAGTGAAAGAGACGGTGCCCGTGCAGGTGACCGTATTCCGGGCAGATGGACTTTCCAGACGAGGAAATGCAAACAGGAGCAGCAGCCTTGCCCGAGACACACCAAGGTTCATGTGGGCAGGATTCGTAAGCAATGGACCACTTTGTAGCAACAGTGACCTCCTAAAGTGTATGAAACCTCAGTCCAAAACCCAATTTGTGGCCAGGGAGGTACCCATAAGCAAGAGGTTTGATGAACTGATAGCTGGAATCTCTTGTTCTCCCTGTTGCACAAAAGAGATCCTGGACAGACCTCTTGACCACAGACCTTTGTGCTTGTGGTTGTGAGAGGATGGAAGCTGGGAGAGAGTGACTGTGAGTGGGTAAAATCAGCCCACGTGGAGGTTGGGTGCGATAAAATCATCTTGGCCTTTTGTGGTAGCTTGCATTTAGTTTTGACCCATTAATATCTTGTTGAAGAAGGTGTTATTGCATTCCTCCAAGCTCAGTTTGCCTAAGCTTACCTGTGGCTTCTTTTCATTGCCCTTGGTCCTTGATATCCAAAATACAGTGCAGGATATATATTACATCATGCAACTGTGATGCTCCAGGATCATGATGGAGGATAATGGCCTTCAGGAACTGTAAGAGGGTAAATATTCATAAGTTAGTACTCAAAACATTTACCCAGTGTATGCTGAATCGCTGGGATTCTCAGTTTTTCATAACCTGCAGACCACGGGCAAGCTGCATCCCATTTCCAATTACTACATCAGTGAGCAGTGTAAACCAGCAAAAACTAATATGAAAATGTAACACTCTTAGTTGAGACTCGTGGGAACAAAACAGTGATTTGCTGTGTCCTTCACCTAGAGCCATACTCTGTGCTGTGCTGCCAGGAAGAAATGTACAGAACTTTAAATAAAAGTAAATAATAGATAATGTCTCAGATGGTTGTCCTATAAATGGATGCCTGTCCTGTTTTATGAGTTGAAATTGAATTTCTTGCACTCTACTCACTGCCAACTAATTGCTGTGTAGGAAAGGCTCATGCCTCAGACCCATCTTGTCTCAAAGTCACTTATTTCTGTGGTTAATATTTGAATAATTATTTGTTCCTGTAATGCAATCTGCAATGGATATTTATGTCATCTTTCAGTACTGCTCAGTGAGAACCTCAGCTTTGTTCCTGTATAGGCATGAAATGTTGGGGGAACAAATTACATTTCTCACTGTGATTGACTCCTGTGGAGTTATTTGGCTATGTACCAGCTTGAGGCCCTAAATATTTGTTGGAGGCAAATTCTATTTAGATGTGCAGTTCCTGATCTTAATTTTGTTGCAATTTTAGAAAACATTACTCATTTGAAATTAATATACGCAGTCTACCCAGTCGTAAATGTTACTGCAAAATAAGAATGAAATGTTGGCATAAAACATTGTGACTAGCTTTAAAATTATAATTATTTTCTTCTTTTTATAACTTACATTAATTTTTTTAATTTGTTTTCTGGTTATTAAGACGATGGAGATTACATTCAAGTCTTTTCCTCAGCCATAATTCTGAAATATTTAATTGGTTTTTGTTTTAAAGCTGAGATTCTCACTAATTCCTATGACTGCAATAGATAGGGCGTGAAATAGAATAGCAGATAACGGCGGGATTTCTGGCAAAGGCCACAACAGTTCAGCGCATATGACATTAAGAAAACTCTGATATACAAAAATAGGAGGTACAATGAAAAGTGAGAAACTTTATTCTACTTTATCCAAACCGGATTACAAGAAGGGCATGGGGGAAGACCGAGGAAACTACGGACCTGTTAGTCTAACCTCAGTACCTGGAAAAATTATGGAGAAGATCATACCGGCTGCTATTGAAAGGCATGTAAAGGGCAAGGCAATCATCAGGTTTTTGCTGGAAGCTCATTCACTAACTGTTACACACCTGATCCCTGTTTTTTATTTCTACCCTGTGTCAAACTGAGTACTGACACAAAACCTGGTTTTGCCTTTGTTATGAAATGATGTTGTTTCAGTCCAACAAATTAGGCCTGTGTATCTGTTATAATTGATCAAATGATAGTGGTATCTTCCCAGGATTCAGCTATTGAACTGATAAAGGAGTGAGATAAAAAAAAAAAAAGACTTTTTAAAATTAAAAATCTGAGGATATTCTTAGCAAACAGAGATATTAGAGCTGGTAATCTACCACAATATTGGAACAGGATTATTTCTTGATGTGCATCTTATACTGGCTTTATCCAGTCTTGGCTTCTGTGTTAAGGTGAAGGTCCTTCATCACCAAGGTTGATGGAGCTGCAGTGTTGGGGCGTAGAGGGTCCGGGTACATCTTGTGACTTTGTGTACACTGCGCAAGCTCACACTAAGTAGACGGAGAGAGGGTTGCCATGGCCTCTGTTGTTTGTGTTTCTTCCTCATCTGGGTAATAGGTGTTTTCATTACTCGCAGCCAATTCAACTGAATGTATCTCACTATTGGAAAAAAAGTTGGGGTTTTTTTATGGTTCTTAATTTCATCATTTTCTGTCTTTCAAAGCACCAGTTTTATTCTTTCAAAGTATTTGTCATTTTTCTAAATAGTTAGCCTGGTTTAGTATATTTTAACCACATGAGCCACACTGAATTCATTTAACTTTTAATATCTCTTATGAACCACCCCTTCAGTGCTTTCCTCTTTTTCCCATGTTGTTTTAAAAGTGTTAGAAGTCAATGCGCAGTGGTGTTAACTTCAGTGATATTAAATAGTTCAGGTATAGCACAGACCTTAAAGTCTTATTGTCACAAAAAGATAAATATTAAGTTTTTTTCTGAAATTTTGTGATTTGGGATTCCATATATCACAGTGTCATGGTTTAACCCCAGCTGGCAACTAAGCAGCACCACGCAGCCGTTCGCTCACTGCCCCCCCCCCAGTAGGATGGGGGAGAGAATTGGGAAAAAAAAGCAAAACTCATGGGTTGAGATAAGAACAGTTTAATAGGACAGAAAGGAAGAAAACAGTAGTAGTAGTAGCAGTAATAATAATAATAATACAATAATAATAATAAAAGAATTGGAATATACAAAACAAGTGATGCACAATGCAATTGCTCACCACTTGCTGACCAGTTTATATAAACTCCCCCCAGTTTATATACTGGGCATGACGTCACACAGTATGGAATACCCCTTTGGCCAGTTTGGGTCAGCTGTCCTGGCTGTGTCCCATCCCAAATTCTTGTGCCCCTCCAGCCTTCTTGCTGGCTGGGCAGGAGAAGCTGAAAAATCCTTGACTTGGTCTAAACCCTACTGAGCAACAACTGGAAACATCAGTGTGTTATCAACATTTTTCTCATACTGAACCCAAACCGTAACACTATACCAGCTACTAGGAAGAAAATTAACTCTAGCCCAGCCAAAAGGAGAACACACAGTTCTTGTCCTCCAGAGGAAAAATGTAGATTGTGTCATGTCAGTGGAACTCAGTAATAAGAAGTGAGTAAAGATGAAATGGCTCCTGCCGAGGTGTGTAATTAAGATTCTCCAATTTTCTTCCATGTAGAAAAGAAAAATGATTTGCTATAACTTAAAGGAAACTTTTGTGGTTTTCTCTGATTGTTAATATTTGATTTATTTTTTACTGACATAGCCATGGTCCTAATTTAATAACTGAGCATTCAGTCTATGCCAGTTAAAGACAGGACTCTTCTTTGGCTCCAAGCAAGCAATACTGTATTCATGGCCAGTTATCTTCAGATCCACTCCATAAAGCCATCCATCATAAATACCATCATGAGAAAAGCTGAGCATCTTTCTCATATTAGGCAGTAAGCAGAAATGGTAAGAAGTGTAAACGAATGCTGTAAATCGTGACGATATAAACCATGAGAAGCTGCTGGGCCGTAGCCCAGCCATGGGGATGAGCAGGCAGAGCTGGCAGCCCAATGGCTAAAGCAGCCGTCCAGGGAGCTAGGGAAGTGTGCATATCCCATTTATCCGTTTTCTAGGGAAGTTTGCATATCCCATTTTGGTTTTCTAGGCAACCCCGCACCCACGGGACTGTAGGATATTCTCAACAAAAGTACATGTCACCTGCCATCTTGTCGACATAGGGACATAGTGCCCTCAGTTGCCACTAGAGGTAAAACAAAAATAATATAACCTTGCCGTAGAGCACTCAGCTGGCGAGGGGAGAGATTTCTCGTTCCCAAGTGGCTGTGATGGTGTAATCTGAAATGCATGAATAAATCTACATCACCTTACCGAGGCCTAAGTTTCAAATGTAAAAATCTGGATTTTTGCCTTAGGTACCTACATGAGCTAAATGTTTTTGATAGCAAGAAGCTCTTTAGTCAAGCAGATAAAAGCATGGAAAGAGGCAATGCTAACACAGTGAAGCTAAATAAGTGTGGGCTGGAAGTGAGAAGAGGGTGGTAGATTCTTTGCTTTTGAGTCTGTAATTCAGAACCCGCTATTTTTTTTTTTCTGTATTGAGATACGTGTTTAACACAGGAATTACGGCCAAGGGCTTTCAAGAGCTGTGTTATGGAGGAAATCAAGATTAGATGAAGGATGATCAGAAAGTCTCCACTGCCTCTAAAACAGTCTAGCCTTAAAATAGATTAAAGTTGCACTCTTAAACTGTATAATTCAGTTGAGTTTAGTGGAGCTGTGTCATTTTCCAGCTGTAAGTGTATCTACTTTTTAGGTCTGACTTCCCATTAATATACCCAAAATGATTTAGTAGGCTCTTGTAACAAGAAAGATGTTTTCTTCATCAAAAGTTGCCTTCTCCTCACACCTTTTTGCCTTCTCTTCCCCTGAGAAATAAGGCATCCGATTGCAGCAAACAGTGCTTGCATCCCCCCCGGCTCCTTTGCCGTACCCAGCTCTGCACGAAGTAACTGCAAATTGCTGTCAGGATGGCAGGAATAGCTGCGCCTGCGTTCAGCTGACTAGGAAACGAGTGACTGAATTTTGGGGAAAGAAAAGCAAGATGTTGTGCCTGGGGAGAGCATCCTGCTGTGCCCTGTGTGGGGTGGGGGGGTGCGCAGGTACGGGATAGACTGGTGCTGTCCCCAGGGGAGGCTCTGACTTACCTTCCTCCTGCACCTGGGAAGGAGCTATAGGATAAGCTGACAGTTAAATGGGGAAAAAAAAAATGGATTACAGCTGTGGATTGCCCTGAAGATCATCTTTTTTTTGTTAACAGATTTGCTGGAAGTAGGTACTACTCAAAACAAGAGAATTTTGGCAGGCTGGATCTCAATGCTACTGTATAGTTGGCTGTTACTAATGGCAAAGATGAACAAAAAAAATTCCTGGAAAGAGCTGGATTGACATAGGGCTATTTAGGTTTTTCATCTTACGGGACCAAAAGGAGGGGCCTGTAACCCATGGGAAGGGATGGTGTTACAGTTCTTCCAATATGTTCCTTCTGTCATAAATTGTGGGAAGTGGTTTCCAATGTTGTGTCACCAAGAACTGTAAGGAAGCTACAAGGAGAACAAAAACATAGGAAATAGCAAAAAAATCCCTACTGAGTCATGACTAAGAACATGCCATCCAAATCCATAAAGTTGTAGAGTGGGTCAGGACCCTGAACCTTGAGAGTGGAAATGTCCTACAACCCAGATTTTTGAATCTTCCACTGGAGGATATAACTGGACTCAGACACCTAGAGCTCACTACTAACCTAAATCACTTTTTGACTGATTATGTGATGTATATGTAAAGTTACGACCTGCCATATCACACTCATGCCAAGGGTTGTCTGTTGCTTCCATATACAGGTGGTCAGAACTGAAGCTGTGTCTAGCTGATGGGGCAGAAGTGCAAAAGCTTCTTTAATTTTTGCACTCCCAATCTTGAATATAAAGCCTTCTGCATGTATAAAAGTCAATAAAATATTTGAAAATGCTCATGGATGTTAAAAATTGAATATTTCTGAGCAAGGGAATCTTTCAACATTTTATTAGTTCATGTAGAAAATGGATTTCCCCTGGGTAATACTAAAACAGCTAAATCTGAAAACCTGCCTAGAAGAGGAATAGCTCTCAAGTATGAAAATCTTCCAGTATAAGATAAATAGGAGTTAAACAAAATTTGACAAGATGGACAGAGCAACCAGGTCCAGTGGGGATTTAAGCATAGAGAATAATGGAAATAGGTTTCACTGTTGCTTCAAATATGTAATAGTTGAGAAAAGCATCTCATTTCTTGGGGTTTAAAACGGAGACTGCACAAAATAACGAAAGTGAGCATTGAAATTGCTTGGTTCCTTGCAGGCATTGTGTCCCTGATCTCCCTGGCTGTCCTGTCCTACGAACGCTACAGCACCCTCACCCTGTGCAACAAGCGCAGCGCTGACTACCAGAAGGCTTTGCTGGCTGTCGGCGGTTCGTGGATTTATTCCCTGGTCTGGACCGTGCCACCTCTGATCGGTTGGAGCAGTTACGGGGTAGAAGGTGCAGGTACGAGCTGTTCGGTACGCTGGTCCTCGGAGTCAGCCAAGTCCACGTCCTATATCATCTGTCTCTTCATATTCTGCTTGGTCATCCCTGTGATGGTCATGGTGTACTGCTACGGTCGCCTCCTTTACGCTGTTAAACAGGTAAGCTGCTGTATGCTATTGATAGTGCAAACTGCTCTTAGACGTTGCATTTCTCTTCTGTGGAGTTTGGAAGCACTGATGATAGAGAGCAAAACAACAAAGCAAAACCAAATGGGAAAAAACCACAGAAAGCCTGAAGGAAGGGGCAGGAGGTCTTCACCAAGTTTTTTCGTAGTCCAGAGCTCCAAACAGTTAAAAAACCCAGATAACAGCCATATGGGTACTGACTTTGTGGTTTGAAAATATTACATTCTAGGAAAAGCAGCATATCTGGGTGAAGGTTGCATTTGTAATGAAGCCAACACACGTCTACCTGTCTAGCAATAAGACATCCATGCAAATATTTCTTCCTCAGTTTCGCTCATGACATTTTAATAATAACTGCTTCTTAATCTGTGGAGACCTAACTCTACAGTAACGGAGATCTATTGCAATTTGCGGAGTTATCCCAGGGATCAGCTTCTCCTTGTAATTCTAGGCCACATTTAAAAGTTTCCTTAAATACTACTACCACCTCTACTACTACGACTGCTACTATGCCGATGCTCATCTGACTGGTTTAAGGGGTACTGTGGATATTCCAAAATGAATGTTCCAAAAGACCCTGCCAGGCAGTGTGGTATTGCGAAGTCTGAATACTCTTGGAACAGCAACGAAACGGTTTAATGACGAATAATGAGAAAGGAATGAGTGTATAGGTATTCTCGAAAAAGCAATTCTCTAAGATGTCCAGATGAATTAACAAAAGGTGTTAAATGGAGAAAAAAAAAGCCGTAAATCCCTAAATAGAGGCTCTCATACAGAATTAAAGTGGATGTAGTTTACTTTTGATTAGTCATAAGGAATTAAGGTCCTGCCTTTTACATGATTTGTCAAAACTTTCAGAACACTTGAAGCCCAAATGGGGAATCTTTTCCTGGCTGAGTGCTGAGCAGGCCAGTAAAATCCCTGTGATGAATCACACTTTAATACTCCTCTTAATGTTGTGCAGTAGTAATATGGAAAAAAATTAAAGTGAAGTTGCAGACCATATCCGGTCCCTGGGCAGCAGTATCCTTTACCATCACCTTAAAGAAAGGAGCAGGGTCTTGGAACACGTGCTACTAATAATAATGCAGATGATATGACTTAAACTTCTGTCTCTTCTTTCCTTCAGCCCTCACTGTCATTCCTGGCAATAGGCATCACCCACAACATACAAATACTTGTATGGATGAAGCTTCTGTAGCATGTGCTTTAGCTTCTAGTTCTAAATGTAGACTTGTGTTATTTTATTCACCTTTTTTTTAAATTTAGTTATATCGAATCTAGTAGTATCATAGAAGAGATACATGCAATCTATAGCCATTTTGTATTTAGACATGAAGACTGAGTAGACTGGGCAGAAGACTAGGTTGATCGATTAGTTGACTGTCCAGAGAAAAAAATGGGAGCAGGAATAGCATTTTCCACAATCCTCTCCCCTCCATCCTCTGTGTGCTTTCGAGAGTGATGAGGAAGCCTCTGGGATGCTGAGGTCAGAGAGCCCTGAGAAATTTTGTAAATGGTGGAGATGAAAAAGAATCGAACCCAATCTTGCATAACCTGTAGGTCTTAGGAAACTGATGCTTGTTAAATGCAAAGAAACTCCAGTGAGGATTAGATTGTATGTCCTCTCTAAAGTTGTTATGACTAAGGGTCGTAACAGCTGCCCAAGCATTTGTGAAGTCTTGAATAGATAAACCCTAAATTCTTACACAAAACATCTAATGCTTTCCTGGTGTTTGTAAAAGATTTCCTTGAGAAGTTGTATTTCAGCAAAAAGAATCTTAATTGGAAAACTCATCAGTCCTCAGCTTTCTGTGATATACATACCTCCAGTACCGTAATCCTGAAATCTTGCATTTTATACATTTCCTGTGACATACATATAAATTTCCAAAGACCGTATCATGACACAGTCACTGAAATGCAGACTTTCTTTCCTTTAGTCTGAGGTCCTCTAATTATTCTGTAATAAACAGGGTAAATTATGAAATCCTAAATTATGTCATGTTTCAAACTGGAGGAAGAGGTGAGCAATACACAAATAAAAGTATAGCAGTTCTTACATAAAACTACAAAGAGTAGGTAGAGTAATAAAAAAAAAAGTTGAGAGGTTATTACATCCATTGTAATACTGTTACCTTCTGGTGGGGGCAAAAAATTCATTATCTTGCAATATTCTGGCCTCATAGATTAAAGTCCTTCTATGACCTTCTGTGTAGTGTGTAATATATTAGAAGAAATGCGGGACCATTACAAACATAATAAGTGCATTATCCCAGCTTCAGCTGCTTGGTAAATTTTCTAAAATATGCATTTCATATTTTTGCAAGATACCTAGAAGTTTTTATGTTAGAGCATTGTAGCGTTAACGGTATTGCACCCTGAGATCAAGAGTGCAGAAGTTATGCTGTTATTAATACTGCAATGTAAATTAATTGAGGTGGAAGAAATATCTTAATAGATTTGGGACAGTTAATGCAAGAATTGGCACAGCGCCTGCATTTTCTCTTTGCAGGGACAGTAATTATAGGTCTGCTTTTCTCTTTTTCTCTAAATTTTAGGTGCTGTAGCATTCGTTCACTCGAGGCACTAATAAATCCTGTGAAGTCATTTGCAATCTGTGTAATGGTAAAAGGCATGAGGATTTCAGTAATACAGCTTTTATAAAAGATTGTCTTTTCAAGGAATTTCAAGTCAATAGCATCCCTGTATGAATAATGTTAACAGCAAATGCCATTAAACAGTATTACAACATAACTGTATTATTCTCTCAGAGCTCTTGCCATTTATCAAGCTCGAAGGCTCTTAGGAATTGCTCAAGTTATTTTCTATAAAAGTATGGGCTTTTTTCCAGAATGGTTTTATCTGGAGGGTTGAGTTTGGTTCTGCAGATGGTCTTTGCTGCTGTCCTGGTGCAACTTGCATGGAGGAGGGAAATACTAGCTCTGAATAGTGAGCGCATTTCAGAAATGCTAAGCAAAATAATGCTCAAAACGAAAAGCTGAAGAAAAGCCTGTGGTTTCAGAAGCTGTTAGGGAACTTGGCAGTGCATCAGATTTCAAGACATAGAGAAACACAAATATTTTATGAGACTTTTCTTCCATCTGAGTCCATATTTTCACTTATGCTGATCTTGTTTCCTGTTTTTATGAAACCTGTTCTTCCATTCCTGCAGGTGCAGAAATTCAATTTCTTCTTTAAGTTTTCCTTTAGAGATGATGTGCCTGATACCTGTAAGTAGAAAGGGACAAAGTTTCTCCCCCACAAAAATTTATTCACATATATTTTATTCATGCACATTCTACAGAACAAGGGAAGGAAACTGAGAATGGTTTATTTCTCCTAGTACAATTAGATATTTTTTTTCAGTTTTTGGCTTATGATGCTTCTCTATGACTCTACCATTGCGTTCCCTCTGGAAAAATGTTCTTTACAAAGTCAGTGTTAGTTGTTTACACTTTGAAAAGTGGCCTCCCAAATGTGGAATTACAGAGATTAGCATTGTGATCGCTGTAGTGCAGAAGGCACAATATTATTAAAATCCTCCGCTGAGAACTCATATGAACCAGCCTAATGAAAATTAGCAAAACTTTTTAAAAGAGATCTCTTCAGGCTGCATTATCTCCCACTTGCACACAGAAATCCCGCCTAACGACAAGAAGAGTCCCAGAACGTTGTTTCAAGAAAAGTTTTCAGATTGATTCTGTGGAGCCTCTCATCTTGGCTCATCTCATCGCCAGTCTCCTTTCATCAAAAGTTGTGCCTGAGCAAAGCTCAGCAGCTCTTTCTGGAGTGTAGCTAGGATGTGGAAAGCAATAAAAAAGATTGTAAGCAGAGCACAAAGACTTAAACACATAGTGTAATACGCATCTGACCATGCAATTCTTGCTCAGTGCAACAGACAGTGTGTTGAAGTGGGCAAAGGGCCGGTGGTCACACTGGCTCAGGGGGTTCTGGAGTCGATGGACTTGTGACCTGGTATGATAGTACTACTGTGTTGGGTTTTTTTCTTTTGACTTGAGAGCAGCAAGGAAAAAGTAGAGTCAGAAAACATTTGTTACGCTCTTTTACGTCGTTGCTCCAGTTCTACTTTGACTTTGGTTTTTGACAAAAAAAAACAAGAAAAAAATATTCACTGAGAATTTTGAGACTAGCCTATATGAGATAGAAGTCAGCCTTACCAGTATGCCTTGTCCTTCACTCTGTGCTGCACCTACTAATGCTTACTTCCTCACAAACTGCTAGTTTAACTAGTGACCAAAATATGGGTTCAGGTAATGGGATTACCTGACTATTTCCCTTTACAGCGACTTCTGTTGCTTCTTTTGAAAAATGCTACATGATTTCTGACTTCCACGTGCCATAGGAGAACCAGATCACCTTTTTTTATCCCATCCCCTGAACTTTTCTGAGTCTTGTCACCTTGTAGGGCAGTGGAGACAGTCAGGGTTACGTTGCAGAGAGCTGCCTCATCCTCTCTCTTTTACTCCTCTTCCAGTCTTCAAATTATCAAATGTAGTGGAGGAAAAGTGCTTCTGTCTCTTATTTGAGAAGTAGTGCCTCAGAGTGAAGTTGTGACTTGATTATAAACCTGAAGAAACTAATTTTGAATTCTGTGTGGTGAGATTTCAACTCTAGTATATTTTTTTAAAGCATTGTATATAAACAACAGGGGTGGTTTTGAAATCTCCTGTGCCTGCAAAGAAAGTCTGAGAGAAAAAGGAAAGAAGAGATGTAGCATTTTATGACTTCTGATTCCTTAATCCTGCTTTATGTCTGTACTATTTGGAACAGTTAAAAAATATCTGTAAAAACAATTACTGCATCATTGTTCATTAAAGTAGTCAGGAAAGGATTATAAAGTAGAAGGATTGCTCCTGTGACTGTTTCCAGTTCTCCAGCTCATTTGGAAATGATCTTTTGTAGGAAGGCAACACATTTGGGCAGAATGCTCAATGATTTAATCCAAAAAGAAATTATCTTCACATAATACGAAGAGTAGGGTGGAAAAGTAGTAATTGTTCCATCATTCCTTCATATATTTCATATGTCTATTTACAGAGAAATTTGATTTTCTGAAACTTTATCTTTGATGTCACTGAAGTTATGACTTATGTTGAGAAAACTGATAAAGCAATTATGTACTATTAACTCTATTTTCTAAAAGCCCTCAATAAAACCAGGTTTGTAGTCATAGGCCTTCTTTTAGAAGCAAAGCTCAAAATCTTTCTGGTTATTTAATGAAACAAAGAAGTCCTAAGAAATGTAATTCAGGTGAAGATGATGTAGACCTGGTCCTTTGGTTCCTCTATCTCATCTCTTTCTTTCAAATGTGATTAAGTATATTTGGGATTTGTCTTAATTTCAAGTATGTTTGACCCTAACTGTATCTATGCTCAGACAGTCAGCTATACTAATTAGACAACCGTATCTTGTTATTTTTTTACTGTGTTCATAAATTTTATTTCTTGCCTTTGGGTCTTCATGTATACGTTCTTTCCTAGCTTCTGGTGGTATAGAGGAAGAATGATAAATAACTTCACCTTTCCTTTTTAAACCTTGCCATAAAGATATAATAATTACATATAATTCATAAGCAAAAAGAGATTCAATTTGCATATGAATTGAAGACAGGCTGAGCGAGTTGGGGTTGTTCAGCCCAGAGAAGAGAAGGCTCCAGGGAGACCTTATAGCAGCCTGCAAGAAAGCTGGAGAGGGACTTTTTGCAAGGGCATGTAGTGATAGGACAAGGCGTAATGGCTTTAAACTGAAAGAGGGGAGATTTAGATTAGATATTAGGAAGAAATTCTTTACTGTGAGGGTGGTGAGGCACTGGAACAGATTGCCCAGAGAAGCTGTGGCTGCCCCATCCCTGGCAGTGTTCAAGGCCAGGTTGGATGGGGCTTGGAGCAACCTGGTCTGGTGGAAGGTGTCCCTGCCCATGGCAGGGGGGTTGGAACTGGATGGTCTTTAAGGTCCCTTCCAACCCAAACCATTCCGTGACTCTATGATTCTGATTCTATGATTCTATGAATGGACAGATGTTTTCTGTCACGTCATCATGAGAATATGGGAACTTAATTGAAATATGTCTCATGTTAGGCTGAGGCAATTGGAATAAATCTTAGCAAAATGTAATGAAGGGGGTCTGCTGGATGATCAAATGTTACAAAGTAATGTAATCATATAGCTTATAACAAGTATCATCAAGAAAATCATCAATATTAGTATTTCCAAGTTTTCTCTATAGCCTTCAACTGGCACACAGCAGTCAATATTCAACATCTCCTTACTGGGCAGTTGTTTGACCTTTCCCAAATTCTACATGTGCAGGCCACTGCACAGCTAAAATACAAAGTTCGTAACAGGCCATTTTTTGGATTCTGTAGTAACAGTAACATTCTGTGGTAACAACACTCAGGACATGTGGTTTTATTGTTTGATTTGGGATTTTTGATAGAAGAATGGGCTTTAAATTATGAGAGCAATTGACATTCCTGTATAACAATATGTTTTATCTGAATCTGTAGATAATCTCTCAAGTAGAAAAGCAAAGCAGCTGCCTTTTTGTTGTTGTTTCAAAGAAGAGCAGCACTGAAATCTATTGGGCTGCATATAGTATATATCAGTGATTAGTTCTTTGAAGATCTGGTTATTCTCAAGTTTTCTTGACTTCAGTCATGATGAAATTTCTCAGAATCCTGTAGGTGAGGTGATATCTGGGACAGCTATTTTGTAAATTATTAATAAAAAAGTCATGGAATACTGGAAAAAAAGGCAAACAACAATTGCTCTCGCCATTTTGCAAGAAGTTAATTAATTCTGTTGAATATGTAATTTGTTTAGAATCAGGTCACAATCTGTAAATGGTCTTCCATAAATATAAACTTCTTAGCATATCAACTCTTTTTGTGTTTAAAATTTTTCTGATCATTTCTGTAACCACTCTCGTCTTTCCCAGACCGTAAATCCCATTGCTTCCTTTTTCTCCTTTACCCTGACAGCATTTTTGCATACATAGATCTCCTCCTTCATTCTTTCAGTGAAGAGATTTCCATAAAATTTTTCCTTTGACAGTTTGAAAATGCCTAAATATACAGATTTTCCAATGCTTTGTAGAGATGATATTACTATTCCTACTCTACAGAAGGAAAGCATGTAGTATTGAGAACTGTGAGAATTTAAGGCATTTTCAGCATCTATGCAGTCTAATAATTTTGTCTACATTCTCTCTGTAGTGAATAGAGAAAGAAAGTCACATCCAGGAAGGTTTCTCCCAAAGCAGACAACTTTTGTCCGCTGCAGACATGTAAGATGAGTCCCACTTAAAAGAAGTAAATCATTGTATTACAACCAAACAAGGAAACATTTCCATCTTGAAAAGAGGGTACAGTGTATCAATAATTTATTTTTTGAAAAAAGTACCTGTTTTCAATGATTTTCCAAAAAAATAGTATGATAGTTAAATGATTATGCCATTATGTCATTGTTATTTAATGCCAGGTCATAATACAAAATACAAGCATAGAATAACTATCGAAACAAAATCTGTAGCATTTTGACACTGAATTTTGGCATTCATTTCATGAGGATATAAAAATACTTGTTTTCACTTTCATAAACAATTTTCAGATGTCAGCATTTCATATTTCAGGCAGTTCTATCGTTACATTTCTGTTCAAGGATATTACAATGAAACAAGCACTGTTTATTCCTCTTAGCTGGTTGGTTTGGTTTTATTTTTTTCCAAATGGGAAGCCTGCTGGAGTAAAAAGTTGCTTTGATTAGCTCAGAGGAAGATTTATGAGCATGCTTAATTTTTAAAGAGCTAACTTACTCTTGTACTCTTTCATAACTATTAGGCTTTGCCCAGGAGGTGAAAGATTGTTATGTAGCTATCATGAAGACACTATAAATATAGCATTGATTCTTGGGGTTCGCCGCTTGCAACTGTAAAAAGATTTCAGTTTTGTGCACTACATTAATAGTAATTTTTATTGAAGGAGTCTGTCCCAAGGGCACAAAATCCGGTGTTTTCTGTAACAGCGGAGAAAAATGCGAATCCCTGTGAAACCCTGAGAAATAAAGGAGATAGCTAACATTTTTTCTTTGTGTGTAGCTGCAAGGCTTGTAATTTCAGCATCTCAGCTTTTAGGAGAGTAAAGGTATGGTGAGTCGATCCAATGTAAAATACCTTTCAAAGTGTTTAGAGACTTCAGCTGCTGTCAGGTCTTGCATAGACACGTGTCTAACTCAAGGGTGATGGGTATGTTCACTCAGGGTTATTCTCTGTATTTCTAATTAAAAAGTGTTGATCGACTGTTGAAACACTTGTGACCAGATTAGTCTTCATTTTTGGAGGTCTGAGCATGCTGGAAGGGAAACAGGCACTAGCAAAGATTATGATCTTCTTTCCCCTGTGCTTGCATAAGCATAAATCATTAGTTAATTGTTTGTATTTTGCAGAGAAGCAGTAATACAACGTTGGCATAAATCAGGCACTGTACAAATTCATTGTAAATCAAGTTAATGGCTGGCCAGAAAATAGGATTTCATTGGGTTTGCCATTTTTCATTCTTTAGATAAACTAGGGAGGAAATAAGCCTGTCACAAACTTTAATAACAAGCTAATAGAAATTTAAGATCTGACGCTTTAATCTCTGGATGCATTATTGTCCATAAAGAATAGGCTGTGGTCTCACAAGTCTTTCAGTTTACAGCAAATGGTGTACATCAATACCAAGCGCTCACGATGTCTCAGTTCGGGGGGCGTTTTAGTAAAGGTTTTTCCTGGTGAGTAAAAACATAAGATTTTTTGTTTGCTCACCAGTTACAAACCTGGAAAGGCTGAATGTACGGAAGGGTGTTCTGCAGGGTAAAGAATGTGGTTTTGCGTCCTTCCATTTCAGCACTGAGAACTGAGCCACGCTTACTTACTCTCCTGTGGTTTGACTCCACTTAAGAGACCAACTTGTGACCTCAGGCAGAATCCCTGCCAGAAGGCTTGGAGCAAAACAAATTGTCCTCCGTCTAGCGCTGCGGCATTGTCCCTCAAGAGAAACACTTCTGAGGGCGTATCTGCAAAGGGACGCTGCTGTGCAGTGAAAAAACAACAAAAGCGCCATGCCGAGGGGCTTCCTTCTCTGGTGACCACCATGCGCTTGATATCACATTAACCGTGTCGTTATGTGAGAGTCCTTATGCCAGACCCCGGCGCTGCTCTCCGGGTGGGAAGTCAAAGCAGACGGCCTCAGGTCACCGCATGTAAACCATAACGTATATAGCGAAATATTCTGTCACAGACCAAAATGTAACTCTGTTTTTTTCCCGCTGGAGCAGAGGGTTAACGAGGATGTCTGCTTGACTTTTTCCACCCTTATTCCACCTCCGCGTTAGTCCTGTGTTACTTGCAACTACAGGATTTGGCCAGGGACATTTGTAATAGCTATTACCATTCATTAGTTGCTTGGGTTAGCCCCGCTTTCGCTGCTGAAAATCCTGAGAGCTCAAGGTACAGCGCCTGAGGCAGTATACACTGGCAGTAACAGAGGGAAAGAATTTTACCTGAGAACTTAATCATGTAGTGAAGAGCAATGGCACGCCAGTATGACACGACAAATCCGCGTGCTACTGCGATATGAGGTGGATGCAAATGATGATTATGTGCTTACAGAATGAAAATCGAAAACAGGTAAAAGAAGAAAGGTAAATGTGTACAATCCAGAACAAACATGGTTTCAAAGTTTCTAATCCGTTGTTTCATTAGTTTCTAATCCTGCTGGCTAGGTATGACTTTTTGGCTAGCTCAGCTGAATGACTTGCACATCTGTATGAGAACCTCTGCATAAACACAGATTCAAGGTTTATGGCCACAGGAATGCAACTGAGCTGTCAGGCTTTTATTATCTTAATAATAGAAATGTATTAAACTATATGAAGTTATGAGATTGATTGTACTTTTTTACCACAATTAAAATAAGGTAAAATTTAGATTCCCTAGCTACTTGGCACTAAAGCTGTTTCATCCACAACGAAAAGGTGAGAAAGCCCAGTTCATCTCTATCTTACATCTCCAATGTTTTCTGATCCTACAGCTTCAGCTTAATCTGACTAAAGCTAAGGTGGCCTAACCTATGTGTAATTTTGCTCAACTACTACTCACGCTCTAATATTTTTATCACCTACTATATCCTATATTTTTTTATGGTGAATATTATATACCCTGCTAAGGAGTTAGACTTAAATGGTTCTTATATACTTCTATGAAACCTACTTTTATTTTCAGTGGAAGTAAACCCATGGGTAATATGACTATAATAGATTAAATAACATTTTGGTAGTGATGTGAGGTTATGTTGTCTTCACAGTATGTACTTTAATACTTAACATTTATGTGAAGCAGGCAGGTCACTTTCAAATCGTACACACTCTGGAAGAAGAATAACTCTGGGTTATTTTTGTGCTTGTGTGGACTCTGCACACAGGAGCATGCACGCAGAGAACTGTGCATATTCAATATTGACATGTTTTTACATGGTCAGGGACCTTCCTTGGCCTTGAAGCAAATGGTACAAGCTGCCTACGTCCATATTACGCAGTGTTTGGCCTTGAGCATCCTCTGGACCTTACGTAGTGTCCCTGTGGACTTCAAACACTCCTGGGACTTGTCACTGATGCTTTCTGTCTTTCATGTAGCGGCTTGAGGGTGTCGTCTTAGAGAGTGCTAAAGCAAATCTGTGCTGGGGAGGTAAGGATGCCAACAGTTAAGCAGGATGGGTGATCGGGGACAAGAGCTTTTGCTTCGTGGAGTGGTTTTCTTTAGTAGTATAGTCATAGCTATTCATGCTTTTAAAAATATGTGCCTATTCCGTGTCTTTTTTTTCCATGGAGGTTTAATTTTAATATGTGTGTGTTAAGAGAACTGGAATTTTCTTTTCTTCCTTAAAGGCAGCTTCTTGTATAAAAAAGTTCATTGTGTGCACATGATTCTAAGTTTCTGGCGTTCTTCCTTGACTTCAGACAATTGTGGGTACTATTTTAAATAGAGCTGGTTGGGAAATAGACTTTCTGGTCTTTTCCCAGTTTGAGGTTTTTGATGGAGAGATTTCTTGTCTTGCATAAGGCGGGGGACACACGCACAAATCTTAACCTCACTATTTTTCACAGATCAGGAAATCAGCAGTATTTTATTTTGACATAATCCTCCACTGGGACATTCAAATGTTAAAAATAAAATAATCTCCTCTTGACCCCAAAACCACTCAGGGTCCTGGTGCCCTTGTACAACGGTTGCTTAGCCAAAATGATGTGGAACAAAAGGGCCTGGAAAACCTTGGAGCCGATGAGATAAAATGCCTGTGAGATCCAGCGTCCTGAATAAAATAGCTCTGTGAGGTAACCAGGCACTAAAAGCCCAGGCATTTTAGATCTCTGTCAGGCATATTGTCAAGGAACAAGAGAGAAGCCCAGGGAAACTTGGGTACCACCAGAAATGTCTCAAATTTGCATGTTCCCACAGGATGTTTTCATTTTTGTGATTCGGTTTCCCAGTGCAAAAATGTCACACTAGGAATAATTTTGACCTTAACTGATCTGTAATTTTCCTCCTTGTAAATGAAACACTTCTGTTGCAGTGCAGCCGGCTTAAAAAATGCCAAGAATGTTTCTGTGGTTCTACCTAAACCTTTTTCCACCTTCTCCATCTTCACCACCTTGTTCAGTATGCATGACGTGATATGGTAATAAATGTGCAGCTCCCCCATTCACATAATAGTTCATTGCCCTTGGGATTTAACAAGGGTAAAGGTACAAATAGTGGTATTCAGCTTCCTGAGCCTCATCAGTATTGCAAAGAAGTGTTGAAAAGTCACACTAGTTTTCACATTCTAATGATGCGTTCTGTCACATTCATACAGACAATCCACATCAGTATTATTACAGGGGTTTGGGTTTTTTTGGTCTATACTTATTTTTTTCTTTGTTATTCAACAGCCAGGATATTTTATTGAATTCTTCCCCTTTACTAAATGGTTGCTGCTTTGCACACTACTTGGTTCTGTCTCACGGTGAGTCTGTGGAAATTAGCTTCTGTGTTCTGTAGTAGATTAATACTGGGGTCATACTTCAATTTACAGGTATCTTACCATGCAGCTGGCTCTACTTATTTCAGTGGGCTTGATGGTAAAGCGAGGGCCACTGCCACAAGTGAAAAATGATGGCAGAAACAGGGGCAATAATATTTTAACCACACAGACTTGTATTTCAGGCAGCATTTTATTAATCTGAGTCAATGAAAATAGATTGGTAATACTCTGAGTGCCTTTAATTACTAGCCTTGATAGAATATAATCCTACAGGACTCAATACTCAAGTTGGATTTAACACTGGGGCAATCAATATTTTTTTTTTTTTTTTTAATGCGTAGCAGGGAGATAAGATGGGGAAGGCAAGGCTGGGGTGGGAGGAAGGATTGGTGCCTCTGCCTTGACAGCAGCAAAAACTCAGAGCAGCTTGTGGGGAGCAGGCATCTGCACCTGGGCAGGTCCGGGGCGAACACGACGGAGAGCAGCTTCCACCGAGTGAGAACGGTCCTTGGGAATTAGTTAGACTAGAGGTTTCTGAGGCTTTTTTTTTTTTTTTTAATTAAGTACTAACATATGGCTCTTCAAAACATCTGGTCCTGCTGGAAGAAAAGAGATACCGTTCAGGCACTTTCCAGTTTGCACCTGACACTTTAGTTTTACAGGGAGCCTCCTTCACTGAAGGAGCGCTTGTCTGAACCTTCCCAGGAGAAATTATACCGGTCTATCACACCACATAGAGAGTTTTACACTTCTTCTTATCAGGCACACGTTTCATTTGAATTCCTCTTCACTAGTAATGCAGTTGTCAGATGAACTCGTCAGCTGCTTACTTATAGAGACCTTCAGCTTAAAAATCTCAGGAATCCTTATGCAGTAAATCAATATCCCTCTGGACAGGTGAATGATAGGAAGGAAGAAGATGTGATCATAAGTAGCCAATGTTTTCTTTGCAGAAATATGCACAAAGTGTATTACTCTATTTCTCAAGTTATTTTTACGAAGATGACACTTAATCCATTGACTCTCCAACTTTTCTATTTATTTCATACAGTTTTCATTGTAACTTAACTACTGCCCCCTTTATGGCCTTAATTCATTCTTCCTTTGTTATTACAAGATATAAAAGTAAAAAGAATGAACATTCACTCTTAATTTTTAAGATTTAGGGGTCTGAGGCTTCACTTTCCTGTTCATTAAGCATCTTTTTTTCCTTGGTTCTTCTTTTAAAACTTCTACATCGTATGCATCTTAAAAAAATGAACAACGGTCTCTGGCTTGAGGTAGAGTCATCTGAGCTTACAGCAAGTGGGTGATTGTTTGACTTTTAGCAGTACAACTGACATCTGCTAAGCTGCTAGATTAATCACAGCTGAGTATGTGCTAGGGCTGCCTTTACGGTATATTCCAGACCTTCTGCTGTACTTAAGAGTGGTAATCTAAATTCAAATGGGAGATCTGTCAACTAAACAGCTTCTCAGATAATAAAAGGCATGTAAGGTGTTTACTAATGGGATCTCAGTAATATGGGACTGTTTTGTTTCTAGTCACGCATGAGACAGAAGAGGCACAACACTGCGGTCTTTCAGAAGGCTGTAACATCCATTTTATCTGGTAATGTAACACTTCGCCTGAAACTGCCCCAAACATGTGGAAAGAGAAATTTCCATTTAGCTGAGATCTTGCTACTTATATCTGGGCTATTAAAGATTAAATATAAACAAAGTGTGAATAAAACCAACCTGCACAGGAGTAGACAAGAAATAAATTCATACATATTCTAGATATTCAGAGCCTAAATTAAAAGAAAAAAAAGATTGAGCAAACACTCCTATGATGAATGGAGCTTTCCCTACCTGGCAAACACTGAAGTATATGCATTTTTTTATTCCTGTTAGCAATCCCATTGAACATGCTAAAAGGTTGGATAGAAGTCTGTAAAACACTGCATATAAGCCATTGCCTTGCACAGAAAACAGAATGAGTATTGCCACTATTTTCTGATCGTAGCTGTCCTTAAACACCAGTAGTGCTCTGTTCTGATGCCTTCGGTAGGAGCTGGGCCTTTAAAAACACCTATCCCTGGGAAAGTTCACTCAGCTGATTCACCTGGATATCGCTTTCTAGTTTCTCTATTGGTATGACTTGCAAGCGCTCACTAAAAGCCTTTAAAGACCTTACCTGATACTTTCTCTGGCTTGCTGAGCAAGTTCAGGATATTAGTTCAATCTAAATGCCAAGTTGAAAGAACTGACCTTCACATTGTTTCAACCTGGCCTTTCTGCATCAATCTTTATGCTCTTTATGAAGAAAATTTGTAACTGTGATTGGCAATCTGGCCTTTTATTAATTGCACGCTATTCGTGGGAGCCTTTGCTTTTTGCGTGGTTTTTTTTTCACTATTCAGTAGTGAAAAAGCTCTTCTGCCCTTCTCATGCTTCCGTGCCTCAGGATGGTCAAGGCTCAGTAGGTGCTTAGTCATGTCAACCTGGCACATTTTGAATTTTCTCAATATAAAACTAAATGGATTTGCTTTGAGCTCCATTGCTTGCTGAGTAAGTTCAGGATGTTAATTCAGTCTAAATGTCAAGTTCAAAGAAATACGATTCCAGCCTGCTGAATCATCTTGTTAACTCAGTATTCTTTTTACTTTGACCTTTCCTTAGGGAGGTGCATGTATTGCTCGATTAGTTTCGGTCTTTCCAGAAGAATGGTGGAATTTTACAAGACTACATCATCCTTTTGTCTCTGAGGTGATAAAATTCACACTGGACAGGCTTCATACTGACTCTGACTATATCCATCCCTACTTACTGATTGCATTCTGAAGGATTCTTCTGTCACAAAACTCGTAAATGAAAGCGTTGCACAAAAGTGAGCTGAATTTGCAATATCCATGTTTAATAAATACTGACTGGAAGGGGCCTGGGCTTATTAGTGAATCATTGCTAGAGTAGTTTGTATCTTGGTACTAACTGTCCCAGACGTGTGTTGGACCCTTTGAAATTGGAACTGGAAGGAAATCTAGAGAATTATTTAAAATACCTGTGTTGCTTTTCCAGGATGTAATTGTCAAAACCAGCATATCTAGAGCAAAAGTAGGATGTAAAAGAATATCATACTAGTGCCAACCTCCTCTCTGGAAGATAAAGGACATGTTTTGCTATTGGGAGTACTACTAATTTGCAGACTGAGAAAGTGAAACACGGATCTGATCACTTGCCACGTGCAGGGACGCAGAATGTCCATCCTCAGCGTGTGACAACCCCAGTGGTTCTGTTACAGCCCCCTTTAGCAGATGTGAAACCAAACAGTTATTATAGTAAATATCCATGGAGATCATCAGCTGGGAAATGAGTGCAGCTGATTAGAAAAGCAAGGGACGATGGCCAATGATGATTGTCTGAAGCAGAAAACTTGGGAATGAGGGGAATGAGTAGCTTTGGCAATGGTGTCACAGATCAAGGTGGGGTGGTCAACACCGGCCACGGTGCTGCTGGAGGAGAAGAACAGAGTTTGCAAGGTCTGCGAGGGCTGTAGGTGCTAACAGCACCTACGGTGCGGTTATTCGTGCAGAGAAAAGTAACTGTAGCATATATCACACATATAGGTACCTATATGATGAAGGGCTCTCAGTTTTCACTCTTCAAAGAGATCGTGGAGTCCGTTTGAGTAATTTCATGAAAAATTCAGTTCTCTGGTCAGGAAAATCAAAAGAATAAATGAAATGGTAGAAAGTACTAGGAAAGGGATTGAGAGAAGTATCCCCAATGTTGTTATATCATTGTATAAGCCTGAATCTTGCAAGGAATTTTGGTCACCTATTTGAAAAGGATACAGAAGAAACAGAAAAGGCACAAAAAAGGGTAAGAAGTGCAACCAGAGATACAGAAGTAGCTTTCAAGGAGAGATTAAACAGTGAGAGAAACATCCTTAGAAACCACCGTTCAAACATTATCATCTTTCAGTTGTGGTGCTACATTTCAGAGTAGTTCCTCATTTTGACTCTTTCTCCTTCATTCTGGTGCTTGTGACATAGTCGTACACATAAAGAGGAATTGCTAGGAAATACAAGAAGAAAAGGTTGCTCATTAAGCTAAAATAGCTGCTATGAAAAACTAGAGGTTTTTATGAGCTGTGGTACACTGATAATCCTGCTGGACAGGCTAGGTGTCAAACTCTGCTATAGAAGTAAATAAAGGCTTTGTCATGTACATAGATTTTTGGTGATAAGATTCACTAATCTCACTCACCTTGCAGGTTAAATAATAGCAATTAACCAGTATTTATAATTAGCTGTATTTGTGATTCTAAACATGATCACTTCACTTAAGCTGTCTTCAGTTTCTGAAAGGTAACCTGGAAAAGAAAACAAAGCTCAAGAAGCTCTGTTTCTGTCTTTATTTTGAAAATGTTTTGTTGGGTTTTTTTTTTCTCACTTCATATTCATGGCATTGGATACCATGTCCTGTATGAAATCCTTTAGTCTTGGCATTTTCTATGACTAACTGGAAAATTACAACACTGCTAAGTAGCAATGTGATTCCAGATTAAATATAATGGAAAACAGTATTTATTTGCTCAAACTCACTATTTATTTTATAATTGGTTCTTTGTGACCAAGCCTAGTTATTAAAATTTTTAGGAGAAGAGATTTGTCTGTGAAGGATTTAATGCACTGACCCTTTCATCTCAGCAGAGAAAATTCATTCCAAAATGAATTTAGACAACTGATTAGGGAAATGGCAGAATTGTGGCTTAGCATTTCCTTTATCTTTAAAGTAAAACCTATGATTAATTTTTCAGACCTTTTAAATAAAAAATCGACAAGCAAAAAGGATACAGACTCATATTGCTACGTTGCTTCTTTTTCAGTATGCCCTTTGTAGAGGAAAGGATAACAGGCATAGCTGCTGTTGAGGAACTGATCACTGAGCTGGCCAGTCACTTAATCACTGAGAATAACTAATTGGGACCAAAAAGAAATAATTTTTTTGAAAGAAAAGCCTAGGAAGAGACACTCAGCTTCTTCAAGCTGAAACCTCAGACTCCAAGACTATAATATGATCCAAGCTGGGAAGCACCCTGGCCCCTATACAGTCCCACTGAATTCCCTGTGTATATGGATAATGTTTCAGAAGCAGGGCATCAGCTCTGAATTTCCATCTATACCTCCATAAGTGAGTCCTTCATTCCCCTTCCCTTTTCCTTTTCCTTTCCCTTTTTTCCTCCTTTCCCCTTCCTCCCCCTTTATTTTCCCATCCTCTTCATCCTCTCCTCTCCTTCTCCCTCCTCTTTCCTGTTCATGTTAGTGTCAGCCAACAAAAAGCTGGCTGATAGCAATTGTTTTCATCTAATTTCATACACACATTAAGGCATAGCTACCTGATCATGTTTGCTGACTGAATCATTCTAATGGCACGATATCTTTAACCCCTATTATTTTAGCTTCCTCCCGAACAAAACCTGCAGCTGTATGAACTGACACCTTCTTAGATACAGTCAGTGGTCTCACCAGCAGAAGACCAGTGTGTTATCTGCTAAACTGCCATTTCGCTCTTACAGGATTTTAACCAACACACAGAAATATTAAAATATGCTAAAGAATAGCTGTCATCTAGTTTTAATTCATAAAAGTCTGCTACTGCACCCTTATGTCTGTTCCCTCAGGGGATGTGAGAATGCGTGGCAAATAGCTTAAATGAACCATTACATTGTGGTAGCAATTCTTCTGCTTGGATACAAAATTTGGAATCCGTATTGATTGTTTTCAGTTGCCATCAATACTGTGTTATTCTCCTTGTTCCCCTATAACCCACAAATCTGTGCTACCTGCAGAAATCATTTATAAAAGTGCTACCTTTTGTACAACAGCAGAGTAATAACAATATAGTAATGCACTTGCTATCCTCCTCCCCCTCCACAATCTACAAACAAATTTGAGGGAAAACCAATGTTATTTAGAACTAAAGTTCCAATAACAGCTATCTTATATCCCAGTCATCTTCTAAGAGGATACTTTAGTCTTTTTCTTAGTGAAATTGTTTCTTTGCCATAATAATGCTAATTTACAAGCTCAGAGCACTTGGAGCTGTCAAGATTCAAAAGAATGAGTAGTATCAAAGCCAATATAACGCGATGGGCTATTGGTGTTTTTCACTGTTTTCTTCCAAAGTGAGTGTGCCTCTCAGAAACAAGTCGTCTCCTACGTTTTACTTCACATATGATTACGGTTCAAAGATAAAATTGAAATGGAGTTTGCCAACTAACCAATTTTTGCAAAGTTGCACATTTTACTTTTAACGTATAATGTATTTCTCTTCCTTAGCAACACCATAATTCAGCATCAGTATTCTTTACAATTGTGCTGCTGCACTATGTATCGCGGTCTTTCTGCAGAGAAAAGACAAGGATTGATCTAAGTGTGGCGAAGTTAACACAGCTCATCACTTTTACAAATGCTTGGCTCTCTCCTAGAAATGCCAGTAGGTCTCTAGCTGGGCTATTAGTGCTATAAAACTGCCACTTCTTCCCTAAGTGATGTTGGTGTCTCTACAGAAATCACTGACCTGCCTTAAAGCAAGCTTGGTGAACTTTGTTTCAGTGAAGACCAGTGGTGGCCTGTTGCAAAGTCAGCTGCAAATATTCTGTAGGTACCCCCTTCTCGGATGAATGCTCTGTGCTATCGGCAATTTTAACAATTACCTGGCGTTTATAGGCTTAGTAGCTGCCTAACCTCATGTTCAAGGTAGTTACACAAAAATGCCTTTGAGAGGAAAGAAAATGTCTTTCAGAAGTCTGTTTTTGTCTGTCCTCCTCATATGTGTCCGCAAGATGAAATAATTGTGGCTATTGCCTTCAGAGAAGGATTAATTTATTTCCTTGATGTCAATAGCATACACGTAAAAAATGTAATTCTAGGAACAACTAAGTATATAGAGATGGTGAAGTAAATATTCAACTCAGGAGTGCCTCTTCAGCACAAAGTGACACATGTAACGTCTGTTAGTCTTGAATACAAGTAGATGGTGGAAAGGGATTCATCTTAAAGATCCAGAAAAATCTTAGTCATCAATAACTGAAGTGTTCATAAGCTCTAGCTTAATTTTTTCGTACAAACGTAGTAAGGCAAAGTCTGCAACGGGACCGTTGTCCTCTGTGCTGAATTCTGTATGCAGTTCCCCTGGTCTTCCCCCTGGAGCACGTGGGTGCCGCACCAGTGGTCCATCGCCCTGATATTCCACAGTGACTACGGCAGATGTTGTCTGGGAAGTGTGTGAAAACTGCCCCGTCTCTGCAGCTCATTCCCCTCCGGTTCCCCAACATCCACTAACATATTTCTTTGGTCTGATACTTCTTGCATTTTTACCACAAATTGATCTAGATCCTCTAATATATCTGCTACAAAGAATTTACAGGATCTTCTCAGCATCTTTGGCAGAGAAGACTGATGCAAGGAATTCATGACACTTCTGTCCTAGAGCCTTCTCAGCCCTGAGTACATCTTTTATTATTGATCTTTGCATGATCCCACCAGTTTTCTATCTGGCTTCCCATTTTTCTCATATTCATAGAACTTCTTAATGCTTAGCCTGTTCACATAGTTTTTAAAAAGAGAGCTGGAAATGATATCCACTCATGACAAGAAAGAGCAATCTTACCAGTTATGGAAAATAAAGATTTATAAGAGAAGACCATCTTTGCTATCCAGCAGTCTGAGCATTTACTGCAGAAATGTCAGCCAGGGAGTTTGGTTTCCCAAAGAGAACCTGGACATTTTCAACTACCTCCTTTTTATAGATACCCCATTAAGTCACAGTTGGGCCACACTAAACAAGAGGTAGAGGGGTTTTTTCCATCTTAAAGTTTGTTCTTTCTCTCACTACTCTAAAAAAGGTTTCTGTCCCCTTGCAGTTGAATGTTCTGGGTCAGAACTGCCAACATGGGTTGGTCGAAATGAACTGTACTCATTTTCATTTTGACAGGTTACCTGGTCTAGTGGGTAGAAGGGAAAGGATAGTTGTGATATAACTCAAGTTCTTGATACATGATATGCTCTTAGCAACTAGGGAAATACTGTCTTAAAGGAGTCCCTGTAAGGTGCCCATGTCATGGAGCTCTGTCAAGTGCTTTCAGCATTTTCATTACCAATTTGGACGATGGAGTAGGAAGCTATGCCTAAAACTGTCAGTGAACATCAGCATTGGTCAAGGCAAGTGCAGAGGTTTGCTTAGATGGGAGAAATCATACAGGATGGATAAACACAGGTTGGGAATCAGTACAGTCTAAAGGATCCAATTTGAGTAGCAAGTCACAATATGTGGGTTTGGGAACACGGGACCTTTGCAAACAGAATAGATCTTCTGGTTGGACAGGTGAGCAGAGACGTGGAACACACGACCTCAGGTGTGCTCTGTTCTGTGTGCTGGTTTTGTTAAACCAAGGTGCGTAAATATTGAGAACAGACACGTGAACAGTTTTCAAATGTAAAAACACCACTACTAAAGAAAACCAGTTGTGACTAATTGTGCTTGCACGCCCTTACAATAATGGAAGGACAAAAGGAAACAATTTCTAGAAATGAAGGGTTAGGCCAGATGCTACTGCAAGGTTTGTAAGGATGCAAGTATTGAAATCATGGAGCAGGTTATTCAGGGATATGAAATACCTTTCTGTTAGACAGTGACAGGCTGCTCGAGGAGTACTTGTCCTGCATTTAGGGCGTACTGGGGAAGGAGGGGTGATGGACACCGCCAAATCTCTTATGAACCCTTCCAGCCTTCTGGCTGTGTGATTTTAAATGCATTAAAATTCATGGCATTCCCAACATTTATTTGCAAAGATTGTAAAACAAATTCATCAAGGTAACAGGAAATTTGCAGTACTAGAGTAGTTTATGGCCATATGAAAATTAAATGGTAGAAAAAGCAGAGAAATTCAGTCCTTTGCCTCTGCCAGCTGCTATTTATTTTAATGTGCATCTGACAAAATAAAATAAACTTTCAGAATGCCAGATTTGTGACTATGTAACAACAGCTATAACCCAAAATTTTGCAGAAAGAGCTGACTCTCTCACGTTTGGCATTTGTTTTCCATTAGTTAGACTTTATGACATATTTATTATACTTTGTCATACATATTTCAGTGTTTCTGTTGCATTAGAAAACAGGTATTTCCTTTTCTTTTCAAATAATATATCCAACTGTAGAAAGTAGACAAAGGACAAAATGTGGCTTAATCTGGAGTTGAAAAATCATGTCCACTGGTAAAAATATAATTCAGAGACATTTTACTAGAAAACCCATACATCTATGTGTTTTGTCATACTCCTTTGCTCTATTTTGTAATGATGTTTCTGACTGCAGGGAGGGCAGCTAGATGGCTCCACTTTAAGTCATGATTCTGTGTAAAACTGAAAAAAAGCAAAATATGGCATTTATATCCCCCTTCACCCATATGTATCTATAACTTACAAGTTTTCATGCATCATTTTTTCCACAGACTCCATCAGACAGGATACGTGGGGTAGAAATTGAAAGTCTTTCAGCAAGCCCAGCCTTTTAAGTTGAAAGCATTTGGAAAACTAGAATGCTTTGACCCATACAAGAAAGCATCTTATTTTTGTTGACCTTGTTCATAATTCTAACAAGGAATAGTCTTTAAAATCCAGCTCCGCATCTTTTCTGTATTTCGTAGGAGCCGTAGTCTGTTTTTACCCATGTCGTACCGTATATCGCAAGCTTATGGTAAATGCTGGATCTCGCATGTCTCCAGATCAACTGGGCATGGGTGGACTCTGGTCACTGCTTTTAGATTTGGCACTCCAGGACTTGTTTCTCGGATCCCTTTCTTTCCATGCCCTATTGCTGCCCTCCATCTGCCTTAGGCTATATCCGACACCTTCAAAATCCTTCCCATCGTTTAAACCTGTTTTTCTGGTGGCGTCTTGTCCCTTGCGGGGGTAGCGTGTCTTAAAAATCTTGTAAAAGCTGTTGAAGTTTATGGATCTCTGCAAATAGTGAAGCTTGCCTTTCTGAAGGCCTGGGGATCATGAGTGTTGCAGGCTTGGAGAAGTCACTCCCACCCAAAATTTCCTGCGTTTTGTTTTCATGTGGGGTGACGGCCGGCTGCCCGCGGTGAACAGGATTCTCTCCTCTTAGAGAAGGTTTCTGGCAGTGTGTTTTTATTCAGACTGAGAGGGTTAACAGGCTCGCTACCTTCCCTTTTTGGTGGGCCCTGATGGGAAGAAGAAGAATGCTGCTGCATGGAGGTGGCCCTCAAAGTAGTGTTAGAGGGACAGGCAGAGCAGATGTTCCCAGACTAAAGCCATGATCGTTCTCCTACAAGGGTGCAAATGCCATTAGGAAAAGCAGCATTATGAAGGCAGAGCCTGTAGCACCAGACTAGGAAAACCTCTATGGAGGAATCACTAGAAGAGGCCACATAATACACACTTTCTCCATGTCTAATCATGTATTCTTGCCTTACCTATTCCCTGATCTGTTCCTCACAGTTTTTTATTCGCTCTTCCCCTTGTAGCATCAAATCTGGTCTAATATTATGAATATCCCAATTCCAGCATCAGTTTTTTTATTTTGCAGGGACAGAAATTAAACTTTTAACTAGAAAAAAGAATTGTTTGTTGTTGTTGGTTTAAATAACTGTATGTATTCTAGGTAGATCTAAGAATCAGCCAAAGTACCTCGTACTCTGATTATTTGGAGTAGCTACTGACGGTACAGCTTCTGAACTCACAAGGCAGGAACACTTAGCAGTTTATTGAACAGGGTTTTTTCATAAAACACGTTGGTTTTACTTGTATAGGAGCCTCTTAATGAATAATAACTCAAGAACTGAAAACTACTTTTCCATATTTGTTATACCTGTACCATCTTTATCAACAATAAACAGGTTTGGGGCCATCTCTATACATGCAATTCTGCCATACCTATATCCAATATAGCATCAGCTTGTGCAAACTGACCTGACGCAGAGAAATATTTGTAATGTACTATATAACCCTAACTCTCTTAAAAACCAAGTGCCTCCTCACCGTGCTGTCTGTGTGCTTGCAGCTTAGGTATATCTGGCAGGCGGTGGGACTGTTTTGTATTCACGTGCACACCATGTTCTGGAAACTCTGCCCTCCTCACCCATCTAATGGGTAGGGAGTTTGGGGAGAGGTTTACAAAGTATTTAGTATGGGCTTCAGTCTTGTTTAGTTCTGGATTATTTTGTGTTTAATCACAAGCACAAATGGCTGCGCAGTGAAAGACTGCCTTACAGGGTAAAGTATGGAACTCATAAAATTGCAACGGTTTGGTTCTGCTTATCTTGCCTTTTTAGTAATCTAAAACAAATATGAAATTTTACGGCAGTTTAAGTTTCCTAACGTGAAGTCTTAAAATGATACATAATTTATAGAGGACTGTCTGTAATACACAAGCTACTGAAAAGGAATTTATCTTCATTTTCCATGAGCTAAGATAAATGTTTATAAACATCCAGGCTGGGTACAACTCACTAAACCAATTTCCCCTTGCTTACCCTCTCTGGCATATCAGAGTGAGGGCTAGAGAGACCTAACTTCTTCAGGTGGAATGCAATCCTGGGTACACAATCTCCCAAAGGAAAAAAAATATGTACACCTGAGCATCAGTCTTACGGCTTAAATGTAATTCATCTGACTTAGCAGTTTACATAAATTTCTCCCTCCTACTTGTCATTCTGTGTTGAAAAAAGGACGGTGTGCTGTAAAGCGAGATTAAAATTCAGAGAGGAGGATTGGAGACCTCCAGACTTTGCAGGGTTGGGTTTGTTTTTGTTTGGTTTGTTTTTTACTGAATACACCTGTGCTATGGTAAGTGTATAATAATTTGAGGGAAAGTATGAGTATGGAGGAGAATGTTTTCAGGCCAGTTTCAGCATAATTGCTCTATTTTTAAAGATGCCAGTGAGACGAGAGTTTTGAAACCACTTTGGATTTATATTCTATGTCAGGTCTACAGAATTTGACAGGCAGATCCCAGCACTTATATTAGGCTTATTTAAATATAAATAGCTACATGTCAAAGGCATACCCACATGTCCTTAATGATGCCTTACAATATCTTATATGTCAGTAGAAATTTGCAGGGGGTGGGAGGGGATCCCTCAGTAAAGCGTGGGAAAGCTTGACCTCTTCCCAGGAAAAGGGGTAATTGTGGTTAGGTGCTGAAAGACTGCTGATGCCTGAGAGATTTTAGCACCTAATTTCACTGCAAGGAGAGCAGCTACCGATCCAAAGGAACACAAAGCTCTAGTTCTCACTCACATGCGCTAGCCTGGTGAAAAGTAGTGTTAAATGTGAGTGAGAGCTTTATACACACATCTAAAAATGAATCTAGGGGAATACCCAAGCTCCATTTTTAAGGAAAGCATTATCCTGGCATCATTTTTATTTTTTTAATTCATACCCCAGATTCAGAGGAAGTATTAGTATTTAGTGTAGAAAAGGTTGTTGTTAATCTAATTCAAGAGGTGAAGAGGGCAGTGAGTCATACTTGCATCACAGATTTCTTCTCCAACCTTGGATGACTTCAGTGTAAGACTTTTCACACAATTAAGGACATATGTATGTGTGTGTATATTATATAATGTGTAGTGTGTGTGTATATATCATATATAGTGTATGTATACATATATATAGCATGTATAGCATGTGGTGTGTACACGTTTTTTCAATATATACATATATATATATATTCATACATACACTGCTTTTTTCAGTGAGAAGGGAGAGGTCATAAACCAAACTGCAAATACACCTGAAGGGTGGGGAGAAGGTTCTAACGTGTTCTGATTCCAGCTGAATAAGTTTTCCAATCTCAGCTGACATTTGCTCTGACTCATATTTATTGTCCTCGCCAATTACAACACCCAGGCTGTTATTTCCTGCTTTAGCTGTATAAGTGTTCCAGTCTTTTGAATTATTATTTTTTGTCACCTTTGTTTGAAAATGCTTTTCCTTTAGATGCGGGCCAATGTGCGCTCCATTTCCTATATAGATGGTAGCATTTTATTGCTTAGCATCAAGAAGTAACTTTGAAACCTGGAAAGAAATTTTACACCTGTCAGTTCATCTCGTTTTGAAGCGTTCAACCATATTAGTGATTTTGCAGATATACATTCTGTGTGGTGCTGTCTCTGGAAGAAAGTACATGGAAACCAAGAAGGAATTAATGCCTGATATTTCCCCCTTCTGCTCCAGAAATTCTTCAATGCAAAATATGCTGAAGTCAGCTTTGAAAAACAGAAATGTGTTTTCATTTTTCCTTTCCTTTAACTTCAGCTGGGCTGTTAGGTCAGTCAAAGCCATTGCAAAAGTTATTAAAACAAAAAAACCCAACCCAAACCCAGAAGTTAGTTGTTGGAAAAGTAAATTTGTTAAAGATATAATTTGTTGGCAAGCTTTTTAAAAAGAGGAGTCTTAAACTAAGTCACCGGCTTGATTTTCTGAAAGTGATCTCAGCACCTTCCACCTTTATAATAGCAAGTTGTGTTGCAAAGCAGCAACATATGGAGTAATATTCTTGTGCGTTATCTTTACAGAACTAGCTGCATTTTCATTCTGTTATTGGACAGTATCCTTCAGACCTTCAGTTTTTCTCTCCCCAAGGCGGAATTCCTCAGTTTCACCCTCACAGATGAACCCAGTATTATGTGCCATTCTCAGTCCTGACTTGGTTCAGCAGCTACTGAATCTCCTTCAGGAAGCCGTGTTGTATTTGCTGACAAAACATCCCTTTTATCACCTAATTCTGGTTTAATTCAACTGTGCAACAAAATCTGCTGTTTTGTGAAATACCTACTCCACACCATTACAATAAAAGCAGCCTACGCTCTTGTTGATAGGTCTTGCCATGAAAATCCTGTAACCATGGGATAGATAAATCTGGACACCAACAAACTTAGTTCCCCAGAACTTGTCCAGTGTCAGTCTTGTGCCAAGTCTCCAATTTTCCTCCTGTCCCCCTGAAAAAACACATAATTTTCTCTGTTTTTAATGCTTGTTTTGGCAATGTTGTCACTTTCTGGACATATACTAGTGTAAAATCCCAGGTTTACTGGGTAGTATGCAGTGGGAATAGGAGTAGCTTCCTCTCTGTCCCCTTCCTGCTCTTTTCTGGGTGAGATTCAGTTTGCATAACCTTAGTCACCAAAAGATTAGGCCAAATTAGTCTTCTAGGCTTCTTCTGCAGTCAAAAGGAGGACAGTGGATCTGCTCAAGCCTTGTAGTTCTTGCTGCCAGGTGCCTGACAGTGGCAGTCTGGATGCTCAGCACCGGGTGAAAAAGGATTCTGGCTTTTTGGCCATCAGAATATGTACCAAAACCTCCTTCTTCCCTGAAAAAGGTGCAGATAGACCTTCATCCAGGTAACTGCAACACCATCTACAGCCTGGGACTGACTTTCAGCTACTTTGAATGAAAGGACCAGAAAAAAATAGTATTTGCTATCAGAGAAGACCCGTCAACTTTCAGTTCTTCCAGGGCTCTCAACTTTTGATTCTAACCTCTACGTAGGGGCCATTGCACCTTTCACAATCCCCAGAATGAGAGCCAGCTTGATTCAATGGTTTTTCAGGCCAAAACAGGAGTCTTCCTTGATCAAGGAGGACTCATCCCCTTTGTAGTGCATGCTGGAAGCCGTGTAGTGAATCCAGCTTTAAAGCTTTGAAGTTTCTTTATCATCCATAGGATATAATCTGGTTTTAGGCTAATTCAGGCCAACATGTTTTTTCTGAGCCCATTGACAGGGCTGTCAGTTGGTGTGAGTCAAGGCCAGTTATAACATGCTCACTTGAACTGGACTTAGACAAGCAATCAAATACAAGCAAGTAATACAGTTTGTGATTGCTATCAGTTTGGGAAAATTAGACCTGATGGCTTCAAGGGAATGGCTTACTATCTATTACAGCCTCCCAAAGTGTCTAGGGAATTTGTAAAATAGGCTAAGTCATGTTAGACACAAGAAATTCCAACCACCTTAATATTTTATAGCAGACAGTTTCTTTTGATCATCTTTTTGATAGAAAATTAATTAGAATTTAAATAACTTTGGGCATAACATTTGATGCTTCTTGCATCCCCGGGTTTTTTCAACTAACTGTATCTTCCAGATAGCAAACACACTTCACTGCCCTTTCAGTTTCCATTTTCCACATATCTTATTTTCTGCGCATCTTTGATTTGTTTCAGGCAGGTAAGTGCCATAGAAGTGTCACTGCCAATATCAGAGATAGCAGCTCTCTGCAGTCCCACTATTACTGAAGGACATACATATGAATAACATTTTTGGGAAGTGTGTATCAACATATACAATAAATCTGCTTAAATGAGCTGCCAGGGCTGGTGGCTCTTCAGTGTTATGGTGATTCTATTTCACCTCAGAAGCACTTTTTTTTTCTTTATCGGGCATAGGTTTTAACAGTTCCCAAGTGCTTTACTTGCTGCTGTCGTACCTTTGGCCCGTTCAATGAGTCAGTCCCTTTGCATGAGTTGTTGTTTGGCGTGGGCTCCTTACGGCGTGCCGGAGGCAGACCGCTTCTCCTGGCCCTCTACCTCCCATCCCAGAAAGAGCAGCCCCAGCTGCTGGGGACAGTCCGTCCGTCTGTCCGTCCCGGCTGCTGTAGAAGTAG
This sequence comes from Buteo buteo, assembly GCF_964188355.1. Lineage (NCBI taxonomy): Eukaryota > Metazoa > Chordata > Aves > Accipitriformes > Accipitridae > Buteo > Buteo buteo. The sequence continues at coordinate 4,582,419 of NC_134195.1, read as the reverse complement.
GCACGCTTTGCCCGTCCTCCAGGTTGGTGCGATGCAAGACCTCCCGTGTCGGCGTTAGCCCAGCGCTGAGCCCAGGGCACGGGCTGGCTCGCGGGCAAGCTGAGCTCGTTACTCACGGCCGAGGGCGGTGAGCGCTCAGCTTTTGCACTGGAATGGGTTTGCGTCCTGCCAACTCTGTGCGTGAGAAGCCCACGGTCATGTTTTTGTAGCCGTTGTCCTTGCTGGGTACGTCTGTAGCTATAGAGACAAAAGAGATAGCCCCCACTTGGGGAAGGTAATGGGTATCTAATGTACTTCTCTTTCTAAAACCAAACTGTTAATGCAAACCGAATGATAGCTGTGTGTAGTACACCTTTAATTCTTTTGCGCACGCGGGTGCTAGAAAATCCACAGCGAGGAAAGAAGGTCAGGATAAAACATGAGTTGTATATGATGGAAGTGACACCGTGAGCTGCTTGTTTAGTGCATGGGAATGTGTTCACTGTGTAAGTCAAATTGCTGCTAAAAGCCCTTTAGCTAGTGCAGTGAAAGAATTCCTGCAACTAAGAGGATTATAGTGTTCCTTAAGTCCACAATAGAACTTCACTGATATAAGCAGCAGTAGCAGTTATGCTTCAAGGGCAGTGTACAAAGCCATAAGTTTTGTATTTAAAGCATAGCTTCCCTTCACCTTGAGGCACTGACTATTCCCATTTCAATAACAAAAATTCCCAGTAAAGCCAGACTTCAGCTGATAAAATATCCTTCCTATGGACTTCAATTCCTAAACTAATAGTGACATTAAAATAATTAACTATAAAGCCCCTTGTGTGATTTTATGGCTTCCTCCTCCTGTATTTGTTGCTGTTAACTCATTATGTGGCCCCGACTGAGCAAAGTGCTCATGTGCATGCTTAAATCTCAGTTCAGTCGGTGAACATATAAGTGTAAATGCTTTGTAGAGTCAGGGCCCATTGGACTCTAAAATGACCCGAAGCAAATGTTTCTGTTTAGTCCCTGTTTCCAGAGACACTATACATCTCTTCAGTGTTCACTCTTGTTTTGAACTTAGCCACCAAAATGCTGATAAAGAAGGCATTTCCCTTTAAGCCAGTGAGCCCTCTTTTTCCATGATTGTCTATCTTAAACAACAAAGTATTTCATCTATCTTAGTATTAATCAATAAACTATCAGTTCTGAGGTAGCCCACACTGAAAAGTAGATTACTTGGAGCTTCCATTTCCTACAGCTTTTTAGAGCTTTTCATGCTTTGGAGTGGATTTTTTTGGCTTTTTTCCTTGTTTTTGCTTGAGAATAGAATCCATAGAGATGGGAAAGGAAAAAGCTCATCATAACTGACATTTGAGTCACTGCTTAGTTTGAGACACTCCTGGGTTTGGTAGAGGGTTATTCATACCAATAAATGAATTTCTAATTTTCTTTTGTTAGAAACATAACAAAGAAGACTGTCTTACTTGACTGGTTCATGAAGGAAGAAGAATGATCTTTTTCCAGCTTTTTCCTCTACTGCAGCTTTTGCGTTAAAAGGTCTAGCTCCCTTCTGTTCATTTCAAGAAGCTGTAGTAGACTAAATGCTCAAAGATTGGCAGACTTCCCTCAGATAGTTATGAATATTTCATTTGTCTCTGGTTTTGGTAGTACTGTTGAGTACATGATCATGTCAAAACAAGCACTTATAACTGACACTTAAAGTGGCTGGCAACAAACACCGCTGCTCATAAATAGCCTTCTCTTTACTGTGCAGTTCTGAAGCAGTGAAGAAAACATGGTTATTTGAGTGTAAAATGCACAAAGCCAGATCCAGGAATAATGCATCAGCCGTGATAAAAAAAGCACTTTGCACCCTGTTTCCATATTGCTTGTTTAGACTAGGTAAAGGACAATTACAGCATCTGCTATTTGGATGCACAGAATGTAATAATTGATATTATTTTCCATCTTAATAAATAGTTGGAGAAAGAGAAACTGACTTGAAGGACAAAAGGTATCAACAGCCCTCTGATATTTAAGATGCTATGACGTTCATGTCCCCTACTTGAAGTGGCTCTGGATGCTGGATTCTTACTGTAGTCTCTCCATCTAGTGGTTAGATGGATGGGCTGCCATATATTCCCCGTATATGTTCAGGGCATATATATTCTAAACATCTTTCAAGATGTTCACAGCTGAAAATGGCTGGGAGCTGTTAAAATATGAAGGAAATGCTTTAGGAGAGAAAGCACATAGCTACATTAGGTAAGGAGGGGAGACTAGGGTAAATGCAGAAAAGAAACCACAGGGGAATTCAGCGAAAACCATCAGGTTAGATCTTCATCACTGAAGCTTCCCCTTCTTAATAGATAATTTGAGCTCAACTCCCTTGTGTTATATATATAAAAAGAAACCAGCTTGCCCATGGGTGATGGGCATATGCACCGTCGTACATGTTAGTGCCTTGCAGGGGTGACCTGGACATGTCTTTCTGGCACTATGGGCCTCGCGGTTACCTGCAAGATTCAGCAGCACATCCTCTGTGTACAGCCATCCCTCAGGTCTTTCCTGGCGCTTGTGCCTTCTTCTGAGCAGATGAAGTGGCACCAGCGCTCCCTTGGTCCCCCAGCTTGTGGCCAGCTAACTCCAGAGGGAGCTGAACAGGGGCTGCAGTAGGTCAAAGTTTTGGCTGCGGAGCACAGGATATTAAATATTAAATAATATAGCAGTATATCCCTCGCCGGAGGCAGGGAGCTGCTGTCCTCTTTTGTCTGGGCTGGAAAGCTCCAACGTTTTAGCCTGAAAAAAGCCCATGGGCTCAGCTGTGGTTGCCACCTGGCTCCCTCCAGCAACAGGCTGACTGGACCAGTTGACTTGGCCAGTGGGGACGTCCAGACCGACCCCTGCATGCCTAAATTGGGTAACTGGAACCTGTTACCCTAAAATAATTTCATATGGTCCATAGCCGTATTATTATTCTTTCCCATACCATCGTACAACAGCGTTCATGTGTTTGGAAGGTGCTGGCTACTCTCCTGCAAGAGAAAGGACAGACCCGATCTCTTTTCTCTTTAAGGAAAGGACAGATCCAGTCTCTTTAGAGGAAGCCAAGCTTCTTCTAGGTCGTGGCTTTTCCCCAGGTCCTTGTTTGACAGGCCCACACCTTTGCCTGCACCCAGCCTGAGGCTGTTCTCTGAGGTTCCTGGCATGGCAGATATTTGGGGTCCTTTTCTTGAACCTCCAACCTCACAAGCTCCAGTTACAGCAAAAGCTGTTTGCATCCCTTTTTACTAACCACCTCCATTTTTTATTGTAAGCTTATCTTTTCATTGGTTTATGACCCCTCCAGGCTTTGACCTGTTGAAATTTTTCACGCTCTGCCCAGAGAACCCCAGTTTCTTCTTTTCCGATGCATGAAATAGCACTGCAGCCCATCACTTGGTGAGTGATGTATCTGCTACATCTTGTCAGCCGAGAGGCGAAAGGGTTGCAGCTTTTGAGGTCAACCAAGCGATGTGTGACTCGGGCGCCTTTGGAGAACGCTTCCACCGCTGCCGTCGTCCTCACCGAATACTGCCGTGGCTTCTCCCACGCTCTGTGCCCTGGCACATCTAATGTACCTACTCAGCACACGGCCATAGTCATCCAACTAGCGGCGTCTTGCACGTCAGATTGAGTGGAGAAGGGAGTATCGGGTGAGTACACGAGATGGAGCTTGGCTGAAGGGCAAATCCAGACGAGAGCTAATTGTGCCAGCCTGGTGCTCAGTGCCTGAGATCAGACGAGCTCGGCTGTTGCTGCCTCGGGCTGAGTTTGGAAAAACCAAACCACTTCTGCTAATTCCCAGGGTGAAAGTAAGGGAGACACACCATTTTCTTATTAAAATAACCTCAACGCCCACGCCCTCAACCCTCTTCTTTTCTTTAAATATAGTGTTTTCCCTACATTTAGGCTACCGAATTTGGCAGGAGATGATCTTTGCCCCAGAGAAAACAGCTGAGTTTACAGCAAAGAGGTGTTTTCCAGCCACCCTAAATAAATACCTTTTGATCCCAATGGGTCGGTATTTCTTGTGCCACTTTAAAGTTGCGGTTTAAATCTTCTGTGTATTTTAAAGGTGTATTATATATATAACCTATATGTTCACATTTAGATTGGGCTTTACAAGCTTGGGTATTCTAGAACATTATTTGAATCTATTTTTTCTCAGACCATCTGGTGCTCTTCTATCAGCTGGCTGTGCAGACACTAGGCGTTTCTGGGAGGCACTTCCATTTGCCTACTGAAAATATGGTGTAACAATTGCGTTAAATTGTCCAGTAGTTTTAAAATAATTTTAATTTAAATTGCCTACTGCTTTTTCATCTGCAGAACTGTAATCTTTCTGTAGGTTACATCAACTTGAGCTATATTTCGCTGGAGGCCTTCCAACACCAATAAATAGAGAATTTTTAAAGGTGACACCTTCTAAAGGTAGGCTGCAAAGCTACAAAGGCAATGAAACCAAGAGTGTGTAGGTAAATACAGTACATGGTTTCAAAATCAAAACTCTGGGAGCACTTCTTACAGAGTAGTCTAACACTTCTTGAAGTCCTCTGGCATTTCTTGCATTGGTAACGTATCCCAAAACGTACCAGGGCGATACCACAACCACGCCGAGACTCTGATGCTTGCCTTCACCGCTATCAAAACAGCCATGTTAGGGCTGAAGTGGCTTGGAGAGACAGAAGGAGCACAACAAACACGATGACACAAGTCAGCCCTTTCCCAAGATGTGGCACAAGGCTAGGGGAACAACAGTCCCGCACCAGCCCGGCAGCGCGCTCGGAGGCATCAAGCGATACGAGTCTTCCCCCACCCCTTCAGTTGTGCAAGCACAACCCCAGCACCTCATATGTCCTGCAATTTACTGGTGCCCAGAACACCAAAAAAAAATGAGATAACTGACACCGAGGAAGCAGATGAGTTATTTAAGCATAAAACAGTTAACAGCTACAGCAACTCGGGACATCAAATAAAAATCGAGAGAAGCATCAAGTACATTTGGGGATCATTGCAAGGGATGCTTGGAGGTCATTTGTCCTTTGGACTCATCTTACCAGCCTTGTCCCCTCTGGAAAGCTGGGACATCCAGGTCACCTGGGCTTTAGAACCATTAAGGAAGGACATACTTTATGATCCTTCCTCACTTCTGGTCCATTGCTTGCATTTCTTACTGCAATTCTGTACTTTTAATCTCCTCTCTGCAACAGTGGGAATAGAAATGTACGTCTGGAAAAAAAAAGTACTTCCAAAAAACCCCTAAAGTTCTAATTTGCTCATTCCCAGGATCTGGACTGTAAGTAAATCATATGATAGAATTATAAAATAAGGCACATAAAAACCAAAACAATTGGCTACATTGGTGTAAACATGAAGTGAAAGACTCTGTGAGCACGACAGCTAACTAAGTTTGCTTTCCAATAGGTTTGTCTCATGACAAATGAGTTTTTAAACTCAATTACAGAAGCCTGCAGCAGAAGGTCACCCTTAATAGATACTGGGGACACATTAAGAATGTCCTATTTCAGGGACAGCTGTGATCAGAGCTTTCTCTTTTTTAATTATCGGAAAAGAAAAATGGGAGGAAAAAAAATACAAACAAAATCAAAAAGAAACCTAAACTAGAGTGGATTCTCTGGTGTATAATTTGAGTTCATTCCACATTGCATTTTTCTTCTTAATGGGAACATTAATAAGGATCCTTCTGCTCTAGTGACACGTGAAGAAGTCTGTGTCAAAGACCTCTGTCCACCTAATAAGTTTCAAAACCTCAATCAAATTTACAAGGAAGATATTGGGACCAATGGACAGATTTATTAACATACTGGCACAGACACAATGACAATGCAGGCTTCCCTTCCTAAGGAAACAAGCTAAAGGTGTGAAAATAGAAGGATATATACCAAAATCACACCCAGAATCACTTCACTTTTACACACATTTCCTTCCCTTATTTATGATCTATACTTTATCTGCGCAGAGGGTAAACTCTTGCAAACTCTTCAAGACAGAGATATTATCTAAACACAGAGGGAAAATGTGCTGACTGATGCCTCTGCCCTTATTGAAGATCTTTAGCTGTGGATGCCATGGCTAGCTGGGGTTCAGTTAATATTAAACTTGTAACATAGCTCCAGCTAACATGGGATCCTGGATTCTTCAGTCAGAGAAAATTCCCATTAGTCATGAAAAATTTAGTTCAAATAAGCAATACAGGATCGGACCGTTATCTATTATTAATCCTTTTTTCAAGCTAAAGTAATTATGAGATAAACAAGTCCTGTTCTTGAAAAAAAAATAAAAAAGAATAGTCCCCAGTGCTTTCAGAAAGGATGGATTTTATTTTGTAATTGCCTTTTTGCAGAAAATCATTAAAAGACTAGACAGGAAAAATACCTGTTATTTTTCAGCAGACTAAGTTTGCGTGTGTTTTATTTACTTTGAATAAGAACATTTCTACTGCAACTCCAGATAGAACCAACTACTCTAGAAGGCTAGAATCATAATTAACTAAAACCAAACAGTGTCACCATATTATTTTGCCTTCCATGTGTACTTACACAGTTACTATATATGTTTTTAACTCACAGTCCGACACATAAACACATATGTTATGCAAAAGCACCCACACCACAAAGAGGTAGGTAAAGCTCTGACTATTTCCACTGCATTAGCATGTGCAAGTTGTGCGCCAGGCAACGGGGGATGACGTTTGACTCGGGTGATTAGTGGCTTCCACCTTTAACCGTGTCTTATTCCTTTACAGACTTGTGCACATCAGTGTTCTGCATCAGCTCAAACCCATTCATTTCAAACTTTTTTTTTTGTTAGTTAAAGTTTGGATGCATTGCATTCCAGGGAGCTGCCTTTTTGCTTATTTATGTTTGTAGCTTTACAGGGGCTTAGTTCCCTTGGGTGCAGTTTACTCTCAAGTACCGCATTCGGGAGGCAAAAAGACCTTAAAGTGGACATAAATTACATTTGGCTGAGTACAAGACTCAGTCGATAGAGTTTAAACATTTGAATACTTCCTGAAATTCTGCTGGCACATCTGGGTTTGCTAAACACACTCTGGAGGGAAGCTGAGGAATTAACCATAACCTCAGGAGACCAGTGTGCTGAGGCTCCATCTAGAGTCAGTGGAGAGAGACTGGCTCCAAAATTAGCCCCCTTGCAGAATTTGCTTTTCTTTGTTGGCTGCAAAGATGCTTAGGGAGACCAGCCTTGCTTTTCCAGAGTTAATCTCCCTGAATGTTTCCTAAGAACTTTTTCATAATCCTTATAAAATGAGGCTAAGCGCCCAAACCTGATCTATACCCCACCCAATCTTGTGCTGACTTCCATGGGCTTTGGATCAAATTTAATGGCCACCTCACAGAGCTACTGCATGGGAAGCTTGCTTTTAAATAATGCTTGTGCATAGCACCGCATGTGCGTTCTGTGTGGGGAATGAAGCTTTTTCCTCACAGTTATCACCAATGTGCTCAGCGGTACGAACTCACTGGAGAAGCATTCTGTAGCTGTCCGCAGAAAAATACATTCACACCAAAGCTTAAAAATAAAAATTGGCTGTTATTTTAATGTTTAACCTCCATCTTAGAGCTGTAGACTCCAAAAAGGCATCATGCTTCAGTCCAGAGCATGTCAAAGGAGAGCACATTTTGAAGCACAGACTATAAATACTTCCACAGCTGAGCTGGATTTGCCCACAGACTGTAACTAATGGTAAATACATGACAGCAAGACGGGCCCTTGCACCACCACTTTGAAACCGATCATTTCACTCTGTGCTTCCTATTTACCCAGTGCTACTCCATTTCCCCCAAAAACCCCAACACAACAGCTGAACGATGTCAGTATTTGGCACGCTTTTTTAAAAGCACAAAAACCTGGTTTCGATGTTTATCAGGAGTGAGGCTCTTTTATCAAAATGGTGAACTACCTGGAAGAAATAGTCTAGAAAGGATGAATCCTACCGCTTAAAACTTCATCACGTGTTGTTTGCAAGGCTTGTCTAGTGTCCCAAGCCGAGTGTGACCATTGCCAACACCACACCAAGGCCAGCTGAGGCTTTATCTTGCCAAGCCTTGAACACATCCAAGGACAGGTTTCCTAAGCACAGTCCTAGTATTGCTCTGCTGTTTCCACACCCCTAACAGAAAACGCTTCTTTTGGTTCACGTTGTGCTTTGTAATGTTTCTCCATCTCAGGCAAGTCCTGCGTGCTGGAATAACTTGAGTGAAAACATTGTACCATTATACAAAATGCCATACCTGAAAAGCAACTGGAGATGACCCACCAGCTATTAAGGACGAGATGCTGACTTTGTCTCCTTTCTGCTTTCGCTCCAACCTCCACTGGGACTCTGGTTTATGCTGGCATGCAGCATGATGTCTGCTAGTGCCTGGTGGAGGCAATGAAAGTCTTCCCACTGCATTCGCTCAATTTTGGGTTTGCATTTGTTTTGCTTCTGGAACTACAATGTTGATTACCATTGCTGATCCAAGACCAATCGTCGCAGGTTGTTAAAGCAATCGATCCAACAGCTCAGCTTCTTAAATTCTATCTTTTGTCACCTTCCCCTAGGTTGGAAAAATCCACAAGAATGCTGCCCGCAAAAGAGAATACCGCGTACTGTTCATGGTGATCACTACAGTTATCTGTTATCTCTTGTGTTGGATTCCCTATGGAGTTATAGCACTACTTGCAACATTTGGGAAGCCAGGTGTGGTGACTCCAGTTGCAAGCGTCATACCTTCCATCCTAGCAAAAAGCAGCACTGTTTGCAATCCTATTATCTACATACTTATGAATAAGCAGGTAAGACATATATTATTTTTCAACTGTGGTTTTTTCAGGGTCTGTCAGGCATTCTTGACCACTGTGACTACCAGTCCTATAGATGTGTCTTTACGAGAAGGACGTTCAAGGCTTGTTCAAACGATATTACTGGAGTCTTGGGGTAGAAGTGTTTGCAGTCAACAATATACTGCTAGATAGGAAGAACAGATAAACATTCGCTTATTGAAATTGTGTTCTTCTGAGGGCACATTGGGTGTTAATTTGTATGCTGCAGAGTTAGTTGCCAAAGGTATTGGCATCTATTTACAATAAGAATACTCAAACATATTTTTTTTTGTTGGGGGGGGGGCGGAGAAAAGAGAGACAAGAAGAGGAAGGGATTTCATGACCTTGGAAACAGTATAAAGGATGAGAGCATTTGCAAATACCAGTTTCAGGACAGATCCCCTTGAAAACAAGTGGTCATTGCAATTACAGTTTTTGTGGACTCTACTTCCTTCCTGTTAAATTCCCAGTTCACCTACATGCCAAAACAAATAATGAATTTTGTCTCCAATTCCTTTCTTCATTATGTTCATGACACTATTATCAAGCAAATAAACCCTCCTTATCCTTTCTTGGTCAGTGTATGCTGGAGCCTACCCTTAGTATTTATCAACACCAGCATTATATTATTATGGAGCCTAGACAAGGGAAAAGTTGAATGTAACAGCCAAATATATTCCAGTTTTGCCACAGCCTGAGATCATTCTTGGTCTGGTTCATCTAACCTAAAGTTCATAAACAAGGAATTAATCTACTGGAATTTGAGGGAAAGATCTCAGGCAAGCCATGAAACCTCCCTGAAATCAGAAGGAAAAAGTACTATTGCCTTCCCCAAGACCAGGATTTCATTCCCAAAGTCTAGTTTCAGCTGACGTTGAAGAAGATAGCGAGCTCCATTTGAAAAGTGCTAATGCTGAAGCAAGACAATAACTTTTTCTCCTTCCCCTTACCTTTTACAATTCTTATGGAAACTTCTCAAGAGCAGCATCTGTCTTGCTTCTTTATTCTCTGAGCACTTTGACTGAGGTCCTTGACTTCCATGAGATCATCTGACTGTGCTGTGATCACTGGAGCAGGCTATAACAGTGATCGCAAGCACATTTTGGCATTGTCTTTACACATGGAGCGCATCCGAAAACAGCAAGGGTATGGAAGCTGGGGGAAAGATATGGGTCCTAAACCACACAAACTCAGTACAGAGCCTTGGGTGCCTCCATATGTCTTGAAAACAGAATCACAAGCACAATAACCTGTGCTGACAACCTGGCATCCACAGATATACACACAATTAAGGCTGTTTTTATATTCTCAAAGTGCTCCAAGCAGTTCTTGAGAACTGTGTATTCTGCAGCATCAAAGGCTTAGGAGACAGTCACACTGCTGGGGGGGTGCTGAGGCAAAAAGCAAAGGCTCACTGTTGGGAAAAAGTTGATTAGCAGGAATAAAACCAGGGTGCTTGCACATCACAGGAATGTAGCAAGCTGCCTAAAATCGCTCTTTCCTTGCAGTAGCTGTCTCTTTCGGCTACAAAGGGAATACTTCTGGATGCTTATCTTGTTTCTCAGTATGGGGTTTACTTTTGATCCAGTTTGTCATCTCTTACAGGACAGATCAGTGTGGGATGGTCTGACTACAAGGGGAAGATCTGCTAGGACAGTTTTGAGGCGAGACAGGCTGTTTCTTAGAAGCAGGAATTGCAACGGCTGTGCAAGAATTCAGGAGCACCATGGCAGAGAACTGGAAACAGTTGCTTAAAAATCCTTCCTTAGCCTCCAGCCCCATGTGAGACCGATGTATTAGATTTCTCTCTTTGAACACTAAGAATGTTTCATTCGTTTCCCACTGCCTACTGTTCCACAGCTGCCACCGCTTAACAAAAAAATGCAAAAGGCAAAGTCAAATAGGTCTTGGAGGGTGGATCATTAGTTGCCAGCTGGAAGTTGGTGGATGGGTTGGGGCTTTTTCATAGTTAGCTTTCTTATTGTTGCAAAAATCAAGACAAAAATCACTCCTGAAAAGGAGCTCGGTCAGATTTGAGGTAAATACTTTTCACTGTACTAAAACAAAAATAACAGCTACTGCCTAGCATTAATCTGCAGCTCTCATCTGCTGTGCCACTGTGTATTAGCAGTAAAATTAATTGTTTTTATCTGACACCAAGGACTGAACTTCACTCAGAAAGGGTGAGACACATCCCTCCATCTGTCCCCAATCCTTTCAGAACAGGAACAATAGTAACACCCTCAGCTGATGCGTCACCGGTGTTCACGGCACCTCAGCTACTCTGTAGTTGTTCTCATTCTTTTTTTGTAAAATTAACACCTCAGGAAAAGCTGTCTTCTTCCCCGCACTCAGCTTTTTGGGGCTTTGTGCTTAGCTGAGAATTGTCGCAGGAGGCTGGTGCCTCCCAATACAGAAATTCTCTGGCCTGCGTTTTTCACAGTCCTCTCTTTTCAGATGCCACAGTAGGCTATTTACTCCTGCATCTTACAAATACATTGAGAACCTATGGCTTAATTTTTAGTTCTTCCTGCGTAAGCTAACTTTTTTGCTTTGGGATATGCCCTGAAGATTGCAAAACGGCACTGGTTGACTGCAGCTGTGGTGTTAGCTTCCAGCTGTCACAAATCAATGTGGAATATCATGGAACCATCAGCCTCTGAGCCTTAAAACTCATCCTGCAGAGCACACCTTCAAATTCACTCTCAAGCAGGGCCTGGCTCACTTTCATGGCCAGGAACCCCAGAGAAAATGTTTTGACTTTGCCGTTGCCTTCTGCAATGACCTGAGGCAATAAAACGCTGAGGAAAAGGGTGAATTTCTTTCCAGCCGCAGGGAGTCCCTCAGGTGGGATGGCATGGGGCATGCTGCTCTCCATCTTCCTCTGGGAGAAGAGAGATGCACTGTTTAAGCTGGACCATTCCTGGGCTGGTAACATCACGCCAGGTAGACATTAAGCTTCGCTGACAAAGCTATAAAGCACTAAACTGCCTGAGACCAAGTGATGTTTGGGGAGAAGCTGGAAGAGACAGTAGAGGAGACTCCGTTTTCCCTGTTCTCTCGCTATGGATGGCTCTTTTGTCCCTTGGCAACATGGCCATGTGTGCCTGAGGAGCCCTTCCTAAAGGGCAGGTCCCCAAAAATGCAGCACAGAGCCAAGTACCTGCCAGCTGGGCTGGCACTGCCTCCCAATTCCCAGAGCAAGCTGGGCAGGGTCAGCATGCTTAGACTTTCAGTGCATCAGTCCTTTATAGTTAATGTAGTTATGCAGATTTTCTTGTTCATCTCTTCTTACCTCTCTCAGTGTCTTTTATTCCCATCGCAGCTCCCTGTCAAGTTTGCATTGTCTCTCTTCAAACTTCCACCCATGCAGCCACCCCAAACAGATTTTTAATGACAGCTTCGACTACCTTCCTTTCACCGTGGCAGTGCTGACAGAAAACTGCTCTTTCACGCGTTACGTGCAAGCAGGTATTAAGCATTAACCCAAAAGCTTCCCTGTAGCCATGGGCTTGCTGTTGAGGAGATGATTGCTGGTGGCATCTTGCTTTCGTGTATTCCATAGAACGGCACAGGAACCCCAACACAAAAGAGCTTTCTGGCTCATGTAACTGTATGTGAGGACATACTGCACTGATAACCAGGGATCGTTAGCTGGATAACATACTGGCGCGGCAGCTTTTGAGGTTAGCCTTATCTCACTTATCAGAAGTTCATTTTTTATTGATACAGAAGTCAAGATATGAACAATGAGTGCTTGAGAGGGTATTGCTACAGATGAGACAACAGTGAGATCGAGTGAATTTGCGTTTTGCTATTTCACGTCATTTCAAGTTAGCACTCAGAGAAAATAGGAACTCACTGCGTTGCTACTGACAGCCAAATTTAAGTCAAGTTAAACCTCTATCACTCAAAGATCTACAGAACCGATTGCTTGGAAGCCACTGATCAGATTATAAGTCACAACCTTTATTGGTGTAAAATAGCCTTGCTCCACTGCAGCTCATGGCCTTCTGACTAATTACTTCCACACATTTAGTCACTGGGGTAGAGCACCTAAGGCTCCCTGGACTACTGAAACTCAGGCTAGCACATCTAATACTGTTTTGCATATTACAATTGGGAAAAAAATCCACCCAAACCCTGTGATCAGCAGTGTGCTACCCCTGGTGTCAGAAAGTGCCTGTGAGCAAAAGTAGGAGGGACAGTGTGAGGGAAGGGATGTGTTAGATGTGAGTAAAAGTCCCTGATGAGGAGTTTGATTTCTACTCTTTGTCTTCTTGTATTAAAACCATTGCACTAAAAATAGAAGCTGACCCTGTCATTTTCCCCAAGGATTTGGAGAAGTGATGCTGAAAAGAATATACACACTTACTTGAAAATAATTAATACTGTGACCTTTCCAAATTATCTGTATTGGGAGGGAGAAATTAAATAGAAAGAATGAACAACGTAAGCCACCTACAAAGATTTTTTTTTTTTCCTGTTGGACAATGAGATAGGAATAATAATAATGTACTTAAAGAATGTTCCTCAACGAGACCTGGACCGAGTGTGTGCAATGGTGCTTCTCACGAGTGAGCACTTACTCAGGCACACAGCCCTGCTGCTGCAACGGGACTGCTCACACATTGAATTGTCCAGATTTATCTTCATTCTTCGAGCACACAAAGTAAAATAGCTGCCTGGGCCCAAGCTGTGAGCCTCTACCAACAGGCTGTGGTGGTCTCTGAGAATATCCACCACCACCCGCCTCTCCCCTAGTGGGTCAAGGAACAAAGAGTCCGTCCTTCTTTAATGTTAATCTGTCCGTGCCTTGTATATGCAGTTTTCTAGTCACCCTTTTTAGTCCTTCTTGATCTTACCTTATGCACTGAGCAGGGAGAAATGCATACGCACTTTGGGAAACAGAGCTATGCATGATAGTCATAAAAAACCCCAAACCTCAAAACCCTTAACATTTCCCAACTGGCTGTATAACAGTCAATTCACAGTCAATTTTTGTGGGGTATTGTGCAGTTTTCAGTATTTTCAGCAAAAGTTAATGTTTCATTTTTAAAGCTGCAAGAATATGTGGATAGGTTAACACTGTTTTTCTGGTTTTTTAAGCTGCTCATTTTCCCACTTGGAAAACTAAGATATTTTAGCTGTGTGAAGACACAAAACTACAGATCCGGAAAGATAGTATACAATGCAGGGACAATTATGCCAAGCCTCATTTTATGCATAAATTGGAACAAACCTACTAAGTCCTGAAAATAGACCCTGTTTTAGTTCATGACCTTCTAGAGGTTCATGGGCTTACCATAAGATTTATTATCATAAGTTACAATTTTTCATTACAATTCATGTGGATGTTGGCAATCATGAACTGTTTTTTCATCTCTTCTTTTCACTGGTAGCTGGGCTGACTTTGAGTAAGTAATAGTCAACATAAAGAAGTGATGCTGCATTGCCTTCTCAGTCATCTGGAAATGGTGAGATTTTTTTTTCCCAAATGGAATTGCACACCCGAGCTCGTAAGTTCGGGCCAAGTCAAAATGATCTCTTAGTGCAGAATACTCTAAGTACAATAGTATGGTACAGTTCAGGAATGTTTTGACGTTTTTTCTCTCCCAACACGCAGCATTACGACTTTTTAAAATTGAGGGGCAAAGAGAAGAAAGGTCTCAAGGGCACCTTTGCTGCTGTCATAAGGTATAACTGCATTTCACACGGCGAGTTCAGAATTACTTTAGGAATTTCTCTCGCAGCTCACGACAGGTCAATAACTGGACATTTAACTAGGGTCCTGAGCAGCCCGAGCCAGCCATCCTGCTGCCCCAGGCTACATCCTTGGTACAACCTGAGCGTGCTGACATAAGCTCAGCCTTGTCCTGCCTGCTGTGTGGATGCTCTCGGGGGGACTGGACTGGCTACAACCCCACAGAAGGGTTTAGGACTTGCTTCTTTAGACCCAGGGCAAAAGTAGGAAGGGGGCAGCCAGGCCACCTCTCATGCAAGCAAAATATTAACTAAAGTTGGAAACTAATACACAGGAATGAAGATAAGCACATGTGTTTTAGACTATGTAATGACTTGCAACTTATGGCTAGGGAATGCAGTAATGGAAATTACATCCAGTTACAAGACCTTCCTTTCTGGAAGACACAGAAAGTGAAGGGCAGCAATATCTCTTTATATATGATTTTAAACAGCATCTGATATGTTGATGTCTCTTCTTATATTGCTCTTTTCATAGCACTGGGGCTTCACAGAAGTGGGAAGAAACCTCCACATTAGACAAGGGAAATGAACAGGTCAGAACACCCGGGGGGAAATGCAATGAGTAGGGTTTGTAGCAAAGACAATGGGATCCTTCTGTAGTCCATATACACCCCGCGAAGGAAAACAGGCTTTTCTGAAAAAAAGAAAAAGAGGAGACTCCAAAGAGAGCGAAGCTGAGGTCAAATTTGCAGTGACAAGTAGTGCAGAAAGAGAGAGGGAGGATCTCTCAAGGGTCCGTACTGGGACCTACTATTTGATATCATCTTCATCAAAGACACAGGGGGATTGAGTGCACCCTCAGGTGTCACCAAACTGAGCGGTGCCACTGACATGCTGAGGGAAGGGATGCCATCCAGAGGGACCTTGACAGGCTTGAGGAGTGTGCCTGTGCAAATATTATGAAGTTTGACAAGGCCAAGTGCAAGGTCCTGCACCCGCCTTGGGGCAACCTCCAGTATCAATATAGAGTGGGGAATAAATGGATTGAGATTAGCCCTGCTGAGAAGGTCTTGGGGGTACTGGTGGATGAAAATCTGGACATGAGCTGGCAATGTGCACTCGCAGCCCAGAGAGCCAACCGTATCCCGGGCTGCATCAAAAGAAGTGTGGCCAGCAGGTCGAGGGAGGGGATTCTGCCCCTCTGCTCTGCTCTGGTGAGACCCCACCTGCAGTTCTGCGTCCAGCTCTGGGGTCCTCAGCACAGGAGAGACATGGACCTGTTGGAGCAGGTCCAGAGGAGGGCCATGAAACAGTCAGAGGGATGGAACACCTCTCCTATGAGGAAATCATGAGAGTGTTGGGGTTGTTCAGCCTGGAGAAGAGAACGCTCCAGGGAAATCTTGCTGTGGCCTTCTCATATATAAAGGGGGCTTTTAAGAAAGACAGATAGAGGCTTTTTACCAGGGCCAGTAGTGACAGGAAATGGGGCAATGGTTTTAAACTGAAAGAAGGTAGATTTATGCTGGATGTAAAGAAGAAATTTTTTACGATGAGGGTGGTGAGACATAGGACCAGGTTGCCCACAGAAGTCGTGGGTGCCCTGTCATTGGAATTGTTTAATGCCAGGTTGGATGGGCCTTTGAGCAATCTGATCTAGTGAAAGATGTCCCCGCCTGTGGCAGGAGGGTTGGACTAGATGATCTTTAAAGGTCCCTTCCAATCCAACCTATTCCACCATTCTAGGATATAGAAAGTAATCTTGTCATAAAACACACTTATTAGGTCTTGTCTCTTCCACAGATTCTGTAAACCTGGATGACTAACCTATTTCTTCAGAGGTTTAAGTGGTCAGTATCATTTAGAATAAGTCCCTAGGCATGATGCAGGTAAACATTTTGATCCATTTGGATGAGTCAACTTTCAAAACAAAAATATAGTTGAATCTCAGTTTAAGAGGTTACATCCACCCTAGTGCATTTTCATTGACATATTAGCTTAGAAAAAGGCACCGTTGCCTCAACTGTTTCCTGACAACACTGTAGGTGATGCCGGTCAATAGAAAGGGTCATGGTCACACTTAACCTGGCAGAGACAGGGAAATCAGATTTAACTGCAGTGACTGAATGACAGGAGA
Source organism: Buteo buteo (assembly GCF_964188355.1). Taxonomy (NCBI): domain Eukaryota; kingdom Metazoa; phylum Chordata; class Aves; order Accipitriformes; family Accipitridae; genus Buteo; species Buteo buteo. Next base: position 4,565,720 of record NC_134195.1, on the reverse strand, counting down.
TTAACATTGCTGCTTGCTTGAGGGCTAGCAGGGAAATACCTGTAGGAAAAGATTTGACCTCTAAAACCATTGTCACAATCCAAAAGACAATAAAACAACATACTCTTTAAGGATTCAAAGAATTTGTAGGGTTACACATCTCAACTTTTCTCCAGTACAGGGAAAACAGCTTCAGTCAAATTGTTTGCACTTGCCTATTGTGATCAGCCTATAGTTTGTGCTGGGAGCTTCAGGACATCATTTACAATCAGCTGTTTTTCCTGCAATTCCACCTGTAACATTAAACCTGCAGGGTAGACTGAGAGAAAAATGGAATTTTCCAGTATCCAGAGCTTACTACAGAAGCATGGAATGAGGTATATTGCCAGCTAAAAAAAAGGTGTTACAATTCTTATAATCAAGGCGCCTTGCTATCGTCTTTGCTTTTGCAAATATGCACCAGCAGACTTGCTGTTACTTCAGTGTGATCCAGAAGTTGGGTGAAATCACTTGGTATTTTGGTATTTTTTTTTTAAATGATTTCCAAGTTTCATGTGGACAGTTAAGGTGCTACAAAGGCGTACAGGATCTACAGGTAGACTGAACTTGTTCTGCTCTTCAAAATAGCATTGCCAAGACACGCTAAATAGATGTTACAGGATCTTCTGTTACAGCGATGTCAGCTGCAATGCTACGTCAGGAATCAGACTGAATTTTAGCCCGTGCCTTGGTCTGGCTAAGGTCAAGCGTTGATTTAGCCTCAGAATTCCTCATTTTAATTCGAATGCTTCTGCTTTTCTAGAATATGTCCACATTTTACAGGTAGGACTCCAGCTGTGTATTTGCTGCAACTTATGATTTCAAAGCTGAATGCAGGCATAGGTCAGCTGAAGAAAACAGAATATCTAATGCAATGCATCAGATTATATAAACAATGTAGTTGCTTTACAAGGAAAATCAAATTCAACAGATGAAAAAGATTTGAAAAGTAAGTGTAACCCTGGAGGTAATAGAATCTCTCATTTTCCTATCTTGTTCAATCCCTGAAAAGTCTCTAGTGATGTGGCAGTGTCATAATACTAAAATTTTACCCAGAGCAGGATGGGTTTGTACATTTTGCGTCAGTTGGCATTACTTCTCAGGGTTTTACTGTGTCTACCAGGTATATCTTTGCAGTCATGTATCCAGCTAACAATTTAAGCAACAATCATTTCAGATTAGGTAGATGGAGAGAAAAACAAAAATGGGATTTCCTAGTCAGAGAATATTTTTTGGCATTTGTGTAACCTCATCTAAACAAATATTGTTAATTGATTTAATCCTCAGTATTCTTGTAAACCAGATAATTATCATCATCCTAGTTTTATAGCAGGAGAAATTTGAGGATCAAAGGTTCGATTACTGCTCAAAACCTCATGAACTTGTATGGCAAGTCTAACTCAAATCTGTAGAACTTTATTTTATGATTAAATCATGATGTCCTTCTTCCTTCAGGGCAAAAAAGCTGCTGTGCTTAAGCAAATAATGGTTGCCACAGTATGGAAAATCCAACATAAAACTATACTGGGCCTGTAATTCGTTAGAATAAATCCCTTTTTCATTATAAACTGCATCGTTTAATGCAATTCAGAAATCTGAGTGTCCAAATGAAAACAAATTTTTGAAGTAGAAGCTGTTGAAGACCTTTGTTGTCTGATGTTTAGTAAAGTAACTGCTTTCAAACTAAATGTATTTGTAGGCAGTTTGTAAACCTTTATTCCTGGTTTACTCAAAGTGCCCTTCTTTGGTTGTTGTCTTCTCTTCATACTGGGACACTGCAAACAGATCACCTTCTGTCTCCATATTGCTAGGCTGAACTCGTTTAGTTTTTTTTATTTCCTCCAATGACCTAGGCTTTTCATCTTCGCTGATCTCTTCTCCCTGGTATTCAGCGATAGGACATGTGGGAACGGTTCAAAGCTGCATGAGGGAAGGATCAGACTGGACATCAGGAAACATTTCTTTACCGAGAGGGTGGTCAAACCCTGGAACAGGCTTCCTCGAGAGGAGGTCGATGCCCCGAGCCTGTCAGTGTTGAAGAGGCATTTGGACAATGCCCTTAATAACATGCTTTAAGATTTTGGTCAGCCCTGATGTGGCCAGGCAGTTGGACTAGGTGATCGTTGTAAGTCCCTTCCCACTGGAACTATTCAATTCTATCCTATCTTACTGATGTCAAATCTAAACACAATTACAAACATCTTTATACTACCGTTTGCTATACATTATCTCATGCTCAAAAGCACTCGGTGCTCTTGATACCATGCAAATATCTGTGACCAGGAATGTGACCAGGAATATGCCCAGTTGCCATCACTAATGTGTAGTCATAGCAAAAGCAGCCCTGCAAAGGTCCTGTCTTTCATTAGTTGAATTCCCTTGCTTTGTAGGCAATGGGCCACTCTTGTGGCACGGGCACACGGTGGCAAAAGCAATGCTTCGGTGAATGACACGTTGGCTGCGTAGTGCTTCGTTCTTCTATTTTTCCCTTGTAATAACTCTTTTAGCTTTCTGAAATTACAAAAAATTCAAATAGAAAACAATTATTCAAATTATACTCCTTTTGGCAGTCATGTTTGGGACTGTGTATTTCATCTGGGAAACAACTTCTTAGGAGTTCACTGGCTGTTAGTAGAGGACCAAAATTTCAATGCTTTCGAAGTTATTTCTTGTTTCTGTCTTGTCTGCAGTGTTTAACTCTCTTGATTATTGTTACCTTCAGAATCTGAACTGAAAACATCAGCTCTACAGTGACTTCTTAAATCCCTTTATCTAAATTAGGACAAGATTTTCAGAAATGGGTATACAGAAATATACAGGGGTCCATTATATAGGGTACAACTAGTATATACCAAGTACTTTATGAATAACCCTGCCTCAGCTGTGATATTTTATCCCTTTAGGGAAAATACTTACTCAAGACCTCACAACTCACCCAGGGCTTTATAAGACTTCTGTGTATGCTGGCTTTTGGTCAATAGGAATACACTAGAAGTCGGACTCAAAGGCTAACCAAAACCATATATAACTTGTCTTCCTTTTCACCTTCACTGCCTTCTCTCTCAGTGATGACCAATGTAAAAACCAAGGGATTTCTATGTGACTTATAAAACAAAAACCAGGCAATTTTGTAACTTGTTGGACAATTTCCCATTAAAGCATTTTCTCAGTGCAAAACGTGGTTTCTGCAAAATTAGAAGCTGTTAATTTTGCCAATTTTATTTTCAGCAGGGAAAAAAAAATAAGGACAAAACGTCCCATTTCAGGCTAGATCTCCATGCCTAAGCCTCTACACCTTGATTCCTGTAAAATTTATATCTTCCATGAAAAACACTGTCCTTCACCCAGGCAGATCAAGGTCCCTTACCAGACTGCATCCCCCGTGGACCAGCGCAGGACCAGTGGTGGCTCAGCTAGGGGAAGACATGCAGTGAAATGTAGCCCAGCCCAGAGATGTAGTTTATAGGGCAACAGGCAGAATGAAGCTGAACTGTAATTCCCTGAAGGCATCTATCTGTAATTAGATATTTCGGCAGTCCAAGGTTTTGTCTGGCATTTTTTGATAATTTGTTTTGGTTTTGTCCAAGAGAAGAAATTGTAGAAGAATTAAAAATTCCATCACAACAGAAATTTTGATTTCTCAACCCAGTCGGGTCTGTTGTTGCATTACTTGCACATAAAACCAAACAACCACTACCAAAACAGTCACAAATCAAACCACCCTTGGTAATTTCTAATTCTGTCTTGGGTAAAATCAATACCTAATTGGCTGCAAACCAAGATAAAGATAAAAAACTGGAAAGACTTGGTTCCCCTCCCTTATACCCACCACTTACCACGCTGCAGCTCTCATTGCCTGAAAAACAGTGTGAGCTCTGTAACAAGAGCCCTCAGCCAGCAGCAGGGTGCTTATCTGGTAATTAAAAAGTTCTTCCAGTATTCCAATATCAGAGCACCGCCAATATGTCATTCATAGCAATTGATAGAAAGATCATTTTGGATAACAGGAGCTGTGGCAACAGGGCAGGTGGTAAGGGAAGCAAAGGCTCCTAAGAACCTGTGTTATAGCCAGAGGCAGAATGAAAGATAGTGCCAAGGAAGACTCAGTAGATAAAATGCCCACGAGCTGCTGAAGTTTTTGTGTGTGTGAGTGTTAGCAGAATAGAAGACAGTGACCCACCCTCAAGCAAAAAAAACCCTGAATAATTCACAAGGGAAGATAGCCAGTGGTATAGTACTTCAAAAATAACCTCAGGACAATAAGGCTTTGGATTTCCTTGTGCAGTGTTTCCTTGGTCTCAGCCTAAGTGAAACTCTGTAAGGAACATCTGGAAGAACTGTTTTCCCTAGACATGCATTACACACATAGCCAAGGATAGGCAGCTCACAACCAACAGCAAAAAAGAACACAGTAAGATCACATTTCTACAAGTATTTATTAATGTACTTTGGTCATAGCAGAATTGGGGCAGGAATATTTCAGCATAAACTCATCGCAGTCACCTGGAGTCTTTCTTTTAATCCCTGTGGGCTGATCCAGAGTCCACAGGTAAAGAGCTGAAAATACAAGAAGAAACTGGGTAGGCAGAACAGCATATTGACTATGACTAAATAAACACATTTTTCAAGTGTCAAAATACTTCTCATTGTTATGCTTTGAGCTTTCAGCAAAATGGGAGTTATTTCAAAATTATCTGGAATCACTCATCCCATATTACAGTAGTAATAGACCCTTCATTTCTCCTCATGAGGTAGAATGTTACTGTAGGGACTGGTAAATTTGCTGCTGCCTCTGTCAGTCAGGGTCCATCAATCACTGCAAAGCCCTAAACAATTCTGACTTAATGAAATGGGAGTAGGAAATAGAGGCAGGATCCATTTTGTTGCTGTTCACTGAAGTTCTTTGCCTGGTTTTTGTTCCTCACATCGCTTTAGGAAACTCTTCTTAAGTTTCTTTTAGGTAGGAGGAATTAACTTCACATATGCTGCCCCTTTTGTATACTGTATGGGTTTTAGTAGCTCTATGTAAGGCCAGGGAAGAGCACGTGCCAGATAAATATGACAACTGGTCTTTTTTTCCCTGCAGTGATAAATCCCATTGAAAGCAACAGTGGTGTCTTAAAACCATTATGCATTGAAGACATAGAAGAAGTCAATATTGTGCTTTCATGTGCACAACGAATCCCTTTGAAGTTCAGCAGCCATGCTGGTTACATGGTAGTATGAGTAAAGAAAAGTTTGTCTCCGTTTTCTCTAACGAAATAACTCTCCCCAGTTTATGAGCCCTCCAGCTTTGATCTCTCATTTTGTTCACTTTATACGAGAGAGCGTATTTCATGAGGACTTATCTAAAAAGAGTACTTTTAAATGATCAAGGATTATCTATATCCATGAAAATAAGGTAATAATTCTCAGACATTGGTATATGCTCTTTTGTTTCTGCCTTCCCTGCTCTTCTACTATGGAACAACTTCATTAGTATTATTTTGGTAACAGCTTATTGATTTGTTTTCTTCTCATCTCTACTGTTCTTGGGATGCTCCAGCTGCTCATTAAAATGCCTAATGGCCTGATAGCTACATTCAGCCCCATGCATTTGTAAAATCTAAATTGGGTCCATCAGATAGCATATAATGTCATTTGTATATAAGAAAACAAGTACTGAAAGTAACTGAAAAATAACCCAACACCTCCGGAGAGGAATTGCTAGGGAAGAAAAATAACATTGCTTGACCCAGTAGGAAGCTTCAGCAAATCCTCCTGTCCTCTTTTCTGAGAAAGCAGGCTCAGAAACAGGCCCAGAGCGGAATTTTCCCAACCTTTCCTTCCTGGTCGTCTGCACACACATCTGTCCTCCTTGTGCTCAGGATATAGCACCTTTGTGAGCCCCTCGGCTCTGCCTCATGGGCAGCAAAGCTGGGCCTAGGGGTAGACCCCAGGCACTTTCAGCTTGCACAAGAGACACAACTCACGTTTCTTGCCTTAACTTGCCAAAAGTTCTTCCTGCTGTCCCTGTCTTAATCCAAAGAGTAGATACTTTGGATCAGGAATGCCACCTAGCCTGCAAAACATCAGACAACTCACAAGGCACAAACTCTAGCTTCTTGAAGCATGCTCATGTTACGCTTCCTTTGTCTACTGTAAGAACGACTAAACTATGCTTAAAAGACAAAAAAAGTTTTCTAGGTTAAAGAGAACAGTCCAGAAACCCCCAAACCTCTTCCAGTCCCCCCCCACCGAGGACCTCACCTGCCCAGGAGACATACCTGCTGCACATGGTAGCCAGTCCACCACGTGCATCAACACTCCAGGACTGAGGGCAGGGGAAAAAAACCAACCCACTGTTTAGAAGGTGGGCCAGCAAAATATTTTAATCAGGAAGCTCAGTTGCTGTCAGATGACTGGGAGTGAGGCAATTAACAGCAGCTGACACAGCCTGGAGTCAGCACTGGTAGCAATTTTCCCCTCTGGCTGCTTCCATAAAATCAAGGCAGCTGCGATGTCTATCGCCTGCCCTCCTGAACCCCTTGGGGTCTCTGGAGTCCTCTCACAAGCATGTAAGGAGTTGTTGCTACAGTCATTATCCCTTACCTGTCAGCATCCTCTAACCAAGAGGGTATTTGATTTGTATTTGTCTACTTGCAGAAACAGGTCACCAGAGGAAATGGGTTTTCTTATTTCAGTTATCATACAGATGACAATGAGCACATGGAGGAGGTTGTTCAGAGTGTAGCGATGTAACCCCATTAGTCTTTTCTCAGTTTAATTTGTGGGATTCATGTGTTTACAAAGAAGCTGAGCCTCAGCAGAAGGCAATTACCGTTCTTTACCTTAGTTCTTCATTTTAAGATCACTTCCCAGCACACTAAACCTGACAGCAGCAAGATGAGCACCAACAGATGAGCTGGGTTCCTCTCCAAATGCGCAGAAAAAAAATAAGAAAACAAAGAGCCAAAACTATGAAGTGACTATTAGCAACAAGCAGCAGTTCTGCCTTTCCAGCTGGTATGGTACATCTTTCTAGCTGTTTCTTTCTCCTTCCTTGCTGTGCTTCATCATTCCTTGTCTCTCCCCCCTTCCTTCCCCTGGACTCCTTTCTTTTATGATTTTTAAGAATCCAGCAATCACACCAGCAATGGCTCTCCCTGTGATTTGTCACAACCTGCTTGTGCTGCCAGTTTTCTGGTGGCTACTCTGCCTCCAGTAAAAAACCCCCACTATATTACTGCATTACAGTTAGTTCCCTGACATTTTAATATATTCAGTTAGCATTTCCATCAAATTTAATAAGCATTTACTTGTATATTGGCATATTTTTAGGAAAAAGCAATAACAGGGCGGGCACTTCTAACTTGCCTTGGATATAAAGCATGAACCTCAGGGGTCAGGCTGTACTTAACTTCCACAGAAGTGCAGTAATTTCTTTGAAGTGCTGTATCTGGAGTAACTTACACTGCAAGAAAGTAGAATCTAAATATTAAAAATAAGGAAAGATACATGTGTGGAATGGACATGGGTAGGTTTTGGGGTGCAGCAGATAAATCCACGCTATTCTGATGAAGCAATCAAATTATGCAAACCACAAGTGTTAGTGGACTGTTCATACTGACTGATGAGGTAGTCCCACAGTAAGTCACTACTTAATCACTGCTGCAGGTGCAGTTTCCTACAGAAGAAGGTGGCCGGTGTGATTACAGCAAAAGACTGGCTCCCCCCTTGCTTGTCTAACTGTTCTTATCACAGAATGGTTTGGGTTGGAAGGGACCTTTAAGGGTCATCTAGTCCAACCCCCCTGCAATGAGCAGGGACATCTTCAACTCCATCAGGTTGCTCAGAGCCCCGTCCAGCCTGACCTTGAATGTTTCCAGGGATGGGACATCTACCACCTCTCGGGGCAACCTGGGCCAGGGTTTTACCCTTGGTGTAAAACATTTATACCTTACATCTAGTCTAAATCTACCCCCTTTGAGTTTAAAACCATTATCCCTTGTCCTGTCACAACAGGCCCTATTAAAAAGTCTGTCCCTGTCTTTCTCACAAGCCCCCTTTAAGTACTGGAATGCTGCAATCAGGTCTCCCTAGAGCCTTCTCTTCTCCGGGCTGAACAGCCCCAACTCTCTCAGCCTTTCCTCACCGCAGAGGTGCTCCAGCTCTCTGATCATTTTTGTGTCCCTCCTCTGGACCCGCTCCAGCAGGTCCATGTCTCTCCTGTGCTGAGGACCCCAGAGCTGGACGCAGAACTGCAAGTGGGGTCTCACCAGAGCAGAGCAGAGGGGCAGAATCACTTCACCAGGTTCATGCTACAGTCAAGAGAGCAAGTTGGAGCAATCGTCCTGAGCCACGTCTTTCAGCCAGATCACAACAGGCGAGCTAATAATGCAGGTAAACAGACCAAAATGCCTGTACCAAGTTCGACCTGTCAGAGAACTATGCCCCCCAGAGCTGCTCAGGTGAAACACAGCTGACTTCTATAAATAAAAAGATAAAAGATACCTCCTTCAAAGGCATGTTGTTCAGAAAAGGGCAGTCCAGTTTGGGGAATAAACCTGAAAATGAGTTGCCTCCAAGGTTCCCCAAGATACTATCAGAAGGGTAATGTCATACCTCCTATAGCTGTCACTGCTAAGAAATAGGGAGTACAGCAAAATGTTCTCTGTACCCCACACAATACAGTTAATGGGTTTCAACCTCCTACCAAAATACTGGTTTGTATGCAGTGAGACAAGAATGTCCTTTCTCATCTTGTAGACAGCAAAGCTGACTGAGCATTTTATCAGATGGAATACAGTGATCATGTTTTGTTGTTGTTGTTCCATTTTTAAATGGAAAAACACCACAGTAAAAGCAAAGTTGATGGATTTGAAAAGCATCAATTAGTTGCTTTGTTCATGCATCCCAGCATTCAGTTTATCCCATAGTGTAGCTCATTGTTCGGAGTTTTCTGAGAGGTGTTACTTGCATATCGTGACATATAGTAATTAGCCCCTCAACAATGCCTGCCAGGAGGTGGCATGCATGATTACTGCCTGCCAGGAGTTTACGCAATGGCAATCCAACTTTTATCGTTCCACTCCTGTGTAACTAGCTTTATTGTCGGCATGGACTCACAGTGACTCCCCGGGATGAAACAGTGACTGCCACCTCCGCTGGCCCAACTCCAGCCACTGCGTAGTTCAAAGACTACCAGAAGCAGCAGAATGCCTCACATTTCATGGATGTGAGCAGACTTGTAGTGGTTAAATTATATGGTATTTCATCACAGACTGAATGGCAAGTTATGTTTTCCTTTTGGTAAGTAAGTTGGTTTTGACTTTAATTAATAATTGATAAAAAAGTCTGGTCTTATTCTTTAAAACATGATGCTGGATTCCTTGAATGGGTGGCACAGTCATTTAGCTGAAGTTTACCAGCATTCCGAGTACAGCATCAAGTCATCAGAGCGTGACCTCCTTAGGGGGCTTGACTATCCCAAGAAATTTACTGCCAAACACAGAGTGGTATGGTACATTCTCCCAGGGGAATCCTAGAGCACCTGCTTGAATAGACATGTTCATTTTAGAATAAAGCTGGCTTTACAATATTTGCCTCTTTTCTGTAGTTTACTGTGAAAGCCACTTGTCAGCCTATCTGTCCGTTTCCATTTGAGATTTCATTGCAATTGTGGGCAGAACCGACAGGCATCTTCCCTGTTTTGTTCCATCTGCAGTTCAGTGTCATTCACTCAAGGCAATATGAAAAGACCAGCACTCCTAAACAAATGAAAACAAATGTTTTATTTACAGGAAAAAATCTGTACACTGTGCATACATAAAAATATACAAAATCATAATAGAAAATATAAAAAGTGTTAAAATGTATACAAACACTGCTTAAAAATGTGACTCCTGTAAAATCTTAAGCTTTGTTATTAGAGTACACATTCATTTAAAAAAATCATCATACAAAATAATTCTCAAAGCTATTAAAAAAGTACACAGTCTATATTTGAATAGTTCAATGACTACATATTATAAGACTGATGAGATGATATGAATAAATGTAAGGCTTTTACACACAACTCTTATTTCAAGAACAAAACTCTGAATCTGATCACTAAGCCAGAGAAAAGGAATTTGCAGTGCCAAAATTCATTCAAAGATGCAAGTATGCCCAGACGTGGGCTACTTTAAATTTCAAACAGTTAAATCAGGTATCCTCCTTGTGTGTGAGAGGATAGCTCCCAGGAAAGATTCAGATGCTTTCTAATAACAGTCTTCTGAATTACCTACTTCAAAAAACAATTTCATTTATTCAATATGCATCAACTTCAGAAAGCATGAAGGGAAAAGTAGTAGCCATTTAATTTTGCAGTCAATGCATTTAATATTCCTTTCCTGATACATCTGTGTCACTGTCCAAATGGCATTTTCCATCCTTAAAAACTGAAGAAAAACAAAAAGAAAAAACCCCACTATGGATTGGATTGGTCTACATGTGTTTTGAACTCCTATTTAATTCAAGCCATCTCTAAAATGACCGTGTTCAGTCTGTGCAACCATTGAGTGTAGACACTTGTCTTCACTTAAGAAAAAAAACTGTCTCGGTCTTCCCGACTTTGGCAAAAGATCTACAGCAACAAGTTCAGAATTTGGATGTTTTCACCAAAGAAAGTGTACTGACCAAAAACATGCAATAATTTAGCTAAATTTGTACAGAGAGAGTGTAGATTAGAGTGTGTAAATCACCCCCCTCTCTCTCCAAAGGTACATATTTCTTACATCATGGTAATTTCACTGACTTTACCAGATTTTCAACAGCATAAAGCTGCACAGCAAAGTAAAAAAAGATGTAGTAGTTTAATCCAAGAAATGACTGACTGAGCTGTGAGTTTATGCTCAGGTAACCTTTAGAACTACAAAGGAATGGAACAATTAATATTTTTTCCTAGCAAGAAGATTTTGGCTCAAAATGAAGCAAGATCTTTCATATCTTTTTCTTGAACAAACAGCAGAATACCTTGATTTAACCATCCAAAGGCTGAATGCATAAAATGATAGAGCACCACAAGTCAGAAAAGCTACAGAATTCACAGTGGAAAAAAGAGCATAATGAAATTCAGCATAAACTCAGCACGTTTCCTTAAGCTGCTGCTGTGTTTCTGGTTTGTTTCAGCTAAGTGCAACTGTTGTCCACAGCACCAGGGCACAGAAGTGAGGCTCGATAGCTTGTGAAGGCAACTTACTCCTACTTGTCAGGAAAACTCTGTAAATTTAAAACCTGCATTACTGCAACGAGTGTGAAGAGAGCTCAGGGGGTCCACTGGCAGAGGCATTTGCATGACTGATGATGCGTCTCAAAAGCCGGGTTTGGGCAAACCTCTCTTGCCTACAGAGCCATTTCAATCTGTTAGCATGTGACAGCCACATGGGAGAGCTACAAAGCCATGCCTGTATCTTTTTCCCAAAAAGCCCCACGATATGGCTGGGAAAATGCATTTCCTTTCACATTGTCTCCATTTAATATAGGTATCTAAACCCAGCACTCTCACACATTGTTATTATTATTAAAAGATACTTGGTTCAGTGTTACTATACGCTCACTGTTTTAAGTTTACTGAATATGATTCTTTGTAAAGATCTCTCTGCCCTCAGGAGGGATGGGGAAATGCCCATAAATGCAAAAATACTCGGTGGGCTCTTACAAAAGCCAGCAATGCCAATGCCACGGAGTGTAAGCAGTGGTGAGGGGAGCACCTCTGCAGGTCCTTTATGTTCCCCCTTTATTTCTGCCCCTTCCCCTGTTGCAGCAAATGGAGGTGAACCCTCAGGTAGTGGATCAGGCACACTTGCCCTTGTGCCAAAAAACCAAAGGAGGACAAGACAAGGTAGGGGAGTAAAAATCTCTTTAAGCAGCCACAAGGTGTTTGAGCAGGCAGACCAGTGAAATAATATCACAGTGGAAACCAGTGTTGGGAAGCCATGCCGGGGATGCTTCTTTTTTCAAGAGGGGCATCACAAGTCGGTCTTCCTTCTCGGTGAGCAAGCAAGCGTTTGCAGCACAGCTCTGTGGCATCTTCTGAGGTGATGGTGCTACAGCACCCACATTTGCACTTGTGGAAGGAGCACTGACTGCCGTATAAATCAGGATACAGTAAAGAAAAAATTTCTGCTGGGAGGGCTTGAATGCACACAGTCCAGTAAATTAAAAATATACAGTTCATTTTCTAACGTCTCAGACCTGGTTCTGCATTATTATTTAAATGATGTATTAAGTAGGTATTGTTACATGAGACTTTAATCATTTGCCTTGTTCTGTACAACAGATATGTTGATTATTCTGACAAATTACTGCGGGAATAATACAACATAATCCTGCTGTGGGTAGTTGAGTAACGCAGTTAGTATTTTTCTTCGTTGTGAAAAACAAAGTTAAAGGTTAGTGGTTGCAAAGTTAAAGGTCAAAGTGATATGCTTTTTCTTCTTTTCAGAACTTGAGGATTTCCATCTTATGGAAAAGTAGCATATTCACTAGTCCTAGAAAGCTAATCAACTCTCTTCCTTTACAGACATGGGGTAGCTAACCCAGAGTACAGGAGAGAGACATGTTTGATTGCACTGTTCAAATTTCCCATGTTTTGCAAACAGGATACCAAACATATGGAAAAATAGATTAGTTCTATGTAGGTTATCTATTCTCCACAAGATTAAATAACAGTTATTAAAAGTTGCCACCATATATAACATTAAAAAGAAATCAGTATGTAATATATCCAGTCTAAGGCTAGTATGAGTAAAACCTATTCATTTTGACATGTACCAAAATGATTTATGGACATAACTATCCACACAATACAGAAGTACAGTTTTTAGATCATCTGGACATACCTTCTGTCAACAACAGGCATCTTAAGAGGATCATAAAGCCCAAATTAAGAGACTACATGGGAAAAGAAGGCTAAGTCCTATGTAAGATACATATTCTTCACTTTTGAGGAAGGAAAATCATCAGATCAAAAGAGCAGAGTGAGAAAAAAATGATTCTGTGATTATACTTACATTACTATTGAAGAGGAAATAGTCATTAATATTGTGTGCACTCTTCAATTGCCTTTCTGTTGCTTAAGACAAAACACAAAAAATACTTTCCACCAGTCACTCAGCTATTCTTTTCAGTGCCTCTTTGAGCTGTCTGCCTTTTTACTGAACGGACATCGAGTAGGATATAGCTGTGCTTTTGTGTACATACGTTCCTGTTGAACTTACCCTAAGAGAAAGGGTACAGCTGTGTGAAAAAAAAACCCCAAAACATTAACCTCCTGCCACTCGAAAAATCTGAAACTCAAGTCTTGCCGTGAAAAATGCTGCTTTAAATATATTAGCAACCAGGCAGACTTTTAGAAGTGCCTTAGAGAATATTCTCATTGTGTGTTATGAAGGAAAATATCAAATTATGTCCATATGCAATCCATAGTCACTTCTTCTGCAGGCATTACAGCTTCTCTGGGGTATAGTCTTTCAAACATTAAATAAAAAATGCTGATATCCTCTACTTTTGTCAGAAAACTCCCTATACTTTCTTAACAAACAGCAGTAACTTGTGAACAAGTGAGTTCGATTTGGATCCCAACAAAATACCTAAGAAATGATGTCTAATCCTGAATCCTATCTTTGCTGCAAAAAGGGGAGCTCCCTCTATGCTTGCTTTCAGTGTGATGTGTGAGTGCTGCACAGCTTCCCCTGGCTTTCCCTGTATCTTCTTCATCTGTGCAGACCAGGGGAAGGCATCATTTCCATCTCACTTACACTCTCTTGATAGGCTTCCCAGGGACAGTTTTGTCCTGAATGGGTTACATATATGTTGTTGCTCTCTAAAGGAATGAGACATTTCTCTTTTCCCTCTGCCCTATGCAGTCAGAGTGAGCATGGATGGGGGTCTGGCATCAAAAGTGCATCCAGTAGTTTAACTGGTTTAGCTGTGTGTACAGCCATCTCCACCTGCACTGACTTTCTAGCCACCATAAGGCCCCCTATACAGTTGAAGGTCTGTAACTGAGCCTCCATATGAATGGGAATTAAAGTCTACTCTAGACAATGACTGCACAGCTCAGAGTAGCAATTACTTCATTCTTGGAGAGTGTGAAAATCCCATGGAGCCATGAGAAACGCTGCATTGTTCAACTGGCCGCTCTGTACATGAACAATAGAGGCTGTTTCACAATGCCAGGTTTAACAGTTAAATAAGTTCATTTAAAAAAAAAGTTACACTCTAGCATATGTGGCATAAGAGACCACCAACAAATTCTGACAGTCACACCCACAACAATACATTATATTTCTGCCTAAGTATGTCCTTTGCACCTTTCATGAGCTAAGCCTTTTTTTTCTTTACTATTTGCAAAGCAGTAATAAATACTCAGGCTCAGAAAAAAAGTATTCCTCATGCCTGCTACTTAATTACAATTTATAGACTCAAGACTAGATTGGTCTAAGATACATTTTTCAAGTATTCTCTTCTTGTTTATAGTACGACAGTAGTACCTTATTGCACATTGTTTCTGAAGGACTCTCTTCTACAAGTGTGAGAAATTATTTCGTTCAGGGCACTTGACAGCTTTGAACCCTGGCAAAATGACTTTCCCCTTCCGATACAGATCATCCTGCAAACCTTTGTTCATCCTCTGCACTAACAGCTTCTCGTAGAGCAGTGGGTGGTAGGCCCCTAAGGTACAAGCTGCATCGTAGTAGAGTTCATGGTAGTGACACAGGTCGGTCTGTCGAACTGAAGGGATGTATTCATACACGTGTACTTCGTTACACATGGACATCATGATGAGGATACCTGGAGCAGAAAGTGAAAACAAAAGTGAACCCCAAATTTTGCTTTTCTCACAGCAATTTCCCTGCAGTCACCCAATCTGTTTTTCTTTCTTGCTTTCCTTTGGTGTTGCACACCTTAAGTATTACTTCTGTAAAATTAAGTGGAGTGATAGTTCCTTTTATTAGGGCAGCTTTCACTTGTCCCTGATATGTAAAAGTTGAGAGCCCTGTAGAGTTGACGGGGTAGGACAACGATCATAAAGAAGGAGTAACAAGCATATAAAGGGCTTGCATACCACCTTTTGCACACTGGCAAGGGGAAACAAGAACAGAAAGATGAGCCAGCATCACCCATGTTTCTTCCCTTGACAACTTTTGGACGGTTCATTCATATCGTCGGTAATATTAAGGTATCAATGTACCCCTTGAAACTTCTCCACCTTATTACAATGTTGGTCTTAGCTTGGAATTGAACCAATTCCACTTTTTCCATCCACTTGCTTCTCTTTAGGCAGGAAGACATTGCCAAGAAGGCAGTCTAAATACACGCAGAAGGACACATAAAGAAGCATCAGCCACGTACTGGTAGCACAAAAGCCCACAGCTTCTGAGAATTTTGTGAACAGTCTCACAGAGAGAGGCTGAGGAAGGTGAACTCCTTCTTAGAGCAGTGCTGCCACAAGGAAAAGGCCCTGACCACCCCTGCTGAGCACAGCAAGGAGCAATCCATAAAATGCCAACCCATTTTTGCCTGCCACATGTCAATGGCAGAGTATCATCAGCACTGTCAATAGTGGCTAAGAAAGGCCACATGGAAATTAATTTCTTGTTTAAAGCCAGGTAAAGGTTCGCTTTAACCTTAGGCGCAGTCCTAAGATGCTGTTACTCTCCTTAACCCATGCTCAAGATCAAAACTGGGCCAGGACAGATAGGTGAGCTTATGCAAACTTTGTTTTCCTATGGCATAATTGTAAATCCATACTAACAGAAGGTCTTTATAGCTTTGAAATGAAAGAAATCTTACTGTTGCTGCTGCACATTTTCAAAGGGACTAACATCAGGTATTGATCAACAGCACTGTCTAAAGTGCAATACTTTCACATCAATCACAGCTTCTGGGATCCTTTTCTGCTTCCCATAGCCATGTGAAAGGAAAATGATGGAGTAAGCATCAGACACCATTTTTTTGACGATTCCACTTAAAAAACAATAAAATATAGAAAATATATTGTAGCATTTGTTGCATTAGTGGTGTCCCTATCTGTTCAATATGACTGTCAACTCTCAGAGGAGACAGCTGTACTAATTCTGCTCACTTCGCACTTACAAATGAGAACTAATGTAATTGTTGGGTTTTTTTCTGTACAACAGCTTTGGAATGATAAAGCATCAAAGGTGTTTTGGGTAATTCTCACAAGTGACATGAATTAACGTAAAAAATTATTTTGTTTTGTTAATTAAGCAAAGGCATTTTCTGAAATCTAGTTTGCAGTTTGGGAACACAGAGATTTCAATGGCTTGCTAATGAAAAGAACCTTATGTTCTCCCTGCTGTGTATCATTAGATTATCAAAATGATTTTTTCCCTGCCTGACGTGTGAAGTAACTGAAAAACAATTACTTCTGTGATTAAATCTTCTTTTATCATAAATGAAAGGTTCTGAAAATGTTTTCGATTGTTCTACAGCTTTACACTCTACAGAGTCTATGGTCTCAAAAAGCTAAGCACATCAATTTCAAAGGAAAAGTCCACAAATTTAAAAGAACTTTAGTCTTAAGCAGCAAGAAACACGGATTCACGGCAAAAAAACCCATTTAATCCCTACTTGAGCAAAAAGTATGAGCTTAATAAACCGTTTCCTTGCCTCCAAGCTGTTATAGAGATGCTCTGAATTGTAGCCTGCCTAGCAACTATGACTAGAATTGTTTGTTTATTGTTTCAGTTTTACAAATGCTTTCGTCAGCTTTTCCACTGCCAACCTCCTTCCTCCAGTGATGGAGAGCCCACCTGCCACTCCAAGGTAACCGTTATCCAGCTGAATCAGAGGATGGATGGTCGAAACGTGTGCAATAATGAACCACGTCCAGAAACAGACAGTAAAATGATTTCTCTCCTGCACCCAGAGCCAAGCCTGGAGCCAGTTTCAAAAGCTGTACCACCAATGTCTTAGGAAAATTAGCTCTGACAGAAAGTACAAGCCTTAACCAGAGCGTGTTTCATTTCACCGCCACATTACCCAGCTAACCTTAAAATTAATAAAGGAAGTTGCCATTTGTGGGATAGGAAAACTGTCGAGAACAAAAATTGGGACTCTCTTATAATTTCATTAATAACAGTAAAGATGGCCACATCACTGCAGGTACAGCTCAATAATGACAAAATTTTAAGCAATATAATTGACTTTCCTGTAGATTAGTTAATGGAGCACTTAGAAGTGGTAGAGTTCTAGTTCTTAGTGATCTGTGGATCAATGCCCTCCAGAATCGATCTAAAAGGCACGCTGGGCTACCTAGTTCAGCTCTTGCCCTTCCTGCCTTGTTTCATCCAGTCCATGTCTTGAGATTTCAGATCAGGTTGCTACAATAAATAACCATAATTTCTGACAGTCCACTCAAGTTTTTGCTCATGCTGGACAATGACGTTTTGAGGGAGGAAACACAAGTGACAGGCTAGTTTCTGAGTGTAACAGCTGATTTACAGCACATCTTTGTGTTGAAGTCTAGGGTCAACAAACTGAAAGATGAGCTAAGACAATGAGTAGAGATTACCACATACTGAGGTGTCCCTGGGCTACAGAGGCTTATCTGTCCTGGTGGAAATGGGAGCGCTCCTGAGACTTCCAGACCTGGTGCACACTGCAAATGCCCAGACCCTACTCTGGGGAAAAACAGTGGCCAATGCCAGAATTTTTCTCCTTTAGCACCTCTAACACCACAGAACCCCAGCCAAAGAGACCAACAGTGCGGTACAACCAGCACTCCCATCCCAACTACCTATGGGCGAGATCCCAGGGCATGCAGTATTACACGCTCAATCTACATGAACCCAAGGAGGTAGGTCCCTCCACTTAGCTGTCACAGCCCCCAAATTCTCCCTTGGAATGATCTGCTCCTGCTGTTTTGTTCAAAAACAGAAGGTCGAATAGCACTGTATAAAGAAGGGAGGGAAGACAAAAAAAAAAAAAAGCTCCTTTGACAAGCTGTTTTCTTTGTAGGGTAGGAATAGGGTCCTCACTAAAATATGGAATAAATGCGTGTAGTTCTGTCCCGTGCCTTAGAGGATGCGAATCCCCTCCACAGGGGACAGCCCTAGTGTTGTAGAGCTGTTACTGAAATCTAAATTCACAAAAACCATGAATCAACTATCTTTAAAAGAACAGCAGCAGTTTAAACCACGAGGACATTTACACCAGTCCATGTACTAGAATATATTCAGCTTTTATTCTCTTTACTTTCTAATGCCACGCCTGGCTTGTTTTCCTTAAGTCCCTTTAAACAGGGTCTCACGTTCCAGCCTGTGTTTTTTAGTACCACTCTGACTCAGTTCCTCTCTTTGCTTGGTGTTAACGACATTGCAGTGAGTTACTGACATCTGTATCCAGCAGGTGTAAGTGTGCTAAGCTGTCTATATTTTCATCTACCTCACAACTCAGCTTCCCTATCTTCCCTTCTCTCCCTCAGTTACCTTCAGTGATCTTACAATTTTTTTTGAAATTACTAATAGCTTTTTGGCACTTACCTGATACCCAAAATACTTTTTATGTTATGTTTGAACTTTTATGTTTTGGATGCAATCACAAAGATGAAGAAGAGGTATGCAGCTGACTGCTTGCTGACTTGACCTTCCTTCTGTTAACCTGTTTTCTTGCCAGTCTGCTCTGCAAAGTCCTACCTCACCTCCTATTTGTCATCCCATTTGTTATCTTTACACATCTCTCTCTGTATTATTGCTTCCTAGGTTTCTCTTCTGTGGCTGAATCTCTTTGCGTTTCGTCCCACACAAATTAACCTGTAGTTCCCAAGTTTACTTCCTTTCCCTATACTGCCCACCCAAGTAGAGTACATGCCTATCTACTTACTTCTTACGTCCGTGTACTTTTCACATCACTGTCTGATTCAGTATCATCTGCAAGTTTGTTTGATTTCTCAGCACTCCTCTATGATCATCAGCATCAGTATGAATATAAACCAAATTGTCTGATAGCCTGTAGGGTGAAGAATTTCCATATGCTACACTTCAATATTTGTCTTTGCTCACAGTCCTTAAGTTAGTTTTCAGTCAATGCACAATTACTACATATAAAACAGCACAGTCTGGCTTACACAAGACCTAAGGAGACACTAATGAGCATGATGAGATAGTCATTGTCCCAACACCTTATATTCTGTACGGAATTAATCTCACTGAGATGTTCATGCCCATCTCTGACCTAGCTGGTCTAAAGCACTCTTTATAGACAATGCAGGAGACAGCCATTTCTAGGGCACAATTCATCTGACTTATTTTAGATGTCTACTTTAGGATGGGATGAATTGTTCCCTGTAAGTGTTGCTTCTCTCCAGTGACTAGGCAGAAACTGAAAATAAGAGTCTGGTTCTTGCTATCAAACACCTTCTCCTCCACTCTCCTAGGTCAGAAGCTTTTGGAGCTTCGTGAAAAAATAATGTAATTGGCTTTTCCAGGAGCACTGTGAGAAAAAATAAAAACAAGGTGTGATTCATCTGACCAAATGTGCCCACTGGTGCAGTTACCCACACCTGAGATAGGTATCACAGGCTCCTCTGCTATCAGTAGAAGAAAGTGGCACTATTCGGAAGCAGCCCATGTTTACTCATCCCAGAGCAGACATCTAAAAACGGGTCTTACAAGCCATGCCCCAGAAGTTCCTGTTTCTTTCTGTTGACTATAAGGGAAGCCTGAGTGGCAGCACAGACACCTGTACCACATGAGTTCTTCGTGCACTCCTAGTACGGTATGAAAATTTCACATGCAGAGGGGAACACAGGTCTCATAGCTATTTAAGAGGTGCCTATTTTTTGCTCCAATAAGTCTGAGGCTGACTAACACAAATATGGACCCGCACCAGAGACATCTAAAGCTCGGTGGCATGAGCCCTGCTCCCTGACTGACCTCGCCATGGACCACAAACAGAAGTCAGTTTTATGTGCAAGGATTAAGCTGAGCGGAGACAGCTTTTTTTACACTCATAAGGATTAAGGCATGGGAATAGGAGTGAAAGCAGAGAATTACAAAGCATTTAGGGAAGGTCAGAGGACATGCACAACTTAAGAAAA
Organism: Buteo buteo; assembly: GCF_964188355.1. Lineage (NCBI taxonomy): Eukaryota > Metazoa > Chordata > Aves > Accipitriformes > Accipitridae > Buteo > Buteo buteo. The sequence continues at coordinate 4,545,613 of NC_134195.1, read as the reverse complement.
AGTAAAACCTGAAAGGGAAAGCCTATAAGCTATCTACAGCATGCAAACATCAAAAAAGAGTGCAGTACTCCTTAGAACGAATGCCGAGAGAAGTCCATGGGACAGAACGCAAAGTCTGCTTTTCATCAGTGGGCCCTAAAAAAGCTCAGGAAAAACTGTGTTAACTACATTAATTGGATTAATCTAGTAGTAGCAGTATTACTATCGTGCCTAGGGGATTTGGTCAAGAACCTGTTAAGCTCCAGTACAAACCAGCCAGTCTGAGTGATGATGTTGCCATGAGATCCGTGGAGGGGTCTGGAGGGAACTGTGCAGGCAGTTCAAAGTCCCCTCAGAGCAGGGAGAACTTTGAAGTTAGATCAGATTGCTTCGGGTCCTGCCCAGCCCAGTACTGAGTATCTCCAAGGATGGAAATGGAGCTGTTGAACCTTTTCAGAAGTTTACTGAAGCATGCAAAAATAATACCGTAGGCATGACTCTGAAACCAGCAAGCAGGTGAGAAAAAGACCATCAGACCTGGTCTCTTCCAGATCTGATGCTTACGCTTTAAAACTTTTAGATCTAAATATCCAATCTAAATTTCACAGTAAGGAAAAAAGTCAGAGTATCTGGCATGATTTTAGCTTTGGCAAACATGATTGGTGCAACCATACATTCAAAATCACAACTGAAGATATTCCTGTATAGGCCACTCTTACCTAATTCTAAAACCCTTGCTTCATTTTCAAAAGTCCCATTGGGATTACAACTGTGAAAATGGAAAAATGCAAAATAATTCTGCCTGCGTGGAGAAAAGTTGTTTTATAGGAGATCATTCAAAGGTGTGCTTTATGAATGTTTTATAGTTGAATGGCAATGTTCCTAAATACTGCCTTGAACAAAAAAAGATTGTGATCATAGAATACTTTAAAAAATATTTTAAAATATATTATTACAAAGAAATGATGTGGCTGTCAGAGAAACAGTCAACCTGCAAGTTTGTTATAACTGTACAATATTAGATGCTAATAAAGTATTATGTATTTCAAAATATTATTTATTAGTATTTCAAAATCCTTAGAAAGACATGTTACTTTTTTTTCCTATTTGGCAGATACCTATGGTGTCAGGAACTGTTGGGTACGGTTTAAAATCAGTCCAGTTGGCACAAACAAACTCCGGAGCTTTTACAATCTGTGCTGAAAACATTTAAACCAGAATTAAATTAAGATTCAATTCCTTGCATGGATCATTTATACAAATGAACACATACTATGGATTCTAATCAAAAGGAGAAAATGTTTTTCAATTTGTTCTTGGCAATTTTAATGACTGAAGAGGTTTTGAATTTCCAACATGCATCTTTTGTACAGTACAATTAGGTTTTGTGGTTAGCACACTAATTTAAAAAGAATGTTCTCTAGTTTACAAGTAAATAAAATATAGTTTAATATATCTGAATACAACAGATGCTGTATGAAAGCATCTAGAATAATAAGTGTAATTCAAACATTCAGCAAGAAGTCAGCATCATTTTAACAAAATGTAAGAGATGCTGAAAACATTTAAATACACATAATCTGATTATTATACTCACAATGTGTCTTATTTCACACACACCACAAATTTAGTTACAGAAAAGAATTTAGCTAGACACACTAGTAAGTTTTTACTATCAAACTAGTAAGTTTGATAAGCTGTGCACTTGAAAGCATTACAAATAAACATAAAGCATTTAGAACATACAGTTTTCTCTACATTAGTCTACTTCTATAGTCTCTCTTGACTGGATTTCAGGTACCACAGAAAAATCTGTCACTCCTTGAAACTGGGCCAAATGTGCCTCAGTTATTCTTTGGAACATACAGTAGAAGTAGCTCTGGCTTTTTAAAATACTGTGTTTCTAAAAAAGGGTTCTTTTACCTCTGTTTAATTCATGAACTATGACAAATACTAACCACAAGAAACCCAAATATTAAGGAATTTAATTGTCACCAAATGGCCCTGTGCCTAAGCTTAGTAAATTGTGCAATACTTGTCATCTTTGATGTATAGATACTTGCATTATATAGCAGACCTAGAAAATGACATATTTATCACTTAATGCCAAATGCAAAAAGCTGAACATTAATCACAAGAATATATTCTATAATATAAGCATAGACTGGAAAATGCTGACCAGTAATATCATATAATTTTAAATGTATTATTCAAATTTCGGTGATACACTAGAATAGTAAAGATTTTTTTATGTGATGACAGTTTGCTCTTTTTTATCTCTGTATTTCAGGAAGTAGGAGATGCTCAAATTTCAGAGTGCTTTTTATTAGAATAAGAATTTAAAGCTTATGTATTTGGAAGTATTATTTATTCGTGTGATAATACTTGAACAAAACTGAGCTGGAAAGAGTAGGCACTACTCTGTTCCTTCACCAACTGCTGGCAAACAACTAAGTAACAGTAATAAAGGCAACTCTTAATGTCGAATTGTTTCTTTCAGTTCACGCAAGTGTATTTTTTTCTAAGCAGAGCTGGAGATCAGCTGCATTCTTCTATTCAACATGCTCTCTGAAGCCAATTTAAATTTAGGTTCTTAGTCATACAATGATCTCCTAATGTTGCAGTGCAATGATAGTCTTGCTTGTACTATTGTCTCGATGCATGCAAATGAAGATTAAAGTAATGTTATCAACTATTAATGACGCATAACTGTTAAATCTGTAATGTCAACTGTAAAGCCTCAAACAAGCCTTTCTTTCTCCCAACAATAAAGTAATCGGGGCTTAGTTATCATTTTGTGTTCAGTGGTTCATATGTTATGCTAAAAGCTACAACTCATAGCAAAGACTACCACCTACACAGACGACCTAAAATGTAAAAATCTACACAGACCGTGTTTTGATTTGGGAGTAAAAAAAAAAGTACCACAGTCAGAGCTTTCAGCTAGCTTTTTCAAAAGACAAAAGCTGCTGTGTATATAAGGATATATAAATGTGAATTTCAAGTAAAATCACCTCTGAAGAGGTAAGCTAGCAAAGTGTACTGATAGGCTATGGTAAGTAGGAATTCATAGCAAATCCAGTTACTGAACAATGGACAGGAGCAAAATGTTCATAGAAAAGTCTGTATATAATCTATACTTTATTAAAAAGCCCGCAAACTTTCTGAATGCTGATGTACCATCCCATCCAATGCACACAGAATGCTGCTCTTGAGAAACCCTAGGAAGCAGTTTTAGTCTTGGTCTTCAGATGACAAAAATGTAAGGTCAGAAATAGGTTGTTTACACAGGCTACCAAGGAGGGTATAGGAACAATTTCCTTACAGCAGAATGGTAAAAATAGAGACTGTCAATTTATACACCATCAGCCTCAATTAAAAACTGAGCTTTGATATGTTCAGAAAGAGGGGAGGAAGACTGAGTTCATATTTCACAGTAAAAAATGTATTAATAAGAAATGAAGATGTAACACTTATTTCTGCTGCCAAAAGATAGGGCAAATCCTTCTCTAATAACAGTGACGTTTCCTCAACTGTCAATTTAGGATTTACCAGTGGAATCCAAATCCGAGATTTGGTGGTTGGATGCTTACATTTCTTCTGAAAAAATTGGAGTAGATCAAAGTCCAAGACGAGATGTAAACATATCAATACTCATTTAGCAAACCCAATTTTCAGCCAAATGTGAACCAACAACCAACTGCAAAAAGCCACCATGGTAATTGCCTAATGCTAATGCAAGATGATGAGAATACTGTGAAGAGTTTTGTTTAAAAGCATGAAGGTGGCAGCTGCAAAAATGATGCAAAAATATGCAAGAATGTGTTCTCAAAGCTCATCTGAGGATTAGATTAGGAAGACAAAGAGTAAGTAATTTATAATGAGGAGTAACATTAGCTAAGCTATGACATGCCACATAAGGCAAAGTTACAAGCCAGGGAAAGGCCACATTCGTGTCTCAGAAAACAAGCTAAAAAAGACTTCCAGATTAAAATAAAAGGTTTGTTTTACCCTGGTGAACCTTTCCCCACAAAAAAACATCTCTCTGTTTTCTTGGTCACTGTTCATAGCCTTTGAGCTAGACAACACCACACTGAAGGGTGACTTGTCTGTGTGAAGTTAATGCTTCCTAGACATGGTATACCCCCAGAAGTAACCCCTAACAAATGGGCCGCAATCTGACAGGCGATGAGTTCAGCCTACTTTCAACAATGTCCTGAACCTACACCCATCACTAGGTTGGGCAGAAAACAATGTTGAAGTAATAACAAATTTAGCGGAAAGGACTGCGGTCAGACGTGGGTCTGCGTGTAGTATCATTAAGGTGCAGCCTGGCACCAGTGATGGATGGGCTGCTGTGCGCTGACACGCTGCTTAAAAGAAAACCAGACAGGAACAGCTACAGGTTAGAACCCAATAGAGAGGAACAGCGAAACTCTGTTCTTGGAGGAAGCTGATCTGCGTTGGGTGGTATTCATCTCACCTAGTTTTAGACCTCCGTAGCGTGTGTGTTGTGTTACCATATCAGAAGTGGCTGGAAGCAGTGACACATTTCGAAGGTTTAAAACCATACGTGAACGTACACAAAATGCGGTATTACTAAAGCATCAAGACTTATGCCTTATTTTGTATGTAACCTGTAAAGCACAACCAATCCAACACCTCTCTCCCATCCTCTACACCTGAGACATGTGCTCTGCTTCCCTCACCCCAACCACCGGCTATCACAGTGCTATTGCCTCTCCTCAGCAACATGCTGGTGCAGAGCTAATGTACCTAGGGTTTTGGGGAGCCAGGGGCTCCAGGAAGGAGTTATGCCAAGATAGGGCAGCCCATATCCCAAAGGAAGCACAAAAAAATGTTCTCCCTAGCTGCCATGTGGTGGAGAAACCAGGAAAAAAGATCCTACCTCGTCTTACTCTCTTCACTTCACTGAAGTCACAGCATGCAAGAGACTACCTCTTCCCCACAAATGACCCACTGGCCCCTTTTCCAAGAGACTTAGTAATATTCTGACTTAAGTACTTTAATACAGCTATTAACATCGTGAAAATATTCCCCTGACATCAATCACTGCTGAAGGATGGTGACTCACTGCTGCAGAACACCGTGAGAATGCATTCTACCAAGCATCCCCCCTTTGGGAAGACTCGGTTTCTTATAAATAGTGCTAAGCGGCAGAAAAAGATACAATTGTCAGATGAAAAACGTAATTACTGAAGAAACAGCCTAAGACCACCCTAAAACATTCCTGACATTCCTGAAAGGAAATAGTCTGATGTTTCCATGTCTTAATTTATATCCAGCATTGTCCAATTTTGCAAACTGGGGCTAAAGAGGGTTGAAAAACTTGAAACAAAAGTGCTTCACTTGATCCAGAACCTTTTTTTTTTACCTTTTCCATGTTACTGGCAGCAACAGTGTTGTGAGTAACTGCAGCTCACAGAGGGCTACCTGACTTTCTGCCGGTGTAAATATGGACAAACAGATCCTTGCGCAAGGTCTTTAATCGTTCTAATTGCAGAGCATTGCACACAGACTTAAAATAAGTTATTCTAATAAAGTGACTAGAATCACTATGATCCATGCTATAAAGAGCTTAGATTCAGGGATACAGGTCCCTCTGCCTGTGAAAATTCATACCCTCTATTTAACAGCCTATCTTCCTTCACATAGCTGTTTTGAGCACAATGTTATTAGGTGTGTGGCCATTTAACAAACCATTTTCCCATATCTTCTTGAAATTAAGATACTCATATTTTATGATGGCCATCACTTACCGATTCTTTCTATTAATTTTATAAGAAATAATTTTATAGATTTTATAAGAATCAGGTAGAAGCTCAATATTCAGGATACGCCTTTCATACAGGTGCACTCAGTTGTGTCTGCCAGCTTCAGTTCCAACTGGATTATTTGCTGCATGAGTTGTTGAGCTATACCTGATCTGAAGACCAACATGACTTTTCAGATTTCTGCCAAGCAGCGTTATATTTTTTATGCTTTATCTTGCCCTTCATGTCCACCTTTGACAATACACAGTTGCTGTTTCTGTGCTGTCTCCCAGTTTATAGTACATCACACGTGCAATGCGTAGACATACATTCAATAAGGTTACTAAAATAGGAAGCCTCTCCCTAATAAAATATTTAACATGCATCTATCAGAACAGTAGCTAGTTATCAAATGAGGTGGATATGACTCCCAATAAGCTTGTCTTACTGTCTTGTATTCTTAAAGCTAATAATAGCATTACCAAAACGTCTAAGCGTATTCTTTGGAAAAGAACAAAATAAACAAAATTCCCAGTAGAGGAAAAGGAGGCAAATTTGCATCTGTACAGACAGAGTATATTTATCTGTACAGCTTTTGTTGTTAATATTTTTGCTTGTTTAATGATTGATATTTTCAAAGCTTTCTCTCCTTAAAGGATATTTTTTGTCAGGAACATTTAGATTTGGGGTTGAAGATTACTGTTCTATTCTTATAGTGAAATTAACTCCGTTTCTTCAAAGAAAGCTTTTGAAGTGTTTCTTATATATGGTGGAAGTACAGATTGACAGCACAATGATCCTCTTCACTATTCTTATGATCAGCAGCTGTTAACCTATTTTTATCAACAACTTCATTACTCCAAGAAATGCTTTCGCAAAATGTGAATGCAGCTGGTGTGATCATTCCACATGAGCAGTTTTCTCCCCATGAATTTATACAAGCAGGTTCCAAAAATCTCACTTCCAAGAAGCAACCAACCGCCAAGCCATCCTCCTTCAACACACAAGGCCTCCTCTTCTTTCCACTCATGCTTTAGGTAAGCAAAACCCACTCACGTCACAGATCGGCATCTCCCAGACACCTTTATGTCATCCCTCTGAGAGCTTCAGCACCCTGCCTAAGGCCTTTGGTGAGCTCCACAACATCCTGGGATGCCACACTGTATACAGAGCCCAAGATAAGTCCTCAGAACTGGTTTTCCCATGTTGGATGCAATCTCAGGTATCTTCGCTTTCAGATTCAGACAGAAAGAATAAAAAGAGCATTTTCTGACTGCAGCAAATCCACAGACCAATATCACAACATCAAGGAGGAAAGGATGGAGTTTCCAAAGCAGAAGATGGTATTTGGAGCTCTATTGCCCTCTGTGTCTCTAGAAGCATGAGCAAGGAAGACCCTGACTTAGCCTTGGTACTCTGACTACTTGCATCTTTTAGACATTCACGATCAGGACTTGCTATGCATCAGGTAAGTCGTTATGCTGTATGAACTGTGGGCACAGTGCCAAATTATCCCCCAAGAAATACTAAGGAAGGACCAAAAAATACAGTGAAACTCTATTCCTTCAAGTGTAAGAATAAGAGGGATGCTTTGGGCACTTTCAGACTGAGCACTGGAAGCCGTGACAGGGCATGGGAAATCCCATTCCTTGACCTGTGTAGGGAATACAGCTTGGCCTGTCAGCGATTTTATCCTCTCTTCCTCTCTGTATGATCTGCCATATGCTTTCATTTATTGTCTGATGCATCTGTGCTCTATGATCCCAAGAAAGAACTTCAGAATTGAGTAGGTTCTCAACAGATAAATTAATATGGAATAATACAAATTTCTCACAGATACATGTTTTATAAAAATAGTATGCATACTATGGATGAGAAGGGCAAGAAAGCAGAACATTAAATTGACCCAACTATTTTCTAGTTCCCATATGGTGTGTTTTAGCTAGTCATTGTTTCTGCATAGAGCACCAAGAACAAACACTACTTGTGTATGGACTTGATCTTCATGCAATGTACACATTTACAATTTTAATTTTTTTTTTTAATCTAACATGTCTACTGGGCCCATCTTTGATACACCTACCAATAAAACCTGAAGAAGGAGGGTTGGGCTGTATCTTCTCTTTAGTGTTCTCCTGAATGATGTCCCAGAGCTGCCATATAAACTTTGGATGGAGAATGTAAAACGGCTGGTTTGGATTCTTTCTGCGATGCTGTACATAGGGAGTGAACAGATTGTAGTCCGGCTTCTTATACCACTGGGAGGAAAAAAGTAAGAATTTTTTTAATCTTATAGTATCAAATGTGTTTTGAAAGCTACACGAACAACAACGTAAACTAGCTTCATTTGGGTTCTTCAGAACAGAAGCAAAGGTAGCAAAGCTGCCTGCACTGGTGGATGCTTCTCCTAGAAAGCCAGTCCTCACTCTGGGCTATTCTGCTTGCTTTCTCCATACAGAGACTCCCAATAAGCAATTAACTCCAGTGGGACGAGCCAACCCCATCTTCCCTTCATAGGCCTGCGTCAAATAGGGGTTCAAAGAGCCTTGACGCAAGGTCTGGGAAGTGAACCTTCCTCTGGAAGTGTCCCTGTCCCTGAGGGAGGCAGCAGCAGCACGTGAAGCAGGCTGATGGCAGCCTGCGTAGGAGGCAGGCAGCCTGTGGCATCTGTTGCTAAGGGAGTTCAGCAGATGAAGGTTTACTTTCTACTTTGCAGCCTGCTCAGCTCCGAGCTCCCCCTGCCAAGAACCATCAGATCAACTGGTCCACTGGAGCTGCAGCACCAGCCAAAGCAGAGACTCCCCCAGTGACAACCAGATGGACGCCTGCTGCTCGCACTGAGGGGGTGGATGGCGGGGCACAGATGGCTGTGGGGGAGTGGACACAAAGGGAAGACTGGTGGGGAGGAGGCCTGAGAAATGGGGAATACAACAAGAGAGATTTTCATTAGGGTGTTGTATTTTGTCTGGGAAGGCAGAAGGGAAGGTGGGAAAAAATGGATGCAATTCTTCACCTTTCCTGATACAAACTCCTTCTGAAATCTAGCAATGTTCCCTCCTTGGCAAACACATAGAAAACTCATTGTTATGTGAAAATAGTGATATTTTATCAAAAAAACCCCATCATCCATCTATCCTAGCATCTCAGAGCAGTTCATTCCAGTACAAGTGCCAGCTAATGAAAAGCTTTTGACCAATAAACCAATTTTGACCAATTCATGCAGAAATAGCATTCCCCACTCCTTAAAGACAGACTTTGGGGTTCATTGTGACAAGTGAGAACCAGGAGACTAAATATATTCATTTTCTCCAGTGCTTTCAGACTGATTGGGAAGAAAGGTCCAAGCAGACATCTTACCACGTTCAGATTTGCAGAGTAGGGGGCAGGATCCCAGGCTACTAAGATAACATCTTTGTACAAGGAGCTGTCGACAAAGTGATGGTTTGGATTGGTGAGAATCTGCAAACACAGATGCAAAGAATTGCACAGCGTTAAAAGCAAATGGGATCCAAAAAAATGGCAAAATCCTTCTCTAAAATGAACAGTCCTCCCCACACTGCTGTTTGTTCTGCTTTAATTCTGGTCGATTTTAAGCATCTTGTTTTGTTAAAAAAATATATAAAGAAGAGCTTAGCCATAAACAGCACTCATGACAGTTTGAAGTAGCAGTATGCTGAATTACTCTCCATCTGTGAGGGATGTGATGGGACCACTTGAGATGCTGCATAATTGTATATCAACGTTACTGTGTATTCTGGAACTTGAAAATGAAAGCTACGGTATTTCAGACCGCCTGCAGGATCCTCTTCTTAGATACAGAGCAGCTTTCTTTGAAGGGCTACAGCCCCCAAGGATAACGTCTTTCCCTGCACTCCCACCCCCCTTTCTCATTTCAACAGCAAGACAGTCTCATTTCAAGTAACTCTAAAAAGGCAAATTAGACCATGACTGTAAAAGCTGGTATACCTAGAAAAATAATTCCAGGAACATGCACATGATAGGGCTATTTTTGAAGTAGCTGTCATATTGCTGTCATCTACTGCTCTCATATAACTCCCTCCCGCATATCCTGGTATTCTGCCTGATCCTCCCACCCCACTGGAAGTTTACTCTTTGCTCCTGCTGGCTCATCCCTTCCTGGACCCTCCATGCCTAACCAGATCTCTCTGATCCCTGGTGCATCCAATCTCAGGCAGGGTTGAACTGAATGATTTCAGCATTGGTTGAAACAGTGTGAATTTGGCTCCAGCTGTTACACTAATCAACATTCCAGACAAATAAATGTGTACTAATTTTCATTTCCCTTTAGGATCCAATGAGCCATATTTGATTATGCATATTTTTCTTCAGAAAAATAATATTGTTGCCATAGCAATATTCTTCCTACCATAAACTTCAAGCTTAATGACTTTCCATCAGCCTTCTACAAGAACAGAATTAGTCCTGCTGCCATCAGCATCCTCAACTCCATTTCTCAGAGCAGTTTTCGCCTGAGAACGTAAACTTCTTTTTTGAGAGAACAGAGTAAACAGACCAAAAGGTCAAGCTTTTAAAAGCTCGGTTCCACAGTTGTCACACAATGGAGCTCTTACTTGCCTTTCAGTAAGCAAGAGTCCTTTGGAGGTGGTGTCCACACAAATTTCGCTCTTAGTGAGTCTGCATTCATATGTATGAGATGAGTTTCTTCTGGAAGAACAATATCTGTTGTGGCTGCACTGGCTTCCTTCACAGCAGAGAACATGAGGGAAGAAGAGGGCCACAGCAGCCTTTTAATCAACTGAATGCAGGAATTTCCAACAGCGAGGAGGGAAGGAGTAAACCTGTATGGGTAACCCATCTTCGGTACTGGTAGGGAAAGCAACTTTTATCAAGTGGCCTGTGCAGATTTCACCCCCGGAGAGGGGAAGGCCAGTTTCTCAGCAGGTGGCCAGAGCATCAGGGGTAGCCTCTTTGAAGGAACAGAAAGGCAGTGGGAATAGGAACACGTGTGAGGAAGCTGTGTGAGCTGATTTGGCCTGAACTTTAGCCATGCCTGTGTTTTCTTGAGAGGCCTTGTGGAGAGCAAGCAATGTACAGCACAGCAGAGAAGACCACGGGACCCTCCATTACCACCCCAGTGGGAGCGTACCACAGCAGCTCTGGGAGCCAAGAGGACCCCAGTCTGCCGCCGGAATCAGAGAGCAGCTAATTCAGCCATTTAGTCTCTCTGAATACATTGGGGAGCTAACAAAGCTCAGATCATTCCCTGGAAGCATTTCTGTCTTCTGCTACAGGGAGCCTACTGAGACTAGTCAACTAAATAAAGTTTCTAAACCCTCCTCCTTGCCTGGCACAGGAGTTCAGGCATGGTCAGCACCAGAATGTTTTGGCTAACTGTAAAACAGAGAACAGTCAAAGAAAAGTACCCAACAAAACCCAAAAAGTAAAATAAATGACATTAAGATCAATGTTCTCTGATACACTAATCTCAGCACTAAAGCCAGAGTAAGATATTTCTGCTTTCTTCCCCTGAGCAAAAGAAAGTGGGCATATTTAACCCAGATCACTTCAATGATCCAGTCTGTCCTGCGGCCTCACAAAGAGCTACAAAACAAGTATGAAGGGAATGCCAGTGAACAGTCCTTTCTGTGGTAGCAAAAAACTTTAACTTGTACACACAGAGAACACACCCACCAAGGATGGACTTTGCATGGGCAGTCACTCGAAGAAGAAGAAAAAACAAATTGATAAGAACTACAGTAAATGCAAATTTTGCTCTCATTCAGCAAGAATCAGTATGTACAGAGCATGCTACATGGCCAACCATACTACTGGTGTTGACTAAGTAAACTTGCCACTTCAGTATGTCATAAAATCTCACAGTAATTCTGTTGTTGCTTTTGGGCTGCATTTCATAAAGAGGAAAGATGCTTGGTTTGCCCAAGACCAGAGTTCAGGTAAGTTTTTTCAAAATTGAAAAACCACTCTCAACCATAAGGTGTCACTGTAGCTCAATGCACAACTATTTGTTGACACCCATATACAGAAAATCCCATTTTCTGTTTCCATTCAGAGGAACAAACTCACCTTATGTGTAATATCCAGTGTACATTAAAGTTTTTTACTAGTTCATTCCAAATCTTTAAAGAACGATGACTTGCCTAAAGTTATATATTAAGACAACTCAGTTCCCATTTCTTTTGCCTTCCAGCAAGGAAATAATTGGGGAAATGGAGAATATGAGGAAAGAGCTTTGGGATCCCCACAGCCTGGGCTTTGTGAAGATCCCAGAGGCATTCTGGTGAAGGCCTTCTGTACTGCCAACTCTGGCATCCTGCAGAGCCTTTACAGATGTAGGTCACATGAGAAACTTTACAAACCAATTCTTTAAAACAAGGCTATCAAGTAACTATGCAATCACTCTACAGCAACAGCAGCATGAACATCCCTGTGAGGGAGAACTTTTACCTGCTCTACATCGTGACTGTTAAATCACTACCTATTTCCCAGATTACCCAACACTTTCTCAGAAGTTATTAATTTAATGTCATATTGTACAGAAGTGACATTGACTTGAATTCAGAAAAGGAAGATCTTACCTGAGAGTTAATGATCCGCATGGTTGTTTTATTTCCAACATCTTTTTCATAGCCACGTGTTGGAGCAGAATTAAATCTTAGAACAGCATCATGAGAATCTAGGAGCATAAATGAGGGGGTAATTTGTTTTTCTTAGTAATATAGAACAGAAAAAATAGAACAAATGATCTAAACTAAGATAAAACTTACACATTTCTCCTTATCTTGATATTCTAAGGATGATAAACATTCCACTATGCTCAAACAAAAATCCTCTTGCATCTGTCATATGTTATTAACATTATTAAAATCCACCAGAAAAAAGTTCAGCATCATCTATTAATTTAGCTTGCAATACTGAAATATTTCTCTTAATTGGATAAACTTAGTGTGGCAAGGTTATTAGTACACCCAGTACACACAATTGCTTGCTATTTCTATTGCAAAATTTACAAAGAATTACTCCATGCAAAAGCATGTTAATTGCAAGGATATCTAATTGCACATTTGAATGAGTAACAATGCTTAACTATAAGCTTGTGCTTCACAGTATTTTATGATACCTGAAAATCTCAGACTACCCCAAACCTACTAATCATACCATGTACTTATTCTCAAGGTCAGTACAAGTCTTAAAGAGTCTCTGTAAAGAAGTCAGCCCACAAACCTGCTCACACAGAAACGTGAGGATCCCTTGGTAGCAAAGATCTAACAGAGCTGAACTGTCAAAGTTTCCCCACAAGCTGTTGACCTCGGAGTCATGCAGAATAGAAAGCAGCCACAGGTCAAGTATGGGTCAAGGGTAGATGCTGCGTGCAAGACTCCACTGGATAAAAGATAATCACCCTCCCAATGCTTCTTTTAAGGGGATCTCAAAGCCCAGAAGGTGTGAGGGAGAGTACAACATTATATCCGTTGTCCAGAAACACACTGTTCCTGTCAATAGCCCCCTGTTTGGTCTACTTTTAACCCTTCCATCAATGGAAGCAGAGAATATGACTCAGGCCAAAATGGGCTTGTAATGCCTTAACCCATAGGTAGTTTATACAGCTGTTTATCTTGTCACTTAAAATATGGTTATCTGTACCTCAAAAACGGAAGAGGCAGAAGTTTCCGAAGATAACCAACATGCTTCAATGGAGTTCAGGCCTAATCCTATCAAACCGGGATCTTCCATCCTTTCACACCTTCACTGCACACTTCTTGTACTCCAGACAAGAAAACGTGTGACATTAAGTCAGCAGTCCAATCTCAGCTGTACTTGCTTGCTGCAACATGTTGTGTCCAACTCCTCAGAAGCTAAGGAGTGAAGGCTTTTTCTATGTCCCTATGCAGGGGCCACCCTAGCCTCAACACCTAGCCTTCATCTGCCTAAACATAAGCATCTTGATTGTGTAGGAGCTAGAGGTCATGAAGTCAACAGAAGCTGCAGGTACTCCACGTTTTTGGAAAAGGAAAAGAAAAACAGAGGTCCTTTATAATTGAAACCTGCTTATGAATTTAAGAACCTAAATTTGGACCTGCATTTGACAACTTTTTGACAACCTGTTGACTGAGAACTGGGAATTGGGTCGGGAAATGGGAATTGTATGGTTCGCAACTTAACTGAGAGAGTGTGCTGTATTTCCAATATGACCCATTCTAGTTCTTCGTATTAAGACCAAAAACCTTTCCTTCACCATAAAATATATGATGAAGATGCAGCTTAACACTGATAATAGCTGGTTTAACTCAACCGATTTTAATCTTATTCAGTATTTGGAGATAATAATTTTAAAGATATAAAAAGTTTGGGGTTTGATCACAGATCCCTGTTACTTCCTGATGATGCCAAAATAATTGGGTCTCCCATTAAACAGCATGATCACAATGGGAGTGTTCGCTGTACTTGCACAGTATTTCCATACCTATTTTCATTCAAAACCAGTCAGAGGGGTGAGGGGGAGGAGGGCAAAAGGCAGAACACAAATTAACATTCCTGCCTGCGTTTCTAAAAGGATCACAGAAGAGGGAGCTAAAGGCCTATGAAGAGAAAGGTCCTCTGCTGCTGCTTTCCTACACCTTTTCTTCTTTGGGAAGGATAAACAGTAAAAGCCTTTTGCCTGCAGCAACTTCATCAACCAAGGCTGTACAGCCCATGGCCCAAAAACCAGACCTCATGCATGGAGTGTTTTTCCACACTCCCTAATGATGCTGACTTTGCTGTGCCTCTGTGGACTCAGAACGAGTCAGCACGAGTGCCAGGCTGACTCCACAGAGCAGCACCACTGGCCGTCCATGGAGCCTCCAAAATAGCAGGTTTGCTGGCATGTTCAACCAAGAGCTGTAGCCCTAGTGCCAGCTCTGGGAGAGGACAGTCTTCTCCTACAGCTGTGCATGCAAAGGGAAAAAGACCATCTTGTACAGTTTGATCTTTCTCTTCCTTGTCAGACTCTTCTCACTTTTTCAAGGACTAGAGGGGAGGTGGAATGGCATGGCCAAGAGCTCAGCTGTACCTGGACTCTGCAGGGGAAGCATAACTTCTTCCCCGTGGGAATAATAATACAAACAGATGCTGGATCTTCCATCTTCCATTGTAAGTGGGAAACACTGGCACAATGTCTCTGGTATATCAGCACTTCCCAGGAGATGCACTGACCACTAAGACCCATAGGTGTGCACCAGGTCCTTCTGGGATGGCTGTAAGCAGTCAGTTGGTCCCCCCATAGTTCTGGGCCAAATTCTCTGCTCAGTAACAAGTACCTGCCCATGGCCTGGAAGACACTTAGAAAAAACTTTCTGTGACTCCTGCTGCCCCACACTTTTCTGTACAACAGGTAGGAGGAGATGTGAAACTTCTGCATAAGCCTTACCAAACAGCAACTCCTCCCTTCAGGCAGCATCAGATGACAATTTCCCAATTAAATCGAAAGCTCTTCCTCAGAGATTGGCATAAGCTTTCTGTGCCCACAGTGTTCCCGAGAAAAGGGGTACACACAGGAGTATACGGGTCCCAGGTACCATGTCAAGCACCAAAGTCCTCACCTGGGCTGCACCTGAGTGTGCAAATATGTCACGATGCATGCTGTAATATGTAATTATGTAAATATATAACAATGTGCTATGGATCCTCCAGTACAGCACTAATCTGTACTGGTGTAAACCGGTTGTACTGGGGAACACTGACAGAAGATTTTGTTTCAGTCAAGGATAACACATTAGAGAAGGGAGGAACTGTTAAGCTTTTTCACCCCAAAGATTTCTAAATCAGTAGGGCTTCCTGTGGAATTGGGTGTTACCCTGGTGTGATTTTAGCTGCAGGCCAGCCAAGCACCCGTGCTGTGCTGGAAGCCTATTAGAGTAGTTCGATAATGATAGCAGCTCTAATATATCCCAGAGATTTAAAGGAAACCCATCTGTGTCAAAGAGATGATACAGTGCAATGAAGCAGGTATTGGGATGTGAAGTCCTGGAAGATGGGAGGATTAATGAGTGCACATCAAAAGGTTTTTATAGAGAGCTGAAGGAAATAACTCTTCTTGCTCCAGAAGCAAGTTTGAGACATACATTTCATCCTTCTTTCAGCACTTTTAGCATACTGCACATGTAATACTAAAAAGAAGAACTACTGAGATGTTAACACAAGTAGTAACACTCGTTTGTGAAAAGAAAAAATAAAACTGACCTGGATTAGTTTTATGGCTCCGCAATCCTTTTCTGAATAGCTACCACAAAACTCCACCTTGAAGTGGTGAATTCTGTGTGTCATTAACATCTCAGCACCTGCAACCTTACTGACTCAGTGCAGCAATGGAAAAGAACAATGGGAGGAGATACTTCAACTCATTTAAATTCAGTCTTGGAAAAGAGGTCAGGGGACTTGACCTCAGTGGATGAGGCTGCTCAAGGGTCTGAATTCTCTCTGTCTGTGAACTCTAAACATGCAAGGGATGAAGAGGATGCTCTGCTGCTTCTTGGCATGAAGACAAAGTACAGCCTGGGATAGCAACACCACAAGCAGTTTCTCTATGGGCCATGGCAAAATACGGACAGGTACAACACAGCTTTGCAGAATAAAACCTGAACTCAGCTCTAATCTGCTGAAGAAATAAACACATGTTGCAGCAAAATGTCAAATATGGCAGATTTGATGAAACCAGTGTCTCCTTTACAGTACAAGCTATAATATGATAAGAAGGCATGATGGTTTTCTTTAAATCAAATTATGACTTCAGGCCTGATTTTCCTTTCAGTTATATTGTCCTGAAAGGGAACAGCTTCACTGAAGTCCATAAGCTCACACTCATGTAACACTGGTGAGAGAGAACAACCAGGCTGTACAGACCTATGCTTGAGAAGAATGGACCTTTTGAAAGACAAACATGAATACACACATGTACATATATATGCACATGGATAGATGCATTTCACCCACCTATTTCATCCCCTAGAGAGGAGTTCAGTATTGCACCAGCAGACATAACTACAGCACAGCTCCCAAAACCATGTGTATACAATTTGCCCAGTGGAATTTGGGGAACGTGCTTTTCCCATCCAAGAGTGGAGAAGGGAGCCTCCTTGCCATCTATTGTTTTCACATTCACCCTTTCTTTTAGCTCGCAGAATAGCTGGTCTCCTGTCAACTTGGAGTTTCGTTTCCCCTTGAACCGCACCCCATGCTTATTGGTGCTCAAATAATCTTTCATCGCCTTCTGCAGTCGAGGGTTTAGCATCTTGGAAGAGACATCCCCTTTCCAGAGCTTGTAAAGAAAGGATTTCGACATTGTGGAATATAGCCCATCCCAGTCATCAGATTCATCAAGCATCTGGCTTCTCCTGTGCTTTGTGCTCCTTCTCCTCATTCTTCTCTGATGGCCCCAGTCATTCTGTAAAATATTTACTTTTGGATTATCCTCATCAGCTGAGATGAATTTTGCTATCTCTTGAAGGTGGTTGTGCGACCGAGGCTGACCAGCAGCAAATAAATAATCGTCATTCACTTGGTAGAAAGCACTTTTTGATTTTCTTCCTACCTGGGATGGAAAAAACTCATCTTCATTTCTAAAGGCATCTTCCAAATCAGTCCATTTCTTAATACTTCCAGTTCCCGATTTAAATGTACCTAAGAGATCTTCATTGAGAAGTACCTCATTCCCATCAATGGTTTCGGAGAATGACGGATCGTGTATGGCTCCCATGATGACTCTCTGCTTGCCCTGAAGGGGCAGAAGCCTCTTAGTTTCGATGTAAGAAAAGGAACTGGGAACTGGTTCAGCAGTGTTGCTATCTGTAAAATAGATGAATATCACCAGAAAAAGTAGACCCCATGCAAAGATCCCAAACAGCATGAGTTGTTTCCACTGCTTCAAGTTAGGTTTCATGGCAATGCCTTTACCAGCTCCTCTTTGCCTTGAAGTATTGGTGAAGGAAAATGAAACCTGGAAAGAACATCAAATATTAATCAAGAATGGTTCTAAAAACAGATACAATTCAGAAATATCTTAACACGCTTTGATAGAAGATGCAGATTTAATCTCCAAGCTGTAGCACAGAGGATTCAGAAGCAGAAACAAACTCCAGAGCCTGCAGACACTGTAGGAGTGACACACTTTGGCTGTAACCACACAGTGACAGCTGCTAGCTACAAAAGAAGCTGGTGGCCAGTTTCTACAGTAACACTGGATCCTGCCTTCAGGGAGATCATGTGCCTGCCTGCTTCTGCTATACTGAGCGTAGCATTAAGAGAGCAAAAGCAAAACCCATGCCTGGCTGTATGCACAGTGGGGACAATGTTAGCTGTCTTCTCTTTTGCCATTGTAAGTCCTTAGGCAGTGGGACTGTGAGCAAGCCTGTCCCCACAGGGACCAGGCGGGGACCACAAACTCTCAGCTGGACAGCCGTCCTCTGCCCACAGCCTGGAAAGGATGGTGCTCTGTGGATATCATCAAGGGGGAACAGGGGAGAGCAACACACGAGTGGGTCAGAGGGGAACCTTTTCTTTTCCTCAGCTGGTGTGAACAGGCACAGCGTCAATGGGCCACATCATTTGCTGCCCAGGATCAGGCCCAAATAAGAGCGACTGTTGTACCTCTGCTATGGGTGCTGCACATGCACTGAGGTGGCATGAAGGAGTTCTGCACATCAAGGTGTGAGGAGTTTGCGTTTTCCAAAAAGGGGGATGGATGGCACAACTAACTAAATACATGCCTTTAGGATATTTACATAAAGGCGGTGGGTTGGGAATGTCAGACCTAGACTTGGAAATCTCTATTAATACCTGGGGATTTTGGACAGCTTGTTCATTTTTGAAGGGATGCATGGTCCAAAATAAAATAAAGTCTGACTGAGGGGGCTGTGTTCCAAGGAAAATACACTAGCACACTGCTGGATCATCACGCACACTATGTACTTACACAAACTCGCTTGCTTAATCAAGTGGTGTGGGCATCGGCAGCAAAGCTGGCTGAAGAAAGTCCAGCCCTCCCCTATCATAAGCCTTATCATTCACCTCCCTGCACCAGTCATTGTCAGCCTCAGTTGCTACACTGCAGTGTAATTCAGTGTACTACCTAGTGACAGTTCGCTTACCTGATCAGGATTAAAAATAAGCCCCTTCTTCTGGAGTTTTTCTAACCCCATTTGTTTCGACAACCGCTTAATGGTGGGACTTAAGAGCCACTTGTACCAGCCAGCTGTGACCAGAAAGGGGAACGGGAGTGGGGGCAGGCTTGGATTTCATTAACAGTCTGCGCCTCAGGAGCCACTATCTCATCACATCGCATCCGAACAGCACACACAGCATACACACCTCTGATAACACACTGCCTGCTTACACCTGACCATCAGGAGGGACCAAAAACGCAGTCACCATACACTATCACCTTTCTGCAAGCTGCTAAAGCACATCAAAGCTGAGTGCAAAGTTTAGACCAAAGGTGTAACTAAGGCTGTGTTTTCACATCAAAAAGAAACCAGCAGTAAGGTGTAAGGCGTTCCCCACTCTGTCCCTCATTCCTGCACCATGCCCCCACCGCTGCCAACACCCCTGTCTATGGGGCTCTCTTATTACAAACTGGACCAGTAAACTGATATAGCGTGGGGTTAGCGTGGGGAAATATAAGTTAGAGGGTTTGTTTCATTTGGTCTGGTTTGGGTTTTTTAAACTGGGTCAGCTCCTTTATCCACTTCAGTGTGGTCACACATCCAGTTGTTTCAGCACAAATGAGGAGATTGCCTACCACAATGCAGAGGCGAGAACAAACCGCAGGTGGTATTAGCAGGGATACTTGAGGCTAGCATTTCTGCTGACCTCCCGGGAATGCGAGGCCACAGCATTACATTTCCGAACACAGTCTATTTTAATGATCTAGACAAAGCCTAGAACATTAAAAAAGCAAGACTCAAGGCACATCCAAACAGAGAGGGGATTCATAATGTCACACTTGGATTACCAAATTTCATTGCAAACACATTCATTTCTATTACACTGAAAAAAAAAATAATCATGAGTGCGATAACCCTGTGCTCCACACACGTTTGGCTTGGCTCACACAAACCACATGGAAAAAAGCTATTACTCCAACTGACCCATTTCCTACTTGCACTCTGCTGCTGCAAGATTGCTCTCTGCAGCACCCCGACACTCCCCCCCCACCCCCTTCCAATTTTAAATCACTGCAGGCAATGTCCTGTGGGAGTCGGCTTACAGTATATGACTGTTGTGCAACTTAGGTCTGCCCTGAAGTTATTGCAACCTGCCCACTCATCAGTGTTCAGATGGTTTGCATTTTTAAATCAGCATTCTTCGCCTGTCTGAACTGCTTTCATCCCTTTTTATCATTTTCCCTGCTGTGTTTCCCCAGCACTTTTCAACACGTGGCTTCCAAACTACTGTGTAAGTTAGTCTTTGCTCAGTCAGATACTTCTCCTGCTGAATATATATTTCTTACAGGATCCACAAAGGAAGCATCTTGCAGAATCTTTTTAACAGACAAGCTTGCAGGAAGTCGAAGCTATAAAGGAAGAGGTCACCAATATTTTCCACTGAGTCACGCAACAAGTCCAAACACAATTTAAACATAATCCATAACAAAATCTTATGCTTTTTTCCCAGTTTTGTTGAAGTTGGCAAGAAACAGAAAGGGTTTAGTCTTAATTCAGGTGTGAGACTATTGAAGTTTCTAATAGTCTGTGATCGCATGTGCTTGGTGCAGCAGACTGCCTCAGCATGAAGAATTAGTCTGGACTCCTAAATTTGATATTCATATTCAGGTTACAATCTGAAAAAGGAATGAGTTGCATCATTAATTATTTTTAAATCAAAGTGAATTAATTTTTTTTCCCCTAACACTTATAAGGTCATAAAAGCACACTTGTATTTGTCGACGCGCACATGTGAGCATGCACATAATTACCTTTTTCATGCAGCAAAAAATTATTTATGTAAAACAAAAAATCAGCATACAGCAGTATATCTGTCAACACTGCAAGCAAAAGGAGAGGCACCAGTGAGAATTAAATCCGAAAACTGTACACATTAACTACTGCAGAAGCTTATCTACAATCCCTTGTTGCAAGTGGGGCCTCAAAAAGGATACTCAAATCTCTTGAAGACCGGAGCTATGCAGGCAAATCTCTGTGCTGCTTTAATGTTTTTTGCTCACAAGAAAAGCCTTGTCCTCCAGCAGTACAGCTGAGCTGGAAGCGAATTCAAGGTCATTACTGTATTAGTTGCGAGAGGACCCCTACAACCTCACAGGATCTTGAAGGCTGTGTGTGGAAAGCTGCAGTAAGTCCAGAGAAATATCAGTTTATCTTATCTCCCTTTGCACTAAATATCCAGTCCCTTCTCCGTCAGCCCCTGCGGCTTCTCACACCTCACAATCCCCAGCTTTGGGAATGTCTGGGAGGAGAGGGCAGCCCCTCCGCATGCTCCCCACCCTCGGCTGGCAGCAGACCCCTCCGCTGCTCATGGGGGAATCTCCCTTGGTACCACCTGGGGATGTGCCCGGGCTCATACCCTGTGTTCCTGAAGGAAGCTCAACCCAATTGCGAAGAGAAAAACATTTGTGTAGGAAACCAGAAATGATGATCGTAATTGATTATACTGGCTAAATAAAGAAAAACAGGTGGGCTTATAGGTGTAATTATTGAAGTCCACTGGATGCTTCAGGAAGAAACTTACATCTCTTTTTTCTATGCTCAGCGTACAGCTTTCAAGCTGTCAAAGCAATTCTATACAAATTTTAAAATTAACGTTGCTTATTGTCTCCAACTTCACCACCCCTGCCATAGTCATCCTCCCTACTTACAAACAATGAGACCACTGGAGTCAAAGCTCCAGCTAAGGACGACCAGAGGAACAAGTCGGCACCTGGGGAAAGCCCCCAAGACATAACCCAACCCAGGTTCCTGTTGAGCAGAAGTAATAAAGCTGTTTGCCCCAGTAGCTGATGATCTCATTTTGCTATATATCTCCTATCTGATGGGCTCTTTCAATCATTAACTGATTTAAGCTCCAACTACCACATGGAGAGAGGCTTTTTTCTAACCCAGGCTGGTTGTTTGCATGAAAGCCATGGAAAGCATGGGGCAATGAAGTGGGCAGAAAGGGGAGACTTACTTATTTGCTTAATAGAAGTACTAGCAGCAGCTATGAAGAAGAAAGGCAAACCCCAAGGGTATCTTTGAAGCATCTCGGGAAATAAAGCTAATTCCCCAGTGGAAATTAAAGACTGATTTTCCAAAATCAGCACCCATTTATGGGAAATTTCACTTTGTTATGCTAAGATGCAAGAAACCAATGTGTTCCCCCTCCCCTTATATAGCCCATTGTTTTGCAACAAGGCGCACTTTTAATTTTTCTAAAGAAGGCCTCCTGACTATTTCTTAAATGAGAAGAGATGGATGAGGGACATCTTTTTTTTATTCCTTTGAAACATTCCTCCCTTTCAACACTGTCTATTGTTAAATTAATTTGTACAGACCCCGGCAGCTCAGAGGTCAGGATAGTTCAAGTTGATGTTCTAAGCTGTGCACTGTTATGTTAAATAGGGTTTTTCTTGGCTGCAGCTTTGTAGAGAGAAGGTCACCTCGGGGTTATTTGGGGTAGCAAATGTTAGCTGTGGGCAACCATTCCCAAAGGGCTGAGAATCAGACCAGGGTTTATTTGATGGAAAGCTTAGGCGGCCTGAACAGATAGCAAATGCTCCTTTAGTTTGCTTCATCTCTTAGTCAGCTAATTCCAGGGTATTAAGAAACCTCTGGCATAGGGCAAGACAGCTGGAGGCTGCATTTCCAGGGTGGGGAAACACACTCATCCTCTGATGTGGGAAGTGCCAAATTGGTTTTAGCATTATCACATCATTTCTGCGGAGCAAGCCATACAGTAGGCAGCAACAGACAGGCAAGCCTGTGGGGAGTGGTGACTGCCAAAAGATGTATATTAGTCTGTTGATGGCCTGGGCACTTGTCTTATTGGCTGCGATTAGGCCTCCTAATTAATTAATCTCTTTTGGATAACTTCCTTGTTAGTCCCAATAAATCTGGCTCCTTCCTTCAATGTTATTTTCAGAGGAGTCAAGCTGCATTCAGTATTATTTGTGGCAACATAAGAAAATCTCTTCTGAAACAAAGAAGAAACATCCAAACCACTCAGAAGTAGGATTTTTTTTCTTCTTTTTTCACTATTTCTCAGTGCCTTTTTAACCTACATTTAGTTATCTTCTTAGGCAAGATTCCTTGGGAGGTATGGAAACGATGGTATTGCTGACCTGAATCACCCATTAAATGCAAGCCAAGCCTCCCAAGCCAGGGCATCTGGAAAGCGGAGTCTCCATTCTTGTTTGCTTCTGGGGATGCAGGCAGGCGGTGTGCCTGTTCTCAAGGTCCTCTGACAAAACCTAGGATTACAAGTTAAAGGGTGCGGGGGTGGAGTGGCTTTTTTTTATTATTATTTTTACTAATGACCCATTTCCAGGAGCTCAGGCTGTAAGAAAATTACCAAATATAGTGAGACTTGCAGTAAAACTCACTCAAGCTGGCAACCCGGCAGCTGGAGAAATGCTCAGTGGGGTTTCTGCCAAGGAACGTGTCCTAGATTATTCTGTAGGAGCATGGGGGCTTAGATGCAGAAATCTCCGGGTTTTAGTGGGAGGTCAAAGCTATGTTCTATGCATCTGATACCCACTCTCCACACTCCATCATCACGTTCAAACTGCCTGGCACTGCAGCCAGCTATCACTCTCCTAGAGCCCACAGTGCCGCCTCCACAACCCAGAGACCACATACAGGTTATGTGAGTGTGGGCTGACAGGAGGGAAGTAAAAATAGCCATACCAGCTCTTAGCCTTCACATGCAGACTTTCCCACTGCCAATGGAAATGTTCATCACAGCATCGAGGGCCAGGGAAAACCCGGCTTTGCAGTGACTGATTGCACCTCTCAGGTCAACCTCCATCTACCCAACTTGCAGCACCTTTTCTCACGAGCCATGACAGCGGCTCTCACTCTGATGCACACTGAGATTCAAGACTCCTGTGAGAATTTCCTCCCACATTTCAGGTCAGGGGAGACAACGTAACCTCTTTGTCTTTTACGGACTGGTTATGAGCTGACCACAGTCTTGTTATCCTAACTGAGGGTTTCTATAGAAGTGTACTAAGTATCACTGCATGTGAAATTCAGAACAACTTCAGTGTAAATCGCTTCCAGACTTTTCAATCAAAACTACAAAGGGGCAGAAGTGTCACACAGTTGTGCTGAAAATAAGCAATTTTCACAACATAACTCAAATCAGCCCCTACAGCCTCTCAAGGAGCCCCTCACATATCCATGCATTACCTGCACTCAGCCTTACCTACTTCTGACCCCCCTTTTTTTTTTCCTCTTGCCATACCTTTGCTGTGTCCTGGCCCTGTTCACAGTGAGATGCACAGGTTCAAGGCTGCTTCGAATTGTGGCAAATGTCAGCAGCGCTTGGTTCCACCATAGGACATGGGTGCAGAAACCACCACTTTGGCCATTGTCCCTCGCATGTCCTCACCCACAGTAGAGAAGAAGCTAAGGTATCTTTTCTGCTGTTGCAGAACTACTAGCTGGTGTGGACAGTTTTCGGTCATATTTCAGCTGCCATAGCACTGTGTCTTGATCTAAGCACCATGAAAATAACCAAAAAAAAACCCCTTTTATCTTCATCAGTATAAAACCACTGCAAATATCCAAAGAGCGCAAGTCACTTTTCCAAAGTGAAATTCAGTATGCCACTGGATAATCACAGAGGGATCCAGCTTTGTACAAACACCATGCCGGCCGGCTACCCCCTTCCACCTCAGTAGTTCCTCTACCCAGGCAAAGCCTTGTGGATCAGGCCACAGAGATGCAGGCAGTTTTTTCTGTGCTATCTTTGTGCATCTCTGCTCCCCATCACAAACTGCAGGTTGTAGAGCAGCATTAGGGTCCTGGAAAACCAAACATCGTGCTTTTGTACGAGGTGTGCAGGCTGAAACGGCAAGCTGGCTGCGGGTAAAAGCCAAGTGTGGAAACAAGGCAATTGGACTGATGGCTATCACTTACTTGCACATCCTCCGTTCATACATAACCACCTTATTCATACTTTTATTAATGTGGTACACACTTCTATGGCTGAGGTGAGGTCGATGAGGAGGAAGCGAGTACACTGACGATGGGGAGAAAGAAGAAAGGGCTGGGGGAGCTGGGAGGAGGCTGAGCCAGGTGGGAAGGAAGCCCGGCTGCAGGGCAGGAAGGCAGGGGTGAGCAGCAGAGAAACTGAGAATAAACTATGCCTGCAGCACTAGCGACAGAGCAAAACAACACCTGCCAGAGGCAGGGACACCTCAACACCAAGGGGGTGAGAACGGGAAGCAAAAACTTCCTCCCACCAGAACGATCACATCCTTCCCTCCCGGGAAGCACCGGGTGAGGTCTGCTACTGCTGAGGGCAGGCTCTGGCCCACAGCATCCCATCCCATTTCTCCCAAGCAACAGATGGGAGAAGCCACCATGCTCCTGCAACAGATGGGAGATCTGGGTAAGCAGCAGGACCAGTGCTGTGTCTTCCCCGCCCTGTTATTCTGGGCAGCCCTTCCCAGGTCAATGTGCTGCTTCCCACCATCCCTGCCTGTGGAGAAGGGGACCCCCTTGCTCCCCTCCCACCCTACACACCGGGGCACCCTTGGACTGAGCTTTGCATTGGACTAGCACCCAAAATAGCTGCACATATTTTCCCCTCTTCTACCCTGTGAATGTCGCTTCACACCCCACGCAGAGACGCCCCAAACTACACGGCTGGTGCCTGAGGACCCACAACTCGAGCAGGAGTAACTGCCCGTCTTCAGTATGGCCTGGCTTTCTGTGGGACTGATCCTTCCCTGCCCACAGAATAAGGTTTTAGACCCTTTCCCCCTGCAAAAGCAGAGTTCAGGAGCAGCCCATGCCTATGTTCTGATGTCATGTATAACTGAACATGACGGCAGGAATCTCTTAAAGCCGCAAAACAAGACAGAGAGGTGCAGAGAAATGGGTAGTCCACTCAGTGTCTAATAAAACATAAGAAAAAAAAATCATCCAGTCAACATACATAACTGTATTTGGTTCTCCTCCCTCTTTTTAAGGGACAGCTTTTGATACCGTACTTGCAAAAACACATAATTCAAAAAAGGAAGGAAGTGCTTTGAGGGTTTTTTATTTAAAGCTTGACAGGATAAACGAATCACAGTCTCATTAAATCACACAAATCTCAGGCTGCACACAAGAATAAACCACGAGAAATAGGACGTTACAAATCCTCATGCAGTTCTACACTTCCAGCACAACAGCTCATTTTATTTCTGCTCTTGGCAAGGTTAGAATAAAAGGCTTCTTTTCTTTGCTCCATAAATGTTTTTAGATGCTATATTACTTGAACTTAACACAGCAGTAATTGCACTGAAAAAGGGCAATCTGAATTGCTTCCTGAAAGAAGGAAACGTTTATACTAACACGCGCATGAACAGAGAGCACAGTTACAAAAGGTCTGTTTCAATCCTATCACAAAAAAACTTGACCAAACTCACAAACTCTTCCAGGCAGAAATGGTTGGATAATTTTGATTTTCCACTCAACAATGTTTCTGAGATATACTGATTATCCATATCTCAATATAGCAGTAAATTTTACATCCACAGAGTATGTTTCTACTGTATGTTCCAATAAAGCAAGTCCTATAGGCACTGTGTTTTGCTTGCTTTTTATTACTTTTTTATTAGACTCTAGTTTGTCTTTTTACATTTGTTACAGAAAGCAAGCAAGCCCTTGTTTTAAAACTCTAAAAAAGAACAATGGTAAATAAATTGTTCCCTATTTCTCAGCTCTATCTCAGTGCCAATTCCTATTTGTTTATGTTAGCAACATAACTGTAAGAGAGCATTTAGAAAATTATCATTGTTAATGTCTCATTTCTATATACTCATATACATACATACGAACAACATACCTTCTATAGGCTTATTTGCTCTAGGCTAAAAGCTTGAATGAAAAGTTTCACCCTGGAAGAAGGCCTGCCAAACTGAGGGATGAAGTCAGTTTAGCACTTGCTATATTACAAATACAACCTTAAATTGAAGTTTCCTGGACTGGAACAATTTTTTCCCCTTTTTTGTATATTTTAATACTTAACATGACTATGCTGATTATAAGCCAACCTACACTAGCTGGGTTGTTTTGTTTGGCTTCATAAAGCAAAATAATGTGGTATTAGTATTTAAGTTCTTTTTTTCTTTCTTTCTTTCTTTCTCTTCTCCATTCTGGCACTGTTTTATGCATGGCTCAGGGCAATATTAGTTTAAACTATGACTAGATCAACAGAAATCTCTTCTGTGGGGGATACAGCTGTTTATAACCCGACACAAAACACTGGAACCTGAATCCTGCCTGTCTGGAAATTTTGCAGAGAAACAGGATCTCTAAGAAGTACCATCATGAAACCAGTATGAGGAATACTGACAATTAAATCAAGGTTGTTGGTTGGATTCTTCATAGCTTTCCCCTTTGTGCAGCCATTATTGCCCATGTGCAGCGCACAAGAAGTCTTCTCTCCCAGCACTTGCTATTTGCTCCCTACAAGTACGAACGACTTCACAAGCTGGAAGGTAGCAGAAAAAAAATTAGGTTCTCTGAAAGCTCTGACACGATGAAAAAAGTGAGAAACTGAGGTAAGTGAGAAGCAAGACAGAGCTGCCTAGTTTGCAAGATTATTTGCCTTAGTTGTTTTTGTTATAAAAAATGAAATGACGGGATAAGATTCTGAGCCCATCCCCACTGGATACAACTGTGGAATTACCATTTGATGCCAATTCTCACCATCGTAAGAGACAACGGAATCTAAAACCTTGTATTTTGAGATCTACAGGCTACTACAGATGAATCTGTGAAAGAGTAAATGCTTTTCTTACTAAGATACTTGGCAGAGGTTGTTGACATGCCTTCACCTCTAGAGGAAAGTCTCCATTTGAACACTGGCTTTGAAGTCTGAAGCTAATCAGTATACATGTAATATATTCCCTTCCTTCAATTCTTCAACAGGTGAGATTCGCAAAATTTTCATTAAAATATTTGTTAGTATTTCAAATGCTGGCTATGTCTTTTTTTTGGTGTTCAGCCAACAGGCAGGCCTTTGAAATATCACTGATTTCATTAAAAAGCTCTCCTTCTGAGACTGCCTTTAAGCAGCCAAGACATGCAAACCCCCTACCTATCTTTTGCACTCTCTGCTTAAAAGATGCAGATGCATCTGCTTAGAAGATGCAGATGAACCACATCCTCTTGCCTGGCATAGAGTATAGCCATCCTCTCAGCAAGATGTCAGACACGTCTGAAATTCTCTTTCTCCCTCTCCTCTCCTCTTCTCCCTTGCTGCACACTGGCAACTCAGCACCCATGGGAAGAGACTCCCTCCTGGCTGTGGCAAGGAGTAGCTGGGGTCTGCCCATGCTCCCCCAGCATACTCGCCTGCTTGCTTTCCCTTCTGAGACAGCGCTTGATTCTCTTCAGCTTCGTGGCCTTCTCAGAAAACGTGAGTTTTCCCTCACCGTGGCACCATCTGCCATTTAGGAAGGCTATTAGGAACACTCAAGCCAACACTTTGTAGAATAAGGAAAAAAGTTCACAAGGCTGGAGACAAACTTTGATGTGGTTTTGCCCCTTGCCTAGCATAATACAGCCCCAATCCATGTCTGCAGCTTTTAAGTGCTAAAGGCAGAGGGCAAGTAATAAAGTGAAGTCAATCCACTGCCCTAAATCAATCAGAGGAAGGTTTTCTCTGCCAACATAAAAAGAGACTGTTCTGAAAAAGAAATCTTTGTTTTAACGTAGATTGATTCCTTAGCAACACCCAATCCTGTCAAAGCTATTCTGTTGATGGGGTTTAGTCCTGCTTCAATTCCATACAGACACTAAACAAATGAAAAAAACCCCAACATTTAGTCTGATCTAAAAACTAATGCTTAACGTTTCAAACATTTTCATGATTCTTGCTTTTATTTCCTCATTTGCATCTATATTTCTAGTCAGCATATGTTAGTAGAGATGTTTTACTAACAGTTAAAGCTGCTATAGCAGGTATAGGGTATACTATACAGGATGACTGCAAGCAAAGCAAAATTTTCCTACTTTCATCAAGTTGGAGTTTTTTTAACTCTTGGAGAAAAGCGCATTGAAGTTCATGCTAAATAGGGGTATAAAAATGCAAAAAGATATACTGGCAGCAATCATAAATGATGCCAAGCAGTGATGAGACTCTTGTTCTGGTGTTCAGCTGTGTTCAGTCTACTCTGAACTTCTCAGATTTTTCAGTATCCGTGCAAAACATTCTGTTGTGCCTGCTCTGCTGTGGCAAAAGAGTAAAATGCTTGTGAATCTGTATTTGGACATGAGGTAGGATAGCAAAGTGCTGGTAATCCGCACTCACTGGTAGGAAACCTGCCACTAGAGGTAAACCTACCAATCACCAAATCCAGTTTGGTGAACCGATCAAACAAAATTTACCAATCCAATAGAGCAGAAGGAATAGTCTATTTCCTTAATTCATTGTAACTTGTACTTTATTTTAATGCCTTGTACAATTTCGTAGTACTTTTAGTAACTATAGTGAACTGTATGATATAAAACCCCCAAATATGAAGTCTGGTATTACCTCTAACAGACCCTGGAGGGTCGTGAGAGACACCAGGTTATTCCCAGGGAGGAATGGCACAGCTCTCTGTGTTCCCATTAACCCACCACCCCTGCGCTGACACGAAGCTACAGCAGAATCCTGTAGCATCCCACAATCCTGAGGTGACATTTAAGTACAGGAATACAAAGATTTTAAGATGAATTTACAAGCAGCGGTAGACTGTTCTACTTACAAACCACATTTATTCAAATATATCTTGTGCCTCACATTCTGCTTTTCCACTTAAAGAGCCCAATTCTGTGAACAGTAGCAGCCACACGAGCTGGGGGTTTTTGAGTTCAGCAGAAGAACGTGAGCACCACTGAGCTTTTCTCAAACAAGCAGACAATACGTTGTGCCCCAGAAGAACCAAAAGAAATACTATTTAAAGGTAGTTGGGGAGGAGGGAGCACCCGCTCCCATAGACCTGAGGTCCAGCTCTAGATGCAGAACCCCACTGACTGCATTTGCACACGAGCACTGACTGCCAGCGCACACCCCAAGTTCGCGTTGCAAATCAGGTAGCTGGATACCGCCACATTTTAGTCTAAAGATGCTGTACTTTCACAGATTTTCTCCTTCTTCTATTTTAACTACTTTTTGAGATTGCTAAATCTCTTCAGATTGCTCTGAAAGCAGCAGAAATTATTAACACTAACTAATTTATGATGAAATGGACTTATCATGCTAACTACTGATAATTTTTTTAAGCTTTAATTGTTCAAATTTGATACAGCTCTTTAAGAATCCTATCCAATGTGCTTTCACAATTCTCAATGGATAGTATTTATCTGACTTATTTACTAATTACTTCCAAATTACAAGTGTCCCTCAGGTCTGAATCATTTCTGATGAAAGAATGAGCAGACTTACGTAGTTTTATACCATGAGGGAAGAGAAATTAAAGGAAAAGAATTAGTATGGCTCAGATCAAGAAGATGGGAACCTTGATTATTCTTTAAAGTGTTTTCTAACTTTATCACCACATGCAGGTAACAATTTGTTTCTGCTAAACCTTCCATGCCATCGCCATGCCAAGGTCTCGGTTTAGTTTTTTTTAGTAAACGGAGATAATCATTAAAAGCTATGGCAAAAGCAGTATTCCAGACTGCAGATAACTGTAAATGTCACTGTCTCCATAAAGAAACCCAGTGTGAACATGCACATGAAGAATAATCACATATCTTCAAGCCACTTAAATAGAACATGCCCAAGGGCACGCTGTACAGCCCCCATTTCCGTCAGTGGGTAACGTATATAGTATCCTTTCCAGGAGTTGGAGAATCCAAGTTTATGTGAATTCTAATATATCACTTTTCTGCCAAACACACTGTTGTAAGAAACAGGCACACTGGTGTCTTTAGTTTAAAATCAATTTCACTCAGCTTGGGCATCAGAGAATCGGGGAAAAATAGACTTTTAGTACACAACATTTGCTTTCTAAAGGCACTGTCTTTCTTGGAAAATGTAACTTTGTTAATATAATACATGCTTTATGTATTCTATGTACTGTCTCTACAGCTACTCCTTCTCCAGCATTTTGGCCAGTGACTGATGACTCCAGACTACAGTCGTGTGTTTCCTCCAGCATCACCATGTCACTGTAACCACCTCTTGATTTCCAGGAGAAGTAGCATCCCTATCCTGAACCATCTCCAAGACCTATGAACCAGTCACCGCTGCTGCAAGTCTTGACCCAATCTGTCTTTTTCTTGATGACACTTCTATTCAGCATGCCTGTTTCCAAGTCACTTGACATTTTCCCCAAGTACTTCTCATACATTGGACTTGCAATTTTCTTCTTTTGTAACCTCACTTCAGATGGATAGAAAATGAGGGGAACCTTTTGCTTAAAAAGGTATTGCATTTCAAAGAACAAAAATGTAACTGTTTTGTTTAGCGAATCTGAATGAAAAACTCAATTTCGGTTTGTATCCCAAAACCACAGTGGAACTGATGTGGTATCAAATATTACTTTCTGAGAAACAGGCAGTGGGGAAATGAGCAACTTTTGTTGCTCTCCTGTTACTGACCACAATTCTGCTTTATAGCTGATTCCAAACAATTCGGGGGGGGGGGGGGTGGGGGGGTGGAAATCACGTATAAAGAGGCTGACTTTAATCCAATGGTAAGGAAGACTTCATACTCTATTACATATATTTACCGGGTGCATTTTGCACTTACAATACAGTTTTGAGTCACAAAACTCCAGCAGTGTCCCTCTAACAGCTTTATTGTCTTTGCACAGCTGGCTGTTAATGTTTCTGCCTCATTTACTTAAAATGTTAAAAGTGAGTAAATAAGGAAATAATATCAAGGATTTAATGGGGGGTATTTTAATTATTTTAAAGTGTCATACCTTTTAACTATTCTTTAGAAAATAAGTGAGCAAATTCAGAAACAGGGTTAAAGTGGCACTATCAAAAAGCAAACTACTGTAGAAAGAGGCCTTTACTTTGTTGCGCTTCTTTCTTGAGCTGGATCAGATATCTATCTTAGCCATGCTGAATTTCTCAGCAGTCAAGGCTATGAATTACTATTGGCTGCTTGACTGATTAGACATGGTACTGGTATGCCTGAGACCTTCCAAACACAGCAGGGGTTATTGCAGCAGTAGACAATACTATAATATCACAGTATTACAGGCTGTGCAGTTTTCTGTCCCTTCTCTCAGCTTGTGCAACGAGTTTATGAGACTCCTTGGAACTTTCACCTGCAAGCGCAGGATGGAGTAGCACCAGTAGTAACTCGAAGTTTTGCAGCTCTGCAGTCTGAAGAGCACAGACACGCTATTTCTAGAAATGCCAAGAAGATAAAAATTCATTGACGAGATCTCCTCCATGGGGTCCCTGCTTACTGAAGGAATCATTCAGGGAGTCTCTATGCAGAGCACTACATGCCATGCAGTGATGCTTGAGCTAGCTCAGGAATCAAAAGATGCATCCTCCTATCTATGCATTTTCTCTTGGATGGCTGTGGTTTTGGTGCTATCACCACCTGAAGAATCCTCAGGGCACTTTCAACTGTGACTAGTTATTGTTTTAAAAAAACAAAGAGTCTCTGTGTCCCACAGGACAAAAGCAAAGTTCCACATATACAGTGTGCTCTAGCTGTGCCCTTATTTATCTCACGACGACCTTGCAAGAGCAACTTATATTCCAGTGACTGCAAGGCTTAATTATTTTAATTCCGTGGTCCAGGAGTTTTCAGCGGGGTTTCTCTACCGCTTGCAGCTTTTGCAGACTGTAGCAGTATATCTGATCACTGGTTTAAGTAGCTGTGATCACATTACACCCACCCCGCGCTCTTCTCATTGGCTGCCTATATAGTGGCAGATTGATTTTTAGCTGGCTCTGTTGGTCTTTTTAGTGTTCCTAATAATAAAACGCCTGAGCAAATAGAAAACCTTCTGACAGGTATTTTATGCAGACACCCTTTTTCAGGAATTAACCCATGATAATCTACTATATCTTGACAGACAATTGTATGTTTGGTGTGGGATATGTTAGGCAAGAAGCAGTAACCTCCCTCTGCTACAGATGCTAGGGCCAGTACGCATGCTAGGGCCAGTACAGATGGCGAACAGGACAAAGCCTGTGCCTTCCACAGACGTGGAGCATCTCCTGGCCTCATGAGATGCAGAGCTCAGCAGGCCTGAAAAAGAGTCCTACCAAACAGTGGTCAACAGCACCTTGTCTCTTCCAGGAGCAGCATCTCCTCACTTCTGCTGAGTCTTTCCTGGTGCTTTTAAACTTGAGCCCCGGAAAGAAAAATACAGTTCAGCATCGACTTCAAACACTCTCAGCCCCTGCCTCGGGGTGAGGGCTCATTCCAGCCTGACATCTGTTCCAGCCCTGCTCACTCCATCTATGAGGTGACTCAGTCAGATTAATTCAGTGTCTTTAAATACAGTGTATTTAGAGACCTTTGCTCATTTGGCTCCATCTAACAATAGTGTGTATCTGCAATGGCGTACTTTGGTCTTCACATCATTCAGAAAACAGCACCCAGAGCAGAGGACAGGGCTGGTGCACAACCAGGTCTCACTCCTCTACAGAATTAAGTCACAGCTAAGGTGCCCCTAACTTGAAAAATAAAACACATTTCCAAGCCCACAAACATTTTCTCTGTATTTTCTAATGCCTATCCGAAATTTTGCAATTTTGGCAGCTAGACGTTTCAGGCTACAGATGTTTTGACACAATGAAGAGCAGCTCAAGAGCACATATGGAGAACACTGATCCCAGTCTTAGGCTATTGCCACCTTCATGGCTTCCACAGCAGGAACTGCCACTAGGGAAACCCTGAATGACAAGATGGCCATCAACCAGAAACGTTTTTCGCCTGGAGGTGAGAGCATAACTAGGCCAACAGAAACACTCTCTTCTACCAAGCAGAGAGGGAAAAGCTGTATTAAACAGCGAGCTCTCAAACCAGACACTCCAAAAAGCTCTCCAGTGATAGTCAGGTGGGAGTAGCACTCCACTATGACTCCTTCTCCAGTGGATATAGGGCTAATGCTTCTGCCTTACCATGTATGCCTATACACAGCCACGCACAATTTGGCTCCAACCTACACTGCTTTGAATTTATCCTTTAAAAAAAAAAAAAAAAAGTAAAATAAATAGCAAAAATACAATCAGGCTGAACAAGAAATAGCAGTGACCAATTACAATGGAATGAATATCAACTATGCAGAAATATTTCTAATGGAGAGATTAGCTTTCTATAACAAACTCTGGTTTTAACCTTCATAACTTCAACAAAGTAAAACCCAGTCACATGAAATTTCACAGTCATGGTCTTGTGCCAAGGAAAGCTTCTCTGGAAACTTTGAGGTAGATCGGCCAAGGCATCTTGGAGATATGAGAGTTCCAGAGAAGTGAGGTGTTCTACATTTCTTGGACTGTTTCCTAATTTTTTTTGGCTCACCATAACTTAAAAACGGTTGGCTTAGACATTCCAAATTTGCTTGGCTACTACTGGTGCCTTTGACTAGTGGCAGGCTATTTTATTACTAAATGTGGGTTTGTGCAAATTCTGAGCGCTGCAGTTGTTAACACCACATGTTGGCTTCCATATACCGTAGGCAAGCCAGCCTGGCCCACTGCAGGCTCCTCAGTCACCTCATCAACTGTGCTCAGGAGGCAGCACCAAAGCTCAGGACCTTTCCCTCAGGTCCAACTGGGTGTAAGAACTTGGCTGGACTTTACAGAGTCCGTGAGGGAGCTACATTTCATCAGGCTGAAGAGAAATTGTCCCAGGGTGCTTCCAAGCCTTGCCAGTACCAAAGTGCCTCTCTTGGAAAGGTAAGCACACCCCAAGCACAGATGGTTTCCTCCCCAGACGTCTTGTCGTCCTCCTACTATTCCTTCAATCCATACTTGGCCTTACTCTCTGATGTGCCCAAAAAGTTTCCCAGGGAACATCTGCTTAACTCCCAAGTACCTTCTCCTCCATGGATTACTGATCCAATCTATTTTTCATGTCCATTTCCACGGCGATTGCAAACTCTGTGCTGGGGTCTGGGTGCTTCTACTGCAGCTTGTTCCCCCTCTCTGCTCCACTCCCTTGGTCTCCAAGGCCCTCTTCTAGCCTGGAAGCTTCGTACACATAGACACGACATATACCTCATTAGACTTCTGGGCAGGAAAACCCAGGGGGAAGATCGCAGCCCTCAAGAAGCAAATTTCCTCTGAGCAAACTAAAAGCTTTGATGAACCCTGGAAAGACTGTGGGTAAGGAATTCGATGCTGGTGGGGACTGCTCTGTTCACAATCTTGATTTTGATAATGGATACTATGACAACCTCATGTATCTCTTAACACAGCCTTCACCATGGTCAACTACTTTATACAATTCTCCTTAATCTCTGATATTTCCTTTGACAATGACTATCACCTGCCAAGCTGCCAGGAAAACAAGCAGTGCGCGGCTGATCAGTGGTGGAAAACATTAGGCCATTAAAAACACTTCTCAGTGAAGTATGTTTCTACATAGAAAGTGCCTCGTTGCGCAGAGACCTACTCTTTTTGAGATGCACACATGCATGACTCCCATTCACAGGAGCTATGCGAGTGCATCCAAAGCAGAATAGGCTTGAAAGCGTCTACATTTACCAAACACTGATCCCACACAGAAGTGCCTTTTAAGAATGACACATCCTTTGACCTACTGCATCTTACTTTTGCTCTTCAGAAACAAAAGACTTTGCAACGACCATGCCACCTACATTTAAAAAACAAAAATGGCGATAGGAGCACAAAAAAAATTCTTACCCAACTGCATATTCATCAGAGCTCTTTCATTTGTACTGCCTTCATATGCCTGTTCTGTCACCTTTTAAATGCAGATAATCTACCTCAGAGGTTTGCTCTTCTCGGGAGAGACCACGCAAAGCTCAGCCAAGTTTTGGAAAACACACAGCCCTGTGCTGGCTCAGCACAAACCTGCGGAATGCCAAGGAAAGCTGCCGAAGGAGGACTTCTTGCAGCCTCCTGCGGAGCTCCTGCCTCCACTGCCCTTTGGGAAGGGCTGCTACCCCGCTCCATCTCGCTGGCCACCACGTGAGCTAACAAAAAGAGCATGAGGAGGATCTGTATGCACTTTCCTCCCCCTCTCAATCCACAGAGGGCCAGTCACAGTCTGACCCTAACTTAACACTCGGGCTGTAAACTTACTTAACACTTGTAGAAGAATTTATTTTTTTCAAACATACTGATGGCAGCATATGGCCCATCGACAGGTTTATTATTATAAGACACTTTTTCCACCAGGTTATAGTCTTTTTTATAAACATATGTTTCAGCACATAATAAAACCCCTAAGAACTGTTTCTGAAACATAATCACTATGCAGGCACAGAAACTACTTTTCAAGGTTTGTCAAGATAATGAAAGAAACAATCTTTTACAGGACTTCCCGTTTCCTAAATGTCTTCTTCTAAATGTCTTTTAAATCTAAGCATACCAAGAGTTATGCATGTTAAACAAAAACAAAAACAACAAAAAAAAAAAGGAAAAGTGAGTTCTCTTTGTTAATGCCACATTATTCTCCTTTTTGTCAAAGCAATCATTTTTATACTTAGTAAAACTTCTCCTTCCGCTAAGTAGACCTTTTAACTATGCTTTAAATCAGAACATGTGTTTTATGGATGAATGATAAGCTTCTGAA
This sequence comes from Buteo buteo, assembly GCF_964188355.1. Taxonomy (NCBI): domain Eukaryota; kingdom Metazoa; phylum Chordata; class Aves; order Accipitriformes; family Accipitridae; genus Buteo; species Buteo buteo. Next base: position 4,508,942 of record NC_134195.1, on the reverse strand, counting down.
AAAAAGGCAGCATATTATAAAGAAAATGTCAACACCACACTGCTACAGTCATGCGAACTCATCAGTGTAAAACCACCCTTGATATTCTGTGCCCTTCAGCTGTGCTAATAAAAGGTCTGTGTGGGGAGTCAAGGTAGTTAGATTGCGCCCTTGCATCCATCTGCAAGACTATATCCAAGTTAAATGTCTAAAAACATGTCACTGCTTGATTTTCCTATAAACCACACTGGTGTTCTTAAGAAATAAGGCTTGTCGTCTATGTAGCTATAATGCAATTTCTATGCTAGCACCACAACCTTTAGGGAAAAAAAAAAAAAAAAAAAATCACATAGTGTACACTGCTTTCTTCAAAAAATTCCGGCACTCTTCTTATTCTTAATGCTTCCTCTGTAATGCCTCCTGATGTATTTAGCCCAAGCAGGCTTTGTTTTAAAACCAGCTTCTTCAATACATCAAAATATGACCCAACTCCTGTATATTTGCTAGGAGCTTTGTTTCCTACCACCCAAGTTTATTGTCTCCTGTTGAAAGGAGCCTGCAGCTGGAATACAAACTAGTACTCAACAGGGGTCTAGATCCAAAGCCCACTTAAAGGCAGTTCAAGACTTTTTACTGATTTTACGGGACAAGGTATCAGACCTGTAGTTCACTGAACACACTAGACACCTTCCAGACTGTATGATACAATACATTAAATACTTTGTAACTGCTAGAAAAGAATTTTGCGACCACTTTGAACATTTCATTGATATTTAGGGTATTTTGGGGGAGAAAGAGCACTTCTGGTCGTCCATGTCCTCCTCCCCCCCTGCAATGACACTCCCCACAAAACATAGCTGTTTTAAGACACTGGAAAAAATAATCAGTCACCAGCAGATCTGAAGCTTAAAGAAAAAAAAAATCCCTAATTTTATCACAGGCATACTGTTATAATTGGCATGCGTGAGCTCGCATTCAAAGAAAACTCATTTGTTAAAATTAATCACTGACTTCTCAGCCAATTTGTCAGTAACTACTATCAAGTCTGGACATGATTAGCTTCACTGGGAGATACAGGGTGCCCTCTATAAGGCTTCCACAGGATGAAATCCTAAACCCCATGAAGGCTTTGAACATTTTGCAAGCAACTTACTCCCATGGAGCCAGGGCCTCATGGATGCTGCTGTAGGCTCTACTTTTTTTTTTCTGCTTTTACAGATTAAGCCTTTATAGGAGAGTCAGGCCAACAGCTCCGACAATAAAACGTGCTCTTTCTCCACCAGCAGACAGAGCATGATGAGCAATCAAGGGTCCCTATGCTGTGTTTGGAAACACTTAACTGGCAGGATCGGTTTGAGGCTAAGATGAGGCGTGATGTGCTTGTTAGCCACTCTAACGAGTCTTTCGACAAGGGGGCTGGCTCTGCTCATCTAATTGCAGTGGCTGCTCCTATGATGTGGAAGCCCGTCTATTAGAAAGCACATTTCACAGGTGACTAAACAGCCATCAGATGGTAACAGCTTTCATTTGTTAGTGACCTCCGTTCCCCGCCACAGTACAAGGGTGAACGGCCCGATACCCCGTTACCAGTCCAGAGCCAAACACCTCCTGGTCTGCGTGGTGAATTATAAAATATCTACAACATTTTTCAGATTTGCAATGCATTGTGTTGAAACGGCACTTTGACCTAGCATCTTCTTATCTCGGTTATGCAAAGACTGAGGGCATTTTGGACCGTGATCGTAGAGCACATCGCTACATTTTTATACCTAGAAGGTATGTACTTAGGTCCCTGTCCCTCAAACAGAACATTGTGGGCAGCAGAGACAGGATCAGGGCCTTTGCTGAGGGACAGACATGACAGTGACCAGCCCAAAAGCAGTCCTTCCAGTGACGGACTGAAAGGCAAATCTGCTACCAAAATTAAATACAGTACTTGGCATTGCAGAGCTACTTTAAGCTGAGGATCCTATAAAGATCCCTCATCAAATTTTGACATCCTCCAGACCTTTGGCTCCATCAATGACATAATAGATTCACAAAGTTGCAGAACAAATCACCCCATCTCACTAAGTCCTCCACATCTGGTGGGCTACATATCTTCCACCCAGACAGATACGTATCACAAGGGAAGAAGAAACTTTCCTTTCCACAGTTAACAGCCATTTGGTTCACATGATTTTGTGTTCCGTCCCCAGAGAGCACTCGCAGTCGTTTCACAACTCTAGCTATAAAAAACACCCTAATCTCAGATAGTATTTATACAACTTAATACAATAAACAGTGGATTGTACAAAACCTGCGGTGAATCCTACTCCAATGACAATCGCAGAGCTATGCAATGAATAACATTTACTTTTCATTTACATTTAGATTTCTGAAGTGCCACCTTCCAGAAAGCACAATGTGATGGCAAACACAACCAGCCATAGGGTCACGTCTCCAATGAAACGTAACAGCAACCTAGACCACCACTTCTCAGAGCCCAGCTCTGCTCCACTTCCCCAGCTCCCACCCAACCTCCGGCCATCTTCAGCAACGTGGAAGATTTGGTCTCTCCGAAGTGACCGGTGTCGAACGGGGCTTTGAAGTCCTGTAGACCAACAGGCTCTGTCAGAGCATCTGTCAGGAGCAAGTTCCCAAGGTCAAGGACCCTCATCAAGAACACTGGCAACAGCTCCCTGACATTTAACCCTTCAAGCATTTATCCTTCTGGAAAGAGCCGAGCTCAGAAAAACGCCTACAACAAACACAATGATTCTGGCATCCTTTGCCCTCAAGGCTAACTACCAAAGCACTTTTTTTCTAGTCTATGTAAAATTTTCAGACCAAATAAAAATAAATCTGAACTTCTTTACTAAATTGCTTTTCCCAGAAGTGTTACTGATCAAGAAAATCAGTTTTCCTGATCAAGAAAATCAGTTTTCTATAGTTGCACCGTTAGAAAAGACTGGATCTAAAATACAAAATGTTCATAAAACCAATAACAAATACCAGGTCTTTTACATCATTCTCAGGTATAATATGGTAGTTGCAGTCAGCTTTTCATAGGATCTTGCACCCTAAGATGACACCATGACTTCTACAGGAGGAAGATGGCATTTATTATGGAATTAATGTATGTGATTAAGTACACAAAGAAGGGTTTGCTGTATCTGAACCCTTTACTGTAAATTCTTTGTGGCACAGATTTCATCCCATGCCACTACTTTTACCTTCTTAAAATCATTTTCAAGACATACAATGTCACTGGAAGAAATAGTATTAACTTCAGTAACCATTTAAAAACTTTCAGAAAAAAATAATTGCAACTTACCCATTTGTGTCATGGTTTGGTGGATACCTAAGTATGAATGATAGAGTTTTAAGGAAGATCAAAACACATTACCATAGGATGGCACGCAGAACAATTGTTCTGAATTACTACCAGCAAAATCACAACGCAACTGCTTCTAGTTATGCAAACTGGAAACGTAGCGGCACGACTGCAAATGAGAGCCTAAAAAGTGCAAAGTTCAGGGAAAAGCCATGCATGCAGCTGCTCCAAAAATAACCATGGTCAGATAAAAGTCTGAAAGTAATTATTTGGGCTGAATATTGTACACAGACCACTGCACTAAGCCTCTATAATTAAACAAGACAAAAGTTCAGATGGTGCCTAATAAACCATTTACTACATTAATTATATTCAAGTGTAGCAGCCTAATGCTTGGTAATAACTAACAACAAGGGGAATAATTTAAAGAAAAGTATCTGATGTTGTCAATTTCTTTCTTTTTCCTTCATTAGTACCAATGTTACTAGCCAGCCTTTCTAACACACTTCAAACGCGTGAAAGGGATACTGCTTAGTGCCAGGAACAGCTATTCGAGGGTTGTAAACCTTCACTCTGAGGAAGCCAACAGTCTTACTCAACAAAAATGATTTCTGCACTACAAAAGTAGCAGAAAAGCCAGATATTCCAATCCTTGAATCAAGTTCCTACGCCTTTGTTCCAAAGTTACGGCCGTCACAGGGGTGCCCAGTTTCTTTGTAGCAGCAACAGCATCTCAACGGACCTTCACAGATCAACAGATTTCCCACTGACCCTATTCCCTGGATTTGCCTTCGCACCGATCACACAGCATTGGTATACAGTTGCAATTTTAATAGTATTTGCAGGAATTTCTTATCAAGTTAATTAATATTAGAGAGTTATTTAATATATTTTGGCTTCTTTTAATGCCATCAGTAGCTAAACACATGCAAAATGAGCCAACACCATATGCCCAATTACTCCTCTGTAGACTGCCAGCCAATCGCTTAGCAAATACAGAGAAGTTCCCAAAACACAATCTGAAAATTACTGCAGAGAGATTTGCATACAATTTCTGATAGACCAGTAGCATTCCAACAACTTATGTAAAATCCAGCATGCTCCACTAGTATACGCAGTAACTAGCATACACAGCATCAATTCACAATGTAATCATTAGGATGCTACCAACAGGATGCTGTTTTATCTCATTTCACTAATCTGAAATAGAAAAAAAACCCACAGATTCTGTAGGATTACAATTATTTTCTATTTTGCTTTCTTAATTTTACATCAGGAAATGGTATCCCCAGGTTTTATTTATGCGTAACTCTATGTTTAATCTAAGAGGGTATATAACAATCATTTTGCAGATTTCAAAGAAGGACAGAGATAAGGTGAACATATAACATTATCCATACTCTTTCCACTGGGACGTTTACATATGCCATCCTAACATCCCTTTAAGCTCATTTTATAAAGTTTTTATAACACTTTCCCTATTGTTTAGCATTTCTTTTCCTTTCCTCAGTAGAAAACACATCACAAAACACAGATGGAGAGGTCTGCAACTTTGCAACAAACCTCTAACGTTTCGTACACATCCTCCAACTCTGACTGCACAGGGTGGACAATGCTGGGAAATCCTGTCCTCTGCCCAGATGAACTGCAGAAGAAAAAGACTTCTCTGACTACCACATCAGGAGTTGTGGAGGTCCTAAACTCCTACACAGAAGACTTCTGCCTACAAATAGTTCAAAGTCCTCACTTACAAGATGTCAAATCCAGCACTTTCCCAGCAAACGGCAAGTGGAGCTCTGCCTGCTTCAGCAGAGGTGTCTGCCAAGATGCTCCTTTGTTGTCAGCTGCAGAATCAGTGCTGAATATCCTTGGGTTTGAAGACACAGGCAGGACCTCACCTCCAGACCCTTTATCACAGCTTCTCATCCAGCAACAAATATCACATCTTTTCCCAACAGTGCAGCTTTTGGTCTTAGCAAGACACACAGAAAACCAGTAGGTAACCCCCGCAGGATTTCTAGTCAAACAGTATTTTAGTCGGAAAGTGCCTATGAAGGAAAAATACCTCTAAACTATACTTTGAATTTAAAATAGTAACCCAAAAACCTGTTAAAAAAAACAACCTGCAAGAGGTTAATCTTTAAATGGAAAAAATGTAGTCATTCTTTCCCCATATTCAAAAGCCCCACACTATCAAAACCAGCTGAATTACTTTTGCATGAGTTTTCCAAACAAGAAAAGATCTATACATATATATGTATTAAAATTACCTGGATGCAGACGCCACGCCTGGAAAGTTTCATCGCAAAGGGTTAAAGTTCAGAAAGTTTACAAGACTGAAAAAGGAAAATCAGATTGAAAAACGAGCAAAAACCTTAACCTTGAGGTTTGCTGCTGCCTCCTGCCTACCACTTAACATTTCTCTCCACATGAAGAAATGAGATGACTAAATCTTACTCCAACAGTTATCAACTAAATTACTTGAACGAGTAACCTAATCAAAATTCTTTCTAGTACCAACGGAAACACATTACCATGACAGAATAAACTACAAATGGTAGTTGAGTATTAGAGATGATAATGTTCCTGATAAAATACATAAACAGACCGCAAAAGTCATCTACACTGCTTATTAGAGGTAAATTCGCAGAGACCTTTTTTTTTTTCCTTTGAGAATATCGATTTCTATATGCTAATAAGACCGCCTAACTCTTTATAAGCGCAATCTGCAAAAGCAAATATAGAACTAATAGAATAGCCTTGAAAAGCAACCACAAAAAAAGGGTCTCATTTAAATTCCTGGAAAGCACTGCTTCTCTAAACATATCTATTCAAGCCCTCTCGAGCAGGCGAACCCTACTAAAAACACACCCTGCACGCCTGAAAACTGTGAAGCCAAGAAGCCACTAAGCTATATGCCACTGAGAATCCATATGGCTTCACGTATAGGATTTGCCTTCCACCAAACGCTGCACAGTAGAAACCCACCCCCTCATCCCCCCCCCCCAAAAAAAAAATAATATATCTATAAAAGTGCTTTCCACCCGGGGGTGCCCCTACATACCTCCGGGGTGCTCAGGGCTCACCGGGCTGCCTGCCCCCCGAGGTGCAGCGACCGGGCCGGCGTGGGTTTCTCCGCCTGGCCGCTTCCCACGCGGTGCCTCTCCCCCCGCATGGTGGTGGCCGCCTCACGCACAAAGCGCGGGCAGACGACGGATCCGAGCCGGAGAAGAGGAGGAGGAGGAGGAGGGAGGAGGAGGAAGAGGGGAGGCGGGAAAGCGGGCGGCACCCCCGGCTCCCGCCGGATCGCAGCGGTACCACAACCGGGAGGTGACACCGGGCAGCGGGCGGCTCGCAGCGGCGCGGCACGGCACGGCACGGCCCCCCCCCCGCCTCACACACTCCCCTCACACACTCCCCTCACACACACACACTCTCCCCTCACACACTCCCCTCACACACACACTCTCCCCTCACACACGCAGCCCCTCAACGGTTGCCGCCACACGGCCGAGCAGCCCCCTCCCGGGATGAGGGGACGCCCCCCACCCCCGTTCCACACCCACCCACCCCGTTACCTCACGGGCGGAGCCGGGCGGTGAGGGGCGGCGGTGAGGGCGGGAAGCTGCGCTGGTTGCCGGGCGGAGGGAACCGGGGTCGGGGGGTTCTGTGGCGGAGCGGCCATGCCGAAGGCTGCCCCCGGGGGCCGCGTAGCGCTGTCCCGGCTCATTGTTCGGGGAAGGGGAGAGGAGGGCGGGGAGGCCCCGGCGGGAGGGGCGGGAGCTGCGGAGGGTGGGAGGCGGTAAGCAGCGCTGCGTCTTTTTTTTGGGGGGGGGGACGACGACGGGGATCTTCCCCTGCGCCGGCCGGGGACGGGGGGACGCATGGGGCGGGGGGGGGGCTGCACCTTCGGAGGTCTGTGCTGGAGAAGTTCAAAGCGGGAGGAAAGCGGGGCGGGGGGGGGGGGGCGGCAGCTGCCGAGGTCGGGAAGGATCTCCGGGGTTTGGGGGTCTCCGGTACCACCGAGCTCTGGCACCGGGAGCCCGGCCGGGCCAGGGAGGGTCTCCTCTGCCTGTGGCCGGTCAGGAAAGTTGAAAGGACTGTCCTTTACTCGGCCCCGGGGGGGGGGGGGGAGAGTGGGATTCCTGCACCCACGCGGCGTGGAAACGCCGCAGCCAGCTTTGGCTCTTTAAGATTAGGCTGCGTTAATTAAGGAAATATTTTAAGCTTAAAGGTCTCCTGAGAAGAAACACATTATCTCGCTCGTAAAAGCGGGTAGGAAAACAATGCGGTACAGGGCTGTTAGATCGGCGAGCACAAAGGGAAGGAGAGATCGAATAGATGCTGAAGGAGCGACGGTAAATACCGATCGCCCCTGTCGTGCTGCCAGAGCCTCTCCAGCGGCACGGAGAGCGAAACGTTGGCGGTGCGGTCCTTGCTCTCCTTTCTCAGCTTGCTGAAGAGCTAAAAATACCTTAAAGCGTGTTTTACTGTCTTTGTTCGGACTGGCTGGCAGTTTACTTTGCAAATAGTCCAAGTAAGTCTGCGCGTACAAGTCATCAGTGCAGTGACAGATAACCTTTATTGTGCTGAATCTGTGTCCCAAGTTAAGCGGCTGTGTAAACGCATCCGAGACCTTCGCTTCTTTGTGCCCGTGTTTCTAAGGGGTAAGGTGATCGGAGCACCCTGCCTGCAAAAGGCACGCCTTCAACGGCACGAAACGAGCGTGGAAATCAAAACAGTTCGCACTAAAGTAAAAAAGGTGCGGTTTGCTAACTTAAGAGGTGACATCACAAGGATGTGGAAGACAAAACACAGTCAAGAATAGGTTGACGGTTTAAAAAAATATGATTGTTGAAATAACACTCCGTGCCAAAAGCAAATAATGATTGTAAACCCCAGGGAAGTTCATCCACTTACTTATTCCATTTAAATAAGTTGCTTTGCAATAATTGCTTTGCAATTCATGAACAAAAATAACATTTTTTTTCCCCTCGGCCTAGGACATTGTGAAAACAAATCTCAAACCTAGAGCTAATTTCTTCAAAAATATAAAAATCCTCAATTATCAATGTGATCTGATGTGATACAAATGCGTTGTCTTACATACATGTGATAAAGGCAACCAAAATGCTATTGAAAGGGACTGTGATGTAGATATATCCACAGATTGGTTCTGTGGGCACACTGCTGCTTGAGGGATAGTCCCGTATAGCATTCATTCAAAAATCTAAATTTATAAGCATAATTAGCAATTAAGGTATGCATATTTTCCCATTAATTTTTTTGCCCAGGCTTGCTGCATCTGTCTATAAAATGATGTGCTGGCTCATACAATAAACCATAAGCACATGTTTTAAGAAGCAGAGTGAAAGGTTGACAGTGCTTACTCAATTTTTTAATTTATTTAATTAATTTCAAAGTAGGACTCTAAATTTGTAGAACTCTACAGACTTCTCCATCTGTTACTATTTTAAAATGTGCTGTTCTTTAGTAGGCTCATTTTTAATATACCAGTGAAATAGAATTTCAATTTGGAGTAAAATGTAAATGAATAGCATAAATTAAGTGAATATTACAGGGAAGCCGGTAGCACTAAGATACTCTACATGGGAACCTGAGATAGTTTAAACACAATATCAAGAGAGCTTGTCGCCTGAAGTCTTCCCTGTCTTTCAGCAAAAGACTTCCAGAATGGGCAGTTGGATTGGTGACAAATAATGCTGGTTGAGCACAATTTTTATTGACTGCAGTGGGAGTCGTCCCTACACATCTAAATGTAAAATTTATCTGCAGAAGGCAGGTGGAGTTAGTCTGCAATCCAATAAGGTTTGCGTCTGCCTTTGACATTCTGCTTTTGGCTTAGACTCTGAACTCCAAAATGGAAGAGCTCTGCCTCTTGTACTTCTGACCATTAGCCTGATTCTGTCTTCAATTTCAGCGGTGTAATAAAGAACAGCTTCCCTGGAAACCAGGAAAGCGAATTGGGATAAGGTCTGCGGGATCAGCATCAGGCCCCCGTGTTGTCAGAGGAGCCCGGGGAAGGGTTTGAGATCAGAGGACAAAGTAATTGCTGGCAAGTCCAGAACGGTAAAGAATTTACTTTCACACGTTCACAGCTTGAAGAATTTGTCTTTTATATAAATTGCTAACAATAGGGTAAAGTTACACAGTTGCTGTTGCTTTGTTATTGAGTTTGACGACTGGTATAGGCGCATCTATCACTTTGTTTTGTTACAGTGTTAGAGCAGTGCATATAAATAAAGGGGATAAATAACCTAATTTACTATGAGCAAGAGTCACAGTATATTAAAAACTGTGACACAGAGAAAGCTTTCACCTCTCCTGGAAAAAGTTATATAACAGATCTTTGTAGTCATCATTTAAACTGGCAGGGTACAGTACACAAAGATCCTTAAAGCCCGGGCACAAACTCATTCAACCTTTTCAAAATATATCCTTGGCTTATATGGCTCCACTGATGTAAAAGTGAATTTTTCCATTGACTTTACCAAAGCTGAGCTTCACCCAAGTGATTGCAGTTTTATTTCAGAACTTTTCTGGTTTCGAACAAAAGAGGTGCCCTTAAGGTTACCTAAGTGAGTAATCCCTGGCTACCTGCAGGTCGTGCATCTCCCACTTCTCACGATTCCCCCAAGATCGTTCTCTGCCATTAGTCCTGGAGGGGACGCCTTAGGTGGATTACTGCTCTCTTTCTGCAAACCCTCAACCACTGTGGGGTGCACGCCGTCCCTGTTCGGGGCAGGGAAGGAAGGAGCAGGCTGCAGCCTGTTCCCTATCTCCCAACTCTTCAGCAGCACTGCCTCTGGGTAAGGCTCCTCTGGCCGGGCATTCCCGTCCTGCTGCACCCAGAGGGACCTACAGTTGTCACACGCCATGTTTCTCGTTAGTGGTGACCTGCCTTTTGTTTCTAATCATCAAGCAGGTTTTTAATAAGCTGCAGATACTGTCGTTGGCTTCTATGCGCCTCAGATGCATTTTGGTGTTGCAGTTCAGATGCGGATGTGGATTTAGGATGGGAGCCTACAGAGCTCAATTAACAGCTCTCCCTTAGGAGAGAGAGTGGCCTCGTTTCTTTTTCTCATATCATCTCGTGGCAGGTGATTGGTAGAATTGCCTCCTCTCCAAAGCAAGCTGTTTCTTTGCCCTTCAGAAACATCCTGATGAAATCCTCCCTGACTCAGTGGTGAGGTGGTTTAGTTTCGGGTTTGGCTGGGCTCGCAGGGCTTGACACATCCTGGCTGAGGGGTACTGGTGCGTGTACAATGTTTTCGAGGAACTCCTTTTGTTTGCACAGAACAGACAGGGGAAAAAAGAAGGGGAGAGTGTTTGCCAGCGTGGCATAGATCATCTCTGGAAGAAATGTGTTATCCTGTTGCAGGTGTGTCTGAAGAGCCAGCCCAGTTGCACGCTAGTGTTTGTTGCGTCTCAGCAAGGTGCAGTAGGAGATGGAATGGGAGGGAATTTGGAGCCTGCCACCAAGTATAAGCTGCACCATCTCTGAAGCAGCCCTGGTACTCAAAACAATTTCTTTCTAGTTTCCTCTCCTCTTGAGGAAAAGTGCTAACTTACTGCTGACTTGACCTGTATTAATAATTCTTATCCTTCAGTGCTGGCTCAGATGTGGAAGCTGGTAAGCAGTCACAGCCTATTCTTTGCTTTCCTCTTCCTCCTACTTGCCTTAGGAAGGAAGCACGGACTTCCCTGTCCACAGCACGGACTTTCAACCAGACCAGGGTCACCTGTCCGTTTACTCCCTTGCACGTGCAAAGCCACTAAGCCTGAGTCATGTCCCACCTCTGGAACTTCTCATCAAGAGCCAGATTCCTAAGAAACAGTAAAGAGCTGAAATGAAAAGACAAAGATGCCCGAGCTATCTTCAGCTTGGGTTTTTCTGCCAATTGTCATATTACTGCAGAAGTCATCCCCAAGCTTTGAAAAAGGTGAACTTCAGCTGCATCTGTAAAAAAAATGAGTAACAGGGTGGGGACTTCAACGTGAGCAGGGCAGGGAGCTTCCTTCTTTCTCCTCTGGTGCTCAGTCCCACCAACCTCAGTTAATGTCCTCCAGGCAGTGTTTTCGTAGCACTGCACAAACATTATAGGCAGTCACACAATTAAAGTCATAAACGTTGTAAATCTCCGTCCTTCACATTAACGAGATCACAAAGCCTTCACAAGCAAAAGACTGTAGCATCCTAAGGACATGGGCAGTAAAACATTCCTAAAGGCTGGTTGCTTTGATGAACTCCAATGATGTTCTCATCTACTTTTCTGCTGAAGCTCTGGAAGTTTCTGTCCATTCCCCCCCCATTATTTACTACCATTAGCAGCACTCATTAGGTGCTATGCGCCTGGACTCCTTGTCAGCTTCCTTTCAATGGAAGTCGAGGATGCTAAAGTAATTTGCAGCCTTTAGGCAATTTTTATTAAAAATCAGTCAGTGCAAAACTTCACTGGAATTCAAAACCTGGATATTTTGTATACGTAAATAAACGTCTAGAGATAGATGAGTTTTGGAGCAAATTTTATACACAAAATTACTTAGAATTAATCTCTGCCTGCACTCTGGGTGGCTGTGATTTATGGAGGCATTATTGATGAGCTGCAGTGGGCTGGCTCTTTGGTTAAAAAGGTTAACTGAAATAAACATGTTTTTATGTAGAGGGTTTTCGAAGAAAAAAAATGTGCTGCATCTGCTGAATCATCAAGACAGGAGAATGGAGAAAAAAATTGCTTTTGGAGCAACAGTTTTCTCAACGTACAGTGGGGTACTTTTTTCCCAAAGAAGAAATGCCTATTTGCCGGGATGGCATTATCAGCAGGGAGGCAAATACATATTCACTCCCTGAAACCCTTGCAGGCAGAGAGCCCTTTCTGCCCAGCCTGCCCGCTGCAGCCCATACCTGCTCAGAGGCAGCCTGACCTGTGCAGAGAGAGGCCAGGGCAGCATGCAAGGCCAGAATTAATCATTTCAGGCCAGGCAGCACGCGGAGTCGCAGCAAGTTGTGCGCCTGCGTGGACGAGGAGAGACCTCTCCTGTTTTGCTTCCCCTTCTCTGACCTCCTGCTGACCACTGGGGAGGTTTGATTTAGGGCCCCTGGACCTGAAGGGATCTAGAAGATCCTTCAGGCTGTCCTGATTGCCCCAGCCAGCCTCCACCTTCATCCATTAAGGCTTTATCGGATGTAACTGAAAGGTCCAGAAAAAGTGCTTCTATACCATTTGATTGAAAAGCTCTCAAAAATTCATCCTCAGTGCCCGCTCCCACTCCAAGCATCCCTCCTAGTGTCGTCCGGCCACTAAACACGGGCACTTGCTGCTCAAGGGCAACGGGCAACGTTCCCGCAGGCAGAGAAGTGTCTCTCGAATCGGGCACAATCGAGGGTGGGTTTCATAGCCTGAAGCGGGACTGCGGCTTTGCAGAAGTCACGTACACTGGTTTCACCTGGTTAGGAACCAGCGATGAAAGTTACTTTTCTGACAGGAATTACTTTATAGTTTGAAAATGGGTCATTGTTTTCTTGTTGATTTAAAATGCAAGGGAGCTTTCCCAGGAGTGGCTTGGTTGCTGGTTATTCATTGCTCCAGCGCTAGTTATTGCTAGTACATTGTTTCATGAAACTTTGTAGCTGGACTGGGAAATGCTGCCTTGCTTTCTGCTGTACATCGCCTAAAAAAACCCCCACGACTCGATCTCTGCTGCAGGGGAGTGCAGATGGATCAGTGTAGCAAAGCTGTTCTCATCATGTGTACTTTGCAAATGCTTTAAGACAAATAAAGAAATATGAACAGTGCTGTGGTTTAATGGCTATTTGCATACATACAGGCTATGTATCATACTTTGAATATGCAAATACATTTTTTAAAGACAACTAAAACCACAATTAAAGTACAGGGGGTTTAGCCAATTACTGTCATGAAGCGAGTCAGCAATTTTTACCCCCCACTGTTAATAGGAAGAGTTGGCAAAACCTGTTCCTATCTTGCTTTGGTATTTTCAGATCAGAACTTTACAGTGCAAACATTACCCAGTTTGTTTAAATAATAAAGGCAGGACTTCTGACGTTAATCTGGGAAAACAACTTTTAGGCTGGGTGATTTTGTGTTCCCCACCTTTTTGGAGACACAGAAGATACTGTACAACTTTATTCTACTTTGCAAGGCTCTTGAATGTCTTGCAGTTACATCTGCAAAGAAGTTAAATATGTTGCTGAAATTGGTTAAATAGAAGCTATTATATGAAAAATGGGAAAGTAAATAGAGGCATACAAGAAAAGCTGTGTTTTGAAATGGTGTCACTTTTCTGCAAGGAATAGGCATTGAAAAGACAACTTTAATTAAAGTCTTTATTTTCCAGCACATTTCACAGTTTAAAGATAGTAAACAGTAAGCAGTGTTTCCCACTTGGTGATAAAATTTACTCTTTCCCTGAAAAAAAATAAAGACCATTTTGTGCAGGGAACATTCTGCTCCTGTATATAGCAGTGGGTATAAATGGGGGAAAGATTGTCCTGTCATCAGGAGATAGGTGGCATTTGGGTACCTGCCACCACGGCTGTAAGCACATGACCCTTTTCCCGATTCTTTTACCCCAGCTGAAGTTGCCCCAGTCCCCGTCTCACCCAGGTCTTCCTGCGCAGGAGTGAACTGTACTGTTCCTCAGTTTTCTGTGCTCTTGTTGAAGGAAATGGATGCTTTTCTCTCTCTTCCCCCCCTCCCTGCCCTCTGAACCTGCCCCTTTTATCTTCCAAACTTTTCTGCAGCTTTCTTGCTGTGCCAGTATCCTTCTCAAATTTGCAGTTTGCCCTAAGACAGAAATCTCTCTGTTTATGGCAAGGGATGGGAAAAAGTGTTAAAATCTTATTGAAAAAGTTGGACGCCAGTGTTTGAGAAGCATTGTTTTATTTTTCCTGTTGTTTATAAGGAAGTGGCTCAGGTGGAGGCAGTTATGGTTCCAGTGTATAGGGCAGCTTCCATCTCCCAAACATTTATTTTAGCCACACCGGAAAAGTGGCAGAGAGTTGGGAAAAGGGAATTAATGTTAGCCTTGGCTGCAAAATAGAGTTCTGGTTTGAAAAAAAAAGAAGAAAAGAAAAGGAAAATGTCAAGACCTTGTTCTTCATTGAAGTGAAACAGAAGCCTTTTGAATAAGTTCAAGGGAAGACACGCTTCCAAGAAGAGCCAGCCATCGGCATAGTTCTCTGGGATGTAGAAGGTTTCAGGTGTATGTTCTTACTCTTCCTCACTAGGAGCAGACACTTGAAACCCATATCCCAGTTGGACACCCCGTGGCTTCTGGCTTGCCGCTAGTAAATGCTTCTCTTTCCCTCTGGATTTTGAACAAGAGTCTTGAACTGCGAATGGAAATTTCACTGAAACTAATGTGTTTCTATTTTCATTAAATTGTGATTTTCTGGCAAAAATAACAGTTTGAAAAATTGTTGGCAAGATCCACCAAGCATACAAAGCTCTTAGAATAGAGGGGATGCTAAAGACAAATATTTGGGTCCAAACTCTGCTCTTAGCTTCAGTGTCAAAATATGGGTGCAGCTGAGGGCAACGTGCCCTTTGATTTGCCAGGGAAGTAAAGCATTTCTCCAAACAACTGAATTGAATATTGTGTCCCTTTTAGTGCAGTGACGATTACACAACACTGTTTATTCTCCGGGTTTTTTTCATCTCATCCATCATTCACAGCTCAGATTTCTACAGTGATTTCACCAAGTCAGTTTACTGTACAATGCAAAATGAAAGTCAAGTTAATTTCGCGCTCTACCCACCTCAGTCTGATTAACGCAAATTAAATTTTGTGCTAATAAGACTGAGCGTGTGACCATAATTGGAAAGACTTGAGTTCCTCTGACTGCAGGGAAAGTGCTGTTTTTCCCCACATCACGAAAATATTTGAATCATAACATCTGGGAAATTTGCAACAAACAATGCTATCAATTTGGGGCCTCCATATAAAGTTTATTCTGTTTCTCGTCAGGGATCATGAATACTTATCTATATCAAATTGCAGCCCTTGGAACTTTTGGCTCATCTGCCTGCCAGAGGAAGACTAAAGGAGCAATGACACACACCTAATAAGGGGGAACTGCTGAACATCTGTGTTTCTCCGTTACATGGAAATCCTCTTGGGCTAATAACTGGCCGCTATACCTTAAATAACTGGACAATTATTTGAGTCTGTTACCAAAGTCTGAACAGGTCAAGTCAGTGGGAAGTGTTGCTAAGGTTGGGATTGTTCACCAGCCATTTGGAGAAAGAGGAAAAAATTCTGAAAGTGAGAGCTGAAAGCCTGACTAGAAGGGAAGGCAAGGCAAGGCAAGGCAAGGCTTTGATCTAAAGATAAAGAAAGCTGCAGAGTGATAAGGAAAGAGTATGGTGAACGTGAGTTTGAGTTTATAGTCCTATTCCATTTAGATCTATTTTATTTTTTGTATTTGCTAAAGCAAAGAGTGACTGTTTTCCTCAACTCCAGCAATGCCCTCTTGTTCCAACTGTCACCTGGTCCCGGAGGAAGAAGATCATAAACACAAAGTAGAACTACAGCAGGGAGAGTTTGGGAAAAGGGTGACTGTAAGTTCTGGGACTATGGGAGATCCTGGTATCAATGAAGTCGTGCACCTGTGTAAGACCAAGGTGCATTTGTAAGACCAAGGAAATGTGCCCAAGTACCTGGCACCAGAGATGATGCAGGAGCACACTGAAATTTAAATAATGTAGAAGCACATAAATCCTGTTGGAATACAGAGAAGCCTAGTGAGTGTCAAACAGGATGGGAGTAGTTGTAAATATACCTGCATTTTAATGGAGCATCTACGCTTCCTGACGGGAATTGGTGGGGATGTATATCATCCATGGGCTACCTCCCTTAGCAGCAGGAACTTCATGATTGCACAGCAAGTTTGTTAAGTGTGAAACGAGCCAGCAAACTCTGAAAAGCAAAGTGTCTTACAGCATACTGTCCTAATGAAGGGTTTGAGAGTCAGAAATGTCACCACTAACCAGAGAGCTGTTCAGCTGATGTTTTAAAGTCAAGCCCTGCTCTCTAACCCTGGGATAAATGGAATTTTTTTATTATTTCCTATGGAGGCAGGATCAAATTCAGAGGCAGGATGAAACACCTAACTGGAAGAACTGTGGCACCACTTTTGTGTGTCTCTATCAGGTCTGAATTTAGTTTTAGGGATATAAAATGGGCTTCCTCTATTTGTCCTCTGTCTCTCTGACAAACAGCCTTATAAAGTAAACATTCACAAAGCAGAAAGAACAGATTGTACGTGGCTATAACAACAACATGTTTTTGGTCTGGCTGCCCCATAATATATGAAAATAAGAGTACAAAAGAACTGCAAATAAGACAAGGGTCTGAGCACAAGCTAGCCTACTTGTATGTCATTTCTATTGCAAAATGAAGCAATGGGACCTGGGCTTGTGTAGCAAATAGCTCTAAATTTCTTCCCTCCCTGTTGCCGTGGGAGTACAATTTAGCCAAGGAGTATTGTCTGTATGTGACATCATCTTGAAACAACAGCTTTAAAAATGGAGACAGGTAATATTCCCCATTAATTATATTCCACATCTGTAAGGCATATACATTGCACTGTGGATAAACAGAGCAACCTTTGGCAGGGGGCTTCCTGAATATCTGTAGCCAGGTTTCTCATTTACAGTTTTCTCATAATTTTGTATGACGGGAGCAGATTGGTCTCTAGCAGTGGATGGGGAAAGGTAAGATTTTAATGAGGTATGAGTGTGAAAAAAATGAAGGGGGCTTCATCTCCCAGTGCCGTGCACTGTCACCTGCCTTTGTGGAAGTCAGCTGTAAAACCTGCTGTCTGAACACATAACATATGCCCAATGTGCCAACACTAATGGAGGCATCATTTTTTTCTTTTTTTTACTCTGGTATGGGAACTATTTTTATTTTTGCAAGTAAAACACGTGCATCCAGGTACCAAGGATGGAGGTGCAATACCAGCAGTTGTGGATTGACATATATACGGTTATTTGTGATTTGGTTTTGGTGTCTGCTGAGCCCTTGCTTTAAGACTTACATTTGGCTGCAGGAGGACAAAGGCAGAGGGAAATCTCTTCAAGAGCTAAAGATCTCACCTGAACCGTGGGAGACCCTTAGAGCCTAGTTTTTTCTGGCACGCAGGATAAAATGGTGCGATGTCCTCCTATTGATCTTAGTGGTTGCTGTTACTCAGCAGGCTGCTACAAGCCGGTGGTGCTGTCTCAGAGCCTGCCGACCCGTGCCGAGTGTGTGCTCTCTCCCACAGCCACGCTGCCTAGAGAGGAGGCTCCAAGGGACACTGCTCGGCTCTTTTCCAAGTGCTCCCACCCCGACCTCGCGCTTTTCACGCTAAAGCCGGAGGATGAGGCAAGGATAGACTTCAACCCACACAGGCTGTGGTATGGTTTTGAGTGGTTTGTTTGGCTTCGGTAGATAAATCACAAATTTTCTTGTCATTGTGGCTGGTTCTTGCTATATTGGCAGCTTGAATGTTACCGAGGGGTTTTTGAACTGGGGATGTGACTGGGCTTTTAACAGTCTGTGGCATAAGGGAATATGCATTAAGCCATTGAGAATATTTCATCACAAAGAAGCTTTTGAAAGAACGCGTCATATACACCTGCCGAGAAGCATCTCAAATAATTGAGTTGATGATAGTGGAACGAGTAAAGTGTTTGTGAGAGAGTGACACCACATCCAGCACACAGAGGACTAGCATTATGATTAATTAATGCTCATAGACATTTCCTTAGCACAGATGCTATGCTTTTCTGTTCTTCATCCTTTGACAGGGGAATGTAGGGGAGGTGGAAATAAACAGTCAAATGCTCTGTCATTTTTGTCATGTCTTCCCTCTTTTTAATGCCTCACACAATTGGTGGTTTCAAGGTCACTTTGTTTACTGATGATTCTCTGTCACCAGCAATACCAATTTTGTGCCAAAATGAATCAAAATATGGCTATTGTAGCACCCCCTCTGGATCCTTTACATCCTCCCCTTTCCTAACAGTGGTAAAATAGTAATAAGATATATTAAATTAATATAAAATTAAAATTTGCTTAGAGTATGTATTTTAGAGCCCTGGTGTTTAATGACAAGCCACATTATTCAAATAGGAATAAAAATATTTATAGATTGGGTTTTTCAGATGGTTTTGCAATACAGCCAGCATGGGTAACGTATGATGAGATTCCACAATCACTTCTCCCACACACATATTGATGGAAACCCTCACAGCCGAACACAATTGCATACATCTCTTTTTCAATCTGTGCATAGGTTATTACTGTAAAGGTGAAAGAGCTGCATACATAAACCACTCACTGCCCTACCTGCAGTAACAGAGCCACAAGTCATTGCTTGGATGCATCCATCTGAATTTTTATTAGTTACTTCATTTCGATGAAGGTGGATTCCTGCCAGCATCCCATTGAAACCCAATCTTCAACAGATCTTAGTGTTACCAAGACTTCTGAAAGGTAAGGTAAAAACTTGGCAAGATAAATTGCCATCCCTAATATCTTTTTAAGTTGAACATCCAACAACAGTAGCACATCTTGCTGCCAATTTCTTAGGGTTACCCTAAACTGGAAAAAACAGGATGAAAATATTTTACTCTGATGACGCACTCTTCCTTTCTTATCTCTCTGGCGCATGATGCAGATTTGCATCATGTTTGTATCCTGGCAGCCTGAAGTTCTCAGGTTTTTAGTTTTAGGAATGGCAGTTTTGTACAACCTGAATGTTGGGTCCGTATGTGTTTGTGCATGCAGTGTGCTTAACATGATCATCAGCAGTTCTGTCCTTTATCAAAAACATCTCTGGCTGACATCTTTGCAAGGTTTGAGAGCTGTGACTGCTTATGGACTTTTGCAAGCATTATTTTGACTGGTGCACTGGAATTCTGCTTGGGCTTTGCAGTGGCACTTCATCCTAGGAATAATCTCTACCAGTGACACCTGGCCCCTTACTGACAAGGTGACATGAGTTCCGATGCAATCTTTACTTTCCTTAACTTTCTTCTTCACTAAGGCAGCATCTCTAGTTTCTTTGTTACCGATGCATTCTTTTGCATTGCTCTCATTTTGCAGAGTGATTTTTCTTTTGCTCTGGCAGTATAACTTCTCATGACAGCCCCCCACTGGATTTGTGGGTTCCCATTCATTTGCCACAGACTCTCCCTTCACTTACAGGTGTATAACCTCCACATAAGATGCATACACTACCAGGTCTGTTTTGACTGGAAGTGGATTTTAGCAGCACTTGCATCGTCCCAATAGTTTTAGCAGTGCTTTTTGCTTAATTTCAGTCAACTGCATTAATTCTTGTTGAATTTGTCTCAAAGATTGCCTAGTATTGGATTAATTTCATCCCTATCAATAAACACAAATCCTTCATTAACAAACCTGTCATAAGCTATTCTGTGGGTTCACTTTGGATCTTGTACTGTGTCATTAAATTCATGGCTTGCCAATATTGGATTAGCTTTTTGGAGAGAACAGTTTAGGTATTCAGCTAACATCTAGCCAAGCACTATCCACGTTGCTCCCTCTCCTTCCTACTCAGGTTAACAAATAAATTTGTAGGTCCTTCTTGATTGCGACCTCCAGTGAAATGCAAGCCAAGCTTTGTCTGCTGCTTGAAGTCCTACTGCTTGTCAGAAATGCTGCCTTTCTGTCTTTCACCTACAGTAGGCATGGACTCCGGAATACTCTGTCCTCTCAAGGAGTGTCCTGTCTTTTGGCTCTATCACAGGTGGCACTGGATTGAGATTTGGGAATTGTGACTCTGCAAAATGGGGATTATGGCAGCGTGAAGTGCTCTGAAATGTGTTGTTGGAAAGTGCATATATGAGACCGGTGTTAGAAGTATTTTGCTATTTGCATTATTATATATAGGTATAGTAAAAAAGGACAGTAAAGTCAAAACAGAGCAGTGACAATTACAGTCTAACAAGAGATGATATTTTAAAGTTCTTTCCCAATTGTACAGCTCATTCTTGTGACAAGTACTGTCTCAGCATCATTAATGAATTTTGCTTCTGGGTATATCTTGTAGGCAGCAGCTGTGCCTTTAAAAAAAAGATCCAGTGAGAAGAACAGCACCATTTTCCTGCTGATCTGCTCAGCTTCCAAGCATAACAATTGAAAATAAGCATCTTAGGAAGAACTGAGCAGACCTCGTGAAGTGATTTACAATAGCGTCATGGGGTGACTCCCAATAATGTCACAAATTGAGCATGTGGTAATTGTTCACCTCTTACTGTAAGGTTTCAGATGTAAACTAAAAAAGAAACAAAAAAAGCGCAGTTTTATTCTGGCCAATAATTATAAGTTCAGCAGCGTATTAGAACATTAGCATATTAATTACATGACAATCAACATAACAACAACACCAAATAATAATGTGTTGCTAATTACTAACCTAGGATAACATTTTGAAAGGGGCCTTCATGCTTTAGGAACCGAAGCCAAGGTAATGTGGGCGCCTACATCTCACTGAAAGTTGCCGAAGAAATTTTGAGAATGCTATTCCACACTTCCCTTGCCTTAAAAGAAACCTCGATCCTGATGTTATCTTTCTTATTTACTATTACTAATGCTGTAGCTTTAACTGAGACTATTGTTTTTTTCCCAAGCTTTTGAATATGTGTGGGTGTCCATCACAGACTGCAAAGCCTTACAGAAGTTCCCAGGAGTGACACTGTCCTGTGGCATGGTCCAGCCAACTCCACATCCCCTGGGAATGACATTCCAATTGATGCCTGACATGTCTAAGCCATTGGGTACAGTTTCA
Source organism: Buteo buteo (assembly GCF_964188355.1). NCBI lineage: Eukaryota > Metazoa > Chordata > Aves > Accipitriformes > Accipitridae > Buteo > Buteo buteo. Next base: position 4,487,802 of record NC_134195.1, on the reverse strand, counting down.
CCACTAGATGGGAGCATAGGTTATTTAGCCTTTGCTTTGAAGTGGTGTTCTTATAGCCTTGGAAAATCATATTCCCTCTTGGCTCTTGTTACAAACTTGCGGGAGGCCTGAACCTCCCCCCGTCACTGCGCAGCACACTCAAGAAGCGCTGGCTAACACCGGTCCCTCGAGGACATCCCTTTCGGCTCATGTCCTGCATGACCACTATTCAAAGTGCTACCTGCTGTTTAGGATGGAAGCACTCAGTTATTCCCCAAGTCTTGAAGGGCGTGCTGGGAATTGCAAGAATGTTCCAGCAAGCTTGTTTTATGGCTTATTGTTTCATTGGGAAATGGGGCATCTGTAGTTTGCCGGTTGTCCTAAAATCACTCTGACCACCAGAGAAAAGTAAAGGTAGAAGGAAAGACGGACCTGACTTTTCTGGTCCAAAACCCAATGGTGGAGTTGATGTGTTTCCAGCCAGATGCACGGAAGTAAAGGGATACCTTACAGGCTAGCCCAGCTCCAGGACGTCCTTTCTGACCCCTTCAGCTGCCAGGATGCTTCGGCAGCTCTTTTAGGTGAGATCAAATGCTTAAACAAGGCTGTGGTGCAGTGCACATCCCTCACCAAAAAGATGTCCACCTAGGGGCATGTCTCTCCTCCTGTGCCTCTGACTCCAGGGGGTCTGTTCAGTTAAAATGTCCCCTTCCTCCCGCAGGACATGTTTGCAATGCTTGAACTTGATAAAGATATGCTTTAACACCTTTTAAATAGACCCATTGCCTGCCCTCACCTTGATGCTGCTTGAATAGGAAGATGGCAGACAATAAACCAAACTAAGGGCTGTCCCTGTGCTCAGTTTAATTATAAACGAGCTGTTCATCCAGTAGGAGGGAAACGCTTCCTACAGAAGCAGGATGGAGTACAGACCTCAACGTACAACCTCTTTTTTCAGTTGAGAACTACAATGTCTTCATATGTATATAACTGAGAGCCACACTTCACAGAAAATTAACCAAGAGAAATAACGCACATGGACTGTTACTAACTCAGGACTGAGACTTGATATGAATGCAGCCAAAGAGCTGCCGGGTGGTAAAGGGTTTAGTTGTGTGCCTCCTGCTCTGGGCTGTGAGGGTTACGAAGAAACAGGATCTGTGGCCATCAGTCCATCAGCTCCCTCCCAAGCAGCCGTTCTCTGAGAAGAAAATCTGGGAAAGAACATGCATGTGGCCAAGATCTTCCTGGGAAAGGCAGAGATTCAATTCAGCACTTCCATGAGAGACAGCCCAGAGATTTCAGCAAATGGAAGGAGACCCCAACCCAAGGAAGCACGAGGGTTCAGGATCAGGCTCTGAGCCTGCCGGCCAAGGGGGGATGAGCAGCGGAGGAGATGCAGCAGCTGGAGGGCTGCGGTGTGGACGTGAACATCTGGACTTTACAAATCAGAGGGGAGAAGGGGTTGCTGCAGGCAGAAGGTCACAGGGATAATGAAGACCCCCAGGGCAGCCACTGACTGTCAGCCTTGAGCTGTGGCAGGAGAGATGTGCCGGCCAGGAGATAACTGGTGCACCGGACTGCTGGGGCAATGTGAGCGGGAGGCATGGGCTGCACTAAGGAGGCATGATGTGCAGCAGCTGCATCAGGGGAATTTCACTTTTCTCCAAGCACCCCTCACTTTCAGCTTCACAAAAAGAAGACAAGTCTTAGCCTCTGTGGCTAGGAAGAACCTCTAAAAGGAGGGAGGTTGCTACGACTTCAAGACCCTGAAAATGGAAGGCAAATGGGAAACACAAAACTTGGGAAAAAATGTACTTTTAACACCATTGTGATTTTCTCCAGGCTTGACATCCTTTCATGTCTACAAATGACGTTACCACAGGTACCCTTCTACTGGGCTGTGCCAGAGGCCCGAGCTAGAAACGTCTCATTACTTTTGACTGTAACGATTTGAGTCTCCTAGCTGTGTCCTGACACCCTGCTTCTCCAAGGTGTGACTCAGAGCCATGTTCCTCACTGGCAGCAGAGATGAAGACAAGCTCTGAAGTCTAGGATCTGCGAGGAATTGTATTTGCTCCTCATTAGCATTCAGTTGGAGACAAGGTGCCTTCCAGGTCACCGTGCACACAGCACAGACTTGCTGGTCCTGCAGGAGCCCATCGCCCTGTTTGGGAATACAGGGGTACAGACTACACAAACAGTAAAATGGTATTCCTGTTTATTGCTGGATGAAGCCTACCTGATTAAAGTGTGACAAACTGCTGAGCCCAAAAGCACACAGATTGGCTGTAACGCACAGATATTATGTTGAAACCAACTAGTTTTTCTCAAAATCATTCAACTTGTCTGCAGCCTCAGGGGAGATTACAGTTTATTGACCAAGTGAGTAGCAAAGTGGCTGGGTATCACATTCCATCAGACTTATGTAGATTCAGCTAGGAGTAAAATCTGTCTTCAGGTTAGTTCCTCCGCAAGACTTTGTGATGTGACTAGCACTGAGATCAGATTTCATTGGCAAATCAAGTAGAAAGCAAAGTGAGGTGCAGAGAACTCATTTAAAATCACAGCTGAAATAATACCAAACATGCAAGTGAAAAAATTGCTGACAAAGTTAATTGCTTTTCTTCCATCTTAAAATAGTTCCAAGTTTGTTCCAGTGCAAAAGTCACTTGCAAAGACTTTAGGGCATTAAAATTAAGCTTTCTTCTTTTGATTTAGTCCAGGAATTAGCTGCATGAGAAACTCAGGCAGGGACACCAGCTAGAAGAAAATCAGAACAGTCAAAGATATGGGATCTGGCAAAGCTCTCAAAGGCAGTACACTGACAATTAAGTTTCTCACTAATCCCCATGATGCATGTGTGCTTATAAGCCTATGGAAATTGTGTTTAATTCATTTTTTTTTATAAATTAGGAGTTTACTTCAGATTCCAGATTTTCATTAGGCTTTTTTCTCTTCTCTTCTCTTCTCTTCTCTTCTCTTCTCTTCTCTTCTCTTCTCTTCTCTCCTCTCCTCTCCTCTCCTCTCCTCTCCACTCCTCTCCTCTCCTCTTCTCTCTCCTCTCCTCTCCTCTCCTCTCCTCTCCTCTCCTCTCCTCTCCTCTCCTCTCCTCTCCTCTCCTCTCCTCTCCTCTCCTCTCCTCCTCTTTCTCTTTCTTCTTTCTTCTTTCATCCTCTTTTCTTCTTTCATCCTCTTTTCTTCTCCTCTCTTCTCTTTTGAACAGTTAACCTGCTATGTTTGAATTCAGTTTTTCTACAAGGTGAACAGCAGCTGAAGCAGCTATGTTTAGGACCCTGAAAATGTTTGGGCATGCAGAATTTGAGACTATAAATCTTTTGTACCAGGATTTGCTTTCAGCATCTGTTTGGAACTTTATGAATATCACAACTAAATGACAAGTTATTATAGCACATGGACCAAATTCCACCTTATTTATTAATATGCCAGTCCACTCAAATTAATGCGGTTTCATAGTTAATATAGCTACTTCTTAATAAGTAAGGGCCCAGCCTGAATCCTGTTTATCCAAAAACTCCCTAAAGCACATTGGTTTGTTTTAAAGCATTCAAATCTCTAACTGCTTAAAATGCAAGTCATGGGATTGATAAATATGCTTGGCTCAGGAGGAAAAATATCACTTTTACAAAGATGCATATCAGCATTAAGTATGGAATTTAAAAGCCCACAGAAATGTTGGCTTGACAGAGGAAGATGGAACATCCACTTTCTTCCTCTCAGGCTAGGTAACTTCATTAGTGCTCAACTTAGAGTATGGAGATTGCCTCTTTCACCACTCACACTTTTATTCTTTGAAAGGGCACAGTCTTCCTTTATAAGCAAAGGCTCAAATGTGGGATGCAGTGCTCCTGGCCAGCAAGGGCTCCATAGGAGCATTTAAAAAAACAACTGTTGTATCTTTCTCACGTATACTTTCTACTGATTACTCTGCTAAGTTAGTGTCCATAGTTCAGTGGCCTGGAAATATTCCAGAGAAGTATCTTGGTCCAGCATTGGAAAATGGTATTATCTGACGCTTATAAAGTTCACAGGAGAGGATCAGCTTTGCCAAATCTCCTGCTTCACACTGAAGTAGCTGAAATCACCTATAGAAATTTGTTGCTTCAAAATTAAGTTTTCCTTTCCTATGCAGAGAAGTGAAGACATGCTTGAGAAATGTAATAAAAGCAAGGTGTCAAAGCTGAAACCAAACATTACAATTAACTTATAGCTGAATGCTTTTGGATAATTTGCTTGGGTTATTATTTCAAACAAATGGTTGAAGTAACGTTTTTTTTAAACCTGATTTGGGATAGAAAAAGTGTTCTTTATGTTAAAACCCCTTTTATGGCCAAATGCATATGAAGATGTGTCTCCATGCCAGAGCAAACAAATCGGCTACAGGGAACTCAAAAGAATATGGCCAGACCCTGTGCTGGAGAGCTATTCCTCTGGATCTTAGAAAGCGAAATTCACCTATCCTTCAAAAAAGAACAAATGAAATTTCAAAGGTCTTTGCTCAGGTAACCTTAAAAGAAAACTAATTAAGGGAACTGTATAGAAAGAAACATAGGGAAATGCTTGTCTTCTGCAATGGAAGAGAATAAGAATCATCTGCGTATGAGAGAAGTCATCTAAGTTTGCCATATAACTCAAGTGAGCTTGCCAAGTCTCATCTGGAAGGGACTTCTAGTCCAGCCTTGTGCTGAAAGCCTCTGCTTATTAGGTTACCCAGAGCCCTGTCAGGCCAAGTTGTGAGTGTTTCCAGTGAGGGAGATTCCACCACTTCTCTAGACAACCTAGTCCAGTGTTTCATTTTCTCACAGTGAAATGTTATTTTCTTATATCTGGACAGAATTTCCCTTAAAGCAACTCTGAGCATCCTTCTGAGGGGCACATGTCCATCTTCTCTGTAACTGCATTTCAGGTGCTGGAAGACTGTGACTACATCCCCCTAGAGCCTTTCCTTCTCTAGGACAAGCAAACCTAAATTCTTCAACTTTTCTTCTTGTCAGGTTCTGCAGTCCTCTCATCATCCTCATGACACCTCTCTGGATCCTCTCCAGTTTTTCTATGTTTCTCTGCAACTAGGGAGACCAAACTGGGGCACAGTGTTCCAATTGTGCCCTAAAAAGTGCCAAGTACCGTGGGACAATCACTTTCCTTGATCTGTTGGCTGTACTTTTGCTGATGCAGCCCAGGATACGGCTTGCTGCAAGGGCAGACTCCTGGCTCATGTTTGGTTTGCTCCCCATTAGGACCCTTAGCTCCTTTTCAGCAGATCCGAACGTCCCCAGCCTGGATCCTCAAACTGGAACAGCAATTGTTGATATTGAGGAAGGAAGTTGTACTTAGTCATTTCATAACACACCCTAAAGTGATAATGCAAGTTCTGTTTATTGCAGTTTGGATTCCATCACCACAACAAAGGACACTTTCCATTTTTGCATCCTTCTGCACTGGCTGTCTTTCCAGTATAGCCCTTCCGCTGATCAGGGTTATTTTAGTACCACATGAGGTAAAAAAAGAAAGGGTCCGAGTAGCTGCTAGACAGGATGGGATTCATCCTCCTACATAGTTCCTGTCTGAAATATGAACTTCTGGGACTGGCATTAATCCCAGCAGCAGAAATCTGCTTGGGTAAAGGAGCTCGTTTGGTGTATGACCAGCAAGTCTGAAGGGTTTTGTCCCACGGCCACTCACATCTGGATCAGCCCGAGGGTAGTGGGTCCCTGTTACTCTGAAGACATGTCAAAGGGACTTCTCTCAGGTAGCAAAGGGAGGAAATATGACACATCAGGGCAGATGCTGAAGCCTCAGGGAGAGAAGGGTGAGGAAGGAAGCACATCAAGTCAAACTGCTCGGTTCCTGGTGCAGGTATTTTGGGAGAGCCCGAGAGAGCCTTTGCAGTCTTATTGCACCTCTGTGACACAGGAGCACCCTCTTCCTAGTGCTATGTTCCTACCTCCTAAAAAAGGTACATGTTTTTCCCTATGGCTTTATTCATCCTGTCCATTCCCAATTAGTACTGGAGACTTTGTCCAGTCTTTTTTTAAATGGTCAGAGCAAGGGGACTTCCATCAGTTCCTAGGATTCAGTGATCCATTGCTTGATTACAATCAATGCCGCAAAGAACTTCCAAGGGTTTTGCCTACATTTCCTTTGATCAATGCCATTCTTTTGTTACTAGGTATTCCTTAAATCATTTTAAACAAGGTTTCTCAGCTTCTTTGCACCTGCAGGTGCTTGCACGGAGTTATCGAATTCCCCCTGAGTTAGTGATACTGAGCTAAGCATATTTATTTCCTTTAATCTGCTCTAGAAATGAATCCCTCAAGTTCTTTAATAATTTTTTTTTTGTTGCCCTTTTCTGAATTTCCTGTGGTTTGTTGGAGCCTTTCTGGCAGAGATGTGCGTAGACTGGGGAGCAATAGTCTACCTACAGCTTCCCTGTTTGCTCCTCTCTGCACTTTGTCTCCGGGTTCTCACCTCTCCAACTGGGGAATCAGCAGTGAGACCCTCAGCAGCCTCTGGAAAACGGAGCAGTAGCCTGAAATCAGCTCCGTCAGCTCTGATGGTGTTGAAGCTGAGCCCTCTGTATATTATTTGGCTGAGGCAGGGGAAAGACAGATGCTGCCAGTCCTGAGAAAGCTGCCACCCTCCTGAATCTGCACACCTCAGAGATGTATTCCCGAAGCTTTGCATCTTTATATAAGATACAAATCAGAGCGCTTTGTAACTGAAAGCACATGCATGTGGAACAGGCTGATGGAGGGAGTGATTGCATGCCAAAACGTAGTTTTGTGCAGAAAAAGAATTAAAGAAAATGTTATAGTGTAGTGCACGTTCTCAGCCAAAGTGGAATCCTGCTTAATATAGGAGCAGAGGCTGGGAGTCAGGGGACATAAAGATTGCTTTGCAGCTTTCACTTCCTGAGGAAGATTATATAGAAATTCAAATCCCAGCATGAATTTTAACACACAGCTTCCAACAGCTGTTGGGTATCACATAAGGAATTGGCAAGTCTGTGGCAGCAGCTGCGTCTTGCCACATCCCTGGCAGTACCACGGAGCTGTAAGAAATGGAGGTGACGCAGGTACTTTTGTGAAGCATTTTCCACCTGGGTTGTATTGAAACAGCAGCTGTGGTGACAGAAGACATTCAAGACCCTCCATGTTACTTTCTTCAACAGAGTTAAAAGAAGATGATAACTGGGTGGTTTTTTTCCAGTCTATAAAATGTAGTTACCAATCTATGGTACTATATATACTAAATCAAAATACAGGGTTTTGATCTTTAGAAAAGAAAATATGTTTTGAAGTCAGAGATGTCCTATTTCATGCACAGTCACATGATTTCAGAGGCAGAGCTATGAATTACACTTGCAGTCTTGCTTTCTATTCCACCGACATCATTTCAATCCCTTGCACACATCTTACCCTACCCCTTAGAACAGTTGGGTTTTTTCTCTTTCTCTACCCCAAAGAACAAAAAAAAAAATCAGTTCGTGTAGGTGTTTTATTTTTTTACAATAACAGCTAGCCTTGCTTTTCAAATAATGAAATGTCTGAAGGGGTTAAGCCTGGATGTGGGCTATGTACGGTTTTCAGTGGTTAGGGGTCAGGGCAAAGAAGGGAATCAATTTTTTCCCTACTTTTAGAGCACAAATTATTGAATGTGCAAGATTCAATATCAGGTAGTAAGCATTTCTACGGACCTAGTCTGTACTTGCAGCAAATTCAGTGGCACCACATGCATTCCATAGGGAATACGTACGTATACCATAGGGAACAGAATTTCATGGAGCATGGAGTGCAGTCTGTTGGGAGTGGGTTCTCTCTGCTCACTTCATCTATTGTTTCTGATTATTTTCAGAGTCCTCAGAGATGCCTCCATATAATAATGTGTCTAGGAACAATTCTTAATGCATTCAAAAGAGCTCGACCGGGAAATGAATATTTATTTACAAATATGTTTTCATACAGGAGTTGAGTATCCATTTTAATGAAACAAAACTTGGAGTAATGAATGACATTAAGCAAGATTGTCTCCTTTCACTCTGGGGAGTCTATCCCCAGATTTCCAGGACACCATGCAGAGTCCTACAGATTTGGACTGGATCTCCAAATACTCCAGATACAGCCCCTTCTCCCCCTCCCCTTAATTCTAAAAACTTTAGTATTCATTTAAACACTGCAGGGCTTGCAAATCAATTGATTATTACTAGGAACAGGTATTTGACACTTTTGGGAAAAATCTGTGAGAATATACTTGAAAAACTTGAGAAAAAAACAATGCTTATGTCTATATAACTAAGCTTCTCAGTGCTGGAGCTTGATTTCTTTTCTCAGATGTCTTAAATCTGAGCTCACGCCAAACAGTTTAGGTTGGCCCACAGAAATGTTGGTTTCTTAGTTCTTGCAGTAATTTTGCACCTCTCTGGCATCCACATGAGTATGGTAAGCTTAGGAAATTAATTCTGTCTCTGCTGAGAGTCAAGAAAAATGTTTCTATAGCTATTGTATTCAGTTTGATTTGACCACGTTCTTTTCTCCTTCTCTAACTCTGTGCACTCAGTGGAGTCTGGGAAGTGATTGAGCTGACCAGTTAATAGGTGTTTATTTCAGGATGAGATAAATCTCTCCCCATGCTCCATCACTGTATTGACTAGCTCTCCACTGAGTAGGGAGGGAGTGTACTGATCTAACTTACATGTAAACACCTACGTATAGATATCAGAATTTGGGTGTCTGTAGTCTGGAGCTGGAGCTCCCCTTAAGCGTATCTCCCTAGGCAGAAAACTTTGGACATTCTCAGCGTCCTGCCAAAGCCAAGAGCTGACGTCTTCTATGAGAAGTGACACTGAAAGGAAGGGAGGTGTTGCAGTGGTTCGTTCATACACATTTGGCCTTTAGGATCGACCTCAACATGACCACAAGATGTCTCAGAGACGCTCCTCTTCAAATATGTACACAGAACCCCGGGGCAACCTCCCAGAACCCAAACCATCGAACTCGAGGTCTGAGAAAGTGAAGGAGATGTCAGAGCGTGGCTTAGGCTGGCCAAGTACACGTAGCACTGACCTGTCCTGAGCCAAGCCCTCAGGCACCACACACATATTTAAAAGGAATGTTAAAGTAAATAGAGCAAAAAGAATCCCGAAAGCAGAAAAAGCCATGAGAAAGGCATCGTCCTCCCTGAGAAGACTTCTCCTGGTGTAATTAAGTTTGCTCAATTTAAAGTAAATCCTCTCCTGTCTGTTCTCTTTATGCTGAGGCACTGTGCGCTTGGCAAGGCTCTGGCTGAAACAGTGTCCTTCAAAACGTGGGCAGACAATTTTCCAGTGGTAATAAGGCAGCAGGAGCGTGTGTGCAGTGGTCCCGAGGAGCGAGGTGGGAGCCGAGTGCTGGGGTAGGGCTGGCAAGCTCAGGCCGCACTTGCAGAACAAGCTTATAACCCAATGGCCTTATTCACAAACGCAATTTTAGCAGTGTTCATCACCGTAATCAAGCTGGTTAAAAATAAACCATTGTTAACGTAGCCTGGCCACTCTGTTAGTTTGGCACTCCGAAAGAAAGCAGGTGTATTTCTGAAGTTTTGGATCCAAGGAAGTCCCTGCATGTAGACATACACAGTTTATGACCCCATGATTTTCAGTCCTGTCTCTCACTGCACTCCAGGTTGCAGCGAAGGACCTGGGAAAACTGGGATTGTTTTGGATGGAAACAGCTAGAGTGGGAAAAATGCATCTAAAGACTTGTTTACACTGGCAAGTCTTGCAGCTTTTACTGCACCAATAAAGAAGCCGTTCTTACTTCCCTGGGTCCCAGTGCAATTATACCAGTTAAATGTGCTTCTAGTGGTAGAGCGTATTCAGCTTCAGGCTGCAAAATGAGTTCCTCTAGTCCAAATGATACTTTCATACCGGTATAACTACACCTAAACTGCAGCTTCCAGAAATAGATGTAAAACAAACATCCACACAAAAAAAGCCTATATCATTGTGCGCTAGTGAAAACAGCTATAGCAGGATAAAGCTTCTTTAACACAGGCCAGGCTTAAATGCCAGGCAAATGTGGTATTCTGACTGGAAGTGACACAGTAGAGAGACTTGTGTAAACTGCAAGCTCTTAGTCAAGGTATACAAAAGTATCTCTGCCCCACATTACTTCCGTATTTAGCAATGCAAAATCTGTTTCCCTATCATGTGCATCAGTAGGAGAAGGAAATGACTGGCTAATTTATACTGAAACTCATTCGCTGCATTCATTTAGATAGCTATGTTAAACCTTCCTGAAGGTTTTTAGTAACACATCATGCAGTGCTATTGATGTATTCCCCCTGGATTCTTCTTTCTGCATACCTCAGTACTGCTTCCAAGGACCCAAGCCTTTGAGTGCTGTGCAGCACGAGTTACGCATTTTGACCTCCATCCCACATAAATAAAAAACTCCCTACAGTGGTCCTCAAGGATTTTTTGTGTTCTGATGGGTCCAAGTGTTCCCTTGCGTGGGGCTTCCCCAGACACTTCAGAGCACGCTGCTCGCTTAACCTGGTCACCAGGGAAGAACTGACACTACGACCCAGACTTTGGAGCTGGCAGAGTTGCCCCTGCGCAGGACAGTCTTCCTCTTCCCTAAGCTGCAGCAAAAATGAGCCTGTAGTAACCTTCCTCTTCCCTAAGCTGCAGCAAAAATGAGCCTGTAGTAACATGCCACCCCAGTGTCTGAGGCAAGCAAAGATAAATGCAGATAAAGTGAATTTCCCTGCAATTTGGCTCGCTCTAACCCTTACGCCAAGCTTGACTCCCTTTTGCCCCCGAAGTGTTGGGAATTGAGCGTGCATACAACATTGACAGACTGGGCTAAGGTGCTAACAACACCGGCACCTCCGAGTTTGCCCACGTCTTATACGCAGCAGACAAGCAAGTTTGCTCACATTTTACTGTATTATTGAGCCATAAAACTACTTGTACTCAAGACTCCTTTTCCTCCAGTCCCCAAAACAGGATTGGAAAATACATACTGGGTGTGGAGGGTCATAACTCACCCTAGTGACAGGACAGAATACTGGGAGCAAAGAGAAAGAGAAGGGGAGAGGGCCACAAGCCCAGGGGCAGAGCTTGGGGTATGACAACTGCCATACACAAATCTCTTTGCCGCAGTAGGTCAAAGCGAACAAGCGTGAGAGTTACGCTGATCTGCATGTGGAGCCTGTGCAGTCACAGAAGTTGTGTCTACTCTTGGTCAAAAAAAGCCTTGATCGTGGCCTCCCAGGAGAAGTTCTTCCTTACAGCAGTTACCCTTTCAGCGCAGCCTATGGAGATGTTTCATGTCAACCAGGGAGGTCCTTCTAATTCTAAATATATGTCCTTCAACAGCTCTATAGCTGAAGCCTGCATTTAAGGCAGATCAAAGTTCCACCCTGTGGCATAGTAGCTAGCATCTGATTTTAAAAGCACAAGTATATGCTTTAAAAAAAGCAACCAAGTGAAACCAACAGATGCTGTAATTTAAATAGGAACGGTGTTTAGTCCCCTTTTCCTGTATCATTTGTAAAAAGAGATGCTGCATACACTCTCTGTATTTACATACAAATATGCATACGTATAGTGACTGCCAATCACTTTGTCTAAAGTGTATGTGTTGAAAAGGCAAGTGTTTGCAACTTAGGAAATGCTAGAAGTAAGATCGCTCAAGCCACCTGAAGGTGAGTCTGTCTGAAGGACCATGTGGCATTTCTTTTTCCTCACAGAATATCTGCTTCTCTCGGGGCACTGAGCAGCCCCGGGTGGTGAGGAATCAGGGCTGTGCAGTGGGCGAATCAGCTAGCTGTAGGACATCTGTCTCATGTTCCAAAATTCAGCCTCAGCATGAAAAATTTTAGTTCAGATGGTTGTGCTTTCTGCTATCTAACGACCAGATGATTCTAAGTCTTACAATGGAGAGTATTAAGAATTCTTTTTGTAAGCTGCGAAGCTGCTGGTCTTATAAAAAATAAAGCCTATTCTTTCAGGATTTGCGGTTCTTACACTTCTCTCCCCTATTGAGCAGAGCTGAATGGAGGCAAACTTTGTTGGTTAGCTTTTCTTCCCGTTCTGCAACAGGTCTCATCTCAGACTTTTCAAAATTTTTCACACAGCTGCCCTACCACCAGAACAAATGCTCACAGACCCAAGCCACAGCAAGGAGCACTTAAGGATTCCAACATCTAATAACAAAAAGGGGAAAAGAAAGTACATTTGAGAATCATTCAAGATGCTTTACCATTCTTCCTTAGAGCTGCTGTCCTCCCACATCTGTTGCTTAATTTTTGCCACAAGAAATAAACTGGAGCACAACCAGTAAATTTCAAAGAAAAACATTTATAGCGCTCTCATATCTCCACTAGTCATTTTGAAGTCTGACATAAGAAGACCAGCTGCAAAGGATATGTTTACAAATGTGAATTTTTTGAACGATTGATGACCAAATGCCAAACCCTAAATGCGGAGTAATTAATTAGTCAGAGTGCCTTGTGAATCATAAAGGCAATTCATCCTTTCATTTAGCTGAGCCCTATTGCAGGACATTATCAAAGCTGTATAAGCCAAGTAAGCAAGAAAAAAAATACGTTCCAAAGCAATCTTAAGTAGTAAGATAACTAAAAAAAAAAACCAACCAGAGCAAATGCATATAACTCTATTTAATCAAACTATAAGGTATTGTTTCATTTATTAATTAATTTCTAAATTTTGTATCTGTTATCATACCTAGATGTGCAAGTGATTTTCTGCTTCTGACACCCTTCTGCACAAATAATTCCTCTTGCAATCAGTGGGATTTTAACATACAGGTGAAGGAAAGTTTTTCTTCTTTATTAACTGGAAATGTTTGGTAGCAGAAGGGCTGTGTGCATAAGGTCTGAGCCCTGAAATGAAGAGAATTGGGCTTCCAGCTCCACCTAGGGCTTCTCGTTTCACATTTGTGCAAAGGTCTCCAAGTTACCAGCTGCCTTTACATCAAAGCTGCAATTAAAACCTTCCTATGTCCCAATTCTCTTGTGTGAGGATAAAGTCACTAGCAATAACTAAGTTACAGATCTAAGGGTGTTGAGGGTAATCTGAGTACAGACTATATATCATACACACAAACAGGCCAAACCTTCTGTCTTGGATTTACAGATACATTTCAACGGGGATGAAATTGCTTTTACAGAAATCAGGCTAAGATCACTGGAAGATTTCACCAATATAATTGGCAGCAGCTTCCTAGGGAGAGGAACTGCCGGAGGGATGGGGTACTGGGGGCAAAAGGACATTAAACACACTCTGTCAGCTGCAGGCTGCAGACGGTGCAGTAGCACTCCCACTGAGGGGTAATGGATGATGAAGAGACACAGCCAAAATGTCTCTGCAATGCTCATGAGCCCCTGGCTGTGCTCAGGAAAAGATTTCTTCCCAGAAATCCAAAATCTTGGACCCTCCTCCCCTGGAGCAGAGCGAGAAGGAAGAGCAGAGGAGGAAACTGCTTTGAATGAAAACCACGTGCGCAGGGTGTGCGAGGGGGACGTGGCCGAGGCAGGTGTGTTTTATACTCTATGGAAGTGGCCCCCGAGAAACTTCTCTGTGGATGGTTTATGAACATAATATTTGTTCTGCCACATGCCCAGCCATTTAGTCTCTAAGGTCTCTGTGCTGCAAAATATAGCCGTGAACAGAGCGGTGTGCTCTTGCGAAGCTTCACTGACTCAATGAGATTCTCACCAGTGTGCAGGCAGTTTGCAGCCTACAAAAAAAAAAATCCGAAGGAGCTAGCGTCTTGTGCACGCAAGACTTTGCATGCCGCTGTATTGAATCTGTCCGTAGGTGGTGTTAAACTTGGAGTGTGGTCTGTCATTCGGAATGCCAGTGTGCTAAAAAGAGATTGGCAGGAAGATATCGTCTAGGAATATAAATGCCATGTGTTAAGTGGGGTTTTTTATTTGAAAGCTAGGTGAAAAAAAATGCTGTTGTTATTGCGCTGGTTTTTGTTTGCTTGTCTTATTTCAAAGATGTGGCATTTGGTGTTATTGCACGCCAGCAAGTTTGGAGCTATTTGGTAGGAATCCTGGAAGCTCTCTTATCACAGTAGACCACTGCACATTCAGAAAATCTGTCTATCATTTGGGTGTTGCTATAGCAACAACCTAGTTCCAGCTGGAAAAAACTGGTTTACTTCTGCCTGCATACTCTGCACTACAAGCTTGCTTTCTCCCATTGAGCGGCAGCAAAATGTCTTTTAGCTTTTGAGGCATAAAATAACACTTGGGAAAGGGAACTCCATGGAAAGGGCACCGCCCTACCCTCCTGGCATGCACTAGTAAGCAACTTATTTACTTCCAGATGAATAAAATATTGTATTTCTAAAACAGATTCCTGATAATTATTTCCAATTTTGTTGCCGAACTCAAGTCTATATTAAGAAAAGCAATTTTGCAGCTTTTTAACCAATTAAGCACTTTCTTAGTATTGCTATAAATAAAGGCGCTGTTTTCATGGTAGTTATCATCAGTTCTCCTCCAGCTATTGGAAGGGGTGTGCGCTAACCCATGAACTACGGTGATTACAAACGATCTCCAGATGGTACCATGGCAGGCCAAACCGATGGTATATTTGGGTCCAAATGCTTGACTTCCACATGCCAGGAAGTCTTTCAAAATGTGCCTGAAGTTTCCCAGGAGGGAAGGGGGGGTGTCCCTTGTGTCCCATTTGGACCAGGAAGGACCCTTCCTACGCTGGTCCCAAAGTGGGGTCACTGCCGGTCTTGGTGACACGGGGCACAAGCGCTCCAGCAGCACAGGCTGTTCCTTTAGGACAACAGGGTTTATGTGCCCCAGCTCTCACCACCGTCCAGGCACGAGGGCAGTGTGCTGGTAACGTGCCAGCTTTCCACTGCAAAGCATAAGAGAGTGATTTAGCTAGTCCATCTTTTTTTTTCCAGCAGCAAAATTTCTGCAGGACAAATGGTGTCCTCATGTGCAACCCCATTGCTTGTAGGCTCTGCCACTAAAAAGCCCCAAGGGCAGCTCCCTGTGTCCTTTCTGCAGTTTTTCAGGTGCAAAAGGATAATGCTGAGACTTTTGGTCAACTTTTCCTTTCCCCGCCTTCCGATAAAACAGTTGCTAGTTCCTCTCCTGCAGACGGAGCCTGTAGGAGTCAATTATATGGAACTTAGTGACTGAGCCTGAAAGTAGCTCGTGGTCGCAAGAGCATTCCAGACGCCTTTAGAAAGCCTTGAACGGAATAAACAAGAAGACAGAAAAAGAAAGATCCTAATTAGAACAACAGAGGTGCGCATTCCACGGTAAAGGGTACTTGGCACAGACAACCTCAATTCGGCAGTTTATCTTGACCAATTAGGCTGAGACAAGTTTCGCATGTTTTAGTTGATATAGCCAATTATGTCCTATGTTTATGCGCGTGTACAGTGTTAGTATAACCAATTATATCTTATGTTTATACGTGTGTACAGTATCGATATAACCAATCATTTTATGCTTGTGCACGTGGACACTAAATGCTTGCATGCAGCAGCCAATCAAAGCGTCTTAGGAACTTAGAGAATTGTATAAGAATGATCAGCTAGGCTCAATAAACTGGCGACTTTGATCATCATATTGGTGTCCTGTCGTCCGTCCCCGCATGGAATTTTGCAACAGGAGCCCACAGAAACCAGCAGGGTTTGCGTCCTCCTTGCTGAAGAGAAGGAGAAAGAGGAGTGCCGTAAAGGCAACGGGTTGCTGCAAACACAGATGATCAGGCCATTAGTGTGTGATCTGGGGTTTAACACACAACTGTCTCTGTGCAAAAAGCCTCCTGAAGGAAAAAAGAAGCTCTCACACAAGTTGATCAAGTCAGATGCTGAACTGTTTGCAGGGCTTGGTGTTTCTCAGCCTTTTCTGATCTGACTTCCTTAAAGGACGGTCACGGACTAGTCCGTTCAACGCTGTCACAACTCTGCTCATTTACAGGCTAATTTCAACAGGATTCACTCCGAGTGTTCTTTTATTACCTCTGGCATCCTTCCCCCAGTTCCCTGGCATACTTATGTGCATAAGTGGGAAGAATTTAGGGGAAATTTTATTTTTTAAATTTAAGTAGTTAGGATCTTTCTGAGGATCATCTCTGAATATCTCATAGATCATTGGTATTCTGCAGACCAAGGCAGAGAAATGCTGCTCTAAACAACCTCATCTCTCCTTCTGTCATGTATATCCTTTTAATCTTGCACCCTGAACCCAGCAGAGGCACCACTTTTCTGTGATGTCTGTGTCTCTGCCAGTTGCTTTAAAGCTTCAGCCTTTTTTATCCCAAAAGTGAAAAACACAGTTGCAATCTTAACAACAGAGAAGTTTCTCTTCTGCCTCCTTCAGCTCAGGCTGGTAGAGCGTTGAGGCTCAAACTATTGAGTTGCCTCATCATTATCAGGATGCAGAGATACTTGCTGAACAAATCTCATGCAGTGAGACATGAGTGACAAATCACCCTCAGTGACGGTCAGCTCTCATGCACAAAATGATGCACCAAGGAATACAGCAAGTATTAATTAACGCAGTTGGTTTTGCAGCCCCCATTCGAATGGAGTAGGCTTCATTCCTCCCTCCTTTGTGCATCGGTTCTTTCCTGAGATGTCTCTCCTGCAAAAAGCCCTGTGTGGCTGGATGGGGGGGGCTGTGGGGGCAGCCAAATCAAAAGGCTGCAATGGGAAGAGCTCGCATGGAAGAGTTTGCCCAGAGAGGCTGAAGCCGGGCAAAACATCTGGAGCAGCAACTGTGCATGGGATCCTGTTCTCTTCGCTTAAGGTTCCCAATATTTGAGGTGGAAAATACCTGAAGTCTCAGTGCTCTTCTCGGGACATCATTCTGCTTTCAGCTCAAGTGGTGCATCTATTTTATGCTTGGAATCCTTAAATTGTTACGCACTCTAACATCTTTTATCTCTGCTAGTTCCCTCATGCACTTCACCCATAGCAAAATCATTAGGGACATTTATGAAGTTAATACGATGCACAATAGGCTTAGCTACTTAGTCATTTTTCTCTTTCTTGTGTCATTTATCCACCTACGCATGTGGTCCTTAGAGATGGGTAGGCTTCCTGGGCAGGGGAGGCCAGGAAATACACCTTCTAGTAATGGCACAAGGTACTATTTAATTCGGTTTTTAATGTGATTTGTGATGCAGCATAGCCAAGAACTTATCTTTCTGGTTGACAGAAACAGCCACTCTTTCACACCTGTTAGGATCCTTTCTAAAGTCATTTAAGCGGCCACATTGTTAAGAACGTCTCCTATTGAAGGCTGCCTTGTTTTTCCACCATGGGTATGGGGTTTATTCTTCCGACAGGGGTTTATTCTTCCGACACACAGTTTTGCTGTCCGCTCATCCCTTTCTGAGCCTGGCTGGCCTGAGAATCCAACCTGTCTCTTGCATGTTATATTGCAAAGCTTTAAGTATAGCCCAAGGGATCAGTGTTGAACAACATGATTTTTTAATGAGCACACTCAGTGTGGGTTGCTCTTGTTTAACATAAAAGAAAAGCATAATCCCCGCTCCAAGCCATTTGCAGTCTAAGGGCTGGATTGTGGCTCTAAGCCACATTCAGCAGTGGGGGGAAGGTGCAGAAGGAGCTGCCCTTGAAGGCTTTTTTACCAGGGCTGTGGGAGCTCAAAGAGCAGCAACTGCTGCTACTCTCATGTATATACATGTGGAACACGACTGACATGAATTGGTGGCCCAGCTCTCACTCAGGGGGAGGCATGAAGCTTCCCTTTATGTCTGAACGCCAGCAATGATGCGGGGAGGAGGAAGGTCCTTGCCCCACTCTTTTTCGCTTGTGCGGGATTACAGCAGAAGGACGTACAGGGTTGTTACATCAGGTTGCAGCAGAACAGACACTATCATCTTCCTCCACAGCTTTTTGCCACAGACATTGATAAGGCAACCAAAGCAATTGTCATCCTGGGCAAACAGGTTGAGTTTTTTAAACAAGAAGGGCAGATAGATGTTTGTGTTCAGCCAAATAACTGAAGGGAAGCCAAGAAAACTAGGGTCAAGAAAGGTACTTTCCAGCCGTGGCTGCTTACGCAGATTGATCAGAGGTGGCATCGTGAACCGTGCACGCAGTCAGCACGTGACTCAGAGATTTCTTCTTCATCACCTGCTTTTGAAGCTCGTAACTCACAAAGGACCTTGATCTGAAACTTTTACGGAAGTGGGCTTCTTGAGTCAGTACTGTTCCAGTCCTTCAGAGGAGAAAGAACTTGCTCAACCAAGGAAGAAAAGCTCTTATTACTACATAGGAAGAGCGTCTGTTCCTGAACAACAAGCTGTTTCTTAACAACCCTTTTTTTTCTGCAGGTTATGCCATTAAAAACAGAAAAAAAAATCTTTTCTAGTCCTCAGGCTGGCAAAGAAAACCTTCCAGGTAAGAACTGATACTACAGATTCAGAGATTTTATTTCTTCTTGACATCAGAGAGGCATTTTGCCAAGAAAGAAACAATCAGAAGTAGGGTGGTAAGGAAGTAGTTGGGGAAGACATTGCAAAATGGTAGAAGTAAATTCTGATTAGAGACTTGGGAATCTGCCAGGTGGCAAAGGAATCACTATCTAGGGAATGAGAACAGGAAGAAAGAAATAAAGAATGGCAAGAAGAGGAGTCAGGAAGACTCAAGACATTCCCTGCACTTCCACATCCCTATACAGTGAAGACAAAATGGTGAAAAGAAGATTCATGGAGGCAACATCAGATGACATGAAGCTGGCTGGAAATTGGAACATTTTTAGACTGAAGGAAGGCGGCAGTGGAAAACAGATGTCAACTAATGTCAGGTTAGCAAACTTGACCTTTTGCAATCATGTATGACTTTAGAGAGTCCTATTCTAGCAATAGAAATGTGCATTTGTCCTTCAAAAATGCAACAGAGTGTACATCAGAGTGCCAGACACAAACACTGGGCTGCTGCAACTCTGAAGTCTATAAAAGATGTCAGAAATGAATTGTTTTGATAAGTCTGTTATAATCAAAGGGGCACAATATCCCAGCAAGGACAAAATTCCCAATACCCTTTCCTTTGTACATGGAAGATATACAGTTATTAAGAAATCTTTAACTTAACATAAGTGTGCATATATTAAGAATTATAACAGTATTACTACCTAAAAAAAAAAAAAAAAAAAAAGTCATTTAATTAAGCTAAGCCAATGTAAAACCTGTGTTCAATCAGGTTAGATCAGGACTTACAGACAGTTCAGGCAGCCCTAATTTTCCAGTGTACCCATGCTTTGGGAAGAGAACCGGAGTACCTGCAATGGCACCTAAAATAAGACCACAAATTGCAGCACTGAAATCCACCCACAGCCCAGCAGTCCCCAGCCCGGGATGTGCTTGCAAAAAGCCAGCGAAATCTAGTAGATGCCTAAATCCGAACATCACCGTATATATGGACAAAAGACGGGTGAGCTGGATACCTTGACCCTAGCCCTTCTTTTTAAGACTTCTGGTCAGAGATGGCCAGCAGGCATGTTCATCATGTGCCTACTGTGCATGGCCAGCAGTGGGTCCGGGCTCATTTCGCAATACCTTTGAGAAAATCAAGGCCCTCTTTTCTGGTAGAGTGGTTAAAACCTGCATATGAGGTATGAGGAGTCACCTCACCAAGCCCCAAAATATGCAAATCCACCTGTCTGCCTCCATAAGTGCCACACAAAATAGCCTGAAGATGAGGGTGAATGGGGCACCGTCCCCCTCTCCTGTTGGACTGGAAGGACGGTGCAGCCAGGGGGGTACAAATCACAGGTACATAAGCAGAATAGGGCAAGGGGTGCCTGATCCAGCCTTGGGCTAGGGCAGAACTGTCTTTCCAGGTGGGTTTTTTTCAGCATCAAATGCAGCCTCCCCGAAGCCTGTATGGATGGTATAAGAATGTAACCTTCCGATGAGAAGCATATGCACCACGGATAACCTTATCAGACCTGAACACAGGAACACACAGGTTGAAAAACATTTGGCATGACAACACAGATTCTTCTTCCAGCCTTGCCAAGCATATCCGTGCCAATTCAATCAAACACAATAATGTATTGTTAAGTAATGAGTTTCCTAAAAAGGGCCAAACTCTGTGTTATGCCTCATAGGAACAACTGTGTGAATAGTCCTTTTGTGCACAAGGCTCTACAAGTTAATACGATTTGAAACCAACATCACTTTCATTTGGCTGTAGTTCCTTTCCAAGGGAAAGCTGGTTATGGTTTTGCAAGAGTAAATAGGGAACTGTGCAGACTTTTAGGCTTGATTATTTTTAATTACCGGTGCAGACATACAGGCACATGAAATATCTAATGAGGAATGGGAATCACACTTCCAAAAAACTGCCTCCAGCTCCCTGCTATCACAGGCAGTCACATCTCACGCAGTTATTAAAGCATTTTTGTCCAAACACAATTATGCCTACGTTAAGAATTATGGTGGCATTACTATATATTTAAAAAAAAAAAAGTAAATCTTTGACCTACTTAAATCTACTTCAGAAATGAAGCTTGGTCTAACCTTCTCCCTGCTAGAGTACTGTGGTTCCCCTTGCAGGTCTGGCAGGGCAGGCGCTGGTGACTCTGCACGCTGGGCCATATACAGAAGGCGTGTAGGGGATGTTCTGCTGTTGGATTTCATACATTGCCCTGCCAGTACAGACAAATGTTCTCAACACCTCACAGCTGCCACTGGACCCTTCTGCAGAGAACAGTGCAAGGATTGTTTGTCCATACTATCCCACGTGGAATTCTGCTATGGGACTTTGCTGTTGTTTAAAGAGTGGCTGGAAGATTTGTTCTTGTTTCTGGCCTGCCTTTAATCACCAGGGAGTTGACCTCAGAGAAGCCTCCTGTTGATTGTCTTCTTGCCATTCTCAGCCCTCCTCTGCCCTGAGAACCAGCGCAGCTTCCCTGTTGGTTCTGTTGCGGTGAGCTCAGGGCATAGTTACCATGTAAATAAATTAGTCATTTCAAAATTCAGACGTACAATGAGGGGCATTATGCCAGGTTCAAATACAAACAGTAGGCGAGATGAAGTCTGCAGAGATATGCCATTTTACGCTGTCAGGGAAACTGGTCCCATCATTTGTTATTTTCTTTTTGAGGCTGTGAATGCTTGCTATATTGTCTTTCATCTTCCCATCTAACAGCTTTGTTCCTTGCGGGGATGTGGTCATAGGAAAACAAGGAAGGTAGGAGAATGGGTAGAAGTGACACATGGGAACACTTTGTAAGGCTTTTCTGTATAGTGGGTGCAACCAGTGTCCCAATACACACACTAATCAGGGATGTGCAAGAAGCTAGAGCCCTCTAATGCTTATGAACAATCAAGCCCTCAGGACAGGCAGGGAGTTGCCCGATAATATCTTTGGGGTCTTTTCTAAGAGAGGATGGAGCCTCAGGAACTGGTTTGTCCTTCCTTGTTGAGGCTTCCAGACATGCCAGCAATACTTCATGGTCAATGATATCAATCAGCAGCTACAAAGAATCAGTGAAGACTCTTGATACTCATCTGAAGAGAAGGAAACTAGAGACAATCCCTACTTGTGCAGTCTCTGAAACTCACTCAGGTATGGCCTAGAGAGCTGCAGGTTACGACATTGTCATCACTGACACGCTTACACCTAACCTCGCACTGGTGAAGTTGCCTGATTAACGTTATTCTTATTATTATCACCTTCCCATTGCATAATAAAACATACAAATGAAAGAAAAGAACAAGCAAACAGAAGACATACAAGACTATATTCACAGTTAATGGAAACCTTTACCATGCCAATTATACTGCCTTCAGTATAAGTGTGACAGTTCAGTGTAGGATCAGATTCATAGCGCTGTGGGATTCTGACATACATTCGACAGCCATAATCCTAACCTCTTCCCTCCTAACCCCTGCCCCAAAACATTTAATTTCTAGTGTGCCCTAGCTTAGTAATACAGAAGCTGGGTTTTGTGCAACTGGGGGCTCAAAATCAGCATTTTCTACCATGGATAAATTCCCTAAATTAGAAGGTTACACTCAACTAAGAGGTCATTACCAGACACGTGGCCATTAGCACTCACACCTCACTTTGCATGTCAGGTCGTCCACACAGCAAATGTCATGACCCAGTTTCCCAGTGCTGCCAGTTTTCTTTCACCTGGAAACACTGAGAACTCCATTTCATGCTTTCAGGCATTAAATAAGTGGGAGTCTGCAAGCCGTAGGAGCTGTGACTGAGCTACAGCCCCTGAGTGTAAGAGCTGGGTACTCTTTTTGTTTAAAAAAATCCCTAACCAAATCTTTTCACTATCTGAGAATAATAATTTGCAGACTTCCTGGTAACTTTTAGGAATTTCTTCCTGTTTTTTTCCAAAACAGAACAATGACCCCTTCCTTACCCCAATTTCAGATTTTTCCTTGAACCTGAAATATTTAGTTTCAACCAGAAATTCTGAGAACATGCCCATTGATTTTACATGGCAGGTGAACTTCTCAGGTCTGGTAGAACCCTCCTTAGAGCCACACCAGGTATTGGTGTGGCCAGGATCCCACAGTAAGGGAACAGAAATGTCATAAAAGTACCTGAGGTGAGATCTTCAGGTGATGGAAATCAATCTAGCCTAAAAATATTCAGTGGTTGCTTGCTGCCTTCGAGGTGTTGGTCTGTGAATCTGCTGAGGCACTGATGAACTCCAGATTTCCACTCTACAAAATCCAGCTGCCCCTATTGCAAGAGGATTTTCTTTCTCTAAAGAAAAAGGTGGGAGAATACACGTGGTACCACAATGGGAGAATAGATAAGCATAGTAGAGTCAAAGTGTGATACGGGGAGCACACAAATCCATGAGACCGAGATGGTTCTTTCAGCCAAATGTTTACTTGCAGTAAATAAAGACTATGGGCTGCTTGTGCTGGTTTTGGCTGGGATAGAGTTAATTTTCTTCATAGTAGCTAGTATGGGGCTATGTTTTGGATTTGTGCTGAAAACAGTGTTGATAACACACCCGTGTTTTAGTTATCGCTGAGCAGTGCTTGCACAGCATCAAGGCATTTTCTGCTTCTCACCCCAGCAGCGAGCAGGCTGGGGGGCACAAGGAGTTGGGGGGGGGACACAGCCGGGACAGCTGACCCCGACTGACCCAAGGGATATTCCAGACCATATCACGTCATGCTCAGCAATAAAAGCTGGGGAAGAAGGAGGAAGGGGGAATATTTGTGTCTTCCCAAATCACCATTACGCGTGATGGAGCCCTGCTGTCCTGGAGATGGCTGAACACCCGCCTGCCCATGCTAAGTGGGGAATGAATTCCTTATTTCGCTTTGCTTACATGCAGCTTTAGCTTTCCCTATTAAACTGTCTTTATCTCAACCTACAAGTTTTCTCACTTTACCCTTCCAATTCTTTCCCCCATCCCACTGGGGGGAGTGAGCCAGCAACTGCGTGGGGCTGAGCTGCCGGCTGGGGTTAAACCACAACACCACCCTTCTCAGAAATCTCTCATCTGAAGTCATGGGCTGGTTAAAAACCAACTGCCATGGTGTTCCAGGGGACGTATGAAGTCCACATTTGCAAATAAATTCAAGACAATGGTGAATGACTTGAATCAGCTATAATCCGGGGCTACTACATTCCAGCTATCTATTCCATATAGAGACAAGTAATTATGGTTTGTCCAGGAGCTACGTGACTCAGATATCACGAACACTTCTCCCAGTTAATTCTTTAAAAATGGTGGCCCTGGACAGTAGCGCATGGGAATCATTCCCTTTTTTCCTTGATCTTAAGCAGCACTGTGTTCCAAATTTCAATGGCAAAATTTGAAATGACTTTTATTCAGATGAGATACTTTTTCAGCTGGCAAAAAAATAATTTTATGAATGTTCCTCTTTTTGTCAGAGGCATGCAACAACTGCCTTTCACAGGAAATAATTCTTAGACATTTACATTTGAAAAACAGTACTGTAAATAATGAGCTTGAATACCTCAGGGAGTGAGGATGTAAAATCATAGCTTTCTAAATTAAGTAATTTTTAAAGCTAAGCGTGGTCACAACCTCTTTCAGTAGGTGTGAGGGTTTCCTGAAAAAATAACATTTTTTTCACTGCTCTAGTCCTGAAGTGTGATTGATTGTCTTTCAAAAAAATTCAGAAGAAAATTTTTTTCTGTGCTGTGGTTATGAATGGCAAGTTTCATCCCTGAAAGTTGTAAAATTACTGAGACATAAATCTTGCAAAAGCAATGTTTAGAATAAGCACAACAATTCAAACCTAACTATGTGATCATAAATAGGATTCTTTAATATATAATAGGGTCCAAAGTTTCATAACTCTAATAATAAATCTTGTTTTGGCCTGGAGAAAATGGCAGGGTTCATGCTCAGATGTGCTCATTTAGATTTATAATTTCTTTTAAACTGGTTCATAAGACCCTAGACTCAATATCATTAGTGAGTTTTGCAGACAATATAAATCTTGGCTGGAGTTTTTGCAGAAGGCTAATAATTTGTCCTAACTCATGGCTATATTGAATCACTTTCTGACATCATTAAATTAATTTTGTTCTCTCTCAAAGTCTATAAAATCTTTTCTTGCAACATTCTAGGCATTTCAGCCCTGCAAGGAAAATTGCCATATAGAGGGTTTTCACATTAAGTGACAGTAACATTAATGCTAAACAAGAAAAACAAATCAAAACAAACCCGAGGCTCCAGTCCCATATTCAGTATGTATCATCAGTGAAAATCAGATGTAAAGATCAGTGAAGCAATTTGCAGGCAGGACTTTGGGAGCGAGAAAGCCTGGGATTTCTTGCCAGCTGTATCACAGAGTTCCTGTGAGGTGCTGGCCTCATCATTCAACTCTTGCAATGCTGCCAAGCCCCAGTATGCAAATTAATTAACCAGCTCTTCCCTTCACCTACCTCTGAGATTAAAAGAAAAATGATTGTAGGTAACTCTTGTTTCTTTGCTTTCTAGGCTGGTGGGAGTCCCAGGTTCCCAGCACCACCACCTTCCAGAACCAAACAGGTACACCATTTTTATTCCTGAACGGGATTTATATTCTCATGCAATCTCTTGGCTTCAGGAGCTGGAGCGTTCACAAGAAATGTATCATGAGGTTTGCAGTGGAACCAAGAATTGGTAACTACTGTCCTTGCTGGGTGCCGCCTGCAATGAGAATGCTCTTCCACCGGTCGCATCTGCTTCACATGGATTTACAAAGGTTTAGTTCATGTTTGCAGGTCTCTGAACGGCTCAGGAGAAAGATGCGATATCCGTACTGTGCACAAAATGCTGTAACATCTAGCTTTGAAGTCTGCTCAACTGTTGGCCACACAGCTGATGAGACTTATCCAATTTCTAGAGCCCTTCATCTGCTCTATGAAATGAAAAATAGCTGTATTTATGTAAATAGTAGATAAAGTGCCAGTAGGTGGCACTTGAAAATATTTACTATGTTTCCTGTGCTTTATTGGGCCAATAAAAACATGTTAACTGTGCACTGCAAATGGTTTCCTCTATGCAGCTCTTCACATCAGCTTGTAAGAAAAAGGAGAATCAGTTCGTGCGCTCTGTTCCGCTGGTGCATCTCAGTGTAACTCCACCTCACGCGCTGGGGTGCTGGTGGTGTGGAAGAAGAGTCACGTTCAGCATTGCACGTCTCTTCTCTGCCTGTGACTGCCTCTGGGCTCCCACACGTTTCCCTTAACCTTCACACAGACCAAGCTCCAGGCTTGGTGAGTACTGGCTCGCAGTGGAGACATATTTGCTATAACATTGACATTCTGGAATTGTATTTTGGTAAGATTTAACTGCATACAAAACAACTGTTAAGAAGGTCGGCTTTGATCTTTGCACAGACATCCACGCTTATCTTATTTTACTGCACTTTGAAGTGATTGTAAACAATGGTATGGAAATATAGAAGGAAATCTCTCTAGAGAAGGATAGGGAAATCAGTGCAGTTGGAGAACCATAGAAAACAGAGCTACAAGAGACCATGAGAGGTTGTACACTGAAAGCATTTGATTTAGCATGGATTTGGCAAGATTACCGCAGTATAGTAATATCAGATCAATTTAAAAACATTCTTTGCAGCAGTATTGTGTTAAAAAGGAAGGATACTTGTTTCTGAATGCCTGACCAAATAAAGAAAGTTGAACATTTTCCATTCCAAAATAGGTTTCAACACACGAACTCTGCCTTTCTTCCCATTCATCGCATTCCATGACAGTGTAACTTTGAAGAGTTATTGCACTTGTAGTTAGTGTTTTCTTCTCAGAAATGCCAGAGAGAATAGATTCAGACATGGCATACCACAAAATTTTATGCGGTGGTTTTGTAATGAGAGAAACAATATTGCTTGAAGTAGAAGGGGAAAATGGTACTCTGGTGTGCTTTTTTACAGCAGCCAGGGAAAACTAGCAACATGGTGGAAAGTAATTTTATGTTTTGACCTCTCAAATTCTTTCTAAAGCACTTTCATGTGTGACGAGAACTGAGCTGTCACCCCTGTACCAATTATTTGAATTCTCTAATCTCTTCCCATTACTCTGTCATTTCTGAGTTTCTTAATCCCTTCCCTTATTGGAGGAGAAAATCTGTCCTGCACCCATAGAGATTCAAGTGATATTAAAAAGCCAAAGAGAGAACTGGTGCTCCCATTTGCCTTTCAGCAAGGAATAAATCGTAAAAACGAGAAACCGCCTCGAGCGTTAAGGAAAAGGAAGAAGATGTGGCATGGGGGGTGAGCCTGATTTTGTGCACCTCGGTGTAGACCAGAAGTAATTCTGCTGCAGTGGCAGTGGCACAGGGGCCGGTGACACCCAGAGCAGGGTCAGGCCCCTTCAGCGTGTCTTGTCTCTATCACAACAGGCATACGTGAGGGCAATTTACATTTTATTGCCATTGTAGCTACGCTACTCTTCTACCCTACTTAGAGTCAGCCAGTAAAGATCTTACAAGGCAGCAGGAAAACAAGAGACGCAAGCAGTAACTTAGCCACTAAAGCAAATATCACTTTTGTAAGATGCTGCAGAGTTTTTAACTCTTTTCTTGCTTTTCTGAAATGCTTTTTGTGCACTCAGGAGCTGCCATGACAGACTATAGCACCTCTCATACTTCTGGGAGCCCAGGAAAGCTTTTTACCTTGGCGAACAAATGAAGAAAAAAATCTGGCCTTTCATCCGGAGGAAAAGATCGCTGCAAACCAAACCTTGTAGCCGGGAGGGGCCCCTCTGTGGTCAACAGGCTTTCTGAGTCACTGGCAAGGTTAAGGGGGGCCTCGCCATACTTTGTCTAGGAAAAGATGGGTAAGGATGAAATAAATTCTGTGAACCAGCAGTGGCTGGCAAGTCCTGAAAATGGGATAATTAATCATTGCAGATGTAGCTGTAATGTAAACCGTGAAAGGGTCTCAGAGCATAGCTCCCTCCTATCCCACCCTTCTGGGGGTCTTGGGCTAAATGAGGCACATTCCCTCTCATTATAGAAAACAAGCACAAGATTTGGTCTTAATGATGACAGGCAAGTTGAAAGTAATAATGCCTAGATCTCCATAGTGGACAAGAGCATCTCAGGGAAAAAAAATGGACTATTTCCTCTAGCAAGGGCTTCCAGACCACAGTATATCAGCCTCTTCAAACTGACCCATGCCTGGGCAGAGACAGGACTTGCCTCCATTAGCGGTGGGTTTTCTGACAGAGCTGCCCTCTGCCTCTCACTGCCGAAGGCTCCTGACCAAAGCAGAGTCGACTGAGCAATATATCCACCCAGGGACAGGCTCCACCAGGATGTCTTCCACTCTGAAACTGAAAATGCAGATGCTAGCTCCTCAGCTGAAAATGCAGATGCTAGCTCCGTTCCTCTCCTTCCCTCATTTCCGCTGTATTGTCCTTCTTTTTGTTACTGTAAGCACAGAGAGAGCCCGCAGTGGGACTCGAGATTTGGGCTAACATACTCACGCTGGTCTGAGTAAGACCCGGGGTACAGGGTGAGGCTGTGAAGCACTCTGGAGATTTTTGGGAAGCTGGATTGGATGCTTTAATATGCACAACGCAAAAGTCGGAGTTGCACTGATGCTTGCACTACAGTCCTAAGTTATGTGATTCCTACTTTTTATGGTATTAAATTCGCAATTGCAGTGCCTCAGTCATCTTATACAGAACAAACAGTCCCATCCCAGCTGTAAAAAAAAAAAGGGACCATTTTGTCACATTTCTCAGCACAGGGAACAGAGAATCCAACCCCACAGCTTTCACTGACTGACATGCCAAATCCTCATCCACACAGGCAAAATCCCTTTCAAGGTTACTCATAGGGGAATGGTTGTAGGATCAGGCCCACAGAAAGCACTTGTGGGCTTAACTTGCTCTTGCGTTGTCTTTAGTCTGTCCTGGGATCCCTACTGAAACTGCAGGTAGGCATTGTGTTAAACTAAAGTCTACGTATTTTTGTCTCCGCAGCCGTGATAGGACGAGTCACGAGCATTTCGCTGTCAATAAAGCAAAATCTTCTCAGTCAGTAGTCTGCCAGTGGCAATACACTGAAATATTGAAACAGAGAGTGCAGCAGGTATATAGATTTTGACAGAAAATTAAATTATAGTGGACAGTTCTATCTCCTTGCCCCCTCCATTACTTCTGTTAATGATATATTCAAATCAATAAAACTATGTTGAGTAAAAAAGACAAAAAGAAATTGCATCGACTTTGTTTGGAACTCATCGCGTACCCTCAGTAACACTGGCCATGCCCTTAAAACGTTGCTCCTTGTAGTCTGCGGCTCCCGTTTCTTCCTCAGTTCCCCTTTTGCCCTGGCTTGTGCTGCTAAATTAACACCAGCTAAATCTTGTAGACGGGCCAAGCGGCCACGGTAGGGGACAGCTCTTGTGATAAGGAGTGAAGTTTGCTAAGAGATGAATTTCACCAGCTGCATCTGTTGAATGGGATGGAGCATCCTGAACGTGGACCAGTCCCTTTCTCCGTCCTGTCCTTAGAGGAGCTCCAGCCTTGCAAGCGGAGGGAAGGATGCTCGTCTCTACAGCCAGAGCGGAGAACGGTGGTGTCCATCCAGCCCATTCCCAGTTGGACACCCAGAGAGCGGCTGTGCATCCTTCCTACCAGCACCGACCTGCTGCCTTGGAACGGCGTGGGTTTTTTTCCCTTGTTTCAATAATATTTGTGACTGTATTCATCCCCTTGCTTTGAATAGTATCTGCTTGGGTCAGGTCAATCACAGCACATCATGTCATGCAAAGCATGAAGTGCGGGAATGTGACAATATTAATGGGAACTTTTTTATGGCCTCCACAGAGAAGGCAATCATTCTAAAAACTAAAACTAAACCTAAACCTAAAACTGAAGCTAAAACTAGAACTAAAAACAAAACAACAACAAAAAAAAAACAAAACCAAAAATAAAAATAAGTGACCGTTTCATGTCCTTTGAGTGGACCCATTTGAAAGTCTGGCTGCAGTTTATTATAGATGAAATAATTCAGTCTGCAGCTTTCAAACAGGATGAAGTTAACCCAGCAGGTTTTCTCTCTGTCTTACAATACCCAAGCCCATTTCACATCTCTAGTTTAAGACAAGATTAGTGCTGACAGAGACAAATGCCTACACTGCAGTCAGTACAGGATTAGGCCTCTGTGAGTGGTACCTGCATACATGAATTTTAGGGTGGAACTTGTCCAAAGGCTACAGGCGAGGGTTAGTTATTCCCTGTTTGGGTATTACACCTATCTCCTGACATCAAATGTCTTTGCATATCAATAATTTTCCTCGATAGGTCTGAAGTTGGGGGGGGGTCACAATCAATAATTAAAACAAATAACACTGTAAGCAGCAATCAATAACAAACCCACAAAAGAATTTCCATCACACATCTGACAGCTACTGTATGGATTACAATAGCCTTACTTTATACAACTTATATTATTTGTTTGCAAAGCTTCTGAATGCTGCCTAAAATGAAGTCTCAACAGTCTTAAAATGTTAATTCCTCATCTTTTACGTAACACACAACTGCAATTATTTGAAAACGATAGTCTTGGATACACTAGTTAGAGATAACTTCTTATTTAAAGAATAATTACAGAGTTTCTGAATTATATGTATTGGCACCTGTTTAGCAGGGTTTTTTTGACAAAAAACATTCCTCCTCTTGTATTCAAAAATGTCTAATGAACAGTGGGTACTGCCAGAAGAAAATAGCAAACTATTATAAAACAAGGATTTAACAGTAGTGCTGGAAAAACAGGATAACAATGAGAAAATTTGTCTGCCAAACTAGCTGCACTGTTGATGCAAACTGGAGCAGTCCTTTGGGCTGGAGGGAGTTGTCATGAATGACTTCGTGACTTCAACTGACAATCTGGGCACACAAAATCCCCCCCCCCCGCCCCCCAATTTTTATGTAAGATTGGAAAAAGAAGAAAGAAAAAAGAAACAAAAAACATTGTCTTGAAAGATGAAAATGAGCAAAACTCTGAGGCTCTGGTTAGTCCAAAGATAGATTTTTGTCCCCTTCCCCTAGAAGCCAAGGAACTGGACAACAGAAAATAGAAGTACCACATTTTCCTGACTGTACAGCCAACATTTTATAATTTACATAAGGGGAGAAAACATCTTTAAGAAAATGGACCTTAACACTGTGAAAACAACAGGAAAACACTTGTCCCTGGAGGGCAAGAATAAACTAAACTGATTTTTTAGGTGAAAGAGAAAAAATAGCAGCCAACAACATGCGGGTACAGTAGATTTATCTATCAGACCCAGCACAGGTATAGTAACCATCGCTGCTTGGGACTGAAAGGTTACCATCCTAAAGTCATTTCAGAGAAAAAAAAGCCCAAAGAAGCTGGCAGTTTTCCTCTGTGCTATCCTGGTTTGACAGATTTTTAACACAACACTTCTCTCATCTATTTTTTTTGGCACAAAAGCAGGGCAGTGGGCAGCATCACTTCTCGTGAAGGAACAGGGAGCTCTGCTTCTAGAAGGTGAGATATGCAACCACAAGAAGTTGAAGCACAAATGACAGCTCGGTCCCATTGTCTTACAGTCCTGATGCTGACGAACAGTGTAGATGTACTCAGAAAAAAAGAGACAAAGGATGAAGCTCTGGTCTAGTTTCATTTTGACTCAACGCCATGGAGAAAGCTCGATGGAACCTTTCACTGAGAACATAGGAAAATCTCCATTTGGCGTCATTTTTTTGGTTATAAGTCAGGTGGGTCTGGGTGTAAAAGTCAAACCGTATCAGTCATGTATGCCAAACAATGCAAGCAGAACATCTGGTCCGTTTGTTCACATGTTCAATACAATGGGATGCCTGATATTCTTGATGGCACCCAGAGGATCCCCAGCTGATAGTGATCCCCCCCAAAACCAACCCCAAAGGATCCCAAGCCCAGAGGATCATCCACTGGCTGACTTTGCAAAAAAACCAGTCTGGGAGTGCTCACGCTCTCCAGAACAATGTCTCGGCTATGGGAACAGTAACAAAGAGCTGAAGGTTGTAGCTGCTCCAGCGAGATCTGTCCCTGAGATAAAGACACACAACATCTGTAAATGATTTAGGCTTAAGGTGGCTTTACTCAGAATACCCTTTCCTGAGCAAGGGATAAGAGGAAAACAGAAAAAGGTGAAGAACAAGGCAAGAACCACAGAATGCAACTCTACATACAGATCCCTGGGAAGGGGACAGGGTTAAACATGAGACAAAAGATTTGAATTTATGGATGTGTTGGATTAAAACCCATATAGTGGATCCCATCCTCGGTGGAGGAGATCTACTTTGCCTGGCTCTGCAAAACCTTGTGAGCCAAAATAGCCAAGCTAGTTTGGTGCTGGGTCTATAGCTCAGCCAAATGTGGGGCTCTGCTTGATTTCACTGTAAGCTCCCCTCCCATGCCCCTTAATTAATTTAAAGTTCTGTGGAGTTCTTCCAAAGGCATTCTGCAGGTTGGGCAGTGCTGTGGTTACGGAACACTTTCCAGGCCGTTCAGACAATGCCTAGCCCTACTGGAACCCCAATTTTTGTGGTGTCACCAGCAAACTTGCAGTATGTAGTATCACCATGAACAGCCCTCAGGAGGTGACCAGGAGAGAATAGATGCAGGAAGGGTATTTTGCCCTTGACACCAAATTCAGTAGCCTTTTCCTAAATTGTTTCCCTCTTTTCTTAGTAGCAAATGGGAATAGAATGAATGCATGTGGTTGAGCATGAAATAGTTTATATGACTTAAAAGAGGTGGGCTTTTTCCTTTGCTTAAAATTTATCATTTTGTTTTGAACAGTATCTGCTTGATATCTGCAGTTTCAAGGAAGGCTGTTCAAGCCTGGAGAATTTGTTTGCCCAGCTGTACTATGTATCTTCATAAAGCCAGCAATGTAGCTGCAACTCAAGGCTCATTTTTCTTCGGCTCTTTGAAATACCTAGGTAGAAAGGAAATCACTCAAGAAGGAGTGCAACAAAAAGATTAATTATAGCAGAGCACTTATAATGCAATGGTAAGACTTGTGCTGGTCCTGTTGGATATTGATATGATTGGGAAGAAGAATGGTCAGGAAACCCACAGTGTTTCTTTGAGATCAGAGGCAGTGCTCATCAAAGAAAGACCTCATCTGTACAGAGATCCCCCATGTGCTTCATCGCTGGCTTTTCCACGAAGACCCCAAACCTCACGGAGTGAAATGATCTCATTATTTTGGAGGTTGCTAATACTTCTAAGTAGGATTAACACAAAAGCTTAGCTAGATTGTAGCAAACCACAAAGATCGGACCCATAAGGATGATACAAAGGCATTGTAAAAAAACCATTTTATATTCCTGAGTACCTTACTCTGTAAATGGCAACAGAGAGTGACATCAATTCCTAGCTGTTAATTAGCTGCGTCTGTGGTGGGAGAGGGAGGGGAGAGGAATGTGGGACAGTGAGGAGGATGTGGTATAGTGATCAACAAGGACTTGAATAAACTTGAGCTCTGCTTAGTCCTGTTCAATACCAGATCAATAAAATATTTGGGGAGGGGGGGAAGTCCTAATTTTTTATAGCTACCTGAAAGCTGAGCAGAGAAACTGGTAAAATGAGCAGTAGACTATATTCTTACCAGAGCAAAATGCATTCACAGGATACAAAACAAAATTTTAATAGATGGATTTTCCTGTGTTTCTTCTATCTATATATTGGGTTCTATTCTAGAGTGCCATTTTTCTCAAAAGCCAAGCTTCACTTCAAAATGGGATAATGTGCTTTTCACAGACCTGGACATTTGGGATTGCAGAGTAAAAAGAGGACCACTGAAATGCCAACAAAATCGTATGAACAGTTCCACACTGTGCAAGGAGATTAGGCAGCCTTTATCCACACCAGTGAAATATCAAAACATCTCCTTCAGGTCTACAGTACAGGCATGACAACCAAAGAATCTGAATTATGCTGTCCTCCAGTCTCTTCTGTCACGCTCTTTTTGGCACTTTGCACAAAGTAGATGTATCAGAGTTCACACTGGCGAAGAGCTCTGCTGAAATTGCAGAAACAAAGGTATTTGTTGGAATCCAATTCCCCAAATAATATGTAGCACTCCTTATCTCAGAGGGCATGTACCAGATGCTAACATGTCATCCTGCAAGCAATTAGATGCTGTCAGCAGCGGCTGAGACAACGCAGTGGTTGATTTTATTTCTCTGATAGCAGTTCCGTTGCCTGAAGTTGCTCATTTCTGCCAAAGGGAGACCATGGTGTTCAAATGGGGGAAAGCTGATCATTAATGGTAATTTGTTTTGATCTTTATGAGTATAGAGTTAGAGTGGGAGGTGTGTGCGCTTTAATTGCCTTCTAACTTCACCAAGGCAGGCTAATATTGACTAATATTGATTAAGTGGGATGAAATCCTCTTCTAATTTTTTCTCGGAAGGAGGAAGCAAATTGGTTCATTCATTAGATAACACACAGAAAAGAGGCCTGTTCCCAGACCACCTACTGCTCAGGTATCAATAGCCCCCCCCGATTGGAAACTCTTGTTTGTGTTTGTCTCTTTTTGGTGAAACTGCTTCCCAAACCGAAAGCACTAATGGGGAGGTTTTTAGAACCCCACTTGCAATATTTATAAAATGAGCGGGCTGCGTTGGGCCGTTCATCACAACCAACTCTTCAGTGCCCTAATGTAGACTCTATAAACACGTTCTCGTGGTGCAAGAAAGTCACGGGGTCATTTGCAATAGTTACGCTGTGGACCCAGGGAAAGAAAATCAGCTAAGACACTGGCTTGCTAATTAGCAAATGCTACTTCAGGCTTATTGGCTTGAAATGAAGAGTCGTTAAAGTCAATTTAAACAAACCTTCAGACCACATTCATTTTTTTTTTTGTTTCTACGTAGTAAGCTCTTGTAACCCTCTAAGGTCTTCATCTCTAGTACATTAAAATTCAGTCTTCTAAAACAGGTCCTTTAACTGTGAGCAAATCTGAGTATGGTGACCTTGTTGCCTTATTGATGATTGTGATGTGGGAGGCCAAAAGAAGTAGAACGGGTCTAATGAGTTCAAAATAATATTTATCCAGCTTCCTACCTCATCAGAGGATGGCCCAGCTCAAAACTACCTGATATATAGGGAGAATAGCAACCTCTAGATCTCATTTCCAAGAGAAGACTGTTTTGCTCTTCCAAAATGATGCTTCTGATGCAGCCACATTAACACTGTCAGGAATAATTCCAAATTACTCTTCTTGTGTCCCAGAATGTGGTGGGTTTATTCCAGGATATTTTTTGTTTTGTTTTGTTCAGGAAAAATTCTAGGTTGGAGTGACTGTTTCAGAATATCGTGATTTATTTTGGAATAAACTGTTCACTTAGTCTGGGAAGGCAATGCCATGCAATTTCTGTACATTGACAATACTATTTATTTTTATTTTAACAAGGAGATATTGGTCCAGGAGGGAAGATTTCCAAGTCATCACTACATTTTATGTGAACTTTAATTTTATTCCTCAGCAGTTCAGCGTGAAAAAATGCCTGTTTCTGCAGCTGAAAAATTGTGTGAACAGTTATATTTGAAAACTGTTAACAGAAGGTTGGAGGTCACACATCAGTCTGAAAAAGTAAGGATGTCTTTAGTGGATAAAGTGAAGGAACCCTCAGGGAACTGAATACACTCAAAATCCATACTCCAATGGAGCCTGTCACTACTTTCTTATTAATTCCAGGAGGATTGAGGTTCCATGCCTGCACAACACGGGTTTATGGCAAGGCTTTCTGCGTGCTACCACTGTTCAAAGGAAGAAATTTAGGATACTTTGTATTGGAGTTTGTTTACTCCTGCATATGAGTACAGGTGCTTTTAAGAAAAAAAAATCACCTACAAACCAAACAACACCTTTTGTTTATCAATCACATTAAAATCTTGATAAACATATTACTTGGTTTTTTCTGTCAAATGCATCTTGGGATGTATACTTCTGGAAAGGATGTGTCTGGTATCCACTTAGATTGCCACAAGTATCAGAGAGTTGCAAGAATGTGGAATTATAGGGAGCATTTGTCATACTGTGGCATTATAGTATCTTTCCATATTCACTTTTGCCTGTCTGTCTCACTGTAATACCCAGAGCCTTTTTGCTGTTATTCAGATTCTTAGAAAGGCGTGTGGTTCTCGGTAAGAGTAATGGAAGTGACAGTGACAGAAGAAAATGCAAAGATAAATGAAAACCCTGCACAGGAAGATTGTGTTACAGAGTTAGGCATATTATCTGTTATCATTAAAATAGCTATACTTTATCCATTTACAATGTGACCAAAATCAAGCTAACCTGAAAGTAAAGTATGATGACACACAGAAAATGGGATTTTCTGAAGTGTTCTCTGTGGTCAGAGTGAGGAGTTTTGATAATTCTGAATAATTTCTAATGGATGCTGAAATAAACCTAAAAGCAGTAATAAATGAGTTCTTTTCTCACTGGGATCCCTTCCAACCACATTTACACCTGTGTTTTTGTAAGTGATCAGTGATTTTGAGTACCCACCAAGAGACAGTTGGGGTTTTTTTGCTTTTGGAAAATGAACACTAAATGCCTGCCTGATACCAGCAGAAAAAGTGAGTAGGACAAAGGATGGCACCCCAAATTCCCTCTCGTTTCTGAAAATATGGGTCTAAAGGAACAAACACAGTTTGAAGCTTATCCCACGCCCGAGTGGTTTTGCCTAGGATTTTGCCCACCAAGATGTGTGCAAGATCATAACAAATTCCTTTTAAATCCCTCCTCAAAACCTATTTCCCCAAGAAAAACCTATGGATTACCCTTTAGGACCTCCAGCACCTGTTTTGCTTTAAATTTTACTTTTAAACTTTTCCCTTAATCCTTCTTTCTACCAGCCCAAAGGACTTTTTCCTGTTCACCTATTGCACCCACCCTCGTGTCTGAGACGTGCCGTGTCTTGTCGAACCTGCTAGGCAGGACCTGGCACAAAGGATCCCTCATTCCTAAGCGGGGTTCAGAGCACCGTAAAGCTTGGACACTGTCCTAACAGGCTGCCAGACCCTCCTGTGAAGGTTGGGGGTTAGTTTTGTGCATTGGAAGTTCTATCCCTGCTCCCTGTCAGCACCAACCACCAGCCTTTGGCTCCCGGCGTTCCCTTTCCAATCTGCTCCGCAGGTTGGGGAAACACAAGCAGAGCCAGGCAGGGGCCAAACCCCATAAAGGAGGTGACACCCGAGAAGTGTAAGTGGAATTAAGGCAGATGGCCCAAAGCATTGACCCAGAACCTCTGCTGATCTTCACTCCTCGGGCAGGTACGTCCTGGGGTGTCTCAAACACGCGAGCTCCGTCCGGTTTTCACGTTCACTATTCAATCAAGCTCTGTGCAAAATGTGGTTATGGCTGCCACTTTCCCTCTAAACGTAGCAGGAAAATGAGAATCCTCCCCCTCTCCCCTCTTTTATAATATCGCACCGGGTCAGAACGCTCACCCAGAAGTGACCGAATCAGGCCAGTTATCTCCTCTACCTGCGACCACCCAAACTCAGACCCTAATTCTGTAGTCCAAAAGTGACGTCTGCCAGCGGGGAGAAGGGCAAACTATTTCCCAGGTCTTGCTCCAAGCCCTCTTCTCTGTTTTATATTGCAGTGACTTTCCCATGCAAGCAGCTCGGTGCACTAGGTGCCTGTCCGGGTGCTCAGCACCGTGCTTTGCAGGATGGGCTCTTCCAGACCTGGGCGATGCCTGGTTTAAGATGCCCAACGCCTTTGTAAAGGCAAAAAGAAGGGACCCACAGAGGACCAGCTGTCTGACCCCCCTTTCACTCTCGTGCTTGATGAGCTGAACCACCAGAAGCTAATTCTTGCTGTTGGGTGAAGTTAATCAAGAGTGAATAGGTCAAATTGAGCCAACTAAGTTGAAGATTTGGCAGCAGCGCCAACAAATGTTGGCATTACCTGTGTTCTCTGCACACTGGGTATCCCGTGGGACTATGGCATGGGGAGGAATCCTGCTTCTCCTCATTCCCCAGCTGTTGTCCTGTGGATATTATCATTTCTCTGCCTCCTTCAACATCCCTGCAATTTCTCAGCAATCATTTCTGAGACAATTCTCTGGGTTTCTTCCCATCTTTTTATGTTGCCGTTGCTTATCTTCACTTTTAAATCCTTGTTGTTTCCAGTAGCCCAGGGTGAGAACTTTTTGTCATTCTTGTTAAAAGGGAAATGGAGTTAAAAAATGAAAAGTTTTTCTCACACACCTTAAATAATGAAATATCACCGAGGGATTCTGGGTGCAGAAAACATTAAATAAAAAGATCACTTTCAAAGGGACAAAACACGGCCTCTTCAAGGCTTTGGTTAAGAACTTACGAGGAAAGAGAAGTCATCTTCATGAAAGATCACAGCCTCCCTCTGATGGCACTGTAAGGGAAGGGCCTGGCCCAAGGTGTGCTGCTGTGGCATAAGCAATAAAGATGGAAACGAGTGATTATTTTAACAGCCTCTCCCAATACAATTAGCTGCATCCACCTCTGGCTTTTTACTCACATTTCACAAGAGAAATGCTTCAATGCTGTGCCTGCGAGTGAAAGGCTTATGTTTCAGAATGGACATCTAGTGCCTGTTGCCAGCAGAAATAATAAAGATGACAAGCTTTCCCATATGAAGACACGCTCCTGTCATGTTTTTATAATCATTGCTTTATTTAAAAAGGAAAAAAACCTCCCCCTCCTGCTCAGTATGGCTGCAGGATCTTTTTTTCCCTATCTCTGGTAGTACAAAATCTGCACAGGACTCTGAATTTAGAAAAACAAAATGCTGTAGTAAATTGAAAATGTCCTTTTGTTCTTATTAAAAAACACATTGGGCACCTGCGTTCACAGTCCCTTCCGACCCCAGGAAGAGCAGGAATCCTGCGTGGGGCCACAGCCCGTGGGGCTGAGACTGGGATACAGGAGTCAGCTCATGACATACCCTTAACGCGACTAATATCTAATTTTCCCGTAGTGATATATTCCTGTCCAGGTACACAAGGAAGCGATTCCCCAGGGAAGAAGTGCCACGGTCCTGCCTTTGCCCCGCATGCCCATCGCCTCTCGTCGGAGACAGCCTTTGCTCTTTTTTGTCTCCTGCTTCTTCTAGCGCAGCCTCGAAGCCGGCTGGATTGGCGGAGGCATTGCCATGGCTTCAGGGAGCTTAGGTCTGGCTCCGCGCAGGTGGAGACAGAATTCCCTGCCGTGACTTTTATTACTGTTATTGTTATGAAACACCGGTTATTTAGTTTATTTTTCTGGCAGAGCTCTGCTGGGGTGGCGGAGGTCTGCCGTTCAGCCCTGATTTCTGTGATCAGCAGACGCCCTTACAGCATGACCTAGCTATTGCTATTTTTTCTGTCATTTCTTATCTGTTTACTTTTTATTGGCCACAGGATGGAGATGTGTAAGAATAATCCAACATTCTCTAACGACGGAAGCTGTTCCTGCAGGAAGGCGAAGCACTTTCTAAGAAGAAAAGGAGGGTATTGCCACTCATCAAAGAGTACATATGGTGGAAGGGGGACTTGCAACGAGAACAAGATGTTCCCCGTCTCCATTTCATCCAGCTTTGTGCGTGTGTATGAGAGGCAGGCTGGAGCCAGCCTCCTCCTCTGTGCTGGTACAACCGAGAGCAGCAAGAGGTCAGCCCAGCTTTTTCCTTTGCTGAAATGGAGCTCTGCCGCAGCGTTAAGCAAGGTGGAGGCTGGTTTGACCTCTCTCCTCTCTCCTTCAGCATCACCGAAGGCTCCTCTCAGCCTGCAGAGGAGCCAGAGAAGACTCCGAGGCGTGCGGGGAGGCAGGGGAGGAAGAGCAGAGCTTTCCTGCAGATTCCCTTTCCTCCCTCCCTCCCCACAGACTGGAAATAACTCACAAGGAGCCGTCCGATTTCGTACCGTTGCCTACCCATGAAGCGTTCTCCAGAAATCCAGTTCTGATTAAAACGTACAAAGAACTACTTTTATTAAGTGCTAGAGAAATACTTTATTATTGCCGACGCCCAGATAATTGAAGCCATCTGAAATGTATACCGCATTTTAAGTAAAAGCACCATCAGTTACAAGAAATATCTCTTATTCCCCCTACTCCCTCCTCCGTACCTGAGATGATACTGTAATGGCTTCAAAAGCATGTCTCTGTCTTGTCCTATCATGGGAAAAACTGAACACAGAACTTTTTCTTTTTCATGAACAGACACAGTCAGACTGTTTCTTGGCTACCCACATTTTCTATTAACACATAAATAGGCCAGAGTCCAGAAAGTATATCTGCACTCAGAAGACTCCTACATCTTGAACCTTATTTTAAAATTATCAACAATTTTACTCTGTTTTGAGCAAAATGGCCAAAGATTTTACTCGGCTGGCACCTGCTAAAGAGTGCAGTTCTATTTCTGATGCTCAGACTGCTCTGTGATATAGCCTTCAAAACAAATAGGAAAAAAGGTAGCTCCCTTGAGCAGGAGGTACAAACAATGCAAAGTAAAGAAGGCAAGTTAATCAGGTTTTGATTTACTAAGCTATAAGAAAAGAAAATCTAACTGTCTGTCTGTCTATCTATCCATTCTTCTCATTCTCAAGAAACACTCATTCAAAGTGTTTTGAGACACTTTGATTTTACCTTGCTAAACCAAACCTAGATCAGTGTTAAAAAGTTAAATATAAGGAAATAAATGTAAGGAACTTAAATGTAGAGAAAGCTATACAGTCTGAGCTGCAAACAAAGCAGCTGAAAAACTGCAAGGTTAAGTGCAAAAAAAGTATCTAAAATCATTTCAAAGCAGATGTTTTAAAATTGCCATGACAGCAGCCTTTCAACTGTGTGCTGAAGAAACAGGAAAGTTACTAATGATGCTCCTGATATTTCTGCTGTCAGAGTCTAGAGTTTTTGGCTTCGACTTCAAAGGGAATGATGTTCACACCTTCTATTTGCAATACAGAGCTCTCTTCAAGCTCAGTCTACAAAGCAACAGGTAACGATGCTCTTTCATGTGGACAGGAAGATTTGCAAAGGAAAACTTCCCACTGTGATGAGCTCAGCTCAGATTCCTCTGCCCGGGTGGGGAAAAGGTTTTTTTTCTGGATTTCTGTGCAGCTGCTGCATACAAAGCCGCTCCTTCAAGCCGAGCTGATGTGCTCTCCGCAGGCCGGCTGTTTAGCTGGTGTGAATGCTTTCTTCTCCCCAACATCAGTGGAGATTCAGCCATTTATCCCAGCAGAGGATTTGAGCTAACACATCCAAACCTCCCCAAGGAGGGTGCAGGGTGGCTGGTCCAGCCAAATCTGAACTGACCTTAAGCTCCCTTATCACAGCCATTTCAGAAGTGAAACTCTTTAATGTTTTACCCGGCTATTTGATACGTAATGTCCGTGGGACTGGGACCAGCAACGGTGGCAAGGTAAGATGAGCATCAGCATCAGCTGCAAAGCTGCTGTGTGGTCCCTTCTTGGGTGCTGTCACGGTTACACTCGAAGCTGGCTCAGGGCTACGGCGGGAATCTGTGCTGGCCTTCGACTGCTCGGTCACCCCAAGGATGCGGTGGCCTCTGTGAGAGCATTTGGACATCAGGTAACGGGGCTGTATGACACACTTGTCCATTTTAACCCTGAAGGACCGTGTTTATGCTGCCAACGGAGAGGAGGTAATGAGTGAAATTTGTGAAAAACATATTTTTTGTTGAACTTCTGGTTTTGCATGAGCAAAATTACTGTAAAATTG
This sequence comes from Buteo buteo, assembly GCF_964188355.1. NCBI lineage: Eukaryota > Metazoa > Chordata > Aves > Accipitriformes > Accipitridae > Buteo > Buteo buteo. The sequence goes on along the minus strand of NC_134195.1, from coordinate 4,446,567 downwards.
CAGTATTTTTGGAAAATTGTCTCCCACTCAAAAAACTCTGAATAATTTTTTTTTTTCAGTTTTGTGTGAGATGTTTTCATGGAAACTTTTGAAGAAGATAGATAGTCATTTTTTATGGCTTTATTTTTATTCCACTTGGGCAATTATTGATCACATGGTCTAGCTTACAGTTCTCTGATTCTCTTGCATTAAGAAAGGGAGGAGAAACCATGCTGACTTTCTTTTTCACAAGGGTAAGTTGTATTGTGAATCTTTCTGCCAGATAACAGGGCGGTAATTAACTCATCCCTTTTTAATAGTCAAAGGAAAGGTGGGACCTGACTGATGCGATTCACAATTGACAGTATGTTTCCTTTTCATTATCAATACACACTACGCTAGATGAGCGCTTGATGTGTCACATTTATGTAACATATACCTTTTCATAGTCTATAGCTATCTGACTGCATTTTCCTATCTCTGAGGTGTGTGTGCTGCACAATTAAATATTTTTAGTGTCCCCCTTGCTTTGATCTCACAAGGTTGCCTTTCCCTGAGAGTACCTGCATTACCGTCTTTCTTCTTTGTGTGCTGAATTCCTCCCACTGAGTACCAAGGACAACTTTTCACTGAGCACGGGCACCTTCTCATGCAATGCAGAGGAGTATTTTCTGCCCCAGGATTTGCTGCATTGCCAGGACAGGTGAGAGATCCTGCATTTTCAGCCGGTCATAGATATCAGAGGACGCACAGGCAGGTGCAGAGGAAGCAGATGTAACATCAGAGGTCTACCTTTCTGCTAAAATGTCCCAGAAGTGCCAAAAGCTGCAGGGTGTAGGCACACATTGCAGAGAAATTCTTGGTTACATCTGACTATGAATAGCAAACTGTTAGGGACTGCGGGTTCCTGTTGAGTTCAGAGTTTGGAAAGTGCCACTTCCTCAACAAAACTGCTGCTACGCACCGTCTTTCAGGTCTCCAGTAGAGGTTCTGTGCAAAGCAAAAGGTATTTCAGATATATCTTGTGTGCCAGCATGCCTGTGGGATCTGTGAGACGCAGGTATGAGCTGCTTCCCTGGGATGCGCCGGTCTTGCACATCCCCACTGGAAACAGTGGACGATTGTATGGTTTTTTCATGGCTCTGAGCATATTGAAGACAAGCCACTGTGCACAAGCACTAAACCATGCAGGAATGAACCTGGACCATTTGGCACACACCTGGTGAGTGCTGTAAATGTGAAGCTAGGAGGCTGTTTTTCTCTTTTCTTCAGTGATAATAAGTGTTGAACACAACCTCCATCAGTGGGGAATGAAAGAAGTCTACAACAGCATAGCTAATAGCCCTGTGGTCAGGATGCTCATGTAGGAGATAGGAAGCCCATATCCACATCTGTGGTCTAAATCAAGCAGAGGAGGGATGCCACATACTCCCTGATGGTTTAGACTACCAGGTTACTGTTAAGCATCTTCCTTGTTCCTAAACAGGAACTTTTCCAGTTCCCTATGGTAATGCCAAGATACTCCCACCCACGTAAGAACAAAACACACACAAGCACAAAGAGCTTATGGCATTAAAGATGACATAAAATGTGGAAGAAAAGCATTCAGCATCTGTCAGCCAGTCAGTATCCTTCACTAAACAGTAACATCAGATTTTGTAAAAAACAAACTGAGTACGTAGGATGGTGCTGCTGGACCTTCCTTGCATGCTAGCTTGCTCACATCTAGAGACCACTGAATACACTGACTGATGAGATGAAAGGTCCTGCTTTTTCTTTTCATGCTCTTGGTCTTCAGACTCCAAATGCATGGTTTTCCATACTAAAGAAAAATGCCTTCACATCCAACTCATTTGACTAATTTCCTATCATACTTAATATTGTATTACACACTAGCTTTTCCTGGAATAGATGTATATTTAATCCCCTTCTTTTACAGAGCTTGAATTTTTATTCTCCCTCTTCTTCCTTGCAAGAATTTAGTTGTCTGGTTTCTGGCTTCTCCCCATCCTTCTTCATAGACCTAGAGACAAAGGACCCTTTTCTGGAGAGAGTGCACTGCCTAGAAAATACTTTTTTGTCAATAAATTACTCTTTCCTTCTCAAAGAACATTTCTATATCCCTTGCTGACCTCTTGCTCCTGGTGTGCTTGAAACATTTATTGGTTCTCTCACCATCCTCCCCTCCCTATGATCTCTGTGATTTTCCACTAGATTTCTCATGTTCTTTCTTCATTTTATTCTTACCATCTTTGTACTCTATGGCCAGACATTGCTGTCATCTGTGGCCAATAGCTGAGGTCACCAGCTAAATGTTTATATTTGGCAGAATTGATATATATATCTATATATATCTATTTTTGCTACAGTAATATCAGTCAGAGATCAGAGCTCCAAAGTGTTGCCATATCTCCATCCCCAGTCCTTGCCCTGAAGAGTGTAGGGGCTGAACAGATGAAGAATGGCACCATATACACAATACTTAACTTGTCTTTGCTGGAATGATTTTCAGTCTAAGTATGAAGGAGAGTCAGATAAATATTTATCAACTTGATTCTTATCTGAACCAAACCATGTGGATTGGTTATCAGGAGCACAGTAATATAAATAGCATGATGTCACACACACTACAGATCCAGCTCAGGAGATGTTTGATTTCATATATTTATGGAAGAATACTGCTGGATTTTGGCAAACATGGCATGTCATAACTCCTACCTCTACTTTAAAGTAAAGCTGGAAAACTATAAAGTCTGCCTTAGACATTCTCAGGGGCAGTAAGTACAAATATTCACACCAGGATGAGCCTTCAAAAGGAAGAACATGCCCATAACTTCATCAGATGTTCAAAATGAAAAATCTGACATTTTCTTACTCAGCCTGCGGTAAAGAGAAGCTAATAGTAATTTTGCAGATGTGCCTCAAATCATGAAGAATTTCTGGTGCTAATGGTTTCAGTACCGTTAGATTTGTTATATGCAATTCATTAGCTCTGCCTTTCCCATATGATAATAAGCTTTCTGACAAGGAAATAGCTGAATGCTGCTCTTGCAAAAGGGGAAAAAAAAGAGAATTGGTCAAAGGTTATCACAGCGTTAAAACTAAAGAGATAAAAAAAGCTCTGCTTTTAATATCAGGAAATTACATACATTTTGCTTGTTTTAGTGTTCCCCTCTGGAATGCTTCAACAGGCATAACAGCTAAACGTTGCCAATGCCAACAAGACTGGCACAGTCAATGTCCATTTTTAGGAGGCTTTGTGGAAAATACAGGAAGGTTCGAAGGTCCTGATAAAACTGTCCCGGAGCCCAGCACCCACTCCTTGGTTTTGCTGCCAGCATCCTGGAACACTCCATTGGTTCCAGTGACATTTTTCCAGTTTGGAGGAGGCAACAGGGCCAAGTTCACCCTTCCAAAAGATCAGGTTTTGCACCCTGAAACATCCCATCATGTTTCTTATTCACTACACTGTGGGCTTATTTTAACATTAGTAGCCAAAGAATATGGTTACGCAGCCACCCACTCACCCTTTTCCTCTGAGTCCTGGGAAGCCAAGATGCCCTGTAACATTTTAAAGGTAACTGGAACCTGAACTGGGGGAAAATGATAAAAAATGCAGCTGGACTACCATACGAATTCATGAAAATATGGAAAGAATATTACTTGTCTGGCTATAATTTTAATGAAGTACAATTATTATTTTTTTTTGTGCAGCTATTTTCAGATAACTGGAAAATGGTTTTTTTTATTGTTTTCAAGTGTTGGTGTTTCACAAGGGAAAAATTCATGAATTGTGAAAGAAAAAACAATTCCAGGGGGATTTTGATTGAGTGATACACTGGAAAGCAGAGGCATGATGGATAATGTTGGTAAACAATAATCTGCTAGGATAATAAATTGCATAAATAAGAGAATACATTATAAACTCTGAGAAGCTACATGAAGGGTCATGTGTAGAATAGTTATGTACAGTTTAGAGAAAAGATTATTTAGGATTTAGAGAGAAAGGGGATGGATAATAATTTGAAAACACTGTTTATCTTATAATAATAACCTTGAGAAACAAAAGAACTGCCTGTCTAGCTTAGCCTAGCCTTTATAATATCTGAGCAAGTCTGTCATTAAAAGCAGTGAAGATTTTACTGTGGTTTTCTGGTGCACATACAACTGAATGTACAAAGATCTGCAGCAAGACGTTATCTGCTCTATTATACTGCAAGGGGGAGTAAGAGAAAGAAATGGAATCTGTACAATAGAAAGAGGACTGGATATCTAAAAGGATTTTTATCCTGTTTTTCTAAGGAAACGAGACTTATCTGACTATGCTGCCTGTGTTCTTTTGTGTCTGTCAGCCTGACTTATAGTTTTAGAACGTGTTGACTAATTTCAACTTAATGGGCAGAAAGGTAGAATTACCAATGATATTGTGTTCTTACTAGCACCGGAGATAGAGTATTTGAATTCCCACCGAGCATCACTCTATTACTAGACACCAGGAATGCACACCTGACAGGAATAGCATGGATGAAAGCCAGAGGTAACCACCCGGTGCAAGTTCTTTTGCTGGCAGTGCTCCTGGAAAGTGGGACAGTTCTTTTTATGAACTTGAAGCAAAAAGATGGCTCTACCTCAAAATGCAATCCAAAATGGATACGTGCTCACTGGTTAGCAAGAAAACCACAGAGAAGATGGTTGGAGGTTGATAGTTTCCATTTACAGTATCCGAACTGGTTTTTTAGGATGCTCAGTTTTGCTTCTCCAGGAAATCTTGGGGATAAACTGATGATGAAAGAGAGAAAGTGGATAGTTCTGTATTCTGGCTGAAAAAAGGAAGATAAAAAACAGGATCATGGAAAAATTGGAAATAGCATGAAAGTGTGACATATGCTTATTTCACAGAGACACACCTGAAGGTTTACAATAAAGCCGTTCGTACTTAATGGGGCACAAGCCAGCAGAATAAACTGGTCAGCAGTGAAATTTAGGAACTTCAATTACTTTGCCACAATATTGTAAAATGTTCTTATGCCCACTCTTTGTTTCCCTATGAAGAGAGAAAGTAGTAACTTTGATCCTGAGACCCAGCCACAAAGATTTATAAAAATGACAAGTTTTTAAAGAAAAAAACCCAAAACATTGCTTTGGGTTGTGCTAGTAGCTGTCAGAAAGGGACCTCCCTTGGCAAACTTCCCACATCCTTCCCACTCCACACTGATGGGAATTGCGTTTTGACAGGCTCAGAATTCAGAGGAACAAGATGAGAAGTACCTGACCAGATGACAGTGACCCTCCAAACAGAGCAGCGTGAAAGAAAAATTAAGTGGTGCCCATTAGCAGAGGAGAAATAGCCCTAGTATTGCCACAAAAAGACCTCCCTACCACAGCTCTGTTGATATGTGCCACTCCTCAACAGCAGGTCATTGGATTTTCAAAATTTGTCCCAGCTACAGAGTAAAAAGAAGACATCCAGCACAGAGGTTGGTGTACGCAGGACTTCTCCCAGGCTGTGAAGGACAGGGTTAAATTTTCTATGGCAATGGTACCGGAAGCAAATGACAACACAGCTGAACTGTAAATCTTATCAAAGTCACTATCAAAAAAGGGGGAAATGACCAATTCATTTTTGTAAGTCAAAGTTGAGCTTCATTGCTGTTCTTACCCTCAGGAGCTCATTAGTTGCTATGGAGAGCTCCTACACAAATACAATATTGTACGTATGGGAAGGGAGCGTCTAGCTGACAAAAGTCTAGGAGAACACAAACATGCATTGCACAGGAGGTCAGAAGGAATTGTTAATTTAGGTGAATAATGACTGCTATAAATATGTAGTGCAGCTTTAAAAAATTAAAGTCTAAGATTTATGAAAATGTGACAGTTGCAGATAATAGATTTGGCTTGCAAGGTAAGGTTGCCATTCATATAACCTTTCTTCATTTATCACAGCTGCATTAAAACAACGCATCACACAAATAACATTTAAAAAAAAATACATGCATCAGCTTCTGTGAAAGTATTAATTACTATTTTGTGCCTAACACCAGAATGATTTGATTATCCATTCTTCAAGACTCAATTTTTTAATGAAAAAATCACATTCTTAGTTTAGAAAAATACCCCCCCTAACCATAGAATTACCCAGGGTGTTTCTTTACCTTCCTTTACCACAGTGCTCTTTCTGATTTCCATCCCAATTAATGTGAGCCAAGATCATTGTTATCGTGAAGTATTATCAGCTTTTCCTGGAAGGCAAGCGTTTCCCTGTGTGGAATATTGTATTCCCATCACTTTACGATAAAACCTGTGGATAATTCAGCTCTGGAACGTCAACAGAACAATTACAACTGTAAATAAAGAATTGCTTGAGGTTTAGCAGATAAATCAAATGGTGACTGGACGAAAGCTCGTTGTGGAATGTTAATCACCTTCATAGTCACTAATATGACAGACAGATGACTGGTAAAGCTTTCACAAGTAACTAATTTTAGTTACTTTCGACTGAGGAAGAGTTTAGTATAAAAAGCTCGGAATAAAGACAACAATGCTTGTCTTAACTAGAAGAATATAGCAATGACCTGGCTTTTCTGAAGATCGTCTGCAGATAGCGCAGGCAGAACTGCAGAGACAAGGAGGTACAGATGGCACACCGTTCACGTGTAGTCCCTCCACTCAAAATCAAATTATCAATACATTTCTTGCCCGTCAATTTGTTTCCAGACACAACCTGAACAACTCTGCGAAGATTACCTTTCTCCATAAGACAGTCTGCTGAGCGATATTGTAACCAAAATATTGCTAAAATATTGTGTGACACTGACATTTTTTCATGGTGGACATATTCTGCCTGTTTCCAAAATTCTGCAAAGGCTGCTTCGCATCTTCTCGGTTTTGCTTTGCCGTTCAAATTCAGCAAATCTGATTTCCTGAACAAGGTCTGAGCTCGTAGGTAGTTTTGGTGAGATGGCCCTGGCTTTTCTACGCATTCGTGCGCACGAGCAGTTGCTGCGGAATCACAGCTTCACCATTTAGATTACCAAGCAGCCTTTTGCGTGCTCATACCCTCAGGGTCTCACCTACGTTATGTGGCGAAACAGTTAATAATGGAGGACGACGGTGACAATGGGGGACTTTAAGACTGTAAGAATAGCTGCACTTGTTAGACGAAAGATCTCTTTAGCCAGTATTTCAATGGGGGCCAGGAGCAGATGCTTGGAAAGAACATAAAAGTAAGTTGTCCTGGTTTCAGCTGGAATAAAGTTAATTTTCTTCCTAGTAACTGGTATAGTGCTGTGTTTTGGATTTAGTGTGAGAAGAATGTTGATAAAACAGTGATGTTTTCGTTGTTGCTGAGCGGTGTTTATACTAAGTCATGGTTTTTCAGCTTCTCGCACTGCCCTGCCAGCCGAGTTTGGGAGTGCACAAGAAGTTGGGAGGGGACACAGCCAGGACAGCTGACCCAAATGAGCCAAAGGGGTATTCCATACCATGTGACGTCATGCCCAGTATATAAACTGGGGATGTTGGCTGGGGGATGCCACGGCTCGGGTATTGACTGGGCACCGATCAGCAGGTGGTGAGAAATTGTGTTCTGCATCACTTGTTTTGTATATTCTGTTATCCCCCCACCCCCCCCCTTCCTTTTCTGGCCTATTAAACTGTCTTTATCTCAACCCACAAGTTTTGCTTTTTTTTTCTGATTCTTTCCCCCATCCCACTGGGTAGGGGGCGAGTGAGCGAGCGGCTGCGTGGTGCTTGGTTGCCAGCTGGGGTTAAACCACGACATAAGTATAAGCTGATCCTCCTCCATCTGCCAGGACCTAGATGTGATGATATTTGCAGAGGACGCAAAGTAATTTGAATTAGTCAAGACTACAGACAAGTTTGAAGAATTTCAGAAGGACCTTGGGAAAGGGGGTGACGAGGGTGTGCGATGACGAACGATGTTCTGAACGGGCAGGTAACGAGCACTGAAGGGGATGACTCGACACTTGAACCGCTTAGACATGTTTCTGGGTTATGCACTAGGTATAACTGCAGAAGTAACAGACATGGACATCATCATGGAAAACCTAATAAATCTCAAAAGGTTTACCCTATCAAAAAGGAAAGCCAAGTGGCAGGGTGTGGATAAATGAGAAAACAGACCCAAATCCATTGACGTGTCTTTAGAGATCACCTTCATTTAAAGACAACCAATATAATCTTTTCTGCCTTTGGGCCCATACTGGCGATGGGGTGACAGAGGGTATTATGAAGGTGCCCCCTTTCATAACGATCTTTTACAGGGTTTCTTCCACCCCTTTCTGAAATATCTGTTATCGGCCAATGGTAGGCAGACAGACTTGTGGAAACTAAGGATATAGGGAAGTTTATTTCATTTAAGAGAATAATATAAGTCAGTTCTAGTGAATCTGAATTGGTAGTCATCTGACTTTTGAGTTTATTGGGATTTCTGAAATCTACCCATTCCTCATATTTCTGTGCTTGTTCCAAATACTTTTCATAACAGTAGCACAAAATTCCAATTTATTCTGTAATGAAATCCACTAAAGTTATGATGACGCCAACATGCTTAAGGGGATCCTGGCAGTCCAATAGTCAAGGAGTTGGTTTTGAATATTTAGGAAAAGAAGTCAGAAAAACCCTAACAAAGTTCTATAGCACTTTAAAATTGTTCAGATACCATATATTTTCAAAAGGTAAGTAAAAGAGAAAAGACGACTGATGAAATTAATCCGGAATGAAGGGGGAATTTTTTCTGATACAACTGTCAAAATAACATAACTGCCTGAGTACTGCCAGATATTACTTTAAAATAAATATGTAGAGTGACACTGAATGACCTGTCTTGTTGGCCTCTACTCCATGCCACATTTCTTCAAATATAATTTGCATTGGGGATAGTACTTTGCAACACAAGAGCACTTGCAGTGATATTAAAGAAGTTATTTTAAACAAACCCGTGTAATTTCCTAAATTGCTACTCATATTTATGGGAATGACAATAGAATTATTTATTTGAAATTTTGTTGCTTGTATCTTCCTCCTTTCTAGGTGTAGGGGGGGGAAGCATAGGAGACATTTTGAATTACAGTATCAAAACAGGAGGCAAAATACATCACATAGAAAAAGCTTGGAATAAAATAACATAATGAGGACTGCATAGTCAGGCTGCTCTGCACTCCAGATCCTTGTCAGATCTGTCTACATCTCTTCTTAACTTTTCCTGATGCAGTACATATCAATGCTGGAAAATGATTATTTAGATAGCACCGTAAGCACTTCCAGTTACTTGAGCAGTGTGTCATCCGTCATCGTGACTACTTGCTTGAAACTTCTGACATTTACATCATTATCCTTAGGGGGGACTTTGTTGTTGTTTTTAGAAACATTTTCTCTGTCTCTAGCACCTTATTAACCTGATTAGGGATTCTCATACCTCTACTCTTGCTGCAAAACTAAATTCGCAAATGCTACGGTGCTTCACACAGGAGATGATTAGGGATTCTCTTTGAGTTTGCCCAACCTAAACTGCCTAATATAACTAAAAAGAAGGATAAAAATAGGATTTCAAGCCCTCAAAAATGAATTAAAAAGAATATGAATATCTGCAGTGATGATCAGGGCCTTGGTTAGTTCCAGGCAGTGTGTGTGTATCAGCGTAATGGAAATAGTTCAGTTTCTCTGGGATAGGCATGGGTACAATAATACAAATGTTGCCTTGCATCAGAGGAAATATTTCCAGGTGGAAGAAGCAGAAAAAGAAACTAGTAAACCATAACCTTAATACCAATACAACAGCATCTGTACAAGGAGGTTTATCAGTTCAACAAAGAATAAAACAAAAGAAAAATCAGATCTTTTTCTGTCAGAGCTATGTGTCTATAAAACTGAAAGGCATAACAAAGTTAGGTCGTGTTTTAATTCCTTGAAACTCACAGACACTCTCCATTTTGCTGATTTTGTCTTTAGTCCTCTGACCAGCTGGAAGATAATTTCAGAGCGATGCTTCCCCATTGCTATTTTCCGCAATCCCAGTGTTTCCAATGCCATCGAAGGGAGCGACTGAATTCAAAAGAAGAAAAGCCAGAACTGTTCCCAGTCTGGCTCACACCAGCCCTCCCCAGAGCTGCACCTGCAACTGGTGCAACGGTGCAAGCGCTAGTGCGACCAGTTACTGGTGCAACCTGGTGTGCAGCGTGGGAGCCAGGGAGCGTTACTCAAACCTGTGCTACCAAGAAACAATTAACTGCATAGCCTTAATTGCAACTTAATTCCTCTTTGCTTACAGGAAAGGGATTGCAACCTCCCCTTGGTTTTGTTTCGGTGTCCTTGCATTAGCCTTGGAGTGGATGTGACAAGCTCCATCCTTGGTATGTGGTGCTGGTATCTTCTGGCTGAAATTCAACATTCTTCCATCCCCAGCATGTTTTTGTCATTCACGTCCTTTATTCCCACTGCCTGGCACAGGGCTCTTGTGCTATGGTTTCAGGGCTGCTTAGCTCTAGTTTATTTAGCTCAAAAGGTGAAGGTAAAGGGTGGTTTTTTTTCCCTTTTCCCTCTCATTTCTGAAACTGATTAGCTCAGAAAAAAAATGATGTAAAGCATGTTGTTACACTCCCTTACTATGGATTCAAGTATTCAAGATACGAAGTTTTTAATTCAGACTGTGCCATCCATGGCCTCGAGGTAATCAGGAATTAAACATGGTGTCACTGGCTCTCTGACATATTTTCCCTGAATGTACTATAGATTTCACACTTGGGTACCTTATCTCCAGCAGTGCTGTTTGTGCCTGGACGGAATTCTGTTCAGGCTCCGTTCTGTGACCAGCACCAGATACTGTGAGCTCCACTCTATTCAACATCCCGTGTGGATTTTGCGCCACATTACTGACCTTTTATGATACCCTATTGTGACAATCTTTTTTCTAATAAAAAATCCCATCACACGGAGCTATTTCATCTCCATAATCCCAGTGCCTTTTGTATAGTTGGTGGTACTTAGGCTATTTCTTGTTAGCCTCAGTCTAAGATAACTCTCTCAAGCTGCTGTGAAGTTGGGTCATTTTACATTTCTTGCTCAAACTTGTCAAATTTTGTATCAGTAATAGGTAGCACTTAAATCACATTTACTTCAAACTCTTCTTCCTGCAGCTTCTTGCTTTCAGTGTTTATCAGTACTCTTGAAAGCATGTCTGATATAAGCAGCTCTTTATTGGGACAGTATTTCAGTTTAATGAGGATTTTTGCAATTTCATGATAATTTTCTGAAGTCTAGGTAGTGCTTTGCACCATGATTTACGTAATATGGCTTCTGAAGTTTTATGGGCTGCATCTCCTCTGACCTATTTATCTCTATAAACATATTTATGCAACTGCTCACAAACAAGAACAATTGCTGGTGTCTACTTTCCAGGCTGAGAACTGCACTTTTGTGTGGCAGCTAGTGTTTCAGAAGAACACACAGCCACGCAGAAGGGCAGGATACGTTGGCTAGAGGCTGGATTTGGATTTTTTTGGCTTCATACAAGTGGGAACGGATAGCTGCCACTGCCTCCAGTGGGTTATTTCACCTCCTGGCTAGTTGCTAAAGACTTCTCCCACTTCCTACCTTACTCATCCCTGTGCTTTCCGGATGACTTTTTGCAGGTTTCAGATTTTCAAGGTGGGAGTGTCTTCCTCAGTTTGACTCAGTATCGAGCTGCTGTATTTTGTAATTACAAAGAAAGGAAAGTGGCATAATGAAAGTCTTTATGCTCAAGCCTCCATAATCATTTCTTGTAGTCTATTTTATTCACTCCCCTGCAGATCGCTCAAGGCGGGAGAAAATCAGAAGCTCCTCCTGGGCCTCCCCAGTATTCCCAACACCTTTTGTGCAGCCCAGCCCACATTGCACAGGGCACTTGAGACAATTGCCCAGTTACCTGGACCCAGAAGCCTTTTTCCTAGCGTAGCCTATGACCAGTTTATAAGCCGTGCCTCTGTGCGCGCCAGATTCCAGCCCACAATGCCTGTAATAAATATGTGATAATTAGAAGCTGATACTGCAGCTAATACCCATTAATTCATGAGGGAACTAAAAAAGCTAATGTTAATATATATTAAGTGTCACCTTCATAGCTCACATTCCCTTGACAGGGTTTTAATTGGCTGCACCTGTAACTCCTGTGGTGCTACGTTCGACTTGGATGTTGTGTATGATTTGGAGGAGGGCAGTCTAGGCAGAGAGCAGCAAACACCATTTATTTGCAGAATACATTGCAGATGCAACAGCCAGGCGCTAAGAAATGCGTGAGATTTCGGATGTCAGGTAGTAAGCTGGTTTGGGTGCTTCTCAGCAGGTATTTTTAAAGACTACTTAACACAATTTCAGAGCATGGATCTGGGGAGATACCTCTTCATATGGTAGATTGATTTGCTTATCAAATTATATCACACTGTACATTTAACTTCTCTTACTTTTCTCTCCTTAACTGAGTTGAACCATAAATTTATTTTGCTTCTGCACGAGAATTACAAAATACCTGTACTGTATCAGACTAGAAATAAACATTTTAAATCCAAGAAATGTTAAAAAGAGGTTTGCAAATGGCCTAATATGGATGATGGTAAGTACAGCCAGCTGCTTTAGTCATAAGAACAAAATTGTTCACCCCCTCCCTGAGTTCAATGACAGTGAAAATAAAGCTTTCAGTAGAAGAACACTTGTAGTCCACACAACATTAGGCACATTCAGAGTAAATTTCATTTGCACAGCTACTTTGTGTTAGCACAAACCAGTGTGAAACCTGTCCATCATATTAATAATCAAAGGAAATGCAGATATGTTCAGAGCAATTTAGGCTTGAAAGTTTCTTGCAACAGCAAAGCCTCTATGAGTCAGCCAGATGTTCCAGAATGAATTATTCAGAAAAGGATTTTCAAGTTAATTCTGTGAAATTAGTTTTTCATATTTTGTATGAAACAAAAAAGGTGCTAAGCTTGTGAAGGCAACAAGAAACCATCCAAACCTTCTATTCTTGGTACATATAGGAAATTAAGTCTGTATCTTCAATTTAAAACTTACAGATGGGTAGGATAATATTCTGAGTTATTAATACGCCTCCAGCATGTTAAAAGCCACAGCAAAGGTTTTAAAATGCTGGTGATCCCAGACAAATGCAACATGACCCCTATGACTGAAATGCTCAGTGAAAGGTAACTTAGTCCTTCAAGAACACCGTAGAATCATAAAATGATTTATGTTGGAAAAGACCTTTAAGATCGAGTCCAACCCTTAACCCAACACTGCCAAGTCCCACTAAACCATGTCCCTAAGCACCACGTCTACATGTCTTTTAAATACCTCCAGGGATGGTGACTCCACCACTTCCCTGGGCAGCCTGTGCCAATGCTTGATAACCCTTTCGGTGAAGAATTTTTTCCGAATATCCAATCTAAACCTCCCCTGGTGCAACTTGAGGCCATTTCCTCTTGCCCTATTGCTTGTTATTTGGGAGAAGAGACCAACCCCAACCTCCTTTCAGGTAGTTGTAGAGGGCAATGAGGTCTCCCCTCAGCCTCCTTTTCTCCAGACTAAACAGCCCCAGTTCCCTCAGCTACTCCTCGTAAGACTCGTGCTCTAGACCCTTCACCAACTTGGTTGTCCTCCTCTGGACACGCTCCAGCACCTCCATGTCTTTCCTGTAGCGAGGGGCCCAAAACTGAACACAATATTCGAGATGCAGCCTCACCAGTGCCCAGTACAGGGGGACAATCCCTTGCCTAGTCCTGCTGGCCACACCATTTCTGATACAGGCCAGGATGCCGTTGGCCTTCTTGGCCACCTGGGCACACTGCTGGCTCATACTCAGCCGGCTGTCAACCAGCACCCCCAGGTCCTTTTCTGCCATGGAGATTTAAGAGCAGAGACTCAGTTTGATGTCAGGGCTTTTTTTTCATCCATATTTTGAAGGAATTTTATACACAATCTCTAATGCAGAGTGGGATCGTGGATTAAAAATCCACAGTGATCAATGGATTAATTTGAGATATAAAGCAAGGGTTTGGCTTTCACTAGGCGGATTTGCTTTGAAAAAGAGGTTGACCATTTCAGGGCCTTGTGTCCTTGATAAATCTCCTCTTCTTCAAAGTTCTGGATTAGTGTCCTTGATGCAGAAGACGCCTTTTTTTTCCTAAGGAAAATTGCAGGCATTACCTGATGTAAAATATGTGGAAAATGATGTATGTTTGCAATTTTAAAATGTTTAATTGTTCCCACCACACATTTTACAATAAATCCAGCATTAGAAGTCACTGAGAACAAATTGCTGACTATTAAAATGTCAACTAAACAAATCATTGGAATAAAATAAAGTAATTTGAAAAGAAAAAAAACCTATGGTTAATAGATTCCCCTTCAATGACTAGAGGAAAAACTCAAAATTGAAAGCATAAAAAAACAGAAGAAAAGAGTACCACTACTTCAGAAGAAATTTGGAAGGGTTTTTTTTGACAGAGCAAGGTGGGTCTGGTCTTCCGAAAACCAGGAGAAGTGAAAATAAGAGAGCAGAAAAGAATCCAGGAAGCATTAACTGGCAGGGTTGCAGAGAACAGGCTACAGAGGCAAAGAGACCTGCTCTGTGGAAGCTCAAAATCCTGTAATGACCCTGCAACAATATTCAAAAGCAGCTTTTCCCTTCCTACAGGCACCAGGATGCCAGAAAACAAAGGGAAAGTGGTGGAGATGTTGCCAGGACAAGCAGAGAGGTCACGGTGCATAATAGGAGATCAGCCAGTTCTGGAGATGGATGGACTGAAACACTGACAGGTCATGAGTTTCTGTTTTACAAGGGACAGAAGAGTTTCACACAATTTGTAGTCCAAATATATAGTATTTGCATGATTAAAGCATGTGTTTTCTTTCATGTCATTCTTACGTGCAGTACAAATTTTCTGAGTTTGTCTGCAAAGCTTCTACCCAATCCACATTTATATCCTCCTTGCAGCCCTAATTCTGCTCACTTCCCTAAATCTAGTTGGCTTTTACTTAAAACCAAATCCTCATTCTTTTCTTTCGGCTTCCCTTAATCTTTGACTGACCTCGATGTAGGGACGACCCCACGCTGTAATGGCACGCCACATGGACTGTGCCATGGAAGCAGTAACAGTGGCAGAGAGCATTTCCCAAGAAAATCAAGAATAGGAGGAGCACCCCAATAACTCAGGGAGAGAAATGGGAAAGGAGGGCTAGTTAACCTGAAGTCTGCATCCCTAGAAGATGCCGTTTGCCTCCACGGAAGATAAAGCTTCCAGGGTTGGGGTCCTGGGGGTTTCTAAGCTGGATCCTGCCACAGACAAGGAAAATTGGGAACTGTGCTGAACCTGACTGGGGTTCCACCAACCTAGAGTGGGTGTGCTCCTGAAGTTCAAATGGAATTGAAAAGGTATATGTTGATCAAAGGTAATTATGTCTGAATAAAAGCTGTTTATCTCCGAGCAAAAGTATTAAAGAAATACCGAACTGCATCAGCACCTGCCCATTCCTACCTTTATTTCGCCCCGTAGTTAGTGCTGTGCTTCTTGTGTGTTTTCATTTAACAACATGGGGATTTTAGGCTTTACTCTGCGACCAGTGCAAATCGCTACGGCTGGATGGATTTAAGTTTGAGTTGTGCTGATTTGCTCCTCTGGCCCTGGGGACATGGTGCAGCAGGGCGCTGGTAGCAGTTTTGCAACTGGCTGAGCTGAGTTGCAGGCAAATAGTCCTACTTCAAAATACCATCAGTGTTCCTTCTCCCATTGCCTTATCTTTCAGCTCCATGATAAAACTTTAAGATGGACTCTAAGATTGATCCGGTGGAAACACAGCGGTTAGACAACACCGAGGGTAGCTATACATTTATTCACTAGAAGGCTATGATCTTTCATATGGTATCTTGACAGCAGACCAGGCATATGGTGCTGATTCACGACTGGGATTTGCCACTGGTATTACTTCCCTAGAAACTGCAGGTGCACAGCATAAAATGACAAATGAAAGAAATATGGGAGGAAAGACATTTTCACGCCCTCACAAGTAGAGAGAGAATCTTAATTCCCTAGGCCAGGTCCCTTCCCACACAATCCCTTCAGATCAATAGCAAAAATGGAAGAGGATGATACCTATTTTACTAATTGCTAAAATGTTAGGAAGGAGAAAAATCTGTTCTTCTTCCTGATTCTGTCTCCTGAGATGTGCCATGGTATCAAAAAATTAGTAACAGATTATGGTATTATTATACTATCTCTTTAAAAAATTGTCAGGTAGAAATCAATAACAAAAAGGAATACAGCTATAGAAAGACCCATGTAAATACCCAGTACTTGCTTTCTCAACAAATGGGTATTATTCTTCTACAGGTATCCCTTAATTATTACCCTGAGCATTGACAGCTTATTGATTACGTGGATGTGTCACTCCTGGTCTCTGTGACACTGCTTTAATACTATCTAAAGTCTAGTGTCTAGCGTCTAAACCTCTTAGACATTTCTGATAGTCTCAACTCAGCTCTTTGTCAGCTTTCCCTGAATAAATATCCCTTTCTTTGTCTTTTACCTGTCACAAAAGACTGGGTCAAAGCTATTAAAAAAAATATCTCTTTCTTCCATGACAGAAGTCACTGCCACACTTTCTCTTCCTGAAGGGTGTCAGGAGCCTTTTGATTGACTTCAGGGGGAGCAGGGGCAGATCCAGGATCTCACAGTATCTATTCTTTCGCTTGCTAAATTATAGTTCCGTTGCATTGTTTAGCTACGTACAGACCACATTCATTAGTCATTTTCATCCGTGACAAAGATGAATTCATTAGTTTCT
This sequence comes from Buteo buteo, assembly GCF_964188355.1. Classification (NCBI taxonomy): domain Eukaryota; kingdom Metazoa; phylum Chordata; class Aves; order Accipitriformes; family Accipitridae; genus Buteo; species Buteo buteo. The sequence continues at coordinate 4,429,755 of NC_134195.1, read as the reverse complement.
GATGCTGATTTAGATTCATAACTGTTACTTATAATTAATTGCTAATGAAGACTATTAGTGCCTAGCTGCCCTTCTCTGTTAAATGCTTACAAGTCCTAACACAGGAAAAGGGACTTGTCTTAGACAGGAATTGACTCATTTTAACAAATAAGCCTAAACAGTTCTATTAGCCTTCCAGAGCGTGAGATCTTTGCTACTACAAGCACTGAGCACCAGCTCATAGAAAGTAAAATAGAGGCTACAAAGAAAGCTTTTTTGTTTTTCACGGCTGTTTGCAAATACAGTCTCATTCATCCTTCGCCTTCATCTTCCTCCCGTACACACAGGTGGCACAGAGCAGTATCTCTAGTGGGTTTATGCAGTGGTAAGGACAGGTGGTGAGGCATCAAGCTAAATTTGGCTCTCTGCTGCTTTAAAGGCAATGTCTTCCACTGGTATCAAGGAGTTATTCCAGATGTGAGCTGGTGTAGCCAACTACTGAAGTCCAGCTTTTTCTGTTTCCCTTATACACCAGGGAAACTGCAAAGAGCAGTTGCAGATAGGCACCACGAGCCTGAAAGCAACGCACTGTGCAGAAAAAAGGGAACCTTAAGCCCCATGTCAACCTTTTGGAAGGCAGTTCTCCCCCATATAATTTATTGGTTGAACAGATAGGACAGAAAGCAGATGTCATAAATTAATGTATTTCAACTAGGGCATGGTAGTTCCATTTTTCTGTCACTTTTACATTTACCTTGCCACCCTCGACAGGAGAAACAGCGAGGCATTTTTGCCATTACCCCTGAAACATAATGTCTTCTTCTTCCAGCCCTGTAACAAGAACTTATCTCTAGACCTTATCAGGTAGCTGCTTCATGGGACCTGCTCTTGCCTTGATTTTGGAAAACTAAAGAGCACCCAGAGATGTGATTCAGACAGACGTGAAAAAAAAAGAGGCAACTCTCAATTGCCTGAGTACAAGATAGAAGCTAGTCACACCAAGGGGAGCTTGTGGATCCTGCAGCAATGCTCACCCTGTGCTCTCGACCTTGTTAGGAGTCCTCAGCAAGGTGAAGCAGGAAGAGAGAAAACCAAGTTACTAAATATTTTTCCCCAGAAAACAGAGCTCCTTCTGGTGTTTTTTCCACTTTTTTTGTGGGCCCACTCTCAAAAGGGGTTCAAGAAGAGGCACAGGCTAAGGACTCCAGTGCGGGACTGGGAACAGAACAGGCACAGAAGGTTGAACACCCACTATAGAGTGAGGGAGCCTTGGACAGATGCTGTGAATTTGACATCTCATTGTCTTGGTTTGTAGAGAAGCACTTATTAATTATTCATGTATTTCACAAATTTAAGAATAATCAGAAGAATCTATTCATTCCAATACTTTAATAAAAATCCTTTCAAATGAGGCAACCAAGGGCTTTATGTAATAAATGCTCTGTGCTGGTTAGCATTAGATACTGACTAATGCTTTAAACTGACATATCAACATGCCTAAAAGCATTCAGGGAAATCTTAAAGCAAAAAATGACTACAGCAAATCTGAAGCATGTTAAGACAATGGTAAATGACCTGCAAAAGGTAGTTTTCCAAACCAGTGGGAAATCACAATATTTATTTATTGTCGCATATATGTACTTGGCATTTGTATTTTTATATTACAGCTTCCTAGCTCTTCTAATCCTAAGTGCCCTCATGGGCTCCGATCTTTCATTTCGCCTTAGCTCTAGTGTGTACAGAACCTCAACAAACCTAGTCCCAATGTATGGTATTTCTTGATGCCTTTCTCAAATTTGTTATTCATAAAAGCTCGCTGATACAGCCACTGATAACAGCCAGACTCCGAGAGTGGTGTGTAACTGTTGTTACCCACTCTTTCTTCCCCAGTACTCCCAGATTTCATTCTGTTTGCCACCATGCCTGGACTGTTCTCTTTCAAGGTCATCAACTCAACAATTAATTAAAAGGTTAAAAAGGAAAGGGAAAGGGAAAATGGAAAGGCAAGGGAAAAAGAAGCAGCTCCAGGACTGAGCGATGGGTTGTGCATTCCCAGTAACCACAAAAGACGCTTGGCTGCGGATAATGCACCCTGCTGATGAAGATCAGTGATGGGCAGCTGAATATTATTATCCGTAACTGACAGCTCATCTTGGATGTATGGATAGATCGTGCAGATCATTAGGTTGAGAGAAGGTCTGTAGCCTCCACCTGGAGCCTGACACAAAGTCTTTTTTTTTGGTATTCCAAGGGGACATGTTATATGAAAGATGTTTTGAATGTCAGTGAGTAAATAAGACTCACACATGGAGAGCAAACTGCAGAGACCATAGCGGAGAACTGCATGTCCAATATTCACCGTTCAGTGCTCTGCTTTGCCATGTCTTTTTCCATCATTAGCTGTGGAAGGTCAGATGACACGGTAGGAAGTCCTAAATTGCGGCTGATCTTTATGTGATCTATAAATCACATTCTCCATGAGTGTTGGAAGATCTGGGGTTAGACCTTTACTAGCGATGTGACCATGAATCAAAATTCAGTGGAAGTCAGTGGAAAAGTTTGCACTGATTTCAACAAACTTTGGCTAAAAGGCCATACAAGCTTAAAAGAAGAAGTATGTGCATGTAGTGGGCTCTACCCACAATTTTACAGTGGCTCAGCACTGGATGATTTAGCCCACCAGGCTATTTCACTATTTAAAAGTTGTTTTAGCATAAAACAACAACAGATTTCTCTCCTTGTCTGCTGCATTCTTATCATGAGTTAATAACACACTTTCATTGTCAAAAGAAAAATAACAAAACTGTTTTGGCAACAGCAAGAGTGACAAAACATAAATAAAAGCGGAAAATAATCAAACCGATAAATAGTTCTTCATAGCAATTTTGTACGAAGAAACATCAGTACTGCTTAGGATTCATGGATTATAATTAAACTTAGCATTAATATTCAGTACAGTTTAAAAAAATGAATCTATTCAGAAGCTAGGACGTTAAGAAAAACCACCAAATCTCATGATACATGTGACGATTCTGCTGTATTTCAAATACATAAAATAAAAATGAAGGCAACTTATTCATGGAGTGTACTCCATTCACCCATGAACAAAAATTGCCTCTGGATTTACAAACAGCTAGTTAACTATAACACTAATTGATTCAATGTGATCCATGATTAAAGTCGATTCTTGTAAATGTGGTTTCTAGTTAACATTCTTCCCAGCTGTTTCCTTGACAGATTCTACTTTTAAAATAATTAAAATCTAAATTATTGAAGTGCTTTCTGATTTTAATTACTGTCAGCATTTGTATTTATTCTTTATACTTATTTCTTTTTTTTTAATATTTGAAGTCAGTTCTGAAGGTAATTTCTCCCTGAAAAATTCAGTGCCAAAGCCAGGTGAAATTGGACTTCTCTCACAGGAGAAGTACTCTCATTCCACGCTCTAATTTGCAGTAGCTTATAACTTTCTCTCTTCTAAATTACCTTTGTGCTGACAGTTTTAATACTTGTGTTTTTTGCTCATAGGTAATTTGGGGACATAAGTTTGAAGGAAATCTACTTAGCTGGTTCAGTTATCCACATATGATTGTAATATATTTTACTCTACTTACTTTTTGGATGCCAGCATACGCACGCATGCACCTGTACACATCTATACGCTCTAATGGATGCACACGTGTCCAGATACAAATGTACACTGACTCTCAGTGAAATGGTTTGTGCTGAAATACTCAAACATGCCATTATGGATGAAATCTCCAGATGGGCTAAATCATGGTAGTTAACTGCTGTTAATGGAGCTATTTTGGTGCTCTCTCACTGAGACATAGCCCTGTGTTTGCTTCAGTAAGGAACACGTGCCTTCCTGGGGTAGGAGAAAAAAATAGCTCAGGGAGATGTGAAAATAGCACATCGCAAATGTTCTGGTCAGTATTTTTTGACAGTGACTTAAATATTAATTTTGTGACTTAATTTTGTTCTGTCTTCCATACTCCGAAATGGAATACAGCAAGCCAAAAATCTGCTTCCAGAGAGAGCGGATTTACAAAGGCCCTGAACAGTTAAAGCAGTGATTGGCGTATGACCATGTTGCTCAACCGGCAGCTGATAATCCACCCGTTGGCTGTATAAGAGATGAAGTTCATCTGCCAGATAAAGGCATTTAATATGACGCAAACACTGATTTCCTTGCTTTAAAAGAAGGAAATGTACACAATGGGGGAAAAAAGGGGTAATATTCAAAGTGTAACGCGCTTTCTGTTCGAAAATATGAATGGTTATGGCTACACCTCACGAGATTGTCCATAGAGCCATGTTAGTTAATCTTTGGATATTTTTTTTTTTGGAGAAAGTTGGATAGTCCTTTGCTAATGATAGACTAAGGAACACACCTTAACTAGTCTCAGTATTACTGGAACAGATCAGGGTTCTTAGTGACTTTGAAGAGAATCAGGGGGGTGGAGGGGGAGTGAGATGAGGAGGGAGATGAGGAATTTGCAGTAGCTTTCCCCAAACTTTTCTGAAACCTGCTACTTTTTAGCATATATGCTTCAAAAGTTGAAATCTTCATGTGATTAAAGCACTCCACCCTTGACTGTTGTGGGAGGCTTGATTGCTGTTTCAAAGAATGCTGCTCCATGGCCGCCTTTTACTCCTAAAGAATCTATAGAGAACAGAAAATGAATTTGTGATGGCTCATAAGAACAACGGTTTACTAAGAGAGAACAGATGTCTCCAGGTATGATGGGAAAATATAACAGTATCTCTCCCGTTTTCCAGTCACAGCAGAAGTGGAACTGGTACATCTAAGACAAAACACTAAATGAAATGTTGTTCAAAGAGTGGATACAGGATTGTCTTCTGGGGACAGGGGCTCTAGAAAAAAATTGGTGGGCAAACAGGTGAATGCAAGATCTCAGAATAGTGCAGTAAGCAAAGGTGATTTAGACTGAAGACGGTGTAAACTGGGGAATGTGAAGTGGAAGCAGAGAGACTTTACTACTACTGGTTTGGACTCTAGTGGGGAAACAGCTGTAGTATACTGTGGGTGGTTGTAATACTTGGAGTTCAAAGGCAAAAACAGTAGTAGTTTGAGAAGAGAGCCAGTGTGATTAAATGATTGGAAATTGCCCTGTAGTGTGAAACATGAGAGGAGCAAAATCGATTTCGTTTCTCAAAAAGAAGCTTAAAGGAGGCTTGCTTACAATCTAGCAGAAGGTGGAGTAACAGGAGCCAATGGCTGGAAGCTGAAGTTCCGAAAACTAGAACTCAAGCAGGGTGCACATTTCGAATTGTGATGATGATTAGTCTTTGGGACAACCAAACAATTGTTGACAAATACTTTAAAATCAAGACATAATTTTTCCCCTTTTTCCTTTTTTTTTTTTTTTTCCTAGAAGATACGGTCAGGCTATACCAGACAAGGGTTCAGATAAACTCTTTGACCTATTCTAGTTCAAGATCGAGCTTAATGGTTCCAACTGTCTGGCAAATTAACACTCTTCTGCCCCATCAATCCTCCTGCCTAACCTGTTGGTTATAAACTGAACCTGTGACAGGTATGTTGCTTCTATAGAGTCCTCAACTTATCTCTGACTTTGCCAGCAGCCTGCTAGGAAGGTCTCTTTTCTCTCAGCTACATTCTCCACTTATCCTTGGGGGGGTTGACCCTGGCTGGATGCCAGGAGCCCACCAAAGCTGCTCCATCACTCCCCTCCTCAGCTGGACAGGGGAGAGAAAATATAACGAAAGGCTCGTGGGTGGAGATAAGGACAGGGACATCATTCAGCCAATTACTGTCATGGGCAAAACAGGCTTGACTTGAGGAAAATTAATTTAATTTATTACCAATCAAATCAAGGTAGAATAATGAGAAACAAAACCAAATCTTAAACCACATTCCCCCCACCCCTCCCTTCTTCCCGGGCTCAACTTCACTCCCAATTTCTCTCCCTCCTTCCCCCCAGTGGCACAGGGGGACGGAGAATGGGGGGTTGGGGTCGGTTCATCACACGCTGTCTCTGCCGCTCCTTCCTCCTCAGAGGGAGGACTCCTCACTCTTCCCCTGCTCCAGCATAGGGTCCCTCCCACAGCAGACAGTCCTTCACGAAATTCTCCAAGGTCAGTCCTTTCCGTGGGCTGCAGTTCTTCACGAACTTCTCCAGCGTGGGTCCCCTCCACGGGCTGCAGTCCTTCAGGCACAGCCTGCTCCAGCGTGGGTCCTTCCCACGGGGTCCCAGCCTCCTTCGGGCATCCTGCTCTGAGCTAGAAATCCCTTGTGTCTGGTGTGTTAGTTCTGTGCAGGTACTCGAGCGTTTTTATGCAAGCACCACCAGCCTGGATCCGCTCCAAACCCTAGGAGGCAATACTGTTCCAGCAGGTCACCTTCAATTCTCTGACTCCACGGGAGCAGCTTTCTGTTTCAAAAGGGTCACAATGCAACGGTGGTCGATACAAAAATCAAACCACTGTATTCACCTCTCTTTGAAAATTATTTTTGAAAGGACAATAAACATCAAAGAAATATGTTCCTACAGAAGTATAGTTACACCTTACTAAACACAAGCAGGGGAATCCTTAAGGCGAGCAAGAACTCTAAACAACATTGGTGTGGATGAGTATGGAATATATGTGACCCACTGCTGTGTTTTCAAAATAGCTCCATCCCTAAGGCGCTGAATGCCCTCTGCTTCAAAAGAAAAAGCAAAATACTGCACAGGGTATGTTCTCCAGCCCCAGAGTGAGACACAGGACTCCATATTTAAACGCATTGGCCAGATTCCTCCCATCTGTAACTTTAGGCACTCTACATATATTCAGCACTCCCGCAGTCCTCATGCTTGAATCAGTTCTGCTCAGGTTTAAAAAATAAAAAAGTCTACTGCTTTGGGAAATTGCAGAGGTTTAGATAATGCCAGGGCAGCATTGTTATAGGGGTTTCCATCAGATGGGATACAGCTTGTGCCTTCTCCCCTACCACCATCAACTTAACAGGAGGATGTTCAGTAAGGTTGCTATGCTATAAACCTGAAGACTGAGGCAAGGACACTTGTCATAACTGGTTGACAGCAGCAGTGGGAGGCATCAATCAGCAGCAGCTGAATGCTGTGTATATGTGATAATGAGTATGTCACAAAATTACTGTATATATTATTACAATGGAGCTAAAAACCTGATCATGTAGCTTTAACACATACACTTACGCTCTGAAAAGAACAAAAGTTGACTTAAAGTCTGGCAGGTGAATGAATATGCAGTTAGTCTGGAAGCTTTTTTTTTTTTTTTCCCCAGTGTTTTGGTTAGGAATCTAATTCTGGATCTCTGGCCAGGTGCTGTCTGTGGCTATTTCACGCTTTTTTATTGTCAGATCAATCCCAAGAATTTCATTGACATTTATCCTGAGTCATGTGTATGAGCTCAGAGTCAGGCCTTGAGGCTTCACTGGTCTTCCACACATCTCTTCTTGACGGATTTCAGTGAATTCTTCCCCAGCTTTTCTGCTACAAGGACTCTTTGTTCTTTCCAAAATCATATCTTCAGGAAGGAGATATGGGCCCTTGTCTCCTGGAATTGTCTCTGTGGCCACATCTGTATGAGCAAACTAAAAAGAATTGACCCATAGGCCAAAGTACTGTCCCTTGATGGTCCATATTGTTGAATGTTGGTAAAGCTGTAGGAACAGCTTTGGCCTGGGTCAGAAAGTTCGGTTTGAAACCAAAAGCTGTTTGTTTATGTACAGTTGCTCAGTTATGGAAGGCAAGAACGGTTAGGGGCATGCCCCTGAGTTGTGCTACACCATCTAGTCTCAGGGTCCGAAACCCTTTCATCACATTTCATTCATTCGTACAGGTAGAGCCCAGTGGGATGCCCCTGCAGAGAAGGACTTGGGGATGTTGGTGGATGAAGAACTGCGTATGAGCCAGCAGTCTGTGTTTGCAGCCCAGAAAGCCAACCGTATCCTGGGCTGCATCAAAAGAAGTGTGGCCAGCAGGTCTAGGGAGGGGATTCTGCCCCTCTGCTCTGCTCTGGTGAGACCCCACCTGCAGTTCTGAGTCCAGCTCTGGGGTCCTCAGCACAGGAGAGACATGGACCTGTTGGAGCAGGTCCAGAGGAGGCCACAAAGATGATCAGAGGGCTGGAACATCTATCCTATGAAGACAGGCTGAGAGACTTGGGGTTGTTCAGCCTGGAGAAGAGAAGGCTCTGGAGAGACTTTATAGCAGCCTGCCAGTACCTAAAGGGGGTCTACAAGAAAGATGGAGAGGGACTGTTTATCAGGGAGTGTAGTGGTAGGACGAGGGGTAACAGTTTTAAACTGAAAGAGGGTAGATTTAAGTTAGATATTAGGAAAAAATTCTTCACTGTGAGGGTGGTGAGACACTGGAACAGGTTGCCCAGAGAGGCTGTGGCTGCCCCATCCCTGGCAGTGTTCAAGGCCAGGTTGGATGGGGCTTGGAGAAACCTGGTCTGGTGGAAGGTGTCCCTGCCCATGGCAGGGGGGGGTAGAATTATGATTCTATGGTTCTATGGTAATATTAAAACTCACATAAAAAAGACAATGGTATTGGTGGCAGTTTAAAACCAGCATTTTAGAAAACACGATGACTGGCACAGTGTATATAAATATGTATTTGTGTGTTTGTGAGTATTTATTTTTTATGTATGGTATATGATGTGTTTAGATTTCCTTTTTAATACCATTCATCTATTCATGCTTTTGATTATGGTTAAAGTTTTTATCAAATAAGGAACTGAAACAAAATGACTAGAAGTATTTAAGCCAAAGAAAAACTTCTGAACTCTACCAAATTAAAATGTTTTTATTCCACAAGTATGCTTTCAGACTATTTTCATTTTAGAGCAGAAGTCACACTTTTAGTATCTTGTTCTTATTACGAATTGCATTTTCCTCCTTGAAATGTCAGCATTTCCAAAGAAACAGCAATTTCAACTCCTGGCTAGCTGTGCACAATGAGTTTATCAGCTTCTCTGGTTTACAGAACTTGCTGTGTCATGGACTTGAATGAATGATAGCTATTCCGTTTGGACACACCTCCTATTCAGGATTTTCTTCAGAACAGTGATGATCTTCAGTGTATTTGAACAGTGATACAAGTTGAAAGGAAAATCCAAACTTTTGGAAGAAAAGAGAGCCTCTCAGGAGCTCTTTGTCAAAGTCCACAACCATGACCTTTCCTCTGCCAAGACAATCCTGCTGTGAAAGGCTTTGAGAGTTACCCATTGCTGTAGAGATTTGCTATCCCTTGTGCTGTTTGGGATAACAGCTGAAATGAAGACATGGAGGTATTTTCTTCATGTGTACAGACACCAGCCAGAATTTACTAGTAAACCATCCTCCCATTACTAGCCTCTTCTAGAATCTGTAGACTGAAAACCTGTGTAAGACCAGAGAATACTCAGGAAATGTATAGATGACCCTTTACCTTCTTCTTCTTCTTGTAAAAAAAGGAAAAGAAAATCTTGCTGCAAATTAGTTATCCAATTTGCAGCAAGATTTTCTTTTCCTCTTTTCCAGCTGGAGGGCCAAAAAGCTTAAGGAGTAAAATAAACCAAAACTGTCCTCTGTAAGCAGCACAAACTGAGAACTGTTACTACAGAATTAATATTCATAAGGAAAATGACGGGCTTCAGATGCGAAGTTTCAAATCTTCAACATGCAGCAGTCAGAAGAAATCCTCCCATAAGTCAGAGCAAACTCAAGGCCAACAACCTGAAATTCTAATTCCAGAAATGCAACCTGTAAAAGTTCTGTTAAGCAGGCTGTACACACTAACATAAAAACTGGCAGTCATTTAAAACTAGGACAAGAATATAGTAATACCAAAGACTTTTTTTTTTGAGGTTTGTACCTTGAGTGCAAATGAATGCACACCCTATTCATTACAAATGGTATTTGTAAGAACGATGTACCGAGAACGTATAGAGATTTATAAGGGGTAAACCAGTGCCACACAAATTCAAAGCAGTACTCTGATATTTAGGGTAAAAACCTGGCTTTGGTGCAGTCAGTGAAGTTTTGACAACATCAGGAAAAGATGCAAAATGTCACGCTTTGCATGTTTTTCAGAAGTATGTATATTCTTAAAACCTCACTGTGCTGTTCTCTGAAAATACCTGTGAACTTCTACCATTTTCATTCTACTTCGTAGGCAGTAACAGGACAGATTATTAAAAGAGTTGGTCATAAACAATTTCTAAGACTGTTTGTATTCATTTTCTAGAGCCAACCCTTCTCTGCCTGCACTTTTTGATTCAGCACTTTCTTAATTTTGAAAAGCGCCTCATGAATCACTGGTTAATATTAACGGTAACAAACTTCATTCTTTTGGAAGGGACCCATTACCAGCTTTGTGATTCCAAAGAGGTTTCTGCTAGTGAAGGCATCCGTACGCTGGCCTGCAAGAGAGAACGAAAAGGGCTGCCTGATTCTCATTCATACTGAGTCCTTTTCGCAGCACACCAAAACAGGGAGATGAAATAGGGTGCTCTGAGGCCGAAGAAGAGAAGGATGAACTCATGAATTATGAAACAAAAAGGGTAAAGAAAGGAGAAACTGCTGAAGAGAAGCATGGCCAGGTGGAATACTGCCATGAGGTCTCAAGGAAAGAGCTTACACAGCTATTACGATCGTCTCAGTTCCACTTTCCATACATGGCTGGTCCTTCTTTCACAAACCATATCTGCTCATAGAGGATTCTTCAGGTGAACCGCCTTAAAATAGAGGTCTCCCTGCCTTAGCACCATAAATTAGCTTTGAGACTTACTTGTGTGGGCTGTGAAGCAATGACTGAGCTTTTAATAAGTAAAAGGGCATGGAAATATGATTTACAAGGAGCCTACAAGCCCTCTGGTTCCTGTGTTGGTTCCTCAAGCAGGAAAACCATGTAAAAAGTGGGAAAAGAATATAGCAAAACTCCTGCACTTTCAGGGCCACCAACTCAGAGGCTGAAACAGAAGAAATAAATAAGACAAAGAAATCAAACTCTTCCATAAAGGCAAGAAGAAGGAATTCTTCACAAAAAGGAACTGGCCACCATCGAACGAAACGCAGGAGGACAGGAGCTCTCTGCTCCTCAGATCGCGGACACTAGGTGTGTGCTGAGAGAAGGAACCCACACCGACCCATCCCCTGCCACATCCCAAAATGTGCTTCCGACTCAGCCTGCGAAAAAGACAGAAGGACTTGCTGCTGGGGTGAAGGGGGAAAGTTTTGGGCAATTGAAACACTGTCAAAGTCCAGGGCATAATAGTTATGGACAAATGCCAAATGCTAAGCAGAATGCGCCTCTCGTTACCAGGAGGTCCTGTGTCCCGATCCATCTCCTAAATTTCTCTATTTAAACATTCTGATAATCGCCTGCATTCATGTGTTGCTGATTTTGGCTGATATTATGATTACAAAGGAAACAAAAAAGCTAACACTTTCAACTCCACAGCACGTTGTACTACTGCAGAAATATTAAAGTCCTTCAAAGATCCCCAAAGCTATGGTGCTGCTGAAAACCTGAATACCTATTGCATATTTTATAAATTCAAAGCATACACTGGATGATGTATTTGTGTTGCAAAACAAAATGAAAAGGGGCAGAAATTGGAGACCACTTTGAGTTTGGTGGAGGAGACTGAGTGGCAAAAAAAAGCCTGTGGAATCAATGATGAAGTTAAGTCTCTTAAACACTCATTCACAGTCATTCATCTCTGGCAGAAGATGTGAGCTATTATTCTAGGTGTCAGGAGTAAACCAAAATACCAGGTCTGTATGCATCTTATGTGAGCAGAATGCGTGTGCTGGTGAGCAGCTCCTTGCATCTGCACAAATCCAGTGCCCTAAACCATGTAGCTCAGGATGGATACTGAGTAACACAAATTCTCCATCATTATTTGTATTTTAGTTGAAGCCAAGACACAGACAATCTATGGAATTTTAATTCCAGAGAGAGTGCTTTGATGGGTTTGGGCTTAATATTTTTCTGTTAACAATTTTGAAAGAATAAAAATAAATTATTTGTTTTGTTTCCATCAAAATCTCTACCACACCACCCCTGTCATTTTGGGAGCTTTGTTTTTTAGTTTCTTTCTGAATGTAAACTTAAGTATCTTTAAAAAAGTTGCCATATTATTGACAAACATTTCTAATACCTCCAAAAGTTACTTCTCCTAAAAAAAAAAAAAATCAATGGTCAGGTTTTGAGCAGTTTTTCTGGAATGAAGATCACTTGTTATCAGTAAAGATGGTACCACTTCAGCAGTGAAACTCCTTGGTCATATTCTAGCCTTCTGTCATCCAAACCATATCACCATTCTTTTTTGTTTTACACAGGGATAAGATATTTTGCTGCTTCAGTCAACTATTTTTATGGGCTTCAAATAAAGTATTGAGAAAAGAAAGTAAATTATTGTTATGGACTCAAAATATGCATTTAGACATTAAGACCTGAAATACCGATTGAACCATTTACTTGACTCCTCTTCAAAACACTGTATTCTTTTTCTTTCAAGCATACTATGAACTGTTTTGCTACAGATAAATTATTGTTTATATTCTCTTGCAAGCATTGTTCATATGAAAACAAAAAGTCTGCTGGTTTTTTTGATAGTTGGAATATCAGGAATCACTAGAAATAGCAGCCCTGTGTATGTCTCCAGTATTGAGGCTTTAATGACTGGTTGGGACTGGATGAAGGATCTAGGTGATCCTTTCCCACCCTCTGTTCCAGCACTGCTATTTTCTGTGCTGACCCACATGGGAAGTAGAAGTCTCCAAAGAAAGTAGGAAGACAGAATTTTATATATCTCCAATATGCTTCTGGAGATGCATTAAAATATTTCTGTTATGTGAATAATTCTACATGAGAAAGCTCAACACAGAATAGGAGCTCTCTATCTGGTAAACTTCCATGTTTCACTGCTATCACCACCTCTAAGAGCTTCATTGCATGAACAGCAGTGTACCGTTGACCAACAAGAGGAAACTTAAATCTATAGGAGACAAAACCCTTGACAGATCAATCACAGTTAAAGCCAGACAAACAGTTACATTGCTTTCACTTCTAAACATAACGGTTTGCTTTTCTGACATCCATTCTCATTCACATTTTCTGCATCCCAAAGCCAAATCATCTCCTTTCCAAGGGGAAACAGAACGGTCATACTTTGTCTTAAAAAGATACTCAGGCACCTGACTGATAAGGGCCATGAAAGTACTCAGAGAAAAATATGGTAACTCAGGAATGACAATTTGGTTGTATGGGTGATGCTTAAAAATTCATATTTCTGCAGCACAACTTTTATCTTTTTAATAAAGAAATCAACCTCTTATAGCTGTTCAAAGTGATCTTAGAATCAAAATGGCAGGATGTTTTGCTTATGAAATTCTGTAGAGGGAAAACCAACAAAAATACATGAGGGATAATTATGCTTTTCACGGTCACCTACAAAACATGTGTTATAACTCATGTTAAGATTTGCTTCCAGATAGCTTCATACACATTTCAAAGCAGATCCTTGTGTGGTGTAAACTGGTAAAGCTCCACTGACTTCGGTGGCGTTACAGCAGCCTACAATATGGATATGTAACTGAGTATTCATGAGCTTGCCTTTTCACATATATACAGATACCAAGAGCCTGATTTATGTAATCAGATTTATGTAAAAGTATTTTCTTGTAGAGCAGAGGGTTAGTCACACATCATGCAATGATAGGATGCCCAGTGTTTTAGATTTCAGAATGTATCTTCTGTGTGTTTTTATCAAATAAAGGAGTAGTGTGATAAACAGTATTTTAATAAAACAAATTTCTTGTGGTGCAAAATCAAGGGAAAATAACCTATGGTAGCTCTTTGAGAAGTTACCCACCTTTTATTGAGGATTGCCTCTCTGTAGCTACAGGTACGAAGCATTTATCATTTGTTATCTCAGACACTCTGCCTGCAATCCATGCTTTAGAAATGTATTTCATCACAGAACTGTCCGGCTAAATGGATGGCATTTCTCAATGCTAAATTTACGGCTCAATTACAATCAATCTTACCCTATCAGCTTCCAAAGTGTGTATACAATTAATACAAATAAAATGGAAACCCATCATTTCTGGTGTCATAGTGTTCAAAACAGAAAAAAAAATTAAATCAATACTCTCTTTACAGGTAATGGAATTTCGCATATGTCTGTAGGCTGTGCTACTTTCACCGGAGCTGATAAAATGCAGGCAGCACTTTTCCTTCCCGCAAATGTGTAATTTATTCCTGTTTTGTAGGCTACATCCACACAAAAGCTCGTGCAAATTAAAGATTTAGGAGTGGTGTTATTGGGAGGTTGGTTGTTTTCCTCTCTGACACACGCTTATGAAGCCCATCCAGGCTAGGGCTATTCAAAACCTACAGAACTCTGCTTGTTGTTGCTGTGTTTTATATGAGCAAAGAAACGATGAGGACACGGCAGGGCCCAAGCAAACAGCAGAGTCCCTGCTCTGTCTCCGTGCTGGAGGACGGAGGAGTCCGGCCGTTGTCTCTGAGGATGACCCAGGTCCCAAATGGACCATAGCCCGCCCATCGCAAGAACAGCTAGTTTTCTGAGGATGCTCTTATGCAGGACTCAAAAACATTTTAAAATTATTTCTTTTCTTGTGGGAAAAAACCCCAAACAACCCAAAGCGTTGCACCACGGATGTTATCAGAATATGGATTAGGTATAATTATATTCTACAAGTTTTTTCATTAAGGTTTAGGGAGAAGCCATCACAAATTTTATAACCTAAATGCTCCAGTTAATGACTCAGTGGCCTGACTTTTAGCCCTTCTATTTTTATACAGATCTGTGTCAGGGAAACAATGTGCAGCTGTAAATAAATCCTGTCAACACATTTAGCGGCTTTAAAAAAAAAAATCTGAATATGTAACTGCAGGATTATACAGGATCTACAATCTACAGAGGGTATTATTATGTCTGTTCATTCTCTGGACCCGCAAATATCTGAGCTGCATAGCAACATTTTCTTTTTTCTTTGCTTTTTTTCTTTTTTTCTATAAGAACAATGGTGTGTCAGTTTATCTTGGCAGCTTTCCACGTCATTCAGTAATAGATGTCACCTCAATACCTTGCCACAGACTCATCTCCAAATGTGGTTTCTCCTAATCTATACAGTTCTACAGAATGGGCATCAATACGAGGTCCCATTTATAATTACATTGATAAACCTTTTTACCAGTCAGCCAATTGATTCTCCATATTTGTGCCTGCTGCTTTGTTTAACATGGTTTTCTCAATGAAATGGTCGTATCATTCACTAAAACACTGACACCCATAGGTCATAGGTGAGGTCATCGAATACACATCCCAACATGCAGCATGTACGCCAGAGTAGAATAATTTTAAAAAATCCTTCCTCTGAGGATTAAGAGGGTTATTCTGACAAATTTTACAAGCCAGGGCATGCTTGCATGGCGCAGAGAGTGTGACGCAGAGGTGGGGAGGTAACGGAGCAGCTCTCGGCGGTGTTGGCTCGGTGCAATGCTCCCAGTTGAGCTTACTGGGAGAGAGCTGGGAGCCACAGGCTGCAGCGCTCCAGGCTGTGCCCAAGGACTGCCTTCAGGGTGACCCTCGCACCTGAGCTGGGCATAGCCGGTAGGTTTGGGGTTTGGGAGGGTTAGAGGGGTTGCTGCGTGGTGGGAGGACCAGGACGGATCGTGCCGGAGCAGGGACACCAGCAAAGCTACTGGAGATGTGGGTGACCCATGCTGGGAGAGATGTGGGTGACCCCAAAACAAACAGCAGCAGAGGGAAGTCAGCAAGAAGCAGGTATCAGCAGAAAAAAACCCCAAACATTGCACGTGGAGCAACAGACAGAAACCATTATGCTCACAGCCCAAACCTCCTGTGCCTCGCAGGTGGAGTTGGGATGGACTGAGTGTAATTTGCAGCAAAAAAAAGGGAATTTGAGAAAAGACAGGGGGAAGGAGAGGTGTTTAATAAAGTGTTTGTTTAAGTGTTTATGTTGTCTTTTTTTTCTCTCAATACGCAAATGATCAGAAGTTTGCGGTGTCAATAAATTAAATTATAAAAAAAAAATAAATTAGGTAAAGATTGCCTAAGTTAAGACTGTTTTGACGATAGCAGCACCCTGATAGGGGCTCACTTTTCTCTCTTCTTAGCTCAGATTGCATGATTGTATTGGGTTTGCGTGGCAAGGTTTTGGTAGAGGGGGGATTACAGGGGCAGCTTCTGTGAGAAGCTGCTGGAAGCTTCCCCCATGTCCGACAGAGCCAATGCCAGCCGGCTCCGAGACGGACCCACCACCGGCCAAGGCTGAGCCCATCAGCGACGGAATAACAGATTTAAGAAGGAGAGGGGAAAAAACCCAGCAATTTCAGCCAGAGAGAGGAGTGAGAATACATGAGACCCCCAGCCCTGCAGCCCCCCAGGTCAGTGCAGAAGGAGGAGGAGGAGATGCTCCAGGCGCCGGAGCAGAGATTCCCCTGCAGCCCGTGGTGATGAAGACCACAGTGAGGCAGGCTGTCCCCCTGCAGCCCAGGGAGGTCCACGGGGGAGCAGATCTCCACCTGTAGCCCGGGGAGGACCCCACGCCGGAGCAGGGGGATGCCCGAAGGAGTCTGGGACCCCGTGGGAAGGACCCACGCTGGAGCAGGCTGTGCCTGAAGGACTGCAGCCCATGGAAGGGACCCACGCTGGAGTAGGGGAAGAGTGAGGAGTCCTCCCCCTGAGGAGGAAGGAGCAGCAGAGACAGCGTGTGATGAACTGACACCAACCCCCATTCCCCTGTGCCACTGGGGGGGAGGAGGGAGAGAATTCAAGAGTGAAGCTGTGCCCGAGAAGAAGGGAGGGGTGGCGGGAAGGTGTTTCAAGATTTGGTTATATGTCCCATTACCCTACTCTGATTTGACTGTTAATAAATTAAACTAATTTCCCCAAGTGGAGTCTGTTTTGCCCATGATGGCAATTGGCTGAGTGATGTCCCTGTCCTTATTTCCACCCACGAGCCTTTTGTTATATTTTCTCTCCCCTGTCCAGCTGAGGAGGGGAGTGATGGAGCAGCTTTGGTGGGTACGATCAAAATATTCTTTTACTTCTCTAACATATTCACAACATCTTCCTCTTGTACCCCTCTGTTTAGTCACAGTCTCTTCCATCTGGCTTCTACCATGATGCTTTATGCACTGGTTTCTTACCATACCATTTCTTCCTTTCCCCACTCCCGGTGGATGCTTTCTTCTCCCCACCAGCTTACTGCTGAGGCCCAGGTGTCTACTCATCTGTGGCTTTTCAGCATCAGCCGAGTTTCCCAGCTTCTCTTTCCAGGATATTGCCTCTCACTGTGGGCCTGACCCCATTCAGTCTTTATGTTTCTACCATGACCAGCCTGAGGCTTCTAACATATTCCCAGTCACGTACTGGTCTGGCAGTAGGAAGACACCTTGGCACAGGGAAACAGAAATGTAGATAACCGGTTGTTGAACAGATTGAGGGGAGCCCCTCAAATGCAAACTTGACATAGCTCACGGTAAGAGGGTTAAAACTGGTCAGTTCATCAACCTCCGAGTGCAATGGCAGGTGAGAATGTCTCTGGAGTAGCCAGGTAAAAGTTGATTTCAGTATGATTCATACAAACAAACACAGAAACAAATACAGAATCATCACTGGTAAAAGTTTTTGTACGACAAGCGGCTAAGAGAAATGGTAAAGAATGAAAATGATGGGTGACTAGTGCAGAGTTGTCTGAATTGATTGGTAAATACAATGCTGTATTTCCATGTAGTTAAATATAAAAAAAGATAGATGGACAAAGAGGAACAGTTGGGCAGGTTCTGGGAAGCAGAGGTGCTGCAAAAATCTTTGGATTATCTAAGATAATCAGCTGACTATAATTTTTTTTGTAGTTTGATGACCCTGAACACCCTACTAAGGAAGTAGTTCATGTAAAACACGTTAAACACAGAAAGAGAACAGCTGAAAGGATTAATGCTGTTCTTCCGTGTGTAAACAGAAGAATATTAATCAAGAATAGAAAGGTCATATTACCTCTGTAAGTGCACTGAAGGGATCGCTGACATAACACCATTGTCTGGTCTGAAACTCAATGAATCTCTGAATCCATAAATCTGAGTGATTTTCCTTCTCTCTCTTGTTAAACAGAATCTACATATATTGCATATCGCTATTCCTCTAGGCTCTAGCTATCCTTCCCTTGCACTACAGCAGCCCTCATGTCCTTGCCTGGCAGTGAGCGTGCTGGAGCTATGCCTGATCCCTGTGCATTGAAGTGAGAGAACAATCAGACTCATTGTGCTTAGATCGGTAGTTAAGACAGCCATTTGTTTCTTGTGTTTATTTATTTAGAATAACTGAAATTATCTGAGAATAGATTTTAAGCTGATTGCCACAAACCAATCTGATCTGTATCACAATTGGGATCAAGGCTTATCATTTTCAGTATTGGCAGGAGAAAGACCTAGCAGAGGGCTAATTTGTTTGATGTGGTGCCAATGAGGATCATTTCTTTCCACTTCTTGTTGCCAAGATTTACAGAATCGTATTGTGCATCCAGCTGTCTTCACAGGGATCATTGTTTATTACAGTGTTAAGGAATACTTGGAGACAAAATTTCAGATCCTGACAGCTGATTTGTACATAAAGCGGTGTGTATTATGTTTGTGTGTTCAAAATCCCACCTGATGGCTTGGTAATTGCATGTTAGGACAAAGAAGGCCCTGTTCGTAAGTGTAGTTCTCAGTTTTGCCTGTGCGGATAGGAGTGTGCAGGCTTATTACCTGCAGACTTCAGGTTGGTCCTCAGCTTCTGGAAACCTACTTGACAAATGAGTACATTTTCCCAGGCAAAACTCTCTCTTCTCAGAGAGTAATATTTTTGTATTTCTTGCTCTCACCTTGGGGACAGTACGTTGTTAAAATGAATTCCGTTCAAGAAATACTGCACTGTAATTTTACCCATACTTTGGGGAAAAAATAATAAAAAGCTTGTGCGGTGTCTCAAGGTTCTACTAATATCATGCTGATAGGCACCTACGCCACTCAAGGGATATAAGCGGTCCGCATTCATCTTCATCCAAGAGTGGAGTCCATTCATTTACCCATCCAAAAATACATGTAAAAAATGGAAAAGAAAGAATTCCAAATGGAAACTAACAACGCGTTTTGAGTCAGACACAAAGCATCTAAAATGGTACTCCACCTCCCACTTCTCTAAGTGCAGAGTTAGCACTAGCATAAAATCAAGATCTTTTTGATATCAGCAGTACTTTGCACTGCGTTGGACTGGGATGGGAACTGGGAATTTGGCAGCTGCAACTAGGAAGCATCTCAAGATGTAAAGAACCGCAGAGGCTTACACTGACAGGAGAAGGGTGAGAAGGAAAGAAAGACAAAGGGAGCAGAGACAGAAGTCCCTGTAGTTCTACAGGGGAATGTAATCTCAATGGGGATGATGCAGATAACCATGGTAAATTCCTGAAGATTTAGAAGTTTGAACAGCGCTGCAAAGACTCAGCTTTCCCTGTATCTTTGTGCAAACCTCCCTGAAGGTGTCTAGTCTTTGGAGGTGACCAGGAGTCCACCTTTGTGCTTCAGCCATCATTCAAATTCCAAATCACAAAATAATTTCACAACCTTACTAAGTGTAAATGTGTGTTTTTAAACATGAATTAGCTTGAGCAACTCCTAGCACTAGTCATGTATCAAGGAATTAATGACAAGTCCATTTTCATTCTTGACATCCTACGAAGAGTGGCGTTGAGAAACGTTTTTTCAAATGTCGTCTCCTAATTTCTCAGTCTCTTAAAATACTGCTCCATGGAAATGGTGTCATGTACTTTAACATTCCATAAGTAATCCAGCTGTTAAAAAAAAAAAAAAAAAACCAACACAAAAAAACTCCAAAAGAAAATCCCTGCCTCAGCCTGTAATTGAGTGTTTCCTGCAACAGGTAAAACCCCATGCATGTCATCATAATTCTCTTTGGGACAGGGAGAGTGGTAGTTAATGATTTCAATGACCCAATTATAAATCCAGTGCAAGAGTAACCTTTATTTCTGTGGGTAAACAAGAGAACACTGTTAGTTCATTATAGTGATAGCTACTTGAGGTAAGAATAGTCTACGATGTTTTTCTAAGATTTATGGTGATTAAAACTGTGACAGACACTAATAAGGGGGTAAAAAATGATGCTAAAATAGGAGAGATGGACAAGAAAAATCTAAGTGTCTTCTAACACCAGGAGCGAGCAGTATTTCTTCAGGCATGCCCTGTATGCCTTCTCCCTGATAGATTCACCATAAAGAATATGGGTGAACTAATTAGGGTGTATTTGTTGTCTTCCTTTAATTGGTTAGTAGTTGCTAGCATGCTAAATGAAACACATGGCCCTTGTTTCTTTTCCTTTTCTTTCTTTTCCTTTTTTTTTTTTTTGGCTCTCTGAAGGGCTAATTAACCCATTATCATCAAGCTGGCAGATATCTGAATGCTCCAACACTTTGCTATGGACATGGCCAAAGCAACAGATTTGAACAGTACCAGGACAGCTCGAGCAAACATTTGCCAGTGAATGCGTTAAATTTATGCATAGCTGCATGAATATATGTTTATGGGCTATTTCTATACTAACTGTAGTGGTGAATACATCTGCATTTTGATGAAGACAAACATTTTCACGAGCAGCTAATCTCACCTGGGTAAACAAAAGAGATTACCCAAGTAAGCTACTATAGAACATTGGATTGCTCTGTACTGCATTTGTTGGTCTGAATAGTCTTGTGGTGGTATTTAGTTCTGCCTGTTAAGGAAATAAGTGGTTTAATGGATAATATTCTGTACTTTCAAAATGAAATGGAATAAAAAAAAAGGCATAATTTCTAACACAGGTTTCAACATCAAAGAGTTCTTTATTTATACAAAGATGCAAAATACCTGCCTTTTGCAGGTCTTGGTAATTGGATGTCTCCAGTCTCACAAGGCTTGTATTGTTTATCAGCTCTTCTCAAATAAACTTACCTTACATATGGACTTTTTGTATTACCTCTACCTTCCCACATGCTATTCTGCATCATTTCCTATTCTCTCCTCCAGCACTTCTTTCTCCCTGATCCACAACTTCTGGTTTCACCTGCATTCCTTCTTCCCTGTCCATATCTCACATAGCTCCATAGCTCTTTCTCTTCCCCCTACAACAAAGCACTTGCCATTTGCTTCACTGAACTCCTTCTATCCCCTTTTTGCAGATTTTCATAACTGTGTATTTTCCCTTTTACATCCTTTTCTCCAAGTTCCCGTCTCCTCTCATTTTACAGGGAACTGTGAGCATATAATTTGTTCATGGCCCAAGCAACCAAAACCAACACATGCTTCGTTCCCCACAGCAGTCCCAGTGGCATCTCAACATGGTCTTCCATCCGCTATGGGAACAGGATTTATTCTACTAAACTCAATTAGGAATACTTTTAATGGCCTGAAAACACATCACAGTCCTTTTGGGTTAGTATGTTTGCCAGGAGCATTTCTGAGTGAAAAGTCTCTTAATATAACTATGTCCTGGCAGAAGGAATGTCCTTCAATTCTGGTTGGTAAAAATACCATCAGACAAGAGCTCTCCACAAATTAAAATCTCCAGTAGGACCTTGGGTGAGATTCTAAGGAGAAGTCAACAGCTCTCACTTGGAAAGCTTGAGTTTAAACTATAACTGGCAGTCTCTTCTCTCTGAAAAACAGTTTTAAAATGAGACAGAGAGAATGCTCCGTCAAGTATTTAAATCTTCACCTGGTAAGATTCAGCCCACCTCGTTTTGGGCATAAAAGCAGTTAGCAGAGGTACACTTGCTGGTAGGTCCCCCCATCTAGTAATTATATTTTCCCCTCCATTTTATGAGTACTTTATTACTTCAGATGTAGGTCAAACCCCAGTAGAGAATGCAGGAAAGCTGTCTGTTGGAAATTGAAGCATTTGCACACAGTAGAATTAGTTTACCGATGTTCAGTGCCTTAGGAGTGATCTAGTGGTGCCAGCCAAGGCTACAAGAGCTGCCTTCAGTTGAAAGGGGCCATTGGAAATGAGGGTTTGATAGGGGTTAAATCTCCAGTTTGAATGAGCTCTCAATATTGAGAACAATTGCATCGAGTGAAAAGATAACTCTTCTCTTTGACCCTGCCATTCTCTGGGGAATGCTGATTAACACTGCTGTGCTGTCATCTGTCTACGCAAGCTAATTGCTTGTATGTCAGAAACCCCTTGGAAAACTGTGTTAAAGAGCTGTTTAGGGCCTGACTTGATCTCTACAGACAGGTAAACCTCTGTATGGTGCTGTGTTACGCCACCTGAGTGAAGAATAAGGCGGTAATCGCAAGATAAGCTATCAATTTTGAAAGACTTCTGAAATTCTGAAGCAAAATGGGATGACTTAAGAAAGGAAATGTAGGCTTAACTCTGAATTTTTCTGGCTTTTGTGGATATAAATCAAACCCTCTATTATTTTAACTGTTCGGGTTATGCTATTTTCCTCATCTTTCAGATCTCTCTTCTTTTAGTTTTTCTACTGTACTTACAATCATTCAAAAACAGATTGTTGTTATATATGAGCATTGATAACACTGGGATCTATTGATTCTGCAAGACAATGCTAGCAAAACTGTTTAGACCCAACCATGTTGCTGAAGAATTCATTCAGAATTTATGCCTACAGTGATTTTGTAAAATGCTCTCAGCTTTACAGATCAAGCATCTTCAGATTTTACCAGAAGCCAAATTTTTTAGAGGTGCAGAGTACCCGTACTCCAAAGGAGTCTATGGGTGCTGCAGGTCCATACCAGCTCTGCAAATCATTAGTATATTTGAAATGTACTAAATTTGAAATAAACACCTACATCTTTGAAAACCAAAATCTGAGTTACAGTCACCGATGGCATGAAACAAGCAAAGAGGGATAAATTGTTAGCTATTATTTCCAATTCATTACACTCTGGGATTAGGGGCATCAAATGAAGTCAGGAAATCAGTTCAATTGAAGAAAATGAGGCTGTTCTTCAAACATGGGTGGTTTAATCTGAGAAACTTCTTGAAACAGTTTGTTGTAGACTCCAAAGGTTTGCATGGTTTTAAGGGGGAAAATACCTGGAGCAGAAATCCATCTCTGACCTAACACAGCTACTTTTATGTTACTATGTCCACCTCTGTTTTTAAGGAATTTTTAAATTATTTTGTTACTTCGTTGCTAACCGTTTCCTCTCCCCTCCACATCTCTCACCTACCTTCTCTGTCACTTCAATCATGTCTATACAATACTTTTGGGGGGTTTGTTTGCTTATTTGTTTTGTTTTAACTCTGAGATTTACCTTAGAGCTACTAGTAT
The DNA here is from genome assembly GCF_964188355.1 of Buteo buteo. Classification (NCBI taxonomy): domain Eukaryota; kingdom Metazoa; phylum Chordata; class Aves; order Accipitriformes; family Accipitridae; genus Buteo; species Buteo buteo. Next base: position 4,406,387 of record NC_134195.1, on the reverse strand, counting down.
GTGCTGCAAATAAAATAGTTTTTAAAATTACAGAACAAATCCTGCTGGCACTTCTTTCCTGGACCTGCCCATCTCATCAGGCCAAGGAAACTTGCTCACATCAGAAATCATATTTTTTTTCAGTGGGAGTGATGTGTGGCTAGAGAGAAATGTACTCTGCTTTTTGAGAGACTCCAAAACCAATCTCTAAATTGAAGTTCAAAGCGAGTAACCATGAAAGTCTGAATGTGGAAATCCTTTCTTAATTTCTGATCAGTCAAGGAAATTGAAATTTAGGGAGAGCATTTCATCCAGGACAAAAGTATTGAGTTCCTCAGTGATGCCATCAGGATTTGGTCCACAGATTTTACACTGAAATGTTTACGCACCCTCACTACTGCAGTGCACACCGTGTTCCTATAATTATTCTTTGCTCATATTCAACACTTAAGGTACTGCTTAGATGACTGCTCTCATGTAGCAAAGCTGGCAAGCTTTCCACACTGAACACAACAATGTAAAGTTTTCTTCATGGCTGCAATCATAAAATGATATTTCTCAGCTGTGAAAGAAAAAATTACATGCAGTCCAGGGGCTCATTTGGTCTTTTTGCAGGAACACAAACCTAAGTAAAAATATTGGGATGCAGGGCAGCAAGTGGTTTGTGCTGCTATTCATGAGGTCCAGCAAAGCTGGATATTTTCTTTTATCATAACCATGTTATCTGGTTACATTGACTATGGAGTCAGAATAATTTGGGGCATTGTCATTGTAGATGTTTCTGTTCATCCTTGTTTACCAGTTGCAGAGAGTTCACATAAAATCTCTGGAGCCCTCTTCCAACAGCATTTTGTAGTGTATTAATAATGTACAACCTTCTTGACAGTGTTGTTGGCAGTTCCAGAAAGACAGAAATAAAAATAATCTCAGAACAAATTGAAAACAAATTTGTGTTAAAAAAAAAAAAAAGTTTGCTGAGTTGAAAAACAGTTTCTCATTTATTTTTTAAACAATTAAAGTAGTGTATTCAACTTGACTTGAAACAGCTCTTTCCAGTTGAAATAATTTTGAAACATATACACATATACACTCCCCCCCCCAAAAAAAAAAAAAAGAGGTGAGAGGAACAGAAATTAAAAATTAAAAGCTTGATTGAAAACTTGAATAATTTCATTTGGAAACTGTCAAAACAAAACATCTTTTTTTTCCCTCTTGTTTTCTTTCCATGGGAAGACCAATTAAATGGAAAGGAAATGAATTCATTAAATCTTTCAGGAAGAACAAATCTGCATTTTTAGTCCTCAAAAATTTTTTACTGACAAATGTTGCCCAGCTCTACCATATAAAATCTCTCCTCTTGCTTCAAATGCTATGCTTTTCCATGCAACACCTAGAATAGGGGGTGGTTCTTCATTTGTTAGGTGCGAAGAAATAGTGCAGAGATGCTTAAAAGTTGTGTCCCCTTTTCTACCCTTGGCCATAATGGCTTTGCCTTTTCAAGTTTTCCATCAGTTGATCTTGTAGTACTTATTTTTCAGCCTTGGCACCTTCTGCCACACCTATTTCTTACATTTTTTCTCATTCATGAACCCAATGAGAGACTTCTGCCCTGCTTGTCTTTCCCACTTTCTCTGAGGACCTAATCTAAAGCCCACTGAAGGTGATAGAAGATTTCAGAGGGCTTTGGATATCAGTCTACTGGCATCCAGTTTTCACCTTAACCTTACTAAAAGCAATTTCCATGTCTGAAATGGCATGACTTTATTTGTTTTTATACAGTGCATGCTTAAACAAAACTTTTTTTTTTTTTCCTCAGGAAACATTTCTTGTGAAGATCAGTAGGGTAAATGGAAACATTAGGAATATTAATCCTATTGCATTAAAGGCACTTTCTAGCTCTACTGTTCCAGATGCAGCTGCTCCATTTCTGTTCTTATCACACTTTTAGCAGGCTCCCAGTGGGTCTCATTCATATATTACAGTGTGGAATATTTTTGTGGTTACACTAGTAACTGTGGCAATTTATAGCAGTGTACAATTATGTTCCAGCACAAGAAACACAGAAAAAGAAAACCAAAAGTGATAACAATATGATACAGTATCAAACTTGCCCCTAAGCCCTTGCAGTATCTTCAAGTTAGTAAATCCATTTAAGTTTCTTGGTTCCACTTTGCTAATAGTGTCAGAAGGGGATGGCTGAGAAACAACTCTGGATTCAGAGCAAGCCTAAATACTGGTGTCCCCTTGGAAAGTATATAAACATGTCTTCCCTAAGTTTACAAGGCTTGTGCTTTGAGTGTTGCAATATAGACCTGTGAAATCCGCAGAAAAATCTGTCTCGATGCCTCCTTGGAGTCAGGAGCCTGGGGAAAACAGCTAGTGCTGTGGGGATTTTGGGCAACCTCTATTCCTGCGTGTAAAGGAATAGAAATGAACCAACCCAGGTGTGAAACTGGCTGTCAGGGGAATCCTTGGTTCACGTATCAGCACATCTTATCTAATATTGGGATACTGGGGTTTGAAGGGATCAGTTGTTACCCTCTTGCAAGAAAGAAGAAAAAAGGAAGAAAAGAAGAAAAAAGAGAAAAAAAGAAAAAGGGAGAAAAAAGAAAAAGGAAGAAAAAAGGGAGAAAAAGAAAAAGGAAGAAAAAGGGAGAAAAAAGAAAAAAGGAAGAAAAAAGAAAAAGAAAGAAAAAAGAAAAAGGAAGGGGAAAAAAAGGAAGAAAAAATGATTCTGATTTGATGCAGCTGGTATAAACATGATCATGATGGGAACACAGGCACAGGACACATAGGCTGCCACCTGCCAGAGAAATGTCCCAAACTTGGTGGGGGAGGCAGATGCAAGTATCCAAACGCAGCAGGGAGGAACGCACCGGGGCGTTCAGTTTGCTGCAGGAGAGGTGAGGATGGTGAGAACCCCTGGCTGGGTCAGGGCACCCTGGGGAGGCTGACTCCAGCCTGGGCTGAGCAGAAAGAAGAGGTTTACAGCATATCGCAGCTCAGAAGAACAAAGGTTAACACCTCCTGGTATTATGGACAAGTTTCCCAAACTTGTCTCAGATTCAGGGATGTGTCTTGCTCATATATTTTGAGAGAAGTTCTGCCCAGTTTCTTAATTAGGACTGCAAATTAAAAATTTCAGAGGACGATGGTTATATATACAAGGACCAAGTTCAAGTCGTTGCATTATTCTCTCTGACTGTATTTTACAGTGTTTACAATGTTTCCTGGTGTAATTTTAATTTTGTATTCCTGATGTTTAGACTATTAAACAATAAAATGCTATTAGTGTTTATCCTCTTTAAGCCACTGCTACATATTAAAAACTTTAACTCAAGCATAACAAGCATTTTTCATATCCGGGAATGCAGAAAGTGATTCACTGTGGTATTTTTCATGACAACACTGTATTTGTCATGGCACAGCCAATTACTGCGATAGGTTTAGTTCAGACTTTTTTGCATGAGAAGGAAGCAAGGATACTAACACTTATGAAAATATACTTCTATTATTTTTAATTTATGTATTATTCATAGTGATAAAGAAAATCTCAGCAGAATTTAACAGTTTCCACCTCTGAGAGAACAATGTTCATAGGGTTTGTAAGTAAAAAATACTCTTGTCTCTTTTTGTCTTTGAGGTTTTCTATATTTTCTAATAAATTATTCAGTGTTTCACGTTATGATTCTTGAGCTTGCTCTCAGATCTATTAAATCCCTGTATATGTAAGTTTTATGAACACTGTTTGTAAAGATCATATAGAGTCTAAGTGCATTAGTGACAGGGGTCATGAAATATTGAGAGATTTAACCACATCTGTGAGATAAATAAGTATTTCTCCCAGAGGGCTAAGAGCTGGCCTGTTCACATACAACACAAAGCCCTGTGCAATATTGACACATTATATCCTGCTATTTGGAATTAATCCATGAAATAACACTAGCTCCCGTATCAGAGTATTAGGGTACTACAACCATCCCAGAATCTCAGGGTGATCGAGGGAGGTGTTTTGTCATCATGGCAATCATAGAAAGAGGGGAAGGAAATTAAAGTGAAAAATGAAATATTCTTAAATCCACAAAAGCTTTTTTTTTTAAGTTGAAGTCAATTGACTGCTAAAATCTCCTTTTGTGTTCTTTTTTTTTTTTTCCCCAGTCAAGTTCACAGCAGAATATCAATGAGGTTTGTTGAAATGGAAACTTTTCACTGTGCATAATTAGAGTAAATGAAACATGCCTCCATTCTCAATGTGCTTCTTTTATTTCTGTAAAATTTAATTTCTCCAAGAATGGAGGCAGGAAGAAAATGGGGTGAAGGTCAACTGCCATGAGAAGGGTTTGAAAATTTCAAGGCCAGCTCAAGAACAACAATTGGGATCAGAAATCTTCCTCTGCGATAGGGGCAAACACTTCTTCTCAGCCTGATTTGTGTGCCTCGGTTTTGCCTGTGAAAAGAGCTACACTCGCTCTGCATCAGTCTGTACCGGAGATGGGAACGGTAAAGTACAGGATTTTGGTGAGCCTGGCCCTGGGAAGTGGGGACCAGTCAGGTTAAAGCACTGGGGCTGGAATGAACAGTAACTCTTTCCTTTTCAGCAGCCACCCCATCAAAGCGCCCGGTGCTGTGCTCTTGTGGGTCAGCCGTGCTCCTGGGAACACAGCCCTTGTCTCAAACCAGATTTTTCCCGGCTTAAATAACCGCGTGGCTCAGCGGTATGGGACGGGGGGTGGAGCAGGAGAAGCGGTTAAGTGCAAAGATAAATTTCTGTTTAATTAAACCACTCCTGTGGGACTTTTCAGTGGGGTTGAGCAGGCCACGAAAGCCCTCGGGATGTGCTCAGGCACGTTGTACTCCTGTGTGCTCTCGTGGATGCCATCGGGGTCGATGGAGAAACCAGCGTAACAGAAGTCTGGGAAACTTTTCCCTTGTCAGATACATCACACTGGGCTTCCAACCACGAAAGGTAAAAAAAAGCCAAAGGGCAATGCATATTTCACTCGGTGGGGCCAGTTTTCTTGTTTTTATTGTCGCTGGATTTCTAAATGACAGAAGTTGAGACACAAAACAATAGAAGATGCTCTGTTAGGATGGCTCTTCACACTCTGTAGCTCTCTGAATTGAGACGCCCGCTGCTATAAAACTTGAAGTTTACCGAGCCCGAAGCAACTCTCCGCTACTATTATTCACTTATTACTGCAGAATTGCTTAGAAGTCTCGCAGGGCATCCAGCGCCCTGTCATACCCGGTGCAATAAGACAGAGCTTGTCCTGACGGAGCTGCCAGCCTGAGCAGAAAGTCCCATCCAGGCAGGACGGACAGCTCGGTGCAGACAGACGGACACTAAGCCGCAGCTGCCAGGTTGTCTGCTGGGCAGATCATCCCGACTTTAGGAGTTGTCTGAGATCAGTGGAGTTAATTGCTTATTGGAGATGCCCGTGTCGCTCCCTTTTAAGGAGTTTAAAGGTGATGACTAACTTTTACGTGGCTGAAGGCAGCTGGGATGAGTCTTTCCCCAAGTGACGTACTCGGTATCACACAGGAAACCTCTCAAGGGCTGAGCATGGGGGGTTTTTTGAGCCTTGGTTTACCACCCATTCCACAAAAGTACCTTTCTTCTCCAGCTCATGAGGGGCTAATTTGTCACCAGTCTTTGCCTTAAACCAGACATAAATGCTCACACCTCACTTTAGGGGGAAGAGAGCTGGTCCACAGCATCCCTCTTCCTTTCCCCCAGCAGTTCCACTCCCTTGTACAAAGCACAAACTTATTTTCTAGAAACACCATCCTCTTTCTTTCATCCTCTGAAAAATGCTACTCTTGCACTTTTATTTTTTGAATCCTATGAATAAAGATATCAATGGGTGAGATACACACAGCAGTCAGACCAGGAAATGTGAAACATATTGTTATTAATTTGGGTCCACATAAATCTTTGTTTGTCACAGAAAAAACAGATCGACTATTTTTAGAAAACATTCATCCCTTTATTTTGTCTGCCAAGCAGTTCCAATCTGAATCTCGGTGAAAAAGCAATCTGTTACACTCAGACATTTGTGTGATGAGGGGGTCTATCAGGTACCATGGCAAACAAGTGTGTTTTTCCTGCAGCATGTTCAAATGTCTCCAGTACTACTTCTATTCACTTCCCTCCCCAAAGTACAAACGGCGGTAGCTATGCTGTAAACAAAGACTGAGCCTAGACCTGACTTAGCTGCGCTTGAGGAGAAACTCTGTCCATCTCTGTGCATTTTTTTTTCTTTATAATTCCTCTGTCAGGCTTTTTACCCTGCTGACCCTGAGCAAATTTGTCAGAGCAAGATGGTCATCTAGTTTTACAGGCTTGGGCAAAGTAAGCAACGCAAGACTAGAAACAGAAAAGCAGAACACTGGACTATAAATTGCAAAATCCCAGAAGCTAAACTCAAGGAGGGGCAGAGGCTGAAACACTAATGCAATATGAAAAGAGGCATGCCATTTAAATCAGCAATGTAACAGGTCAGCCTGCTATGGGAGCATGGGAATTTTTGCCAGCTACTCTCTTTTTTACCTTGTCGTGTCTTGAAAGGGTTTTGTTTCTCTGAAGATGAGGAGATGGCATGCTTTCTTGAATAGGATTCCCTGATAAGATGGTATTCCAGTTACTGCCCTGAAAGTAAAGTTTCTACTACAGGGTAAGCAAATTAAGGTGTAGAATCAGAAGCCATCTGGGCCATATGGGAGGTGTATAGGAACCATTTTCTCCTATGTAATAATATTTTCTTCCCAAGGCACATTCCAAAGCTTATGTCCACAGTGAGGCAACAACGCTGTAAATTTAGTAGGTCTCATATCTAATCTCCAGCTGAAGTGACAACCATAAACAATAAAAACTTATCCTTGACAACAGGCTGACACTACTGACACATCAGTCAGCTCTGATAAGCTGATCACAGGGTCTGCTGATCGGTTTCAATATCCTGCAAGGAGCTGATGTATCTGTACTAAAACATTCATATACGTTCACTTCTCTCCGCGCAGGGTGAATACTGTTAGGCAGCAGCTTCTCTTCCCCAGTCCCCCTCCTCCTCGAGAAATATCTGACATGCAGAGGTGCACAGGGCTTGGTCTGGTTGTCACTTCTACTTAACATCCCGGTGCTAGGGCCATCATGAGGGAAACTCATCTGGAAGGGTAATAGGGGCTACTGAAAGGGATTTCTGGGTCTTGCGTTGTCTTGAATTACTAAGGTAAAAATATGTGGATAATGCTCTTCCTGTGGTCTCTCTGAGCTCCATTTATCTAATTTCAGGTACCACGAGCAGTGGTGGCTAAGTAAGGACAACGTGCAGCATCTGCTTCACTCTCCGGAGAGGTGTAGGACCTAACAGGGTCTCCCTTCATGACAGAAAGAATTAGGGAAAGCTGGGGTTGCTTCAGCTAAGACTCCTCCTGGAGCTGCAATTGCCACTCTTCAGCGCCTTCGCTGGGGAGCACTCACGGTGGAGTTGCTTGGTAGCTCTCTATACCTAGCCCATAGCAGCTAAGAAAGATTCCTGCCCTGACACCACACACCGGAGTAAGTATTTAATATTAATTGCACAAGCATTTAGATTTAAAATGAGAGCTTTAAAGGACAATAAGCAGCCAGAGTATCCAAATCTGGGCAGCTTGTATAGCCAAGTCAACGCATGTCAGATTACTTTTGGTAAGAAGCAGAGAAGATGTAAGAAAGGGACAGGAACCATGTTTTGAAAGTTTTTGCGAGGATTCAGGAGTGAACAAGTGTAGTCCATTTGTTTAAAAAAGAACATGAATTACATGGAGGAACAAACTGGGTAATGTAGAAATCCTGCAGCTTTGCAAGTATCACATAAAACCACAGAAAACATTCTCATCAAAGATAACGTGCTCTCCTGTATGTTGTACAGAAGCCCGACATGAAGACCTTGAGTCGGATCCTCTGTTCAGCACAGCACAGGAGGAAAATCAGTTCTGATCCTCTGGGCTCATTTTATATCCCAGTTTGTTCTTTTTCTCACTTCCTCCATTCTCTCCACCTTATATTTTGATTTTCACCTCAGTTGTCACCCCTCCTTCATGCTTCAGGACTTCAAATAATCTCTGTTCAACAAGAGTTAAGAGGAAACCTCCTTGCTAGGCTGATTACACCACAGGTTTTCAATAGATGGTTTTCATGCACCATCCTCTGAAGCACCTAATCCTGGTTTCTAGCAGAAACAAGATGCTGGGCATCAAGGGCAGTGGCACAGATCTGGTATGACAATTTTTATATCGGTTGTGCCCTCTTGCTTTTGTATTGCCCATTCCCTTGAATTCCTGTCTCCTCTGCTTTCATCCAGTCTTCTGTAATTCCTCTTCTTTTTCGACCTCCCTCAACTCAGTTCAGCTTGATTTCTTACTTTCATTTTCTCTTCCTCTGCCCCATCTTTCAAATACGCACAATGCTTATAGTCTTGCTGCTATGACCAATAGCCTAATGATGATTAATAAGGCTCCAGCAGCATTGTTGGATGTAATTTTCATAGCCTTTCTCACGTTGTTGAGAGAAGTGAATGCACTTAGACTCGTAAGTTTTGCCCATGAACAGAGCAGAGCATTTCAGGAGTCAGTGTTTGTCCCAGGCATGTATTTCTCCACACATCCATTCCCTACAGGAATCAGTACTGATCTTTCAGGTCCTGAAGCATCGATGAGCCCTGCCATTTGTCTCACACCATGGGGTTGGGTCATCCTTTACTGAAAAACTTATTAGCATGGTTGCTTTCACTTTGTGAGCATCAAATATTCATTAACAGCATTCCAGTATTTCATATTACCAGCGTTTCTTTACACATGTTCTATACCAGTTACTGACAAACAACTGAGTCCTCCTAACAATAATTATTCTGGGACACAAACTGTTTGTCTTCTAAACTATATTTTCTCAGCCTTTATCAGTATTTGGGAAGTTAAAGATAACATTGCTTTCAATAAATGAAAGACACCCAATTTCTCTTGTATATTGATGTATATAAAGGATCCACAAGTTCTTATGCCTTCTGCTGCCCAAGCTACAATGAAGCTGGACCTGAAGGTCCAGATTGTGGAAGGAAAATAGCACAAAAAATAGCATCAGAAGAAAGCTTTTCAGTTTACATTTTGTTGTGCCCTAGATGTCTCTGTTAAATAGGAGTGACAAAGTGGCAGACAGCTCGGGCTCACTCTGGTCAGCCAGGAGTGATACGCTACAAAAAACTAGAAATTAATGGGAAATGCTTTATGGAGTAAGGAGATTGAGAAAATCACCCTGTGCATATAGGAACTGCAGAAGCAAGAGAAAGGCAGGTCATAGGCCCTAGATTAATACATGTCAGGTAGGTTACGTATGAGTCGATCAAGGTAGAGCGCGCAGAGGATGTTCAAGCAGGCAGAAAATGTATCTGAGGAGATGGAGTTGAAAATGGTCTATTGGTAGACCACAGCTGGGAGCAATGGGAATATCTGGGGAACGATCCTCAGTACGCAGGCTCCCAACGTGCAGCACTAGCACACAGGGATACAAGCCAAGACAGTTACTTGCAAGGATCCAAACGGTGCTCAGACATCACCGGACCTCTCAGGGGAGAACTCTGTACATCACATAGCTACAAGTTCCTACCTGAGGTGACTTCCTAGGCTCTACATGCAGTCAAATGGAGATTTCTCCTGCAAAAGGCTATATAGCCTAAAAAGGATACTCTGAACTTTTCCAAGGGCTGTCTAGGAAGAACAGGGAAACTTTCCTCCAAACGCAGGCATCTATATGACTACAAGTAGTTTAACATATCCTATTCTTTACTGGGTCTCATTTGGGGGAGCATAGGGGTACAACCATCTGGCTCTGGTTGCCCTACTTGCTGCTTCATAAGCCAGAAGACATTGTCCTGTAGCTGCACCAGTGTCTTCTGGGGGAAACCGGCACTGCTCTGCTGCTGTTCCACATTACACAGGACCTTTTGCCATTTTTTTCCCCAGAACTTGGCCCATCTTGTGCCATTTTCCTTCCAGTCTAAACAATGCTGTCCAGATCCGGCCAAGGTTTTTTTGTCAGATGGATATATGTGATGGCCTCTCTTCTGCTGGCAAATTTTATGGATCTCTCTCAGAAACACACAGAGAAAAACAATATATGAAAAACAATGTATGTATCTCACTAGGATATATCCATGGATTTAGGATTGGGATTTTTCTTCTTTACAAAAGAGAGCAGGTGTCTTTATTCTTCTGATATACATATAAGTGAAAGAAGCTCCAGATGGCTGATGATTAGATTTGGTTGCTAAAATTCACAATTTCCAGGTACAGTTACACTGCCTAAAGACCTGCGATAGGTTTATTTGTGGCAACGTGGAAAGTGAAAGACATGCATAATAACATAGAAAACTCCTATGTGGCTGCACTGTCAATTATTTCATGGCATTCTTTGGATGCTTTTATGCTTGCAAAACACAAGGATCATAAAACGTAAGTATTTTTTTGGCTGCAGTTTTTCAGAAAACCTGTTACTATAACATGCCCAGCAGTTTGCATCATGCAGCATAAATATGCACTGTATGCTTAAAGAACGTGGGGTCCTAAGATGTAAGAATGCTCTTCTTTGGATGAAAAAAAAGTCACCTTATGATGACCTTACTTACTAAAAACATTTTTGCCCTTCATAGTTCTTACATATCAGGTATTTTAACTATAAACTGCAACGCCAAAGTGTGGCACCTTTTTCTTTATTTTACATGGAAATTCTTCTCTCACAGTTCAAGGTCAAGAAAGGCATTCCAGCCAGTGACTGAAATATAATAGTATAAAAATGCACATTGATTTAGATTTTCAAAATTGATTAGCCGTTTAAGACCATGACAGCAACTTATGTGGTGTTTCCAGTTTACTAGAAGCTAAAATTGATTAGCACTTTTTGAAAAGTACCATGCTAATCAAGGTAAATTAAATCATGAAATGACATGATTACTAGACAATTTGCCCTTTCAGAGACTCTTTAAATAAAACTAGTTTGGGAAACATTTTCTGACAGCAGATCTGCTAAAACTATTACTTGCACTGGGAGAAGGTAATAATTTTTTTCTTTCGTGCTTTTTCTTTTGTATTTTCTCTTATCTTTTCCGTAAATAACAATCCTGGTCCATACTGCTCTACTGGATTTTTTTTTTCTTTTTTTTCACTTTTCCCTTCAAGACTTAATTATATTCATCCTGATAAATAATTCTATGTGCTATCACCCTGCCTGCTGCCCCTGTACGGTACAGCGGAATAATGTGTGGACTACAATTTGGAAACCTAAACCTGCCGCCCGATTAGAAATAGTTCCAGCAGGACAGATAGTCTAACAAAACTATCTTCAGACTCTCTTCCCTGTGTGTATTTTATGCTCTAGAGATATGTATATAGTTTTAATGGGAAAGACTCCTGAATGTTATTTTCACTTAAGGGTGAAATTCAGATACACGTGAAAAATGGATTAAGCCAAACTAAATGGATTTTTAAATTATTCCACGAGAGGCGGTGGAGACCAAATCAAATCATCTTCATTGTCTGTGAGAGTGCTTCAACTCTGTTAACGGTGAGCGAGGTCTACCTTAAGCACTGGCCCTGTGGCCCCTTCGCCAGCTTTTTCTCCCAACCAGCCCATATTTATTTGGCGAGGGGATCATCCCAGACGGACGTACCTCTGAGGACGCGCAGCTGCATAGATTAAGGTATCACCTCTCACGCGTGCACACACACTGGAGATGCTGAGCTGAAGTCTGCTTTGTCTTTTGCTTAGTTCTTCACCCCCAGAACAAAAAATTCTCCGTAAATAAAGGTATGTGATGGAGAATTGCACAAACACGCCGTATGCCAGGCCAGAGCTCTTTACATGACAACATAAATCCTTGTCTGCAGCCCATGAAACCTCCAAGAACAGAGACCGCAGTCCCTGCCAAACCCCTCCTGGTGATGCTGGCACCAATGCTTCATGCTGTTTAAGCCAGATGCTTCTTATTTAAGAAAGCAATTGGAAACATAGAGCACTAAGAAACTAACGTTATCTGTGTTCACATCTGGCCAAGATGTACGGAGCTCAAGGCTGGTTTACTTTAGGAGTGGGCTGGAATTCCTGATTTTCTGTGGGAGATGGTATAGCGAACTTTGGGGAGTATAGTTAACTGAGGGGAGAAGATGTGGCTGTGAGGTTGTTTGTCAAGTGAAACCTGTTCAGGGTGATGGGATACCAGAGTGGAAGTCTCCTGCTGGAAGGGACGAAGGAGAATATACAAGCAGGAGGAAGGAGAATACAGATGCAGAAGAAATTAATTTAAATCCTGAAGTATTTCTGTATTTCCATTTTCCCCTTTGTATATGATCAGATATGCTTTCCCACAATAGTTCAGATATCACTAAACATATGTAGATCTATGCAAATCTGCAGACACCTGGCTTTTGTTCTGATGATATTGCCAGTAATACAGATGGCTTGTTTAGAAAAGTTAAAAACTAATAGCAATAGATCTGTGTATCCAAAATTCCTACATTTCTGCTTTCCTTTCCTCTCCCCTCTTGTTTGTGAAAGGCTGCCTTGCCTGTCTGTCTTCAGATCATTTCCATTTCCAGTAAGGAGCCGTCTTCTGTGAGAATCCTACCTCTGCTTTCACATCCCCTCCACCTTCCACAATATTAACGTTGTTGATCTGCTTTTGGCAAGATACAAGATTTTTTTATACCTTTTCAATTTTGTTTTCTCCAGACCGTCCCCTCTTTCCCTTGAGAAGCCTTCCAGCCTAAAAAAATATGTAGTCTTTAAAAAAAAACAACCAAACAAACAGCCAAACATTGAGAATTACAGTTCAGGAAAGTAAAAAATATGTTCAGAGTGATAACTAAGGATGGGCAGCCACGCTGTGTGGCAGAGATTGCAAGCAGAATGTTTTGCTTATACTCATATGGATTGTAGCTATCCTTCCAGTTTCTCACACGCACCTCATAAATTATACAGCCTTGCAAACTGTGCCAGTTGGCATTTAAAATTTGCCCCTTTACCACTGGGAGAAACGGAACAATTAATGAAGCGGTGACAACTGGTGCTTCCTCCCTTTCTGGGGAGACAGGAGACAGGGACAAAACCCATCCAACGTGGATGACATATTCAGTTAGTAACACCGCCATGTGAAACTCCTTGGGTTTAGATCTGAAAGCAGAGCGACACGTTTTAATATTCCATTTCCAAATGTTTTTACAAAAAAAGAGGAGGACAAATAGGATGGTGAGGAAGCCACCCCCCTTTCCAGTTCCCCTGGGTGACAAAAGTATCCAGGGCTTTGCTGCTCTCTGGTTTTTGTTGCAGCCACGCTCTGGAGCCACATGCTCCGCGCTGCCGTAAATACACTGCTTCAGATGTCAGACCTGATTTACTCTGCCCCTTGGAAAAAGAACAAAGCAAGTCATTTTTTGAACCCAATAATGACAATAAACAGCAGTAGTTGTTCAAAAATAGCCCAGATCAGGAACTAAATAAAGAGGGTGCTGTTTCTGCAGTTAACCATTGCCCATCCTATTCCTGCTAGTTTTTGCTCATAGTGTAAGCACTTTCACTGGCATTAACAGTACCACAAAAAATAATCATATGAGCCAAGCCTTGAAGGACAAAACTTGTGCATCCTGAATTCCTACTGTAGCGATGATAAGAAATGTGACTGTCCTCAAACACACATGGTAAAAAACAAACATTAGCTGCTGACTTGGATGTCACATTTGCAAGCTGGGCTTGTTTGGAAGCGTTTGTGTGGCATGACACAGGGCTATGTAAAGGTATCCAGGCCAGCATGTACCCTGGAAGCAGCATGGTGCTGTTCAGGAGGTCCTCAGCCCGGTGAATAAATCCTCCTAATGCAGCCATGTTACTTTCAGCAACTCAGTGTTACACCCTATGGATAAACCTAGAAAGCCATATTTAAAATTTAGTAGTTTTATATATGTAGGTGCTGATATAGATGCCTTTCAAAAGTCTGCGTTTGGATTCCTGTTTTTGAAAACCTTGCCCACAATAGTCCTTTTGCACCAAAAATCTAATACCAGTCGCACTATCCTATTTAAATATGCTAAAACAGATTTACTCCTGTAAATATGCAAGACATCATGCAGCTTAATGTTTTCAAACTGATTACATCCTATTTAAAAGGGGTGACCCTACTCTAAAAAAAAGTGAAGAAACTGTAATAAAGTGAGAGCGAAATGTTGTCTAAATTTTTCTCTGTGGAGCTGCTTCACACTTTTCCTTGCTGCGTCTCATTCCTCTGTGATTATTCAAAGCTCGTACCTTCCCAGCAATGAAAACATCAGGCCCGAAACTGGAAATTTCACGAAAGCAACATTAATGGTAACATCTTTTGAGTGCCCTCACGCCACCAACAGGATACATGTAGTTTTCGCGTGGTGTGTACATAATTTTCTACAATGTCTAAACAAGGCAGCACAGTTGACAAACTTGATCCTGTTAATTGTCAAATCCTCACTTTCAGGGCTGCATAAATCTTGTCAATAAAAGATCACAGCTGATGCTGTCAGGTCAAGAATCTCACAGCATGTTTTTGGTGCCAAGTCAAACACAAATTCCGCAGGGCTCACACTGGTAACACCTTCTTATATTTATTTTTTTGTTCTGGATCTGTGGAATAACGGCTTCGAATTCATTCTGATGTGTTGGTGTTTGCTGCGTGTGGGGGGGGCTGCCAATTTCTGAACCACTTGGCTTGAGAAATTGTGCTGTCAAGTAAAGTCCCTCTTCTTGCTTCTGGTCCTGCCTCGCTGCCGCCTGGAGTCCAGGCACCGCACACCAAAATATCACCAGGGACACCACGAGAAAAACAGCTTCTGTCTGGTTCCACTTTCTTTGTTAAACAGTGAAAGCTCTAAACTCATTGTACCCCTTTTTCATACATTCGGTTTTTTACGTTTTCTACAAAAATTCTGTTTCCTTTAGTTCAGAGTTACCCCTGGTAGCCTGACCTATAATCACTGTATGACTTGGGTTCAGTTGCAGCCTGATCGTTCCGGTCAGGCGTGGCAAGCCAAATCACCTCCATCCTCCTCGATTTTACCCCCAGGACCTCAGGTGCAAACGTTCTTTGTGTCTCAACAGGTCTGGGAATCTCTCTCGGTAACATCTCGCTTGCTGCAGCTCCGGAGGCACGTCTGCCACAGAAGTTAATGCCGTAGCTCTCCCCTTACGCTCAATGCAAACCCCAGCCTGAGAAGACCGATGCCTTGTTTCACCCACGCTGTCAAGCCCCCGTGGGATGAGGTGGGAGATGGAAGGAACAGTTGCCACCAGCTCTGCTCTACGGGGTGGGCTTGGTCCCACGGAGCTGCCAGCTGCTGCAAAAAGGAGCCAGAGCGGGACCTCACCACCACCCCTGGGGAACCCATCGCCCTTCAGACCCTCCTTAAAGCCATAAGAAAAACAGAAAAACCTACATCGAGGCAAAGAGGTGTAGTTTGACGCTGCTCCGGCTCGGGTGGACGGCTCGCCGTGAAGCAGAACTGAGGTTTTCTACCCCACGGCAGCTCGGGTTAGCATCTCCCACCATAAAACCACCAGACCCTCCATGAGAGGTTGTCCCCGGCTCCCGGGGTCAGTGTGCTGTCACTCGCACCCAGCTTTCGGAGATTCTGGCTTCAGCAGCCCCTGGTGTGTTTAAAAGAGGACCAGGGGCTTGGCGAGACATCGGACGTCGGACACTCAACGGCACAGAGCTGATCTCACCTTGCTGTGGGCCAGGCTGCCAAATGAATAAATGGCACCGAAACTACCTCATCATTTATTTATTTATTTATTTATTTATTTATTTATTTACTGCTCAAGCTTATACCCTTGATCCTTTGAATTCTAAAGCACTTGTTGGAGCCCTACTGAGCTGTGCCCATCATGGAGCTATTAATGCCCTCCACAGCAGTCTGTCTAGAGAAAAAGCCCCACACCAAGATCCATTTTCAAGTAACAGGTATTCCCAGGATTCCTACAAGGTCTATCAGTGAACCAGGGTGGGCTTCTGCTGCCGGAGAAATCTGCCAAGGGAAAAATGGGTCTGAAGAAGCTGCGACTCCTATGTACTGTTCTTTCATTTGAGGCAGAGGGGGAGAAACCGTGCTTGTGTGTGCACTTCTCTTTATCTCTCGGGAGCATCTGTTCCCACAGATGATCTTGGCTAAGGATTTTTTGCAGTTGTTTTTCAAAGCTTGACAAATTAGACGCTAGTCCTTCCCCTCTGATAAATTTCATATGAACATGGCTCAACTGTCTTTGATAGATTTGCCCTGGAGTTTTTAAGTATCTTTCTGAAGAGCATTATTTTATTTTATTTTATTTTATTTTATTTTATTTTATTTTATTTTATTTTATTTTATGATTTTTATTTTATTTTATATATTTCAGTTCATAATTTCATTTCAGAATTGATCAAATCATCATAGCTTCAGGTTTATCATAGGCAGGGTTTTTTTCTCACCTATACTGATAGGCAGATCTAATGTTGGCTTGATCACTTGGACAGATTAGCCTCCATTGAGTCGTGGATAGAGAGTGTCTGGGGAAAGGCCCAATACACTAGTTAATGAAAGGGAACACATAGATTTGAACTACTAGAACTAACAGTTATGCAAGCAACAGGGCATCATCTGTACTCCATGTTCAAATGAATGGTGTTGGCATTGCAGGATGACAGATAAAGGTAGCGTGGCTCTTCTCTTAAATTCCCTTAAAAGTTCCTTCTTTTTTTTTTTTTTCCCCTGAGAGTAGAAGTCTCTGATGTGCTTGCCCATGGATCTCTCCCAGTCTGATATCTCATGCTATCATCACCTATAGGTTCATATGATGATACTGTAGCTGGAAGAAGGGGAGTGGACAAAGCTTGTGAGTGTCATGTACCAGTGTGCCACTCTCGTTCTGAATGCATCCTGCACTAAATACAGAGGGATTGTTTGCTGTGGGAAAGCAAGCAAAATAATCATACTGTCACTGAAAATAAATTGAAGGTTCCCATACAGTGCTGTAGCCCAGGGGCACTTTCTGTCATGTGCTTGTTTTTTGCCTGCTGGACAATTTTCACCCTTCTTTGTTCATTCTAAGATGAACCTCCTTCTCCAGCCTTCTTCAAACGACCAAAAAGCAGCCCAAGGTTTGACTGAAAATCCAGATGGAAGATTATGGAATCTACATATCTTAAATGAGATGGATGAGTAATGCAGCTTACTTGTCTAAATCTCTCAGAAATCCAAATTACATGCCACATGTTACTCCTTAAGCTAGTCAAGAGAAGTTTTCTTTTCTTTTTTAATTAATTCAGGCTAAATGCCTTTAATAACTGCAGAGCTGAGAAGAAAGAGCAGTGCTGTAAACAGTGTTTTGATTTCATCTGACCCTTGCATTATGAGATCAGATCTCAAGATACATTATCTGGAAATGTGATGGTCCTTAATTTTTTCCTTTGAGTGTCGCTGGTTGAAGCAGCCTTCACAAGGTTGGTGGTTCATGCAATCTATAAGCGGTAGCTGGTTGCTCTAGCATGCTCTCAGTTTCTACTTGTTAAAAATGAAAAATGAGAGCTGTGCTCATATACAGGTGTTGCATGTTTCTGGGGGAACAGCTTTGGAACACAGCTGTAGAGTGGGTACTTCCAGACATAGCAATATGTATATATTTACATATATATATATATGTATGTTTATACTGACAATTTGCCGAACCAAAATCACAACACTGAGTATCTTAAGATAAGATTAAATCCAGATTTAAACCAGGCAGGCTTAGCCAACTCTAATAAATAACATACTCATTACAGAGATGTAGAGTTGCTTGCTTAGAAGTCCATGTATAGCTGGATGGATTAGTCGCATCTTAGGAGAAGTAAGCCTTCTGCCTCCCAATAGCTGTGTTCACGCAAACTCGGACGCACATGCCTGCATCCGTGACCACAAGTGAAATGTATGTGATTTGTGCTTGAGGACAGAGTGGAATCTGTTAGCTAACATGGACACCGTCTTTATAAGCATTGTCCTTTCCTGGAAGCATTCAAAAAATTGAACAGATGGCAAAAGCCTGATGACTTTTCAGATATTTTATCTGGAGCGCGATACAAGTGACGCACTACCATGATGCACATTCTCCTCTCCCTCCGTTAGCCTGTTCCCAATCCTGCTCCTGTCCAGATATTCCGCTGCTAGCCAAAGAAAATATCAGTTTTAATATAGTCCCAGCCCTAAGCCAAGAGAATCAAATCTTAGTGAGAAAGGACATGCAAGCGCCCTTATTCTTTGTCTTTTAGCTTGCTTTTATTACAAGCCACTTCTGAGGGGAGGCCAAGCTAAAAACCATGGCAGCTAGCTGAGTAACAGAGGTGCTGAGCTCCGACCTGAGACAAACCTGGCAGCAGGATATTGGGCTAGAAAAATATGCTCAGGAAATTCAAAGGGGATCTGTGGTGTAAGTAAAGCAGTACCTCACACCTGGATTGCTCTCTATAGTGCCTTGGAAAGCATAATCCAATGGTGCTTCCCAATGAGCAAAGCAGAATGAATGCTTGCCTGCTTTGCACGCCATTCCCGTGAAGAAATCAATTTTTCATTTTTAAATATGACATTGGACCTATTTACAATTTCTAAGGCTACGTACTGCAATTTGCTGGCACAAACAACTGATCCTATAAACTTCAGCAACGTCAGGTAATGTCTGTAGGGAGCTGAATCAATAAATAAGCTCTCTCTCCTCTGTTGCTGAGTGATTTCACCACCAAATGACTTTGTTTAATACTGTGAAAGTGGCCAACTATACTGTGTCACTCAAGAGAAAAAGAAATTTGGAATCTGAAATCATGGGGAGTGGAGAACCACGCACTATAATTATTGCCCTGGAGCTCCATCAGTGGGTTTGTGGTTAACCATAGAGGTAAGAGCTGCTGCCTCCTGGGGTCTAATCTCAGAGACACTGAACAGGGACATTTGGACTCTGTGACAGAAAGAAGCAACTTGGCACCAGCGGTGCCCCGAAAAGAGGATCGGAGCTGCAATCGCAGCATACGGGGCTGCCAGATTTCCCAATTGTACAGAAAAGACATGAGTGTCTTTTTCTGTGCCAGAGTCAGGGTGCTTGCTCTGCTAATAAGCTCTAGGGAGTTGATTAAATCTCTAGAAAGAAGACAGCAGCTTGGAGAAGAAGCTCTTGGGAGTTTTCCTCTTCTGTGCTGAGTCACCTTGTTGACCTCTGGTTGAATGCAGCTGAAGGACAACCGGGGTTTGTGAGATGGGTGGACCTGGCTTTATCTGAAGGGATTTTACAATTCAGTTTGAACACAATGAAAGAGATCCTTTTGCATTTATTTGAGTTTTCTTTTTAAGACTGTTATCAAAAATCAGGCTTTTAGTTGAGCTACAGAGGTGGTCAGCTTTATTCTGTCTTTCTCAAGAGCCAGCATAAAAAATAAATTTCAGTAAAATTTTTTGTTGTTTTTTTAAACCAGGATTTTGACTTCTCCCTGTCCTGTACTAGGCTGCTGTAACTTGTATTCTCCTCCCAGTGATCCCAGTGGAGCAATGAGACAGGCAAAGATGTAGAACAGCTGCTCTGCACAGGCTCCTCGCCCCCTGAAACAGCCCTCATCTACTCTGTTCTGTCCCTGCAACCAGGTTTAACCACCCTGGAGTGGATGAAATTAATCAAGGATTCATTCACTAAATGCTTTTACTACAGCTGAGAGATGGTTTGTTGCTCTTTAAGGGGGAAGAGAACACCCTTCAAATTTTGTTAAAATACATTTTAATATAAAAAATACTAAATAGAAAGATAAGAGCAGGCAGTTCTCCAAATTCTGCTCCTGTTTCAAGCAGCCTGTTCCAGCCAAATGCACCGAGTTAGGCTTGGGACATAGATGCATCAGGAAGATGGGCTGCTGTTTGGATTGTTTTGTGCTGAATTTTACTGAAGGTGCCAGCTGTCAGTGACATGAGTGGGTTTCTGGTCAGAAAGAAAATTCTGCAAGGATACACCTTGTTAGGGCACCTATCAGCTCCCCACGGATTCACCTTATCTAGTCAGCTGTCAGAAACAAACACTTACTGTAGTGAGTTCCGTGGAGCCCCTATAACTGTCAAAGAAATCAGTATCTCTCAGTATCCTTGACATAATTGCCCCGTCCATTCCCAGACGCTGATTCCAGAAACGGTATGCTAAGTCTCTTCTTCAAACACTTGGAGGAGGAGATTTGATTATCTGTTAAGAGGGTCAAAGTAGTAGAAGGGGGAACTGAAGCCCTCTGGGACCACAGCACCCATCCTGGAAGGGGTTTGAAGCCCGCAGGTGATGCTCCCAGCACCATCCAGTTGGCTGAGGCTGCTACTAAGAACGTCCGTTAGCGGTACGTGGGGAAAATTCTTTTGCAGGAGAACCTACAGGCTGCAGCCAAGGATCGTGTAGGTGCTGACTGTGTAGGTATTGCGCATATAGTAAGGCACAGTCTCTGCCCTCAGTATGCTGTATAAGCAAAGAAGACAGAAGAAGGGTGTATACTTGGAAGGGGAGGCAGAAATATTATCTCTCTTTTGCAGCTGAGGAACCGTACAATCTTAAGCTCTGAACGCTAGCAACTGAACATCAGGGTCAGATTCCCATAAAAGGAATTGTTTACCAATTTTTTTCATTTGCAAGTAGCATCTTTAAGACATTCAGGAAGGGAAAGGAATAGTGTTGCATCTGAATGAAAATCCTTAGGTGTTACGGCAATGTATTAAAACACATCACATCTGAGTGTTTGTCAAGTACGATATGCAAGTGGCTAATGCTGCAGTCAAATGCATTTTTCCAAGGAATCAGCTGCTTTCTTACTGCATTTATCAAATATATCTCCATGGAATGATATTTTCTAAGACATGAATCAACACAACATATGTTATAGTGCTTCAGCTTTGTTTTCATAATGAAAAGAAGCTGCTTTAATAGCATCTGTTGTAGTGCTAGGAACATATCCTGCCACAGTTTCTCAGTGAAAAAAACTCCAATTTCAAGTCAAAGAACTTGGATCCAGCTTTAAAGGAATGGACAGGGTAGTTGTGATCATGCCTGCTATTACCTAGTTATCTGTTCTGCTCTCCTCTCCTTCCTTTAATTATTTAGCAGAGTTAACACAAAAACACAGTAAAGGAAACACTCAAACTCAGTATCGTTTCTGGATACAGATATTCTTCTTTAAACCAGCAAGGAACTTTGACTATAAGGTCCTATTGAAGTAATCTTTTTTTTTTTCATTTTGGGTTATATCTTCCCTACGCTGCAGTTGTCTTCTAAAATGTACATTGTAGATTATCTTCCTTTGAGAGAACGGTAAAATGAAAACTTGCTGCACTGGGACTTGGTAAACTGCCTCTAATCTAATTTATATTATGGGGCACCAATTACTGGGGAATTCATATGCTACTAAATGTCAGTTCCACTCTTGTCCTAGCAATGACAAAAACAATTTGTAAGTCATTCTAATCACGAGAATGCCACGCTGAAAAATCTCCTTATTGTTCCGCCACAATTCCCCTGGTAACTGCAAGAGTATGGCTTTTCAAGGTCCTTCCACCCTTACCACTGCCCTGCAGTAGAAGGAGGCAGCAGATGTTTGGATTTTGAGTCCTTTCTCCAGGGGCAGTAACAAAAAAATAACGGCAGAAGGTTTGAATAGGTTTCTCTCCTTTTGACCCTGCGAAGGTGCAAGGAGTTACAGAAAAAGGAGCAGTTAGGATCAGGAGATTGCATTAGGTTTTTATCCACTCTAAATACTCTAGCTGTGGTTAATATTTTATATTTCCATGCAGCATGATAAACACGAATGTGTGCAATGATTGGAGATGTGATACCTGTTCCAAAGAGCTTCCGTCTAAATCAGACCCATGGGGATTTCACGGGAAAAGGGGAAAGAAGGAAGATGTCTGAGGACAGCAGGGAGGGCGTTTAGGGCAACAAACCATGAATTACACCAGTCTTTGCTTCCTTGGTTTGATTTTGCAATTCTTATAAGCAGAACTGTAGTCAAGTCATGCAAACAAAAGCTACACTTGGCACAGGGAATACCCTTTGAAAATCCCTGTTTATTCAGTAAACAAGGATATATGGACCTTTATGCTTCAGTGATGGGTACTGAAATGCCTGGATTGATACATTTTGCTATATATAAAAATAGAGAGGGGAAATACAAAATGTTGACGTATAAAAGGATTACAAACTAGAAACATAATTTAAAAGAACTCTGCCAGTGCTTGAATATCTGGCGTTTTCTGCTTCATGAATTGCAATCTTTGATGGGGGGCAGGGACGAGAGCTCATTTCAAGTCAGAGAGGCAACAGAGAGAATTTCTGATGAAAACCCAGGTTGGCTTGAAGGGACATTTAGATCTCTGTGGCTCATGCTGGCAAGGTCTGAAGACTTTTTGTAGCAAGGAGAACTTAGGACCATGCCTGGGCATCCTCCAGAAATAACTCCTCTGGGGCTGGTAGAGTGGAAGGGATAAGGCACTGCCTGGAGACACACGCTGACGACATGGTAACACAGTCAGATCAGCCCAAAATATAGGCAACATCTCCTGCCCACCACTTCCTAGGGTATCTACTACATGGGTGTGTGGGTACACCATCCCATGATAAACAAAGATTTTGCCTATCAGCCAAGACACTTTCCCAGTTCCTTTTTCTTGTGCTGGGTCGCATCACCCTCACAGAGCACAACACTTCCACTAGGCAGAATGGTCACGGCATCCAGCCCCCGGTGAACAGCCCCCAGCATTTTTCTACCATCCTGACCTGGAATTCAGTTGCTTTGAGAACATCCTGCCATACCGATAGCAAACAGATGACAGCAGAGTCTGCTTACTAAAATGAATGTGGTCAAGGCTGAATTTGATACAGGGATGTGGCACGGAGCTGAATAGAGTTACCTGTTCCTTCCCCCCCCTTCGCACTGGCATTCTTCTCATTGAGGTGTTTCTGCTCTTTCATACATCCATGCAGATGATGAAAGCAAAACAAACTTAGAAAAGGCGCTGTGCATTTGTATTCACGAGTATTCTAGCAACAAGCTTATGTAGTTGATGGACACAAATACACAAAAAAACCCAAACATGTTCTTTCCTTATAGATTCTTCCCCCCTCCCCCCCGCCCAAGAGATTATTATTGTCTATATTGCACCCCAGTATTATATATAATGCACTAAGCAGCTCCGGTAATGATGCAATTTTGACAACATTTTAGTTTATTGGTGAAGTAATGTTGCCTCCGAAAACCTGGAACATGAGGCATATTCCTACTTGTAATCTCCATTGCATGAAGTTATGTAAGGTCACTTATCAATCCCCTAGTCGTCTGCACCCCTTAGCAGGATCCCCCTATCAATATAATGTAAAATGACTGAGTTTCAGGAAGGAATACCTATTCTGTGCTTGGCTGCAAGTCTGAGCTCTGTTTTAGTATTAGCTTATAAAAGTTGTCCCTTCATAAACACTGAAGTCTTCTGAAAGGGGGGAAAAAAATTGTCAGCCTGGTCCTTTTGACCTGTAGAAGAGATGTGAATTTACTCACGCTAACTGGAAAGCAACCATTGCAGACCTAAAACCTAATCCTTTGAGCTATCGTGTTTGCTCAGTAGCAAAGAAAATGATGTCTAGGGACATTAAGCAGCAGTTTCAAATCACGAGCGTATGTTTTCTGAATACAAGGAGCAGCTTTCCCCCTCGCAGTTATAAATACGGCTGTGTCACCTCTACGATCCCATGGACAGCCGTAGCCAAGAGAGGTCTGGACTGGGCTACCAGTAATAGGTGAACCAGTGGTCCCGTGCCCTGCTAGCCAGGAGCCAGCTCTTCCAGATTGGATTTATCCATCAGGGGAGTAGGTGTGGGTTCAGTTAGGAGACAGTCATTCTGTTAATGCTCTGTATTGCTAGACCCTAACCTCCGGCCCGTCCCTGGAGTAACTCGTTCATACTGTTCAAATCAAAACGCAGCCAGCTCCAGGGTACCGGGACCCTCGGATAACGGCATCGTTCCAACCTCCCGTTTCAAACACCGGGGCGAGGAGAGCTGCGACCTGACCCCTCCAATGGCCTCTATCATTTTTTTGTTGAGCCCAATGAGCTTGATTCATGGCATCAAGGTAAAGAAGAAGAGTGCCTGTCTGGGAGTGCTTTTTGCTACATACACTGAAAGGAGCTACCTGGAGAGCACCACTTGTCAGGCAGATGACTAATAAAACATGTGATACAAGCACAGTTAACAAGCACAAACATTGGTGTCTTGAGCAGTAAATGTGCATCTCCTAGCTTTTTGGACTTTTTCTAAGCATGGTAAATCTGTGCAATCAACACCAGAAACAGGGACAAGAATGTACATGCAAATGAAAAGCACACGTATCTCCTCTACAGCTTCAGCTCTCATCCCTCTTCTGATAAAAGTTCTACATTTCAAAAGCCATCAATCAGCAGGAAGACACAGTTTCTTCTTTCTGAGCCTATTAACACGTTCAACACAATAAAGGGGGAGAGGAAAACAAGAGGAAAATGATAGGGGGAAACCAAACCAAACCAAACCACTCTTCTTGCAGTTCTGAGAAACATTTACCAATCTCATCTCCGGTAGAAAAATTCTGCTCTCTTTCAGGCACTCCTGAACGTACTTAGCATTGCTCTTGAGCACACAAAACATTCCTCGCGATCGCCTTCGCATCCCAGCCATCCACCGAAGATCTTACACATTTATTACAGAAAAAATCTTTGAAATCTAATAGATCTTAAGCCACACACGGGCTCTGAGAGCCCCCACGGCTCCCTGCCACCCCCTCCCTCCTGCCTTTTGCTGAGTTAATCCGCAGCTCTGCCGGCTAAGGGGACTTACCAAGGGCTTTTCGATGGGAGAATGCAGTTAGGAGCTCTCACACACTGGAATAGCTGCTCCCCAGTGATGAAGCAGGAACTGAGAAGTCTCACTCTTTCAATAGCTATTCAGGTAGCGCTGCCAGCTTTCTCTAGCTCTCTGCATACACACACATGGGGCGGGCGAGGGGGGGGGAAGGGGGGGGAGAGAGAGGGGGAGACGCAATAAACTCTGACTATAATTATGAGAGCTCCTTTCTACAAATTACAGCAGCCAGAGATCCCTTCAGCAGCCTTTTTAGCATGATCTCTTCAAAAAGGAGTCCCTTACAGGAAACACTGGATCCTTCCTATTCTCTTTCTCTTTTTTTTCCTTTTTTTTTTTTTTTTCCCCCGTAAGAAAAATGAAAGCCAGATCTCTCAGAGATTTAGTCATTGGTATATCATAGGGAGGTTGTTATTTGGAGTTTTGATTATTTTTTTCTTTTTATGATGAAAGTTTTATTATGAAATTCAGCTTGGTTTGCAGTCAAAAAGAGACCTGACTGCTCTTTATAAGGAGCAGCCTACCAGGAAAGCAGTTTAGATCAATAATTTCATGCATTTAATGACAGTACTTATGAAAGAAAGCATCTGTGCTAAGCAATTCACTAACTGGGAAGGTAACAGTTTAGTAAATATATATCACTGCCTTTTCGTACCTACATACATCATTAAGGGAAAAAACAATGCCAAGTGTAAATTAATAGGAGGATTTATAATGGAACCCCTGAACTTGGAAATATTTTACAAAGAGTAAATGTACAGTGCCCTAACACACCGGTTCCACAAGGAATGAACGTCCAGTCTGTCAGTTAGTGATGATGGTTTCTTGCTCCTAATACACATGAAGTAAAAACTGTCATAAAATTTTGGAATATTATTGCACTTGGCAAAGGGATTTGAAGGATTTAAGAAAGTTAAATCTCCGAGACAGATCCTTTCTTTATTAAAGAATCCTCTTTCTCTGAAGCTTTAAAATTATTTATCCTTTCATTACTTCTGATGTCACCTTTGATAAAAATCAGATAAAATATATCCTCTCCCTAACTAAAAGAAGAAAGTGTTCTGGAAGACTTCCCTCCGTCAGTCCATCTCTCTTGCTCACGCATAATCACCCATACACCCACCTACACACATGCACAACACGACAGCAAATGTAACAACTGGGGGAAAAATCGACAATTTCCTTTCATTTACTAGCAGCCTTGTTCCCCAGATAGCAATGGCTTTGTCCAGATCTTGGTACAACCTCGATAGCCACAGAGTCATCTGTAAAGCAGATGAAAAAAGGGTGAAAAAATTAAGCAGAGCACATGAATGTGACTTTGCCCCCCGTGAGCAATGCAGGCAGCACCACAGAATCTGCTCTGCAGAGCCCCGGTGTGACAGTGACTTTAAGGACCGTTGCTTGGTACCACCATTCAGAGGCATGAGGGAACCTTGTAATAAGGATGGGAATGGGGAGAACAGAAGAGAAAATAATTAACAGAAGCCTATTAAAAAAGCAGTCACAACCGAGAGTTGTGCCTTATTGACAGCTCTATCTAAACCGCGTTAATGCTCTGCAACGCTCCATGACACTCTTGTTCAGGCTGCTAACCTTTTTGCAGGGGATGTTTTCACGCACAGCTGTCCAGTTGTTAATCTCCAAAGCATGTACTTAGTATTTAATTACTCTTCACCAAAGACAAATAATTCTGGGGGCTTGCCAGGTTTATTAGGAATTCATAAAACATGAAGTGTTCAGGCAGAGGCTACTTCTGAGGCTTTGATTTGTCTCAGTAGAAGAAGTCTTGAAAAGATGGAAAATTCTGTCCTTCGTTGTCCCTGCCTTCTTCCTGCTCAGAGACAGCAGGTGGTGAATACAACTTTGTGTTTAAGCCCTTCCTGGCATCCTAAAGGGACCCCAAAATGGATGGGCTCAGGAGGCATCTGGAGTCACTGCAGGGCATGGAGAGTAGCAGCCGTGACTTCCAAGTCTTTGTTTTCCCCAGTAGAAAAAGGAGGGACTATTAGCAGCCTACAGCCCATACTTTGCAGCATCTCACTGTTAAAATCATTCTCTGTGGAGGTTCACCCTTATGAAATATATGCTCAGTCTCCCTATTCATCCTCTGGAGAAGGCAGCCAGGAGACCGCTAAGCTGCGATGCTTGCAACGCCGGAGAGGTGCTCCCAAGGACAGATCTCCTCTGCCAGCACTATTGGT
The DNA here is from genome assembly GCF_964188355.1 of Buteo buteo. Classification (NCBI taxonomy): domain Eukaryota; kingdom Metazoa; phylum Chordata; class Aves; order Accipitriformes; family Accipitridae; genus Buteo; species Buteo buteo. The sequence continues at coordinate 4,379,258 of NC_134195.1, read as the reverse complement.
ACCTGTCGGTACCCCAAAGAAAGCCCCAACTCTTCCCCATGGCAAGCACCCTCGCTGCAGGACCGTGAGGGTCTTAAATCCCCTCGCTACGCTCCCCTAGCCGGCACGTCTGTACGACCACAGCAGGGTAGAGCATGGCTTGGGGAAGAGCTGTAGGTATCTGCCATAGGTAGAGCATCCCTGCCTTGCGAGCTCTAGTAGCCCAAGTTGTTATTTTTTGAAAAGCTTGTTTCTAGGAATTACAAGTAGGCAGTGGGAATCTGTTTACATCACGAGGGCAACCTGAATAGCTGACATTTGACATCTTTTTGCATTAAAAACAAACTTTCCAGCCCTCTAGCTACTGCTCCACCTGGACTTGCTAAAAGAAGGCTTCACAGAGAAGAATGGAAACAAAGGGTTCAAAGAATGCCTATTACCTTTAGAATGACAGGAGGGCTCTGTTCGTAGGGGATTATATTAATTCAGTCAGATCTGTGGGTTGTCACTTGTGAGGACATGCAACTTACACTTTAATAAAAAAGATTCCTTTTTGTAGTGCAAGTAAAGAGGCCGGGAGAGCTCTCCCATAAATTACTGCTCTACAACTTGGAAAGAACTAACAAATCATCTGTGACCTGTGAATCTAATTTTACTGTGCAAAGAACTTTTCCTCTAGGGCTCTTTTCCTGATACGTGTATCTATTTGCCATTCTTCATTGACATAAACCAATTTCTGTGGTTTGCCTGTCAATAACTGTACTTAACTTATAATGTGTAATAGTAAAGCCATTGACCTCCAGTAGAAGCAGATTCTTAAAGAAACAGCTCTCATTTTCCTTGGGATATGCAACATTTTGCTTTAAATACACCTCTGAACCGAAATGTGCATTTAGTATACTAGAGGATGAGGATAATACATGTTTTTTTCTATTTCTTGCATGGATGTTACTATCCATCATTATCAACCGGGAGTTTTACACAGTAGTATCTTGCTTACTGTCTGAAAATAATATGACATCTAACAGGGCACACGATACTTTGGCAGCCAGTGTGGAGTGGGTACTGACTGGTGCTAGCATGTCCTAATGATGTTTTTTCCTCTGTCTCTTCATCTTCTTCCTAACATTCTCCATGCATGACTGATTGGCCAGAAAGGTTACACTAAGGGAGCTGGTATCACCACACATTTCATAATAATGTCGGAATTATCCCACATTATGTCAGTATTACTAACACAGGAGAATCAATATTAATTTTACAATGAAAAGAAATCTGAATGATCTGAGATGTGGAAATACATAACTCGTGCATGCAAACAACCTGTGCCCTGTGGGTGACACCACAGACATACTGTCCTAATGAAAGCATTTCCCTTTTTGTGGTGATAGCTTGGATAAGACTGATTTCTGAAGACATAATGATCCCCTTTCCCTCCTTTCTCACAAAACTCTAATCATTTTACAGTGCAAAAATACAGACACAGCCTGTCTTTCAACAGTGATTTTTATGAGTGTTAGACTGCCAGAATTAAGCATGTACATGTTAATGTCACAAGGGCAAGATTTTACCCCATTGATTAAAGGCAATTTATGGAAGGGAGGTGGGGAATTTTTATGACAATGCTTATATTCTGTTCTCATTTACATCCAGGTAAACCTAATTTCAAAGTAGTTATTACTGATTTGCAGCCATGCTAACTCTGGTCCCCAACACAAAATTAATCAAGCTGGTGGTGTCAAATCTAGGATAGTATGTAAAAACCCCATAAATGCTACTTGACACATTGAGCTTTTGTACCTATAAATATTGACTTGTGGCTTTTTTTAAGTCCATATGCCATCAGCAGAAACTTCTGCAATGTCGTTGCAGAACCCAAACCTCAAGTTCAAGCTGTATCACCCTCAAGGTTTCCAGGCCACACTTTGTGCCACTGGCATTTTGAATCCATTATTCTGAACAGGCTGTTTCTCTGTAAATGGAATAAGTTGATGGCAAACTACATTTTTTTTAAATTGTGTATCAGAACTAATGCATTGCTTGTGTCAGCTGAAGAGAAAGATAATTTACAGTAATGTTTATTAACTAACTAGAATTACATAAAGTTTTGTAATCCAGAAGGAACCAGGCAGGGAGAAAACTCTTTATAAAGCCTTTGTATTTGTTTTTTCTGTGTTTAAAAGAAAACACACAAATTAATCTTGATGTAGCTCAATAAAACGTAAGCTACTGAGTTGAAAAGATGTTCTACTGTGCCATTTTTTAAGGTCTTCATGGTAAGGAATGTTCTAGGCAGATCCATTCAGAAGCTCTCTCTGACTGAGGGTGCCATCGTGGTGGGCTTCTATCCTTAAATTACCTGACCTAGCAGATCAAAAGACAGACTAAGTCTGACACTGGACAGACCCTCAGCACATGTAAAGCTGCCTGTTTCTGCTATGAAGACCCAAAGCTGAGTTAGGGCAACCCAACTGGTAGCTCACCAGTTACTGAAAGCAAGCCTTAAACTGGGTTTCCACTTTCTTATTTGCTTTTGAGGAGTTTTAATGGCCCTTACCACCTATTGAAATCTGAGGAGGCAGAAAAGCCTGGTAATTGCTGTTGAGTGGACATATTTAAATACCTGAGAAGTAGAAAAGAAGGACATTGGGGAACGAAGTCTAAACTAACATGGTTTCATGGTTTCATGATACGACGTGAGAGGAATTATTAGCTTGCCTCTGCCAAAAGGGACAGTCTGGTCGCCCCCTCCCACCTCATCCCAGCTCTGATTTCCATGGCATATCCTGAGCCAGAGCTGGGTCTCCTCTGAGCGCACAATAAGAGGTTCAACACATTAAATGGCAGAAAATTCACCCAACATGTAAAGTGGATGATACATCTCCGAGTTAGTGATGAGAATGGGTTTACTCCAAGTACAGCGAAACGTCAGAGCCAGCACCGGACCGGATAAGGGAGGAGCAGAGGTTGGGAAAGGGGGCGAGAATTCTCAGTTTCAGCAGCAGGGAAACATTGGGCCAGTGCAACCTATCATAAAATCATACACGAGCATACCTCTGAGGTAGTTTACTGCATTGCAACTCTCTGCAGTCACAAATGCCTTTAAGATTGTTTTTACATTAAACATTGCCCTATATGAAGTTTAATCAGCAAGGAACAATGTACTTCACCAGAAAATGGAGTACCTCTACAGCAAACCAGATCTGAAACATCCCTGGGCTGTCGCCTCTAGATTATCGGAGAGGAAAACACTGGAGAAAAAAATCAGAATTCTTCTGTTTCCTGAGAAAGGTAAAACCAGGATTTTGCTGTTGTTCCTTTTAAGTGAGGGGGTCACTGATTATCCCAGTTCTTGTAAAAGATGATGGGTCTGATGACATGAAGGAGGGGAAAAGGGAAACTGAAAAGAGAAAAGGGTCAGGATCCTCACTTCATTCTGAGTCTGAGCCTAAGCTCATGTGAAAGCAGCACAAAGACATGGATTAAGCACAGAGCAGTGCCCACCATATCACCCAGGGGAAGGTGACTAAACCAAGGGGAGCAGAGTACGTGTAACTCAGGGGACAGAAGGGTATTTGGCGTGTTCGTGCAGTGGTTGTGCTTGGAGACAGACGTTATCCACCACTTGGGTACCATTGCAGCTTCTGTCGATGTGCCCACCTTTGTGCAGAAAGTGGGGCACGGAGGAAGAGGAGTCTTGCTCTGACGGGGTGTTGGCACGTAGCCTGGGTTTGCACTTGTGTACAGGAACTCAATTGTGCTCCCAGACACAGAAGTATGTGCCCAGCCAACGGGAATGTGATCTGGCTGAGAAAATGATGGTTGGAAAAAGGAGACGACATAGGTGAGGTCAGGGTCATGCCAAACAACAACCATTCTTTTTTAGCCAAAGTACAAATAAACTTCCTACAGTTAACCCGACATCCCAGGCTGACTTTCTTGCAAGGACACAAATCCAGGCTGGCATCTGCTAATGCCCTACGACTATCCGCTTCCTTCTGAGGCATACCGAACTTTGCGGGGCCAGAACTGGTCCCCTGTGTTGCCTCTGCCCCATAACAGCACAGCACACTGCGAGGAGCTTAGGGGAAGGAATACAAGAGGGAGCTGGGGGTAGTTGAGGGATTCAGTCTCTCTCGGTACCACCGGAGGGGTAGTTGTATCTTGCCATGCCTTGGTAAATAGTTGTCCCGATGAAGAAACGCTTTTGACTTTGAACTGAGACTTGTATTTTTAGCCAGGACTCAACCAGCGGTGGCACAAAGCCATGCAATGAGACCTACAACAAGGGACAGAGTACAATTAGGAGCCTCCAGAAAGACTGCTAAGAGGGATCAAAATCATATTCTGACTACCATGGAAGCTGGATTGCCAGATAAAAGTTGAACGGAAGCAGTGGAAGCAAGAACTGTGGAAGAAAATGAACATTAGCTATTTTTATTGCCTCCCTGAGGGAAAAGGATGAGAAAAAATAATGCCAAAAGCACAAGAATAGCTGATAAAGGTTTACTCAGCTTAGAAAATCCTACTCTTTAACATTTTTTATTCTATGAAATATAAATTAAGCCATTAGTACTTGAGGGGGTTTTGGTTTCTGAATAAATACAAATCTAAATACATTCTACTTGGTGTCTGAAAACCTTGAAAGCCTGAGAAGACTTGAGATTATCCTAACTACACAAATAGGCCATTGTAGGAAATGTCCTCCTTTATCACTTATTCAGTCCTAGGTAAAATAGTGCAAAGTGAGTTACTCCTTGTATGAAAAAAAATATACAGCAGTCAAAATATTTGGAGTAGATCTTTAGCTAAAAAAAGTAAAAATGGAATTAGTCCAGTTTACGCCAGCAGAGCATCTATGTATCTGAGAAAAGTCTAAGAGAGGAACAAAATACTGCTAAATCAGTTTGTTCCTTTTGTTTTCAGTTAATTCCCCCGACACTGCCTGTGCATGCTCTAGGCATTTTTGTAAAGATTGGGTTTAAATTCACCATGTTGCTATGCACTTAACTATGGGTTTATATTTCCGCTCAAAGAATTCATGTGTAGGGTTGTTGTTTTTGTCAGACATGACTCCACAGAGGAATAAAAGGCATAGAAAGATCAGATAATAAGAGCATTTAGAAAACAATGATAAATCTCCAGCAACGTAATTGAATATGTTGTAAATTTTAAATATAATTTATGGTTGATCCTTTCCTCCTTCTTTTCTATATAAACCCACGGTACTGAAGAAGTAGTAATGCCCTCTGCTGCTAGCCAGGCATAAGAGGGATATGGCTAAATCTCCTGGGTGCTCAGCACCTCCCGAGGTGCAGCAAGGCTTAATACGAGGCATGCCAGAAAGCCAAATTTAAATTCCCGAATGCAAACGTTCCGCTTAACATTTTCCACAAACGGCGAGCCCGCTGAGGAAAGACAGGGCAGGATTTTGCTTCAGGATAAGCGGCGGCACAGGGAAGGAGAAGAAGCCTGGCAGCAGCAGTAGATGCGGTCTGGATACGTGCACGCTGTCTTTCGTGCCGCACAAGAGCGCTCTGGCAAAGGCAGCCATCTCCTGCGGCGGAGCGCACGTTCTGCCGCCGCACGCGTGGCGGAGAAGTTTGGTCTCCATCGGCATCTCTCTCCCTTGAGGATATCAGCCCAAAGGGGCATGAAATGTGATGAGCGGGGTAATCCGACTACATGCGATTCATGAATTCTGGCTGACACGTGGAAGTTGTTGCTTTGAAAAGGCTGCTGCGGGGGTTTGGACGACTCTGCTTGCTGAGCGGCCGGGGGGAATCGAGGGCTAACCTTCATAATTTGGGCCAGACAAGCCAGCGGGCTGACTGAAGCCTGGGAAGACTAGCTGGCTTTAAACATCGTTACCAACGAATTCATTTTTCTGCCCTACAGGCTGTGTGTGCATGTGTGAGTGTGTTATTGACTCCAGATTTTAAACGTCCCTGGAGATATACCTGATGGACTGAGAGCGACCATGAGTTGGAGATAACGTTGAACTTGCAGGTGGCAACGGGGAAGGGCTGTGCTGGCCTAGAGCAGGGAACTCACATGCTCCAGATTTTCATTTCCCTGAAGAAGTAAGCAAAAGCCAGGCTGTGCCCAGGAAATGTGCTAAAAAAACACAGAAAATGAAAAGCAGTGCACGAGTAATGGGAAATCTGAGAAGTACACGCTGAGCAGGCTGGGATCCAGTGCAGCAGCATGGAGAATGTCCCTGTAGGAATAAGGGAGTTGGCTTCTTGAGCCTGTGGCTTTTCCCTTACAGGCTTCAGCCAAAACGGGGCTGGATGCTGACGGAGAACTTTTGGATGACACCCAGACCAAGAACCATGCCTGTTGCTCTACTGTCAGCAGTGGCTAACATGTGCAGAGGTCTTGCTGAAAAGAAGGGTGGCGAAGTGGTGGAGCTGCCCCGAGGGGAGGCATCTTTCAAAGGACAACCATGGCAAGGCATCTCTAAACTGCCTGTATGGTTCTGTCGTCACTGATGCCACTTTTCACGTACTCCCTACTATTAAAAGGATAGTCTGCTACTAACGGTGACTATGAGGTTTTCCTATGATTCATCTTTATACCTCGGAGATGAAGAGATGTCTTTTGGACCAACTGATCCCACTTTGTAACGCAGATCTCAGTGGGTCAAAACACTAACTCCATGAGATCGAGTCGTATTTATCAGGTGGTCCAACAGGTTACTTTCTAATCACCACTGTTTAAAGAAAGCAAAATCCAGTGCTATAAAAGAATTCTGCCTTGCATCTAGTAAGTCTTACTGTATTTACAGAAGTAATTTTCTGAACACAGAATGCTTCTTGACTGTATTTCTCCCAGTATTTATTGCCCAATGGAGTAATTGAAGGTGCTTCAGAAGAAAGTAGGTGGAGAGATTTTGAAGAAAGGAAGTACGAAAAAGTAAGAGCTAACAGCTATTAATTATTTCCTCGTTATGTGTGTGACACACCAGTTTTAGATGCACTTACTTGAAAAGTTATTATACAGTTGTTATGGAGGCATCAAGCTGTTCACCAAGCCAATGCAAAGCATTGGAAGCAGTACTAAGTGTAAATCCAAATGAATTAATGTGTTTTTCATGGGGTTTCTTTGTTCGTTTTCTTGTATTTTTACTCCCAGGAGAAAATCAAAATGAAAACCAGAGGCCTGTTCCTGCCAACTTTTGCTCAGCTAAACCATCCCATTGATTTCAACCGAATGGCGGAAATGCCTAAGAATTATTCATGTGAGCAAAGCTGAGGAATGCCAGCTACCATGATTGATGGCAATGCTGTCTTCAGTGTAGTGTTAGTTATATAAAGAAAACGCTTTGATTTCAAGACATAAAAAAATCTATTTCAGTTTTATTATTATGTGTCTTGTACCTAAAGCAGACTGGGCCAGATTCCCTGTTACCTTGCATGCTATATAAGCATTAGCATTCTGTGTAGCAAATTGCACCTAGCTTGAATGTGATATCAATGGCCAAGTGAGAAAGATGACCAAGAATATGGCTCTGGCTATTACGTCACGATGATAAAAAAATAATGAGTAGCTTCATTTTTAGGGATCACCATTCTTTTTTACCTTTTTGTGGGAGATCGAGGTATTATTTGGAAACATTGCACTAAAATAGTGTGAGATGAGTTCTTCCACAGAGGAAAAATCTGGTTTCCTGAACAGCCAGATAATTAGCTTGCTACAAGTGGCATCCAGGTCTGTTCAGATCCTGTGATGAAATGGCGGTAGAGCTCATGGCTTTCGTATTTTACTGTCCAGGTACAAAGGCTAGCCCACCAACAACACACTGCAGATTTTCAGTCCTTCACACACAGTCTTGGAAATCAGTACAAGACATCAGAAAAACCTATTCCTCATTTTAAAAATTCTAATTGAAAGTAATTCTAACATTTCCCAATAAAGTCAATAGTTTGTCCTTTTTTGTTTTTTCCTAAGGGCCTCAAGAGAAGGTCAAAGCAAGATTAGAGAAACCAAGGGAAGTTGTTTCCACCTTCAGCAGCTCTACTGAAGTCACACAATGAAAACACCTTTCCTTTGGGGGTAATTGTTAATAATTCAAGTCACTGAGACTACACGTCTGCCTATTGCTCCACAAAGAGAGCCAGCACACAATTGTTAATAAATATCATCACCATGTTTACAGTACTGACAGATTGCAGACTAATTAGTCAATGTATAGACAGAAGGCAGAACAAAAAGCTGGGGCTAAAGGATGATGTTTAGTGTGGCTTTTGTGGGCTTTTATTGGGTGTTTATTCGTTCCACTCAGTGGTCACCTGTACAATGTTTTCTGAAAGAGGGTTTGGGCCAGTCCTGGGGAGGAGACTGCGTGTCAGAAGGGTGAAGCGGGAGGAGGAGGAGGACAGGTCAGTCCCACTTGGGGGACATCCCAGGTCATGCAGCAGAGCCCCTCACATGGCAGAAGAAGCCTGTGTTTAGGCACCTGAATCTTACCTTCGGTGGTTTAGACCCAAGAGAAGCACCTCTGGTAAGGGAAATATCTTCTTATAAAGAAAAAATTCACAGACTGACAACCACGCCCATTAAAGTGAGGAACAAACCGCTGAAGACCTTCCCATCCTCAGCTGATATCACCTAAGCATACAAGGTGGTATGTCTCCATTCAGAGCTAGGATGAGTCCAGATGATTTGTGAAACCACAGCATGGTATGCACTTGTTCACGAGCAGTGACAGCTCACTCAGCAACCACCACCCTTCAGCAAAACACCAGGTGCACGGAAAGGATCCGTCTCCTTCATTAACATGATGGTGTCATGTATGTACCTGTGTTTTATCCTAGAGTTAATCCCTTTAATTAAACTGTGCTATGAAAAGCTTTCTTCGTAGCGTGCGTTACATTCCCTTAGAAACATTCACATTGATCTTGGATTTTGCCTTTAGCACACTTAACTTCTGGGTCTGCAGTAATCTGACACACTTTCTTTAACTATGAGAAAAATCTGTCTTTTTTGACTACAGCAGCACTGATTGATTCCGTGCTTACAGATGGATTTTTTTTATGGGCTCTTATTCACTGATGCTTCAGAAACCTATTGGTTGGTTGTATTCCCACAGCTGAAATAAACTGGTGGCACAGGAGAAAACTGCCACATTTGCTGAAACGCCACAGACGAATTGCTATTCCTTTAGCTAACCTTATATTTTTTTTTCTTTTCCAAGAAATGTGCTACATTTCTAAAGAGACCAATTTCAAGGGAACTGAACACTCTGCCTTTATAAAGAAAAATGAGATAATATGGGGGTGGGGAGAGAGTAGAAATATTTCTGGTTATTCTGAAAGTTTTTATTCTTTCCCAGTAAAATGTTATTAAAAAAGTATCCAAAGTTCAGTGCTGTTGGGTTTTTCTAAAAGACCTGCAGACTTAACTCATTATTCAGGTGAGTGGTCCAGAGAGGTCAGCAGGTCGGTTCCAATGAGTGATGACATTTAGCAAACTCTTACAGGATGAAAAATTAAAACACCAGTTCTGTAAGTTGCCTCACGCTGGCAGGTGCCCCTGCGTCTGGTGTGTCTTTCAGAATGGGCACAGGATTCCATTCAAGTGCTGACATTTTGGATAAATAGGTAATTTTTTAAATGCCACAGCGCACTGGCTGTGCTTTGAGGTATGTTCATGTGCATGAGGAAAAGAATGGTAAGACTGAGTATATACATAAGCCAATGAAAGACAGTAGCTGTCTAACTTGAGCCCTGTTCATTTGGGGAAAAGGTCCTTACATTTTGCTCTTTTCAGTTAAATTGCTTTGCCATTATCTGTATCTCTAATTTTCTTGCAGGCTTCCCCTGGGAACAGAGAAAGGAATGGACATATTAGAGGGATCAGACAGCTGTGAGTACAGAATCTATTGTGCAGTTAGAGTCAAATTATTACGCGTCTGATCCTGGGGCATGCCCAGAATCCACAACCCTTACTAAAGTCAGAATCAGGAGCCCTCTGCATCTCACAGATACAGGCTATGGCAAAATAAGGACTCATCCAGGCTGTTGCTAACATCGACAGAATTTTTAGACCTAAATCCACAAGAGACTTAACCTCCTAAACCCGAGATTCCCAAAGCACTTTGTCAGCGGTGTATCCCGACAGATATCTATATTAATTCGTCTGCCTACACGTCCACCACTGCACACACAACTGTCGCTGAACTGTTTGGCGTTTTCTACAATATCTTGACTTTGGAGCGAGGCTTTTCCTTAATACAACCTCATCAGGCAAATAGCTGCTTTCACAAACGCGGGCTCCACGCAACAGGGATGAGATTTGGTATAAGTAAGCTGGAATGCAGTCACTAGTGAAGAAGCTGCAAAACTTGCAATTAAATTGGTAACAAGCCTTAATTTGAGCAGTATTCAGGTCTAGTTCAGGTCCACTTCTGCAGGATATGAAGGGTCTGCTCACCTTTTTAAAGTTCATGATCCTCTCGTTGGAACAGCAATACCGATTACAACACGAAAAAATTTGTGAGGCTTGAGGATTACCTGGGTTTGGTTACACTGTTGGTGAGTTGTAGAGGGTAAGAGTAATACTAATGCAATAGTAAGATGACTATGACATTAACATAATTTGTTATTCCAGATATAGGTATATTGTTTTCTTCTTTCTCAATTTCAAATCAATGGACCAGTGTATCATGCTGCCAAATTCACCAGGAGATGTCAGATACCCAGCACGGTAAGTGAATGATTACACAGCATGAGGGAAACAAGGACAGATACCAGTAATAGCAAAAAGAGGTTTCCTGGGACGGTAAGGAAACCAACCAAACACTGTGAGGGTAAACGCTCTCGTCCTGGTTGTACGTGCATGTATGACGAGCCCTACTTTTCATTTTCAGAGCTACCAACATGCAAACTGCTCTAAACATGAGGTGTAACAGCATGTAGGAGGATTTATGTTTTCGTCAGCCCTGTAAAAATGCTGACGGAGGTCGGAGATGTGACTGATATTAAGGGGGCTGTAGGTATAAGGTGTCAGGGCACGTCTTATCAGCAGATGGGCAACCAAAGAGTGTTGAGTCTTGAGGGCGATGCTGTCTTCAAGCACTAATGAGGAATTTGTCTTAGTTTGAACTATGAGGAGTAGTGAATTATGGTATGTGGTTGGTGTGGATCTCATCTGAAGCTGAAGAGGGCCTTCCCTCCCAGTAGGAATCTCTCTTACCTGTTTCCAAACCAAGATAACAGTCCTGGAGATTTTCTTGTTTCTTCCTCTTTCTTCCTCCCATCAGTGACTGTAATGTGAGGTGATGGTTGTAAATAATTATTCCTCCTCCTTCCTTTCCTTGTGGGCCATCGGCTTTTTACCCTTTTGTCTGGATTTTGTAGTTGGCAGCAGAAGTAAACTAATACCTAATAATTTTTACAAGATAAATTCAGCAAAATTAAGATTAGCTATGTGACCAACACAGCATCACAGGAGTTTAAACCTGAAAAGGTCCATTTTTTATTTCCTTCTTTTATTATTGCTCCCAATTGCACTGCTCATGCTCTTTTTCTATGATTCCTTTCCCATCTAGAAGTTCAGGTTTTTTCTCTCTCCTGTCTCATGTTCTGCTGTTCTCCTTCCCTTCTTTGTCACACAGCCCTTGCCCAAGTTTCCATACCCTAAACCTTCTTCTGCCTTCATTCCCAAATGTCTCCCTCCCACTTTTTCCAATTTCCTTTTTCTCCCACCCCCTTAAATTCTCTTTTCGCAGCCTTTGTCTGGCTGTAGCTGCCACGGTGTGAAGGGGAACCGACGCTTCACCTATTGCACTTTAGGTCCTCCTACACTTGAGCACGGACTCTCCAGGGTCACCACGCTTTTCTCTGCTGGGAACAGACACATCCCACCAGCGCAGCACATCCTTATTTACCGACACAAACCAGTACTCTGTGGGAACAGCAGCCTGGGAGCCAATCTTCCAGTGGTTGGCTACTAATAATGAATGATGATCACTTTTAGTTCTAGAGTGAAAGATGGTTTGAAGGATACATTTTCATTTGCCACCCTGTTTCTCGCAGTGCCAAACTCACAGAGTCATGGTGATGACTGGTGTAATAAACCAATAATTGGGCTATTTAAACTTGAAAATCGATCTCCTGCCATCATCGTTAAAGAAAAAACCACCGTGTTAAGTTCTTTTCTGATTGATTTTTTTCTAAACATGTCAATTTACATCACTAGGTCTTAAGACAGCATTGATTTGAGCAAGCAAACAGATGCAGAAATATTAGTGAAGGCATAATTAGCATGTTTTTCCCTCCTTTTCAAGATTGACTTAAGATACCTCAGTGACAGTAGGTTTTTTCAGTTGATAACCAAACATTGCCTTAGGGAGTATAACCTCTTATGACATTTATCCCATCCTACTTAAAAAGAGATGGGTGTTTTAATGCAATTCATTTCATAGCAGACACACTGTTATTGCTGAATGCAGACTTATATCCAAAGTAGGACATTTCCTGGTTGGATTTGCAAAGCTGTGACAACAATTTCCCTGAATGACTTAATTAGATGTTATCTGTGAAACATTTATAAATGCAATTGCCTTCTAACAATATATTCTCTCTTTCCACCCCTACCCCCGACTTAATTTTCTGTATCAGTTTGCTTGTAGATACAAAGATTGAGGTCTTGCCATCACTTGAAATGAAACAGATTGATTTATCCCTGACTATTGTAATTATGCCACAGTAATCACTTTGCCCCACTGACGACCTCCACCTTGGTTTCCAGGCTGGAGTTGTAATTTGGTTTCTTTGCCAACTGAGATCCTCATTCATCTCATCAGGTTACTCTAAGCACTGTCTGCAGGGGGATTGTTGTATTGCTTTGACTGCAGGCTGGACCGAAGCAGCAATTGTCTGTAGTATTCACCTAGGGCAAAAAATGAAAATCAGAGTTCACCTAAATGGGAAGACAAGCCTCCTGAAAATTCCCACTCTTCACAGCAAAATACTGTGTCATTTACAATGAGGAGAGTAGTTATGGAATGACAGTTAAATTTATCAGGAGTATGTGGAATAGAACATTAACCAGTGCAATTATTTGTGGATAATAGACTTGCTGGAAAATGGATTTCAATTTGTTAAAAGTTTGACATTGACACAGAGTTTATGTGTACACATACATCTCAAGTGAAAGCTCAGAAAAAACTTCTCCTTTCCCAAGCAAGCACCCATCTGGTAAAAAGAAGAAATACTTAAGTATGGCCCTTCCCATAAATGAGGATGCTGTGAGCACATAAAGGTTTGCCATTAGCTCTGTTGAGACTCTGTCTTTATTTTTAGTAATCTACCTTGAGTTACTGCTTTTCCCTTTTTATTATTTCTGTAATGTTTTCATTTCTTCCCCAGCTACCTCAGTTTGAAATGTTTTCAATAGTCACTTGCAGTATAATTTCCACAATATCTATTATTTATTTAGATGTTGCTAATAGTACAATATTTCAACTGTCAAGAAACGTGATGTCTAGACTTTCTCCCACTTCCTTTGGTTTGAATGACAAATAAGTTGCACCTTCTGGATATATTTCTTAATGCTAAATAGCAACTAGCTCACTAGTTTTGCAGACCTAACACAGAGGAAGAACTAAGTTTTGTTGAAGGAACAAGCTCTTTCTATCAGTTGTACAAAGGGTTGCATGTAGGTATTTTCTCAGATCCTCAATCAAGCATTTTTTTTGTTACAAAGTAATAGGAATATATGAATTAGTACTTAAACACAAATTTTGAAAGTCTCAAGCTTGACTGGGAAGCACCTACATTTCCATTTCCTCTTGTCCTTCAGAGCAATGACCTTTAACAGTTCTTCTCCAGTGAAGAGCCCAATGAACTCAAGATTAAAGCTCCCACAAACTCCTGTAGCGTCAAGTCTCAGCTGAAGCTGTAAATGAATTGATCAAATAAAAATGTGGAAAGTTCAGCTCAACTTTCACGGATGAAAGGTCAAACCTTTCCCTTATAGTCAACCATTGTTGCAGAAGATCTCAACCTTTACAGCTACCGAAGCAATCATACTGTTCAAGTTACTCTCTGCAAATAGTCTCTGTCTTCTGTATAAGCCTCTGTTTTTTCATTTTAATTCTGAAACCATAAGTAGCTTCAAGGCTTGTCACTGGCAACATATATTCTGCCAATCATCGTCTACGGACCGCTCTATTCTGGCTTCCCGTTTCAAATAAAGTCCAAAAGTACCATGGAGAAAGCACAATATAATACCAAATCGTTGTTCTTGCTTCAACTACATTTCAAAATGGCCCAGTATGACCCTTGGAAAAATTGTTATAGGACAGTCTGCAAACACATCGCATTCCTCCTTATGGGTTTCAAAAGTAGTTGACTTCTCAAGGGCATAGTAAAAATGTCCTCTGTTGACTTGGGATCTAAAGGAACTCATGTAATCAAGAGGTCATGAAAACCTCCAAACTGACCAAGCCAGAGAATCCATTCTCCTGTGGCTCTTAATTTATTGCACAATACAGGAAGCCTAGACAAGAGAGGCCTCTTACAAATGACACAGTTGCAAGTGTTCAATGGTTCTCCTGGGAACTTTACTTGAGCTTCTCTAGACATTAACTCTATATTCCAGGATGATTTTCTTGCTGTGGAAATACCAGAGAACTTCAATGTAAAACTTATCTGCTGACACACTAAAAGACCAGACAATTATTGCACTGTACCATAGCTCATCCTAATTAAATTGACTCAGATTTTTAAAGTTCTCTTGACAGATTGTACCAGCTCTTGTTCCCTGTCATCAGTTAAGTTTAGCTACTCAATAAATGTATCTTTCTTCATAAAAAATAACAGCAACAGTTTGTTACTTTGCCTGAAATGGCCATTTTCTCTCCCAAAATTTCCATTTAAGGTGCAGTGCTAAATTATAGCTACATATCTCAGGCTGTGTTTCCTACAGCAAGCCCTTGCAATTACGTTTTTACTCCTCTTGAATCTCTTTTTTAGAAATTAATGCTTGTAGGCTTAGATCACAAGGAATTTTGCAAAAAAAGATCCTGTTATTATCTTGAACATATATATGAAACTATGACTCTATACATACGTACATACCCATAGAGAGAGAAGGAAAGAGAGACAATTTGGGATTCAAAGACAATTCTGTATATGCATATATGTATTGCATGTATGTATGCCTGTTATATGGAGAGAGAGAGATGGGATTCAAATATCTAGAAGTTGAAATAGTAAATACAACATTTGGATATTTGATATGTTAGCAGAAGGGCTTCTCATTTGCTTTACATGTCACGTAAGTCAATGTTTCAAAGAAAAAATATGCAAGACAAAATGAGACATCTTGGTTAGAAAGTAGTGCTGGACAGTGGATAAAGTTTAAAGACATACACTTTTTTTGTTGCAACTGCATTGCTGTACGTGAAAACAGAAAAATTTGCCAATAACATCTTGTTCTGAACATATGTTGATGTAAGCAGTGTTTCCTGGAGGTTTACAATGCCACCTTTGAGAATTTGCATAAATGAAATAAATTAGATGTTGTACAGAAATGCTAGGAATGCTTTCCCAGAGGAAAGTACATTACAGCTGAAATGTGTCAGTCTTTTGTTTTCAGCAATAATATAGAACATTAAGTAAGATGCATTTCTTACCACAAAGCTTCACTCCCATATGTTCATTTAAATACTGGGCAACCTTTTTGGTTAACAGTTGGGGGTTTTTATCACAATCATTTACTATTCAAATAACATTGTTATCAACATTTGTAAAAACACTATATCTTTTTTTCTGCATAATTTTGCTCTTAAATGAATTCATTATGATTTTGGCATCAGTTTGAAACAGGCCAGAGACATTTGTGGTGGCATAATCGCCTAGAGAGATGATCATGCGCTATAAATGCAGGGGGATTCAGTGTGTTGTCAAAGTCACAAGTATCAAATCAAAGAAGTTGCAGCAGTAGTCATGAAAATGTTGTATGGATGTTCTGCAAATTGTCCTTGGGTGGCAGGAATATGCCCATCCTATCACCCACTACATAGCCAATCCAGTTTGGCCACTCAGGAACTGTGATTTGAATTGCAGGGACATGCGGGAATTGACATTAGTTATTTCCCTGAGGCACAACTTTAGTTCATATATTTCTCTTAAACAGGGGTTTTTTTTCAGTAACCTTTTTCCCTGAAGGTTTTAATTGCAGCATAAATGTCCCATTTTTTTCATAGCTCTTCTGACTGAAGGAAATATGACAGACTAGCTTTCCTGTCAGATTTTGTCTTGACGCTTTCCATATACCCTTTTTGTCCAAAAGATTTTTGAAGTTGCCTTAAAATCCGAAATTAACCCCCACTTACTGATCAGATCTTAAAAGACCAATGCTTAAAAGAATGTCTGAATACTTGCTGTTCTTATGGGACCTAATTAAGAAAATGTACATTTCATTCTTCAAGCCCTAATTTCAAAATGATGATAAATAAAATCATTGCTGCCAATCCCAGACTGTTGGGCTGTGAAATAGGAGCTGTGTTTTGGGTACTGTAATGTATGTGTATGCATTTGTGTACACACAGCTATACTTATTGCTAAATTTGGAATCTCCATGTTCATAAATAATCTTTCTAGCTTGAGCTGAGAAAGCACAGTCATTCTTGTGGGACTGATTTTGGGTTAAATATTAAAAATATATTCTGTTGCATTTCTTTCTGCTATCTCATGCCAATTCCCACCATATTTTTAAAAATAGTTTTAGAAATCGTTGCAGGAACAAAGCATAAATCAAACTGTAGATTAATTGCTAAGAGAGAAGAGGTCTTTTTCTACCCTTCATTGTCCCAGGCAGACAGCCATCTTTTTTTCCTTCCAGCCTAAACTACCTGGGTGCACACTCAAGAGGCGTTGCAGAAAAGTGCTGCTGTCTGACACCGTCTGCTCTGAGCCTTTCCTTACTGCAACTGTCAATATGTGAACACATTAAAGACTTCTATTCTTTTGATATGTGAGCGTTGCCTTGGGATATGCTGGTCACATCATTTTCTCTCAGTAGATAATGATTCCCCATCCTCTACCTTGTCCTGAGTTGGGATTTGTGGGGAAGGGAAAGGCTTGTCCTATTGCCTTTAAAAAACAGTTTTCTGGGACTTGTGATGTATTTTTTATCAAAAGAGAAATACGACAAGCCTACTGAATATTGTCTAAAACCTCTCTCCTGTCTTTCAAGGACCTCCAACCCACACAGACTCTCTTCATGTGAAACGTATCTGCTGCTCTCAAGCTCATTTTCAGCACTCTTTTGACACTTAGTTTTCTGCAATTTTCCTATCCCACCATGAAATAATGCTTTATCATTGGCAGGAGACTGTGAAAATGAGCACACAAGTGTTACGATCTTCCAGATAGCCAGAATCTTATGGTAATTCAAGACGAATCAAGGTAGTACAGGAGGCAACAAGAAGGCAGGAGTTCACAGCAGACGTCCCAAGTGACTCTTCCACAACAGCCTGAATCAATTCACTTCCACTAAGGGATCTGGGTGACGATTTGGTCAAGACGATTTGGTTTTGGTGACAAGATGCGGCCAGATCCGTCAACCTCAGGCATACCTCAGTACAAGACATGCTTGCAGACTTTTCTATAGCTACCCCCAAAAATTGGCATGACCAGCTGTCCGGCATTGCAGGACCTATATGCCACTGTGACGTATTTCTCCTTGTCACGTTATGAACTCATTAAACTGACATTTAAATTGCATTCAGGAACAATTTCTCCTAACTTTACCCCAGACAAGAGTTATCTGTTGGACAGGCCTGCACTGACGTCCTATAAAAATCAAACCCATTGTGTTTGGTACAACTTTCGACAGAAAAGAGAGACAAACAGAGCCCAAGCCTGTGAAGGAGAAGCTGTTGGCTGAAATGCAGCCAAGAGGTTTCAAGGAACCTCCCGTAACATGCAGCACCCCAGAGCAAGCACACTATTTGCCCCTGCCTAGGGTTAGCCTGACTTCCCCCAGGTAGGCACTGGGGTGCAAATGGCAATAAATGTCCTCAGGAGCCTAAAAGGGTACTTCGGGGATGAGAAAAGGAGAATTGGCATGCTGCGTTCCCTAGTTACTACTACCTGCAAGTATTTTACCTCTTATTTCTCAGTTTTATTAGTCAACTAATTTATTGGAAATAAAGTTGGATGACTGTGAGGTCTAGTCAGCAGCCTCGTGGTTTTGTTATAACTCAGACAACGGAAGGACAAAAAAGTGTCAGGAAATATTGACCTTCTTGTTGCTCAAATAATTTCTTTTCTTCAGTCTGCATGTTTTGCAGCCATGGAGGGGAGAAGCAGTAAAACTTGTGGTTTTGATCTCACTGTAGCAGTACGGTAACCGTACCTCATATATTTGCCTGCCGAGAAGATATGCTGCTGTTCTTCATGGAAGGACCGAGGATTTATGTGTCTTGTCTTTGTGTTGTGCACATCAATTCCAGCTCATGACTTCAACAGCTACATCAGCTAGGACCCTTTGAAACGGTCAGCTGGAGGCAGCAGATATTCCCAAGTTCAATCAGAAAGGAGCCAATCACAGGCATTTTGGGTCTCCAAAGTCAGTGTGTCTTCCTTGGTCTACGCTGTGCCGCTGAACCAATTCATTTAGGAATTGGGCATAGCTGATCCTCCCCAGTTCCGCACTAGCTGTGCTTTTAGTCCCTCGAGGAATCAGGTGTCTCACGTGAAACTGCGAGCTGGCTTGTAGATAGACACCATCCGCGGTGTGACATAAGTGCCACCACCTAATTCTGATCAAACTGTGCCAGTTGAAAGGAGAACAGAAACAGTTTAACAAGCAAAACTCAAGTTCTTCACAGAAGGCTCCATCGTCTGCATTGCCATTTTTATGCTGATGATTTGATAATCGGGCTTTTTGTTCTAAAGCACTTTCTCATGCAAAAAATGTACAATCAATCATTTTTGTTCACATTGCGCGCTGACTTTTATTGATACCTTTAATATGCAGTTTCCATGAATAGTGTTATAGCCAGATGAAGGGAATAGCTGACTTGAACTTCTAGGTCACTAATTCTTCACAGATTAGCGCTGTCAGCACTGATGGATGAAGGGGGAGATCTATCAGAATGGATGTGAGGGGTTTCACTCCTGCTTTGTAAATCATGCAGGAAATCCCAGTGTAAACTAAGCCTCTGCCTGTCACAAAAGTTAAAACATCACAAGCAGAGCAGTACCCCCCCAGTTAAATTGGCTTTTTGTTGCTGTTGATCAAATTTCTTCTAATCCTTCCCACTTGTTTTGTCTAGTGCTGCATTAGTGATGAAAGGCATTGGGATTTATTAATAGAACATAAAAGCAGAACAGAACAAAATAAAACAGCCCAGAAACTCATGAGCAGGGAAAAGTATGTAATGCCTTTCTGTGTGATCTCGTCGGTGATCACAATTCCCATGGAAAGCCTGTGGGTGCAGAGCTGTGCAACACTCTCCGGGAATGTCTCTGGTTTTTCCACTGGACATTGACAAACTGAGCAGTAGTATAAAGCACTTTGGAGTTCCTTTCCTGGAAAATCAAAAAAACATGGCTATCAGTTTAAAAACAATCTGTCTGAGTTTCCCATTCTGTATTTCCACCCTGCAAAAAAAATAAAAAATCTCTCTCCTTCCTCACTAAAGTAAAAAGAAAGGTTTTATTTCATGTCTTTGGTATAGGGACAAAAACCTTACAACAAGTGGAGCAGTGGTAGTTTGTGAAATGGGAATATGTCGTCTTTTTTTTTTTTTTTTTAAATTAAGTGATCCCTCTTAACTCCCATGGTTGCAGACTTGCCTCCTTACAGGATTTTCTCCTCAGTACAGGATTTTCCCCTCAATTGCAGACCTACCTTCTTACAGGACTTTTCCCTCAGTATTCCTTCAGTGTAGGCCCCTTATATTGGGCAGAGACACAGAGCTCCAGCCTTTAAATTAAAGCTGACTGATGTATTTTTCGAGACTGCTTCCTATAGCTATATATTTTTTACCTGCTATAGGAGGTAGTTTCACCTTCTGAGAGGTTTTTTTTGTTCTCATCCCTGAGAGAGTAATGCGTTCACGTACACTGAAGCAGCTGGGTCAGGCTGAATTCCAGTAACAATTTGTCATTATAAAAACGTATAGATGTATTAAAAAATCGCCGTGAGTTCTCTTTAACCATTAGAGGAAATCACAGGGACTCTGGCCTTTCTTTCAGTAGATCCTAAGCACTGCCAGACGCATCCCAATTTTGCTTTAAAGAAACTATCAAATGCTGATTGTTAGCATTTATGCCTTGTAGTTCCAGTAATTTATAGCATGATTGATAAAAGAAGGCAAAGAAGAGGTGACGGAAAGATCTCGGTTATTTAAGCCAGCCAGGGAAGGCTTGGAGGAGAGACAATTTCCTTCTGTGAATAAGATCTGAGTAAATAAGGGAACACAGATCACTGAATAAGCTTCCCCTTGGGAGGAAGAAAAGCTCTTTAAGCACAATAACGGGCTCTGAATAAATTTAGACTGGAAATCATAAGTCTCCTACCACTAGGGCAGTGATTGTTCTAGAATAAGCTTCCAGCTGGAGCTGAAGGAGTACGTGAGCCAAGTAACTCCTAGGACAGAGCTGGATGATTACTTTACGAAGATATTGCATGGCCAGTGGTGATCCAGGGACTGGCTTTAAAGAAGATCCTTCCAGACCCATGTTCTTAGGAGCAATGCCCTAAGACAAGAGCTGTCTCTACCCAGAAGGGCATTTCTCATTTAGTATTTTTAGGACAGAATAGTGGGTACCAACGTATACCTGTTAACTCTAAAACAGGCTCAGGGTGAAATAAGACAGGAGGTGGGCTGCACTTTCTCTTACCAATGCTAATTTTGTTCCAGAGAGGTATTACTGATTTTGATAGAACCCCTTCTTGTCTGAGGATGAATGTTTGAAAAAAATTATACTAAAGGTTATTAGAGCTTTACTATTGTCCTAAAAAATCTGGAAAGGAGACAATGGGAGAAGCAAGATCTAAGTTCTCTCATTTTTAATAGTTGTCTCCTTTTATAACTTTCCTGAATGACTTCCCAAGTGTTTCTGGCTTAGGCTCCTCCTAATTGCCCCTTGGAAATTCAAGGACACGTGGCTGAACCAATTTTTAAAATATAGCTGGTCTTGTATTATGTGCTGGCAGCTTGAGCTGCAACTAGGGAATGAAATTTCAGAGTGTCTTTTGACTCCGTGCGCTATTACGCCTTGTCTTGATGATCCATTGATATGGTTTGCCACTGGTTGAATGGTTTATTAAATGCCTTTCAGCCTGTGTTGTATCGGCACATCACTCATTACAGACACTTCAGGAGCCATCAGCCCTGCAAACAGGGTCTGAGTAATGAAGACCCTTCTTTTTCTGGTGTGAATACAGAGGAATGGAAATCATCATTCAGGCTCTTGTTCCAGCAAGAGGGTGGCACTTGAATTGCTTGTAATCATAGTTAGGGAGAGCCATTAGACAAGAACCTTATTACTTAGTTTTGTCTTACAACATGGGTTTCGATGGCTGCGGGGCAAAAAGCTCCGTGGGCAGAAAGAGATCTGTCCCAATTCCACAGTCGTCACCCGATAAAGAGTTAATGGAGTACATCACAGTCCTGCCAACCCAGTCTTCCTCCCAAAAGACCCAGAGATGGTGGACACCAAAGTCCCCCCGGGTCAGTGTCGGACTGGGACGAAGGCGTGCAGCCTCGACGCCCAGGCTGAAGGGGACAGAAGAGTTAGTGTGGACCCAACCGGTGTCACCATGGAGATCTCACAGTTGTTTCCATGACA
Organism: Buteo buteo; assembly: GCF_964188355.1. Lineage (NCBI taxonomy): Eukaryota > Metazoa > Chordata > Aves > Accipitriformes > Accipitridae > Buteo > Buteo buteo. The sequence continues at coordinate 4,357,458 of NC_134195.1, read as the reverse complement.
TTTATTGGTATTTTCAATTCTTCGTGAGTGGTGAACAGGAATGAAAAAGACAGGCATTCTACTTTACAGAAAGCAAAAAAGAAAACATGCAGCACTTTAAATTCACTGTTTAAGTGACTATTTTAAAATCTTTACATTAGCTGTACAATAGCTTTTTTTTGTCAAGCAGTAAATCTCCTCTGTTATGTATTTTTGTATCCTTTGTTACTACCCTGCGACTGTACCTAATAATAAATATTAGCAGGAGTTTTATTCAGCCTTTAGTTAGATAATAAAAAGAGGCAATTGGACTTAAATGTAAGAAAAATCTGTTTTACTGTGAGAGTGATAAAACACCGGAGCACATTGCCCAGAGAGGTAGTGGAGCGGCCACCCCTGGAAATGTTCAAATCCTGACTGGATGTAGCCCTGGGTATCAGCTCTAGTTGACCCTGCTTGATCGGGCGGTTGGACTAGGAGATCTCCAGAAGCGCCTTCCAGCCCCAGCAATTCTGTGATATCAAAGCAGATACATAAGAAGCCATACCATCAGACGCGAACCTACAAAGAACAAGGATTTCTTTTTGCTGATGTGAGTGGGAATCGAACAAGATCATGGGTGGTGTGGAGCCCTGCCAGGAAATCTAAGATGTGCTTTGTTAGAAGTGTACTGTTAATAAAAGCATCCTTTCTGTGAGATCTATTTTTATTTTCAATAACTGAGGGGCACTTCCCACTTTTTGTATTGAACTGAACACATTTTTCTCTTACTGCTGTTCTCCATATTTTTCTGTGACACCAATATATACCAATAAATATTGTTCTCTAAGGCAGACCACAGAGAACAGCAACTTACTGGAAGAGAAACAACAGCTTTTATCACTTAGAGGAGAAGCAAATGCAAGAGAGAGTGGTACATCATACATGATATGTTGATTTTATAAAATAATTAATAGAAGTCTCGGAACATATATTTGTGGCAATGTATCAGTATTAGAGTTTTACATTTTCTAGTCTTCTTTATTTCTCCATGGATTTTCCACTGCAGCAGCAAATAAAAATAAAAGCTGCTTAAATAAATAGCTAATGAAAACTTAGCGGTGTTAAAAGAAATATTGGTTTGTTGGGTTTTTTTGCCAGAAAGCTGAATTGTACGGCATCTGTTCTTCTACTCTCTGCTACCTAAGAATGAAAACTTTTTTATTGTTTACTAGTCTGATCTTAGAAATGGTCCACAAAACATGCTTGATAAATACTGATAGCTTCTGGGGAAAAAAATTAGATTTGGTGTATTGCTGGTTTTAAAATCACAGTGTGATACAATAAGGCTGAGATAATTGCTCTGTCAGACTGTTTTCTTTCTAGTTTAGAGCTTTCCTAGTGTATTTTAGCTGACCTTAAATTGTTCTTTTTAGAATTCATAGCAAATTTCAAAGATATTTAGATCAAATCCCTGTCATGGCTGTTAGCTCTGTTTCACACCATTCAAACATCATAATAAGTGGTTCTTATAATTCAAACATCATAATGAGTGTATTGAGTGGTTCTTGCACAGGTGGAGCACGGATTTGAGAGATATCTGAACTCCTATGCATTCCTATTGAAGTTCTCATATTTTTGATAGGCTGTCCAAGGTCAAAGAATAGGCAAAAAGTTGTAAATGTATTTTAAGTTCTTATATCAATAGCTACAACATTAAAAACCAACAGCAGTAAAATTTTTTCATATAGATAGATTAATTTACGGCAATACTTATGAGTACTGAGATGTTCTGGGCAGAACAGTACAAGAAGGCTCTGCATATAGATATTACCATAGATTGACATTTCTTTGTATTGTTTCCAGATTTAAAAACATTTCCAAGTTTCTGTGCAGTGGTACATACCACACTGTATTGCAATCTTTAGCATATCATGCCACTTTACTCCAGCCAAGCATATAGCGTACATCACCATAGTAACTGTAAGTCAAATTAGAGATATTTTGCTCATGACTTTGAGTATGTTATGTTAGTGCTGGGTCAATGTCTTAAATTTCTCTAGTTTTACACCATGACAAATTCATTGTCTGCACCCTGTATTTCACACTGTAAGGACAGAGTCAGGCCCTGAGTTTTTTTAAATTCCAATAGGGTGTTTTCAAGAAGCAATAGCTATACCTCAGAAGCTTTGATGCACTGGGAAGGTTTAGATAAACATCCCAATGATTTCTTGAACCATCTGAATCTCTCCAGCCTAAGAAACTGGACTGGAAAGTTTTCAGATTATAACTTAATTTGTAAAGTTTGCATCATTTCTGCCTCTTCTTATAAATTCTGCTCACATTTCCTTATCCATAAAATATCTTCCCGATGTCACTGGAATGATTTTGAGGCACAGACTTGATCTCCAATTGGAAGTTCCAATAAATGATATTTAATTTTTTTTTTTGCATTTTAGAAGTTTCTGGTGGGCTGTTCTAGGTTGTGCAAGGCTCTTCTGCTCTAAGGCACTCGGTGATTAGACAGCAGTGGAGTGCAGTGTGATAGGGTGGCTAAAGAAATGGTTGAATGGAGGACTGAAGGACAGCACTGTATTTGTTTCTATCTTTTGACTAGGACAAGCCAAAGAGGAATCTAGCTCAGGGCAAAAAAAAATGAGGTTGTTTCCCATGCACATAAGCATCACTCCGAGAGCCCAAATACACTCAGTTTGTCACTTCTGAAAACACAAACAGCAGCAGCTTGCAGATGATTTGCTAAAACTAGATTTTGCATATAGAACTATAGATTTTGCAGATATTCTCAACCTAAAAAATACCAAATGCCAGTCATGTACTGCATTTCTGCTCCATCAGTACTTTCAGGTCTCAAACACTCAGAGGAAGCAGCACTGTGTTTTGCTCAGACCGACTCCAAGCCAGCACCTTCCAGGAGAAAATCTGCTTGCTGGAATTCACACAATATTTATAAGTTACATATTGGGTTTGATGCAGTCTGTGTGAAAGGCTCCCACTGATCCGTCTGCACAGAATTGTACCATTACCATCTTTCTAAAACTATGGTCCACTGCCGAGATGACCTAAAAAAATATCTGTTACATGGTTTCTCCAAGGAAAAGAAAAACACACCAAAATATTAACATTAGAGGTTACCCAGCAATACAGAAGCTTGAAGAATGAACTAGTGCTTTGAATGGTGATGGGCCCGGGATGTATGTAGGGGTCTAGGAAGTTAGGCAACTTCCATTCTAATTATTTCTTTGTTGACATAATTAATCACGGATCAATAGCTTTGGGACTTTTTTTTTTTTTTTTAAATAAATCAAGTGGTAAAGCACCCAGCTGAACCTGTATTCAAAAAGGTAAGTAAACTTCGCACTCATTACATGAAACTTTTAAGCTCCTGTAAATAGTTTCTTGTAAAATCCAAATGACATCACCAAAAACTTTTTCTGGGAAATAATGTGTTTCTTGTTCCTTGCACATTCTTTGCATGCAGAGACTGATACTGTGGATCAATTTCACCACTTTTAGGAGAAAAGCTTATTGCCTCCTATTATAGCCATTATTAATACATTATGAAAATAATAGCAGGGTAGCTGTTCCAGGCATTTAAATAGCACCTGCTAGAAAAGCAGTATAAAGCTATGAAAAACATTTTAAGAAGTGTCTTCAACTTACTTGCAAGGTTCTGCTAAAGTGTTACTAAATGCCTAAAACTGAAGACTTGAAAGTAAAAATTCTAGTGTTCTGCACCACGAGCTCATTTCTCCGCATGATTATCTAGCGATTTCGTTCTTTATTTCACCAGCTGAAACAGCCACTCAGGGATCCCTGAACACTGACTCCTTGCAAATTATCCTGTTCCATGGCAGGTGACAGGAGAAATAAAACCACAATCCCCTTTGTCTCATCTTTATTACCCCAATCAGATCATTCTTTTTTTTTCTTCTATAATCACTACAGAGTGCCAATAAGGGAATATTCTGGTGTCAGCAAATGGTTCCTAAATGGGGATCTGATAACTACTCTATTTGTATTCGATTTGTACGTAAATAGTGCCGTTTTTCAAGTACTGTACAGTGTACTCTACTTAATCGGGGTGTGCTTAATCAGAAAAACCATTTAATGGGACGTTGTTCAGGGATCCATTTTAAGCCCAGTGATAATTAATAGCAATGAGTGCGGATTAATGTTAACAGTAATTTGGCATACTGGGATGCTCCTAAATTATTTTGTCTCGGCGATGCCTTTTGTGTCTCACCCTCCTGGAGATTCGTTCAGGTTGCTTCTCTAAGAACAGTTTTCGGTCTCTGCACTGGGAACAGGAGGATCAGGAACCAGCTCACCGCTGCCTCTTCCCAGTACTCAATGGACTCTTTACCAGTAGTGTTCCAGATTTCTCCCTACTGGAGCAGGTAACATTGGTAATACCAAGTCTGAAGTTGTTTGAAAAAGCATTCTTGCTAAACGATACTTGCTTTTACCTCTTGCCAATTAGTGGTGGTCTAAAATGGTAAGTGGGGCAAGGTTTGTTGGGAAAAAGGATTATTTCCATAAGAACAATTTACATATCCTGCAAGAAGGAGGATACTGATATTTGGCATTTACAGCCAGGCAAAACTGAAACACCTACATCACCCATTTAATAAAAGGTAGTATCCCTCCCTACAAACCCTGCATCGCTTTCTGTTTAGTAGGGCTCTGCAAGGAAAAGAACAAACCCTGCAGAAAAAAACAGGTTGGCTGGGCTGAGCTTCGCTTTGTTCTGTGCTATTCTAGCTGATCACCAGTGATCACTGTAGTATTTTCCAACGTGGCAAACCTGCCCCAGACAGCCCAAAAAGCTACCTGAAAAGTTCACCATGTCCACAGCAAAATACAGGTGTGGGACAACGGTGATCACATTGGCACATATGTTTTATTGGAGCACACTGATTTTCTTCTGAAGAAAGCATTTACAAGGCTTGTTTATAAAATGGTTCTATCACAACAAAGACTTTGATTTCCTCCCACATCTCTAACTGAAAGAAAAACCAAAATTCACTTATTTAAAAATACCTTACTTTAGGTATTGCTTACTGCAACTTCAGGAACTGCATGAGAAACAAACCCTCTCCCCATGCTGTGCGCTGCTGTGGGTTTCCTCAGCTCATTTGCAGAATTCATTTCTGATCTGCAGCACCCACTGTGCACTTTCACAATCACACAGCACACAGAGAGAACGGTGTCCATTCATCAACTAATTAACGCAAGATGCTATTAAGAGGTGGTCTTGTACATGCAGAATAAAAAAAAAAGACACAAATTTTAAGCATCACCTGGAAAGGGAAACAAAGTGTTGGATTCATTTAATTAAATAAAGATGCCAACAGTGTAGACAATTACATATGAACTAATCATTGTAGGCACCTTGTATCGCCAGTGGAGAGAAGGAGGCAGTGGCGTGCCGTTCATTATATGAATAATTAAGACAACAAGTTAAGATCAAGTTTTTTCTCTATCTATTGTGTTATCTCAATAATTTGCACCGCATGAAAATTTAACTGCGAAAAGAGGCTCCAACGTAGCACCTACAGACAGCAAAAGAAATCGTATTTGCTGTGTTTCAACTCTACAGACTGCAACATGGTGATAGAATTTGGGGTCCACACTAAAACATACCTGCTCATTTTGTCAGCTCCTACAGCAGAAGTTTTCGTACCACAGCAGCCACTAATTAGCACCTAAGTTGGCCAGACCTTCTAAAAGATACCCATACCAGCTGCCTCTAAGGTAAAAGCCCAAGCTAACAAAAATTAAGGAGCACACTAAAAAATAATTTCACATAACAGGAGTGCCAAAGCTAACGGTGCCTCTATGCCACCAAAAAGCCTCATTGCACAGTTTAATTCTGGGTTCTGATCTCCTGATTTCTCAAAGTGCAGGGAAGTTAGTTCATTTCCAGGCTCTTATTTGAATCTCTGTCCAAAAAAAACCCTGATACGGTTCTGGGAATAGCTCCATCCAGGAATGCCTCCTACCAGGCATTACGGCCGAGACTGCTCTGTGCTTGGCTATCTCATCCATGTCTGGGTATGCAATTCAGGTTCATGCCAAAAAACTACTTGTCTGTTGGGCTGCAGTACATTCCTCACGTTATTAGTTGAAGGAGTCCCTAAGAGTAACATTTATGTCGATGGGAATTAAAGGTCTTGGAGGAGGCACAGGGTTGAGTGCTATGTAGTGAGGCGGTTGAATGAGGCCAGCCTGCTCTAGAGAAGTGTGGACCCAAACCACCCTGCACATCTTGGTCTGGGGTCCAGAGGTAATATCCCAGAAAATCTGCATTTAATCCTGCATTTCAATACTTTCCTCAGACATCTAATAAACTGACAGTAACCTACACAAGAGTATGGGCTTCAGTGGATATTCTAGAACTACGTTATTGGGTTTGAAAATCTCATTTGTTTTCCCCCCAAGACAACTGATATGAGCCTCCATTCTCTATTTCGGGGACTGTTTAAGCATGGTAGCAGAAAGTCGTCAGGCTTCAAGAAGTATCTCCTGAAGAACTCGAAAATTCAGATTCCTAGGAGAGAGATAATGAGAATACATGTGTTGATCCTGAAAAATTATTTAGAGAAAATACAAAGAATATTTTTCTTTTAGTTATGCTGAGTAGCAGGAAAAATTAGTAGTCATTAAAGTTTTATTAATGTTGTTTTATCAATTTGGGGTAAGTGTTGGCTTTAGTAAAATGAAAGGAAGTTTTGCTGTTGACTTCAGGGGAGGCAGGACTTCATCCTTTCTGTTCTTCAGCAATAGACAAGATTTTAAAGGGTGAGAATCATCTTAACCAATATTTGTGTTTGAGCTAAATTCCCTCTGCCGTTAAGTCAAAGAAATAAGCATTTGTAGGATGAAATCAGTCTGACCTATTTTCAATGTCTATTTTTTAGATGTCTATCTTTAAAAAGGATTAATCGCATCCTAGAAATGTCCATTTCCTTCCATTTACAATAAAGGAAGCATAAACTGCTAGCACATATATAAGCATGTAACCAGACGAATCGCACTCCAGTGTGTCTGTCTGAATACATTTCCAGTTTCCTTACTGTGACTATGCAGTAAAGGAAATTCTAGTCAAATTAACTTCCACATTTTTTTGTTTGGCTATACACATGTTTTGGTGTGATATTCTAATTTTGTCTTATTAGTAACAAACAGAATGTGAAAAATGTTTTTAATGTGTTTTATTAATTATGCATAGAAGCTGTATTTTTAATAAGCCAATACACTAACACAAAACACTGTTAAAAATTGTGGGAATATGTGTAAACACTAAAATATAAATATAATGTGTTTACTGGTGTCAGGATGTGCGTTCATAGTTACTACATTTTCCATGCAATCACTTGAATGCCTGTGCTTTACAGACCCAATTCACCTACTGTTCATGCTGTCAGAAGCTGCATATGCTCCACGAAATATTTTATGTGGGAAATGGCTTTAAAGCTCCGCTACATGTATACCTAATAAAGACTGTACAGGTGAACAAAGGCAGAAAGTTTAGCTTTGCTTTATGATAGATATGAAGTCACTTTAGAGATGTGCTTGGCTAGCTGCACCACACGCCTGTTTTCTATAGTTTTGGTACAGAAATGTTCCACACTTACAGGGAGGGAAGCAAAGAAGGAAGGACTGACTTGTTGCTGGAAGAAATACATTTTCCTTACTGGGCTGTAAGATAGGCTTCCAGTTCAATATATTGCAAATTACTAATACATCACTTGCATTACTGAGTGCAATTGATTGCATCGCCTCTTTTGGCCTCCTCTTACATATGTAATGGTGGCCCTGGTGCATTCCTAATGAATTGGTGGAGTTACTTCTCATTTACATTGTCTCCAAACAAAAGTCAATCAGGAATTCTCTTCTTGCTTTCACATGGGAGTTTCAATCAAATTCTTTACAGCAAAAATCCATTTTGGAAAAAAACATGTCAAGTTACCTTATCAGCAGTTTCTTTCAGCAATGCTTAGCCGTTGTATTCTTTTTAGTAAAAGAACAAGAAATCTGTTGTTAGAAGGAAGAGTAGAGAAAGCGCTTGCTCTTTAACATATTTACATTCAGGATTTCATCATTCTCCAAGTTATTCATTTGTTTGATTCATTTTCGCATGGCCTCACAGCAAGATTTGCCGTACAAAAATTACCAGTTTGGAAGGAATGATTTTAAGTCTCCAGTACTTCATGCGACAAACTCTAAATGCAGTGTAAATTCAGATGATTGACAAAGAGAAGAGGGAGCGAAGAGAAACACTGCTGTTTTACAGTGCTGCCAAAGCCTCTCTCAAATACAAAGGCAAAAGTGTTTTCGAAAAACTCTTTAAAATTCTCTTGGAAGGCTCTTTTGTTTCTGAAAGCTGTCAGGACTGCTAAAAAGATATTTCTGGAGCAATAACCAAAAAAGAGTTTTATAAGGTTGGAGCTTTGTAAACTTTTTAAAAATGAGACCTGAAAATTTTCCATTTCAAGTGCTATTCCTTTTTAACCACAGTCTTGATAAGCAGCCTTATACAGAATGTAGCAGCAGAAAATTGCCCTGCCTGCTGTTAGGCCTCGATTGCCCAGTGGAAGAGGAGAGGTTGGAGGAATGGAGATTGCAGGAGGAGAACTGTGCAAGGCCAGGAGACCACGTCCATGTTGACTTCTTGAAGGCCAGGAGACCATGTCCATGTTGACCTCTTGAAGACCAGGCTTGTTTGCTCTGTGCTGGGGAGGATGGTGGTACATGGCAGAAGCGTTCCATCAGGAGAACCATCGTTTGCCGAGCTTATTGCCTTCTGGAGAATCTTCTTTCAGAGCGATGAAGATGAAGGCTATGAGTTTCTCATGCGCCTAGGTACGCAGTAAAATACCAAGAGAATTTGATACACCGCCTGCTTGCTAATAAAAAGCAATTTTTATGGAAAATGAATCCTCCTACCTCTTAAGTACTGGCAAAAGGAGCTTTCCTTCCAAGCCAGCTTGAGTCTCTCTGATGGCCGCAGGACATCTGCCTGTCACCCAGTGGAGTCACAGGAGAACGTGGAGCAGCCCAGAGGTCTCTTCCTGCCCAATTTATTGATCTGCACCAGTGTCCTTCTGGTGGGAGCAAAGGCAAGGAAAAAAGCCCTCATCAGTCCAATGGAAGGGGTGGCCAGACCCCCACTAATAAAAAATGCGTGATGACAGAGTTCGCTCTGTGGCTAAAGCATGTAATGGTGCATGAAAGCTTTATTGGCTCTGCAAAAAATAGCAGGGAGGTGTTGATGCATTTTATATTAAGCCACTGTGCGGTTACCAGCTGAGTATAAGTCCCTGAGGATCAAATACAGTTGGTTTTTTTTTTCATATGGAATTAACCATTCTTTTAATTGTTAACCTTGAAAATGGCAGTGAAATGCTTCCATATTCAGAGATTCAATTGTGTAACTCACACCTGGACTAACAAAATGGATCTTTCACCATAGAGCTTGCAATATGGGGTAAGAAAAAGCAAAAAGAAACACCCCAGGAATATAAACCAAGAAGGTGGGATTTTTCATCTGCAGGCATCATTTGTCTCCCAGTCTAGGTGAAATGTAAAAGTCCAACTTTGTGTTAACGACATGTTGATCTACAACAGAGCCTTGAAGAGGGGCAAAAACTCATGCCCTAATTATTGCCAGAGCAGTTGGCTCTCCTAAAGCAAGTGAGGCTCTCTCTATCACCTCAATTAATTAGAATAACACCAAGTAGGTGCCTTCCTCAGCTCAGCCCTGCCCAGGGTGTCCTCTTGTCTCCTCTGTAAGGCTAATGGTGCCATGAATCTTCATCTCCAGAGCGGTCAAGCAGCTGGTAAGCCATTTGGATACTCTGCTGAGGGAAGAAGGCCTCAGGACCGCCCTGGATGCATCCAGCCCAGCCAGCTCTTCCCTGCTGAGGAGCAGGAGAGGCGAGCAGCTAAGACTCAGCACCATGCAGATTTCCTTCACTGGAAGGTTTATATGATGATGGAGGATAGGAGGCTCATCAAAGGCTGAGCGAATATTTTACTTGCCTCCCTTCGGAGACAGGGAATGTGTTAGTGTGGCAATTTGCCTGTTCCTGTATCTAAACTGTTCCATAAAAATATTGGATTTATTCTCCTTGAGCCTACTGTAATATATGGCACTCAGCAGAGCTCAAATCTCCCTGGAAACACTCTCCATTTTCCTGGCCCACAGCCAAAAGCAGTGTGTATGCAGGGGGGACAAATTATTAGAAGCTATTGAGAAAAAAACTTCAGAATTACCTGTGTCTTTTTGGAAACTTGACAGATACCCCTCCTTCGGTAGCTAAGTACCACGGGCAGAGTTCAGGAGCAGAGATAAGCAGCAGGATGGAGAAAGTTACAACAAAACATCCAGTAAGAGTCCCTGTTCTTTTTCAGAAACCTTTTAGATTGCCCCCCTGAGATCTAACAACAGGCTTTTATAATGTTTTTTTTGTCCCTGAAGCCAGTGCTTTATATCCCATAATCTGGAAAGTGAGAGTTGTCTGAGGTCTCTGGAAAAGCCCAAGCCCCATTTCTCAACTCGATGAGGCCAGCGAAATCTATGTGGGAGTCTTTTTTTTGCATTTCAAACCATGGCACATTTTTTGCAGCTTATCAAGCCTGTAAGGAGCAGAAGATCATATTATTCAGATCCACACCACAGTCTTGGTACAGTTCATGCCTGGGTCAGGAAAATGTTTATTTTTCACTGTTTACCTGTCGAGAAGGAACAGAAGAAAAAAAAAGATCTTGGCAGAGTATGGGGCACCCAAGCCCTGAAACGAAGAGTCATGCCCTGGCTCAGCCTGTGAGCATAACCCAGCCCCATAGAGAGGTAATTACGTTTTGGGAGCTCAGCAGACTGTGCATAATTATACTCTGAGGAGGATTACTGCCTTGTATGAATAATACCGTGATGCAATGGTAAGTGCACAGAGTATGCCTCAAACCTACAGTCCAGGCTGGATGACAGACCCCTCGCGGACCACCCTGCTGCACAGAGGAGCTGTCCCTGTGGGAAGAATGTCCTGTATGAATCCGTTTCCCATAGAGATCTCACTTTTTCAGACATAGGTAACAAATGTAGTTTTACTCCATGCAGGAGACGGAGAAGTGAAGACTTGCTAGTCAGAGGAATAAGGTTTTGAATGGGAAAGGGAGAAATACATCGCTGGCGCTGCCTGCAACGTAACCTGTACTCAGTCATAACTTCTAGTTTCTCCCTTCCCAGCCCTTCCTCAGCCAAGAGACCTACACAATGGTTCTGGGATCCAGAGCAGCTTTCTGCTAAACCTGACACACCAAACAAGCAACAGAACATCGCACGGTCTGTGCATATGGGCACAACGCACAAAGCCATACCCCCGGGCATGGAGAGTTATTGTACGACACTCTTCAGGGCTTCCCTGACTCTTCTTGTTCCCTTTCCCCTCTCAGGGAAAATCAGGAAAACCTCTTGTACCACCTGCCAAGGAGCACATGGAAAACTGTCAAGAAGATCTTTCTGCGTGCTAGACAGGAGGAGAGGAGAGGAAAAATCCTTCTGGCATAGGAGTATGAAATGTCAGGTAGGACCATACGCAGCTTTCCTGTCAGATATGCTGGAGTAATACGGAGCGAGGAGGAAATAACCCCTTCCACTGGTGGGGCTGGATGTAGAAAAATAAATACTGTTTCTTGACATCCTGACTAAAGCCAGCTAAATGTATATCAACTCATTTGAGGGCATCCATTTAAATATACTGGCATTATTTGTGTGTACACAGGCCTGCAGAATTAACTTTGGTTCAATACATCAGTCAGACTGGAGTTTCAAAGGAGAAAAAAATAAAATACATGCCCCAAACGTTCCTTTTAATTGGGATCTGAGTGTCCAGCTCTAGGCTACATTTGTAAACCTCTCACCTCAGTGCAGCCAGCCCTAGATCGGCTACTCCAGTCCTTGGGCAGCAACCTGCAAGGAACACCTTTGTATGAAATTCTGCCTTAGTTTTCAGTAAGTATGCTTTCAGGGAGAAGTTGTGGGCAAGCTTTCGACTTAAAAAATAGAAAGCGCAGCCCTTTAACAGATGAGTTTGGTAATTAAAGGTGGCAGGTGCCTAAAGTGGAAGGGTGGGGGCTAAGTGCCAAAAAGTAAATAGAAATCTGAATAGCAAAGTGTAGGTGACATTTAAGCTATAATGAATGCTGTGTTGTGTAAACCAACTAGACGGACACCAAGAAAATACACTCTTTGCCAGGTCAGCATGTATCGCATGCCCTATAGCAGTCTTAGGTGTCACAGACCATTGACAAAATAAACCAACCAACCAAAAATATATGTTGTCAATTATTCAGGTTTATCTTGATAAACATGATAAAAATTTTATCTTACAGAGAAAAGTTTTGCTTCTAAAAAGAAAAAGAAATAAGAGGAACCATTCGAGTTCTTGGCATGTCTCAGCAAAATGATTAAACCAATAGGTATAGTACCACACACATACTGCATTTTAGATTTTTGTGGCAACCACAAGGATTTCAGGATACAGAGCTTCACTGTTGTTTAGGCGCTACTTGGGAAGTACAGATTTAGGCCACTTGTGTCTATAAACATTTTAGAACGTAATAGTTTGCATATTCTGTGATGATAGACTGCAGCAACTGCTGGACAAGTATTGTGAAGTTTTTTTACTCCGAATAATACTACACTGTGAAAAGGTTCAGAATGAAGTCATTACTGAAAGAGAGAAGGGAGCAGAAATTTTAAGTGCCAGATGCACACGCATTGCAGTCAGCCATTAATGGACGAATAAGTCCCTACAATGGCTAAAGTGGATTTAAACATAATGATGTGGTACAGTGGTGATTTGTGGTGAATTCTCTGATGTTTTTAAATTAATAAGTCAAAAGAAATAAATACTTGCTCCAATTTCTAAAAAAAAATGAAAAGCTTGCCTGGTTTATCCTGACTTGTGTGTATGAGAAAAAGAAAAACAAAAATGGATCTATACAAATACATATTGTAACAGGAGACTCTATAAGTAATGTGACAGCTCTGTAGTATTCAAAAAGAAGCAAAATGTAAAAAAAATAGTGAGGAAATGGCTTATCCCTTCATATGGTACCGGTAATGGAAGTATTGATTATATTGGTATTGATCTATTGGTAATAGAAGTCAGTACCTCCAACAGGGGCTGAAGGATTTCCTTTAAATATGAGGTACGTTTCCTATTATTTAGTTCAGATAACTCATGCACAGGAGTTTTGTCAAATACGTTTTCAAAGAACCAAACTTAAATTGAAAACTGGAAATTTAGAGAATGTCACTGAACTATCGAAAAGTGTCTTGGAGAAAAATGAAGACATCCCCTCAAACAGCTATTTTGGAAATAAAGGCTAGAGCCTGGAAGTTACTGTTGACTCCTCCTGTTTCGGTGGGATTTGTAGATACTTGGCACCTCAGAGTTTTGGCCCCAAAAGCATGGCTGGTCCCTTGGCTTATGTTCAGGAACCGGAGCGGTAGCTTTCCACGAGTGCTCGCTCGGTACTTGACATCAAATGTTCTTTTGAACATGAAGTCTGCGCACTTGCATTTTCTCTGCCATAAGCCTTAAACCCTCTCAAAGCAGAAGCTCTAGAGCAAAGGGATGGTTAAGAGGGAAGAAGGAATTAGATTAGGAGGAAAATCTTTTGTTAGTTATGCAAGGAAGAATTCAGTGTCCTACATCCTCAGCCAGAGTAAATCATTGTCATTCCAGTGGTGACAAGGGACCTGTTAAATTAAAGCTGTTGAGAGTTCAGCCCTTTCTTTTTGTGGTGTCTTTTCTCCCTTAAAAGATTGCTACTGTACCTGAGAGAGCTGCAGGTTTTGCTTGGGTTTTACTTTTACAATGCACCTACTTTGTGCTCCATCCCAGTCAAATTTCCCATAGAAAGTCTGTTTATTTGGCCCAGAAAGATCACCATAATGTAAGGGGAAAATGTGGCAGTTGAACAGAGCTGGAAGTGCCTGTATTCCTGCCCTTCTGCTCGCTGCTGGCGTGTGGAGTGGGAAATGGCCAAAGGGAAAGGGCAATGCTTGTACCGGGCATATGCTGCGGCAATCGCCAGCCTGGGCTTCTGGAAGCGTAGGGCTACCAGCCAGAAAAACAAAGCCAAAGCACCTCTTTTTATCTCAGGCTCCTGCTTTGCAAAGGTGCTCCTCATGCCCGGAGGATTTCTAGAGGAGAATTTCATGTCCATTCCCCTAATACATCCTGTACGGTGAAGGCGTGAGGATTTCACTCCAGAGATTCATATGCAGACACAAGTAGTGTTTTACCAATTAGCATTATAGTGCTGGGTTTAAATAGCTTCTGTTGTTTACAGATGGGCTGTCAAGACTGTCACTGGTGTATGACTATTTTTAATAGGAGCATAATCAATTAAATTGACTACATGTGTTCAAAACTGCCACGAGAAGCCTATTATACAAATATAGTACATTAGAAAAATCTCTTTACAGGAGTTACTCATTGAGAACCAAAATAAAATGCAGAGTACCATGTGCCATGTGGACATTATTCATTCATGACAACATGACTTTGCCTTTGATGAACTCTACGCTGTACAAAGGGAGCCACTGAAAAGTTACATGTGGCGGCACAGTAGGGACTGGTGCCGACAGTGAAAATATAGTAACCACTAAAAAGTATCTCAACTGTAACTGCATCTGTCACACACAGCCTTGGTGGGATTGGCGGAAACTCTAGGAGAAAGAAAATACTTTGGCTTTACTAGACCATCTGTGGGAGCCATGTGTTTTGCAATAGCTGATTTTTAGTCTGAGTCAGAAATCTCTCTCAAGTACAAATGCTAAGGCAGCCAACACAGAGACAAGGCAGCACCTTCAGGATCTGCGTCCTGGGGTAACGTGGTGCAGCTGGAATATGCTCTGCCAAGACTCCTAATGCCCAGACATGTGAGATGTTATCAGGTGTTATCAGGGTCCCTTTCTTCCCCACCATGACCAGACATTTCAGGGATTGATTTAGATCCTGTTGGCCTTTTTCCTCCAAACAGGTGGATGGATTAAGATGATTAACTAAAAGAAACCATAAATATGAATGTGTGTGAGAGAGAGAGGTTGCACTAGTGTACGTTGTAAAACCTCAATTTAAACCCTGATTAGACAAAACCTACGTGTTGTCTCACTCACTGTGGGGCAGGAGCCAACCAGGGGACTGACTGAAACGTCCCTATAATATTCCTTTCCAAAGGCAGGGTAGAAGTGAGGAGGAAGGATGGAGAAAGAGGAATAGCGCACATGAAGAGTTTGCCCGACGTGTCGCTGGGATTCATTATTCATTGCAGACGTGAGAGCTGGAAAATGGTCCTTGGTCCCCGGGGTGTCCTGGTGTCTAGTCAAGCCTGTATTCCAGTGCTGCAGTCTATACACAAGAGCCTCTCACTCAGCACCAACCCCGCTATGCTGCGACTGGGAGACCGTGATTTCCCACCGGTCCGACTCTCCCTCGCTCCTCCTGGAGAGCAAGGAGTTTATAATGGACACATCATTTGTCACGAATCGCTGCCGTGAAGGTACCTAGCAGATCCTTTGCAGGCTGGAGGCTGCTGAGAGCACACGCTGTGATTTTCCTCGGCATGCTGTCGTGCAAACCCAGCTAAGCAATCGGAGCCAGAGCTCTGCATCTGTGGCTGATTCATGAGTAGTTCATAGTGAATATTCTAAACCCAACCCCTTTTTATCTCGTATATAGGTGTCTACCCATGGCTCGATATTTTCTGGCCCTTAATTGATCAAGCAGGGCTCTTCAGAGCTCGTTGCCTGCCCCAGACCTTATTAGCACGAAGCCCCTTTTTCTTTATTAGGCTGCAATGCTTACTTAGAACATGGTGGTTCGGGGCTCACTCCTGTCATTAATTTAAATCACTGGAATATCTGAGAGCCACACAAACACAGCCTGCAAGAATAATGGAAGTGGACATGCCCTGAAAGCTAAGCAAATCTTCACGGGGAGCGTGTCTCAAGTTTCCCCTCAGATGTGGCTGCAAACGTGCTCTCCAAAGTTCAACCATCTCCAGGGTGTCCCACGGCTCCTGCGCCTGCTCTGCTATCAAATAAGCTGCACCACAAGAGCTATGAGTGAAGATTTAGAGATTAGTCACCAGGGAGGTCCCAGACACCGTGCTTAGTAAAGAAGACAAAAATGGATCTTGCACCATGTGCTAAAAATGGCCAAAACTTTACCTTCAGGAAATCAAGCTAAGGGAAGACATTAATAAAGTACATTGATTCTGTCATATATATCCACCTGCCAGTAATCACCACCTCTGTTTTACTTGGATGTAGCCCAAGATATCTAGCTTTCATCCGGAATATAAGGGTAATGGAATGGAAATTAGGAAAGCTCCCTTAATATAGGTTAGAGCAATTTTTATAATGTGTTTCTTTGCACCTAATGTAGGGAGATATAAAATGCCAGAATAATTGTTTAATTGTGAGAGAGGAGGCCAGACTTCATTCCAGACAGGATAATAACTAAATCTTGTGGACACATGTGAATGCAGAAAGGAGATTATATCAGTTATGCATATGAGTAATTTAATATGGAACAAAATATGTGAGCAAGCAATTGTGGGGAAGATGAAAAGTCACATTGCATAAAAGTGCCCAGCATTACTTTGTGAATTAGCAATGCTGTGTGTCATTCAACTGTCGGAAAGAATCAAGAATGTCACTGTGACAAATTCTTCATATGGCATTACAGAAGGTTCTGCTGCGCTTGAGATTAATTCAGCTGGCTTCTAGTGAGCATTAGCAATATAGCAGCAAGAGGTTTGCAGGGAAAGACCCATTCAGAAATTTACCTTTAATTTGAAATAGCTGTTCCAATGCAGAATCCTGGACATGAATAATACCAAACCTATGTCAGCAAGCCTGGATTTGACGGCAAACAATTAAGATGTGCAGAATTCATACATCTAAAATTCTGTGTTAGTTTTTGGTTTCAGTAAGCACTATTCATTGGTAGTAGAAAAAAAAAAAATCAGAACCTCCCACTACTCACTAATAGGAGAGAAACAAATGCGTTTTCTTCCTGAGGTTATGAAATGTGTACAAGTGGGTGCATATATGAAATATGCTAATTTTTTCTCCTGAAGGCTTTCCTTCATATCATGTAAAGGATGAAAACCAGAAGAATTGTTGTAATACTACAACAGAGAATATTATTAGAATTAAAAATGTGCCATCCAAAACTTACAAACGTGGAAAAATCTCAGTTGCATTCAACTGTTGACAAAAGACAGAGGGGAATTATTAAGGTTTTGGTTTTGGTTTTTTTTCAACAATTTCTACTTTAAGTGTTTTCGGCCATGGATGAAAATGGAAGCTCACAGAAGTCCTGTAAAAATATTATTAATAAAATTCAATTTCTGTGTGGAGATCTTTCTGAAATGGAGTGAGCCACATATAATAACAGGGCAAACCTTGACCCAGGAGATCTGAATAACTGTAGAAGTATTCTGGGAAGCAAGATATTGGAAACATCAGCTGTCAACATTAAGACATGACTTTTGGCGTCATAGTACATCATTATTCAGTGCCTCTGAGACAATCCAGAAATGAAGGTTATGATAATGATATGTATTAAAATAAAAGGACAAAGCTATATAAAAGAGTGGCAAATATTTTGCAGCAAATGCACTCTCTTAAAGTTGTTCAGCTCGATTCGTCCATGGTAAATATAAAGGTCAAGGGGGAGTATAAACACTTCCACTTACTGGGAGAATTTTCTGCCATATATAGTCTCACTGCTTACCAAATATGAATAGAGGTGGTAGATTCCAGCTGAGGTGATATTCTTTCTCTGGACTGATTGCCACTGCATCTATTTCTGAAAGCAAATCAATCCATTTTTTAAATGTTAGTGACTTCTTATCTCAAACTTATTTGTTGCCTGTTTAGGCACAAGGACAGAAGAATGTCTTTATTTTTATTTGTTCTGTTATCTAGCTAATGCCTTTATTCACTTGTAAATGTCACCCATAACCCTTTCTTTCACTGAAGAGACTAATCAAGGATATAGCCACTAATAAAGATGATCTTTTATTATCTGAGCTGTCTGGTTACATTACAGCTCAAAATGTAGTTTCAGTTTTAGAGTTTGTGTTGGGGATAAATCACAGAACAAAACAGCAGCTGTCATTTTGAACTAGAGTTTTAAAAGAGGCTTTTATCCAGCCTTTGTTTTAATAGGCATAATAATTAATGTCATGGATTCGCCAGTACAGTCAGGTACTGCTGAGTCTACAAAAATAGAAACTGGGGGGGGGTATTAATTAAAGAGTGTCTTTCCTTAAACTCTACAAGGCAGAATGAGACATTTCCTTAATAACCATCTATATTTTTCATATAGCTTTTCCTACTGTGTTTTGGGGCTCTATCAGGCCTGTGTCCACTCATAAAATCCTACCTCATGTAGATATAATTTCACTCTAAACTCTCTGATATGTACCCATCTTACTGAGCACAATATCTTTGCTGAAATACAGAAGGGTGCTTGAAATAAATCCATTCTAGCAGCTAGGGTTTTGTCTACTGATGATGAAGATTATGACCATATGGTGTATCCGGATTGTATGTGGAAACAGTATTAATCCCAGAAAATCGGTGTTATGCTCCTGATCACTGTAACTGTAAGGAAAAACAAATATATACATGCATAAATTTACGGTAGCTGGAGGTAGCAGTTTCCCAGTTGATAAGTAACAGGTATAATGTGTTTATTTCAGTAAGGGGAAGATGCACAGTCCTTTTGCCAACCAGAACTGAAATCAGGGTGTTTCTGGCCACTTGCTAATCTGAATCACAAATGAAGTAGAATCGGGTCTGGTTTCAATATTCTGTGGGAGCGGTCAAAACTGCTGACTTTTAAAAGTCTCCCTGTTAATTGCTCCAAAGACAAGCTTTAGGTGATAATACTGGGTTGAACTGTGTGTTGGTAAGAAACGACCCCTTTTTAGAGTTGCAGCAGGTAGGCAAGACCCTTATTCTACGTATGATATGAGGATTATGAGGATGGACGCTACTTGGTGGAGACGTGAGCGTGTAAAGTCCATCGACAGAGCTACTGTACATACTGAAGAAGAAGAGACAGAGGGCTCAGCTTTGTAAAACTTCCGGGCATACAGCAGCACCTCAAAATGTGCCTTCTGACCATCATGGATGGGTCTTTTGGATTTGTCTGAAAAAAAAGTATGGCGATGATTTCATGCAGCTGCTGTGCTCTATACCTGAGCCATTGGTATCAGGCAGACAACTCTGCTGAATACTTAGTGGATTCATTAGCATCAGAATGAATCCTTTGTCCCTAAATAGGAGAGTATTTCCTGGCAATGCTGCTAGCAACATCATTCTAAGTTGTTGGTACATTCACGTCTGCAGGCTGACTTAATGGGGCCAGACAAAGAGACAAAAGCTAGCTAATGTTAGAATTAATTTTCCACTATTTTCCTCCTCCTGTTGCCAGACAGAAAGTGTAGAAATTGAGTGGAAAGGAGAGGGAGACTTTGAAGGGACCATCTGGCTCACAGTCTTGGCCTCCAAAATTGCTGTACAGAAGATATTTAATGCAAAACTGCCTGAAGTTTATTCTATATTCCCTTACTTGTAGCAATTTATTTTAATTTTCCTTTCAAGTCCCACCTCAGTTTCTTTTACATTTTCCTTTTCTGTACATTTTAACTACAAAAATAAATTTTCTTGCTAATCCATTCCTTTTCTATATTTTTCCAGGGGAATTGTATTTCTTCTTTGCTACTTTTTCCATCTTACTTAGTAAAAACTCAAAGTATTGCACTGCAGACCTAAAGCAATTCCACCCCCTTCCCAAAGAAATTCTTGAGTTTAAATCCCATTCAGCTTTACAGACTAACTTCCTCTGTTTCTTTACATTTACCCTTAGAAAGTCATACACTATTTTGTCCTAATTTTTCTATCTTTCAATTCAAAAAATCAAAATCTGTCACATTGACTCAATCCAGGATTATTTTATACGAGCATTTATTCTATGAGGTTTTTGCTACTCATGAAATCCAAATCTAAAATAACATTACTGTTTCACTGACTATTTGTCAAAAAGTTTGCTAAATATAATATCCCAGATGTCTCGGCCTTATCATGTTTGGTGCTTTGTGTGGTTTGGTGTTTTTTGTGGTTTTTTTCCACAGCTTTTATTTGAGAAGCTGAAATTTCCTCTAATGATACAATTTCTTTGTATGTATTTCTCTCATTATTAGCTAGATCCATATCCAGCTGTGAAAAGTCTGTAATACAGTTTTTAGCATCCTTCTTAGGGGTAACCTTTATCAGAAAAGATTTCATTTTATCCTTGCTGCCACAGTGCATTTCATTCCATCAGCTACTTAATGAATACCCAACACAACCACCTCCCTCATTTCTTTTTTCTGAGTGTATGAATGCTTTCATTCCAGTTAGCCCTACCTTTCCTCCATTTTCTCACTTTTCCTGCAATGTCTGGTTTCACAACCTTTTCAAGAATCTCAGTCTTTTTGCAAACATGAAACAAACCTTTGAGTGGTTCCCACCAACCCAGACCTGAGCTCCCAGCTAGAATACGTACGTTCTTGTGTGTTCCTTCACTTGCAGCCGAATCTTTGATATAAAATCATACAATCACAGCATATAGATTGTTTCAACCACTCATGGTATTTGTACAGGGAAAAAGGTTAACTGAGACTCTCTCAACTTTCTCTGGCAATTACCTGGCTTATACCCTTTTGGAAAAGTAATGTCAAACTCAATCTCCTTTAAGGAAAGGTGGTGTACCCGTGAATCTTTGAATATACTATAATCACCAAGAAATCACTTATTGCTCTTCAAACTCTTGAATCTTTTTTTGTCCATCTTCCCAGACAGGCATTATCCCCAAGCTTTCCGTTCTTGGACTGCGTTTCCCCATCAGATTAAAGAGTTTGTTGTCTCTGGCAAGAACTTGCCTGCCTGCTCCGACGTGAAGAGCAACCAGTGGCCTTTTTCCCATTTATGTCAGCTTTCTCTCAGTCCTGAGGCTCCCTAATGTGCTCTTGCTCCCCAGGAGACAGCACCTTTTTGATTCTTTTTCGTAACATGCCTACTTACTCCTCTCAGTAATGAGGCTCTAGTGATGCACTGGCACTAACAAGAGACTCGTCTATCTGTCTTCAGTGTTCTTTCTTCTGCTCATATTTCTTCCTGTACTTCATCCTGCCTTTGTATGTCTCTGGAGCATTCTTCTGTCTCTCCTGGACGCTGTCTCTGAAGGTTTCTATTGTCTCATTGTCTGTTCACTTCAGACTAGTTCTTTTCTTCATTCTTGCTATCCCATTATAACGTGTTGCTGGCTTTTTTCCTTAACGGACTGAGCCTACCCCAGCGCGTGGGTTCTCTTGCACACAGCCAGGCGTTTTCCTCTTAGTCACATAATGCCCTTTCTTCTATACAAATTTTCCCTTCAGGTCCTCTTGTATGCCAGGTACCTGCAATATCATCTCAGCTTTTTCTCGCATCCCTAAAGCTCTGTCTGAAGTCTATCAGTGTCTTCATTTACATTTCCAGCACCTGAAACTTCTTCTCCAGCAGCTCTGCCAGGAAATATCTTGTATGAGGAACGAGGTCTAAAATGACATTAATCTCACAACTCCAACACCCAGCTGCCTCCATGGCCTGTGCCATAACTAGTATTTCCCTTGCTGGTGCTGTAGCTGCCCTCTCCATCTACCTTAACATTTCCTAATATAAGAAAAAAACAAATCCCATCTCTCTAATATGACTCTTCTAACTGGTAAGCAAACTGATGGTTGCTGCCCTGTTCCCCCATTACTCTGCATGGATTTTTTGTTAAAGCCCTCTAGTGGAGTCAGTCCTGCCCTTAATTTGGCTGAGATAGAATGAGCTTCTTAGTCCTTCAGCCTCCTTAAGCAAAAAAAAAAAAAAAAAAAAACAACAAACAAAACCACAACAAAAAAATTCACTCTCTCTCCCATGATTATAACCAACATTTTATATAAAATAGATACTCATATTAAATCAAATGGCAAATTAATTGACAGCACCACTAAACAAAATCTTCCCCAACAAGAAGATTAGAGCCTCTGCCTTAGCTGACAAAATGTGTGGCAACTAGCCATGATTTTTTAGAATTAAAAAAACCGACTGTGTACTCCAGGTTAAAGAGAAAGCATACAGCAGATCAGCGGTTCTTGCACTATGGCACAGTAACAAAAAACTGAACACGATCTGAGGCTCAACTCAGAAGTTTTACCTTAACAGAGGCAACTTTTTTATGCTCTGGATGTATTAATGCAGTATCTTGTGCGGTTCTGAGAACATCATTACTAGACAGACATTCATAGTAGGAAGACCTTTTTTAAGAAGTAGTAAATTATCCAAAATTAGAGGAATTCTTACACAGCAAAAGATCTTCAAATACCTAAATATGCACTTCCCTACCCAATTTTGATGACCCATGAAGGTTGCATAACAGCAGGTGATAAATAAGAAATATTGAGATAAACTGAAAAGTGTATCCATATAACAAGACGACATTGCCTTTATTTCACTCTGATAGTAGCTATATGTTATGGGAAGACTAATGCCAAATATAAAAAATAGTTGACTCATATTGATTTAGAGTTTAATAGTATTCCATCAGTGTAACAGTAGGAAAATTATTCCTTTAGAGTTGATACTTCATTAAGATACTGGATATCAAGCTCCTGTCTTTCAAGATTTAATGGAGAAAATCCACTTATCCCTTTGATCAATCATGGATGACTTAGTCCTTTTTTGTTGAAGACTTTGAAAATCCATCTGTATAACTTCCATTATGCTGTTAATACCTTTCAGACTTTAAACAGATTGTGGAAAAAAAGAAGGAAGGTTTCTTTCAATTCTCAGTACCATCAAATGCACTGTGCTGTTTAGTAATAGCTTAAGAAAATTAATTGGGAAGACTTTATGAATCACAGTCAAATAACACAGCAATAATATAATTTAAAATGATAATACTAAGTTAAATATTTGTCATCTTGCAATTTTCATAAGATTGTTTTAGAATAATATAGCAAGAACTCTTCTCTCTTAAGAAGATTAGAGTTTTAAATGCTCTTCTTACTACTGTGATCCAAGAAAAGTTAAGATGACAACACAGCTGGCTTTGCAGGCCTCCAGTTTATTTTTTTCCCTCTAGCACTTGAGGCAGGGAATTTGTTATCAGATTTTGACAAAAAAAACCACTCTTAAACCTAAGATGGTTTGCTTTTTTCCTAAACAAAAAAAAAGTGCAAGATAACCAGAAACAAGAAATGGAAAATAATCTTTATGAAATAGCCAGCATTCTTAGGACAGCTGAAAATAAAAGAGAACTTCAAGAAGGGGGGAGGTTAGGCAATGAAACATATCACAAACAAGTGGACATGACCAACCCAGTGCCATTTTTTCAAGCATAAGAAATTACAAAACATGCACTTTACTGCTTGTGTCCTTATGCAGTCCTGAGAGACTGTGCAGAACCTCCCTGGAAAACTGCCGAGGCTGTGCTGTTCCTGATATTGAAACGTAAGTATATACTGATGCACTAGCTAATTAAATTAAGCTAGCTCAGATACACCTGAACATGATACCAGGAGTCCTCCAATGATAGTGTTGATATGTCCTAGATTAAGAGATGAAACAAGTGGGATTAATTCAATATTATGTGAGTGCAATGATATTTGGATGTTTCAGCCCTGTTAGTGGAAGGCAGTACAGTGACCTGGCAAAACCAGAAGTGCATAAAAAAGAACATTTGGAAAACACCAGACCAGGCAATGTGCCTTAAAAATAATAAACTGACTAAACAGAGGCCATGAAAAGTGTAAAAGCCAAAGACCACAGCCTTTAAACCAGATGTTAAAACAAAGATGAAAAAGAAAATACCTGAGCAGGAAAAAGTATTTCTATAACGGTGACCTGGGACAACACTAGCAGCCCCTAATTCCCTTAAACTCACTCCTTTCCTTCTTTATTTTCACCGGGAATTTGCGAATGCAGGAACTAAGCGGGAACTTGAGTAAAGACCTTGAGGTTTGTCCCCTGGAAAAGACAGTATCAGTGCTAGCAGACATGAGTGAATTATCCACTGCTAAACAGAGATGAAGGACTTTATCTGCTTATTATGGGCAAGTACCGATAAATGATTGTGTAATTAAAATGGAAATTGAGTCCTGTGCTGCACTGTCTGTGGCGTGAGGAGGCATGCTGAGGTGGTGCAAGTCCTCACGCTCCGGTGACGGGCACAAGGTTAGGCGTCTCTTCCCAGTTCTCAGCACCCGAGTCAATCATCTGATCATCCTCCCCCCTATAATTTCCCCCGTTACACGCTTTGAGACCTACGGACAATCAAGGAGCAAAGTGTTTCCAGCAGTAAGAAGTTTTGCCAGGTGGCCTCAGAGTCTGATAATTCAGGTACACCGGTGTAGTGATGGGAGAGGAGCGCTAACTCTGGTGAAACCATTTCAGATTTATCTCGGAAACACAGCCAGCCACCCTTTGTGTACTAAAACAAAGGAAAACGGAAGTTGGGAAGAAATCTATGGTAAAATAAAATGATTCACACTGAAGTAAGTGCCTGATATAAATAAGGTATAATAATAACATTGTTATAACAGTGACAGTCTAAGCGTATCAGCCAAGCTAGGTTTAGAGAGAGGTAATAGCTTTTACTGGATCAGTGAGGTTATTGGGGAAAAAAAAAACAGGGAAGCTTTCAAGCACACAAGCCCTTCTTCACTTTGGAGTCTAGTAATTGGCATGCAAACTGAACCATTGCAAAAATAATTAAAAGAGCTATGTTTGGGAAATTGATCTCATCAATCATTAACAAGACTTATCAAAAATACGCACTTTTCGTAGGTAGCAAGAAGGGAAGCTGTAGAAATCTTCTATCACTGCTCTCACACTCCAGAAAGCCTTAATAACAAAATTGATTTAAACCCCAAATTCAGCCCAGCTGAAAGCTTAGTTTGTAAAGCTTTATAATACTAGAAACCTTTCTACATTTTTTTATAAAGTTTCCATGCATGTGAATTACTCAGTCGCTTTCTGTCATACGTAGAATATCAACAGGTTATTGCTCTACCCAGCTCCCAATTAGACATTAGTTTTTCTGTAGCTCTCAGCTGGACCAAAGAAAGTGAATTACTAATACTGAAAAGCAGTCGGCCTTCATCTGGTTGGCAACCAAATGCCAGAACCTAAAAACAGAGCTAGTAAGGATGCTAAAATGTAGGATGTGGAACACGAATTGGGGAAGAGGCGTGTAATTGTGAAATCTCTTCGAGGATGGAATAAAATGGGACAGTGGGGGAAGATGAAGAAAGCGACAAGGACGTGTGGGTCGAGGATCATTAAGAGAATATCTGCCCTGAATAATGGACTATCATGCCGAGAGCTATCACAGATCAGAGCAGCTGGATCTGTGCAGCACATAGAAACGCTGTCGTACATTAGCTTGCTTCTGGTCTAGGCAGCTGCATTGGACCACAGTTCCCAGGCTAATAAACCCTGCCTGTCAGCTCATCACTGCCCCTTCCTGAGCTACTGTGGTCTCCACTATCCAAAATATTACTGTACTGCAGTCCAGGATAGGCATCCTTGAAAGATATTTATCTAGAAGTGAATATGATCGAGTTAAGGAGGGAGGAAGGATTGCTTCGGAAATACAGACTGTTTGGAAGTCCAGTCTTTATCCTATATCCCATATGATCTGTACAGGAAAAAGATAGCTGACTTTATCCTCCTTCTGTTCCATGCTTTTCCCTCTTTCTTCACCTACATGTCCAAGGTATCTATGGGAAACTTTGCACTGAGGAATTTCATGCATGCTGATAAATTTAGTGCTTGCTACCTATGCTATAAAAATAAGAGCTGTCCCTTTGCGGGAAGGAGGGTGGAACAGTCCTGAGCTACAGCTGAACGTGGTAGAGATGCATCACTGGAAACAACAGAGCGATTCTGTTTGATTCGAACAGTCCTTCTGCTGCAGGGGAGGCAATCGATGGAATTTGGATAGTTAATAATACAAAAGACTGGCTTTTCATCTCTGACATCCTATGGTTCAAAGCTCATTCTCGTGACACTTGCAGATGAGTTTAGGAGTTTTATCTTAATTCCCAGTGGACATGTATCTATTTCACAAAGCCACCCTTCAGTTTGAGCTTAACTGGGAAGGTCGGCTGTGTGCAGTGATAACCAGTAGCAGAAATGATGTAGGTGGGGTTCTCTATTAAACCTGTGGAAAGAAAAGTTTGTGGTCACTCTTGTGCACTAAGCCTGGATCTTGCCACCACTGGATGAAGCACATTAGCAATAACAATGAGAACAATATGAAAGAATTCAATGGGATATTTGTCTGCAATATCACACAGCTAATGAAACTACAGAGTCAGCCCCAGTGAATTCACTGCTGCCAAACCCAAGATTTGTTGCAACTTTCAGCATGGTTCATGAATCTAATGAACTTGCACATCCATATCTTATTTAAGGATATGCAAGCACTGGCCTTGAGTCAGCTGGGTTTGGATAAGGCTGAAGAAAGCTAATGGTACGTTCCTGACTTTTGCTGGGTTCCTCAGACCTGCTGTGGCATTTCACTGCACCGTGTAGGAACGTGGCAAAATTTCTTCTTGTACAATCTCTTTCTGGACAAGCAGAGTGAGATGAACACAACGGAGGAAGAGTCTAAGAGAGGTTCATAGTCTGGTGCTCTGTGTCACTGTACGGAGCGGCTGAGCACTTACATGGTAGAGACGATGTGCGAGGAAACTCAACTTTCTCTCCGGAACTCACAAAGAACTTTTTATGATCAAAGTGATGGAATGAAAGTGGTGGTGCAGCCATGTTAATCTTCAGCAATATGGCAATAAGTAACAAAGATCCACTCCAATGTACAGCTGTGCTGGAAGGAAAAGTGTTGACTGACTTATCATTTGCTTGTTTTACTCTGTGTGTTATAAGCATCTTCTTGACTTACCTCAGTGGAACTACAGGCACATCTGTTTGATTCTTTTTCTCTATAAATTCCAGTATCAGCGCAGCCCAACATTACCATTATACTAGATCTCATCAATTGGTAGAGTGCTTTCTTGGCTAACAAATCTCTGAGCATTGTGAAATTTAAGCTTTCGTGTTACACTCAAATTATCCTAAATTTAGGCGAGAAGAGACTGCTTAGGGAAGAGTGAATTTTGGACTCAGATAATGTTTTGTTACAGGAACAATATTGGTACAAGCCTGAAAGATGTCAGCATTAATATCATGTACATCCATGGGAAACTGAAACCTGCATAACATTATAAAGTGGTAAACTGGCAGGAGAGGTTCATAGCCTCCGTTTAGAACATTTTCAGACTTCCTCACTCAAAAATGGGGTTTGAAAAATGAAAAACTTGTAGAAAATACTTTCCAAATATTGCACTAAGATCTAAATGATCTGTTGTACTGTATACTAGTGAGTCACACAGAGTAACAACAGCTTGATGCAAAATTATTCTAATGAAATGCCTCTAAGAAGACTTTTGACATCTTTGGTATGCTTGTCATCTTGCAGAAGCAACAGACAATGGTATCTACAAATTATTTTTTCACACATTTTTATTGCTACTGTGTCTGCAAATATGTTAATATTTTTAAATAACTTTCATTTAATCTTAGTTGTTTCACCCATATCAAATGTGTAAAATTCTATAACTATAGGAAGTGCTTGGGACAGAGGATTGAGATTGTAAGGACTAGGGCCTTTTGTTGTGTAAATGACCTGTGGAGAATATAATTCCTACCAGAAGGTTTATAGATTAGCTCCAGATTAGTTTTCCAATAATGAATGCAAAATAAATATTGTAAAATAAATAAATAAATGGAAAAGCCTTTGCTTACTCTGCACTCATATGATATGAGTTTGAGTACAACTGTTTCCTAAAGGACACTGAAGAAGCAGGGGTGAGGGAAAGAGGGGAAAACAAATACCTGTGATCTTCCTTGGATTGTAAATACAGCGTATTTCTACATTACTGGCCAATGTTTAGCTGTTATAAAGAGGACTAGCTCCACAAAACTTACTGCTCCTCCTGAAGGCAGTGAAGTTATGCTAATGTCATCTAAATACCTGGCCCAACAGGGAACAGGATCAATTCATCTTAAGAGCATGTGGTAATCCAGGCACGGTAATGGCAAAACAGAAAAATCTCGTGGGAAATGAACACTGTGAGGAGCTGCTGGCATTTGCACTGTGCGTGGTACCTGTTTGCTGCTATCACGGCTGGAAGTACGTGATGTACTTGTATTGATGACGTGTATTCAGGCTTTTTGGTGGGAGAACTGGGATATTTCCCTGACCTCCCTGACTGTGCCAGGCTGTGTCTGGCCGTGGGTACCTCGGAAAGACGAGCACTCAGGGAAGGCACTGGGATTCCCAGGGAATGTGGAGATATTTGAAGGCAGAAGGGTTCAGCCACAAATTTCAGGAGCGGTGGCCACTGCCTAGAAGGAAAGCAACTGCACAGGACACATAGTGCTGCTTCCCAGAAATACTACCACGACAAAGTAAAAGTGAGCGGCTGCAGCTCACTAGCTGAGGAGAAGGGTTGACTTTTTTTGTTTTTAAAGTTCTTACAAAATCTAAGGTCTTCAGACACCTCCATGCACGCCTTCATGCAACCTGACAGATAAAATCCTCCAGTAACTAGAGTTGTAATCTCTTTTGAATGTGCTTTTATACTTCAAACCAAGTCAATGACAAGAACAGGATATTTAAGTCCCTGCCCAATTTAGCCTCACATTCTTGTCACTTCTTTGATATTGGTTATACTTTTACCAGGTTATTTTATCTTTCATCTTCTCACCCACTATAAAATTTCAGTCAAAATAGCTGAAATCACTCAAGTGATTCTGAGCTGACAAACAAGTCATTTAAAAAGAGAGGAAAAATCTTAGCTGTCGTGTGTTTCCATGTATCCATCACTTCTATGCATGAAAAGCATAATGCAAAATCTGACTTTTCGCTTGACATGGCTTTTTCCCCATTTTGGATTCAATCTGTGACCCCTGTATTTAAGGACCTTTGTATTTGACTACCTTTGTATTTGTAATGGGAAAAGTTCTACAGCACCTCTGAATTGTTTTTCAGTTTTGTCCTTGTGTGGTGTCAGTTCTTTGTTGTTAAACCAGATTTACAGAGACTGTGACAGTAACAGCAGCAGCCTGTAATCTGTCAAGTCTTTCTGAAACGTCCTTCAGTTGCCTTTGTAAATTTAGTGCATCTGTATAAAGCCCCTTGTTATGTAAAATATATGCTCTGGTTTTGATCAAGTCCTCCATATGCTCAGAGCAAATTTCAGGACACTTCGGGAGCTGTATGCAAATGCAGAGACAGATTCTAGGCTCTCCGATACATCTCTTTGTGCCTTTTTGCTGCTACAGTAATTGCTTTACATTTCTCGTTTTTGTGCTATATTGATGATAATGTTAACACGGGAAAAGGTTGTAACTTTCCTGGTTTCTACTTTTCAGGCTCTTTTTATGGTGTAATCACCAACTGGTCCTTTCAGGTTTGTTTGTTTGAAGCTTGTTCTATATTCAGTTTTGAGTTTCACAGCTGAACATCAGCATTTCTTAAACGAAGCTGCTATTAATAAAACAATGGAAAACTTGGGCCAGGGATTTAAATGAGCAGATAAGACAATGGTTCAAAAATGTCTGCCTGCGGCATTAATTGCTTCCATATCGTACTCTTCTATTTCAAACATTTGAGAAAATGACACAAGGGAATAATCTAGGTTTTGACTCTTGTTGAAAGTAGCGTCCACTCTTTTCCATAAAGCAAAAAAAATTCACAGTTTACTGTCCACTATCCATTAAATAGAACAAAATGATTCCCAGCAAAGCACCTTGCTCTCTGCTGGGGTTGTCCACCCTCCTAATATCCAATGGATTCGTTATACCTTACTTCAATGTAACATACTTAGCAGGTTGCGGAATGAGAAGCCACCACTGGGAATTCACAGTTAAACATAGAAATATGGGACAAAGCCCATGTCCTTGTCTTCAAGATTCACCTCTTGAAGCTGGAGTTAAACAGAAAACCCCCTTGATTTTTACAAAACGGAGCTGGGCGATGTAACAGTGACTTTTCCTTCTTGTATCCCCCTGCTGAGGAGTTGCATGTACCTGGGACTGGTTACACACCTCTGCCTTTGGAAAGTGCGGCAGACAAGCGATGACTTCCAGCTGCCAAGAGAGTGCTCCACTGCCGAGCAACATCTTTGCACGGCCCTGCCATTTTTTCTGTTAAAATTGCTCCATTTGTTATAATACAGCGAAACACTCCTAGTAGCCTGGGGTCTCCTCTGGAGGGGTTGCAGGCTGTAGTCCCAGCTTCACCCGTGTTTTAAGGCCCCGACTGGTAGATCTGCTCCCTAAAGCCCTACGCGATAACTCACATCTGGTTACAGGTGGAAACCGCTGGAGGAGGCAGCTTTCCAATTCCGGCAGGTTTGACGAGCCTTAGACACGACTTGTGGAAAGCAGAGACAAAAACACCTCTTCTCCACGTCTCGGGGGGGGTACAACAAGCTCCACCACCCGCTGTCCTCACGGGTGGAAAAGTTACCGTGGGGTGAACCAGGCACTTTGCTTCCCCGTGCTCTCCAGGCAGACAACTCGGGGCTCCCTCATTAACGAGTGTTTAAGATTGCACAGGTTTCTGTTTGCAAAAACTTGAACACTCTGGGTTTCTGATGTCTCCGGGGACAGGCAGCAGCTGAACAGCGTATTTCAAAGTTCTGTGTTTGCAGGAGCGCGTACTTGGCCTGACATGGAAGTAAACTATCTAGATCGGGTTTTTTGGATCCGTTCTGAGCTTTCCACCAGTTCTTCAGTTTTAAGCATGCAAGTAAGAAACACATATCCTGATTTTTAGTAGGTAATCAATATTAAGCATGTATGTGTGATATTTCTCACTGGTCACCGATTACAGCAAAAGTGCTACAGTGATGCATGAATCCACCACTGAAAACTAACAGCAAGGTAACTTATCATGTTTACACCACATCGGAGCACTGTGTGTTTGCTTATGCCCTGACATCCCCGGAGTGGTTATGCTGCCCAGTCAGTCCACCCAGTTTGTACACCCTTTGGGAAGTTATTTTTCCCTCAGAGAAGTACCAAGAAATCCACCAGCCTCTTCTTCTTTCTAGGTTTTCAGCACGGTTAAGATTTCCATTCGCAGGCTGAAATAAAAGCATAATGTTTTGGCATCAAAATCATTACAAATCTCTGATTTGCTTCCATAAGTATGGAGAGTACCATTTATCTCCCCCAGAAAGTAAAAATGAAACTCAGTATCCCACAAAATCTTTTCAATGAGAGCAACAACAATGCTTTTTGTAGTCCTATTGGTAGGTGATGAAGAAAAATACCAATATCTATAAATATCACAGAAGCATACACATTAAAAATGGAAAGGACATACCAGATCAATTAGTTAATCTCCTTGCAAATGAAGTGCTATTCCACACTGTACAATATAATTTATGCTTTCTGGTTCTTATTTACCACAACCATTTAGATGTACAGAAGCACCTAATCACTGTAATGACTGGGACACCTTTGTGAATGATTGAACTCTGGGGGAAATTAAAAAGTATGAAATCTGCAGAAAACAGAAAAAGAACTGTCAAAACTGCATTGGGCGACCACGTGGGGATTAGGAGTTTCTGTATCAGGTGTCTTTGAAAGATGCAGGTCTGAAATGGGCAAGTTGGGGTCTGAAATGCAAATCCCCCAGCTTTTATATATAACACATTTAAACTGAAAAGCTCAGAGCAAACTGTGCTCCCCTGTGGATATTGAAGGGTTACAAGTGTATGTAAGTCAAAACACAGTTGATGCTGAAATTACAGTAGCTTAGTAACAAGAGAAATATACTGATGATGGAACGAACCCAGAAATAACTGATGTTAAATTAGCCTGGTAAATGGGCAATTAGCATGGATGTGGTGCGTACAAATATGCCTCAGGTATTACCATGCTAATTACTCGGAGGCTTCATTATTCAGACCTTCCTGCCGTTTGTCTTTTTCCTTCAGTTTGTAGGTACATGCCATATTGCAGCTAAGTTTTATTGTGGAAAAGGAAAGGGTAGAGCAGATCTCATTGATAACCATTGTGTGTTATCCTCAGCTTGTTCAGCGTTGCCCTTCCCTTGATGCAGTGTATGCAGCCAGCTAATGCTTTTTTGATCTACACAAGCAAGAGCTCTGTCAGGGTGGGGGGACAGCAAGAACAGATCAGGTGCGTATATAGCCCTGGTGAAGCTCAACACATTAAGTCTGGCTGATTAAGCTACATCTTCCATTCATAGATATCTATTTATTGCAGAAACTATAATGAAGACTTTGAAAAAAAAAAAAAAGAAAAATGATGGTCTGATCTGTCAGGACCATTAGACATTGGAGAGATTTTCTGAAGCTGTGATGGATCATTAGTGAGTGGTTTCAAACCACTACAGTAATTTCATCTTTATGGATTTCCATTATTTGAGCAGTGGTAGAAATATATTAATTAATTTTTCACCAATGCATCTAAGTAGCCTTTACACACAGCAGACAAATAAAATCAACAGTGAAATCACAGTTTAATTATTTACCTAGCAACAACTTAGAATCAATACAGCATCTCTTACTGACTGTGAGAACTTTATCTCCTTTCTGTTCTCTTCCTTTTATGTGGCTATCATGCAATCAGGAGACAAAAGACGATGGGATTTCACTCATATAATTATAGCTCATCAAAATGGCCTTCATGAACAATTCATTTGTCAGATTTGACCCCTTTTCTGTTAGAGAATTATCTGTGAACTGATCATGGCTTTTATTATTCGCTTGATTAAGAGCTTTTTCCAAACACATCTAAGCCTGACTGTAGCAAGTGCTTCTTCAAGTGTTTGTTATTTAGAGTACTCCGGTTGGATCATGTCAGCTCTCTTGTATGGTATATTGTTTTTGCTATTTGATTAAATAGACCTCCTTTACAAAGTGGAGATGTGCCAAAGAAAATACTAGAGTGCTGAAACTTTCTCAGGGAGAAAAGTGAATATTGTGTGGAGACTTACCAGGAAATTTTAAGGCCTGAAGTGACCAAAGTGTAGGTATGATGTGAAATAGGCATAACTTACTGCTGCACTTAACCATTTTATTTCTGTCTCATTATATCTCTTTGTTGAAACACTGTCCAGCCTTCCTAAATTTAAGAAATTATTCCACATTAAACCTCAAGGCTGTTATATGAAACACTTGGTAACGGGATCTTAATAGTTTTGAGTCAGTGTCGGAAGGAAACTGTCTCATAGTTCTCTAGAAAAAATTAATGCTTAGAGAAAATATTGTAAATGGTGAAACATCCCTTAAATACCACTACGAGTGACTTTCAAACAACTCCGAGTGCGAAGACCTACTTATGCTACTCCTACAGTTTCCCCTCCTTCTACCACGCTGAGGTCTGCTGCAGATTTCTGGTTAAAGAGAGACCATCAGTTTTTATGCTTTCATACATGTGCATCCGTTTAACTTTGGCCTTCAGTTTCTCCCAGACGACTTCTCCGTCACTACAGAATGGTGATACGGAGTGCTGTGGTCTACCTGGGATTTTGACACTTGCCAAAAAAAGGGCAGCCCCCTCCCTCCTCTCTCCCCAGACCCATAAACCCATCAATCTCTTAAGATAAGAAATGCTTTCTGTCTCATTCAATAAAATAAGTAACACCAGATAACGTACCCTACAAGAGGACTTCCCAGTAAACAAAGCTGGAATCATATTCACATCCCTAGCCAAAGCACTGTAAATTTTGGGAACCTGTTCTCACGTATTGTGCATTCTCGTGGATTATTTGTTATGTCAGTCAGTCACCGAACCTTTAACTTGTAAATTTGCATCGTCCCCCCCCATCTGTCTGTGTGCTCTGATTAACTCAGCTCTCAAACAGAAAATGTGTATGGAGCCTGAAAAGCTTTTTCCCAAATGTAATCTTCCAACACATTTGCGTAAGCACTTACAAAGTAATGACTATCCTTTATGCCGGGCTTTTCTGAGGTTTCATCTCACCACACTCTTGTAGAGACAAATAATACTCAAGATAAAGTGCATGTCACATCCCATCACTTCTTCCCCTCTCCGCTGCATCAAACAAAATCAAACTGGTGCAATCTAACGTGGACAAGTGACACAGATTGAATGATTCATTTCAAATCAAGGGAACCAAAATAAGAAAGAAAGAAAGTGCTCTGAGAAAGAAAAGTGCTGCAAGAACACGCTGTATGTTCTCCTCTGTAATAAACTCGATTAATAACTCTGTAATAAGCCTCGATTTTTTCTGAAGAAACCTTCTGTCCTATGAGCACCAGGTCCACAGAAGCCTTCTCTTGTCCAGGCTGGTTTCTCAGGCTGGGCTGGGGGTTCTGCTGGGAATTTTTCTGCAGCAAAGACAGTGCTGTACTCTCGTTCATTAATTTACAGAGTTTCTCCTGTCTGAGGATGAGTCATGTAGTCCGTTTCCTTGGACAGGACAACTCAAAGACATCTCTCCTCTCCCCTGCAGCTAAATTTCATGAAAGATAAAAGAACTTAATATCTTTGATGTTTCTTTTCTTCTTCCACCCTTTGCCTGAAATCAGCCATGAAGCTCGACAGCTAGAGAGGAGATGAAGACAAACACAAACGGGCTCACACAGCCAACGTGAGGGCATGGGTATCCTCTCCTCAGAAAATCAGGTGAGGAGAAATGGCTGGGTTCTGTCAGAACAAGAGATAAAGTGCAGATCTTAGATGGGCAACTGCTCAAGTAGCTGTAGGAAAGTTATCACAGAGTGGTAGGGTAGTGAGAAGAAGGTGGGGGGAAATATAATTTGGTAAGAAGCAAAACTGGGAGAGCTGAGCACCACAGCAGCGATCTTTCCTCCTGCTCTCCTATGCCTCCAACACCACTCCTAACTCCCCTCAGGGAGCACTCTACCTCTCCTACACCTTCCCAGATATTTTCCACGTCCCTTGACTAACTCAGCTGCCCACCAGCTGGGGTTACCTTGGTCAGCTTTGCAAGGGATTATCAGGTCCGAGACATCTATCTGCCTCTGTGAAATTTGGTTGCAATGGACTAACGGATTTGAAAGAAAGGCTGTGGGTCACGTGTACCTGAGGAACATGTATATGTTTCCTTAGGAAATCAACTAAAAAGAGTGCCAGACTCAGAAACTCACCTTTGACGTAAGAGAGAGATTTACTCAATCCAAGAGATGTGGCAGCCCACAGCTCTGGTAAAAGCATCATCATAACGATCACATGAGCAGAAGAAAATTTTTTTTAAATTCTCATTGTGATATTTTTCACCTAGCATGTTTAAATCAAGAATAAAACCCGCAGTTAGTAGCTGAAAGGTCAGTGAATTGCTTGAACATCATGAAAAGCCATAAGAGACATCTACTAACTTGAAAGCTGCAGAGTTTTAATGTCGCAATACACCTTCCTTGTCGAGAGACAGCAGGAACTCACACGCACACAAACACACAGAGTCCCTCCAGCAGTTTGCATTTGGGTATTTAAAACAAATCCAAAGCTCTGCTGGTGTGCATGCATATAACTGCATGTATTTAGAGGTTTCCAGGGGTGTGCTTTCCTGTTTGCTGACCTCTTATTTTCTTTTATTATGTATCCTTCTTGGATTGGAAGACAAAGACAGGAGATTACAGCTCCCAAACACCACTTCAGGAAGGACAAAAACCTAAGCCATGGTCTCAAGGAGACTGAGTTGCTATCTGCTCTTTTTATCTGAACTGTTTTTTAAGAAGATTATTATGCTTATTTTTACATCAATACTGCACTGTTGCCTTATCACTCCCCTACACAGTTGTCAGTGCAGACCGAATAACTCATTTCGAATGCCAGTGCAAAGAACATGAGCCTAATTTGTGTTTGGGGATGGTAAAGGTCATAGAAATTTAATATTCATATT
Source organism: Buteo buteo (assembly GCF_964188355.1). Taxonomy (NCBI): domain Eukaryota; kingdom Metazoa; phylum Chordata; class Aves; order Accipitriformes; family Accipitridae; genus Buteo; species Buteo buteo. The sequence goes on along the minus strand of NC_134195.1, from coordinate 4,321,378 downwards.
TTGTCACTTCTAAATACAAGGTCAGGAAAGTACAGCACATCAATACAAGTGTAGGAATGAGGCATGAAGTTTGGAAGGAAAATAACATTTAATAACTTATATAACCTGTTCAGATACCCAGATCAGGATGATAGCATAAGACAAATGAGCAAATTAATTGCTTAGCATAAGACATGCTCTATATTAACTCAAAACCCAAGTCTGGCTGTTTTGCCACTTGAACAGTAGATTTGTTTTGATGTGTTGTTTTATGATTTCATCTGACCTTGCACTGCAGGTAATTGAGGAGACGCAAGTGGAGGAAAAGTAAAGACAGTTTTCTACAAAGGGATGTGAATTCTGCCATAATACTTGGCTTCAGCCTTTATCGACTCAGCTTGGTTCAGATAAGGCATCCCCTCTCCTTCAGGTTTTTTTCTCTGGGTCAGGTTGTTGCTTTTCTCTTAAAGGTCTGTTTTGGGGGGAAAAGTAAAGACAGAGTTTTGTACCAAGGGATGTGAATTCTGCTGCGTTTAAGGGATGCAAAATCCTGCACAGTCTGACCAGTCGATGGTTAAACACTCTCTATACAGACGTATCTGCCCACATAAAGCAGAGAACAGGTAGGAACTGGCTCCAAGACAAGTCAAAGTGTATCATGTACAGAAACGGTGGCTATTTCGTGAGGAACCCTTTTCTCCTCAATGTGCCAGAAAAAGTCTGCAGTCAGCCTGCTGCAGATGGTTGTTTACAAAGTCAGTGGAACAAGGGAAAATAGTGCCTCCGAAGCACAGTGCTCGCTGGGATTTGCTCCATTGATGAGTTGTGAGAGTTAGGAAATGTGTAGAGAGACTGGCTGCAGCTTTCTAGAAATTTAGTCCACAGCTTTGGGTACAAAATGTGTAAAACTGGGGCAGGGGAGAAGGGTGTCTTCCTCTTGATGCAAAAACATCTGAGCTTCAGCATTTCCAGCTTACACTGAGGTTTGAGAAAAAGTTCAAAGCAAAAACGAAAGTCAGAGAGCGCAACTCCCACCACCCCCCTCAGGATTAAAAACACAGAGTAAAATAAAGGGCTTTCAAACCTCAGGCACTTAATCCCAGCCCCTTCAGAGGGGTCTAAATGTCTCTCCTTCCCTCCATCCTCAGGCATCAGTAAGAGGCAACATTTGCCTCCTTTCGGTCCCTCTGCCCTCGTTGCTGGTCCATACAGCCCATCACTGGCACATCCCACTGCCACGGCCCGAGTCTGTCTATTTTGTTATGATCCACCTTGGGGAATGATTCTCTGCGGTAAAAATCGGCTCTCTTTTCTCATCCTAACCAAATGCTGGCCCTGGGCAGCAGAAAGGGCTGAGGAGGAATAGGAAAATCCCAGCCAAATGTGCAGCGAAACCGTCCGTGTTCTCCAGGGAGCCCTTGATGAGGATGGCCAGATCTGGCCCCGTATGCTGTGTGCATTGTTGTGCTAAAAAAACGTGTTGTTTTAAGGCTTTAGAGAAGCTTTCATGAATATCCATTGGTCAGCAAAGACTGTTTTTTTCCCTTCAGACACTGTCTCTCAAAGCTGACAGTCTGGAGAGTTTCCTCTGGCGAGCAAACTTTCTTCAAAGAAAGGTTTCTAGGGGCGCAAATCCAGTAAGAAGAGATTAGTTAGGGTCAACTGAGAAATCTCCAGCAAAAATATAAAGACTCTCTTCTGGATCCACACAAACTCCTTGTATCTTCCTGCCTGAATCACTATCACACTCCTAGATAAAATGCTTGAATCAGAGGTTGGCGACTGGCCAGCCTGTCTTTCATCCCATCCGAAAGGTGAAAGGCAGCGAATTTGTGAGCTTTTCAGAGCAAGCTGGTGATGAGTTTGCTCAGCAGAGATTGGATTTCTGGTGAACAGCTTGCCACAGCTTTTGTCTGCCAAAGCTATCATTTTGTCTATCCGTCCTTTGTCCCTCCTGATTTCCGCCCGCACTAACACGAAATGACGGGCTTGCCCATTTAACTCTGCAGGCTAAACTTCGGCTTCATTACTATGTATGAGATCTATTTTCACCCCAATTTAACATTAATAGAGTAATTTGCAGAGTTCTTAACTCAACCACAAATCTCTTAAATTATTATTTTACCTCCTTTGTATGGATCCAGCGTAGTATTTACCATTTTTTCTAATTGACTGTTTATGCTAATGTCACACTTTTGCTCCTCCTTTTCGCTCCCTACTTGGATCCTCGCTCAGAGGGCATCATAGCCGTATAACTTTACTGCTGTCTGCTCCCATTAGACTGATCTGAGGAATCAGCTGTGACCACGGCTTAATGCTGTTGGACGAAGTTGCAGCCTGTGACAATGAACTTCTAAGTAATAATCCCTTACAGTCATTTCTTTGGTGTCTGCAGATTCAGGGTCCAATAGCCCCTTTCTGATCCTGGCTCTGAAGACATTGCCTTTTCCTTCAAGGATGCTATGCCTCCTATCCCTAACCTGTGACTATGCTTCCAAGAAGCAATGTGAGCTTGAGGACCCCATGGGCAGGTGCTTTCAGCCTATGCCTGCATTCAGCCTGAAAGTGTTTGCGTCGTGTTTAGGAACAGCCCAGTTTAAGGAATCTGCTGGTTGTGGCGGACAATACATTCAGACCTGCCTCGGCTGGATTTTCTTGCCCTCATGAGCAAAAGTTAAGGCCCTTTCCAAGGAGTTGAGAGAAACTTCAACTTTGTCCCTTAAGACAAAGTCTCTGGGTCTTGGACTGAGGCAACCTCTTAACACAGGCTTGAGAGTTCATGACATGGCTGGCTGGCACGTCTGGTCTTGAGAAGGGGCTCTGAGGAGTCTAGCCTACACAGATGTCCAACAGCCTTAATTTATAAGTGAGTCTTTCTCGATTTATTTGCAACTGTATAACTTTATTAGGAAAAAATAGCCCTTTCTGTTCCTGAACTTTTCCACAGCTGAAATGCTGCTAAGGCTTAAATATTTCGTTTTCTGTTGTTTTTTTTTTTACTTCATTTTTTCCAGAGTTTTTGGCCAGCTCCAGCAAGTGGAGGTGTCCCCTTTTTCTGACAATGTTATTAACATGATTTAATGCTAACACAGTAATGTCTTGTGGCTCCCAACAAAACTGGAGCCCCCTTGTTTTTTGTCGAGAGATAGATTACGATTCAACCCCCGCGTTGTAGCTCTCGGTGTTTAGACAAGCCAGGCAGGATTGCCTTACCAGAAACCACTGTGGAGGTTTACAGGGACAGCCAGCCTTGTAACCCTGGTCTTCTCTCAAGTTCCCCATCCGCTGCTGGATGGTACGTACAATTTCACTCAAAGCATCAGGTAATGGCAACAGACATTACCTTGGCAAGAAGGTTAAAATGCCTGAGAGCTTTCTTACCCTTTTAAGAAAATAACTCGGCATACTATTTTAAAAGTACAATAGATAAGGGACAGCTGCCACAGTCAAAATCTTTTTATGGCAGTTTAGGGGCTTTGGGGGTGAACGTTCTGCTTTATTTTTGTCTTTCTGGGTGGAAGAGCCTTAGGATTCAATGTCTGCTGCCAGTCAGTTTGTGAAATTACATTTCATATGACAGGAAAGGGGCTTTAAAAAAGCTGAGCAAAGGGACATGAAGGGAACAAAACTCTGTCAGAAGATAAAATAGCTTCAGAAGAATTAAAGTTCACACGTTTGCAGCTGGAACCTACTCTCACAGTGCCTGGTGCTGATGAACTTTGATATCGCAAAGCACAACACCCTTCTTTCTGACTATTTTTAAAAATTTCAGCCACCACAAACTGCTAAAGGTGGGAATAGTGATCCTGGAGTGTATTGCAGTAATAAGACCCACTGCTGTCATTTAGAGCTTGTAAATCAGTTTGCTATAGTTTTCCTCTCTAAAGTCTTTCCTGCTGTGACAGAGAAAAGGCTGGATAGAGGAACTGATAAAACGCTGTCAGAGCCCTGTGACAGACATATACATCTTCTTGTCCTTTCAGTCAGTATTGCTACCATTCGGTTTACTGGATCTTGTTCTTCAGAAAATGAAGCACTGTTCATTTATTCTTTTATATCACAAATGCAAGGAACCTTATTCATGTTCTCTTGTACTGGTGGTACAAAGAACTGGTTTCATATTCGTTAAACAACAGAGTATCTGCTTTTTATGTGTTTCCGAAGCAGAGTGGTATTGTACCTGTGAGCTTCATCCACAATGAAAAAAGTTGAGTTCATAGAGTCCCAGGAACCAGCCTCAAGATGGGTGCTGTCATTGAGAGGAAGCAGTTTTCTTAGTAGGGAAGAGAATCATAGACACATAGAGCAGCTCAGTTTGAAAAAAGACATTGAGAGGTCATCTGGTTCAAACCATCCAAGGTAGGTCCAACTTAGATCAGAACATTTCCCTCCCTCAAACCCAGACAGCTTCATCACCCAAAAGTGTTTTATCTTTACATTTACTTACACTGGCCGATGCTTAGTCAGAGACAAGATTTTTTAAAGGAAATATATCATTCCTTAAGAACAGGCAAGAGGAAAATGCCTGCCACTTCCCAAGCACTCAACACTGCAAACAAAATTGGAATACTGAAGAATGAAAGAGAAGATAAACTTCATTAGATACAGTAATTTTATTAATCTGGAAGCTGAGTCATATTAAGAGTCTGCCACTCTCTGACAGGAGCTTAAGTACTGCTAAAATCTGCTGATTAGAAGAGGAATTCTCCTAACTAGAAAGCTATGAAGGAGAGAAACCTGAGATGCTATTTTTGCCAGCTTGACGCTCTCTCAAAGTAGCAACACTAACTACGTACAATCTTTTATGAAATGAGCTCAGCAAAAACATGGGAAGCAATCACATCGCAGTATCTGCAGTACTCCAGCAGGTGGTTAAACTCAATGTACAAAGAACACATTTTCTAAACAGAATTAAACTGTTCTGGTGGTTCTGACCTCTAGATAGTCCTCTCTTTTGAAGGAAAATTGCAGTGACTTTTTAAGTTTGGGAAGAAATGTCTTCTGTGCCTGGGACCCAGTACTTGTGGTCAAGAGACCACATGTTGATTCCCCAACATGTTTGGCCTCAGTCTGCATGAAAAGAGAGGCTGAAGCAACCATGGGGTTTAAAAACTAGGGAGAAGAGGGAGGAGGAAGAAAATTAGGGAGTGCCAAACACAACTTCTAAAATCTGGGCACATTCCTTCTCATTTTTGTGCCTCAGACTTTCCATCCACAAGATAGTACTAAACCCACTTTTTGGAAAACACACAGGAATAGGGAAGAGGAGTCTAGTGCAATTTTTCAGAAGTCAGTAATGTCAAAATGCTTTTCTTGATGTGTTCCAGACAGGTGTACTTTATGTGGTGGAGCTCTCTTTTTAAGCTAGTATGCTTCAGGGAACACGATTTCCTTTCCAATCTTTGTCTACAATTCTGTGTGGACAATGACAATGTAAACACTCAAAACCTGAGGTTGGCAATGTTTCCTGGACAGTTAGGAGTAAAATGACAGCTATTCAGAAACCTACAATTATTTAGAGAGGAGAGAAAATTATCTTTTTTGAACAACAGCAAAACACCAGCTACCTTCAATTTTTTAAAATCGCATGTTTATTAACCGAAGGTAAAATCAGCCAGATTTACTGAAAAACAATGCCCAGTACAAGGGGTGGGGGAGAAACGTTTATCCCCCTTTTCTGTAATAAGATAGCACTGGAATAAATAATATCAGGAATCTAGCTTGTGCACAGCGTGTGAAAGGGACATGGGAAGAGGCAGGACAATACGGTCACTCCAGCATCCACCCCCGGGTGGTCCCCAAGTCCCCGGAGCACTGCTGGCACTCAGGTGTCTCATCGTCTCATTGGCTTCAGCAGAACAAGTGCCCTGCTTTATAAGCAAGAATTTGGGCATTTTTTCTTAGATGGAGCTTAACTCTGTCCCAATATTTGCATTGATGGATGCTGAGAGGGTGAAGTCAGAGCCAGGCAGGAGCAATGCCAGGACTGAAGTAGTTATGCAGAGGAGGACTGAAGGCAAAAGAGGAGGGATAAGGGGACACAGTGAAAAAGATGGAAGATTTACTGTTACACCAAATCCCAGTATTAATTAAAATGTAAGTGCGCTTTGAATTATGGGGCTATCACTCCATTTTGGAATACCTGTGTCTCTCCTAACTGCTTGAGACTCATTTTTGAGGTTTATGATGTCCCCACAAGCCTTCGGTAAAATTGTAGCTCCGTAATTCACAGTGCTTGTTAAACTATTATATAGAGAACCATATGTATTATAAATGAAAGCCTGTAATAGGTTTTAGGGCCAGTTGACTACCCTGAAAAAAATATTCATCGCATAATTTATTTGATCTGTTTTGCCATTAATCTTTGAATAAATTATTCAGTGAATAGTAATTGACCAGGTAGAGAAATGCTCAAAACCTACCAGAAATATTTGCAGAATATATTACAATATTCAGCAAAAGAAAAAGGCAAAATCTGATGAACAGTTTATTTTAGCTTTTCGTTGATGTACATAGAAAGTGCATGTTTGCTTCTTCAGTATGTTTCAGTACAAGTCATCTGATGGATTAGTGTGTTTCTCAATATTTCTTCAAATTTCAAAACCTATTTTATTTCCTGACACCATTTTGAGTGTAGAGCTGAATCCTTTCATATTGTTTTGCAGGATGCAAGAGATTTGAGGAGATATGTTTACACTTAGCCATTGCCTACAATAGAGTATTGTTACACGTCAATGTTACGCTATTCAAACTGGAGCCCTCTTCAGCAAAGAAAGAGTTTGTACACTCATATGCCCTGCTACAAAAGGACTCATGTACTGGGTTATTTTTCAGCTTGGGGACGCATGTGAAGAAATGTATAACCTCCTCAGAGGAGGGGAATGCCCCTTGTCGGGCACTTCTCTTTGGGGGAAGACTGACACTACAAATTACTCCCACAGTAACTCAGGGAGTACTCCAAAATAGTAAGGAAATGGAGGCGAAGCCACACAGAAGTTTGTTATTTTGATTGACCTTTATGTCTCTTGCTTTATGCACATGGAAGAACAAACATGTTAGAAATCATTACAAATTCTCTGCATTACGTGATTTAAGCCTCTCTTGATAGGATAAGCTATGAAACAGAGGAGTAAGCGGTACAAGAAGGATGCTTTTAATCCTGGGAAGTCTCCAGGAGTGGAGTTGGGAGCTAAAAAAGGTTGAGTTTACAATCTCAGCTCCATGCAGGACTGATAACTAAAGGAAAAGAGCCCGAGGAGCCAAAGAAGACCTTGGCCCTAGTTGAGGGAATTTACAATCCCATTGCACACTGGTTGGGCCCAGACCCAGCAGGTTGGTGAGGATCGGTAGGTGAGCATCAGCAAGGCTCTGACCGCTGCAGTAATAAGTGATGCCAAAATAAACAAGTAACACTGAATCCAGCCCTCATATTCTTCCTCTGTGTTTGGGTGATCTATTCTGTAGTAAATTACGTCAGTGGAAGATTTACTTGAGTAAGGCATACCTAAGCATTTAATTGTTTATCCTAAAAGTGGGGATATATTCTGTCCTCTTCCTTTTTGTAGAACACCTATGAACATTAATCAGAGTTACCTTATAAAAGGATCAAACGCAGCAGCGCTCTCATTACGGACTATAACTCCCTATTAGCTGAGGGAAAAATAGATTTTTTGAAGTGAGCAAGAGGGAGAGAAGCACATGTAAAAGGCACTAGAGCAAAATAAAAGGACTGGCCAGATTTATCGAGGGGGGAGAGGAAAAGACGCAGACTATGGTTAACATTAAACTTTAATGATGTACTAAGTTGTAATTCTTTCTGGGTTTCTGATAACCTGAACAAGCCACTGCACCTTTAATAAACAGTGTTGATGACACATTAATCCATGTAATATGATATCTCTGAATTTTGGATGTGCAGGCAGATCAGTTAGTAGATGTCAGAGTAATGATGTATGGATCGCATTCAAAATGGGTTTGTCACTGAAGTGTCTAAGAATCACTCAACTGCTATTGCAATTACACTCAAACTGCAATGTAAATATGGGGAGGTAACTTATTGATTGTGTATGTACATGTGTGCATGTTAATTTGACAATCGCTGCCTAAGAGAGTGATGATATTCTGTCTCCACGTGGTGCAGCATTAAATAACTGTAGTTGTCTGGACTAATTGACACTACCTGAAGAACTGAGCCCTGGCAGCTCTGTTTGCATGGGGTTTATTTCCTGTATTCAAAATGAGGATATTTGATCTTTAATTATTTATTTCTTTTATTTTACAGCATGTCACAATAATTCTCCAGAAGGATTTCTCCAGATATAGTACTCAGTATAATACTTCATTCTTGGTTTCTCACAGAAGCAAAAACTATTTCTTGAAGTAACTTTTTAAAGTTCTTAGCCTGCACTCTTACAGTTGAAATATAGAAAGCAAGAATTAAATCCACAGGGTATATTAGAAGAATTACACTGCTTCTCTGGAATGGCATAAATTATTAAGGACAGAGCCTGTGTGTTAGATTTATGCAGCTAAGAAGAGAAAACTTGGAAAAAGTAAGTCTCGCAATATTCAATATTCCACAAAGTGTAAATTAAAAATGAAGACTACACCATGGAAAATATTACTTTGAATGTTAATTGTAGTATAAGAATAAAAAGGAGCTGGAGGATGATAGTGTCTTTGTTCTATGCAGGATTTACTTGCTCAGACCCACCACTAATATCAGTGGAAAGCCTTTGGCTAAACTGTTATGAACTGTGCTGGAAATTAATGTCAGGAAGAGTAGCACTGCAAGATACCTATGCATCAACCTGGAATACCCTGAATGCCACATAACCACTGGGTATTATTCAAAACCCAAATAATTGTTGAGGAACCAGTTAAAATACTCCCATTCATTCTCATTAGCTTTCTATGAGCCTGAATCTTCATAGTATAAAACAAGTGAGAATACTTTGGGGAAAGCAAGCAGTTCTTCAGCGTTGCTGAAAGTGTCACAACCTAGCCCTCAATCAGCTAGGGCTGTTACTACCAAAAATAAGGCATATCTTATGCAATGGCATTTATTCTAGATATCTCTCCTCTGTCTGAGCCATCAGCTCTCATGAATATCTGTGAAACCCTCATGTCGAAACCAAGGCACTATGCTGCCCAAATTGGATGATAATGTTATAATAATTGTTGTTTTGACATGATGGTTGTTCTTTATTGCACTGGAGATACATAGTAACTGTCATGGACTGTATAAATACGTTACAAATAATGACCCAACACACAAAGTCCTTACTCAGTTATTATTCAGGCAAAATTCTTTTGTTCTCATATGTAAAGCTGGATTTGGCCCCAAAAGCACTTATTCTACAGAACTGTTATTAGAAAACAATCACTGCAAATGCAATTATTTTCAGGACAGCACAGCAAAGAATGCCCTATTCCCCAAGCAGAGATTAATCCCAATAATTAGAAAAAAACCGAAGAACACTCCAGAATGATTTGGTGAGTAATCACAAGTAACAGAAAACACAATCTATGCCATTGTATATTATTCCACTTCAAACACAATGGCAAAATGCAATACAAAAGCAAGACAAGGCAGACAGGGAAACATAGGTTGTGTCTTATTGTCAGTGTGTATAAGAAATCACTGGTAAAAGGCAGAATATGTAAATACATATCTTTTAAAAGCTGAAAGAACGACAGGGAAAATGGCATAGTATTCCATGGGTTGTTTCTGTCAGCATACAATTTTCAGAAAGATGTGGTTTTATGTAATCTGCTCTTTTGGGAATTTTCTTTTTCAGATTTTGGCTGTGATAATGCTTCAATCTATTTAGATCAAGCCACAAGGATTCTGTGAACAGTCTGTTCTCATTGGAGATCCCCAGATCATAAGTATTTGTTCTTAAAACCATTTAATTATTGCAGTATTCTCCACTGGAGCCTCCCTACCAGTTCATTAAAGGCCAGCCTTAATAAGCTGTTACCATAAAGTTATCGTAAATACCTACTTTAAATACCGGACATGGAAAATGGCTAATGACTCAGATACCACTGAGTGTGAACACTTAAAAAAGCTGCCTGTAACACTGAGACCCGGCCAAAAAACAACGTCTGGGATTTGCTGGAAATTTCCTTCTCTTTCATTTGGTTCTAGTCCCAGCTGAACCCCTGGGAGGGCGGATAACCATTGAAGCTAAAGGGTGATGTTGGTAGAGGATCAAATTAGACTTTGACAAAGCTAGGACACAAGGAGAAGTGAAAATGTGTCCCTTAGGAATATGTTCTCTGGAATAACCTCCTCTGCTGGGCATAACTGGTTTGGGTAGCAGGGGCTGTAGGTGCCCTGTGTGGAAGGAGGCTGGGAAATGCCCGGGATGCTCATCCAGCCAGCTCCGACACCGGTGTGAGAAATGCCAGGGCAAGGATACCCCCGAGGGACTGCGGCCATTGGTGACCCCCAACAAAGTAGAAGAAAGCCAGTAAGAGGCAGAAATTAGCAGAAAGAAATCGATACGCGTGGAGCAGCAGGCAGAAAGCATCACGTACATAGCCCTGAACCTCCTGCGCTGCCTGCATCTTCTCAGAAGGAATTGGGAAAGTCTAAGTGTAACCGCAGCAAAAATAAGGGAATTTGGCATAGGATGGGAGAGAAGAAGGGTTTGACTGAAGTTGAGCCTGGGAAACAAAAAGCTGTTTACTTAAATGTTTGATTACATTCTCTTTTTTTTTTTTTTTTCCAATAGCAAAACCAGTGATCAGAAGGTTGAGTTAATTAAGCACAATAATTGTGTTATTGTGTCAAAAAGACTAAATTAAGTAAAAACTGCACAAGGCAAGGCTGTTTTGCCTGCAATGGCTCCCCAGTAGCAGCAGCAGGACCAGAGAACATGTGTTGGTACTGAATATTGGAACCAAGTATGCACCTACAACGTGAAACGCCAAGCTGAGTGTGCTCTGCGGGGTAAGAAAACTTGGATGTTGCTGTTTAGGAATGAGAGCCTAGGACTAGCACAAGGCTGGGTCTTGGTGTGCCAGAAAGGAAGAAGTCACCGGGACGAAAGTCCTAGAGAGTTTGGCTTGCTGCCTTTGCAACTGTTGGGCAATGAAAAGGGTTAAGGTGCAACCTCTGCTTCTGCAAGCAGTAGTCACTGTGCCAAATATTTTAACTCTATTTCTTGATGACAGCAAGTACACTGGGAACCAGTCTGGCTTTCTAAGCCACTGCCATAGGTAAAACCAGTAGCGGGACTGTGCCTTCTTTGCTGCACTGCGGATCTGTCTTTAAATGAGATGGTTTTCTGTGAGAGCAAGGCAGCGGTCTTGGTGATCAAGGATCTCACTTCTAATCCTGCTTGCTCCATTCCTGTGAACAGGTTACTTTCACTGGCAACCGTATATTCATTCCTCCTATGGTGATACTACCATTCATTAAGAACTGAGTAATAGGACAGAAATCTGCTTCAGGATAAATATTGAAACCTTCTTAAGAACTGTCTGTACCTAACGGAGCAAAGAAAAGTCATCCAGGATAATGTAGATTGCTGCTCCTTGAAGTGCATGGGGGAGCAGTCACTGCTTTGAAGCTGGGCTCTTGCTGTATTCCTGTTTTCATGTGCCCAGCAAAATCCCGTGGTAATGCCCACAAAGAAATTCCTTCTCAGTGTGAATATAAAAGTGAGTGTCAGCCTCCGAGGGAGCAGCCGACGGCATGCGGGAAGCTGACTGACTCAATGGTGGGGTAGTGTGGAAGTGATAAAAAATGGGAATAACCAAATTAATATTTAAGGCCACTTTACATGCTATGACCTAACTTTCTTTGAATGGGAGGTACTAATGTTCCCTGATCTCCCCAGGAAACAGGTAATACATTCAGCATTTTGCCCAAAGGTTTAATAGGCCTATGAGTATCACCTTAGTCTTATCCAAAAAAATAAGTTAGCCAGCTGTTACCCAAGGCTGGACGCTGAAAAAGTCAAGTCCACATGAGCTTTAGGCACAGTGGGGCAATGTTGGGAACCACAAGGACATTTTACTGCATCCTGAAGGTGAGTATGGGTGGAAGTATCTGCCATTTCTGTAAAAGTGAGAAGGTTGCATGTGTGAAACACGGGTCCACTGCTCCGAACTTTCTTTGACTGCAGGTTAGATGCCAAAAACAAATCTTTGAATGCCTGAGTACCTTGGACCCTGGATGTGTTTCAAAGCACTTTTTCCCCGCAAGCCCTATTCTCACCGCACTATTCTTACTGACAGCCTCTAGACTTAAAATCTGAGGGAAGAATAGGGGAAGTGTTACCAGAAAGCACTGGTTTTGCTCCGATAGTGGTGTGAAGAGCCAGACTGCTGGCTTTCACCTGCCTTTGAATATCTGCCTGATAATTATCTCTCAGTCTTTCTCTCCCATAGCACTGTCTCATCAGCCTGCCTAATTCTTAAATTTCTATATGACTTCCCATTGTATCAGCATATCTGAATTATCACCCCACATTTCTGAGCTGCCACTCGTAAGTTTGCAAGTACAACCTAAGGGACTGGCTTCCATATGAAAACATGCAGTGCGGTGTTCTGTACAAGAAGTAAATAATTGGTTTTTAGGTTTTAGTCTTGGATACAAGGAGATACTGATATAATCTATTATGACAGAGCTTTAATTTTCACTACTATCAATTAAAAGCACCACTCTTAATAAATCAGGGATGAAGACTCTTAATAAACAGTAAGATAAAAAATGACTTATCTTGTCTTTCATTTTGATGTATGTACTTAATATTCTCTTTCATCACTGTAAGAAGATACTGATCTTGCCAAAAGCAGAGAGAGGGAGTAGGACTGATAAACAGCCACCGCTCTGCAGCAAGCTGTAGAGTTTCTTTAGCTGCAAGATGTTATTAAAACTGTACCTTCAGCTTCTAAAAAAAATTTAATCTAGATGCCTTTTGGGGAGAGGCAGGCAAACATTGAGCAGTGGGCTGTCATTCTCTTTCTGTAGTTCCCACAGCATAAAATAACTAAAACCAATTAGATCTTTCATGCAAAACGTCGGCAGTGACTGCTGTGTGGTGGGCTCGGTGGCTGACTTGATGATGCTGTTTGGATGGTAAGAACCTGGCGGTGCTGAGACTCAGCTTTAGCTTGAATTAAAAACTGGTAATAGTCATCCTGAAGATACCCTTGGGAATGGGTGGCTGGAGAGACGGGATGAGGTTGGTGGCTGAAGTCTGACCTACTTTGGTAACGACCAAGCAGTTTTATTCTCTGGATGTTTCATAGGAGCTATTAGGTTCATATTGCGTCCGGACTACTACACAGGCTGCAAGTAAACAGAGAAACTCTGAACAATTGATTGGTTTGATCTTCGTAACAGAAGCTCTGATTCTTCAACTCAACAGTTTTCTTCAATTAATTGGCTCAAATGAGCTCCTCTATAATAGGATTTATGCAACAATTGCTCTAATTGTGATTATAACTTTACAATACTGACTCTGTAACTGTGATTGAAAATGCACTTTCAAGTCCCTAACTTCACACACTTCTGTCATGAGGAAGAACCCACCCAATCTTGTAAAATGAAGTTTTATTGATATTTACCATTTTTTAAATACCGCAGCTTGACTAACATGCTGTCGGGGAGTAGGGAGGGCTGGCTGTTCCCTGAGGACCGGGGACCTGAGGTTTAACATGGTCCCAAGGGAGGTGAGGAGGGCAGGTCCGGAGACAGCAGCCAGCTTCCACCAAGAGTCTGGATCCTCAGACAAGTTGTGGTGAGGAGGTAGGTACACGGTGAAGCTCAGAAGTCAATCGAAAGGTTGAGATCGGGTCTGAAGAGGGTAAACGGAGTCAGACACAGCCCAGTCATCTCCCAGGCAAGCCTATAGTGACAAGGAAGGTCCTAGGTCAAGCTGGGGTGTCAGTCCATGGGGCAGGGTCCAGATCAGCAGGTCCCATGGCCAGGCAGAGGCATGGCTGTGGCTGAGCTGGACACCAGCATTCCTGCAACATAATGGGCAGAGAATGGGTGCCCTCAGTTAACTAAAATGGGCTCCTGGACCCATGGGCAGGGGTGGGGACGAAAGTCCCTGGTGAGGCTGGTTGGGGCCCAGTAAGGAATATTAGTGCCCACAAGGTCCTGACAGACTTTTCACCATGCCCTTTACAAACAACGAGATGAATATTACAAGCATCCTCTTACACATTTGTATTTTTGCAACATATGTCACAACAAACAAAAATAATCTCTTTAAAAAGCCTGCTTCCCCTACAAAGAATTTTTCAGCCTGACACTCATGAATCTAGCTTAATGTGCTTTGTTATTATTTATTCATTCTGTAATGTCCTTTATCTATTAACCAATACTGTCAGTGCATCAGAGCAGGGTTCATCTTCCATTATGCTACTTTGACTCCCACGAACAACTATCTGAAACCAATGGAACCAATAAAAATACCTACACGCAGCAATTCACTCACTGCACATCAGTGCCCATCTGCACTGATGAAAACGGGAAACTTCAAATCAGGCATCACAGCAGTAGTAGTGATGCCAGCTCAGGTCTGCAAGCAAACTAGTTGTGTTAGTGCGTCACTTCCAGTTGTAGTTTGGAGATTTTTACCACCATAGAGCCATATTCCACAGACCCTTGCTTAGACTAAAAAACAGCAAGAGTTTTTTTTGCTTTCTTTGTTTTGCTTTGTTTTGTTTTGAATACTGAGTTTGTTTGCCCATTCTGAACACCATCTAAAATTCAATGCTTTTCCAATCAACAGCTTTGATTACTATGAATTTAAAATTAAGTTGTTGTTCATAAGTCTATGAAGGACTGTGTCAGAACTTTACCTCAGCTATCTATGCTATACTTTCTGTAAAAAGGCTGTCATCCAGACAGAGCCTGTACAGACTTGTATTATATATATAGTGATTGCAAGTACAGAAATCCAAACATTTTAACAGAACAGTCTTTAATGGCTAGACGGTAGGGCATTATATCCAATGCCATGTCCAAAGTGAAAAGATATCACCTAATTTTTATGAAACAGAAAGAAAAGAGATGAAAAATCTATTTTAACTCAACGTTCGCAATGATAAATGTTGACCTTCAGGACACAACCGCACGTTTATCTTTCTGCCTTTGCTTGAGGCAAGATGACTGGGTAAGTCACAGCACGAGGAAGGATGTGTTTGGGATTTGTGGGAATGTTTGATGTTTGATGGGGACTTTTGTCAGTTCAATGCAATGGTCTTCCTCTTTTTAACTGCGGCATGTGCAACCAAATGTTGAGATAAGACTGTTGTCATAAGCTTAGGTGTAAATATCTTAAAAGTTAAATAGCTGAAAAGTAAAAATTAGAGGCACAAAAGTTAACACTATGTGCAATAATAGGAAGTGTTCATGTGCACAAAAGGGTTTGAGTTACAGCTGCTGGAGGAAACACAGCTCTAAGCCTCACACTTAGAGAGGAATATTTACCAATTTGTTTTATTTTCAGTTGCAGTGTATATTTCTTATGAAAGAGAAAAGTCTAATACATCAGTGGTGAACAAGACAGATACAGATTCTTTGCCACTTCGTTCCTCCAGTTTTACACCAGGATAACTCCATTTATTTACAGTATATTTCTTACTGAAATAGATGGTTACAACCCATAAAAATAAATTTCCTGGTATTTTCTGTTAGAAAAGATTCTTGGGACATTTTCTGGAGAAGCTCCTGCTGCTGGCATTAGGCGGACCTTTCAAAACCAGCAAGCTTCTGGGCTCAGGAAATACCCTGTGAAATTCTTTTCAGGTTAAGGTGGCACTTAATATTTTAAAAAATATATATTCAATTCTCTTGTTTGCCGTCAGATAAGGCAGCACAGCACAGTCATGCTCTGTGGGAGCAGGCGGCTCAGCAGCCCAGCATGGTGCAGGGTGACAGTTCCTCCTTTGGTTAGTCTTCATATCAGGTGGCAGCAGTTTATTTGGAAAGTTCAAGCTCAGATGACGCTATCCGCTGATGTGTTGCTAGGCTTCCTATTGCCCCCTACTAAAACGATGGAGGGAATTATACTAAACCCAAACCCTCACAGCGAAAGAACTCTTCAGCATAAGTTGCCAAATCAAAAAATTGGAAATCAGCAAATGCCAAATGTAGGTTTTCATGCTGCTTTTACATTTTCTGTATCTATGATACAGTCTTAATTGCTCTGTAACATCCCATGTTTCCAAAGACACCTGCTTTATTCAACACACATACCAGATGCTACTCAGGGAATTCATATGTAATTGTGCAGTTAAAGCAGCTATTAGGAGGTTTGCTGAGAGCGAGGTAGAGGACTTTGGGAAGTAAAGAAAGGCATTGATGTTAGAGCAGGTGAACCTGATATTAAAATGATCTGTATTGCCTCCATGTCTTTGCCATTTGCAGACTTTTGGAAATCATAAAACAAATCACACCAAAATAAGAACAGCCAGAAAAAGCCTCTGGGTTCCTCTGCAGTTGGACTCAGCTCCATATCACTGGGAGTAACTAGGAAGAGAGCTGACCATTTCCTATTGCGTTTTCCTATTGACCTCTGACAGCCGGCCAGTGATGCAGAAGCACAGAGCTGTGAACTGGAAGGTTCTGTCGTTATTCCACAGGGGCAATGACTATTCTGAGGGATGGGTACCCACTGTGGGGCACCTTACAGCCTGGTTCTTGTGCTCCACTTGCATATGCTGAGAGGCTTTTGGAGAGCATCATGGCTCATTTCAAGCCTGCACAATTGTTTACATTGGGTACTGAGTGGTACTAAGTGGAAAAGATTGTATGTGCCTGGACCTCATCCCACCCTTGGCTAGGGCAGACACCAAAACCCATGAGCTGGGAACGTTCCCAAGCTGCAGGAGGTAGTCATCATCTGAGTGAGTGATGATTAGAGCCTTTAATCTCTGTTTCCTCATTTATAAATGTGGATTTTTATTAGCACAATTTATGGTCATGAAGGTAGGACATCCATGAGTGGACCCTCAAAGGACGTGGAACAGACAGGGCTTTGAAACGGGCAAGTCAGCCCTGTGTGGGAGAAGGGCAGAATCAACCAGGACAACGAATTGCAGTTGCAGGTAGCACATCAGTCTGCATTACCTTTCCACATTGGCCGTGAGGTTACATGGGAAGAGAGAACATAAGTGGAAAGCATTGGGAGATGAAAGGAAAACAGAGCAGGTGAAGGAAATGGAGCACCGATGAAGAGCAGAATAGGAAGAAGATGTAAAAGTGACAGAGAATACGGCTGCTTCCCCTTCTCTTTCCCTTCCATTAACCAAAAAATGTCCCATGTCATTTTGATGTCTAAATGTCTGATCACCTTCCCGTTCATCACGTTGACTTTGTTCCTGCTTTCCCCACCATGAAAAAGCAAAAGCCACAGCACTGCTAGAATACTATAGGGAAACATCAAACTGGGGCCAAAGCAACATCAAAGACCCACTCGATGGATTCTTGTAGTATCAGAATAAAACCCTACTCTTGCTGGTGAGAGCTTAGGCTGAGTGATCCCACTGGATTATCTGTGTAAATGAGTGTTTGTCATTACCCACAAAATCTCACAGCTGAGTCCATATTCAAAATCTGTAAAATGTACACAGTACCCTACAAATAGGAGAGCAGACAAAAAGAAAACCCAAACAAACAAAACAAACCTATATATCTAGTGTAAATTTACATAACTCCACAGGGACTTAACTGTATTAATTTGCACTAGTTGCAGATCAGCCTGAGATCTTTCTACCTGAAGCTTACAGATGAAAAACCTTTTTCTGCATTTCTTGCATTCCTGAAATTCACATTAAATTAAGAATTTATGAAAGGAAGGCTTTAAGCCTAAATTAAACCATTAATTCTCTCTTGTGCTAACAGATCATAGCAGATTAGGGGGGAAGGAAGCAAGACAAGGAACAGAAGGAGATTATTTCTGTGAAACATAAATTATCTTTGACTGTACACTCCTTGGGAGGTGAGGGCAGGCCATCATTGATTGTTTCTTAAAGTCATTGCGTGTGGAAGTCCTGGGACAGAGACTAATGGTAAAACCTCTGCAGTTTTTTCCTCTTATTATTAAATCATCAATAATATGCAACCTGAACAGCAGCTCTGAGAAAAAACTATGTGCCCCAAAGCTTCTGTATTTTTTTCTAACTGCATTAATTGCTCTAATAAAGGATATTATTATCTCCCCACAAACATTCCTCAGTAAGAAGCAAACTGCATGTGTGTACATATATTCTTAATTATCTTAGTTGTCTTGCTGGAGCTGTATATTTGCCTTACAAGAAAAGTTTGCAAAGCAGCTCGCCAGCGGATATGAAGGAGAAAGGTGGGATGAAAGGAGAGTGAAAAAAGAGGGATGGAGACTCTGTGGATGCATTTTTGGTTCTGCTAGCAAAAATCTAGGCAATCACCTGAAAATCTGGAAAAGATTGCTGAAGAAGGAGTGGGGGCGGGGGAACTGATAGTCGTTCTTGGGATAAGGAGGAACTGCTGCATTCGGTCTGACTTTTTTGCTATGGAAACTGTATTTGCTGGTCACTGGGAGAAAGGGAACAACTCCTTTTCATGTCTCCATGACCAAGGCATCCAGCCTGGAGGTGCCAGAAGTAGGGGGTTTGGTGGAAGGCGAGGGTGGTGGCAAATATCACTTTTGCGGAGGGCTGAGGAAAGCAAATTGTCACCACGAGCTGCAGAGCAGTGTCAGGAGAAGAGGACGGGGGAGATGGTCAAGAGAGGAATCTGTCTGGCTGCAAGGTGAAACCAGTGTTGTGACCAAGGTGACAGCTTGTGGGGCCATGGGGCCAGACCATCATAAGGCCACATATGACGTATATCTATCTGTCGTCCGTGCAACTGGTCGCAAGATGCACACTAGTAACAAACCCACTACACCGACACCATCCTTCAGCCTCTACATAGGCTTACCACTCATTTTAAACAACTACAGCAGAGATGTTTGTGCCTCAGCTAGTCAGATGGCATGTGTTTGCAGTCGTAAGAGAGAAAGGGGTACAATTAGCGCACAACTCATGCGAGCTATTTTAGGCACCTGTAGTGTGGTGAGTCATACCTTGAAAGCGCCTATTTTTCCATGTTGCCTCTAAAGGAAATTCAATTCGGTGAAATATTTCTATTTTTGGTGAGGTGAACCTAACCTTTCCAGCCCACCTTTTTAGTCAAATATGTCAGATATGTTCCCTTTAAGTGAAGGAGTAACCCCGTATTCATCCGTTTCAGTCACAGATTTTATCTCCTCAACTTAATCATACGAGGCAGCCCAGTCATTCTGATTACGCTTTTTACCTGACTGAAATGGGTAAGACTTGTTCACGTACAACCAAGAGCTCTGCAGCTGGAGCGAACAGCTACAGCAGACTTTACACAGGTACCTGTATCCATTATGAAAGGAAAACTTTCAATCATTCAAGCGATGTGGTTGAAACCATGGCTGAAAAAGAATTGCTTAATCGCTCTGCATAGGTGTGCCACTCATCTACACAGAGCTCAATTAAAGTACACAATGGAAGACTATTAACGAGCAATTCCTTAAATTCTGAACAGAACACTTAGGGCTTGATAAATAGTCACATTTTATTGGGCACTCTTTTTAAATGCACTGATTGAATATAGATAAAAAAGCAGAGCCAGTTGACTTGCGGATGTTGCTTTCATTAATGGATTAATGTGATGTGTAATAGATTATACTGATTGCCATTAAATCAAGCTTCAATAGATTAGCTGGCATATTTAACAAACTTAGTCATTTTCTATGTAACGATGACAAGATGACTCATGGGTATGACACTTTATAGACAGAGGTAGCATTTTTGTGCACTGGAAGACAGTTGGCTCCTTTATCACCTCTCCAGCTTGACTTTGAGGGCTGCTGGTTGATGTTATTTTGTCTTGGCTAGTGTAACAAGGGTGACCAGAGGATACAAGACGAGGGGAATGTGGTCTTAGAAGCCTTCTCTTTGTGAGATTCCCTCCACGCTACCCTCAGAGACAGTCACCTCTGTGTAGCTCTGGGTATAACCACTCGTACCTCCCCGGAGGAATGTAGCTTAAGGCCAAATTCAACAGAAGGCTGTTTACATTTTTGTTACAGGCATTAGTACAATGTAAAAGCAGGAGGCCTAAGATTTTTTTTTCTCTTAAGAAGCTGGTGCCGGGATAGAAACATGAAAGGTAACTTTGAAAAAAACTAGAAGAGATAACATGTTTTTAAAAGGCTGTTTGTACTATTTCTCTGCATTTTATTTCTCTTAAATGTTCCAGTGCTCTTTTTCCCCCACTTCCCTTAAAATTTTGGTATGTAATCTAAGAAGTACTATGTGATTTTTCAATATAATCTTGTGTTGTGTACTGACTACAGGGACAAAGTAAAAAAGTATATACCATAGGGGTGTTCTAACAGTAGGTGTCCTTGAAGAAAGCATTTCTGTCTTAATGGAAATATACTGATGACATAAAGCTGCATTATAAATAAATATTCATGTATGATGGGACCTTGGAGATAGTTCCAGTATGTTCTTAGATATAGCCTAATACATTATTTTAAAGGACAAAATCTCCTAAGGTTTGTGGTAGGCATCCTCTGTTATCATCCTGAATGTCCATCTCATCACTGCAGCTCTGCAAAGATTTTTACTGCACAGCCTTAATAAGAGCAAAAGCGCCTGTTTTGCAAAAACCACAAACTAGCTTCATTTTACGCTATAAAAGATCACCAGTGATTTTATAAGATCTGAGATACAGCCATTTAGACAAAAGATACATTTTAAAGGGATGCAAGAGCCTCTTAAACCTTTTCTTGTAACAGCTTATGCTGTATATTCAAAAGAAAAAACTATCTTAAGAGGACGTTGAAGTTTCACAGATGAACTTGGAAAAGACAGGAGACAGTAAAACTATGGCAATTTTGTACACCCATAGATCTGTCTGAGTTAATTTCATTTTAATCTCGGACTATTTACACTAGGTGCCTGCACATGTATTTATCCAGCTGTGTTATGAATGCACTTGGGGGTTTACAAATATGTTCGTTATTGGGCCCAAATCAGCTTCCATGGGTATATGCAGGGGTGCAGAAGCAGCACGGACGAACTGGCTTTTTACACACCGCCCAGCATCTGTATGTGGGCATGGGGTTATAACCCTCCCTCCTAACCAATTCCCACCTTCCCTCAAAAGCAAATTTACTTCTCCTATTTGTCGTCCGCTCCACTAAGAAAAGGTTGACGCAAACACCGAGCGCTTGTGAAAATCCTGCCCCAGAGGAAAAGGTTGTATTGCGATATCTCCAACTGAGGATCAGTAGGGACTGCAAATTCACCTGGCTCGGTTTATAACTCTGCGTCTTTGTAGATCCATTTTAAAAAACAGAACCTCCCAGTTTATTCCATTTGTTCAGAGCGATCTAAATGTGACAATGTCATTTCTGAGACTTTCCTTATTCTATGGAGGCAGCATTCTCCATTTCATTCTGTTAATACCCTTATCAATATGCTTTATGTTCATCAAAGTATCCCAGTGGGCAGGAAACGTAGCGAATGGCTCAGTAAGCCTCATGTCCTTCACCCCATGCTTGTTGAGACATTAAATCTTCTTCATGTCCCCAGTGCATCAACCATTATTTTGGAGGCAGATTTTAAAGCTGTTATTCACAGAGGTTTAAATCCTGATCGAAAATTGCCTGAAATCATCAAGGCCTCTGTCGGCTGTTTAGCCCCTTCAGTAGATGCGCTTGTCAGCACGGTCTGACTCATCAGTCTATTCTCACACTGATTGTTTATTAGAATGAAATAAACGAAGGAGCCGTGCAATAAGATGGGCCTGGCAAGTCAAGATTTTATAGCCAGCATGTGTTCTGCATGTGTCATGGTTTAACCCCAGCTGGCAAATAAGCATCACGCAGATGCTGGCTCACTGCCCCCCACCCAGGGGGAGCAGGGAGAGAATTGGAAAAAAGTAAAACTCGTGGGCTGAGATAAGAACACTTTAACAGGGCAGAAAAGAAAATAATAATAATAACAATAACAATAACAACAACAAAAGAATTGGAATATACAAAATAAGTGATGCACAATGCAATTGCTCACCACTTGCCAACCGATGCCCGGTTAGTTCCCGAGCAGCAATCCCCCCAGGCCAAGTCCCCCCAGTTTCTATACTGGGCATGACATCACACAGTATGGAATACGCCTTTGGCCAGTTTGGGTCCGCTGTCCTGGCTGTGTCCCATCCCAAATTCTTGTGCCCCTCCAGCCTTCTTGCTGGCTGGGCAGGAGAAGCTGAAAAATCCTTGACTTGGTCTAAACGCTACTTAGCAACAACTGAAAACATCAGTGTGTTATCAACATTCTCATACTAAATCCAAACCATAACACTATAGCAGCTACCAGAAAGAAAATTAACAACCCCAGCCAAAACCAGGACAGCATGTAACACTCATGGAAATTGGACAAGAATTCCCTCCTTCCTTTTTTCCAGGCAAAATGGAATTTCTCTGTTCTAATTCTGCCTCTCTTTCTAGTCTCCAGGCTGGCATCTGGTGGCATAGATTACCAGAGAGACCTTGAGGCAGGAGGTCAGCCAGGGGTGCTGCTGGAGACTTCAGCAGTGCAAAGCAGCTGCAAAATTCCCTTTTGCTGGCAAACCCTCAGCTGGCTAGAGCTTCGCAAAGCCTGAGCCTGCACCGAAGGGTGGTGTTGAAAGGATGGACAGGAGATGTGCTGATTGTTCGCTCAGCAGCATCCACTTAGCACATCTTTTATGATGAGCTTGGAAGGGTTTGCATGTGCTTCACTAAGTCACCCTATCTTATACAGGCTGAAAGAAGCAGCCAAGAGCTGAATGAGCTTTTACCTACCCTTTCACCTCCAGGAGCAGCCTCCAAGGAGTAGCATTTGGAGGCACGCCCTGGACGAGGCCAGACTCATTGCACAAAAATTGTGTTTATCCTCTAGCTCGGTCAATAATTCTTTTCCAGTTGGGTGAAATCCACAGGGTGTTACATTAAAAAAAAAAAAAGAAGTAAAATCACCTAATAAAAATGATTATTTTCTTATGCTACACATCTTAACAATAAATACATCAGCAGCATTGCTATGTAACAGACCTTTGTTGTCAGAAGGAGTTAGTACAGCGAGCTTTAGCAGAAGGGCCTGCAGTGCAGAGGTGAAGTTATCATCCCGTCATTGAGAGAGGGATCCAAGAGCAGGAGAGGCAAAGGAGAACACAATCCCACAGTCCGACCCTGGGAGAACTACAGTTACACCACGTAAGAAAAGATTGTGAGATCCGACTGGAGAATTTTACTGTTATCCAGTTTCTAACACATGCCAAGTTCTTTTCCGAAAACAGGACAAAAATCCCCAACAGCAATGGACACAGATTTTTAAATGATTGAAACAAATAGATTTATTACAGCCAAGATTTCTTTCTTAAATTTCTTCTGCAGAGGTTTGTGGATCACAAACAATAAACAAGGCCCTATGCCTTCATACCTTTTAACCTCTGGGAAGAAACAGGTAAGCCATAAGAGAATGGTCCATTAAAAATGAAAACACAAAGTAAAGGCGTGGTTTCCTGAGAAAAGTGGGTACTTGTCAATGAAAACGTGCTTTTCAATTTATCAATCAAAAAAAGCTTAAACTACCTATGTGTTCTTATGCACAAGAAAGTCTGTCAACACATTATAAAACCTGGATTAGGTACTTGTGATACCATGAAGTACACAGAGGAGATGTAGTTGCTTCCTTGCTGATTTTCTGATTCTTAGGTAATGTTCTCTGCTTATGACAGGACACTGTTCCTATTTTTGGCTCATTACATTTACCAGAGAAAAGGTACCATTTTGTATGAGATTCTCCGTATCATTCTTCTGTGGATAAAAGCTTGTTAGGACTTATGCAGGTTTTTGTTTTATGACTTATGCAGGGTTTTGTTTGCTTGAAGAGAGAGAGCGTATAAGAGTGTACAGCATAGCACATATGATCCAAATTAGATTGTAAAGGAATTTCTTTCTATTCGGATACCTACTGCCAAACCCTACAGATCTCTGCATGCACTCTTCCACTGCTAGCAACTGTCACGACAAAGGAGTGACACACAGTATCAGGACACTTCGTCAGACTATATGAGGACATTGCATATCAGTGCACGTTGTGACAACTGTTCCGGGCTAGAAATATATTCTAGGAAAAAATTAAGCTGCCATCTTACTCTGTGGCTCTTGGCTGATGTGAAATCAGACCTGGGTTATGGATCTTTCTATTACACCAGCTGTTTATGTCAAGCTTGGGGCGGCCACAGCAATTAGCATGAGTAATATGGATCGTCCTCACAACTCACCTACCACTGACTCTGGCAACCACTCACACAAACGACCTGAAAGACAAAGTCTGCCTCAGATGGCTTACAAACCAAAAGCCTCGTCGTCCCGCTGAACCCACATGAATCATAAGCTCACAAGAAATTCTCTCAACTCAATTTTAGGAAAAGCACTTTTGCTAATGATACATGAGAAACAAGGCAATGGTGTATAGAAACAGGAGTATAAGGGGATCTAATCATGGGATGGTCTAATCTCAGAGGTAAAATATCAAGTGAAAAAAAAAACCTGGAAGCATAGGCTGGCCACCTGTTTAACTACTCTCCTGTGGCAGTTTTCTCTGGAGCCATGACAGTAAATTTGGGTTTTATTGTTGGCAGGGTAGAATCCTTTTGCAGGAAGAATTGAAAAGACAGCAGAAAGAGTAAGTAATGTAACTGATCTCTGGATAAGGAAGTAATGCAGCCTGTTAATGAATCAGGAAGGCTTTTATTTCTTTGGTTAAAGAAAAGTTCAATTCACCCATGTTCTGTATACCAAGGAATAGTCCCACCTGACATGCACAGAGCTGCAGAGCTCCTGCTACAAATGAGAAGATAAACAGATCATCTTCTCAAAGGCACACTGAACAGCTGTGTATTGAGACTATCCATTAAATAGATATCTACAACAGAATTATTTTTTGTTCATTATAAATTCATAATAGACAAAGTCTGTACTTTCCATGCTGACTCTAGTTTTATGCTGTCAGAGCTTTTTAACTATGATCATTGCCTTAGCACTTCATTTTACTGCAGACTGGTTGTATTTCTCAGCTGGTTCTATAACTCCTCAAAAAAATCATCCCATGGTAACATAACAAATAGGGTTTATGGCTTTTTTTCCCCAAAGTAAGTAAAAGAAAAAAAATATCTTTTGAAGCAGCTAGCTTTTGAAAGATTGTGTGTGTGTGTTCCCCAGTGGTCCCCTCTACCTTTCTATGGATGAAAAATAAGCAAAAATTTCTTCTTCTAAGCAAAGACTGATCAACCAAAAGGTTTTGCCCTGAGCTGAAAGTACACAACTGATCACATCATGACATGGTTTTAATAGGCAAAGTCTCGCATCTACAAAGACTTCCACATTTCACTTTAAAGCAATCCAATAAGATTATTTTAAAACAGGTTTATTTTGAGTTTTAGAGCCCCTGCTGATCATTTACATTTCCTGTGGAGGACCTTCAGGGGTATTCCTGTTCACATGCTAGGAAGAACATTTGGGACACCCCTTTAGGGTGATTCAATAAAGATGTCTAGAATATCCTGTGCTTGGAAAACTTTGAAGCCATTACATAGCCCAAAGACCAGTACAGTGTAGCCTGCTGTACTCCAGGGAAGGACATTAACCCCTGAATTCCCACCACCTGTATGAGGTGAGGGATCCTAATTCCCCCTTCCCACATTTTCTTCCCCTGCACTTAAAGGGTGTTCTTTGAGCCTCTGGCATGCCCAAACCCCAGAGGGATCTTCAGAGGGAGATTGAAGACATTCCCATGGTCTGGGGCGAGTAAGGCAGAACAAGACCATGCAGGTGGGTCCAGGTTTGCCAGCGCTGCTTTGAGCTGCCTAGTAGATACAGGCAAGTCTGGTGGGAACAATGAGAAATGCTGGTAGACTGGGGTCTGGCTTTGACCCAAGTGATTATTTTTATTCCATAAGCCCACAGACTCTTTCAGACATTTGGACAATTCCGTTTGCAGGACCAGAGGCAGTGGCACAGTGTATATGACACAGGTCCTAGTGAAAGGAATGAGGCAACTCCCTTCCTTGTGATATAGAGAACGAACTGCTAACTGCTTAATGATTGTCTCTCTGTAACTTTACATACCAAAGACTGGTGTTTGTCAAGGATTAAGCCTGTCAGAGACTGGTACTTGGGAGTGATGAGGAAGAAGGAACTATGAACAGTCACAAAACTTAATTAAATGTTTGATGAATTTACGATCTTGTTGAGAAAGCACAAGCAGAGGCCTTGCTTGAATAGATAGGGCCAGAAAAGATAAGAACTCCTGCCATTGTTCTCGTCCTTGTAGATAATTTAACTTAAACTAACCATATGGTTCTACATCACTAATGAAAACTTAGATAATAATAGCACTAACAAGCACTGATATATCAAAACATGTAAAAGACCATACTGGGCAGAATCACCTGAGGAGTGTCAAATAGCGGACAAGTGAGGAAGGCTATGGAAGACCACCAGAGGACTCCTGAAGACCACCAGAGACCTTCAATGTGCCTGCGTAAAGGACATTTGCATATGCTAATAGTTTCCCGGAAAACTAATGAATATGTATAACATTTCTCGGAAATCTAGTGAATATGTATGTAGAACATGTACTTAACCTGCACAATTAGACCCCACGGCGTGCACGATAAGTGGAGCGATCCCCCTGTGCATCATAAAGAATACCTACTTAATAGTTAGTCAAACTATTGAATTAACTTCTTTGAATCACTTGAGCCAAATGCCAGTGTTCACTCCTCTTGGGGGCACAGGACATAAGCCCTTGCAGATCTGCCCAGTTACAGCGCCCAGATGCCTGGTCCCAGCCCAGCTGCAGTTAGGATGTAGAACTACAGGATGAGTTAAGAGGGTTAGAGCCGTAAGATCAAACCACTTTTCAATGTGAACACTTTCATAGTTCAGTCACTCAGCTTCTCCTATTGATTTATTTTTCTTGCATGGACATCACAGGCATGAGTCTAAAGTTTTCTATAGAAATATTCAGTTTGGAAATAGCTGCAGGGAGGTCTTGGCTGACACAGATGCACACACCCTCGCTAACGATTTTTCTTTAGAGCCCCATTGTAGAAAGCAAAAGGCTAATTAAAGGTAGTTAGGGGCCAAAAAATATTGTTTCAGAAAGCAATGTGTAATGATAGCTCAGACAGTTCAATGATTAAACTGCCTTTGGAAAGAGCCAGTCTGCCCTCAGGGCTCAATCTTTTGGGTTGAACATATTTGTCAACACCCTGTCAGCACTTTTTAGGTGGCATTTGGTGCCTCTCAGAACTGGGTATAAAGGCCATGTGTGTGATTATGATACATTGCATTTATCAAGGCAAATTACTCTTCCAGTAAACTTACAATGCTATTGTAATGCACAAACTCTGTCACATACATATTGCCCTGACTTCAGCATATTTAACAATTCTGTGTGTACGTTGCTATGCTGGATAGTCTTGTCTGGTTACAGAAATTCATTTTCAAAGGTATTTCAGCTTACATATGTGAAACAGAGTCTGGATTTACAACAGCTAAAAATTCCATCCATTTAAAAATAAAGGAGGGGAAGGAAGGACTGTATTTCTGAATGTCTTCTGTTGTCTAGACCATGAAGGAAAGACACCAAAATACTTTGGGGATTGCTTTATTTGCAACCTTCTGACCTGGCTTATGGCCAGGTAACCTTGCAACTGAGCCCAGAAACTTGTGTTCAGAGTCTTGTGTAAGACATCTTAGTTCATTTGTTTAGATCCAACCAGTCCCAAAAATAGTCTAAGCATTTTTCCTGAGGTTCCTATAAACCTCCATATTTTCAATAATCGTAAGTCTCCTTTGCCACTAGGGAAAGTCGCCATGATACTTAAGTATGTCTGCATAATCAGAATTTCATCATCTTTCAGTACACATATTTTTTTTCCCTCTTGCAAAGTGTGTGTGTGGTGAGATGAAGAGGCCTGTCTACAGTACACATGAGGTAGCTCCCCTTGAAAATGAGTAGCAGAAGAACATGAAGGAGGCAATGCAGATCCATAAAACCCTTTCTACAACTAACATTCTAGAACAATTACTAATAATCCTTGATTACATTCTAGGAAAGTTTAAGGTGACATGATGGGTCACTGTTGCAAAACTGAAGCAGCCAGGGAGAGCAAGCAGATTTATGCACTTTTAGTCAGCTGAATTAGTTAAAGGAATTAAATGCAAAGGTGGATTTTTCTCTCCTCCCTGTATTTATAATATTGGATAGAAAAAGAACTGGCAGTTACTTCTTGCTACTCTGCTTTGAATGGTTTTGTCTGCTGCATGTTTTATAAACTATATTGAACAGGGTGCCTAAATATAAAGCCCATCAAGTAAGCATCACTCCCTTATTTTCACCTCATATTCTCTTTGCACAGGTCTTCCTCTGGGCTGCTGTCTTTTCCCCTTAAAGTGAGAGCACACACTTGAATAAGGGCAAGGGATATTAAAAAAAGGCAACTTAATGTTGCCAATGATCAGTATTGAAGACTAGCGAGCAATGGTCTCTGAAACTGCCCATGAGATGTAAAGACATCAATATAAAAGAGCAAGTTCTCGTCCTCCTGCCCTCCCGTCCCCAGACTCTGCAGAAGGAGGAAGGTGGTTACTGCAACTGGGGAGGGATTTGCAAGGAGATTCTTCCTTCCCAGCGGACTTAATGTGTTTATTTAAGTCAAAGGTCTTTCAACTGTTCCACAGCATCAGGGAAGAGAGGAAAGGAGGGGTCAAGAAATTAAATCTTTGTCTCGAGTGAACGTGAATGGTACCCATGTAGTTTAAGGAAAAGAAATCAGGGTGAGGGTGTGCTGCACAGTTAAGCCTGCCCAGGTGCCAGCATCTGGGGTGACTCGCCTCTTCGCCCCACTTCTGCACACAGATGCAATAAGCTGTAAAATGCTGTCGCATATGTCAGGAGAAGGTTGTCAGATTCCTGGCTTAAATATATGTGACTTCGATTCTGCATGGCTCTGGGAAAGATCCGTTCCACTCTCTAAGTGTAGCAGATAAAAGTGGATGTAACTTTCACGCCAGCTTGAAAGTGGGAGGAAGTCTAAGAGGAAAACCATCTAATGAAAAGTGAATAATACAAAGGAGACCCTCTACTTTAAAGTACACTGTCTTAAATTCACCAGTCAGAGGCTCGACTCCCTTCTGCTCTCTGGCATATGATTTATTGCTCTCTTATTCCTGCTTTCTGATCCTATAATATCTATCAACCTGGGTCAAATTCTGATTTCAGCAATTCAGGTGAAAATTTAAAGCCCCTGAAGTGCTTCTGCAAAAAGTAATGGATTTCTTGTGGATGCATAGGGTTATAAATTGAATACAGTTCTGGTCAATAGCCTATACCTGACATCCATCTGTTCTAGGATTTCAAACTACAAGTCCTGCTCTCTAGCGTCCATCCAGATTCATTATTATTAGCGTTAGGACCCAAAATATTCCAGGTGCTTTTCAGACCAGCAGAAGACATAGTGTTTCTCCTGCAGATTGTACAGTGTAAAGTAAAAGAAACAAAGGGTGATGGAAGCAGACATAATACATAACCCAAGGGTTCTCTATAGTAAACAGAGTTTTATGAGAAATGCATCTGTCTGTTTTAATTACCATTTTTTTAGCTTATTTTCCTAAGGAATTGGAGCACAGAAGATTATTCATTCACTTAGTGGTCAATTATGCAGGGAAAGTGTGGAGAGTTTCTTAGTCTTAGTTTTTACCTCACTAGGCATGAGAGACTCCAGTCAGATAGTGTCCCCTGTGTAGATTCACCAGGGTCTTAACAGGGTTGAGTTCATGTTGCAGCCTTGGTATAATTTAATTAAAAACTCAATCAACCGTGAGACATACACTCATTGGAAAACAGGCTTCATTAATTCTGTGAACACTGAAACTGATATTCATAAACAGATTGATCTTCCCTCCCTGGTTTTCTCTCCATGGGTCAGTTCTCACACCCTTCTGACCGTCCACACCAATAAACCAGCTTTACACCCAGTAACCTCGCCCCTCCTGTATTTAACAGACTTGAGCTAGAGCATTAGTTTCAAAACCACATTTGGATCTGGTTAGTAAAGTGTCAAAACTAAGGGCTTGAGCACTGTAGAGAAAAAAAAAACCTGTCTCAACAGCTCTCCCATTGCAATCCCGAGTGTAGATTCACTCTGTTGGTGCAGAACAGATATGCGCTGGGGCACTTTACACTCTCATTTTGCAGAATGAAGGTCATGCCTTGCCTTAACATTATGAATAGCTGTACTTGTGCAAATTTCCTTAGATAGCCAGACCTTAAAGATCAAGATATGCGATCTCTGGATGTCATTCCAAACACCCTGAGACTTGGTGGAGTCCACTGAGCCGGACTGTTCTGTGTCCAGTATAGGGACTTTCTTATTTACATGTCATTACCCTTACAGCAAGCTTATGCTGCAGCCGAAGATGTGACCTCAGCATAGTCTAAGCATATTAATGTTTAGCTTATAATAACAAAGTTGGCTATGCAGTGAGGACTTCTGCAGCAATTTGTGGATTAGTGCAGGCTGTAAGTCAACTTGGGACCTGAGGAAAGTACTTGGAAAGCTAATATCAACATTCAACTGCATTTGGTAAAGCTAGCTTGGGTGTTTACAAAACCTTCCATCATGTCTTTGACTGCAATATAGACAGATTTCAGAGCTAGAGTCCCTGAGCAGAGCAGTACTCAAGGAGTCTCCGCACGGTAAATGTAAAGCACATTTGAATAATTCTGTTGTTCTGATGTTGATTAAATAGTCCTAGCAGAGGCAATTCCAGGGTATAGCCCTTCATGCTATGAAAGCCATTATTTCCAGATCTCAGCCATTAAGATATAAAAGTTTGAGTGGGTTTTGGCCAGAATATGCACCACAGGCCAAATTCGAGCTGAACAGTGTTATTGATCCTCTCTCAAGCAGCACTTTGCATATCTGTGTTCCAGTCCCAATCTGTCAGACAGTTTTCAGATATTAAAATTTTCTTGGCACGGCAGCCATCCATAAACTACATCTCTCTGTGGAACATAGTTTTAAATTGGCTAATATTTCATTCAAGTCTTCTTAAGGTAATAGTTACCACTTGTATACAAAATGAGGATCCAATATAAAATGCTGAACCCTTCCCTCAAAAAGGACAAAGTCCACCCCAGATGACATTAAAATGCATAACTAAGATTTTGCTGCTTCTATTGCTCCGGAGTGACTCATTGCTCTCCCCCGCTTTGTTCGTGTACATGTCTGGGTGACATTCATCGCTATCTACTTCACTTGCAGCCAGATACTAGTTCCAGTGACAGTCCTTTCCCACCTGACTTTCCTATAATATATACATCTGGGAAACAACGGCAGATCTTATTTTGTTTATAAAGAGCCCTGTCATTCAAGTTTTTCCTTCGTGTTCCTTGGGACCAGGCTATTATCAGCCGTCTTGAGGGGAATGCAGGGATTGTGTCACCTGGAGATAGTGAGAAAGGAATAAAGTTATCGCAGTACAGTCGAAGACAAAGTCGCCGCAATTGGGAGCATAACCTATCTTCTTGGCTTCCCTGAGGAAAGCACATTGCTTTCTCCTGGCAGTTCAAGCACTGGAATACATCACAGGGAAGGAAGGGGAGCCCTGAATCCTTGAGTTATGCCTGAGCTCTTAAGATAGCCTTTTTCTTCACACTGCCATAAATGCCTAGCTAAGGGTTCAGAGCAGAGCAAGAGCTTGCGCTGGGCCACTTTGCAAGTAAGTACGGGAATCGAGAGAGGTGCTGGTGCGTGCACTAAAGCAAAGACATGCCAGCTGGAGCAAAGCTTTATTTTGCTCTCAAGTCCTGCTGAGCAATTCCATAGGGAAGATTAGTTAAGCCCCTCCAGATAAGAGGTTTAAGTAAAAAGAAGAGGAGGTGGAATGAAAATTTTGTAAGAAGGAACAGATTTATGTTGGCTGCCCTGTATTTGGGGAATAGAAACCTTCCCTCTTTCAGGCTGTTTGAAGAAGAATGATGGGAATGTGGAGGAGGTGCCTGGGACAGTGAGCAAAGGGTGCTGGGACGATCAAATGTCCTGTTAGATGCTGTTAGAAGACCACCTTTTCCCGAGACCTACATCTAAAAATTGTAGGCATTAATAATTATTTTCTACACCTCAAAGGACCGTGGTGGCTTAATGTTGGCTGGCCACCAGTTGCCTGGCCGCCAGCTGCCCAGCGAGCCATTCTCTCACTCCCCCTTCTCAGCAGGAGAGGGGGAGAAAATACAATGTAAAAGAAAAAACTCATGGGTTGAAATAAGGACAGGGATATATATCACTCACCAATTACCGTGACGGGCAAAACAGACTCAGAGAAATTAATTTAATTTATTGCCAATTAATAACAGAGTAGGATAGAGAGAACTAAAAATCCAAACTAAAACTACTTTCCGCCCACCTCCCTTTCTTCCCAGCCTCAACTTCACTCCTGACTCTTCTACCTCCTCCACCGAGCAGCACAGAGGGACGGGGAATGGGGGTTGTGGTCAGTTCATAACACTTGGTATCTGCCAATCCTTCCTCCTCACTCTGTTGCCCTGCTCCAGCGTGGCAGCACCATAGCAGGACCTCTTGCCACTGTTTTAAATACACATTACACACAAAAATACACACGCATACGCATGTGCATGCACATATATACACATATACTTGCATCCTGAGACAGAAATATTCAAGCCCTCACATGCCAATCCACGTCCCAACAGACCCGTGCTGGCAAGCTGTCAACTTTCCTGTTCCTGAAGGTAACTGGATTACCCCTCAGTGGAGGGACTGGTGGAAAAGGTAATGAGAAGAGATGACTAGGAGAAAAAAAGCTGTTTCCTGCCATCGACAGCAATGAGAGTGACACCTGAAAAGTCATCCATTATCTCATAAAAACAGATGGCATCAAACAACACATGGTGTATATAGCCAGACTTCTTGGGCTCAGCTCTGAACACTCAGGGCAACTTGAGGGAAAAATTAAAAACTGAAGTCTCAACAGTAAGGCACACTGATTTGCAGGGTGAGTCACTCAGCAGAAAGCAATTATCAGCTGATGTTAAGTGGGTGTCTGCTGCTTTCTTAAATGACCTACTATATGAAAGGATTTTATACAAGGGTGCAATCTACATATCAAGAAAAACATTGATTTCATTTTTATTTGTTTCAGGACAGCAGAAAATAGCAAATATGCGTACCCTGTCAAAAGTAGTGAGTGCAGAAAGAATTGCATCTTAGCTATAAGGGTTAGCCTGTAATGTTTTTAAAGAAATTACAGAAAAGCCATACCTTTCTGTTTGCATTATATGAGTTTTATACTCCTGAAGCTTAGCGTTACTGGATAAAAAGAAACGGATTACTTTCAACTGTACAGCTCTCTTGAGGTGAGCTTTTCGAATGTTAGTTAAAATGTATGGGTCCATGTAACGTGTCAGCACATTATTAAAGCCACTATGAGATCCAGGGAAGAGCATGTTTTGAAAGGCAAATCGGCCTCTTCTCTTGGTTTCAGGTGGACATGTGCTTTCCGTGGCTTACCGGTACTCCCCAAGCAAAATTTCTTGTTTCAAGCAAAGTCCTGTATATTCTAAGCTTTGATTTAAATGCACCTATAAAATACTACTGTCACAAATTTCTCCTTCAAGTTCTTTGATTTCATATTTAAAGGAAATTAAAAACACGGGTGAAACAGCTCTGTGTTATGGTCACAAAACCCCATGCACTCCTGAGGACTTAAACATCCCAAATGTGATGTAGGAACTGCAACACATAATCCAGGACTGAATACAAGCAGACAAAGAGGATTGATAAGACTATTTTTATTCTGCGCTTTTTTTTTCTTCAGCCTGGCCAAACAATGATAAAGTCACTTAAATAGCATGACAAATGCTTTTTTGAATGAACTTATTCCAAGATAACATTCTTCCATCAAGAATACGTAGCTTTCATGCAGAGGAAACAACCAACCAAAATGCTATTCAGTTGGTCCAGTGACTGCTTTTTAAAAGCATCTACTTCCTCAGGCAGGTGAGTTGAATGCATTCAATTCAACCATCCATTTCTATTGATTCAAAAGACACATTTCCAATTAGATACAGTTATTTGCAATGCTAGCACTGGAAGATTAGCAGCTAAAGATCGGGGGGGGTGTCTTTTAATTAAGATCTCTCTGAGAGATTAACGGACAAGATTTTTATTTATAATAAGAGTCTATGGAGGTACAGCATTCAAGAAGTGGCTAGGATCAATGGAGTAGCAGCAAAAGTTTTAAAAAAATCAGTGAGCATACAAGAATATAGGCAACTGACTGAAAAGCCAATTTCGCTGTGTGCACTATGAAATACTGAATTGGGTTTAGACTCAGGATACTGATATAAGGTGCTTATTGTTTCTCTCCATACTGAGTTCCAGACATCAGTGTCAAGGTTGCCTTGGTAATTTGTTTGCTGGGCTGAGACTCTCTGAAATCTGCCTGCAACAGATTTCTCTAAAAGCTTCAGGGAAGGAAGAGAAAAAGGGTGTATCTAGGTAATCGATTCAAATCTGTTATCTCTGTCAGGTTTATCTTTTAACTGTAAAATCTCCTTAGAGAAAGCTGTAATTTTTTTTTACTCTTTCCATAAACTATGAGTTTAAAAATGTGATTATGCCAAATTTTGGTAGCTGTTTGCTACAAAAAGAATGAACTAACTTAATACTGAATCTCTCAGGGGTTTTAAAATGTCTCTTTTCAAAATATGCCTTATGTATATGCATGGCTCAGCCCAAATTGTAAGACTAAATTCTCCTCGTAAAAGGGTCTTTGCAAGGCACCTTCTATGAGTTATTTTAGGCCTCAGATTCAGTAAAGTCAATGGAAAATCTCAAGGTAATCCATTTTTTCTCTATTTCATTTTAAGGTATTCCAACCTGACTGCTGGGGATAGGTGGTGGGGAGATGAAAATAGGGGTTACAAAAGAGAAACTGGTAGGTTAAAAATACCTCTGCAAAGCTTCAAGACCAACTCACCCTCAGAATATCTGCCTTAATCCTCCAACGTATGAAATACGGCATGATTTACAGGTGTTGGCCTGCTTAATGTTATTTCACCTGCAGAAAATATCCAGAGGGATGAAATCAGAACGAGCAGTGAACTCTCATCTGTCTACAGGCTCCGGTCTCATGGCTGCTGCTATGCATTAAAAAACTCAGTCTGTTCCCACTTGCTACAGCAAGCACTGGTCTTCCACCAGTCTGCCTTGGCATCGAGAGTCTCCTCAAATAAAGCCGTGATAACGTTACTTAACAGTGCCAGTCTACATCCATTTTTAATCAGTCCAGCATAACTCCTTGTCTTAGCAGAGAACTGCTAGCATTTCTTCTCCTGTGCTCCTCTGAAAATGGGAATAAAAAATACACAGCGCTTCGTAAGTAGTCAGTGCATCAGCTCTGTGGTTTGAAGAATTTTGCTTTTAGCAGAAAGGGGGTGGCGAATATTAAAGTTGTCTTAAAATTTACCCTAAAAGGAGGGTCCTTGGTGTGTAAATTATACTAAACTGCTGCATTTCAGCTTGCACTTATATTTGGCTCAAACCCCAATGGTATCCCTTTGGTGATGTGTTCCTATTGTCATCCAGAACTGACTCTAAAAGACTTTTTTTCTTTTTTATGAAATGAGGCATTCCACTCTTGTCACTCACTCCTGAGGTGGGAGTTGCTCTGGGTAGCTGAAGCCACTACATCCAGACAGTTTGCTTCTTACTGATATGGTTGGACTTTCCTTTGGGTAGGGACATTAACAATACAATCTCTCACAGTCCTTTCCAGGTCTATCTGCTGTTACACAGAGAATATGTTATGCCACTAAAGCATCAGAAAAGCATAGGCATTTGGATTTATGTGTCAAACTTGAAAAGTATTTGTGTACCTGAAAGCTTCTCTGTCCTTTTTCTAACTATATCAAATTGTCTAATAAAAGACATGTCCTCTCCTTGCCATCTTTATCATGATAAAGCCTGAATTTAGTCAGAGTCCCCAAAATAACTGCTTTTTTCTTGCAGAATATTACTTTTTTGCTGGGATTTCACACAAGCAGGGCTGAGGGTCAAGTATCACCAGAGAGACAACATTTCTGGCTGTTGAGAA
The DNA here is from genome assembly GCF_964188355.1 of Buteo buteo. Taxonomy (NCBI): domain Eukaryota; kingdom Metazoa; phylum Chordata; class Aves; order Accipitriformes; family Accipitridae; genus Buteo; species Buteo buteo. The sequence continues at coordinate 4,285,130 of NC_134195.1, read as the reverse complement.
CTCCCTCCTGCTGTTCTTGGGCACCTTTCTGATTTCTGATTTAAAGCACAGAGTAGCTGGTCACCCCATGCTTTCCTGAAGCTTTCACTGCAAGTGTTGAATTGCTCTGGTCTAGTGTAAATGAAATACTAACGGACAGAAGCCAAAGCAGCCTTCAAAGATGCAGATGTGGAAATTACTGTTTGCATATCGCTGCTTTGCATAATGATATATAGCAAAAGCACACACAGATGTCTCTATAATAATATAGGTAAAGCTCAAGTGTGGTGGTGTGATAGTAAAATTCAATAGGTTGTGAAGAGTTCAATCCTGCATTCTGGCCATAATCATTCTAAGGAATAAAGCATGATTGGTGGCTGGGAGATTATTTTTCTTTCCTGTATGAGCCTTATCTATGTACTGAGTAGCAGCAATCTATATGAGGTTTGATCCATCTCTCAGAAACGGGGCTTAGTAGACCTAATAATTGGTTAAATTTACACCAAAGAATTAAGAAATCTGTGGAATAGCCATATGGAAATGGTGGCATTTTCTATCATTGAAAGCCTCTTGAAATTCAGAGTCTTTTCTTTATGTCTAGAAGCACTTTCTTAAGATAAAACCATAAAGAGTTATACAGAAATTGCCTTAAAATCTACAAAACTCAATTTATAATGTAGAGTTTCTTTCAGGTTTCCTACACAAAATTATAGCGAGGATATGGTTATGTATTCTGTAGGATGGGTGAAATTCTTATAAAACATGACTCTTATAAATGTCTTAGGACTCTAGAATATGAGTAGAATGGATTACAATTAGGAGGAAACATCACTGCTTGAAGACTCATACTTGAGCTAACCTCTTGGGAGGATGTCAGGAGCTTTCAGCCTATTGCTTGAGAATATATGCATATGCTGTGTATCAAACACCAGCAGGAAAGCAGAGATGGATTCCCAAAGATGTCAGTTGATTGTTCTCAAAAACTCTTGTAGCTCAGAGTAAGCAAAAGCCTCAAGTTCATTGTTGGCATGGTGCTGCAAGGGATTAGTGTAGGAGTGAGAGACATTACTGATTGTCCCACAGAAGTGCAATATATTGAGAATGTTAATGTAATCAATTATTTTGTGACTTTACCCTGATTTTTCAGGTAATCCTCATTTCACAGGTTAACTTCCAACGTGTTATGCTTTGTTTCAAACTCATCAGCAGGGTAAAAAATGAGAACAAGAACTTTTTTTTGACTGGCTAAAAAGGAAACCTGTGCCTTTGACTACAAAAGGGGATGCTCACAGGTCCTACACCACGTTGATTCAGTTTAGAATATGTGGGAGATGACTGAAATAAATGGACTTATACTACTTATCATATAGGTGAAAGTGCCTCCTGTAATAATAGGAAGTAAATTCCAGTATTAATATCTTGGTGATGATGCGAGCTGAGAGTTCATTACAAGGCTGTAGTGTGAAAGTAAATTTCTCTAGCCTGTCTGCAAAGGGGACTTCAGGATATGTACCTCATGCATAATACATTGGGAATCAAACAAGGTCACATCCATGAAGGAGCATGGTCAATAGAGACGCTGTCTTGTGAAATAAAGGATCACCCTATGAACAGCTATCACTTATGACAATACCTTTCAGATCTTTATTGCTACTGACATCTCTTTAGCAAATCCCTTAGACCCTCCAGCATAAGCTACAGCGGTTGCTAAAAGGAATTATTTTAAATACACCAGTGTACTTATCAAATGTTTATGGAAGTGGGCTACTTCAACTCCACTCTCCGTGACTGCCACCAAACTTTAGATTCTTGCTCTCCTGCTGTTTTCCTAGGCTTTCTTCAGATCTCCATGCCCATGAACCAGGTCCAGGAGGCCGGAGAGGGTTGGGGGCTGTAAGAGGAGCCTGAATCTCCTCCTACCTTCCATCTCTTTGCCTGGCTCTGCCTAGGAAGCAAACTTGTGAAGACTGATGCAAGTAACATCAGACAATCAACTTGCCACAGTGAGGCCAATGGGATTTGTAGCATTCGTGACTTTAACATAACAACCCCAAAAAAGGCTTTTTTTTCAAAGCTTATCACCAGTTTTCACATCTCATGGGAAAGGAAGAGAGTACTTTTCCATCTCTATTAATATAAAAAGTATACAGACAAAAAGAATGGAAATCTGTGGAAATGTCCTTGGGCTGCCAGTTGACTCTTGTATTATCCTTGAGCGCTTCCCAGTCCCAAGATGGAACTATTCTTGGCTTATTTCTGTTGTGCAGAACAGCCCAGGTCAAAGTAGGACTAATTGTAAACTGAACTGTTTCCTTTGCAGGAATATCATCCAAGCTGAGCCTATAAGAAACTGCACATAAAGGAGACAAAAAATCCAGCAAATTCTGCATTACCTTTCTTTCTCTCCCCAGTTATTTCCTTATGGAAGGAAATAATCCAGCCAAGCCTCATCTGCAAATTAGCCAGTTTGGGTTTTGTTTTTTTTTTCTCTTTTCCCTATATCACTTTGGAAGGTTGCTTTGGAACTGCTCTGCCTTGATGTCTAAAAATCTTTTAGCCTCCAGACTCTGCCTATTCACAGTCAATTCATATCCATCTGTTCCTGAGTCTTCCAATGTCAAATGTTCAGGCGTTGTGCTTCAGTTCGTACTATTTTCTTTCTTTCCAGTTTCAGCCAAAGAGAATATCTAATATCACAGTCTCTACTGACTTCAGTCAGCTTATTAAGGCTGTGTCTGCCCTCGGGATAAGCACCTCTGAGCCAACTGAGAGTGGCCTCCCCCCGCCCCATGAATTGGAACTGGAACACGAGGGCATTTTAAGCCAGCGTCGGCAGTCAGCTGGGGTTTAGAAGCAGCGGTGCTTTCCTCACACCTCCTCCCAGTGCCCCTACTTCCCTCTACCAGGTGAGCTCATTGTCCTGAAAGCATGGTTAGACTACTTACTGGCCAAGCTGGTACACCAGCTAAAAAATCTTTGCACTACTGTTGTCAACGAAGTCCGAAAGTGACTTCAGTTTGCTGGTGATGACTTCCATTTTCCCTGACTGCTCCGTCTCCGGAGGTCATCGGCTTTGCATCCCTGCTCACCACTGTGGCATATGTTATCAAGGGTAAACCAAGAACAGTCCTAACTATTTTCCATGTATCCGTATTGCATTATTGTCCCACTTTTCTCCTTGTTCTCCCTATCTGATAGCTAAATAATCTTCTCTTTCTTGTTTTAATATTATCCTAAGCCTATCTTGTCTCCACCATGGCAAATTCTTGCTGCATCAATATACTACCTGATTCCAGTTTTCTCTGGCCATGTACAGACTTACTTGCAATTTGTTCAGGGCTCCTGATCCTCCAGTGATTCAGATCAAGTATTTCTTAAAGTTCACCTCATCCTAGTAATCAGAATGCGTTTGGAGGAAGGAGAAGGGACAGAATTTGGGATATGTCAGAAGCATACACCCAGACCAAGGAACTTGGAAGTGCTCCCAGGCAAGTAATATGGTCATAGCTTGAGCTGATGTAGCTTTTTTCACTCCTTCCAAGCTCTCTGCTTCTTTCTAATACCTCTCTTGGGAAGGAGAGGAGATTGGTAATGCAAGGGAGCCTGCAGCTTGCTTGTCATGCACATTCCTGGCAGTTTTTAGTAACTTTGATCTGAATAAATCCTAAGTCACTTCAGCATTCAAGTCCCTGATTTCTGAACTCATTTGAATTTCCTAATCAGTATTCCTAGTTTATCAAAGTTTGCTCTCTTTAGAAAGGCTATTGTCACTTAATCCAAGACTACCCTCCATGACCTTCTATGACATTCTCATGACTCTTGAAAACCACATCTAAAATAACACTCCCTCAGCTCTTCCAGTGATTGCTTGGTGAATACATGCATCAGGTATCATATTCAGGAATGTGCTTCTCCCTCCAGTTTTGAGTAGTACTTGGCCCTATGTACGCATCTGCCTAGGGCACAGGGGTCTTTTGTGCCACCGCTAGTTCCAGTACAGGTCTTTGCTCATAAATACAGAGGCTCTGTCTTTGCTTCCCTTGCAGAAAGCCAGCGCGGGTGTGCAGAACTTTTGCTGCTCTGAGTGAATTTTCTGAGTGGATTCTAGACGATGCTGCAGCAGCCCCAGCTGACTATGACTATGACTATGACTATGACTATGACTAATAAGAGCTGGATAAACAAGGATAGCCTGTCTGGCAATCAGTTATCCCCGTGGACATAAAGACCAAGCTAATCCCGACAAGAATGATCTTTATTCAAAGCTTGACCAAAATAAAGGAATAATCTCAGAAGCCTCTGGTGAAAAGGGGGTGAGCTTCCATTGAAAAAGAAAAGCCAAACCAAACCTTTTTCTGAGCCTTTTTATTCCTCCAGTGGGACAAATATCTTGTTTAACCCAGCTGTTACCTCTAGCCTGGCTGACTGATATAGCCTTCTGCCAATTTACTTCTTTTTGAAAGAATATTGTCATACTTCATATTATGACTATGCTTGCACTGGATCACCATTAAGTAGATTATCCTCCACTTTAGTCCAGTTCCTTGATGAGAATACTCTTGTCCCTGTTGCCCTTACAGCTGAAACGAACTGCAAGATTTACCTATTCAGGAGTTATGCCTGTCTGAGGAGGTGTCCCAAGACAGGTCTCATTCCAGGGAGCCCTGGGTGGCAAGTGTCACACGTTCCTCTTCCCCCACAACCCTTTGGTGTGTTTGGAAGGGACAGAAATAGACGGTTCTTAGCATGGAATAAGAGTTACCTGTACACCCTCATCACTGAGATAATGTTTCTTAGAAAAGAAGTTGCTTTAGCCAAAGGAAGATATTAGGGACCTCTATTGTAAACTGGTTAGCTTGAGCATTTTGCTGGTGGCCTCAGGATGATCAAGAAAGGGGAGATGAATTAGGAAAAGGGCTTCAGGTGGAGAGTCTGTGGACAAGGCAGAGACACCATGGTGTTTGTGGAATGTGTATAGCATTGCACTTACATGCAGATGTGTCCCTCCCTTCCCCAGAGGCTGTTGTTGCTTGAGCAATCCCTCAAATCTGCCTAAGGCTAGCTGGGGGCCAGTGGGGGACCTGCCCTACCTTCAGCCACATCAGTCACTAGCAGCTGGTGGAATGTGCAGCAGGCCATGGTGGTGATGTTGCTCTTCACTCTGCCAACGAACTCAGCTCACAGACGGTGACTTGAGCTACCCAAACGCAGAGCTGATGAACTCCTGGCAAGGATCCATGGATCAGACACCATCTGTTATTGCACAGGGAATAAAGGTTGCCACTGAGCTTAGAGTATCATCACACCCTCCACACCAATCTTGCGTACAAGAATAGGGTGATATTTTGTAAGAGGAAGACTGCAGATTTCCGAAAGAAATTTCACACTACTTTTAGGAAAGCTTTGGCCCTTCACGATTCTAACAGTTGTGGCCTTCCACTCCCCTTCCTTCTTGACAGCAGGGTCAGACTATTTCTCCTACAAACATCCTAACAGACCTGAGCAGGATGCTTTTCCTAAAGTGTTGTGGAACACATTCAGCCAGACATGGCACATGGTGTTCTGCACCTCATAGCAATGAGAAACACAGTGGACTCACCAAAGATAAACCACTGGGCACATGCTAGAAAGAATCGAGCCTGGCCAGCCTCTTGAGAAGCTTATTCACCCAATACTAGACCAGGTAGAGACCCAGAAATGAACATATTGCTGCTCCACAGTCAATGCCAGCTCATTGCAGTGGCCCTACTCCTCCAGAGCCTCACAGCTTGCTGCACAGCAACACGTAGCTGGAGCAGAGAATGGGTCTGGATGGGGTTGCTGATACTGCGTGTTCAAGATCAGCATCCCCCTCCTGCATTTGCACTAGCCTGCAAAAGATGTTCGTCTAGGGACTATGGCAACTTGAGATAAGGTAGTCACTCATCCAGTCTCTTCCTTCTTCTTGCTTACATTTCTGGGACTTCCAATTTCTCAATTCCTCTCTTGCCAACTTTATGTCGAACCAATTGCAACATCCTGCCACGGTGAAACCAGCAGAAGGGCAGCAGAAGGCTGCAATCCTCAAATGTATGAAAGGTGCTCAAGAGCTTCTGGGATACATAGTGTTAGCAGCTTGTTGCATCCAAGTTACAGAATAGCTTGCTTGAATTCTCACTAATTTGTTATGCTCAAATTCTTTTTCTGGGCAAAATGAACACATCACACAGGCAAAGGCGAGAATTTATTGTTATTTTAATTAGTCTTAACCATCTAGTCAAAGAATTATCAGTCCAGTTAGGATGATACTAACACTAATCTTTAAAATTACATATACACAAACTTTCTAATATCTAGCCCTCTCCAGTACCTACCCTCCCACTGCCCCCAAGGGCCCTGAGGTTATTGGCTTCTGGGGGCAGAGTCCTTCTCCAGTTGGAGTACGACATTGATCGTGTATTCCTCCTCTACCTTGGATCCATTTGGGGTCATTTTTATATGTTTGCCAACAACCTTTAACACCTTCTCTTTCTTCATTGGTCTGCAAGCCCGTGTTGCGTCTCAATTTACTATCTATACCACAATTTACATCGGATAGAAGTTACTTCTAAAACCATTTTTCCAAGCTCTTAAGGTTTCACTCCTCTGATGACTAGTAATTGACCACTGATGAGGTACTTAATCCCTGGGGCCACATCCTTTGCTTATGCTTTCAAGGCCTTTGCTATCATCCCATGCCTGTAGTCCTTCAAACCGTATTTCTTTCTAGGATCAAATATTATTCTGCATGAATGAACTACTTGTTTTTACTATTAGTATATGTTATTATAAATATACATATAGCATCAAGTGTTATGCCAGAGAGCTGTACCACGCTAAGCAAAAGCCAAAACAAAGTAGATTATTTAAATAATTGTTGTTACTAGCTAAAATAAATTTCCAGGGAGGCCAAGCAAAGCCCAGACAAAGCCTGAGAAGTCATGGGGCCCATGTTGTTGGGTAATAGGAAGCCTGCACCCTGTTCCAGGCAATGGAATGCCATATTTACTGGGTTAATATGCTGCGCTAGACTTTCCCAAAGTATCTCCAGAACAGCAAACTGTAGAGGACAGTCCTATAATGCAGATGAGAAATGAGTGCTTAACTGTGGGAAAGCTGCCTAAAAAAATCTCTGTAGGCTTTTAGTTCAAAGGACTAGGCACTAATACACAGCTTAAGATATGGTTCAGTTCCCAGCTCAGTCACAGCTTCTTGTGAATTTTCTAAAAAAGTGGTTAATATGGGCATTGTCTCAGTCTCTCATTGATAAATGAGAGGAGTGGAGAGTAGTGATTGTCTCAATTACTAACAGTGAGAAACTAAGGGAGCAGGCAGAAGGGTATGAATTCTTACTGAGTTAAATATATTTATGCGAAATGCTTGAATCTCACAGTCTATATAGGAAGGAAATATTTCTGCCCTCACCTGACAATTCTATTTTTAAACGTTATTACTCCTTCTTAGCAGTTGAACTGATTTGCTACCACTGTCAACTGCCTCCGACTGGCATAAAACTAAGTGGTGTTTTGATGAGAATGTTTACACATCATTTGGACAGGGATTCTTACTGATGAAGTATTTTTCCTATCTTCAACTCAACTCACCATACAGAAGGCAGGGACAACACGGAAACAAGAAGCTGCGTCACCCACTGGGGCACGGCGGTAACGTTCCCTGCCATTTGGTCGGAGGGACAGGGTTGGGAGCCAAGCTCAGGGCTGGCTAAGCAAACATCCTAAAGGTGACGGGGATGTTGTCACTCATGCTGCAGATGAGGAAATGATGTCCTGTGAATATTGTGTTTGCTTAATGCAGAAAGATGGTTCCGATTTATAATATATATTCACCAAATTATCAGCCTGTATTTATGTACGCCAGCCTGTATCCCTAGAGAGAGCCTTCAGTATCAAGGCTAAATGAATGCCATGAACTATAGACTATTTATTTTTAATTTAGATGTCTGTACTAGTCTTTTAATACTATAGAGGTGAGAGAAGGAATGGAAGCTCAGTAATTAATGGGCACTACTCCCTTTAGCTAGCTCTTGCCCTATTACCTTTGGGCTTCAGGGTCTCATTCTGCTTCTGCTTGGTGAGTTTTACCATTGACCTCAAAACTAGAAGCCTCCAGTCCTTATTTTGCCTATTGTGTTAAAATACATTCCAAAGTCACAATTTGTTCCACTACAAATAATTTTTGTGTGAGTAGGTGGGAAGAAATCAAGACAAAGAACCGACAAATATGGCCGGCTCTATTGGTAGTCTCACTGGAAAGTGGTTAAGGAGTGAGAAGCCAGATGTCATTACTGGAGCATGAAAAACCTCAGTGCAGGCAATCTGAGAATACAAACATGTCTCAGCAAGAGGTAAGAGCTCATAAGCTTTCTTTGCAGAGAAAGAAAAGAACAAAACGTAAAGCCTGATCTCTAGTCAGCAGCCATCTTTGGACCTTCTTAAAAGAAAATGAAACAAAAAGCTCAGTTGCACTGTTACTTATCCAGCTCCTGTCATAACAACCTTGAAGGAAATCCATCCAAGAATACCAGTCCCCTGCAGAGATGCATCACTGGGGATGAGGGAGGGAGTCGGAGCCGGTGGAAGGGAGGGGAGTTCAAGCTTGAATGCTTTGCAGTGTCCTCTTCAAGGAATTTTCTAGCCTACTAACTGAACAACCTAGAGCAATGTATCTGTGGGAACACACATCTTCTGCAGTCCATTGCCTACACAGCAAGTGCTCGTTTACTGCATCGCAAGGCATTTCAAACCACTGTACCTTCATTTTACTATTGGTTCTGAGCTAAAGTGAGTCTTTAGATCTAAGCCACTGTAATTCAAAGGGAAATTTCAGTGCTGAGAAGAAATTTCCATCTTCTTCTACTTATGTGTTTCCTGTGTAGGAAAGTCTTGGAACAGCCTTCAAAAATAAATCCGTTCCCTCAAATTCTGAAGTTAAATGACCTCAGACTTGGGCCTCTCATTCTCTCTCCATCTCTCCCCAATAGGTTAGGCGTTTTTTTCCAAAGCATGTAACACTCTGGCTCTTGAAACAAGTAGGATATTTACTATTTAGTCCAGTGTGAGCATTGCTAGGCCAATAATTCAACACCTTCAAAAATTTCACTGGTACTTTCTTCTTTACTATTCTGAATTTTGTATTTCCCCATCATGATCACCTCCTCCAAATTTCCTACTGACAGTTACACTAATCTTTGATTTCCCTGATGTACCCATAAGCAGGAGATATATCATGACATATCAAAACTACTGCTCATGTTCATTAAAAGAAAAATGAGAACTGGTGAAACCAACAATAACCACCCACCTACCAATCATGGTGTCTGAGTCTCAATTACTCTGTAGCTTGCAGACAGACCTATGCAGCATTATAATGGGGAGCTGGTGGGAATGCCATATTGGTAGTTCTTTTGCATTGGATTATTTTACTCTTACTTCCTTCAGAATGTGAAGCTGTCAAAAAAGCATTTTCAAAACATTTCTTGATAATTTGCAAAAGTTACTGTGGAGAAATTAAAAAAGAAAATGTCTTGACATTTTTATTTTGGAAAGTTTACAGATTTCAAAATTCTAAATGTTACTTTTTAATGTTATGATATAGAGTTATTTTGACTTGTATATTTTTATATCATTTTGTGGTCTTATTGATTTTGCATTTTTCATAATCCATTTTGCATTACACATTGCCAACTTGGACCTGGACAATATCATAACTAAAAAAAAAATAAAAATACATTGTTTACTCTAAGAGCAGCAGCTACTTAAGTATTGTCTGGCACTCTAAGTGGGATTCATCTCAGGTGTTAGATGGCTGGAGTAGATGAACAATCCCCTCATAGTCAAGTCAGAGAAACTAGGCAGTGTTGAAGTGTAATTAATCTAGTTTGGTTTAGACCTCAACCTTAGGACAAGAAGAAATTCACTCGAGGAGGACTTTGTTCAGTCAATGATATAGGCATCCTTTGTCATCTGAGGTAAGCAAGGGTATCTAAGACATCCAGAATGGAGATCTGTTTCCCACAGGAGTGGCAGGTCAGGTGGGACAGTCTGGTCATCTCAGATAGTTTTAGACCACTGAAGTGATTCCAAGGTGCCTCATACATCTTGTTGAGTAGAAGATTAAAAAAAATATGCAGGTATCATAGACACCTATGGTGGATTCAGCTGACTAAATTTAGATGACTAGTACCATGTGAGACATCTTAGAGATCCCACTTGACCTTCAGTTGTCCTTCCACTGTGGTCTGAGCCACCTGTGCGCCTTTTGTTATATCTGCTTGCCCCATGAGGGTGTCTTAGATGTGATAGAACAGCTCACATGGCACAAGGTGCCTAAAGTTAGGCATCAGGATCGTGCTTTTTAGGTGGGATTCGTTTCCAGGTTCTTTCTGCTACTCAGAGCAGCCCAGCTCTCCCCTCGGTGTTGTGTCCTCACAACCCCGTGCAGGTTGCTCGGGTACCCCATGGGACTTCAGGTGGCACCAGACACCCCAGTATGGGCAGTGCCTGGAGCTCCGCAGTGTCTGCGCTGACACTACATGTAGGTATTGTAATGTGGAATTGATGCCCACCGCTATAGCTGGTGAAATAAAAACCGTATCTTCGTCAAACTACTCCTTACTGCGCAGGTAAGATCTTTAGATCTAGAAAAAAAATAATAATGAGGGGTGTTAATCACAGCTCTCCTCGATAGTTATAAAATAAGAAAAAAATCCCCCAACTTGAATAATATAGGAGCAGTAGTAAAGAGACATTGAATGAAGCAAAGCCAGAACAATTTCAAAATGTCATTTTGCTCCGTGAGAAACCTTGAAAATTATTTCTTTTCATTTTCGGAATGGTAAATTCTGAAACTTGCATTCAGCTCAGCATCTGCAAAGCCTGTTGGTTTCAGACTAGTCTGCTCTGGAGGGCTTGCCCTCCACCCTCACAGCTGCGCACCCTTTCTGAGAGCAACCGTAACACACAGCACATAATGATGTCATTCCTAACCTCTTTTACTTGAGACATCTTCATAAAAATCTGGACTATTTAACTTTGAAAAATGACTTCTCAACTGTTTCTACACAGCCAGAGGCACCAAATCTTGCTTAGACTTTGCTGAATCAAGCAGGCTCTGGCTTATACATTGTAATTTTGGAGATACACTCATCCTTCAAAAATTTTTTTTCATTTTTTTCGAAGACTGCAGTCCTCCTGATTTTTTTGCAAGCTACAGCTCCTAATAAATAACCCGGCTGACTTCCTCTATAACTTTTTTTTAAAGTATGGTCTGCTAGAAAAATGTGTATGTGAAATTTTGGACAGATTGGTTGAGTTTGGGGAAAACTAGCAAAGGAGAAAATCGATCTTAGTTACACAAACGTTACTTTGGAGAAACTCCTGTCTCTGCAAAAGGCACAAGAAATGGTGGTCTGAGATCCTGAAAGAACTGCTGAAGAAGGAGAAGCTAATGAAATGTGGATTTGGAACATTGACTCATTCTAAATCTGCTGGCAAGAAAAAGAGAGGAAAGGACCTGATTTTTATGCAACCAATTGGAAACATCACTCTCCCACAAGGGAAAGGCTCTATAGATCAGTCAACATATATTCAGAGGACCACAGTTATCCAGAAAAAATACAAGCAGTTTTTTCATTTTATATATCTCATAACTGGAGCTCTGAGGAAACTTTGGTACAGAATGAAAAAAAAGCCCATGTAAAATTACTGGAAAAATGAAGATTTGTTAGATCCCATTAACCTGCTCAGTGCCAATATGTGGCTCACACCAAAGACTCTCTGATGACTTTGGCCTCCAGTCTGGAAAATAACAAGTCAAAGAACTTTGATTACCTGTACGTTATTCCAGAAGGTAAAAATGAAAGAAGAAAAGCTCATTTACCATTTTACATTCCTAATGCCTAATCTGTTTTTTCCATTTCTTAGCCACATTTGCCTTTTTTAGGCTTCTACTGCCTTTAAGCAGTTGCCGTTTATTACCCTTCTTTCCCTCTCTTCCCTGGTTTTTCATTGCTTCATTAAATGATATGCCTCAAACGTTCCTATATCCTTCAGTCTCATAACCCGTGTTTCTGCTTCCTAAAACTTGCCGGCATCCTTCTCCTATTAGGATGCACAAGGTGGGTATGGTAACTCCAAGACACTGCGTGAGAGCACAAAGCCAGTTGTATCCCATGCTGCGTACCAAGCACTTGCATATACAGCATTAATTTGCACTGGCCTTTTCGGCTGCAGTCTCACATTTCAAATGCATGCATGCTGTTTTCTGTCACCTTTCTGTACCTTTCAGCATTGTTGCCTCTCATTTTTTTCTTCTTTTCATCCTGAACATGTGTTAGATTAATAGGGGTAGTCTTCAATTGATTCTAGCTTTTAAATCGCTCTAAATCCTTTTTGTTCTATCTATCTCGGTACTTTATGGTAGTAAGTACTTTAAGTACTCAGTACTTTAAGCTAGTACTTGATTTGCTTACATGTGACAAGTTGACCCTGGCTGGACACCAGGTGCCCACCAAGCCACTCTATCACTCCCCTCCTCAGCAGCACAGGCCAGGGAGAAAATAAGATGGAAAAGAACTCATGGGTCAAAATAAAGTTTAATAAAGCAAAAGCGACTGCCGCACGCAGAAGCAAAGGGAAACAAAAGATTTATTCTCTGCTTCCCATCAGCAGATGTCCAGCCACTTCCCGGGAAGCAGGGCTTCAGTACGCGTAGTGGTTGCTCCAGAAGCCAAATGTCGTAATAACAAATGCCCCCCCACCTCCTCCTTTCTCTGCGCTTTTATTGCTGAGCAGACATCATACAGTATGGAATATCCCTTTGGTCAGTTGGGGTCAGCTGTCCTGGCTGTGTCCCCTCCCAAGATCTTGCCCACTCCCAGCCTACTGGTGAGGGGGAATGTTGGAGAGACAGCCCTGAGCTCAGCAGTGCCCAAAACACACCCAAAATGCTCTTTACTTGCTCATTAACAAGGCGCTCATTTTGAGAGAAACTTGTCTAGAGTTAGTAATGTACAAATACAGTGCTTCTAAAACTCATTCTGGCATTTAAATCATCTTTCCAAGTTTTCAATCCAGATGGTATCTTCTATCCAGAGTAAACTGAAATTTTTTTTCTAGATAATACCTTCTGAAATTGGATGCTTAATACTGAAATAAATTTACAAATATCTGCTGTATTGCTTATGTTAATTTTAGCACTTCTAACAGAACAAGCTTTCTGGGCAGCATTTGTTCTTCATCAGTTCATGTATAGCATGGGGATCACTGGAGCCATATTTTGATTCAGTCACTGACTTTGAAAAATGTTTTATTCCACAATTTGCTGAGTGAAAAGCAAGAAGGTCAATTAGAAAATGGGGATCTACTAATGAAATGGAAGTGGAAGACTTCAGCCCTGTGAGCTGTTTCTTACATGATATTTTTTTCCCTTCCCTCAATTCCAAAAAGGTTCTTTTTCAGAGTATCCCTTCCTTGTCTGAAGCTCATTATAATATTCACTTTTATCCAGTTGTTGAGTAAATTACTTTTATCTTAGCTTTACCATAGCTTTTTATACCTCCCAACTTACCTCAAGTTTTTACTTTACCTAAGACAAATCGTGAATCTGCTTATGTCAAAATGAAGTATGCCCCTTTGAAACTAGGATAAGAGCACTCACTTTTTTGCTTTAGTTTCTGTAAACTCGTTTTAATGTTGTTAGTGAAAGTGAATAGACATTACTTAGTTGAGAGCACACAGTTACCAGGGCTCAGCTGGCACGCAGTAACTTGCTTACCTGCAGTAATTCAATCACGCTCAATTATGGGGCCACATCATCAATTTTAGTGCTGTAACTTTCAAGCGTAGGTGAAGCCTACAGCTTATATAACTCTGGGAGGTGATTGCTCTAAGATATGATCAAGACCAGCTGGATTGTATGCATTCATATTTTCCAAGGTATTTGAGTAGTTTTTCTCTGTTCCTAATATTTCAACCGTTTTGATGTATATTCTTACTGATGACAGGCTTGATACCACTGTAAGTTATCTCAGTCACTTTTGAAACATTATTAATTTCATGTCTTCCTTATTTATGAGTAGACCTGCATTCTTCCCTCTGGTAAGCTTCCAAAAGCTCTTGTATTGCTTTCATATCTCTGGCACATATTAACTCATTTTGCTGCTTTGCCACCTAATATCAACTTTCACCGCAAACCTGCAAATTTTAGCAGCAGTCCACTGAAAAGTTCAGCAAATTTTCAGGAGAAGCAAGATCATGTTCTCAGTGACTCAGCTACCATAGGATGTCATATTATCAAAACACAAACAACAGTTATAATTAGTAGTAAAAATCCAGTTTCTTCCCTGAGATCAGAAGAGTTATGAATCTGGTCTGGTAAGTTCTGACGAAGCCTTTCATTTCCACCTGTTTTCTATGCAAAAGTAAGCAATCATGTTGATTTTTTTCATAGAATCATAAAATATCTCAACTTAGAAGAGACCCATAAAGATCACTGAGTCCAGCTCCCTGCTCCTTACAGGACTGAGCTTCTCCTGTATTTGTTTTAGCAGTGCTCAAACCCCAGTCTTAAAAGAAAGCCTCAAAAAGGAAAGTTTACCTGAAGAACAGGCTGAAATTAGTTCTCTTATACTTGAAATGGCGGTTCCTGCAAAGCTGTACTCATTTCTTTAAGGGTTATAGGTTCTCAGTCACATCTCTTTACGTGTGTTGGTGATGACCATCATTGTATGTGACTCACTGCAGATGTTCAAGGGTTTCAGGGGATCTTGGTGCCCATGTTGGCCACCCAGATGAGCGGACAGGCTTTAAAATTTCGCTCAGGCTCCCTCTGAAAATTTTAGGGATTCCCTGTCCTACAGATAGAGCAATACACATCATTTGGGTACTGCTAACTCTCTCTTGAGCCTGTGATGTGCCTGTCCTACATCACTTTTCTCTGCCAGGAGGGAGACTCGCCAACTCTGATGTTGTTACAGACACCAGGAAGGAGCTAGAAGGTTCAGAAACAGCAGGAATAAGCACAGGCATGAGTATTTTCCAAAAACCATTTATGGGAGCTCAAAGCTGCAGCCAGAGTCCCTCTGTAGGCGTAGCCTTCGGGTGACAGTTGCAGAAAATATTCAATATCGTCAGCACGGGTGCCGGTGCTCTACAGCACTGAGCTTGTGTTGACTTCTTAAACTGTGCCTAGAAATAGAAGGACAAACTGAGATGAGTTTCTTCCATCTCCATCTTCTGCTTGCAGCCTGTATCCCATTGGTTTGGACTGTCAAGCAGCGCGAAATGGTTTGGAGCTGATCTTCCATGTTGATGCTCCCTGTCAATACGAGGCCATTGATGCTGAGGCACAAAACAACTGATTGCATCCTATGCCTTCAGTGTGCTTTGTGTACTGAGAACTCATTTTGTTGCTTTTTTTTCCAAGAGGAATGCAAAACCTTTATTTCTATTTACGTCCCCTGTAGATTGTAATTAGGGAGATCAATGTGCTTAGACAAAAAAAGCAAGGAGATAACTGCTTTATCATTCTTTGACTAGGGAGTTTCCATTCTGTTTGAATTCATGTATTGAAGATTATCGTAATAAAATTACTGTGGTTTTTGAGTCTTAAGAGAGTTTTGCAAGTACCTTTTCAAACGAAAATTGATCAAGACTAGCAACAGGACTAAAAAGTTCAACTGTGAAAAGTTTTTAAAGTCTTTTAGGGATACTGAGGTGTATATATATTGCCTCTGTTGTCAATTCACTCAGGGCCCAAAGGTTGCTGTGTTTGGGGTGGAAATTACTTTAGCTGAGAACCTTAGAAACAGATGCTAGACTGGATTTTTTTATTCTTTTTAAATGGAATTTCAGTAAATAATGGTATGGTTAGACTTTTTCCTTTGAATTCAAAGAGACAAAAAATTCTTGCCAGTAGTTAAGTAACTTTACATTAACAGCTTCACTTGTAGGAAAAAATACAGACAATTTTATTAGGTAAGTATTTCACCTAGACAAAAAGTCAGAGTGGGGGCGATAATTTCCCTAAAGTCTTTGTCCTGTTGTATCCGCATTAGGCTGCAATATTTTCCTTTTTTCTATTGTTGCCCATCATTTGATATTTGGCCCAGAGGCACGCCAAGCTTAGTGCCTCTCTTTGAACCCTGTGGAGCGATGACTGCTGTATCATACTCTGTGGGAGCTAAGTACATACCCTTCACAACAAATAGGACCTCTGTGTACCAGCCAGATGGTCCTGAGAATTACCCAGACGTGATGAGATTTGTCACTTTGTCAGTTTGTGCCTTCTCCTCCCACCCATGTTTGTCTTACTCCAGTGATGTGCAAACTGCGGTATTAGCTGCGTTCGCTGAACCGTAATGGCTCCCTGAGATGGGGTTTGGATACACAGATGAGAAGCTTGACCAAAGGGCATCCTGCTTCTGTGAGCAGAGCCACTTCTGGGGAACAACTCCTTCACTGCAGGGACCTGGACTTTTCCAGGGACTTGAAATTACATCAGAAACACATCTGCTAAGACCACTACTTCCCGACTTTTACTGCAGTCTTGCCATGCTTTTCACCTTTTTTTTTTTTTTTTCCCTAATTCTTTCCACTGCTATCCGTCTTCTCTCCCATTCCCTCCTCAGGTATAGCAGTTCAATCATGGGGAATTAAAGCCAGGCATTACTGAATTCTAATCTCAGCTTTCAAATGGTGATTTGGAGAAAAATTCATTCTGAGTGACTCGCAGCGGTATATAATGCTTTGCTGAGGCTCTGTGAGCGTAGTTGTACTGCCATGCAGATGAATAACTTATCCATGTTAATGGACTCTTGACTTTGCATCTGACTGCTGGTACCATAATCATACATATAGCCTATGGGTTCAGGCTCCACTATGAGACTTGACAGTGGGGTTCCTGGGGGAAAAAATGTGTCCATTTTCTTTCTAATCCTCCCCACCTGAATCGACAAGCTGGCCCTGCTGGAGAAAAACGCCCCAGTGAAGAATCCACAGCAGGGAAGTACTGTAGACAGCATATGGGACATCCTTGAATGGTAAAGCAGTCCTTCCAAATGCAGGGACAGCTGGACACATGGATCACCATGAGCCTACGTACTGTCTTCTTGAAATAGAGACCATGCCTGGACTAGTGAAGGTCTCCTAGTAGGTATGCTGGCATCAGATAATAATATTCATGTATTCAGCTTCTACTTAGATTGTCATTTGCAAAGGAAAGTTTGGGAGGGAGGGAGTGGAAGTACAGACTTCTTAGGACTGTGAGGTAGGTCATGCTCTTCGCCTTTTTTCTTTGTAGGTTCAGATGATCTCCCTGCTTCTCCATGAGGGCTCACAGCCTTGCTGGGCTCTGAAGGCCTCTCGGACCCTCTTCTGTACATTGACTCTAATGACGTTTCTGTAGCCTCAAGCTGTGGAGACCACAGCAGGCTCCAGTGACTCACGTGGTGTTTGGGAGGTCAGCCTGAAGACTGGTGGTGATGTATTCAGCTGTCCCCTAACCAGAGCTCGATATAACACTGAAGTGGATAGGTAGCCTCAGAGTGACCTAGGCATGCACCAGTCAGCAGAAAGTGTGTTGCACCATCTCCATTTGCAGATGGGACATCAACCCCCAAGCAGACCAGCCACCTTAAAGTTCTCTCAGTGCAGCCAGTCACGGTGCCTCATAGGCTCCCACATGCTCTATAAGGACCTGCAGAATTCTGGAGTGGTGTCCCTCTGTGTTAACTGTTATAAACGCCTAAAAAAGCTCAGCTATTGCCAAAGTATATAGTTTACAGCAGAGACGACTGTGTCGGGGAGCTTCATGTGACTCTTTCTTTCCTACCCTCGCTGCCAGTTTCCCCCATCCTTCACTGAATCCTTAATGAGATGTGAGCCAGGTACATCCAGGGAGCTGAAAACAATGGCCACACTCTGGGGCTCCAAGGTGGGAGTCCTGCAGGAGGTATAATTCTACTGCAAGAATGTCACTGGCTTTGTGGTACATGGCCCAACTTCATCTCAAAGTTTTGCACATGTTCACAGCTGTCTTGGATCTGGAAGACAATGTGGTCTTACCATTGGGTATAGTAGGAGCCCAAAACCACTTCTCAAAAGAG
The DNA here is from genome assembly GCF_964188355.1 of Buteo buteo. NCBI lineage: Eukaryota > Metazoa > Chordata > Aves > Accipitriformes > Accipitridae > Buteo > Buteo buteo. The sequence continues at coordinate 4,267,009 of NC_134195.1, read as the reverse complement.
GTTAGGCTGAAGTAAATCAAAGCATAACCAGCCCAACATTATTAAATTAATAGTTTGCCTCCCAGGTGGTATATCTATAGCTTCTGCCAGTCCCTCTGTCTTTCAGTCCTCCAGAGAGGGAAGGTTATAGTTTTGGGTGTAAAAGAATCAATTCAGGCGCATCACTAAACCAGAAAAGTTTTTTTGTTTACCCATGAAGTGAGGACAATGCTGTGAAACGTGGCAAAACATCAAAAGGCGAAGATTTCTGTTGTGATCATTTCCCATCAGAACATGGGCAGCATCAGGCTAATTTCTTTATAACCTCTCCCCTCAACATTTCAGCAGCCCATCTGGAAGCCTGCTTGGTATACATACCCTTAGGTACACATAGCCTTAGGACTTGATTTATGACAAGTCTTCATTCTCTTTTACAAGTAACTTCAGACATTTCGGTCTTCATTTCCAAGTTAGAATGAAAATCAATATCTGAGCACTTGACTGCTCCAAAACCTTCCTTTGCTTAATTCTGATACTGATAATTTGAGGGTGATTAATAAATTGTTTGAGCAGTTTTCAGAAAACAACATAGCAGCATTTAAATGAGCCTGTATCACCATCAGCTCCCTTTATAGTCAATAAAGAGAAATAGGCACTTTTGGCTTATGATTCATTTGATCTTTTCCAGCCATCCACTTAGGAGGAGATGGTTTGTGTCTTGTAAGTGTTTATTTCTCTCTGCTGAGAAGGCACAAAATCTAGGCGCCTGCCTCAGACTTTAATGCACCTATTGTAGGCATCCATGGAGAATAGTGATGAATGCCAAAGGATTAGGACTCTGATAAGTTTCTGCAGGAGATCCTCTTGTGGACAGCATGTCTGTCCTGGAAAAAGTAATGGACTGGTATAAAACTGCTTCTTCTTTTCATCAAGCCCTTACATAATGAATCTGCTTCAAAGAAAGTAGACTAGACTTCTGTGCATTTGCCTCTTGTAATCAGTTTCTTGCATACTCATTCTTTGTTGGAGGAAAACTCCCAGTTATTTTCTGAGATTTGACATGCTTCTTGGCTTATTACACCTAAAACATGCCCTTCTCCTGAACTTGGACCCTATCTATCAGAACACAGAGACATCCCCAGGCACACTCATGCAACTGAAAGGATTATATCCTCTTGCTTCTTCATTATGTCCGTCAAACTCGTAGACCAACAAGTAGAAGTCCATTGATTGTCTTTCCTACTGCCAACCTCAATACCCTCCAACTGTTCTTCTCTCACCTATCCCTTGTTGTACGTTTCCTCCACACTGTCCCTTTCAGCTAGGCTCCAAACCATCCCATTATTGCAACTTCTTCCCACCACTACCAGCGTTAGTGTGGTCCGTTGTCCTAATATATACCTGATGCATATATTTTATCTATCACAAAGACATATCCCATTCCACTTATAAAGATGCAGCTTCCTAGACTGATCCCTGTCTTTTCACCCAAATTTTTGGCCATGACTGAGATCCAGAGAAATGACATGCCAGTCTGGCCATTGTGAGTCTGATTAACCTAAGAAATATGATTTCCTTTAGCCAGGATATCCCTGAGAGGGTACAGGATTTGGGGGTAACAAGTGCCACCCACGTATCAGTAGATATAGTGAGATTTGTTAGTGGGGGAGGCACAGTCAACATCCTTTTCAGCACAGGATGAGGCATGCCTCATTTAAAAAACAGGTAAGGTAGCTGAGTTGTTAGTTTTGATTCATTCTTCTCATTTCCTCCTTTTTTTCTTGTCTGTTTACCCAAGACTGAACACATCCATTTCCGTCTTTCCATATCTTAGAGTCACTGCTTTCTGCTGCCAAACCCCCTTACCTGATGTATTTCAGTGGGAAAAGGCAACACAATCTCTCTTCGACATGGAAATTTTTCTCATAGTTATTTTTATTGATTAACTGAATAGAAAAGAACATGAAGCCCACATATGCCCAGTGTCTGACAATCTGTTATGATTTCAGTCCCAGAAAAGAGTAGCAATCTTAGATATAATTGTGTTAATTACCTTCTCTCCCTCTAAGTTACACCAGAAAAAGCCCCCGCATATAAAACCTAATGCAGGTCTGGGAAGAGTTTTTTCTTCCCCATTAGGCACTGTGTACTACTGTGGAGGGCAATGTGTAACGTGTGACTATCGTGCTCCAGCGTTACAAGGAATGCTTTGCACAGGAGAAGTGACTTGTGCATAACTTTTAAATAAATGGGCAACCTCCCAGGGATCCTACAGGGACTTTTCGTGCCTCAAGTAGGTATTTGAATGAGTCTGCCTGGGATAGAGGGATGTCCCAACTCACTGCTCCCAGCAGTGCTTTCACATCTCTGTGTTTAAATTTCAGTGGCCCAAGTGCACAAGCATACTGGGAAAAGGAATTGCGATTCCTCCCACCACCCACAGCTAAAGAATGAGACTACGTCTTCCTCAGGCCATCAGGCCCTGACTATGGTACAGTCCTGGTTTTGTGATGACTTGACACACTCAGAAGGTGTGAGCTTAGCCCTCATCCTCTTGTGCTCAGAATGAGGATGTTCCACCTCCTGGGCATGCGTTCCAGACCGCTGTACAAAAGGTAGTTGCTAAACTGTCCCTGAGACAAGTGCCTCAGCCACAAAACAAGGAGTTTCGGAGCGTGTGGTTCAGGCTGACCCCAGTATGTACATCAGGACAAGCCAATGGGCCACCTGGACCAGTGGGGGGGTACTGGTTGATGTGAGACTCCTCAGTGGCACAGAAGAGCAGGGGAGATCATGGACAATCTGCTCAAGCTTAGAGACAGGGAATGCTAAAATTGTAATTTTTAAGCACAATTTAGCTCAGCTGCATACAGAGCGCCTTTAAAGCTTGAAGTAATTCCCCGTGTACCACGGCTGTTATGTTGCACCCCATTTCCCTTATATTCTGCCCACCAGCTAAAGCATACGTTGCATAAAAACTTGCACTCTTACTTAAAGAATAAGACTCCAGTTCCAATCTCCGGTTAGGACTTTGTTCCAGTGCTCAGGTACCCTTGCTTTCAAGAAATGGTGTCTTATTTCCAATGTGAATTTGTCTGCCTTTCACTCCCAACACCAATTCTTGCTAAGTCTTTTCTCTGCTATACAAAAGATGCCTTTGGTATTTTCTCCCCATGAGGGTACTTATATACCGTAATCAAATCACCTCTCAGTCTTCTTTTTGATAAGCTAAACAGATTGAGCTCTTTAAGTCAGTTATGTTCCCAGAAAAAGCATATTTTCTGAGCACCTGTCACTCCCATGTGGCACTCTCACATCTAACCAGGACAGTCCATGCATAAAGCTGAGAAAGCAGCATCTTCAGAATACTTTGGGCAGTTGATTGCTTTTGTTTCTCTGCCTTCTCTTAAAAATAGACAGGTAAATAAGCAGATATTATAAACTAAAAGGTATTTCAAACTCCCTGTGTCTTCTGGCAGGCAGAAGGGAAGGTACTACTTTGGGTTTGGGTGTTTGTTAAATTGCCTTACACCTTTAACACTCATTTCTACTTAAATGCAATAGAAGTAAACCGTTTCAGATTTTGATTTGCATCCATGCTGCATTCATTTGTAATACAGTTCTGGTGCAATGGTGGAAAATTAGGCTTTTTATTTAATCCACCCTGTTCATTTTAGCATACATTGCAAGAATTTGACAGGCTGTCTCCTGAAACCAGAATCCTTAAAATAGAGCCAAGATTAGGTCACTTAAGAGCTTCTGCCATTTCAGGACCTTTTCCAGGTTTCTCTTTCTATTGGCATATGTGTGTTTCATGTTTGGGTTTTTGTTTTGGTTTGGGGTTTTACCCTTCCTTTAATATATTAGTCAGCACATTTTTGGAGGTTAAGGCTCCTCTTACTTTATGCCTACATTTCCAACATCTGTTTTGGGTTGGGCTCAAATTCCTCTATTCAATATCTTCCAGTTCTTTATCTCAGAGCGTAATGAATTGTGGTTTACCCTTTTCCCTAGATACTACAACCTGATCGCTACTGATGGTAAATGATAGCGATACCTTCTGTAAAGCTCCACCGCCAGTCCCAGTTAAAAGCGAAGTTAATTTAAACTGAGTAAAATCTAATGCAAATCTGAATTTGCAGCCAGCTTCATTTCTATTTCTACTTCAAACTTTCTGACAGACCATTAGTTTGGGTAATATTTAGTCAGAGAGGTTTAAGAAAAAGCTGATCTGCTGAGACACTGAGACAGAGAAAAAATGTAACACCCATCAGGAGTCAAGGAGAAGTTGAAACAAAATTGTTCTTGCTAAAGTGCATCTTTTGCAAAAGGAAAGCTGGAGTATAACTCTACCACATGGTAAGCCTGAGCTGTAGGATGGGTTTATATGCCCTGTCCGCATGGTTAAATACTCAAACCTGACCTAGAATTGCCTCTAGCCCAGTTTTCTGGTCATCAAAAGTTCTCAGAAACTGAAAATATTGCCAATACAGTAAAAAGAAACCATATTCTCTCATTCTTGTTCTATAAGGGTAACAACAGTGGGTCTGTTTTATCATTTTTTCCATCAGTGACAATAAAAACTTCTTTTATTGTTTTTCAGCTCATTCTGGGCACAAAGTTCTCCATTGGGGAGCCAAATAATAAAATTCTTCCATCCTTGCTCAGGGGCTCACTTGGAAATGGCTGGGCAAGATTCCCTGGATGTGGTTTAACATTAGAGAGCTGTAGATGACCACCCTGAAAAGAAAGAAGTTTAAAATACTAGTCACATTGTCCATAGAAAGATATCATTCATTATCCCATTTGAATCTTCACCCTGCAGAGGCATATGTTTCTGTAGATTAGAGGAAAAAAAAGTGCTCCTGTCTGGTTTATTGAAATGGTTGGGGTTTCACTGTTTTGGTTTTTTTTACAGCTGGGATAGCCATCTGAGCTCCCTTTCTGGGATGCATAGGAGTCATAAGGATGTCTCTGAGGATTGACCAGTGGCAGTGCAAGTTATCGCGTCAGTGGTGTATCACTGCGGAGGTTTTAAATGAGCAACAATTTCTGGTTAAAAATAGATGCAAACATGCTGTCCCCTTCCCTGTACTCTAGATGTAAAAGAACCACTTAATTAAGCTAATTAGGATAATTAAATCCCTAAGCCACGAGAGTGCTCTCAGTTCAGTTCCTTGGGAAACTGCAAGGTAACTGAAATGGGTTAACGTGGTCACTATTTGGCATAATGCTGCGGAGAAGTCAGGGCAGTGGAAAAACCTCTTAGGACAGCATCTCACATGAATTAGACTGGAATTATTTCAAGAAAAACTCCCCTGTAATGTTCAAGCAGGGTTGTTTTGTATTCACGCTTTCTTCTTGTTGTGCTTTCACATTATTGCCTTTTCTGTTACTGCTTTGCTTTGATTTCTGTCACATCTTTTATTGTATGATGATTGCTCTTTCAAGAAACCTGATCTGCATGAAGGTCTGAATCTACCGGAGGAGCACTTATAAAAGACCACATGCTACTAAGCAAACAAAAGCCTACAGCAAAATCTCCCTGGGCTCTAGGAAGAAGTTTGCTGCTTCTTTGCTCTAAGCTTGGGCAAATGACTTTACTTTCTCCTCTTCTCCCCACTTGCATGCGTGCTGCTTACGCCCCTTGGATTCCTGGGCTATGTTACTCCATACAGCTTCTGTAAATGAGATGGAGTTTGTAGAAAAAGGAACTGCATGCACATCCACAATTACATTACTTTAGCAGCACAGCTTGATGTATTCAGCAAATAAAATATAGTCTTCACTGGTGGTAGAATACAAAACTTAGCTTCCACCAGAATGCCCTAATTTGCCCTAATGTTCTTTTGTCTCGGTCTTCCTAGTGATCAGTAGACTAGCCGCCAAGGATCCACGCTGTGCTGAAAGGAAGCATACAGAGTTCAAAGCACTTCAGCCTTAATGCAAAGCCCTCATTAAGAAACATGAAATGCAGTGTTTGATATTGTAAAGTTATGGGCAGTGAAAAAAGTGAATGCAACAGCTATGAAAAACACCACAGACTAAAAAATCATGTCCTTCCAACTGTCCAAATTTAAATCCTACTTTGGTGCCTCCAAGAAAGATCCCAAATTTTAATGAAAAAGGTCTACTGGGCTGGTACTTGCTTCTTGGGTACAAAAGGCAAAAGGGCCAGGATGGATATTTTTCTGATTTTGTTGTGTTTGTACAGACAGGGTGGCATCATAGTCTCTATTCAGTCTTACAGATTTCTCTGGGAAAACTTCAGGAGTGGAGGGTAACTGATAGAAGAGAAGTAGAGTTTATCAGCCAGGTCTGATTAAAACTGCAAACAAATAAACATGCAAGAATTGACTTGTGACACTTGTTTGAGACATGGTAGCTGGTTTTCATCTTGCCTCTTGTCCTTTGCCTGCTGGAGGCTTCAATAGAACATTTAAGGTGCTGCGACCTGTTTCATTTCAGTATCATGCTTAATCTCTTGGTAAAGTATTTATGCTAATTTAATGAAGCATAGAAAAGACAGGCTATGATAAATATGAACCTCTGTCAAGTGGGTCTTGGATGTGTAAATTTCCCCCAAAATGCTCATCATTAATAACTGCCCTTAGTTATCCCTCTGGTAATAGTACCCTTGAGTCTGATGGGCTACTGTGGCAAATGACACCCATTTAGCTTCATTTCATCTTCCTGGAAACACTCTCTTTGAATTTAACTCACTGAAGAATCACTCCAAAGATTGTCATCATCCCCCAAATTTACACATTAGTCAAATGGCTTCATATAACTTTTCTTTAACTTGGCAAAATTAGAAAACATGTTCCCAGGACTATACCTTGGCCTACATCTGACTGTTTCCTTGGAGACTTTTTTAAGTTTAGGGCTATTTTTCATTGAAAAACAACAGAAACATAAGACTATGGATGGATTGTTGTTGATGGATTTGTTTGTTGGTTTGGGGTTTTTTCCTTTTTTGAACAAATCTACAGATTCTCTCATTATTAACACGTATCTACAGAAAGGGCACAGCAGGAGTTAAAAGAAGGTTTTACATCATTTCTCCAGATATCAAAACATTTAATTCAGCTGCAATGAAACATTGTTAAATCTCAGGTCATTTGAATGTTGAAGCAAAATATTCCCTTTAGAAATTTCACAGCTATTAGCCTTGAGTTACCAGTGATGAATGTTTCTGGAGCTGTAAAATTTCTTCAGACCCAAGAGCACATTTTACCCTAGTTTATTGTGGTCTTTCTGTCTCCTTGAAGAGGGGCCATCATTACTGATTAGCTGTGCTCATGCAGTGCAGTGCAATAACTACATATACCAGTGTCCGCTTTGCTCAGATTAGAATTTGAAAAATATTGTTCTTTCGTAATGCTGGATCCTGAATGGAAATAAAACTTGCGAGGCGAGCCCCTGATGAAAACAGGCTTTCAAAAGCAAATACATTCTGTCCTCCTCTATTCCGCTTCAGCTTTCAACATGTTCACGATATGGATAAACATACTGGGTGCATGGATGTTTTTCTCTTTTCTCGATCACAGAATGCTAATCATTTTTGTGTCGCTAGGATTATATTAAACCTTCTAGCTAGGTTCACACAATAGATTAATTCCTTTACACATTGTCATAGGCATTATTCACTGGGTGGAGAAAGGTTCTTTTTCCTCTTAGAAATATGTTCTGGTTTGGGCACAGGATTAAAGTATTTCTCATGATGTGTTATTAAGTTGTTTGTGTTCTGATGACTCACAGGTCTGCTCTAACATGCTTGATCTGTCCCACCTTCTGTGTCCTGCAGGTCTCCCTGCTCTCACTCTTCCTGGCTATTTAGACCCTTCCCAAGCCCAGACATTTTCTCCTTTACAGCATTCAGTAGATTATTTCCCAACCTGTTAGCTGAAAATCACATCTACTTCTCCTCCTCAAAAGCATGTCAGCCACACTCTTCCTTTGCAAAACTGAACTCCTGGTAGCCCTTTATCCCCTTGTTCAAGTGAATACACTGAGTGACTAAGTGACTACTCTGCCATACCTTACCTAGCCGCTTCTAATTCCCAACTGCTTTACGCGTGTCTCATCTACAGTCTCTGTTGCAAGCACTGGAATAATGAGATATCCATGTGTCTTCCTTAGCACTCTAAATCATAATGAAAAATTAAATATTAATAGAAAAGGAAGTTTTCCAACCGTAGTTGATTTCCATAACAATACTTACATGACCAAACCACAGGATGTGGTGCAAGCTTACTTGAAAATTATGACAAAGGCAGGATAGTTGACATGAGCACAGATCAACAAGAGCCATTGCCAAAAACATCTGACACCTCTGCTTCAGGAACTAACACTTCTCAGGGGAAGATAAGTCAGTAGCTCTCCATACATAATAGCTGGTATTTTCATAACCATGTAGACATACATTAGATGTACACAGATAACAGACAGGTACGAGATACCTTTTCCTTGCTTTATGTGCAAAGTTAAATCTAGGCTGGTTCTCTGATTTATTTATTATTATTTTTCTGTTGTCTAACAATGGCAGCATTGTGGCTGTAATATGACATTACCCTAACGCAGAGAATAAATGAACATGAAGAAACCATTGCAGCTCTCATCTGGCAAACAGAAGGAGCCTGGAAAAGCTTAATACATTATTCAATAGCAAGTGGTGGAATCGCAGAGCTAGCAGATGTAAAAGATTCATTGTACAAGATACTCAGCTCCTCAACTGAGTATATGGCATGCTCTTGAAACCCATTAAAAACATCAGTATGCAAAAATGGTGATAAAAATCTAAACAAAACTCTGCTCAAAATAAACTTGATTTGGGATTATACCTTTCCACACAGATTTTATTTGCTTGTTTGTTTTAGTAGCACTTAAATATTTTAAGTACATTTAATTTAGATTTATTAAGATATTTAATTCATATAAAATAAATACTTTATAATTGAGAACATATTTCTTCCAGAAATACGGAAATAAAACAGAAAAAAATCCATAGAACAAAATACAGTCTGCTAACGTGGGAAATTGCTAAACTGGGATTATTTAATTATAGAGATTAAGATATATTTGTTAAATCACATGTGAAGGTACTTTCACACGCAGGCTTTAAATTTGCTTATGGAGCCATGCGTAGCCAAAAGTATGTGTAGTCAAATTTGCACATACAGATTGTTTAGTTAGCCCTCTGATTAGCCAGTTTCTATGGACAAAAACATGCAGCTTGCTCTAATTCACTAGCTGTATAATTGTTCCCTTGAAAATTTGGCCAAGTAGCCATCAAATCATATTTGTCAGGCCTTAAATAATTCATATTTACCAACTGTTATCTCATTAACAATTGACAAACATTTATTAAATGCAAATTATATTGTAACGTGGATTATGGACTCAAAAAAGCAGTTTAATTTTGATGGTTGGGATAGTTTGCTGTCTAACAAGTAGCTGGGGAGTGCAGAGGCATTTCGGAGAAAGGCTTCACCTCTCCAAGCCTCCTGGAGCTGCTTCTGGCTGGCCAGCCCAGCTCCAAAGAGCCACCCCAACGGGTGCCTTGGCTCCAGGTGGGCACCCAATCACAAAGCCTTGTGCTTTCACGTCAATAAGTCGTAAAAGCATCTCCATGGCTCTCCTCAGCAAGATCCTTTGCTTTCCAGGTTGATCCTTGTCACTCAGCATCATGTAGAGCTGTCAGAGTCCCAAAGATCGATCCTATGTCTTCTGGAGGTCATTTGTTCCTCGGGTCCTGTCCTGTCCCCAGAGGACCAGATGTGAGGGGCAGATATTTCCAGACTGGAATTGCCTGCAGAGCTCAGCATGAGGCACCAATTCACATCTCCGTGCTGGTTTGAGGTAGGATGGAGTGGGGAATAGACACAAAGATCACCAGAAAGTATCTACAGGAGCTTTGTAACCCACTGAGTAAGGCACACACTGGCAGAGGGCAAACCTCTCTTCTTTTTCCAATAATTATTTCTAGGTTTTATTGAATATCCTGCCTAATACACAGGACATAACAACCCAGGGATCCAGAACCAGACCTTCTAAAATAAAAGATCTCTGTAGCTACTAGGAAAGAGAGAGAATAGATATTCAAATCACTTCATGAAGACATTACTTGAATTGACATTGTCATTTGTGTTGATGAAGGCAATAATCATTGGCCTGGGAGCTCCCCTTCTCCCGTGATTGCTTCTCTGAGGCTAGTGACAAGCCTGTCCCCGGTCTGCAGGCTCTAATCTTCTCTGTCCTGTAGGAACGCCTTGTGTCTTCACCACTGTTACAGATGACATTGGAATCTAACAGCAGAGCAAGGACATGGGCTAGGGACTGTTCATTTTGCATCTCTTCTACCTGTGTAAGTAAAAGCTGAGAAATTGTTCTCAGTTTGTATTTTCCTCTAAAATTTGCTTTTTTTTAATACCTGAAAAAGCTCTCATATGCCCAAAAGCTGGCGTAATTTTTTCAACGCTACTTAGCTGGCTTAATGACCAGGTCCTGCACCTGGGTCAGGGCAATCCCAAGCACAGATACAGGCTGGGCAGAGAATGGATTGAGAGCAGCCCTGAGGAGCACTTGGGGGTGTTGGTTGACGAGAAGCTCAACATGACCCAGCAATGTGTGTTTTCAGCCCAGAAGGCCAACTGTATCCTGGGCCGCATCAAAAGAAGTGTGACCAGCAGGTTGAGGGAGGTCATTCTGCACCTCTACTCCGCTCTCATGAGACCCCACCTGCAGTTCTGTGTCCAGCTCTGGGGTCCCCAACATAAGAAGGACATGGACCTGTTGGAGCGAGTCCAGAGGAGGGCCACGAAGAGACCTGGAACATCTCTCCTATGAAGACAGGCTGAGCGAGTTGGGGTTGTTCAGCGTGGAGAAGAGAAGGCTCCAGGGAGACCTTATAGCAGCCTGCCAGTACCTAAAGGGGGCCTGCAAGAAAGCTGGAGAGGGACTTTTTGCAAGGGCATGTAGTGATAGGACAAGGCGTAATGGCTTTAAACTGAAAGACGGTAGATTTAGATTACATATTAGGAAGAAGTTCTTCACTCTGGGGGTGGTGAGGCAGTGGAACAGGTTGCCCAGAGAGGCTGTGGATGCCCCATCCCCGGCAGTGTTCAAGGCCAGGTCGGATGGGGCTTGGAGAAACCTGGTCTGGTGGAAGGTGTCCCTGCCCATGGCAGTGGGGTTGGAACTAGATGGTCTTTTAGGTCCCTTCCAACCCAAACCATTCTGTGATTCTATGACAGACATTACCTCATCTAAAAAAAATAGTCTTGCCCTGTCTTTCTCTGCCTTTGTACCACCACAGTAAAATACTACTGTGTCTAAACTGGTAGCTAGCTATAGGTTCCCTTCACAGGCAATACAATTTAAGGATGCAATTCAGATGACCTAGTTTACACAAGCATGTTATCAACTGCCTTCTCCATTAGCTATGAAAGAGGTCTATAGTGACTAGCTCTGATGCAGAAATCTACGTTTGATCAGATGAATCCCAAAGCTACTCTATAGATTTGTTGCATCTAAAAATAAATTATAAGTATGTAGCATCTTCAGTGGAGTAAAACTTCTAGCCACTGTTTTTTAGCAATAAGTGAAGTGGTAAGTCACATTCTCTTTTGCACATCTCTGGTTTAGCACATTACTGCTAATTTTCAGCTACCTGCTACTATTTAATTTAGAAGTCTACAGAGAGTTCTTCCTATTATTATGAGAGCAGTCATTTAACATCGTGTGAGGTAGCAGATGAGTACTGATGAATCTGAGAAGCAAATGTTGTCCAGGAGTATGTAAGAAATGAAGGAATGGGAAGTATTGTTTATAAATGGAGGGCTGGGAAGTAGAGATAATTCAGAACAAAAGCAGCACATAACAACACAGAGAATAAGCATATTTGAAAGTGGTCATCTTTACAGTAGCATGAGCAGGCTGCATACAGGGGACATCATCGTGATGTTGCTATCCCTAAGGTAGCAGAGGATTTGGAAGTGCTGGGTTTCATTTCAACCTTAATCTACAGATGGAGGTTCACACAAGGAAAGTTGACTCTTGTGCCACTATCCACCCCCCTCTTTGTACTGGTCCAGTACTCGGCAACACTCTGCTGAGCCACTTCAGTGAACTAAGGGAATTTTTTGAGATGGTTTTCTGCTGGATTAGCACATGTGAATGGCTCTGTAAAGGACCAGACAGGACCAGAAGCAACAGTGCAGGAGGAAAAATTGTAGAGCTAATAGTTAAATAGATGGAGGTCACATAATAACCTAAGTCAAACTCTCAGCTTCCACCTGAAAATGTGTTTCTGCCCTATCCCATTTCCAGTCACGCATTCCCAGCACTTCACCTATGTGAACATGAGTTATACACTGCAGGGCTAAAGACAAACCTAACAACATCAGCAAACAATTCACTTCCAGCCAGCTCAGCATCCTGGTGGACATTGGCTTGGAAGACATCAGAAAGCTTGCAACATTTCTTCCCCTACTATTGGTGTTAAAGGCTAAAAAGGTGGCAAGGTGAGGTTACCATAGGTTCAAAATTCAGATCTACAGTGGTGAGAGCAGCCATGTCAGCACGAACACAGGTGTAGACTCCAATCATGAAAAAAACCAACATTAGGGGCAGAAGAACCAAAGATCTAGCTTAAGACTATAGTTGACCCAGGTCAAGCCCCTGGCCCAGACACGAAAGCAGTCTGAACCCCAGGGAGCTGCAAGACAAGGCCTTCAGATTGTGCTGCCAATTTACGCACAGTGAAGGTACGGGTGTGCATGATTCACTCATTGAGAATAACTCCATGAAACAGATTTTGCACTTAATGTAGAATAACTTGCCTGTTAGAGTATCAATCACCGGAACAGATGTTTTGTATTTCAGTCATTTGTTCTATCTTTCAGTCTTAGCCTAACAACCTGCATGTACATGTACATCATCCTCTGACCTCCAGCCACAGGGAGACAAATCACTGACTAGTGTCAACTGGATGCTAGAATTTAATTTCCAAGTGAAATTAAGATATTCCTATATTCGTTTTCATGCCATATTGGGATACAAAGTCATAAATTACTCATGATATTAACAAAAAAAACCCCCAACACTTTACTTTGAAAATACTAAAATGATCCTTTGTTTCAAATGAAATTTCTCACAAGTTGCTGCATCAAATGCTCTTTTTCAGTTTTGTCAAGCTGACTAGGAATGATTCATGACTTACAACAAAAATCTGAAGTTGAGGCAGTTTAGCTTACAAAGAGTAGCCTGAGGGAGGATGTGATAACAATTTTCAAAGATGGAAAAGGTTACTGAAAGGGCGAAGAAGAACCGGTGCTCCATGAGCATAGTAGGCAAGACAAGAAGTAATGGACTAAAACAGCAGGAAGACTGAAGTGATGTTGTGGGAACATGTCTCATTTCTAGGAATGGGTTCAAAATGAACTGAGCTGTTTGGGGAAGCTTGAGGTTCTTTAAGAACACAGCAGATGAACATCTGCCAGTAAGTATCACTGACATGCCTTAAGGGAGAGGGATTCCACTAGGTGAGCCAGCAAAACCTCTTCTGGACGTATAAATTTGTTCAGCACCAAACTGAACCTGTCTGAGGTGCTTGGTGCCCGGCAGCATTAGTGCCCTGTGTGGTGGTGGCACTCTGGGCAGGGTCCCTGGTTGCTTAGAAGTGCCATCCCCATGATGGAAATCTACCGAGGGAAGCGTTGGGGTGGACAGCAAAGAGAGGTGCGATGCATCCTAAGTGGCATAATTCAACGCAATTGCCATCTCCGTTCAAAACCGAAGAACACCCTCAGACGGTGAGTTCTCACCCAGCTTGGTCTGTCATACATCACTTTAAAAATCTAGCTTCTCAGCCTAAGCTGTTAGTAGTTGGGCTTTATTTTTCAGCTACAAATTTCAAAGGTTAAACCATTTACTTTTGAATTTACCAGCATCCCACAATGGCATCAATGAATGCTGAGAGAGATGCTTTGTTCTAGCAGAAAGGCAGATAGCAACACACAGCCTGCTAAAATGCAGGGACACAACACTCTGCTACTGGTTCTTGTCCTGGAAGAATTCGGTTTCTGAAAGTCATTGCGAGATTGTTTTGGGAGGTGAATGGGAGTGCAGTCTTGTTTAAAGAAGTCTCCCCAGCTGAGAGATTATGTCATTCTTGTGAAAGATGGTGCATTGCTCTGACAACATATGCTTTCAGGAATAAGCTGAGAATCATAGCAGAAGAGAACTCATCACAGCCCCTTATCTCTGCAGAGGTGTCAATGCAGTTCAAGAACAGCTTGAGTAGCTCGGTTTCTCTTGCTGCTCCCAAGGGAAGGGTGCATAGCTACAGCAACAGGTATATAAAAAGAGCAGAAAACACCATCATGACTTTGTGCTCTTCAGGGAGGAGAGTTTTCCAAATTTCTTACCCAAGGGTTCGGCTGGTCTGTTGATTGAACTGATACAACATAGCAATTGAGATTACCGTTTTGCGTTGGCATGCTAATGTGATGAATCTGGGGCATGTGTTGCCTTTGGGTTTCTGTGGGAGAGGGAAGTGAAAGCTTTCTGTTGCTGGGAATGCTGTGGGTGGCGGAAAGATGAAAAAGAAAACAAAAGCCATTTCCCTACACTTGTTATTTCCATGGCTGTGAGGTTGGGGTGAAGGGGTAGGTCCTCCTGTTTTCCATCACTAAGTTTAGCTAGCTAATACCGATTAACGGATTTCCACCACTGTCAGAGCTCCTTTCACTTGGAATAGGCCTCTGACTTTTACCTCCATATTCATAATCTTTGAAGGAAGATGCTTTCCTTTGAAAGGAGATGCATTTCTTGGCTGCAGCTTGAGGTAGGAAAGTCAAATAGCAGAGCAAGACTGTCATTCTTTCATCTGAAAGGCTCCTGAGACGAGAAGTGCCCTTGAACTGACAGGTAGGAATATTCTTTTCTTCTTCAGAAGATGTATGTAAGAAGTTTATGTTGTTCTTTTGCAGCATACTTTTCTTTTTTTTTTTTCCACACCACCCTTTCCTTATCTACCAGTAATATTGTGTGTTTAATTGGAGTGGTGCATGTCCAGCTGCACTAAGATTAGGGGGAATATATTTCTGTCTTATTTTGCTTCACTGTCTTCCTCAGTAGGCATGCTCCCTTCTTCCTTCAGCACTCTTCATGCCTATAATAAGATTTTTTTCATTCAGAATACAGGAGCGCTGAACTTAATTGAGGCTTACAGGTGGTTTGTTCAGTGACTAATTCCTAAAAGCCTACTAGCAGTAAAAGTGGCCCTCATTATACTAACATGACTGTTGCAGGTAGGAGAATCTATTTCTGTTTGGGAAAGACAGGTCTAAATCCAAATCCTCTTGGGAGCTTTCCAAAGTTTTTATATAAAGTTGTGTGCAGAGAAAAAAATGGAAATTGATGCCTTAGCCAAAAGCGTCCAGGAAATATGCCAACCTTTGTTGCCTTATTTGTTGACACTTTCAGAAAGACCACTGATCTAGAAGACTGTGCCCCTTTCCTGAAGCAGTGCTGCTTTTCAGCAGAATGACTTTCTGTCAATGTGGTGTTCTCTGTCCTAGAATCCCCAGGATTACCCTCAGAAATATTTCTAAGGAGGCAGATCCCTTATGCGGCAGCCAGATTTAATGGGGTGTCATGTTTGTGAGAATAGGCAAGTAGTTCCGACTTCTTTCCCCTTTTTTTCTGTTCTGTGACTTTCTCGGTGGCACAAGCAATACAGATACGTAAAACCAAAGATACCTTGATTATAATTATAGCTATTTCAAAAAAACAAACAAACAAAACAGATTAAAATCACTGTTCTTGTATATTGGTGCAAACACTTTGCACAAATCTCATGCCAAAATATCAATTCTATTTGCCCATTCCTGAAAGCCCATGAACTGCATATAGAGAGGAATGAAAATATCCACAGATAAAATACGTTCCGCTTACTGATTGAGTACATTGTTTTATTTTGGACAAAATTGTAAGTGAAGGCGGTGCTTATGAAAATGAAGTATTATCAATACTAGCTCAAGCCAGGCATAGTGCCAGCAAGTTGTGGAAGAGCTATAGAGGAAAGCTCGCTTAAGTGCTTACTAGCCTGATTTCCAAACCCCTTTCTATTTCAGTCCTGGCTCTCTCTTGATCAAAGAGTGCCTAGTTAATGAATTATGATCACATTTATGGTGATCTGGTAACACAGATGATTGAGGATTAGGATGAGACCAAAATCAGACCCAGATATCAGAAGGGTTTTTAAAGATTCTTGAATTCCTATCAAACTTTAAATAAAATGATTAGGAAAAGAAACACTTAGGGTGTCACTGATCTCAACAAATAAATACCATCAGAGTGTCTTCTTTCTTTCCTCAGCTGGAAATCACATGGCACTGACTGAAAGCCATGAAAAATGCTCTTCCTTTCAAAGCATCTGGCTTCTTGGCAGCCTTGACTGGCTGGTTTCATTGGCTATTTCTGTGTTGCCTGCAAATCTTTCACACTGTCGTTTGGCTGTGTGGTTTACTTTGTACTCTTGGAAAATGTTTTATTTAATTCCATTTGAATTTTGATCATTTCTGGACTTCGCTTTTATTGAAAAAATCATGCAGTGCATGAATCTCTCACCCTTGACTGCCAAGCTTCCTTTAGAGTGGATGAGAATGAGTGTTAAAGCATGAATGTGAGGTGCTTTAAGGCAGAATTTAAGGAGTAGAGAGGATAGATTAAGATGCAAAATCCTGCCTTTCTCCATCATCATCTGATGTGTGATTTGGGGCTTATTTTTCTATGGCTTTTTTACCCATCTTGGTCTAATCCACACATTCAGAAAAAAATGATCACTGAATTCAGTCACTAAGGTAGGGTCTGCCTTTTACCATATATTCTGACAGCAAAAAGCACTTCCCATACAATCTGTAGCAGAGCTTCTGAGAACCATTTTCCTTGAAAATATTAAAATACTTTATTATTTTTATTAGTATTTATTTCTTTGTAATCTCTTCATAAGCAGCATGAACTAATAGCTGTATTTAGATTCAGGGTAAAAAGAATGACTTCATGTTTCTTAACTAATTAAAAAACAGCCATATTAAATTTTCTGTGCAAAAAGAAGAGCATTGTTCTGCAGTTATTTGCTGTATTGGGTTTGCGTGGCAAGGTTTTGGTAGTGGTGGGATTACAGGGGTGGCTTCTGTGAGAAGCTGCTAGAAGCTTCTCCCATGTCCAACAGAGCCAATGCCAGCCGGCTCCAAGACGGACCCACCGCCGGCCAAGGCTGAGCCCATCAGCGACGGTGGTAGTGCCTCTGGGAGAACAGATTTAAGAAGGAGAGGGGAAAATCTCAGCAGTTTTAGCCAGAGAGAGGAGCAAGAATACATGAGAGCACCAGCCCTGCAGCCCCCCAGGTCAGTGCAGAAGGAGGAGGAGGAGATGCTCCAGGCACCAGAGCAGAGATTCCCCTGCAGCCCGTGGTGATGAAGACCACGGTGAGGCAGGCTGTCCCCCTGCAGCCCAGGGAGGTCCACGGGGCAGCAGATCTCCACCTGCAGCCTGGGGAGGACCCCACGCCGGAGCAGGGGGATGCCCAAAGGAGGCTGGGACCCCGTGGGAAGGACCCACGTTGGAGCAGGCTGTGCCTGAAGGACTGCAGCCCGTGGAAGGGACCCACGCTGGAGTAGGGGAAGAGTGAGGAGTCCTCCCCCTGAGGAGGAAGGAGCAGCAGAGACAGCGTGTGATGAACTGACCCCAACCCCCATTCCCCGTCCCACTGCGCTGCTGGGGGGGAGGAGGGAGAGAAAATCGGGAGTCAAACTGTGCCTGAGAAGAAGGAAGGGGTGGGGGGAAGGTGTTTTAGGATTTGGATTTATTTCTCATTATCCTACTCTGATTTGATTGGTAATAAATTAAATTAATTTTTCCCCAAGTGGAGTCTGTTTTGCCCATGATGATAATTGCTGAGTGATATCCCTGTCCTTATCTCAACCCACAAGCTTTTCATTATATTTTCTCTCCCCTGCCCAGCTGAGGAGAGGAGGGATAGAGCAGCTTTGGTGGGCACCTGGAGTCCAGCCAGGGTCAACCCACCACATTTGTCAGTCCTTTGATTTACTCTGAGGCTTTTGACCTGTTCTGTAGTGAACAATAATCAAGTTGAAACAAAACGTTTGAGCGCAGGCATCAAAGATTTATATTCAGGCACCTAAAGCTGGAATGACTTTTAAAGATGCTGAACCTGTGTCATTGATAAAAGGGAGATCAAAATATTCAGTAAAGAAGTCAGTTAAGTGTACATATACACAAAACGCACAATATTTTTAGGCAGTATGGTGCAAAATACTGACATTATTTTTCATTTGCTTTGGAATGTTGTGATTGGAATTGGCCAGATTTAAGCGTTCAAAAAATGTGTCTCTCTCCCTCCATCCTGCCACTTTGTTATGCAAATGTTACTTGTGCATGCATACACATATATAAAATTTCTCAGTCAACAGAAACCGTCTAACGTTCTTATATCTGTCATGATATTGCATTTCCAAACAAAGTCATATTGTATTTCCAAATGTGAAGCATGATCCCCATAATCCGATAGCTGCTGAGAAGCCTGGTGAGAATTCTGGTGACTTTTGGTATCACTGTTGAACGGTATGAAGCTGTGAAACACAAGAGCTCCATCACCTTCAGTCCGTGGGTCAAAATCCATTTCAGCCCAGGTTGTCCCAGGACAAAGTCTGCCTTGCATCATGGTTACCAAAGCACCGGGTTGTGGTGCCAGCTGGCTGCCTGGACTGTCTGAAGTGCACGGTACTAACCCCTGCAGATGTCGTGTTTGTAATTCATTTTGTTTGGAAGACTCTGCTCCAAAGAGTCCGCAGGAGTCAAGCAGCCTTCAGACATTGCCAAGCCCTAGCTCCCCAAACTGGAGGTTGCTGGAGGTTGCAGAATTTGGAAACCGTTGTCCTTGAGTGGTAAAATCAATAAAACCCTCATTTCATATGAAGTCGTGTCCTGCAAGCCCACAGCCCCGTCACCACAACAAGGACATCCCCCACACGCTGCCTGCAACACCTCCAGTCGCTGCCAGAAATCCTCATCCCTCCACCCTCCCACAGCTTCGTCTTTTCTGCCTCGTTTCCCCTTTAGCTATAAAAGAAATAGCATGTGTCGTGACCAGTTTGGTGCTGTCTGGACAAGGGGACAAAAGGAGCTTACCACTTTCAAGCTCATGGTGGAACATTTCCCTCTGTGACACATTATTTTAGGACTCTCGCTCCTTCATGCAACCACTTTCCATGAAGCATGTCAGATTTAACTATCTTTGAGACATCACAGTGAAAGGTAATTGAAATTATGCCAGCAGATTTGAAAGATATTAGAAGGGGATAAGCAGACAGATGGATGGAGAAAATGATTGCCTAAGCCTTGTTTCTTAAGGAAATTGGGCTAAAACCAGGGTCTTTTCTCTAATTTAGCAGAAGGAAGTTATTTTAATGTCAATAACTACTTTCGAAAAACTTGCCAAACCCTGAAATGTCCATGCAGACTTATCTTCATGTGATAGTGTTTGGAGTCGTGACTACTGTCTATGTAAGGATTTATCTCACTGTGTGTAAAAGTTGCCATGGCAACAGCACTCTGCAAATAATTATATAAATAATAAATGAAAGATTTTATGAGCGTACATTAAAGCTGCAGTTCACATATAGTCTTCTTTTGCTGCACAAAGTGAAGTAAGGAATCACACGGAGTTTTTCTTGGTGCGCATATTTATTTGCCTTGCTCAAGGAAGTAAAACATTTGCTTTAGGAGGTGAATACTAAAAATTTTTAATCCAGAAGACAAACATTGGCCAAACCCCAGCCGAGGGAAAATAAATTTTATTTTTCTTAAAGTCAGAGGTCAGAAGCAC
Source organism: Buteo buteo (assembly GCF_964188355.1). Taxonomy (NCBI): domain Eukaryota; kingdom Metazoa; phylum Chordata; class Aves; order Accipitriformes; family Accipitridae; genus Buteo; species Buteo buteo. The sequence goes on along the minus strand of NC_134195.1, from coordinate 4,247,115 downwards.
AGGTTCTGAGCCTCTCCCAAAACCGTGAAGCAAATTAAAAGCTGCCTTAACAAGACCCCTGGGATTCCACCTGTACAAATTCCCAGCAGGTGCAGAACCATCAGAGAGCTGCTTTAATGTCCTTACACCCCAGACAGACACTGTGACCATGGAAGAGGTGCATAACTAATGTATTTGGCCTCCTTGCATCTCTGGCTATCTTAATCCAGCACATGCTGGCTAGGGCTAGTATAAAATAATCTTCTCCCTACCCTTTTCTGGTCTTTCTCCAAGTACACACCTCTGTTCTTATAAGAGAGAATCTGGGTAACCATCCATATGTATTTCACATGGTCTCAGGGCCGTGTCCTGTAGTGATTCTCTGTACAAAGCTCTGGTTGAACACAGCCAGAGCTGTCTACACAAATCACCGGGAAATTGGGTGTTGAATATTTTCATTAGAAGGTACTGAAGTGTCTTCATTTGAACTATGGGGTTTTTGTGTGTAGGAGTGCTCTTTAAAACTGAGAAATGGAATTAGTGCTTTGGCAGGAGGGGCAGGGGTAAAACTATTGTTCATCACTTAAAACTAGTCAGGAAGAAAATGTGCATATATTTATTGGATGGGTTCATCAGTGATGACTGCTATTTTCAGCAGTCTCGGTGAATCAGGAGGTATTATTTACATGTGCAGCCTGATTGGCTAACATTATTCTATATTATGCTCAGTATTTTGGATTAATGAAGAGGTAAACATGATGTTTGACTCATCAGTTTGACATTTCAGGTGATTTTGAACCATGCTTTCACTAATTGTTTCTTTAGGCCTATTTAGAAATACTATAAAGGCTGGTATATTAAATAGGTGGATCATATTTGTGTGTGTACATATATGTTTATTTATATTTTATATATCTGTAATGTCTATATAGAAAACACATGAAATGCACGGTTAATAGAAACAAAGAGAGATTAATCCAGCCAGGCCCAGTTCTGAACTTCAAATCATTCAGATGAAAATATCTTCTGCTAACGTTTTGTGACTTTTCAGACTCCTCTGAGTAGAAATAAACATCCACTTTTCAACATGGCTTTAAGGTCTAAAAAACTGCTTTGTTTGGACTAAAGCTGAAAGCGAGTTCAGAGCCAGGATTTTCATAAGCATTGTCCTGAAACCAGCTCCCTCTTTTTCAAGCCAGGAGACCAACAGCCTAAATATCTCCATAAAACAAGGTTGGCTGACTGTCAGATAAGCAAATCTCAAATTCTTTAGTGCAGGAAGCATGAATCCAGCAATGTGTCTAGTTTGAACACATGAGTAATCTCACCGACATTATATTGTTAGTCTAAACAAACATACGACAGTCCTTCCAAAAATGAGCAGGAGACCAGTCCAGACTATGAAACATTGCTGCGATAACCCTACTGAGAAAATGGTAGATCAATTGCTTTTGAAACAAGGACTTTACGTGACCAACCACAACAGAAAATGTAAAGTCTGTATTTTAAGCAAAGATGCGTATCTGGTTTAATATGGCATCTGAAGCCCTGTTCTTTCAGGTGAGCAGCATCCAAAAGTGGGAACGCTTTTAATTTCTTGTGGATGATTCTCAAAATGTTCCATCAATGATGGGTCTAATTCTGTTTGCTATGTTTGCTTTGCTGTGTTATGTGACAGCAAGGGACCACCTGGATCAACATGATCCAAGTGTCCCCAAACCAAAAGACATCAAACCCTCCTTGACCCCATATAACGGTCTTCAGCCCTTTAGTACAATGACTGAAATTTCACAAAATAACTGCCTGCAGGAAGAGAGGACTTAAAATGGAGAAATACAGAGACAGTTCTGGAGTGCCAATGACCAGCTGATCCTAGGAAGTGGACCATGCACCACAGTACAGAAGGCAAAAAACGCAAATCAAAGGTCCCTGACAGTATAATGGGGGAAAAAAATCCTTCCTGTGTCCAATCACACAATTGGTTTAACCCTGCCTGAATGCATAAGCAAGACACGCCACTGGCCATAAGAGAGTTTACTGTCACTAAGAGCTGGTGCCCATGAAATGTCCCTTTGCTAGCTGTGCCTGGTTTTCAGTCCTCCAAAGGAAGTAAACCATCATATTCCTCTCCCCTCTTTCATAAAGCCAAGTTATATATCTGCAGTAAAAAAACCCAACCAAACAACAAACTTCTTCCTGGCCCCTGCAGTGGTCAAGAACCCTAAAATACAGTATCGGTTAAAAGCACTAGCAATATGTGGACGAAGCATACCTGACCAAGTCTCTTCAACTCTCACTTGTGTCCACCAACAGAGTCAGGATTGGAAACCTTAATCTCAGGCTTGAATTACAGGCTCCAAGATTGCTCTCACCTTGTCATAGAAATGCTATCAGCAAGCTATCAGGTTTTATGACAAAGCCATTTCAGGTTTTGGCCCCCTTCTCTTCTAACTGGAAGCCTGTCCCACAAGTGTGCTCCTTCAATGTTTGGAAACTTCCTTTTCTTTGCCTGTCCTTCCTTATGCAAGGATCTGCTAGATTGACAGGAAAGCCCAGTATGGTGATCAATGTGCAGCAAGGCACAAAGCAAACACAGTAAGTCTTGACTGAGTAGTGATTTGTGCATTTTTGTACCATTCTGGACTGGTTTTGGGGGAGGTTACTGCTGCAGGTGAAACTGCAGCAAGCTGTTTCCCCAGCTAAGTCTGCTGGGCTGGCCTGGCTTGCCATTGAGACCACAATTCATAGCAAAAAAAATCGCAGGTTCTATCAGTACATTCCCTAAAAACAACACAGTGAGGGCAGAAATATGTAAACTTCAGAACGGAAAGCCATGGAGACTTTTTTAGCATAAAAATTGCTTCCAGATCCTTTGTTTTATTCCAGCCGCTCTAACCTCTGCTAAAATATCATTGTGCAAGCAGAGGTCGTACCCTCTGCTAACTGACAGCTCACTTGTCCTCTGGAGAAAGGAAAACCGTGCGTGCTACATGCAAGAAGGAAACCATAACATAACCCGGAGTCCAAAATAGCTTGAATTTCAGCAAATCCACTAGGAAAGAAGCTTAAATACAATACAATACTGAGGAGCCGGCTGAGATCTTTTGTGCTCCTTCTGATTTTTTCTTAAACTGATCAAATGTCTTTACATTTGACAGTTTACTCTGTCTAGCACTTTTCCTCATCTATTACCAGTTCAGGTACCTTCGGCTCCCCAGTGCACATGAAGATCCTAACACTCTGCTTTAGGGTAGAACAATTTAGATTACTTCTCCCAAATAAGAAGTCTTAAAGAGAATCTAGCACAATGAATGGCAACACAAAATTAATTATTGCCTCAGATTTTCTTCTTTTTGTTTGTGGGGGTCCAACTCAGTGCCTGTATCATAACACTGATTCCAGCAACAGTCAGTTAACAGCACTTATGAAACCCAAATAGATTAGATAAATTTGTACAGGTCTAGATCAAACAGTAGTAGAATGTCAAATAGCATTATAAATAAAGATTGCATATACAGTGGGTGTTTTTTTCTTTTACTCATTAGAAAATCTTACATAAGCTGACTAAATAAACTGACATTCAGATCTCATATGTATGCAGCAACCCAGCAATAAACACTTCACACTTTCAGTTTATTGAATAGTTACACATTTGTTGAAATTGGTTTCAAGTGTCTTTATATTTATTCCTTCACACATCAGTTTTCCTAGCAGTTGTGTTTTTCTTGTTTCCCACAGAGCTGGGTCTGGCCCTGGAACTCTGGTCATTGCCGTCCCTGATGTCCTCAAAGGGACAATAATAAGCCTGAGGTATTATATGTCTGAATTACAGTGGCAAATACTTACACGCCAAATCCAGCCATTTTTTGCACTGTCATGGATGCTGCACATTTCTAATGCTGTATTTAAAAACAAATCTTCTTATTTTCTAAAGTCAAGCCAGGTTTATTGCCATCCCTTTCAGTATTTATAGGTTTGGATTAAAATCACGTAACCATATCCATTCGAGAGTATGAACATTTCGAGGATACTTCTGCCAGAGCATCTATTCAGCACTTGGGCAGGAGCAGCCACTTTTGACAGGGCTTATGCCAAAAAAGGATTCTTCCACAAAATATATAACGCTTACAGTCATTTTGGATATTTATCTAATTGAGTTTATATCTTTCAATAACCGACATGACATAGCCTATATTTTCCCATTAAGACCTTGTTAAGGCTGGCTCCCTTTCAAGGTACTCCAGGCGCACCGCATTACCGCATCACCTCTGCCACTTGGATTCCCATAAAAGTCACACATCTGCCTCCACCATCACACTTCAGCCTGTTTGCAAGCACCCTGTGCCTGAGAGGAAGGCCCAGAAGCTTGGTCTTCTGAAAGAGCAACCAGCCTTTTCTTAGGAAGAAATCCTTGCACATACAAATCACGACCGGTCAATCCCTTCGGGGAATCGCCAGACCCCTTGTGAAACCCCCATCCAACGACCCTGTGGATCATTTCAAAACAGGTTAGAGGCAGCGTGCGCACAGCAGATCCATTAATTCTCTCCTAATCTGTCCAAATCTGCTGCCTTTGAGGAAAATGACTGCATAGTGCAGCTAGTTTCCCAAAAGTGCTAGATTTTGTGTCTGCAGAGCACAGGTCGTATGCACCGTAGCTCCAGCTGGGCTCCGTGCCACAGTCACATCCAGAACACAGATGTCAAGTAGACAAGTGACAACCATTCAACCTACAACAGCTACCAGACATTGGGAAAATCCGGACTAAAATACAGAATCCTTAAAGTCCTCTAGGACCACTAACAAGATGAAGAGGAGATGCCGTAAGAAAAACATGAAATGTTGATGTTTCACTGAAAGTCTTAAATTTTTCCCACACTGAGACTCTGGAGAAACTCTGCTGAAGGAGCAGAGCTCCCTGGTATTCTTCACAGAGATAAAGCTGTAGTAAAACTCATAAATATAGCTTCTCGGGAGGTAACGGGAGCCACTGCTTCGTCAGTCAGTTGCAGGTATCGTGACCGTAGGCTGATGTGTACTCCTCAGTGACTCTCTAACAGCACATAAAGTAATTTTCTGTAGTTATGAGTTTTGCCTGTAGTTGCCATCCTGGCCTTTTCAGTACTGAAGAAGTTTCACCAGAGGAACTGAGGAGATCCAAGAAATTAAAGCAGACTTATGCCTGAAAACTTGGAAGGCTTAGGAGGGTGGTTCGCTTTAAAGTTCTTTTTTTATTTTGTGTCTTTTTACAACTGAGTTTCAATTTTAAAATGTCCCAGCCCAAAGAGCCTCCAAATCTGACAGGTAAGTGAAAAATACTGGAACATATTTTGGTAGAGCCTGAGACTTTTCGGTGAAACCTGTAAATTCTATGGAAGAAGAGAGGTTCAGAAACAAGTATCTGAAATGTGTGTTCTTACATGGCAGTTATGTGAGCTAAGAGACTACTGAGTTTTTAAGAACAACTTTGTGTGGACAGATGGGTAGTATTCTAAGATAACATTTCTCCAAATTTTGTATGTTCTTATCTATCCAGCTTCTCCCGCAGAGTATTCATTGAGCTCAGAGCTTTGCCAGTATCTTCTACTTCATTACTTGTCTAGTTATGATTCCTAAATACAAAAGGGCAAAATTTGTAAACCTTAGAGAATTTATGAGGATTATTTTGGGATTTGATTTATTCAACCTGAATTCATTCCTTCCATATGAAAGTAAAAATCATTACTCAGAAAAAGAAACCTAAAAGACTGGCAAACAATTCTAAAACTAACAAAACAGGATTGCAGTCTTTAATTCATTCTTGAATATCCCAATTCACAAGTAACACAGCTACAGAGAGCAGGATCATTGGGCAGCAGTAATCAGTGCAGTACCAGTGAAACTGTTGATCTGGCTGATAGTCTTTAGAACTATAAATAAGCTATGTGTAAAGACGAAAGAGCCTTAAGGCACATTTCTTCCTAGTGTACCTGTGAAGTCCTGAATCAAGGAATCCATGTTTTTTTCTTGAGCAGCTGGTGACAGATAATAAAGCAGTGCATGAAAACACAGGAACAAAGATGAAATCTTAGTGGGAAAAAAAAAACCAAAACAAAACAAAACCAAAAAACACCAACTCTAAAAAAAGAAAGAAGAAAAGAAAAGAAAAAATGCCTGTGGAGAATTTCCTAAGTTGTGTGATATTGTAGACTGAACTCTGTCCTTGTAGTATTACATTTCAGAGGAGATAAAATCCAAAGGTAGGAAAAGCTCATTCTTTATAATCATTTCTACCCCCTTCCATGGGTATCCAAATGTGTCTTTTTTTGCACCTTCAGACCACTATGTATTATTTTCAATTTTGATGCTACTGACTGTGATAAGGGAAATACAGAATAGTGAATCTGTCAAGTGTAAAAGATGGAAAAGGATCCTCCAGCTGTGTACTTTTCATTTTATACTTGTTGGAACTACAAACACTGAGCAAATTACCACCTCTAGGACTTACACGCAATCCACAGGGAAATCAACAGACCTTCCTAAAGGCGACAGATCACCCTGGCAGTCGGCAAGCTACTCCGGAGTGGAAATCACCCAAAAATCTGGGGGCCAGCGGAGCTGAAGGCACTGGTCCATCAGAGCCCCGTGCAGAGGGGCAGCTCCAGCCCTGTGCTGGGACGGTGCGATGCCATTCCGCTTCTGTGATGATGGTACCCAGGCAAATCAGCTTTGGGACTCCCCAGCTGATGTTTGTGTCCTGTTTGAGGACAAAATCTGAGCCATCCTGCTTTGGATTTGTTATAAATTATTTTCCATGCTCCTTTTAGCACACATCTTTTTTTCTTCTTCTCTCTGCAACTCAGTCTTTGAGGCTTCCAGAGCACTGAAGAGATATATGTGAGAGATGCTATTTTGTCTTCTCAAAACAGCCCCTGGAATCATGAGCTGATTAAACAGCTGCAAATACACTCGGTGTCAAAGGCAAATCATTTACATTGGCTGTACTAGCTAGATAACCAAGGTTTACTCCAGACTCCTGTTTTGGAGTATTTGTGCAACCAGAACACACTTTCCAAAAGTTGTCAGTATTCTGGAAACCAGCTGAAGAGCCAGGGATGTGCCTCATTCTGCAAATCAGGCTTTATTTAGACCTTCATCCTTCATTTAGCACCTGTTTCTGATCTACGCCTCATCTTTACACCAAAATGATGGTGCGTGTAATCTACAGATACGGACTCTAAATTAGCTCCTGTCGTAGCACGGAAGGTGATTTACTTGAAATGAGTCAGCACGCGTTTGAAAGCCTGCAGCGCACAGCGAGCCCGTATCTTTTATTCCTTTAGACTTCCATGGGGTGTTTAGTCTGTGCCAAGAATGAGGCGTGTGGCTGACTTGAATAACACCGAGAGAGAAGATAACAGGCACATCTCTGGCCTGGGTTAAACAGCTGCCTGGAGAAACTTCTCATCGCCGCACTTAAAAACCTGTCTCTACGCAAAGTGTCACAACGCGGGCGTGCAGCAACGCCGCGGGAATCCGCAAATACCCCGCAGTTAGCCAGCAAAGACTTCCCCGGAGGTATCAGTTATTTTGCTGCCGCTCCGTTCTTACCCCTCCTGTCCTGCGAGGGGCTGCGGATTGGATGGAAACCCTCAATCAAGGCTTCCCTCGCAGCATCCCGCTGTCAGGCTGAGCAGTAAATGAAGGTGCTGAGGCTGTTATTAGGCTGGAGCTGCCCTTCCCTCTTTTCTCTGTCACTGGGAAGGGGACGCCGTGTCGCTGGGTACTCGCGGCGGGGTGCTTGGCGAAGCGCAAATGCGTTGACTTACCTCCGGGCAGCTCGAGAAAGCCGAGACAATTTGTGCCAGCGGAGGATCTGACCCTGTATTTACAACTGGTGCAATTCCAGGCGTTAATAAGGCAGGCAGAAAGCTGAAGGAGGGCGACAGTCCTTACCTGTGCTCATGAAATATTCGTTCTGCGAGTTATGCCAAGGACGGCGCAGAAGCTGAATAACTGATTGAAAATATATGTAAGCCAATTTGTCCCCAAAAGCCCCAGAATAAATTGAGTGCGTGGTTCTCCATTGCGATAAAATGAGAGCTGGGGCTCACTCTTATTTAAGTCAAAGAAGGTGATTTATCTGTGCAGCCTTGGGTTGGGTTTTCTGTGTTGACAGGAGTGGCAGTGAGCAGCACTGTTTGGGTGCTGGGGAAGGAGAGGGGAATGCAGCTTCAAGCCTTTACCTTCCTGCCAATGAAAACATCTTTTCAAGATTTACTGACGCTACCTGTCCTGAACCGTAACCCAAATGCAAGAACCGGTGTTATTGTTAAAAGTCTCCAGCAGACATCCTTAAGCAAACATACATTCTGATCAGATCGGTTGCTTCTCTTTGCCCAGAGCTGACCGTTCCTGTTTTCTTGCCCTGTTGGGGCAGGTCAAATAAGAAAAAGAAAATCTTAATTTGCTCGTCAATGGATAGGGACTTCTCCTGAGTGTTTCCTGCCCGGTTCTCTGCCAGATTGTCCTGAGAGTTGGGGCCCAACTCTGCAGCAGGAAGCCTGGCAACTTCAAAGCCCCCAACAACCTGGGAAGAAAATCAAGGCAGGTAAAGGCTTCCAGATGCCGAGCTTCTTAGTAGCTCTGCAGCCAGACAGCTGGAAAACCCGAGAAGATCAGGGAATCTTGTCAATTGTGGTTAGGATTGTTTTGACAGAGTATAGCGTTTTGACGTACTGAGACAAGTTATGGATCTCTTCCCATGCAATAGGAAATTCCATTTTGCTGGATGCTGTTCTGACGTAAAATTGCTTGGGGGTTGGCGGGGGCAGGGCAGGACTTTCTGGAGCACAGGGATTCTGGGCTCTGCCTTCCTTTAGGAGACAAGCACCCGAAGTCTGCTGTCTAAGACAATTTTCAGCTTCCTGAAAACTGTGCTAGGTGTTTAACATGTCTTTGAGGACTAAAACACATTGAGGTTAGTTCTAGTTCTAGGGACCAAAATGACTTTTGTTCAGTTCAGCTCCCCTTTACACTCTTTTGTGAGTAAACATTGGCAGCTATTTTAAAATCCTCACGTACACCAACAAAGCAGAAGCTCTGTAACATAAACTGTACTTAGGTGCTGATCCCATGATTTTAAAAGTGCGAGTATCCGCTCATGAGGAATAGGAATATTTCCTCTTTAAACCCATGGAAAACATGGCTTTAAAAGTTTGAGGCTAAATTCCTACACTTAGGCTCTTCTCAGTGCTATATTGTGCTGTTGGAACGAATCCATTTTTGCTCTCCTTGAAAACGCATAGCCCCATGCTGACTTGCATGTTGTTTAGACAAGCCTAATGCTCTGCCCCTCGTCTGGTCTATTTAAAGAAAATCAATCAGCATTCCTCTGATGAACTTCACAGGCACTGGTGTTAGACACTCGCTTAGACTTGCCTGCTTAATGGAACACATTCTTATTCCAAGCACCTTTTTTTTAAGTAATAATGAGACAGCTATGGGTTTACCAAAAAGAGGTCATAGGTGAAGGACAATTATTGGGCAGGAGCAAAATCCTTCTTGGACAGTCACTGATTGCAGGTAGGAATTCCTTTCAAGGCTGAGCAATTGCCTTAAGCACCTACACTTGTACACACACTGGATTAGCTGTGCACCAGAAAAAGAAAAGGAAACAGATGCTGAAAAAAATCTCGAGGAAAAGAGGAGAGGAGAGGCAGGCAAAAAAGCTGCCAAAACAATGAACTTCATTCTGAGATGTTTGGGAAATGACTGGGTTAAAAGCAATTCCTTACTTCACCTTTTGAATTTATGCTGAGCTATATGTCTCCTAGCTTCCCCTCCCTAGCTTCTTGTCCATCTGTCCACCCTTTGATTGTAAATTCTGTGGGTGAGGAATCTACCCTCTTATCTGTCTGGAAACTGCCTGGATTTAATTTAATCTCTAAAACCTGTCAAGTCTGGACAAAGCGAATCTATGCAGAAAATTTGAGGTCTCGGACCTTTTGAACGAAGAAACCTGCTTCTTGTAAATTGGCTTATTGAAACAAAACAGTAAAGTGGCAGCATGCCTCTGTCTGGTCCTTGTTTAGGAGCGTTTGCTGGCGTGCACAGTATGCAATGTGCTGTATGTGATGCTATCCATGCATCTCGGCTTTACTATACTTTTAACACTATCTGGTAATTGCATGGATTTCCAATGGAGAAACTTTTCTGCTTTGAAGTCAGGGGGGATTTATTTTGCCTATATCTTTCTTTTCCTTCCACTTGTTTTCAACTGAAAAAAAAAAAAAAAGAAAAAAGAGCCTGTGGGCAAACCCACCCTAATGACATCAAAAGAATGATTACCGGTTAATTTCTTTAATAAGGTTTCTGCATTCCCTTAAGTAGTTCACTCTGCATTTCTGGTGGTCTTTTAAAACCCTCTCATTATGGCAGCCGTGTTCATACCTGTCGGTTGGGCTAGAACCAGCAGGTAAAAGAAATTGTTTGGGGACAGGAGGCATTGCATTCCCCTGTGCAGAAGGATGGCAGCGGAACTGGTGCCCACTGCTCCCAGCACAGCTCAGCTGGAACCGGGAACGGGGACCGATCTCTCTACGGCGCTGGGGGTGAAGATAAATCTTCACTGTCAGAGCCCTACAGCTCCATCAGTCTGTCCCTCTCACCGACCCATGGCCACCGTCTTCACATGCTACGCCAAAGAGAGTTGATGATGCATCATTGAGAGTCTTCTCGTCTCTAATACCCGCGTCTTCTACGCGCTGCAAGTTGCTGCAGTCGCGAGATGAACTAAGCCATCAATAAATGAGAAGACTGTTGTCTCAACTGTCCCTTTCTTCTAGTGGATCCTCACAGGCTTTTGGGGAGGAAATGACAATAAAATTGTGATTTTGCTTTCAAGCTGAATAGCAAGGAAAGGAAAATAATATTAAGGGAGCTGCTGTTTGAAAAAAAGCTACATATCTCTGAAAACACTATTGGGCCAGTAAGTGGCAGCCCACAAAAGACAAAAGAGTTTGTCACCATCAGCTGAGTCACCTGTTAAACACCAGGAAAGAGGGAATGCAGTGATCATCTGAGGAGTTTCAGCTGATTTTCTTTGGGGATGCTGCTGGGTGATGAACCATTTGATCCACATGAACTGAAAATGGAAGAGTCATAATGTGCTAAGTTTCTCTAAGAGCCAAAGTCCAACTGTGAGAGGAAGTCTAGCTGTTCATGGCTTCGGGGCTTTCCTGACATCTAGCTGGAATATGTTTGCTTGCGTATGTTACTAGGTTATTCCTGCGAGAACGTGAAATGTGGCAACAAAAAAAAAAAAAAGGGAAAAATACCTGCTCTGTGTTGAGTGAGACAAATAGCGTAAGAAGGACGTAGGGACAAGAGTTGCTGAGAGAGGTCAAACTGCCTGGGATGGGACTGGGAGAAACAGGTTGAAGGGGGAAGTGCCGTAGGAGGAGAAATAGAAAACAGGGAAAACGAAAGTGGGGATGTAAAATCAAAACTGTGGGAAGAGTAAAAGGTGAAAAAGGCGCATGCAAAGAAAAGGGCAAGAAAGCTATGTGAACGGATCACCTCCATCCCGCCCGCAGCGACCAACCATTCCTGATCAATATTCTGCGCCCGCCAGCAGCCGAAGAAAAGGGCTGTAAGCCAAGGTGAAAGGCACCTGTAATGAACTATTGCACTGTGATATGACTAAGGGGAAGTTTCTTCTCCACTTCAGGGAGCTATTTGCCTGCATATGGCTTGGTTTCCTTATAAATTTGATCTTAACAAGTGTAACTGAATGATATTCATCTTGCTCACCTATCTGTGTCTAATCCTTTTTAGCCTTCTGCAAAGTGCTTTTCTTGAGCGATATCTGTCATGGGGTTACAGAACTGAATTACGTATTCTAGTTTTAAGTGTTAGTTTGTAAATGTTTCCTTTTCCAATCGATTTTTTTTTTCCTTTCAGCTCCTGCATCCAACCCATATCTTCCCATTTATTTTAAATGACAGTTTAATATCACCTTATACATTTCCTCTCTAGACTAGTCATAACAGTAGCTAGCCAGAAAAACGTTTACATAAGCAGTATCTGTTAAAATACTACTCTTTGTAGAAAATTTAAAAAAAAAAAAATTTTTTTAGCTCTCATCCTAACATAACATGGAAAGCTTTCACCTCAGCAATCACTTCATTGCTCCATCTGGATCATGGTTTTACCTTTTAGTGACAGGGACGACCAAAACTGCATAAGCTGTAAAATGTGGAGAGGACACTGACTCACAGACTGTTTTCAGAACCTGACATATACAGTATCTTCTAATTCTCTGGTTTTATATTGCTTCTCTGCATGGGGCTGATGTTTTCCTCATATTTAAAGACATTTTTTTTCCTCTCTATTTCAACTGCAAATCAAAACCAAACCAAACCAAACCAAAAACAAAAAAAAAAACCACCCACTTGATAAAAATGTTAATATTTCCTTTCAATATGAGTTACCTTCTAGTCCAGCTTGCATTTGTCACTATTCCGGCTACTTGTCTAACTCTGGTAGGTCCTTCCAAATTTCATCTAAAACTTCTGGTTTGGTCATTAGTAGCATTGACAGCACTGTCACCCAATGGTTAATTACAATCAAGGAAAGAAGATGACAGCTGGTTTATCAGAGTGACTATAACATTGTTTATTTTAATTGAGAGGGGAGCAGCAAGACTACATCTTTTGCAAAAGAAAGAAGGAGATGTATTCTGGAGAAAAAAAAGATTAAATCAGTGGAATCTGAAAGGCGGATTAGCTATGAAAGCAAATATGTCCTATCAGGAAGTACTTTTCTCTGCGGCGGATGCAACCTGAGACAGGAAAAATGCAGAGAGACAAAATCTCTGAGCAGGTAGCCTTAGGAATGTCTACAGCAAATCAGCCAGCAGAGGGGTGAGAGAAACCCCTTGGATTAAATTAAATTGAGTAAGCATATTCTCTTCTTTCATTTCTTGACCCATGTCTTTTATAAACATTGGCAGCTGTGTTGTCAATTTTAAGTAAATCCATTCTTTCCACTCTGTCCCCCACCATTTTACCTTAACTTGGCTTGAGTTAAGAGCAATTTTGGCCGACAGCAAAGCATTCCTTCCCTGGGGGTTTGCATGAATCTACAAACTGGGATAGTGGGACACCTTCACCAGATACCCCCCGCCCCCAGTGCGTTTTCCAGCCTACCCAGTGGGTCAGGGACCCCCTAAACCCTAAGCCAGGACATGACCTGGTCTCACGGGGTAGGGATTGGGGACAGACACTAACAGGGGTAAGCCAAGAAGCCGTTCTAGCATGCAGCAAGGCATTAAAGAATACGTCAGAAACCAGCCAGCTCTGCGTAACACCCCTGTAAACCTGAAGTGGGGCATCCAGCGCCACTGTCAGTTCCTTAAATTCATATTTAAGCACTTGAAAGGTTATGCTTCAATGCCAGAGCATCCAGATTCAGAACAGAGCACTCCCTGTCTGTATCTCATTGGGAAATTACCCAGGATCCGATCCCAGATACGCAATTATAGCCTTTCTTCTCACCAAAGGCACCCACAAATATTTAATGGAAGCACTCAGGGCTGTAAGGAAATAGCTTTTTTTTTTTTACACAAGCAACTATAAGTAGTTTATTAGGCACAGTCTTGGACAGACTTGTGTTTCACGTCTGTGGAAGGGACTGTGTGCCCAAACTGATTTCTGTTGCCCAGCCTGGTTCACCGATCTAATCAAAGCTATTACAGCTCCCTACAAACCTGCACTCGCATGTATCCTGAGACCATCACAGCTATTGAAACACTGTAATTCTTAGCTGCCTACTGACAGACCAGGAATTTATATGTTTAGGCTTGAGAATAAGTCCATTTTTAGGAGGAAATACACATTTTGCTTTGATTCCAATTTGAACAAAAAACTTTGCTTTTTAAAGCAAAAAAAAAAAAAAAACCAAACCTGGGAGAAGAAATTACCGTTCCCCATGTAGCTCCAAGAACCACATCTCACTTGGCTGGACTCCTCCAAGTCCTCCCCAGGCTGTGGGTACCAGAATTTAGGGCTGCCCAATGTCCAGGCACCCACCTCCCTGCTGAGGCAGAGGAAACCCAAGCGGTGAGCTGGAAGGCAGCTGGCACGCTTCTGGTTGAGTCCAACCAGGGCTTTGGTAAATCGTTGTCAAAATCGGACAGACTGCCACTTGTAGGTTTCGACAATCTTCCATTTTATTATTTAAAAAGAAATCTTTCATTTCTTTTGTTGTGTCTGACCAGGTCGTATCGTGTAGGCTGGATAAAGATAAATCTTTGCAATACATCAGTTTGAATAATGCTCTGAAGCCAAACATCTGGAAATACATATTTTATCAGTGTAGCCTATGTCAGACAAGCTAATGTTGATACTTTAACTGTTCCTATCCTTATTTCCAAGACCTGGATCATGTTATGGGAATTGCAGTGCTCATGGCAAAATGACTGATACAAAACTGCAGGAATTTTAAGCCCCTGGGGGGTAATGGTATGCTTTAGTAATCTGATGCAGAACTGAACTTCATGCTGATTAAGCAGAGTGACCATCTTAAAATGATTTCCAGAAAACATTTAACTTCTAAAATGCTTTTTGTAACAAGAACTTTGTGGAAGGAGCACAGACTCCGCTTCTGGCATGAATTAATAGTGAATTGGTTGGTGTGTTAACAAAGGCACCCTCGTCCTTTTTGTCCCTCCCTTTGGGCATCCCTAGTACAAATGCATCACTAGCAAAGCTGCTCTTTCTGACAACATAAAGAGGTTCTGACTTGAAATTATTTTGCTTTTCAGTGTTACCCTCCCTTCTCTCCTATTCTTCAGAGTAGACTGATTATCATTGACATTACAGCTTGACACACAGAAGGATGTTTTTTACTATTTCTGTTCAATGTAGAGGACTGGATCTTCCACTGTGGAGGGAGGGGACCAGATTTCTCTCTCAACAGCAGCCTATTTGAATGTCCTGAACATGCCTCCTACTCCACCGTACACGCAACATGTCCTGCAGTTCAGTGACTATAGAGATGAGTGAGAATTTCAGTGAGTCCTATACGTAACGAGTTAAATGACCCAAGCAGTACGTACCAGCCTTGTAGATAGGAAGATATACCTTCTCCTGTAATGAATGTACCGCTGTCTCACTAAGCAGAACATGATTTTCTACTACTAATCCAACGGCCCACTCCTAGAGAACATTTTATGACTATGTATTTCAAATCTTGATCAGTGGGAAAGCCCAAGTCTTGGCACAAACGTAAACAGTGGCGATAAATTAGACGCAAGCAGGGTGTAACTTTTCAGGATCCCAGGCTCTGTCTAAATTTACTGGCTGTTTGCTGAGGCTTTGTGACTAATGGTAGCATAAAATATTTTAGTCAACTGGCAAAGTGAGGACTCAGAATGATTGAGAAGTACTGTAACCTGCTGCTCTGATTAACGGTGGGTAAATTACTGTTAATGCTGGTTATAAATGCCATTAGCAGTAATTCACTAAATAGCAGCTCTATGGGCTCCGATCATGTCAAAGTTTAGCTAGAAACAATGATTGACTAATCTTGGCAAGTTCCAGACTTTGCTGTGCTTCCCGACGGCTGCTTGAAGACGTTGCAGGTTGCGGTGGGCTGTGCACACTCATGCCGTGAGAAGGATTGGAATGGCTTTTCTATCAGCTATTACTCTTTCCTTCAGCTGGAATGACACGTGCAATATATTTATGTTTGAAAGCAAGAAGTGCTCCTCTGCTGCCTGCAGTGAGGTGAGTTGCCGCAGGACCTGGGGATCCAGCACGACAGCAAATTTCAGTGCTGTGCTGTGAGTTTGACCCTTCAGGGGAAAATCAGTGTGGAATCTGCTGGAATCTTTTGGATCCCCGAAAGGATTACCTTCTTTTCTCCTGCTCCCTGCCCCTCTGTAAGGCATCTTCTTCACAAATTCTGGTAGTGACTGGATCCACCCTGTTGTCCTGTCTAATATGCCCCTATGTGAAGCACAGATGTAATCGTATTATGCTTCATTGTAGTGAGGGAGAGTCATTGCTCCCATAAGTTATGGTGAGGGATATTATGCAGTAAAGTTGCATCTTTAATTATTATGTTTAACAATCTGTAGTGACATAAGCTATTATAGAGGTCGCTACACAGCATCTTCACTGGAACCGCGAGTATTTGTTTCAAATAATTCTATCATACTCTCCCACATCAGCACGATAAAAAGTTATTACCTTCTCATATGCATACAGATTTGGGGTGAATTTCCTAATACTGTGTTCCTTCAGCTCAGCATGTCTGATACTGAACTGCAATTACAAAATATTGCCTCACTGCTTTCCTAGTCTTGAGAGTTGCTGGCACATATTTTGCCACGTGATTTGATACAGCTCTGTTTTTCAGTGCTTTGAGATGCACGTGGAGCAAACATGCTGTATTGGACTCATTAATTTGCCCAACTTGTTTCAGACTCACTGAGGACAGAACGTGCCAATGTGCGTGCAAAGGTTGTGTGACTTTTTCATCAGGGAACAAAGCTGGGTCAAACAGGAGGAAATGGTTAAACGCGTTTTCCCCATGAGAAATGAAATGATGATCATTTGCTCAGCCCACCTAACGAACCACTGCCTGTTCATAGCCACACACAGCCAGATGTTTCTGCTGACGTGGCTTTGGTCAAACAGCACGTGAAACGTCAGGCGTTTGAGCAAGTCATTTCTGGAACTGGCAGAATATTGGTCTTTCAGGATATTCAGATACTGAATAGCAGTGAGCTGTCGGTTAAAGCTTCAGGATAACAGTAACGAGGAGTCTGCTTGGAAGACGGGGGAGAGTTGTTTCACAGACATGAGATGGAAGGATATTGTCAGCACTCCTTGCATAAATGGTGAAAGAAGAGAAAGGGGAGTACTTAAAGAAGCACATGCAGTACAGGAAAAATAACATAGTCATTATTTGAACCTGTTAGACATACATTCCAACAAAAGTAAAATAGCTTTTTATTCCCAGGCTGGTAACAATATATTCGTTCATGCTCATCATATTTCCTATTTTCATTAGAGGAGAACCATTCCGCATGCAAGTCATTACAAATAAAACTTCAGGCTCCTAAAATATGCTTATCTCACAAGAAGCTGCTCTTAGATAGTTTAGTCTAAGTATGCTATACGTGAAATAAATACAATACATTCTTAATTTGATAGTTTGCCATGTGATGCATTTTTAATAACGCATTTTCATTAGATTTTACTGTTTCAGCTGTCTGAAATAAGTGTGCAGATATGAGACATCTGATATTCTCCTCAGAGCTGAATGACAAAAATACTTGAACAGGTTATTTTGTTTATAGGTCTTGATATTATATTTTGAAAAGAAAGCTGAGGCTCCAGTTTGCTCCTCTCCCCAAAACTCATTCTTTAGAGGAACATTCACATCCCTCTCATATTTACACATCCTCTTGCCTGTCTCACTTATCCACCCTCAAACATTTAATGAGCTTTCCTCCTCTCTGGACAGCCTTGTAGTAAGTCTGCCCCACATTGCTTCACATCTTCCATGCCACAAAATTTTTTTGTGTGAGTAGCCAAATCTCATTATCCCTGTTCCCAGACAATTTGGAAAGCACATTTGGACTCACTGGGATTCAATCATCTTTTGTTATGCCTTTGAGCCTAACCTCAGAAAAGTATCTTACATGTCTAATGCCAATATTCATTGTTTTACAGGTGCATGTCAGATGATTTTATGGAAGAAAAGCTGCATTTCCATACTGTGTAAGTCCACCTCAGTATTTACACAAGTGACGTCCTATTTCAATGCTCAGTTGTAGCTAAGAAATGGCAGCAAACTCCCAGCTAATGTGCAGATTTCTCATTTCTGGTTGCAAAAGAGGCAGAGTGGTTGCGTGCGGTTGCTGTTTTGTTTGGGAAGGTGGTGGTTAATGTTGTTTAAAATACCTTTTTCTTTACTATAAAGCTATGGTGAAGCATAAAAAAAATGATAGCTAGGAAATGACAGCTCCACAGAGAAATAAGCTCTTACAACAAAGGTTTTACTGGAATAAGACTTTTTGCTGTAAGGGTTGCTGCTGGGTCTCTGACATCCCTTAAGCAAATGTGAGGCAAAATTGTCGTACGGCGTGAGTGGAGTTGTTACGGAGCCACAGGACCAAACCAGCATCTCATGGCCCAACCGGTGCTTTGGCGTGGGAGATCGTTAGGTAGATATGGGGAGGGAGGGGGGAGAAGTCTAGAGCCTTGTCTACTTCTGTGGCCAGAAATCCATACCTTGTAGAAACCCAAAAGCAACACTATTTTGGGTTGCTTCAGTTGTCATTTAGATGTATCCTCTGGTTTATAGACTGTCTCTCTGCCTCAAAAAACTAACAGTTTGTGCTTGGAGCACTAAGTGGATCTGGTTTGGGTCCCTTACATAATAGGTTATAAACCAGTGTCATGGATATAAGGTGGATTTCTGGGGCATTTTTAAAAATTAGGACCAGATCTGTTTTCAGGAGGATGTTCTGTTGGAACACAGTTAAAAAGTTTTGGGTGGTATTGCTTGATCCCTTCAGTAAATGCAGTTTTAATGGAAGAAAAAGGGAAAGCAGCTGAATGGAAGGCATAAAGTTTACAGCTCCTGCTTTCATGGACTTCCATTTAGGAGCATGCTAATATGGCTCTTAAAATAAGCTGCTAAATGGGTCAATAAAATTTTATAATACTTCATTTAAGAAATTTTTTTTTCCAGGATTCTTCTCCAGGAAAAAATGGAAGGGGAAATGGACATTTCCATAGCATGACTTTTGGTTGTAAGAAAATTAAAGAATCAGCATCTTCAGTTTTAAGGTCTTCTCAGTAATTATAATCAATGCAACTTGAAAGACAAGATTTGAGGTGTATTTGTTTAAAATTCAAGGGAAAATAGATTTTTGGACTTACATATTCCTATGCTACTCTGTTCTGCTAATGTATGAGAACAAAATTAATTGCATAGGCTGGGAAATGGATTGCTTGGATGTAAAGTCCTAGCTGAATGAAGTTAAAATTAGGGCTTTCACTCTTCAGTGCCCTGAGTATTGTGTGTTCAGTTACTCTTAAACCAAGTGGGTGTAAAATGTCACTGCTGTCAATGTGTATTCTGACTGGGTACACAAATTATAAATTAATTTGAGGTAGTTGCAGGCATCAAAGGATGCTTTGTGCTCAGATCCCATTAACATGTATATGTATGTTTATTTGATGCATATTACCTAAAATATTACCATGCCCTCTTGTGTAAAGTACTTGCAGGAAGCAGGCTGAGCTGAAGAGGTAAAGCAACTCCCATACAGATATTTCCAAAATCAGAAGCCAAAAGTGTTGTAAATGATGCCATGTCCTATAAAACCTCGCATTTTCTCTCTTGAAAGCATCTGCTTTGAAAAGACATACTTTCCAGGTTGTTTGCCTGAAAAGCAAAGCTAAAAAGAAATTAGCAGGAGTAAAGCTATACTTTAACATGTCTCTCTAGCTGTGCCTAAAAATGCAGGTGACAATCTCACCCCTCAGACAGCGTCCATAGTAATGTAAATACAAAAGCCACCCCCAAAAGGAGAGGTGAAGCATGAATATGCGAATGCTTCTACTTATCTCTCATGTACAGCCACCATGGCCTTTTATTTCATGCTCAGCTAATACAAATCTGCATTTCAAAGAAACTAATAAAACTTCATGAAATACAGAATTTGCTTTATTTAAAATCAACTCAGTTGCCTTTTTATAGTTTCAGCTAAATCTATTAAAATCACAGAGAATGACCTCCTACAAAGAGAACAATTACTTGAAAAAGTAACTTACCATGACAATACATGGCTGTACACACTGTAGAAAAGTGTCACTTTTTCAGGCAGAAAGCATTTATCATATCAAAATAGCCATTATCAAATAATCTGCTATGGACTTCTGAACACAGAAAGGGAGCTAGAACCCTTCCCACTTGCTTTTATGGCAACAACTGGTTTGCAGGGGACGGTGTGGCTTCCCAGCCCTCAGTATGAGTATTCTTCTTTCCTTTTGCAAAAGACTGCCAAGGCAAACTACAGCCCTTGGCAATCTCGCCAGCAAAAATGACATTCAGAAGAACAAAGTGCTACGTTTGCCCAATGAGGATCCCCTTCTTTGGAAATCTAAATGTTTAACCAGTTCATATCATATCCCAGGAGGCAGACTGATACGGAGAGAAATAAATGAGCAACTCCACTTGACACCGAAGTCCAAGTTTCCCCCTCCCTGATTCTTCACTCTGTTTTTCCCCTGAGCTCTGTGCAGTCATCTGCATGTCTCCTAAGTGGGAGTGAAATACCACTAAATTAAACTTCCCCATTCATTTCCACTACTTGCAATTTCTTTCTATATCTACTTTATGAAAGTAGAATTGACTGCACAAGAGACGCTTCATATTGACATGCCAGTGGTGATTTCTGGGCTGTCTGGAGCTTTCCTATGAGTTTCTATATTTGCCTTCTGGACCTCATCATGTCCCCTCCTCCAGAAAAGGAGGCTGTTGGTGAAGGCGATTGGCCATGCCCAGTCACTTCACATTGCTGCAGAGGTTTTGCAATTTCCTCACCGAAGAAAGAGGCATAAATCTTTCAACGGCCGTGTGGGATGGACTTGGTGCCTGCTCTGAGCACTGCTGTGGAGAGCTGAGAATAAGCTACATGAGCGTTATGTGGTAGGCACTTTATGTACTACTTGATTAACTCTAAAGTACATTTTCCACTCTGTTTTTCTGTCCTTACACGGTGCTCTGTGGATGGTCGGCTCCTTACTGAGGTGGTTCATCGGGAAAATAGAGCTGCTTCCAGGGCAACAGCAAGTGGGGGACATCAGTAACACGGTCAGGGCCGTCTAAAGGGGTTATCCTCCAGGGCTGAGGTCTTGGACCATCCCTATTCCAAAGCAGCCCTCAGGAGATACCACTCTGGCTGCAACAGGATTGCTGTGTGGGGTCACAGCTGGTGTATGTGTCACGCAGAGAACTCATCAGCACGTACGCAGCAAGACCAGATCCACTGTCCGTGTTTGCGTGCGGTGCCACGGGCCTCACGGTGACAACCCTGCCACTGCTTGAAGGGGACCAGCATACACTGATGTGCCATGCTGTCACATCAAATGTGGATATACAAGCATTTTTTACTAAAGAAAAATGAGACAGAATAGGGAACATGCCTTACTACTTCTGAATTCCCACTTCAGTCCATGCATATATGTATAGTAATAAATAGGTACAGTCAGAGAAGCTCTGCCTGTAACATCCCATCCATTTCTGTCAGACCCTTTAGAGCTGTAGGACTAACCGCTGGAGTCCTGAATATGCATGGATGGTTGTTGGAATTTTAGTAAAGGTTGGAGTTTCCTGGGTTTCCAATTGGCCGTGCAAATCTCAAGTTTATATTACCTAACTTCAGTTTGCTACACTGTGGTAGAGGAGGGGTTAAATCTTCCATATGACCAGTGACAGAATCCATGTTATTGAGTCTGCTAAGCTCTCTGCAAAGACTTTAATACCAAAGCCATAGCCTTGTACTGTCATTTTACCAGCAAGAAGCAAGCCTGTTTGCATTTATTAGGTGAAAGACTGAGAGTGAAAACCAGCAGATATCAAACCGGTTGTGATGTGGTCAGGGTCAGGTTAGTCTACAGTCTGTCTACCATTTGCTGCTTTGTTTCCACCTGATTTATGCTAAGCCACCCAAAGGAAGGAAGCCTTCGCACAAGTCTGTCGGAAATACTACATAATATCACAGCACAATTGTCTGTTTGAATATCCCAGCTTATCCGGGAGAGCAAGTTTATCTAAGATATTGCAGACGACTGAGGTGATTGTTATACCAGAAAAGTTTCTGTCCCTTTAGCTATCAGATGACATCACTTCTGATCTCATTTACAAACTTCTGGAGCAACAAGCATTCCAAAAAGCTGTACCTCCGGTATTGCTTTCTCTATTGTGCCCTTATTGCCTTTGCAGAAAAGAGACCCCATTTTCTTCCAGTTTTGTAGCAGACAATGATAATGGCCATTTTTCTTTACTTGACAGCAGCATACGTTGCCATCTGGCACATTGCCCTCCTGGCCAAAATTGTAAAGATCTTATTTTGATGGGTCACTATAGAAATGATGCTTTCAGGCAGACATTGCCATAGCAGTGCTAGTCAATAAACTGAAAGAACACAATCTGCAGCTGAAAGGATTCCCCCATGAATCTGTTCTTGCCCTAGTTTTTAAAAAATAATTACAAAGGTTCTGCCTCCAATAATCTCCAAGCCATTCAAGTAAGGCTAGAGAGACATCTAGAAAAAACTGAAGGCATCTTGCAGCAGGACACACAGTCGCCAGTGACAGTAGAAGGAGGTAGAAACTCAACGGTGGAATAACAAGGACAGTGTCACCATGTTTCTGCCTCAATCATGCCAGAGGTTCCCAAGAGCGCTGCTGCTTCTCCAACAGCTTCCAACCAGCACGAGCTCCGAGTCTGGATGTCAAGGCACGACTCCAGACTCTGTAAGTCCCATCAGCATTTCTGTCCCTCCCCAGCTGAGACCATTAAGAGCAAAAAAGGGCCTCCAAAATAGACATGCAAGCCCAGGTAATGTGCAAACAGTGAGCTAGTCAGTAATAGCCCTCTGCTACTTAGCTGGTAAAAGCTGCGCTCCTGGGAAGTGAAATGCTTCGCACACAAAAGCAGCTGATGAGCAAGTGGATAAAAAATGAGAATAATAACAGTGTTTAAGAAACTAACTACGAACTAGTAGCTGCCTTCTTACTGTTTTGCCCTTTAGCATCAGAATCGCTTTCTTGCTAGAACTGGTGATAGGGAGTTGGCACTTTTCAAAGTGCATTTGAAGGCGAGGTGTCTCCAATTTATCAGCAGATGCATGACCGGACCCGTCCCCTACATCGCTGAGATGGCCACCCTCCGGTGAGCAGAACTGGGAGAGGCTGTTCTCAGGTCTCCGTGGGAATCTCAGGAGCGTAACCTCATGGGAACGAGCTCGGGTTCGAGCTGCCGCGGCACCTCTGCTGCTATACCGACCCGTTCGGGCGCAGGGGAAAAATGTGCAGTGAGGAGTCACCACTCGGTATGAAAAGCAGTTTTCTGGTAACTGCAGCATCGCTGAGGATGCCCATTATCAACCAAAACAGCTGCTTATCCTGTGCTGGATAATGAAGGCGGCATATTTCATGGTTCACACTGGCTTTGGGCAGCTAAAACATGTACATTTATTCAAGTGTATTGCAACACCTTTTAATTTGTGTGTCTCCTCTTTAATCTTCCTATCTTTTACTTTGCCAAGCTACATTTTCCTATCTTGTACTTTGCCGAGCTACATTTTCTTCAATTTTAGTTGAATCACATGCACATATATAATAATAAATAACAGTAACTGCACAGGGCGAAGATAGTACAGCCCAGATTCTGTAAGAAACAGGGATCTGCACCCAGAAAAACACAGCATCTATACACCAGGTTCAGCACTGAGCACATCACAGAGCATGACACTTGGGTGGATTTGCCGGAAAAGGGGGTTGTGATGCTTTCTGTTGTTTGCTTATTTGTTTTGTCTTTGATGTGATATGTGATTCTCTCATCAAAGTGTTTTTCAAATAAATAAAGGAAAAAAAGATAAAATGGAGACTTCTTGCACAAAGTGAAATGAGGAGATGCAGCTTGCTAGGCATGAGATACACATCGGAGTGAAAGGTGAGATAGGGAGTCATCCTTCTTTTCAGCATCTGAGAAAGGGGGGTGGAGGGCGGCAATGTAGATCAGACAATCGTGTTTTATTTCATTAGGCCCTGCCTAAACTACAACATACTTCCAAGGAAAAGAACGGCTATTAAATTTGAGATCTAACAAGGGGATGATGATATTTATTTAATAAGGTGCTTTAACCCAGACACGTAGTGAGGCTAAAGTACTTTTTAAACTGCTTAGAACTTAGTCTGACCCCATCAACAAGGAGCATTTCACACTGCACCGGAGCTGTTTGAGCTACGGCGTGGGAGCAGGCAGAAGCCATGCTATTGAGTTAAGTATGCAAATCTTTAAGCAGGTGAAATTTCAGGTATGTAATTGGATCCTAAGAGGGATTTTCTTGTGAGATACATGATTCTCCCTAACTTGCTAGGGTAATTATTAGTTCATATTTCACTATGGGATATTCTTTTCTACTGTGCATGTATATACTAGCTCTGCAAATATTAAATCATATTCAGATTTAACAGTTCATGACTGTTCTTTCACTAAGATACAATACATACCTCATGCTTTCTGGAGAGAATCCTTATATACTACACTGGTTTTGCTTATAACACCTGTTCTATAAATGACTTTTTTACTATGAGGCATCAGGAATACAGCAGTCAGGATACAGGGTAGTTACTGAGCATATTAACAAAATTTTCATTCTTACCAGCTGCATTAACAGACTGCCTCTACAGAAAAGCTGCAGTCTTTGTCCCTGCCAAAAAGCCAGATGCTCAGATATCCTCTTTGCACCCTGATGCTCACTGGATGACCACTAAAATGCCAACATTATGCCCCTCCCTCCATTAACTTATGAAACATCGTCTTTGTTTTTTTGTTCTGACCTTTACCAAAACAGACTTATCTGTGTATTCTTGAAAGCGGGAACAAAAACATCTAGAAAAAATGATCTGGTGCTGAATTTTTGAAGAGCGTCCATATGTCACAGAGACTTAGTGAGAGATCCAGTCTGAGACGCACCGATGGGGTGTCACTGTCAGCATCGCTTCCCAAGGTCACCGAGCTGGTACTTGACACAACGCGGAGCTCTGCTGTTGTGTTGGAAAGAAAGCATCCGTCTACTGAAAATAAATGTTAAGTATGGCAGGAGATTACAGAAGCAAGAAAACCTCTCAGGACATTTTCGAATGCTTCAAGCAAACTGAAGACAGATGGATCAATATTTAGGAATTATTGTTACCTGTTCTACAGTTTATTAGTAAAGTCAAAGTAACTGCATTAAAATTGTTGAAAAGAATGCTAATAGCTTTTCTTACGAGAATAATCATTAAAGAATACCATAGTATCATTATGAAGTGCACTAGATCTCTTTTCAAACTGTAGCAAGCTGAAAACTTAAGATTCCTGGTACAGAAAACATCACAACACTAGCTTCTTTAGCCACTAGATCAATTTTCCATTTAATGTGGAATAACTTATGTCACTTGATGGTCTTCAGGGACCTTTTCACAATAATCCACTTGACAGGTGAGGCACGTAAGCTTTGCAAGATTTATAATTGATCACTGGTGCTATTGTAGACATGATGGAAATACCATATATAACATAAATACTTTTTAGCAAAATATATTATTGCTTCATAATCAGGTGTAGGTGTTAGTCTCTGATTTGGCATCGCTTTGGCATAATGAGCCTATGGTTCTGCATACACAGAATATAAATATAATGATGTTTTTATAAGGGTTCCAGACGTCTTGCCTGTATATGAAATGTAAATACTGCGTTCAATCTTTAGCCCTTGAAATTGGGTGTGAAGGAGGGATTCTGTTTGGGCCTAAATACAGGCAACCTTTATTTGGGGGCTCTATTCCGATGGAAGCGCAGCTGTTCAAACGCTCTTAACACCCGACAAAGC
The DNA here is from genome assembly GCF_964188355.1 of Buteo buteo. Classification (NCBI taxonomy): domain Eukaryota; kingdom Metazoa; phylum Chordata; class Aves; order Accipitriformes; family Accipitridae; genus Buteo; species Buteo buteo. The sequence goes on along the minus strand of NC_134195.1, from coordinate 4,221,470 downwards.
CAGCATTGTTCTGTGGAAAGGCGTTTGCCGGAGTTGGTGGGGCTCCGGCCAGCTGTAGGTGGGATGACTGCAACAGCGAGAGCCTGTTACTCAGCAGTCCGCTGGACGATGCCTGGTGGCTTCTCGCAGCGGTGACGGACTGCATCTGGCCCGGGGAACGGGCAACGGGGAAACAAAGACCTTGCTCAGACACCGCGCGTGGTGCGGATGTTGCGCTCCTGCAGTCGGCGGAGGAAAGCTTGCGATAATTCTACAGCTAGCAGAAGTGGCTGGTGTGGCCTTTGAGACTTCACCAGCGTCACTTTAGCAGAAATGCTGTTATTCTAACTGTTGATTCAAGGCAACGAACAAAATTCTTGAGCAACTGGAGTGAGGTGCTCGTAAAAGAATACTGATACTCACATTTACACTGACCCTTATGCAGGCACCATTTTCTCAGACACTTCTGACGTGATCTTCACCTGGTTACAAAACAGCAGAATTTGGGGACTATACATTGATTTAGCAAGTAGAACAAGTCAGTGGCATGGAGTACAAGGTCTAGTCCATCTTACTCTGTATTCATACACAAGTTCTATAAAACAAACCACAGGAAGGAAAACCTATTGTAGGAGTCTCAAGCTGGCTGGCAATTCCTGGTCCCTGGGAAGCTGTTCTGTCTGGAGAGTTGCCTACAGGCACAGATACAGAAAACAGGACAGACAGAAAACTTCATCTGTTGCACATCATTGCACCATAAAATTCATAACCACGCAGCATTTTCTGAAAGATTAAAATCTTGCTGAAATACTAAGAAGAACATACAAGAGTCTGTGCAACAATATTATCTGGTGTCATTGCTATAACACTTGGAAATTTCACTGGATAACTATAAATCCTCCTGTTACGAGGCAAAGGGCTAATACTAATCAAGGGGAATGAATAGGTTATTACAAAATACTAACAAGAATTTCTTGTCCATTTACTGGAAATATTCAGCATTTTCTGAGAAATAATATCAGGCTAGATGGCTCACTAATACAGTCTGTGGTCGTAACAGTCATGTACCTGCACAAAAAAAAGCTTTGTTTGAGGATGACATCTGATTGCCAAGGAGGTCTTCCTTTGTATTCATTTTTATAGTTACTGAGTCTGCGCCAGGAGAACACCAAGCTTAGCAGAGTTTTCCTGTAGCTCAGCTAAGGCTATATACCACACAGTCATCACTAGTCTGTAAGAACACTAGTTGGGAGTGAGTAATGCATGCTAACACAGTCCCTCTGTCTTTCTTCCAGGAGTGGTTGGACTTCACCTGGAGTTTTGAATCTGCTAGTACCTTTAAAGTAATGCATTTATTCTTTGAGTTCAGTTGGCTCAGCCCCTCACCTTGAGGTCCTGGGTGCAGCCCCTGTTGGCAGCCTAGCCAAAGCTGCCATCACATTGGCAACATGAGGAAAAAAAAAAGTGCGTATTAGGAGAGGAGCAGAGGAGAGAGAAGAAAATTAATTTGATTCCACTCTTTGAAGTCATTAACACTTAAAAAGAAATATCTTATGCAAGGGATTGCATGAACATGATGCCCTCTTCAGTACTTCATGTGCAAGTGTCCCTAGGGATTGACTTGCTGTAGCCAAGGGCAGAGTACGTACCTCCTCTTCTTGCTGCCGCTATCCCAATATTATATCCAGAGGCTAAGCCGTATGACTCAGCTCCCTCCCCCACATTTTCGTTTCTCTCTTTCCCATCATCCTTTCATTACAGAAAATGAAAAGGGAACACTCTAAGGTCAGTTGTCCCTGCTGACGTTAGCCGCAACACCTATGGGGATGGAAATACAGAATAAAGTCTCTGGTTTTTCAGTTTTCTATATCTCCTATTAGTTTCAGTCAAGATCAGCCATAACACCTTTAAGAATATCAAGGCGCAAAGTTGAACTTACATGCTGATGTTTTCAAATACGGCTTATTTTCCTGCTTTATACGGACTGCCTGTGGTTTTGCAAATTGCGTCGGTTCTTTCGGTTGATAAACCTGTAGATCAGCCAATTGGTCTTAAACTAGTCCTCTGCTAGGAATGCCACATGTTTCACTGGAAACAATGTGATCAACTCTATGAAACTCACAATCTGTATCTTGTTTTTTGGAATTGAAATTAGATTTAGTGGCTTCAGATTTGTGAGTTTGGAACAATATGGTCTAGCTATTAGAAAATAAAATGAAAGATATGGGAAATAAGATTACTCACACAGAGAAATTGATAGGACTGAAATTTCAACAGGGTTATGAATAAAAGTTATTCCCTGAGTTTCTTGAAATTTCATCCTAGCAGTTACTTTCTTCAGCGCTAAAACCTCCTCTGATCACCTGCTTCATACGTTGAATTTATTTCATATTGGGTTAAATCGACCTCTGTATAGCATTTTCATCCTCTTCCCCTGCCTCCTCTTCATCCTGCCCCTGTTGCAATCAGTGGGGCTTTTGCTTTTCTTTCTAGAAGTCTCCATTTTCATTATGTGGGTATACCAAAACTGTCCTGGCATCAGCAATTTGCTTGAGAGAGGCACGTACGTGGAATTTCAGTAGCGGTCCCTGCTGAAAGCAGTGTCACAGACCTGGGGCACGCTTAGCCAAGATGGAGAAACAAGTGCTTTTTGGATGCTCCTGCTACATCCATGAGTTCCTTTGGCCAGTGCCAGCCAGTTGAGTGGTCAAAGGGAATGCCTTCCTCCCTCCCTGCTCCTTCCCTCACCCTCCTCTCTGCAAGAATAAAGCAGGGCAGCGGGATAGGTGGAAAAAAAAAACAACCAACAGGTTTTTTAGCTCGGTGAATTTTAATCCGGAGCTGGCTGGCTGCTCCTGGAAACATGCAATGTGGGAAGCACTCGCTGCTGCTTCATGCAACATCTAAAATGTCTCACCTAAGTGAGACAGATTGGATCCCTTATTATTTTACAGCAGAGAGTGCTTTATTTACAACAGGAATGTATAATTAAAAAAAAAATTATAATCTTGCTAGCACATCTTTATGCAAGCCAACAACAATTATCTTGTTTTAACCTTGAGGTTTTGTTCCTCAGACTTCCTAGATAATGTAAGTCAATTATCAGATGAAGATGTAGGTATTTGTCATTCAGGACTGTGCCACGAGGAACCTGGGGCCACGGAGTAGCTGCATTGCCGTGACCCCAGTTCTGCAATCAGACACCAGTGCGGTTCTGTGTAAGAGCTTACCCAAGTGGAACTGATTGCAGAGTTAAGACCTAAATTTACCCATTAGAGTGCATAGCAGTGGCAAGGTCCTCATGAATAGACTTTAGCTAAATCCCCCCTGTTTCTCTGAATATTCTGATTAAATAAGAACAGTTTGGCTTTTGGTTGATTATACAATTTATTGCAAAAATAATTTTCCTCTCACGAAAAGTCAAGGTTATACTGATGATGTACGTTTATACTAAGAAAGCCTATTTTTTTGTCTTCCGATTAGTTCTTTGAGGCTTTCAAAGGCTTTTATTTTTGCAAACAGAAGCCCTAACGGTCTGGAGAGTGGGTAGTTTGTCACCTTCGGGTAAGCAGGGAAAAGTGCGTTAGGCTCACGGAGAGGCTGATGCTCTCTCGCCAGCCGTTGCGTGCACCGGGTCTCATACCCATCTGTACCATTTGGTGGTATTTTGGTCTAACGGCTATTCGGTCTTAAGAATTTGAATAAAAATATCTCTCTGACAAGGAGAGGGGCATACCCAAGACCTGCAGCATATGTACCTAGGGTGAGGAGTCATTGGTGTAGCTAAAGGGTAGAGCGGGTAGCAGAGGGAAGGGGATGCGACGGCAGAGGGAAGAGGATGCGACGGCAGACGGGACGAAGCAGCCCAGCCTGTAAAGACTCTGGGAAGCGCAGTGTCCGAGCCAAACCTGGGCTCCAGCCCCTCATTCCGGACACAGCGACCGTGACCTCCGGGAACGGCGATGCCGCCTCCTCTCCGGCGGATGGGGATAAAGTTTCAGACCGCCCCGTCACAACCTGTGCATGTTGGATGTAATAAGGGGATTTTGATTTGATGCGTGGACAATATTGTTGATTATCATTGGCTTTCCAGATTAATTCCATGTCCCTTTCCATTCTTCACCTCCAATAATGTTTTCTTTGTTTTATAGACTTGGTGTTTTTACAGACTAAACTTGGTATTTGCTAGGAGGAAGTATTACATGACAAAAGTATTTAGTTTCCCAGGGACCTGGATGAAAAATCAATCTAATACCCTTTGGTATTTATACAAGAAAGAATCCCTAGAAAATTAAATAGGCCTTTTTTTCTTGCCAGTAGCACCTGAAAAAAAAGAGTTACAAAAGGGTTCTTCTTCTCATTCATTTCCCAATGGAAAGATACTTCATTATTGCTTTTGTTACTGTAATTATCATCATGCAATCTGAATAATTACAACAATATACTTCGGCAAACTACAAATGCTGAAAGGAATTAAGTGTAAGAAAATCTAGACGGCATTTTTTCCTTTGCATAATGCAAAAGAAAGTTATAAGAACAACATCTATTTACTTTTCCAAACCAGCTGCTAGTAGTATACTTAAAAAGCGTGAGAAGTTGCTTCACAAATACTTTTCTCAGCCAATATCTAATGGGTAAAAAACCACTTATTCACCCAGGTGTCATAAAATGACCCAATCATAAAATGACCAGACTGCATGAAGTTCATTATCCGATCCGCTGACTTTTTCACGAGAATCAGCTTATTTATAGTATGGTGCAGCTTATCAGCTGCCAAGAGTATGCGTATAGTAGTATTAAACTGTACAGAAAAAAAAACATTTTGTAGCACATTAGTGAGATTCCATTTGTGTGTGTTCCTGACAAATGGCTCCCCTGCAGTTGTCTCAGCATTTACTTGCCAGACAAGACCCATTTACTGCTTCATTTATTGATATGCAATGGAAGTTATAGAATAAGTATCATATCAGTGAATCTAAAGCAGTAATTCATGCGGTTCTTAGAGACATAATGTCTGGAGAGTCTAAAACTAAACTAACTCCAGGAGATGTTTATGAGTACTGTGAATGAAGGAAAAAAAAAACCCACCCAAGAGCGATAACTTGATGATGGGATTTTAATTTAATTTGAAGTAATGCAACCAAACTGCATGAGGGGAAGGAATGGAGGGAACAATCAAGTCTCTTAACCAACACTATTTTATCCTGCCATTAAATTGTTATAATTACCCAGTATTTGACCAGATGGCAAGTCATTTCTAAAGTCAGACCAGGTGTTCAAGATGCAGAGATAATCACAAAGCTGATGACTGTGGTGAAACTAATTAAAAAGTGTGTTGCAGTGGCACAGTGGTGCTGTGGAGACAGAGTGACCAAAAATAACAGGCTAGAAAAGATCTGATGTACTACAACAAAGCGATCTGGAAAATAGTAAGCAAAACCAAGCAGAATTTAATTAATTTAAATTATGAAGTTCAGAGGAGCATTCTAATAAACTATTAGATAGTGCAATCTATTGGGGGCTTTCTGGGGTTTTGCTGCTGGTTTCTAACACAAATGGGAAGACGGAAGTGAAAGGCAGAACTAATAAAGATGAAAACTGTCAACCCGATCAGAAGAAGGGCAAAATACGGGCACAGATGCACATCAAAATGAAATATGGGCACAAAAAATCCTTTTCATGCGGATGAACGCTGATTACATGGCCACAGCTGGAAATTACAGAGAGCTTTATTCATTAAAGACTAACTATCTTCAATTAGGCTTTGCTTTCATGACAAAACAACAGAGTAGCAAAGAAATGAATTGCCATGCTGTGCCTGCGGCTCCCCCGAACACGCTGCCCCGGCACGCTGCTTCTGCTTAATAGACACCTTCACCTTCCTGGGACCAAAAAAGCAATTCGGACAGGAGGGAAAATGCATTTAACTGGGGAGGGGTGAGGGCGAAAGCAAACTTTAAAAACAACCCCAGCAAGTAAACGCCCCGGCATACGATAAGAGAAATCAAAACGTCTTATTGCCAGCTCGGTGCACGTCGGTCCACCCTGCCGGCTCGGTGCTTTGTGATCATCTCTGGCTGTCTGCTCTAAAAATGTAAGTGCGAACGCTCACGCTGTGCCCATGGCCCTGAGGAGATCACTAATTGGCTCCGTGCTATGCCCATACACGAAGCCTGATGCTAAGGGGTCCTGGACACAAGTAAAAGCTGAGACCTATTAAAGACAGCTCTCCATGAGGTTTTTTTCGGTCAAGAAAGGAAGGCATGCCCGGCTGGTTATCTCCTGCAGAAGGGGTGCTCCTCTCTGTGCCCTTGCTGCCTGCACCGGAGCCTGGGGACACCCACGAGGGATGGGGGTTGTAACATCCACAGGCTGAGGAGAGCCTAAAAAATCTTCATTTTTCAGCGAGCATTTTTGCTGTTACGGAACGATGAAAATCAGGGGCACCCCTTCACCCTGTGCTGCCACATTGTGCCGACGATGCATTTTGGCAGAGTTGCACGGGGAGGTTTTGCTAGCAATAGCAATTAGGATTCAGAGTCACTCTGCTGCTTGGCTTTTTTCTCTGTGAGTTTTCAGCTGTGCAAGCTGGCCACGCTTTGCGCAAGGATGCTAGTAGCGTTTGTGGTCTCATCCAGCCCCCCAACATTTGGGAGAGTTCCTCCTTGTTAGAGGTGTCTTTGCCTGCAGAAAAAGCTGGAGATTTCTTGGTGCAGAGATGCTACGATCTGAAATAGGAACAGGTAGCGGACGGAGTTGATAAATCAGTTGATAGTCCAATTAATTCTGCCAGTAAGAGTTTTGCATTCACATTAGTACTAGCAATAACATCTTGTTGGCCCCTCTCCTGACTGGGGCGACAGACCGCAGGAACACTGCTCCTGCAAGCTAGTGTTTCTTCATATCTTCTCCAGAAAGCAAAAGGGGTCAATATGTCAATGGCTGTGAACAACTGGTATCTGTTGTACCTTACTTAGTCATTGATGTCCAGAGTAGAATGAGCTGAAAAACAGTCTGTTAAAACATTCTCTCCCTATTGTTTTTATCAGTTCTCTAGCTGGCTCAAAACCAGAAGATTAATTTTTAATCTATTCCTCTTCTTTTTCTTTTTTTTCTGTCCTTCTTTTTGGGTTTTTTTTTTTGGACCCCAGATTTTGGGACTTTTCAGCCAACTCTGGTTGTGACATTGATGTTGGGAACACATTTCCCTCACTGGAATGAGAAAAATAAAGAGCCATAATTGGAAACAGGAGCGTAGACCCCAGATAACGGTGCAAGTCTATGGAAAACAGTTTACCGAGTTGAAAATACAGCCGCATTCATTCCAGCAGTGCTTCCTCACCACAGAACACACACTGCAGGGTATGTAGCTTTCCAAGTATTTCTAGCCTCTTAGGCAACCGGTATTCTGGCAAAAAATGACCCAAGGCATTTCATATTTGGTGCTTTGCAGTTTCTAATGGATGTTTTTCTAGGGATGATTATGAGCAAGTAGCCCAAGGACTGCAGCTTCTCTGGAAGCTGGTGCAGGCACAATGTCTTTTGCTACTTTTATGATTATTTTCAACAAGTTCATAACCTCCTGCACTAGCTGTTGTTTCTACGCTGTCTTCCTGCTGCCATACTTGCCCGCCGTTTAAACAAGCAGGGGGCTTGCTACTTTTTCCAAACAGGCAAATAAAGATACTTTTAAGGAATTTGGAAATAAAAGCTCATATATGGATTCAATAAGAACACCACAGGCTTGAACTAAGCACACTGCTAAGCCGGGGAAGAAGAAAATTTCCTGTTAACCTACAGATTTTTTAATTAAAAAGGGCCACATAGTTGGCCCTCTGGCCAAGTCTACAGTGACCTGCAGAGGTCTTTAAGGGCCACGCAATCAATTTTTAGTGTTCGATAGGCCTCACATTTGCATGCAGAAGTGAGCGAAAGGCCCTTTTCCCCTCTGGCCCCGCCATACGACGGTCTCTGCTGGTTAGTGGCAGGTAACATTTCGCAGAAAGGACTAAGACTAGGTTAAAGTCTGCTGTCTTCCTTGCACAAGAGAAAGCAGGTAGGAATGTAGGTTTCCCTAAATCAGGTGTGTGCCTTGGCTGTTAAGCATAAAGAGGGAAGAAGCTAAAGAAAGGGAATAAGGGGAGAGAAAAAGAAGGACAAGAAAATGTTTCTTCTTTCCTTTTTCATAACTGACCATTTCCTTATATTAGGAATGTTTAAAAATAATCTCTGGCTATAACTTGATGCATGATATACCTGTAGGAGCTGATCTCGTTGCCTTTCACAGCCAGATTCAACCCCAGAAGGGCTTTGGCTTTCCAAACCCCATCCCTGTGTAATGACCCTGGGAGCATCCCCCCTCCTAGGGGTTTGGCTGCAGGGGCTCACGGCCAGCTCAGAGCTGGTGTAACCAAGGGCAACCCCCATCCCACTCAGGCAATGTCTTTATATCCCTCCTGGGTTTTCTCTCCCTGCTTCCACCTCTTGTACGCTTTGTTTTTTACTGTCAGGATCTCCTTGCTCACCTAGCCGGCCTCCTGGCACCTTTACTTGACTTCCTTCACGTCAGGATGGACCAGACTTGAGGTTGAGGAGGAGATCCTTGAAAATCAACCAGCTCTCCTGGATCTCTCTGCTCTCCAGGGCCATATCCCATGGGACTTTTCCAACAAAGTTCTTGAACACGCCAAAATCTATCCCAAATAGGGGATACAGAGGTCCTAAGAGATCTCCACAGCCTTCCAGGTTATTGCAGAGCAGACATGAGGTCACCAGACATTCATGCAATTTAAAGTAGCCTTGATAGTCATCCGACCCTACGCTCACAGACATGGTTTAATTCATCACACTCTGTGATGAATTTCCATAATTCATCTCAGTATCTGCTTTGGATTTGCTTTTTCAAAATAAACAGTTAAACAAAATTCATATTTTGAACAATACAGTTTGAGGTAACCTTTTTTCCCCAAGAGGAAACCTAGAGGCTCCGTGCTGGTCCCATGCTGGTTTCACAAAAATGCAGCCCCGCTAGCTTCGTGAAAGGCATCAGTCCTGCAAACCTGCTCAGCTGTGACAATTCTGTGCCATTTAAAATTTAATGCATGCTCAAGGACCTCAAAAATCAGGCCCCGCATCGGATTCTCAGTCCAAGTAGATGTAACCTACTGTCATATTTACATATGTTAATTCTGTCACAGAAGGGAGAAGAGCATCTCAGTAATAACTGCACTCATGCTAATAAAACCAAGGCGTCTAGAGAGGATAATTACTCTATGACCTTGCTGCTTCACGGTGAATGACCTTGTAAGATTGGAGAGTAGAGGTGGTTGAAAATGTTCTGGTAGAATGTTTTTCCATTAGAGAATAATCCCAGAACCAGGCCATTCCATAAGAACATATATATTGTCCTGAAGATTTTGACACAAAACGTTGTTTGTTTGAATAATTCTGCAGCTCGCAGCTTAATGTGATGGCAAAGCTCTATTTGAACTAGTGCATCAGGATTTGAAATGCGTAAGGTACAATATAAAGTTCAAAGCAAGAAGCTAAGAATGGAGACTTTCAATAAAGTCACTTCAATGTTTCTCACACTTTTTAATTTGCTCTGTGAAAATTTTTTACTTTCCTCTCCCAACATGAAGAAGAAATGAAAGGTAGAATGTTTTTCATTTTCTAACTAGAGGTACTTAAAGGAGTGTATTACCAAGGCAAAAGACAGACCAACTTCTCCTAGATAGGCAAATAGGTGTCAGTTTAATTATTTTGGACCTCGTTTCAATTTATATAATTAAGGCACTGAGATGATAGCAGTGTTCTCATAGTTTGGGAAGAAATACCTGCATTCTGCAGAGAAAACAGATGTTTTATCAAACTCTGAAGATAATCAGCATATTTACATACACACTTTCATGTTTAACTGCCAATTTCTGTTTCCCAATTAAAGTGGTTTATTTGACTGTTATCTTTAGCTAATTAGTACTTATTTTAGCGAGTGAATACAGAGTAGGTTTCATGGGAAAGTAAACTCATTGGCTCCAAGTAGGTGGAATAGCTTGATGGCTGAAAGAGAATTGCCCCAGATAATGAATTCCTACGTGTTTTGTAATGTAACCTAATGCCTCATGCAGCTACTAAACTCCCAGATGGCCCAGCAGAGGCATATACTCATCAGGTGACATATTAGCCAATTTAAAAGATAATTAGTAAGCACCACTCTTTCTGTATTCTTTAAGCATTAGGAAGATTCACATTCTGCTCTTTCATGTACTGGCCTCCAATTCAAAACATATGGAGCAATTTCTTTTTTTTTTTTCTAGAGGTGCTGCTCTCCTGCTGCTCCCACTGACTTCAGCACATACTTATTTGCTAAAGATGCTGCTGTGCATTTTTGCTAGCGCGGCTTTGTTTTTCCAAGCATCTTCACTTCTTAAGGGAGTCACGCTGTCAGGGTATCTGCCGTTGCAGATGCCTGTTCCAGATTTCAGAGTAGGGGCAATTTATTATTATCTTTCTTATATCAACAGTCCTGATGCTTTACTTTGCCAAGACAGGTATGGTTCAATTACTGGAGGATGTCAGTGCTGTGTGTGTGTTGGCATTAGGACAAGCCAAAAGTTTGATAAAGTTATTCACCAAAACCAGGAGGCAGATGAGGGATGTCCAGGAAATGGGTCCAGAGTCTGGTTTAATTCTGAACCATACTACGGACCTGGATCCTCTGGGTTCCCATCTTTTTAGACAAGCAGATTAGCCCCAACAAACCGAGTGTGCAACTAGGTATATAGCTGAGGGAGTCCAGCTCTTCCTTAGGATTTAGGCTGGGCAGGCTCCGAACCAAAGGGCACAGCTGCTCTGTTCTGGTGTTAAGGAGATTACTAAATCCCTGTCCCCAAAACATCCCAGCCTGATTTCCTTCCCCAAGCAACAAGCAATGAAAGGTGTGAAGTATTGGGCCAAGTCTATGGGAGGAACGTGTTGGGACCTGACCCTTCACCATCTGGATTTCGGACAATTTACCCTGGGTCTGCTTTGCATACCTCGGGTGCTCAGCCCTACAGTTAATTTCTCCACAGACTACCCACATCCATTCTAGCAACTGTTTATAACTTGGAGGGGTTTTAGCTATAGTCAACATACATAGAATTGTTGCATATACCGGATTCAGTTGTCTGTCAAAAAATCTGTTTAGAACTTTTGATCACAGCTGTTCCTTCCTCCATTTTTTTTATCCAATCACTTTTCAGTCATAAACTTCACTTTTTTCCTGTTTGCTCATACCTCAGTCTCAATTTTCTACCATTAAAATCTTGACAGGACAATTATATAGGTATTATAAATAGGAAATTCCATTTGAATACATTGTCATCCACCTACCAGTTAGTCTCATATAAGTGCTTAAGCAGCAGCGTTTAGTAGCAAAATCCTAGAGCCTACCTCTGGATCTGTAATTATTTTATGCTAATCCTTTATATGTCATTCGGGCAGTCCACAAACAGCTCCACCCGTTTGCTCTGTAGGTTGTGGTTCCTGCTGAGTTCAGTGACATGCAGGGGGAGCAGGCGGCCATCCCACTCCTCTCCCCAAATTCAGGCCCTGGAGCTTTTGCAAGACGTTTGCATTTCTGGATGGTTTGGCCTCCACCCCAGGTAAATAACCCACGGAGGGTGTTATTTTCCCAGGCTGCGGCAGGGATGGCACCCAGCTGATCCGCTGGGGGGGGGTTCTATGCTTTGTCATTACTTCTTTTCTTTGTTATATACTTATATATTTTGATATACAGCAATTTCTTCTAAGCTTTCACAGCTGCTCTTCTCCAACAGCCAATAACTGTCCGTCACGGAGTTGTTTATAGCTGTGCAGTCTCCGTTTACAGCCCATGCCCCAACTTTCAAGTCCTTCTCTGTTCTCCCACACTTAAACCCCACGTCAGACCCAGGGACGCCCAGTGCCAAACTCCAGTTCAGACACCAAACTCCCACAACAAGCTGGTGACAAGCCTAGCAGGACACGAGAGGGGCCCGGCAGCGTAAGGCAGCATTAGCAAAAAGCCTGTGACGGCTCTTACTGGGCTTGCTACCTCTCATAAATGCTTATGAGGAGTAAGAAGTCTTTTGTGTCAGAGTGATGTACCAATTACATACCTTCCCAGTCATCGTAAGGACGGGATTCACGGTCTCTGCCCTTTCCAAACTCGGTATTCAGCAACTGATCATTGCACACGCTGCTGATGTGCAGCGGCTCTTTTTTCCCACTGGGAAAAAGAGGAAAAATGGTAGAAAGTTCCCTTCCCCACCTTCAGATGTACCAAACCAGTTCAGCCCCAGTAAATTTCAGTGTGCTGGCAGGGAGCTACCACTGAAATTTCTGTCTCTGTGCCTCCTCTTGGAATAGGTCCCAACCGTAATCACCTAGGTGTCTGTTGCGGATTGCAGAAATGTGGGGAAATATCTGGATTTCATAAGCTGCTGCTTCTGCACTCCTTCAAATTAAGGACAATCATATAGATCTCTGTGAAATGTTGGGGGGAGAGAACTCTAAGACTTAGAAGTGAAATTTGTCACAGCTGTGAATGTATACACAGCCAAGTGTTAAAACCTTGAAAAGGAGATTAAATGTGTAAATGAGAGGCATTTCAAAAAGAGAGCAACAGAAGTCTGCACAGTAAAAATTAGGAATACTATGTAAAAGGTGTTATTCTGAAAGAGGGAACCTACAGGTTCCTGTGAGTGGCGCAAGGTTTAAACCATAATTAATCTCGTTGATGGGCTAGCAATTTTGCCTATTGAAGGCACATTGTTTATAAAAGCTGGTTTATACTAAGAGTATTATGTCTATGAAACTCTAATGATAACAGAGTCAATGGCTCAAATATTAGAAGACAAAGTTTTAACTGTGTGCTGGAGAGCACTTAGTAATGATTGGACTTACAATTTACAATGCAATTATGAAACAGGTTTGTTCTCGGATATCTGTGACATTCAAAGAGAAGACTCTTATAGAAGTTTTGCTGTCCTTAATACCTTCAGGGTTCTGCCAGAGGTTTTGCATTTTACTGTGCTTATTGAAGTAGGCAGCTTTTGGCCCTGAATCTTGGTGACAGGTTCATTAATAGAAACAACACTGTTATGCTGACTTCCACCAGCTGAGAATCTATCTCTTCAGGATGTATTACAGCCTCACATCATGATAGGAAAAAAATATACATCAAAGTCAAATCAAGGTGGTGGAACGGCAATGGGTCTGAGCCGGGCATCATTGCTCAGGAATAGCTCTGACAGGTGCCCAGCGGGTGCTCTCCGTCGGCAGGAGACACAGTATTGACTTCGAAGAGCAAAACCAGCGCTCCCTGAAATCAATAGAGACACCCACACTGACTTCAGCGGGAGCTGCCTCAGACACCGGTGCCCAGCTCTAAAGTTCAAAGACGTTTCATCAATTTTCAGCTAGAGGAAGGGTGCTCAGCAGGACACAGCTCGGGCCTTAGGAGTAAATGTATTTACATCTGGTTGGTGAATAATTCTATATAATGCATATTTTGCACTGCAATATTTATGAATATATGTGGTAGAAGCCTACAAATTGTGTAGCAATGCAGTATCCAGAAGAGTGAGGTAATTTTCAGTGCATCTCAAATAAAGTAAGTCGAGAGAAGTTTAGGTAATATTCTGAAAAATTGGTACAGACTACTCTTTTAACATGGCAAAAATTATCTATAAGATTTAGGGAATAATTATATTCATTAAATTAATGGATGAAAGCTTATATATTGCAGGAGTCTCCTCCTACTCAGCATTCCTATAAATTATAAATAACATTCAATTTCATGTGACTCCATAGAGAAGACAGTGTCCTTAATCTTCAGATAGATTTCAAGCTTATGCCTTCATTAATCTGAAGAGAAGGACTTCCCTTCACCATGCTTTTTGGCAGGAAAAAGAAAAGAAAATCTACACATTTTAGGTGGAGAGTAAAAGTGAGAATTCTTTCCCAGAACCTCTACAATGAAGAAACAGAGGTTTGCACATTCCTATATAACAAAACTATTTAGAAAGAGAAAGAAATGTACATTTTTCACCCTGGTTCTGATTTACAACTCAGAGGTCATAGCTGTTTTCAATTCAGGACAACCCAAGAGCTTTATTAGTTTTGGTTTTGAGCAAACTTATAGGAAAAGCACTGTAAGTTCAGATCTGAGATCAAGGCAAGATTGGGCTTGATTCTGTGGTGCAGTGACAAAACATACCATTTCTTCGTGTTCTTCTGATGTCTTTTCATGGCTGCAACTAATGATGGATGTCATGTAAGATTAGTTGACTTTCAATACAAGACTGTGCTGAACTGAGACTGGGTTTGAAAGGAGGATCCTTAGGCAAAATTGTCTGTATCTGTGCAAGCCAACAAGGCCCTTCATGTTCCAGAGCTGACCTGTAATTATAACTGTAGGTTCAGATTCAAGTCAGATGATTCAGTATGAAGCACTTAAAAATGCAAAGAGATTATACGTTGAGGCTCCATTACTCAATCCCTCTCCCCCCTTCCCCTACCCAGGAGTGCTTTACAACTTTTTTATTATTATTTTCCATTATAAGTGGTGCTTTCTGGTCTCCTTTCCCTTTTTCCTCTCATAACCCCTGAATGTATTGCTTTGTTCAGACATTAAAAAGCTGCAAGTATTATAATAAAATTGCTTAAAATCATTGGAAAGAAGCACTGGAGCACAGGACTTTGCATTCCAGATCGTAAAACCAACACAAATAATTTAGTTCAAATTGGGAGGACTGTAACTCACTGTTCACCAGAGGGGCCTGCTGCTGATCCATATTTTATGGAACGTACATTTTTAATGAATAAGGAGCGGCTTTCCATTTCGAAATGGAATGAAATACTGATTGTTCTGTAATTTAAAAAAAAAAGGGGGGGGGGAGAAAAAGAAATCTCTCGCTGCTGCTGGCTGCAATGACAGACTTGATTGCTCGTTTCCCTTGTGGGTCAATTCTATTACCTCATTTCTCCCGTTCCCCAAAGAGCACTATGCACCCCCTCATTTTTTCCTCCTCTTCCTCTTCCTCCCCCGTCTCCCGACCCTTTTCCCACAGGTACCACCCCAGGACTATCGCTCCTTCCCCCCGAGCGCGATGCCCACAGCGGTCCCCGGTGGGGTGTTGCCTCCACGTCCAAGGACGGTGGAACAGATTTTCCATATCAACACTTGTCTCGGCCATCTGTGCGGGACACCTCCACACTTTCACTCCCCGAACAGGGCCGTTATTCAGAACCCAGGACCCCCCCTCCATAAATCCACGTGCCCTTCTTTGCCCGGAGCCCTTTGGGCAGGGCGGTCTAAAGAGACGATTGTTACCCTGTGGCTGGAACAAGTGGGGTTTGTGCTGCGAGTTTCATCTGTCATTGTGGGTTTATTTTGATTTAAGGTAGCTACTCTACTGTTCTCAGATTGCCTTTCGCCCTTATAAAGGGTGGTGTAGATTGATGGCATTGGCAAAACAACACAAGGAAAGGCGAACTGCAGATGCCAGCTCCCTGTCTGGCTTGAAGAGAAACTTTCTCCTTTCACAAGCACCGTACAAATGCCCAGTCATCCATTCCCTAACAGGAATAAGGGAGAAATTATCCCGGCCTCCGGCTCGTTGCCAGCGTCCCACAGGGATTCACAGACTCTACGGAGCGGCGCTGCATTTCGTATATTTTGACTCCCAGGCATTTCTGCAAGAGCCACCGCTGGATCTCTTGAATCGGCCACCAGCCCTTGCAAAAGGGAAGGGGGAGGATTTGGAAGGCCGGTTAACAAGAAACCTTCCCGCAGAAGAAAACCTTTCCAGGGGCTAAAACCAACTGAAATCAAACTTTGCTTCACCAAGCAGCAACGCCGCTCCTCTGCCTCCCTCTAGTGAACTGGCAGCGCCCGGGACAGGCAGGAAAAAACTTTTGTGTGTGGATTTTGCTCTGTAGCTCTTCTCGTCCTCTTTTCTTTCACTTCGCAGAAGTAGGGGTGATTAAGCCTTTGCTGGTGATTGCAAAACTCCAGGTGTTTGAAAAAGAAAAATCGCTCCATATTTAGTTCTCCTAATAAAACATAAGCAAGATGAATGATTTAATAAATTCTGACGACAGCATCCAGGCAGCTGTTGTCAGTCCTATATTAAATCTGACTAGTAAATGGGATATGGTTATTCCACTTTAAAGAGTATCTTGGAGGATGTTTGGATCAGGTCTCTCCGTCAGCTGCGTCTCAATTAATTTTGTATTATAGAAAGTAGCAGTACAGAGACCGGCAGCCAATGCAATTATTTGCATCCTCCTAACACAATCTTCTGGTGCAACAGCACGTCAAAAATAGTAATTCACATTAGGTGAGTCATATGCCTTTCCTTTAAAATGCAGACAGTCTGTGTATACGGCCATGCAGCACCCTAAGACTACTGCAGTCCTACTGGTTTAAAGCCAACGTTACTTTAAAATTAATTTAAAGCTTCGTATCTGACCAGCAAGTACAGCATGTGAGACATTTTCCATCCTCCACCAATAAAACACTCATTCTAATCTCCAGGTCTATGTTCTTTTTTTTACAGCAAAGCCAAAGGCAGAATCTGACTTCTTGCATTTGATGAATGTTCTTGCTGGAGCAGGAAAGTTAAGAAGCCAACTTGCAAACTCCCCAGCTGCGGCGAGGTCCAGCTCTCTGTTTTGGACTGGTCCTTCCTTCATGCACTGAGTTACCGGTTGGTCACTCTAACGAGCATGCCCGTCAGTCACGTTTCAACAGTCCCACACAGAGGGCATTTGGTTTTATCTTTACATCCTACAGAAGCGCAGTATTTTTCTAAGACAATAAATTTGAAATCAAGAGGGAACACTTAACCAGTTCCACAAGGTGGTATCGCTCTCCCTGATCAAATGTGTGATTAATCTATAGCAGGTGAGAAAGTGAGTCCCAAGAGGGTGATGAGGGAAGACTGATGCTACCTTTACATCATGGTTAATCTGTAACAAGAATCCATTTAAGCCTGGAGATTTGATGAGCCTTTTCAATTTGTACATTTATTCAGCTACAGATTGATTTTAAAATATGTTAGCTGGCCCTTTTGAGGACAAGTGGTTCTTCTAATCAGTTCCACCACAAAACTAGATACTGTTTACATACTATAACTGCAGGCATCCTCGACTTCTGCAGATTTGCATTCTACAGATCTCTCTTCCTTTTTTCTTCTGGCACTGTTATGGCATTATAGAAGCAGAAGACTCGTCTGCCAGCATTAGTGATCCTTTTCTTTTTCTTTTTCTTTTTTTTTTTTACTGTTGCTCTCTGCTCTGTGTATTCCTGACATGCACAAGATTTGTTAGAAACATGCTCACTAATTGGTGTTACTGGTTTTCTCTGCTGCAGGGTGTACTGTGAGAATGTACATTTTAGAGAGAAAAAGGAAATCAATGACTTTCTAGCAGTCTATACACTGTTTTCAAATATCTTCTACCTTACTTCCCATTCAACATCCCAGAGGAGGAAAGAAACTTGGGTGGAAAATCAGTGGAAATAATGTTACTAACTGCAATACTATATGTTAGATATATTATGTGCACATAATATGTATATAGATAGAGTTTTATATATGTATATACTTAGCTCCTCTTTCTTCCAGAAGAATCCCAGCATGGTGGCAAATTCCTGCACTGGTTTTGCCAGTGTTGTAGTGGGGCTTGGAGTAGCTCAAATCCCCAGTATGAGGCAGTACCTGCCCCAGGATGTCTGAAGACAAAGGACACAACTTGAGATAAAAATCACAAAGAGGCAAAATGGTGCTCCTCAGATTTCCAAACCATGTCACCAGACAAGGTCATGCGTCAAATCAGGTGGGATCTGCAAGAAGTTCAACCAGCTGTACCGGTATTTCAGGTAATGATTGAAAGGAGACAGAAAAGCAGTGATTTATTATCCATGTTTCAAATTCCAGCTTCTAAAAGTGACAAGTTCCTGTTTTCTGTGACATGTGAATAATAAACAGTGTCTCATTTTTCCATGCTAAGGCATCAGGTTAGCTCTGGCTCACAAGAAAAAAAAAAAATCCTCCTATTAGGTAATGAACATCATGACCTGCAACTCTCAGCACCTATTAGTCACAAGGGAGAGGACTCCTTAAAAGCTGTATTAGTTAATTCAGCAGCCAGCAGTAGAATAGACAGGACAGTGGTTTTTGCATGTAAATAGATCCGAGCTGATTGCTTTTAGGTCTGTAGCTAATTAGGAAGTCTGGAAACCTCTGATACTAAGCTACTAACCTCAAGAGAAAATCATTGCAAGAGAAGACATTACAGAAATCTATACCCAGCTGTGACTGTTGTTGGGTATGGCTAGCAAAGCTGTTAGCCTGTGCTGCTAGTCTCTCTCTGCCTCGCACAGGTAAAACCACAGAACGGCAGATGAAAACCTTTCCCCAGCCCTTTTTCAGGAGCAATCGACTTAATTGTTTGTCCGGCAGGTGGAACCCTCCTACTTCTTTTGCTCCTACAAAGTCACTCGAAAGCAAAAGGCAGTGCCCTGCTCTCCCTCCCCATCTCTGCTCCCACTATCACTACCCCCAGGAGATGCACAGGACCTTTCCAAAAAAAAAAAAAAAAAAGGAGATAAAGTTGTTTCCTGTGGGCTGCGTTTCATTGCCTGGCTGCAAATGAAACTCTGAAATACTATAAAAATAGAACAAGCCATTAAGCTCTTTTGGCAAATGTGTGTTTATTTTCCCTCCTGTCTGTGGATAAGGAGGTTGCTTACGAAGCTGTATGTTATTAGCCAGAAAGGATTCACACTAACCACATCCACGTTTCCCCAGCTCACCTACGTGCCTCTTAGACATCTTCTTTTCCAACAAGCGAGACAGAACCTCCTCAGGTCCCACGACCGGGGATGCTTTGGCTGGTCAAATGGGAAGATGCTGCAGGGACCATAACGGTACGCGGCGGCTGGGAAGAGGGAGAGGGATGCTGAGGGGGTTTTTTTGGAAACGTGGGGTTGCATGTCAGAAGCGGGGGTGACAGCTCTGCACTCCAAATATCTGAAGTTAAGGCCTGGCTGAGGAGGAAGACGAAGAAGGACCTGCAGCGGGACAGTCGCCCTTGTCACCCACTCGCCTCTCCTTTCACCAGTGGAGGCTGAACTTGGTTCCTTCCTGCCATTCCTGTCAGGTTCCCCCAAAATTCATCATGATTCAAGGACTATCTAGTCAAAGAGCTCTAGGACACTGATTGGAGCTTTAGCACTTAAAGCCTGAACATTCAACACCTTTCGCACAGAGTTTCTGATTTAAGCACAACTTTTGACAAGTGGTTTTTCAATATTGTTTCTTTATTATTACTTTGCTTTCTCACTGTCTTTTTCCATGTTCCACGCAGGGATTGACTCACTCTTCTCCCTTCAAACACATCACATTTTCAGAATATTCCTTCTGTTTGTCACTATAGAATTATTTGATTGGGTAACGTAAAATAATAATCAATTCTTTCCCTTGACATTTTCACCTGTCAATTAATTGCGAATTGGTACTTCTGCTGAGCCCTTTCTTCAGTCAAGGTGAATTTTTTTTTTCTTTTTTTTAACTTTGTATGTAAAACAGACCCTCTTACCTCTGGAGTCACTCTAACCATGTGTAACCACCAAGGCCCAGAGCCAACAGAGTCATATGGGAAGAGAGCTGCCGCTTCCCAGCACCTGATGTATGTCCTCGCATCCCCCCTTTCCCCTCCATCCAGCTGCACGTTCTACCAGCCTTTTCTTTTTAAGCTATATTACATTGCAAATGCTTACCTCTACATCCTCTTTGCTTTTAGCATTACTGCTCCAGAGGTTTTTCCTTCCCATTGCATACACGTGTGTCAGCTTAATTTTTCTCCAGATGGATTAGCTTCATGTTTCCAAGTTCATCATCGCTCCTTCCCCAAGAGTACTTGCAACTGCTCCCCAGTCTCCTTTCTGGGAAGCTCTATCACTCCTAAGGGCTTCAGTGTTTAATGCTCCTACTCCTCTTTTTCTGTTTAACTTTCTTCTCTGAGACAGATCTGTCATTTCCTGGCTTGCCTCAAAAGAATAGATAATGTAAAGAATGAGAGACTCAAGTCTGAAGCTCTTTTGGAATTTTTGCTTCATTATTCATTGCTCTTCAGGAGCTAACACTTTTTTTTTTAGATATTGAATTCACATTGCCTCCACAGCTACACTTAAACACATACCGTATAGAAGTATGCTTTATATAGTCTTATATCAGAATTCTTGTTTTCTTTTTAAATGTTTAGGTTACTATGATTTTTTTTTCTGCTTTGTCACTGCAAATGATTTTGTGTTTTATTACAGTGGGCTGTTGTTTATACCTTGCTATAAGGTATTTATATTTTCCATAAAATAAACAGGAAAGGCAGCACACCTAACTTCATACTGCTCTGACTATCTTCCCTTTTTCATTTCCCAAACTTTTTTTTTTAAACTTCAAAATCTGAAATAATAGTGGTACATCTTCATCATTTGGTACGGAGACTTTTCACTTCCAGTCTCTGATGTTTTCTGACTGACCAATGGCTGGACCTAAATTCCCACTGTATTCCAAGAGGGAGTCTTAAGAAACTCATGTTACCAACATTACTGAAGTGAAAAGGGTTTTTTTGAGGAAAAATGTATATTCATATTTGTATATTCAATGAAATGATATATATTCCATGAAAAAAAAGAGTATATTCAAGACGTACAGGAGTTGTATCAACACTCATCTGAAATTATTAAATTCTGGAGACCTAGAAAACCTGCACTATCCTCTACATCGAATGACGACACATCTCTGAGCATGACTACAGCCAGGTCTCCTGCCCACTTGGCTTCCAGCTGTTTGTGGATGCAGCCAGCTCTGACCCTCTATTTTTTTTTTTTCTTTTGGCATTTCTATGAGTTTTGAACTTGTAAAAGGTCTCTAACTGGCAGCATCAGAAATGGGACATCTGTATTTATTCTCATAACAAGCCTAGCACGAATAGCAGCACCAGTGCTGCTCTGATGCTGGCTCTACCACAGAAAAGAACAGGTCCAGTTCCCCCCTTCTATGCCAATGGATAAATCACCTCAAGTGCAGAGGGAGATGCGCCACGTAAACAACCAAAAAGCGGAGCCCACTACCACGAAAGCTAAATATATCCTTAGAATATGTCATTAAAGTAACGGTGACTCTGCTGAAGCTGAGGTCGCTTGCCAGGGAAAGGAAGAGCCGCACGTGACAGATGGCAGGCACGTCATTTTGGTTATGAGCACAAGAATAAGATACTACAGCGTAAAGATATTGATTTGTAACGTCAGCTCCATTGTGGTAACTGCTTGTGTTTACCACAAGATAATTGAGAGGCAGCTTATTCCTAAGGAAACTGAAATCAAGCTGCCCCGTGTTTACCAATGAGGCAGGATATGCCAATAAGCAATAGCAGTGGAATAGCTAATAGTAAATCCACTCCCTCCTGTACGTGGTGTCCATGCCTGTAAGGATTTCCTGAGGTGTGTACGAAGTCCTTGATGATTAGGATATATGAGAGTCTAACCAGAACTGGAAGCAAATGCCCATCTTCAGCAGCCAGTTCTGGATATTGTTTTGTTCCGAGGTCCCTGAAGATTGACACCGAGAGCAACAGCTCATTCGCAGCAGACACCCAATGTTTGCAATATGTTAATACCTTCTGCCTACATTAGGTCTGAATTGTGAATTGGAAGCAAAACAATTTTCCCAGATTATCCCTTGCTCTTTACTAGCTTATTTTGCTGTAAATAGTTGTTTTCTGTGATTTGGTTTGGAGGCAGGGGACAAAGAAAATAGTGTTGTTCTGTCCTTTTTTCCTTTCCACCTGTGGATATAGAATATATTTGGTGAGATCCAAACCCATTATTCACGCAGGCAGTGAAAAGCTGGGTTTGTGGTGAGTAAAGCTATATATATCATCACAATCTTGATTTTTCCAATAGTCTCCTCTGGTTTTCCCGCAAGAAAGATCCAATACGGCACATCTGTATGACCTTGTTACCCCAGTACCAGCTGGGATAAAGGGCTTAAAAACCCGGTCCTATTTTTCACAGTGCTGCTTCTAAATAATAGGTCTGAGGAAGGAATGAAAACTCTTCCCCTCTTCTCTTTGCTCTCCTTGAATGAGCCACGGAGTAGAAGCCATGTGAGAGTATCTCTGGTAAGAGAATTAAAGAGTGAATTTCCCATCCATGGCCCCTTGCGCCCACTCAGGGAAGGAAGCCCTGTTTCCACCAAATGCTGAGGAGAGGTGACAAGTGTTTTGTTTGCCCACCAGCCCCACGGGAGGTCATCGCTCTGTGACACTGCAGGAGCAGCTCCCCTTCCCTGAGCTGCGGGTGCTGCTTGGTGAGTAATTGCCTTCACTAATTCCGGGCTTTTCACACTCCGGCAGATATCATACACTCAGCTGCAATCTTTACTCGTCTCAAGTGGCTCTTCTCACACAAAAGGTCTGGAATCGCAGTACCTTTAAGCTGCTTCTTTCTTTTTCTGCTCCTGGAGGAGTTTGAGATGCAGCCGGGTGCCTCGTGTTGACCCCATGCTCAACGCTGTAGATGTATAGCAGCCCTCCGCAGACATCATCCTGCAATATCACGTCCAAACTACATAGCATACAAAAGCCTTTCCAGCCTGTCAGACTCACAGAAGTCTTCTCTGGGGTCCAAAATCCAAGCTAGCAGCAGGATGAAAGGATCTGTGAGAGCATCTCCAGTTGCTCCCGCTTGCTTCCAGTGCCTCCAGTACCTCACTGCTGCCCCATGCAGGGCCTTATCTGCAAGCAGTTGTGGCAAATCCAATGGAATTATTTCAGAGATTGTATGGAAATACAGTATTTCACAACTTTGGGGGAGTTACACTGTGGTCCCAAAACCAAAATGGACAGACATAAAAGTAATCACATCAGTAGCCCTCCTCTGTTTTAATTAAATATCAGTACCCCTCCACTGTTTTAATTAAATTTCAGTACCTCAAAGCAAACGTCTAATGATTATTGCTCAGTACTGTTACTGCAGGAGACTGGCATTTCTAAAACCATCTAACACCCAGTGCTCTATCTTAAAAAACATCAGACTTCTGGGGCCAAAATTTGGCTCTTTGTCATGAATAGAAGACAAAATAGACTGGACAACAGGGTATTTGTTCAGAAAAAACTTTTGTAAGAAACATAAACAAGTGAAGCATTTTGCAAGGCTAGATGCCGTTGAAAGATTAGATAGACAAGATTTCTACCTGGGAAAGAAAAAATATTCTAAACCAGCTTTGCCTTCTATGCTAAATAAAAGCTGAAGAAATCACCAGATGGCTACAAAAAAAACTGAATTTTCCAGAAATTTTGGGAATTGTCAAAGCAGCTGAATTATCCTAGTGGAGTTTGGAAGGTACCAACATTTACCCAGCTGGGAGCTAATCACAGCTCTCTTAGCACCTTCCCACCTCCATTAATATAAACCAGGTAAACAATCAGATCTAGTGTCCCACACTAACCACGCACCCTTCTCACCACCTCCAAGGTCTGAACCTCCATTAAAAAATCATTTTATGATACTGAGACACTCATTCTCACCTCTGTTGAGCATTCAGTGTCCCTGACAGAAAAGCAGCATGGATTTTCCGGAGTACCCCGCTGATGAGATCACACCTATTAACAGGCAGGCAGCTCTGTAACGGGGTGTCAGCAAATCCTCTTTGCCTCTTCTGCTTGAGGCAAAAGCATCTCTGCCTGGGGAGGTGGGAGCCTTGCCAAGGGCGGGGGGAAATATTGTCCTGGGGCAGGAAAATAAAAAGAGGGAAGGTTTGGCTGTAGGGGCACAGGGAAGGAGTGACAGTGCCAGAGCCACGGCGGAGCGACGGGCAGGGAAGCATCTCTCCCACCGAGCTCTCCTCTGCACCTCCATCCCTTGCTGCCGAGCCGAGCTTTCCCAGACAATTCCTATTACCACCTGGTGATTTATAGGCATCTCTCTCTCAGATGGACCAAAACGCGTCTCCTCTGATGGACTGTGTTCTGCAAAGCGTGAGGTTTCACGATACAGCTGCTACGTGTTGTCTCCCACAAAGCAAATGGGGGAATATTTATATGTTTTTTTAATACAACAAAAATATTTCCCCAGATGCTCTTGAGTGAACATGTTGCTAATGGGAGTGTGTTCAGCTTTCGAGAATAAAATGCCTTTAGAAAAGAGAGGGAAATATTAAAAAGCGCAAGAATCAAAGCTGATTTTTTAAAAGTAAAACAACCTTTCAACTGCATCTGTGATTCTTTCTTCTCACAACGGCTCTAAAATCTACATTACAATATTGCTCATTAGCTCCTCCTTAAAACTTAGCATTGCCTAGAGGAGATGGGTCATACTAGCTGGGTAGGTTCAGCACAGCAATGGAAAGCAAGCAATGCCCTACCATGTGAGCAGGCATGTTGTATGCTCACGGTTGAATATACGTCCCGCGAATGGGCTGGAAACTGAGTCAAATATTAAAAAAATAGCAAAAAAATATTTTTGGGTTGGACAAAAACTTTGCTCTAGTTATTTCAAAGGTTATATGACCACTCTCCTTAAATGTCCATAAGGCCATTTCCATCTGTACAGCTTGTTTACTGAGAAGTGTTAATAGATGCCAGGAAGTCAGACCATTTGTTGTGAAGTGCATCACCATAAAATGTTTCCTTAAACTGGAATTAAACAGATTACCACAATCAATTCCTGGATATATAACTTGATGAATGTTCCTATTGATTCTCAGTCTCGCTGAAATGAAGGAAGCATATTTCATTGTGAAGAATAAGATATCTCAAAGAATTTGAGAATCACCAAGAATATCTTGACAACTTCAGAGCAAATGCTTTCTTGACAGTCCATTTTAGAAAAGGGTCGCTTTCACATTTCTATGTGATTGATCAATTATAACTTGTCAATTTTTTTGTGATCCACAGTCACTTGAGCCTTCTTGCCACAATCACCAGGTTACTTTTCTTGACTGAGAAATGCTTATGATATTATGTGCTAAAGAGCTATTTTCAACACAGTTGGCAATTGCTGTTATTAACGCACCTTTACTGACCATCTTTAACAAACTTATCTTTGCCAGCTGCCCTTTTTGTATTTTGTCACGTGTGTTATCAACGTGCAAGCTGCTTCTTCCGTGGTCCACTACTCTGCTTTTATCACAGAATTAAATCTAAAGGACACACATTGCTGCTCGTGTGCTCAGCCCACTAAATCCCCTTCCATGATTTTTTTTTTTCCTAGTGAAATAAGGCTACTCCTACTTAACTTCTTTGGAATTCTGTAACACTTTCCAGGCTTAGAAATTATGTCTAGAATAACAATATCTAGCTATTAAATATAAACTAGCAGCTTGCTTTGAAATCTATATATGTGCTACTAAAACCCATCATTCTCAAGCATTTAGTATAAAGTGCAGTAAATATATATATATATGGTATTTTATGGATGCTAACAAAGAATTTTAATTAGAAAGATGCTTAAAATTTCTCAAGTTTCAAGGTAATGTTCACATGATTAATTTCTCTATTGAGCTATCTTGCAATAAATTCTAGGGTCCACTGAAAACAATGGCAAAATTGTCACTGAATTCAGTAGAGAAAATATATCAATATTTAATTTTTAGCTGTATATACTGAGGTACACAAAATGCAAAAAAAACCCCAACAAACAAACAAACAAACAAAAAAAACAAAAAGGGAGAAAAAAAGAATTAAAATTATAAACCAACTCCCAGTCATATAGCTCGATACAGCTGCAAAACGAAAAGCACCATTCTGACAAATATTGAAACAAGATTACAGACTCTGAGATATTGAAATAATCCAGCTGATTGATAAACTCAGCTCTGATGATAGTAACCTTACTGGAGTACTGCATTTTGCTTTAGGCACAAAATTTTGAGGAAGATAAGAACTCATTGAAGAGAAAAAAGCAGAGAATGACCAAAGGCCATATGACTTTACCAATGAGGAAAAAAAGCATAAATTAAAATAATTATAAAAGAAGAAGGAGATGACCACATTACAATACATAAAAAGTTGTCTTCGGAAGGAAGAACTTCCTTTTCACTGGTGGGCAGCGATATGCTTAAATAACAACAACGAAGATTACGGTTAGACATTAGAGAACAGATTCTAATAGTAGACAGACCCAGGCCCTGGAATAGATTGCCTGGAGACGTTGTCAAATCATTGGTAGATCTTTGGGCAGATATTGCCCAAATATTTTTCCGAGGAGATCTAGGTATAATTAATCCTACCTTGCAGAAAGGCATGGAATTTTTTGGAAATTTGGCCACATTTTTTGCTTTGATTTTATGTTCTTAATTTTAAACATAATATTTGCTAGCTTCAGTGGGTCTTTGGTTTGTACTAAAACGGTTTTGTGAATTGAGACAAACCTTGAAAGAGTAAATTAATTTTTAACCTTACGGATGCCAGGCATTCAATATCGAAGAGCATTTTTGAAGATTTCCTAATCAATACCATTTTCAGGTGGCACTAAAGGAATTAGGTGATCAGCTGCTACTAAATTTGACTAGATCTGTGTGTTGAACCTCCTCGGAACAAACCAGATCTAAGAGGTACTTAACCACATTTGAAGATTTTTTCTTTGTTAAGAGAAATTCCTGCCAATTCAGAAGCTAAAGGCTAAACCAGAATGGAAAACAGACTAAATGGCCTCTTGGAGTGCCTTCCTGTAAACATACCTTTACAAATAAGATTACACTATAATCTTTATATGCTTGCCTCTACTGCTGGCTGTTTGCTCCTGATATCTTCATGGGCTGCAGGAACATTTGCATTTCCCGGGCTGTGTTCATACCTTGAATAGAGATAGGGCTTTGTCTCCAAACTTTATTTGGATACCTTCACCATCACTAAACTGTGTACAAAGAACCCAAACTTCAGGTAATGTATGTCAACAAAGTACCAAGAATGCCATGGCAGCATGGTAATTCAGAGCAGTGGAAGATCTAGTCTAAAACTGTAATTGAATGAGGAAAAGGGCTCTGCCCAGATTTACATACCTTGCATAGAGTAGTAGGATTACTGTTTTCGTTTAGCATTTTAGTGTTTTTATAGGCATGGATAAAAGTCCTTCTTTACGCAAACCTGTTTGATAAGAATAATCTCTTGAGTAATATCTCCCCTACAAATTTATTTGCATCTCACATTTTGAGAATGGTGTGTACATAATCATTTGTGTTACTGCCACAGCCTCTGTTTGCTCAATTGATTGCCTTGTTATTGTTTTTCTGTCTGCTCATCTATACAAGTGAAATTATCTTGCCCTTTTCTCTTTTCTGCCTGTTTTCTCAGATCATTTAACAATGAGCTACATTTTCCATGTAGCCCTTTCAAAAGAGATGAAAGAGGGGAAAAGTATGGGGGGGGAGGGACAGGAAACTGAAAAGTCAGCGTCAGATCCATATGAAGTAATTTCCTAGCTGACAGTGATTTTGCTCAGTCTTTCAAAAAATCATTGTGTTCATGGTTATATTAATTTCATTGTTTCTATGGGGTCATACTTCAGTGATTCATTACCGCAATTTAGCTTTATTTCAATTTGGAAATGCTGAGAGTGTTTTTCTCTTTGGAAAAAAAAAAAAAGATAAAACAAAACTGTATTTTTGTTATGGTTACTATTAAAAGGCACTGAAAATTACAAGAAGCTATTAAATCATTCAACTCCCACTTCTCTGACCTTTTTTTAAAAAATGTTATTTACAGTAATATTGCCACCTTATTCCTGAATAACCAAAATTGTATGCAATAGTCTGCAGTGAGGGCCTTCTTGAACTCTCCTACTGGGTCTGTGCCGGATTGTAGCCCAGACGACATGCCTGCTCAGGGGATACTCATACTTTGGCATCACCTCCATATACCGCAGGTTGGGGTGCTGGGTCCGGTGGTTGCTGAGTACCCCGCTGACTGACCAAGAGAATGGGTAAGGGAATGGCACATACCCGACACCAACTATCCAGGTACGTTATTTCTGCTTTTTGTCTAGCCTGATAGCAGATGGGAGCAAAGCCAGAGCCAAAGTGGGAGCACGTCTGTCTGAGGGGGGATTCCTTCCCTTCACTGTGCCCCACGATGGCACCCGTGGGTCTGCCCTGACCCAAGGCAGATTGCATGATCATGGTCTGACATGTGAGGTGTGAGCTCCACGGGCTTAAACAAATAGTAAGTATTCAGTTCCCTGAGTGGTAACATGTTAGACTGTAAATTCTCTATGACACTAAATTGTAAATGATAACTGAAGAGTACATTGTGCTGTGGGTAGTATTTAAGAAAACCATAAATAAACAGCTGACTTTTTTTTTTTTAATACATCTGTCACCTACATAATGCACTGGTCTAGGGCAGTACAATACCATTTAACTTCATCAAATCAGCTTTCAGTGTTACGAGCCTGACACATAAAATAAGAATATTTCTGTGGTCTGCGACTCTTCCCTCTGTGCAACTGAACTAGGAATAAATAGAATGAGGAACAAAGCAGGAGGGGGAATGGCCCCTCAGCGTAGGCTGGCTATTGAAGAGTGGGATGCAGTCTAGACATAAAATAAGATTGTCACAAACAATTTCCCCTGAAGCAATGTAGAAGCAGGGAACCAAAATGTGGCCATTGCTTTTTCTTGATCTGCTATTATTACAGCACAGCTATGCCCTATTCTGCAATGAGAGGAAATAATATTGTTAGGAGGAGAATCACATAAAGAGGAAGAGAGGAGAGGAGAGGAGAGGAGAGGAGAGGAGAGGAGAGGAGAGGAGAGGAGAGGAGAGAAAGATGAAAACCTGCTCTATGATCCCTGATGTCCCCAGGTGGGTCTAAACTCTGTGGCAAGAATCGTAGAGGTGCTCTGGGTAACAGAATGGAAATGCCACAGCAAATTCCTTATTATAAAGAAGTAATGTATTTCCAGTATTAAATGTGAGATTTATGAATACATCAAGTGGGACAGTGGGCTTTTTCCATTTGCAAAAGAAAAAATAAATGTTTCTTGTACTTTGGGTCATTATCAGATTTCCAGTTTTAAGCATACCATAGACATTAGTAAAATCTCTGGCACTATAAATAAGTGTTCCTGACTATGGCAAATACAGTAACACATTATTCAATCCTTTCTATACCAAGAAATTTGTTTGTACTGGGTTTACATAGCAAGGTTTTAGTAGGAGGTGGGCAATCAAAATCTGATGGCATCAGAAAAGCTGATGACTGCATCAAAGAAACTGCCCTCTTGCCGGAGGAAAAGCTGAAAGTTATAGCAATTGCATGTCCTCCTTTCTGGCACATAAGGAGTTTAGGCAACAGCTTTGAACTGTGGGATAAGCACCTCAACTTAATCTACTGAGATGATTTTTCATTCACTAATTTGGATGGAGGGGGGGCAGAGAGGAGGGTGAAAAGGACCGTGTGTATAACTTCTGGCAGTGAATGGAAGTGCCTGCAGAAAGACCTTAATCATGTAAAATTTCCCTGAAAAGTGAACGAGACAGAGATCTTAGTAGATGCTCCAGTCCCATCTCTAGAGGAAACCATCTGTCTTCCTTGATTGTATACATAGCCTAGGAAAAACTCACCTTTTGGCTCAAGTAGCTCTGTCAGACACCTAAAATTGGGTAGCATGTTTTCAGCGTTCACCTTCAGCCTTTGTCATTTATCCACTTCATTGGATGAGTTTAGAGCATCCTTCCCATTTCCTGAAGCACAACTGTTGCTTCAGGCTGTCTGCAGATTCAAGAGGACAATACTGCATTAATTTTTTCTGCATTTGATTTTCATTGGACTAATAGGAAGAAGAGGTTTCATTCAAAGCAGGATCTTAATTCAAAAGAGAGAAATTTAAATACTTTTCCTTTAAACACCTCTATCCTATAATGTAAATTTTATCTCTATCTTCTCACTCTATTTTTCCTGTATCAATAGTAGATACCTAAAAAAAGGGGGTAGTTGAATTGAGACATATTTTTCAGCTTTCAGTGTCTCTTGAGTCATTTCATTTGTTTTGACTGAAGTTTTTAGTGGAAAGGATGTTGAAAAATCATATAAACTAGTGAAGTATAACCAGCATCCAAGACAGTGAGGAGAATGTAAAGCTAAATTAGTTATGGTCTCATATATAACACTTTTGTCAGAGGCTTATATCTGAGATATAAAATGCATACAAAGAAAGTTTAATGTGTGGACTTTTGCCGTTAGGTTGTATTTCAGGATGAGTGGAAGTATTTGAACAAGTCAGATACTATTTATCATCTGATGGCATATCCTCCGGGTGAGTGTGGGGTTGTGTGGGGCTTCCCAGCAGCCTCCCCACCCCTAGGTATTTAATCCTCCCAAAGACATTGGCACTTCTAGATGCTTGCCCAGTTGCTTGCATACTGCTTAGTGTCAGTGTTCAAGGGCTCTGTCTGGATAAAAACAGGCATCTGTAGTGAATGTGTCTACTTCTGAAGCAGTCACCCCAGTGTCCCTTTTTAACCACTGGAAAAAATCAGAGTGCAGTTTGTCTTGTCCTTAGCAGATGTCTTCAAAAATTCAGGTGACCTGCACCCTTCACTTCAGGTGAACACACACTTCACTGACCATAAAGGGAGTGACTAGCTCACATGAAGATGCCTATGATGGTGGTGTCTGAAGTTAGGTAAGAAGGCTTGTTTTTTTGTTAAGATTGTCACAGATGAACCACAGCCACTACCTACTGCCACTACAGTACCTGGGTTTGATACAGGCTTTCAACTCACCTAGTAGGAAATTTATTTCCCAAGTCATTCTTGGATCAGAATCATAAGAACTTGATGCTATTGACAGGATTTGGGGTTTGTTTTTGGTTGTAGTTTGGTTTGGGGTTTTGGGGGTATTTTTTTTTAATAAATGCAATGTCACATGTAAATGCAGCTTTGACATTTCTGTTTTATGGGAGTCTAGCCCCCCTCCCAGTGATACTGTCCAGTGTTATTCTTCTCCACGGGAAGGGAGGAAGAGAACAAAATAGCCTGTTAATTTGACTAATGCTGTCATCTGATGTTGCTCAGGAAACTTTGCAGTTCAGTTGCCTAGTAGTGGTCTAGTCCATAATAACTGAAAGGTTGTTACCTAACAAGTAGGGGGGTCATGACTAATATTACTTGCTCAGAGAGGTTCCCTATTGTTTTTCAAGAGTATGTGCAATATGCCAGACTGAAAAACAAGGGAAAATAAAGTCCTACCTCAAAGAGTTAACAGTGTCAGAGTAGTTTCTTTAGCTGGTAAAGCGCGATTTACTTCATTTTTCATTGCAGTGTATATTCTGAGGTCTTAGAACTCACGAGACCTTCACACGCAGCAATCTTTCTCTCCTGGCTCCCACCACACGGATTATCTGGGTGCCTGGAGCTGATCTGTGATGCCGGGGATAGGCTAAAATTTGATTTAGGCCCCCAGTCCCTTGGGAGACTTTGGCCATTCCATGGGCTCGTGTCCCAGGAGCCGGCTGGGAGCCGCCTCTGTCCATGGTGCTGATCAGCGCCCACCCCGCCCGCTGCCTGCGGGGGGGGGGGGGGGCAAGTAAAAATAATAGTCTTACTGGAAAGTCAGGGAAATTATGGGGTTAAAAAATGTATAAATTAATTTAAATAATCTATATTAATCCTTATAAATACAAGAATTGATAATTACCATGACGCTTAATAATTAATACAGTAGTATAAATATCAACGTAATCCCTTGTGCCAATTTGTATGTCTCGGAATTCCAGCACAAAACCCATCTACAAACTACAAAAAGAAGTTAAAAAAATGAGGAAAATTCATGAACAAAGATAAATATGTGCCTTTCAGTTTTCTTCCATATGCTAGTATTTTGGATTACCCTAAGCAGAGAGGGAGAGATTGCATTTCAAATACTTATATGCAAATGCATTTTAAAACAGTATACAGCCATAAAGCACATATATTGAAACACTAAGTCAGAGTCAGGAGGCAAGCGGGAAGGGCTAGTGAGTTTCAGGAGAGCCCCTCTTTTGTTGTGATATGTTTCACCAGTTTTGTGTGTAAAAGCCTTCTTTTTATATTGTTTGAAAGTTACTTCAGGTTTGCTATCTTCTGTTAAAGCACACAAGGTCTTTTTCTTGTTCTCATTATGTCTAACAGCTGCAGGATGGATAGCCCGTATACCACAGAGTATGTAATAAATAATGAATCACTTTGAAACATTGCTTTCATGAAAAGTCACATACAAATATGATGTTTACTTGTAATTTGTTTAAGTTATAAAAACACTAGCTGAAAGGGTGACTTCTCAATAAATCTGCTAGAGTACTGGGTAATGGAGCCTAGCTTCTTTTCTTTTCTTATGTTTTAATTTTTCACCTCAGCTAATTTATGAGCCCTTTCCAAAATCATGCTCCAAAGCACATTTTTAGCAAATTCCCCAAGTGAAATGCATCTATGGAATTGTCACTGAGTTCACTTCAATTTTTAATATCGTTTTTTCCCAGCTTCAATTTCAATGAACAACAAATCATAGAAAAATACCAGCTTTCATGCTATTTGCATTTGCTTCCCAAATGTGTCAAAGCACTAATACCTTAAGGATTCATTCACACATGTGAGCTTAGTTATTTATATTTTTCATAAATAAAGCAATAGAAGTAATTATTCTAATTAAAAATGGACTGAATTAAAACTGCCAAAGAAAGTTGCTCTGACAATGTCAGTTGCACCACTGCTTTAGTAACAATTACATATTTTAAACTACTTAAGCTTCTTACAGATTCACAAAGTTTTGCAAGACTCTGCAAACTTCCTTCTTTCTTGGTCTGCTATGACCCAGGTCTGCAGGAACCACAGATCTTAAAAGGTTGTGTGCTCCTTTCCTTGAGTACATCAAGATTATCAACTGACAGCAATTATGACTATGAAGTGTGGGCTTTTGACACACAGAGAACACAGAACACCTTTGCAAACAGTACCAAAAGCCCAAGAAGGTAAGTAGCTGTAGGTACAAGGTTTTCTGGCCAATATTGGCCATTCCAATTCCAAGGTCTTCTTTCAAAATCCTTCTTGCTGACTGAAAATCATCAAAATCAGGTGCTGTTTTATCAAGTATCTCTGTCTCACAACCTGGAAAATTTTTTGCCATTTACACTATACTTTGCAAACTGTAATAAATAAATAATTCTGTAATAAATCTGTGGCATTTGGGGGCTCAATTTTATTTCTCTAATTCACCATTTTTTTACATCCTGATCCAAATTTCACTGCAGTCAGTTACAGTAATTCTGCCAGGCACTGGAGCAGTCCCCTTGAATTGGGATTATGGACTTACTGATACACAGAAGCTACAAGAGTGTCTTGGTTTTGGCTGGAATAAAGTTAATTTTCTTCTTAGTAACTGGTATAGTGCTGTGTTTTGTATTTAGTGTGAGAAGAATGTTGATACCACACTGATGTTTTAGTTGTTGCTGAGCAGTGTTTATACTAAGTAAAGGACTTTTCAGCATCTCACACTGCCCTGCCAGCAGAGGTTGGGAGCGCACAAGGAGTTGGGAGGGGACACAGCCAGGACAGCTGACCCGAATGAGCCAAAGGGGTATTCCAGACCATATGATGTCATGCCCAGTATAGAAACTGGGGGGAGTTGGCTGGGGGGGGACCGTAGGTGGGCACTGGTCAGTGGGCAGTGAGCAATTGCATTGTGCAGCACTTGTTCTGTATATTCTATTATTATTGTTGTTGTTGTTGTTGTTATTTTCCCTTCCTTTTCTGTCCTATTAAACTGTCTCTAACTCAATGTACGTGTTTTACTTTTTTTTTTTCCCTGATTCTCTTCCCATCCCACCGCGGGGGGGGGGGAGTGAGCAAGCGGCTGTGTGGTGCTTAATTGTCAGCTGGGGTTAAACCACAACAAAGAGACATTATTCAGAATTTTATCAAAATGGATTTGTGTGCCAAATGCTTTCTGACTGCATTTAAAGTACAAATGCTTTAGATCAGAGACACACAGAAACAAAAAAGTGCTTTTTGGATGAAAGCATTCTTACACAAAAGAGGAGCTAAGACATTTTTGTCCACAGTCAAGAACTTTTCACTGAAGTATTTTATAGCTTTGACTTCAGTTTCAAGACAGCTGTAGGTGCTAAGGTTCTGATTTAAAGAATTTTGTAAACCTGTTAGTGGAACCACTGAAATCCAACAGATTAGCCTGATTAGCAATTAGTTATCCATAGGAGGTCCCGAATTACTGAAAGCAAAGCCCAGCCACTATATAGTGACAATGGACATCAAAACACAGAAATAATATATTTTAAATAGATTTCATTACAGATACGGTAAACATGATGTTTATTTGTAAGCAGCAATGACTGAAACAAATGACAAAGTGATAAACACAAAAGAAAGAACTATGTTTTGTGTCAAATACATATGTGTACAAGGCAGTGCCTATGCCCAGGCAGTGTCTAAGTTTTACTGAAGCCCTTGAACTGAGATAAATATTTTTATATTGTATCCTTAAAAACAGCGAGGTTATGATGTTAATCCAGTTGTCTTCCCATTCCATTCCAAATCCTTTTAAATTACTGTTTGATTTTAAAAAAAAAGACTTTTTTCTTGAAGTTAGAGGTGTTGTTTAAATGCCATCCATTTCAGCAAACTTGTTCTAAAACAAGCAGAAATACTCCAGTCAACTTCAACCAAGTGTTATGGTACTGTGTTAGACAACATTTATGAATCTGCATTAGTAAACAAAAAAAATACAAACCAGTGTACTTCTCCTGTGAAGTCTGAGGTCACTCAGCAGTCCTAAAATAATAACTTGTGGCTAAAAAGGACTGTCCTGGTGAAACCAGACAGTATTTCAGGCCAGAAGTATTGGCTTTGTGAATCTTGTCATTAAATGTGCAGGTTTTCCAATTTGACAATTTTACATAAATTCAGGACATCTTTAATGAGATTTAACTACTGTAGAGCATGCAGTTAAACAGTATCTTTATAAACTCCTATGTATTCTGCCTAATATTATTACTAACCCAAAAAAACCCCCCACATTTCCTTCAAATTCCTCCAAGGATATATCTACTATGATATTATTTTCCCACACTGATTACAAACCCTGTTTACAGATTCCTGGTAGAAGTAGATGTGCTTATAAAATCATCTCCTATCAGTTGAAGGTGATGTGAAGAATGACTTCAGAGGGGATAAAATCAGAATTATTTTACTGTTTGTTTTCATTTTGGCTGCAAATACTATTTTAAGTTGTCTGGCTTAACAGTAGTGAAATGATACCTTTTCCATTTTTATTTAGACAGATGATTTAATTTGAAAAGACCAAATTGCGTTTCTCATAGATCACTTATAAACTAGATCACAGAATTCAGAAAACAGCTCTGAATTGTGCCCTGATGACTGTATGCAGCTCATTGGCTACTGAGAAGCTGACACTTTTTTTTTTTCAGTATAAGTGGCTTTTACAGTAAGCATTACTATTTTCGTTCTCCTCTGTTTGACCATGCACTTTGTCTTGTGTGTGCTTTTTAAGACATCAGTAAGTAAGTACATACTTTAATTTTCCTGAAGGAATGGAGCAGTGGAGCAAGTGAACCGATATGGATGTTTGAAGAGATACTGGGTAACTCTGAAGACAGAATAAATTTCAAACCCCTGCAGAAGATAAGTCTCATGTTTACTCTGAAAGCTTTAGAAGTGCAAAGAAGCACAGAGATATCGTGGCTTAATGGGTTACTGCCTGTCAATGACTGACCATCTATGTAAGCCTCACTTTCATTGCCTCATTTTCATTGTGAAACAAAACATGCTAGCTTAAATCATATTCTGTGTGACTTTCACAACAAGCTAGGCAGGTATAGACTTTATTTAGATTCCTGTAACTATTATACAGGAGATCCATAAATTGTTCTGGCAAGAGTTGCATTAAAAACTAATTTAAAGCTGATATATTTTTTTTCTTTCTCAGTATTCTGAAATTGGCTGACACTAGTTTCAACTTTTTCTTTATTACAGACCATGCACATAGCAACAGATGAAATCCTTGCCCAGATAGGGTTACCTGACTTATGTTGCGTGGATATTTCAGCTATACTACTCCAAAGTTACTGCTGTTTAAAAAAAAAAGGTTTGATTTATCTAATCCTAAAATCCTCACAGAATCCAATCAATATTTTCAGATTTTCCCTTAGCCAAAGTGTATAAGCATGAGTGAAGAGAAAGTGAGTCCAAAGAGCACCAGTTTTTGATATATCTGTCTACCCAGTGCCATAGAGAAAATGGTTTTATACTGGTTAGGATTAGTTGCTGGTAGCGATGCCTGGAAGACCACTTTTTCACACTGCCCTCACTAGATGTTTCCAAGGAAATTCCCATGGTTAAATCTCAATGGGATTTTATTCAATTTTTTTTGCCTGTTCCTACTTGATCAAAACTATGCACTGAAAATGATCACAGGGTTCATTTAAACATATCTATAGTAAGAACATAAGCACCATGCCTATTAATAATAGTAATATTTAAAGTAAAATTTATACAGTATCTTCAGCTCATAGTTAACAAAATACAATTTCCGTGTGGTTTCATTTAGTGCTTAACATTTTTATCATATTTTTTTGCTTTTAGTTCTGTTTGCTTTCTGATTTCTTAGTAGAAGGTGGTATCCATGGATCTATAAAAGATATATTGCTCAGGTGAAGTTCATAATGAGAAAGAACTGGTGATCAGAGGCTTTACAAAAACTTTTCACAGATTTCCTGTAAAGGCTGAAGTCATGTTAGAGCAAAGATTGAAGCAGCATGAAGCTGGGTGGTTGGGTTTTTTCAGGGAAGGTACAGAACCACTTTTTTCTAAATTCGCCTAAAACTGCCTTTGTAAAGATCTCTTCCATGCTATCACCAAAAAAAACCCTTCCTAAACTAAATTCAAAAACTTAATGTTCTTGAAATACTTTCTCAATTCCTACTTCTTTTTTTTTTTTTTTTTTCTGAGACAGCAACAGGAAATTGGCTGGTAAATAACGGGCGATTTGAATTCAGACAGAGTAACGCACAGCCCTCACGACTGGCACTGCAGAGCAAAGTAGCAGAGTGTAAACAACAGCTGAGACTGGCTTAAACTCACCTGCTAGTTTTTGCTTTTTCTGGCATCCCTTTCAGTTCAAAGCCAAATTTAGGACTACAAGCCGTCTTCAGCATGGGTTAAGAATATTCACATAGTCAGTAAGAGCTCCAGAAGTGTTTCAGAAACTTCTCTCCCTCCGTTGCTCTCCCTCTTTGCTGTGATATGGCACTTGACTGTCTCCAAGGTGTGCAAACAGATCACTCATGACTTTGTGACTTTATTTTCCGGGGTAAAGCTCTGGCACCCTCCATTCTCCACGCTCCTCTTTTCAGCTTTGGGTTATATTTGGATTTCTGTTTCCCGTGGGGATGTGAAGTACTAATGTGGTTTCAAGGTCATAATGCCCATGCAGGCATGCTCCTTGCCCTCTTGGGTATGTGATTGGGCACTGACACACTGTAAGTCGTCATACAACGCAAATTAAAAGTGGCAGAAATGCTAGCCTAACTCAGGGTGTTCCTATGCCAACTGTCCACCAGTTCAAAGGCCTTTTGCTGTAAGCTTGATAAATGGTGGGTCTCCATTCCGACAGATTTATTGCTCAGGGATAGATTTCCCCAGAAATTCAATAAGCATTTCAATCAGCTAAAGCTCATTTAGTTCAAGGCGTGCCCAAGAAAGGTGGATCTTTGGTTTGTCTATTCCCCTTTGTTGGTCCTAACTCGCCGTCTTTTTCAAAACTCAAAAGAATGACAAGCATTACTTCCGAATAGCTTGCCAATTTTGCATTATGTCCTATATTAAGAATCAGTAATTTGCATTATGGTTTTATTTTGTTACAGTTATTTTGTTTTGCTTACTCCTCATGTTGTTCGGTGATGCTGATCAACAATGCAGAAAAGCCTAAAGGAAAACATGTAGTTTCTGCATCAGGGTCTTCACCTTACAATACATTTGCGTAGCACTAATTGCAATGGAGCTTTGATGTGACTGGCTTCTGGGAACAACTGGCAATATCAATATTAAATAATGATAATAATACCCAACTTCCTCACTTGTTTCATTTTAATCATATGCTTAGTATAATTCAAATACAGCAGGTCACCATAAAGCAGTGTATATTTTTTATCTGAATCACTCTTATTTACACTAAACAGGAAAAATGCAATACAGCTGGTGTCAGAGAATGAAAAAATTGAACACATTCTATTTTCTCCTTCAATCCCTTAATTTCAAAATTTTTATGACAGCTTTCTTACAACAGGTGTTGAAAAGCTAGTTCAGTTCAGGTTGCCTGAAATTTCTCACAATAAAAGCCTTACTTTTAATTGCATACAACTTTGCCAGGCATCAGGCTACCAGCTGAAATTTTTCACACCAGATGTCTGACTTTTAGATTGAATATTGATTTTCTTTTCTTCAGCATTTCAGCAAAAACAATATCAGTTGCTTCTGAGATTTGCGTAAACATTGAATAAAGCAGCAAGAGAACTTGACTGGAGCTATATTCTAAGTATATAAATCTGTACAAAAATGCCATCTATTCCCTTAGTGAGCTCTGTAGGTAAAATTATCTGTATTTGTGAAGCACTAATACTCTGCACTGCAGAAATACCTGGAGAAAATCACCAGTTTTGTCTTCATTGCGAAGTTTGAATGAAGTGTAACGTGGAAGACCACATGATTAATGAGGAAGATAAATGGAAATAGTGAAGATTTACTCTTATTGAAAGACAGACATCTCAGGGAAATAGTGGTGCGTGATCATGCAGCTAAAGCCTATCGTAAAAAGTACATGGAGAGGAGAACTGTACTAAGATTTCACATGCAGTCTTAACTCTGCTTTTCTTATGCTTTTAAGTACTAAACTTTACAGTCTTATCATTCTTTTTTTTTTTTTTAATGCTGTAGACTGACAGAAACTATGCCTCACAGTATTAAACAATATGTCACGTGTAGTATTTGCCACAGTAGGAAACAAAGAACTGTTTCTTTGACATTTTACCCAGTTTACTATGAAAGGGTCATATCGGTGATCTACACTGTCTGGAATCCTGAACGCCAAAAGCTCAGAACTGCAGCTGTATCTGTATCTTCCCGCAAGGTAACCAGGGACAGTTAATACCTATCAAATATATCTTCTAAAAGAGTTCTCATCCAGGTGGTTTTTCTGAACCGTTGAGCAAATGGATGGATAATTTCTTTGGGGACTCCATGGTTAATAAAGAAACTGCAGAGGGAATCTAAGATGGATACTATCCCAAAACCCACAAACTGATCGAGAGGCCCTTTTTTAGAATAATTCTACCATAAACCTTGCTGTAGCATCTGTCTCAGGAAAGTTTTTATTACAGACCTTAAAGTAAGCTGTAGTAAAAGCTTTCATACTAAGGGAACACTCATCAACCCTGCCTTTTTTTTTTTATGGAAGCTGGTTTTTTTTTAAGTAACCCTGCAATCCAGTCTTATAAAATGCATAATTACACCATGCAAATTTTAAAGCATAGAAATCTATCAGAAAATAGAATTTTACCTCAAAGGTATATTTAGCCAGATAGATATTTATTCCTTAGAGGTTTTACATCATGACTTAAACCTGTGGCTTCTCAAGCACTGTGAATTACAATCCTTAACATAGATGTTCACTGGGGTTAGACTTCAGTTTCTGTCCCTCACATTTCCTATTGTTCAGGCTCCTCTGAAAGACCAACTAGCAGGAGACGTTAAGAAAAAGAAACTGGGTGGCAGTTTAGCCTAACTAACTGGCCCTAAAAAATGTTTCTATTTCGATCAGCTCCATGAGTTATATCCAGCCTGACCTTTTTCTTATCCAGCCTGACCTTTTTCTAAGCAAAGACTCAGTGATGGACATAGGTTTAAAATGCAAAAATCTTTACTGTTAACAAGAGGGAGTTCAAATAACTATATGCAGGCTCAAGAAATCTTTGGAAATATTGTACCATCTTTGCTTAAAAAAATGACAAATATTGTACATGAAAGCTAACTTCCATCGTTTCCACAAAATAGCTGTGTAAAGAAATTAAGGAGGAAAGGGTACCAGATATAGCTGCAGAGCAAGGACTGATCGGAAAAGTAAAAAGCTCAAGTTAAGCCATCTAATTTGGCATGAAAAACTGTTCCGAAACAATCTGAGCAGGGACCGCTACTTTTAGCCTTCTGCTCCTTGATAGGTATCCTGCCTCTTCACAAACTCTCCACAAAAATATCCAAAGGATTTGACTGTCACTGAAATAAACATTCCTTTTAGTATTTGAGAAATTGCCACAAAAAAAAGAAAGAGGACTTGAGGCCAGTTCCTGTTAGTGGAGTAAATCTCAAGTGCATTCAGCAACTTAGTTTGAGTTGTTCCAGGTTTGCACTGTGGCTAGTTAAAGTAAAACCTGACCCTTCATCAGTGTTTCATAAAGCCTATAAGGTAAAATTGAGAGCCGGATAGCCCAGTGCGGGATGAGCCTTTGGAATCTTGCAGCAGGCAGGAGTGAGGATGCGGGGTTATTTCCAAAACTTTATTTGCCAAGGCACCAGTATTCATCAGATTATTCTGCAGCCCTTCATACTGATTGATCTAACTTAACCTAAAATGAAAGAGCAGTAAGGGATCTTCTGTTGACCCACCCTACCTGCCAACTCCGGACTGCCCCACCATGGGGTTATCAGCTCGACGACTGTCTCTGTCAGAGCCAGACTTTTACGAGGCAGCCCATGGAG
The DNA here is from genome assembly GCF_964188355.1 of Buteo buteo. Taxonomy (NCBI): domain Eukaryota; kingdom Metazoa; phylum Chordata; class Aves; order Accipitriformes; family Accipitridae; genus Buteo; species Buteo buteo. The sequence goes on along the minus strand of NC_134195.1, from coordinate 4,180,640 downwards.
ATGGGCAGCCACAAACCACCACCAAGGATAGAAAAACTTGAACACGTAAGTTCAAGGTAAGTAAATGCAGGCTTCTGTGCCAACTTACTTAAATATGAAAACTAAGTTTTAAGATTTCTTTTCTGAACAGTGTGTTTTCAAGCTATGTTCTTTAAAAAAAGAAAATTATGTTCAAATGAAGAATAACTGTTTTAGAAGCCACAAACTGCCAATGGACCGCCTCTTTCCTGGAAAAGATGACCTCAGTTCTAAGCATTTTGATAGCAGAAGTAATTCTCCTTGGGAATGTGGTCAGGTCTAGTCCGGAATCTGCCTTGCAGTTGCAATCAGTATCTCTAGCATCATAGCGCATCTTTTCCCAAGACCCATAAAATTTACTGCTCCTCATTTGTGCGCACCCTCAGATACCATGAGAAACGAGCTTTGGTTTGGCTGTGGTTGATGGATGCTGTTGGGGTGCAGCTGGCAGAATGCACACAGGGATCTAGTCTGGCAGGGTCCTTTCCCAAGAGAAAGCACTGGAAAACTACCTGAAATAGTAATAGTGGATGAGCAAAGAAGGGATAGTAAATTATCAAATCACCTAATGTTCACACCTCACTAAAATTATTGTCTCGGTCTTTCCCAGCTACATCCAGGTGAAGGCAGCTTCAAAACTCAAAGCCGTATCAGCTCAAGCAACCTATAGCGTAAATGAACATCTTATGAGAGAACGTATGGTTTCACTTATTTGTGGTTAAGTAACTACAGGAGTAGATACATGTGTAAGGTAAAACTTGGCCAGTGCAGTTGATTCGTTGGGTGGAAGGTTGCAAACCATTCCTGAGTATCAAAGAGACAAAACTTGTCAAAAGAGGCTATGCAAATCAAAAATAATAAATTTTCAGGATTCATTTTAATGAATTTCAGTAAAATATAATTAATTTAGAATTAATTTATTTCTAGACATGAAAAAAACCGTTTCCCCACTCCAGTGCCATAAACAGGTGCTAATGATGCCCACTAAGGACAACAGGAATTTGTTATAATCCTCAGTGAAGACTGAAATTGGGATTTAATCTAAGTATTAATCTAAGTGTTGTGGTTTAAGTCCATGTATTGCAGGTGTTCTGGAGCTTCACCCTTTTCTAGGGCATGGGTTTAAGGCCAGCTGGCAACTAGGCACCACGCAGCCACTTGCTCCCTCCCCCCCACTCCAGTGGAGAAAAAAAAAGAAAAAAGTAAAACTCATAGGTTGACATAAGAATGATGTAATAACTAAAGTAAAATAAAATGTAATGCTAACAATAATAATAATAAAACATAGTAATAATAGTAATGAAAAGGAATATAATAGGGTTTTTTTTTAAAAAAGGAAAAAATAGACTAAAATGTAATTAAAACTTTCTGTGAATTTCACTTAACATCCATTTTAGCATCCAAGCATTTTCTATTACATTTTAATAGCTGGAACTTGTTTATTTATTCCTAATTGAAACACCCTCAACATTGTTTCCAAGGTCTCTGACTTCTACTTACAATTTATATTGTATTTAGTTATGACAGGATTTCTGTTTAGAAGGCGCCTCGATGCTCGCCTGTGTCTAAAACGTGTCCCCGTTGCCTTTTCCTGGGAGGAAGTTTTGACTGCAGTCTCCCAAAGCAAACATTGCATCACACAACAACCCCTGGGACCGGCTGACAAAAATCATCACATTTCTAACCTTTAATTCTTTGGCCACCTTTATTTAGGCTTCTTCAACCGAGCCCAGGGACTTGAAAGCAGTATTACGCACACAATTTATGAGCGTGCAATCATAATTTATTGCGCGTAATGGACGTAATGAATGGCTGGGGCTAACGTGCTGCTTGGCGTGATGTGCTCAGCGGTCGGTGAGCAGGCAGCCGAAACCTCTCGGCTGGCCAGGCAGTTGGCAAACAGGAGGAAAGTGCCAGCCCTTGGGTCGTTCCTTGCAGCGGGCCAAGCTTTGCTGATTTGCCCCCGTCCTCCTCCCTGTTCTTACATCTTCCCACGTTGCGTTTTCCTCTTGAGTCTAGGATGATTTTCTATTTTCTGCTTTGCATCAGTTCTTTTACCAATCTCAGTTCTGCACTCCTGTGGGCTTTTTATTTCTACTTTTCTATCCATGAGCCAATGGCCCACGTTAGCTGCCTCTCAAGAGCGGGCAGCGCCTGCTACAGCTCAGCACGATCTTCCCTTTGTAAAAACTGGGGCAAGGGCACGTGTGGGTCCCTTTTGCACGTGTACCCTTATTCTCAGCACATCGAGGCTCATTGTCAAGCCTCATTTGGAGACAGAGAGCAAGAGTCCTTCCACGGGAAAGCCGACGCTACCATAGTTCGGCAGGTGAGGTTTAGAAGAGGCATGGCAAAAAAAAAGGGAGAGCCCCAAGAACTTGCCGCCCCGCAGCTGGGGAATTCGGCTGGCACGTTCAATCAGGTTTGGAAGGGAGCTGTGGGGAAAGGTGGTCCTGCCCAGCCCCACGCAGCCGTGCCTTGGCTCGGTGCTTGCCCAGCACCTTGCTTGCCCTTGGTTAGGCCCAAGGCTGGGGCAGGATGGGTGCCAGGGAGGGCACGGAGAGCGCAGAGCTCCCCTTCCTGCTCCCGACCTCCGCTCTCCCCCTTCCTCCAGCTCTCGTCTGGTTTGATCAGCTCTTTCTTTTCTTCCTTTTCCCTGTCGGTTTGGCATGATCCCGTTCCCTCCTTTCTCCCCCCTCATTCCCTTTTTTTTTACTTCCTAACCCTGTTCCCCTGCCATGACACGACAATCCCTCTCCCTTGACTCATCCTCACATCCCCCCAACGTCCCCCAGCCCTCTGACGTCTTTCCCCCTTCCTCCCCCCCAGCTCTGACGGACACGGTCCTCTCACCCCACTCAACCCTCCTCCTTTATAAAGGGATTTTCCTCTTTTTTTTTTTTTTTTCCCATCCACAAGCCCCCCCCCCCCCTCCCCTATCGCAGCCCTCACCGCTCCTCCAAGAGAGACGATCCTGCCTTTTGCTCTTTTTCCCCGAACGGCAAAACCCCACGACGGGAACAAACCCCCCCACACACCTCAACCCCGACCCCCCCCCCAAAAAAAAACCCGGGATGGGCGACCGTGCCCCGGGGGCTGCTGGCCAACGCGGCTGCGGAGCGCAGGTGGGGCGGCGAGCGCGGAGCCGGGGTGGTCGTGGGGTTGGGGGGGGGACACACGGGACTCCCATCGTGGGTGCAGGGAGGGGGGGTCCGCAGCCACGCAGAGATGCGCGGTGCCTCCGCGGAGCGCGTCTCCTCTTCCCCCCACCCCCCCCCGGTAGGTAGCGCTGGCTCCGCGCAAAACTCCGCGTAAATCTCGGTGAGGGATTTTTTTTTTTGGGGGGGGGGGAGGTTGGGGACAGAGGAGCCGCTGCTGTTGTCGGCCGGGAGTTTTTTTCTTCTACCCGCCCCGGCTTGTAGTTCGCGTGGCTCCAAAATTTGGGGGGGGTTCGACGGGTTTTGAGTGGGGCAGTTAGTTCTGGGATGGAGGGTGGGAGCGGGTGGATGCGTTTCATGTTGGACGGTTAAAGGGTGCAGAAAAAAAAAGATTTTTAAATGCGGGAGGTGATAGAAAGAGGGAAGGAGAGCATTCCGACACAAAGACTTAAAAGATGTGTTTTGCTCTCGGAGCTATTACTTATCCACAGTTCTCATACAACTTAAAACAGTTCTGTGGCTTGTCTTCTAACTAAATAGAGACTTTGGTAACAGCCCACATGGCCAAGATTTTCTATCCTGTTCCATGTACCAAACTATTTCTTGACTGAAGAGCTCCCAGACACCGGGGACCTGGTGACACTAAAATAATTCCGTGCTCAGTAATTGATTTGTAAGAACTGCGTAGCTTTCAGCCACATCATTCGTTTCCCATCGTAATCGCAGGTTACAATTATTGGCTGTTGCTCCACAGGCATTTTAATTGGCATGTAAACTTATTTTCAATTACATCTGAAACACTCATTTCATAAATACACCGGAACAGTCCGAGTGTCCTTTGTACACTGACTCTAAAAAGCATCTTACCAGGTTTGCTAACAGCAGCCGTATCGCTGCATTCTCTCCAGAGCTCTTAATGAAATAGCAATCAAAGAAACAGTCGGGACTTCAACATGGCTTTCCATGTGGAGGGGCTGGTGGCCATAGTTGTATTCTACCTGGCTATCCTGGCAGTGGGGATATGGGCTGCTTGGAAAACCAAGAACAGCGGCAGCGAAGGAGATCGCAGCGAAGCTATTATAGTCGGTGGAAGAGACATTGGCTTACTAGTTGGTGGATTTACAATGACCGGTATGTAAAAAATCACTTTTATTTTTTTGCTAACCAGCCTATAACTTGTCAGTTTTCTGTCTGAATGAAGAAGTGTAATCTGCATGTTGAATAATGCAAAATGGAGAAAATATATATACTTTCTTTCCAATTGCTGCTAACATTGTATAGTGAAGAGCCAAATGTAACATCTGTATAAAAACAACAAATATTTTAAAATGATACAGGAAGAATATATTAAATTTCTTATTCAATGCTTTCATATTAATCTGTAGATCAGATATGTTTGGGACAGAAGTATAGAATTTATATAGATTAACCAGAAATCTAGTTTTAAAATAACTGCTATTGTTGTTAAAACCATCCAAATTAGTGAGTTATATTTGTTTAATCTGAGTAAAACAAAGTTTATATGCAAAAAGATGGGGGGGGGGTGCAGCAGCAAGTTTCTAAAAGAAAACTGGCATAAATCCAAACGTGTAATTCCACTGCTTTCAGCAAACTTACTCTGTGAATTCTTTTAGCTTCTTTTACAGCAGGTTGATAAAATAATACATTACTATCAATAGTAGTATCAGCAGGAAAAGCCTGGGTGAAGGACAAGTTCTTCACTAATTTGTAAGCAGTGCTGTGTGACTCCCAGAGCCAGTCAAAGGAGGTGTCTTACCTGGGTAAACAAGATATTCACAATATTGTCCAAAATCTCAAGTCTTACAGCTAACATATGGGATGGGAACAAAAATGCATTATAAGAAGAGTGAATTGGCCCACTGTTTTTATTTAAGCAATTTAATTTTTAAACATGCTTTTTTTGTTTGTTTGTTTGTATTCTAAATCCTATTCAGGCAAAGCCCCTTCAATTACTAAATTGGATTTATCAGGTTATATTTATGTTTTGCTGGTTTGCCCTGTTCTGTTCTCACTGTTATCTAATAAGGATGAGACACACAAAAACTTGGGCCAAATTTCTGTGTTCTTGAATCAAGAAAAATTCCGATCCCCTTGCAAAGGCATTTTGCTCATTCAAAGACTGAATATTTGGATATTGAGTAAAGAATGTTTGTAAAAGTCAATAAAGTTTGAATCCAGGCAGACGTTCTACTTTTAGCACTTTGCTATAATTTACTCTATCACATATCCATTGGCTACTGAAGCATCAGATATGACAAGATTCTGCTTATAACAAAAGCTGGTTTGGTTGCTTTCTGCTGAATGAAATGTTTTCAAGGGTACTGAAACTGGAATATTTTGCAGAGATATTGCTTGCCACAAAACCATAATCATTACATCAGGGGAGTGGAGACAAAACAAGACATTCCCCCCGTGAGTGGTTATGAGTAACAGCTTTGCCTGTGGAAGAAGACACAGATTCTGGTCTCCTTAATCCCATTTTACAGGAATATTTTTCATAACAGCTGAAGCAGAGATGAGACTTGAACTGGGGCTTCCTATATTGCAGGCAGTGTCTATAACCACCACAATTCCCACCCACGTACGCTCGTCCCATTTCATGCAAGCTCTAGAGGTGGCATAGTATATCATCTCTGCGGTACAACATCAAACTGATCCTAAAGCCTTTGTGCACCTAAAACACTCATGAATTTTATACTGTCAGGGTTCACATACTTTCTCACCTCTACCTTCTGCAAATATGGCAGTTAAAGCTGGAGATGGCAAGCAAATTACACTTCTAGTTTTGGGGAACCATGCCTGGCACAAGAAGTTAGGTGTGGGCACAAGTCTACTGAGTCAGGGGTTAGTCTGAGTTTTGTCTCGGTGAGGGTGATTGGAATACTTCGTTTGTAAAGCCATAACAAAATAATTGTGAAGGCAAGCTGATCAAAATCCACACTAATTTTTACTAAATGGTCACATTATTCAAGGGCATATTTGCTTCTTTAAAAATGATAGATGCAGATTTTGCACCTCATAGCCATGCCTCCAGGGATATACAGCTATTACAACATAGGCTTTATATGTTACAGATTTAATTGACTAAATATGAATTAAAAAGCAAAGCCTGCCCCATAAAAGGAAAATAAGAAATTTTTAAAGATCTCCAGAAAGGATATTGTTAGTATGGACATGAAGTACTTTGGGTTATGAGATAAGACCTAATTCTGTCTTTCTTGCCCGAGACAAACACTACCACATTCCACAGCTATTGGCTATAAAAATGGTAGCAGTTTTGGGGCTACTTGGTGGGGAGCATGACAGAACTCAGCCTATAAATTTAAAATCAAATTCAGGGCACAAGCATCGTGACTTCACAGGGACGGACTCAAGATTCCTATGTAATTATAGCTGATTTTCTTAACGGCATTTAAAAGCCTTAAAACCAGAGCACTGCCTACGAATAACGGCTGTGGACATACTTGGATGTATATGATGATCCTGAAGAAGCAGCTGTATCAACTAACTGCTGAAACGCCGAAGGCTGAGTGTGTCTGCAATTATCAAAATAGGAAGAGTGGGAAGCTTCAGTTGGGGATGGATCACAGCAGCTCATATTAAAATGAGCTAACATAGTACCACAGTAGAGATGCCTTTAATCTGTGTATCATTTTTACTTAATTATAGTTAAAATGTTGCATTAAATATTAGCATTCCTTAATTTGTGTGGGTGAAATTCTTAGGAAGTGGTATCTGCAACAAACTTGAGTCTATTCTGATTTTGGTGACTGAGCTTAAACCCCAAAGGAAATATTTGAGATGACATAATAAACTGCTTACAAATATGCCCAAAAAGTTAATCACTATTGATGTAATTTCTTCATTTTAGTTGGATGGAGCTACATATCCTTCCACAAGAAAAAAAAGAACTATTACAAAATTCTATTTTTCTGTAATCCTTAGGTCAGGATTTTCATTTTACAGAACTTGATGGGTTGATTCAATAATTTGAGTGGTCAGACAAGGGATCATTCACAAAGAAGTGCCAAAAAATCTGATTTTCTAATATATATCAGTATATATGAAGAACTCTGAGATTAATTTCTGTGTTCCTCATATGAACTAGGAGCAGAATTGCACTCCATATCCTTAGTATTTGTCTGATCATTTTTTAGGGTGCATGTTTTAAATGGATGTTGGTATTTGCTGCATTTTTTGGCCCTTCAGACGGCAGGCAAAGAGAGGATTAAAATAGATTACGACATGAGTGTTTCGATAGATTATTAAATTTTATACTCCTTTTGTCTGAATTAGGAAAAAAAAAAGAATTTAACCAAAAAAGGTATTAAACTAACTTTAAATTGTGGCTTAGCAAACTGAGGATCAGAAAATTAATATCTAAGGTTGAAATCCCATCCTATCATATCCCATTATTTCTTTTCTAATGTATTTACTGATGTCAATGTACTTGCTGACTACCCATTCACCCCCTCAGAAAAGCCATATAGCACCTTCCTAGAGCTCTGAGGTCCTTGGCAGATGTTCCAGAACAGTCACGTGCACAGAAAAATTGATCAGCAGCTGGTTTTCAAACCCTAATCCAGAAATCAAGAAAGAAAATTGAAAATAAGTGCTAAATCCACCATGCCACCTTACCCAGCGATATCTGCCCGTGGGACATTGTTCCCATCTCCAGCCAGGGGAGGGCAATGGCCCCCGCAACATCACACAGAAGGGAACTGACACATCTCCCTCCAGAAGAAAATCAGGGAGCTAGGCATAGCGTCCAAGTGCTCCTTGGAGAACACCCGCCACCTCAGTAGTAACCCCAGGCAAATCGACTCCAGACGTTGAAGCCTCCTTGCACCACAGCTGCAGCAATGCTGGACATCTGTCCTTGACTATGGGATATTATTCCCTGTCTGGAAGTGGGTATCATTCATGCAGGATTGGTGCTCATGCTGTTTCCAGGGAAGGAGACAAATACAATTCCCTTGCTAAATATTTACTTTTGTTATTTTATACCGGTGCTTACAACCTATTCCGTAAGTCTGTGCTGCCTGAGGCACAATAGGCAACACACATCCCAGGTAGTCATGGACTCAATGGTCAACGGCTCAACGTCTGGGTGGAGGTCAATGATGAGCAGTGTCCCTCAGGGGTCCGTACTGGGACCAGTATTATTTAACATCTTTGCTGGGGACATGGACGGTGGGATTGAGGACGCCCTCAGCAAGTTTGCAGATGACACCAAGCTGTGTGGTCGTTGATGCTCTAGAGGGAAGGGATGCCATCCAGAGAGACCTTGACAGGCTGGAAGGTTGGCCTGTGTGAACCTCGTGAAGTTCAACATGGACTAGTGTAGGGTTCTGAACATGGGTCGGGGCAATCCCAAACATGGATACCATCTGGGCGATGAGGGGATTGAGACCAGCCCTGTGGAGAAGGACTTGGGGTTATTGGTAGATGAAAAACTGAACATGACCACCCATGATGTCTGTTTTCAGCCCAGAAAGCCAACTGTATCCTGGGCTGCATCAAAAGAAGTGTGACCAGCAGGTCGAGGGAGGGGATTCTGCCCCTCTGCTCCGCTCTGGTGAGACCTCACCTGCAGTACTACGTCCAGCTCTAGGGACCCCAGCATAAGAAAGACATGGTCCAGAGGAGGGCCACAAAGATGATTAGCGAGCTGGAGCACCTCCTGTATGAAGACAGGCTGTGCGAGTTGGGCTTGCTCAGCCTGGAGAAGAGAAGGCTCCAGGGAGACCTTAGAGCAGCCTGCCAGTACCTAAAGGGGACCTACAAGAAAGATGGAGAGGGACTGTTTATCAGGGAGTGTAGTGGTAGGACAAGGGGTAACAGTTTTAAACTGAAAGAGGGTAGATTCAGATTAGATGTAAGAAAGAACTTCTTCACTGTGAGGGTGGTGAGGCGCTGGAACAGGTTGTGGCTGCCCCATCCCTGGCAGTGTCCAAGGCCAGGTTGGATGGGGCTTGGAGCAACCTGGTCTGGTGGAAGGTGTCCCTGCCCATGGCAGGGGTTTGGAACTAGATGGTCTTTAAGGTCCCTTCCAACCCAAACCATTCTGTGGTTCCATGATTCTATGATTCTAGGATGCTGGTAACCAAAGTATCATATTCCCACCTACCTTAATTCACACTGTCCAGAGGCATAAAATGCCAAATGTCTGACAACTTTTTATGTAGACTCTGTATCTCTGCTTTTCCCATCAAGGATCAGTGTTCACTCATCTTCTCCATGTGGTCGCACAAGGGCATCACTCACCTCTTGTCTTGTCTCTGAAGTGCACAATAGATCTCGATACCCAAAAGTCTAGCAATAACAGGGTTCCTTGGGTCATTTCTTTTGTTGCAGACATTCTCTGCATGCACATCCCTCATACAAGTCTATTATACTATTTCCAGCAACAGAACGGTCCATTCCTGTGCTTCAAAATGCTGAAAGAGGGACAATTGTAATGCTCTGATTGCTGGAGATCTTTGATTCTAAAGCCATGGTGTAATTTTATATCAAGTTAAAAAAATACCCTCTGGTAGTATTTGAGAGAGATCACAGTTAAGCGGAAAAGAGTGGTTATCTAGATTTTCATGAAATTTCTTTAGGAATCTTAATTAAATTTTCTTCATTTGTGTTTACCTCCAATTGTTTGTCTTAAACATAAAATCAGGTTTGCTTGTATGATGGTAGGTGCTAGGAAAATTCTGAAGAATCATCAAGGAAAACAAAATTCTTACAATTGTGAATTTTTGCACAGAAAGCCTGAACTGCTTTTATATGAGAAGGCAAAGGCTTCTGAGGTAAATCAAAATAGCATGCAAAAATTTAGTACTTTCAATGATCTGCCTGCCCTTGTTCAAACTACAGGCCCAGATTCATAAAACTTATTAGAGGAAATCAAGATCTTCTTGCATGGAATCTGCAAACAAGAAGACATAAACTTTATTACATAATTTGTTATGAATTATTTTTGCAGATGTAATCACAATACATTTATGTGTTGGAGACTTTCTTTCATACATACTGTAGGTCCCAAATTATCAAATGTAGAAACTTCTCTTCAAGGCAGAGACTTAATTCAGTAAGGGTCTGAATTAGAGAGATAAAATCAGAAATATTACAGAGAGCACAATTCATGGTGGGAATATGTCTTCAGCAAGCACAAAAATAAATGAGTCAAAATTTCTAACTTAAATAGCAACACAAAACCACCACAGCCCTATATGGCAATATAGCATTTAGGGAAGTCAGAGTTTACTAAATGTGCTTCGTGTAGCCACAATTTAAAATTTAGCAAGGTTTTAAGTGCAATTTTTTTCATGAAGGCCTTAGTAAATGATGGCTTCATTAAACGCTTGTCAAATTTAAATGCTCTGAGTTTTCCCAGCTGGGATGACTTTATCAATGTATGTTTACTGTTCTTCTTCAGATCTCCCCTTACATCTCTCCTTCATTTGGAGTAACTTAAAGAAAATGGTAATGGTTAATGAGTCGATGGGCTTCGTTCATTGTAAACAAATAGCGAGGGACTCAGCCCTCACATCTTTGCTGACTGTACAGATGCTTAGACGCCTTGATGATTGTCTCAGTACACCTGACTTCTTTTTTCATATGCTTAAGTTGTAAGTTTTTTGAATTAGGACTATCTTTTATGGAAAGATGCCATGTCTGCCACTTGTACAGTACATAAAAAATAGCAATATTATGAGTGATGACAACTTCATTCTGCAAGGTGGGAGGTTTTTTCTTTTATTGTGCACATTTAAGTCTTTTCCACCTCTTCTTTTTCAGCCACATGGGTCGGAGGAGGTTACATCAATGGGACAGCAGAAGCTGTGTATGTCCCAGGCTACGGTCTAGCTTGGGCTCAGGCACCTATCGGATATTCCCTTAGTCTGGTCTTAGGTAAGCAAAGAACTAAACCTAATAGTCTCTTATTTTAAACAGTTCTGATGACAAGTCCATCATTTGAAATGAAACAACCAGAGTCTGATAAAAAGATACCAAGGTAAACTGGATCCCTTCTGCTGATAGCTTTGGCTATTAAAAAGAAAAACAGAAAATCACTATAAACAGTTTGAATATCTTAAGTCTCCTGAATGCCTTGGCAAGACGTATTTGATTATTACAACCACAGTGATCTATGGAGTTCACAATAAGAAAGGTTTTGTTGTGGGATTTTTTTTAATTATATATACTAAGCTTTATATATTCAGGGTTTTTTAAGTGCCTATATGATCTAGAACATGATACTATCAGGGCATCTAAGAATCTTGGAATTCAAGAGCGGCAAATATCCTTTCAGGTTAGGGAAGTGCTTATACCTTAAAGATCTTCACCAAGAGTCTAAGTAACTTGTTGAATTTTGTGTAGGAAGTCTGCAGTAGAACCAGTCTATTCCCTTAAAATTGTACCAAGCATCCTCTTAAATGCAGTACAAAACTCCAAATCACCTGTCAAAATGCAAATACACAATCCTGTTATATACAGGGTCGGAGTGTAAAATACAGGCAGCATTATAAATTTAATGCTGTGGCCTCTAATTCCTGAAATGTAGTCTCAGAAATCACAGCAATAAAAAATTTCTCACCGTGTCTCAACCACATGGAGCAGCTTGCAACGAAAGTATTGCCTTGTGAGCCATGAGGAATACTCCACAAAGTTGTCAGCTACATCCTCTCAGTTTGTGAACAGATCATGTCCCTAAGGCAACTACTGATGCAACTGTTTAGAAAGAATGTTGTTACAAAAAAGATCCCGTGTTTTTCACCTTTCGTTAATATGACCACTGTATTAGCTTTTCTAATAGTACTTGACCTCTCAGTCTATTGTGAGTCTTTTCTCATGGTCCTCCTTCCCAGTCTGTCCCTTTGTTTCCTTTGGTTGCTTAACCAGGTCTTTTTGCTCTTTTTATTTCTTCCTCTACAACCCGGGTTCCATCCTGACTATTTTTTCCCCTGGGAAATGCTTTCCTACGGCCTGTCCTGGCTGTCCTCTCTTCCCAGGCAGAAACCTTCCCCCTCGTAGAGTTCCTCTCTGGCACGCGTGGGCCAGCTCCAGTTCCAGTCGTAGTTCCCACCCCTGAGAGCAGCTCTGTTTCCTGTAAGGAAAAGAATACCCGTAGATGTCTGCCTGGAGATCAGCTGATGTCATTATGAGGTCATGAGGGTCATGATCCATCGATGTCATTAAGCGGTCGTTAGGATTGTAGTCACAAGCATCTTCCTGACTCTCAGCCTCTGTAGAATTGACACAAATTAATAACAGCCTAGAAGGGGTTGAGTTAGCCTCTCCCCTCATTTCCAGCTGTTTTTAGATATCCAGCATTTTTTTCCTGGAAATTATCATGGCCAGTGCAGAGAAAAGAAGTCTGTATCATGTAACCATAGATCTCTCCGCAGAGCACAGAAAAGAAAGCATTTCTGTAGGCATGATCTGTACATGCAGGTTGGAGGGGGAGAGTGGTTCATCCTTTTTTAAAAACAAATAAATCAAAATTATAAATACAAGGCTAGAAGAAATATTACTGCTTCAGACTGGAAGGATTTAAGATTGCTATAATCTCCCTGTTAGTTCAATGTTGTGCTGCATACGACTCTTCCTAATTTTCAAGCAATTCAGTTTTAAAGGTTAGAATATCTCCTATTTCCGTTGACACTTGCTTGAACGTCCTAATAGATTGGAACACCAGTGACTCTTTTTTTCTTCTTTTAGTTGTCTTTTGTGATGATGACATAAGAAGTAGAATAGGAGCAGGATCCATGACCAATCCAAGAATAGTAAAAAAATGCTGAAGGGTTTCTGCATCCAAACAACCTGCCTAAAGACAGCATTAACATAAGCAATATAAATAACTTGTGATTGGTAAGCTGGCACCTTCTGCTCAGGGAACTTAATGAAATGAAGAAATATGGGTGATACAAGGCAATACACAGAAAGATGGAAAATCTTCTGTACAATACAACGAAAACATTACACATCTTGTGATGAAGAACCTAACTAAGGGTCGCCAAATACTGTACAGTATATTTTATTGGTAACTGGTTTTCCAGGTTTTTTATTGCACCTTATACATTGCATTCAGCAGTTTTACTGTGGTAAAAGTCTACTTCGTTACAGTCATGTGCAGATCTCAACTACACAGGTTTCTATACAAGGGCTTTTTCAGCTTTCCTGAGATATGTCCTTTTTTTTCCCCAGCCTGAAAGAATTTGAGGACTGTACATTAGAACAGTGAGGCCTTTGCACATTTATGTACATATTCAACCCATATGCCAGGCAGGCAGAGCGGAATTGTGATACATCAAAATTCCTGAATGTGCATAAGTGAAATAAGTGTATGACAAATGTTCGGGTAGCCTGACACCTGCAGAGCCCAGAAGGCATCTTACCTACCCTGCAGGTGTAGTAAGGTTGATTTAAGCATACATAATAAATCTGAATTGTCCTGAAAGAATCAGATCTGCTGTGTATGCACTAAACTATGTGTGAACTCATATTTCTGATCCAGGAATCCCAGACAGTTTTATTTTTAGAGTAGGATCATGTGAAAATTCATGCTGGATTCTGCTCTAAGAATGAACAGGATTAGGTAGAAAAGCCATTCCCTTAGGCTGATCCAAAATTAGACAAACCTCTGACATCATCCATAATGGCAGATTAAGTAAACTGAACCAGACAATATAAGACAAACTTATTTTTCATTATCAGCCATAGATGTTAATGGTGTGGATGTGTTTCTGTAACTCTGTAGACAGATGTAAGGTAAGAGTTCTTAGAGGATATATAACTGTACTCACTTCTTTAAAAAAAAAAAAACAAAAACAAAACAACAAACAGCAATACCGATATTTTTGTATGCTGAACTAACAATCAGTGTTTACCCCTTAATAGCAATGCATTTCTCCACTGCAGCTGGTGTCTTATGCTACTTTTCTTTGTAGGTGGCCTTTTTTTTGCAAAACCCATGCGATCCAAAGGCTATGTGACAATGCTAGACCCTTTTCAGCAGCTTTACGGAAAAAGGATGGGAGGACTGCTGTTTATTCCAGCTTTAATGGGAGAAATGTTTTGGGCTGCTGCCATCTTCTCTGCCTTAGGTAAGGAATAAGCAGTATAAATATTAATTTATCACAGGTGGAAAGGATTAAGAAAAACAGAAATGCATTAAAATTCTGGCTTAAAATGCTAACTATCCTAGACAAATAATTCAGAGTGTGACGGTTCTCAGACCTGTGCTAACTACTAACTAAACCTGGTAATGGTACCCCATTAATTGTTTTGGTGATGGAAAGACACACAAGGTATCTATTCATAGAATCATCAAATCATCGAATCATCAAATCATCAAATCATCAAATGGTTTGGGTTGGAAGGGACCTAAAAGACCATCTAGTTCCAACCCCCCTGCCATGGGCAGGGACACCTTCCACTAGACCAGGTTGCTCCAAGCCCCATCCAGCCTGGCCTTGAACACTGCCAGGGATGGGGCATCCACAGCTTCTCTGGGCAACCTGTTCCAGTGCCTCAAGTACCTTCAAGTTTTCCCTTTTCAAGGGGCATAAAAAGATTTAACAACAAATTTCCTTTAATTGTGAAGGTGACATGAGTGATTGCAAGTGTCCCTTTTATGTCAAGGCTTCTCTTTTGCACCACTGAGATCACAGAAGGCAGTCAAAATTTCCCTTGAAGATATGAAACATAATTGCCAATGCATCTAAACAAAACAATCCTTTGCTTATAGGAGACCTGCCTATACAGAACAAATAATAGAAGTAAAACAGATGCTGATCAATAAATTGAAGTATTATTCAATTGTAAATGGCTTTCTACTTGACAAATTTAAGAAAATACTTAGGATTCAAGAAAGGATACAGAGAATTAGTGGAACTATGACTCAATAGAAAATCACCCAACTACTCATTCAGTCCTGAAAAAAAAATCAGTTTCCAGGGTTTTTAATTATATTTCAGGCCTGAATTTAGCAATCCTTTCAAGAACTGAGAAAGCCCTTGAGCTGAAGCACCAGTAGTTGACTTTTACCAGCTAATCATACTCATAGTGCACATGCATGTGGTAATGCTTTCTAGCGCAATCTATTTTAAACAGAAAATAAACTTTGAAGGTACTCTCCAACTGTGCTCTGATGAACTGCAAAGCAATGGGGGGCTTGTTTACCACAATTTCATCACAAAACCCTAAAGGACTAAGAACAAAATACATGCTGAGGTAATAGAACTTGAATAACTTGAAGAACACTCTGAGTATTTGGAATATACTTTCTTTTTGATTGAGGAAAAGCTAATCTCTGATATTTCAAAGCAAATGGTGTCAATACCTTTCTAGTAGGTTTATATTAACAACTGACAGTTAAAGACTGTCAATGATTACAAAGGTCATTGAAAGTTTTTATTTTAACTATTCTGTGAATATTCTGGTTATATTACACCTCCTAAATTGCACACCTATCCTCACTGATGAATATTTAATCCCAGTACTCTTCACTATTTGACCTTCCTCATGACTCCTTGCTTGGCAGCGTTGTAGAAGGGAAAGACAGGGCTTCCAGCTTGTGAAAGAGGTCTGTGCTTGTAATCCTTAAGCACATGGACTTTGAGGGCTCACTGTACAGCAAAAAATCACCTAGCAGCTCCCAGCAGCTCTTATATATCATACATCATGTTCTGTTCCATTGCCAGAACTTTTCCATCTATGTGGTCAAGAATATCCATCTACAATACCTGCAAGGACTAGAAGTTATTGCAAGATGTTTCATTTAAATTGCCCTAATTAGAAGGAGAGGAAATCTTTAAACATGGTTTTAAAACACTGCAATCACTTGAAATAACTAATACATCTAAGGGAAATGTATAACCATCCTGATAGCTGCTAGGAGGGCACAAGCAGTTCAGGAGGTTTCTTGAACGCACTAACAAATTCCTGACACAAATGATCAGGGATCTGATGAAGGGAGGTGCTCTGTTGAACCTGTTATTCACAAACAAGGAAGAACTAGCTGGGGATGTGAAGGTCGGAGGCAGACTTGGCTGCAGCGTTCATGAAATGGTGGAGTTCAGGGTCCTGAGAGGAGGGAACAAGGCAAAAATCAGGACTGCAACAATTGACTTCAGGAGAGTAGAGCTTGGCCTCTCTGGGAATCTGCTTGGGGAATCCCATGGGAGACAGCCCTGGAGAGGAGTCCAGGAGAGCTGGTTGATATTCAGGGATCACCTCCTCCAAGCTTAAGAACAGTCCATCCTGACAACCAGGAAAACAGACAAAGCTGACAGGACACCTGCATGGATGAAAAAGGAGCTCCTGACTAGACTCAGACAAAAAAAGGAAGAATTCAAGAGGTGGAAGCAGGGATGGATGACCTGGAAGGAACACAAACACTGTCCAAGCATGCAGAGATGGGTTTAGAAAAGCCAAAGTCCACCTGGGTTTGAATCTGGCCATGAAGGGCAGCAAGAAAGGCTTCTATGAGTACATAAACTAGGGAAAACGTTGTCTGCTGTTGAATGGGTCAGGGGACCCGGTGGCAAAGGATGTGGAAAAGGCTGAGGTACTCAGTGCCTTCTCTGCTTCATTCTTTGCTGGTAAGACCAGCCTTCAGGAATCCCAGGACCCTGAGAATCCTAGGAAAGTCCAGGGCAAGGAAGGCTTGCTGGAGGAGGATCAGGTTAGGAAACATTTAAATAGACTGGACAGACACAAGCTCATGGGACCTTATGGGATGCATCCCATGAGTGCTGTGGGAGCTGGCTGATAGCATTGCAAGGACACTCTCAGTAATCTTCTGAAGATTGTGGTGATCAGGGATGTTCCTGAAGACTGGAAGAAAACAGATGTCACTCCCATCTTCAAGAAGGGCAAGAAGGAGGTTACCAGGAACTCAAGGTTGGTCAGCCTCAGCTTCATCCCTGGGAAGGTGGTGGAGCAAATATTCCTGGAAGCTACTTCCAAACAAAAATGAAGGTCAAGAAGGGGATTGGGAGGAATCAGCATAGATTTATGGAGAGGAAATAATTCCTGACCAACCTGACATCTTCCATCAGGAGCTGACTGGCTTGGTTCACGAAGGGAGAGCAGGGGATATTGTGGATTTCAAAAAGGGCTTTTTACACCATCTCCCATAATATTCTCATAGACAAATAGATGAAGTAAAGATTAGATAAGTGGACAGTGAGGAGGACTGAAAACTGGCTGAACTTCTGGGCTCAGAGGGCTGTGACCAGCAGCATGGACACCAGCGGGTGGCCAGTCATCAGCTGTGCACCCCAGAGGTCAGTACTGAGTCCTGTATTGTATAATGTCTTCATTAATGACCTGGCTGATGGGACCGAGTACACCTTCAGCTAGTCTGCAGAAAATAAAAGCGGTGAGGAGACGCTGAAAGACCAGACGGTTGTACTGCCATTCAGAAGGATCTCAACAAACAACAGAAATGGGCCAACAGGAACCTTGTGGAGTTCAGCAAAGGGAAATTCTAACTCCTGCACCTGGGGACGTGCAACCTGATGTCCCAGTAAAGGCTGGGGGCTGACCAGCTGGAAAGTGGGTTTGCAGAAAAGGACCTGGGACTCTTAGAAGACAAGGATGTTGACCATGATCTAGCAATGCGCCCTTGTGTCGAAGCAAGCCAATATTATCCTGGGCTGCATTAGAAGGACCATTGCCAGCGGGTTGAGGGAGGGGATCCTTCCGCTCTACTCAGCACTAGTGAGGCCACATCTGGAGCGCTGGATCCGGTGCTCCCCAATACAAGAGAGAGGGACATACTAGAGAGAGTCTAATGAAGAGCCACAAAGATTTTTAAGGAACTGGTGTAGCTGACATATAAGCAGAGGCTGAGAGAGCTGGGACTGTTCAGCCTAGAGAATAGAAGGCTCAGGGGGATCTTATCCATCTGCATAAATACCTGATTTGGCAGTGAGGGAAACAGAATAAAGAAGATGGAGCCAGGCTGTGCTGCCCAGTGACAGGACAAGAGGCATGGACACAAACAGAACTACAGGAAATTCCATTTCAACTTAAGAAAAAACTTTTTTTTACAGTGGGAAAGGTCAAACGCTGGCACAGGTTGCCCAGAGAAGTTGTGGAGTCTCCATCCTTGCAGATAGTCAAGACATGACTGAACATGATCCTGAGCAACCTGCTCCAGCTGAGTTGAGTGGGCACTTGGACTAGACAATCTCTAGAGGTGCCTTTCAGTCTCAGCAGCTCTTTGATTCTATGAGCTGTTTTGTGGAGACTGACTCGTCAGCTCAACATTGTGGTTTGCTTTCTACAAATGAAACGATGGTGCTTGGAAAAGTTCTTGGTTTCTAGATCGACAATGGAGGATGGATTCTCCAGTTTGCAAAGAAACCCACCTTTGTCCCACGTAAACAATTCAAGGGCACTTTAGGAGGGTCAGTGGACAATTGTCCCTATAGCTGATGTCTCCTCTACCGTTCTTTCCTTGGTCAAAAGGAGCTAGCTCAGAGCATAAGTGGGAGAGATACGAAAGGGTGTGTGTGATACGTTGCAGCAGACCTCCCCTGTGCCTGGTCCGCGCTGCAATGACACCCTTGCTCCCATGCAGCTGCAACTCACCCAGGGAGACTTCAGCTGTCTGTGCGTGGCTGCTTTTCCCTAGGCAGAACAAGAGTTTGTAGTCGTTACAGAGCTCAAGCAATGTAGGGAAAGGTTGTTGGGACCCTTCCCTCCTCCATTTCCTAAGAACCTGCAAAATGACAGATGCTAAACTTAGACCAACAGGAGCCTTGCTTTTCCCACTCCCTTCAAAGGTGCAGAACGGGTCTACAAAAGATAGAGGGGAGAATATCTTCATGCTATTGCCAATGTCAGACCAGCACCTTAACAAAGGTGACCCTTCTCATCGGACATGCTGTGACATAAACTAACACACAGCGCTCTGTTTTTTCCCCACAGGTGCCACTATAAGTGTGATCATTGACATTAATGTCAATATTTCGGTTATTATTTCTGCCCTGATTGCAACTATGTACACGCTTGTGGGTGGGCTTTATTCTGTGGCCTACACCGATGTAGTTCAGCTCTTCTGCATCTTCCTGGGATTGGTAAGTTTGGCTTTTTTTCCCTTTTTTGAGGATTATGGTCATTATTCCCTGAGCATTATGATTGCTGAGACCTATTGCCCAGATTCAGTTTTGGAAATGTGTCTTCACTGAAAGCACGGAGAAGGAATATCTCCACTCACAGAACCCTGACTTTAAAGACTCTGCCTTTACATCAATGAGCAGCCCGTGCTTTGACAATAATGCTGACTGAGAGGCTCGATTCTTTGGCTTTTTTCCAACCAGTCTGATAGCCCAAACACTCCTGCAATTTTCCTGCAGAGTGTACATCTAAGTCCGAATAGGACTGGAGCTGACTCCTTCCCTATCTGTCCATAGGACTGTGGCACAGGCACTGGAAGGAGGCATCGGACGTAGGAAGCAGTCGGTAAAGCAGTCCAGAAACGCTGGCATCGGACTTGCAGAGCTGATACTCTCCTGCTTCTCTTTCCTGTAGCTGTCACCTACTCACACAGCTTAGTTAATCTTCTGCTTTAAATCACCTTCTTGGTTTTTCCCTCATTTCCCTCCGCTGTCCTTGGAGACCATAGTATAGGAAGTTTCACCAGATGACTTTGCTGTTTGACTATGGTGGTATGAATATCCCCTCATCAGCTACCAATGATATGCTAAAGGGTAGCCTTTGCTTTTATTTACTGCTGGTTTTAAGCCCAACTCTGAAAAACATCGATGCAACGGGGCTCAGATCGCAGGGGTGCAATCAAAGAAGCTGCTGTCTTTGTTTGCCAGTGGCAGTAATAGATGGTCGCAGGTGTGCAGAGAACCGAGACGGGCTGAAATAAACGGGGTGGCTCAAGGTGAGGGAACTGAATGGCACCTTGGGGACCCAGAGTTGTTCCTCTGCTTTCACCAGAGTTCTTGTGCAGCTCTAGGGAAATTGCTTCAGCCAACCAACCCTGTGTGTGTCCTCACTCTGTGGCATCCCACTGTGAGGTCTATGGCCTTATTTGCAGAAGTGCTATGCGTTCCCCGTTGTAACTGACTTCATGGGAATGGTGCTAAACACCCTGAAAAAGTAAATCCAAGTGTTCCAGCTGGCCAGCTCAAATCAGAAGTTATTGCAGATCTTCTCTTGTACCTTTGTTCTTCACCTGCACAGTAGGGAAAATACTGTCTCCTTCCCTAACATGCATGTTAATATTTGTGAACCATTCTGTTTCTACAGATGGTGTGCATTACAGAAATTCCCAAAATTGTAGATAAATTACAATACAGAAATGCTTTTCCAGTGAGAACAACTCATGCACTGCTAAAAACCTTGATCCTGTGGGAATAACATGTGATCCTGTATTAAAGGCAGCATGAACCTAATGGGGAGGGGAAAGCAAATGAAGATTGTATAGCAGTCTTCTAAATGATGGGATCTGTAGCTTTAATAGTGTTCTTTTAATTCAGGTTGGGCTCTTTGTGTAATTTCCCATTTGAAATAAACAGCAATAATGTCACGTAGAAGAAACCATATTCATAACCTCAAGAGTCATTAGTGGGACTGGAAGCATCAGATAGCATCTAAACAGTCACATTCTAGGTGAGGCAGTTTTAGATGAGATGGGAGATTTTCACAGTAGATATCATAGCAGAGGATGTCACAGGCTCAGGTATCCCAGCTTCTCCTCCAGGCTCTGGAGCAGTTTGTATTCCCACTGGCCAGAGCTTTACTGCTCATCCGTCTAATGTCTGTTCTTCTCCGGCTCCTTACCCAAGAGGAGATGCTTGTTGTAACCACTTCTGTTCCCTAGCCTGGCTCCTCATTTCAGACACAGAGCTTCTTCCTTAGGCTTTCACAACATCTACCCCAGCCAGTACTTCCCCGGTTTTCTCTTTACAATCCCATGTAGTCTCTCTCCTTCCCTCCTCACTCTCCTGTACCCACATCTGCAATTCTCAGCTCTTTGCCTTTATCTTGCCCGGTGAGTCTTTCCCTGATCCTGCACTGTATCCCCACTATTTACAGACTCTCCATCTCAGCCGTATTATTAATTCCCCATTCTAAACTGCCACCATGCAGAAGTCCTTTTCTTCTGGTTTCCAACCCCATGAGGTCCAGGTCCTTCTAGCTACCTGCTACTTCTATCCCTAAGCTTCAAGTCCGAAGATAAAGTCCCAGTTTCTGCTTCACTTTCATGAACCTCGGTTTTATTTGCCCTGCATTTAAAACAGGGAATTTTCTGTTTCCGTTAGGAAGGGCTCAATGAAGAAATAGGGTCTATGTCTATATTAAGCAAGTTAAACAGTGCCAAAGTGAAAAAAAACAGGATCATCCGTAATGCTTAATTAACAGAGTTAACAGAGTCCTGGCACTGTTTTGGCCCATGCCAACTAGTATTTTCCCAGATAGTTCCCACAAAGAGTTCAGGGCTGTCCTTTTTGGCAGGGAAAGGAGTCTAGATGTATGGATGTAAACCATGACATGTCAGTGAACTGCAGGGCCAGAGAAAGTGTCTTGACTTGTTTTATTTACTAATGTAGAGGTAGTCCTTGAGACCACAGAGAGCTAGATTACTGTCAGGAACTGGTATGGATTACAAAAGCTCATAATGCATTTGCAATACAATACCTATGAAATCCTGGGCTGTGGCATGGAGGCTACAGATGGACCTTCAGAAATTTACCCTACTGAAAATCTCAGCTGAGTATGGGCAAACTACAGATCTTCAGAAGCACATCACTTGGACACGTCTGACATTTGAGGTTCACAAACAAAGATTAAAAAATCCATTTGACATCCTTGTTCCCCATGAATTTCTCAACAAGAAGAGTATTAACGTCCATTAATTTTGACAATATGTTTTTCCCTCAAAATATCTTGGACACAGTTCAAACATTTTGGTGACCTTTCCCAGGCAGACAGTGAGAAGGGAATCTTTCTGCCCAAGTGCTTAAATTGGCAAAGTTTAACACGTAACTGAGAACAGAATACTATGGTACGTGATAAACAGCCTGAATAACAGGCAGTGCTGCAAAATATTCTTCACACATTATTGCAATAATTGTGCAACACAGTAGAGGAAGATGTTTGATTTCTCCCCTCCTTGCTCTTGTTACCCCACACGCTTAAATGGGATCAGTTGGATTGTGGTAATCTGTGTGGGTCTGGATATCATTGGATCCTTAAGGATGTCATGCTTGTGAATTGTCTATTCCATATAGCACAAAGCCTGGTTTTCATCTCAGTAGGAGCTGCTAAGGCTCTCCGCATAGAAAGTGAGTTACATCATTGCAAAATGAGTTGGCAAGTAAATGCGCAAAAAAGTCAGCTGGTGAAGGAGATGAACTTTCTGGCAGAAACTGTCTCTGGGAAGGGTTTCTGAACTGATTTTTTGGCCTAGATCAAAAACAGAGACTGAAAATAGTCAAGAGCCCAGACTGAAGTCACCCTCAAGGGAGAAAAGTGCTGTAACACCGGGCTACTGGGTGTTCTGGAGCAAGAAAGATGGGAGTTCACTAGTAGTACCCCTCTTTTGTCACGATATAGTTTTGTGTTGAATTAAAAACAAATTCCCAAGCCTTCAGGTGTGTTTGTGATGTCTCATGCCTGTATACTGGCAAATGCTGATGCTATTGCACACAAGTTTATATGTAGATGTTTCTCTACAGTGTGGTCCAGGAAAGAGTGTAAAGAACATATGTGTAGTTTAGGGAAAATAAAATGAAGATGTATAAATGTGTCTTTCTTGCTGATTTTGCAATTTACACTGATTAATTCTCTGCTCATATTCATACTCTGCAGGACAGAGGTACACTACCCATTACCTAGCTCCCTGGATTTTGGAGATGTTCCACCAACACATAACCTGACTTTTCTGCAAGTCAGCTGAGCAGTTTGGCATTTGATCTGCAGCATGCAAGAAAAAGAAAAACAGATCCATGTTAATATTAGAATTTCACAGATTTAAAACGCCTTCTTTAGACCTGAACAAAGTGTCTCTCTTTGGTTGCAGTGGATCAGCGTACCCTTTGCGATGTCCCATCCTGCAGTGACAGACATTGGGTTCACGGCTGTGCACCAGGTGCACCAAGCACCTTGGCTTGGATCTATCAACTCACTTGACATTTACACATGGCTGGACAATTTCCTTTTACTGGTAAGTGATGGTTTGTATGAAGGAATGAAACATTTAAGCATTCACACTGTGTTACTGTGACAGCTGAAAATAATAGAGTCTAGTTAAGAGTTTCCAGCAAACTGAAAACTTTTGCCCTCTTGACTCCTTCTCAGTATTTTTGCACATTTGAATGATTTCAGTGAAATAGCAGTAGAATATTGTAGCAGAGCTGTCAAAGTCAGCATTGCCAGGAATGCAATTTAAATATCATCAGGCTGAAAGAGTTGACTTATGCTAAAATTAATTAAAAGTGTGCAGCTAATACTTAACTGATGTCATCGTTGGCAAAGGAATTTATATATTGCGGAAGGCAATAAATATGTTATACAAATGATTAAATATGCCTTAGGTATAGCTGATGTAGAAAAGCTTTGCAGAGATGGATGGATGAATTCATACAAGCACACATGCCAGAATGAACTGAGGGCTTTCGTTATTTAATACCTATGCATTACACATGGGATCGGTGGTTATTAAGCACTTTCCATTAGAAGATCTCGCAACACATGCTAACATTTTCCATTCTTAGTGTCCCTGAGCAACTCTACACTGTTTTTATTATCATGTTGTACTTTGGGATTCCTTTCTCTGCTTTTTTAAAAACTCTCAACCAAAAATCTTCAGAGTTTTCTGATAATTGGGCTATTAAAATACGTTGTGTTATCCAGCTTAAATTCTTTAGAGATTCTCAGAGAGCCAAAGTATGTCATTAGCTCAGGCAGCTGTATTCTGTCTGGCAAGCCTGAAGGTTTCATCTCTGCTGATGACCAAAGGAAAGCTCTGATGTCGCCAAATTGTGACACATTTTCTTTTCATCTTGTTTGTTTCATTATAGCTCAAGAAATTTACCCATGCTTGGAAAGCTTTGTTAAAGGAACTTTATTAAGACTGCAAAGGAAAACAGTCATAAATAGCAAGTCAAAATCAGAGTTGCCTGTAAAACGTTCATTTGGTCCCTGTGTGTGCATGAAACATGTATGAAACACCTGTATACACACTATTTGGTCGAAATGCCTCCTGCCTCATTTACTGTGTAGAACTGGACTGTGCACGTTTAGTGAGCAATTTGCTTTATTTTCTTTCCATGCTGTTTAGTCATAGGCACTTATTTACTTAGTGGAGACTATTCAAATCCTGCTTTCAGGACAGAATTGTTAGCACTTGGGGGTTTTTAGCATTTGGTAATACTCTTTTGTGTCATATTTTGCAGACATAATTTTAAGTCTAATCAGGATCTTTGCTGTTATATACCCAAAACGAGAGAACGGTTGCCACCATAAACGAAAACTTTCTTTTACTGCTTTGTCTTTAATTTCTATTGGTATCATGGTTGCTTAAGACAACGGGAGAATAATTTTTCAGATTCTTTTGTTCAATGTATACAAAATGTGTTGCCTTGTTTAGATGGCCACATACATTCATAAAGGAAGATAAAAATCTAGCTTTCAAATCCTACTAGAGTCTGATCTAATTTTGGTTGGGGAGGGTACTGGAGGCCAAATTCTTCAAATATGAAATATGAAAATAGTATTTTATAACCTTTCATAAGGCTTTATCAAGTCTTTATACAGCTCTCGATACTTGGGAATTACAGAGACTATGTGAGTGCAAAGTGTTGTTGCTAATTGTACAAAGGAATAACTTGTCTAAAAGAATGGGATTTAAGTGGATTTACAAAGGCTTGACATTACTTGTCAGAACGAAAGCTACAGCTATTACTGACTGATATTCAATAAATAAATGAAAGAGCAGCAACACAGCGTTCAGCATTGAAGTGATGCTTCAACGTGGTCTCTATAAGGTGATAGCAAAAAAATCCAGTTTGCCCCCAGTGATGGGATGCTGCCAATTGTGTTTGCAGACATTAGGAGGAATCCCATGGCAAGCGTATTTCCAGAGAGTTCTCTCCTCATCTTCTGCCACATATGCTCAAGTTCTGTCATTTCTGGCTGCTTTTGGCTGTCTTGTGATGGCTCTCCCTGCAGTACTCATTGGTGCAATTGGAGCATCTACAGGTAAATGATTAAAAATGAATACTGCAATAAATGTACAATGAGTAGTACAATAAATGTGTGAAAACCCTACAAAGCTTACGTTAGATATAATCTAGCCAGGTGACATCATTAATCAACTCATAACTTCTTCAACAGGAAAGTGCACTGAAAAATAATATTATAGAATATTTCTCCCGGGAGAAATTGCTTCTACCCCAGTGGCTGAGATTAACTCATTTTGTACATTCCTGGTATCTACAGACGTAATATTTCTATTTAATGTTTTAGTTAGATTCTGGTACTTTTATTTGGTCCTAATAGTAATAATGAGGAACAGCTGAGGGAACTGGGTTTGTTTAGCCTGGAGAAGAGGAGGCTGAGGGGAGACCTCATCGCTCTCTACAACTACCTGAAAGGAGGTTGTAGGGAGGTGGGGGTCGGTCTCTTCTCCCAATAACAAGTGATAGGACAAGAGGAAACAGCCTCAGGTTGCACCAGGGGAGGTTTAGATTGGATATTAGGAAAAATTTCTTCACCAAAAGGGTTTTCAAGCACCGGAACAGGGAAGTGGTGGAGTCACCATCCCTGGAGGTATTTAAAAGACATGTAGATGTGATGCTTAGGGACATGGTTTAGTGGTGGACTTGGCAGTGTTGGTTTAGTGGTTGGACTTGATGATCTTAAGGGTCTTTTCCAACCTAAATGATTCTAAATGATTCTATGATTTATCAGGAATTTCTTATCTTGACCAAAACATCTTTGTCAAGGTCTTTGCCATAGTGAGAGTGATCCCCATCACAGTGATCATGTAGCTAAACTGTTAGAAATGTTCTGTTAGAAATATTTAACACATGGCTTTGAGTTCTGAGTCTGTAATCCAAGAAAGCAGTTAAACACATCTCAAACAAGCATGGATCCCAGACTTGTTTTATTGAGGAAAACAACATTTATGAGCAATGCAAAGTTTTAATATTAACCTTCCTACTGGATAACTACCAGCTGTGGTCAGACTGAGCTTAGAGATAAGGGAAAATGCTGAGCAGAATTAAATCTGCCTAACAGAAACCAGTGGGACGCTGCCTCTCTGAAATGCTGTCAGTCTGGCCCTGGTAACAGTTTGGCCATTGAATGTGAATGAAAATGTGGCAATATGAATAGCTTACTACACATGAAGTCAAGAGATGCTGTAGCTGATGACTACTAATGCTACTAATAACATATCGGTGTCCGTATTGCAGCCTGGAATGATACTGACTACGGTTTCCCTGACCCTATGGCTAATAAAGAAGCAGATATGATTTTACCGATCGTGCTCCAATACCTTTGCCCAGTCTATATCTCGTTCTTTGGCCTCGGTGCTGTATCTGCCGCTGTGATGTCATCAGCTGACTCTTCAATTTTATCAGCAAGTTCTATGTTTGCTCGGAACATTTACCAGCTTTCCTTTCGGCAAAATGTAAGGTTATATTTTCATTTTTACTTTTAGAGAATATTTTAGGTGAGACCTTAACTAGGTGATGCATAGACTGTAATTTCATAATGAAACACCTCTTTCAAATTCCTGCCTAGGACTAGAAAAAGTGTAGCATTTTGTTCCTAACGGTATATTGAATAAACTGAAAGTCATAAAAGTATTTATGGTTGTGACTGACGATAGAGGTGAAAAAGCTAGCTCAGGGGAGGCAGCTTTCAAGAGTTTTCATGGCACTGCAGTTTATCCAAGCAGCTCCTAATTATTGCTGCAACCATAAGCTTTATTTAAATCCTTAACAAAATGAGACATCTTTCTGAATTATTGATTTAACAGGAAATCATTTGACAACAGAATGGGCTAGTGAGTCGGAGTTTTTCTTAGGAAATGGAAAAGAAGAAATTCTGACGCTGACAGTTTTTTCTGGTTGAGCCATATTGTGCTTATATTTAAAAGTTATTTCTAACACTGCTGTTGTTTTTTTCTTTGATATGTTATCAAACTTCTCCTTATTCTCAAAGATTAATGACTTTGGGAATGGCAACCAAAGCTCTTGGGTCTCTTTCTCTGTGCTTGAGATGGAGACAGAGACAGATATTTGTTTGTAAATATTA
The DNA here is from genome assembly GCF_964188355.1 of Buteo buteo. Lineage (NCBI taxonomy): Eukaryota > Metazoa > Chordata > Aves > Accipitriformes > Accipitridae > Buteo > Buteo buteo. Next base: position 4,153,155 of record NC_134195.1, on the reverse strand, counting down.
TTGAATATGTCATGCAAATTTCCTTTTACAATGCAGTATCTTATATTGACTATGTGCATAAATGTAGGCATACATATATCGCCGTGAAAAATACACCTAACGCTGCCCTTTTTTTGCAGGCTTCAGACAGGGAAATCGTGTGGGTGATGAGAATCACTGTTTTTCTGTTTGGAGCGTCAGCAACAGCAATGGCACTGCTAGCTTCGTCAGTGTACGGCCTGTGGTACCTCAGCTCTGACCTGGTTTATATCATCATATTCCCCCAGCTCCTGTGCGTGTTATTTATTAAAGGAACCAACACCTACGGTGCCATTGCAGGATACTTGTTTGGCCTTGTTCTCAGAATAACTGGAGGAGAACCGTACCTCTACCTTCAGCCCTTGATCTACTACCCTGGCTGCTATCCAGATGAAAATAATATTTATATCCAGCGATTCCCATTTAAAACACTTGCTATGCTTACCTCCTTCTTTACTAACATTATAGTCTCCTACTTAGCCAAATACTTATTCGAGAGTGGGACTTTGCCACCAAAGCTGGACTTCCTTGATGCTGTTGTTGCCAGGTACAGTAGAGAACACATGGACAAAGCGACTCTTGTAAAAAGTGACAATATTGTATTAAATGAACTTGCACCTGTGAATCCACGACACAGTCTAACTTTGAGCTCCACTTTCACAAACAAGGAAGCCTTTAATTATGTTGATTCAAGTCCAGAGCTGTCCAACACTGAAGATAATTAAAAAAATCTGATAGCCACAGAAAAAACAATACAAAGCAGGATATTCTACAAAGAATAGTAACAGGCATTTTATCAGAAGAAAAGCAAGATTTGGGAATAAAATGCCGCTGCACAATTCTTTAAGTTGATTCTAGGAGCAGGAGCATCCCAAGGGAGGAACTCTTTTCTGTTATTATCTAACATGTTGGATTAGATCATAGAGTGTGTACCAAAAGATACACTCAGATCCCATTCTTTCCACCCAGAACTACATACTGTGTAATTAAAAAAATATTTACAATTGAAAATATATGTAGTAGAAAAAGTGCAACGGTTATTTAGCTAGGACATCATATGAAGAGATTATAGTACAGTCATTCTGAAATACTATCAGTCAACATTTTATTGGCATTAAGTGAAAATATATTGTTACAGCTATAAGTGATTTATTAACTAAAGAGCTAGTTGCTTGAGCAAAGACAGATAGATAACTTCCCTGGGTTTTTGGTCTGGTTGTTCTTTTCCTCATAAAGAAATTCAAATAATACAAATCTAGTATTTTATTATTTGTAAAAGACAGTAAAATGCGCAAATAGTAATAAATTCCTTATAGGAGTGCTAAACATCATATATTAATTTAAAATGTTAAAATGAAGTCACCAGTTTAAAATAATTATACCTAATGCAAGACAACCTTAAGCAAAATATGTTACTATAGGTGTTCTTTTTTTCCTGTGGTTAGTGGCTGTCACCAATGGAGGATGGCAAAATTTTTAAAGCAATAATTGGAGTTGAAACTCAGCTTGTGAAAAACGACAGAAATCTTACAAACTAAATAGAACTTTTCAATGTTGAGAAAAGAAACCTTATCTTGACTTATCATCCAAATGAACACTGAGCAAAGCAGTCTGACACCAAGCAACTGCAGCAATGGAACAACTATTAAAAAGTAAGGAGAGTCAAGAAGGCTTGAAAAAACAGAGAGGGTTTTCCATGGGGAAAATTCCCTTTTTTCACTTAATAAAAAAAGTATTTTCAAAGACATTAAGAAGTCTTTTGGGTTGGTCTTGCTGGGATTACTCTGGAAAGTGTAGATTTTCCATGGAAAATCACGTTTTCTCCAAAATTTGATTTCCCGTGGGAAAAACAGCCTTGCCGGACAGCTTTCCGCGTCTGTAAGCGTCTACCTCCGAAAGCAGCAGCAGCTTGGAGGGGAACTGAAAGGAAAGCCGAACCCACAAGTGTAGTGAAAGGCAGAGCCGTGTCTTCCCCGAAATGCTGGACTCCTTTATCACCCGCTGTCCTCCTGGGCCGTCCCGGTGACTCCGCGGAGCACCAGCAGTGGCCAGGCACAGACAAGACTTCGCTCAAGAATGGCAACGTTAGCCAGAAGCAGCAAAGCAGGGAGACGAGGCTTCTTCCAACTTTGCCCTGGCCGGCAGGGAACACGCGATGTCGTTTCCATTCGCCCCCGGCCCAGATGATTGTGTCTGTCCCCATTGGTACGTGCCTTTCACAGCGGGAGATCTAATAGCTAGATTTCTATACAATTAAGAGTTATGCTCCAATAATTCTTTTTAACATGACACAAAATGTTCAACCGAAATCCAGATATCCTCCTGTTGCCGGTCACTGGTGAAATTTCTTCTTTAACATTCACGGCACGAGGAGCTGTACTGGAAGACAGGAGATGTGAGAATAGGTTTTGCTGCTAAAGGAAGAAGCCATCAACTTGTGCATTCAATGTTGACATAAACTTTCACAAGGTTGAATCTTTAGATGTGTTTTTGCTCCTTTTGTGGAGTTTTAAATGCATATATATATTTTATACGTAGAGAAAATTAATATTAGAGATGTTGATTTTTTTCTCCATACACCGCATTTAAAAATAACACTGCATCTCAGTTCCGAATATGCATTGTGAACTGCGGTACTACTGTGCTAACAAATATTGAGTGTGCTCTGGGTGGAGGGAATCAAAATCAGTATCTGCTCTAAAACCCCAGAAAAGCCAATATAGCAAAGAAATGACAAATTCCTGCAGGGTCAGCAAACAAGCTATTGATGAAATTCAGGGTGCTGAGGGTCTCACAAATCAGACATGAGCCCAGAAATATTCATTCCCCCATGAACCACGGAAAAGAGAAGAGGAAAGAGATTGTATGGAAGAAAGAGAGGGGAGAACAGAGCCACTGCTGAATTATTATCTATTTCTGGCCCAAATCCACTAGACTGAATCCCTTCTTATGAGAAAATATCAAGCCACGGATTTTCCGGCTTACATAGCCAATGCCTTACGCTGCAGTTTCAAATTATGGGATCCCTTTTTACAGCCACCTGTAGGTCTTCCTAAAAAAAAATTTCTCTTACTTCAGTTTTGTCCAGGAATTGCTAGAATTTCACGATGAGAAGCTGCATAGTGGCCAGATGCTTTGAATACAGTAGTATTTCTGTATTATTTATTTCAAAATGCCCAATAGTGGGAGGAGAAGGAAAGGAGAAGGGGATTCAGCTGGAATCATTTAAGAAATTTTGATTGAAAAATAAAAATCTTTCCTTTTCCCTAGTACGCCCTTGTTGCCACTAAAACATAAAGGCTTTTAAAATAGTCAAAATAAAAAGGTTAAGTGGAAAATTAAAATGCGTTAGTCAAAAAATTTCAAGCCAGGTGCTTTCAACATTATCAGAATATTTTATGCTGTTTATCGTGTCGAATGTTTTTGTGAAATCACTGTGATTTCACAAAGTATTCCCATTTAGATGGAACTATGCATTCTCTCATGGAAAATGGTTCCAACAAAGTTTTCCAGTCCTCTCTGCAGAGACTGAAAGGTTTATTGCACTTTTACAAGTAGCCCACCATGGAAGCTTTATAATGCAAAGGAGAGAAGTGACACTGAAGACTGTTCGTCGCGTGACCGTAACTCCGCTTTCCACGCACCAAGTCCCTGTGTGTGTCTCTGCGCGAGTCCAACGACGGCTGCAGTGGTGGCGGTGGTGGGCTGTGTAGTGGACAGGACGACTCCAAAAACCAAACTGAACAGCCCCATGCAAAGTCTGTTTACAAGATTATTGCCTTAGCTCACCTATCCGACCATTACATTTATACAAAGCTGTTCATAAAACCAAAGGCCATATCTAGGATTGATAGCTGGGAGAAAAAAAAAAAAAAAAAAGACAACAAAATGCAACCAAGTTACTTCCATAAGCAAAATGTCAACAGGACGTGATTCTTGAAATAGACTTTATTTTCATGGGAATCATCAGATGCTCCTTCTCGACTTTTGCAATTTGTAGACAGTAGTACTGTGCACTAAATTGGATCTATAATCAGTGAAGCAAACAGCTCATTTTCAGACACTGAGGTTATTGTTTCTGAGCCTATGATTTCTAGATAAAATATTCATGTCACAATCATACATTTTACTTTCATATTCTTACATTCGTGAATAACACTTATTCAACAGGGGTTTTTTACCTCCTTTGCATGAGATGTGTTCAGAAAATCAAGGTTAATAACATAGCTGAGATGTCAAAAGAAGTTATGATTTCATCTATATTTGTCCATATGGGATGGTATACGTATTATAAATAAAACATACTTTTGTGAACCTGAACTGAATGTAAACATTAAGTGGATCAAATAAAGTAAAGTAAAATATTTAGTCTTTTATTTTCATATAGTACAACAATTTAGGATTTCAAATATAAGTATAGGAAAAAACCTGTTACTCATTTTTCCTTCTGCCCTTCAAGCATATTTGATCAAGTACCATGTGCAGTTAGACAGTAAGTTATTGTAAGTCTGCTATTAATCAGGGCAGTATTTGTGGCTGTTGTTAAAAAAAAAGTATATTTTTGTCTGTGTCAGAAATGTTATATTAAGACTATACCTAACGATGCAGATAGGAAGCATAATATAGATATATATGTTTTAACTTCATTTGTATTGTATTCAGTAGTGCCCATGCAATTCAGGAAAATACTGTCTGGTTTGGGGTCTGTTTTGTCCATCTATTAAAAATAAAGACGTTTATTTTATTATCACTCAGCATCCCCTGAGGTTTTGTGTCACAGGCACAGCCCCACAGAGGTGAGGTGGCCCAGGCAGAGCGGGATCAGCGGGGCCACCCCCATGGCTACAGCCCTGCCCCAAAACCCGGCTTCTACGTTGGAAACAGAACTTTCATTTCAGTTACCTCTTCCTTGTCCTCACAACCACAAAGAAGAGCCCCTGAGCTCCAGGGAAACCTACATCCAGTGGGAATCCCTCCTGCAGACCCCTCGCCAAGGACCTTTCTCTTGCGGGTGTTGTACAGGGAGGATGGGACCCGAAGAGGGGCCGCAGTTTGGGCAAGGAGCAGAAAATGTGCTACGGGAGCGGGAATGCGCCTGCCTAGAGATTGCAGCTGGGTTCCACCTTCCGTGCGTGCGGACTGGAGCAAGGGTTTGGTAATTTTTCGTATAGTGGAGGAGCCCTTTGCGGCGGGACATAAAGTCATCCTGGGTGTTGCATGTGTTATAAATACAATTATTTAGAAATCAAGATCTTAGCTGACTGAAAACCAAATCTGTGCTTTTATCCTCCTAGTAAGAGTTAGATCTAATGTCCACTGAAGTCAAAGGAAAGACACAAATGGGTGGCTATCGCGCTACTATGACAGTATATATGGTGTATTTATCCCCCAGGTGCTTTGCAAAAATACGTGGGCAACACTGTCCACTCATGGATGGTGAAATTAAGGCACACTGGTTTATCTTCCAGGGCACTGAGGTGCTCGCTCATGGAGCAGAGCACAGACAGGGGTTTTCAAACAACATCGAATAACGTAGACTTTTCCTTGAGGCCATAACGCTCTGGTCTCTCTTGCAATTCAGGAGTTGGTCCCCACCCGCACTTTTGAAAAACTGAAGCGTGTTTTAAGACAAGAGCCCTGATATCTTGTATACTGTATCTCAGAACGAAAGCAAGTCCATAATCCTGCAGATTCAAAAATGCAAGAAAAAGCTTGAAGTAACGGTGCGCTGATGACTGCTGTGGAAGCATTACTGAACTGTTTCACCACCTGAGATCATAGGTAAAATGCCACGTGCAGGCCAGCTGCGGCCAAAACCTCAGCAAAACCCTACTTAGGAGACTCTATTTAGGAATCACTTGAAACTTTTAATAATAATAGCTTATTTTTTGAAAAGAATAATTTAGGGAAATTTTTTCCATATTTTTCTCTCAAATTCAAAAAAGGGACAGTGGGCATAAAAACAAATAGTGGAGAAGTAAATGGGTAGAGAAAGAAGTTAAAGTGTTTGATGCAAGCATTTTTAAACAATATCGAATGTTTAATATTGAATATTGAACCAATCAGTTCCCACCACAGCCACACAAGGACTGATGGCAGGTGAATACCAAGCAATTACATGAAATGTATGAAGCCTCCCTCTCTTTAAATTGCATTTAAGTTGCCAAGCACAGTTTAAAATCCACAAAAAGGACTGAAAAGACCATAACTACTGAGTAATTTTCCACTTGAAAAGAGTGAACCTGTATAGACCCAAATGCCATGACACCTTCCCAGCTGGGACGATATGGGACTGCCCCTGGAAAGATTGAAGAATGATTACACCAGGCTTGGGAGACACTTCAAAGAGGTTTAAAGGTGGCAATGTTAATACATAAAACAATGCCCAGAATTGTTCCTAGGCCATTAAAGTGGTCTCCAGCCCACTTTTGGCTCAAGCCAAGTGTCACTCTCTCCAAGAGGCACCCAGGCACAGTTTGGGGGCTGGACTGCTCCAAGGGCTTTCCCAACAGGAGTTCTGCAAGAAGCCCCCCCTTTGCAAGACCGGCAGAGATTGCGGGTGTAGCCTTGCGATGGATGGAACATGCCTGAGCACCTTCAATTTAGTGGTGAGGATACAGCCTCAGAGATAAATAAAGGAGTTCTCCACTCCTGATCTGGCCTTTTGGGCTTCTTTTGGGGCCAAAGGAGAGAAGCTGACGTATAAAACATGACTAAACTCAGCCTAATGCACACATTACCGTGAGACGGGTCACACCGTAGAAATGCCCATGAAGATGTTTAAACATTGGTGAGACGTGGCCCCTTCTTTCTCTTGCTCCTTAAGAAGGAGGCTGAAGCCATGAATATGATCACACTAAACAAATAGCTGAGGAATTAGTCCTAGGAGGGGGACTTTGGGACATGGAACCTTTAGGAAGCATTCACAGAAAGAGCATAGTTCTCAGGGGAGGGTTTGCACCTGACTGTCTGGAGCACTGACCTTATACTACAAAAACAGATAAAGGAAAACATCAATCTAGGTTGCAAGGGATGTGCTGTGACTGGAGAGACATATGCTATCTCCCCAACTGGTGTTAATAGATAACAGGTGAAAAACAATGTAAATGAGGCTGTAGTCAGGAATAAGGTGATGCTAGAGAATAAGGCAGTGGACAGCAGAGGGGAAAAAGAAAGTACTTCTGTGGATGAAAGAATTGATTAGGTTGGCTATATTTAATCGATTTAGGAAACACTGTGATGTCAGGAGACAATGAAGTTGTTTGTGTATGAATGCAGGAAACCTGGGTAATGAGGTGGAAGAACTAGAACTACCAAAACCAGACATGAAAACCTCTCGTACAGAGTAAGGGAAAGATGATAGAATAGCTCTCAAGATGGAAAAGGATTTGAAAAGAGCATTTGCTGAGGTTATATACTGGATTATATAGGCCTAAAGAATTTAACTTGAATGCGGACAGACACACTTTTAATATTATATAGTGAAAGAAATACTACTTCAAAGGGCGTGAACATATAAACATTTGAAATCTGGCAGAATCTGGGAAAAAAAGGCTGTTGTATTGGCAGAATATTAGTAGTTTTAGTCCTGTGGGGAACAGATTTCTTCCTCAGTCAACGCACATAAAAGAAGGGGTGCTATTTCAACTTTTCACTTAGTGCATTAATACAGCATTACAAAATATCTGGTGCTAGAAAATAACCTTGTATAGAAAGCTGAGAGTGATTAGGTCATATTCATATACAAAGAGAAATGAGAGGAGATATTTAAGATGGAAATATATTTTTTAAAAGATTAATGGGTATACAATACCATAGAACAGATGTGGAATGGGAATTAGAGGCAAATTCCTCATCACATAATTGAATTTCTCAAATAGTTGGACTATTGTAGACAAGAAGCAGAAGTAGTGCTAAAATAGATCCTGTGAATGAAACAGCAATGATGGTCAGGTCCTGGGTGTGTCGCAGTCCTATATCCCATGTTGCTCCTGATCCTAATATACATCATCCTAGCAATCTAAGCACACTTGAAGTAAGTTTGAGTGGCATCCTTCAATGTAAAATGGTAGTAAATCAGTTCTTAGCCACTTGTTAATTCTTCCAAGTAAAAGTTTTCTGTGGTTATGACTGAAGCACTAAAATTCATTTACTTATTTGGAAATGGACATGGTCATTTTTTTTGCCAAGCTACTAATGAATTTCACTGCAAGCAAAAAGAATTTAATATATCCTGCCAATTTACTAATGGAATATAGTTATTATCTATGTATTAATAACAGAGATTAGAGTGCTGCACTGCACTTTGTGATACTCAGCAGTTCACATCCATCAAAGCATTGGACACAATTTTCAGAAGGACTTAAAGGGAAAGATGCTCCCAAAACTGATGGGTCACTAAGGACATGCCATTCCAGGAATGGGGCACCTCCAATTGTCTGGCTTCTTGTGATTTCAGCATGATTAGGGAAGACACAGGTCATCCTTGATTGATGTTATTTTGACGACAGAGACGTCCACTTTATGTTAGCTATGCCAATAACCGCTGCAGAGCCAGGACTGTGAAAGACTTGTCCTCCTTTGAGGTTGGGCAGGAGCATGGCCATGGTGAGAGGAACAACAAGGTGCCTGCTGCCCACCAGCCTCTGGGTTTTGCCTCTGGCTCTCCCTCCTTTGGTATTTGTGTTGCTCTGGTCTACGGTCAGCCATAATGATTAAGTCTGCCCTCAGCACCACAGTGGGTTGTCTGGGTATGAACTTCAATACAGCATACCACCAGCCAGTCAATAATGGGAGAGAGATGCCTTTAAAAGATCGTTTTGTCCCACAGAATCAAAAAAAAAAAGCAGTGAAGTTCTGCTGGGTTCAATGGCATGCTATACTGAGCAGTTCCACAAGCCATCCTTTTAACAAATTTTAAGGTTTCCTTTTTTTCTCTCCTATATACCAGCACCTCTGAAATCCAGAGTATCTTAATTTGCCTTCCTCCACAGTGAGGTTTTCCCACTCCAGTAATGATCAACAGCTACTGTTGTCATCTCACAAAGTGCAAGCCTAGTTGCTCAGCACGTAAGAAGAATATAAGTAGTTAGCAATAAAAGAGATTTCTAGCCTCTACAGTTTGTTTCTTACACACAAGGATAAGGTGACAGAAATATGACAAACAAGTAAACTGAATACCAGAGGTAATATAATTGTTCAGGGCTAGTATACCAGAGAGCTATGTAAACTTTATTATTCTGCGTGACTGTCAAAAAATATTATGTTTCAGCAAAGCAATGAATTAATAAGTTCTTCTGTTTCATTCTTGTTTCCTGCCCATCAGCAAAGTAATATTTGAAGAGATTATGTTCTCTTATATCAGTTACCTGTTCTGTGGGATATTGTTAAATGTACATTTTAATTATACTCTCAAAACCATATACTAATGGCAGATTAGTGATGAACTTCAGTAACTAGATAGAAGACAGCCAACCTAAAAAGGACAACTTCTATTATTAAGCTTTAAGGTATGCTATTAAAATGAATTATTCCATCTGTATAAAGCTACACAGAACACCAGGTTCTGGCTTATGGTAACAGGAAACAAAAATAACTGTGGATCCTAGTTCAGACAGGAGATTTTCTTACTCCAAATGTTGTCAAGACAGCTGCCAATAAAAATGCAAATTTCTGGAAAGTCATCTCATACAGCCTTTGAATTGTAGCCGTGAGACCATAACGATACCCTCCTGGTATCACACACGTGAAACCCGCTGTCGAGCAGGACCAGCTGTCCATGCAGAGGCAGAAGTTGTAGAAACACTTATCTCAGGAGACAAGGAAAGAAAGATTTGGACCCAACAAGTTAAAACTCTAGTCACCCAGAGATCTTGTAGTGGTTACTGGCAAAGGCTGATTGGTATTCCTCTACTGCATAAATTAGTATGATATTTGCACAGTGTCTGATACTTGTTTATGCACTTACTACAGCAGCTATCCATGTAATGAATCCATGTTGAGGAGCAAGCACAGTTACCCAGTTTTAGGTTTGAAAAACAACTTTATATTTTCCATCACTCTAAAATCCATTTTTCTACTTCTGGTGAAGTACCCTCAAGGATTTCACTTGATCAAAATTGCTTATAACATAATGGAAATGTCTTTTTAGCAGCATAACATAATATTTGAATAAGAAAATAAATAAGATGTATTTTCATAAAGAGCTTATTTCCCTGCTAAAAAGAAAAGATGGAGCCTTCATTCCTCAACAGGACCTCTCAAAGGATTTCAATGCTAACATTTTAAGGGGATCTCATTTCTAAAAAGAGTTGAACGTTAGCTCCTTGAATACTAAATCTGCTTAAGCTACTTCAAAGCAGAAATACAAACTTAAGAAAACCTGGGCTCTACAAACAGTTCAGTCCTATGCCCAGTGAACTGACTACAATGTATGCTTAACTCATCTTGCACGAACGCTTGCATCAAAACTTGAGATACTTGGCACTGCCTTTTTATAACAAATTTTCATTCATAAGCAGTTTCTATTCAGATACACTATGAGAAAAATACATGCACCATTGGCAAGGCAAAAATAAAAATGAGCTAAGTCGTGTAGCCCATAAGTTCAGAAAGAAAGGCTTTGTCTGAGGGATTTCTTATGTCATTCCCATTTACCTAACCTAGTAAAGCATTTACAGTTGCACCACTCACCCATTTCCCTCTCAACATGTAAACTCCTGTAGATTTATGTTGCTTTCCAACAACCTAAAGAATACTGAAAAGGTTTTTAATGGGACTAGAGAAACTGTCAGTAAACAGATTTATTTCACAACATTGTCATTTAAAAATAAGCACACAAAAAATGCAGAAGTCTCATAGCAATTACAGTATCTGCAGTTACAAGCAGAAATGTCAGAGAAAATAGGCGTTTGGCAATATGAACCTGAATGGCAATACCACGACAATGCCGAGTGTTTCCATTAGTCAGTTTAGTAATGAAGGTTAATGGTCCTGTCTCTGCTGTCACTGTATGCCAGAGCAGTCCTGAAAACAAATAGTAGGGATGCAATTGAATATTCAAAAATAAAAGTCATATTAGTAGTAGATTCTTATTAATCACACAATGAGCCATTGTGACAGATGTTATCAGTGCAGAACATCTGAATTACCAACCCATTTGAAATGCACTGTCTGGGATGGGTTTCAGTCATGCAGAACATTGTAGAGTAACAAATGCCCGCACCAAGAGCAAACAAAAAATATTGTGCCTTACTAAACAATATATATCTGGAGACCTGGAGCAAGAAGGGAATAATGAATGGAAGTGTATGCCTTCTTTCAAGTCCTCACACAGCCTCTATCCCACCTTTGCCCTCCCAAGTTGTCACTAAGGACAGTGGATAATGAAAGGGTTTGGATCACGTCTATTTATTTGTTCTACCATAACGAAGATTCGCACCAGACTATTTTTCTAGTGGTTTTGTCTCATTTCTACAGTTTATATAATTTCTCCTTATGCTTTTGTGTCAATTTTTATAATTCTTGCAAAGGCCAAATGGCTGCAGTTTCACTGTGCTGAAGGACACCACAAATACGTAGGGAGACATAGTCCCTGTTCTGGAGAGTTATTCACATACACCCAAAGAAGAGAATATACATAAAGCTATAAGGAATAAAATGGCAGGACAAGGGCAAATGTTCATACAAACTAGCTAAGCACACTTCTGAGGTTGAGCTTATATTTTTGCTCTTAAAAATAAAATAATAAATGCCGACTTAGGCTACATGCCCCTTAAGTATCCTGTCTCATAGACCAAACAGGAGCAGTAGGACCAGGAAGGGAACGTCATAGTCTGCAGCAGCAGGGAACAGGACAGGTGGCAGATCCATCCAAAATTGTCTTCTTGGGTGTCTCAGACCATCCTGGGCACTTTTACAAAATGGCTGTTTGATGTTACTGTTCCAGTTGAGGCCAGCTGGGCAAGCAGCCAGAGCAGGAGCAGGTGAAGGTGGTGGAAGGGACCTGACCTGTCCTCCCATCACTCCCTCATTGCCCAGCCAGAAGCAAGTCACCGCATCTCTCTTTGCTTTTTCTTCACCTCCTCTTGTCTGTCTTGTTTTGATTTAAGCTCTCTAAGACAACATCTCTTCCTATGTGTCTGCGATGTGCCTAAGGAGGCCTAAATTTGTCTCAAATACCTACATACTGTTGTAATATTAATAATAATAGAAATAATAGATACATCCCTAGACTGCTTCGACAGCCATTTCCCCCATACAATACTATTAGCAATATTAATTCAAAAGCTGGCTGTTCTTTGGCTCTCACTTGTTCTGAGTAATGTCTGGCAGGTTTTCTATAACCTTGTGAATGCAATGCAATTGTGGTAACAATTCGACATGCAGGAGTATTTCCTGTAGTAGAGGAAATACTTGTCATGTTGCTGTGCAAAGACACCCTCTTCCAGTCAAACGCTGTATTTGGCATGGTATTTACCACTAAATTAGCAATTGCTAATTGGTTATGATAATATTTTTGTTTAAAGAGGCATTTCATTTCACGAGCTGCCTACCCTTTTCCAGCATTCCTGTATTTGATAGGGAAATTAGAAACATCTTAGAGGCTTATAAAGTCAGTGCTCTGCCTCAATGCCTGAAATGATCCCTTCTTTAATGAAATGTGAATCCTGCAGGATTAGCAGGTAATGAACTTTTTAGTTGTTCATTTCTCCAGCCTGTTTTTAAGGTCTGCGCTATTGCTTTTATAATTTATCTGTGCTTTCACTATCTAAGACTCAGGGTTTTACTATGTACACCTGATCTGGTAGATATTTGAGTTCCATTGCCGGCACTTTCAGAATAAAGAACTGTTCTCTCTTTCAAATGCTGAAATGTCTCTTTGAAGCCAATTATTAAAGAAACCCTGCAGTAACAGCACATGTCCTAGACAGCCTGTCAAACATATGCTGCCAATATCATACGTTAATACTAATACAGTGTTAGAAAACAACTACTCCTTGGATTTCATAGTGCATAACTTTAATGTTAATTGGATTTTTCATAGGTATGTAAGTAATTTTCTGAAGGGCTTTAAACTGTAAGCTCTTTAAGCCAGGACTTATGTTTAAACTTGTCTCCTGCTCTTGGCCAAGTATTTAAAGAAAAAAAAAAAAAAAGCTAAACTAAATACAATAGCATTTTTCACATAGTTCCCAGATTATTTACCCAAATGGCTAAGATTTAATGTCTTCTCTTTGTAGAACTTGGCTTGAGTTTTGCAGATGGATGGCAATATAATGTCTAGAACACTGAAGCAATTCTAAGAGCAGTGCAGAGAGAGTAGTAAATCAGTTGTATACATACATGTAAGTTGTAAGTACATATGCAGAGAAAGAACTTAATTAGAACAATTAGAACTTATATATATTTTAAGTCATTTTTAAAAGACTTGAAACATGGAATCTTTGAAATATATTGACTTACAATAACAGAACAAAAATAATTCATTCATAGCCTTCTCATGCTGTAGTTCCGTGTCTTGTAGATTTTTAAAGTTATCTAAAGGGCAGTAAGTGTAAGTAAGTGAGATGTCAGAGGGACCTTCATGACAACTGCCAGGAATTCCATAGTAAAAATATTGTGTGTAAATATACATGCAATTAAAGCATTTTATTTCATGGTTGCAATATCCTCTTCCTCCAAAATGATATGGATGATACACAGATGCTCTTCTTAGAGCAAAAGCTCTTAGAGCAGAAGCTTACAGCAAAAGCTCCCAAAGAGTGATTATTTGTCTTCACTCTTCAAGACCCAACTGAAGAAGAAATACTTTGCAAGTCAATCATTTTGTATAGACATCAAAGTGAAATCAAGAGGGAGAGTGAAGTGTAAATCACCACCATCAATTCTGATCTTGTTGCAGTCAAGATCTCCAATGCAAGGTCAATGCAGGGGGAAATGAAAAACTTTACATGATGAAGGTCTTGCTTCCAATAAATAAAATTCCCAGAGGCATATTGGTCCCTTTCCACTATTACTTGAAATGATTGACATGTTACATTGCTGCCACCAGAAGGGTTTTGAGGAGGGTTAGTTTAGTTTTGGCAGTGCTTTTGCCTGACCATACTAATATTAACCAGGTCTGCCAAAGCTTAACATCTCAGGCAGGCCTGAGTTAAGCTTGTTCCTGCAAAATAATTCCAAAATAATTCTGAGCAAATCAGCAGCACTTGAAATAGATCTGAAGGAAATCAAAACAATTCAGCAATCTTACATTTAATGAAGATGGGAATGTCTGAATAAAGCATTGAGGAAAGGTGAAGTTATGTTACTGCTCTGGAGCTGCTCTGCAGTGAAAGGGTAAAGAGGATGGAGGTTTTCAGTGTTAAGGCCTGGCATGACACAGGTATCATATCACCCTGTGCCCTTATAGGTCCTAGATCATAAAAGTACTGTAATGTCAGTATTTATGTAGGACAACAAAACAGATATAAGATCATGTCACATTCATATAACTAAGTAGTAATAAATCATGAGAGAACAAAACAGACTTGCCATAGCCACTTGAGCTTTTCCCAGCCTACAGCTTCCAGTCTATTTTAAAGTTATTTTTCTTGTTTTAGCAAAAGAAAAATCATGTAATGCTGCTAAAATTTTGCCATTTGCTAGGCTGGTTGATCCAAGATATGCTAAGCTTTGACAGGTTCTCAGCAGACACCACAAATGGATTGTTAGCTCAGGTTGGAAGGCTATTTAATATGTGAATTTTTTAAGGCACTAGCAAGACCCTGAGAGTTGCTGAGACAATGCCCAGATATCGATACACAGAAGAAATAAAGCAGTTTATAGGTCCACCCTACTTTACATAGTCTGCCATTTAGATAGCTCACAGAGATTCATCGCAGATCTGAAAAAAGGCTTCTGAAAGAGTCACTAAAATTAGGCAGAAAGCAATATGAACAGTAGAGCTCTGTTTCAAAAGACCGACTTCTCATGCAAAATGGGACGCAACGATTTCATCAGCTCACCATAGGCAGAGCTGCAAACGTGAGCTGTTAGAAAGCTGGATGAAGGAGATGCTCTGAGGTGCACCTGCAGAACTGCAAAACACAGTATTGAGAATGTGTGGTAGCAGGAATTCAGTTCTAAGATGTGGGTTGTCATGCTGCATAAAAAAGTTATTATTTGTGGCACGTACCTGAGGCCTGTTTTCGGCACAGGTAAATACTGCAGCTTACATTTCCCCGTCAATGGATGTCACTAGAGGTACCTTTCTACAGGCCAGTCCTGTAGGGAGCAAAGGCAAGCTGCCTAAAACTCTTGAGATGGCCATTTTAATGCTACCTATGTGCTTCGTTCACATCCAGGGGAAAGTTACACTCTCGCAACCTTCTTTTTTACAGGTCCCTGTATCTGCAATTTCTGGCACTCTACAAGCCTGGATGTACTGCTCACTTTGAACGGCTGCTCTGTTCTAAGTCTGTGGTGGGATGTTTTCAAATCCCTTAACATAGAAAGTCCTGGACACACACTGTACTATTAATAATAGGAAGATGGAATGCTTCTTGTATAAAGTTGGGGGTTTTTTAAGTTAACTTTCTGTCTATGTTTCTTAGGAAAATTTATACCTTCCAGCTGAAAATATCATCTGATACAGGAGACTGCACTAATCAGGCAGTTTAATTATCAAAATGTAATACCATGAGACAGCTGTACTTGACATTTATATGTCCTGTGAACTAGTTTAAAATTATGGCAGAATTGTGTCCAGAACTTCTGTTGCAGCCAAAAGCTATTTTGGTTTTCTCCTAAAAAGTTTCTTGCCGAAGACTTGTGTTGCAGGCATTTTCCAAGATGGTTTCTGGTTTTGCTTATTCTATTCTCATGGGTTCAAATTTCTAAGCCACTCTCCACCCCTCCTTACAACTGCTATTCATGGGTGACCTGCACATGCAAACACTGGACTCAGCGTGCCCTTGGCTTGCAAGGAAATTTCACAAGTGGACAACTAAAAGAGCAATTTTGTTAAAGCAAATAAACTGTCATGCAACCAAAAGTGTTGGTATTGTTAAAAGATCTGTAATTATTTCTTTGATTTCCAAAGCTGATTCATTAACCAACATTAACAGTCCATGGGAAGATGTGTGTGTTATAAATCCAAGCTATTGATACTATGCTGATAGCTGAACGAGGACATTGCAACAAATTTTTGCAGTTAAAAACTTTAAATACAGAATGGCAAACAGACAAATGTCTCCCCGAGGGGCTTTTAAGAAGCAGAAATCTTAATGAGCTCATCACTTATAAAACCTGAATACCTGCCTGGGGACAGACAATGTGAATGGTAGAGGAATCACGCGGTTATGTTGCTCTTCAAGCTTAGCATCCAGCCAAGCCCATCTGATGTTTGCTGTCACACAATGCAACATGCACCGAAGCAAGACTGAGCGAGACAGCGGTTATATTAACCCAAAGTGACATTTTGTTTTCTAGTCATTCCTGTAAAGGATGAGAATGCAAACTCTTCAAAGTCGGTTTTCTGCTTCTTTCGCAGTTGTTTAGCCTATTTAGTCTTTAACTGCAAATATGGCTTTTAGAAATTGGATGCTTCTGCAGGACCTAAACGAGTGGGTAGTGTTTGGTTTGTAAAATTTAATCGTGCCGGGTCAGAAATACAACATCCACTAAACCACTGACTTTTATCACCTCTCAAACCCTATAAATGCACAATGTTATCATTTCGGAGCTTGATTCTTCCTGTGGAAGAAAATATATCAAACACAGATTTATTTTTTCTTATTGGCTTCTGGGAAGTATTTATAAGCCCTTAAACATATAAAACTGAAAATCTGCATATGTGTCTCTCTGTTAAACAACTCACTAAATGTCTGTGACAAAAACTGTTTTAAAGTGCAATATTTCAGGTCTCCTCAAGTTCTCCTTACAAATCCAGTTATTCTCACAAATTTGATATGTTTTAAAGCTTGTTCTATGAGCATCCAGGTAAATATCTTTCAAGGACCTGGAGAGAAGTTCCTCCAAGGGCCAGTCTAGCCTGTATGATGTAAGTTGGTTTTGTTTTCTTTTCTTCTTCATTTCTGCTCAGCAATCTAGGGACTCGATGAGTCACTTGCTCCGTGATGCTCAGGATCCTGCATTAAGCCTGGGTAATTGTTAAATTGAGACGTGGGGGAAGGAATCTTTTTTTCCTAGTAACTGGACTTGGGAAAGGGGAGGCTGTCTCCTACGGAAAACAGGGGATGATCTTGGGGCTTCAATGCAAAATCCCAGCTGTGTGCAGCCTTTAGGCCAGGGCAAGAAAGGGGGTTTGCCCTTGCCCAAGCTGCTATGCATTAAGGAAAGAAATGTGACTGCACAGAATATGTCTTTGACAACACTTCTTCTGGCCAGCAGCATGGTAAAATTGCAGCCTAAGTGTACGCCTGGCTCTTTTTCTTCTTCAGCATCGCTTATTTGTGGTTTACACAGGAAAGCCAGGACAGACCCACAGCTCAGGATTCAAAGACCAGAATCCTTTTCCTTTTATTTTCATGCTACACATTCTCCTGCTGTCTACTGGTGTCTTATCACAGTAAAGCCCCAGTCAGGCATCTCACCACTGCTCAGCCTCCCTGTGTGATACCCACCCTCCTTGGGGGCTGACAGCAGCCAAAAAAGCAAGTGTCTCATCTCCTTGCTAAATCACGATACGGTCAACAGCCCAGATGTGCTTCAGGCATCTAGGAGCAAGCAGATGGTCACTGGCTCCCCAAGTTCATGCTAGGAGCACTGTAGAGATGACTAGGCTGTAGTCTGTAGGGGTCGAGTGTCCTGCAGAGAGTGAAAACATTCTGTGGTTTTTACAATATTGCTGTAGGTTGTATGGTGTAACTTCAAACTAGGCTTTGTCTACAAAGAGAACACAGTCAGATGATAAAAAAAAAAAAAAAAAAAAAAAAGGGAAAAAAATCCATGGGAGGGGGCAATCTACCAAATAGGCACATGAACACCACTGTAGGCACAAACACGTATTTCAGAGAGAAAAAATACCAAGAGGAAAAAAGTGTTGTTTTACAGTAGTGTTGTTGCCTCTGTTTCTCCAGCTGATTTCTTTGCGACTTCTTGGACTTCCAACAGTATTGCATGTAGACACATTTTTATTTTTTTTACACCAGTCTTTCCTACTCTCTTAGCTTTCAAACTCCTTTTATGACCATTTCAAGTATGTGCTCCAGCTGGAGACCTGAGCTATCAATGACTAACAACTGCGGGAGCTGATTTCACATAAACTAAGCAAAAGTCCAGAATGCGACATAGAAGTAGTCGTTCTGCCAGAGTTCATGACCTGGAGGAGCTTACTGTGGCTCTGCTATTTGTACCTATAGCTCTTCAGTCATTACAGGGCTGAAGGCTTTACTCTAGTACAGGGCAAATGGGCTGCAGCTTGTCTCCCTTCATCCTACTTAGAGCTAAATGGAATAAACCAGCACAGCAGGAGTAAATGAGGCATGGCAAAACTGATCTTAACCTCCACCCCCCTGATTTGGCAGCCAGGCACTAGGGCAGGAGACAAGATAATTCCTGGCAGCTCCAGCGGGCTCTGTAATGCAATTTGACAAATCGAATAGATAGCTCTTATTAACGTAACTAAATGAATTATTGCAAATGGGAGAGGTGGACATTGATCTGTCTTCATGTATGCATTCTGCTTTGGAGGAGGGGAGATTGGCTTTAAATTCAAGCTGCTGCTGCCTGAGGTAGGAAGTCACTGTAATGAATCAGTTCTGCAGTTTCGATATCCCCAAACCACTCATTTAAAGCCAATATCAATAAAGATAAAAGGGAAATACAGAAGAGCACTATGGATACAGAGCTATGAATGTTCATACTTGGACATTTGAGAGAATATTCAGGGCCAGATTGTCCTAAATATGAATGCCTGCTTTGCTTTTCTGGTGATGGAATGGCACTAACAAACATATGTACATGTCATCTATTTTGTTGAATGTCATGATCCCAATGAAAGACAAGGATACCCAGACTACATTCCTCAATAATAGCTCTTCCTACATAAACTGCTTAAATAATATATTTCACAGCACATATGGTGCAAATACGAAGGTAGCTTCCCCAGTGCAAGCATCCAAGTCTAGGTCTCTAAAAGCAGGCACATAAATTCCGAGCCTAAAGAATCATTAATATTCCTGCCATGTTATTAGGGCTGTGACACAGGAACATCCAAGTGTCAAACCTGGATATTTGATTTGAAAATGTACTTTCTTATGCTTCATATTCTCACAAATTAGGTCTGAGAAAGCTAGAGGGTAGCTCATGTTCTCCCCCTCCTCTCCTGTCTGTACCCAGAGCCAAAAATGCCACCATGCAGATGCCAAGCACACCTACTCTGGCTGAAGCATAGCGTGGAAGACCTTCCAGTAATGGAAAAATTAAGCAAAATAGTATAAGCGGAATAAAGACTAATTTAGCATGCAGTAGAGGAAGTCTTGCTGGAACCATGTAATGTGATGGACTTCTGGGAAAGGAGATTAAGCAAGTCTTGGCTTCATATACTTATCACTTTCAAGATAGGACTAGCAACATATCTTGCTGAGCCAGTGGGTTGAACACATGAGATTCTCTCAAATGGTTCAGTTAGGATGGTTCAGCTTTCTGCATCCTGCAAACTGGTGATGCATTTTCTTTTGTCTCCATCCAATAAAACACTTTCCCTGTTCAGCTATGAACAAATATTTGGGTGGTTTTTTATTTATTTATTCTTACCAAAGCAGAGAGTTTTAGTTTTAGTTTTGCATTTCTTTTGATTTAGTTAAATCAGCTAACAGTGAGTATGCTGATTTAAAGTACTTCTGACACATTTTACAGTATTTATTCAAGGCTTTTTAAATCATTCTTCTAGCATCACAGTGGAAGAGTGTTAGTGCAGACTTCAAGTATTCCATGTACAAACAAAATCCATGCCTCACAAGAATTAGGGGAAAAGCATGACTGCGAGTGCAATATTAGCTTAGATTTCTTTTACTAAAGGTGTTTGATTTGAAGGTATCTAATGCATCAGCTCATTTTTATAAGGAAGACTGTCTATACACCAGAACAGAAACCCATCCTTTCACCACTTTTGAAAGTTCTGGACAGCAAGGGTGCACCTGAAGGTCTTCCCCAGCTTTTTGCCAAAGTGCCCCTTTAAAGACAGAAGACCTGGTTGCAGAGACAGGGACCATCACAGCTGTCACAAAAGCTCGTCCTCTCAGTGCAAAGAGACCTCTGCTACTGCTGACAGTCTCCATCAGTCTGCAGGTTTCAGGTAATTTCAGTAGGAAGTTGTGCAAGAAGCGTAAGCAGGTAACTCTCTGAGAAGAAAGCATTAGCTTCCTTCTCTTCTTCTGCCTTTCTGTGGAAGGATATTACAACGACCACCAAAATAAAGAAATGCTCAGGATTACAGTGGGAGAGAAATCCCAGCTTCTCAAAGTGGGTCCATGAAATGAACCCTAGGGTTGTCCTGCTTCCCTCTCATTTTGCATTTCTGATACAGGGACAACAGTTCTGTTACCTAGGCAAAGGTACACATCCCTCTCCCAGTTTGGAGAAAAATGTGACCATTACCTTTGCAATCCCAGCTATCTTTTGAAGAATGAGTTATTGATATCTGTTTGCCAAGCCAATATACTGTGCTATAATACACCAGGGACCTTGGATTACTTCTGACTTCATCTCTGCTTTATGTTCTATAAAGATGCCTGTTCCCTCAACAACCAGTGCTAACAGACCTTCCTAAAATATTGCTGGGCAAATTGCATGGCCTCCTGAATTTAATTAACTGTTCATGTCAGCATATCTCAAATTAGTTTCTAAAATGGACCTGGGGCAAACACTGAAACAGATGAATGACGGAGTTGCTTACTGCAGTAAGTCATCAGTGTGTACAGCTCAAACGATCCCTGCTCAGGCTGACTGTAAGGTAGAAATTCACTATTCCTAGGGAGGGCATGAAGGGAAAATAAGAAAAAAAGAAATCTGAATGTAACCTCCATCTCAGAAAGTCCCTACACCACTAATTGTGGCATAGACAGGCTACGGCAGGGGAAGGATGTCTATGTCTCTTTCATATCAACATGCATCAGTCTGCTGCTCACTACTAAGTACTCTGCATGTGTGTGTGTTTGTACATATATTTATCTGTATATGTTTTAGTCTAGAAGAAGAGAACCTAATGGGTCTGACTTGGAAATGGGACTGTTGGAAAAAAAAAAGGTCTACAATGCAAGAAGCTCCAGAGGGCTTAGAATGAGTCCTGAAGATGAAATTCTCCTTCCTCTTAGAGAGGACAGATCAGCTGGGAAAGTAGTCCTCACACCTATACTGGAGGAGGTTAAAAATGGCAATGATTATCTCCCCTCATAAATCAAACCCCCAGAACTCAAATGGGACCCAGTCTCTTGCTCTGCATAATTTCCTTGTGTTTTCTGCTTCTTTTCTTTGGGCAACAAGATAACTTAACTTTTCCAAATACGTCATCTTTCAGTTTGAATTGAATTGAAATATATATTGCCCACCATTTTTTCATTTTGTAATCCACAATTTTCAGATCACCTGGGAGAGCGAGATCCTGCCATGGTAGCTGCAAACCAGTAAGAAGACAGACACATACGAGCCCTTCTCTTTCTGTCTATCAGTTTTTGTTGTTCCTTGAGCAATAAAGTACGGTGTGGAAGTAGCACACAGTAAACTTTCACTAAAGTTTAGTGAACCCTTCAGGCAAGGTTAGACTACAAAACCTGGTGCCTCTGCCTTCTTGCTGGTCTTGTCTCATGGTGTGCTCAAACGTTTATTTTTCCTAAAACCTTAATAAATCATGGTATCTTCTCTTCATACAGAGTAACATCATCCAGAGTTTTTTCTTTTCCTTTCTGAATTTGTAAACCAAGCCCCTAAAGAGAGGACGTGGCCAGTTCTCAGTGGTTGGTCAGTCCTAAATATCTTGGCCTCCTATTTTTGTCACTCTGTTGCTTTCTTCAGCTGGTGTCCCTTCCTTGATTTCCCCACATGTGATCATTACACCAGTGCTTTTGCATATGGGGTTTGCACTTCAAAGACTGTTCTTATTCAAAGAAAAATAACCTTTGCAAAGCTGAATCCACTTCATCTTTTCCTTCTAAGCTCTTTCTATACCAAATGCTCCACAGATACCCATTTCAGACTATGTGTATTTGAGATATCCCCCAATCTTGAGGTCTAAATTTTATGAGACTTTATACTAAAGTAAGAATTAAGCTTTGATGTGAAGGATCTGCTCTGGGTGGCCTAAGATGTTCCTGTTTGTCCTCTACTAATGGAGTCACTAGGACCAGTGAAATCTCACCAGAGGGAGCACGCGATACCTCAACCTCTATTACTGTTCGTTGTGGAAACAGGAATAAAACTATGGATTCACCCTCTTCCATCATGCTCTCCTTTTGGAAAGCTGCCATTTTAGGCACAGAGGCCAGGATCTGGGGGTATTTTCATGTCCCAGAAGAATGCTGAGCAGCCATTGAGCAAGACCACAGAAGGAGGAGGTCCCAGCAGTACTTACCCTAAAACATAAGTGATGGATTTGCTAGAGCTGGCTTTCACTAAGGAATCCAATGGGACACTAGCAGTGGAGAGATCTTTCACATTCCCAAGTGCTGGAAGATCAAGCAAGCAGTAAGACTTTGTCTTAATTGGTGATTGTGTCTGAGTAAAAGGAGTTAGGTGCTGTCTGCTTTGACCTTTGGCTAACACTAGAGCATGAAAGAGGGAAAGCAGAGATAAACTGGGTCTGCAAGACCTTAGATACCTCTCTGATCTGTGGAGACAGGAGATTACCTCCTGATACATTTACAGTGTTTTGTGGCAGTAAATCACTTGAGTTTTTCCTTGTGCTACTGAGTTAAATAAAGGAGTTCTGATCTTATGCTTCATGGTCGGGATGGTTTTTTTCCATGACAGCAAAAACATTATTTCAGCAGTAAATTGCATGGGAGACAGTAGTTTTGATGACTTGCTTACTTGGAATAAAAATGCAAAAGCTGGCACCTACATTTTTACTGGCTCTCAATGCTAAGGTCAGACTGAAAGAGCCAAAGGAACAGCACTGGCTTTATTTGCAATCTTTATTACTCAAAGCACTACAAATTGGGAGGGGAGACAAGTAATAATCTGTATTTTCATTGGTTTAGAGGTTCCCCTGGGATGAAAGTATGCATGTGTATTTTCAATAAAAATCCAGCACTGAACTCACTGCTGTGCTTAGGGAGACAGCATCTGGATAGC
Source organism: Buteo buteo (assembly GCF_964188355.1). NCBI lineage: Eukaryota > Metazoa > Chordata > Aves > Accipitriformes > Accipitridae > Buteo > Buteo buteo. The sequence continues at coordinate 4,129,842 of NC_134195.1, read as the reverse complement.
ATTATTCCACCGTATTCATTCCTCTTACTCATTTTTTCCCCCCTCTAAATAGTATTCACCATAAAAGGTTGTATCTTGCATTTGTCCTTTTGTTCTATGTTTTACTATGTATAACTAATAGTTTAATAAGCCATTAAAGCATATTATTCTTATTATGTACGCTTCTGGTCCCATTGTCTGTGTCTCACCCGATGGGTTTGGGAACGCTTCCAAGCATCTGCTCTCTGCTGCCTGTGTCCTTATCAATGCCTGTGTATCTGTAAGAGCAAGACTCCAGCACACAGCCTTCTTCCCCTCCACCTTGCACAGTTTCCATAGACAGAAAAGCAAAATGCTCAGGGTAGGCAGGTGCCATGGCATACTCTTGTCCGAGTCCCATTCCAGACAGCTGAGGACCCCATACCCTGGGATGTAAATCAGCGCATAGCCACCACTCAGCTGTGGTGAGAAAAAGGATGTGCTCGTTGGTTTTAACTCAAACTGCACGTCCTTAAACAAAACGTCCTTGAAAGGCTGGGGAATTTGGTTTCTGTAAGAACCTGTAGCCATTTTACAGCTGCCCAAAGCTTTTGGAGAGCCAGCTGGTGATACGCCAGGCCTTCCATCTTCTTGGGATCATTTCTTCTTACTGAACTGAAAGTGCCAAGTATCTCCAGTAACTCTTAGTCTCTTAGGTCTTAGCAAAATCCCTCTCAGCAAACTAAAGGATAAATGAACATTGCACTTGTTTGGCTTGTCCCCCCGCCAGCCATGGTTCCTTGACCATCATAGCCATGAGTTTCACTCCATACCAGAACAACTCCATAGCTTTCCAACTACTCAGGCAGTGTGGTGAGCAGCAGAGCACTGGCATATTGCTGTCCAAAATAGTGTGATACAGCTGCTCGGCAGTTGGAATCCAAAGTTACCCATACAAAATCTGTCTTCTACCCCCCAAAAAAGAGTAAAATACATTTTACTGTGTGTTCATTACTTGGTTTAACAGTTTATCTGTGCATTTCACACATAAATATATAAAATCTCATGCATCCGCTGGAGCAAATATCCTGCAAGATATCTGGAACCCTGCCCACTCACAAGTATTTTCCTGGAAATTTGCAGGTGTGATTTGGCCCTAGTGATGCTGAACCAGGGGCTCTGGTTTCTGTTAGGCATGTCAAACCTGACAGGGACAGCATTTAACCATAGTACAGGACCTGTCAGTAGAAGCTGACAGTTTCTCTACAAGCTGTCATGTATAATTTTTGCAATTAAATAGGCAGAAGGCTGTTTTAGAAGGGTATAGGGCTCTTCAAAGGCCACAAGTCTCTTGTCCGCTTTGCCTGTCCCGCAGAAGAGAAGACACCTGAGGGGAAGAGAGTGGTCGGAGATTTGGGTCTCCATGGTACAGAGCTCCAGAGGTGCTCTGTATGCCTGAAGAGAGCAGCTTAGAAAAGCTGTTATTTTCCATTGTGAAGGGGAAACAGTTAAAGAGGCAAGCCAGAGGCTTTTTCAATGTGAGAGAAACCAGCGTAACTTCTGTACCGTTATGATCTAAATGCTGCTCTAGGAGTCTTAGGGTGAGTGTGAGATCATGTGGAAGCAGAAGCAGCACCAGCAGAGAGAAGCATCCCAATAATTCACCCTAGACAACCAGAAAAAGTGATGGATGCTGCACTGACCACAACAGGCTTCCAAAGAACAGCAGTGTCATTACAGCAGGCACATGTTTTGCCTCAGCTCCCAAGGAGTAACACAATTAGCTCTGAGGAAAGCAGGCACCCCTCGGTGCAACTCCATTAGGTGAGATACCTGAGAATAATAAGGTACAGAAGTGTTGCTCTCTCTTTTACTTGCATTTCTATGGCTGGATTTATGTTTGTCAGGTAGTCACAAGCTGAGAGAGCCTTAAAGCTTTTTAATGTCTGTCTCAAATAAACAAACAGAATGACATGCTTGAGCAAAATTTTTCCATTCATCTACTTTCCAAACTGTTGGTATCACTCCCTAGGGGAAGTCTAGACATAGGTCTGGCAATAGCTTTTCATTTGTACTGTATTGTTGGGAACATGAGATCATCTTCATGCATTCAGAACTCTAACAAAGCTTCACCCACACCTGTTGCTCTGAGTAAGCTTATTTTGAACAATGTGACGATATGTAGAGATATTTCAGATAACCTAAACAAATGGGTATGGTGACAGAAGCAATCTAGGTGTACCCACACAGTTCAGTGCCCAAGCTAATGAAACCTGTTGCTGGGGTAAGGTTGCTTTTAGCAGTTATGCTACCTCTAAATTAAATGTCCCTCTCTTATCCCCAGAGCTAAAGCAAGGGCTGTTACCCAAGAAGCAAGACTGTAGTTAGGCAGGGGACAAGGACCCATGGGAGAAATAGTGAGATGGAGCAGCCCAGATGGTTGAGTGGAAGAGTAGACATTGCACATGTCCAGCAGGCAAAAAAAACCTCATGAGAGCTCCAAGTGTCTCTCTGCAATATTGAGTTGTAAGATGGAGACATAACAGTGAGGTCACAGAATCATAGAATCATAGAATAGTTTGCAATGAGCAGGGACATCTTCAACTCCGTCAGGTTGCTCAGAGCCCCGTCCAGCCTGACCTTGAATGTTTCCAGGGATGGGGCATCTACCACCTCTCGGGGCAACCTGTGCCAGAGTTTCACCTCCCTCGTTGAAAAAAATTTCTTCCGTATATCTAGTTCCTTGGGTCTCTTTCAAATCCAGTTGAGGGAGAGGCTGTTCCGATAAGGTGAGGGTTAACCTGAACTCACAAAAGCTCATCTGCCAAAGGCTGGAACTCTGAATGTTATTCTCTCTCTGATTCATTCTGTTGGACACAATACATTACTCATTATATAGACACAGTGCAACCTCCTCAGGATCATCAGCTCAGAGTAAAACCCTTGGAGGATGGAAAAGTTAAAGTGAAAAATCAGTCCTTACAAAGAGAACATTGGGATAAAAATGAGTGTTGAAATTATGGCAAACATATTTAAGAACATAGAAAGGTTCAACTGTGACCAGTCAGTCAGTAGGAATATTTATCCTGGAACAAGTGCACTTAGTTTAATGCATTATGGCTACTACCACCTTCACATGTGGTATCTGCAGTTCATAACACTAAATTCATTTACAGACCTAATGGGTAACACTATCGCCATAGACACACACGGCTGACTGAAAGGAATATGGATCTGAGAGGGTCCAACGAGTGCTTCAAGCAGATACTGCTCTTAAATGCATTAAATAGGGCACAGCAAGAGTCGAAATAATCTTTGATTTGTTGCTTCTTGGACTGATTTCCTTTTGCTGGGTCCTCTCTTGAATATGTATCAGAGGATGAAGGCAAGGCAAGGAAAAGGAGTTAGTTTATAAAGGCCATGTGTTAGTAATTCTTTTCCAGACTCCTTAATATAATGAGGTGCCAACTACCAGGCTTTCACTTCATCTTATCTTGTTACCCCCTAGTCTTAAATCCCTGAAGCATTAAGTAACGTGCTTGTACCATTCTCTTCAAAACGAGGAGATATTTCACAATTCCTCTTAGCATGTGTGCTCCTCAGAATACTAGGATTAACTTCATTTTCAGTGTTCAAAAGTCAAATGCTTTCCAAAAGCCTATCCTATGAGCCACCTTTACTGAAATGGGGTTTGGATGCATCCCATAGCTCTGCCAGACTGAGCAGAAGGTATTAGATACACTGATTTGATAGTATCCATCCAGCCAATATAATAATGCCATTTATCATGCTGTAACACAAAGCTCCTGAATTACTTCAGAATACACAGTCACAACTCACAAGGAAAAAAATGCATAAGAGCATTTTACCTTTTGCAATCTGGTTTCTATTTGTTTTACACAAAGGCTTATACCCACTTTTTTAGAGAACTATGTACAACATACCTCTGTAATAAATAGTCTAATCCAACACACGACATCAACATACGACACCATCATATTAGGGAGAATCAAATATTTCTCAAGCTTATCGTGGTAAAATTCAGGTTGCTAGGCAGTCATAATGGTGAAATTATTTCCTAAACAAATATGTGTCTCCTAAATAGTCATGAGGCTATTCTTCTGCCTTAGTACCAAACATATCTGAGAGATCCAGCTGGGAGCGTTCCTTGAAAATAAAGATGTCTAAGATTTCTTGCATTCATCTTACAGGGGTTTTTTTCATATTTAGTGATTTACCCCATTTCCTACTAGGAATTTGTCTCTCACATAAGTTTATCTGAAGGTCAAACCTTAAAAATAAGACTAATCCTTCATCCTGATTACATTCAAATATTTGTAGATAGTTATCATATTTCTCCAGGTCCTATTATTTTCTAAGGTACTGATACTTAACTCTCTGGCTTTCCCTCAAATTCAGTACTTTTTGTCCCCAATAACAAACTTCATTTCCTCTAAAATATTACTCTCTGCATTTCAATCCAAAATGGCACTGCTAACATTAATATTATCACTAGTCATAGAAATAAGGAATTTCTTCACATTCCGTTCATAAACAAAACACAGTTCTATATTATATCCTATTCTCACTTGTCATAAACCAGTGGGGCTTCATTGATTCATACCCAGCAAGGACTGCTATAGCTGTTCTATTTTTTTGCTAAAATAAATGTGGCAACTATTGGACATTCTACACTGGAAAAGTACACTTCAGTTCCATTTTCTGTGTCCAGTACCATTAACATGAGTGAATCTGATCATATGCAGAAAGTAAACAATTAAAGTTTATTTCTTACCAGTAAAAAAAAAAAAAAGCAAGCAATTATGTGGTTTCGTATACAGTTATGTATATATGCACACACATATATGTATGCACACACATATATATATGTATGATCCTAGTCCTGCAATTTTCTTCTGTGTGAATAATTCACTCAACACTGATCAGCAGGCTTTTGTGCTCCACTAACAGCTCCTGTCATTAAGATTTAGGGTGCATGGGGCACTTGTAATTGAATTATAAAATCTGTTTCTAAAAGAATGATTGATTCAATTCATTACCAGCTTTCAGTATAAAATAAAAACTTTCCGAACCCTAGGAAAAAAAAAAAAGACATGAGGCAAATCCAAGTGATAATAAATCCCCTGTATAAATGTTAACAAAATGGACTCAAGATGCAAAATTGACTCTGCATTGCCACGTTGAATAGTCTATAAATAAAACATATTTTCTTTTTCACTAAGTAACAATCCAATGAGTTAAAATAATTCAATGTAGCTGAAAATGCTTAAAAGCTGGCTGTAGCAGAGTGCGCAGTAAAGGTCCTTATTGACTGATTAGCAATTTGTTTCTACAAACACTGCACAGCAGTTGCCCTACTTTGCAGCAGGCTATTAGAGCCTAATGAAAAATGTGCATTTTCATTAGACTTAATGGTCTTGAACAGAAGCCCTGTGCTTCTATGAGGCCTTATTCTGTACTTAAATTCGGGATTCGTGTCTGCGATTATAGCTGTTGTCTCCTGCTTGTATAATATACGCACATTGCAGAATTTTGTATTACCGTGTGACTCCGGTGAACATGAGGAACAAAATCTGTCGCTCTCAGATGGTGAAGGCACTGTCCTGTGAGACGAGGCAGCAAGTCTCTGTCAGCAGATGGGCTGAGGCCTGAACGGGAAAAAGCCGAAATGCTTTTTCCTTTAGCTGGGTGTTTTCTGCTTTTGACATTTCGGGCTTTAGCTGGACTTTAAAAACTTCAGCACAGGGAGCGGTCTGCTGCACATGACAGCTGAAGTTAAGAAGTGAGACGATAAGGAATCGCAGGGTGGATGAAGGTCAGGATTAATTAGAGACCACGGCGTGGGCTGGGTTTTGAGCTGCCTGGGACAGCAGAGAGCCGTGCATGGTGCAGCACCGGGAGGGGAGAGCGGGGCTGTGCCGCAGGGCAACCTCGCTGCTCTCACCAGGCACCGAGCACTGGATGCCAGCACAGTTAACAGCAGCCCCTGTTGTACAAATCCACGGCAACAAAAAGCTAAGGATAATCTACATAGGCAAGTAAAACAAAAGAGGTACTATTTTACTGTTTAACAGGTGGTAACAGAGACCGCAGCTAAGCCATCTTCCCAAGTCTTATCTGAGCCATCCATAATACTTTCTTCTTCTATCCTAACACTACTACCCTATCTTAATACTGTCCTCATTTTTGTAATACTATAGAGCATGGTTTGCACACTACATCCATTTAAAGCTTGCAAATCAGCTAATTATTTTCACAATACAGTCTCATTTGCACTAGCAGCAAGATGCTTCTCACCGTCTTCGGTGTCTACATTTTTTGCATTAGTCATTGCCTGTTTCCAGGTATACCTTAGTAAACATACATTGGGCTGATTTTTGGGTGGAGCTGCATGTTTTCCCTCATATGTTATTTCATACCTAATTTGGGGTTACGTGCATCCAGACTAGACAAGTAAATCTTTGTGTTTACATGAGTATGTAAACACATATACATGTCTGTGTACACACACGTTATATGGTTTGTGTATATGACCAGTTGTTTAACTGATTTGGCTTCATGTGCATTGGAGCCAGTTTTCACAGACATCTTTGGTCTACATACTCATAACTTATGTAACACATATATATGCCTGACTTTGAGACTTGCCTTAATTTTCCTTCTGCTTTTCTTACATACCTGAGAACTGCAATGCCTAGTCCTTATCCAGTTCTGGTTCATAGTTAAAGTGGAATTTCCCAGAACCTACTATCCTAAATAGTACCAGAACTCTCCATTTTCCTCCATTTCTCCTTTCTCATTCCTTAGGGATGATTTCTGGATTGTTCTTTATTTTCCTGTTTTCTGTTTATTCTTCATTTTTCTTTCCACTTGCTCATCTGAAACAAAGCTTGTGATGATAATGACGATAACAACAGCAGAATTGAACATGGTGATTTTTTTGTGCTCTTAAGATTTTGCTTCCTGTAAAAAATTGCTATTGATTGTTCATCAAGGTGTCTGCAGCAACCCATTATTTATATCCACTTCAGTTCAGACTTTTGGGAGGGAATTACGTGGCTGATGATGTGAACAAGTGTTCTGTATCTGGAGTATTATTTTTTGATTGCTAAGCTTCCTATAAGAAACCCTTTTATTAACTTCTTAATTCTTGTGCTTTTTGCTACGAATCAAAAACTTCTGATATCTCAGTGAAATAAAAATCTGTTTTCTTAAAATTAGAAACATATAAAAAGGAAGGGCACGTTCCCACCCTGTCTGAAAGCAGTGAGCACCTCAGTAACTCAGCCAGTTTCATGACTACCATCAGGTAGTTACAAGCCCATAAATACAGTCCCTATACTCTAAGTTTGCAAATTACAGAGCAAATATGTGTAGCTGTTGATATCACATCTCCTTTAGCCCTTGGGTGTGTGGAAACATCATTTAACCTAAAATTTTCTCAAGCCTCCAACTGAAAGTGATGAGTAGTGGTGGCTAAACTGTGGTCAGAGGATGGTAAGGTATAATGTAGCAACCTGTCAGTTCTCCATCAGTGAGCCACAGGTGTTTTGGAGGGTTTATAATGACCCGTTGGCCTTGGAATTGAAGCTTCAGGGCAAGCTCATTCATACTGAACACAAAAATACCTGGACCAAACCACTGCCTGCTGAAAACACAAGCTCCTCAGACCTCTCCATAGGCACTGTTCACTTGCAGTACAGGAGGCTACTGATTTATTTACCATTCTAATTAACTTTGCATAATAATCAAAATACAGCGAATCTTCCTCTGATGCTAGAATCCCCAAATGTCTCAAAGCTCCGGTCTTCTCATCCTGCCACTCGGCATGTTCCCACTGCTTCAGCTTCCACTCGCAGCTTTAATGGCTGGGCATCTTTTTACAGCAAGAGCCTATGCAAACGACTTGTCTTAAAAACATACTATAGGCAGTTCACAGGCAATCACATTAACTGAGAATATAAATTACACTGAGAGAACTGATTTACTTATTCTGATTGCCAAAGTATCACCTCACCCAGTGCTTCTCGATCTCTTTTAATTAGAAGGACAACTGATCTTCATGAACATTGCACAGGCCACCTTATGCTGTGCTGTCTCTGTAGCTTTTATTTACAACCAAAGGGAAATTAGATTTAATTTTGAAAGTTCATATGTTGCCTACATTTGCTTGCTTCCTTGCATGTAAGTTTCCATGTATGGAAACGTGTAAAGCTTTTCACTATTACTGCTTCAGTCATGTTGCACACAGACTGACAATGTCTTACACAGTTTAATAAACACTAACCTATGGCCTTCAAATATATGAATAAAGAATTAGTCACTGGTTCAAATGTCTGACACATGCCAAGAGGACTACCAAAAAGAAGTAAGACATGGTTGAAAGGTAAGGCATGTTTATAGACAGGAGCATGAGTCAACACCTTAATTAGGTGCAGGCAGGAATTAGGAGGTGACTAAGTTTTGTCCATTCTCCCCACTTTTTAACATGAGCTGGGGAGATTCCTGATCAAATGTACAGTCTTTTCTTGTCCACTCGCACCACATAAGTTTTAATCTAGTCCCACCCCTGCAAAACAGGATCCTTTGGGTTGGTTTGGGAAGTGGTTTGTTTTGGTTCCACTCTAAAAAAAAGTGAAAATTCTGATTTTTTTACATAGTCCCTTTTGGGTTAAAGGGAGTGCATATCTTTCACTTCCAGGTAATGCCATTCAGTGTTAAAAAATGTATCTAAAGTCTTAAAGGGAAATTGGGGGTAGTCACCTTTGCTAGCTCTCTAACGTCTGTTCAGAGTTACTTCTAAAGCCGAGTTCGCCAAAGCCACAAGGCTTAACCTTCTATGCCTAGGGAATTCTGTATTTCAATAAATTTTATAACTTAAAAAATAATAGTAAAGTCATTTTTCCTTTTCTGCCTAATAATTCCCTCAAGAGAACATTTAAAAACACAATTTTACATTATTTTGAACTCAGCGTGTTTCTTATGTTTCTTGGAGGAGAAGCTCTTCAGCTCTACAATACCTGTTCTCTCAGGGTCACATCATGCTCCACACTGACAGCACATTAAATTTATTGGAAGCCGCAAATCTCAGACAAAACTGACATGATAAATATGACTCTGCTGCTGCCCTCTCTGAGAATGTAGATTTTTTCTTTGCTTATAAGCTCTATTGTTGTATAAAAAGTGAGAAGGAGAAAAGGCTGTTACTAAATTTTAACCCATTACATTTCTAGAAGCTGAGATCTGGTTTCATGCTTTCCTGAAAGAATGAGAGTCACAGAATAATCTTTGCAATGGCTAATAGCTGGGCTGGCTTTCTGCAATGAACTCGGCTGACCTTAGAAGAAAAAGAAAATTGCATTATGCTAGACAGAGTCCAGATGACCTGCCTTTTTCCACAATAACTCTTGCTTATATAGGAGCTTAAGTATATGAGGCTGTTAAAGGAAATCCTAGGGAGATTACAGGAGATATGATCCTATGTAAAACCTTAAAATATAGAGGAGGAATGAACCCATTGTAATTTTTTTTTACAAGCGTATGTGCTGCTTGATTGATGTTGCTATAATCCGTCTTAAATTACTACTATTAATTTAGTGCATTAGTCATTAATTATTTACAGTTAGACACAGAAGCATTTGTCATAAACATTAGAAGAGAAGAAAAATCGCTCTTGCTAATATTATTGTGTGTTTAATTTTGCCATATAATGTGACCTAAGTCATTAGTCACTGATGTATTTCTTTCTGGAAAGGGCAAAAGAACAGTTCTACAGTTGCCCAACAGAATTATAAAACATACTTATTTTCTGCTGCGTAACACATGCTGACAGTCGCAACAGGAGAGGCTTTCTCACACTCTGAATCTGTAACTTTTATCAGAAGACCAGAAAACCCTCCTTCCTCTAATGTGGTCCTTTTCCCTCTCCTCTGCTTCCCAAAAAGCACGTAACAACAATCTGCAAGGAGGTGTATGTTAAAGGGACTGTCACGCTAGCCTGATCACCTCCCTCAAGCTGCTGGCCATGCTCATGGTGATTGGCTTTCTTTGCACCAAGGGCATATTATTGTCTCATGGTCAACTTCATTGCCCTCTGGGACTCCCAGGTCCTTTTCTGCAAAGCGTCTTTCATGCTATTTTAGCTAAATGTACATGGCTGTCTACTGTGCACCTTTTTTCTCCACACACCCATGCGAAGCAACACAAAAATGAGAAAAAAATTGCTATGGGAAGCATAGGATTCTTACAATACTCACAGACCTAGCAGGTGCTTTATGTCACATACAGTTTTTACTCCCTTCACAGTGGAAAAAAAAGAAAGCAAATAAATGCTTTCTCATGAACATATTTTGTTAGGACCCAAGCTCAGTGCCCACCCTCCCCTGCTCTCCCTGTGGGCACAGCCAGATGGGGGTCTTTCATCTCTCAGCAAGCAGGTTATGATGAGGCATGAGTGGTAATTTGCTATCTTAAATAAACAAATAGGTGAGTGACGACTGTGGAAACAGGGTATGCAAGTTACAGTTTGCCTGGAGGGATTTAATTTCTCCACTGAACATTCTCACACAGCATCTGAGCTTTGTAGCCCAGTGATTAATCTTCCTGAACACCAGGCTGCTTGTAACAGGTTCTGGAGGTTCCTATCTGGAGCGTGCAGCACTGCTAATTAGCGAAGCCACAGAACGTCTGACATGCGTGATTCCTTAATGAACCTGATTTATTAAGTATGTTTATTGATGCCTTTTGCACTTGGATATGCAGAAATATTATGGGTAAAGCCATCGGCTGTACCCAGGATGAATAATTAATCTTGTAAATAAGCCAGCAGAGAGTGGGATATAAATCAAGGCATCTGCTACATGTCACCTTAAGTCTAAAGTAAATGTTTGTTGTCTTTGGTTGAATACTATGTGGTCCTTAATAAAGCTCATCATCATGTTTGCAGCAATGTCCAAATACTGTATGACATAGAAGGAATTAATCAACTCCCATGTATATGATGAAGTAAAAGTTGCAGTGATCAGATGACCGATTTTTACAGACAGATACCAAGAGAAATAATGTTTTCTACAATAATCTAGTACTAAACTTCTGTCTAAGTGCATGATGGATGTTCTATCTGCAGAATCTAGTATCTGGCCATCAATGGATTGGATTTACCCGTGTTTTTAATGCAAAGGACTACATAAGGACTCATCTATGCTAAAAGGTATTGGCATAATGCCCCAACTGCAAAAAAACCACAGAAACAAATAAGAGCATGATTTGATGCAACAGACAATTAAAATATTGTAAGCAGATTAGGCAGATAAACAGAGTAATAAAAGTGCCCAGAAACTGAAAGAAACCCTGAGTGCCTTGCTGATCACACTGATGGAATTCAGGTAGGAACCGAGGAGACACTTTGGGATTCTTCCTATACAAGTTTCTTCTTACTAAAAGAGTTCACTTGTCACAACACCTGGCCACTGGTTCTGTAATTATCCAGAAATATGAAGAGAGAACTGTACAGGAGAAGTGACTTGCTAAAGATGTACTTCTAATGTAGTAGCTCCAGTCCTTTAAAATTGTCTAGCAGTACAAAGCAACTCACAGCATTAAATAAATATTTTTACAAAGACCACTTCAGAGGCCTCTTTGGACAGTAAAGCATGGTGGTAGCAGCCCAGCTCTGCCAGCATCAGATGGATGGGGATAAAAGTGTGTACGTCACAGGTATAAAATTAGAAAAATTGGAAGTTACTCTGGAGTACAGTTCAGCACACAAAAGCCACAGACCTGGACAACATGAAGTATTCCAGCTCACAGCTAAAGTTAATACCCCAGGATAAAGACTGGGGTAAAGACTCCAGAATCAGCCCAAATGGAGCTACCACTTGCTTTTCTTTTGTTTTGAGAAAAAGCAGCCATCACCTCCTGGCTATTTAAGGCTGTAAAGGACCGAGCTTCCTGTCGTCACTGCATGATGGCTGCCAATGACAGTAAAGGACAGTGCTGATATTAAAACTATATAAAAAACTGTACTGTGATGATTTTCACAAACACTCTAAAGAGTGCCTGAAACCTCGCTGTCTCTCAGTGCAACCGTGAGCTTTGCTTTAAACCACAAAGGGCATTTGCTGTCTGCTGAAATGTGAGGACACAGCTTTCCAGCATGGAGGCTGCCAGTGCCACTCCTGTCCCTCGCAAGGAGATCATGCAGCCCATTCCATTGATAAAAAAGTAGTTGTTTACCTCGGCCGCTTTAAACCAGTAAGCTTTTCTTGCGCCCTGTGGGGGGAGAGAGTCTGAGGAGACCGCATGCTGGCCTGTGCTTCTTCTCAGAGCAGCATAACTCATGCTGTGGTCTTAAGCAGCTCATATCATCAGTTTACGTGCTTCATTATTTTTGGCACAGAGACAGAAGAACAGGAAAATTTTCAGGACAAAACCAGAAAGATTAACTTTGAGAGGCACTGGATCCCTGCCACTCTTCTGGTAAAAATGAGGAACATAAGTCCTCTCTACCCCCAGTCAGATCCATTAAGAACAAATTGCACTAACCTCCAGGCTGGTTTTAAGTGGGGATGTGAATAATCTGAGACTAACTAGAATTTCAAGTATGATTTAGGTATTGCTTTCTGGAAACTTTCTATTCACTCTTACTTATCTGTCAGACCTCATATAGTTCATAGTTTTCTTTGAATATAGTCTGCTGAAATGGATGGGATGCATTCATATATAATTTTATCTAGAAAATAAGACAGTAAGTGTTTATTATTACAGTCATGACCTACACTAGAATAATTGAATAGCATATATGCAGTTATTTTAAATTTTTGAAACAATGCTCCACAGAGTTAAAGTATTCTAAGAACTATTAGAGTAAATATATATTAAGAATAAATAGTCCAAAGATCACTCTATGCAGGCTCTAGAAGAAAGCAATGATTTGTTACTCCAGCTCAGCAGATGATTTCTAGAACTTTACAGTGGCAGGACGTACGTTCTCCTTCACAGTCTGGGCTGCAGCTTCTTAGTGAAACCAATGACAATTCATCTCTACTCAGTCTTCCCACAGCACACTATTCATATTGTCCACTACATCTTCCATCTGCAATTAAACAGCATCTGCAGTACCAACTACAAATGCACAGATTGGTAAATACAAACTCTTTAGTGATCTTTCGATAGGAACGATGGCACGAAGCCACCCACCTTCTCTCTATTAGCGCACAAGAACTCCTTTGTAAAACACTGCTACGTGACAGAAACACTGGCCAGGACTGCGTTTTGAGTCGACTGCATTTCCTCTCCATTGTCCTGGAGCAACACCTTCAGCTCAGATACAAAGCCTTTCTCATCCAGACCCCCCCCTAGGTCCAACTCCATCAAGCCACGCTGTCACATCAGCACCTTTCTGCTCCTACCACCCACTGGAGCTTCCCAGCACAGATGAGGGGTCTCAGGGAACTTCAGTGTGCCAAGCTCCTCTCAGCAGGGACTGATGTTACAGAACTCTGAGAGGCAGCAAAGATCTTGTCCCAGTAGCACCATGTAATGAGAAGTTTCCAGGAGTGCCTCCTCTTCGGGAGGTGGATTGCAGTGTGTCTCCAGGCTTGACTTTGCTCTCTCTGAGCACTCTTAAGCTACTCTGCATGTGGTCGATGTGATGCTAATCTGAACAAGAATTTCTTGAAGCAAGGACATATCACACAAGGTTCACTGTGGGACTTTCCTTGAACTCAGCATTGTTGATGTTTGCTTTAAAAAGTTAGCTTTCTACTTGTTTAATGGACCCTGTGTTACAAGTTGGAGATTAGATCCACAGTACAAGTTTGAGCACTTCTAACTTGTGCAGTGCAACTCAGAAGAACAAGGTCAGACATCCTGGCATCCTTACACAAATAATGGAGAGAATTAGGCACAGTTCCAAAGGGCAATCCAAAAATATTCCATGCATTGCAGAGAAAGCCAAGAAATTACAGTTAATTAAAATTTCCACCTCCTCCCTAGAGTTCAGACACAGAACATTTGTGATATCGAGTGAGGTGCCCTTTCCTAGTGGAAAGTACCTTGAGATGTTTTCGGGAAGAGGAAGCCTTAGATCCTGAACCGTGTCAAAAATACTTGTTTCTGAGGAGCAGGTCCTCACCATATGTCTATACAATGCTCTGACTGAAACATTCATGAAGCTTCTGCAGCTCAGCAGCCAGGAAGATAAGAACCTTCAAGGCTGAGAAGAGAAATGTAAATATCTTACTTCGTAACCTACTGATTATGCTATTAACCTGGAGGATGAAGGCCTGGGCTCTGGTTTACAGGGTGAACAAGTCCCAGTGGTCTTGCCAAGTCATCTCAGAGTGTCTGGACTACAGTCATCTTGTAAGGCAGAGTAAATTAAAAAGAAATGTTCTGTGGCTCTTCACAGCACTGGTAGGAAAGTTGTCTGCTGCTCTAAACCACATCTGATGCTCTGAAAATACCTTCCATTTCAATGATGTCTCACTGTGGAAAAGGAAACTTGATCATTACAGTGCAAATACTATGGTGGGTTGCTAGGGCAGCATAAAAATATTACCTCTACATCTCCTTTCTAAAGCAGTGTTGCAATAGTCTTTACAAACTGAAATATTTGCTTGAATTATGACAGAAAAATAAAATATCTATAGTACTCTCATCCTTACCAGATGTCAGGAGAAAGATGGATACTTGGACAGGATCAGTTTATTTTATTGCCAGTAAGAAAACCTGAAATTAGAAAGCAATAACTGATTTTCACAGCAGCTCCAAAACTCTGAGTTAGACAGTCCTTGAATATGTCTGTTGCATTCTTTCAGTAAACAGGATCGTTCTGCTTAAAAAAGAAAATCCTTATTTTATAAACTTTCAGCCAAAGCTCTTAAAAAAAAAAAAAAAAGCACAACACTGCTGAAAGAGCTGATGTTCTCTTTGTTTGCAAGTGCAGTGAACAACTAGTTCATGGGTAGGCTGCAGAACATATTTTAAATTACCCCTATAGAGGCTTGTAAAGCAGCATTTTTCAGAATAAATAAGTTTATATGAATTCAAAACCACAAAAATACTGGTGTTTGTTCCTTTCCTTTTCTCTGCAACTATCATTGATTTTTGATCTGTATATTAGGCGTATGTAAAGCTGTATCATGTAGGAGACTTTTTTACGTTTTTCTGTCTGGCTTTGCAAAAGCATCTGCCTTCCTTAAATCTCCTCTTCATTCCAGCTGCACTCTTCTCTAAGGCAAGAAAATGGCCTCTAAAATGTTTTGAAAGTTAATTTTGAACCAGTACCAGAATGGCTCTTAAAAGCAAGCTTGTACTATAAAACCCTGCTTCCAGCTACAATTTGCTGATGTCTAATGGCCACCTGACAATTAGACAGTCTGTACCCACATATGAAAGAAAGTGGCTATACAAAGAACTCCCAATATTTCCATACCCCAGCTAGCAATAGCTCCAATTCAAAACCTAGCTCTCCAAACATATGGCAAAGAACGGAGAGGACAGGTCAGGGGGGCAGTTGTTTGCGTCACCATAGGTTTTGCTAGACAGAATGCATTAAGAATATTTATGAGTTGGAGGAGCAGAGTCGCCTGTAATGCAATTGCAGCTCATTTAATTGAGAAAAGGGAATGAAAAACGCTTACCTCAACATGTCTGCTTAAGCCGCCTTCTGATTTACTCCATTTGTATCAATACAGGAAGTCAAAAAGGCAAATTGAATTTATGGACCAGTGGAAGATAAACCAATTTTCTCTGGAGAAACCCAAGAAACATAGCTCATACCTAAGCTGCCTCTTCTGTTTTCACATCAGTCACCGAACACAGCATTTCACAAAGTAGTAGACCAATTTAAATGATCCATACGTGTCAGCTATTGTACTGCTCGCGCACCGTCCCTACGGTGCAACTTTGCTCTTTGGACGACCGCTGCAGCGACGCAACTCCCCATCTCAGCCCCCTGCCCGGGGTGAGGGTCCTGGCACTGGCATCTGCACTCACCTCAGGTCTTGGGGGCTTCAGTAAGGACCTGGGCCCTCCTGATCCCCTCTTTTCCTATAAGCCTGTTCACTTGTGAATTGGTGCCCGGCTATCAGGACTAACAAGTGCTCCCGGCCATCGCCTAGTTACCAATTTAATGACAGTCTTGCGCCACCATCACCCCAAGTCTTTCTCTTATGGTTAACATAAACAACGTGTGCCTCTCAGGGCTGCTTGTTCTAAGTGGCTTTTTCAATTATCTCAATTAATTCCAACTGAAAAGCAACAGTGTGTCAAAGAAAAAGCTTTAACGTAAACAGGCATGTATTCAAAAATACAGCTGACATGGCAGAAGTTTTTCTAGACTTGGCATTTTTCTGACAGAAAATGCCAGACTTATCAGAAC
Source organism: Buteo buteo (assembly GCF_964188355.1). NCBI lineage: Eukaryota > Metazoa > Chordata > Aves > Accipitriformes > Accipitridae > Buteo > Buteo buteo. The sequence continues at coordinate 4,113,479 of NC_134195.1, read as the reverse complement.
TGAAATGTTCTAGGGAATATGTTGACAAAATGTCCAACGGACTCAAGGACAATTCCCATAGAAATCTGGTTTGTCGCTGGCCCATTTGCCCTCTCCTCTTTCCTCCCCTCCTCTCTCCAATGGCCAACACAGTGGGGAGTCGGAAAGCCAGGAATGAAGCAGTAAGCAGCTCCAGAGTCAGGGAGTTATATTCCTAGGGAACCTGTGAAGTGCATTCTGCTTTTGAAACAGTTTTTGAAAGAATTTCTTTCACAGTGAGCTGTGATGGGAATCTAACCCAGGACCTTCACACCCACAGCACCTTTCTCCCTTTTGAGCGAGATGCAGGGCACTTTGGGGAGCTTTACTGAGTTGTCCCATATAGGCCAATGTGTAGGGCAAGTGAGAGTTAATCTCTGCCACTGCAGAAAATCCTAGTCCCCTCCACGATTAGTCAACTACGAATGCATAAGAGAAACTGAGCTTAGGTAGTGCACAAAGTTTACTTTTAAACAGACTAGTGAAAATGTCACACATGTAAGACTGTGTGATACATGACTGTATGTCCTGATAAGACTGGCTACACAGGGAATCATTTTTAAAAAATACCAGGTCAGACTTTCAGTTGGTATAAATCACCCCTAAAGTAAACAGCTATGCCGATTTATGCCAGCGAAAGGTCTCAGTGTACCTGCCAATAAAAATTTTGATTTGTTTTTCAATTAAGTTTCAATGCAACTATCTTTGACAGAAATCTTTTTTTCGAAGCTGCTCCATATCCTGGATATACCTGCTGTTATCCAAACCATAAATACAGTCCTGTAATATTAACTGGTGATTACCACCTAAACTTCTGGTAACAAACACTAGATAACCATTATTTTATACAAGATCTGACTGTCTGTTTTAATCAATGGCAAATATTTTAAGATGGCTCTGGAGCCATCTTTTTAGCTGCTTGACTGATGTCTTATTCCTATCATTAGTGGCATCCTTAATGCATATTGATGGCATAGTTATGCTTTGTGCCTCATGTCAATTAATCATAGAATCATTTAGGTTGGAAAAGACCCTTAAGATCATCGAATCCAACCACTAACCCAACACTGCCAAGACCACCACTAAACCATGTCCCTAAGCACCACATCTACACACCTTTTAAATACTTGTAGGGATGGTGACTGAACCATCTCCCTGGGCAGCCTGTGTCAATGCTCGATAACCCTTTTGGTGAAGAAATTTTTCCTAATATCCAATCTAAACCTCCCCTGGTGCAACTTGAGGTCACTTCCTCTCGTCCTATCACTTTTTACTTGGGAGAGGAGACCAACCCCCACCTCACTACAACCTCCTTTCAGGTAGTTGCAGCGAGCAATACAGTTTCCCCTCAGCCTCCTTTTCTCCAGACTAAACAGCCCCAGATCCCTCAGCCGCTCCTCATAGGACTCATGCTCTAGACCCTTCACCAACTTGGTTGCCCTTCTCTGGACACACTCCAGCACCTCAATGTCTTTCCTGTAGTCAGGGGCCCAAAACTGAACACAGGACTCGAGGTGCAGCCTCACCAGTGCCGAGTACAGGGGGACGATCCCTTCCCTAAGTCCTGCTGGCCACACCATTTCTGATACAGGCCAGGATGCCGTTGGCCTATCCATCGCCTACCTCCACCAAGACGGCAGACTGAAGAACCTTGCTAGAACACCATCCCTCAAACATTGGTGTGCCATCCCCAGGCTTATCTCTAGCAAGCCTGGTTTTATCTGTTTCCCCACTTCAAAGAGCTTCCCCTTAAGAAGAGCTGCAATCAGTTTGCGACTTAAAAGAAGGCTGTATTAGAAAGATGTTCAAAAAGATAGTATCAATTCAGTATGTGCAGGACATTGTCATAATAACTTTCATAGCTTAGAAAGTCCAGTTAAAGGTAGGGGTAGTAAATAAAGTTGTCCTAAAAGTTGCTTTCTCGAACATGGCTATGGCAGAATAATGTATTGCTTAGTAGCACTAGTACACCAATAACATCATTATCATCTTATTTTAAATCATTTATTTCCCAGAGTTTTTATTTAAAAAAAAAAAGGTAAATAAATTTAGCCTTGATGCTGAGCTAACGTGAATGTGCAGTGTCTGGCTGGGTCAAGATATGGCAGAGCTCACTCTCTTCTCCTTGAAGAAGGCCACATAAAAACACCATATGGCAGATATACTCTCAGTTCCTTCCTCAGAAGACAAAAATCACATCCACAGTAGGAAAACGAAGGCTCTATATACATCAAAGTACAGACTATTGGGGAATCTGTCTGATTTATAAAACATAGGAGAATTAGAAACTCTTTGTTTGGACTTTTCCCTAGCTGTCAAGTGTGTTTTGGATGTTCAATTTTTACCACTTTTACTGAAAGCATGGCCTTCTCTGGTGCATCTTCCCACGCACTATAGTATAAATTGTCTCATAGTAGGCTCTTGGCTGAAATCCTGCACTATTTAAAAATTATGGGCTCAGCCAACAAGCTACTTCCTTTGAAGTAAGTATTTTGCTGGCAGGGAAGGTCATCTTGATGACAAGGTCATCTAACAGGCGTCTGTTGTAACCAAAACAAAAGTAATCATGAAGTCGCTTCAGGGACTGGAAAACTTACAAGGTCCAGGCTCTTTCCCCTTGTTTTGGCCTTTTTTCACTAGAAAGGGAAATGAGACAGGAATAACAAGCAGATGAGTGCACTGGAACTCAGACGTTAGTGGGACATCAGTGGATCTGGGCCAGCCCGTTGCATTTTCACACTTGGAAGGGGATGCTAAATCAGTGCGTGGGCCAAGTTCTCTAAGAGCCACCTGGTGAGTTAAAAAAGGCTATTTTGCCAAGGTCACCACTAAGCAGACTGACCTCAGCTGCTTTGCAGATGCGATGTAGACTTCCTAACTGGGATTCAGCTGACCTTTGGACGTCAGATGGCATCCTGGTTTAGGATGCAGATTCCCATGCTGTCTATGCCTGAAGTCAGGCAGAGTGCCTCCCGCCCATAGCTCCAAGCACTTCAGTATGCATTTTCAAACACATCAAAACCCGTTTTTTCCACATGAACACAAGGCCTTTCTGTCCTTGGTATATCCTGGAAGAGGTCCACCAAATCATTAGAGAGAGATGCATACATGAAATTCTCACTGTGCTCATTCTCTACTTTTTTCCTTAGTCAAGATCAAGCATGCAGGATGATTACTTCCCTACTTGTTAGTGCCTTCAGATCATTCTAGGGGGAGAGCTAAATGCCATCTTCTCGCCCTGATGAAATTGTGTCTGCCTTCCCCGCGCCATAATGATACACAGGAGTCTTGAGCAGCACAAGTCTGATCTACAATGGCTACAGATTAGAAAATGTGTATTTGTACAATAGTTTCTAGTCCTTTTAATAAAGGATAACAAATTGCAAAGGGCACACAATTATTTTTAGTGTTTGGGGCTTAGTTCCAGGATAAGAAATTACTAAAACACTGAGTTTTACCACCACCAAAACATAAGCTCTTGAATAGCAAAAAGTGCTAATACACATGGCTTTCTTGAGTTCATGATTAATGTTGAAGCAGAAGGGCTCCAGGCTGATTTAAATTGGCCCTCATCTTGAAACACATTAAGAAAGAAGGGGGTCGATGATTTTTTTTTTTTTGAGGGGGTGGTAGTATAGTTATATAAAGTTTTAATTCAATAACTAGAACTGCCAAACTCAGCAAGAGAAATAAGACGTGACTTGTAGAAGTTAAAGAAGAAGGATGCAAAAACCATTAAGGCTGTAGCTGTATCATTTATAAGGACAACATAGCCTGAAGGAAGACTGTGTATGTTTTAGGAGGGTGACTCCAGAAGCTAGACTTACATAGAATTAACAAACAAGCAAGTGTAATCTATTGTTTGTGACAGGTAACAAACTGACAGCTTCGACAACAGAGTTATTTATCCCTGGACCATGGACAGCATGGAAATCACCACCAGCAATAAACCATTCCCCACTTCACACAAAGCTGTCCACAACCCTAATGTGAAAGGATCACATCTGAAAACAGAGAATGTGACTCACTCGCCATGGTTCTTCCTTGCTAACTGGATAGTCATCAACTGACGATCGAGCTTACTAAAACAAAACTATAATCTCTCTACACATTCTCCATTGTCACTGAAGTCCAAATCTGGACTTTGATTTTCTTAATCTTCTTTCCTTAAAGCTCTCCAATAAATGTTTGGACTCACCATTTGGGAAATTCAAAACTGGCAGGGACAAATACCAACACAACTTCTTTATCGTAAGCAGAGATACATACATTCCTCTTCTTCCATGACATAGTCATTTTCTTTTTGTAGATCCTGTAGCTATCCCACCTTCGAGGTCTCCTTCTCTTAGATCTGCCTTTGCATTAAACCTGGCAACATTTTGTCCTTCCCACACCCTTCTTTTTGAAATTCTTCTAGAAACCAGTGTCTTGGGGTTTCTTCTTATGCTTTGGAGTTTTACTTGCTTTTTAACAGTTCCACATACAACTTTTCACACACGTCTTTGTAAGAAGTCCTGGCCATGGCCAGCTAAGAGCTGGGATGTTCTGTACCAGGAAAACAGAGTGACAGTAGCTCTGTAAAGAGATATTCTGTTCCATAAAACAGCCCCTGAGGAAGAAAAGGAAGCTGCTGCTCCTCTTCCCCCCCAACCCAATGTCTCTCAAACATGCCAAAATAAGTGAGAAAGACATGCCTGCCTCATTCTGCAAAGTAATTAAGGTAGGACTCCTGGGCCTCTGAGAGGACACAGTCACAGAGCAGATATACATAGAAATGTCCACATTTCTAACCAACTTAAACCAATTGCAGCAACTTCTCAGTTTCTCTTGTGCCTCCTTCAAAGTAGCTGGAGTTGCTACAGGAAACTTTTGTCATTAAACTGATAGATGGCAAATTAGATCAAAACGCCACAACCTTCCACAAATGCCACCCTGCACTTGGTACCATCATGAAGTCCTTCCACTGACAACAAATTCTGATTTGTTAAAAGCCTCTGGCTTTTGTTCTTTTTTTGGGTCATACTTACAAGCAGTCTCAAGATATCTGAACAACTGCCAGTCCAAAATTTTCTTTTCCCTTCTATTTTGGTTTTATAAGAGGACCTCATGTGTTTGGCTCATTAACTTTATGCTGTCTGGGAAGTGAAGGCAAAAGCTCTGCTTCTGGACATAATTTGCATGTAGCTGACAGCAGCAATTCATCAGGTTCTTGGATCTTAACATATAACAATCTGGGCCTCAGTTTAATTTCTAAATTAAGTAAATCTCCAAAGCTACAATCAGGCAGCATTTTCTAAAAAAAAAAATCTTATTGGTTAAGGTATTATAATTGTCATGGTATCATTGCATTATGTAAACTTTAAGCGGGGCTATGTGCATCTAAAATCATAAAAGACTCATTGCTGTAAGGTAACCTATGACAGAATAATATGTTTGGTCACATATACACGTATTCATCCTTACATACACACATATTCATCCTTTGATATCAGGCCTCAAAGATTACCTGGGGGAAAGTCTGGGATTTGTCATTTGTAGGATATTTTTAGGAAGACAATTAAAAAATTGTATACATTACGAACATTTAAAATTACATTTGTTGGTTTATCAGTCTTGTAATACTACTTTGTATTTTAAATAAGCAATCTGTCTCTACAAACAAGTTTGAAATCACCTCAAAGAGATTTCAACCTTCCAGCCAGAACATTAAGCATAGGGAAAAAAAAAAACCTGAATTCCTCTCTCAGGTGAAGTTAGTGGGGGGGGTTGCCCTTGATTTTGATTGAGGTACATTTTAACTACACAGATCAACTTCTATAGTCCTTTCTCAGCTGAAATGCTCACTTCCTTTTTTGTTTGTTTGTTTTTCTGAAGAAAAGTTATGTTTGGTCTAACTACCATGTATTTGACTGAATTGCATTCACTTTTGGAGACTAAAATGTTAACTAATGCCTTAAACTCAGTAGCTGGTTCTGTCCTATGTTATTTGGTCGGGCCGCTCGGAGCCAAACGCAGCCAAGAGTTCTGGCTCGGAGCTACTGGAACAGGAGGAATTTGGTCACCAGCATCTAGAAACGCAGTCCAGAAACCTCTGCTTGGCAGCATTAGAAACTGCTTAATGCACAGCAGCGTATGTGCTTTCCTCCTGCCCCACAGAGGCCTGCATTTCCAAACTCCCGGCTCAGGCGTGACGCCATTTTGGCAGACCGATTCGGGCCTCAGACTAGGCCCTGCCAAGGCCCAGCTCTGAAGCGTTCCCTTACCTTCCTCCTGTCAGCCCTCCAGTTCAAAACATGCCTAATGCGCACTGGCAGGCTCAGAATTTTCTGGAAGTCAAGGGAGTTGAGGCCGCTTTTTCTTCAAGAATGGTCCTGGTTTCTCCAAAAACCACAGGCCAGACTCTGGCTCTGCAGGGTTGCCCTGTTCAGAAAGAGGGAAATCCTGAGGACCAACCACACCTCAACAACCTCATCAAGATTTTATATTACATAGCCATCTGCTAAAATACACCAACAACATCTGGAGCGAGGCCTGGACTCCAGCTTTTCTAACCAACCTGCAGCGCTAGTCTCCATACTACAGAGTAATTTGTTCCTCCTAACCTCGCTCTGCCCTCGGCTGATTACTGAAGTACAGCAGGTCCATTTCCACCAAGAGAGCGGAGAACATCTCCCCTCACCAGAATAACCTCCTAGCTGTGGGCACGACACTTCTGGAAAGCAGTTTTTCACTTGCAACCATGCTCAGCTGTTTTTGTAGGCAAGGGCTTTGGTCCTGGCCCACCTCTTAGAGTTGCACCACGTCCCAGAACATTTCTGGTATTTCACCATAAACCGAGGACTGTCGTGGCAAATGTTACTTTTGTATTGGGATGCAAGTTAGCTGAGGTTCAGGCTTGTGGTCTGAGCTGCACAGTGTACGTGGCAATGTCTGGACTGATTATGCTAGGTTTTAAGAAATCTGTAATCTTTTTTTCAAGTGTCGCAGTTAATCACACTTTCCCTTTAAAAACGTCTGGGTAGGAAAACAATGCTGTGATCAATACTCATTGACAATATTGTGTTTTATTCATTATCTGCTCACTGACAGATGCTAAAACAAAAATTAGGCTGTGTCTAAGTTACTTCAATCCTTGACTAAGTCTTGGGGGTTCTTTTCCCCCTATGGGGACATAAGCATACGATTTGGAATGGCCAGTTACAAAACCTATTGTTAAAATCATTAATACTTTCATGTTTCACCTGTTGCTTTATTTTATTTAAAGAAAACTATATAAATAACAAATGTGTTACTAATAAATTCAAATTTGAAAGAAGCTGGAACTAATATATGTAGAATGTTTATTTATGTTCTGCAAAGCCTTTGTACTAAGCAATTAGGAAGTCTGAAGCCACTGATTTAGAGATTTTTTTTAATCAACCACATATTTAGAAAAAGTTTGCAGCAATTTCTTACATCATTTATTTATTTTATGAAAACTGGAATAGGAATTTATCTGATCTTGCAGTTTATTCTTTACTTCAGGCTATAATCTGGAATTACATTCATTTATCCTCTTTGGAAACTTACTTGAAAGGAAACTGAACTTTCAGGAAATGGTATGACAGTTCTTTGTGAGGGCAAAAGTAAAAAGAATCTATTTTGGAGACGCAGCTTAAGGCACCGTAATTAGTTACTGGAATGGAATTAATGGCTTGTCACTAAAAAGCCAATTCTCTGGCTGGAACATCTGGCTGGGATATGACAATTGGCTGCTACAGACATTATGTTGGTGTCACATTATGCGATAAGTAATAGGAGAAGGCAAAATCTCTAAGAGAATGAAGATCTATTTTTATGGTCCTGTTCCTACCAACCAGACATATGGGAAGAAAACCACACAATGTATCTGTTGTCCAGTTTATAATTGTTTCTATCTCGGATGATATCTACATTTTCTTCTTACTGTTTTTATGAGACAATATAAACTCTTAAAACCAAATGTATTCTGCAGTCATGTTTTTGTTTTCCTTACACTTTCCTATGCACTTCCAATAACATGAATGCAATTCAAGTTTTACTTGCTGCTCAAATGAGCAGTCATAGAATGTGTTTTCAGTGTTTTGAAGTCTATGGTCTCGATTTGAAATAAAGTTGTAAAATCCAGTAATTGTTTTACTCAGTATATGCAGTTGCCCCACATTTCAGCCATCTTTCCAAGAGTTTCCCAAATTAAGCAAACCCCTATATTGCTATATTGTACGCTGTGCTAATTACTAGAAATAAAGCTACTGTTGTTGCACAAACTTAATTTGTTTAATAAATGAATGCCATATTGTTTTCCATGTCTCACTCTTTTGTGTTTTATTTGTGCGTTATGTGTGGTAATCCTCCAAGTGAGACTTTCCCTGTTAGTTAATACATTAACCTTTCAGAGAGCCAGACTCAGCAATGAAAAACAAAAGAAAAGAAAGCAATCCTGATGAAAGGAAGCTGTTAATCACAGGAGTACACATTTTTCTTTTCTGTTTTACTGAGCCAAATCAGTCCTTAAAACTATCCAGATGCTATAGTTTCAGAGGAGCACTAAAGCAGAAAACACAAAATTACTCTAATTGTACCAGAGCGATTAAATTTAGAAGAGGTGGTGTATGCATCAGTTGAGCTAATTATTTTTTTTTAAAACACAAACAGGTCAAACTCTGAAGCATACCAAGCTGTGCTTGTGTATTCTTGTTTTTCCTTAAGTGACTGCAGCACAGTTATAAATTCACTCTAGTTAAGCTTTCTGCTTGGTAGCATGCCAAAAGGTCTCCTCTTCATCCACCCTGCCACATTCCCATTTCCTTTTGTTCTGCCCCAGTAACTTCAGAACCTGCCGTCTAGGTACACGTGCAACAGCGGATGCATATAACTACACCCTTTACAGAAAAACTTCTGTCTCCAAGGTAAAAATAGAACAGATTGATGGGGTCACTATTAAACTGGCTCCCTCTAATGAGTTAAAGACTCCCATCTGTTCCATATACTAATGTGGTTGAAGCCTGCAAGGAGGAAAAAAAAAAGATCAATACAAATTTATGGGCTCTTCATAAGCATTAAATTAACAGCAAGAGAAATGCAGGGTTGTGTGGAAGGGATGCTCATGATCCTCCTCTGAGGCTTATAAAGCTAACTGAGCACAAAATGATATAATTATGGTGTTAAATAAGACTTCTAGGGTAAAGTTCCTAGAGGACAAGAAGAGTTGCTTGCTACAGCCTTGACAATTAAAGAAGCCTTTCCAAAAGGAAGTCTGCACCATCAGCTACCCCCTCACTCTTTCCCTCTTTCTGTCTTTCCAGTTCCTCATATTAATCCTCAGCATTTCCAACTCCCCCATCTAATTCCCTTCCTCTGTATGTTTCCCCAGATCTTTACTTCATCAAGATTCAGTGCTCCATCTGAAAGCTATTCACTGGAGTTGGCCTCCATGCAGCACTGCTGCTTCTCTAAATTCACTGTGGTTAAACTTCTCTTGGTCATCCCTTCAGCATCAGCCATTTGTTCCCTAATGATTCCCCATCAACTGGCAGAGCCAGCTCCCTTTTTTCCTCTGCCCTTTTTCCCTCTTTATATACTTCCCCCCCCTTTTTTTTATTCATATACTGTGTCTGATGATCTTCACGTTTCATTACCCTCCATTCTCAAACTTTTTGTCCCATTCCTTCCCTGTTAAGCCTTACCCATAAACCCAACAAACGTGTCTCCAGCATCTGCTTGTACATTACACCTTCTTGTAGAAATCCCAGTCCCCTGTTGCAAATACAGTTCTGCAATCTTCATAGCTAAATGAATCTATGCCACTGGTTTTGTTGAAGCGGACCAACACTTTCAGTGGTACAGTTCTGTACCTTTGGACAGATCCTCAGGTCCTTTCTTCTTCTTCCTGCCATTTCCCTCTCTGTATAGACAAGGTCCCAAATTTCTCCCATCTGACCCCCCTTGAACACACCCCTGTCTTACTCCTTACTAGTCTCTCTGATTTCTCAGTCATCTCTGGCTTCTTCTACCTACAGTGTAAACATATCTCAGTCCAACCCCTCCATTAAGCTATCAGCTTGTCCCTTTCTCATTCTCTTTCCCTTTTTCTCTTTGATTGCTAGACTCAGTGGGGACACAGTCTATAATAACCATCTTGGTGTTCCTCTCCTCTCTCCAGCCTGATTCCCCAGTGTCTTTCCACTGAGCTGACTATGACCGGTGCCTCTGGCAGTTCCCCTCCTGGCTTAGGATCCACCTCCATCCTCCCTCATCCCTTTAGATGCCTGCAATACGGTCTGCGAAGTGCTTCCCAATACCATGTGCTCTGCTCTTTCTCTCTCTCTCTTCACTCTCTTCCTTCAATCACCTTTCAGCATGTTCTTTAGAAGATGTTCCTCTTCCCTCTTCATCTTTTTACGAGGATCCCATAACCGTTGGCCAGGCACTTTTTCTCCCCCTCCAACGTTTTGCTCAATAACTTCATCCTCAGACACAAAATGAACTGCAGATGACCATTTATGCACAATAGCTTGTTCTGCTAAAATTTCTATGCAGACTGTCACGTCACTGATTACTGGAACAACTTTTTCTTCTGATCTTGACTGTTGCCCAGTTCAGCATCTGTACCATCCTCTGCAAATTTCCCCTTTTCTGTCACATGAGATAATAATAACAGCAGCCTTTCAAAGGTCATTGAGGTTGATATCACCCAGCCTTCACTCAAACACTTTGTTTTAGAGAATAAGCGAACTTTACAGTGTAATTCCAGTATTGCTTTACCAGTTGGCCCCAGTGCAGCGAACAGCATCAGGCACATCCCATTTCTTAGTACAGAGATAGCTAAGTACTTTGAAGCTGGAGGCCTGAACTCTCCTCTACACAACTCAAATCATTAGTCGAGTAAATATCTATGCTTTTTCATAATTATTTTTCTCATCACCAGTCAGAAGGAGAACTTCTGTAAACTCCTATGCCTTTGCGCAGTTGTTGGTTGCAGTGATTATTGGTATGCAGACTCAAAGGTCTGCATTTTCTTCTTTGGCTCTTTTGCCTTCTTTTGCAAAGATACTTGTAAAGTTCTAAAGATTTATTCTCTCCGTTAGCTGTTAAGTGAGACAGTTCCTTCTGTAATGCAAAGTGCAAATGTTATGTATTGAATCTATTGACATGTAAAAAATTATCAAGCAAACAAACTAAAAAAAGGTTTGGTTCCTGATGAATCAAACCAAAATACAGGCAAGCAGTGACCCTGGCCCAGACCCCCCCAAATTCAAGTCCTCGCTCTTTCCCATTTTATCCAAGCCTGGGAACTAAGCATCCATCCAGTCTGGTGGCTGGCCTAGACACCAGCCACAGACCCTCTTTCTGTTCACCCAGTGGATCTCACAGAGGGTTTTCAGCAAAGTGGCCTGTTTCCAACAGGTGAAGAGTTGATGATGCCATGACCTAGCTTAATCTTATAATTATAGCTTTTCCTAAGAGATGATAGGACACACAGGTCTGAACCTTCTCAGGTTTGAAGAGGAATTGCTCAAAAGGCAGAAAACCTCCCATTTCTTGGCAAATGGTCCAATCACTAGCAAGTTAATTAAAATGGAACACCATACCTACTTCTTGTCTATTTTAAAAAAATACATGGTTGTCATGGCTGCATTTTACAAAAAGCCTGTGGGAACGTGCTGTGAGTTTAAGAAAAAGGCTTATCAGATCAAGCCCTTTGGAGGAATATAGGCAGAAAAATGAATCTTTTCCAGCTCCCAGCTGGTCTCCTGTGAAGTCTCTGTCCTGCTGAGCCCATGCAGTCATGCAGATGTGCAGAAGGAGAACTGCAGGCAGTACACAGCCGTAGCAGCTCACAACAGCCCCATGCTAGGTAGTGGAGCAGGATTTTCAGGACCTAAATGCCTTCTCACTCTCGCTCTACTCAGCAAACAAGTATGCTGCACTGCAATAGCCTTCCTTGGCAATGAGTCAGGAGTACTTTTATAGATATAGCTTCAAGTGTTGCTCCTAGCTGTCAGGGGCATGAATAGAATTTTAGATGTTAATACATATAATTAGAATTTTCAGGAGTCAGTATTTTCCTTGTTTAACAGAACTCTACTGACATAATCTCAACACAGAGGACTACATTCCACATGGACTACATTCCACGTAAAGTCACAGCAACAAAATCTTGAAAAACACCATTGCTTTTTGAAGATTATGTAAGTTTAGAGAGGGATTTTATTTTCTGTTTCTTAGTAGATTGCTGATAATTAGTGTCAGTCTTTACTGCAGTCTAATAACATTTGATGCTGAAGAACAACATACAGATTAAAATCAGCTGTCTGAAAAGTGAGCATCTTCTGATTTAAGAAACCGAGAATGGTGAAGTACAAAACTAGTATAGATTACTATAATTCAGTAATGGGAATTTATCATGTTACTGACAATATATGGATTTATATTTTTAACACAGATAACTAGACTCAACTACACCTTGAAATCTGGCAATAAAAATAGAAAGAAGTAATTTTTTTAACTGTGTGTCTGCCAACTTGGAAGTGAAGGAAGACAGCTTCTCTAAATTTGGAACAAAACAATGTTTAGTTGCCATTTGTTGCAGTTTCATCTATTTTTAAGTTGGTGCTGCCTACAGAGGTAGTAGAATGTCTTTGGCTGAATTTGTAACAGGACCTTTTTTAAAGGCAGTTCTTGGGCTTTTCAATGGAATCCATTTCTTTTCCCCTTACCTGCTTTGCAAGAAGGTACTAGGAAGAGTTATCCATTCTTCCAGGTTTTCAGATTGCAGTGAAGAAAATATATATACAGCTCCAATGAGAGCCCTAGAGTCATCTCCAGAACCAGTCTGCATTAACTGTGTAGAAGTCAGAGAGGGAATTCACAGAGCAGGTGGAATAAGTTACACAAAAACTCTAAGGACATGAGAAAACCACCCCTGGTAAGCCTTTACTGTTCAGAAGTTTTTCATGCTGTCAAATGCTCCACATGTATGAGGTTCAGCCTGACTAAAAATCACCATCACTTATGTGAAAGAAGCTTTTTCAACATTCCCCAGGTGTACACAAATATGTTATGGTTATATGCAGCCTAATGTTTTTATGCTGCTAAAAGATGAGTGAATGAGTCCTGGTGACTAGAGGCAGAAGGAAGAGTAGAAAGTTTTGTACTGCTTTCCATATGCTGTTATAAGCCATTACATGTGTCAGTATTTCCACTACAAATAATGACTCAGAGCCAAAGGAGGTAACTGCAGAACATAACATCAAAACCAAATTACAAGGAGAACATAATTTGTTTCTGGATATGGACATAATTGCTATGTTCTGCTTTACTGGGAAGCTCTTTGAATCAAAGCAACTGGGCTCTATATTGAGATATATTTACAAACTTGAGAGAGTTTTGATGTTCACAGATCTTTGACTAAGTTCAGAAAAGCTTGTCCATGTGTTTACTGGACTCTATAAAAATTAGAAAAGAGCCCTTACAGGGTAACTGTGTAGTATGGAGGCAACCCTCCCCACTCACAGGCAATGGACACTGGCTTTCACTCTGAGATGAAATCCAATGCCAGGAACAAGAAGTTCCTGTAACTCTGCTAGTAGGTGCAATCAGAATGGGACATTGTTTTCTGAGGACAAATGAGCTTGAGACTACTGTCAGTCTCCTTACAATCCTTCCACATTAGTTCTGGTAAAGCTATTCCCATAGCTCAAATCCTGGTCCCCGGTCCAGCCCTTGGCTGCCTGGTCCCCTTGTGTTTCCACCTGTGCCTCCTCCCTATTCCCTCTCCCCAGAGCTGGACTAAGCTCCCTGCACGGTCTTTTCACTACAGTTTGCCCCTTTACCCCTTCCCAGCCTCAGGTGGCAGCAATCGTCCTTCTGCACACCAAGCCGTCAGAGCAGAGCTGGTGAACAAACAGGGTTTTATGGGGAATGTGTGGGTGAGTGAGGGGGACAGCTATGCTGACGCAGCAAGTTATGTACTTCAGGCCACTGATGGAGATGGACAGAGTCCTGCTGTCATCCTGCTCCACCATGGGGAGAAGTTGCTGTCAGGAGATTCCTATGGCTCCTCTCGCCTTTCAAATTAGATAGAGGGGCAGCTGGGAGTGAAAAAGGGGAGAGGTTCCTGTCCCCAGTCATGCATCTGAAACTGTACAGCTTCCTTGGCTAAAAGGTCTAATAATACTGAAATACTAACCAGAGTTGTGATAATACCACTTTCAACACAGTCAATGATGCTGACAGTATCCCTCTTGACTAATACAGGACTTTCTCAAAAGCTCATCAATCTTTGAGCCAGAAGGAACCATTGATCTTTTAGTCTAAGCCCTGGAACTAGAACTTCACCTAATGTTTTCCATATCAGCTCTGAACTTTGGCTAAATCTCAATCAAGTGTTTCAGAAACACATCCAGACAGGTTTCTTAAAATTCTAGCAACGGGAATATACCACATCTACTTTGAATTGCTCCAGGAGATAGGCCATATTCACCATTTAAAATACCTGCATCTTGTTTAAAATCTTCATTTGCCTAGCAAAGATCCCAGTCTTGAGTTCTCCTTATACTTTCTGTTGTTGCATTAAAGAGCTGTTGGTTTTCCAAAACTTTTCCTACGTGTAGGCATCTGTAGGCAACAAAGAAATCACATCTGCAACTTGCATAATTTAATTGCTTTCAGGTTTCTACCTGTTTTCCAGACTACAGTTTAGACTCTTAAAACCTTTTCAATTTTTCAGCAGAGCTCTCAAAATGGGGACCCCAGAGCTGAAGTGTTCCAGTGCCAGCCTTGCTAGCAGTTACACAGACAGCCCTGCCTCTCCTCCTACCTGTGCCTTTGCTTATACCTCCACAGGTCACATTAGCTCTTCAGCTAACTATCTCAACGGAAATGCCTATCCCGATAGTTGTATACCTTTCTCTTAAGATCTTTTCGATGTCACAACATTACAGTATCCTACCTCAAAAGTGGGACCCACATTCTTTGTTTCAAAATCCACAGTCCTGAATTCAGCTGTCTTCAAAACCCCACAACTCGGATCAACCCACTTTACAAAATAATCCAACTCACTCTGTATGACTAGCCTGTCCCTGTCTTTATTTACTTATCTAGTAGCTTGAGGTCATCTGCAAATTTTGCAACCAATGATTTTCTTTCTCCCAGTTGATTGCTACAGTTACTAAGTAAGAATGGCTTTAATTTATTCACAAGGTACATGTAGTCTCCTGTGTGATAAAGGTGCTGGATCTTATTCAAAGGAAAAACATAGAAGTAACTCTGCTGGTGGTTTTTCTTTCCTCATTAAGAATGTCTTTTCCAGTTATTCTTGCCAGACCTTTTATCTTGAGCCCAAATTGCAATAGAACTAATCTGCAAAATTTGGTAGTTTGGGAACAGTGTCTAAAATAAGATGGATTAACAAGGCTGTTCACCTCGCAGGCTAGTCAGGATATTTTTCTATCACTGGTGAGTTTTCATTTGATAAGAAAAAGCACATTTACAGAGGTGATTTGCAGGAAGACAGACTGAAATCTACCTATAATCCAAACCAGCATTGTGATATTCAGTGTGCAAGAGAGAGGAGCAACACATGAGAATGCACACCCTTTTGCTTTTATTCTGCACAGACTGTCCCATTCAGACACTTCTGACAACAGAACTCTTTACCCTCCACCTGTGTGTACTTAATTTCAAAGTTGGTTGTTCAAGCAGGGTTATTTTAATGTCTGTGGTCCCAAGCAGAGGTCCTGATAAGACTTTCACAAGCCTAAAGAGGGAATATACAGGCAAATTCAAGGTCAGCTAATCTGTCTTTGTCATTTTTACTGCTGTACTCAGGTAGTAGACAGGGAGCTTGAGAACCAGCTGAGGAGATCAAATAGTTCAGCTCTAGAGGAGACAAGTGATTGCCACCTTTCAGTCCCAGACTCACACACCTAACCCTGCTGCCCATCGAAGGTCCCCAAAAGCGGTCAGCCCTTGGAAAACTACTCTTTCAGTCTACCACTCTGCACATTTGTCCATGGGGCAAGCCAGCCTCTATTGGGTTATCCTGGAAGTAAAACAGGAGCATCTACAACCAGCATGGCAATGATTCAGCCATGCTGATGCAGAAACACACGGTTCTTTCCTGAAGGGAGAAAACAGACTCCAAGCTTGTAAAGGAAGCAAGCTGCTTCTCCCATGGGCTTGCAAAAAAAGAAATAGGGGGCAACAAAAGATGTTCAGTGCCATTAAGGGATAAATCATGAGACCCTTTTTTTCTGCTGGAAGAATATACTCTGTACTGTACAGTAGAATTACAGTACACTACTATTAACCATGGAATTAAAACTGCCAGTCCATCAAAAACTGGCATGGTTCTGTGTTTTATTCCCCTTCCCTGAGCTGAAACTATTCAAAACATTTTCTTCCCCCCCCCTGCTCCAGTTTTGCATAAAGATTCACAAATGACCTAAGAAAAAATAAGAAAAGTTATAGGAATGTTTTAAGTAAATAAAATAGCGAAATGAATACTTGCAGTGAGTGGCAGGGAGGTTAGAATGAAGATGGAACACAGAAATTATTAGAATACTGGCACATAGAAGGAAATATTTATGATTAAACAGTAAAAAGGACTCCCAGTAGCACACATAGTAATAAAACCATTTATAGATTTTAAGAAAACATTCCCTGACCTTAATTTAAGGCATCTATCATTTTGTGGGTGCAAAATTTGGAATCTCTGCAGCGAAACCTTAAGGGGGCAGAGTTCAATCTCTCTCTAGTTGAATGAGGTGTCAAAGTACCACATATTCTTGTAATAAGCTGCTGGGAAAGCAGAAAACACATCACAAGCTTTCTCTTTTCCAAGAGAAAGAATGATTCATTCATGGTTGGTAGCTCTCTATTTTTAATTCCTATATTTAAAGTAAATCATTAATATACCTTTTCTTTGTCTTGTATTTCCGCCATCCTGGCATTTATTATAGATTTATATTTGGAGTGAAAAGGGGGGTTGCATATTTTTATGATTATTTTGTCATTTTACACAGTCTTGCCTCTCTGATACGTGATAGCTCTGGTCTTTAGTAGTCTTATGTTGCTATCCCACCTCCATCCAGACAGTGCTAGAAAATTGCCACTTTGTATGTGAGAAAGAGGGTTAAATCTACGCACCACCTTATAGAACAGGATATAAAATTTATCATTTGGAGCACAGTCCAGTTACTAGGACCACTAGCTGTTCTAAAGGTAAAGCATATAGCTTCACCCTTGGCACACATCCCTCCATTTCTTCGAGACATCATTTTTTTTACAAATCAGAGTGGGAATTGTGGGAACCCCATTTGTACATCAAGCATAGGATTCAGCCAACCAACCTCACCTTCCTTGCTTAACTTTGAGAAATAACCACTGGTTAAGAGTACACTGCCTCATTTTTGCACAGAGATACGGCAGTAGCTGTTTAAGATCTCCCTCCAAAACGACTCAGTTTCCAGCATGAGTTTCTTTCTCAAAGGTGGTGTAGTAATTTCAAGTGTCAAAGGGTTGAGCTGACACAGAAATAATTCATTAAGTAATTTTTCCATTTATTAATCTGTCATAGATGAGAACAGCAGTAACCCATTTGCTGCATACTCTAAAGCTGAGACATTCTTCTCTCAACTACTTTGCTACAAAAAGGTTGAAAGCAAGGTAAAGAAAGAAATCCATACTAACAGAGAACTGTTTTAACCAGAGATTGTAAAACAAAATAAAACGCCAGATAAACCAAGCCTTATTCTTCTATAAGGGCCATAGTTATGCCATTAGCTTTTCCTCAGTACAATTTGTTCTGGACAATGGGGAGTTCCACATAAAAAATCGATGGTTCAATCCGGCCCTATAAACACCAGGTAGCGCAGCTGTCTACAGCATTCTGGCAGATTCAGGACAAGATGGATGAGGTTCTCTCCTTGAAATTTGCTCTCTGAAAGTGGAAAAATAACTGAGGGGTGGCATACTAAAAAGAGCGTAGTCTTAGAAAAAATAAAAATTCTCTAGGATGATCAGAGAAGTCAAGTAAATTGTTTACTTTTCCCTAGTGCAAACTGATAGCCACTTCCCAGTGCAATTTGTATCATCCAAGCCAAAAGAATTATCAAGTAAAGCAGCAACTGTGACGAACATAACCTCCACAGCGCAGATGTGCTGCCTCATAATAACACACCACTAAGGCAGCTCTTTGCAAGCAAATGTCAACCCTCTGGCTTCCATGCTTGGGGAGGTAACAGCGGCTTTTCCAAAGAAACCGAGGCAGATCGTCGTATGAGCAGGTATAGACTGCAGGGTGGAAAAGAGAGATGACGGCACTGATTTGAGTGTTTAAGCACCGACTATCACCCTGCTCTTACTGAAAGGTGGAAAACCCTGAAGAAGTCACTGAGCGCTCTAGGGGCACTGTGAGAGCTCTGGACATTGCATTGTCTCATGAGTTCCCTGTGTGACATCCTTCGATTTGGTAAATGTCATTATATTAATAACAAGATGCAGGAAGCGTTCAGTCTCAGTCAAACTCACATTTAGGTGGAAGAGAAGGTGATGACCCTAGCTCTTGCCTTAGTCAAGCAGATAACAAAGTGGTCACTACTGTGATTGACTTATCAAACCTTCCCAGAGAGAAGTGCTTTTTAAACTGTGATCCTTCCCTTACAGCATATAGGTGATAGGTGGTCCTCTGCCTGTTACATCCTCATTGTCTGAGATGTTCTATACAATTGCTTCTGACTGACATATATACAGGCAATGGATTACAACTCTCTAGACACTCTCGCCCTTCTATTTCTGTTTAATGGTTAAGCATTTAATACAGTACTTTTCCAATTTAATTTAGAAAAACAAAAAAAAGAGAAAGAAAAAAGTTACTGTTGTTCAAACTGTATAGCATATTACTGCATAATTTATGTGCTCACAGCAAACTGCAGATTCATCTATAAATGACATGCACAATGGCATCTTTCAGATAATACAAAACTTCAAGATATGACTCACCATAGAGTCATGGCTGGTAGACATAAGAGAAATGCTTAAATGCCTTCTCTTGTGCTCAGAAACCTGCTACAGTCACGGTGCACAGTGCACCAGCAATGTCATACAGTTTGCAGCCAAAGAGGAGGGCTGTAGAGTGCCTGAAACAGCAGCTGTGCTCCCTTCTCACTCTGAGTAACAGAAGGGGAGTCATCCAAAATTTGACCCTTTATGGAGTAATGGAGTAGCAGAGATGAGTCACCCTGTAAGGAATGGATAAAACTCCGCATTCAAGGTTACCATAATGAAATTACAGTGTACAGTTGAAAAGTAATCAGAAGGCCACTCCAATGTTCATTTGGCACAAGACACTCTCTTATCAAAAGAATCAAACTTTGAGAGCCCTAAATGGACTTCTCACATTTCTGTGCAGTTCCAGTTTAATCCTCTAAATTGCTCATGCTTGTCCCACAATGGCAAATGTAATCAAATAAATTAAGTTTATTCTCTAATGTAATTTACCAGAAGCCAAGTTCCGTAAAGGTTTCTGCGCTACAGGAGTATCCAAGTACACGGAGTATCTTCAGAACCCGCATGTGACTTTGAGCTACTGTCTTGATGTTAAAAAGGGATAAAGGAAATTCATACTGACTTGTAAATTAAATAAGAAATGGCACAAAATGCTTAATGCCTGCCTATATACGGAAGCCTTTTACTAGACAGTATGAATACATATGTAGGTGTACAGAGGCAGAAAATACACAGGTGGCTGGGAATTTTTTTACAAGAGGCAATTCAGTATTAAGTAAACTCAACCTCCTAAAAGTCCTCATTTCTCATGGTGCAAACATAGGAATTGCACTACCACAAATAATTATTGACCCATTATCACACAGGTTTTAGATTCAGGCTAAGCTATTTAGATGTACTTTCCTACCACCTGCTGATAAGCTGTATGCTATTCAAGGCACTGTCCGCAGCAGAAGACTACACTTGCAGCGGTTGAACACATTGCTTACGCTTCACATCCAGCCTAAACAAGCCACAGTGAGTTTTCAAGTTATCTGAAGACAGTATTATGGAGAGCGTGATCCATCTGCATAGGACCCTGATGTGATAAAAAAGAAATGCTCTCTATACTGGGGGACTAAGAAACTGCTCTGGCTTCTACTCTGCTCCTCAGTACCACAAACATATGTATGGAGCATCAATATCTACATCTAAGCTCCTCTCCCTCCACAGCCGGTGGAAAGAAACAGAAGCTCAGGACTCATCTCATCTTAGAGACATGTCCTCAGGCTTTTCTCAGAGGTGAGCAGTGCTCAGCAAGAGGTTGGATTAGCTGACTTCCAGAAGTCCCTTCCAACCCAAATTTTTCTATGATTCCATCTAAAACCCAAATGCCTATTTCTCACCACCAAGCATTTTGCTCCAGAAATGCATAGTGAACTACTGCAGCTCCACAGCCAGCACTAATGAAAGATGTCATGTCCTGATAAGAAAATGAGACAAAATCTTTTTTTTCCTGCTACTAGGAGGTAATATATCAGAAGGCATTAAGTCTCTCACAGTGGTCAAGAGTTTAATTGCTCCATCTATTGTGGGACACCACACACAAAAACACCTAGTTCTGCAGAAGGCTTTCTATATTGTGGCGCTACAGTAAGTGCCTTCATTGTGAAGGCTATTACAAAAAAGGCAAATTCCCTCTGCAAGTGAATATGAATTTAGTAACGTTTGACTTCTGGTTTAGGTAGTAGTTCTGCATCCAGCTATGAAAAGAATAAGATTACTGTTACTTTAAAAAGCCATACAATTTCTTTTCACTAGTGACTAGTTATCTGCGTGTTTATGCCTCAGCTTAGCATTGGTTATCAAGTTGTTCCCCAAAACTTTTTTATATAAAGAAATGGATTTTTTTTCAGTAATGCTGCTTTGACTTTCCATGCTGGCATTTTATTCCAGCAAAGTAATACTTCATTTTCACTGGTGTCTGTTTGTAAGGATGGCAATGAAACAAACAAACAATTTGGTGTTGGACTTGAGTCACAAATGTGTATTATGTTTCAAATGCAAATGCATTTTCCCCCTGTGACTTTCTTGTCTGGAGAAGAGAAGTCTTGGGGGAAACGTAATAGCAATCTTTCAATAGCTAAGTGAAGACAACTGAGAAGACAGAGTCAGGCTCTTTAACGAGGTGCGTGGTGGGAGAGCAATGGACAGTAGTCACAAATAGAAACAGGGAGGATTCAACTGGATATAAGGAAAAAAATATTTCATTACAAGGACAACTAGCATTGGGACAGGATGCTCAGCGAGACCATGGATTTTCCAGCTTTGGCGGCCTCTGAGATCCAACCTTAGACAAAGTTCTGAGCAACCCCATCCAAATTTACTGTTGATCCTGTTTTGAGCAGGAGGTTGACCTGGAGACTTCCTGAGACCTCCTCCAACCAGAATGACTCTATGACTCTACAGTCACACAACTTAGATCACATTTCAAAAAAAAATCCTCATTTATATGAAATCGCAACCAACTACAACATTTCTAGCTTTTGGTCTCCACAGAATACAATCTAAGAATGCCCTGATGACTAATAGGTCTTGAAATTCCCACACAGGTAGAAGTGTTTTTTGGCTGACCAAGAGGTAAACCCTATGTATTCCCTTTCTCTGTCAGCAGAATTGCTCTTATAAAGGATATAAAATGAGTCACAGGAATTTATTATTACATGTATAAACGTGTTATGTCTTTTTTCTGCTAAGAGGAAGAAGAAAACTATTGCTTCCACAATGAAATTGCTCTTCCTTGAAAGGGAAAATCCCGTATAAAGACTGCTCTGGAACCCAGTTAACTTGATGATACAAATGCCTTCACTCCATGAGTAAATGCCTAAAGGAGAGCAGCAGACTTTCTGCTACTTTTATTGATTTTGGGCTCTGCCGTGCACTGTCTGGCTTGCACAGAGGCAGCTTTTCACTTTATCTTTTCTCTGTGCTAATCTAGTGGAAGCCATTGTACAAATTAGAACTGAGGTCTTTAAGATTAAGATTCATAGTTATGGGCTTTGTCAGTGTCTTTAAGTAATTTAATAAAGCAGCGTATCTGTCAGATTGAACAGACACTGTTCAGATAAGGAAAGTTCAGCTTTTGAAGAGGCACCAGACTAATTTCTCCAGCAAGACCACATGTTGCGTAGAAAAAAAGAAAGTAAAATTCATAAATGTTTCAGGAAGTCAAAATTACAGAAGAGCTATGAGAAGGCGTTACTGTGAGGGAAGTTTATTTTCTATTCCATTTCTTTAAAAAGGAATCAGTCCTGGTAATTGAAAGATATATTTCCTTTTTTTTTTTTCTTTTCTTTTTTTCTATCTCTTCCACTTACCTGCAAGCACACAGTGTTTTCTTTGTATTGCTTTACTGGCAGCAGAGTGGAAAGGAGAATAGATGGAGCAACTGCACCAGCACTCAGCATAGTTCACGGGAAGCTTTGCTACACCAAGCCTGGTCCAAGGAAAGAGTCATACCTTGGAGGCCCAGAATTCCAATAGTGGGATTTTGACCTTTCCCACCTTCCACCCCTTTGGTAAGGAGCAATACAGAAAATTTTGTCAAAGGCCTATGGAAAGATGCCTGCTCACATGCACAGCTGCCTCCTGGTGAATCAAGATTCTGGTTTCATTATGTCAACCCCATTGATTCAGAAAACTAAACATTTACTCTAAAAAATGTCCATATTAACACAGTTATTATGGGCCCTGCAAAGAAAGCGTTTAAGTCAAAATAGGGGTTGGAAACAAAAGTAACCATAGCTTGTGGGCAAAGGCATTGTAAATACATAAGTAATCACTTAAACCCCTCACTCGGCACAACCATTTCAGTGTGTTCAGATGGCTGCCGCATTTAAAGCAATCAAAAGTTTTGACTGATTAGGCTGCTTATCCACAGTTATCTAAAGTATTCTGTAGATTAATGAAGGGGAAAAACAAATGACACTGTGTTAGACAACTAACTCCTTGTATTTTCGGTGCCAGGTGGTGAAGTTTGCAAATATTTTATACTTGCCTTTTGTTTTACACACTCTTCTGAACAACCACGCCTGTGCCTCTCCTCCCAGGGAGCCAGGATAGCTCATGGCTCAGAGTCCAGGAATTATCAGTCTTTTCCCTTGGTACCTCTAGTTTTATTCTTTATAAATCAGAAATAAAAATGCCACAATTTTTTCTGAAACTTTTTGAATATTATGGGTCTTATCTACAGGCAAGTAATTCTACAGGCCACATACTCTACTCTGGCCCTACTGAAGTCAACAGCCTATTTATTTCAGAGAGAGCAGATTTTTCACTTACTGACTTGAACAACAGATCAGGACCTGCTGTTAAGCCAAAATTTAACAATTATTACTATTTTAAACTTGGTATTTACTTCAAACACAAAACTTCTTGTCATGTTGGTCCTATTTCAGCAATGGATAAGCACAGGCCTAACACCTAATTTCGTTGGCAGAGTCTATTATTTCAGCTGGGTCTGCTCACAAGCTGTAGGTGAGTGTCTGTTGGTGCAGCACATCCATCACACTTATATCCTAGAGCAGCTGTAATGGGCAGCAGCCAGTGTTTTATTGAACGGACATATTAAAGTTGCATGCATTCAGTTGTTGCTTATGTTAAACCCTAAGAAAACAGCTTTTCTAGAAGGTTTTGCCAAATACATAATATCTTTCTAGACTATGATGTAGTTTCAGCACCAGTGCACGGCAAAACTCTTTCAGCAATTAAAAGGAACTTGCATAATCACTGAATAGGTATTATTATATTCTTTTATATCCACCAAGGTTCCATAAAGTTCTGTGTCACGCCACACAACTTTGTTTTAGACAAATGAAAGTTCACCGTTCTGATTTTAACAATGTATGGCATTTAGTGACTTGCTGTAAATGAAGATGAGTTTGCTCTGTCAGGCGAGAACAAATATAAAGAATGAGAGGGCCCAGCATTTATCACCATGAGAAATTTTATACTCTATAGAAACTATTTTGATAATGATACATTGTGCTAATTTCATTATTAATTATTCCCTCTTCCTTTTACAAGGAGGAAATATCAGCTTTCTGGCAATCAGCAGAGAAATAATAAATTGTGGCAATAATTCTAACAGGAAGAACACACTTAAAATCTTGGCCAGCATTTCTAAGCCCGGATATCTACAACTGGACAGACAAAGTCATATCAGACACCTCTGCAGAGATAAAAGAAGAACCTGCACTTCCTTTTTATTCCATTGGCTTTTGGTAACAAATCAGCATGCTTGAAAATTAGGCCTTTTGTATGCAAGTATCACCTCAGGACAGTTATAAATGATTTTAGGATTTTAGGAATATGGTCATACCAAGCTTTATCAGGTTTTTTCTTCTCCTGTCACTGGAAGACAAGCTCCTGTCTAGACAATCCCAAGGCTTCTGCAACAGCTATAGGCTGCAGGTCTTCGGAGTCTTGGATGACACGTTGGTTGTTCACCCTTGGGAGATGGGCTAGATATGCTACAATTCTTCAGACCAGAACATGGATCCCTGGGAGGAGGGAGTCAGATGGGACAAAAAGCCATGAAAAGCATGGAAAAAAGAATACCAAACAGTTATTTCCTATTTCTTGCAACAAAAGAACTATAAAATACTCACTAAATGTTCAAACACGAGGTTTTAAACCAAGAGATTGGTTACCTTTTGGCACAGTACATAAATGTATTTTGAATACCATAGAAGCTTAAATTGGGATCAAAAATGGTTGAATCAATTCAGGGAAAATTAATCCACTGGGACATTTTAAATATAAACAGCCTTCAGGCAAAGAAGTCCCACTACTACCTATGCTCAGAATCTGGAAGAGCATACTACAAGAAAGCTTGCTATTTCCCATCATATTTTCCTAAGCATTAGTGACTGAATATGATGGCGGAGATTGAATAATGGGTATTTAGTCTGACCCAATTCTTTTACACAATCTTGAGATCAAGAGAGGAAAAAAAGGAAAAACAACTAAACTGATAAAACTGGCGGTGGTCTCAGCTTCCAAGGCTCAGTGACCTTCTCACTGCCCTGAACTTTGTCCTGAGTTGTATGCACTATTTTTTCATCTGAAATTTTGCAAAATGTTTCAGAATTAAATGCAATTACTTTAAAAGGATCGATAATGTTGTAAGACATCTCAGAGTGCAGAGTGTGCCTAAAATAAATTCTTAACTTCTTTTTTTGGAGGGAAAGAGGTTAGGAATAGGGTTGTGTGTATGTTCAGAAAATATTAAAGATGTCCCTGAATCAGATTAAGTGCTAACTCTTTGGGTCCTAATATCTTGGCATCCTGCCAGATAGCAATCTTAGTGATTGAGTCATTCTGTATAGGAAGACTTTTCTTCAGATAATGCCCAAGTGAGTCATGAGATCTAATTCCGATAAAAAGAGTCATGAGGCCCAAAATCTTAATTACATTTATGCTACCAAGCAGAGGAATGCTTAATGGAAGAGGACAAGAATAACTCATTTTGAGCCCCTTCCAATGGAACCAGAATAGAAATAGCGTTGCCCATGCCCGAATGTATGAATTTGTCTCTGTGCAGCCTTCCAGTTACAAGCTCTGTAAGCGCTAGAATGGTCACGATACCATTAGTGAGATTAGAAACGTGGGGTGAGGGGTATGGAAAATGCTAGAAGTGACGGTATGGTGCTTTCCAGAGATTGTAACCTCTGCCTATCTCACTCTGAGTGAATTCTCTTAGATAAGTTCACATGACAAGATAAAACAATTTAATGACTACTAAGTCTAGATAAATATAGACTCAGGCACCCCTTCCATTAGTCATACAGACAGAATCCACATTTTCCTGTACTAATCACAGAGTGTCCTTGTTTTTTGTATTAGCTGGTGTCCTGGTTTCGGCTGGGATAGAGATAATTTTCTTCCCAGTAGCTGGTATAGTGTTATGTTTTGGGTTCAGTATGAGAATGATGTTGATAACACACTGATGTTTTCAGTTGTTGCTCAGTAGGGTTTAGACCAAGTCAAGGATTTTTCGGCTTCTCCTGCCCAGCCAGCAAGAAGGCTGGAAGGGCACAAGGAGTTGGGAGGGGACACAGCCAGGACAGCGGACCCAAACTGGCCAAAGGGGTATTCCATACTGTGTGACGTCATGCCCAGTATAGAAACTGGGGGGAGTTGGCCTCAGAGGAATCGCTGCTCGGGAACTAACTGGGCATTGGTCAGCGAGTTATGAGCAATTGTATCATGCATCACTTGTTTTGTATATTCCAATCCTTTTATTATTATTATTGTCATTTTATTATTGTTATTATTATCGTTATTAGTTTATACATTTCTTTTAAATTTAATTTTCTATTAAATTGTTCTTATCTCAACCCACTAGGTTTTGGGTGGGTTTTTTTTCCAATTCTCTCCCCCATCCCACTGGGAACGGGGGAAGTGAGTGAGCGGCTGCATAGTGCTTAGTTACCAGCTGGGGTTAAACCATGGCAGCTGGATGTAACAGAGACAGGGTTTTACTCACCCAATGTAAGCAAGGAAAGAATTGTATTCTACGCCCTGTTAAAATGCAATTATTTGGAAGAACTGCCTCATATTTTCATGGTTTCTCAAAGACTTTGTCTAAACAGGTGTTCAGAGATTGGTATTTTTTGAAGTCAAAATAAAAATACCTTTCCAAAGACTTTTGCAAGCTTTTCTGCTATGGCCCATGAGCTGCCAGAGCTCACCGGGTATTCTCATGGAGCACAGCTTTCGGTGACATGCCAGCCAAACGACTGCAGCATTAGTAGTTCCCTTGGAAAGTAATGACATGGGGACAAAGGTTCAGTTAGCACTTCCATTAGTCATGAAGGGACTGTTTTAATCTCTAAACTCAACTACAATGTTTAACATAATTTCTTTGCTGCTTGTTTCTGCAACTAATTAAAAAATAGTCATCATTAAAATTGGATAAAACATATTTAATTGACTACTTCGCACCTTGTCTTGACTGAAAAGGCAGTTTAATGCCTTGACATAACTAAACTGGTTGTAAGTTCCAGACTGCTGAAGCAAGCCTCCTATAACAAGATGATCTGTCTTCAAGTCATTTTTGTCTTGACAGTTGCAGACAATTATTTCATCAAGTCTAGCATAAAAATGCCCTATTTTCTTCCCAAACAAATCCTAATCTTGTAATCCAGGGAAAAAAATGAAGCGTGAAAAGGTAACACTTCAAACAGTGAATTTAAAAAGGCTTCAACATAGAGTGTCTAATTTGTTTCAAAGCAATTAAATTGTAAGAAAACACAACAAATAATGAAATAGACATTGTTACTTAAGTCATTGATGTCATCTCAAAAATCATCTTTAGCAACTAATTATTTACCAAAACTTTCTTCAAACCAGGTTTAAGTTTTACATACCACTCTGGAAAGCATGCACAGATCCATATTTTATTTTCATTGTGCCTTCTGCTATCGAGAAGACAATCACACCGAGCCACAGGCATCCCAAGTTGAGACCACGAACAGAGAGGGGCAGGAGGAATGACAGTCTTCAACGTGTTTGGTGTCCCATGTGCCTAAAAGATATATCTTGCAAGAGTCATGCAGGACGATTTGCCCACCTTGCCAAAGACAGCCTGCAACAGAGCCAGGTATGGAGCCTGTTTCCCTCAGTCTTGCTCCAGTATTTTAATAGCATCCTTCTGATCCAGTTTTTGCACAATCACAGTTTACTATTTCTGAAAAAACAACGGCATGTGGATGCAAAAATCAAACCAAATCACAGGTTATACTGATGTCAACAGAGGTGTCTGCCTTCGTTCCAGCAACGTGTTATAACCTCCTTTTCACTTGTTATCCAAAAGCACGCTTCCTGCATGCTTATAGAAATGAGAGCAACATAAAAGCAAATAGTAATTCAAACTACTGATGTAAAGAGCTCTCTCCATTTATTGGTACTTGATCACTTGATACTTATTTGTATATCTGACTGTAACCTAACAAGGATAAAAATAAACAAAAGAATATATTTGCCTGATGATGCCTAAAAGCATCTGTTACCTCATGTGCTTAATTACAGTCATTTGAAAAAATACAGAAATACTTAAGAATATTTCCACACTATTGTACTTCTCAAATAGCTGGACTAGATGGTCAGTTCTGTCTTTTCAGATGGATATTTTAGTGGCACAGAAAGGTCAGAAAGCAGGATCATTAATCCCTTTTTACACAACAAAACGATAGTAAATACAATCTAAAAACCTTAAGAACAGCACACCAATTCTACCCTCACTTGGGTTATCCACTGTGCTCCTACCAAAATGGTGAGCTCTGTTGCACTCTTCTAGCATGACTTTTTCAGGACGGCAGAGCAGTGACAGAATACCTGCCACAAACACAGCCCCAACGTGCTTAAAAAGCAAGGTAGGGCCAGCAGCTGAACATTTGGGTAAGCATCCTACAGAAATACAGTACTAAAGCTCCAGTGCTATTTTGTTCTTTCCTCCAATACAGTACTCACGGAACAGTAAATCATCTTAATGAATTCATCAGATAAATGGGCATTAGTTAATCAAAGTACGACCCAATCCTTGCGGCAGTTGACAGAAAAAAAAGTAAGAAGAATGCAAAGGGCTTAAAGATTAACAATAAAAAACTGAATTAAAAGGCTTGTAAGAAAAATCTCTCTAAGCAATCTTCACTTTGGTCTGCTCCAGCAAATTCATTTTTTAAAACTAGCTATTAAAATATAAAACACCCTGTGAAATATTTTCATTGTCTCCTCACAGCCCCTTTCTGAATTTGTGCCAGCAGAGCTATTAGCAGTGATTGAAGGTGAGACAGCCAAGATGAAATTCTCCAGAGAACAAGACGAGAGACACCTTTCTGCCCTCAACCCATCAACTATAATGAATGATAGGCACAGTGCATGACAGGGACTGAAATAAGAGACTGTGACAAAGACAGGCTCAGGAGTGCTTCAGAATAATTCATTCAGTTGCATTTGGCAGCAGCAGGTCATAATATTTTTTGTGTAGCTATGCTGTCAGTGCAAAAAAAATAAAATACAGAAAGGCATTTGCATGCTGATCCCATTTCAGTCAGAAGGAAAGGCATAGTGAGTTAATCAAATGTTTAAGTTAAATTCTGCTTCCCGTTGCCCGTAAGCACACAGAGCAGTATGAGACGGCCGCGTGAGGCTGAACAGGGAGCAAGGCCTAATTAGCAATGTATTGATTACAGTTACTTCTTCTCCTCTCTCCCTCACGTGATGGTTCATGCTAGAAAAACCCAAGGCTTTATTCATCGGCTGTGTTTGGGGTCTTTAATTGTCTCCCAGCTGAAAGTAGAGTTGGAAACACGGCATCACCCTTCAAGAGAGGAAAGGGAACGGGGAGAAACTCAGAGAGACATCAAGTCCCGAGGTGGAAATCAGACTCCTAGAAGCAAAATTGCAACCCCAGCTGCCATCCCATGGCAGAAAGTATCAGCATGTTCAAAAGAAATTAGATCCAGAAACGGACCCTGAAAGCAGGGGTGGGCTCTAACATCCCTAACACGGCTGCTCTGGAAGCCTGAGGAGAGGGGACTGGGGAGGACCGGGCTCCCAGCCCAAGATCTGGGTCCCATGGCCCTTGCCAAATCTAGCAGGACTTTTCCGATGTTCTTTGGGTTCCTCTCCCTCTGTCTCTGATGGATTTGAGCTAACAGGAATGAATCAAAAATTCCCATTTCATGATGCTCGGTGCAGATGCTACACAAAGTCCCTGCAGTTTAACTGCAGTAACCAAAGCATTCATCTAGGATATGGGGGGAAAAAATATAATTTATTCAATGATGTAAACGGGTTTGAACTTTCATTCCTCGCTCCTCGCTCATCACTAACACAGAAACCATTCCAGAAGACTGACAACTTTACCTGCTCCTCCTTTGGAAACACCAGCACAGAGAAATGAAGCAAGCATCATGCTGGAGTTGAACAGAGCACTCGCCCTACGCTGAGGCTTGCTTAGGCACATTTTGATATTATAACAAACAGCCTTTATGCAAGAGGTATAAAATGTTTTTGCAGCGGGGACTGGTACAGCCGGTGGGCTCTGCGGGGACTTTCCTTAAAGATGGAAAATGCGGCTTTGAATTCCCACCAGACAAGAGAAGGGATTGAACTTCTGTCCATCACGTCACAGATGACTGCACCGAACACTGAGCTTACCGCTGGGGAGGAGGAAAGACGCTTCCTCTGGTGGCACTATACAACCATGACCCCTTGCTCTACTTTTAGAATAAAAATGAGCACGGGCACTTACTTTCAGGAGTTTTTTTTTCGAGAAGTCCCCAGAGGAGAAAGACACTTTTTTGAGGCAGAGGGCGGGCTGCCTCGGCAGGCTGTTTGCCATTCTCCTCTCTCTGGGGTTGCTCAGGATCGCCGTCCTCTGCACGGAGGTCGTCACCATTCAAACCGATTGCTGGTCACCACTTTAGGAGCTCAGCACCTAGTGCTCTCCCAGGACATGGTCCCCAGTCCAAGCTGTGACCTCCTCATAGTGACAGCTCACAGCAAATCCTTCCTTCAGCACAGTAACACACTGACTGGGACAACCTGCAACCTCCTTGCATTGTCCTAGGTAAAAAAATAAATTATGATGAACTACAACAGGCAATTTGTTAGCTTTTTTAGCATGTTCAATTCTGTCTAGGAATTTGAACTGTATTTCCTACGCAGTCTGCTACCAAAAAGCACTAATGAATTTGAGCTAACAGAACAAAATCACATAAATACGAAAATATGGTAAGTTTGGCTTCACAATGTATGCACACAAAAAGATTTGGATATTTGCCAGGCAAAAATGTCAAAAAAAAAAAAAGCTAGTAGTAAATATGCTTCAAGAAAACTAATTTCAATATTTTAAATGAAGTTATTCAAGCCTGAAAAAAACCCAGCATGCCAGTGAGATACTTACCTTTGGCTTTCAATGTGCCTACATGGGATGACACATAGACCTTCTAACAAATGCATATTTATCTGTAAATGCCAGTGTTTACCTGTCAACTACAATTGCCAGATCTCACCACTGCCTTTAGCGGGAGACACAGTATGAATGTCAGTAGGAGTTTGTACTGAAGTACATCTGTAGAAACAGGATAGCTCTCTTCTTTTATTATTTGTTTCATATAATCCGCTGAGGAAAACTGAAAAGGCACAACAAAAATGTTACTGCTGATGGCCAATTAGCTTGGAAATGGTGTACAGAGACAGCATTTCTCCTTTGACATGGGGATACAATGAGGGGTTTGACTCATGGTTTTGATCTGGATGGGGAAGGTTTGGAATGTGCTTTCCCCATACTGAAAGCAATGAATGAGAAATGAGCTGTCACCAGACATTATGTGATCATTATTTGAACTTTCCAAGGCTCCTGCAAACCACAAATTCCTTAGGTTCACTCCTTAGTAAGAAAAAGTATTTCTCAGGCTTGTGACTTACTAGAAATTTGACACTTTAGACAGACTTGAAAAGGGAATTTGAAACCTTCTTATAATTACGCTTCAAACTAAGCATTGTGTAGGATATACAGCCCCATACACAAGCAGGTCTGCCTTCTTTAGATTGATTTGAAGTAAACGTATCCAAAAACTGAATACTGAGAAACTAAACAGCAACAGCATATGTTTAGTTTGGGATCAATGCATTATTCCTCCCAGGTTGCTCAGGTACTTGTTGAGCCTCTATCTCTGCTCTGTCCAGGAAACGGTGAAGAGCTGCAATGGATAATTAGGACAGTGGAAAATATTCGTAGCTGACAATTTTGCATTCTTACGATGACTGACTAAGAGTCAGTTCAGAAATGCACAGGTGTCTGAGATAAAATAAGGTTGTTCTACACAGTAGGAAGACGTTCTCCTACCACTGTACTATCAATTCTCACAACTGATTCATAGTCATTCATATTAACCGTTGTTTTTCACAGTAGCCATGAAAGCTGAAGCCTTGTGTCAGCCTGTAAATAAAGAGTAAAGACCTGGCGCCACTGAAGTCAGTAGCAAAATCTGTGTTTCTTTTATAAGGTTTCCCAGTAAAGAAATAAAGGCATCAAAATGAGACTATCGGTTAACTGGAATACAAATATTCCTGTTGGAAAACTGATTTGGTAAGTCCAGTGAGGATGGATTACAAAGCCTGATTTAAAAATAAATGTGGTCATCATTTGGTGACAGGAGGAAGCAGCTGATTTTTTTTTAGGTAACATTTTGCATCCATAACAGAAACCCAGTTAAGTCTGAATAATGCCAGTGTTTAAGAATTAGAAATTTGCCTGCAGTACATCCTGGGAGAAGGTACTGGCTCAATTCCATTCCCCCAGCTGAGCCAGGGTTTGGCATCCCGTGCAGCTGTGTGCAAGAGACAGTGCACAAACTACTCCAGACTGAAAGAAACCTCTAGGGATGCTCTAATTCATAAGTCATGGAAACAATAACCACCTGATTTTCCTCTCGGAGACAGATATTTACTTTCCAAAAGACAGATAGCTACTTCCATTTTACAAGGGATTACTAATCCAGCTCTTCTATGTTAGTGATTCTAACTAAAGAGCAGAGTATATGGCAACTCAGTGCCTACCTCCTTTCAGAAGTGGATAAACTCCTTACTGCTACATGTCTGGAAGCAAATACAAGGCTCTTTCAGGAGAAGCTAACTTCCATACAGTCTAAAGCACACCCTGGTTCAGTAGATGTAAAACCAGAAAGCACCAGTACTACCCAGTAGGTTAGGCTTTCTCCTACTTTTAATGAAATTATTAACATAGGAAACAACAGAAATAAAATGGCTGCAACCTCAGGAAGGAAAAAAGAATGCTTAATAGTCTCAGACTATTTCATGCCAGATTATTATCACCCAGTAATCAAATAGGGCATGTGAAATATCACAACTGTATTTTATGAGGTTGGAATCCAATGCCTTTCAAACTAAGGTTACCTTTTAATCAAATCATAAGTTTTCAGCAAACCAATAAACCTACTAATTTTATGTCATTCTGTTCTTAAACTTCAGTTCGGTGTAGATTGCCTCAAAACAGGGATGAGGGCTTTACGTGAAAAGCTCATCCTGAATCTGCTTATCAAACTTGTTTGAACTCATGCATAAGCTCAAAACTAGAGGAGTCCCTGCCTTGGCTGGGAACACGTGGCACAGGCTGCCTGGGCTCACAGGGGCTCCTAAATCATCAGTGAAGGTTGGTAGAACATGAATATGTAGAAATGCTTGGTAAATATTTACCTTTCTGTAGCAATTACTGCTCTTTCCAAACTAGCCTAATTCCCTCATACGGATGGTATTTCCCATGAAGCAGGTAAGAAACTTCTCTGGACCTGGAGGGGTAATTCATCCTACAAGAAGTCTTACTGATTTCAGGGGGAATATTTGCAGAGCAGGGAGCTGCCTAACACTAGGAAGAAAGTCAGACGTGATCCTGAACCAAATGAAGACGCGTGTTTCCAAGCATGTGTGTGTATCACTGACTGTAATGAGATACAGCAGTCGCTATGACTGGTTACCCAAACAGCTCGGTCAGGTTGGCTCACCTTGAGCCAGACCATGGGTACGGTTCAGTTTAAGATGAAGCCACTTAAATTTAGGCATTTGCATGT
This sequence comes from Buteo buteo, assembly GCF_964188355.1. Classification (NCBI taxonomy): domain Eukaryota; kingdom Metazoa; phylum Chordata; class Aves; order Accipitriformes; family Accipitridae; genus Buteo; species Buteo buteo. The sequence goes on along the minus strand of NC_134195.1, from coordinate 4,079,793 downwards.
AAATGTATTTATACGAGCAAGGGTTTGAAGCAGCCATTTGAGTCGGTGGAGACCTGGAGCTTGGTTCAGCTGCCCAAGCACCATCCCTTTTGCAAAGCCTTGCTGTTGAGTTCTCCTTGGGGGGGCTGGTAAATACAGCAGGTACGGGACCTGCCAGAGACCCCCCGCCCCGGGCAGCCACTGGAGGCCAGCAGGATAACTAGGGCATCTCAACTAGGCTTAGGCAACTGAACCGTGCCCTTAGGTCATGTATAAAAAGCCATGCCTGTACCTAAATGTAGGTGATTTAGTCTGGAGCTGATTAAGACCGATCCAGACCTACCCGTGGTACCTCTGCACTGGAGGTACGCTCCTGCCGTTCCTTCTACTCTGTGTATGTGAGCCCCAAGAAATGAAAAGCAAAATTGTTTCTGTGATCCCAGGTACTGACATCTGTGCATGGAGCATGACACATCTCTGTCACTGTTTTAGCATTCGCAGGAATACTAACTTTGGGCAGAAGAAAAAACAGTCTTAATTCAGGAAACCTTACAATAATGACAGGCTCTTCTATGTATACATCCCTTTTTTCTCCCAGAAGATACATTAACAGGTATCCACAATGTGTATGCAAGGTACTCATCTCCTGATAAACACATCCTTTTATTTTTCAACACCTAGCATTTTAAAAGGTTTGACCAGCCTAACAGCATTTCTACAGGCAGAAAAAATACAAAGCTTTTTAATATACAAAATGGAAATAATTATCTCATTTTGCATATTGATTCCTCTCAGAATGCTTTGAGGTCTGTAGGGAGCTTGCATAAGAAAGTCTGATGAATGTATTTTGTCATTCTCCTCTCAGAAACAAAATGGCATAAATAAAATAAATAGCAAAGTAGTCTCTCTCTACTGCATGACACACAGGCAAAAATGGCATAAATCGTCTTTAAGATGTCCATGGGGAAAGTGCTTTCAGAGCTCTGTTTGCCTATCAGTTTACAAATGAGAGTTTAATTTTTGCATGTCAAAGAAAACAAGTAGGACACAGGAAAGGTTTATTAAAAGTCACGATTAGTTTGCTTCAGATTTGAACAGTAACCTGCTTCTCGGAAACCTGTCGAATGAAGGCCCAGCTGTTTCATTTCAAGCCTAAACGGAGGGTACCTGAACACAGCGTTATTAACTCCGCCATTTACACTCAATGCATTTGCAGCTTGTCGTTGCAGCAGGGCAGAGCCGACATTCCCGGTCTTAGCATGCCCGGATGTCTTTTACTTATAAACTGAAATCTGAATTTTATCAGTGTCTAATACTTGGGTTAGAGACAATTACACCATCTAATGTCTTTTTTTTTTTTCTAAATTACTCCTATGTAGTTTCAACCTTAACTGCATGCTGATATGATTTGTATCTTGTAAACTGTCAGAGGACTGAATTTTTATTGCGGATGTGATGACTGCAATGAATGTGTGACTCATTACCGCATCTTTTATTGATGGGGCTGGGGGTTACACTGCAGGACATCAGCAGAGGAGGAAAGATGATTTGCAAATTAAACTCTGTGCAAAGAATAGCATCTTGTGGGAGGCTACGGCCATGAATTAGTTGCCTCTCAGGATGGTCGGTCTTTTGCAATCATGCTCTCACTAGTTTAGCATTTTTCAATCTTCAACCTGATTTTCTTTCTTAGTCACAGATAATTCTCTTTCTCTTTGCCCAGTCATTGCTGTATGCCAAAATGAAACCACTTAAATACAAACCACACAGTAGTAGGCAGTTCCCTATTTGTGTCTCCTTGAGACCCTTCTCATGTACAGTCAATGCAGAAATAAATCACTGCCTCTGAATCTCTCTTCTCCAAACACCTACATATCCTGATTTTCTCACCTATTTTGTTTTTCTTCCCCAGCTTCCTAAACCAAACCAATACCCATGCACTAACCCTGGCCAAACTGTCATATAACATACATTACTTTCCTTCTGTGAAATAAAAATAAACAAACCCACAGCTTGACGAAGACCAAGGGTTTGACAAAGTCCATGCATTTCTCATGAAGTAACAAGATCTTTCTCAGCTCCCCAGAAAGCCACTCACCTTTAAATTTCCACACATCAAACAAGCAATAAATGAACAGAGCCATGTAGACCTACAGTTTAATTTGGCAACCTACGGTTATCTCAGGTGGGGCTTCATGCAGACTCTCTAAGAGGAGAAAGGGCTGCAGGTAACTTTAAACTATTCACGCTCCCTCCCAGCGCTGGTGCAGGGACTGTGGGATATTTGGGAGTCTATTAGAGAAGTTGCAATTCTGGGCTTTGGCTAAAAGGAGTTATTCATGAGAGATTTTGTCAGGAGCTGTCTCAGCAGTGCGTGAGAGACAAAGTGAATTGGGGGGGGATCAAGGATGGGACAGAAGAACTGGAGACTGCACTTATAACCAGTGTGTTTACTGAGCCGAGGGAAAAAGAAAATGGGAGTAACTGGAGAGCGTTACAAGCTTCTTTCCAGAAAAGAGATGAGTGAGGAATGAGAATTATCCAGGACAGCTGGGAAGGCACCTTCATCAAAGATAAACTGAAACATCATCTGCAACAAAAGAGATCTGCCCAGCTCCGTATTTTGAATCCAACAAGAAACTAACAAATATTTGACATCTGGCTCTCTTGCACAAGTAATCTATCACTTCAAAAGTTATTTTTCTGTTAAAAAAATAACAAGTATTTTTGCTCACAGTCACTAGAGCTATAATTTTTTCTTTAAAAAATACTTATGAAAGCAGGGCTTGTGCTTGATTCAAGTACATTTGTTCTGTACCACCCCTGACACTATTTAGGGGGAAAGTACTACTGAACTTGTGGCAAATTACTCTGGACTGAAACTTAAAAATAACATAAATCTACTTAATGCTTCTGACCATTTAAATTATATAGTAAATATTAAATTGCAATGTGATGAGTATTGTGAGACCAGGCAAGGATTCAGAGATCAAATATAGGCAAAAAAACCCTCCTGTAGAGCCAAAGGCTCAAATTGTCAGGACTCTTTGGAGTCACCATATATGCTACTGCTTTGGAAAGACCAGACAAACTTGACCCTGTCTAGGAAGAGTTTTCTTTTACTTAGAGAAAATGATGCCTAAGGTCCCATCTTGCAATCAATTTAACCGAAATAAATTATACTAGTTAAAACCAACCGCACTGTCCTCAGTTTCACTCAATGCTCACAAAACAATGAATACTCTGACTGGCTGCATCTTTTTCCTCCTCACAACTGTGACAAAGACACAGAGCTCTTTAAAAATGACAGTGTGGAATTTTGCCATTTCTCTATTGTTTATTGGTTATTTGAGCTTGGGGTTACTGATACACTTAATTTTTTATCAGCATACTTTTGAAAAGTTTTGAGGAACTTTGCATAGCTGACCTTTCATTGCATAGGTGGAGTCTAGATAAATTCATAAATACTTTGCCAGTATATCCTAGTGTCCAGAAAAGATCACAAACCACCTTGACTAAATAATACGCACACTGAATGTCTCCAGCAACTGAGTTGCTAGTGACCCAAAGGCTATATTTAAAAAGCAGAATGAGCAAGTTCTAAGCAGAGGTACTCAGAAAAAAAGAAGAAAAGGAAGAAGGAGAGGACGACAACATTATTTAGCATCAATTATTTTGGCTAAGCCCGAATGAGCACGCAGAGCTAACCACCCGAGGCCATCGCTAGTTTTAAGCATGTGCTGACATCACCGCTCAGTCCATTCAATCTGGTGCTACAATCGGCTTGATTTTGGAAAAAAAGGTTTGCAGGGTACCTTTTGCAGCTGTGGCCGAGTTAACAGCTCATCGAAGTAGTGGCAAAACAAAGACTCTCTTCCAGGACAATGAGATGCTATGCATGACTTCTGTAAAATTAAAAACAGAAGTGAAAAACGTAGCTCTGAGGAATATCTAAGGGATTTCCTGCTGAAACAGCTATTCTAATAAAGACTATCTTCCTATCAGTTGAGGGTATGTGGCAGATTAAACATATGTTTCAGAAACACACTGGGAGCCCCTGAAACCCAACCAGTCTATAAATGACATGCAACCTTCTATTTTTTTTCTGACGCTGCTAATGTACCTCTCTTTTAAAGCTTTCTAAAGAACTATTATTTTAACCTACAATGGGTTTTTACCGCTGTTAGCTTCCACAAACACTGCACAAAGAAAGAATAAACCCATTACCCTTATTTTTTGTGCTTTTGTCTTTTGATGAGCTTGGGGAGGGGAAAAAGAGAAAGAAATATCTCCCACAGGTAGCAAGTATACCTAATAAGCATGCTTGTGTGCCTCTAACAGGAACAATTCATTCTCAATTTTAATGATAGTTACTTCTAATGTGCCCTGTTATTCTCCCAATTTTAAAACAGATTTCAACACTTACAGCAATGTGACCATGAGTCCTTACCAGTGTACAAAACCCATGTGTGAGAAAATTTAAATTATTCCACAGCTTCCTTTGCTGAATGGCATCACATTGAGCAATGTTTTATTCATCAACCGCAAGCCTGACTCTAAAAAAAATTCTTCCCTGCTGTTTAAAACAGCAAAAAGCACCTTTATGTCAGTCATTTGCTCTGTAAACTGTAGCTCTGGAGCGGACTTTGGCCTGGAGTAAAACAAGAGCATCTTCGTGGAAGTCAATGCAGACACAGTACCAGGAGCTGTGCAAACCTGTATTCAGAAACAGGATGATAATGTCAAGTGCTTTCTGTCACAGAGGATGCAGTTTTTCTTACCAGAATAGAAATCTTTTCTGGAAAGCATGCTGTGATTTTTATGTTAGTGATCTCCACACCCACATTCATTTCATCTTCTACCCTACACTCTCATATGGCTGTATACACTTGGGTTTCCTCATCTTGTGAATGTGTCCAAAGGCTTCTGTGGCAAAGGCTTCGCTGCAAAAATCCTCCCTTTTGGCATCATCAGTACAAGTTATTTTGTTAAATGTACTGTAGTACATCAAATAACAAATACGGAATTTTGCAATAAAGCACTGAGAAATGCAACAGTGAGAGAAAACAGCTCGCCTCTACCAGGCTGACTGGCCGAGGATGGATCTCTGATCTGCGGATGCAGCTAAGCACCTAAGAAATGTGTCTTAAGCAGTCACAGTTCCATCCTGCTTGTGTCTCAAGGCTCACTGATGCCATAATTGTATTTAGATTACTGCTGTCCTATGTGTGCAATAAAATCATACCTTTGCAATTACGCCTGACGTACTTATGCAGTTGTATAGGCAAAGACTAAGGAAGACAGACCACGATGTGCTTCTCTTGCATCTTACAACAAATAACTGCGTCAAAGGGTAAGTAGATAGCGAAGGTGGGAAGACTTACTTTAATCCTTTGCCGCTTCTGTGTGCTTGTACTGTGAGCACATCACAATCTATCGATTAGAAACTATTGGAAGAACTGACATTTAAGGATGAAAAATTATTCTATGAAAATTTTCATATTCACCACTCAGGATGTATCTACGACAAAAATAAATTATGCCTAATTACTACCAGCAGAGCCATGGTTGTGCCTCTTATCTAAATTAATAGCAGCCACAGACAGACAGTCAAGAATAAAATTTGGCCAGCAGTCAGGATGAAAACCTGTGGAGAAGTTATGTTTACCACATCACAGGCAATACAGTAGCAACCTTCATCAATAATTTAGCCACCGGGCAAACTCGATTCTGCATCAGAAAGCTCCAGCAGGAAAAATAAAATTCATAGTCTTTATTCTGGCATTCAACGATGTTTACTGCTTTATTAGAAATGGCAATAGGAAAGTGTTTCCCCTCTTTCATCTCACAGTCATGAATGTGTCTTTCATAAGGAATAAATTGGAACAGCCACCAGCTGGGAACAAATTTCTGGTCATTAGTGCTGACTAGGGCTGAATTTTAAACCACAAATTTCCTCCTTCAGTTCCAAAATCATTTTGCAACATTCCCTGCATCATATCCAAGAAGCTGAGAGTATGTCGCTCTCTTGCTTTTAACGGTTAGGTTTTTAGTGTATTTTCTGGAGATGCTCTTCTACTGGCACTGTGAATAATCTGCCTCAGCAGGCTCTACTAACGAAGCTGCGAAGTGCTTTGGCCCACTGAGGAAAACCAAACTCCCTTACCAGCACTTTTTAGAGTTTCTCAGCCAAGTACCTGGTAAATTGCTGAAAGAAACACCAGTCACACAGCCACCAGCTGTTGGTGGACAACCCAGCGTGGCGATACACAGGGCTGGACGTGGTGGGATTCATGGAGACCCTATGAGCCTCCTGAACTTGGGTTTGGAGCAATATGGTCAGGCAGGCACCACGCTGTAGCACCGCACAAAGTTGGCATGGGTCTGGATATGTTAGAGAGGACAGACTAGAGACGCCAAGTTAGCTCCACTGCAGCAACGTTTCATTCATGTTCCAGCTTTTGCATTTGAGCTTTTTTTTTTTTTTTGCCTTCGTGCTGTTACATCTTCTGGCCTGCTTTTTTGAGTGACAAACAAAGAGCTAGGGTTTTGTGAGTGGTTCCAGTAAGGAGAAGCCAGTGAAGTAGTTAGCCATCATCGGTACAAGTTTTTATTTAGAAGAATGCCCAAATAGAAAGAAAAAAATTGTCTAGGTTTCTTGTTTCATCTTTTCTCGCTTACGTAAGTAACAGGGAGCTGACTATACTACACTTTAAATATTCTTCCCTTATAAATAATACTGCTACTTGCATCCTGTCCAGCTCACTTATTTTAACTTTCCCATTTCCAGGTCCAAAGCAGACGACACACAATGTCTCTGCTCTGCTGGCTACAAGAACCAGGAAAATAGTAACTAATTCAGCTTCTTCCTTCTGAGAATAGCCTACCAACAGTACATGATTCAAGGGCCTTATCCTTACAGAGGGGCAAAGTCAGGGGAAAGATTTCCATCGCACCTGATTAGAGCTCCTCTTGGGCTACTGAAAATTATTCACCAAAGAGCTTAGCAGTGAAGAACGTGTGACAGTCAGGCGGCTCATCAGCAGCTTCAGAGGAGCAGTCCGTCACCACGCAGCTTCCCTGACGCTGATTAGCCCTGATTAGGCACCTCCCGACGTTTCGGCGGCTTGCTGGCTCAGCCGCGGGACGGGGTCGCTCTCTGTCCTTCCCCACCCCTGCACTTCACAATGTTGTTGCCCGGGTGACTTGCTTCTACGGAGATTTTAGGTTCAAATTCCAACATTTACCTGTTCAGTGTTCATAACTCCTTGTTATTTTCCCTCCTCTCACTCCCCCTTCAGTACATCTTTCTCATCAAACCCGGCGGTAGATATTTACCAAACACCCAGGTGAAAGGGACGTGACCATGGGTGAGGAGACTGTTTTTCTAAAGCAGGGGAGAGCCGTGGAAAATAAGTTTAGTCAGCCACAAAGCTTCAGCCCCTTCCTCCCATGTCTGGTGCTCCGTACCCTCGAACTCCACCACTCCCACCCTTACGACTGGTCCCAGCCACAGTGGGTTATTTTGTGCTTTTTGTGACACCGGGACAGTTTGGACGCACCGTGGGTATTAACACAAACACGGGCATTACATGCATGAAAAACCGAACTACAAAAAGTATACAGGCTGCAAAAAGGCATTTGAGCCCTGGACAAAAAGGCTCAAGGCCACCAGGATCCTGCTGAACAGATGTGATGTTCTACTTCATGCAAAATTCAGTGATTGAATCAGGGAACTTTGGGGTAATTTTCTATGTTCACAGTGATGTACAATATCCTACTTTCCTGAAAGTCAGGTGGACTGAATACTGAAGGGGGTTTTCCCAGTCTTTTAATCCAGTACCTCAACACTGTACACTCTTGCCATGACCACGCACAGATGCTATACAATATGCATTGCGATTTTTTCCTTCATCGTTTAGTATTATTCTCTCATCCACATAACCTGTTCTGCCAAAATAATACACAGACCCAGCTCACCCACACGTAACACTTACATTTCCAAGCTGCCTTGCACTGCCTCTGCTTGAGGCAGAAATGTTTGCCCCTGTACTTCATAAAATTATCTTAAATGAAGGATCTACTCATTTCAACAAAATTTAATCCAACCCATAATGAGATAACATACTCTGTCAAGCAATTAACACATTTTAAATGGTCAAACTGCATCTGAAACCTGCTTATTCTAAAGGAGAATGGTTCCTGACCTTAACTAAATAATTCACTCCTGCTAACACAACTATAATTGCCGCCTAGTAGCTCTGAAAGTGCTTGTTCCAGAATGGGTATCTGAGGCTTATTCTCAAGCCCAGAGGCAATCACATTTGTTATGTTTTGCAACTGGCAATCACAGACACAAGAATTAAAATCTGCTTTGAAGAAAAACCCTTTCCAGCTTCACCTGTTTGTCTGGGAGATCAAATTTTTAAAGGGGAAGGAAGAGGAACGACAAAAGCCAAGCATCTGCGTTGGGCATATTTCAAACTCGGGAACCGCAGTGAAGGAGCAGTTCAAAATGTATCACGCTGTTCAATTAAGGAGTGGAAGAAAAGAAAGTGCCCATAGGTTTTAAAATGTCATGACATTCTTGTACAGAGAGAAAAGTAAGAACAGGATGTCCAGAAAGGTCTCTGTTTTCACTTTCAGGCAAAATTGCAGCAGACCTTACAAATTTAGACAACCAAATATTTAATTAAATTGCTGATCAAAGTTTCTATCAAAGGCTGAAAAGGACTGGAAGGTGGTTTTTGTCTTGTCCCTTTATGAAGCATAAATTTCAGCCCTGCATTAAATACATTTTAAAAAGAGCATTACATTGTGAACGGGGTCAATGGAGGCAATGTGTCTTGATTGGTAGAGTACTCTATTCCCCAGTGGCACTGGCTGCCTTTTTACATTGAATTTCTAAGCCATCCTTTATTGCAGCATGTATCTGTGAAAGCATTCAGTGGTGCAGACAATAACAAAGCACAAACAAAGGGTGTTTGTATTTTAAGCCATGCATTGTAAATACAGAAAAGATGACCTTAAACTACTTATCACAGTAGGAAACGGCAATGAACAATATTCAGGTTTACTTGTTTGAAATTTTGTGTCTAGGGAATTGTTTGCCTGGGGAAAGAGGTGAGGGAGAATCCAGTGTTTCCTGGTCTCTGGTCGCCTTAGTTTGGGGTTTTTGAAGGGTGACACACAGCACGGTGAGCCAGCCGTTGTACGCGCTCGGAAAACACCAACTCAAATTCCCACTGAAAGTTTTAAAAATAGAAATGTTGCAGGAGCTAAGACTGCTCAGTGAAGGCTATTTTTCTTGAGCCTTTAGAAAGCTCTAAGAAAAAAGTGCCTAAGTTATCATTTTCCTCTGCTAAAGCCCATGCTTTACCCAATTTAGGCCACATAGTTGCCCTGAGCACAGCTGGTGAAGGCAGCCTTCCCCCATCTCCATGTCTGGCCAGCACCATCAAGATGGGGCAAAATTCACAAATAACTAAGTAAAGCTGTATCAAAGAAATAACAGACAGGGTTACCAGGTTTCTCCTGTTATGGGTATAATCCCCAGGACCTCACAGTCAGGGGATGAGTCCTTCAAAGAGTATTTTTCCTTTGGGTTTCTGTAAGAGAGGAATTATTTCACTCCATTTTGGTTTCCTTAGCACCCAAACTGATGAGGAGAAGAAATGCTGTTTCTTTCCAGAGCCTGCCCACTTGCACAGCACATTGCTGGCAAGTTGCCCCTGGGGTTCACCAAGAGAAGAAGTCAAAAAGGGAAAAAATGGGGAAACAGGGATTTCCGAAGGCAGATGGTGTCTCTGTGTCTTCCACCCAAGAAAAGAAACAAAACCGGATAGTGGTGAGGAAAAAAAAAAAAAAAAAGAAGAGGCAAAATCAGTGGTTGGAGGGAAAAGGATATGATGAAGGCTGGGACCTGCAGAAGGAAAGAGGGAAATTTACCTTATTAGATGTTGCCCCAAGTGTTGGAGAGAGTGACCTGTGCAATAGGCTAGTGGTTACACCAGTCACCCAGCTCCAGTTTCTAGCCCACGGGTCAATGAGTACCTCAGAAAAAAAACACTTTAAAACAGCACTTGTTTCTCAGCTGAGGAGGGTCCAAAAGAAAGGACCAAAACCAAGAATTCCTCATGCTGTTCCCAGAGTAGAGAGAGCAGTCTACCCTATAGAAAGAGCCTGTCCCAGATGATTGTGGCAACTTGCAGAAAAGTTGCAGGTTCTTCCAGCACAAGCATCCAGAAACTTTGTGGTTTGTTATACCCCAGGGAAAGGATCTATTTTCAGAGTTCCCATCTGCTCGATAAGAAGCATAAACTAAAAGATAGGTCCCCCAAATCCCAGAATCTTCTTTCCCTACAGCTCAGAGGTAGGGAGGGCATCCACATTTCCCTGTCCAGGAATCAGAGTAAGGCCAGGTCAATACTCAAAGCCAGCGGCCAAAAAGTGCTCCCAGATCCAAAAAATATCCCTGTTTTTTCACCAGAAAAGAGTGGCATGATTTAAGCACCAGACTTCAGAAGAGAATTCCCAAATACAAATAGCAAATAAAAACTGAAAGGGAGCTTTGTCTACCCCAAACATGAACACCAAGTCCAGTTTGCCACACAACTCCTCCCATTCAAGGAAGCCTGAGCTTCTAAATCAGGACAGAGATTTTTACTAGGCTACAGGGTACCTGAAAGTTAAATTTTCCAGTCCCTGAGTTCCTTTGTAGATCGAGCATTTAGGTCTCTGCTTCCCTCTGCGGACCCATACACAGAGGGGGCGAATTCACCCTGCAGCAGAGACACAGGCTCTCCAAAGCACCTCACAGGGTATTGGGAAGGGTTATTTCTCATCACCGGCACCAGCAGCAGATTTTTCTGTGACTTTGTAAATGAACAGTGAATTTGCTGAAAACCATAATGGGGAGGGGGGGAAGATCTATGAAGTGAAAGGGGGAGGGAGAGTTATTATGAAGTGAAGCAACAGGTACAAGCATCAGACAGAAAAATCATAATTACAGCAGTGGGGTACCAATTATTTTTCCTCTCTAGCCACAAACTCTTGATTAACAAAACATAGCAAAAATATCATGACTAACTCACGTCTAACTTGGGAAACGCCTTTTCCCCACCCGGCGTGAGGATGGCTGAAGATCGGTACGGTACTGGTACGGTACCAGTATGGTACCAGTACGGCACCGGTATGGTTCCCGACGGTGCTGGAGGGCATTGGGGGGGAGCAGCCTGGCTCTGGCTCCAATAACTCAGAGCAGTACCATCTACTGGGGCCAGCTGGGGGATGGAGGTCTGTTAATTGGGTTTTGTTCCTGTTCGTAATTAATTTTGGTGTTTTGATAGGCGAGGCGATGGCTGATGAATGCTAAAGATTTTAGAAGTACCCTGTGCGTTTCATTAAAATGCCTTACAAAATGTTTTCTAAAGGTCAAACTGCTCCGTACGGTGCTCAGTTTCTTTAGATTTTTTGAATCACGAGGGAGACAAGGGATTTTTTTTTTTTAATTGATACTCTCCAGTGCAATAAAACCTCAATCAGTAAGGCACTTAAGCAAATGCTCACCTTTAAGCATTTAAGTGGCTTCTCTGATGGTGGCAGAAATAATTGCATTTGCTCAAAGTCCTGTAGAGCAAGATGTGAAATCAGGGTAAAAAAGAAAAAGAACATGCTTATAAAAGTATCTGTCTCTTATTTACCAAGGAATCATACAGACACAGTCTAGATTCAGAATCACGCATGAAAAAGAAAGCAATGAGTATGTGAAGCAAAAATTTAGTCTTATGTGAAGAAAATATATATTGTAAAATCACTCCACTGCTTGAATTAGAACTCATAGAAAATGGATCATTTAGGTCATTAGCAAGTTAATATTCAGCAGTTCAAAAATTCTTATATTATCTGTTTAAATTATTTATGGGCTTTACAGAACTGATGCTTATAACCTCAAACCCTTCCTGGACTGTTTAATATACTAAAAATCTTTCCCCACTTGTGTGTTTAAGAGCATCAAGACCAATAATAATGCTAATTGTACAACCTTTATACCAGCTCTAGTTTTACACTTGAGAAACTCAGACACAGAGAGTGTCTAAAGCTAGAATTTAAGCTGTGCTTATCAATCTTGGGTGACCAACCTGAGCTACCTATGGAGTCTGTCTCAGACATAAAAGATGTTTGCCTTCTTATCACTTTATGGACTGTACAAAGAAGCTGAAGAGGGAATAATTTTCAAAAGAAAAATAAAGGACCTGTAGTGAAATTATCATGCTGAGGGTTTTTTTAAGAAATATACTTTTAGAACAACTTGTAATTAAATTATAGACTTCAGTGCTACATTTTGTTAGGGATGTCAAAAGTATAAAAATATGTTCCAAAACTATTTTCTAAATTCATGGATGATAACTCCATCAAAGAGCTATAGTGCTATATTCCCGGTTTTCAGAACTGCCTTTTTATAGGCTTATGAATATTCAAAGCACATTTTCAATCAGCTCCTGCATCAGTTGTGAGTGTGCTCAGCACCACCACAAATCTATCCCTAGGTCTTTCATACTGTTCTCCAGGCAATGTGATACACATCATTAGTGGCCAACTGTGATCATTTTGTCTTGCAGCTTGCTGCCACGTCTACAGAAAGGTTCTGAGCACCCATGTGCGGTGTGATCGCCTCTGGAGGCAGCCGGGGAATCTCAGAAGAGCCAGTCAGCTCCTTCAGAGTGGTGAAAGTTGTTTAAATCCCTGGTATCCAATTTTTGCCAGCACATTTGCCTAAGCCCCACTAGGATGGGATTTCCTTGAATGCCGGTGATCCCTCAAACAACTACTCCAACAGAGAGCATCAGAGCACGCTTCTAGGAGAAGCTTCATGCTTCAAAGGGAAACTATTGCTTTAGAAGGGAAAAAAAAATCTGCTAAAATTAAACATCCTTAGGTTGGGTGATTCAGGACCTGATGAGTGGTTACAGCTGTCACGGGAAACTGTACAAAGTGAGAGAGATAAGGAGCATCTAATATTCTCCCTGGCAGTGAGCAGCACCACAAACACCTATTTCCAGCCACACAAGAAGAGCCACCCAACAACGCTTGTAATCTGTACCAGATCCAGCGGGTCCTGGTGTCGCATTGCCGATTCCGGGATCGGAAGCTTTCATTCCATAATCAGGTTCCTACATCAATTCTCCCAGCATCCCATGTCAGTGATTTAAGAGCTTGTTAGGGAGGAAAGCAGTGGGGATGTAAACACAAAAGGTTGACTTTAATGAAGAAATAATAGGGCGTGAAAAGCAGCTCCCCAGTTATGAAGGTATCTGTACTGATCTTCTAAGAGCGGAGCAGGAGCGCAAGCAGGAGAAGGCTCTGGCAGGAAAGCAGATAGAGACAGACAAGCTTTGGAGACCAGCCAGTCTTTCTTATTGGAAAAAAAACCCCAACTCGTTTCAGCCTTGGAGAATGTGATTGCTCCTGTGGTTTGCTACCACTGTTGTGTGACAATAAGAGAGCTGGAGGAGTGACCGGCTGACGTGGGAGGTAATAAAAAATTAGGTTTTACAGTGAGAATAAGTGAACATGCAGTGAGAATAGTGGCCCACTAACTGGAAGATCACTGAGTGCTCACTGGATGCTACTCAGAGGACCTTTCTGCTGCTTGTTCCCCAAGCAAACTGCACAGCTTCGAATCCTTTAGTTAGTGAAACACAGTGTCTTTTTCCCTAGGAAGGGAAAACTGAGTCCATCTGAGAAAGTAGCAAGAAATAAGTTGAATTTAGAGGAAAAAATGGGATTATGATTCATTTAATTTTATTTTGTATTTTACATGTAAAGTGCATGATATTGTACTTTATCTCATTCTGAACAAAAACACAGAACTGATAGGAATACCTTTTTCTGGAAAGCAAGCATGACAGGGAGTCCTGAGGCATCCTTCAGTCATGTATATGCCTATACACATACATGTATATGCCTATATTTTGAGCCCCAAAAGTACATCTGACAGTACCTCATAGCATTAATGGATTGTCTCTGGAGCAAAGGGACAAGTTTTTAATTTGTTTGTGGGATTAGTTCTTGCAATGTGCAACACAGCTGCAACTGAGTTTTTAACATGAGGAAAATCACACTACTGTGCACTTACGCTTTCCCTGTTAAATTTAATCCCACGTGTTTTTATGCCAGTCACAAATAGATAGGATTATTACTGGGAGTCTCCCACAAGTGGGAATCAAATGTATTATTATGTCTTTAAAGACGAGTGGGTCTGTCACTGATGCCCTGAAGCTTTTTGCAGAACGCGATGCCTGGTTAGCTCCCTACCAGCCCTCAGCCGCTCCACTCCCAAGGCAGAAAACTGATGCTAATGATCATTTTTAGACCCCTGGGCTCAAGAGAACACCGAACACTCTCCAGTCCGATGCTGCGGGACGGTCAGGCTGAACGGATCAGGCGAGAGCTGGAGCCCTTCTATTTGATGAAGCCAGAACGTTTCCTCCTGGGTCAGCCCTCCTGAGAGTTCTCCAACCCACTGCTACCTGCTTGCCGATGTGGGGTAGATGCTAGAGACCCACTGGCAATCTTCACAACGCAGCGCTGGCTGCTTTTACGTGCTGAAAAAGGGAACAAGTAGTATAGAGTACGCAACCCTGCTGTACGGCAACTAATTCCAAGGATTCCTCCCTATGAAAATGCTGGTGGAAGCCCTGCCAACGCCCGTCACTTAAATAAAGGCTATCATTTGCTTCGAATTTTGAGAGAGTGTTAACATAGAAAAAAAAAAATCGTCATTTCTGACACACTTCTGCGCTTGTATCACAAAGTGCTCACACTTCTGGCAAGTGTGAGAAGGCTCCTCATATGAGTGTTTCCTGACCTTACTTTCTGAGTTAGATTTGCTAAGTGTTGGCTGCCGGCTGGTAAATGAGAAGTGGAACCAGCCATCAGTCCTGCATACGCTGTTCTGGGACAGCAGCTCCGGGTGCTAAGTCTTGAGATCACTTCCCTGCAGTTCTTGACGACGAGGGAGGGTTTTAAACACATTTTATAACTATCACACCTAATTGCATTCAGTTGTCAGAGCTGTTGCCTGCATGCGTTGGGATGTATCCGCTGTCTTCGCACACTAAGGGATGGCTGAGTAACATACAGAGAGTCCTTCCAGCGCGTTAGATGTAATTTAGCATATTTCCAAGATGTTTGCCCGTGGCTGACAGATATGACCTACAGGAGATTTCTGTCCTTCTGGAGAGGCAACTGGGGGCCACTTTGGGGTGCCCAAGCTGATCAGACGCCTATGCTTAGGCGACTAGATCCACACAACCCTTATGCCATGCTGGTCCCAGTTTAGCCCATCCCTACACCCCAGGAATAGCTGGGTGTTGTACAGCCCCTCCACAGCTTCACCACCACCGACAAAACTCCCTGGAGCCAGCAGAATCTGCCGCCTTCGAACAGCCGCGCCACCTTAGCGAGCCACTGGAAATCCCTGTAAATTAGTCCCAGGATTTTCCAGTTTGTTACGAGGTTTACAGCAGAGCCAGGACTAGGAGAGCACAACGAGCACAGCTAAAGGATCATTCAAGTGATGACAGACAAGCAGTTATGTAGACGTATGTCTTTGTGGTTTAAAAATATGAATACTTTTTAATAGAAAGGTGTGCTTATTGGTCATTTTCAGCAGGCTACTTGCAACAAAAGATTAATTAAAGCTCACAGTTGGGCTATGCATGAAAGGAAAAAAGGAATAGCTTCTTTAGAGAAAAAAATGAGTTTTATCCTCAGACTTTTGGCCCCAAAACAACAAAGCACGCACTTACACAAATGCTTCACTTCAACCATATGCTGAAGTTTCCAGAACCAGTGAAATAAAAAATAATGGGATTTCAAAGTGTTTTGAATCAGCCACATACTTAATTTCTTGGCTGAATCCTATTTCAATTGTATTTCATCATAAAATATGAAGGCCATGGGGGGAGAGTTTTTAACTGCTTTTGGTATTCCTGAACGAATTTCTGGAATCAGCCATCTTATAAAATATGTATGTGCAGAATTCCTTAAACTGAGCGGTCACTAAAATTCACAGACTTTCTGGTATGATAAAATCACAATTCAGTATGTATGTTGGCAAAGTCCAGGCCCACTTTTTGGAGTAGAACAGCATTACCTGTATTGTTTAGGTTAGGGGGTTTTAGTGGTTTGTTTGAGCAAAGAGACTCTGTTTTCCTTCAATTAACATAGAAAATCTGTGTAGCTAACTGTATGGGAAGGATGCAAAAGACAAAGTCAGTCTTATGTAAAACCTGGAAACGAGCACAGATACATGTAAAGAGCAAGCAGATTATACCACTCTTTTAATTTGCCAGATTTTAAAATTGGCATGTAAACCAGTACTCACCCTGTAACTACTAGCTAGTACTACAGTAGAAAGAATAAAATTAATTTTGAGCCTGAAGAAAATCACCTTAAGAGTGGGGCCATTTAGCCACCAAACGCCAGGAATGCTCATGACTCATTGTTTGAATGCCATGTCATTCAAGTACAACTCAAAAACCTTTAGAAGCATTCTTACACCACGCCTGAAGAAAGAATGCTGTCAGGTAGGTCACCCAGCAGTTAAATGTTCAGAACCTGGAGATGTGGGCAGGAACTCCAGTCTCAGAGCTCCACTATCACATAAAAATGATTGATATTCCACAAGTTGCACTCTGAACAACATGTGCAAAGATAGCCTCAAGAATTCAAAGCTTAGACAAGAGTCATCGCGTGTTGATTGATGGCCCTGTGTCACTCTGGTTTATGGGTTATGACCACTGGAGACTTCAGAATGAACTAAGCCAAACATAACAGCATCCTTTGCTCAGTGAAGCAAGGATGCAGGACTCAGAAACCAAACTGTTCTGTCAAAAAATAAAATACTTAGCTCAAAAAATCTGTCAGACTTTCAACAATTTTGACAGCTTCCATATTCAATGCATGCAAAAGTGAGTCTGATGAATGCAGACAAAGCATCCAGAATGTTTCTTTGACATTAAAAATCCCTAATCTGGTACATTATCCTTAAATAATTTACACATCTCTTTTATGTAGGTCTCCCTCTCTTGCATGTTCTATAGACGAAATATCTTCATTAAAGCAAACAAAAGTAAACTACTCTTCTTATATTGGGTAGCATTAGAAGCTGTCCTTACATACAGTACAGAAGTATTCTAGTACTTTAATGACACTGATGAACAGCATATATTAACTGAAAAATAGCTATCTTCTAAGCATACAAATATCAAGTGTGTTCATCCTGTATTAGGACTGTCATTTATTATAAGAGGAATTTTTCTCAGCATGTAAAATGAAACGTATTATATTAATGGTCATAATTACCCAATCCTTCAAATTCAGCCATAGTTGTTATAAGGACATCACTTTGTAAGATATTTGCTTTTAATTTGCAATCTTCTGTTCTTTAATTTCATTAGGAATCCTTATGTTTCACATCATTCTTGTTGAAAAAGAAAAATAACACAAATCTGGATTATTAATATGTTGCTGAACTTTTCACCATTTGGAAAGCTGCAAATAGCATAGAGTTTATGAACTCCCACCAAATTCAACAGAAGAGTTTTAGATCAGACGTAAGCAACCTAAGGAAAGACACCCATCCAAAATGATAAAAGAATAAGTGACCATAATTTACTTAATTTTGTGCTGAAGGCACACATAAAAGGTTTTGACTGAGATTTAATGGTCAGTAATGACTTTCCAAGAGACTTTTTTCGAGACAATTAGGAGAGTAAAGAATGAACATTGTTAAGGTAAGAAATTTCTACTAACTCAGAAATCACGCTGTCACACTTTTGTCATTCATACAGTTTAGGTCAAAGCACAAACACCTGACTGGTCATTTTTTATTCCTATAGCTTCCTCACTTCATATCTGTTTTGACTTTAAACTCTACTTTTCTTGTTGGGAAAAGCTGACAGCAGGATCCTGTCCTTCTGTCTTGCAGACGACATGTACAATCGTGCACCTCAGCATCCCAAGGAACAAGGCTGGAGCTGAAGGAACAGAAAGTATGACACAAAGTACACAGACACCCAGAACCTCATGTGCCTCCTTTACAATCTCTGGACAAGATGATTGTCCTCTACGAGATATGCTGTGAAGTAGAGTGGAAAAAGTAACTGTTTAGTGCAGAATTTTCAGATGTTTTTAAGATTTTTTAAAGCCTTACACATCCACCATCACAACTTAGTTCTTCTCCCATTAAATTAATAGATACATTGACCTACGTTTTTATGGAAGCAGGATTAGCCACACACTTCATAAATGAGGCTATTTATGCAGGGTTTTTTCAGACATTTGGTTGGACAACAAAGATTTCAACTAAAGACTTTTTTTTTGTTTCTACATATACATATGTTTCTTTATATATAGGTTACTATTCCTCATGTATGGACTTGTGGGTGAGATTACTTAAAATGTACGGTTCTGAACCCATTTTATGGGTAGGCATAGTAGAGTCTGGATATAGCTTGCCTAACTTCAGGAACCTGAAAAGGTGCCTACATTAGCAGTCTAGTTGCTTTAGCTGCCCCAGTTGTGAATGAAGAGGTAGACAACCACCGAGGCAATTCAGCTGCATCTAAGACTGCTGACAACATGCAAATGCAGTTTTACACACGCAAAGGGGAGACCTCACATCTGGCAAAGCAACCAGTTGCTACTAAAATATGGAGAAAGTCCTGGCTGACATGTCTCGATCCTTTAATACAAACTTTAACTGTGTGATACTCAATCGTACTCGTCCCTGATATGTGTCTCACATCGGTAGTACCCTGGTGTGAGAAGTTTGTCAGACTTGACCGACACAAATTGGCTGTTCAGAAAAGGTTTTTCTAATCATCTTTCCACTATACAAGGATTACACAAGAACAGAAGAAATGCACTCACAGGCTGGATAAATACAGCCTTGGACACCTCAGTATTTGGTTTTGTTGCCATTGTATCTTGAGGGAAAGGTAACAGATATTGAAGCCCAAAAGTTATGTCTTAAAGCATGAGAGCGTCTTCCCCTTTAAAGCTGCCGCAAGGAATGGCACAGTCCCCAGCCTGCCGTGTAACACCGAAACACAGGTCATTTGTTTCAGAACGGCGTTAATTCTTCAGAAAATGTGAACACTGCTATTTGTTTTACTGCCAGTGGCCTGAAGGAAACAGGTTAACTGATTCGTTGACCTACGGGAATTAAAATACACAGCAACATCAACAGACTTTATGAATCCTAGATCGACTCCTCTCCTCCTAGTTCTATACTGGTGCAATCCTGTTGATGTGGTTCCCAAAAGAGTGCCCAAATGAGAGGAGAAACACATCCCCTAAACTCTGAGTAGATTTTTATCAATAAGAGGAAAAAATCTAAAAGACTATTTAAAAAGGGAGAGGACGAATTTCCCACTCAAATATTCCCACCTGCATCAGTTCCACTAATGTCACAACAGACAAGGTCGGTAGCACAGCGAGGCGTCTGGACGCCAGCTGTTGCAAACACCAGGTAACCTCAGCCTGGTACTCGTCCAGCTGTTAAAGTGCTTTTTTCTTATAGGGCTGGGAAGGGGTGCAGGTTTCAATCTGTTTCAACCGAAGCTCTGGGAATTTTCAACCACTCAAAATGTCTTTGTGATTGAAAATGTGAACAGAGTTTTCAAAATAAATACATAAAATACCTTAAAAATGTCTACTGTTACAGATTGACCATTGTAAATTAAAGCTGGTTTTCTGTGTCAGAACACACAGGCAAGTGAAACACATAGACTTCTTTACTTCTGAAGAGTATCAGATTTTATGCTGTTAATGAATGTTCCTGATAAAATGTTGGTGGTAATAATTTAATTTTTATACTCACAAGAAAACCTACTAATAATTTTTACAGCTTTGCTTTCCCTCACTGCACTGTGTTTAACTGAGTAAGGTCTTTTTACAACCATGCATAAAAACAGCCACTGCCAAGAGAGAAATGTTTATAAGCCTTATTAGTAGGAGTTTCTTATTGCTCACATATTTCACACATAATGTTCTTTCTCCTAGCTAATAAGAATTGTGACACACAGACCTATTGTAATGAAAAAAAATTACAGCATATATGTTCAAATTTTGCTTGTTTGTAGCATCTGGATTCCTTTCTTTAAGTTATGAAATAGTCATATAAGGATTTCCCAGAACCAAGCAGCAATAGACTGAAAAAGTAATATTGTTGGGCTTGCAGAATTTCAGAAAGGAATTTGGCTAATGATCACAAGTTCAACACTGCATGAAAATTTCTGAAGCTGCTTTCTGAAGCTTCACATCCAGGGAGATTTTCCTGTCTCCAAACAGATGTTTGTAAAAAGGAAACTGGAGTTATAATTTGGTTGGATAAGCAAATGTCTTCTGAACTGGGAATGGCAGTCTTCATGCAACGAAGTCCCAGCTTGAACAGCAGATGTGCCACTTAAGCAGAACTCCATTTATTTGTTCCAGATGAAAGGTCAAGATGTTTTAGTGCCTAAAGTAGCACAGGGTAGCACTTGAGCATCCTGCTATACCACCAGTAGAGCCAAGAATTAAATTCTCAATCTCCAGTCTTCAGCTGGAGATGTGCATGTGCAACATGAAGAAGTGCATGTTTCTTCTCAGGAAATGTAAAAATAATTGCACAAGTCTGGTCGTGTTTTGCTCTGACCTGACTTCCTAGTTTCACGTAGCCTCAGGGGGAGGCTGCAGTTGCCAGTAGCCCCAGGGGATCCATAATATGACAGTAGCGAATCCAAAGCAGTGAAGTTATTTGGCTCGACCACATCCTGTATAAAGGGGTATAGAAGATAGATAGATATAGATATAGATATATATTTAAGTGTATAAAGGGGTTTAAGAGCAAATGCATTTTCCCTGGCTCGCAGGCTGGTTTGTTTTGCTGCTGTGGTACAAACACTCAATAAATGGTCAAACTGAGGCCTCAGAGAGAAATGCCAGTTGAAAGAGGACAGATAGGAAATTACTTCAGTTCACAAAGTCCCTCTCAAGAGGGTTTGCTTACATCCATAAGGAAGGCTCGATAAAGTGATCGCGCAAACAGTCTGTTGAATAACTTCACCTAACGCAAGTAGAGATGTTGACAAGAAGCTGTGCTACGAAGCAGATGTTTGGCTCGAATGCAAATGTTTTCACATCAGTTCATCAAGACAGTCACTAAAAGAACCCCTGCTATTACTGTGGCATGAAGCTTATATTTGGACCCATAAACGCAATACATGACAACTTACTCTGTTTAGGAGAACTAGAATCCTGGATCCAGCTTTAAGAATGATATTCATCTATTGATACGAAGGAATTAACAGAGCGCCGTGGACAGCTTACATTATTTTTTGGAGTGCATATTTTAAAAAGCATTTCTTTCCTACTATAATTTGGCAGTTGCAGGACAGGTCAACAGAAAAGGCTGGAGAAAGCAAATTCCTTTTCCACTCACCACAGCTCCAAGGAAAAGGACCATAGCTGCTCAGTTAGCACCTGCTCACTGATACATGCGTGCCTGCTGCCGGGAAGCTTGGACACATACTCTTTGCCTGTGATCCACAGGCTTTTCGGTCACATTTGCTCTTGGGATGTATCCGTCTTCACCGCTGCTTTCTCATCATGGTACGAACTGGTCTCTTGGCATACCAGTCCCCCATAGCATCTGGCACAAATTCTGAGGCATCCTCTGGGAAGAAACAAGGATACAGCTGTGTCAGGCACCTAAAATTAAGCAGTGCTCCCGTTCTCTAATGTAGACTTTTGCTACACCCATGTTTAAGTTTCAGCCTCAGATATGTGAACGGCTTCTATCCCATCTATATCAAGCAATGCTGCCTGCATTAATATTGTCCACATTGAGCTTGCTAGCAAAGTGGAATCTGCAGACGACTGGGAATCATGTATTAACATGCAAAATAATGTTTGTAAGTAAATTCCATCATTTCATATATATATAAAGGGCACCAAACTCTGTAACTGTTTATTACAAGTTTCTCTGTTCCCCCTGTGGCTCGAAACCAAATCTCATTTACAAGTGGGAAGGTGTTATTCTGCACAGTGAATACCTGACCTTTTATTTCTACAAAGTAATTTCCAGAAACAATGCCAAAAAACATGTATTGCCACTGACAGGGTGACACTGCAGCATTTCATATGCATATTTTCTTGGGAAAAGTATTTGGAAAAAGCTGTAGGAGTCCAATTAAACTTTATCACCTGACTGCATGCTCACAATAACAAGATTGTATATTAATATGACTGTGACCCCAACACACGCAGAGCTGGTCAGAGTTATACAAACTGTGGGCTCCAACGCTTCCTCTAGCAGGAAACTGCTGGAGAGAGAAGACTTAAAGCAATTTCTGAGGTGTGATGGTAATGGAACATAAGTGCTTTACTGATAGGAACTGCACTTGGCTATTGTGCTCTAAATGTGTTGCTGAATTAAAGCCATAGGACCTGTCATTCCATGTTTACACTTCACATCTCCCTTAGTGTTTATTTTGCTATGACATAAATATATCTGTGATGATTATCTCAACTGTATCTGGCTGCAACCCAGACGTTCGTTAAATAACCATCACAAGCTTGGTAGTACTGTTCCTATTTTACAGATACCTGCAGGATTGTTCTTGACAACATATGGGCTGTGACAGCCAGAAGTCTATGACAGGACACATTTGTGATTAAAACTCTAGATGCTTTCCACAATACCAAAAGCTTTAATTGCCTAAGGTTGCTCACCGACTGATAGTCAGGTCAGTTTAATTCAGTCACCAAGAGACGAATGCAGACAAACAGCTCTAAAATTCAAGAAGCCTAAAGTGAAACCTTGGCTTGTCCAGAGTGCTCTTCTGTTTCTCCAGAGCATGCATTTTTCCAAATGAGGAATACAGGTTAGTATCTAAGGATCTCAATAGCTTTCAAATGTAACATTAAATTTAAAAGATTTTCACATCTTTTGGAATAAAGACTGTGTTTTGTCCAGCAGAGGGAGACGAGAGTTTTAGAGAAATGTACAAACCCCAAGCAGAACAGGGAAAACAATTCTTTAACTCAAATTTATCAGCTATAGATTTTAATATAGATTTTAATTTATAAGACATAGTACCCTAGATCATATAGACAGCTAAATCTGATTAAAATCAGACTTAAAAGCATATTATAGTCCTTGATACTGATGTAGAAATTGTAGCCTTCATCCCACTTCAAGTCTGATCCTGTACAAATAACAAGAAAACACACTTTCTCTAACATGATTTGAAAGTCCTACTGTGATTCTTGATTAAATTTTAAATGCAAAAATATTCAAATTCAACATAAAAATTAGAACAAAAGCAGCCTTCTCTGCCTTTAAATTGAGTATTATTCACATCCACTAGCCTGAGACGGATTTCTTGTCCACAATACATTTCTGTCAGATGTTTTTAAAATCTGATGTAATACATTCAGTGAGTTTTTTAGTTACTTGCATTCTTTCAAATGTTCTTTCTCTGTATACAAGTGATCCCTGAAATACTCATTGCGAAGAGAGTAAAAAGAGCTGATATAGAAATGTTAGACCTTTCCATTAGTTAATAAAACAGAACCTTTTGTCAGAGATCTCATCGCAGAATTATTTTCAATAAGAAATGCTCTACTAATGATTTAAAAAAAAATAAAAGCTTCAGATAGTAATTGGAAACGTATTTTATTTCTTAGATAATCTCTTTGCATTTTTTTTTCAAGCTGGAAAACCTAAAACTGGTATATTTAATAGGAGTGAAAAAGAGATTTTAAATGAGGTCTCACTTGAAGAACAGCAAAAAACAACATAGACCTGACTCCAGAGTCTGGAGGGCTAACAGAAGAAAACTGTCTTTATTCATCTGCTTTCTTCTAGTTTTGACTCCTCTGTAGTGCTGTTTATCTTTGCTTAACTCCCTTCAGATGTTCTAGTCAGTAATATTTGAATATCTCTGCTCATACAAGCAGTCATATTCATGTAAAGAACAGCATGGTGGGGTACGGATAGCCCCGACGCATAGCGGCAGCACATATTAATGGGGTCCTGAATCCACCAAATACCCGAGGGTGCCCAGAACACACACTTCTGCTTTTCAGCCCACGCCAAGGAAAAATTAGAAGAAACGGTAATACATCTGTGCCACTGAATAAAAGTATGTAAGTAAATAGTGCAAACATGCCATTATCGCCCAAACAACTCCGGTGACGCCGTGCCAAAGGGAAGCTGTATCCTGACAGGGAGCAGAAGAGGCGGCAGTCCAGTCCAGCCCAGTGCAGACCGGCAGCCAGCGCTCTGAGCAGCCACCCCAGCAACTTGGTTACCTCGCGCGATAATATTCCTGAACCTCCCTGTCACTGTTATAAACTGCTGTGTGCTGAAAAGAGAATTTCACCTGGAACTAAATGAGAGACTCGTGGGCGATTATCACACTGTGATAAATGAAAATTTGTTGGCTTACCATGTGTAAGAGACTGTAAGAGACTGTGCTGGACTATATTTGTCGACTTTGCTGACCGTTTGCTAGCCTCAGCATCCTGTTGCTGTGGGGAGCATGTGCTGAAGAAATCACCGCATCCGCCTGAAGCCAGCAGTCTCTATGGAAATGCCTGGGCTCTTCGGAAAAACTGCCTCGAAAAAGGAACTGCAAGGGACTGGAAAAAAGGAACTGAAAGGAACTGCACGGGATTGATAATCAGCACTTGAAACTGGGACTTGGTCATCGTCTGTCTGCTACAACCTGGAACTTGGACCCCCATCACCTGCACCGAGACCGAGTCAACGGGACGTTGCTGGCTTCGTGGTGGTGGAAACTAGTCTTGATGCGTCTCTCCTGTTTTCTTGTTTAGGCCTGCCTCTTTTTCCTTTCTTCTTCCTTCTGTCCTGTCACTATTATCAGTTGTTATAGGAAATAAAACTTGGAATGTTGTACGGCATCTGACCTCGTTTGTGTCTTAATCTCGCTCTTGGGATCATTTAAGAACCCTCCCTGATATTGGATCGGGACACCATGTGTAGATTTAAGGATGTGAGGCGAGGACAAAAGTAAGATAAAGGTACCTCTACTCTCCCTTTGTACTTCCTTTGCTGATCAAACGCAAATTTCACAAGGCCCAGTGACTATGAAACCTAACACTAACTACCCCGACTCACAACGCTATACAGCAAGGATACTTCCAAGGACAGAGAAACATACTGCTGATTCGCAGTCTCTTCCCATTATTATTTCTGTTGAGTGGCCTGTAGCTTTCCATTCCAGTAAAGATCTAAGTGTTTTCAGCCAAGCTACAATAAAACATAAAATAAAATATATAATATAATAAAGTAAAATCAAATAATAAAGTAAAATAAAATAAACCCAGTGTGTTTTACATGAGGAAACACTTGCCAGCAGTTTGCACTCAGGAAAAGGTCAATGGAAATCTGGAGGAAGCTCTTTGCAGAGCGTGCCTGGTCTTTTTTTACAGTGGCCCAGTAAACCATGGTCCCAGCTCAGAAACCCAGTCCCTGGGCTGACCAGTTCACCTCTCACCTCCATGTTTCACAACCGGAGAAATCCATCACCCGTTGCCTACTTCGAAAGCAGTTTTAAAGCTGCAAGCAGTGGGGTTTTACCTCACTCCAGCTTATCTGGCACAGTGCATTGTTCACAGGCTACTCAGATTCACAGCTGCAATAAAAGAGAACCCCTCGATAAGCAGCTCTCGGGTTTGTTATTGTTCAGACCGCCAGCTGATGTGCTTCGGGATTTACTGAATTATCAGGGTGGTTGCGTAACTGAAAGGGGGATGAATACCATTTCAAACCAGAAAATGAACTGCCAGGTGCAGGTGTGAGACGGACAAACAGAATCAGCACCAGCTTCACACAGACAGCAAAATGGCAAATCCTCCCGCGACAGAACTTGGAAGTAATGGTCACGTTAAAAAAAACCACAAACAGAAATATTCTACCTTAGCCACATATTCTCTGCTTGTTCTGTGTTATTTGTTAGTTCTGGTGTTGCCAGCCTTCAGAAGAAAAACCTGGTGTCAGAGCCAGAAAAAGATCAAGTGGTTGGCTTAAAGCCAATCAAGCATTCCTCTCGGTTTCTTGGTTCGTTTCCCAATTCTCTGGAAACTTTTCCCGAAATCGTACAGGGAACACTGAACCCGTTCACTGAGTCCCACAGCCCCTCAGCGGGGACCCACTACCTCTGTGCTGTGAGCGGCGTGAGGAAAGTCCTCGCCCGTATGTGGATCAAGGGGCGGAAGGTGGCAATCCTGAGCGGGAGACCACCGTACATGGAGGAGTCAGAGACCCACCTCACAGTTAACCTGTGCTGTGCTGCACAGATCCATCAACCGCACAGTTTATCCCGTGCTTGGCCGCAGGATAACTCAGCCAGCTCACTGCAACAGGAGCCTGCGGGCAGCTCCCTCTTGGTACCAGTGATCACGCCTCCTGCCTGGCCTTGCCTTTGTCTAAAAGGGCAACAAGAAGTTCTCCTGCGAACGGCCTTCGTGAATAGAGTTGTTTTCTTGTGAGAAAATTGTATCCTAGCTTGAATGGCCAAAAAGGAGCTTCTCTCCACAGACAGGACCCGCTCAGCGTGCCCTGGGAAAAATCCACTTGGGCTCCACCTGATGCTGCACAAACACAAGGTTCCCAGCATCTGAAGGGACATAAGATTTACTCACTACCTATATTCCTCCTCTTACTCTGTCTTATTAAAACAACTATTTCATTAAGCCATTTGTCATCAGGCCTTTCTTACAGAGATCCAGAAGATTCCTGCATCAGATCACTCTCACTTCACCCCCCACCCCTGGGGCAGAATATCCTCACTTCCCACCCGTGCCTTAAAATATAAGTGTGTCTCTGAAAGCCAGGTATCTGTGCGGAGAGCCAATCCATACAGTTCGTGGACTCTGCAGAGCAAGGCAGCGCACGTTTGGTCGGCTGAATCACTTTCTAGACTCCACTGGTCATGCAGACCAGCCCTCCATATGAGGGTAGGATTACTGCAGGGATGGCCACATCCTCATTTGATTAGGATATATGAAATGTCTGTAAAAAAATGACATAACAGAAAGCCATTTCAGATACAAATGTTGCCAGACCATCCAAAGGATGACCAAAAAGGACCTTGAGTACTCACAGTGCTTGCATGCCTGCAGCAGAAGACAGAAGCAATACCTGATCACAACGCTGTTTCAAAATCATTTTTCTTTATGAACACAATCCATTCAAAGTTGCTTGAGTTCAGCTGCAGTGGCCTACCTTTTGCCCAAGAACAGCTTTCCCTGATGCAATCAAACATTTCAGGATGACTGCAACAGCTGGGAACTAGATATAAAAGTGTCACTGGCATGCTTTTGGCAGCCAATGCTACTGTGCTGTTTGTGGCTAGCTAGTCTGGGGTATCTCATTAACTCTCCCAGTATCTCATACAGACTTAAAGATAGGCAGGGGCTTAAATCTTACAAAAGAACATTACCAAATATGTAGTGATCCCTAACCCCGTAATGCCAAGCTAGTTAAGAAGGGAATCTGTCTAAAAAGTGCTATAAAACATAAATGGCTGGCCCCAGCAATGAAACAGACCCTAAGACATCTATTAAATAAGCATGATGCAGCACATGGTGAAAATGGAACCAAGTTATTTTTAATTCATTCATTCTCATTGATCTTAGGTTATTGACAAATAATAAACTATTTTGCAATTTAGATTAGATATTGGGAAGAAAATGAATTATTCCAAGACTGTTGACAGTGACAGAGATGAGTTAAAATAATCTTGCTGCAGCTACTGACCGACATTTAATGTTGTTGCCAGTAAAGAATTATGCTTTAGATGAGAATTCAAAGTATTTTTCTTTCACAGGATTAAAAAGGAGTTCACAAACCAAGCCAGAAAAACTGTTCAGCTCTTGGCTGCCGCTGTACCTCCTCCTTTGCTCTCCTCACACTCATAGGAGGAACAGAAACTCCACCCAAGCTTTCATCCTACTTCTGCCTGAAGATCTACGTTGGTGCACAGTCATCAATACAGCCAAGGACTGAAGACACTCAAGTGGGAAAAATTCTCTGGCAAGTTTCTTTTTCCTTCTTTTTTTAAAATTTCTTGGGTCACTGCCCAGCCACAAACCCAACCTCTCGTTCTGCTCGATTGAATTTGTGGGAAATTGGGTGTGAGTAAACAAGGAAACGAAAGAAAATGCTTTGGCAATGTTTGCTGTTGGGATTGAAATGTCTTTTCTCTTTTCTGGCTTATATATTTAATCGAGATGATTTCTGTAGCCTCCCCTTAAGCAGAACTTTCCTCTGACCAGATTCTGGAGCTCTGAAGGTTATAGCTAAGAAAAGGCCTCCTTGAGACAAATCCAGAAATCAATAACTAGTTACTGTAACACTATACAATAGGCAGTCGTCTTAACAAGGTCAATTTAAATAATTAAAGTCTAACAACCTTTAGTTAATGATTTATCTAGTTCAGGTTATTTATCTGCAACAAATTTCAATATACAGCAAAGAGCTCTAAGAGCGAAAAGCTCCCGGAACAAAACACAGAAAAACTCTGCAAATATTTTTGTGAGTATGACGCCTAAAGGGTGTTAGCAGGTGTTTCTGTTTATTTTCTTTTAAAAGAAAGCTTTGGGTCCTGTATGCTGACTTCAGTGGGACCTGTTATGCTCCACCTTCTTTTGAATCACACCTCTGATTATTTTTTCTTGCCTTTCAAAGGCCACATACTTACAGTCAGAACTTTATAGAAATATGTTTGATAAAATGTTTAAGATGGGAATAATGGCTTTTTTTCTCTTTTTGTATCTGAATAAACAGAGTGATTTTTAGAGATGCTGAGAACCACCAACAGCAATATACCAAGCATTTCTGAAAATTAGATCCAGCTTTAAGAAGCCTATATATGGATCCAGATAGGCCAAATCATAGCAAAAAAATCAGAGGACATGGAATTTGGTCAATGAGAGACCTCAAGAATGGATGAGTAAATTTAGATTTTTTTTTTAGAGCAACCATGTTAATTCCAAGCCTTTCTTTCTTCATGCAGTGCTCAATGGCCCTGGATAAAATGGAAGATTTGAGTCTGAAAGAGCCACTGCGCCAAGTTGAGATAGGTGAAGTGGAAGGTATTCCCTTGACAAAAACAATGTGCACCACATGGGACCAAGTGTGGAAGTTCAAAGCCAGACCTGACGATCTGCTGATCGCAACCTATGCAAAAGCAGGTTGGTGTGGGTAGGAAACAGAATAGAAAAGTTGGGATGGTGCTTATTGTTGGAATTGAAAATTATATTGTTCTATTGTGACTGATATTTGTTTAATCCCAAACCAGACATATTTCAAAGACATGAAGCTCTGTCAGCTGTGACTAGTAACTTCAAACTCCTTTGGTAGAAGTAACAACCATCTATTAATATTGAAGTTCAAATGGCCAAAATCTAATTACCTATACTTAAATGTTTCCTTTGATTTAGATTATATACATATGTATTAATGGAACAATAGAAGTTTTCCACCAATAGGTAATGATTTAACAAAGCCTAGTAAAAAGTCAGCATTACTAAGAAATAATAGAAACTGACTGAACAGCTATGAATTGTATTATGTATTTGGGGAATGACCTGGTGTGTAAACCGGTACTTATTTCCGGAAATGGGTTAATTATTTTAAGAAAATAACCAAATTCACCTAATAATTTCAGGCAATAAAATAAAATACCCACCA
Source organism: Buteo buteo (assembly GCF_964188355.1). Taxonomy (NCBI): domain Eukaryota; kingdom Metazoa; phylum Chordata; class Aves; order Accipitriformes; family Accipitridae; genus Buteo; species Buteo buteo. The sequence goes on along the minus strand of NC_134195.1, from coordinate 4,050,038 downwards.
TTAATACTAGCTATCTGCTGTTTTATTCAGTGATTGGCCACTTAGCTCATTACTATTTCTCCTCTTCATCAGACCCTTTATACTTACTACATGGGAAAACAATGAATAACAAGCATCAATATTAATCCTGGATGAATACAAACATGTACAGTTTAGGGGATTCAGGAACAGATTCAGGAACATTTGATGATCACAGAAAAACAGTGACTTGAATTAGCAAGAATTTTTAAGTATTTTTTTCAGTAGGGAAAAAAATAACATTATTACAAAAAAACCCAAAACATTATTTTTTTAAAACCTAAAAGCTTTTAATTTATTTTGTCCTGGTTTCAGCTGGGATAGAGTTAACTGTCTTCCTAGTAGCTGGTACAGTGCTCTGTTTTGAGTTCAGTATGCGAAGAATGTTGATAACACTGATGTTTTCAGTTGTTGCTCAGTAGTGTTTAGACTATAGTCAAGGATTTTTCAGCTTCTCATGCCCAGCCAGGGCACAAGAAGTTGGCACAGGACACAGCCAGGGCACCTGACCCAAACTGGCCAACGGGGTATTCCATACCATGGGACATCCCATCTAGTTTAGGAACTGGGGAGTGGGGGGGGAATCGCCGCTCGGGGACTGGCTGGGTGTTGGTCGGAGGGTGGTGAGCAATTGCCCTGCCCATCATTTGTACATTCCAATCCTTTTATTACTATTGTTGCCATTTTATTAGTGTTATCGTTATCATTATTAGTTTCTTCTTTTCTGTTCTATTAAACCGTTCTTATCTCAACCCACAAGTTTTACTTCTATTTCCCGATTTTCTCCCCCATCCTACTGGATGGGGGGGAGTGAGTGAGCGGCTGCATGGTGCTTAGTTGCTGGCTGGGGTTAAACCACGACAATTTCCTGTATACTGAAAGCAAAACCACATTACTTTATCCAGCCTGGATTAAAACCTCTCAGCCATTGAACCCAAAAGAAATAGTTAGGAGTCTGTTTGACATTATGTTCTATCTGCCAGAGATGCACAATTCAAGCATCTTAAGAAGGGCTGAGTTTCCTGCCCACATTGCTTTTCAAGTTATCCATTAGCCTGTTCTCTAGCTGATCTGTCACAGTACCTCGGAGGAGATGTGGTTAACCCAGTGATCACGGCTATAAGGGAAAAGAGGAGCATGAGAGACACAATACTGTAACTCTTATAAGATGTTGCAGTAGCTCAGGCAGATGAAATGTTGTACTGAACTTCATTAAAGCATTTCAACTGGGAACATTGAAAATACTGCAACTTTTTTATATTTTCAAAGTGTAAGAATATTTTTACTCACTCAAAGTTCAGGTATTTCATTTTTTCATTCAAATTCAGGATGAAAAGAAATGTTGAAATACCTGAATTTTTGTGAGGTATGAAAATTGGGAGGAGGGGATTTCATTTCTCTCTGCAAATAATACAATATCCAAATAACAATGAGTTTATCCCAGAGCTTTTTTATTACTGGCAGGGGGGCTGGTGGGTGGGGTATTTCTGTTGGCAAGAAGAAGTCTGTCTAAAATGGAATCCCTGAAACTGTGCTTTGGGAATTACCTTTGTATTCCTAATTATGCATTTTTTTCCTCCATTTTCCTCTCTTTCCACTTTGTCCATCAACTTCTGGGCTGTTCCTTCCTCCTTTAATATGGAGTCCATCCTTCTGGCTTTCACTTCCCTAGCAGAAGAGACTCTTGGCTATCCCTGAGGGAAATATCTAAATACTGACATTTTCAGGTACCACATGGACACAGGAGATAGTGGATATGATTCAACAAAATGGAGATGTTGAGAAGTGTAGACGTGCCACTACTTACAGACGCCACCCTTTCCTTGAGTGGTCTATCCAAGAGTCTTCAGCCGCGAGTTACTCAGGTGAATATTACACAAATAGGTTTATATTTTAGACAAAATGAAACAAAACAAGTGCCCAGTGCTGATGCCACAGGTTTCCTGGGAAAGGTCCTGCTTGCTTTGTCACTGAATTATGCACCGTGTTGGGTATTAGGGATCAGTTCAGTTGCTTTAACATAAACATCTAGTGCTACTAAAGCCGATGCAAGGCTGGCAGATGTGATTTAGGCGCTACTAAGACCATGGTGTTTTGGAGTGGCATCTGAAAGCTGTGTGTGATACTCCACAGTTCCTAAAACAGCAGCAGGTATGCGTAAAATGGCAACGGGGGCGCAATTGAAACCCATTCTCTCATTAGGGGCTATATGGAAGATAAACCTATATCATGGATGCATTCCCAAAAGGTGGATAACTTTTTCAGTGGTTTTGCTACTGTTTTGAGTAACTGCTTTTAAGTTTTAGGGTCTAGTGACCTAAACAAGCTATGGGGCATTCAGGCAACCAGCAGGTCTGACTGTTTTGCAAAGACAGTTTCCTACAAGAGTCTTCCCCCTGCAAGGGCTCCTGTTCCACACAAATCTTTAACCCAGACTCTCTTCACATTTGAAGCTAAAAAAGCTTGACTAACTCTACAGCAGAAGTGCTATTTTTTCTGTTCTAAGCTAGACTGTGTTGACACAGAGAGAGAGAGAAAAAAATGATAGAGGATAACAGAGGATGATAGATAATGATAGGAAAAAAATGATAGAGGTCATGATAGATGTTTAAAAAGGAGGGGGGGAGGGGAAAACACATCTCCACATATCACCAGATATTCCCAAGTATTCCCATATATCCATAGCTACTCAAAATCCACTGTCCATCATTCTCCTAGCTTCTCTTTACATGCTATCCAGAAAGTCTAGTCAGCCAGCCTACCCTTCTCATATCCTAGAAAGAAACAAAAATTTCTTACCTGCAAAGTGAAAGGAGATCACTAAATATTGCGAAGGAAAAACTTTGGTTGTGTAAATATAAATTAGTATTCAACATTATGCCTTGGAATGCAGGGATTAGACATGGGCCCAAGAAAGCAAGAAGATATGAAACAGCGTTCACCCTTTCCTCCTTGAATACGTAGGTAAAAATTTCCTAGAAACACCGGAGGTGCTTATGCAATGTTGTATATGTTACACTGCTACGTAATTGCTTTGGAGATGAAAGATCGTTGCAAGGTGAACTGCTGAAAAGTCACAGTCAAAATCAGGCATATCTCAACAGCAAAGAAGTGCTAGTGCAATTTAGAGAACAAGCCACATCTCATAATGAAACATCCCACAGGCCTGGAGTTAGCTGAAGCTATGCCTTCTCCACGAACAATAAAAACTCATCTCCCTGTGCAGCTGGTGCCTCCCTCCTTCTGGGAACAAAACTGTAAGGTAAGGCTGAAGAGGTAAGACTCAATTCTACTTCACCTGCAAAGAAAGTGACATAAAACAGGACTGAATACGGTTTCCAGAATCTTTGTGAAACCTAAGGTCTCCCCAGATATATTCCCTTCAATGTGCAAAGCCTGTGTGAAACTAAAGAAGTCATGACCAAGCTACCTAAGTGTTAGATTTCAGAAAATGGCAGCTTCAAAGCAAAATCTCTTAAGCCTCTTTCATCAGGCTCCAAGAGAAAACTCCAGGAGATGCTCAATACCTATATAAGTGCGTGTAAGTTAATTTTTCTCTCTCTTTTCATATCAACAAAGATAATCTATGTGGCGAGAAATGCAAAAGACAACCTGGTGTCGTACTACCATTTCCACAGAATGAATAAAGGAATGCCTGACCCAGGAACCTGGGAGGAGTTCATAGAGAAATTCATGACTGGAAAAGGTGATGAACTCCAACTAGTTGTATAAGAGATTTTGTTCATTTAAAAAATGCATGACATCATTTATTTATTTTTTTCAGCTATAGTTTGAAATCCAGTGCTGACACTGTGCAGAAGGATATCTACTGAAGGTGTTTCAGTAGTAATTTATCTTCATCCATGGGTTTTTATTAGTACCTAAAGGATTAATTCTATCTTTACATTCCCATTTTGGGGAAAAAAAAAGAAAAGAGGTGATCTTTATTCTATTATCATTCAGAAACATATGTGACAATTTTTAGGCTTAATTTTTCCTCTCTGAGGTTAAAAGAAACCTGCTTGGAAGGCAGCTGGGAAGGAACAGTGGTTTAATTGGTTTTACTCTAGCCTGATACACAAGAAACCAAGGTTTAATTTTGCGTAGAAATGTACGGTGTGAATTTGAGTTAAGGGAGTCTTTTTACCTAAATTCATCTGTATAAAAATTAGGCATCTGAACAAAGGCAGTTATCTAGCTAAAGATGGGCAACACCAGAAGCTGATTCTTCCCTTTCTAAAAAAGGTGCTTATATCCCAGAAAGAAAACCTGCTCAGGTGGGTGGCAGTCTGCAATTTTGGTCAGTAAAGCTTCCATAGGTCCTTAATGTTTTTGCTACCATGTTGGCCTAGCAACAGCACTCTCTGGACCAGCATGACAGTCTAAAGGAGACCTTGTGTCTTGTGTTTGACCAGCTCAGCTTGGGAGCCATCTGTCCCAGTGCAGACACCTAGAACATAGCTACCTCTGTCCAAGCTAGTCATCTTGATAACTGCTGGAGAGAAACAGGCACTTCTGACAGCATACCACGTATTTTAACCAGTTAGAATCACAGAATATTGCAAGTTGGAAGGGACCTTTGGTGTCCATCTGGTCCAACCCCCTGTCCAAACAAAGCAGAGCTGATTAAGACTGGTCTTGTCCAGCTGATCAGATGAATCACTCTAGAAACATCTGTTTCTCTCCATCGACTGTAAAGGCAGCCTGGATTTTTCATTCAGGGGTAAGCATCTGCATTTGTTGCCCATGAATCCTGCTCTGAGCATCCATACGCCTGAGGGATTAATAGCACAAATGCTGTGATAAGCACAGAGCACAGCAGTCATGATTCAAAACCAGCTGGGAAATGCCCAGACACTGGTTATGGGGGAAACATGAGTGCCACAGATACCTAAAGACAGTTTACCCATTTAAACCTGCTGCTGATGGTACTCCTTTTTCAGTGCTGTGGGGTTCCTGGTATGACCATGTGAAAGGATGGTGGAAGGCAAAAGATAAGCATCGTATTCTCTACCTCTTCTATGAAGACATGAAGGAGGTAAAAGGCTGAATGTATGTTTACAGAGCTCTGAAATCTGTAAGTCCAGTAGATACTACCTATGATCAACAGTTTTCTATTATAATGCCAGCTGTATCAGTAAATCTTCTGATAACCTGATTGTCTCACCCTAACAACTGCAACTTTAACACTATAATTTCTTTGCTTTTCCTGGCTCTGTATCTTATCCCATGTTATTCTCTCTGCAGAATCCAAAGCGAGAAATTCAGAAGATTCTGAAGTTCCTGGAGAGGGATGTGAATCAGGAGGTTCTAAACAAGATACTCCATTACACCTCGTTTGACATAATGAAGGGAAATCCCATGACAAACTACACTAAAGAGTTTCAGGGAATAATGGATCACTCTGTTTCCCCATTCATGAGAAAAGGTACTGAGGTTTGTTATTGGCATCAGCTCTGTCTTCCTGGTTGTCATTCTGTTTTGAAATAAGCCTTGAAGTACAAGTATCTAGTGAGTCATGGCTAATGGGCTTCAGGAAAAACTGGTAAATTAATCTTTTTTCTTTTTTTGCTTTGCTGTTTCTTAGGGGTTGTCGGGGACTGGAAGAATCATTTCACTGTGGCACAGGATAAGAAATTTGATGAAGATTATAAGAAGAAAATGGCTGATAGCTCTCTTGTTTTTCGCACAGAATTGTGATTATTAGCAATGGGAATTATTCTTTATGATATTTAGCTTTTTCCATTTTATATATTTTGCTTTTCCTTCACAAAACATCTGGCCCCCTAACATTTCAATATCTCTCTTTCACACGCCACTGATTTTTCATTATCATGGGAGTGCCCAAATTATGGGGAAGTTTAGGTTGGTCTCTCTGAAGAAAATAATCCCACTGGATACTTCTCATTCATCCCTCCCACAGTAACTTTCAGCATTATCAAAAATATTTCAGATGTGCTTTGAGGTTTTGTCTTTGTAAAACCGCAGTTGATATTGCTGGCATTTTCAAATCAACCTCTAACAGAAATTAGGAACCAATAGGAAAAAAGGTGTTAAAAGAGTGCAACAGGTGTGGGCATTATATGTTAGTCACATGGTGTACGAACATCAATCAATAAACAACAATAAACAAATTTAAAGGTGGTCAAGTATAAACAGAGCAACAGGAGTGCACAAAGTAGAATAATTTTCTTTTTCTCTCACTTTAAGCTGGACATCATAGATGCCATTGAGATGAAAGCAACATTTCCAAAAACACCAGACACCCATTACTTCCTTTCATAAAACTTGCTAAAGGGCTACATAGAGGCATTTATCTACAATCCAGCTGCGGAGGCAGCAGTCCCTACTGCATTAAGACAAGAAGCTTTTCTCACTGTTGCCCTTTAAAACTGACAGCATAATCTTCTATTAACATTTGGAGAATTCTGAAAGTTGGTATGACCCAGGTGAATAGTCAGTGCTGCATATACCACCTCCCTCTTCTCCACCGTTGTAAAAGTGTTCATCAGATGCATCACGTTATTACCTCCTCCATTTCTTCACTCTTCTCTTGTTATCTAAACATACAACCGCCTCATTGAGGGCTCTTAGTTGCAATTGGGCCTGGCTGACATTATCAAATACAGACAAGTTCTGCTTTAGCATTAGTACCAGCACTATAGCCACGCTTTGAGCTTGAAGGAAATTAACTAAAGCAATTCATAGCCCATTTAATTACAGACAACCACTACCAACTTGCTTTTGGTTTTAAAGTGCCACCATTGAGCTTGGCACACAAAAAAGGCCCCCAAAAGTTCCTGCTTAACTGGGTTTGCACTCTGAATGCCAGAGGGAAAGCAACAGCAGCTGGAGGAAGATACTGTCTTAGTCTCATTTAGTCTAGTTTAGTCTAGTTTAACTCAGAAAATGTTTGCTGGGGCTATTTTCCCTTTGGCCTGTGGAGAGTTCCAAGGATTTAGTAATAGGAGCAGCTATCAACAAGCACAGTCCATTTCAGGCTACCAATTTAATCCAAATATCTAAAACGAATGCAGTTCTCTAAAGGGCAGAAATATCTTGCATCAAGATTGAAAACAAACAAAAAGCTTCCTGCTAAATGTAGAAGTTACACTGTCAGTTCCTGGCCTGCTGAGTTTCCGCCCAAGATGCAGAAAACACTGAAACCAGAAATACACATTTTCTACATTAGTGCAAACGTAGGCAATTGAAGGGCTTTAGGTCAACAGAGATTCCTGCCCACAAATAAAGGATGACTCAGCAAATTGGCTACTTGAGAAAAAAAATCATCTGGCAGAGGTGCTGCTGTTCATCGCAGCAAGGCTAAATACCAGCCTCTGGGGCTTTCTGCTACTTGTTTGGTTTTGGTTTATGATTAACTTGATTTGCTATCTTACTATTGCCAGTATGAGGAAAAAGCATTGCCTGCTCTCTGACGTATTTCCATCCTCTTGGGTTGCTCCATGAAACCACAGGAGTCAGCTCAGTTTGTCAATCTAATCCTCATTCGGTGTCATAAGAGCCATCAGTAAATGGAAAACATGCTTAACTCAGTAGCTTGGTGACATTTTATGAGCAGTGCTGTACAAAAGGTTGCACAGATGACCTAATTGTTCCTCCTTTGAAATCTATGAACCTATCAGAAGTGCAAAATGCTGATGGTGGCTGAAGCCTGGTCTGAAAGGCAGCTGCACAGACACTGCGAGGATAGAAGCATATAATAAGGGGCTCCTATCACTTTGGGAAAGTCACCTTTGCTCTCATTTCCTTGGGTTAACTCCTCACTCAGCTGCAATTCAGCTGCTCTGAAAAAGATAAAAAGTAACACAGGTCAGAGTACAGTCCTAGAAAAAAAAGGGGGAAACAAACATTGGATGTGTGGTTACATAAAAACTGGCTTTTCTTATCCTATTGATATTATCCTCATATACATTCAAAGACAGAAATGTTAACCTTTATGACAAAACATAGCTGGCAGGGGGATTGAAAAGTGGGATGTTTCTTCTTTTTATGCCCTCTCAAGCCACCACAGCTGAGAGAGACCAACCTGTGGATTCAGCTGTAATTTGCAAAATGTTATTAATTATACCAGTGTAAAACTACAGGGAGCAGTGAATTGTTACCAGTGAAAATGATTGGATCTGTGGTTATCAGTAGAGTTTGGGAAAGGGGTCAATATGCATCCCCCAGTGGGCCTGGAGACTACCATGCTTTGGTGTCTATTATCACAGTATGTCAATAGAGATGTCCGTATATATGCTTCTGGGTGGATGACTGGAGGGTGCCTACATCTAGAGAACCTTTAACTTATGTATCTTTAGGTTTGTCAGTTGTTATGTACAGAAGAGCTTTAAATTATGTGTTTGTATACAGAGACTCTTTACTAGTACCAACATAAGTTGCTAAGAGGTTAATGCAGAAGGAGATTGTACATGTTCAGCTAAATTATTTCAAATTAATTTAAACTATTGTCAAGCTTCTGGTGCAAACAAGTGAGTCTGTTTACTATGGTGAAAGAGCTCCGTGCAAAGCTCTATTAGACCTGTGCCTGGAATATACACCTATACTTTATTTTCATCCAGTTATCTAGATGCATATTAACCTTCTTAAACAGGTGCAACTTCTTCTATGTCAGTTTAAAAAGGACTTAAGTCAGTTTAGCTAATGCAATCCTACAGCAAGTTCTTCAGTGCTGCTTGTCTCTTATAAGAAAGTGCACTTGCAGAGTTTTGATAGCTGAGAAACTTTGTTATTAATCTCTAACAAATGTTTGAAAATCAGTGTTAATACACATTAACTGTTCACATGGTTCTGTTCTGTAGCTCTCCATTAACAGCTACCAAAACAAATCCTCCCACCAGAATGACTGAAGATTCCTGCTTCAATATAGACTTTTTAATGGGAACTGCTGTATTAATTCTAGGGTAGTCACGATCAACCTTTAGCTTGACTGACGATAGCAACTAGGGGAGCCATTTTACTTTCAGGTGGAATGCAACCATTTACGAGATAGAATGGAAGAAGCCCCAAGCTTCAAAAAATTAAAGAAAGAGACAGCGAAGGGAGCTGTTCTATCTTCTTAGCTAGCATTCAAAGACAGAGGGACACTGCTTTTCTTTCCACTAATTTTACTGTAGATGATCTGCTTCATGCTTGGATTGAAAGTCACTGTTTCTCCAGTTAGGAAACAGACTGCAGACAGGAAGTAGTTTTTGTTTAATTTGTCCTATCCATATAGGATATGGATATCCTACCCCATAACATATACTTTTTTTTTTTAAATAATGATTTATGCCAACATGTTCACATAGAGCCTTATCTTTGCAACAGGGTTAATTATTAATTCTGGAATTTTCCAGGGGTGCATTAACATTATATTTTAACCCTGAAGCTTTCACTTCCCTGATGTCCTCAATGAGTGGTGCAAGGCCTGTCTCAGTGGAGGCTGTAGGCGAGCCTAGGGGCACACTGGGAGAGAAAGTTAAGCCCTTCATACTCACAGGATGCCACCAAACCGTGCTGCCAGACCTAAAGCCATGGGCTTAGGCTGGATAACAAAGCTCTGCCTGCTCTCCAGACCAAGCACACACTTAGGCACTGTGTAGGTGGACCAGGAATGTTGTCATGCAGCAATGTCCCAAGGTTAATGCTGAAGAGGCAAATTACTCATGGATTATTTTGCAGAAGGTCTTCGGCATAGCCCGCTGCAAGAGCAGTTGGTATTTATCAGCAGTGTGAGCTCAGACTGCCTTTAGGACTGTGTGAAGGCTCACAGTTGAATTATAGCCATCTACCATGACCACGGAGACAAAAGAATTATGTCAAAACCAAGCCACACTGGGTCCTGCTGTAGTACAGGCAAGGCAATATAGGTAGAGATAGCCTTAGGTTAGACACCTAATAATGCAGGTAGCTAATTTTTTTTTTTAATTGTTAAAATTGGGCCTCTCGATTCACAGTAACATGCTATTGTACTAATAACTCTCACTCATCTGTATCTGCTACTATCTCTGCGTGCAGTTAAAAGAGCTTTCATGTTCTGTTAACAATGGAACAGTCTTTTATAGCCAGACCCAACCCTAAGTGCTCAAACAAAATGTTAGTTTCCTCGTTTCAGTTTCACATTAATCTTTCAACAGGCTTGGTGGGCTTTGCAGACGAGTAATAGAACACCAAACTTCTTACCTTTCAGTTTCCTATTGCAATTTCAGACCAGAATGAAGGAGTACATATAGAATTTCTTTTTTTTAATACCCAACCAAATCCTTCACACGCAAAGTAGTTTTGAGATGAATACAAAGGACAGTATTGTCCTTGCATCTCATTTACTCATACAAACATTGAGATTAGCATCCCTTTCTACACTTCCTTAACTTTTTAATTGTACCTGTAGCCTCTACCATTCCACTTCAGTGGGAACGTACTGAACCTGAACCCAAACCAACAAAATGGCCATAGTCAGCCAAAGAATTTATGGTTCATTTGCATGGAGCAGGGAGAATACTTTAAGTTTCCAAAGAAGAATAGCTAACATACTCTAAATTCATACCCTGCCTTTATACTAATTTGGCATGTAGAAGAGCCCTAAGAGTAGCTTAAAGCAAGAATGCTGACCAGCCTGGCATGGTTCACAAGCAAAAGAGTTTGTGATCTTCAGAACCTGTTGGAAAGGCACATTCTACAGTGGCAAGTATTTAAAGCATCAGCTCTTGTATGCTGGAAACACATTCCTCAGTTGCAAAATTACAGTAATTTTCTCATTCTGTGCTCTTCAGAAAATTCTTGCAGGTCTACTAATTCCAATGATAGCGAACAAGCATTTGTACCTTGCCTTGATGTAAGGGCTAATCACAGCCCCTGTGCGACTTGGCTTCTCAACGAAAGCAGGATTTAAAGTTTTTCATGCTCCATCCCAACACATCTCATAAATGTCTTGGCAATCTTGTTTTACATAAACAATGCTATTTAAAAAGATGAATTAACTTTTACAAAGAATAAAATCATAGAATACATGGAGCATATAAATTATTCCTGTTTTCCTTGCTTATCTTGTCTCAAATTAACTGCATGCAATATGTACCAACTTACTGGCTCCTTCTGGATAGGCAAGACGTAAAATTCATAAACTGTTTAAGAAAATTATGTCACACTATTGCAGATACGAATCAACATTTTTTCCCACAAAATATGAAGCAACTTGTACTTTATTGTAACAAACTGAAACAATCAACACTCAAAATCCTCAGTCTTTTTTCTTCTAGTTATTCTAGAAACTTTTTTAATTCTTTGACCATTCCCTAACCAGGATGCTTTGCAATTGCTGTTGCAATTCAGGACCAGAATGAAAGACTGTCAAGACAATCTCATCTGTAAAATATACCTAAATTCTGTCGCACAAAATGGAGGAGGGTGGGAGGGGAGAATTGGCCTGTCTCTGTCAAATACCTATTTAACAGGAGGAGGGAGCTCCATGGGGGGCTGAGCGCTCCCTAGCCAGAATCAGTTTCAGAAAGCTTGCAATGAGTGAGGAATGTGTGAAATTCCCATGTTAGACCACGGCAGCACAGGCCTAGGTATCCAGTTCAGAGTCTCCCAAAGTGGATGGGGAAAGAAAGCTTTAATTTGTTTAGTGGTCTGTGGGGCTTCTAAGAAGTTTAAGAATAGCAGTAATGGAAAAACAGCTTCTTGCACTTTGGTTAAGGAGATCTGTTCCTTGCCAGCAACCTCTGTGAGAGCATGGAACCATATGCTCCTGCTGCAGTGGTTTACTTGCATATATTACAATATACAATAAATATATATATATTGTACAGTGAACGCATTGGAGGAAAAAAAAAAGACAAGGAAATAATTTCTGAGGTATATGTGAAGAACCTTTCTGCCTTTTGTCACTATTCATCATTTGAATTTAAAAGAATGACAATAAGCAGTTGGAAAAATGCAAATTATTCTTCCTACAGCAGCATTTTGACTAACATGACTCTCTTTTTTTATTACAGTAATAGATATTCTCTCATGACACCATATTTAATTCAGTGATACTCAATATTTATCCGGTGAACTGTAAATAGAATAATGTGCCTAAATTGTTTCTCGTGGGCAACTTCTCGTTAAAAATCAATTACTTATTACAAAATGTCAAAAATAATTCAGGCATTATCATAGAATCATAGAATTATAGAATTATAGAATCATTTAGGTTGGGAAAGACCTTTAAGATAGTCGAGTCCAACCGTCACCCCAACACCACCATGCCCAATAAATCATGTCCTGAAGTGCCACGTCTACGCGTTTTTTGAACACCTCCAGCGATGGTGACACCACCACTTCCCTGGGCAGCCTGTTCCAATGCCAAAAATGCATCAAAGTGCATGTTTGATTACAATAAAAAACGTGCGTGCTTTAAAGTAGGTATTGCTCCCTTCAACCACCTAGCCAAATGGCCATAAAATAAATGGCTTTTAATCAAAAAAAAACCCAAACAAAACCAGAAATATAAGCCCTAAAACCTGGCTTCTGGTATTTGCTCCAGCACAGTCCTTCGTATCTGACATTTGATAAATAACTTAATCACTCTGTGCTTCCATTGAGATATTAAAAATAGGATCCTAAGTCCTTAAGTCCCTGTCGGAGGACATAGCTGTTCACCTCATGCTCTCCTTATAGTGACAGAGAGAGACAGACTTGCCTAATAAAAAGCTCCCTGTACTGTAAGGTGCCCTCGCAACACCGCGTACCCCTCAGGAGCCCTTCGGGAATAGGAAACGGTGGGGTGCAGTCGTGTACTAGCCATACCCCTTCCCCCGTGCCCTTCTTATTAGACGGAGAGCGGGCGGCTGGCAGGGTTACCGGCACCTCCTGCCTTAAACCAACGTTCAGGTCGGTTTTGCCGCCGAAGCGGCCTGGCCACGGGCAGAAATCCTGTCAGGAGACGTTCGCCCCGCAGGTTCCCTCACGGCCGCCGCTGAGGCGCTCAACCGCCGCCGCCAACGCGTGCAAGGGGGGCGGGGCCGGACCCGGCGAGGGGGCGTGGCCGGGCCCTGAGTGGGGCGGGGCTCAGGTGACTGACGTTCTCTAAACCCGGCTCGGGGCGGGGTGGGGGGAAGGGAGGTGTTGCGTTCCCGGCGTGCGGGGATGACGGAGGCGGAAGTGGCTCGGGGAGGATGTAGCGGCGCTGACAGCGGCTGCGGAGCCGCTGCCGCGATCTCCCCGCCCCTGCAGCCCGCCATGGAGGTAACGGGGCCGCTGGAGAGGCTGGGGGAGAGGGAGCGCGGAGCCGGCGGCGGCGGGGGAGGGGGGTGTCCGTTATCGGGGGGGGGGGGGAGCGGGGCGCGTGACCTTGGGCTGGGGCGGGGGGAAGCGCGCGCCAGCCTGCCCCCCCCCCCCGCGGGTCGCGCGCCGGCAGCGGCCGTTGAGCGGGCGGGTGTCAGCGCGCGGGAGAGGCGGGAAGCGCCGATGGCCTCAGGCCGATCGCCCGTCGCCTCAGGCCCCGCCGCCGGGGCTGCTGCCCCGGGGCTGGTGTGGCGGCCGGGGTAGCCCGAGAACCGCTGCTTTCTCCCCCCCCGCGCCCTCGCCTCCTCCCCGCCTGTCCCCCCCCCTCAACCCCCTGCGGCGGTGCGAGCTTCAGTGCCGGCTACTAGAAGGTGGGGATGTCCTTCTGGTTGGGGGGGGGATGTCAGCCGGTGCTGACTCAAGAAACGCTCAGATGACATACAGCGAATGTCTTGGGTGGCTACTCTTTAAAAATACCCACGAGTGAACAAGCGTTCCTTTTCCGCTGAGGTGACCTGATGCGTTAACAGCACGCCAACTACAAAACGCCTGCCAACGCGAGCAAACGAAGTCACTGAAGTATACGCATCCCGCGTGGCTTTCGTAACCGCCGCAGCAAATCCAGAGGCAGCGTCGAAGCGTTTAAAATTCATACGTGAAATTAACTCTCCTGGTAGCTTCTGAGCTGCGTGTGTTCTAACTATGCCTCTCTTTGCTGGAGCAATCGCAACTCAGAAGGTGTTTTGGCGTGACTGGGTGTGATTAGAGTTGGTGATGTCTAAAAGTTGCACACTGCTCAGAAAGTTGCTGTTGGTAACGGTCATTACTGCCACAGTTCACATCAAAGTTTAATATACTGCGTTTATGCATCAGTTAGGCTTTCTCAGAGTATAGTTGGCTATTGCAAAAGTAAGGCATAGATAGCAATTAAAACACACAGAACATGCTAAACTGTAGCTTGGAAACACCTTAATATAGATAAAGTAGGCTTTAAATTAAAAAAAAAATAAATTACCTATCTATCTGTGTATTTCAGTAAAGTATGAAAGCATACCCTGATTTCAGAACAGTGCAATGGAAACTTGAGAATCCTTGCAGGATTCAGTGTTGTGCTTAGAAGTGTACTTATTATCTGCTGGCTCACGGCTCAGCTGCACCTAATCAATGAAAAGTTTAGTAGTAACTCATCTTCCTCGTTCTTGTAATTCAAATGGGTGAAGCCCTCTACAGGAGCTGCTTTCAGTTTTTGTTACCAGAACAGCAAAACTGGATGCATTGTCTTAGATGATACATAGTTCTGCTTCTCTGCGTGTTAGCTTAAAGGAGAGTAAAAGTAATGTGTAGATTCATCTGACCTTACTGTAGTATGGAGACACATGTGCTATCATTTTCTAAACAGTACATGCAATTTGTTGTACTTAATTATACTGTGTAAGCATACTGCTTGTAGTGGCAGTGTTTCACTAATTGCAGTGCTGAAATATTAAGAATGTAAATGTTGACAAAGTTTTGCATACCAAGAAGATCTGAAACTTTAGCTTTGTAGTTTGGGGGTTGGTTTATGCTGTATTTATGTTTATCGGGCACATTATTTTCTAATAAGTTTGCTTTTGCCATCTCAAAAAAACCCAAACTCTAGCCCATGTGATACAGAGAGAGATAACAGTAACTGCCTTTGTCCTTGGTCTGTGCTTGAACTCATATTTCTGATGATGGCCTTTCTTATTATATGTATCAGCTGTTCTCTCTACATTGTTAGTGATTCTCCATTCTAGTAGTGTTTAGATCCAGTTTGGTTTTTCTTTAGTTTCTATTATAAGGGTTTTTTTGTCAGAATAAAGAGAGTAGCAAAATAAAAGTGAAGGTATGTGTGTATAAATATATGCGTGTGCACACACAAACATGTAGATACATTAAAATACAAATATTTATATATACACCGCTTCACTTTTATACACATATGATGGTATGAAGTAAAAAGCAGGGTAAAGGTCAAAGCTTGGAAATGCTACCCGTAATATATTGGAAGTGCATGTTCCCTTTTCCTTTGCCCCATCTTATGTGTGTTTCTTCATGTTCCCAAGTGTAGGTAAGCATATCTCATATAAACCACTGTGAAGTAAGATAAAGTCTCCCAGATTAGATCTGTGGAACCTTCCAGCAGAAGGTATTATGCATGTATGTTAGAAACAGGTAGCCCAGAATCTGCAGAGCCTTTTCAAATATGTTGGTCAGGCCAGCACTTCTAGTGCTAACCAGTGTGTTCAGGAAAAAAAAAAAAAAAAAAAAAAAAAAGCAGGGCGGGAGGGAGGGTTATATTTTGTTCAAAAGAGCCCTGGCTTTGCAGAGTCTTTTCAAATATATTTGTTAGACCAACTTTTTTAGTGACAATCAGTGTGTTTAAGAAAGAAAGAAAGAAAGTTGAGGGGTATATGTGGTTCACAAGTTCCCAAAGTTTGAGTTAATTGCTACTCCTCTACAAGTTTCTTTCGTTCATGCCTTTTTTAACGAGTCTTTTAAAAACAAGGTAGTGAATCACGCCTTTGTAACCTTTGTAACTTTGTAAGTAAAATGATTTTTCAGTAGTCTGTCAACCCTAGATGTCAGTTCAGTAATGGAATCATAAGATCATACTGGTTTGGAAATCAGGAGTTTTCTATTCTGCTGTTGTACTAATCACGATAGATCTCTATTGAATTTTTTTCCATTCTCCTTCTGACTAGTCCTACTAGTGAGCTCTCACTATATTCAGTTATTCTGAGTGTTTGCAGACTTTCAGTTAGTTCCTTCGCTAGTCTTATGTTAAAAAGTTCAGTTACCACAGATTGTGCATTATTTTGTTGTAGGTTCAAGATGCTGGGCAAGAGATGGTGGCGTCTTCTGTCACACCAGGATCAGGCAAATCAAAGGTAATCAGTTGTCACAAATCTATTTGGATAGCAGTAGTTGAAAGGGTTACAGCTTAGCATGCAAGCCATGACTAATAGGACGAAATAAAGATAATTTTAAACAGTTTCCTGTCTTCTAGACTGCTTGACAAACTGATTTATTAACACTAGGCAAAGGTGGTTTGGAAAACACGGGGAAAAATAGATCTCGTATTGATATGTTCACTTCCTGTTACAATATTTGATAAAAGATTAGTAGCATCCAGTTTTGGCAGTAGTGTGTTCCTAATGTACACAGCCTTCTTCGCATATGTTACAAGTAAATTTAAACAGTGTCAATGTTAGGTCAACATGCTATATTCAAAGCACTGTTCAAATTGTATTACTGAACCGTAACCCTTCCCAACTCAGTTTTCCTGTCTAACTGATGCTGCCCAGTTGTGTGCTCTAGAATGATTTCAGAAAAGTACAGAAGTAGGAGTAGTTTCTGTTATTGCACTTGAAATAACAGATTTGGATAACAGAATGGCAGTAACTTGGACTGTTATTCTTCTTGCAAATGTGTGGTAAGACAGTTTCTTGCCCTAAAATTTAACTTCTTGGAAGTCAGATGCCAAAATGCTGTTTTCTGTTTACCTCTGGGTCAGAGGAAGCTGGTTTCTCTAATATGTACTTTTTTACAGCTGGACACATTGCCCAAAGAAGATCTCATCAAGTTTGCAAAAAAGCAAGTGATGCTTATACAGAAAGTGAAGTCAAGATGTACAGGTACCTTACTGGAAGGAGAACAATTTTTGCCTTAATGCTTGGTACTATCTGACCTTTCCTAATATCACTGCATATTTTTGCTAGGTAGATTTCAATTCTAGGCAAATATCCTAGACTTTTTTTCTGCAATTTCACTATTTTTTGTGGGAGGATAAGGACTGAAGTCCTTAGAGCAAGGAAGGGAAGAAAAAAAAGCATTGCTTTTGTCAGGTGTTAAATTAATTTTGATCTGGCAGTATGGTGTGATGGAACACTGTAGCTTGTGCAAGAGTTGAAGTGGGATTTGTCATTGTCTGTTCCCCATATTGGTTGCAGGGATGCCTATTGCTTTTCAGGAAGCAGATGGGAGGGAGAATGTCTCTGATAGATTTTTGCATAATTAGTACCATTGTAGAGTACAATGGCTTCTTTAAAATAGTTAGCTACTTTGTATTTGATCATTTGCTTCTTTAACAAGAAATTGTAAAATATACCAAACAAAATTTTGTGTTAACCCCCTAAAAGTGTAAATCTGTGCTCTCATGTGCTGTCCCTCTCCTCTCTGCTGTCCCTTTTCCTCCAGTGGCCCACTACTTGGACTGGTGTCACTTTCCCTTGTTTGGAGTTACAGTTAATGCTGACTGCTGGTAGCTCCCCAGCAAAACAATAAGGATAGGGATGGTCTTTACTAGGCTTTTCCTCAGTGGGGTTTTTCATAAGATCTTGTTCTTCTACCTGCTGCCTATTTTTAGAGAACCAGCAGGAACTGAATGTCTTTCCTCTGGCTTAAATTGATCATGAAATAGAAGGTAAGACAACCATCAAAAGAATTTCTGTCTGTTGTCCCTCTACCCAAACAAGGAAGCTTTGCTTCCTCAGGAAACCATGCTTAATGTCAGGACTGGAGAAGTAGTACTGAATGTTCTCTTTCGATTAGCCCTTTCTATCACTCAGTAACAAACAAAAATTGATGAAGTAAAAGACATCTCTGATTTGGCTAGGAGTGTTGTTAGGCACTGGATTTACGAGTAATTTGCTACTGTGATGGAGCATCAATTCATGCTGTGAAATTTCTATACTTTTTTAAGAACTAGAGAAAGAGATTGAAGAGCTCAGATCTAAAGCAGCTACTGGAGGAGCTGATGATATTATTCAGGTAGGAATAATGGGTTTCTAATGTATTACATAATTTTAGCTGAAATAAATCTCCAGAAATAATTTGGTAAATAACTTTAAAACTGTTATTCAAATTGAAGGTAATAAATTTTCAGGAATTAAAGACACTTCCTAAATGATCTCTTTTTCTTCCTCCCCCCACATCCTTATTCCAAGTCTCAGAAGACACTATCAGTTCTGTGATGAGGAGTACAGAATAGTACCATTTCCTCAGGAAGCCTTTTTCCTTGTGTAGCTGGTGAGACAGGCTTTTGTTTATTTTAGAATGACCACTGCAGAAAGACTTCAGCCATGTAGAAAATTTCTGAGACAGTCATTTGATGAGATCAGAAACACATAATTAAAGTTGCATGTCTCAAGAAATACTTTAGGAAAGTAACTGCAATTTTTTTTTAAGTGGCAAGAACATCTGCCTTTCTCAAAGTAAGGGCATATGAAAGTGAAAATTGTAGTGAGGAGGAGTTTATCAACTGGAAAATTGTTTTTAATCAATTGGATGGAGATTTCTTTCTATGGAAGGGGAGGGCCCCTGGTGATAAAAATTAGCTGATCAGAAATACAATTTTGAACAGGACCTATTACTCAGGATCATTGTTTTAGTCTATGTATTCCATATCTGTCATATTTGGGCTGAAAGTAACTTTTCAAATCAGACTGATCTGTTTAATTGACAAAAAAAGTCATGAACAATATGTGAGTTCCTATAGTGTGCGAAAATCGTTCAGGCTTCCATTGTTAAGAAACCCTTCTTTCAGTGATCTTTCTCCTTTAAAATTAGGCTCTCACAGAAAGACTGGATGTTGTACTTCTGGAAAAAGCTGAAAGTCAGCAGCAGTGCGTGGCTCTGAAAAAAGAAAATATTCAAAGAAAGCAAGAAGCAGAGGTACTGAAATGAGCAATAGAACATTACTAAAATATTTCAGAATTATGTTTATTTTCTAGTTTTGCTTGTTGAATATTTCACTTTTATTTTAATATTTTTCTTCACTTACCTGGGTTCTGTTTTACTTTAAAAAAATAATCTAAAGGCTTCATATGTTAAAGCATATTTTCTCTGTACCCCCTAATTCATAATTTTTATACGACTGACAATAAATATAAAGTTCTTATATGCACCGGCTAGATCCACAGCTGTTCAAAAAGAATTCAGTCTGTGCATTAGTAACCTACGTATGTGATGGCTTCAATCAGCTCTGTCTTTCCATGGGAAATATGAGGTTTACATTCAGATATTCATAGGAGGGAGCCTGTCAGCCCAGGCATCTATATTATGTCAGTAATCTCAATTAATAATAAAGTGAAGAGTGAATTGCTTGCAATTGATGAACACTGTTATTTTCCAGATACTTGAATTTGATGCACTAAAAGTAATTTGGTCTTTAATGCATTATCAGAATGGTTGCTAAAGCCAAATTGTATCATAACCATTTTGTGAAATTATGCTGGTAAACATGATTTGAGACTTTGTTTTTCTTTCTCATCCTACAAACTTCTTTGTACTTTGTAGTGTCTTCTGAATTGAGTTGTCCTAATATAGTTAGCTATTTAAAAACTAAGCAATTCTTAAAACTAAGGACTCCGAAATCTTCTAAGTCATTATTGTAAACAGTTTATTTGGAAATTCTGTGTGCTAAATTACCAGTATTTAATAACTTGCATGTTTGTTTAGGCTGCAGTGGCCAAGACGGAAGAATTGCAGAAGCAACTGGAGCAATCAAGTATTGACTCTCTGAAAGAAATAAAAGCTCTGAAGAGTGAATTAGCAAATGCACAATGCAAACACAACGAGGACTTAACAAAGCTGAAAATGGAATTAGAGGAACAAGTGAAGAAACAAATGGGTCTGGTGGAACAGTTTGAACGTCATAGCGATAGTCAAAAAGAAGTTAAAAGATTACAAGATGATGTCCAAAGAATGAAATCTACTTATGAGGAGCAAATTTTGTGTCTGAGCAAGCAGTTGGAAGCAGTGAATGAAGACAAAAACAGAGAAGTGACAAATCTGCAAGAAACTATTAAAAGCAACTCTCAGTGTTACCACAATGAAATAAAAAATCTGAATGAAGAGCTTAAAAAATTAAAAATTGCCCATCAGGAGGAGGTGTCAGAGTTGATGCATCAGATAGAAATATCATCTAAAGAAAATGAAGAAAAGCAAAATCAGATAAATCAGTTACAGCACAGTGTGGCAGAGGAGAGCTTAATGAAAGAGAAAAATGCAAAGGATGAAATGTGTGCTCGTACTGACCAGCGTGAATATGACAGGGAGCAACTGAGAGAAGTCTTAAATAAAAATGTAGAAAACAAGATGGATGTTGTAGATATACAAGAAGTACCTTGTGTGGAAGTGAAAATGGAAGAAAAGATTAGGCACCTGGAGCGTAGTTTAGAGGAGCTTCAGTCCCAACATAGTATATTAAAAGATGAGTTAACTTATATGAGTAATGTTAAACTAAAACTGGAGGAGGAAAT
This sequence comes from Buteo buteo, assembly GCF_964188355.1. Classification (NCBI taxonomy): domain Eukaryota; kingdom Metazoa; phylum Chordata; class Aves; order Accipitriformes; family Accipitridae; genus Buteo; species Buteo buteo. Next base: position 4,029,465 of record NC_134195.1, on the reverse strand, counting down.
CCATCGCATAAAGGATGAGTACTTCCATGAGCGGGAAGACTTGGACTTTAAGATAAATGAATTGCAGCTTACTAAAGAAGATTACTGTTGTGTAATTGAAAAACTAAAACTGGAGCTTCAAGCAGCAAGACAGCACTGTGAAACCACCGTAAAAGAGCATAAGTTAGAGACTCAAACTCTGAAAGAGCAACATAAGAGAGAAATTTCTGAACTAAATGTAACTTTATTATCTGGTTCTGAAAAAGAAAAGATGGGATTAGTTTTTGAAATGCAGGAACTTAGAGAACAACTTGAAAAGCTAACTCAGGAGAAGGAAGAAGCCGTGTCCAATTACAACAGCCTGAGAGAAACGATGGAAACCCTACAGACTGAGCTAGGAGAATCTGCTGGAAAGATCAGCCAGGAGTTTGAATCAATGAAACAGCAGCAAGCTTCTGATGTCAGTGAACTGCAACAGAAACTCCGAGCTGCTTTCAATGAAAAGGATGTTCTTCTTGAAACTGTGAATCGCCTCCGGGAAGAAACAGAAAAATTGTCATCTAATCAGCTAGAGATAGAAGAACTTAAATGTAAAATTGTTAGTCTTCAGGAGGAGAATAACACAATAACAAGCTCCATCAACCAAAAAGAGACTGCTGTGAAAGAACTGGAAGAGAAGATCATTGCTCTTACCGATCAAAACAAGAGTATTTTAAATGAAGTAAAATGCTTGGGTGAAGAGAGAGAAACCCTTCAGGAAAGGTACAAGCAAGAACAAGGAAAAGTTCAGGAACTTCAGCAAGAAGTAGATGTTGCTAACCACTACAATAGCGACCTGAAGAAAAAGGTGGAGCAATTAATGGAGAAACTGAATGAAGCTTTAACTAGGAAGAGTGAAAATGCTCAAATGCTAGAGCAACTGGAAAACCAGATTGAATCTCTAGTGCGTGAAAGAGAGAACCTTTCATCTGAAGCATATACTCTTCATGAGGAAAATAGGAAAATCATTCAGGAAAAAGACAAATTAAGTGAAGAGCTGGAAAAGATTACATCCGAAAAAGATGGTTGGCTAGTGTTGAAAGAGCAGTCTGAAAACTTAGAAAAAAAATTACAAATGATGACTGCGGAAAAAGACCATATATCAACATTACTTGAAAGTGAACAAGCACACAGATCCCTTGTAAGAACTCAGCTGTACCACTTAGTTGAGCAAGTGGAGTCCAGCATTTCAGATTCTAATGAGGAATATGATTCTCTTAACTTGTTACAAATTGCAAATGAATGCCTGGCAAAAATGAAAGAAGAGCAGTGCGTTGCTCTACAGAATGAGGAGAAAGTTCTTCATTTGCAGCGGGAAGTTGAGAGACTAGAGGAAGAAAATGCAGCTCAATATACAGAACATAGATCCCTGATTCAGGATTTTGAAAAAGAAAAGGATCTCTTGAGAGAAGAATTGGAAGGAGTGTTGTCTGAAAAAGAAGCGCTTCAACATGACATCCAGGAGCTGAAGAATGCCAGTGAAAAAACAAGGATTGAAAATCAAGATCTTTTAGCTAATATTGAAGAGATCACTCAAAAACTTGCTTTTTATGAAAGTCAAATACAGGAACAGCAAAAAGGATCAGAAAAACAAGACGACTTAAAATTCATTCTGGAACAAAAGGAAACTGAACTTAGAAATGAGAAAGGCGAACTGAGTTCTCTAAAGGTTATATTTTGTTATTGAAGTATACAGACTAAACCTCTAAAGTCTTCAGAATTAAGGTTCAAAAAATACTTTCAATTCTTTTTTTTTTCCTTGGCCTCAAAGTGAGTTTCCCTTCTAGAAAGCACATGTTCCTGAGTTTCCTAGCACCTCAGAATCCCCTCCCTCCCCCCAGGAAAAAAAAAAACCACAAACAAACACAAAACCAACCAAACAAAACCAGTCATAGTGCTATTTTGAGAAAAGTTGCTTGTACTTGAACCTCTCTTCCTATTGATATCCCTCAAAGTGATCATTTAACTAGATGGACTAACTGACCTCATAATCTTTCACCTCTAACTTTCTATGATCTCCATCTCAAACAAAACTCCTGCTTGATCTGCATTAGCTACTCCTAACTTCAGGTCCTGGGAATTGATGGTTATGTAAAACTGACAGCTGCAGAATTAATGGTCTCCCATTTTTTGTCCTCGGACAGGATGGAAAGCAGCTGTTAAAAGGTTGGAATGTTTTCCTTTCAACATAAGTATGCTTTTGAGTTACCAAACTGATACGAAATTGCACATAAAGACTATCTTGGTACTAAGAATATAGACACAGTCCAGCTGTAGCTGAAACTTCTGGTGGCTTGTTAGGGGAAAAACAGATATCACAAAGAAACTTTTGTAATACTTATATCTTTGTTTATAATACAGAATTTAATGGAGACATTGACTGAGAAAACTGATGAACAGTCTTCAGTAGCAGAGCTTCAAGAAAAAATTGGTATCTTTCTCACTGTTCTCTTTTATGTAAACAGTTTGGGGGTTTTGGATTGTTAGTTTTTCTTTCTACACATGATTGTCCTGTATTTCCTACAGGCCAAGGAAAGTGGGGAAGTAGATACCAGTGCAACTTCCTACAATATTCTTTCCATTAAGGATTTAAAAATATTGTTAGCAATCTTAAGTTGGTTATCATTTGATATTTCTTAAGATGTTTTCTTCCTGTGAACATTTGACTGTAAACAGTGTAGTGGATTTCATCTTTATTTTTTTAAATACGGGAAATAATCCTGTCAATAAGAAGGCTGCCAAGGGGGGAGGAAAGCAACACTTGGCCAAAACTACTGTTGCTTCATTGCAGTTATCCCAGCACATTAGAAAGTGAATGGTTCTGAGTTGTTACAACTGTATGTAGAAGTATACAGGAATACGGCTTTTAATGTTAACTGTAATGGAAGCCTCTAAAAAAGAGAAAGATTGTCCCTAAGTTGTGTGTGCAGCTGGGTGTTCTAGCTTCAAATTAAATTTAAATGCTTAACTGAATTAAACATTTGAACATCTCCCCCTGCTTTATATTTTATTTTGTTTCAGACTCATGCTGGTATTTGTGTTCTAATTGAATTTCATTTAATTTCATTTCTTGGGGGAGAGGGGAGGTGTATTTTTTCACTTTCTTATTTATTTATTTCAGGAAGACTGGAAAAAGAATCTGCAGAAAAAGGAGAGAAGCTAAATAAAATTAAGGTGGTTGCTGTGAAAGCAAAGAAAGAATTAGATGCCAGCAGAAAAGAGGTATCCTGACTGCTTCTTAATATGAAGAACATTCTGTATGTGGGGTTCTGTTTTAATGACACACTCTTCTTTGTAATAAGACGCAGACTCTGAGGGAGGAATTGGAGTTGGTTCGATCAGAAAAAGATCAGTTGTCTGCTTCAATGAAAGATGTCATTCAAGGAGCTGAAAGCTATAAGGTAAGAATAGTATTATATTTACAAAAGACAGTTAACTGTCAGAAAATACTTGCTTTTGAAGCCTAGCCTGGATGTATATTGCTATTTACTTGCACAAGTATGTTTGGTAAAAGAAATTACGTCAGTGCAGTTGAGTAACCAAATCAAGAAATGTAAGGTTCTAGTAACAGAACTGTGTGGCTGCTGTCAGAAGAAAATAATACACTTCCTTTCTACTGGATGGTATTTTTAAACCTTTTAAATCTAGCATCATATGTATCAAACAATGTGTTGCTTAGGCAGAACATGAATCCTTGTGAATTCTTCAAAGTACATTAAATTACGGACCAGTTAGAAAGTCCTGAAGTGATAAAGACATAAACTAACAATTCCCTGGGACCGAGTCCTTTTGGAGCACATCTCTGGGCACACGAAGCAGAAGCAGGTGACTGGGGATTCACCAGAGTAAATTATGTCCAATTAATCTGATTGCCTGCCATGATAAAATGGTTGGAGTTGTGGATGAGAAGAGAACAGTGGATGTCACTTATCTTGACTTTAGGAAGGTTTTTGATGCTCTCTCACAGTACTCTTGTACCTGTGCTAGGACATTATGATCTAAATGGGTAAACAACTGAATGGGTGCTTAAAAAATAAAAAAAAGTTGCATGGTTTGGCTCAGAGAGTAGCAATTAATAGCTTGTACTAGATGCCAGTAACAAATGGGGTACCAAAGGGGTCTATGCTGGGACCTGTCCTGTTTAACAGTGACCTGGAGAAGGTGGTGGAGTACACATTCATCAAGTTCTCAGATTATCCCTAACTGGGAGCAGTCAACACACTTGAGGGCTGGACTTTCATTCAGAGAGGCCTAGACAGGTATGAGGAATGGGCTGACAGAAACCTTTTGAAGTTCAGCAAAGACAGATGCAAAGCTCTTCATATGGGAGAGAGGAACTCCTTGATACAAGCTGGGGACCATGTGGCTGCTGAAAAGAATTTCAGGATTTTGGTAGGCAGTGCACTGAGAATGAGAAAACTGTGTTCTAGTACCAAAGGTGGCCGCAGCGTCCTGGGCTGCAAGAACAGGAGTACAGCTAGTAGGTCAAGGGAAGTCATTATCTCTCTTTGGTCAGCACTCCCTTGAAGGTGAAGGGTCTAGAGCACAAGACTTACGAGGAGCAGCTGAGGGAACTGGGGTTGTTTTGCCTGGAGAAAAGGAGGCTGAGGGGAGACTGTATCGCTCTCCTCAACTACCTGAAAGGAGGTTGTAGTGAGGTGGATGTCGCTCTTTTCCCAAGTAACAGGTGGTAGGACGAGAGGAAACAGCTTCAAGTTTCACCAGGGGAGGTTTAGGTTGGATATTAGGAAAAACTTCTTCACCAAAAGGGTTGTCAGGCATTGGAACAGGCTGTCCAGGGAAGTGGTCGAGTCCACCATCCCTGGAGATATTTGAAAGACATGTAGATGTGGTACTTAGGACATGGTTTAGTGGTGGACTTGGCAGTGTTAGATTTACAGTTGGACTCAATGATCTTAAGGGTCTTTTCCAAACTAAATGATTCTGTAACATCATTGAGAGTATTGCAACCAGTCTTGTCCCTTCCCCTCCCCCCAAATACAAGACAGACATTGATAACTTGAAGTGATTTCAGTGGAGGGTGACCAGGATGGTCAAGGGACTTGAATAAGTGATGTACAAGGCTGAGAAATTGCTCAGCCTGGAGAAGACTTCAAAGGGACCTAATAGCAGCCTTCCAGTACCTACAAAGACATTATCAGGGAAATACAGTCAGGTTATTAGTAGCGGTGCAAGATAAGAGATAGTAGTCCTAAACTGAAAGGAGAGATTCCAACTGGATACATGGATAAGCTTTTTTACCTATGAGGATGGTCGAGCTTTGGAACAGGTTGCCCAGAGGTGTAGTGCCATCTCCATCCTTGGAGGCAGGTCCTTGGAAAGACCTGATTGGAGAAAGCTCTGAGTAACCTGATCTGGTCAGATCTATAACCTGAATTATTCAGAATTTCATGAACTCAAAAGGGTTTCTCCCAGAGCCTGTAATGGAACAATAGCTTTAATTTCATTCTGATATTTCTGATGTTGCAGTAAGACAACTCATATGCTGAAATATTAGGAAGATAAGTAAGTGTGTGAGGTATAGAATGTGCTTATGCAATGTATATGGTAAAAACTTATGGTTTTGTGTTTGTATGTGTTAAGAATCTTTTGATGGAATATGATAAGCAAGGAGAACAGCTGGATTCTGAAAAAAGCAGAGCAAATAATCTTGAACGTCAGATAGATGACCTCACAAGACAGCTACAGGTGTCATCCCAGCAGGTTAGTTCTGTATGTGCATCTGATCTATTGATAATTACAGTAAAAATTATTTTACCTATTGAGCGTAAGTTTTATTCATGTGCTTGTTTACTATATATAGTTTCATAACCTAAGTGCATTTTGGATAGTGACTTGAAATTCAGGTGTGGGGTTTTTTTTCAACATCTGATATCTTATCTGGGCCGTAACAAAGGTAAATATATCTAGAATGTCTGGCTTTTTCAATAAAAAGAGTTTAATTTGCACCAGGTCAATTCACAGAAAAGAGTAGGTGATCACCTCTGGCTTGATTTGGAGGTACAACTCTGCTGCATGTACTAGATACAAAACCAAAGTAGCAAAGTTGCATTATTTGTCTGATTTCACACCTATGCTTCTCATGAAGTACAGTAACCTTCAACTGTTACATTTTTTTCTTCTGGTTCTTAGAACGTGGTTTTGTTATTTGATCAACAGTGCTTAAACGTACTGAATTAATTATGGTTTTTTGCATCTTTCACAAGGATGAGACTCTAGGATGCATTGTAGAGTACTATAGTAGCATTCAGAAGAGTTTAAAATGGCATTAAGCAGCTGTGAGACACATTTTTGCAAAGCTAACTGCAATGGGTTTGGGATTTAGGATTAAAGTCCCAGGCCCTTTTACTTAATTACACTGAAGATCCACCTAGGCCACTGTTTCCTTATAAACAGAAGCTACAAGTGAATAGTGTAGGAAGAATGACAAATAGTAGCATATATTCTGCTGATTATGCAGACGTTGAATTTTTCAACGTCTTTTGTTATGAAGTATTTTGTAAATAAAAATGCTGTTTAGGTAATTGGCAGCTTCTTTCACTTATACTTTGCTCTTAATCTGCATAATAGAGACTGAGATAAAACATTGAAGATGTCAAAATTAAATCTTTTAAAATAATCGCAAAAATAGCCCAGATACAGGAGGAGTTCTTACTATGTACTGATACAGTCTCATTGAAGGTTTGGTGGTGCTGCAGTTAAATCTTTTCTAGGAATTAATAGTATGATCGTTTATTTGTAAATACAGCAGCTGTTTTTGTCGTGGGGCAATATGTACTTGAACATTGCATATCATTGTGGGAGGAAGGTGATTCTTTCAGAAAGCATAAATGTTGGGGTATTTTTTTCAGATTTCTTGTAATTCTAGCCATCTTACAGAAAGCAGGACAAATGAACTCTGAACAAAATAATCAAATTGTGCTAGTGACTTTAATTTAGCCTATTTCTTAATCTGGTTTAAAACAATTAAGATGAACAAGATTCATCTGTAGGAGTGCTGTTTGTAAGGGAGCTGGATAGAAATCAGTGTTTGTTTTTTTTTTTAATATAGACAATATCTTATCTGTCAAAGTCATACACAAATTCATCTTATATTTTTATCTTTCCACTATGATCATTTCAGCATGATCAGTTACACTCTGCTAATGAAGACCTCCTGGCTCGTGTTGAAACACTGCAACATAATGCTAAGCTGCTGGAAGCTCAGATACTGGAGATACAAAGAGCCAAGGCAAAGGTTGACAAAGAACTAGAAGCTGAAAAGCTTCTGAAAGAACAGAAAACAAAGGTAGTACTCTGTAGAGATGGTGAATGGGCTGAAGCATTACTTTCACTGGATGTGACTTGTGTCAGACCTTTGTAAACTGTGTTTTTATAGAACAAGTTCCATTCTTTCTCTTATTATTACTTGACTCGATCTTTTTTGAAGGCTTGGTCTGTTCATTGAAAGAACTTTGCAAGACTGCCACTTAGAGTAGATTGGGGATTGTTACAGAATGTGAAAAAACACTTCATTATCTTCTGGGTTTTTCTTTGGTTCCCAGTGATTTCCTAAAAAAAAAAAAAAAAAAAAAATCTTTGTACAACCCAAGTGTGTGTGTGTGTAAGTGTAAATAGATGCTGACATCTATTTTGAAATTGGAATGCATAATTGACAAGTATATAAATTTCAGGAACACAGTGGTGCTCTCCAAGAAATGGAGGAGCTTCAGATGCAACTTCAAAAGGAAAAGAAACATCTGCAGAAAACTATGCAAGAGCTAGAGCTGGCCAGAAAGGTAGAGTTGCTGTTCATGTTAGTGCTTAATGGACTACCAAAGATTTTGGCTCATCTTTCTCTGTTGAATGCCTCCCTGTCTGTTATGAGGAGTCTTAAGCCCAAGGTTGGCAAAAGAGAAAACATGAGGGCTTTTACCCCTGGTTTTGTGTTTGGAGAGCTGATGTATGCTTTTGGGTTTGTTTGTTGGTTTTTTTTTTTTATTTTATTTTTTGTTTGGTTGGTTGGTTTAGCTTGGGTTATGTGGCCTGTCATGAGTAGAAATAGGAATAGAATTGAGATGTCTGGAGTACTCATATGGTGCACTATCCAGAAGCTGCCCTTGTAAGGACTGAAGATGATGGAAACTAATATCTGCAAAATACCTACTGGTAAAACCTAAAACTAGTAACAGGTTTTTCAATGCTTCTGGTTCTTGTTTTAAAACAGTTTATTTACTGAGGATGTGGAAACCTGATGGATGGGTGTTGCTTGTGGATATGGATAGTTGTAAAGTTTTTTTGTTAGATAGGCAATATAGTTTTTTAACTCTATTTAAAAAAAAAAAAAAAGTTCTTAGCAGCCAAGGCAGATTGTAAGCTATAACTTCATTGTGTGTACCTTGCAGGATGCTCAAAAGAGTACACTGATGGATATGGAAATAGCTGATTATGAAAGGCTAGTAAAAGAACTTAATCAGAAGATTAGTGATAAAGACAGCAGAATAGAGGATCTCGAGCAAGAGACTGGGATTCAGAAACAGAAGCAAGAGACACTACAGGAAGAAATAAGTGAGTAAACTATAAACAGCAAGAGTCACTATGGTGTGGTTAGTAATGGTAAAAAAATACAATTCGGAAACAACTTCTCAAGTCGATGAGTGAGAGTAAGGTTTGCAGGAAATACTAAACAGTTACATAGTCAAAATTACTTTTCCATAATGGAAACTTTACTAGGTTATCAGTCACTTGATCTAGTATTCAGCAAATAAGAGCCAATTGCTTACCTGATAAACTGTGTTTCTTACCTGATTAAGTTAATAATAAGTTCTGAAAGTCAGTGACTGACAGGGGTTTTCTTTCTGACATACGACACTCATAAAACTTCACCAGTTAGCATGTGGTTAAAAATTTCGTTTCTTTCTATCCTTAAGTATAAGTCTTAAACCAGTTTCATTTATTCAAAGATCTTTGTGATACTTGGGAATAGGATACTAAACTTACTGTAAGCTACTTGTTTGCAGCTCTTAAGAAATCTGTCAGAATTTGCTTAAATATTTTCCAATATTTTTAAGGAAATGTAGGAGGGGAAGTTTCCTTTGCCTATAACTGCTGTTTTCTGCATTAGAGTCACTTCAGTCAACTATGCAACAGGATGAGGAAAGAAATGCCAAGATAAAACAACTCCTGGTGAAAACCAAAAAAGAACTGGCTGATTCAAAACAAGCTGTAAGTCCAGATGTTAATGACTGTGTATTCCATTTTTAAACTAACTTTTAAAAAATGGGCTGGTAACTGAATTGTTAAGTTGCTGAGGTTTGCGGTGCTTTAATAACCAGATAATTTTATCATGCAGGAGAATGACCATCTAATGTTGCAGGCTTCATTAAAAGGGGAACTGGAAGCCAGTCAACAACAAGTGGAAGCCTATAAGGCAAGAAACTTCACTTCTTTGTTAGTATAAGGTTTCTTATATACTTATTAAGGGTGTGATTTGTACTGGGCAGATGGACTATAGGCTGAAGAATGAAAAGGTGTTATTTTTATCACTTGGGTACTTGTTTTTTTTCTTGAATGCGTTTTGGCTCTTTGCTGCTTTCCCCAAATAGTTCCCTTGTGATGTTGTTTAAACAGCTTTACCCTTTCTTCCTCTTTCCTTTTCCATCAAAAGAGAGGACTCCATAATTTGAAGCTTGTAACTGGGATATGTTTTAGAATAATTTCTTTAAAAATGGAAATTGCTCAGTTTAAAAAACAAAAGAATGCAACATCATCAGAAACCTCAGGTGTTGTCCATCTGTATAAATTTTGTTGGTTGGACAGAATAGGAATTGAAGGTAATGAAAGGTAGCAGGGAGGGGAAGGGAGAGGCATTGGCTTTCTTAAATGCTGCCACCCCACCACTGTAATTTTCTCTTCAATTCTCTCTTCAAAAAAAAGATATTTTTTTTTTAAATGTACGTTGTAGCCCATGTCTATTTTTTTCTTCTATTTTTGTTGGATTTTTATTTTATATTCACCAGTTCTGTGCAGGAATTACTATAGTAGAATCTTATGTGCTCTGTGGCATGCCCTCTTGGAGAGGGAAGAAAAAATTCTGTCACAGTGAAGTTTTCAACTGACTTTTTCAGATTCAAGTGGCTGTACTAACATCAGAAAAGCATAAAGTTCAGGAACACCTGCGAACTTCTTCAGAGCAACACCAGCGTACGTTGAGTGCTTACCAGCAAAAAATTGCGACCTTGCAAGAAGAGTGCAGAGCAGCCCAGGTACTCTAGTGGAAGAAGTAATGTTAGAGACTTTAGACGAGAGATTTACTGCACTCACTGTCTGCTTCTCTAAAAATATTTTGAGGATCTCACTTTTGTCTTTTTGTCTGTCAAGTATTGGGAGTTATCTCAGTGCTTAATGTATTTGAGTGGTATAGCGGAGAGGCCAGACTGTCCCAGTTGTCATGTATCACTTGTGGTGGAACATCTGAACTGCACTCTTATATTTCCAGTAGGAAAAACCTTGCAGTGGTAGCAGGGTGTTGGAGTTCATTCAAGATGATCAGCAAGTATACACTGAGGGGGGTGGGGAAAGAAGTCTTTAAAGAAAAGGGGGGAACAACAAAGAGAAAAGGAGTGTAACTTGCTCCATATAAAAATAGTTAACACAGATACCACTTTAAAAAAAAAAAAAAAACTGTGAAAAATGTATTTGGAAGCACCTTTTTAATATGCTGCTGTAAGACCAGCTTCTTAATTGGTAGCTGAGCTACAGGTGAAACTGATGCTACTGCTGAGGTTTTTATTATTTCTGGGTTTTTGACCATATGACACTGTTAGATGTTCCTGGAACCTAGTGTGTGCATTGGAGATGGACAGATTCAGAATATACTAGGACTGTTATGTTCAAACTATCTTTATGGAGATTACTGCATCCCACTGTGGCCCCTCTTGTATGATAGGTGTGCATCCTGCAGATAAGTAACAGTTGAACACAGCCTCTCAAAAAAAATTCTGCGTTTTAAAAAGGTGAACCAAAATGGACAAACTTTGTGGTTGCTGCTACAGGAGGCTTGACCGCGTTGTACTGGTAGATACAGATCATGGTTTTACGAATGCATTCTTCATAACTGGGGACTTGCGGTACCTATCCATGGTAGCTTGCTCCTTGATGTTGTGAAACCAGTCAGGGTGTAGATCTTCCATGATGGCATGGCTTGAAGCTGTTGGAAGATTAGCCTTCCTCTTTACGTGTGTCCCCTACATCCAGAAAACAGATATTATTACAAGGTTATTAAAGAAGGAAAATTCTGTCTAAAGGAAAGGTGGACACTGTTGTGGTTTAACCCCAGCTGGCAACTAAGCACCACGCAGCTGCTTGCTCACTTCCCCCCCACACCCAGTGGGATGGGGGAGAGGATCAGGGAAAAAAAAGTAAAAGTTGTGGGTTGAGATAAAGACAGTTTAATAGGACAGAAAGGAAAATAATATGACAATAATAATAATAAAAGAACTAGAATATACAAAACAAGTGATGCACAATGCAATTGCTCACCACTTGCCAACAGATACCCAGTTAGTTCCCGAGCAGTGATCCCCCCAGGCCAAGTCCCCCCAGTTTATATACTGGGTATGATGCCACATGGTATGAAATATTCCTTTGGCTAGTTTGGGTCTGCTGTCCTGGCTGTGTCCCCTCCCAACTTTTTGTGCCCCTCCAGCCTTCTTGCTGGCTGGGCAGGAGAAGCTGAAAAATCCTTGACTTGGTCTAAACACTGCTTAGCAACAACTGAAAACATCAGTGTGTTATCAACATTCTTCTCATACTAAATCCAAAACATAAAGCTATACCAGGTAGTAGAAGGAAAATTATCTCTATCCCAGCTGAAACCAGGACAGACATGAAAGCAGATAGTAGGTTAGAAGGCAAAATTCATGCTGGCATTTAAGGCTGTCTACCTGAGGACTTAAGACTATTCTAGCTCACATAGTTTGACTGGAAGAAAAGAGAATGATTAATTTAAAGAAATTCCCACAAATCTTACAGACTCCAGAAAAGCTGGAGCAGTGCCTAATTGGGGTCAGCACCATGGAATTTCACTCAGCAGTTCAGCACGAGAGAAGCTTTCCAAAATCCTCCTCTTGGACATGAGAGCATCTTAGCTATCTCAAAGATGACTAATGAATCCATGACCTTCTGAGATCCAAGAATGAAAATCTGCATCTGTGTTTTATTAGAAAAATATACAACTTGAGTACTTGAAGGATGGGAATAATTTGTGCTATATAGTGTACAGTCAAGGATGAAGCTATGTTGTGAGGTAATTTTCTGTATGTCCGCAGAAAGTCATGTATCAGCTGAATTTAGAAGAGAAGACAGACCAAGCACACTTACATTCAACTAGAATATTATGTCTTGTGCTGTGTATTACCATTACAAGACTGACTTAACTCCTCAAAATTATGCATAACTTTAAGGCATATTAGATTTTTGTCACCTGGGTAGTATAGAAGGAAAACAGAATTATCCCTTTTTTTTTTTCCTTCACCTTTGCCTTCATTTAAAGCTGTTTGATAGAACCCCTTGCTCGTGAATATCTGCTGAAAGTAATTTCTTTAATTTGCAAGTATTTTTTCTTTAATACTGTATGGTAAAATCAGTGTCTCAAGTTTCACATTTTATGATATTTAATTAAAGTCTAAAGAAACATGATCTGTTATAGTAGTCACAATTTTAATTATCCATTTAAAAGCAGAAAATGCAACAAGTGGTTCTTAATGTTTTTTTTTTTAATATAAGATGTGTTTCATTTTAGAGAAATAAGGGAGCAGTAGTCAACAGCATAACTTATTAAGCGTTTTGTTTTCTATGTGATAGGCTGAACAAGCATCTGTTACATCTGAATTTGAGAGCTACAAAGTCCGTGTTCATAATGTTCTAAAACAGCAAAAGAATAAATCTGCTTCTCAGACAGAATCTGAGGGAGCCAAACAAGAAAGGTAAAACTAAAATTTTTATATGCATACAGAAAAATACTGATACTCAAGTTATTGTGCTTGTCTTTCTAATTCCTGACCAATAAGTGAGTTCCACTATTTAACTCTTTGCTTGAGTTAGGAAAGTATCAGAAGGGAGGCAGTTTGCTTCCCCAGTTCCTTTGGTAAAGGCAAAGCACCATTTCCAACTAAGAAGAAAAAAGCAGGTGGGTACTGTTCAGCTGAGCTCACTTTTAACTTTTTCAGGAAGGAATGGTTTAGTGTAGGTAAAGCTCTGGCTGCCTATTTAGCCATCAGTTCCAGCAGATTTACGAAATACTGTTGTCTTATTAGCTGTTATATGAGGAAAGACTTGGAACTTTTGGCAGTCTAATTTTTTTTTTTCCCTGAAAATCATTTAAGTATAGTCGTAAATTCAGATTTGCTTCAGAAAATGCCTGAACCCACTGTAAAAGTAGATCAGTTTCTGTAAGTTATTTTTATAAGTTATTGATACCTGACCTTGGTGACAGACTGGGCATTTATGCACGAGGTGTCAAAAGTAATTTCTGACAACAGATCTTAAACCAGTACTTGCAATTGCTGCTAAAAATCCACCAGAGGGAGACTTGTGCTTTGTTAGAGGACTTTGGTTTTATGGTTGGTTTGGGGTTTTTTCATGCATCTACCTCTTCTTTTCTTTGAAGCAAGCAAACTACAAGAGCTGCATTTCTTTCTCTTGTTTTTGAAGGATTTTGAGAAGTTCTGGTATTGTTAAGCTTTTGTGAAAGAGGGTCACCATGGAAACCAAGTGGACAAGTAATCAAGCAATAAACAGAGGAGAAACAGTTTTCAAAGAAATTATTTACAAGTATCAACTCCAAGGGTTAATGAGATATACAGTTCATGAGATAATGAAGATGTCCGCATATATAAATACAGAAAGCATAAAAGGAGAATGTGTGTGACTTAAGGCTTTTTCCTCCTGGTGTATCTGATTCAGATTTATTTCTGACCAACACAGTTCATCTGTTTTTACGGATTGATGTTGCTTTCTAGTCCTTTGCTCAAAATCACCTCCAACCATTTGTCTCCTGTATTCAGTCTCATTGAACTGATGTGCATTTACTAAACAAACAAAAAACCCTCCACCACCTTTAAGAAGCAATTGTTTCTCCCATCTGCTTCGCACATATTATTCTCCTTGTATCTTGTTCCTCCAAACCAACTTGAAGTAGAAAGTGCACACTTTTGCAACAGACTGTTGCAAAAGAGGCAGGCACACTTTCTACCCACTAGTTATGTTCCCAACAGTTCAGACAGGATGTAATAAATCTATTTGTACCTGTATTGAAACATGATCAGAGCTTTCCTAATTGTTTCTGCTGCAGTCACATTCTAAGATTATTTTGGTCAGAGTGCTGTATTGTTTTAATTACTAAATAAGCAATTTGGATCAGCTATCCAAAATGTTGCAGATATAATATAGGTTCTGAAATAATATAATTCTTTTTAAATGTGTGTTGTTTATTTCTTTTTTTTTTTTCCCCTTGCAGAGAACAGTTGGAAATGGTGATAGATCAACTTAAAGTTAAGCTGCAAGATGCTCAGCATAATTCACAGATGAATGCATCTGAACTCCAGGCATTGCAGTCTGAACACGACACCCTGCTGGAAAGACACAATAAGATGCTGCAAGAGACTGTTGCAAAAGAGGCAGAACTCCGTGAAAAGTATGGTCTGCTGTTGAATAGATATAGATGTTTTATTCTGCGTGAACTTAAGGGCTGGGCATGTAGTGGCCTATAACTGTACTCAAAGAAAGGGCAAAATTGTTGAGAAAGTAAAAGGAATTTTCAAAAGGATTGTTTGCTATTTTTCATGAGCCTTCAGAAGTTTCAGCAATGAAAATGAAGTAGTAGCTGATCAGGGAATTTGAGATTTCTGCAAGCTTTCTACCTGATAACTATCCGAGTTTAAAATTAACATTTTTTTTTAAGCACATTGGCTATTTTTAAGTCCAATGCTCAGCACTACGTTTGTGTTGGACTGCTCAGCTAAATTTTAGGGGTGTTTCCTGTTGGAGAAATAAGGTAGTTAAATGCAGAGCAAATGATTTCACTGACAAAATATCCAGTCCTGTGTTCACCAAGTGCCTTTTTTACAGAAGGTAGTGGGTTTTAAGTCTATGCTTGCCACAATCTTAATTTGCTATTTCTTTCAGAATGAAAAGAGTCTGTTTAATCTGTATCACTTTTTGAAAAATCACATGAGTACCTAATACTTGACCCCTTCAAAAAGGGTCTTTCCTCGTCTTTTTTCTCTAGGGTACAAAGAAGTTCGCATGAAATACACATTCGAAATTACAGCTGACTATTAGGAACTGTTGACGTCTTGTCACTATCTTTGTACTGGTTTATCTGTTCCTGATAGCTACACGATGATTCATTGTAATCAACTAAATTACGTCCTCTTGAATTTTTCTGGAAAGAACCCATATCACAGTAGGTTCCCTTTGTAGCCAGAGAGACTAGCTCTTTGCTGCTCTGGTTATATTTAAGTTTGTATGCTTATAAGGGCAAGTCCTATGCTTAGTCTTTCTGTACATGCACTTGTTTAATTGCTTGTGACAACTTTGTCGTGCTTCTGGAGTACCTCCAAACAAAGTACAATTGATATGTTACTGACATTTTTCTTGCTAACAACTACACTCTTCTACCATCTTTTGCACTGTAAAGTTGAAGCTTAAAAAAATTAAATTTAGCTTCTTAGAAACTTGCTTTCAGAAGTCCTGCATAAGTGTTTGGTAAAGAAATGTTAAAGGAAGTGGAGTATAAGGTAGGTGACATGCCCTGTATGACACTATAAACAGTCATGTTGCAGTTTTAGAATTTAAGAATGTTTGGACTGCAGTGTCTCTATCTTAATTTTTTCCCAAAGGTGTGTGAATTTTGTGTTCTGAAATAGAAATCAAGAGTTTATATAGCACAGTGCATTCATATGATAGGCAATAAGTGTAACTTTTTCAGTCTTAGATTTTCCCTATCAAAAGAGGAATTTAAATGGAAAAGAAGTTGCACTGTCATTCTAAGATAACTATGCATATGAAAATTGAAAACTACTTTAAACTCTAAAAATTTTGAAATATAAAAATGACAGTCTTTTGCTGTTCATTTCTTATGGTTTGTGTATATGCTGTTTTCAGGCTCTGCACAATACAGTCTGATAACATGGTCATGAAAACAGAGCATGCCCAGACTTTGAGTCAGCTGACAGCCCAGAATGAAGCTCTCCGGAACAATTTCAGAGATCAAGTCAGGAACCTGCAAGAAGAGCACAGGAAGACAGTAGAGACACTTCAGCAGCAACTGTCCAGAGTAGAAGCTCAGCTCTTCCAACTCAAGAGTGAAACAAGCACTAGAGGTAACTTTCAGTCACGATACCGGGTTTTCTTGGGTTAGGTACAAATTTGTGTACCTGAGTCTGAATCTAAAACATGCTTATAGTGTGTGGTTCCATAATACACCAGAAACCTTATCTGGAGAATCTGCAGCATGTGCTATCAATCCACTGATACCAAGTAAGGAACGTGTCTTTGTTATTACTGTCCCTTTGGAATCTTAAGGTACTTGAATGCATCCAGAGGAGGGCAACAAGGCTGGTGAAAGGGCTGGAAGGCATGTCCTGCGAGGAGTGGCTGAGGACTCTGGGCTTGTCTAGTTTGGAGAAAAGGAAGCTGACTTCATTGCTCTTTTAAATCTTTGTGAGGAGGGGAAGTGGAGAAGGAGGTGCTGATCTGTTCTCCCTGGTACCCAGTGACAGGACATGTGGGAACAGTTCAAAGCTGCACCAGGGGAGGTTCAGACTGGACATTAGGAGGCATTTCTTTACCGAGAAGGTGGTCAAACACTGGAACAGGCTTCCTCGAGAGGTGGTTGATGCCCCAAGCCTGTCAGTGTTGAAGAGGTGTTTGGACGATGCCGTTAATAACATGCTTTAAGTTTTTGGTCAGCCCTGAAGTGGTCAGGCAGTTGGACTAGATGATTGGTCCCTTCCAACTAGAACTATTCTGTTCTGTTCTAGAATCTGCATCACTGTTATCTCTTCTGCAGTATCTGCATTGTCAGACAGATAGAGGGAAATTACTTTGTAAATATTTGGTGCTCTTCTTGTCAAGTTTGTCTCAGATTTTGGAGCATACTGAACCTCTGCCTCCAGTATGAAGGGTAAAACTAAAGAAAAGTGTATTGAAAGCTGTTTCAACAATGTTTGTTATTGGTATATCTGCTGTTTGATCCCTCTTCTAATTTAAGGTTTTACTGTGTTGAAGCTCAAGTGCTGTTTTTATATCTGTGAAGTTACTGATTAGAATGTAGTTGGACATTTGCCAAGCAGCAGTAACAGTTTAAGAAGTTGCTCTTTCCATATGTTACTGCAGCAGCGGGATAGTGTGCACAGTATTAAAACAGAACAATTTACACCTCCCACAGGACTGGTTGAAAGAAAAGCTAATTCTGTTTTGCTTTGAAAACATTTGACACTTGTATCATAACTACAACACATCTTTAGGGAGAGTTGCATGGAGGTTTCATAGTCACTGAAATAAAAATTGCCAATCAAGTTTGGATTTAGAAACTGGCTTTGATTGTTATGGTCATTTGGAGTGAAAGGCTATATTTTCTATTATTAACGTTATGTGTGTGTCTGGCTTTCTCCCTTTTCTTCACCTTTCCTCCCCCTGCTTTTTGAAGACTATTTAATATACTGCTCTCCAATCTGAGACAGTCACACCTATGAAATAGCCCTATCAATTTCATTCTGATGGCAGACATCAGTAAATATCTTTCAGGTCCAGCTGTTTCAAATCCAGCAACGAAGAACTTAAGAGAACGGCGGAACACTGACCTTCCTGTTCTCGATGTGCACTCTGTAGCTAGGGAAGAGGGAGAAGGTATGGAAACAACAGACACAGAGTCTGTCTCTTCAGCAAGCACCTATGTACCATCCTTGGAACAACTTCTGAACTCCCCAGAAGCAAAACTTGGTAGGTAGAACATGTGGCTTTTTGAAGCACTTGCCTACATAAGTTGCAGAAGTTTGTGCCCTCAAAATATCTAAGAACGTTGTGTTTTCATGCTTTTAGGTGCAAGACACAAGTCTACTTAAGTGCTACTGAGTTGACACTATCCTGAATTTCTGTAGGAGTTTTGTCCTTGAGTAAGGACTAACAATAAAACATTGCTACAGGTTTTAGTGATTTAAAGATGTCATATTGGAAAAGACTGGATAAGCAAGTTAGTGAATAGTTATGGAACTTTTTATATTCTGGATGTGTCTCCACTAGAGACAATTAAGTGCTGATTTAACTCTTGTTAATGAAAGGATAAAATGTCTGGTCATCTTAATGTGGCTTATTAGAACAGGATTTTATTCATAGTTTTTTTCTAGGAAACTGAAAGCCAGCATGAAGAACCATGTTCTAACAGTCCCCCCAAAAGCAGAAAAATATATCGTAACATCTAATCATGTTTTAAAAGTCTACTGAACACTTAGTGGAGAACTCTTGAAAATCTCCATCTATGGGTAGGAAACAAGGGGTAAAGTAAAACCATGTATCATGACATACTTAGAACTGATTTGCCAATCCCCTTCTAATATACTTTTACATACAAAAATAGATCACAAAACATACATGTGGAAGCAACAATGATGCCTGTTAATTTTGCAGTCTGACTCTGCATGGATTTTGTTTCTAAGAAACTACATTAATCAAGTCTTAAGTTAGTACAAAGTAGATGCAAGTGCTTTTTCCTTCTCTCAGTTTTCTTTTCCAATTAATTGCAGAACCACCTCCATGGCAAACAGAACTCACCAAGGATGAACTGATTCAGAAACTAAACACAACAGCGAAGAGTGCTGATCACTTGAATGAATTACTTCGTGAATCAGAAGCAACCAATGCAATCCTAATGGAACAAATAAAGGTTAGCAGGCATGCAGGAAATGTGGGGACAGCTGTAATTTCTGTTGTCTGTTTCTTAGACCAAATGTTTAACGCCAGATGTTTCAGAAAATCCCAGTTCATAAAAATTTGGTGATACAAAACTTAATTTTGGAAGGGCTTTTATTCCACAGGACTAATTAGCACTTCCAGAGTTGACTTCAGTTTTTGGGTTTTTTCCCCACAATTTCTAGTCAGGGGTGTGGGGGGAAGTGGAGTAAAAGCTGCTACAAAAAAACAAAAAACAAAACAAAACAAAAAACAAAAACAACAAAAAACAAAAACAAACAAACAAAACAAAAAAAACAACAAACAAAAAAACACCAACAAAACACAAAAAAACCCAAACCTCAAGATTTTGGAAGTTTAATGTTTAGTGAAGTGCCTTTACTGTTGTCACTTAGATAAAAGCAGTAAATTCCAAGGGAAGCATCATCTGTTTTCTCTTCCTGTAACCCCTTTTAGCTGTCTTAAGTTAAAAGAAGATACATGTGTAGAGATACATGTACTAATAGAGTTTGGTTTGGTTTGATTTGATTGTACCTCCTTGAGTTTTCTGAAAACATTTTTGAAGTTAACATTCTTTAAACATGCTAAGCTTTCTTTTATAAAATGTTTCTTAATGAATGATAATATTGTTAAATCTTTGATCCACATTGCTTATTTAGCTGTCACTTATTTAGTTTTGTCACTGAAATTGAATAGTTAGTACCATGTATCATAACTACTGCACAGATTTTCTCAAAAAATGTTATTTGTGATCAATAACAAGTTATTTCTGGACAACATTATCACATGTTCAATTTTTACTGGATTTTTGTCCAGAATATGTTGCTATGCACACATTATTCTTTTTGAAGCAAGCTGCATAATTCACTTTCTAGGTCTTCCAAAGACCTTTGTTCAATTGCTCATTATATGAAGCAAACAATATTGCATATTTTTTTCCCTCATCTGCAGCTTCTTAAGAATGAAATAAGAAGATTGGAAAGAAATCAAGAGAGAGAAAAGTCTGTGGCTAATCTAGAATACTTGAAGAATGTTCTATTGCAGTTCATATTTCTGAAATCGGGAAGTGAGAGAGAAAGGCTGCTCCCTGTAATAGACACCATGTTGCAGCTCAGCCCTGAAGAGAAGGGGAAGCTAGTTGCAATTGCCCAAGGTAGGTGGTGTTCAGAACATTGTCACAAGAAAGGAGAAGTGGAAATAAAGGCAACTGAAGTTCTGTGCTTTCTTTTATGTAGACCTTTGAGGAAAAACAAAGCTTAGCAGCATAATGCCAGTGAGCTAGCAATAAAACCATTTTGCTCTGTTGGGAAGTTACTACTCAGTTTTCAGAAAAGAGAACAAATACCCCAAAATATAAATAAAATTAAGGTAAAATAGAATTTCTTCTGAAACATACACATTTTAGGAAGACGATAGTAAGTTGTAAAAATATAATAAGTTCATGTTTTGAGTAGAGTTAAAGATTTCTGTTAAAGTGACCATAAAATAGAGGTTAATATAAATTAATTACTTTCTTGGCAGATGTTCTAAGAAGATAATTAAAGTGGTCCTCTCAAGGCAGTACAGCAGATCTAATATTAGTTTCAATATATTAACTTTAAAAATCTCTTCAAGCAAGTATGGTTTTTGTTTAAGAAATAAAGGAACTAGGGAAGGGAAGAAAAAGAGTTAAGCCTTTGCAAGAAATTAACCCAAGCGCTGACCATCCATTTCAAATACTCTGAGCATTTGTCCCCTTAACACTTTGTAAGGTATTGTTCGTCACATCTCAGTAACAACCTGTAGCTTCTTGTACTTCATTAGCAACTGACCCATACTTTATTTTAAAATTAATATAAAGAGTAAGTACCATGTCTGTATATATAAGCACTTAAAACTTGTGAACAAAATCACATAAATAAGGGAAGTGGCAAAGTAGTGCATTCCATGATAGGCCTTGCATTTGAAAGGATGAGATGTAAATTAAGTGCATAGCATTTTGACATCGTTCTGGCACTCTAATGAACACTGATTAGATTTTTCCGGAGAAAAGTGATAAATGGCCTCTTTAAAACATCCTTAAGTACCCAAAGCAAAGTGGGCTTGGTGATAAAATCCATGAACATATATCTATGGCAGCCCAAGAGTGGGTATTGAGTGTTACCTCCTCAACAAGTTTATGAGGACAGCATTTGAAAAAGGACAGAGGCAGGGGGGAAGCAAGGTCATATAACCAAATGATGCAATGTCTAACATAATAAACTTAGTTTAAAGCATGTTCTTCTTCCTCCTTCAGGTGAGGAAGAGAGTACCTCACGGCCCTCTGGGTGGGCTTCATACCTCCACAGCTGGTCGGGACTTCGATGAGACAGTGGAAACGCTGAATCTTTAAACACATTCCACAGTTGCAAAAAGAGAAATCTTAATGTAGAAGAACAATCTGTTGGTGGTGTACCATTGAACTACAGGTTTTTATTTCTGTTTGTTATTTTCAGCTTTTTAGGCTCTTCTAAGAAAGAAGCCCTCAGTAGCTCTGAAAGACTGTCCTATATTATGCTCTGACAGCAGTGAACTATTCCTCTTGTAAATGTTAAAGCTGGTGATCAGAAGTATAATGAGAAGTGACAAATCAATTGCAAATTGCTCGGAAACAGAATTTGACAAACCTGTGATGGCTTTTTTGATAGTGATTTAAAAACTTGATCTAATATAGTAACTGGAATAACTAGACTTTATACTTAAAGCATTTTAAAGTGTTTACAGTTTCTTTCACATATTTTTGTCAGTTTGCTAATCTACATGGTTAGTGTTACTCTCTGCACATTGAAGAAATTAAAGTTGAGTTATTTCCTCTCTGGTCATGCTTACAAAATGTAAAATCATTAAGATACAGAAGAAATGGCATTTTCTGCTTTGACTTGACTAAATTTTTAGTCTTGGGGTTTGGGGTTTTTTTTCGGTTGGGTTTTGTTTGTTTGGGGTTGTTGGTTGTTTTTTTTTTTTCTTTTTTTTGCAAAAGCTGGATTGAAAATATGAAGGCAACGGTCCACAAAATGTAGAGGGTGCCTAAAACTATATGAAGTACAATGCTTGGCACATCTGTGGCATGGTATTGTAGTAGAGGTTAATGGGGTTAATGGCACCTATGGAAATCTTGGGATAGTACTCCAAGAATCAGAGGTCATAAGTGTGCTGCAGTTTTGGGAGAAAGGGCTTAAGCTATGTCTCTTTACCCTGAGGCTGGAAGTTTGTGTTCAAGACGAGGAAGAAATAAATGTTTCATTACTGTAGTGATGTCTGTACTTAAGTGAAAAGACTACTCATACTGACTTAGTCATATTGAAGACACTAAAGGAAGAATCTGAGTGCATAGGTCAGACTCCGAACAAAAACTTCTGAAAGAAAAGGACAGAGCTTTTGTCAATAGATGCGTCTTTTAAATGTTCTGATTGAAGATGTTATACCCTTCTCTCACTTCTCTGCGTTTGCTCACATCATTTGCACAAACCTTTTGCACAGATGAGATAATCTCTGTTCCAGGTTATTCAACAGAACATTTGGTTTTCTTCAAGAAAATTAAATCTCTGCCATAGAATTACTACTTCTATTATCAACACAGCACGTTTTTTTAGCTTCAGTCTTCTTTTCCTCTTTATAGTCCATGCTGCCTTTCACCATCTTAATTTATTTGTAAATTATTAAAATGCATACATGTTTTTAAACCCTGCTTACCTTTCAACCAGAGTCTTTCCATCTTTTTCACTCCTATTTTCATGCTTTCTGTGCTGTTTTACAGAGAATCATTCACTGGTATAGATACCAATGCTAAGTAGTATTCCTCCTTTTCTGTCTTAGTTGAGGCCCTGAGGAAGTGACGTTCATTCCTTTAATATTGCCCTATTCGGGGCTGAGATTAATCTGGACGTAAGAACAGCAGAAAGGCAGGACACGTCGAGAGAATAAACTGTTCAGTAACTGTGCTTTTGGTTTAATTTTCTGCTTCTTGTATATGTTTCAGTACACAATCAACAAAGCCAACAGGCTTGCTTTAGATATTTTAATTCCTTTCCACAGTCTTAAACACCTTCTCCCCTCCCCCTCTTCCCTTCCCCCTCCAATATGTGTTTTAACTGGAATCTTTATGGTTTGTGCTAACCAGTGAAAACGTTCTCTGTTTTCAGAACTTTCAGATCACAGAACTGATAAATAGTAGTGTGGGGATGAGTCTTTTAGGCATCTGTAACTTGGAAATGTAGATGGCAAACCTGAGGCTACGTTTAGGCTTTCTTGCATTTGCTTTTGAAGCAATTACCGTATCTTCAACATTCACGATTTGCTCCAGATCTCGGATGTTGAATTCTAACTCCTTATTCACAGCTGGATTTGGTTAATGTCACTCAAAAGAATGCCAAAACAGAGTGACAGGAGAGATTTGAAATATACATAAAAATAAGTGCAAGTCATTCTCCTGCTGTGATCTTCACAATGGAAGCACATGAGTGGAAGGGTACGACTTTGTCTTGAGTATGTAGTTTGAACTGAGTCGTTCAAACTCGTTTTGCAGCTGACCTGATTTAGTCTCTTCTGCAGCATGTCTGCTCAGCTATCGCTAAAGAGCTGTGACGAGTTCCTTTTCAAATGCACATGTTTCAGAACTGTAGATTATTTAACATTGTAAGCTGTGAATAAATGTATGCAAGTAACATATATCACTGGCTGTATTAAATACCAGTTGCTTATTGACTTCTTTCAAGTCTGAGTTGCATGCTCACTGTTTTTAGTAAAGCTCACATGTTGCACTTATGAATGTAGTGGACAACTTGCATTACTATATATTTTTTTTTACAATGGAAAATTAAGATCATAATTAATGTAAAAATATTTTAATAACTGCTACTAAACTGTGTTCTGTTGCCAAGATTGCCAGAACTTACCTTTGTGGCAATAAACTGTCTGTAAGCAAATATATCAAAGTTTAATATACACTTGTAGTAAATGGCATAGAAGAATGTGGACTGGAAGCAGGATTATTTTGCATAGAAAACTTTTTATATGTCATATATTTGTATTTGTAATGTACAGCATTGTAGCTGTGATTTGCTTTCAAAAAGCAATTTAAAGTTTTAACTAATACTGCTGCTTCTTGATATACTGTGGTGTTCTTTTTCGGAAGAGCACTGTGCTGACTTTGCTTTCTGGTTCTTTTGTTTGTTTGTTTTCTTTACAGTACCATATCTGTTAGGATGTTTCCCAAAAAATATAACCTCTGCCTGGAGTTTAAAAGCTTAAGATGAATTTTTACTCTTCTATCAGCCTGCATTCAGCCGAAGCCTAAGGAGGGCATAATTTGGAAAAAAAAAAAAAAAAAAAAAAAAAAAAGTGACTCTACTATCACTATGCAGAGTATATATTAATTAAAAACCAAAAATGGGAATGATTCAGAGTTCCCAGGCCTGTGTGTGCACTGTGGCTGACCTTTTAACTACGTATGCTGACTTAGAAACGGGTTACATGCCTTTCACGTTCCCTTTACCCAGAAGGGAGATGCATCGGTGCAAGCGAAGTGTGCTCCAGCTGAAAGACGGGAAGACCAGAGCTGCTCAGGGTGTAGTGTAGGTGTGGACAGTTGGATTTGAGGTTCAGGGTGGCCAAAGAGAACCCCTGTTAGAAGTGATACATGTGAGAGTAGAGTTGCTTTTTTCTTTTGTGACCTTCCTTCCTCAAAGTATACTTGAGAGAATACATGGTTATTTTCTAAATTTAAATCTTCCTTTGGCTGTTGTCCTCCATCCTTTTGCTTTGATAACAGACAATATATCCTGAAATTGTGGAGGAATACTTCAGAACTCTCCTTAGTTTGTACGAAGTGGCTCTGAAGGCAGCTTAACCACCTATGCTTCATCTGGCTTATGCCTTGGCTTCACCCAGTGCACCAATACTTCCTCAACTACCTGCTAGTTCTACTATTACTGGTACTGTGAAAATATCTTCCTTAGGAGCCTTGCAAATAGCAGTTACCACCCACAAGCTGAGAAACCAAATAAATGTATGAAGAGGTAAAAGTATATTTATTGTAGTAATTTCAGAATTGCTAGTCTGAATAGATAAGTGTTTTGGTTGGAAATATGTCTTTGATGGCCTTTTCATGTGGCCATCACTTCAATAAAATTCACCTTTACCCAACAGCGTGCCTTTCTTTTTCCCTGAATGTCTGTTCTTACCTGAGAAAATGCTACTTGGGTGCAAGGTAGAAAACAAGGGGATGTTTACTGTAGTGTTAAAGAGAAAGATTTTATGGATCTGGTACAGTAGCCGCAGTCTTGTCTTTAGAGCACTTCTGGATGAATGGAAGAGGAAAACAAATTGGTTGGCTGTGGGCTTTTTAGAAAAAACAATCAAGTTTTAAAAAAAACAGCTCATTTAAATTACTTCAAATGTGTTACCAGATTGTCACCAACAATCTGACAATATCTGACATGAAGGAGAGGAGGGATCCAGAAGGTATTAATGTGCTTGTTAGAAGGACTGCGCTTAGTATTTTTATTTTGGGTACTAGCTACCTTATAAATCAGCACTCCTTCCTAATATCACTCAACTTTGAAGTGGACATAATGACCTCTTCCCTAATTCCCTGTGATAATTTTTCTGTATCTGTACAGTTGTCCTAGTGCAAGATTAGATGCTTTATGGATTAAGAGGTTGGTTGGTTGTTTGCTTGATTGAAGTGAAAGCTTAGTATGTTTATCTTCTTGCCATCCATTTTGTGTTAGGCTATGCTAATTATACAAATAGGTGGTCAGAGAGGGGATCATAAGGTGCAAAAAGGAGTTGACGTAATGAACGGATATAAAACAGTCAAAAAAGAAAGCCTGATATTTCAAGTCAACTTCTAACGGCTTTCACATAAATGTATACATGCTTAGGGGAAGGGAAATAATAACCTGACTACTTGTCAAACTGAGTTTGATCTAAAATATATCCTATTGTCTTGCAAGGATGAGGAGGTACATTGTAGGTTCAAGAGGTTCCTTCCTGTCCTGAGTTCCTCAGGCTTATCCTGAGGATCGAAGCTGGACCAAGTAATGAAGACTGAGGATAGTAAAACAAAGTGGAGAAATGTGCATCAGTTACTGCTCCAACAATTCAATCCACTTTGGTATTAGCGAATCATTTATTCTTTTTGCTGTCAGTTGAATGCCCATAGGCTTCTTAAGAATCCAAGGTAAAGGTAATCGGTGTGAAAACCAGTGTGCTATTTTGGGTGTGGGCACAGTCCCAGTCCTCTTATAATGGCCTTTGAAAGTGTTTTAAATTGATAGATGTTGGATAGGAGCTGTGTATGAGTACAGGATTTAAGGGCTTTTTATTGTTTCATTGCTTGAAAATCAAAGCTTGTTCTGAGAACACTCAGACCATTTCCGGAGCGGAGGTACATGTTAGTTCTTGGATCTCTTGCCCTTTGCAGCATGCAGAACATCTCAAAAGTAAAAACCGTGGAAACAGTTACGGACTCCAGAAAAAGGCTTTTACCTAAGTACTGTTTACTGTCATTATTCCCCTTTGCAGAGTCAAGTTCTGATGCTCAGCATTACTTTTGCCAAGGGAGAAGGCCAGTTGTATCATTTTGGCTTTTAGCATCTAAATATTTATACAGACTAGTTAATGTTCCTCTTGCGCATAGTCACACTGTTTACTTCAACCTGCAGCTGCAGCAATCTAGGTGAAGCTGCCAGCCGCTGCAAGGGGACAGACGGGTGGTCACTGCTCCACGGGCAGGGGGCTGCAGCCTTGGGAAGAGTGGAGAGAGCAGCAGCGGGAGGCAATAAAAACGTCTGTTGTTGATGTGGGGGCTCTCTGTCCCTGCCCTAATGTTCCCCACCAGCCTTTCTCTGGGAAGCTGGTTATACCGGTTGTTTGCACAGCGGTGGGGGATAGTGGATATATCATAGTTTTCTTGCAGGAGGAGGATTTTCAGAAAATGCAGAAAAGCTAACAATAGGTTCTGTGAAGGATGGAAATTGCAGTGAGGAAAAAGCTTAAAATAGAAAAATGACAGACTGAAATTACTTTGACTTGGAACCTGTTTGTTTTCCCTCTAGTTATCCCAAGGTATTTGACCAACTTTTGTGCTGCTTGACTCTTGAGCTACATCTCCTCTCTTTGGAAGACCTCAGAATACTGGCATTAGTAAAACCATCCAAATAACCATCCAAAATAATAAACAGGTAATTCTAACTGGTTGCATCAAATTGCTGACATTGAGCAATGACTTCCCCCCCCCGCCCCCGGACTAATACCACTGATCTTGCAATAGCTAGAAATACAGTCCCTGTGCAGTAGAGAAGGACAGGGTTTGTCGGCAGGATTTGCCATCAGATTTGTTCCCTACCTTCTGCACTTGAACAGTGATGACTTTGAAAAACTATTTCTGATGGGTGGGTTAGGAATTTGGGGTGGCTCAGGGAGCAGTTCTTTTTTATGATAGGTGGAGCATAATGAGAATATCCTGATAAACAGAAAGGATGACTGTGTATTAAATTAACTCTTTTTATAGCTTTATCTATCTACGTAGACTAAGCTTTCAGTTTGGAATAGGTGCCCTGAACTTTTTTTAAAGCATCACTAACAATAAACATTGCTGTGGACAAATTTCCATATTCTTCTCTTTATATGCAAGTGGTATACAAGCTTAAATAAAAATGTGAGAATAATACCATGATTGCCAAAAGTCATTAAGTTACTTTTTAAAGTACCTGTTTTGTGGTGCTGCCATAAGTTTTTTCTTCAGCTGTTAGTGTGTCCGTCCAATTACCGACCTTGTCATGAAGCAGAAATTTATGCTGCTAAATATGGAATTTTAATGATCAGTTTTGCAGGGTTTTGAGATTGATCTATAAAAGTTACATCCTTGTTCTTGCACAATCTCCTTCCATCTTCCAAGAAAATGTGAAGCCAAATATACTAGGCATGTCTAAAATGCACGAAGCAGAAATTTAACTTTGCTTTTATAAGGATGTCAGAATGATCACTAAAATAAGCCTGTTTGTTAGTATTCTGAGTAAACTATATACTCTTTTTAAAAATAGCAAAGATTTTGATGGAGATCAAATAGTGGTCAAAATTTTTTTGTTTCTATAACTGAGTTGTGAAAAGTTATTAATGCTGAGCAAGAAGGTGAAACCTAAATAATTTGTTACTTGGGAATTAACAGTTTTGCTAGGAAAGCTTAGCTGGACACCCTGTGTTCAAAAATTATTCATCCTTAAATAGTCAAAATTTCTTTTGCTGTTGCTTTAACTTCATAGCTTTGGAGGTATGACATGAAGAACACTGACATGGTTTACAGTTGAAATCCATTATATTAAGGTAAACAACCACGGGGCTGCTGTGTTAACAGGTACTCGGAGTCAGTAACAACATGAAGAGGAATATACCATCTGCGGTTGTGTGAAGTTTTGGGAAAAGTCGAAAGCTAGAGAAATACCACAGCTGGAAGTTACTTACTCAAGTCTCTTCATATCACTGTGGCAAAACTGTAAAACACTTTTTCTGGAAATGAAAAAGAACTTGGTGTAAAGATGCTGATATTTGCGATGAGAGACTGGCAGTCAAACTCTTTCACCGAGCAGCTGCCTTCTCGTCTGTCTCCCCAATAACCCTTCCCTTCTCACTTCTTCCCCAGGCCTACAGTAATGGTCTTGTTTGGTGTCAGCAGCAAAGCTGCGAATGTGTATAGCTCTGAATAAGTAAAGGTTCTGTGCTGTCACTTCTACCACTGCCAGCCGTGGTACTATATGTTGGCTTTTCAACAGCAACGGAAGACTTAAAAGTGCTCTGGAAATGGAACATCAAAAGCATATGTCCACTTAAAACTGCTCTTTAACAGGGAGATATGGGAAGGGGGAAAAAAAAAAGGATATTAATTTTGTGATTAATATGGTGGTCTGGAGACACAGAGTCCAAAGTCCCTGCTCTGTCACATGCTGCCTTTGTGAATTTAATTTCAATTTATCTGTCTCTGTTTCCTCACTTGTCTGCTGGGCATAATGGCACTTTTCGTCCTGATGCCAAGTACATTAGCAGTAGAATATTTCACTTTGTGATGGGTTTGTAAGCAGAAATAAGTAGGCAGATTACCATATTTTTTAAAAACTGCATAGGAAGAAAATGGATGTAGTCTTTCGTTATATTGGACCTAAAGGAGTGACCTTATTTTTCTTTTGAGTTTGTGGTGTGTGTTCATGAATCCTATTAAATTATTTGCCTAAGTATTCTGGACTGATTTTTTACAAATTAATTCGAATGCCAGCATGCTCTAATACTATGTAATGGAGAATTAATAACAATTAAGAATTGTTACTTCTGTTGTACAGCAAGACACAACAAAAATTTAAATCAGACCCCAAAGCCAAGGCGCAAACTTGCTGCAAAGTGCACAGAGCCTAGGGAGGTGATCTGTGAAACTGAGTTCCTGGCTTTTCTTGGTACGGCGTTTCCAAAAGCTGCAAGTACTTAGTGTTTGGCATACGTACACGTTTAGGGGAGGCTCTCCCGCGCTCTGTGAATGCCTTTGCTACTTTGAGATTATATTGCTAGCGGACTGGGCTCTAGGGATGTCATCTTTAAAAGCACGGGAAAACTGCACATGGTGCAATTCACTTGCCATTAAATCTGTTAATGTGCTCTCTAAAGGAAGGACCGTAACGGCTGCGCTTGTTGGCTAGCGCTGCTTGTTAATTATTTCCAGAATTTACTGTTTTGGAGTTTCCTGCCCTGGTAGTCGCATGTCTGCCCAGCCACCTCCCCCCCCTGTTTCAGGCTGTGCTGGTCAGAGCTGCTGCTCTTCAGCTGGGCTTAGCAGCCAGGAGCAGCTGCCTTGTACAGCTCCCCAGGAGGATGGGGAAAGCCCCCAAACTCCTTGCAGATCAACTGAGGTTAATTAAAGACATTTATGAAGCTGCCTACAATCAATGGCAGACTGCCCAAAGTTGATCAGAAAAAACCAGGAGGATACTATTACCTTCAAGTAGGACAGAATGATACAAGGAAGCTCTGCTGACAGACTCATTAAAATGAGTGGGTGTTTTGCCTTTTGAGGGTTGTGGGCAGGGGGGAAGGGGGTGTCTGTTTTGTTTTGGTTTTTAACAGAATCACAGACTGGTTGAGGTTGGCAGGCACCTCTGGAGGTCATCTGGTCCAACCCCCCAGCTCAAGCAGGGCCACTGAGAGCCTGTTGTCCAGACACCTGTGGAATATCTCCAAGGTTGGAGATTCCACAACCTCCCTGGACAACCTGTGCCAGTGCTTGGTTACCCTCACAGTGAAAAAGTGTTCCCTGATGTTCAGAGGGATCCTCCTGCGTTTCAGGTTGTGCCCGTTGCCCCTGGTCCTGTCCCTGGGCACCACTAAAGAGCCTGTCTCTGTCCTCTTTGTACCCTCCCTTTTCAGGTATTAATATACACAGGTGAGATCCCCCCGAGCTTTCTCTTGTCCAGGCTGAACAGTCCCAGCTCACTCAGCCTGCCCTTACAAGAAAGATGCTGCAATCCCTTAATCACCTTAGTGGCCCTTTGCTGGACTCTCTCCAGTATGTCCACGTCTCTCATGTGCTGGGGAGCCCAGAACTGGACCCAGCCCTCCAGGAGTGGCCTCAGCAGTGCTGAGTAGAGCAGAAGGATCACCTCCCCCTCTTCTGGCATACCGTCCCTTCCCTTTTCCAGGCATATCCTTTATTTCCCTCTTTGTACAGAAACGTGTTCCCTGTGATGCTGGAATTTTGCTATGTTTGGATTCCTA
Source organism: Buteo buteo (assembly GCF_964188355.1). NCBI lineage: Eukaryota > Metazoa > Chordata > Aves > Accipitriformes > Accipitridae > Buteo > Buteo buteo. Next base: position 3,998,700 of record NC_134195.1, on the reverse strand, counting down.
AATTTGTGAAGCAAAACCACACTGTGCCGAGGAGCAAATAAACAAACAAAAAAAAGCCAACAGTCTGATGTCTCTGTGTTTTTACAGTTGTAGCTCTGTCCAGAACCATGCTTCGGGCACAGCCATCAAATATCTTTTGTGAATTATAGTCCCAAAAGTTTGTATTCTTTTCCTGGTCCTAATGGATACCGAAGTAGATGTACTCCACGTGCATGTAGTTCGAATTTCTTTCTGATGTCTATTCACTTGTACCTGCCTACGCTGATTTTCACCGGCTTAACGTATTCCCTGAGTGTATTGTCTTCTGGGAGCCATACAGAGACCTCCTTAATCCCGGCAGTTAAATATTTGCATTTTTTTTTCATTTCACCACGCCACTTCCTTGTTCTGATACTAGGGATGGCGATGGGTGGTGATACAGATAGCTTAATAATCCTGCATTTTCTGTAACACTCTTTTCATTTGTCTGTCAGTCGCTGAAACTCCTATGGTTTGGAACGAGATTGCTTCTCTCCAAGTAAAGCAGGGCCTTCAGGTTTGGCAGCTCTGGTGTTGAAGGTCGCTTATTTGTATTTACTTTCTAAAAAAAGGCAGCTGAACCTGAGCGAGGTGCTGGCCTTTTCCCACGTGATTGCTTATTAGCACGGTTCCATTTTTAAATAATCCTGACTGAAAATGGAATCTTGCTCCGGCAGATACTCACCTGAACCTATTTGGTGCCTTAAGGTGAGGGGACAGCTCTCTTGCTAGAAATAATACAATGCCACGCAACCACATGTAAGAAATAGTAAAAATACTTGGAATTGTTTTGACAGCAATTTTCTGTTCTGCAAAAAAACCAGCAACAGACGCTCTCCAGCACCTGCTCCTCTGTTTTTTACAATACTCTCTGTTTTATCTACACCTCTGGGTGCATCGCCCTCCGATTTGTCATCACTACCTTGGTGACGTTAAAAAAAATAATTATCGCAAAGTATTTTTAGGGGGAAAAACCCCAGCCAACCAAACAGTAACTTCGCAGGGCTCCTCCGGGATTTCCTTCCCCAAGCACTGACAGGAGCCGCGCGTACCCCGTTTCACTTCTTCCATCCCCTTAGACCCCACGGGAATTAACCGAGAAGCCACCCCCGGGACCTAAATCCCTCACATTTAGCGGAGATTTCACATTTAGGGGAGATTTTCCTCTTTTTTTACCAGAGGGGAGGTGTGTGAGGCGGAGGCGGGAACCGAGAGAGAGAGAGAGAAAAGGGAGGGGGGGGTGGAGCCCGCCTGCGGCACGCGGCGGCCGAGCGCGCCCCCTGGCGGCGGCCGTGGCGGCTGTGGCGGCGGCCGCCCAGCGCCATTACCGTGGCCCGGCGTGGCTCCTCACAGCGGGAGCGGCGGGAACCGGCGGGATGTTGGGGATAGCGGCGGCGGGGATGACCTGTAACAGGTAGGAGAGACGTGAGGGCCGCCCGTCCCGTCTCGTCCCGTCCCGCCTCCCGCGGCGGGCGGCGCTTTGTCTCAGAGCGGCCCGGCTGCTGTCACCCCCCCCCCCGCTTCGCCTCAGCTCCCCCGGTACCCCGGGGAAGGCGCTTCGCCCCCTTCCCCACACACAAACTCCCCTCCCCGGGCACCGCGGCCGTGCAGAACCGGGGACGGTGGGCAGGAGCACGGCAGAATTCCGTTCTCTCTTCCACCGCCCACTCGGGGCTCCGTTCCTCGCCGGGGAGCCTTGCTGCGGCAAGTCGGAGGTAACGCACAAAACTCAAAATAAAAAAAAAAAAAAAAAAAAGAGTTTGGAAGGGTTTCGTGCCCTTTGCGTTAAAAGGCGTCCTTTCCCGAGGGAGGGGGGGTGTTTTAAATTCGGGGTGCTAAACCGCCTCGGGTGTTTTTGCGGTGAGATTTCGTGTAGTTTTGTGCCTGTCCCGCGGTTACGGAGTAGTCGTTATCTTAGGGAAAGGTTAACAGGGATGGGATACGGAAAGCAAAAGCCCAGCGTTTCAAAGCCTCACCCGCTGTCACCGTTTCTTGGGGAAGAAACGTCCCTAATGAACGCGCTTGGCAAATGTTGCACTAGTATGTCGAAACCTGGGGGCGAGGGAAGGGAAAAGGAGCGACTTCGTAGCTGCCTTGGGCCGCAGGTTCAGGATGACCGCTGGCGCGCAGACTTTAGCCCCGCTAAAAACCGCCTTATCTTTCCCGCACCTGATTTCCACCGCAAACTCCTCCAGCTCTGCACCACGCCTTCGGAGAAAAGCCGTGGCACCAGCAAAGTCAAACCCAGTCGGGGATACCGCGGTGGCACCCTGGGCTGGCACACGGCGGGGTGGGCTGCTGAGCCAGCTCCGCTCCCGGGGTCAGCGTCCCGATGGCCCTGAGGCAAGGGGGGGGGGAAGGCGGCAGGATCTCACCAGCCTTGACCAGCTTCAGCAGCCCTGTGCTGAGAAAAAGATGATAACATGATTGGGATGTCCATGTGTATTAAGGTAACTGTTTTTTCTTCAGCCATTCCAAAAGCCGCTTGCTTTCTCAGCGGGTGATGATGGGTGTTTCCAGGCCAGGCTTCTTTCTGCATTCCCAAAAGTGGCCAAGTTGTCAGTATTTGTGCTGTGAGTGTCGGTCTCTCGCGACTGCGAGGGGGTGCGTGTTGTTCGGCCCCGCACAGGTGCTTCGGCTCCGGTGCAGAGCCTACCTCTCCGGGTAAATAGAGCAGTTACATATTTGACATCTCTTCTGCTGAAGTTTTCGGGGAGCAGGCCAGCTGCGCTGCTGGTACACGCTTCCCAGGATGCGAACTAGGCTACACCCCTGGCACAGCGAGAAATTTTGGGACAAAGTCAGGCTAGATCCTACGCTTGCAGAAACTTGCTGAGATGAAGTAGCAGAGCGCTCTGGTGGGAGCCCACCTCCCTCAAAGCTGTCTGGGGGGCAGCTCCTTCAGCAGAAAATGCACGCAGTGCATCCCGCAGCAGGTGAGGGGGTGGCCGGCACGTCCAGGGAGGCATCCCGGGGGTAAGGCCAGTGGCTCGAGCATCCTTCCCTGGCAGTGGGGACGAGCCCTGCTGCCTCCTGGCAGAGCAAATCCTCCCGCAGCTGAGAGAGTCAGCCTGGTGTCCAGCCACTGCTGCTGACCTCTGAATATGAATTGCTCACCCAGCAAGGGCTGGACGTGGGGTCCCTCTGTGCCTCTCTTCTCACCGCTTTTTTTGGGGTGAATAGTCGTATCGAGGACAAGGGACGGTGGTGAAGGATGTGAAGGTGCTGTGCAGTTGATTTCTTGCAGAAGCGTGGCTGGGGGGACCAGAGGGAGCTGCTGGCCAGGGCAGGGAGGGTGGCTTGCCTGGCTGCGGGGTCGGGTCCTTCACAGGAACCAGTTGCAGGACTTCTGGCTGAGGGGGTTTTTCTTTAGACGATTCCAGTCCGTTGAGGTCAGAAGAAAATGAAAGGGCAAGGTTTGTGTAAGATACGTTACCATTTGGTGAAATGCAAGGAGAGGAAATTAAAAATCGGTGTGTTTTCTTGTTTTGATTCTTTGGAACACTAAAAATGCAAATGTTCCGTTCGAGCCCACTTTTTAACAAAATACAAGGTGATCTCAAAGGCTTCCGCAGGCTGAAAATCCTGAGGGATTTCAGATATTGACTTTTTGCTCTGATTTACAGAGTTTAAATTATCTGAGTTTTGGGGAAGAAAACAAAAAAGGAAAGAATGACTTGAGGTCTCTCTCCAGATTCAGTACACGGAGGAGCAGCAGACATCTGGTCAGCAGGTACGCACATGGGGTTTGTTTTCATCCTAGGAAATACTCTTCTTTTTAACTTTGGTGGTTTTTTTTTTCCCCTCCACTTTATAGAGGCTTTTTAAACTCGAGTCACTGCTGTGGCTTTTGTTTTGCAATTCAAGGAACTTGCAGGCTGGGGCTGTAACCTGAACGCCTGTTACCCAAGGCACAGCCATCTCGCTCATCATCACGCTGGGAGATCAGACTCTGCCCTGGAGGAGAGGGGTTTGGGCAGGGAGGGTTGTGCAGCCTGCCCTGTAGCTGGGTCGGTGCTGGGTAGTGGTCTGTCATTCAGGATTGCTGGACGTGCTGCTTGGGGCTGCAATGCCCGCTTGGTTCGTAAGTGTCCTCTGAGTTTTGTGGGCAGCTTTTCCAGCTGGTTGTGCTGAACTCATCTTGTGTTATCGTTGGAATAAGTTTCTTATGTGGTTCAGAGAAAACATTAGCTTGCAATTCAGAACCGTTATTATCTTAAGCCTTTGTAGTTTCCTAGCACAAACTTAAGTTTTTCTTTGTAGCAATAAATACAGGCTAGCATGCAGTAAAATACTGAACCAAGCAAGCTCCTCTTTATACAAAGCATAACTACATTTGAAAAACTAGCAGAGACTTATTGAATTTTCAGCTCTTGTTCTGCTGTGGACTGCGAAGCTTAAAAATGTGGGCAATTCGTAGTGTTACTGGCTTTGATAGGCGACTCCATAAATAAGAAGCTGAATGTGATGCTGCAGTTCGATCTGAGTTGTAATGCACGGGTCTTTTTCTTAGAACTGGCTCCATACAGTCACTGCAGGGGAACCGTTAATGGCCCACAATATACAGAGGATGGTTTGCATAGTTAACAAATTCTTTTTGAAGTTGCAATAAAATATTTATTGTTGAAGCACTTAAGGCAGGCTTTTCAGCTCCTGCAATTGTGGCTTCGTGCTAAGTGTGTTAGGTTAGACATCCTGATTCCTCTGTGTGGTGTTCTCCTCCAAAGCCCTGTTTAAAGGTTTTTCACTCCATCGCATAATGCAGTCTCTTACTACTTTTCAATGTAGGGAGGCTTTAACTACTAGCTGTGCTAAAAGCAGCTTGTTAGTTGGTGGGGAAATGACTCACGTCAGGTCCTTCCATGATGGCGGGTGCTGATGACAAGGAAAATCAAACTGACAGTCACGTTTTGATAGCCAAAGCCTTCCCTTGTATAAGCTATCCATAGCATGAATCAAGCAGCCATGTACGTGGTCTGCTGTCCTCGTTGTTTTAGCGATGTGTAACAGTGCACGTCACCCTTACAGCTTGTGTGAAAGTGCTGGTGTGGAGGCAGAAAGGGTGAAAGGACGGGAAGGCCCTAATTCAATCTGACAATTAGAGACGACGTAGCAGGGGACTGTGCCCTGGGGTTAATACTTTTCTTCAAATTAGGACACTCCTTTGCAATTACTTCAGCATTTCCCTTCCTGCAGTGTCTGAGTCTTTATGAAAATGCTTACTTATGCTTTTTAAGCAGATGGAAGGGAAAAAGAAGTCAAGATACTGTAATTTCCTTGGTTGGTTTTCTGTACCCTAGTAACCCTTTATGCAAAACAGTTTGGTGAATTTGTCTGAGAGCCTGGAGACTGTTGGCAAGGTGCAGGGGGCAGAAGCTGATGGTGTGCCCAGTGACAAACTATTTATGGGCAAAGCAGACCTCTTGTCTGCAGTCTGAAACCACGTTCCTGTGCAAAAATGGCATAGTCTGGAGTATCTTAGGATGCATGAAAAATAGCGTTACAGCAAGGCCAGCACCCAGGATGAGATTTTATGCTCTGTATTTTTCATATTAATTGCTTTTCCTTATACTTTAAATAAGAAGTCCTTGAATTCCAGCTCTGATCATCTTTTTTTTTCATCACTTTTAACTCATTAAAAAACCCCACCAGCCCCTTGTACAGAATTTGGTAAGAAGGTGACTCCTAAGTCACTTGTTGCATTTAGGGTTGTTTCAATTGCTGCTTGCATTAAATAGTTTCAAGAACTGAGAACACACTGGTGATGGGCTTTTGATTGAGTAAAACCTAAACTGGTGGAAACAGTAGAGTTAAAACCTTGGGGTTTATTGCTCACATCATGAATGGGGAGTCAGTGTGGATAATCTGAGAAACTAAGGCAACGTAAGGATTTTATGAATGTTTCCTGGGTGGCCCAGAGAAGCTGCTGTGCTCAGACTTATGAGGGTTTTCTGTATTAATATATTGTTTTAGTGTAGTTGGGGGCACTGGGAAAGACCACAGCAAAGCAATGCAGCAACGCCAGCAAATATTTGGGAGGCAACAACATGGCAGAGTGGCTCCAGTCCAGACCCCACACTGATGTGCAACAGCTGTGGGATTGATGTGGGGAGAGAAAACCACACAGAGAAATAGTTTCAAATCCAGCTTGAGGGGGAAAGGGGACCTCGACGTTTTGCAAGGACTCTTTACGGGGGGCTTGGCCATCCCCGCTGGGGCTGGGTGCTGCCTGGAGGGGGCGAGGGACTGGCTGCCAGCCTCTCACCTTTTGGAGCCGCAGCATCCCCAAGTCGTCCCTCGGTGTCTCCTGGCACGCTCCACCTCTGATCTGGGAATGAAAAATACAGCTTGGCAGGCGGGGTGGCATGGCCTGCCAGCGGGTGTTGTCGGGGAGGGGGGAAGGCAGCCCCTGCAGATTCAGGGCTGAATCAGCACGGCAGCCTCTGCTTGCAAAACCCCCTGGTTTTGGTGAATCCTCCGTTGTGATGAAACGCTTGCAGATGGGCACATATTTTGGTTTGTAGCTTTGCAGATGAACAGCGTGTGCTTCTGAACTGCTTTGGTAGCAGGACAGACTTGTGTTTCGTGGCAGAGAGACCAACGTTTGTGCTGGATTAAGTGATTTATTTTTGCCAGGGTCTGCTGGTAAGTGGGCCGAGATTCACTCGGCAGCGATCATCTCCCAGACCCAGCTTTGGCCAGTGTCACAAAGCAGGACAGACCATCTCTGGGCCATGCCAAGGCAGCTGCTCTTCCCACAAGCGGCAATTACAGAGACATTTTAATTAAGCATGCGGTTGCGCTACAGCTGACCGGGGTGACCCGCACGTTCCTGTCTCCCAACTTCTCTCGTGCCAGCACCGGGGACCTGAGCCAGCTGAAAACCCATGGTAAGAGAGATTGGTAGATATATAGATTTAAAACTGAATTTGTCTCCATCTGGATCAGTTCCTTGATCTTGTGAGTGGCGGTGATGTCGGGGAGTGGGGTGGGAAGGGAAGTGGGAAAGGTGGAAATACCCGTTTTGGCAGAAGCATGGATTTGTGCCTGGGTCATGTACCTGTGGCCTTGGAGACTGGTGTTAAAGGTGGGGGGTCCTGTGAGGAGGTGCTGGGGATGTAAAGAAGGAGGGAGCCCTGTCTGGTGGTGGTCTGGGTTGGGGCTGGGGACCGCTTGCGGCCATCCCGGGTGGGATGTCGGGAAGGGGCATGTCCACGCTCCGTTGCGCTGGAATAGGCATCACCTTCCTGGAGGTTGTTGAAGGAGAATTGCCTGGGCAATTTTGTTTGCTGCTGTTGAAAGCACACTTGAGTATGTTCTCGCTGCAGCTTGTTGTCCCCTCCCACAGCCCTGCCTGAAGGGAAACCAGCCCAGCAGTGGTTTTGTCATGGTTGTCACAGAAGTAGCTTGCAGAAATTCACCTTCAGAGGATTCGGAGGAAGGAGACCCTGTGTCCCATCCCCGTGACACGTAGGGTGTAGTTAGAAGGGGCAACACATGTATAGAGAATGTAGAGAATAGCTACACATCGATGCCTGTTTAAGTCTACCTAACGTTTGTTGGCACGACACTACTTCATGATCTGAAGGTGCCCAGGGGCTCACTTCACCCATTGCTTCCAGGTCCCCAGAGGAACTGGATGCTGTTTATACCCGCTTGTACTGTTGAGTTAAAAAAAAAAAGAGTGAGAGCTTTGCCTGTGAGCTCTTGCAGGCTGAGTCCCGCCATGCAGAGATGCAGCTGCGGGAGAGCCAAGGCGCGCGTGGCTGCTCGCTTTTCTTCTCAAGCGCTGTACAGTGGAGACGAGGCAAGCTGCTGTGGGAAGGGGCTTGATGGGAGCTGTCGGTGAGCTTCCCCGGGACTGAAAGGAGAAGGGCAGGAACCTCCTGAGTGCGATGTTCCTGTAGTACTTTAAACATCCCAGAAAAAAAACGGTTTTTTTCTGCCTCCTGTGTTTCCTTTTCTGAGTATTTGCAGTTGCAAGAGAGGACGTATTCTGATTAGATGAAAAAGGAATTGAAGCAGATCATTTTAAAGCTGCTGCTGTGAAGAAAAAGCTGACTTCCGAAATCTTTGTTCCTTCATTCACATTTTTTTCCTTTTTGTTAGCCAGCCTCAGGAAATGAGAACATTCTTTTGGCTTTCCGTGCCTGAGTCACATCTTTTATATATATCTATATATATAAAAATATGTTAAAACATCTGGAGATGTTTGTTTCGGAGAGGTGCTTGTTTTGTATTTATTAGGGTATCTGAGCTTTAAATGTTTGTACACAGTTGGATGTTTCCAGAGTTTCCCATACTTCTCTGGTTACAAGGATATATATATATATGTTTCTGTCAGAAAAGCTGAGGGAAATGTGCTGATAAGCTAGGGAATATACAAAGAAGTAAAAGTAGAGCCTTTAAAGAAAGTGAGAATTTGCTATTTCTTTCAAAAATTAAACTATTGAAGAGGTTGTTTAATGTGAGTTCCGTCCAAATATGTAGCTCTTTAATGTTTACCAAGTATTTATTTAAAAAAAAAAGTGTGAGGAGGAAAATCCCAGTAGCTCTTCTCTTGTTCTTTTTTTTTTAAAAAAAAAAAAAAAGGAAAAGGAAGTCATTAAAAGCTCATTATACCCGTCTCTGCCGTTCAGTGAGCTGACACCGGGCTCTGGCAGTGCTCTGGGTGTCGCGGCAGGGTCTCACTGCCTCCCTCCATCCTCCCACTGGGGTCACACGGGGATCGTGAGACTTTGCTTTAAAAGGAAAAAAAAAAATAAATCCATTTAGTTTAACCGAAGGCCAAATATTGAACTTTGGCGGGGGAGGTGGTGGGATTTAGGAGAACGAATAAAATTTCTGCCCTTGGTTGTTTAACGTAGCTGCACCGAAAATGATGGGAGACGGGGGACGGCAGGCGCTGGGGAGGTCCCATGCAAGGAGGAATGGTGACATGGCGACGGGGCACGAGGGGAAGGTTCTCCCAAGGGTCTCCATCCGCCACGGCCATGTGGCATCTGGGTGTTCACGCCAGCTTCTGCTCCCACAGCTCCCACTGAAATGCCCTTGAGTTTATGGCTCAGATAAGAAACCTCTTGCTGATCAAATATTTTGATTGCGCCCTGGCCTTCCTGTTAGGTGCTTTGATCTTTTCTTGTCAGTGGATTATAGTGGACTTTAAAAAAAGTCTTGCGTGTTGAAATAGTTGTATAAATACAGTGCTCGGGGTGGGTGTTATTTAGAAAAGTACTTATCTCCCGGAAGAAAATCTACCTCCTTTTGCCCCTTCAGCATGCTTGTTTGTCATCATGCATCAAAGAAGTGTGATTTCTGTAATTATGTCAAAGAATAGCAGCTTATTGTTAATTGTTTGAAATAATCTAAAGGCCGGTGGGGCTTATTCTTTTGGCCGATTTCCTGCTTGTTCAAACACTGAAGAACTGTTTCAGGTTCACATTAAAAAAAAAAAAAAGAAATATAAAAGAAACCTGTAGAACCAGGACAGTCTCTGGGGGAAACCGATGGGCTCGCAGCCCTGGGATGAATCCCCCTCTGTTGAAATCTCCAGCAGTCACAATTTCTCTTTTTGCAAAGAGAAAAGGCTGCCCTTTTCCCCGGGCATCCCGTTCGCGTGACGTCCCTCTTGAAATGGCATTGCGCAGCCCTCCTCGATGCCAGCACGCTGGGAGCTGGATGTCTTCAGGCGGTGGCACAAAGGCAGAGTTTAGCTTTGGGGAGGCAAGGGGATGAGCTGTGCCATAGCTTTGCAGTCAAACAAAGCAAGGGAGGAGGGATAAAATATTGCCGGTGGCTACGTACAGTGTAAGCCCAAAGGTCAGAGTTTCCAGCCTCCGTCTGAAAGCCAAGTTTTCTTTATTGTCGCATGTAGGATGGGAACGATCACCGTGAGCTCTCCAGTGGGACCTGGAGAGGGTCCGAGGGTTTTCAGCGTTGGGGCTGTGTTTGATGCCCCCGGTTCTGGCTGGGTCAGTGCAGATCCCAGCACTGTTCTCAAGGGAGGGTGGGAGGCTCCTCAGTGTCGGCTCACATCCGAGGCAAACCTCACCCAGCAGACACGGCTCTTCAGACCCATCCCTTCCCCAGCCTGCATTTAAATTTACTACTGGACCAGGGCGTCGTTTTGAAAAGTACAGGTAAAATGAAGTGTCGGGTGTTAACGACGCTGCTTCATTTTGACGCGGGTGAAGCTCTTTGTGCTTGCGATTGCTTAGCTGATAACGCTGCAAGGGGGAAATAATTTGGATTTCTTGTGTCGAACTGAATCTGAGTCACAAATGTGAAAATCAATATTTTTATTATTACCATGCAGAGACGGGTTAACAGTGCAGTTAAGAGGAACCTTGACATTACCCTTGGGAAAATTACTAGAACATGATAAAATGGCAGAGGATCCAGGAAGAGTAATATTGCGTTATTGCTTAGGTTTCATGAGAAAGCTTTCTGCTCACCTTGAGCTATTTATTCATTTATAAATAGGTTTGTGAACCTGTATTTAAGAGAGACATTCAAGGAGTTTAATGCTGTTGCATGGTATCGATGTCTTTTCAGAGCAGTTTCAGCATGGACAGATTCCCAAGGTAGGCAGAATTACAAAATGAGCATTTGTGTCATTTGAGGTAAAATTGGTTTAGCCATTTTTACCTGATGGCTTTTGATAATGTGTGGCTGAGTAGCTGTGTAGTGGTTTGACTGACTTAATGGATTTTCTGTTAGGTCCATAAATGCACAGTTTAAAATGTGTAGCAGTTACTTCCATGCACGTACAAAAATAAGCGCTGGAGTCCGCAGAAGGGAAGTGATGGGGACTATGCTGGGTTGTAAGTCTCTAGGTGCCCAGCAAAGCCACCACGGCCATCGCAGCCATCACTTGGACAAGTTGGGTGGTGGCAACGTGGCGTTGGGAGGTCTTCTGGGGGGAGAAAGGCTCTGTCCTGCCAGAGGAGGAACCACACCACTGCGAGCTGTCTTCTGGCATCCCACCTGTGTAGGCATGAAGGATGTTGATGGTACTAATGTCAAGCTGAGGATTTTTCTTTCCTATGTTGAGTAATACTCCTTGTTCGGTTTGCATTACAGGTATTTACCAGTTCCCCCTGCCACAGTGGGGGGAGAATATAATTAAAAACTGCTGAGTCCAGATTTTCTAACTCATCATTAATTCCTTTTCATGAAAGCATGTGCAGAATGAGCAGGGCCTTAATTCCAGTTCAGAAGGTTTTTCACCAATCTTGGAAAAACTAAGTTGTCCACTCTGCCTTCATGGTTTAAATAATAAAGTTCTTGTAGCTTGTCTTGGGGATGCAAGAGAGAGGCGGGGTCTACCTGAAATAGTTAGAAGGAAAATCTTTGTTCATCACACTAAAAATACTTTGCTCTGCATTCTACGGAAATATCTAAAGTTCATCTAAAGTTCATGTTGATCTAAAGTTCAATAAGCCAAAGATAAAGTGTTTGTGTCATCAATATCTAGTATTTCAGATTGTAGTGCTGAATGTTTCGTTAATGCTTGAGTGGAAATGTTGCAAGGATGTTAACGGAATTGCATTTACTGAAAACTTTGTTTCATTTGCTTTTTTCCTTATGATATTAATAGAAGTCAGGAAAGACAAGGAGCTCATAGTATTTGTCTCAAATATTCTTATCTTAAAGAGAACATTAAAAATTTACAGAAAGGACATACTTGTTTTTCAGAAATTCATAAACAGTGAAATGTATCTAAGTAAAAATAATTGGATTAATTTATTTAGTCTGAAGACAATATAGTCCCAATTACGCAGAGCACTTGAGTTAAATTCCTGAGTTCACTCGGGTCACGTTACAAGTTTAAATTTACATTTCCTTGGAGCCAAGAGCTCAAGTGCATGGAGCTGGCAGGACTCACGTCCCCAGTAACAGCGCCTGGGTTCACCCTCGTCGTCTGGGGCTCACGTGAGGGTTAAACTGCATCTGTGCTACTGTATTCTCTTTATAAGCTTTCTTGAGAGATAGAATCATAGAATCATTTAGGTTGGAAAAGACCCTTAAGATCATCAAGTCCAACCGTTGACCTAACACTGCCAAGTCCACCACTAAACCATGTCCCTAAGCGCCATGTCTATACGTCTTTTAAATACCTCCAGGGATGGTGACTCCAATGCTTCCCTGGGCAACCTGTTCCAATGCTTGAGATACCTATGTCATGGCATGTGAAGCATTTAAACCAAACAAACAGGTAAAAGAATGGCAGGAGAAAATGTAGTTTGGTTTTTTGTTTTGTTTGTTTTTTTTTTTTTAAAGTGATTCTGCCATAAATTATTCCACAACTTTGTTCATTGTGTACAAGCAGGTGTTGCAATAGGATGTTGTCTCCAAAACATTACTAGCAATTGCCTGGTCAGGTGTATAAACAAACGCAGGATGCCCCTACTGAAGTCTTTCTTCCGAAGCAAGAAATGCATCAACAAGAATTGCTAATGTTTTAAAACCTCAGTGGATGATGGCACGGCATCAAAAGCACTGTGGTAAAGGACACTCTGTTTCTGCACAAATTGTCATGGCTGGCATTTTTCTCCCTGGATGCTGGAAAGTTGTAACTGCCCCTCAGCAGGATGATGCTGCCTGTACCCGAAGAGAAGCTGGTGGTGTGGCACGGCGCAGCTAGGTGAGGCTCGCAAAACAGCTGCTCAGTGAGTGATAAAAGTTACGGCCATCATCTGCAGACCCTCCTGCCAGGCCTATCCCGATGGGCTTCATGCACTGAAATGCAAAATTTGCTCCTTATATGTAAGAAAGGAGTTGAGGGAAATAGTGGCAGCGTCTGGGGTGTCCAAACGTAAAGCAGCGGTCGGCAGCCCGCACAGTGCTGCGGGTGTGGGAACCCTCCTGGCAACCTCCCCAGGTGGTGATGCCACCTCCTGTCTTTTCTCAGCACTGCAAGAATTGTTTTTTAGAATCATAGAACATCTCCAGTTGGAAGAGATGGTAAGGATCATTGAGGCCAACTGGGATTCAGCTGGGAAGTTCCTCCTGGCCCTGATCCTTATGTATGTACCTCATCATCTTAAATTACCTTACTGTGGCACACTAGGATGTTTAATTTTCTAACCGCTCTGGCGTATCCTGTTGCTTTGCTTCTGTAAATATGCATTTTCTGTGCTAACAAATCTCTGCGTTTGCAGAGGACGTCTTCAATGCTTCATCAACCCAAACCACAGCAGCAGCTTTCTTTTCCTCTTTAGCACCCAGGCACGAGGCCGCGCTTTGAACCGATTGCACTAATAACTTGTGTACGGCAGGGAGAAGAGAGCAAACTGCAGCTGAAGTCAGGAATTGTTTGCTCATTCATTAGTTATGAGGAGCCAAACTGAGGTCATTTCTAGCTAGCTGGCCAACGTGCTACTGCTTGCTTCTCTTGAGCTCTCCCTGCAGAGTCGCTGTCTGCATCGCCCTTTTGGCTCTATCTTTTGGGAGCTGAGGCCAGCAACCCAGGGAGGATGAAGATTAAATTGCCCCACAATTTTTTTTTTCCGGGAATACAGGAGTGTTTTCTAAGAATACAGAAGTGTCTTCTATAGGGGAAGAAATGTGTCCACCTCTCAAAGTTGGAGGAGTGTGATTCAAAAAGGGGGGTTTCTGCATTTCCATGTCAAGAGGGAAATTAAATGGGCCACCAGCTGCATTTAGCATTTTTTTAAAATAGAGCAGCTTTTGCAGAGGTATTTTAAAATGTGGGGGTTACTTCCTTTTTTGTTGCTTGACAGCGATATGAAAATACCTGAGGAACACGTTTTAAGAGTACCCTCCCCTTCCCCCCCCCCCATTTTATTTCTTATTTATTTTTAACTCTAAAAATGTCAGTGTTGTCTTCCCTGACTCCTGTATCTGCAACATTTGGGGCATGCTTGTTGGGAACGGCTATCAATTTGTCCCGGTACAAAACCATCTGTGAACAAGCTCTAAAGTTTTCCTGTGACATCCCACTTGCTGTTGTCATGTTAACAGCTTTTCAGTCAGATCAGAGTTTTGTAGCTTAGACAGGAACTGAACTTCTAATGGAGAAAATAAAACTCCCCAAAAAGAAAAAAAAAAAGAAAAAAGTTTTGATTTAAAAATGGTTGTCCTGATTTATCTTTTTGCCCGCTTCTATAATAAAGCTTGAAATGATTATCCATCAGAAATACAGGTGATTTTTCCTTACTCAGAATCAAGTTCCTTTCAGATCTGCAGGGGGTGTATCATCAACTTCAATAAAAATAGATTAGTGGAGCTTTGTGACAATTCCCCCAGACTGCATGTATATAAATAGAAAATTCTGCACCAGTTTAAGGTAATATTTGATTATCTTCTGCATGTCATTAGGAATGCAGAAATACCTCAAGCCGTGTGCTTGATCACTCGTTTAACGTTTCTGATAACGTGCAAATGCTAGAGGTTAGCATGATTAACTGATTCGGTGCCAATGGGTTACAGCAAGTCCTTCCCAATTCTCCTCGAAGCCAACTGAAATTCTGTTGTTCTGTTTAATGGGGCTTGGTTTAGACTCAGGGGTCTGTAAGTGGAACATTTAGGGCCAAATAAGACAAAATACCTGCTAATACTTGGAAAATAATTCGGTCGGCTTTAAGACCTTGCTTCTGTGTCTGAGGTATAGGGATGAAACTATTGCTGTTTTGAGTTAGTTTTGTCTGGATGGTACAGTAAGGTCAGTCTTGTAACAGTTACAGCTTGGGAGGATATTTTCCTAATCTATCGTTTCTCATATTTAAGGAAGAGCAGCTGCTTGTTTGATAAATGAGTATGGCATGCCTACCCAGGGTCACATCCCTGTGCCTTCAGTTGAAGTTGTTGTAGGTTGGATTTTACACCTAGCAAAGCACACTTTGTGTAATTTATGTCTTGCTTAGGAGTAGTGACTAAGGCTTTCAGCTTTTATTTCATACAAAAGACCTAATTTAATTAAAGAGTGATCATTGTACTATATGACCCTGTAGTTTTACTTACAGTGTTTTTCAACAGATCTTGGCAACGCCCTTTCGTTGCCGTAATTGGGTTCGCATAGTTGGCAAACCGTCATGCAAATGTAAATGCGAGGAAGAAAATGAAAGTCCGGATCCGCAGGCTATGAAAAGCGAGTCAGCGCAGGTCTGCTTGCTCAGAAGGTCGGCACCCAAATGACAGTTCGGTTTCAGTCTTATGCAGCAGAGTGTTAAGAAGTTGTGCATTAACCCAGCGTACTGCTAACTGGTATGCTTTAATTTACATTTTTAGCCCAGTAGCCACTTGGCTGATGACCTGCACGTCGTTGTCTTGGCTTTGGTGCAAACAAAACAGTTACAGATGGGTAAGCAAGAAGGAGGTTCCTGTTCACAGGAGCCTTCACGGATCCTCGGACGAGCTCGGGGCGGGGGTGAATTTTACAGGTTTGGGTTGGCAGCAGAGTTACTACTGTGAGTGAGTGGGAGTGAGGAGGGGTTGCAGCTGGTGGGACTGCGAGCTGTGGGGCTCCTGGTGACCTTCCTGTGAGCCAGACCCTGCCTCCGGCAGAGGTGAGGTCCAGGTGATCTCCTGGGCACGCGTGGGTCTGGTTTGAGGAGCGGTGTTTTGTGTTAGTTAAATTTTGACAAAGCCAGAACTCCCCTTCAAGAAAGGGAGAGCAGAGGAGAGGTGCTGCGCCTTGTAGCAGTGATTAGTGAATGATGTGCGCGAATAAAACAGCAGCAGGGAAGATGGCATTTATACATCAGCTTGTTCAAGGGGATTTTTATCACTTACGGTGCACCCCGCAAGCAGCAGGGCTCTGAAATACCTGTGGCCAGGCACTTCGGTACTGGAGATGGCAAAGAAGGATGGAGGGTGAAGATAACACTTACAGTGTCTAAGTCACTGTGGTTTCTAAGGTGCCTGGGGTTATCTGTACCACTTGCTCAATGTTTCTTGTCTTACATGGCATTAAACCAGTACTTTTCAGTGACATTAGGAGCAGCACATTGGGATTTAATGGTAAAAACAGGATTTCTGTTCATTTGGTATCATCCCCCACTCCCTCATGAAACAGATTTGATTCTGGATGACTGTAATGATTTATCCATTAAGTTGCTGAAACCATAATCAGTGTGTGTGTGTGTGTGTGTGTGTGTGTGTGTGTTGCATTGCATTTGTGTTCCTGATTAATTTATGCTGCTGATTTCTGCCGAATGCAGAGCACCAGGTCGGGCTGCTCAGAGCTACCTGTTATCATCTCCTTTATAAATACATGTGGAAAAGCCAATTTCTGAAGGGGATCGTTGCAAGGCAATGTTAGAAGATTTGCCATCCTGGCAGCAACAGTGGCACCTAAATGTGGTATTAAACAGATGCTTGGACTACTTTTGCTTCCTCTCTGCAGTATTCCCATCGTAGCATCCCCAAAGGTGAGGGGGTGGGAGAGGAAGCACTTTGATTACAAGGATTGCTAAAAGCCAACAAAATGAGGGAGGTGTCTCTTCTGCAAGGGGATTTTTAGAAAGGTCTCCTTCCCCCAGGCTTGTTTTGTGGCCATGTGGTCTTCAGCAGGAGCAGGGCAAGGCAGTGCCTTGGTCTGTCCTGGTCTCTGCTCTCAGCTCAGGGTCCTGCTGCCTCAAACGGGGCAGTGGTGGGTCCAGCCTCGCAGGTGCAGTGATGGCAGCGGCAGGAAGATTTAGCTGTGGGAGCAGAGGAGGAAAGGATCTTCCAAAAATTGACTTGACCAGCTTTGAGTCCATATGCTGGTCAGTGTTTCAGCTGCATCGCTGGGCAGAGGGTTGGGTGGAAATCCAGGAGCTCCTCGCTATTCTGCGGGAGGGATGCCAGATCTCACTCAGCCTCTCTCCAGGCACTCCTGAAGAGTGGCAGACGACTGACTACAAAAAAGTGGTGTCTATTTGAGAGGTTTAAAAACTTGGGTTTTGCCCAGTAATTGGAAAAAACTGCCTAGCTTTGTACTTATTACAAGTTATCTGTCCTCTAAATCCTTTTCTGAGGGAGGGTTATAATGGTGGTGCTCTCTGATGGGTCATCCAGGTGGGAATCCAGACTTCTAAATTTCTAGAGCATGTTGTGCATGGCCTCGACTTTTGAAATGTTGCCATAATGGTACAGGCTGGCATTTCTACGTATGTTTTATTCCAGTTAACAGTATTGGCAGATTTCACTTATGCTATAAGCAACTCGATTCCTATCCCAGTTTCTGAAACAAAAAATTGTGGGTGATGTTCAGGGACACACATTATGGGTAAGATAAGTGTAGCTTAGTGCTGGGCTCACAGCCATGTACGATGCTGCTCAGTGGGACAAACATGGTCAGGCACAGGTGCTAACAGGTATCTGCATAGAATTGGGCAGAGCACACAGCGCAGAGTTACTGGAGTTTATGCCAGCTGTGGGAAGTCTGGTGATAACTTCATGTTAGTAGGTTTTATACCAGGAGAGGTCACCTGCCAATGTTTTTAAAAATATCTGATCTGGGTAGGAGGGTTCATGGTGGATTGGTACTCAGCACCATGCTGCTGCAGCACGTTTGATCCCACCTGAGAAGCTGTGAAGCGAGCTATGCATAAATTGTGTTTCTGAACTGCGATTTCAAGGAGATGGCAGCTTGCTGAAGGTCAGAGAGCAGGGCCAGGAATGGTATACAGATTTTTTTTTTTTTAATTCTTGTTGTTTGTTTGGGAAAAAGAGAGCTTAAAAGCAAACGAACACAAGCAGCAAACAAAGGAAGCCTTTGCTTTGCCAAATGTCTTGCTCGTAAGAACATCAGCAATGAGATGCTCTTGAACTGGCAACTATCTCCTGCCTTGAGGGGGAAAAACAGTCTCTGTTGTTCCTTAGTGGTGTCTGTTTTACAAATCCTTTGTTTTTATACCCTCAGTTATAGGTTGATTGGACCGATTATTCTGTATTTGGGAAGGTGCCTTTGAGCAGCCTAAGCATACATTAATAATGATTGGCCTGAGGGTAAAGCAACCTCCTCCCCCCCGAGTAGAGGATGCTGCTCTGCACCCAGAAGCACGGTGTTCTCCTCCAGCTCCTGTCCTGAGGGTGACAGTGGCATAGCACAGGCCCTGCAGTAACATTCAGCCCTCCCTTTGGGTAGGTGTGTGCTATTTGGCATGGTTGGCCTATATACATTCCTTAAGATTTTATTAAAAATATGCATTTCTGTTGTACTTCATTCAAGTACAAATGATGTATTAATGAAGGTCTCCGTAGCTGAAAGGAATTCAGTGGGAAATCCTGTGGCTGATCTGACCCCAAGGAAAGTTTTCGCTCTTCATTTGTCTTTCTTCTCTTTTGCCTCTTCCTTTCAGTATCTAATTGCTGTTCCGTGGTTCCTGGCACTGGTGGTTAAAGCTGAGGGCCGATTTCATTTTTGTTTTTAATTTCTTTTGGCATCTGTAGGCTGAATGTCAGGACATAGAAAGACCAGAATTAAAAGGAACTTTCGGCCACTTCTAGCGTGTTCTTCGTGGAAATCAGATTTAATTTCAAGTTTTAGGTACAGCATAGTTTAAGATAATTTAAATCTGGATAATTTAAAAGCTGCTTTTCTGTAATAATTCCAGGAAGAGAAGGCACTGGGTGACGAGTCCCATTTTGGGGACGGCTGAGCATCTGAAGCCATTCTCATTCATTTCAGCAGAAGTGCAGATACATTTCCCTAACCAGCTTTTTGAAGGTGCTCGCTCCCCTTGGTCTCACGTCCATTTCACATAAAGTATTTCATATAATACCAGTGTATATCATCTTCTCTGGCTGTATGACTGTCTTGAATCCATTTACTGGAATTCCTGTGCTTTTTTTTCAAGCATTTACTGCTAACCACTAATAAATCTGGAACATATTGGGGCTTGGTGGGATGTTGGACTTTCCAGCATGAAACTTCATTGTTTCCCGTTAGAGGCTGCGGCTGGCAATTGCCTTCTCCTCCCTCCCACCCTCAGTCATCTGAAGTCCTCTCTTACTGCACCAGCTTTTTCCACCCGACCTGTCCCTGCTCATTGCCACCTCCGTCCCCCCATTCCCACGGGTGTCTCTTCCCAGGGTGGTCCTGCTGGAAAATGTGCCCGCAGTTGCTCCTGTGCAGCGAGGCAGAAGGCTCCTGGCACAGGCTCCTGCAAATCCCATCTGAACTGCTTCGTCTGCAATGACTGCAAGAAGTTTTAAGTAACTTGAAATGGCTCAGAAGAACAGCCGGGGGCCCAGCCTGAAAGATAAGATTTGAAATGAATTAGAGTACATGCCTGACATCACATCTTTTACTGAATTCTCATTTTCACCCGTCTTTTTTTTTTTGTCCCCTTTTGTCCCCATGGGATCATCCTTAAATGTTAAGCATTTAGGATGAGAAGTGTCTTTTCGCATTTCTGTAACTGCCTGGGATATTTTGAAGCTCTTACATAAACAAAAAGTAGTCAAAAATGTGTCTCTTAAATCTCTAGCTGTCACAGACGCCAGCATTAAGTAGCGGGTTTCATCGGCCGCAGTCTGGCCGACTGTCTCTTCCCGAGTTTTATGCCCACAGTCACATGGGAAGGAAAAATGACAAAAAGCGTCTGCTTTTCTCCCGACTGTCCCTGCTCACAGGTCGCAGCGTGGCAGAGCTGTAACCCCCCCAGCAATGGGGTGGTACCCGGGACAAGATGGGAGCCGGGTGCGTGGGAGATGCTGCGGGGAGCTGGACTCGTCACAGCCAAGCTGCCAAGCGCCGTTTAGTCTTGGGTTGTTGGTTTTTTTTATAAATAAAAACTTCCTCTGTGGGTTTTTTTCCCCGAAGTTGAGGGAACCCAAAGCGTTTTTCCATGTGTGGTTTCAGATGAAAATGCTTTTCTTCCTCTTTTTTTCTGTCTGTCAAAAGAACTAGTGGAAAAATTTTTTAGTATTATTCAAAAAGACCTTTATTTTTTTTCCTCTAGGCTTACTCTTTACTTTGGACTGATGCCTTGTTTTTCAGTAGCAGATCAGAGCTACCAAAAAAGATGTCTGCTAGACAAGCAAAGTAACTTTTTAAAGATTAACTTGGTACTCTTTTCATACATCAAGATTGATAATTGTATGTTATTGGCATTGCCATGATCTAAAAATGGTAGTAAATTAAAAATGCTTTGAGCTGGCAGTTTTTTGCTGCCCTGAATGAATTCTGTTATGGGCTGTGTTCAAAATAACTTCGCATCCTTGCAGCTCTGTATTACTTAGAAAGCAAGAAAGTAAATTTTGGAAGTAACTTCTTTCTGGTATTGGAATATCTAGTACACAAAATTAGTGTTTACTTTTTTGTTAGGCACAATATCTGGGGATTTCAGTTTCTTCTGCTAAATCTTATGTTCAAATTAGGGTGGTGATGGTTATTCTGAAAGAAGCACATCAGCGTTTTTTGGAGCTGTATGGCAGCAGTAGTTTCAAATGAGTTCCAGGTTAAAGCACATTTCCTTCTAGTGCTTATGTTTTCCTCATCTATTCCTGTCATTATTATAAATGTGTAACTTACTGTAAGAGAATGAATTAAGGGAAAAAATAAGCATATAATTCTAATACAAGTTCTGGTACTGCCCTCATTCTTCTACATTTGCCCTATTTTCCACACAAGTAAGAGAGACCTGTGACCTGTACCTTACCTCACACCTGATATTAATGTTTATATTTATTTATATGCTGCGTACTTGATGTGCTACTGAACTTCATGACTTGCTATTTTTATAGCAGTTAGAAGTAATTGGAAGTAGAAATGGGAATGCCTGTTGTCAAAGGAAGCAGAAATGATGTGCCAAAAAACCACTGCAGATTAGTACTGACTTTAGACCTCTGTTTTTAACTGTTTGTTAAGGGTACGCCGTGAGAGTAATTCTTCATCTGAACATAATTATTTATATGTATAACACACTTCATATGCAATCCATATTTAGATTGCTTTTAGGATCCCTGTGAATGTTACTTCTTCACATTCTTTCATGAAGGGTGTGTGTCCACAGAGCCTTTAAAAATTACTTTTAAGGGAAAAAATTCCTGAGAAATACCACACCCTCTTGCTCCAAAGAAGCCTTCCACTGTTTTTCTTTTGGTTATGTTTCTTTTTGTTTTCTTTTTCCTTCCTGAGATGCATGCTACCTGAAAGTTGCCGTGGAGTATTTGATGGTGGTACTGGCCTGCATGATGGGCCGATACCAGGAAGCAGACAACAGACGATGTATCCGTGTCTCTCTTGAATCAGGGGTGAGTTGTGCATGGGATCATCCTTAAAGCTAAACCTAAAAACTTGTCTTTAAATCCAAACAAGGATGGTTATCCCAGTTTATCCAAGTCAAACTGAAATGGCTTTTCAACCACTGCAGTCTTCATGTGTGAACAAATGCACTTTTTCTCTGGCTGTTCCCTCACCCTTTGTTTTTGCAGAGCCCACAAGCAGCATTTTTGCTTGTGGTGGCTTCCTGAGCAGGTATAACTGCAGAAGGGTAGAACTTGATGTGATCCTTATTTTAGTCCCCACCATGGAGAGCAGGCTGTGGCGGGGCTGTCTGGGGACAACTTTCCTTGGATGAGCATTTTGGAGAAGACTAGGTGAAATAAAAAAGGGAATAGGGAGCATGTGAAGATATGACCCCCTGCTACCCCTCTCTGGTCTTCCTTTCCTGTCTCCTTTACCACTTGTTTGTAAATCTCTTTAGCTGGCATCAGACTGAGCGCTTGGGTTTCAGCCGTTATCAGCTAGTTGTTGATAAGCGTCCTGCTTCTGGCACCAAGCGGCCACTGTCACCATGTTTTCTGGCACAGTGGTCTCCAAAGGGGGTGTGTGTGCACCGGATGATGCATCGGGGTGCGGAAAGAAAATGGTAGGACTTCAGTAGCAGGTGCACAGAATTTATAAATAAATAAATGTACATATATTGGGAATGTGCACTTAAACTTTCTTTACTGGTAGAGGTACGCAATCAAAATAGTTTGGAGACCACAGCTCTAGCAGATGGAAAATCCCCTTATTTGCCACCTGATGATGGCTCTGCTAAATTCAGCCCTCTGCAAATACAGCCTCCTCCCAGCTTTTAGACGCTGTGTAATGAAATGAATCCCCCAGGTAATTTGGCTGAATACCACCCCTTCTCCAACAGAAGACGTATATGAAAGGGGCTGGCTGAAAGGGAAGCGTGCTTGCAGCCTGCCTCTCCAATGCAATTAACTGAAATGCACCCACATGGTCTCTTCTTTTTTATTTGAATGGGAGCTGGTTGGTTTCCCAGTGCAGAGGAAAGAGCTGTTTTCTTCTAAAGTGAAATACCTGGTATCTGATGCTCAGTTTACCGAGGCTAGTTAAGGGAAGGAAAGGCGAAGGGGCACAGCCTGGCAGCGGGGTGACTTAAAGCGGGGGGAGCGAGCGTGGTGCCGAAATTTGCAGGGCTGGCAGGGTGCAGCAAACACGGAGGTGAGGTGACTCAGGCAGCATCCCTACCCGTCCACCCCGCTGTGCCTCCAGGCCCTGATTCCTCCCATCCCGCCACTCCTTTTCTTTTGGAGCAGTTCTTCCCCACCCTCTCCAAAAATGAAAAAAGCAGGAGCCTGCCAAGGCGCTTTGGAGGATGGTCTCCGGCGGGGCACAGTAGCAGGAGTGGGATCTTGCTGCCGGTGGCAGCTGGATGAGCTTCGGGTGAACCTCCAGCTTCACCCCGTTTGGAGTTACGACCGTGGGTTCGTGCTTATGGCCACCGCGCGGGTGCCTGAGGGGGTGGCTGGCAGAAGGAAAACGATTTGCTTCTCTTCGCACCGCCTGGTGTAAAAAATCAGGCAAAGGAGTAGGGAAAAGGAGCGCGACAGATGGACATCCCCTCTCTAGCTGCGTCCCCAGCCAGCGCTTTCAGAGCCGCCTCTTAAATGCCAGAGCCCGCCAGCCTGGCTGGCAGACAAGCTGCAAATCCGACTGCATGGCTAATGAGTGCTTTGCTCACGAGCTTGAGAGCCCTGAAATCCTTCCCTTTTGCTCAAGTTAAACTAATCTGGTGGGTTTTTTTTTTTTTCCTTTCTTTTTAACTAAACAACCTTTCTGCTGGAGTGTATGTCCAGGCTCCAAGTGGTCTGAGGTGAGGATGCAAACCCAGAGTGGGATTTGGTCCCCTGCGCTGCACTATCTCCCACTCCTGGACCTTTGATAAGCGGTGTTGCCTCTGTCCCATCTCCACCACTGAGCCCTGCACACCCTTCTGTGTTACAGGAGTGCTTGAGGGCAAATAGTTTAAGGACCATGAGATGCTCAAACACTAGAGTCAGATCTGTACACAGTGGAGGGAAGCAGCCAGTGGAGGACTGATGTGTAAAGAAGTTAGTCATCTGGGGAATGGGTCCCTGCCTTGACACGCCCTTCTTCCTACCGAAAATAAGCAAAATCAGGCAAAACTGCAAGAGGAATACAATTTTGGGATTACAGTGTGTTTAATATTCCACGGGTGGAATTGCAAAAACAAAAAAAGCGTTGATGCTAAATTAATTCATTATAATTTATTATTCAGTATGCAGCAGTAGGGTGATTGAACTCGATTTATAATGAAGGTATTTTTGTTTCCCCTTAATGATTGCTTTTGTTACAGCCAGCAGAATGGAGTAGTGCCTCAGCTTCTCCTGCAGATATGACTGCCCTGCTTTGCTGGGGAAAAAAACCCAAAAGAATCAAATGATGGTGCCAGCTTGGAAAGTTATTGCATAGCTACTGTCACATAAAGCAGAATTAATCGCAAGAGCTTTAAAATATGTGCAGTATGTCTACTGACTTTCTACAGACTGGCACTCTCAGCAATTGCTGTTAGTAATTACGCCAAAGCTTTATGCTTCTAGGGTCAAACACAAGACTTTAATGGTGAATAATTACAGGTCAGTTTTTTTGGTTTTATCTTCTGAAGGGTATTGTTTTGCTCCTTACATGCTTAAACATCCAGCACATGCTTCTGCCTCTCTGTTGCTGCACATAATGCTGCACCTTCTGGCTGTGCTACTGTGAAAGCACTGATAGGGAAAGCAAGTCCCTGGGGAAGCCAGTGGGTGGGAGGAGGAGGGTGCTGAGCATGGAGGGGAGGGTGGGCAGGGACCAGCAATCTGCCTGGCTGCCGGAAGGGGAGCTGGATGCGATGCTGTGATAATTTCTGCAGATGCATGACCCCAGTGCTGTTGACCTGAAGGGGTGGAGGAGTTCTTGAGGGTTACTGCACTGACATGCAAGACAGACATGCGGACTAAGAAAGGGCTGTCCTGTGAATAAAAGTACTTCAGGCTATTATGGCCTTCAGAATGCAATGTTGCATGTATTTCCAGATGCTTAGAAAGTCTCTCTGCCTGGAGGAGATTAATTCTTATATAAGTCTTTGTGCTCTTCATTTTCTCTGCCTCCCAAAATAGGGTGGGAGAAGGGCAGGAGAGGAAAGCAGCATGGTGGGTGAGGTGGGAGGGCACAGAAGTCGTCATATGTGGTAATAATTTCTGTTGCTTGTGCAGTATGCAAATATGCCAGCCGGTATGTCATAAAAAACTTCCGGGTAGTTTCATGTTGAGACACAGAAACCGGGGACCCAGCTGATAATGTGAAGGAAGTCCAATAATCAAAACAGTTATTCGTAGGTAGGATATTTGAATCAGAGAGCCCGCAGTCTCTTTCTGAGTCTTCAAAGTACTCTGCAGTCTTGTGAGAGATTGTATTGAGAACACTTGAAATTTTAAAGGGTGACTCACTGTATTTTCCCCTCCAAACAATTAAGCCATTTCACTGATCTCATCTTCACTGGTCTGATATGTAATAACTTGTTTTCCCTTCTGCTGCTGCCTAAATTTATTCCTCTAGTAGTGTTGTTAAATGTGAACTTTTTTAATGCTACAGTCGATCAGTAACCCAGAAGCTTATAGCTGCATGGAGGATTGCCACAGGTAACATAATTCCGTGCAGCTTCTTAATCTGGGCTTCAAGCAAATTGCTCTTGAAAGAAATCCATTCTTTGCAGCGGGTAGGTTTTTCTGAGTTTTCACTCAGGTTGGGGCAAGCATTTATGCCCCAATTCTCTCTTCTGCTCTGTGGTCCAGCCCTGACCGGGTGGGCAAGTCCAGACAGGCATTATCTTGGCTGATCCTTCAGCCAGAGAAACCTGAGGTGGCTCTGAGATTCCAAGACAAAGTAAACGTCCCCTGATGCCGTGGGTGCGTGGGCTTTCTCCACAAACCAAGCTGCTGCCGTCATCTTGCAGAGGCTGGGGAGGGGGGCAAGCCCTTGCAGTGCCCTGCTGAGACACCGGCAAGCAAAAGTTAATTTGGTATCACCAGGAGGAGAGGGGGAAAGGACTGATTTATATCCCTGACTCCCAATGGGTGAGACAGCAGGGAGCGAAAGGGAGGGAGGTGAGATGGGAGGAAGGCAGGGCGGCCAGTGGCGGCCAGCTGGCCCCGGGTCTGCGGCAGCGTGCCCGGGAGGGAGATCCCTGGTCCATCGCCAGCGAGTTTGGGAGGAAAGCGGCTACCGATGGTGTTAGTCAGAGCGCGGCTGCGGAGTGCTGCTCAAAGGGCTGGCGTGCTGTAAGAATGACGGGTTGGGCGTTATCTCATTTCCCCTTTCACATAACCCCGGGGACGGGGGAGATCATTAATGAAACCCTGGCGGTGAACGGAGCCAGAACCAGGCTGAAATGTGTAAGTAATTTCTCACAGGAGATTTGTCTTTTGGTCCTTTTGTACTATTGCACAGGCATAGCCTTCCAGTTTGCATGTTGTTTATCTTCCCCTGGCTGTTGGAGACTGCTGTAATGCTCATTAGGGATGCTTTTTCAGAGCTCGTGTAAGAGGCACCAGAAGACGTGCAGAAGAGTGAACACCGTATTTCTATTTGAAAATGGTGGCAAAAATAGGCTGCTGGAGAATTAAAGCTCAGTCAGCCTAACTTTGATCCCTAGCAAGGCATGAATGCAACTAACAGTCAATACATAAGCACTTACTGAGTAGTGCAGCATTAAAAAGGCCATGTGGAATGCTGAGAACAGATCGTTTCAAAGCAGCCAGTTTTCCAGCTCTGACAGATGAGCATGCCTCATAAACAGACAGGAGGGAATAAACGAGGTGTATCTGCTGATGCTGTCTCAAACAAAATTTCATAAGCAAACAAGAGGAAAAGGCTCTAGAATTAGAGCCATGGTGATTAACTTTGTTGGAGCACAAGCCTTGCAGCTTCTCTTCCTCCGTGTATCCACCCCTCCTCTCTTGCTGCTGGTTTGTTGCTGTCCTAGACCATTCACAGAAGTGCTGCCGCTACCTCCTCCCATTCCTTCGTCACCCCCTTGCAAGACATATTAGTTTGGACTCAGTGCTAACTTTTACTGCTGTTAGCTTTGTTCAAGAGAAGCACGTAGCAGTTTGGAAATAATAGTCTGGGTGAAATTGCCAGAAAGGAGGTGTGCAGCTGTTTGAAAAGAAGCATTTGGGCAGGAATTCTTGTTTTGATACAGAGCCACCATACAGGACCCCCCCCAGGACCTTCCTGACAGCACTTTGCAGGAGTTCCCCCTTTCCCACTTGCATTCAATAACTTAGTCAGTGACTTGGATGCTGGAGGAAAGTTGGCTTATGAAGTTGGCAGCTGTCCTTGACTTGGAGGAGCCTTGGAGGGCACAGGAGATGAATTCAAAATGATCTTGGCAGGCCGGAGAGAGGGTCCAGGATGAAGAAGTTGAAATTTCACAAAGAGAAGTGCTAAGAGTTGTACTTATGAAGGAGAATTCAAACAGCCGTGGGCTGGCCCACTTGGAGGATGTATTGAAAAGACTTAGCATGTCTTATGATGTGCTTGCACAGAAAAACAGATCTTATTTTGGAAGCATTGTGTGTAAAATATAAAGAAGGGTCGACTTAGATTTTTTTGAAGAGACTGTGTATTCATTACTGAAAAAGCCTGAGAGCAGTTGTCATGCCAGAGGAGGGTAACAGAGAGGCCTTGTTAAAGCCAAACTACTTGAAGAAGATTGGAAAGAGTGCAGCAGCCGCGAGCTGGTGTGTGCTGCTTTACTGAAACCTAGGAACAGGGCTACATCCATGGATGGCAAATCTATTTTGGTTGTGAGTTAATGTGTCTGCAGTCTCTGTAAGTGAAACGGGAGGAATATAATAGCCCTGCCTGGGTCTTTGAATTGCTTTTCTCTCTGAAACAGCATTTCCTCCTTCCGAGTGCTCTTTTGCCAGAAAGGAGATGGGTACAGCGGGGTAGGTAGGTGAAGTCAGAGGTCCCAAAACGGGACCCACACCCTGACATATCCTTGATGAGTGTGTGTCAGTTTGGGATGAGAAGTGCCCACGGCTGTGCTCTCTGCATGTGAGAGGGTATGCGCGTCTCCCCGCATGTCAGGATGCAAGGAACACGCTGGGCAATATGTAGCCCTCCTCTTTGTCTTCCCCTGTCACAGGAACTGCAGAGGAGGCGGCTGGGGAGAATGGCAGGCATGGGGTCTTCCCTTTTTGGCCATGAAGATCCTGGGGTTAGGATCTGGTCAATGCAGCTTTGGACTCTGCAGATGAGATGCTAACACTAACCAGGACCATGGGCAAACTCAAAGCAGATGAACATTAATGCCTTTGGGATTCAAAAAGTAGCCGGCGAGTAGTCTTTATTGTTTTTGGAGCAAATTCCATTGCTTAACTGCTAAAGAAGAGAAATGCTGCTTTCACTTCTTCCAGCAGTATGCGAGCAGAAAGGTCAAGCCTTTCTGCTGTTATTCCTAAGCATGTTAGAGGAGAGGAAGCTTTTGACAGCTCCCAACATCAAATCCTTCCTCCAATCAGCTGCTGTGGCTCCAGTCCCACAGCGCGGTAGGTGTGCAGTCTGCTTGTGCCTGGCATTCGAGTCCCTGGGTCTGCTCCTGCCCACTCGGCGAGGAGAGTGGGTCTAGCAGTGGGGCTGGTGTTTCCCATCATTTCTTGGCAAGGGACCCTCAGCCAAGCAATGCAGTTCATCCTGGAGCATCACTTCAGGCCAGTCTCAGGTGTAGCGGTAGCACTTTCTCAAAAGCTGAGTTTAAATATTGCAGTGAGTTCCAGAGGAAAGAAGTGACTTTCTGTGCTCTTGTTGGTTGAGAGCAGATTTTTTTTATTGGTGCCATTTCATAGAATCATAGAATGGTTTGGGTCGGAAGGGACCTTAAGGGTCATCTAGTCCAACCCCCCTGCAATGAGCAACTCTATCAGGTTGCTCAGAGCCCCGTCCAGCCTGACCTGGAATGTTTCCAGGGATGGGGCATCTACCACCTCTCGGGGCAACCTGTGCCAGGGTTTCACCACCATCATCATGAAAATAATCTTCCTTAATTGAATGGCTGCAATTTTGACTTCTTGCCTGAACCTGAGTCAGGCTGTTTCAGGGGTCCAGCTTTGATTTAAGTGAATTTGCTGTTACCCTTTGATGACCTGGGGTTAGCTGCTTTGAACAGCAGCTCTGATGACACTGAAAGGAGGGAGTGCAAGGGAAGCCCCAGGGGCTTTTTGGATTGGTTTGTTTGGTTTTGTTTGGTTTTTTTATTCCCCTTTCCTTCTTTTGAACAGGTTGTACCTTTACAACTTGTAGGGATGTGTGGGGAGAGCAGCGGGCAGGGCTTGGCCAGGCAGGAGCAGCGGCACGTTTTTGGAGGGGGTATTGTGAAACGGGAGCTTGCTGGAGGGGGATCCCAGCTCTCTGGCTCCTGCCGATGAGAGTGGCGTGGGTCCCGGCTCCCCGGCGTGGGTCCCTGGCTGCAGGCTGATGCTGTCAGACTGTCGGGCAGGGATCGCTTTGAAGACAGCAGCTGCAAAAGCTGTTGGGAGTGTTTGGTGTGAAGAAGGAAAGAGGGGGGTGAGAAATGGTCGTTCAGGTCTGTGGCCAATCTCTCTGCACGGCAGCACGAGTCAAGGGTTTTAATTAACTTTGGAAGCACGCAGTTCATGTGCAGATGAATTCTGAAATGTACAAAAGCCATCTTCTAATTATCTTTGGTGATACCAGTGAATTGGGAGAGATGATTGCAAGCCTTGAGAGGGCTGGGATCACAAGGTCCTGAAAAGACACTAAATAAATACTGTTTTCACAAAGTTTCACAAAGCAGGATGCCTACGCTGAGGGAACATCTCACTTCTGCTGAAATGGAGAGATGCTGCTTGCATCTTGCTCCCGTGTGCTGGCTATGGCACTCACTGCTCCTTTGCTCTGCAGTATCTGCATTTACTAACCCAGCTCCCCAAACCCAGCTTTCTGCTGGTTTGGCAGGCTGCGTCGGCTGGGAGAAGGCTCTCATGAGAGCAAGAGATGGTCTGAAATGAGGGTGCTGCTCCTTGCGGCTGGAGAGGAGGTGAGGGGAGGAAGGAGTGTGGTGGAGGGGAAGGACGAGCAGCGGAAGGAGAGAAAAGGAACCAGACTTCGCCCTTGCGGTGGTGGGGAGCTGCTAGATCAGCTCGGTCGCCTCTTGTGTACACCCTCAGCAAACGGGAACAGCTGAGGCATGAGTATGTGTTTCCTTCTGCTTATTTTGCTCGGTGAGTGGTGATCTCACGGGGTGGTGAGGCAGACAGCTGCAGGGTGTGACTGTCTGGCTGCTCTGCCAGCTCCTGGCAATGCGGGCACCTCAAAAATCTCCTTGCGGAGGGTAACCCAAGCTGCCTGAAGCAGGGAGGAAGGATACAGACGTGGCCAGGAGCTGGAGAGCGTTGAGCAACCTGGAGCAGTCCTGGAGGTCTGTCTGTACCCATGTGCTGCTATTCTGGTTCATGGTGGCCTGCTACAGGAGCAAAGAAAAATACCATGGGAAATGGGGTTCTGAAGCAACGGTTCCCTCCTGTAGTCAACCTTTGCTTGACAACGCTGGTCTAATTTCATGCCTAGACAGGTCCAGCCCCTCTCCTCTACCTTGGGAGCTTCATCATCACCGCAGACCCACAGCTGCTACTCCCGTCTTCTGCTGATGCTGGAAGCCCTGTCACCAGGACCAAGCTGATGGGCTCGGCTGGACCGTGTGGCTTTGTCTAGAGCTGTTCCTGTGGCTCTGTGCTGCATTTCCCCTAGTGGCCGGTCCGGGCGACCGCAGACCACAGTGATCTGGCAGTGCTTATCAGCATGGTCTCTGTGGGGCTGGCCTTGTCCTGCCCTCCTCGGCCGTCATTTTGTTCACCAGTTTTCTTCTAGCACAGCTCTTTTGGAAAATGGGTTGGTGTTACAATAGGGCCAACTACTAGGAAGTGAACAAAACTGAAAAATGTAGCCTAGCCAGGCCAAACTGGTTAAGAAGTGACTCAAATGTGCTTTAAAAAGTGTTAATGGAAGAGTTAATGCTTGTTTTCCTGGTTCCCTTTTAACAGATGCTTAGTGGCATTCTCCTTGAAGCCTTGCAACTTTTACAGTCATCATGAATCAACAAACTGTCCTTGCCTCCCTATCAAAGTGGAACTGCTGGCATATGAGCAATATATGCATTGCAATACCAGGCCTCTCTTCATTCTGTATGGCAACAGGTTTATTGTGATTTTCTTCGTCCTGGAGAACAAATGGCTCTTACCTTGACATCTGCCACGTTATTTTGAGAGACAAAGCTGTAGTGCCTTCTTTCTCCTAGGTTAGTAACTGTCCAGTGATAAGTTTAATACAGCTTTGTTGCTGGTTTTGTACTTGAAGGGCCTTTGCAGGAAGAGATAAGAAGTTCAAATGAGGAAGCACTATGCAGCAGTATGGGAAACAGCAGCTTGGAAAGATAATGTACATTGTTAATTTGTCCACAGAAAAGGGTTAGCGATAATGTTAAGTGGCCTGACGACAGAAATAGAAGGAGCAAGAAGCAGGATGTGGAGAGACGTGGTGGAGAAGGGAGAGCAAAATAAGGCTCTGTTGGTACGGCTTAGTATTATTTGGTGCCTATGGTGAAAGCGGGTAAAAAGGATTACTGAGATGCATGTGCATTGTCTGCCAAAAATCTTGTAAGAAGGCAAGGTATTGTGCACCAAACTTCACCAAAATGCATTGAATATTGCAGATAAATACAGTACAGTGCACCAAGTACAGTTTTAAATATCTGAATAGAGATTTCTGCGTTGCCTTTAGGTCAAATGCCAGCACAAACGCCATGTCTGAAAGTAGCACATCAATTTCTCTGTTAAACGCTGCTGTAGATCTGGGGCTGGCCCTGCTCGGTTGCGCAGCTTGGGAGCATGGAGGACAACTAGTCATGTTTTCACAGGATGTATTTGTTTTTAAGTTATGTCTGTCCGTAAGCAGAAAAATTAGTAAATACCCTTCTGAGTGACCAAGAAAAAAAATATCCATTTTCTTGAATTCCTTTATAAACTCTACAAGCAT
Organism: Buteo buteo; assembly: GCF_964188355.1. Taxonomy (NCBI): domain Eukaryota; kingdom Metazoa; phylum Chordata; class Aves; order Accipitriformes; family Accipitridae; genus Buteo; species Buteo buteo. Next base: position 3,967,373 of record NC_134195.1, on the reverse strand, counting down.
ACTTCATAACCATTATTGTCAATAAGCGGTAAAATAGTGTTATGAGGGTTAGATATTTGTCATTAAAAATATTAAACCTTTAAAAATGGCTTGCTCTGTCCAGGCCAATACTTACATGGCAGAAAGCTGCCTTTAAAGGGATTGCATGATATATGAAAACTGTACCTTTTTAATTCTTTCTCTGTAACCAGTAGCAGGCCAAAAGGCACGTTACTAAGAGCGTGCAGTGGAAAACGCCGGTGAGTAGATTTGCACTTGTAGTTGTCCTGGAGCTGTACTGCTGTACAAGCAGAGCTGGGGACAAGTTCTGCCTGGAGGCATGTCCTACGTGTCCCCTGCAGAAGTCAGGTTGTGGCCTTGTTTCTCCATCCCCATCACTAGCAGTGAGCAAGGTTTTAGGGTTTTAGGCTCTGCTTGATACAGCTCTGATTGTGTAGCAAGTGGCGGGGGACCGTTGTCCATCTTGAGGAGCTTGCTGCTTGAACCTGCAAAGGATTGCCGGGGGCCTTTGGAGAGGTGCACAAGGGATTCAGATTGCTTCAGGAGAACGGAGTTTGAGCCTCTGTCCGTGCAAGAGAGACGTGGCTCAGCTCTTGTTCGGTTGTCCAGGTCGATCGCCCTGACCTGCTGCTGTAGGAGGTGGTGGGTATTTTCTGTTCCCAGTTAGTCCCTGCCCTGTGCTGAGGTTGCCAGGGATGGCGGAGGTCTTCCAGGAGATGGGGAGTGAAACTGGCTGCCTTCGTCTCGGGAAAGAAGAAAATCAGAGGGTATTCCTCCTTTCTCAGCAGGTGGGTAGGTGGGGAGATAGGGCCATCCCCCTCCCCTTGGCATTGACAGAGGTGCTCGCGGGGGGGTCGGGTGGCCCTGCGCGGCTGTCCACGGCCCACCGGTGACTCCAGGGCTTGCTTTTCCCAGGTAAGTACCTGGGACCCTGTCACACTCGTCGAGATGTCTGGCGTTGTGCACACAGAGTTGTTGCTTGTTCCTTCTCTCTTTGTCCCCAGAATAATGCTGTAAAAAGCCCCAAATTAAGGTATACCTCCGGAGGGACTGAAATTGTCAGGAAATTCGTAAGGTGAAAACACCCCAGTGATCCCTCTTGGCTCTGGTCTCTCCAGGTTTTTGTACTTTTGTCATTTAAAAAATACTGATGGTATAACTAAAGCTATACCCCTTCTTGTGTAGTGCAGAATTTGCTTCCTTCTCTCTCCCTGGTGATTTTGGGATAGAGGATTGGCGTGACACAATTTGTGGAGCCGAACTGTGAACTTTGATGAATTTGTCCTCCTCTTTGATGAATTTGTCCTCCTCTTTGATGAATTTGTCCTCCTCAGTTTTTTACAGAGTGAAAGAAGGAAGTGGTTTGCTAAGTCACTTTTGAAAAAAAAAAATTATCACAACTACCAGTAATAACCACGAGGAAAACATGCAAAGAGTGACTATTCAATGTAAAGCTATATATGGGAAGGGCTGTTCATTGTGAACCTGCTGCCAGCGAGGCTGCACCCTACCAGTAAGTGTCCACCCGCTCGCTTGGGCTGAGGGTCTGGCTGTCGTGTCTGCCCCAGGACACGTTGTGCTGCTTTCCAAGCTGACAGCCTGGCAACAAATTGTGCTGTCTTTTAGTCCTTTGCGGGGAAAATCTTGCAAGCGGGAGCCATGCGTGGGAACGGTGATCAATGGAATTAGGAAAAGGATGGGTAATAGTTTTGCTTGCTGGGTTTTATTACTACTAAAAGCGAGCGGCACCAGTAACAGAGCTTTGAGCGAAGTCCTTTGTCATTCTGGAAATGCATAGAGGTGTCCTGGTATTCCCGGTAGTTTTTTATCCGTTGCTCATCTGGAGTGTTTTTAGGGACACTGTTTAGTCTCCACCCAGATCAGAGGATTCGTGGTCGGTTTGAAGATATCCCGTTGCTGACGGGGTTTTTTGGGCAATGGGATAATTGGCAGTGGCTGAGGAAAAGGACACTGTGATGGAATAATTGAACCTGCAAGTATAATTCCAGTGGAAGGAATAGTTTTGCCAACCTGTTACAGAAATTGTATCACTTCTGGTATGATTTAAGGGAGTCTTTATGTTCAGAAGTCAGTCACTTTTCCAGTGAAGCAAACCTTTTACTGTAGGGCAGCTGTGCTTTTCTGGTTTAAGAACTTTGCTCTAATTTAAGACTCTTAAGTGTGTTTTTCATGTGCTTTAAAATATAATGAAAAATCCATATGAGAAAGTATTTTTATTTTTTGTGCTGAATACAAAAGTAATTTTCACAGCGTTAAGGGGAGCGTGGTGGTGTTTCCATTTTACAGTATTCTGAATTTTGGGGGTGAATTAGTTTTGTTTCCTTTGCACTGTGAATTTCTTTTTCAGTATGGATTTTTCTGCATGGATATGGATTAATAACTTTGAAACCAAAATGTATATACTTAAAAATTAAGATTTTTTTTTTGAGTGGCTGAAAACTGTACCTTGCCTGTGTTTCTTAAGTCTTTACATGTATTCAGCTTTATTTTTCTAGACACATGAGCTACTTTGTATGTTCTGCACTAGAGAGTACATTAGTTTTTACACAAGAAACCGTCATACTATTAGTCTCTGACTTTTAAAGGTGACATGGCTGGTTCGTTACTAAAGTGATCACCTCTACGGAACTGCTGCTTTCTACCTTTCTTGGAAATGCTAGTCAGACTATAGGTGGCTGTGTGATATGTTCACAGACATACAGCCAAGATCCTTCTTCTTCTGGGCTGCTAAAGTGACCATCCCTTGCCATTCAGCTCATCCTTCTTACACCAGCACCGTTCAAGGGCTCCAAGACCCTCTTAGGAGCTGAGGGTTGGGTTGTCCTTCTAAAAGCCCAGCACTTGCAGCTGTAAATTAGCATCACCTACTGCTTGGCGGTCACATTTGGTTGTGTGCCATGAGGTGGTGCTGCCTTCAAGCACCTGCACGTTGTTGGGATCACCAGGACCTCTTCCAGCCTTTGCAAGGGGAACGTGCCATCTTCTGTCCTTGGCAGTTTGATTTCATTTTGGTGTAAAGAACACTAAACCTTGAGAAAAGGCTTTTTTTTCTCTACTAGTCATGTAGCATTAGTCATTTGAAAATTATTGGTGAGATGGAAATCAAACAAGCCAGGAGAATAATTGTTGGGCAGTCAACAGAGGAAGCAGTTTATAGGCTGCTGTGGTTTTGTTTGCATTTATTTAACCCCAATGAGTGGTGTTTTGGAGAAAAATGAAGACTTCCTAATACTCACATTCCTTCAGTGAAAGGGCAAAGTCAGCTGGGGCCTGTTTCGAGATTTCCCACTAGCTCTCCAGCAAAACCAGGTCTCAGCGGCTACCCATCTGGGTCGGCTCAGTCGGCTTTTCGGTAGCTCTGGAAGGGCTCGCTGGCTTTCAGGGCACAAACCTGGCCGTCAGAGCAGGCAATTCCCTGCGTTATCTGGAGCAGCAGCTTTCTGGGCAGTTTCGTTCATTTGCCACCCATTTTCAGGTTCTGCTTTTGCCCCCCCCCCTTTTTTTTCCCTTGGAGTCTTCCTCAGCATTTTGTGGCATCTACTGGGGAACTTCTCATCACCCAGTAAGCCAGCTGTTACCAGGGGCTTTTTAGCCCCATTTCAATGGCATTTTATCCCATTACAAAAGAGTAAAGTAAACATTCTGGATATTATCTATCTACAGTAGTAGGGTGCAAGTAGAAGACAACTTGTTTAAAAATAAGACTTTTCAGTCTTCTTTTTCAGACTTAGTCTTCATGCATCATTAACAAAGTGCTTGAATGTAGAAAACATATTTCTGGCTGGGGTTGAAAATCTCTTTTGGGAAGAGGCTTTTAATTCCAAGAGAGTGAAAATTATTCTGAAGGGAAGGTCCCGTATCTAGAAATGCAGTTTGGGAGTTGGTTGTGTGCCTTAGCTGTGTTCTTCCACATCTTCTAGGCTATGAAGATTAATCTAAATTCTGAATTTCCTGGCTTTAAACCTTCCCTTCCTCCATCTTTTTGGTATGTTGTTTTTTTTTCCTCTTTTTTTTTTTTTTTTAAGATGTCCCATGGAGTTCCGTAATGAGTATTTGTACCCATATGAGTAATTGTACCCATCTTCAAATTTTCAACTGCTTGCCAGCTTGTTTATCACTCTTTTTTTGAAAAGGCATATTTACAAATGGAGGGACAAAACTGATTCATGCTGTGTCACATGCTTTCTTCTTTGCACACCTACTCATGCATTGATCATCCATTTGATTAACAGCATGATTAACAGCATAAATTTCTAGTTATAATGCTAACATGGATCTTCAGCTGCTGGTCTGTCACTCCTTTCTGCTCTCCACTTGGGCCCAGTCTGAATTATTAAAGCATATGTGGGTTAATCCATACCTCCCTCTGTCTGTAGAGAGAAATACTGGCACTGAGAAATAAGGCATCATTTTCCCAGTAGAGGGAGGCATTGTAAAGCTCAGCCAAAGCAGGATTCCAGGTGCTGGAGAAAAATGTGCCTTTTGCCGGGTTTTTTAGGCTGAATTTTAGGAATTCGGGGGCAGCGTGTGCAGAGAGCTTGGAGGAGGCAGCCAAAAGACCTCGCTCCACGTTCGGGTAGACAGAAGATTCTCCCATGCTTGCTTTTATATTTTTTTTTATTATTATTGCAATAGAATAGTTGGAGGGAGAGCAGGGACCTGTGCCTTGCCTCACCGAAGCCTCACGGGCGACCTGTGGTGGAGGTGGCGATGCCTTTGGTACCACCAAGGCAAGGAGGGACCCCCATGCCCACGGCGGCAGCCCCCCTCACTTCCCTCTGCCCCCTCAAATCCCAAAGGACTTTGGTGGGTTGAGTGCGTCGCTGCTCCGAAGGGTGTTGAGCACACCGTCATGTATTTTTTTTCACTTTACATTGTATGGAACGGACGTGCATCTATAGAAGAGGTTTTATAAAACCCAGCAACTACCGTTAGAATTGCAGCAAACGCGCTTGGTCTGCTGGAGCATGGACATAAATCCATAGCGCTGCTTTGCAGTGTCCACTTAGTTCAAGTGCCTCGTACTTAGCCTAATCCACAGATTAAATATGCATGTTTCAGGACTGATTGATCGCTAAGTGGAACAGGGCAAGAAACATCAAAACAGATGTTGGAGTCACATTAGACAAGGAAGGAAACGTGTAATTAGTTAATTATTTAACTCCTTGAATCAACAGCTTAGGCTCCTGTGAAGCTTTGATTTAATTTTTTTTTTCCCCAAGGCTTGCATCCTTAGATTTGTGGTGTGATTTCTCTCCGCTCATTTCCTTTTATCTCCGCCTGCCCTAGCAGGGACCCAAGGTGCGGTGTGCTTTTCCTTGACACCCAAACCCATCTGTGGGGACCTGCCTCAGCAGCCTAATTCAGAGAGGTGTAAAGCTTCATTTGCCGTCAGCGCATCACTTGGGCGCTTCGGGGCTTCTTGTAAAATTGCCGGAAGGGTTATTGCCACCTTCCTTTGCTTGCTCCAGCGAGTCCCCTGCATTCCCGCTGACGTACAAGGCTTTTCCTTGGCTTTAAACAGTTTTTTTCTTCCAGACCTTGCGAGAAATAATAGAAAGCCAGCGCTCTTGGACACATTCCTCTGGAGACTCATCCCAGTGATAAGCTGGGTGAGCGATGGGGGATGGAGAACAACTGTTCTTATAATGCTCTTGTGATTTTTTTTTTTGTTTGTTTTGACTGCTTATGCTGCCCTGAAAACAGCTTTTTCTATTGCTTTAAAAATCTTCAGCTATATTTGATTGAAATTTGGTGGTAGTTCAAGGTTTAAAAAAAACCAAAGACAAGAATGTGTCACTGGAGTGGAAAAAAGATCAATCACATCGATAAAGGCTTCTCTGTGTAGAATGACAGAGCTAGAATTTGTCTTTTCTGGTTTTTATAGTTAACGTGCATTCTCTGTAAATACAGACTCATGAAGAAATGTACTGAATTTGAAGTCCTTGGCATTTGTTGTTATTCCTAAATTCAGTGACATGGTTTCTAACATCATGGATTACTGTTCACATCCCTTTGAGCACAGTGAAAAATAACCAGACATAACCTGTCTGTCTGAAAAGTTTTTTAAATTGCAAAGTTCTGCTGAATACCTACAGTCACCAGAACAACAGTACTTTAACACAAATTTAAGAGAGAGCACATCAGGCCTGGTATATCGAGATAAATGTTTTGTAGAACTGCAGTGAAAACTTAAGCATGAGCCTTCTCCCACGTGACAAAAAGTTATTTATTGCTTGGGATGAATGAAGGACTGCATAGTTTCTGTCTAGGTTCTACCTTTTGCTGCTTAGACATAGGTGAATATTTTCCTTGAATAAAAAAACTGATAATACCGTGCTTATCCATCAGATTGCAGTAGCAACATTAGCTTTCTCTGGGGGTGGAAGGAAGGTTGGTTGCATGAGTGAAGAGGCATACACTGGAAAATGAAGAGTGAACCTTCCAAGTAAAGGACATAAAAGAAGACTACGTGTTACCAGTAATAAGAAAAGCCATGGTAACTTGGCCGGTTCTCAAAAATCCTGACGGAATGTGAAAGGTCCAAGTGGCCCCGTCCCACGCGAGAAGAACGTAATCTCTCAAAAAAGGAATTATAAACAGCAGATAGGGGCTGGAAGGTAAAAGGGGGTGTGGGGAGCAGGAGGCACTCGCTGGGGAAGTTCTTCTTGCAGAGCGAGGTCCATCCGAGTTGCTTTCTGGCAACCTTTAAGCGAGTTAGTGGTGAAATATCATTTGCATTCTCCAACATCTCTCCAAAAAATGCCCTTACAACATGTATTTGATACTCAGAACTTAAGGTTTGGCTGTTTTGAGTAATTTCAGATTTGAAACCTTGTCTCTCATGAGCATTGGTGGAGGATCCCACAGAGCAGAAAAGGAGTCCAGTTTGGATTTCTCCTTGTAGAAAGCTTTTAGGTTGTTCTCAGTCCTCCATGAAAGTCTTTTCTACATCAGCTTAGACCCCTGTTGGAGTTTGCTGAAGAAGCCTGTGAAATAGTGATGCTGTGGAGCCGATTCCCAGGTCTATTTAAAAAAATTAACCATCTTGTGCTCCTGTAGATTGAGGTGGATTTGATCTCTGTAACAAATAACTCATTTTTGTGTCTGGACTCCTTGTATTCCTTCAATTTATGTGCTCTGTCTGGTGGCGTTCATTTTAAATTTTAATAATACCGGTATGGTGCAGCTCTGGTTTCAAAGTATATTTTAGTAAAAGCCGTTGTCCCACAGACTCTCCAAGCACAGCAGCTGTTCATGCAGATAAACGTGAACTTTAATGCTGTGTACTTCACACCAACGCAACTTGCAGCAGAGTGGGTGAAGAGTTGTCCTTTAATTTTTGATAGACTTGAGTCATGATTAACACAAAAGTATTCAGTATACACTGAAGAGACTGCTACTGTAGTGAGTAAAAATTTATGTACAACTTTGTAGGTAATAGTTCGATTTCATTAGTTTACAAAGAGCTTTTTCGCAGCAAAAAATCTATTCTGTCTTCACTTTTTAGATTATTATTATCTAAAATTGATTGTTTGGACAAAGATAAATCATTGGTACACTGATATTTAAAGCACAGTAAAAATTGTTGGTAATGTATAAAAGCTGCTCTGCCATGGGCATCTGTCATCTGCCGTCCTTAACTTTTCATTTAATCGCTGACTGACTGACTGCAGGGAACTGGCATTTAATTAGGTTTAACCTTATCCTACTGCAGATTGAGAAACAATTTTAAATACTTCATTTGAAACTGGAATGCAGCGTGTTTAGGCAAATATCATGACCATTCTCTTTTATTTTCTGAGGACAGGAGCTCAGATGTCTTGTTGACGTTTCAGTGTGTGCAGCCTTCTAACATCATATAAATCCCTTTGAATATCTCCAACCATTATCTATTTGGCATGTTATGTGATTCCTTTCCAAAAGAATTTCTGTTATTTTTCCACTGTGTGATGTTTTATATTATATTTTGATGACATTCCAGAGGGAAGCACATTGATAGTATTATATAAAATTACTGTGCTTGTGTTCAGTCTGGTGATCCTGACAAAATTGGTGTCGTGATGTACCCAGTATTATGTATGTTATGCTTTTCTCTGTGACAAGGATTCAAAAGTACTCTTATATGTATTCTACTACAAAATAAACACTTTAATAATGAACTATGAAATTCATACTACATGGAACTTGTTTCCTATCCTTGTCAAAACAGTCCTTGAATTCTTAGATTTCTTGGCTTTTATTAAATGCAAGTTCATTTAAAAAACACACCCTCCCCCACTCTCAACATAGAAGTAAAAACTCTGAATTAAGTTTTTGTTCATGTGTGCCAAGGATAACGTCAAAGAAATTGTAAAAATTTTTCAAGAAGTGATAAGCTTTTCTGAAGCCTCCTTTTAAGTTGAAGCAAAGAGTTTTATTACTAAAAAAATTACTGAGATGAGACGCAGAGCTTGCAAATCCCTGCTAGTCACCTTCCTGTCTTACAGGAAACCTTAAGCACTTTCATTCCTGTTTTACAATTACACAGGACACTCCATCACTACAAAATGTGACAAATAGTTACGGCAGTTATGTTTTGATAGCTGAGAGTAGGAAGAAAAATACATTGCGGTTTTCTTCTGCTTTTCAAGATGCGTGGAAAAGAGCGATTTCTGACAAGCGCAGGGCTATTGTGTTTCCAAAAGAGTACTTTAACGCTGGTTACTGAAGTTGCTTCACTGCATTAATCTCCCTATCGGAGTTTGCTCACGTGCCTGAGTAACTCCGACTTTCCATAGCGCTGATGACTTTCTTTTTTGTCCTAAATTATAGCGGCAAAGAGTTAACAGCTCATGGCAGCCCTGGAGATTTTCAGCTCCTCGCAGGAGGTGCTGGGCGAGCGTCAGGCTTTGCACCCCACGGCGGGGTCGATCCCGTCGGGGCAGCGGGAGTTCGAAGTGAAGCTGGAGGGCAGGCGGTGAGTTTGCGGCAGACATCCCTGAGGTGCGATCGGGCGATAAAGGAAACGTGGTGCCCTTCGGGAGGGTGTGTACCTATGAGAAACAGGAAACCCAGCAGCGTCGGCCGCCTGCCTGCCCTGCCTGCCCTGCCTGCGGAGGTTGGTCGCTCCGGCGGGCGCAGGTGTGCCGACACGCCGACGAACCTCTTCTCTCCAGGCATCTTGGCTGGCGCGTTCCTCGGCAGCAACATCTGGAAGAGGCTGGAAGAGAAAAGGGGGGGGGACGACCCAACTCAAAAGCCAAAACACGCACGCGAGCGCAACCCCCCCCTTTAAAAAAAAAAAAAAATTCCAACCCTCCAGGTAGAGAAATATGACGGCCTTGCAGCTGAAAGAGTTGTCACATTCAGGTCTGTACAGGAGGAGACGGGATCGCCCGGATAGCGTGGGACTGCCGGGGTCACACGAAGAGAAGTTGAGGTGAGTGCGAATTGACGGGCACCGCCGAGCCCTTCTCGGCAGCCTGCTCTCTTCGTTCGGCGGTTTTAGGAAACGAAATGCAAACACAGCTCGGGAAAGTCACTGCAAAACACATGCGTCGAGAAGCAGTCCCCAAAGCGCTACAGCAAAAAAACTCCAAAGGAGGGATCACAGGAGCCATACGGTGACCTTGTGGGTTTTGGCGATGGTGTGACTCCCTTCCCTGGCTCTGGGAAGGGCAAATATTAGCTGGTGGTTGCTTCTGGATCCTTTCTGACAGCCAGCACTTGCAAGTAGATAACTTTCCGCAGCCCGACAACTTTGCTCACTCTGGTTTGAAGTCGGTTTTGGGTCACCCAGGCACTGGGGGTTGTGCTGCTTGTCGGGGGTCTTGGCACAGCCCCTCCGAGGGGCTGGGGGTCCTGGGCTCTGACTTTCTTCATGGGGGGTTCTTTGTTGTGGAAAGGACTTTAGACAAAAGAATGCAGCAGGACCACTTAGCCTGACCTTAGCCGGGAAGGGTGACCAAAAATCGGAAAGCCATTTAATGTCCAGGGTTATCTTCCTGATGCTACGTGCCTTTTGAAAGAGTAACAGAGAATTTTCAAAATGCCTCTGTTTGGAGCAGGGAGGTTAGAGGATTGTTTGTAACCTGAGTAAGCGCAGACACCAAAAAAAAAGTAAAAATGCAAAGTTTTTTTCTAAGTGTGCTCGGTGTGAAAGCAATCTGTTCCCACTTCAGGCTCCTCAGAAAAGGATCCTTGTGTAAACACTAACAAAAGCCTCGGTGGAGAGGAAGCACTTCCTATCTCTTAATGCCTGTTCTCTGGTTGTATTTTTAGATTATTTTTCGTTGTTGGTGGTTGTGCATCGGATTGGAGTGCTGTGTAATTTAGAGGGATTTTGTTACTGTGCTTTCATTACCTGAGTTAGCAATTTCAGAAGGATGAGTATTCAGATTTGGGGGATTTACCCTTTTGTTATAACTAAGCACCTTAAATAAAAATTAGTGTGGCAAAATGTATCATCATAATGAGATTATTTGCCATGAGATATCAGAAATAGCGCATCAGTTCTAGGAATGTGTTAACTTGTGGGTCTGATACGTGTGCTTGGTATCTATTTATAGTATTCATTCTGAATTGATTTCCTAGGTGGATTTCTAATAGCATTAGCAATATATTTATATGACTATAGATGGAAGAATAAGCAATTAGTAGAGTAAGAGATGTGCAGAGATTCTGGACTTTTTTATGTTTGGTTTCTTTTATAAAAAACTAGCAATGAGGAAGAATAGATCTTTTGAGGGAAAAGAAAGCTGCTTTTTAAAGCATATACATAAAAATGAGTGCTAGCTCTCTATGGTTGTGTTGCTGTTTCTCTTATTTATATGCACATCCAAGATAGGAATGAGACCCTTTGGGGCTGGGTGGGGGGAAGGGGTTGTCTGTACCAGTATAAGTCCAGGTGTTTTGATCCTTTCCTGAGCCTCTACTGGTTAAAGATAAGAAATATGTGAAACAGGGATTGGTCTTGAGAAATAAAATCCAAGTTGGAGGAAATAGCAGATCAGGGGACTTATGAATCAGCTCAGGGCAGGGTATAGGAGATACGAGAAGGTGAACAGAGCATGGTCAGATGATGCTCCTAGAGCAGGGGAAGAACTCATACCTAAAGACAGAGCTTCTCTTGTATTTGCTAACAGCTTAAGCTGGTTCTTATTCAAACTAAACCTTGCTCCTTCCTTACCCATTTTGGTGGTATTTCAGTGTGTTGCCAGGCAGCCTTATTTGTCATTTTTACCGCATTCTCCATGACAAAAGGCTATGGCATTGTAAATACAAAATAATGGCATAACAGCAGGGCAAAGAGCAATCAGGAACAAAGAGGAAAAAAGTTCTTTAGTTTTCTAAAACTGGAAACTTCTAGCTTTTTTCATGTGCTCTACCCAGTGACACTTAGATGCCTGTCCTTAGCAAATACTTTCAGAGTATCTGGAGTCCACAAGAAAGACGGGGTTTCTTTCATGTCTGCTAAATATAGCTTGCCATCCTCCCTGGCTTTGCAATGCCCTCCTGTAGTTTCTCTCTCCATTTCTTTGTTCTAGTGCCTTTGTATTTCGTTTTACATACATATTAATCCACATGTGTTAAATAATATCAGCCCTCGAGGAACAGTTCGCTGAAAGCTGCTCTCTCGGTTCAGGTACTGTATTTTTCTAATCCTGGGCCAAAATGTACTCGAGGTGCCAATGTCCTCAGGATACTCTGTGAGAATCTCTGTATTTAAAAAAAAAAAAAAACAACGGGGGGGGGGGGGGGAAAGAAAATCGCTCTTTGTTAAAGTCATGCATGCTATCTACCTGTTCTCATTTTACAGCCTTTTACACCTTACCCCAGTATTAGACTTCTCCCTCCTGCCCTTGTTGAGGTCTCTGTCTCCTTTGGGAGCGGTTTCCTGGGATCCAGGCTGGGGTGGTCCTCTGGTAAGGCACAAACCAGCAGCAAGTAACCCGGTGGACAGCCGTTCGTACCCCTTCGCCTTGGCTGCGGGGTGTCTTGGGCTGCCCCCGCTCTGCTGCTGCGAGCACTGCTGTAATTGCAGCTCCTGGGTCCGGCCATCGCAGCAGGAGCTGGATGCTGCTCGGCAGGACGGGGACTTAACGCGCCCGCGAACTGCAGCTGAGACCTCGCCGAGTGTTGGAAGTGTCAGCGCTGCAAAGCAGCTCGGGGGGGCTTGGTGCCGAAATTCTGCCTTTGCTCTTTCCTGGGAACGTCAGTGTCATTTGTACTTAAAAAACCTGAGATTACTAATAATTAGGCCACTGTGAAGCAACATACTGGAACTCCTAAATGTGTACAGAGCGTATGTTTGTCATATAACGTAGCACATACATTTTATTTTCCAGGAACCAAAATTGCTTGAAACAATTCTCTTTACAGTATAAAAATAATTTCCTATGTTGACACAGCTTCACGATAGGTCGTGTGCCATGGCACTCTGAGCTCCGCAACAGGAAGGCGAGCTTTAGCTTCTGCATCTGTGTCCACTGATCTCACTTCACCCAGAGGTTTGACCCCCATCATTGTCTTCCAGATCTGCTATTCAGTTTATGATGAGTCAGTCTCTACGCTCATTTCCCTCAGTCTTCTGCAGGAAAGACCGTAGGAATATATTTTGGCTCTTAGCATTAAGTGTCGTAGCTTGTCAGATTTCTGTTTACAGTAGAAGCTCCTAAATGAATGTTTGAATTTAACAGAGTCTCTCCAAACACCTCTTGCTCTAGCAAGTAGGTGCCAGGTTGTCTTGAGGGGAACTCATCTCACACAGCTGTGGCTACCTGCTTTGCTTCGCAAGCAGCAAAACTTACTTTAGTGCACGGTTTTGCTCATTTTGCCCACCCAATTGCTGTGATTCCTCGTCCTGCTGCGGACGGAGCTCAGCGCCTTGCATTGCACCCCTGCCTAGCTGCAGTTTACAGGCTGGGGCTCGGTGCTAGTTCAAAATCTGCCCCAGCTCCCTCAGTGTTGCTGGTGGTACGGTGTGATGGCTGAGTGGTCCCGCCGGCAGCGGTGAGGACCTGAGGGGGCTGGGAAGGACCGCCGGAGCCCATCCAGTTGAGGAGAGTGAGGGCATTTCAAGGGAAAGCTGTAAATAGCAAGCCCTAAACTCAACTGACATCGGGACCGGGGTGGGAGGGTAGGACTCATCCCCCTCCTTTAGAAACCTATCCTAGGATGGAGTGAGTTTCCCTCCCAGGGAGCCTCTCTCGTCCCCTCCGTCCCAGCTCTTCCTGGCATAACCCATGCCCAGGCTGTCCCATCACCTGCGGTGAGCTGAAAGGAATGCCAGCCTGTGTCCTGACAGCACAGCACATTGATAGGGGTGGGAAATTCGGCTTCTCTTTCCACCTCTCCCACTCCATCTATCACTTAACAAACCCCATAACCGCTCTGGAAGCGTTTTAATGTGCTGCTGTAGATGTTACGGGTGCATTACTGACTTTATAGGGAGCCTGCCTGCCCCAAATGAAAGGTGGTCTGGATAGCTCATCCTTTTCTTGATCTTGCACAGTACAAAAATGTGCTCGGTTTAGACCTCCGCTGGGGCAGGGATGCTGAACGCAGTCCTCCCTTCTCCTGCTTGAGCTGGGCTCACCGGTGCGTAGACCTTAAATACACAGGATGGTCCCCAGCTGCAGAGCTCAGAGCGCAGGCAGCTGCCTGGCACCTTCATCTCTCCCCTGTCCGCAGCAGATGCAAAAGTCATTGAACTAAATGCAACCTGAGAAATCCGCTTTTCAGAACGGAGGGGAAGACTTGTTCTTTTCCGGCTATATTGATTTGGTGGGAAAAAAATGACATCTCTGATAAATCTTGTCTTGCCTTGTCTTTAGAAATGGCATGTAAAAACTCTGTATGCTGAGCTATTCTTTCTTGCTTTCCTCAGCAAACAGGATGCAAAGGAAATTGTACGCATACATTTATGATTAATCATTAGGAGTCACTTAACAGTAGTGGTATGCTTGCTATTTTTGCTCTTTCCCCCTCTGATCCTGTGGCCTTTGTAAAAATAGAATGATTCCTCTAAAAATTTTGATACTATTAATTTCCAAAGCTCAATACAAGCTACTGGGAAAAGCAGGGGCAATTATATATTTTTTTTTTTTTTGGACAGTTACACTGAAAGTGAATTTGATGATTGTTGTCCATAGCTCTCTTTTCTAAGTTCATATAGGTTCAAATGCAATTAAAAATGCAAACAACTTTTGAAGAGGATAGTCTCAACTTTTTACCAAACAGTACATTTCAGCATTTACAACAAATAATCATTGGCAAGCTTCAGTCGGTGGCTGTCAGTTACTGGGGTAGTTCACTGCTCTGTTCTCTCGTGCAGAAAGCACTGTGGATGTTTTCCACAATAACAGCTTTAAAGTATCTGCCTTCCCTTTGCTCTCTGCTGCTGAAGCTGATGGGTACATCTGCGTGAGTAGGTGCAGGCAATCTTCTGCTGGGTCCGTTCAGGCTCCCGCCTGCCTCTGCACACTGACTCCAGACTGGAAGGCATGTGGATGTGCCCCAAAATTTCATGCACAAAGACTCCCTCGCAGATGAAATAGGAGACATAAGCACATTCTTACGTCCCACTGAGCCTTAGGGGGATAGGCTCTGCACGGCAAAGCTCGTAGGTGAGTGTAAAAAGAAACAAATGAATAAAATCCCCCAAACATCAGCAATGCGGTAGGGCTGAGTGCCTCCCTCTCTTTATGAGATACAGCATTTGGGAGCTGCGCGAGGTCACAGATCTCCTAAGCCCCATGCGTAGCAGCCAGCCAAGGTGTGCAGCTGTTTCCAGCTGCATGTCCCCCCTGAAGACCTCCTGCTCTTCCTAGGAAGGAGAGGAGAAGATGCTGGTTGGGGACTGTCTGGGGAACCAGGGATGCTGTTGAATTTTCAGACACCTTAGGGTACTGAGGGCAGGGGAAGGCAGAAAGAAAAGATCTGTCTGCACCTGGAAGCGTTCTTAAAGTTGATTTCCACTGGTGACGTTTCTTAACGGCATCCCAAATGTTAATATATAGCCACTTTCTGTAAGTAGATGTTTCACTTGCTCACAGCGCCAGTGTCAGCAGGTAAAGCAGTAATTAGTCAATACATTGGTAAAAAGAGACTAATTTATTAAACTAGGAAGAGCTTGAAAATAAATGTTAAGCCACAAAAAATTACGCTGCTTCTTTTGTTGTGGTTAGAAACTGTTGGAATAGTAGAGTGTTGGGACCTAGAAATACTCATTTGAATCAGATGCTTGTGATCTCTTGATTAAAAAATAATTTGGCTCATCTGCTAGCTGCTCTAATTGAAGAGAGGATTTGCCCATGTAAATGTAACACTGAATTATTATTCTTAATTCTAGTAACTTCCAGCCAGCAAAAATATGCTTCATAGTTATATTTTAACATTGCGATACTTAGAATTTGCATTGAGCCTTAGTGTGAGGTATCCAAATGACTAGAGGCTTTACTTCTCATTTGTGCTATACTTTTCATTGCTCTAGGGGTTAAAATAACTCACGAGGAACACACCCGTTTTTTTTATGCCTTCTCTCTCACCCTTTCTCTCCTGCATTGCATAACAACTCCAAGCGATTTTGTTTGACTTGCTCACCCTGTCACGTCCCCTGACTCCAAATGACCGGAGGTAGCTGCTTGTGTAACAGAAACCCCAGCAATTACTGCTGTTCCTCTTACGCTTGCCTCATTGTAATAATCTGTGATTTCAGTAAATTGTTAAAGTGCAGTAATTATAGCAATTAGGATTTTCATTGCTCTTTCTTACAGGCTTAGCTGGCTAAAGATAAGTCATAGGTTTCTTTTTTTTGCTTTGCTTTCATGTGTTTTGATAACACCTAATCAGAGGTGTTCTCTACAGAAAATGTACTGTGATTGCTCATTATTCTTCATTATAATTAAGCTCTCCTTTGAACGCAGTCTGTCACACTGAAGTGAATTTACACACAGAAGTATTCTGCAGAGGAGAGAAAAACTAAATTATGTCAATGTCACCACTTAATAAAAATTACCAACTTGCAGGCATCGGGGAGAACAAGCTTAAAGCTGTAAGTTTGGGTTCCCTTTCCATTTATTTTATTTTCCTGTGGTCTCTGAGCTGTTGGAGGAAATGCAAAGCTAACAGACACTGTGTCCTCGAGAGGACCGTGAGCCTTTTTTACATGATGCTCTCCAGACATGGGAACAGCTCCAGCTTGCCGAGTGTGTTGCCTCTGACGGTGGCCAAAAGCTGATGCCTGTGGAGGGAGGTAGAAGGAAAGAGCGGGCCTTTTATGGGATTTCCCTTGGTAGTAATCCCAGCTTGCTGCCAGGTGTGGCTTGGCGACTTCCTGCAGAGTTTGTGACATTCGGTGTTTTTCCCTTCGGTTAACTCCTCCGGTCTCGCCTCGCACCCAGGAATCTCGGGACATTTCCCAAACATGAGTGATGCTCTGAGTTTTCCTGTGTATTATCTGATGCTGTAGTGCACGTGGTTGCGTGTTCATTTTTTCTCTGCTTGATTTGTCATAGCAGCTTTAGACATTGTTCAGTTTTCATCTTTGTAGAAACTTCTGATTTTAGGTAGTTCCTGGTAGCATTTTGAAATAATGGTTTCATATACAGAGCTCTGTGAGCAGTGTTTTTGGATGATACTGCTCAGCTTTGCCAGCAGATTGTGATGTGTCTTTATATATCAAGGAGATGAAGTTCGTGATTTTTTGGAGCCTTTCGTCCAACAAGAGAAATTTGGTTTATGACTTTTGTGACATATTTCCCTGTAGCTTTTCTGCTTTTTCTATCTGGTCTAATGGCCATTATAGAGGTAGAAGAAAATTAATTAAAAACTATTAGCTATTAGCCTCAAAGGAAATAACATATTGGCAGACACAGCGAGCAATACCTGGCAACATTTCTCAGCTGTGCCTTTTTCAGTGAAAGATTCAAAAGGTTCAGGCAGTTCCAGCAAGGAATGGATGGACAAAGGTGAAGTGGATGTGAAATGGCGTTTGTCTTTTCCAGCACATTAAATCCATGCATGCCACGCTCTTCATAGATCATAAAGTTCTTGATCCTGAGTTGAGTCTACCTTTTGAACTCTGTTTCTGTGCAGCTATTGGAAAAATGTTACCCACTCGGAGTCATGACTCAAAACTGCCCTGGCTGGTCCCTTTCTTGTTCCGGTATGGAAAGTTTGCATTGAAAGCTGTTTCTCTTGCTTGATGTTTGGCTTTTTAGTTATTGTTTTGCACGTTTCTCCTCACTAACTCCAGAAACTGAAGCATATACTATATTTCTGATATATTAAAAAAAGCTGCTCCTTACATTTTTTTATTTTTTTAAGGGACACGGTAGCAGTGCAGCTTCAGAATAGGATAGCTCCATGAGTTACCAGGTTGCAGGTCATGAGTTTTGCCCAAAGTGTACAAGTAATAGCTTAGTTTTAAACTACATTCCTTTCTAAAGCTAATCCTCACATTACACCTACCCACTTCTCCATGGTACATAGCAAAGGGGAAGGAGGTTTGGCAGGGCTGGAACCCTTCTGATTCAAAGCACAAAACCCTGTTGTCTTCTCTTTTCCTTTCACTTCTGTTCTGCCAAGCAAATAACCTGTGCCACTCCTCCAGATAATCCCAGCAATACACTGTTGCAAGGGGTAACTTCTATGTCTTCCTTCACAAGTCTTGTAATACATATTATAACCATTCACTCCTACTTTACTATTCAGGGTGAGTCAGTTGTTGGGGTGGAAACTGTTACTTTCAAAAAACCTTGCAATAGTTACCAAAGCTTTCTGTTTGGAACATGCTTGGAAGTCTTGCTTTGCACTAACTGCTGTTGAAATTCATTTGGGCATACTTGACAGGTCTGCTACTAGTATTGGAGAGCTAATAAATATAAAGTACAAGATTAAGACCTTCAGTTTGTATTACCCAAAATGTTAAAGCTGTCATAATGAAGTATGAAAGCAATGCTATTTTGTATTAGCTTTATTTGTCTATACATTACTCATGCTTGACTCTTAGGAGCATAAATCACTTCTGGTTATTCTCTTTCAGCTGTTGAATATTAGGGCCATTATTTAATTCTGCAATGTTAACTGCAGATGGCTCAGCTGTCTGCCATCCTCTGCTGGTTTTAAAGCTTGGTGATGCTGCAGTGAATGTGGGAAGAGAAAAATGTGAAACCGAAACCTAGAACGACTAATAATTACTATTTACTATGTGTGTGAGAGAAGAGCAACAGCTGAGGAGATGTTTTCTTTACCACTTTCTGTTTCTGCCCAAAACAAATCAATTCAGGCTATGAAAAACTTTGCACTTCCTCATCTAGAACAGAAAAACAAACTTAATGAAGGTGAAAAATGGTTCGAGAGGTTATGTTGCTGGAGGTGTAGATCAATAGTAATATTTGAGGGGAGACGTGTGTGGGAGTGACGTGCCGGTTAGTAAAGCTGAAGGTCAGTCCTCAGCTGGTGACTCCAGTGGAGACGTCACTGTAATAAGGATGTCCCTGGGAGCTGGGAAGCCTGGTGATACAGTTATCTCTGCCCTACAAGGAACTGCGTGAACGTACTGGAAGCCTCTCCTGGTAGCTGGGGTGTTATGTTGAGTCATGGTATTAATTATAGTTCCTGGACGAACTGCTCGGGTCACAGTGTTCGGCTTGTGAAAACATCGGTTCCAGCGACCGCGGGCAGTTGGCTAAGGCAGAAGCAAAGGCTGGTGTTTGCCTTTAGACTAAGGATTCGGTGACGGATTTTTGGTGGATTTCAGTGACACATGACATGAACTGAATATTAGTGCTAGGAAACCGTTTCTCTGAAGAGAAATATGGTAGTGCAGCATTTTAGAATCACAGAATCATTTAGGTTGGAAAAGACCCTTAAGATCATTGAATCCAACTGTTAACCTAACACTGCCAAGGCCACCACTAAACCATGTCCCTAAGCACCACATCTGCACGTCTTTTAAATACCTCCAGGGATGGTGACTCCAATGCTTCCCTGGGCAGCCTGTGCCAATGCTTGATAACCCTTTTGGTGAAAAAATTTTTCTTAATATCCAACCTAAACCTCCCCTGCTGCAACTTGAGGCTGTTACCTCTTGTCCTGTCCCTTGTTACTTGGGAGAAGAGACAGACCTCCACCTTACTACAAGCCCCCTTCAGGTAGTTGTAGAGAGCGATAAGGTCTCCCCTCAGCCTCCTTTTCTCCAGGCTAAACAACCCCAGTTCCCTCAGCCTCTCCTCATCAGACTTGTGCTCTAGACCCTTCACCAACTTGGTTGCCCTTCTCTGGACACGCTCCAGCACCTCAATGTCTTTCTTGCAGTGAGGGGCCCAAAACCGAACACAGTATTCGAGGTGCAGCCTCACCAGTGCCCAGTACAGGGGGACGATCCCTTCCCTAGTCCTGCTGGCCACATGATTTCTGATACAGGCCAGGATGCTATTTTCCTGAAATGTCAGAAAATGCAAAGATCAACCTCATACATTTTTACATATTTGAACTTTAAATCTGTTCCTTAAGCAATGGAGGAGGACCACACATACACTGAGTTGTAAGTTGCTTGCAATTGCCTGATCACACTCTATTGTGCATCCCTTGACTTTCCAGTGGTTTGATTTCCACCAGTATAAATATTATTCTGCCCAAACACTTTCAAATTTTAGAACTGAATGGCCTCGGTGTTGTGAAGTTCACTGTGTGTACGTCTAGACAGAAGGACTTTTGAGCTTGGTGGGCCTGATGTTGTCTCATCAGTCTTGAAAAGATGGTTCTTTTCAGAGAGAGTGACTCAGAGACATTTGTTGTGTAGCCTCTAGCATTGAGTAGCTGACTTTTTTTATTATTCTTAAATTGAAAATGGGGATATAAATGTTGTTACATGAAATGCATTAGTGCAAATGCATCTTTAAAATGTTTGGGTTGGAAGAGTTTGGATACAGTATATTTACCATAGTGAAGTATACATGCAGTGAACTACACAGGGTGCAGATTTTGAGAATAACCGAGAGTATGCTGCATCTCATGCAACACAAATTTATTAGAGCTCCCATGAGCTTCTCATATGTGATACTGCATCTTTTTGATGTTCTGTTTTTCCTGTCTGCATAGGGTTCAAAAAATAGTAGTGGGAAGGGAGAGGTGGCTGTTTCAAAGAGTATCAATTATCTGTACACAGAAGAAGTCATTTCTGGTTTTACAGGAAGCATGGCTTCATTTGGTAATGTTTGTAACCAGCAGGAAGAAAATACAATATTTTTTTGAAATACTACTTACAACAGGAAAATGCTATAGTTAAATATTGCTCTCCCTTTCTACGACTTCTGTCAGAGACTGATTTTTCACTGTGCTTGTATGGCTGATAAAACATTGTGTGGGAAGGTGCTGCTTACCTGTTTATTCCAGTTATATTCATTTCCTTATGGAGAGATGGAATGTGAACCTTCTCTGTTTGCAGAGACCAAAGCATTTTTTGGACATGTTTATACTAGAATAAATTTATGTTGAAGTATATGAAACAGCTAGAGTTGCCTTCTTGTTTGCCCTGTTTAAACTCCCACCACATAAGCTTAATCATGCTTTTTGTGGCAAAGACTAAATGATGAAACTTTTAGGAGTGCTCAGAATTCACCTGGTTTTTATTGCAGTGGTTTCAAGATGGTTTTCCATCCTTTTTAATAGAAACAGGAGTTAGAGCAGTGCTAGGCACATGTGAAAACCCTAACTGTAATGTGCATTTTTATTATAGAAAAGATTTATACCTTCTTTCAAATTGCCTTAGGAGACCGGCTTAACACAGAAAGTATTTTATTGCTTAAGAGGTAAACAATTGCAGCAACCAGAACCCAAGAGTGTTTTTAATTTCAATAAAAAAAGACGCCAAAGGTCAATTAGTGCTTTGAAAGGTTGGCGCAGAAATCAGCGCAGGGCACTGCAAGTCCACACATATTTTGCAGCAAAACTTCTGTTCTAGTTGTTCCATATTTTGCATGTGAGGGGCACTGCATGGCATCTGTGTTAAATATCGTCAAAACGAAATGACCCTTACCTATGCAGGAAGGAGAGGGATGCGCTATGATTACTTTTCCCCCCACCCTGCATAACCCAATGGAGCACGTGGCCTCCCGACAGCGCCGGCGACGCAGTGATATTTCACGGTGGCACGAGTAAGTTGCCAAGCAGCAGCTGCTTTTGCCAAGCACCTTGTTTGGAGCCGTGACTGCTCAGCACGTCTATTTGTGGCGTGGAGCGAAATGCTCAGCGGGGCTGGCCGGCCACCAAGCCTTCTCTGTAAAAGTCCCCATCTACCTCTTGCAGCCATCAGCTCGGGCAGCCGGATTTTAAAGCTCTCCAGAGAAGGCAGTGTGCGAGCAGGGCTGCAGTCGTCCATCGGCGATGATGATAAAGCAGCGTGGCTATTTTTGCTGTGGTTTTCTGAAGCCCTTCTCTGTAGCCACAGTGGGACGCTTCCCCTCCCCTCTTCTGCCGTTTCCTTTAGCACCTTCCCCACCATCAGCTCTGACTTCTGATAAGATCCTCAGTGTACCAGGAGGAGCCTGTCTGTCTCCTTCCTCCCTATGTACCTTTTCCAGTTAAATACTTAACTTCTCCCTTTTCTCTTCTCCTTATCACTGCTTACTTAACAGCAGGCTGGTACATTTTGTCCCAGATGCCAGGGAATGCCCTTGGGAAGCTGCTGCTGCTGCTGCAAATCAACAACCCCCTCCACGCTTCTCGCTCCCCATGGATGGCTTCACCTCGGAGTAACCTAGAATTTCCTAATGAAAATGCTGTGTATTTTTAACAGGGTATTTCAGATCTTGGCAGCATGCCTCCAGCAAAATGACAGAACAGAGAAAGATGGCCAGCTGCTCTGGATTTGTGGATTACCAAACCTTCACAGTAGAAACTATGTTTTCCTGCAGTAGCGGAAAGGCCCTTTTTAAACTCCTGGCAGGCTCCCTTCTTGCTTAATGGAAAACAAATTGGGAGTATTTCCACCACCGGCAATGGCAATAGGCCTTGAGAACTGCACATATAGAGTCCTGTTACCTTGTAGCACTGCTTCTTGAAAAAAAGCTAGGAAGATTAAAACAGGCTTTTTGGATGGATATCTTATTGCACTGACTTTCTGTACTCCTTGCTTTGCTACAGCCATGCAGAAGACTGTACAGTAGCAGGCTGAAGAAGCAAGCAAATGTTTTCCTGTTGACCACAGAAGACACAAGGCAGCAGAAGTGGCTTCCAGCCACCTTGGTAGCCTGTGGATTTTGGGTTACTGCAAGGACCGAGGTAGTCCACCGGGAGAAGGAAACTCTTCAGGGCTCTCCGATTTGCAGCAGCAGCCTCCCAGGAGAATTGCCTGCCCTCTGGGACAAAAGACAAGAAAAAAATTAAGGAGATGGTCAGTGATAAGGGGAAGAGACAGACTGACTTGCTGTTTCTTATCTTAGTGGGTTGGTGCACCTGCACTAATCCTGGATGAATCAGCATGATTAGTCCATTGCAATCAGCCTCCCTGGAGTTTTTCATACCCACAGAAGCTCAGCATTGACCTGTGCAGGACATGTTGGGAAGAAGAATGGAGAAGAAGAGCCGGCATCACTACACCTGCATCTCTGTTGGCAGACAGTGCTCGTTTTCATCATCGGTGCTGCAGCAGACACAGAAACCTTTTCTTCCAGCTCCGTTTCCTGCAAACGGTGCTCTGGCAAGATCATCATGGCTTAGGGCTACAACCTGAGCATTGCTTGATCTGGAGCTTGCTCCATGACAGATAAAAATAGGGCTTGAGCTCCAGCCAAGCCATGTCAGTGGTGAGGGTGCAGCCTCCTTAGCCTGTTAGAGCTTGTGAATCCCCGTACCTCTGGTGCAAGACGGATAATCACACCTACGGATGGGTAAATAAGCAGGGTCATGCTGCCTGGGTCCCACCTACCATGATGTCCTGTGGCACAGGAGAATAACTTGCCCAGGGGTTGATTGCTACCGAGGGGAGGCGAAGGAAAGACTCCTGACCAAACCCATCCCACAAATTTGGCAGCAGCAGAAGCGTAGTGCTGGGTTGGCCAGGCTGCTGGAAGACGGCTGCGTGCGAGCCCAGGCCTGCGTGGAGAGTGGTGTGTGTGCTGCTGTACGCTTACGAGCGAGCTATCCCAACTAGCGGTGAGAGATACGGCCCCAAACCATCATAAATCAGACCCTCTGCAGTAGGTCCAATGAAGGTGAAGGTGTATTAGGAAGTAGTAGCCTTGACTGGACCTTCTGTCATAGGCTTTGTCATCTTCTAGTCCTAATTTCTCTACTTGTTGCCTCTGTTCATCTCCTTCCTGCCCTCCTCTGCTTTCTCGTGCCCCCTTGCAGACCAGCAGATTCTTCCAATACCAAGGTGCTGTGTGTCACGAGCACAAAGTGCATGTGGTTCGGCAGTTCAGTGGATTGCTAACGAGGCTGAGTCAGTTCAACGCGAGAGAGAGTTTCTCGGGACAGCTTCCCAAAAGCCTGCTTTGTCTGCAGTTGCTGGAAGCTGAGTATCCCACGTCTGCCGCAAGCGCTGCGTTTCGAGCAGGGAAAGCTTGCAGGAGGGTAATTATTAGCTGCTGATCTGCAGCTAATCGACCCAGCCTTCCCTAGTAAGCGGTGCACAACAGGTTTTTTAAATAGAATATAACCATGAAGTGCTTGCAACATTAGGAGGGCATTCTGTGGTGAAGGAGTGATTAATTTTTCATTCTTTCTTCCCGGTCTTGCTTTCTCAGTTCACTAATATCCACACTAAATTACTTCAGTAAGTGTTCTTACGTTAGATAATTGTTCTAAATGCAGCACATCACTGGAAATCGAGCTTCTTTTTTCCTTCTTCATATATTCCCCATTATAGCATACCTGGCAGTTTGGTTAATGGCCTGTGAAGCACAACAGAAACCAAACTATCCATCTGTACCTACCCCTTCTCTGAAGTACTGACAAGAAGAAAGATGCCTGTAGATAAATTCAGCACACATGGCTTCTAAGACACAAGTTGAACCTTAAAGGCCATTTTTACAATGTAATTAATATACCGTAGCATTAAAGCAATGTTTACCTAATGACAGAAGTCTTCTCTTCGTGCTTTCCACTGCTGGTTTGCGCACGATAAAATATTGTTGGAATCTGCCTCCACCCTGCCTCAGCAGAAAGTAGCTGCGGAGAAGTTTGGTGGTGAATATTTGCAAACATATTTGCTCACATAGGTTACTCACACCACCACTCTCCTGGGCGGCTTCTATCAGCAGCCGGCCGGCAGCGAAGCCGCTTTCCAGCATCCGAGTTTGCATGAGGGCCTGGCAGGGGAATGCGCTCCTCCGCTCGCAGCCAGCATCAGTAAATCACAGCGTGACGGGCTCACCGCCCCGCTGCTGAACTTTTAACTTGAAGCTCTAGCAGGGTGCTGAGTCGCTCCGGCTACATGACACGGAGCTGTGAAAGTAAATCACTTCGCTGGGAGCAAGGGGAAGTCCAGCATATTGTTTTGCAGACTTTGCCTACAGTTTCTCTGCGGTATAAGCGTAGAATATATACACCCAGGAAAGCAATTAGAGAGTGATGGACTTCCAGCGCAGAGCTCACCCTTACCCCATCCCGGAGGATGAAGAGGTCGCACACAATGTCGCTCCTGATGCTCACAACTCTGCAGGAAATGAAGGCGAGAAACCGGTGTCAAAATTGCAACGTAGGCACAGTGACATAAAACTCTACAAAGAGTTTTGTGACTTTTATGCAAGATTGTAAGTTCATTCTCTTCAGCTTTGGGGTGTAACTACAGTGACATTATTACTGTATTGCACATACGTATTTTATTTGAGCTCCGGGCAGGCTGTGCAAGCCGTTCTCTAATGTAACCTTTGCCACTGTTCTGCTTGATACATTGCCAGTTGTAATCGTCAACTAAAATTTGAGCTGTTGCTTTAAACTTCATCATTAATTGCATCAGAAATTTTTATCGGCAGTTGAAACGGGGTTGGAATTTGTCAAGTAGTCTTTCTGACTTTAGGTTGTTTGCATATTGTTTTGGGCAAACAGATAAACTGCTTCCCTAATGCAGAAGGATTACATACATCGCTGTTGTTACATATATGATGCATTTCAAAGTGAAGTACTTTTGCATACTGAGGAGGAAAGCTTTATGTTTTCATTTGGTTTTGAACTTTGTTTCATGTTTTTGCTTGGATTGTACTTTATGTCTGGCAGCACTTAAGATCCTTAGTGCTCGAGAACTGTTGAGGTGATGATGAAAGATCCCAGTTTCTTTTGTGATTATTCTTCATTTAGGTTGATAAGGAGAACGGGTGAAATGACTGAGGTTTTCCCCGACAGAAAGCATACACAATCCATGGAGTCTGTTGGCGAGCTTTATACTTAATCACAGTTTATACGTATAATCACTGTAGTTTGTCTGTAGGCTTGTCTGTTATGTATGGGATAGACCATCCTCCATCTGATCTCCTTGTGAAATTTGCCCACTTGTTTCACTGGGAGGGCAGCGAATATTTGGATAGCAGTTACTGTTTTCCTCTTCCGCAAAGATCTCTAGAGAGAGGGGGGGGGGAAACCAACCCAGCTAATAATGACTGGTCAGATGTGACCTTGCGAAGGGCTTTTCTGTGAGACAGCATAAGAAATAGATAAAGCACATTCCTTTTTGAACCATGTGCCAGGTGTTTGCTTGCTCCCTTGGGTGCTGTGCAAGGAATGAATTCAATTCCTATTGAACCTGGTGGGAGCCAAGAAATCTTAGTCCCTTGGGGGGGGAAAGGCTTGGCATCTTACAGAGGACTGAGGGCTCTGCACTTACAGGCGCAGCATGATAGCTGTATCAAAATGTATGCGTGTGTGCACATGTGTTTGAAATACTGTCAGTTGTTTAATAATCTTCTAGGTAGATGTTTGAGTCGGTGGTTTTGTCAGCTCTGGTCAGATTGTAATGAAACCAGACCGCTGCCCTGTATCTGCTCTCAAATGGTAATAGGGCAGAGAGGTGATCCTGAAAGGCATAGCTTTGAGAGTCTAGATATGAGTAAGAAAATGTTTGCAAAGGAAAAATCAAGTGAGCCTTTTTCTGGCCTTAATTAACTGAAACACAGCTGTACTGTCTTCTGCAGTTGGGGACACAATCCTAGTGAAGTAGCTAATTCCTCTGATATTTTGCAGCTAACTACACTGTCATTTTATGGTCACGTGCCTTTGAGAAGCAACCAGGGCCGCTATTTGAGTAATTTTTTGCATCCCCGGCATGGGTTTGCCAGCTTGTGCTGGCCTGCGTGAGGGTCGCAGTGGGGCAGCCAGAGCATTTCCATTCTACCCCTTGGCCCTGGACCAACACCAGCACGCCGTGAGCTGAGCTCCCTGACATGAACCCTAACAAACCAACAAAAAATCCCATGACTTCAAACTAAATTTGTAAAATTACTTCAATCTATGCAAAGCTTATATAAGGAATAATTGTTTACCTGCTCTGGTTTTCAGTAATATCTGCCACACTGGATACCGTACACTCTTTCACATTGCTTATTTAGAGCTTTTCAACCAATGCTGCTATATATATTTTAGAATAAGGAATTGTTTTCCTGCGTGATGCCAGTCCTCGATTATTGTTAATATTTGCCCTTGATTTCTCTAATTCTAATGTATTTTGTCATTTTTATAGTACTTCTTTGAATTGCCTGCCTTTTCTTATCATAAAAATCCTGTAAATGTATCTGTAGTAATGATGTTTCTGTTTGGTTATTTGAATTAGTAGTTATTACAGTGCGTTGCGGGGGTTTTGTTTCTAAAGAGTTTGGGGGCAGGGGGGAAATGGCAGTTTTATTTCTGAGGGGGTGCCACAAGTCATTAAGTCCATTGAAAAATTTGTGTTGAGCAGCCTAGCGTTAGGCTGATGCAGTTGGCTTTGGGAAAAAAAAAGAGACCCACAACCAGCAGTGTTGCCTATTTGGGCTAATTTCCTTTCTGTTTCTTTTTTTTTTTTTTAATGACAGCAACATGGCGAATGCACTTGCAAATGCCATCTGTGAGCGCTGCAGGGGCGGTTTTGCTCCTGCTGAGAAAATTGTCAACAGCAACGGTGAGCTGTACCACGAGCAGTGCTTCGTCTGCGCCCAGTGCTTTCAGCAGTTTCCCGAAGGGCTCTTCTACGAGGTAAGCAGGGCAGGGTGCCCCTCTCGCCCCCAGCTTTTGCCTTGTGCCTTCATTCCCATACCAGAAGTAGCTATGGGCAGATCAATAGCTTAAAAAGCCCTGTGGCAAGAACTGGGCTCTGAAAGGATATGCCCAGTAGTGGGAGAAAAAAGCAGAAGCATTTCTGTGCTAATTTGGAGGACATCAGTGTATATAACTTTATTTAAATGTGTAGCCTAATGTTATCAGAGCTGAGAAAAAAACTGCTGGACATTTCTTTCTTGGTGCAGATTTTTTTCCCCTGAAATATGTGAATCTGATATATCATACCAGAAATACAGAGAAAACATAATTCTTAGAAGCAGACAGTCATATAGAGGGAGACCCCAGCATCCTGTGGTCCATAGGAGGTTTATCACTGAGTTGGGTGAGGCCAGCATGGCATGTGAAAAGTTCCTCGTGGTGATGACCTGTAAGTCAGCATGCTGAGATCAGGGTGTGCAGAGAGCCCAGACCAGACAGGGCCTGTGTAGGTAGGGTCAACTCTAGGTTTAACAAACTGGAGCATTCAGAGTTAGCAGTACTTACATGCTTTCAAGGGTTAAAACCTGCTCTCAGTCATATTTCTCAGATCCGGGTAGATTGCCCTCACCTCAGATGGGTATTCTGATATCTGTGTCATTTTATTTTGCCTTCCGCTATCGTGGGGATTCAGGCTGTGGCTCAGCTATCTCAAGCATAAAGTGGTTTTAGTGAAAGCTTTTGACTACTTCATAAAATATGAAGTGATTGGTATAAGGAAGGGTAGATGATGAAAGACAGGGAATTACTGTCAGAGAGATAAGGTCCTGCTGAAGTAGCTTGTAGTCCAACTTACAGTAGTGGTTACAGCATTTTTGTCATCCTGTGATCTGAAAAGGAAGGTGAGCAGCGTGTTAAAAGCACGATGCTGTGCTCTCACGTACAGTGTGCCATCGTTGTAGCAAGAGCAAAACAGTTTATCTTCCACAATAGTGTTTCTAATTTTATAGAGCCACATTATGTGATGATGAGGAGAAGCTGAGGAAGGCATGTAGATTGGAAAAGAGACTGGCAAAGGGGATTCCTGGGGTTTGCTTTCTCTCTCCTTGTTTGAGGATCAAAAGACTTTTCAGTGCTGTAGGGATAGTGTGGCACAAATTGCGGTAAATGCACCACTTGTGTTCCATAAGACATCAAAAGGTGAGCTGCAAGGCAGTAGCAATTAAATAAAAACAAAACAAAACACCCCCTAGATACTTACACGTTGCATTACAATTGTTAATATATACCGAGCTGCTGCCTGCCTGCAGGCATGGTAAGGAGTCCATCCTGACATGTTAAGACCTGAGGCAAACGTAAAGTGATATAAATGTTTTAAAACTAAAATATTTGTAATTGTGTTAATGAAATTGTCTTAAAACAATAAAATGTATTTTCTCTAAATGATGAGTACTTTATTAATCCTTTTTCTGACTCAAAAAACAGTGAGACATTCCAGGGACCTCCTTTAGAAAGTTGAATGGTCCTTTCTTAAAAATAAAAGTTTGAGAAATCCTGCTGTAGGCAGCCTGTATCTCCTACGGTGATGGACAAGGACCACAGTGGAAAGAAAGTCTTACTTTTGCACCTGGTCCAGGAATATTGCAACCTCTCTGTTGCTCATGGGTGGCCATACCTGAATCTTCTTGGCAGGGGCAAGTATCCTGGTGGTGTTTAGATATATTGGACGTAGGCATTTTGCTTCCTACTGCTACCTTGTTAACATTCGTATTCATTATGGCTGGTCTTAGAGCACTCTCTTACTGCAAAGTGAGGCTCCCTGTTAAAGACAGTAAGTCAGAAGTGAGTGTCGATAGATTGTCCTGGGAATGAAAATAGCCCCGTGTACTAAATATGTTTTGGTTAACTTTGCTAGGGTTTTTTTCAGGCTAGGTAGAGACTTTGTTCTTGAGAAATGTTACATAGAAAGTGGAAGGTTTCAGTTAAGAATAGACCCTTTTTGCCACAGCTATTAAAGAGATAAAATAATTGTGATGAGGATTAAATGAATACGTAAAGACTTGCGTGTGGCTTGAACTTCACATCACCCTTCTGCCTCTAGCCCTTCTCATGTTCACCACAAGATCTTGCAGTTTCTCTGTGCACTAGCAAGTTTGCTGCCATTGAAGACAGGGACTTTTGGGTCTGTTTAAGCCCTCTGACAGCCTTCAGATGATGGCTCACAGATCTTACCCAGCCTTCCTATACTGGCCTGGGCATCATCTAGAGAGTGGAGAGGTCAGTGGATATCTGTGCTGTCCCAGTCCTCGTGCCTTTGGGGCTGTTTCAGCCGGGAAATCTTCGGCAGGTCCTTCTCCTCTGTCTCTGCACCCTTTAGGGTGTCCACACAGGTCCTGTGCTGCCAGAAGGACTCTCACTTAGCACTGAAGTGTCCACTGAGATGATTGCAGTGGAAACCCCAACATGTTTCCCGGTGGTGCTGCTCAGGAGAAGGGCGGACAAGGGCACAGCTTGCTCTTCTTTCATTTGGTCCCTCAGTATTAGAGGTGAGAACGTACTGGGTGACAGTGTTTGGGGGAGAGAGCCCTAACGAGGCAGGTGGAGGGTGAGCTTAGGTTGGCCAACGCTCAGGAGTTGGCTGACAGTGCTCTGAGGACTCTGTATCGCTGTCGAGAAAAAGTGACTGGAGAAGACAGGCAGAAAGGGTGTCTTCCTCTGACTGGCTTAATGCACTCTTTGAGAAGATGGATGTGTTTGGAGGTGTCACCAGGTAACGTGTTTTTCTGAGCAGGTTCCCCGTGGGTAAACACAGGCGTGAGTTTGTGTTTATTCTGTGCCTGGTTTAGCTAAGCTAGTGTTTCCTGGAAATTATTTCCAGCTCTTAGCAATGGGGAAGTCAAATATTCTTCCCCTGCCTATCGCAAGCCTTGCAGTGTTCCCCCAGTTAGTCATTAAACCGCTTATCACATCAGCTGTCAAACACTGCCGTCATAAGCTTTCACGCTGTTTTCCATGGGTGGGAGCTGAACTGGTCAGGCCGATGCCGGTCTCCTGCGCCGTGGGACGTGTCCCCGGGCTTCTTGCAGGGACCCCGATCGGCACAGCTCGCCGTGGGCTGGCACTGGAGCCAAGCTGCTTGCAGGCATAAGCGGTGCCGCACCGGAGCGGTGCCCATCCGCAGCTTGGAGTTTGCACAGCATAGCAGGAATTTTGTTGTTGTCCTCCCAAGCCTATGTTAGAAATGACGATATGGATTCGTAACCAGCCAGCGTTGGCCTTGTTGCATAAGGGTGTAAGCGAGAGCTGTGTGCCTAGTGTTGCAGGGGAACTGAGGGTTTAGGACCTGCTAGGGTATATTTGTGTTTCGGTGTGCTCAGTATCATCAGTTTAGCATGTTTTCTTACACACTCAGCCTAAACAGAACTTAGCATAAGCACATGCCAGCAGAGTTTCCAAATGGGGAGATCGAAGGACTTAGAGAGCTGCATCCCACCACAGAAGAAATACAGCAAAATCCTTATGGACTACTCACAACAGCTATAATTGGGGAATCTGTATCACTATTTTTTTTTTTAATAAAATAAAATGGGATGGCACGTGACTTTTGTCTCCTAAATGAGAGGGAGTTCCTTTCAGTTCGGGGTTTTTTCTAATATGTTTGTGATAACCTATAAGAAGATTAAAGGAAGGTGCAGCTGCAATGCACTTGTCAGATTTGTTTCTATTCCAGTTGCACCTCGAGTGTTTTCTTAAAATGGGCTTTGCCAGAAACTACCTTAGAGAAAGGGTCTTTCAAGACTCGGGTTTTGTGCATGTCTTTCCACTTAGTTAGCTAAAAACATGGAGATCAGCTGGAGGTTATGTCACGGTGAGTTGTTCTAAGCAGAGCCATTTAACTCGTGGACCTCCAGCATACAACAGTCAAATGACCTTGCTTTTAAAATATGTGCTGTGGGATTTGTTATAGAAGTTCAAGGCTTTCTCTGATGGATGAACTGCTGGGTCATCCAGAAAAGGCAGCACAAATGAGCCAAGAAGATTGAAAATATAAACAAGACTGAATGGTAACCAACATGCCTGACACAAACCAGAGGGGAAAAAAACCTGTTTGGTCTGCCCGGATCAACATGCAGTGGCTCTGAAGTCCAAGCAAACCTAAGCATCTCCCACTGGACCACCTGTTTACACAAAACAGGAAGCTTTGGGATTTTTTTCAGTTTAAAAAGGATTTTATCCAGCAGGAAGCAAGCATAATTCACAATGAACCAATAATATCCATTACTCTTTGAGAAAGTAAGAGCTCTCTGTCTCTCAGTTTTTATCTTGTATTTGATCCTTGGAATTTCATAGTATGAAACAGGTAATCTTGAAGGACTTTGCTGTATTTTCTGTCTGTGCACCAAAACTTAATCTGTGGGTAGTATTTTATGCTATTTGCTTTGTTTTGTCTTAGACCCACTAAAAAGAAAGGAGTGGGGTTTCCTGCTATCCCCTTTTTTTACACTGTTTTAAACCAAGACATTCAAATCCAAACACTTTATAGCATACCTCATGTTGTCTATCTGGTTTTGACATGCTACTTGGCATTTGTGTCTATTAATGATGTGCCTGAAGGTATCTAAACATTTCCCTTCATTTCAGGACATACTCGCCTACATGTTTTTACATATTCTTTGGCTAAGTTGCTAATGCAGTGCTGTATAACTTTTTTTTTTTTCATATGTTTTTTTTCTATGCAAGCTTGAACTGCAGCTGAACTTCTCCAAGCTGTGAGAAAATTCAGATCCAAATCCAAATCCCTTAAGATTGGTTCCCTATTTCATCTGTCAATGTAGTGAACTTTGTTCCTTAAAATTTGGACTTGATGATCTTAAGGGTCTTTTCCAACCTAAATGATTCTATGATGCTATGAAATAAGCATCATGAAGGAAAAGCCTTATTTCTCTTCATGTTCTGGCTGTACTGCTCCATAACTTGCAAAGATTTCTGTCCTGGGTGTTTTCCCTCCCCCGTACTTACTTCCTCCGGTATGCTCGGTCGTTCTTGTAGGAAATGTAGAGTGGGGAAGAGATCAAATGGGTTCAGGGAAAATGTTCCCCCCCTGGAAAGGTTTTCGTTAGCTAATTTCCTGCCCAGAATTCACTCAGTTGCATCAGAGTTTCAGCAGTCTTGTCAAAATTCAGATGTTTCTTGTGATGTAAATGGGTGATGGAAAATGCCTTACACTCTCAGCAGTATTAGAGGAATGGTGAGCTACTAATGCTACATGCTAACTAGTACCTGAAGTAAGGTGGGTGGATTTAATGCCTAGCACATGGTCTGGTTTTTTTTGTGCAGCCCCTCATGTTTTACTACCTAATTGCATCTGGAAACAAAGTGGTGTGTTACAGCATTTATGTTAAGGGCATGCTCCTCATCCCTTTAACGCTCTGATTTTTTTTCCATTTGCAGTTTGAAGGGAGGAAGTACTGTGAACATGATTTTCAAATGCTTTTTGCCCCTTGCTGCCATCAATGTGGTAAGTTTTACATCGAGGTGAAACACTTCACACTGATCACAAACGGGAACGGGAACATCACTGGGGGAAGATGTGCAACCCTTGTGTATGTTCTCTGGGAGATGACCCTGTGCGGCTGAGCATCTGAACTCCCAGAATGAAATAGACTTCAGAGAATTCAGGGAGCTGCTTTTCCTAAAGGTCATCAAACAATAGGATTTAAAAAAAAAAAAAAAAAAAAGTTTGCATTATTTGAGTGAGTAGTTGAGCTGTTGATCCAGTGATCCGCTGAATAGACCGTTCATGAACTCCTGATTATATATATGTATACATCGGCATGTGTTCATATTTGGCCCTTCTCATGCAGCTGAAACCCTGCAACAAGTCTTTATCATCTGCTTTGACTGTTGTAACCCCCCTGTGCTGTCCTACTCCACAGAAGCATGGACAGTCTTTGTCATCTAGTGTTATAATCAAATGATGCTCAGCTGGTCCCGTTGCATTTTTGAAACAAATACCTTTAAGGCTTCAGCATCTCATGTCCACCCTACATAACACTGAGGGCTGCTTTTTATTTGCTACTGTTGATGTAAATGCTTGTGTGTATGCTGCGTGGTCATCATTTGCACGTGTTTTTTCTCCCCTGTGTGTGACACATCGTGCTCAGGCAGGGCTGGGAAGTCATTAATTTTTTTACTATTGCTTAAACTGGTCTGGAAGTTCTTGGTTTCTGTGGCTCCTTGGCAAGGCGCTAGGGCTTTCACTTATCTCAGTGAGGCCTTTCCCCATGTGGAGGAGGGAATTGAACACCGAGGAAGAGGGAAGCAGATGTTATGGACCTTTGAATTCAAAGTTGCAGATGTGAATGAGCAGGGGAAGAGGAAGAAATGGGTTGGTGGTGATTTCTGAGGAGCTATGCTGCCTGTCTCCAGGATTTCTCCTGCCCACCTGGCACAGCTTCCACTTCTCCTGCTCTGGCTCCTTGTAGCGCCAGCTCCCTTAAAACCTCATCACGGTCCTGCACAGGGCTGGGCTTTGCCACTGCTTGGATTTAGTAAGCGCAGCCAAAATTGACAGGGCTGTTGTCAGCGATGAGGCCTCGAGCATTCCTGATGTTTCTGGAGTCCATTGGGTTTTGTTCTTGAAAAGCCATGACTTCATGGGAACGCCACGGAGTCGCATGCTGGATGTTATCGCCCACATCGGTTACCTGCCCGATTGCTCCCCTTTGGCAGCCATTTGAGCTGTATGTTCTCCAAAGCCAGCACTCAGCCTCCCACGACACTGGGAAGCTGAGCTCCCAACACATTTTAGGCAGAGCCTTTGCACAGCTCAGGGGCCTTGGCTACAACGTCCACATAGAGAATGAGTAAATCATGTGTATGGTGGACATGGCTCCACTGCCTGTGCAGTACAGTCACACTGTGCATGCAGAACAGTAGTTCTCATGCTATTTTTTTTAATGCCTCGCAGGACCTGACTCCTTGTGGTAGGTCAGAAGTTGTCTGTGTTGGATTGACTGTTCTGCAGCATCCCTGCGGCTTTGCGTTTTGACTCCATGGGAGGATTTTTGCAGGAGGTCCACAGCCACCCAAGCTCAGTTCTGTTGTGCTTTGAGTATAGAGCCCCTTCAAGGCTTGGTCCTAGTGGAGTAGAAACCACTACTATGTACCTGACAAGTTAAAACTGTTGTCTTCTTAAAGAAAAGGAGAAAGATGATGAGCACACAAGAAAGCTGTATTATATAAAGAACTCCATATATTTCTTAACAGCTTGAGAACAGATAAGTAAAAACAGGGAAGGGACTGGAAAAGGATGATTCCAGACAGAAGGTGGAGTTTGCATGTAGAAGGGCTTGTATGTGAAGAACAGAAGGTCCTCCATCAGCAAGGACGCTTTCTTCTGGCCCATAGCAAAAAAACCGAAACAAACCCAAATTCCAGAGTTTAGAACCAGAACTGTGACACCAAAAGCAATATGTCCTACCAGATTTAGGGGGGGAGGAAGAGGAGGATGATGTCATTGTAGTGATGCTGTTGTGGGTTGCTTTTAACTTTGTCTAGCGTGGGTATTTTACAACCTGGTGTTGTGTTTCTTACAGGTGAGTTCATTATTGGTCGTGTTATTAAAGCTATGAACAACAGCTGGCATCCAGAGTGCTTCTGCTGTGATATCTGCCAACAAGTGTTAGCCGATATCGGATTTGTCAAGAATGCTGGCAGGTAGATCTTCACCCTTCCTTCTGTTAACTGATCATGAATAAAATGAACTAAGAGTGGGGACTACGAGCTTTTGGTTCCTGAAGCTTTCCAGTTGAGGTGGAGCAACTGAAGTGTCTTTTGTGGGGAGAAGGTCTAAGAGTGCATCACAAAACTAAGAATGGGTATCTTAAAATACACACTTAAAATATTTACTTCAGCGCCAGGTTTCTTGGCAAACATGTTCTCTACCCGGTAACATTTTGGGGCCATTGTTATACATAATAAGAGAGAAAACATTCAGATACAGAAGCATTGTCTTTATTTTTTTCATAGAAATTTTTACTTTCTTTTTCCAACTTGGGTTTCCACTTTTGGTCTAATTTAGCACCTTATTTATTAATAATTGCTTTAAATTCATTGGGATCCTTCACAGAGTAGGATATTTTTACCAGCTGTGATCAGAAGAATGTTTTACAAGTGGATTCTATGGCCATTGTCTTCATATGTACAATATGATATACAGAGTTACCTACAGAATTAGGACCTGTGTGCTCCTCCAGCTTCCAGTCTAAATTTTTAAGATTTTGAGAGTAAAACATTCAGCAATGAGAATCTATAGCAAACTTTGTTTTCTGTGTTTCAACACAGCTTAAACTCAAATGAGCTGAAGAAATTATACTCCTATGGTGGCAGAAAATAAAATCATCACCCTGCCTTTTCTGAGCTTGGTTTGCCTAGCAAGGAAGTTGTTTTAAAGGCTGTTTTCCCTCCAAAAAGGGCTGACTGAAATGAGGTTCTAATAGATTTTTGGTTTATATTTTCCACTGTAGTACCTGGTACCAGTACTTACCTCTTTTTTTTATGCTGTTTCAGACATCTCTGCCGTCCTTGCCATAACAGGGAAAAAGCCAGAGGCCTGGGAAAGTACATTTGCCAGAAGTGTCATGCCATAATTGATGAACAGCCTCTCATATTTAAAAATGATCCTTATCATCCTGATCATTTCAACTGTGCAAACTGCGGGTAACTTGAGTTCTGCAAAGGAAAACAGGAAAATGCTGGGTTTATTTGCTTCATCGATTTACATCTTAAAGTGAAAACCTGTCCTATACAACTGGCAAGAGGGGTGGGGTCTGGGTGCTTTGCAGCCAGATGTGTGTTACTCCTTTTGGGATGGTGGAGTTGGACCTTGAGTTCAAACAACAGCTGACCTGTCGGGGAGTAAAGAAAGGTTGGACTATGCAGGACAAGGTGGTACCTTACAGAATATGAAGCATGGACACAGATAACAGTTCTTGTAGCAGCGAAATGATAGCTTGTTATTCTGCTATGAGTGGAAGAAAAAAGGAAACTACCATTTCAGTGCCAACACAAAGGTTGATTTGAATAACAACATTTAGTGTTGTGTCAGTGGCAACCAGTTGAGAGCATTAGTGAGTACAGTCACATTTAAAGTGTAGCTGTTCTCAGTATCATAACCATTCAAATTACTAAAAAGTAGAGTATATGAGATTCTGCAGTTGGCAATCAATAAACATAGCCAGCTCATGTGGGTCCGTAGTTTTCTTTCTCTGATACAACAAGGAAAACGTACCTAGATGTAGAGGACTACATTATACTTTCAGTTACAGTTATGCAAATCTAAAATAAACTGGTGATAAGAGTGCCAGAATATAAACCAACCGTGTACAGCTCGCACACACGCGCGCTTGTGCTACATCACCAGAGTGCAGGATGACAATAGCTCAGTAGCTGTTTTCAGAGAGAGTTAGTGCATTTCCCTTAGCAGCCTGTTCTCACTTTACTGTGATCAGTCTTGAGCTATGTCACATCTGATGCTGCTGCATTACTGTAGTACAAATACAACTTCTAAAACACATGCTAAAAATTTTCTTTTTCTTTTCAGAAACTCTCAAGAGTTGACATTGGTCAGTGCCTTTATTCATGCTCTCAATTCATTAACTTTTGAACAGGAAGGAACTTACTGCTGATGCTCGTGAGTTGAAGGGAGAATTATACTGCTTACCCTGCCATGACAAAATGGGTGTCCCCATCTGTGGGGCATGTAGAAGACCAATTGAAGGCCGTGTGGTGAATGCTATGGGCAAACAATGGCACGTGGAGGTAAATGTCAGATGATATATATTGTCTTTTACAACCGTAAACATTAACATACTTATCTGTGATTTTGCTGATCAATTTCAATGAAAGGATTAGCAAAGTAGGAAGCAATGATTAGTAAATGCCTTCTCCTAATCCTGTCTTCAGCCTTCTTGTGGCTGGTCTTCCACTGTGAAATAGAGTTATTTCCCACCTTACAGAGAGCTTTGACTGTGAAACTAAAATCAGTAATCAAAGGAAGCACTGTGAGGTTCTTACAAAAGAAAATTTCAGAGTGCAAAGCAGTACATGTGGCAAGGCAGTAAAATTCTGTGGGAACCATAATGTTACTGAGCATCATAACACCCTTACGCCTTCCATAGTCACCTGCCATGTAAATATCTCTAAAGCACTTTACCTGAGAGTTCATATGTCAAGGCCATGTACAAGATTTAGTCCCACATCTTCCATTTAAATTAGAAAGATAAACAGTTTATTCCTTCTATTGTTTTCAAAATCTCCTCCAGCAAATGCTTTCTGCACAAGGGTGTAATGATGGTGCAAATTATTTAATATCTCTTCATTGTGTTCATTGATAACATAGGAGAATCCCTTTGATTTTTTTTTTTTTGTAACTTTTGGATTGAAATGTTGAAGATACTGAAAGGAACATTATATTAGTGGTCTAAATGTAGAAACAAAAAAGTTTTAACTCTCCTTTTTGAGATGACACAGCTAGCTCAGTGGACTTCAGTCATGTTCAGTACTGGGCTTGGTTGGTTTGCTTTCCAGAAAAAATACCATTACTTCCAAATAATCCAGAAAAATGTCTGTAATTTTCTTTGTAGCATTTTGTTTGTGCAAAATGTGAAAAGCCGTTCCTCGGTCATCGTCATTATGAGAGAAAAGGCTTGGCATATTGTGAAACCCACTACAATCAGGTAAGGTTGCATATTTAAAAATGGTGTTAAGTGGTAAACTCATGAATTGGTTTCATTAGCTAGAAATGGAAAACCATGGACATTCTTCTGTTTTCTTATGGGCACCTGTGGGTGTAATGCCAATTAGCAGATGTTCTGTTGCAGTTAATTTATATGGGTTTCTCTATACATGGGTCTGGTAGTGAGAAAGAAAACTGCAGGTATTTCACAAAGGCTAGCCAGGACAATCAGTATTGAGTTGTTCTTCAAGCTTAGTGGTACTTAAGTAGAGCTGTTACCGACTTTTACATGTCTGTGAGATCACAGCACCTAATGACACGCAATCTTTCCCAAGAAGCTAAAGAAGATTTGCCACTCGGTAGCTGCAGTTAAAGACAAGGCCCTAGTGAGTAGCGTGGTTTTCCCTGCAGCTGCTGCTCTGAGGTTACTGTGCGTTAACATATGCTGCATCACCCAGCTCATTCATTAGTTTGCTGAAGACTTTGAAGACTAAATTTGTTCAGAGGACACCACCTAGTGAGCACTTGCATTTATATAGGAGTTCTATACCATGATACCGTCTCTCTCCAGGCTCCCGATTGTGTAGTCCAGCACCACAATTTATAGACCTTTTTTTATTTGGAAGCCATCTGCATTGTGTCACGTCTACCTCTTTGCTTATATAAATACAAGAGTAGGGGTTACGTTTGGGAGTTGTAAGGCATCTGCTAATTACAGATGGATTCTTAATTTGTCAGTGATGAAGGGCAGATGATTGAAATGTTGCTGGCATACTTGTAGACAAGAAGTGCCATGACATTAGTAGTAATAGTGTTGCAGCTGTGATGGGGCAAGTACATATACTAGACGAGCTGTATGTAGAGTGAATGTCTTTTACTGTGTTAACTACTACAGTTAGAAAAAAAATATATGAAACTTTGAGCACTTCTTAGTTGTTATATTGTGGACAAATGTTAAGCCTTTTTTTTTTTTTTTAAATAAAAATAACATTTCCTTACAGTTTTTGCCAGAAACAGCAATATGTTGTTTTAGTCATGCATGTAAATCCAAATGTTAAATTGGCTGATTAGTAACGATGTGTATGTCACACCAACTGCTGTATTTCAAATGTTCAGGATTAGAGAAATCATGTTTACAGGGGATCAAACAGATGTCAACAAATGTTTTCATCTTTAATATTATAAAGACTTTTTGTGATGAAGTGATGCAAAATGTAATTGGAAAATAAAACCAGACTTGTCAGCATTCTCTTTATTTTACTGAAATAAATAGGAAAGCTGTTGTGCCATCAGCTGAAATATAGTTTTTTGTTAGTTCGAGAAGTTACCCTCGATAAATTCATTACATTAAAAATTTTTTACTTCTCTTTCCTCTTCAGCTATTTGGTGATGTTTGTTTCCATTGCAACCGTGTGATTGAAGGAGATGGTAAGCACTTTTCTGTTTCCTTAATGTTCCTTTCTGATGGAAGTTCTCCGTAATAGTGGAAGTAAGGGGAAAGCAGCCCCCTGTTGAATCCTTGATTGTTCTCACTAAAACAAAACCAGCCATGCTCTTGATCAGAAATAAGGTTCGAGCTGATTAATCAGAGACCAAATGGTAAGAAAACCTTAAAGCAAGCATTGCATGACAGTAGAAGACCACCCAGTGGCTGAAGAGAATCATGGTCAACCGGAAACCCCTTAGTGAAGGCCAGGGATTCTAGGAGATGCACAGAAGTGACTTCCTGCCCCACCACCTTCAAAAAAGAACACATGCAAGGGTGAGAATGACCACACAGGCATCTCCTCAAATGAATTTAGGGATCATGAACCAAATTTGAAAAAGTATTTGGGTATTGAAAGACATGGGTGGGCACTCTTAGGGATTTTTTAAAAGTGCCTAGTTCCCATTATGTCAGTTTGGTTCCTGCAGATATTTACCTATCCATCACAGGCACCTGTCTTTTGAACATCTAGGCTGATGCTAATGTCACAAAACCAGAGAAGATCATACTTGGAAAGATGCGTGCTGTAAAGGCAGAACTGGAAGCACACGGTTTAAGTTTTTGGGGGGTTTTGTTTTTTGGGGGTTGGTTTGGGGTTTTTGGGGGGGAGAGAGTGATGGTTTTGAGGGTTTTTTTGGACAACCAGCTGTAATAAAATGCCAAAAGCAAATTATTGTACCTGAAATAATGCAACATTATGTGCCTATTTACCCCTGCCTGAAGGAAATACTATAATACCAATGTTAGCCTCACCTAAGCCAAAGCCATTAGCAAAGTAGGAGGAAGCCTCTAGCATGTAAAAAGGGCCATAAACTAGTTTATAGTCATGTAACTATAGGATGAGACTTACATTCCAGAGGTGTGCTTTCCCCACATTTTCTGGACTGGACTATACCTGCAGAACAACAATCCAAAACGCTTTAGAGGCAACAGTGTCCTCCTTTTCAGTAAAATCCTACTAGAATGAGCAGAACTGGAACTTGAGGTGAATGAATAAATTCAGCCTGGTCTGATAACTACATCTCTGTATGATTCTGACCTTTCATCATACAATCTGACACCCATATTGTATGTTTTGGTCTCTGAACTGAACAGAATATAGTGTAATGCAGTAATTTCTTTAATTTCAATGTATGTCTTCAATTACATTTCTTCTTTGATTTCTGCACACAAATTTGACACTGCTGTCACAAATTACGAGTAACCAATATTGTTCTCTCTCTGTCTCTGTGTGGTGAAACAAATATCTGTGGCAGCAGTTTTTCAGGAGGGTGTCTATGACTGTATTACAGAGGTTGCTTGGGAGCAAAGACTTTCATCTGACTAGTATTATTTTGGCAAGCAGTGGAATAACTATGCATCTGTGGATGTGCTTGCCCCATAGTGCAGGAAAAAAACTCTGCATGACAATGCTCTGGTTCTGTTTGTTGTTGACAAAATATTGTATTTTATGAGAACACCATTGTCCTGCATCCTCTAACTTAGATTTCGAAGAGAGGCAGATTTTGGCAGGGAAAACTGGGAAGGTATGTTGAAAGACAGGAATAACAGAAAACAGATTGAGATACAGAACAAAGAGAATATAGTTACTTTCTCTCCAAAGCCAAGAATAAAAATATATTCAAGTTTTTCTTGATCAGGTAATTTATCCCATGAGTCCATAAATTTGTTCACCTTGACAGTGCTGCGTCCTGACTGCTGGCTTCACATTATTTTCTTCAGCTGGGCAAGTGCTACTCTTGATGGCACTGCAGTCTGAACTGGATCTGAGAAATGAAACTAAATGAAAACATAAACACAATTTTGCTGGATTGCTCTTCAGCTGAAAAAGTTTCCTGATTAAGTTGCAAACACGGCCTCGTAGAAGAGTTGCCCGAGGTCAGCATGCTATGAAGTGAGGTGGAAGCGAAGAAACAGGAGGCAGAAATAGGTTAAACTGGTCTTGCCTCAGAGACAGCTTTATCAGTGCTTCACAGTCCTGCTACACTACACACACCTCTGCCTTGAACTAGGCAGTCTTGCCATATTATTGTTATGCTCCTTAATACTTGATACAAGAATCAAATGACTGTTCTTCATGCCTCATGAACATGTGAGCTTAAAATTTTGGTAATAACTTCTTGGTTTTTTGTAATGCTAATGATTTCTTATTTTTCCCATCACCCTAGTTGTGTCTGCTCTGAATAAGGCATGGTGTGTGAACTGTTTCGCTTGTTCAACTTGCAACACTAAGTTAACACTCAAGTAAGTTTATCAATAAGTGTGATGCCTTCAAAACATATCAGTGCTTACCTTCAGAGTGTAGATGTTGCTACAGTGTAACTGTTACAGTATGAAAAACATATAAGCAGCATTGAGAAAATATGTGCATCTTTCTTCCTCTTGCTCCACTTACTGATTTACAACTTTCAGCTGTCTGTTCGGGTCTTCCTTCAGTTAGTCTTAACTCTTCTCCTTTTCTGTCCTTTATTTTTTCTGTGTTTAACTCTAAAGGGATAAGTTTGTTGAAATTGATCTAAAACCTGTCTGCAAACACTGTTATGAGAAAATGCCAGATGAATTTAAGCGACGACTTGCCAAACGGGAACGTGAAGCAAAGGATAAAGAGAAGCAGAAAAAGAAAAAGCCAATCTGTTTGTAAACTTTTTTCCCTTCTCACCACCACCTCTGCTCCTTTCTTCTTTGGTCAGTGCTAAGGATGCTTTTATTTTAAGTTTTTGCATGAACTTACGGCATTCAAAACCAAAATATTTTTCACACAACTGCAGCTTGAAATATTAACTTGTTATTCCATTATCTTATGTTTAGTCTGTTTAGCTCTACAACTAGGTTTGAAAGGCTTTTTAAATGACACGGTTAATAAATATGGACATTTGGGTAAAAACTGTGTAACTTACTCAACAGGGTACTGTAATTACTGTCTACTGTGTATAACCTTGTAAAAGTAACTTCATATATATGTATAAATTGCAGTTGTAATTTTTGCCTGTGCACATTTGATAGGATACTTTTTAAAATTTTTTTTCCCACTATTCCTGCTGCTAAAACTTTGTCTGTTTTTTGCTTTGTTGTTTTAGGAATAAATTTGTTGAGTTTGATATGAAGCCTGTCTGCAAAAAGTGTTATGAGAAGTTTCCTCTAGAGCTGAAGAAAAGACTGAAGAAACTCGCTGAAACTTTGGGAAGGAAGTAAAGACTTCCTCTGCTCTCCCTCTCCTTTGTGAAAATCTTACATCTATTACTTGCAGGGGGGGCTGCTTTGAGGCTTCAATCAGACAACAAATGATGATGTACATCTTCTATCAAATCAAAATGTCTTAAGATTCTCTGTTCTCTATACATGTATGCTTATTTGTTGATAGACAGACCATACTTCCAAACTAAATTAAATACCAGCTCACCTGAAAGGTTTCTGACCCTGATAATGCAGTTGAACTGATGCAGGTGGCCCATCCTGTGCAGTAATCTCTGCGGAATTTTACAGAGAGAGAAAATTTGCTTGTGAATATCTGCCAAAACAAACTGCAAATGTGTCCAACTTCAGGGCCATGCATTGTTATTTATATTAATGCAAATATTAATCTTTATATTAAGCATGCACACAAAACTTGCCTGCCTGGTGGAAAAATTCACGCTTGGATTTCAGGCCAAGTCATCTCATTAAGGAGCCTTGTTTCAGACAGTTTGAAAAGTATCAGATTTCTAAATACAGTCACTGTACAAATGACCTACTTCCGATAGATTATGCTTACATGATGAATCTTTGTACATCAGGCTTAGCATGAAATACCTATATAAAATATATATTCCTATTGCAAGAAATGAGCATACTCAGAACTACTTGAATTTTGCTATATTCCACTCAAAATAACTCATTAACTTTTATATATGCTTTTGCATTCTATTTACTTTTTGTGCCTTATTCTGCTGGACCATACATAACAGTGTTCCGTTAAATATATATATAGTTTTATTTTTTATTTCGTATTTTTATGCAGAAACTATATACAAGGTATTTTCAAAAGATAACATACTTTGCCTTAATTATACAGGATGCAAGAAGTATTTTATTTCAAATGTGAACACCTGAGCTTAAAATTTAGCTTCTAGACTTTGTTAATCTTCTGAACAATACTGAAAATGCGTATTTCAGTTAACTGGCAATATTACTTTTACACCTATGAGTGTAAATGTACAAGGGTTGATCCTGCTAGGATCTATTTCTTTAGCCATCTGCCAGAACTGAGCTCACAAATCATCAGAATTCCTTATAACATACATTTAATTGTTTTATACTATTGACTTCTGTCCATGCAAATCTGTTTTATTTTTCCCTTTTTTATAGAAAATACAGTTACTTAGGACTTCTTGATGGTACTACATTACGAAGTACGCAAACATTTTTTTATTCTTTTTATATTAGTGACTTAAACAGATTTTATGTAATTACATCATAGGAAGTAAAATTTTCTTTCCAGTTTATGAAAAACTAGTTGCTTTAAAACATCTGCTTTCAAGCATCATCAATAAAGGCTTATGTTATTAAACCTTGTATCACCTCTCTTAAATGAGTGCTTGAGAAGGGTGGGAAAGCAACTGGAAAGCAATTGGTTCCCTATGCTTTTACCTGTGACTGTATGTAAATATTTCCTAATTATCCTGATTTAAAGGAGAGATATGCCTTTCCTAAATGTCCTGCTGTAGTTAGTTCTTAGGTTCATGAAAGAAATGCAGTTTGTTTCATAAAGAACAGCTTGATTCTTCTGGATATTTTCTGCATTGGCACAGTCACTAGTTTTTCCTAAAGAAATTATCTTGTCTGAGTGTAAAACATTCACCTTCTATCAGTTTTTTCTCTCCGCCTCTCACTGTAATGAAACAGTCACCACAAACTTCCAGTTTACTGCTAGGTAGGGTATTTTTTTACGATGTTATCCTACGTAGTTATTGAATGCTGTAACAGTTCAGTAACTGAATGCAGTCCTGACTGTGCTCCAAGACTAGAAAAGCTTAAAATGTCCCCTGAAAAAGTTTACATAACTAGCATGGTAGCCCTGTTTGGATTTTGGACTGTGCCATGGATTCAGTAGACCATACTCAGCAATGCTTCCTTTAAATTGTACTTCACCTCTTGTTCTAGGTTTTTTGCATTACACTGACTGTACATCTTTTCCTTCAGCCTACGTATGCACAGCCTTACTGCTCAAAGAGTCGGGAAGGGTCGCTAACCCTGAGGCTGAACGGCAAGACCTGGCTCACATCCACATTGCTTGGGGTGACATCCATCTCCAACACAGTGGCCTTGTTGGCGCTGCGCAGCCACGGGTCTCCTCTCGGCTCTGTGGTAGCCCTGTGGCTATAA
Organism: Buteo buteo; assembly: GCF_964188355.1. Classification (NCBI taxonomy): domain Eukaryota; kingdom Metazoa; phylum Chordata; class Aves; order Accipitriformes; family Accipitridae; genus Buteo; species Buteo buteo. The sequence continues at coordinate 3,922,614 of NC_134195.1, read as the reverse complement.
CATGGGCTGGTTGTTTTTTTTTTGTTTCCAAGTTCCTGGTGGTGAACGCTGTGCTACAGTTCACCAAGGCAGCGGTTCGTATTTCATGAACACGAGCATGTGTATCTCAGACCCCACGATGTAGTGCTGAGAGCATCTGGGGGTACTGGAGGGTTCAAAGCCTGATGAATCGTGGAAAAAATGTTGCTTGGAAGGGACTGCTAGAGGCCAGCTAGCCCAGCCATCCGCTCAAAGCAGGTCTAACTTCAAAGCTGGATCAGTACTGAAGGTCTTGCTCAGCCAGGCTTGAGTATCTCTGCGGAAGGAGATTTCACAGACCTTTGTGGGCAGTATGTTCCAGTGCTTAATCGCCCTCATGGTGAAATTTTTTTACTATTATTGGAATCCTATCTCAGGTGGAGGGTTCTCCAAATCCACACTGCTCTCTTGGGAGCTGTCTTTGGAGTGAACTGTCATTGAAATAAAATCCCTGGACACCGTCATGAAGAGGATTAATTAAAAGCAGTTGCAAAACAGAGCCAGGGACCAAGCTAGCAATTAGGCAGCCTGGACAATTACAAGTCTGGTGTTGAAGCTCACTTCCTGGCCTGTCAGTATTATAAATATTTTGCATAGCTGCACATACTTTCCTGAAAGAGACAGACTTTATTATTGTTTTTCTACCCATGACCCCTACTAGGTCTCTCAAAAAGGCTGTGAGCCTGGGATTTGGGAACGAATGCCTCGGAAGCTTTGCCCCTTTCTGCTGCCTGGGATCAATCATGCATGGGCAAGAGAGGTTCCTTCAGAAGCCCCTGGTTAGACTAACTGTAGGGAGCACTTCAGAAAACCCAATGGACATAGCTGCAGGGGGAAGAAGCGGAGCCTAAAGCCTTTCTGCTGCTGGCAGTGGCAAGCCCTGCGCTCTGTTCCAGCAGATAAGTAGTGACCCAAGCTGAGCACAGCCGGGTTGCAGGGACAGCACTAGAGTGGACTGCTGTCCCGCCTGGTGAGCTGCCTTCCCGGGACAACACAGGGGGGGTCCCACTTCCACAGGGATGGGCGCGAAACAGTGACCAGTGTCACTGGACCTTGTCTGTACGAAGGCAGTTTCCCATACCTCCCCGTCAGCCGAAGAGCAGTAACGTCCTCCAGTGAGCCGACCCCAGCGTTCTCCTCTGCACCAGCACCAAGCCCGGCAGGCGTTGATAAATTGTTTGGTAACCTCAGCTGTAGACACACCATTAAAAAGTAGAGAAAAAATATTCTCTTTTTTCTTAGGGAATTAAATCCAATGTCTAAATAAATCACCATTAATAGAAGAAATTATAAAAGAGAGGGTCAGGGTGTTACATGGATGCTGCTGGTCTCCTTACGGGAACAAGTTAGCTATGTTTTCTTATTTTTCCTGCAAAGATGTTAAGAGCTGTGGGGATGTCAGTATTTTTTAGGTGTAGCAGGAATCATATGGCTGTCAATGGGTTGCCCGAGATTGAGAATTAGACAAATTTTTAATGATGCTCCTTCAGAGACAGAGCCCAGCGGCCTCATTTTGACCAAAGCATCTGAACTGGCAGAAGAGACGGGTAATTCCAGCGAGCAGAATCGGAGGCTGCCTGCTGGGAATGACACCACGTCACCAGCACCCCAGAACCGCCAGACTCTTACAGCTGCCCCTTGCAAGCTTCTCCTGTCTCGAGGGTTGCTGATGTCCCCATCTCTTGATCCATGTTCCCAAGTATAGCTTAGGATGATACCACAGGGTGCAATTATGCTGTTCACAGTGCCTGGAAAATAAAGTTTTGCACCACAGCTGCTACAGTATTTGGAAACTCATTTTCTGGAGCGTTGGATCTCAGTGGTAAGGCCCATGCTTATGGATTAAATTTATAGTTGCTGTGATCCACAAGATGCAGTTTTAGGTGAGAAAACGCTAAAGCTTGGTTCCACACGCACAAGGATTTCCCGTGGCGGCGCAAGGCCCACGCAGGAAGGGAAGCCGGTTTAATAACAACGGAGCCAAGATCAGCTGCCCCTTAAAATTCAGCGGGACACAAAATCGAGGCAGGAGGCGAGGACCTACCACCCCCTCACCGACCCAAACCCCTCAGCCGACACCATCCCCTCAGCGACGGCCGCTCTCCCCCCTCACCCCCTCACCCCCCCCCCCCCCCGCCTCCCCCTGAGGCGGCTGCGCGTTCCCGCTCTTTCCTCCCCGCCCGCCCCTCAAAGGGCGCATGCGCGGTGCTGGCGGAGGCCCCGCCCTCCCCCGAGTACGGTTGCGCGGGAACTTGCGTCAGCCGCCGCCGCCGCCGCCGCGTCCCGCTTCGTCGCTTCCTCCTTCTCCTCCCGAGGCGCCGCGGCGTCAGGCCGGCGGCGAACGGGCGGCGTTCCTCCTAGAGGGAGGCCGGCCGTTGCCGCCGCCGTCCGCCATGATGAGGCGCACGAAGCCCGAAGTGGAGCGGTACGTCGCCTCCGTGCAGGCCGCCGCGCCTTCCTCCCGAGAGGTGAGGACCTCCCCTTCCCTCCTTGCGCCGGTACCGGGGGTGGTCGCGGCGGCCGACCGACCTCCCCCCCCCCCGCACCCTCCTTCCCCTGGCTCGGTGGGGTCCCCTTCCCCGCCTCGCGTGGCGCCGGGCCTGTGAGGGGGGAGGCTCGGCCTCGGTTTCCTGAGGGGAACGGCCGCCTCCCGCGCGGCCGGGAGGCCTCGCTGCTCCTGCCGTGCCGTTGAGGGGGGGGGGGGCGGTTGTGGTGTTTCTGGGAGTATTTCCGAAGTGTGTATCTAGTCGGGGTTTCTTTAAGTCGAGGGAGGGAGGGGAAGCTGCTGTGAGGGAGGGGGGGTTCCCCTGCTGGAGGTGTTTTCCCTGACCGGGAGCGGTGGTTTAGCAGAGCCGTGTGCTCGCCTTTTACACCTGGTGAGCCCTGGTGTGGCGTTACAGAGCCCGCCAGCTCCCTAAGTACAGAATTCTTCAGTTTGGTGAGAGTGTAGTTCCTAAGTTTCCTGAGTTTTTCTTTTTTTAGAGAAAGAACTGAGATGGGGAACATGTGAGACACTTTCAGTTTTCTTTTATGTGCAGTGTGATTACTATTCTTGTCTGTATGACTGCTTTGTGAAATAACAGTATCAAGAGAGGCAGAACTGGGAGAAAATAATTTTCCTGCTCCATTTTAGTAAGTGGAGAGAGGGATGAGGAACTGCATGGTTGGTTACCATTTTCCATTATATCTGGAAATTGTTATACGGGTCACAGTAAGCAGTCTGATGCAATTCATGGGAGCTATTTAATCCTGAAAGATCCTGTTCTCCTGTTCTGAATTGATTTTATTGCGGAGGTAGAATATTCAGCAGTGTGTGTTGCATAGCATGAATGCATCCATGTTCATCATTATGCAGTGGGGTCTTTAGGCAGGGCCTGTGTACATCATCATTTGTACCTTTCCCAAGGGCAACAAAGTTCCTTTAGTTGACTTGGGTGCTGTTTAGACCAGAAGTACCTCACTGCCAGAATCAGAGATGCTGTTTAATTGTTTCAATATTCCTATTGAACTCAACAACAAAAAACCTTCCTCTCTTTCTGTTGTGCTTCAGGCCACCTGGTGCATATTTAGGTGGGGTTTTTTTGTTGTTGTGTTTAAGTAATGCTTACAACTAATTGTATAGCATAGTCAATGGTGGAAATAGTTACTGGTTTTCTTGTTGTGTTGATTTAAGGGGGGTTGCTTATAAGGCTGCAAAGCATTTATTTTGAGGTTTCTTTTCATCTGTGTTTAAAAGGAGATGCCAAGTGTGACTCCACTCTGACATATTTCAGTGTTTCCTTTTTACAATGTACTTCAAGTTTTCAGTCTGTATTTTTGAAGTGTCTTAGGAGGTGTGCTTTCATTCTAAACCACTTAAAATTTTGAACAAATAGGGGTGAGAGAGGGAGGGAGACTAGTAATTCAAGTGTATTCAAAATGTACACACTTGTTTGGAATCATAGATGTAACTGGTTTCAGTAATTCTTGGTTCACAAACAAAATCTGCTTTTGAACTGATACTAGGAGCTCAAGCTTTAAATTTCTGTCTGGTTTACTTCTACCTTGGGGTTTTTGATTGTGACTTAGTTCTTTAGCTCATTCCTTTCACACTCCTCCTCCTGTCCATGCTCCTGCCATCTTGCCCTCTGTCTGCTCTCTGTGTTTCTTTTTGTTTTCCTTTTGTTTCTTCCTTGTTCTCTCCCCCCCCCCCCCCCCCCCCAAAACCTTTGGAGATGTTTCACCTTTCACCTATAGGGTGTGTATGTTCAAGTTATCTTAGGCTGACAACATCAGAAATAAACTACTAGAGAAATGCACTTCTTACCCAAACTGAGAATGACTTAGGTAGAAATTGCTTTTTCCTCAAGTATATTTGAACAGTAGTGTCTGATGACAGTATACTACAGCAGGGCTAAATGACAGATCTCTTGGTTTGTAGGATTTTTTTTTTCCTTTGCTACATTGCAACAAAAGAGAGGAAATGTAGCTGACCCCATTCTTCCACTCTCTTTAATCAGAAGTGTTTATGAAATGTCACGTGTATACGGGCTTGTTGCTTGCTTCACTTGTAATCTCTATTTTGCCTTGTAGCCTTATAGGAAAAACTCTTGCTCTTTTCATTCTTAATGCTGCATCTTTCAAAAACAAACCTTCAAATATGAAGAGTGAATTTGAGCTGATAAATAGTTGTCAAATTCAGTCATTTAAAAGTATTATGCACTGCTGAAAAGAAGGGTCACCCTGTTTGAATTATTTTAAAAGTACCGTATGTCTAAAGGACGTCTCATGTTTTTTTTCCTCCTTCAGAAATCGATGAAAGGATTCCTCTTTGCTAAGCTTTATTTTGAAATAAAAGAATATGAACTGGCTAAAAGGTAACATGCATTGATGTATGTTTGTTTTTCTGTTCTCTAAAGCATAAGAGAAAAGGTAAATTAATATGAAGTAGACCAGAGAAACTAAGATGAATATCATGCTGTTTTAAGGTAGTAGTGAATGTCGGTATTGAGTGCCATTTAAATCTTTATAAAGCAACAACTTAAAAGAAGATTGGTTATGTGGTATTGAAAAACTTACCTGGTTGAAATGGCTTTTTTTCTCATTGTATTCTGTAGTTCGTACTATTTCTATGACCTACAGCTTTTTTTTTTTTTAAATAAACAGAAATACTTGCTGGCAAGTAAGTAGCATCTGTACATGTAAAACAATGTTGCTTCTTACTTTAAGGGTGAGCCAAAGTATCTAGAACAAAATACCTGTATAATTCCTGTATGGGAGATTAAGTTGTTATTATAGCTCGTGGGGGTTGGATTATTATTGAAAAATATTGGTCAAGTAACTGACTTTTTTTCCCCTCCATAGGTATATATCTACATACCTCAACGTACAAGAGAGAGATCCCAAAGCACACAGATTTCTTGGACAAATTTATGAGGCTGAGGATAACATAGAAAAAGCTTTTGGGTGTTACAAGGTAAGTACTACACTGACCCCTAATGTCCTGCTTTATTCCTTTGTAAGTGGACTTTTAAAATCCTGTGCTGAACATTCTCAAACCCATAGAAGAAAACATGTTCCTGGAAAAACTGTATTATTTATACACATTTGACAATAGAAGACATTACGAAGCATTGCAGAGGAGATTCTTCACTTGGTATCACTTGCTTCAGTAGTATATTTTTAAGTTGATTCTTTGTTTTGTTTTGTTTTTTCTGGACTTGATCTTTGTGCTACCTGCTGTTAAATTCTTCCCGTGGCATACATTGCCTTTTGGACTAAGGATCTGTGACTGTGGTAGAATTCCTTAATGTCGACTGTGATGACAACACGGATCTAGTTCCCACTACAAGACTGTAGGCCTAGTGTGGTTTTTGCTTGGTTGGTTTTAGAGGAGGCAGGGGCAAAAGGGAGGGGCAAATTAATTTTGATTAGGCAAGCATATAAATGTCAAATTCCCAATCAGAATGTCTTTGTTCTGGTTTTGGGGAGGGAGATGATGTGCTCAGAAGTCTGGTTGCCAACACAACTCCATGAAGTGCTATCACACTTCTTAAACTGTGTGTCTTAACTAGTTCTTTTTAAAAGTGTCCACATCTGGCTAGATTAGAGCTCCTTATAGTCTGCTGCCTGTGTATGGCAGTGGCTAGTGGTAGGTGCAGAGGAGCTGGCTTTTGCGTTGTTTTTCTTATGCTCTTCTGAAATCCAGCAGTTGTATCTGGGTGCTGTAAACTAGTGATAGCATTTAGAAAGGCTTTTCTTAATATATTCTATATTGATAGATCTAACTAATTTGAATAGCTGTGTCTGTCTGTAGGGGGATAACTCTTTCCTGTTCTATATAAATTGTAAAATCGAGTTACCCTTTTTTTTTTTTTCCTCCTGTGCATGGGGAAAACTAGCGTTCTGTGGAATTGAACCCAACACAGAAAGACCTTGTATTGAAGATTGCAGAGTTACTATGCAATAACGACATTACGGATGGAAGAGCAAAATACTGGGTTGAGAGAGCTGCTAAGCTCTTTCCTGGGAGTCCTGCTGTTTACAGGTTGAAGGTAAATTCCAAATTACCTCTGTTCTATGGCTTAAAGAAGCTTTCAGCATCTGACTGGAGTGCTTTTTGCATGTCAGCTCACACAAAACTCTCCCTGGCTAAGTTATCGTAGAATTTTTGCTATTAAATCTAATAGATGTTACTTTCTTTGCAGTCTGACATTTTTGTCTAGCTTTCAAGAAAGCTGCAGCTACAGGCTTTCACACCCTTTTTAATGTTTCAAGGTTAATCCTCTTCAAAAATGCTGAGAAACTGTGTTAGTTATCACATCTAAGAAGTTAAGACTAGGTAGGCACTACTTGATCTTTCTGTTGTGTCACTTGCAGGAAGGTAGCAGGCCTGTGATCTCAGACTTTCTTGCTCTACGCTGCTTTTTTGTTTTTAAATCTATATTATGATTAACTGCAGAATGTGAGAAATGCTGTCATTCTCAAATATTGTGTGAATGCTTTCAGTTATGCGACCTCACTTTTGCACAGGTATATTAATTTTGTTTAGCTAGGCAGCAACCACATTGAAGTCTTAAGATGTCTGGGGTTTAAGCAAGGCAGGGTATGCTGTCATTGAACCAAATGGTTTAACAAGCATTACTTACCGTTGGTAAGAGGCAAATTCTTCTAAGGATTTTCTTCTATGATAGTTATCTCCATTTTAAAATATGTATTTCATCAAACTTTATGTAATACTTGAAAGCTATTAAAAGTAGCGTAGTTTGAGTCATGTAGTCTACAGAGTGGAGCAAAGAAAACTCTCTGGTACTGTAGTTGCTGAAAAGACTCACATGGGAAATGAAATACTAACATGTTGCCTTCATGTTTAACAGGAGCAGTTACTGGATTGTAAAGGTGAAGATGGATGGAATCAGCTTTTTGACTTGATTCAAGCAGAACTTTATGCAAGACCCGATGATGTCTACATAAACATCAGACTAGTTGCACTCTACCGTTCAAATAACAGATTAAGAGATGCTGTGCTCCATTGTCAGGAAGCAGAGAAGAAAATACCTTTGCAGTCAAGCCTGGAATGGTGTTCCTGTGTTGTAGAGACATTTGAGGTGTTTAATCATGTTTTGATCCTGTGATAGTCTTCCATATCTTTTTTAACTGGTCTATTTCTCTTAGTGTCATTACTCTGACAGCTATTTCTCAAGTGATTTAACTCCTTCAAATGCAAGTCTGCTGAAACCAATGGAATTACAAAATACTTCTTGGTTTTTTTTAATTGGAATTTTCTCCCTAAAATTATGCCTTATAGAGCTATTGAGTTTCTAACTTCAAAAGCTGAGTTAGACAGAGCAGTTCCATTAGCGATAAAATTGCTCAGGCAAATAGTTCCCTGGAACTTCGCTGCTGAAGAATATGTTAAGGTCTCACCTGTGAAACTGGATTATGCAGTAAATGCTACTATTATGTTTTGGAGAAGTACTGCCTTGCCTTCATGGAAGGATGACTGTTCCTTATCCTGTGATGAACTTTCTTCTTTAGGAATATCTGGAATCTTTACAAGACTTGGAGTCCGATAAAAATAACTGGAGAGCTATCAAGAAAGATCATCTGCTGGCCTATTCCAGCTTTGTCAAAATGACACTTTCTTCTAGAGATGTTCAGGAATGCAGAGAGGCACTTGAAAGGTACTGTTTTAACTTTTCCTGTAGTTAAAAAAAAAAAAATCTCTAAGAATTGGGGGCTTGAGGGTTTTTTTTGGTTGTTTTTTTTTTTTTTCCTCCTGGGTCACAGAACAACTACCAAGCTTCTATTTCACTGCTTAACTTGTTTGTGGATGTGAGAGGAGCTTCTCTGTACTAGCCACTAAGGACTGTTCTTACTGGCTTTGAATCCCAAGCTATCTTTTGACAGAGACGCAAGCCTTGTTTGCATAGTCAACATGCAGCCATGCAGAAGACTTATTGATATCCTGGGTCAATTAACTTTGTACCTTCTTTCCCTTTAGTAAGAGAATGTTGTTCTGTACTTCAGCAATTGACTAATCCAGATTTCCCAGGCAATTAAAAAAAAACCAAACAACCAAACCCAACAAAAAAAACCCCAAAACCACACAAGAGGTAGTTTTGGGTGTTTATCAGCTTTGTCCTCATCATTTTGTTCTAAATTAACACAACGTATACTGGAATAATTAGGAACTTTAGGTATATAGTATAATTGGGAGGGAGGAAGCCACTTGCAGTAAGAACACTCTCCTTCAGGGAAAACTGGTGGTGTTACAGGGCCAGCTAAGTCAGCTGACTTCAAGACATATAGTCTGTGGCACACTTGGAGTAGTATGAAACAATGTTTCTAGTTAGTATATTAAGATCTGTGTTCCTTCCTTTCTGTTATCTTCCCTTTCTTACTGGCTTTTATTGACTTACCTTTGTTCTTCAATTATGCAATGGCTGTTATATTGTCTTTTGTAAAATAATAGTCTTCAATCTGTTAATCTTGAATGAGTATTTGAAGTAATACAGACAATGGATGAGGAATACTTAATGCCCAAGTATGTTTTATATTCTTTTTCTCCTCTAACATTGACCAAAACCATCTGGGGTTTTCTGTTGCCATTTTATTAGAGCCTTTCAAGGTGATAACATCTGAAGCACTTCCAGATCATGGCAATGCTAACAGCCATTATAGTTTTGTCATGTAATTGAAAGAGCATTTTAACTGTTTTCTGGAAAGCCTCTCCTGAATGGGGGTTGTATACTAGTCTCCAACTACTCAGATTTCTACAGTACTTTCTATTTCTGAAGAGCCTGTCTAGCTGTATTTTGGGCCTTTCTGATAAATGAAGGGAAGTAACAGTGCTTCCTGCACGTCTCTAAATCTGCAGTAGGGAGCAAGTTTATCCATGTGGTTTGGGAGAGTAGTTTTGAAAGCAGCTGTGCAAAGATGTGCTGAAAAAGACTGTAAATGTCTAGATAATATTGAATATGTTTACTTCAATAAACTATGTTGAGAGCTTTGGGAGTTTGAGACCATTATTGTACTTTCTGGTGCAACTCAGGTTTCGTGCAACAGAGACGGTACTAACCATTGACTCATCAGGTTACTTGATTCACAGTTAAATAACATCAACCAAAACCATCTGTTATAGCTTTTACCAGGACTCTGTTTAGAATGAGTCTTCTCTACATTTTAGTTTTGATCGTGTGCTTCAGTCAGTGAAACCATATGTGAACGGGCCGGATGAGTTGTCTCGTACCTTTGTGGAAATGAAAGGACAGCTGTACATGCATGCTGGAACTTTGCTACTGAAAATGGCCCAACACAATGAGGCACAGTGGAGAGTTGTGTGTGAACTAGCAGCATTGTGTTATCTGATAAGTTTCCAGGTAAGTCATTTTTCAGTTTATGCCTTTAGTTGATGCAGTTCTTGAAATGTTTTTGCTGTACATGTGTTGAACTCCTGTATTCCTGAAATGAACTAGTGTTTTTGTGCCAAGGAAAGACTCCCTTTTCACTCACCAAACCCTACTCTTTCACAATTCTTTAAAAGGTTTCAAATAACATGAATGGGGTAAAAGTGTCTTCAGCTGTTTCCCTCGTCAGAGTAACCTGATTCTTAAAGGCTAGTGAGTTTATTTCCTACAGTATATTCCCTTTTCTGTAATACAGCTGAACACATATGTTAAGTATTAGGTGTATTGCTATAGGGAGGGAAGGGTATGAACTTAATAGTTCCCATACACTTGTGTAGACAGCAGCTAAAAAATCAAGCGTAATTCTTTTCCTTATGAAGTAAAATTGATTGTCCTTTTTATGCCACTGCTTGCATTCCGGGTATTACTTTGCTCTTGTGTGCACTTAATGTTACTTGCAATAGCTGTAATTGCCCACCTTGGGGGTTTGTGTGTTTTGAGTGGGTTTCCCACTCACTTCCCCTCACCCCCCAGGCATCTGTGATACCGTACCTTCAGAATGAATTATGGGGGGGGGGGGGGGGGTTCTGTAGTTTTCTAATGCTAAAAAGAAGCTTGTTTCCTAATTCTTAAGACTAATCTAAATGATCCGCTCTTATTGTGAAAAAGTTGTAACAATTTTCTCCTCACTTTACCAGGTTCCTAAACCAAAGTCAAAACTAATAAAAGGGGATCAAGCTGGACAAGATGTGCTTGAAATGTTGGCCTGTGATCGAAAAAGCCAGTCTGGTAATAAAAATAGCTACATAGTTCCATTTTAGTGTTATGGATAGTTACTTCAAAGGCTAAGCGGTTTGTTAAAGAATAGATTTGTTATCCTGAAATGTTAGCAGTTCAACATGCAATAAAATATTCTAGATTCTGACAACATGTGTAAAACAAAACAGTAGTTTGATCCTGACACCTAAAGGTTTGGTTTTTTTTTCTCCTCTTTAGCATGCTGGTAGAGCGTGTTCTCTTTTTTCAAGTGTGGGTTTTTTCCCCTCCTTTTTGCCTCTCCAGCACACTACGATAGAACTTAACTTTTACAGTCTCTTAATCTATTGGACATGGCTTCTGTCTGCTGATGCTATTGTGCAAGTATTGTTAGCTCCAAGAAGAAAAGAAAATATTACTGTTGCCCTGTCCTTTCTATCCTCTTACTTGTTCATCAGCTTTGCTCTTTCTGCTGCTAAGTATAGGCAGTTTTTCAGTCTACAAACTCTTGCAGTGCCTAGATAAAACAAACGAACCCACTAGATGTCAGATTCAGTTGTTTCAGAATGGATTTTGATAAGACAGACTTCTACTTGTATTACAGCTACTTATTTTAAGGACAGTTGCAATGCCCCTTGAATAGTAATGATAAGAAGACGGCTTTGTTTTCCCAAAGAACTGGATTTACAAATGCCTTGGGATTGTTGTCACTAAAAGCTTGGAAAGCCTATGTGCTGAAACACTGACCTAATTACAGGGAGAACAAAACTTAATAGTCTGTAGGTTTCATAAGGGGAAATCCTGATTTCTGCCTAGCCTCCGGTAGCAAGAGCAGTGTATCAAATATTATTTTCCTTATGTTCACTGCTTTATTTATGTGAAGTGATATTTTTGTTTTTTAGGTCATATGCTGCTGAACTTAAGCCGTGGAAAGCAGGATTTCTTTAAAGAGATTGTGGAATCATTTGCAAACAAGAGTGGTTTGTTTACATTGTTTGATAGCCTGTTTGAGAGTGGAGCTTCTAAAGAGAGATCTTTTATTGGCACAGATGATATTGGAAATGTCAATACACAAGCACCAGTGCAAGTGGAACTTAATAAGTATGATATTGGTAAGAGGTGTTACTTTCTGAAACTCAACACAACTTTCTGTAGCAGAAGCTCTTCTACAAATACTTCATATTGCAACAAAAGACAAATACCTGGAATAGCTGTCAAAAGTTGCCCTCCTGTCCTAGGCAAGACTTGCACTTCTTGACTTTGCAATAAAGTCTTACTTGAATAATTCCTTAAAGATTTTGGAGAAGTTAATAGGATTGCTAAAAATAGTTGCCTGTTGGACTGAATATGGTGAGGATGGAAGTGAAAGGAAATCTGAGAGTTCCCCCCTCAGAAGCTCAGGGGGTTGATGGCTTGAGCACTCAAATGAACTGTCTACTTGATATATTTGGCTGATTTGAAGTTTGTAATCTTTCATAAGTGAAAGTTGGAATCTTGATGCTCATTAGTCTGCAAAGTATCTTTGGCTGCTCTGACAGAGTGAAATGTGAAACCCAGCTTTGATCAGATTCAGGTTTTGCTGTCTTGTAGGAAGTTGACATCTGCATCCAACTTTGTTTTTGCATAGGTGCTGTTCGAATGCACAGTGGCAGTCTCCAGCACCTCGTGTGGCTTGGCTTGCAGTGGAACTCTATGTCAGTCTTACCCCCAATGCGCAAATGGTTAAAACAGCTTTTTCACTTGCCCCAAGAAACATCAAGACTTGAGACAGATGCTCCTGAATCCATTTGCCTACTGGACCTTGAAGTAAGTAAACTTCCCAAGTTCTTAAAAGTACTATAATTCAAGCTTTTTGGTATTTAATACCTCTTATTTATTTATTTTTACAAAAACAGGTATTCCTACTTGGGGTGGTATTCACTAGCAACTTACAATTGCAAGAGAAGTTTAATTCTCACTACGATGCACATCAGCCTCAATTCTTACCATTGCCAGTGTACAAACAGCTCTATACCGAAAACCAAAGATCCTGGTGGGATGCCGTTCGTACTCTTATTCAGAGAAAAACAACGTAAGCTTTTTCAGTTTGGAAATGTTTGATCAAGCCTTTAGGCTGCTCCTGCTACAGCAGCTTGGATTGGTCCCAATAGATTCTTGTAAAGTTAAATTTGTTTTTTGATGTATTTTGGACACTGAAGCTTTGTAGTAGGGACTTGATACACTTGAAATATTTCTAAAAATGGATTTTTTCATTTCTAACAATGCATTTCTAAACTAGAGGCAGGTTAGGACTAAAACTGTGGGCTATATTCATCAAGCAAATGACATGTGAACAGATGAAAAATAGAGAATACTAATCAAGCAATGTTTCTTCTGATATTCAGACCAGGAACAGCAGCAAAACTGAGGCTTAATGTGCAGCATGGAATAAGTACTCTGCGAACACTGGAGAAGCATGGCCTTCAACCTGCCTTAATTATACACTGGGCAAAAAGCCTGCAAAAAACAGTAAGCTGAGATTATTTTTAAATATGTAGAAGCTGAGGTGTTTTTCTCTCTTATTTTCCATACAATAAACAGAGAGGGGAGGGAAAAAAAACCCAGATGAGGATGTGTTATTGAGAACTGCTGTTTATTTTGTCAGTGTCCTGGTTTCAGTTGGAATAGAGTTGATTGTCTTCCTAGTAGCTGGTACAGTGCTATGTTTTGAGTTCAGTATGAGAAGAATATTGATAACACACTGATGTTTTCAGTTCTTGCTAAGTAATGTTTAGTCTCAAGTCAGGGATTTTTCAGCTTCTCATGCCCAGCCAGCAAGAAAGCTGGAGGGGCACAAGAAGTTGGCACAGGACACAGCCAGGGCAGTGGACCCGAAGTGGCCAGTGGGGTATTCCATACCATGTGACGTCCCATCTAGTGTATATACTGGGGGGAGTGGGGGCAGGGGAATTGCTGCTTGGGGACTAACTGGGCATCAGTTGGCGGGGTGAGCAATTGCACTGTGCATCATTTGTATATTCCAGTCCTTTTATTATTACTGTTGTCATTTTATTAGTGTTATCATTATCGTTATTAGTTTCTTCTTTTCTGTTCTATTAAACCGTTCTTATCTCAACCCACGAGTTTTACTACTTTTACCGATTTTCTCCTCCATCTCACTGGTCGGGGGGGAGTGACCGAGCAGCTGCGTGGTGCTTAGTTGCTGGCTGGGGTTAAACCACAGCAGTCAGGCAAATTAGTTGCTTTAGTCACCCTATAGTGTACTTGTGTCTTAAACTGTAGTGTTATTTTCTACATGTATGTTGTTTTACATAGCTCTTGAGATAACCCTTCTGAGGTTTATCTCAAGTGTGAGAGAAGCACTCTTGGAACTTTTCAAGAAAACAGGAGAAGGATATGCATGAACAGCATTTTGACTTGAATTTGTTGAAATAACAAGTGCTTCTATTCCATTTTCTTCACCAGGGCATTAGCCTTAACTCTTTCTATGACCAGAAGGAATACATTGGACGAAGTGTCTATTACTGGAAGAAAGTTTTGCCTATGCTGGAAACTATCAAAAAGAAGAGGAGTATTCCTGAACCTACTGATCCTCTCTTCAAACACTTCCATAGTGTAGACATTCAGGTACAGATTGATTAAGCCAAGGCTGAAGTGAGAGGGTCTATGTCAGAAACTTACATAGTTGTGGGATTTTTATCTGCATTGTGCAACTCATGTTATTACTATAAAACTGTTACTGATGCTATCAAATTTTATCATTATCTGATAAAGGAGGGAAAAAATCTCTCCTTACAACTTCATTCTTACCTTTAAAACTGTGTATATGATTGGAAGGCATTGAACATCCTTAATACCAACTTTCTTTAAAAAGTATTTTCCCTGTATTCTAGGAAAACAAATAATTATCTCATTCCATTGTTAGGAACGAGTTGTCTTTCACTTTCTTTGTAGGTGTTTCAGGTTGCAGCATATGAAGAAGAGGCACGTATAGCATTTGCAATGTTGGATGCAGTTGATGGCAAAACTGATGATGCTTTATTAGCATTTGAAGCTATTAAGAATGTGGTTTCATACTGGAATCTTGCCATGGTAAGTTTATAAATTGCATCACCCCAAAATGCTTTGCTTTTTTCAGTTGCCTTCTGACTGCTCTTAATTAATCTGCGTCCTTTTCTTTAGATCTTCCAAAGAAAGGCTGAAGAAATTGAAAATGATGCCATGCTGCCAGAAGAACAAGAAGAACACAAAACCTATCTTCTTAAAAGCAAGCATTATTTGATGAAAATCATTGAGGAAAGCTCCTCAGATATGTCAGTAACTGAGAAAGTAAGTAATTCTTGCTTTAAAAACTTGGAACAAGAGATGCAGTGGCTTTGGTTATTGTTTCAAAGTGAAACCATTTGCATTTGTTAGCTTTTTTTAGACCAGGCTTTGTATTAAGGCAAGTTAAACTTCTCCACTCAAGACAAATAACCTGCTTAACACCAGTGGATTGATAAACTCTGGGTAACTTCTGTAACCTACCAGATGATGCAGTATTCAGACTACCATGTGGATGAAAGCTTTAATGTAAAAAAAAAACTTTTGCCACTATCTTTTTATAGAGGTTGATAGTTAAAAAAAAATATAACTAATGATTGTGTGAATTGTTTTCTTACGTAAATCTTAACAGATTTGGAACGTTGCTGAAAAAACAGTATTTGTGTAATGAAAGCCTTGTGAATTGTTCAGCCAGAATTCTGAATGTAGTCTGTCTTGTTCTGAGGGAGAATTGCAATCATGACTCATGTTTCAAATAACTTTCTAGCTGCCGGTGTCTATTGAAACTGTGAGGGAAATGCTAGATACAGTGATCCAGGAACTTGGTGAGAATGGTGAAGATGGAAGTCCTGCCTTCAGAAATGGTCTGTCACGAGCTGTAGATTCAGAGATGAAACATTCCACTCCATCACCAACTAAGTTCTCTCTTTCACCAACTAAGAGCTACAAGGTATATTAGCCAGCTATTATTTCAGGGAATTGTTACGTTTGAAGAAAAATTCACTAGATTCAATTAACTTTTTTTTCCTAGTTTTCTCCTAAAACTCCTCCTCAGTGGGCAGAAGATCACAGATCTATACTTCAGATGATCTGTCAGCAAGTGGAAGCTTTAAAGGTAAACAATTTTGTCACCATATTCAGTGAAGAACAGTTGGCGTTGTAGCTACGGTAAGGATTTTGTAAAAATAGCATGGGCTAACTTATAGTTCCTAGACTACTACTTCAATCAGTGGAATTATCTTTTACAAACATCTGCCTAAATTGAGTGCAAGACTAAATCTTTTTGCTTAAAAACTCTTACTTGGGATTTTGGCAGGGGTGTAGAGGCAACTTGTCTAAGGGCTGTATACAGAAAGAGTTGTGCTTTCATCAGCTTGGTTCTCATCCACTTGGCTCTGGCTTTGTTTTTCTTCTGGCTCTAGAACACAATTGTAGTACTTTGTACTGCATGGGCAGATCTTGGATGATTCCAGCAGGTACCTCTTGATTTAATTTTTTTTTCCCCAAGCTTGAACATGCTTTTAAATAGCAAAAGGGTAGGGATTGTTCCTTATGTTTTCTTCTACAAATACCTATGTAGTATATACTTTTGATTGGCTTGCTGTCTTGACAGAATGAAATGCAAGAAATGAAACTTAATAATTCCAACTCAAATGCATCGTCTCATCGGTGGCCTGCTGAAAGCTATGGAACAGATACGATGTCAGAGGGCTATCAGAGAGCACAAAATCTTCACGAGGCTCCACTAACAGGTAAGTTGCTGCTGAATTTTTATCTGAATGCTTAAGTAAAAGTAAGACTTTTGAAAATAATGCAGAAGTGTTTTAATGAATTACAATTAAAAACTGATTGCTGGGGAGAGTCTATTCAAAACAACAACAACAAAAAAATCAAGTATAAACTGTTTTCCTGTTGTTCCTTTTTAGTTGCTACCACTGGCCCATCTGTTTACTACAGCCAGTCCCCTGCCTATAACTCTCAGTATCTTCTCAGAACTGCCGCAACCAATGTAACACCAACGAAGGTGAGAACAAATCTATCTACTTAAGCTACTTCCAGTGATCTAGTGAAAATGACTGATTTTGGTTCTATATGTATTTGGATGTCATTGCAGTTCCTTATATAGTATTTGGTAAATGTGGACTTCTTGTGATAAACTGATAACTTATCTTTCTGCCTAATTTGGGGGATGTGGAGTTTGGGAGGAAAAGTCAGCAAAATATGTGTAATATGTTAGTACATGTACCCTACAGGGTATGTGTGTGATAGCACTTAATTTATTCTTCCCCCTACCCCCTCCAAGTAGTATGGCAAAAGAGAATGGGGTTTTCAAGGTTTTTTTCCATAAAAAAACAATCCACTCATCTTGTGCTTTTTCAATGCTTATTTTCAGATGCCCTTTTAAGATTTAAACTAATCAGTTTAAACTAAGTTAAAATTAGTTTAGACTTAAACTCGTATGAAAATATGCCCTGCTTTTGAGAGTACATGTTATGTGTGCTTCAGCACAGTAAGACTTTGTCCTCTTTTACCATAATAAGCAAAGCAATTGTTTTCTGCTTTTTTCTTTAGGCTCCTGTCTATGGCATGAACCGACTTACACCTCAGCAACATATATATGCTTATCAACAGCCAATGCATACACCACCTCTGCAAAACACTTCTGCTTGTATGTTTTCCCAAGAAATATATGGCACACCTCTGCGTTTTGATTCTCCTGCTACTGGACTCATTTCCCCTCGTGGGGGTGATGATTATTACAATTACGGTGTTCCGCAGGCAAGCACAAATCCACCATTGCCTGAACCAGGCTATTTCACAAAGCCTTCAGTTGCGCCACCAGCTTTAAAGCCTGCAGAATCAAAAGTGATAGAGTTTCCAAAATCTAAATTTGGACAGCCAGGAACAGCAGAAGGATCAAAAACATCTCTGCCAACACCAGCACAGTCGAGTCAACCAACAACTTTTAAATTCAACACTAACTTCAAGTCTAATGATGGAGACTTTACCTTTTCTTCTCTTCAAGCTACAACACAGCCTGCTAATGCAGCTTTTAATAGCAGTGAAAGCCTCTTGGGTCTTCTGACATCTGATAGACCTTTACAGGATGATAGACATATTGAACAAAAACCAGTTAATGATCACACAAATAGTCAAAGAAACATCTTCAATTTTGGCAATAAACATATTTCAGGCATCTCTTTTAGAGAAAGCATGGGACAAAATGCACACAAAAACCTGGGTTTTGAGAAGAGCGATATGTTTGGTGTCCAAGAACCAAGCAAGCTTGTATTTATGACTTCAAATTCAGATTTGGCCAATAGAAGTCATGAAACAGAGGGAGGAAGCACCCATGGTGGAGACGAGGACGACGATGGTCCTCATTTTGATCCTGTGGTGCCACTCCCTGACAAGATTGAAGTAAAGACAGGTGAGGAAGATGAAGAAGAATTCTTCTGCAACAGAGCCAAGCTCTTTCGTTTTGATGCAGAATCTAAAGAATGGAAAGAAAGGGGTATTGGAAATGTGAAAATACTGAAACATAAAGTGTCTGGCAAATTTCGTCTTCTAATGAGACGGGACCAAGTGCTGAAAATCTGTGCAAATCACTACATAAATACTGATATGAAATTAACTCCCAATGCTGGATCAGATAAGTCTTTTGTATGGCATGCTTTAGATTATGCAGATGAGTTGCCAAAACCAGAACAGCTTGCAATTAGATTTAAAACGCCTGAGGAAGCAATGCTTTTCAAAAGTAAGTTTGAGGAGTCACAGAATATTTTAAAAACCTTGGGATCAAATGTTGACACATCTGTGACTCAGAGTAGTGGGACTGCAAGAGAAACAACAAATCAGGACATCAAGGAGCCTAGCAGATCCATTTCTGGGACCCTGAACTTTGGCTTTCAGTTCCCAAAAGATGGGGTGAGCAGTGAATCTGATAGCAAAGGCAGTCTTACAGCTACATCAACTGCATCTGGCCCTACCACTTTTTCATTTGGAAAGGAAGCCCCGCAAACCTATTCTGGTGGTTTTGGGCAGCATCTCGTGAAGAAGGATCAATGGGAGTGTAAAGTATGTTTAGTTCTAAATGAAGCAGCTGCAAAGAATTGTGTGGCATGTCAAAGTCCAAATCCAGATATGTGGGAAACACATGGCACCTCATTAAATGACTCTGCTGGAAGTTTCAAAGCCAGTGCTAGTACTGTGCAGGACAAATTTGGATCTGCTTTTGCTAAAAAGGAAGGTCAATGGGATTGCAGTGTCTGTTTAGTAAGAAACGAACCCACTGCCTCCAAGTGTGTTGCATGCCAGAATCCAAACAAAACTAATACAGCAGTATCTGGTCAACAAACTTCTAAATTTGGCCAAGCAATTGCTCCAAAGGCTACTCAAAATGACTTGGGAACTGCATTTTCTAAAAAAGAAGGTCAGTGGGACTGCTCTGTATGCCTAGTCCAAAATGAAGCAAAAGATGTGAACTGTCGTGCTTGTCAGAATCCTAACTCACAAAGTCAGAATCCTAACTCTCAAAGTCAACCAAATGTGCCTATACCTAATGTTCAGGCATCCCCTGCTCCCAGGTTTGGTTCCATTGCTGATGCAAGTAAGCCACAGAAAAATGGATTTGAAGGGCTTTTTGCTAAGAAGGAAGGGCAGTGGGATTGTAGTACTTGTCTTGTGAGGAATGAAGGTTCTTCACCAGCCTGTGCAGCCTGCCAAACACCAAATCCATCTGGTAAGCCTGCTGGTGATGCTTCATCAACTCCTACTTTTGGCTTGAAAAGTAAGTTATCTGAACCTGCTGGAGGACAGTTGGGAACAGGCTTCAAGTGTGATTTCTTAGAAAAGGGCTTTAAGTTTGGTCATGGTGAGCAAGGCAAGACACCATCATTTACGTTTCAGATTCCTTCTGATACTGAAGCTAAGTCTACAAAGGAAGGATTTAGCTTTTCAATGCCAGTGCCTGCAGACGGATTTAAATTTGGGATACAGGAGCCTAGTAAAAATACCACTAAGAAAGATGAGCCATCCAAAGAGTGTACAACTGGCTTCTTAAAAAGCACTGATGAAAAAGACAAAAAGGAACCGCCTTCAGATAGTGGAATTACGTTCCAATTTCAAGAATCGGCAAACAAGGAGAAAGGCGACTTTGTTTTTGGGCAAAACAGCAGCACTTTTACTTTTGCCGAGCTTGCGAAAAGTACTCCTGGGGAAGGCTTTCAATTTGGCAAAAAAGACCCTAACTTCAAAGGCTTTTCAGGTGCAGGTGAAAAACTGTTTTCTTCACAGGATGCTAAAACAGATAAATCAAATACATCTGCTGACCTTGGTGAGAAGGATGATGATGTGTATAAGACAGAGGACAGTGATGATATCCATTTTGAACCTATAGTTCAGATGCCTGAAAAAGTAGAACCATTTACAGGAGAGGAAGATGAGAAAGTATTATACTCCCAAAGAGTAAAGCTGTTCAGGTTTGATCCAGAAACAAGCCAGTGGAAAGAACGTGGGGTGGGTAACCTGAAGATTCTTAAAAATGAAGTTAATGGCAAAGTAAGAATATTAATGCGGCGTGAGCAGGTACTGAAGGTGTGTGCAAATCACTGGATAACAACAACAATGAACTTGAAACAGCTGTCTGGCTCAGACAAAGCATGGATGTGGATGGCCAATGACTACTCTGATGGTGATGCTAAGTTGGAACATCTGGCAGCAAAATTCAAGACGCCAGAGCAGGCTGAGGAGTTCAAACAGAAGTTTGAAGAATGTCAGAGGCTACTACTAGATATACCGCTGCAGACACCCCATAAACTTGTTGATACAGGTAGGACAGCTCAGCTTATACAGAAAGCAGAAGAAATGAAGTGTGACTTAAAAGATCTCAAAACGTTTCTGACAGATGACAAAACTAAACTGTCAGAAGAGGAAAATGGAAACTCTGTTTGTGCCAGCAGTACTTCTGATCTGGTTATAAAGCCGCATGCTGAAAGTACTGGGCCTACTCTGGAATGGGATAACTATGATTTGCGTGAAGAAGCATTGGATGATAGTGTAAGTAGTTCTGTGTATGCATCACCTCTTGCAAGTAGCCCTGTAAGGAAAAATCTGTTTAGATTTGGAGAGTCTACCACAGGTTTTAGTTTCAGCTTTAAATCTGCCTTGAGCCCATCCAAATCTCCTGCCAAACAGAACCAGAGTAGAACATCAGTAGGCACAGATGAAGATTCTGATGTTACTCAGGAAGAGGAGAGAGATGGGCAGTACTTTGAACCTGTGGTACCTCTGCCTGATCTCGTGGAAGTGACCAGTGGTGAGGAAAATGAGCAAGTTGTCTTCAGTCACAGAGCTAAGCTCTACAGATATGACAAAGATGCTAATCAGTGGAAAGAGAGAGGTATTGGGGACATCAAGATATTACAGAACTACGACAACAAACAAGTACGTATAGTAATGAGAAGGGACCAGGTACTAAAGCTCTGTGCTAATCATAGAATAACACCAGACATGAATATGCAACAAATGAAAGGATCTGATAGAGCATGGGTATGGACTGCATGTGACTTTGCAGATGGAGAAAGGAAAGTAGAACTTCTAGCTGTGCGATTCAAGCTGCAAGATGTTGCAGACTCATTTAAGCAAATTTTTGATGAAGCAAAGCATGCCCAAGAGAGAGAGACATTGATAACACCTCTTTCTTCTCGTGCCAATACACCGAAGGAATCTCCGTGTGGTAAAAACGCTGTAGCTGTACTGGAAGAAACTACCAGAGAAAGAACTGACCTTAGTCATGGTGACGATACTTCTGGTGTAACTGTAGAGGTTACAGAGGTGTCAAACGCTTCTGAAACACCAACAAAAACAGTGGTTTCTCCTCCAAAGTTTGTATTTGGATCTGAATCTGTAAAGAGCATTTTCAGTAATGAAAAGTCAAAGACTTTCACGTTTGGAAATACTTCAGCCACTGGTTCTCTCTTTGGCTTCAGCTTTAATCCTCCAAGAAAGAGCGAAGACCACATTCCAGTGTCTCAGAACACAGCTCAAAAAGAACTGGAAGTCTCTGAACCAACAAAAAGTTCTAGTACTCCTCAGAAGCCTCCAGACAGCAAGGTAGACAACTTGCCTACTTCAACACAAGATGGACCCTCCAACTTCTCATTTAGAATTCTGGAAAAAGGTGAGTGTCAATTGAACTAGTACTTCATTCAACTAAGCAACTTATTAAGCAGTCATCTCTATGCTATTCATTACTCTTTGTTGTCTCGATAATGTGTAGTTTCATTCCATTCTAATGCGGGTACCTATGTCTTCACAAGTTCTCAAGAGTTTCAACTAAAGGAGTCAGTTTTAAGTCATAATTATTTTCATAGAAAAATGAAAGTGTGTGATGCAGGATGGAGTTTTGCTGATTAGTGAGAGAGGGGATTTCAGGTAGGAGCTATAACTCTGTGAAGTGCTGTACCTGAATCTCAGGCTTAAGTACTTAAAGAAGGAGCTGGGGATTCACTTTTTTTTAAACTTAAGTAGTTGAATTGGTAGTGTGTGTACCTGGACCTTTGCTCTGAGTGGTAATGTGTGAGAACAGCAAATGTGTGCTTCAGCTAAAATTTGAATTATCCCCATGATTGAAGAGATGGGTATTTTAAAACTGCTCTCTATATACTTGTTTCAAGTCTTAATGATTGCTCTGTAATTTCATATGTATAGCTTAAATAACACAAGATGTTAGCCTCTTTCCTTAGCCTGAAAAGAAATCACGTGATTACATCCTCAGTTACAGAGTTTCTGACACTGTCTGAAAAAGACACGCTTGCAGAAGTTGTGGCTGTGACCACTATAATATACTGAAGTGTCTCTGTGAAAAGAATGGGATTTACTAGCATTTTAATGGTGGAGTACTTCTCTTTGAAGGCTTCGTGTGCTGCTTCCCATCAGTGCAAGACTGTTTAATCACATGATAGTTTTTAATTTACACACTAGTCTTAATATTATGAAGATATACTGTCTGTTTATTAACTGTAGTAAAGTGATGTGGTGGAAGATGATAGCTGCAGTCTTCACATGGGTTGGATACGCTTGTGTAGAATTAACAGATGAAATTTCCTACTGTGAAATACAACTACAGAATGCTTCCAGATCATAGATAAGTCTGCTTTACCCTTTTAAAATTCCAGGTAAACACTTATATCCAAACAATTTATTTTTTTAGGATTTAATTTTAGCCTTTTTAAATCTAATCCAATGGCCTTTTGGACAAGCACATCTTCCTTGCAACCTGATAGTAAAGGTATTTACATACTGCACTGAATGTGTGATAAAAACACTTTAGCGGGCATGGACAGTAACCCAACTGCGGCAAAGCAGTTGGCTCAGTAATCCCTATAATTAACATGCATGCTGAAGAAGAGTACGTAAAATTGTGTGTCTGACTGCTGTATTTGTCCTGGTGGAGAATGTCTGTAGCCCTTAGTATGTTAATATGAGCTAGCACAATGGATGGCGCTGTTTAAGCTTTTGGCTTCTGTTTGCCTTATTTTTGGAGGGTATCTGCCTTGCACTTCTCCATCACAGTTTTGCTGAACATGCACACTGGATCTCTGAAACTCCCCTTTTCTAAAGAAGTTAAATTTTCCTGTTATTTACGGAGAATACATCTCTTAGTGCCTGAGGTCTTCCACTTCAATGAAATATGCTTGAAGATCTCAAGACAGGTTATCCAGTAAAACTGGATATATTTAGCCTCTCTGTTGGAAATGTTTAATTCAGTTTCCTGATTATCATTATGCAATAGTTAACACTTTTAAAAGCAAGGAGCATGCAGAAATGAGAAAGCCAACTCCTTAACTACTGCCTATATGTATATACTTCATGTATAATATGAAGTCCACCTTGGCTGGTCAGAAAACTTTTGCTAACTGATTTGTTTACATTCAGAACCTATAACCAAAACTGGTACAGCTTACAGTTTGATTATGTGTCATTATAAGATGTTACTAACAGTGCTTCTTGCAAGTATGCTTGCTGTAAGCATACTCAACTTACACAGTTCAACAGCATCTTACTTTTAAAAAGCAAATTTTTATTCTAGTCTGCACAAGACAGTCTTTTCACATGACTAGTGTCTTACATTGTTTAAAAATCTCTAAATGTCATTCCAAACACCATTTTCCCAAAATTGTATTTCTAGAGAAGCTGTTCATATTTAAACACTGAACTCCTGTATATATGATCTGAAGTCAACTATTCTGTGTTTTTAGGCATCCCTGTGCATGGAGTTTTATTAACAATTCAGTTTTATTTTGATCATTCAATGTCCATAATGTGGAGTGATCAAGCATTCTGCACCAATGCATACATGCAAGGACTTTTGCTACCTCAAATTGATCCTCTCTTTATATTGCGGATGTGTGAGGGTGGATGTGTGTGTGTGTAGTTAAAACAAAATATGCCTTTCTGGTACTTCAGACTGTTCTTCACTTCTGTTTTTCTGATAACTAGGATATGATTATGTACTTAGTGATTTATTTACAGTTGATAATTATCTTCAGTGGCTTTGTCTTCAGTGGCTTTGCTTTGAGCTCTGACTTAATAGCAAATGACTTTGAGAAGTTATTTCAAAATTAGGTTTTCAAGCCTACCCAATGCAACTATAATCTGAGGCTTTCTCATGGGAAACATCTTTTGAGGAGCGGTTTCTGAGTTATGCTAAAGCAATGTTCAAAAGAAATTTAACTTCACAGTAGTTCTGCAGCTTAATGCAATTTCTCGGGTCAGGTCATGAGCTTTTTTTAAGTGCTTTACAAGTTTCAATCAAAGTTCTGTCAATTGCATGTTACTATATCAGTTACATGCATTAAGGTTTAAACTCTGGTGCTTTTCTCTTATATCCAGAAGATATTCACTGATATATGCATGAGAAAAAAATACCAGTATTGTGACTAGCTAGATATTTAGGCCTACCTGGTCTTAATGTCAGTTAAAAAGCAAAAATATAATATACCAGTGAAAAGAACTGTTGTGCATGGTATTGTTCTTTAATTTGTTCCTTCCATATACTAACAATGTTTTGTGTGGATTTTTCCCCCCTGAGTATAAAGTTCTATTATCACAAAACCAACAGCCTTTTAAGAATATGTTGTACGTATGCATGGCTCTTTGCTTTCATGGCTGCCTGTGAAGATATATTTAAGCTGTTTGCAGCATTTTTTTAATCAGAAAAGTTAACTTTCTTGTGGGGAGGGTGAGAAGAAACTGACTTAACTGAACCAATGAACATCTTGCTCAGTCTTAGTGTTCTGAGGGCAAATACATGTTATAATCTTAATCTTTATCGTTGAACCGTTTTGTCACTTTGAGTGGATGTTTGGAACACTAGAATCTTATCCCAGTGTTTGATAGATTAGCTTCATGGAGAACTTTACCTGTGAATTTTTCTGAAGTGACTTTTTAATGTATTTCTCTTATTCAGCTACTTTGTACAAAGGCTACTGAAAGAGACAGTGTGATAATTCTTTGGGAATGCTGTCTGTCAAGGATGATGGATTATATCATCTGTTGCCAGGGTCTTCTAGCTAGCTTTATACTGCTCAGATTAAAGGAAGCTCATGCTTTTACCATCTACCTGACTGACTTTGGAAGAAATTCTTTGTTGTTGAAGATGCATTTTTGACATTTCTCTAATCCTAAGGAAAGCTGTTCTTTTGCTGTAATTTTTAATGGCTTTAAGACTAAATACTCCACACTTAAACCTCTGTGGGGAACTTGGTGCAAACTTACTGAGTCTGAGACACTTGCTTAACTAATATGAGAGAATAAAACACATGCTAATATGCAGGATACCTGCATATCTTCATAACATGATACTAGATGTACTTCTAATTCTTAAATTAGCTAGGGTTAGTGAGTTTTTTGCATAAGATTCTGAGAAAATATATCAAAACATCTATAGCCTGTTGTTATGATATGAACTTAGAAATTTTCTGTTCAAGAATTTTATCCTGCATTTACTTTATACAGGCTCAGAAGAGCTATTAAGATCTAAAAAAAGTGAGCAAACCCAATTACTCTACAAGACTGTATGTGCTGGTCATGGGTTTGAGCTACACTGGTATATAAATGCTTGAAAGGATTAATTTGTAATCAAAGGGAGAGTCCATTAGAGCAAAGGTTGGGGAGGGAACACTTGGGAAAAAAACTTAAATTTGAACTAGTACTTTGGATTTTGCTTTTACTCTATTATTCTTTATATTGCTATTAATCTACTGAAAGATACTAGTCAGAAAACTACTTTTAAAAAGCAATATATTTTAGTGTGTCAGTTGTGTCAGAAGATCAAGGGACATGTCTATAAACATTACACTTCTCTTCTGTCCTTGTCTCCTCTTGCAGTGATGAATATCAAACTGCATGAGCAGGAGAATCGGTGTTCCTCAGGAAATGGGTAGTGGTCTGGTTCCCAGCTGAAGATTTAGGTTCTCATTGACTACATTGTGCCACAAACTTATCAAATATTTTCTAATGAAAAGAATAGTGAGCTTTTGAGAGTACCCTTCAAATTCTGCTGACTAGTTTAACTCAAACCTAGAGAATGTTAACAAATAGGTTGACTTACTAAAGCAATCAAATTGTTCTTAGAAACAGCCGGTGCATGGACACTGCTGTGCTTATGGGGTAGGTCTTATTAATAGTTAAAAATTTTTTCTCACACCTTTACCCCCAAACTCACCGTCTCAAAACAAACACTAGAACTCAACCCAAACAAAGCCCCAACCAAACAATACAGTTTGCTCTAGGCTGTGCTTTCAGCTTTGACCTTTGATTATGTATTGAAAAAACAGTGCAAGTGGAATGGACAACTTAATGTTGAAGGAGACGGGAGAAAATGCTATGTAATAAAACTGATAGTGGTATTTGTCCCTGTTGGAAAAGCTAGTTAAATAGACTGAAAGCAATATTTTTTGTTGTTTAACAAAGTGGAACTAAAAATTACTTCTGTAACAATAAAAGTTTCAGCAACAGCTATTATGCTAAATTGAGATTAGCTAATAAAAAGATCATTTTTCCTATAGGTAATCTGAAATAAGTTCTATTCGGTTGCTGTTTAAAATTTTGTAGAATTTAAAGCACTTTTAAGCAATGCAGTAGGACATGTTGCTGTAGACAACTTCATTTTTTCTTTTTTTCAGGCCTGAAGTTTGCCTCTCTCTCTCTCTAGATAACACCTATATACCTCTACTCCATAGGTGTATTTTGTTTGACATGAAGGCTTAGTTAAATAGTCCTTGTAACAATATAAAGATGCAGGTTTGTTTCTGTTCTGATGCTTGAATTCAAAGGCAATAGAACAGGATGTAGTTGGGCATGCAGGTTAGAATTCCTTAAGTTTTAACAGGATGCTCTGTCCTAGCATCCTGTAACTTTGATTTGTTTCCTGTGGATCAACAGAAAATATGTAGGCTCCAAATGTGTTTCGAACCGCCTTAGACTTAATTCAGTTCTGTAATAACAGCAGTATGGGGTTACTGTTATTCCCTGTTATGAAATTATTCTGTTTTAATGGTTTGTTCAATTTCTGTAAAAAGCTGAGAAGACGACAGTGGCAGAAGATGATCTTCCATCTGATGAAGTTATAATAGTTTACGAGTTAACACCTACCCCTGAACAGAGAGCTCTTGCTGGTTTTCTCAAGCTACCTTCAACCTTCTTCTGTTACAAGAATAAGCCTGGATATGTGAGTGACGAGGATGATGGTAAGGAGTGCCAAAGTTGATCTTTGTGTTGCCTTTTTGTGGGGAAAGGGTGTAATACACTGCACTGGTGTGGCCTCACCTCAAGCACTGTGTGCCGTCTTGGGCATCTGAATACAAGAAGGACATCAGACTACTAGAGTGTATCCAGAGGAGAGTGACCAAGATGGTGAAAGACCTTGATGGCCGGACTTACAAGGGGTAGCTGAGGTCACTTGGTTTGTTCAGCTTGGAGAAGAGGAGGCTGAGGGGTGACCTCATTGTGGTCTACAAGTTCCTCAAGGTGGGCAGCAGAGGAGGGGTGCTGATCTCCTCTCCCTGGTGATCAGTGATCAGGAGGAAATGGAATGAAGCTGTGTCAGGGCAAGTTCAGACTGGACATTAGGAAAAGGTTCCTCACAGAGAGGGTGGTTGGTCACTGGAACAGGCTCCCCAGGGCAGTGGTCACAGCACCAAGCCTGTCAGAGTTCAAGGAGCATCTGGACGATGCTCTTAGTCATATGGTTCAGCTTTAGGTAGTCTGCGAGGAACAGGGATCTGGACTCGGTGATCCTTATGGGTCCCTTCCAACTTGAGATATTCTGTGAATACTATCAGAACCATTAGACACTTGAGTATTTTTGTTTGGACTGATGGGAAATAATCCTACCATCTTCTTTATGGCTAAAGATGTACACTCAGTTCTTCAAGACAATATTACAGTGGAGGCCCAGGAATGACTAAAGCAAAGTTGTACCGGTGTCTTTTGGGTGTTCACACTCATATTACCAATGCAGTTGGTTAGGTAAGACTAAACAATCGGATATTTGAGCAAGAGGCTTACTTCTGTAACTATTTTTAGAGACAAATACAAGGCAGTCTTTATCAAAAAGGAACATGCTCAGGTTCCGTAAAGGCTAGACTAATGGTTTATTTTTCTTCTAAAGCAAATTCCTAACACTGAAACTGGACATATTTTGTATCAAAACTTACTGCAATGCAACTAAATGACTCTTAATTTATTGAGCAGCAAATATGTTAACTGGAAGTTCTGAAGCATTGTATTCAACAGAAAATGGGAGAAGACAAGCCCCCCCCCCCCCCCCCCCAAATATCTGAGCTTGCTAGTTTTTATATAAAAGATTTTCAGTATTCCTTCCTAATTCTGTTTAGTGGTACTCTTAATAACATCACTCAGTAAGAAACATGTTTTCTAAAAACACGTGCCATGCGTCTGTAACAATCCAGGCTGAGAAAAGTGTTAGTAGCACACCGAGGCACATGTATGCAAAATAAGAAGTGAAAGCTTACCTACTGACCTGTGGAACTCTTAAAACATAAGCAAAAATTATGTGTGCTTGCTAGGCTTGTGAGTCGGAAGGGCTTAGCAGACTTCTCTGTACTTAGAGGATGCCTGAGAGCTTAACACTTGTTTCCTGTATTTAAGATGAAGACTATGAAACAGCTGTTAAGAAACTTAATGGAAGACTGTATCCCAGTGATTCAGAAGAGAAGAAGAAATTGCAAGAACCTGTAAAAGGTATGTCTTAAAACCCAGTACTTAAAACTTCTTATATACTGAAACATAAGCTCTGAATCTGAAGGACACGTGGGCACTGAGATAGTTTTTAGAAGCACTGATGCTGGGAGCAGAAAAGCTGCATCTCAAAATACAGCTTTAAGCTCAATATGTTGAACTGTTAGTTAGCAGTAAAGTGGTACCTGAATGAGAAATGTACATTTCAGTTGGCCTCTAAACAAGAACATGAAAGTGTTGTCCTCCCTTGAGCCTCCTCTTCTGAATATGAAGAATTCAGCTTGGCATGATAACTATACAAGAGGAGAATTGTCTACATCTGTGAATACTTGCTATTTCTGCAGATAGTCAATTTAAGTTAAACTTATGAGTTAATATTGTTCAACTAAAAAAAAGATATTTCATCTTTATACTAAAAATACAGGTGTCGAAGATTGAATTTGCTGCTTGTATTTATGTCTACTTTGGTTGTGCCTTAGACTATAATGTTGCATAACTGAAAATCTGGGTAGATACTTCTGGAAGTGAAGTTTGGGGTTTTTTTTGAGGATGTGTGCTAGCAAGGGGTAGTATATGTTTAGCCATCTGAAATATGAGCAAATGTTGGAGGAATTTATTAGTAGCAGCAGCTGCAAGACTGAACTCTTCATCATTGCATGGAAATTCCCTGATAGCAGTAGAAAACTATGTATGATGAATTTCCGAGTCTAGTCACCCTGAGTGGGATTAAGTTAGTTAGTCTTTACTTCCACTGTTTAAACAGTAATGCTATTTGAAAAACTCTTGAAGTCTTACTTCAGGTTGCTCTGGCTATCATGAGGTTATTTTATAATGTAGATGCCAAAAATTACTTCAGTATTTAGCTGCCTTCCCTGCTGTTTTACATTAACTTTTGTTCTTTGCAGTAGGCATCGCAGGAAAAAGTGAATTCAACAGTGAAAGAGAATGTGCTACTACTTGGGAAAAGAAACCAACTCCTGAGGAGAAAGCTAAAGCAGAAACTCTGCAGGTTCCTTCTACATCTGTCTGTGGTGTCAGCAGTGATACTGAGGATGACAGTCCAGAAGACTTTCAGACAGAAGTTAAAATTCAAGAAACAAAAGTAAGAACTAAATCTTTACGGAACTTTTTGTGATTAAACTTGGACAATTACTTCATATGTGTGTGAGACTACATAGTTTTCACCTTGTGAGACCTAAAACATCCAGTGGGAAAAAACTACTTGACTCTTGTGGCTGTGACTCAAGTCTTTGCCAACACTGAAACGGAAGCTTAGACCTTAAGTTCCTTGGGAAGAGAAAGGAGGTGCAGCTGTTCTCATAAAGCATAAAATGCTTTGGCTAGTAAAATCACTCCTAACATGTATATAAGGACTAATTGATTTCAGGAAGTAATAGTATTTTTTTGAAAGCGTACTACTTCAAAGATACTTAAGTCTTTCGTCAAGTTAATGTCCTTGTGTGTTAAGTGTAATGTAAAACTTCAGAAAGCTTACAACAGCAATTTTTCTTGATGGTCTTTTTTTTCTAAAATGACTGTTCTTAATCTCCTGAGGAGGTGGTTTGAATACTAGGCTCTTCTAGCTTATTTTCTTATTACTTTTTGTATTAGTCCCAGGAGAATGAAGTTACAAGTTCAGCTGACTTAGTCTGTACCAGTAAGGAAGAAGGACCTACTCCATCAACTGGTGAGGTGACAGTATCTGTCCAGTCAGCTACCAACAGTGAAGAACCAGATTCCACCACGGAGACTGTGCTTGTATCACAGACTTTATCAGGAGCTGATGACAAACCTGTAGACCTGTCAACTAAAAAAAGTGATTCGGACTGTCCAGAGTCAACACAAGGTAGGGTCAGGGGTGCATTCTGTTTTGGGGGGCGGAATGTAAGTATGCTTTTCTGTAGATTAGTTTGTCTCATAGTTGCTGCCTTGGAGACAAGTAGTACCAATATGGAATTAGGAGCATGAGTTCCAATCTAGTAAAAATGTGACTGGGGATTAAAATAATTATATACGTCAAATTCCGTTGTGTTCAAATGGCACTACTACAGAGCAATGCTAGTGTCTGTTGAACTAGTTACATATGATGTATTTTCTCTCATTAGTTTATGGTTAAATGCCATATGAATACTTATTAGACCTCTGTAGATCTGCATAATAACGGTGTGCTGAAACTGTCTCACACAGTCTTGAGCCCTTCTTTTAAACCATAATAAAGGACTGTCATTATGACAAGTGTCGTGCAAACTTTAAATTTATTGGAAGATAAAAATACTGTAAAGACTTCTCCAGTTTATGCTTTTGATTATATAACATGAAATGCATTTTCTTTAAGAAAGGCAGAGAAAAACCTTTGACTTTTCCTTCTTATTTGATAGAAAACAGAATCATCTCATTTGGTTTCGGCAGTACTGCAGGCTTGTCATTTGCAGATCTGGCTTCCAAAGGCTCTGGAGACTTTGCTTTTGGCTCAAAAGGTGAGTTAAACTAGTCTCCAAGACAGACACTCAGCTGGACTTCTGCTTCATACAATATACATTTTGTGCACCAAATTTCTACTGATCAATCAGTTAAGTTTTTTGCAAGTTTTTGTCAAGAGGAAAAGAACTACACAAAGTTTAAAATGTAACTCTTAATTGTAGATAAAAACTTCAAATGGGCGAATACGGGAGCAGCTGTGTTTGGGGAGACAGCCCGTAAAGCAGATGAAGATGAAGGTGGTAGTGATGATGAGGTGGTACATAGTGATGACATCCACTTTGAGCCAATTGTGTCTTTACCAGAGGTAAGGTG
Source organism: Buteo buteo (assembly GCF_964188355.1). Taxonomy (NCBI): domain Eukaryota; kingdom Metazoa; phylum Chordata; class Aves; order Accipitriformes; family Accipitridae; genus Buteo; species Buteo buteo. The sequence goes on along the minus strand of NC_134195.1, from coordinate 3,890,851 downwards.
ACTTCTGGAATATAAAACAACATTAAGATAAGCATGTCTGCTAACACAGCAATTTTTTAAAAAATGCTTTGCTTGACTAACTTTGTCTTCCGTGTTGTGTGCCTTGTTCTGTATTTCTTGCCCTAACTATGTAGAAACACCTGCTGTTTTAAATCCTAGTACAGCTTAGCACTGGGGAAGGGTCTGGTGCATAAGTCAAAATCTTCAACGTTTATTTTATTGTACCTTGTCTGAGTGGTGATCAGTATGCAAATTTGTACACAACTTGTAAAAGCTAAAGCTGATTCATTATAGCACAGTTGAAAACCAAGGGGGGGAACCGAATAACTTAGTGGTAATACAATTCAGCTGTGGCTCTGTATCAATGACTTGTAGATTCAGTTCTGTGAAAGTCACGCCAACTTAAAATTTTTACTTTAAGCTAGGCAAGAGATTTCTAGAATCACTAAGCAATAAAGATGTAGTACACTTAACCTCACCTGAGGGCTAAGGGAACAAACTTTGTTAGTTTGAAAATAAGTTTTTTTCAAGAAGTAGGAGAACCTTCAACTTTGAAGGTAGCTTTATAACTTGCTGAGTGAGCCTTCACACAGTTTTTTATGTCTTGATTTGGTATTTAGCTGCAGTGTGCCTAATAACCATTTCAAACTTTTCTGGTGTTACAGTCATATTGTCTGGCTTTCCTATAAATAAAATAATTTAATTACAGATTAGTATAATTATTAAGCAAGACAAATAGAGCACAAATAAATAGTATGCAGTGTCCTTTAATTTGGACAGCAAATCTGATGTAGTTCTTAACAGGTCTTCGATCACCTTCAAAATGTGGTATACCTTTGCTCAGCTGTGTGTCATATTATGGATTCTATTACTTTCTCCCCTTACTTGCTTCTTCTCCAGTCTCATTTCTCCCTCCACAAATAGTTGTTTGTCATGTATTCCTCCAGTTCTCTCTCAAGTGTTCCGTTATCTTCAGATGTGTTAACTAAAGGAGGTTAGAGGGCAGTGATATGCATACATAAAGTGAGGAGGAGATACAGCTGTCAGGCCTAAGTTTGTTATGCTCAGTTGGTGTTTATTCTGTTCAAATGCAAATAATCAAGTTCTTTAACAATGTTCAAAAGGCAACACCTGCCATGGTAATAGTACTGTATCTTCACTTCTCAGTGTGCACATCATTCAGCAAACCTGAAACTTTGCAGGCAAACTTGCCAGAACACTTGATAGTGGGGTTTTTTTTAAAAGGAAAAAAACAAATACACACACACAACCCCCCCCCCCCAAAACCAAACGAACCAACCACACTCAAAGCAAAAACCAACAAACACCCACCAAAACCATATGCAGCATGGCCAAATAGTATTGCAGTGCTATAATTAATCTCAAACAGTGGAATTTCTTGGGCTCTTAAATTCTGAAAAGGCTAGATGTTTTACTTGTTTTGGGGTATGATGGATATGGTGTTGGAGAATGGAACACATTGAATAATTTTCCATTGTAATATGTCAGAATCATCATAAGTGTATGCAATACTATTTATTTATGTTGGTGACAGCAGCTCTCTGGGAAATCACAGGTACTCTACTGTGCTGTTTTTTAGGTGGAGGTAAAATCTGGAGAAGAAGATGAAGAAATTCTCTTCAAAGAGAGGGCAAAACTTTACAGGTGGGACAGGGATGCTACTCAGTGGAAGGAGCGTGGTGTTGGAGAGATAAAGATCCTCTTCCATACACAGAAGAAATACTATAGAGTCCTAATGAGAAGAGACCAAGTTCTTAAAGTTTGTGCAAACCATGTCATCACCAAAGAAATGAACTTAGTGCCCTCTGATACATCAAACAATGCTTTAATTTGGACAGCCACAGATTATGCTGGTGAGTTTTTCAGGTGGTTTTTTTTTTAAGTCATCTGAGTTTCTGTGGCTTTGGTTTTCCCTGGCAACTATATAAGATGAAAGTTATTTGTTTCTGACTATACTGAATAGAACTAAAGAAACCTGTTCTCGGATTTATTTTCAGATGGTGAAGTAAAAGTAGAACAACTTGCAGTCAGATTTAAAAGCCAAGAAATGGCTAATTCTTTCAAGAGGAGGTTTGAAGAATGCCAGCTAAGCTTGTCAGAACTTCAGAAAGGACACTTATCTCTGGCAGCAGGACTGTCAAAGGACACCAACCCTGTTGTGTATTTTGAAGTTTCTGCTGATGATGAACCTTTAGGACACATAACCATGGAGCTGTTTTCAAATATTGTCCCTCGAACTGCTGAAAATTTCAGGGCCCTGTGCACAGGAGAGAAAGGATTTGGATTCAAGAACTCCAGGTTTCACAGAATAGTCACTGACTTTGTGTGTCAGGTAAGCATAACAGGAAGACTCTTCATTGAGAGAATGAGATGCATCTTGACTAACAATGGCACTTCAAAAATCGCTTTTATGGGATAGCACGTTCCTGTTGGCAGCATGAATCCAGTGTGCAAGATATTCTCATCTGCCCTTTCCCTACAAGGAGATGAGAAATGATGCAAGCTGCATGTGGCTGCCCTAAGCCAAATGCTTTTTACCTGTGTCTGCCAGCTGCCTGATCCTTCAGTGTTACCTAGTGCTGCCGTGTTAGTGTGGAAGGAAAATAGGAGATAGAGATCTCCCCTTACAATAGGCAAGGGGCCTGTTGTTGAACAGGAACACCAAGGGAAGTAGGGTTTCCCAAACTACCATTCAGCCTTCTCTCTCTACAGAGAAGAACTTCTGTATGCTCACCTGCTAAGAACATTTACTTTCCAGGCTTCCTTTACATTTTAAAGTGCACTTTGTGTTTCAGATTATGTGCACTTAAAACTGATATTCCGAGTATTTTAGATGCTCAAGTTCCCATCGAAAAGAAGTCTTCTAGATTTCATTATCATGCAGTGGCCTCTTCCTTTAAAATACTCAAATTTTTCACCAGGAGCATCAGCCTGAAGTGCATCTGAACCCACCATGTAGGCAGTGTTGGTTTTAAATCTCTGTCTGTGTTAGGTAGCACTAGCAAGTTCTTCATAAATGGTGAAGGCTTAGGAGATTGATCATAGCTCAGATAGACCTTTCCTTCCCTAAAATTCTCATTGATTCAGTGAGTTTCAGTGACTTGTAACAGGCAGAATGAACCAGCTTCCTTACTAAACTGATGTTCCTGCATGTCACTACATCCCTGAAGATGAGGTGCGACCTTCTACAAACTCAGCAGTAGTCAGTAATATATGAATGGTTTGTCACCAGAATAAAACATAATCCAGTCTCTTGATTAGGTATCACCTGTGTCTGAAGTATGCCCTTTATGGCTCTTTCCTTAAAAGTTGGTGCCTTTCTGATAAGGAAAGCAGCATTGCTCATTTAGTGTTTAAGCTTGTTTCAGGGTATTCCACATCCTGTAAGGAGCAGGCTTGCTTTTAAAACAGTTAACTGCACCATGCATATCCTGACAAAAAGTGAGCTTTTACCACATGAAATTAGTATAATCTAAGTTTGCTCTGCTTTGCCTAAACTTTCTCCAGGTACAGTGAGAAGCTTTTCAAAGAGAAGTCTTTCCTTCAAAGATATGATAACCTATACTGTCACTTTTATAATAGTGAGCCAGAAGCTTGCTGCCTTGCAGAAAGACAAAATACGCTGCTCACTAGCAGTAGCTGCTCTCCTGAACAAGCAGTAACATGGCAAAAGCTGCTGCCTGCACAGAAGCAAGAAATTACTGGTCACTGGTACCTTAACCTTTTTCAGGTGATCCATTCTGTGCCCGCAGGGACTAAGCAAGGACAGGCCTTCAGTGAGATAACACAAGTCCCAGCTGTCAGGGCCAAGTGATGCAGGAAGCAGGCGGTGGGAAAGACAGGCCTAGAGGAGCGGTCCCCATGTGGAGCAGGAAGATAAAATGCTGTGTTCAGAATAAACAAGGGATAAACTTCCCAGTACTGCTTCCATTAAAATGAACAAAGCTGCTGAAGCTGGGAAGCCTTATATCTAAATGTGAAAACTAAGAATGAGTTCTTCCAAAGCAAAGTCTTTACTGTTGAAAGATATAATTGTGCTGTTGGTGTATGTTTTGGGCACTTGTAAGTTAATGCCCTTTTTTTTTTTTTAAGGGAGGCGATATAACTAACCATGATGGAACAGGTGGACGGTCAATTTATGGAACAGCATTTGAAGACGAGAATTTTGAAGTGAAACACACTGGTCCTGGATTGTTGTCAATGGCAAATAAGGGCAGGGATACGAATAATTCTCAGTTCTTCATAACACTTAAAAAAGCAGAACACTTGGACTTCAAGCATGTGGTATTTGGGTTTGTGAAAGATGGAATGGATGTTGTGAAAAAGATTGAATCCTTTGGTTCTCCTAAAGGGCTAGTAAATGGAAGAATTGTCATTACAGACTGTGGGCAAATATAGAATTATTGCTTTGAGTATACAGATGTTCTAGCAGTATAAATCAGTATTTAGATGTTATTGACTAATTATTTCAACTTCTTAAAATGGACACTTCTGATGTATAAATGTAAAATTACAGCTTATAGGTGGGGTTTTTATGTGTTCCAATTGATTTTTTGCATGTTAAATAAAAAGTTCAGACACTGGCATATTTCAGGTGTATTTGTGTTATCCTGACATATTTGTATTAAATGTCAAATTTTAAAAATTAAATCTTAGTCTTGTTAAAATAAATGTCTTGTCTTCCCTTTTGGTTTGTTTAAAAAAAGGAAAGCTTGCCTAATTTGTCTTCCTGCTCTCTTAGATCTCTATTTTGAATATGCAAATTGTAAGTGCTAATTGCTGGTCAGTAAACTGAAGGCCTTTGGAACTTCATGTGTTTAATCTGTGGAAAGTAAGCTGAGGCAGCCAGCAGGTCTGAAGTCCCTCAAGAGCACTTCAGTATTTGAAAGCTGAAAATGGTTCTTAAATGTTTTGATCGGTATTTTGCTAGAAAACTGTACCAACTTTTTTGTTGTACATAGAATATTTCTAAATGACTTAGCTGAGTGAAAAGCATGTACTTAACATCTGGATTTTGCCTGAAATATGCTGCAGTATAACCCACTGCTTGTGCTATGATGTGGCTCTCCTGGCTATCTTAAATGTTTATATTGGCTCCGATTCCTGAGGCAGACTGCGCTGACCTTGCTGCAGAACCGAGTAACTGGAGGGTGCGTCGGCCAGGGTCGGTTTATCTTTTTAAAGCTTTGTCTCTTGATAGTGAATATGCATAAGTGTGGGTTTGTTGGGGTTTTTTTATTTTTAAACTTTTAATCTACAGTTCAGTGCTGGCATTATCAAGGGTTTCTTTTCCTCAGTGTCACGGATCTGACGTTACGGTCTGCAAGTTGGAAATATGCAGCCTCAAGCTGTTTTTTGGGTTGTTTTCGGTTTGTTTTTTTTGTTCTGCTTTGTTTTTTTCCACAGGATAGCAGTACTTCTTCCCCAAAGCTCCTCCCCAAGCATTAGACTGCAGAACACTACCCCCAACCACCTTCGGCTGTGTGAGGCTGGAGCCTACCCCCCCTCCCCACCGCGGGAAGGGCTGGCTGTCCCGCCGGGGCCACCGAACCGCCCGTTGCTGTGGTGGGCCTGTCCCGAGGGCGGCGGGAAGCACCGGCCGCCGCTTCTCCTCAGGAGCCGCCGCTTCTCCTCAGGAGCCGCCGCTTCTCCTCAGGAGCCGCCGCTTCTCCTCAGGAGCCGCCGCTTCTCCTCAGGAGCCGCCGCTTCTCCTCAGGAGCCGCCGCTTCTCCTCAGGAGCCGCCGCTTCTCCTCAGGAGCCGCCGCTTCTCCTCAGGAGCCGCCGCTTCCCGCCTCCACGGGGCAACCGGCTCTGCGCCTGCGCGCCGCCGCCTTCCCGCCCTCCCTCTGCGCCCGCCGCCCGCCGGTGGTGGCGGTTGGTTCGAGCCCGGGCGGTGCGGAATGGCGGGCCCCGGCCTCAGCCGTTCCCCTCGGCCTCTGCAGCGGCGCTACCTGCGAGGGCCGGCGGGGGTGAGACGGGAGGGCTTGGGGAGGGAGGTGGGAGGAAGGAGGAGGAGGAGGAAAGCCGTTCCTCCGCGCCTCATCCCTGAGGCGCTTGGAGGCCGGGGAGTTTCTTCTGTGGGGTTCCTTGTAAGCGCTGTGGTATTACGTACACGTGTCGGCGGTGAGAGCCAAAAAACGGGATTTAAACAGACTTTGGGAGCTTACGTGGAAAGCGTCTTCTTTCTAGTCCTACCCCTGTCCCTCTGCTCTGGTTGCATTGCAGTGGAAGGGCTGGAGTCATCCTTCTCTGAACTTGAAATTTCCCTGGAAATCGCAATTCGAAGTTTTGTGTGTTTTCAAAACACGATCTGAGCAGCTTGGCACTTAGTTTTTGCCTAAAACCTTCTGGTGCCTGCCAGTTGGGCAAGATAGTGTGTGAATCCGCTTAGGAACAGTATACTAGGCATTGTATAAAACATATATAATAGGATAACTCATTTCTTTCGTATCTTCTTTTGCCACAGCAGTTGCCAGCCTTACTTAGAATGCGTTAGGAGTGTTTGTGATTGTAAAGCTAGCGATTAGCTCTGTTTTCAGGGAGCAGGAAATTGTTCCATGTCTGGTCAACCAGAGGAGAATCAAACCCATAGCTCGTGAGAGACTGCCGTAATGACCAGACAGTAAATTACGATGGGTATCATTCCCTTGCAGAGGTAAAGCAATGATATCTTACACCAGAGAATGCCAGGTTCTTTGCACCCATATGAACGAAGGAACAGCATTGTGATTCCTCCGTTTCCATTACTTGTGCTGACATAAGCATTTATGGGTCTGCACAGTAGAACAGGCAACTGATCTGCCTAAAAACCCAGCAGCAAAGACCTCTCCCAGATGGTGGTGTTTCAAAAGTCTTTGACACTTTGTGGAAGGAATACTCACTGGCGAGGCACTTGCTTTTATTTTGTCTGAAGTCTGTTTTCTTTCACTGAGACAAGTTTTTGCAGTTTCTTGCATCTGTATTCCATGGGTCAAATGGTTCCACTGTGTCCAACACCTTAAGTGTTCAGACTCATGCTGCAAGGGATGTAATATGTTGTAAAAATACCCATGAGCAGCCAAGATTGGGAGGGATTGAAAGCTGGATTTGAGCTAGACACATAGTTGGACTGGGAGATCAAGCTGGTCCTGGGAATCATCAAATGAATACAGAAATCAGCCTTTTTTCCTGAGGAAGTGTGACTTGCCATTTTAGGATCAGGAACCATCCGAAATATGAGGTGAGGATTTGAGTTCTTTAGCAGCTAAAATCTGGACGTATCTGCCCCTTAGTTCCTCCAGAAGGATTCGCAACTTGGGTAGCATTTTGTGGTGCTCTAGATGCTGTGTTTTCCTTGGGAATATTCTGCTTGAATTACAGAACTGTTCTTTAAGGAAAAAACAATTTTCAGAAGTTATCTTTAAAAAACTGCCACTGAGACTTTAAAGCATAATGCTTGCAAGGAAAGGAATTCTAGATTTGTTTGTGTGTTTTGTTATTTCATTAAAAAGCAGTATTTAAGTACAAGAAAATGCAGCAGTTGATCATTTAGAGCGTAGCATAGAGATGCAGTGAAACACTGCTAAGATCACGAGACCTGCTTTGAGTCTGATCTTTTTTAATGTACATTGAATTGATTTGATTGTAGCCTGATACTTGTGTCATTTGTTTTCTTAGTATGTAGTTACGAGTTAGGAAAAAGCAGAGCAGGAAACTTTGACATGAAAAGCCTAGATATAAAGATAGATGGCACTGTTTCCGTGACTACCTGATCCTACTTTTATGCCTTTATTTTATGTTACTGTCTTCATAGTGTCTTGTAGCCTCTCAAATATTTTAACATGTAACACTATGAATATTTTATTGCCAGACTGTGGGGAATACATTTGCCTCTTTGTATTAATGAGGGCCATTTACATTTATATATTGAAAAAAAACCCAATTCCCTTTTCAAAGTCAGAAGTTTGTAGAAAGAGTTCTGTCACAAGGTGTTGTAACTGTTAAATGAGTAAGTTGTAACATTCGCTGTCCCTGAAAATTCTGACTGTATTACAGTGGGTTTGTGCTTTCTTGTAGGATTGCCTTTCAGGAGCATTACACACCAAATATAAGAGCAGAAACTTCCTAGCATACAAAGGTAATAGCAAACAATGGTGCTTTGATGTCTTTTTCAGGGAAAATATATACTAAAAAGTGTATCATTCCTAAATTTATTTTAAGTAGTTTTGTATTTTCTCATTTTAAATAGGTAGATATTCTCGATCAGGGGTTTGTGATATCTGGGAGTCAGCCTGGGAATGTTAATATTCACATAAAGAGCACAAAGGGTGCTTTAAAACGATGGTTCCCAACCTGTTTGTGTTTAAGTCCTGCTTGAAGTAGTTGGTAGCAGTCCACCTCATAATGCATACATTTGGCTTTAATTTAAAGATGCATATATGTTTAATATTTAGAATGTCTTTGGGCTTCTCGAGATTACACACATTGCTGGTGCATGTGGACAGCAGGGTAACACAATGTATTTATCAGACTTTGGTTATAGAAAAACTAGTTTATGAAGGCAAGCTATAAAACTTCAGAAAGACAAATCTGGTTTGAAAACTAAATAATTCGTCCTATAGTTTTAAGCTGTTATAATTCTTCATTCGTTTGTTAGACTGCATCAGTGGTTTTTTGGTTCTTAAACCTATATGATTACACGGCAAGCACTTGCAATAAGCGCTTGTCGATTTCTTAATATCAGTTTCTCAAATGCAAAATAAAATTGTTACTATTATATATATTCCAGGTGATATGGACAGCTCACTGGAAAATACCACTATTTCTTTATCCAAATGTTCTTTAGAGTCAGAATTTGTTGAAAGTGGAAAAGAGAACATCATCAGATCTTCTAGTGATTTCCTGCAAAGTTTTGAAGACTGGGATTGGTAAGAGGTGTTTTCTCTGCAGCTCTCCTTTATCATCTCTCATAATCCAGATAAACCATGAATAAACAATATGTTCAGATTACACAGATCCAGAAGTTGTTTTAAGATTCTTGTTTTCTTGTTAAGTAAAGAACTATTTGTGGCTGATCTATGAAATAATGTGAATGCTGATTTTGATAAGGAGCATTGTCTCGCTCACTTTCTAATCTAATCTGTGTATGTTGGAATTGCTAATGGGATACAGCGATGTTATAAACTGAACTAGGTGATATAAACTGAACTAAGAGGAAAGCAAATAATTCAGACTGATGAACAGCTTTAAGTATATTTAGAGATAATTGTATTCCAAATCCAAGAAATCTCTTTTCAGGGCTACTTTACACCAGATACTAAAAAATAATTTAAAAAGGGGGGGTTGTATTTTTAACTTTCCTCGAATTTGGTGGTTGGTGGTGAGAGAAGAGTGTTGGTTTTACCTACTGCATACATGTGCTTACAGCATGAAAATTCTAGTTATTGTTACTTTTAAGTCAGCAACATTACTAATTGTTGTGCTTAAAACCTTGTGAGTAATAATACTTTCCATCCAAATGATTTAACTCTGCTATTTGTTATCAAATATCAAAATCTTAGATTGAGCAATGTTTACATTTTTATACAGACTTCTCTCAGTGCTCTATGTGTAGCATGTTAGAAAGGGTCTGAGTAATTTGAGATTATTGCATTTTTGTGGTTTTTTTTAGTTTTGGTGATGAGCAAGATTTTTTTTGTGATTCAAGTGGTCTAGAAATAGAAGAAAAGTCCATGAATTGCTCTGAAACTGATGCAGTTCAAAATCCAGCTATATATGTGGAAACAGGTAATAAATACTGAATTTTAAATATTCTTGCAACTCTGTGAAGTACAACATGTAATTTAAAAAACTTTCTAGTAAATGTATTTCCATTCAGTTCAGAAATACCATAGCCAGCTCAAGTGTATTTTAATTTGAGGATTTAACCTTTCATGTAAGTATGAGTAACTCCTTTAGAATTAGTTTAGGAGGTCCACACATACTTTATGTAATACTAGCATGCATTTTAAAAAGAAAGATTAACCTTTTATGAAACTGGCTGCCAGGTAACTTTATAAAATAAAAGAAGAAACAGGGTGAGTTTGGGGGGTTTTGTTTGTTTGTTTTGTTTTATTTTGTTTTAAGTAGCTAGCTGCATTAACAAATACTACAACTCTGTTAAGTCAGATGTCTTTAGTCAGTTTAAGGATGAAAAACTAGTAATGGGTAGAGGGAGAGTATTATGTTATTGAGTTAACTCAGGAAATTCTAACTAGAAGATTGTAGCAGGGACCAGCTGGCATTCATTCACTGCAAATGTTTGAAAATGCTGCAGCAATCGGAGGAGTTGTGAATCGGTGTAGCTCTGTCTCTTGTGGGGAGTTTTAGGTTTAGACGAACATTGATGTATTCTTTTGAAGGTGTGGAGACAGATAGCTAGCTAACCAGCCCCAAAGGGGTTAAAAGGAATCTCAAAGCCAGGCAGAACAGATCAATGCAACTGTAATAGACTCTCACCCAGAGTTGTATTAAATGGGTGGGGAGAGACAGCTTTCTGAAAACACATTCTTTCTGAAAAGAAAAAAAGAAAGAATTTAATTGCACCAGGAAAAATGCATAGTTTACAGTGTTTGGGATCAAAGGCAAAATAAACACAAAACTCTGATAAATATCACACACATTTCTTTCAGCTATGACTACATTTTTTCTGGTTTCTTTTCCCTTTTTGTCTGTTTCTGTTAGGATTTGTGTGGCATTGTACTAGTTATGCTCTCCTTCCTCACCCCTGAAGCAGACGCACTGTGGCAGAGCAACAGGTTTAGTTTCTTGTCTAGCTCCAGCTGTGATGGATGATCAACCACAGGGCTGCCTAATGCTTACCACCAATTAGCCCTGATTGCATCATTTGCTTATCCAGTAACCTTTTTGCTGTTTCTTGATGCTCCTTCTCATTGTTGTTCTTTTCTCTTCTGTAGTTGTCTGCCAAATAAACAACCTATCCCTAATTACTTTTTCCTCATCAGCCTGAGTTTTGCTACATCTGTACCTGTTGTGGTTTAACTCCTGCAGGCACCTCAGCCCCACGCACTGCTTGCTCACTCCCCACCTCCCTCCCAGTAGGAAGGGAGAGAATCAGAAAGGCAAAAGTGAAGAAACTCAAGGGTTGAGGTAAAGACACTTTAATAGGTAAAGCAAAAGCCGCACGCACAAGCAAAGCAAAACAAGGAATTCATTCACCATTTCCCATGGGCAGGCAGGTGTTCAGCCATCTCCATCACAAGTAACAGTGACTTGGGAAGACAAACTCTGAATCTCCTCCCTTCCTCCTTCTTCCCTCAGCTTTTATTGCTGAGCATGACATGATATGGTCTGGAATATCCCTCTGGTCAGCTGGGGTCAGCTGTCCCAGTTGTGTCCCCTCCCAAATTCTTGTGCACTCCCAGCCTGCTCGCTGGTGGGCTGAGAAACAGAAAAGGCCTTGACACTGTGCAAGGACTGCTCAGCAATAACTATAACATCCCTGTGTTGTCAACACCATTTTGGTCACAAATCCAAAATGTAGCCCCATATCAGCTACTATGAAGAAAATTAACACTATCCCACCCAAAACCAGCACAGGATCAAATTTGTATTTCTGATACTGTCACCTAGGTAATCTTGGTCTGATGTGGCACCTAGGTGCAGTTGGCCTCGCAAGACATCGCTCACCAAAAGATCCCAATGCTTCCCTTCAGTTATCTGTGAATTTTGGCCATTTGACTGTTTGTGAAATGCAGCCGTTCCTCACTGTACTATCTGCAACTTTCATCAGCTTCTTATGCTGTAATCTGTCATGTCTAGCAGTTTCTCATGTTGTGTCCAGTAGTTTCTTAAGTCTTGTTCTGTTAACTTAGATGTCGGGCCACGGTCTAGTCAGCAGTGAATCACTTGCCTGAAGCCCTTACAAAAGTAATAGAAGATTTTGGCTACATTATGATTCAGTCTGAGCATAGATTTCACACAGATATCTGTGGGATTTCTGTATTGAGTGGAGGGCATAGTTTTACTTATAAAACTCCATTGATCATTGATCCCTGATCAATTCAAACAAGTCATGGAACACAGCTTTGAGCAATCTCCATAATTCTATAAGAGATTATTGTCTCATTTTGGTACCTCTTGCTCTATACTTGTCACTCTAAATGCCTAAAATAAATTTTCACTGTTCTGGAGCAACAATCATGTCATCATTTATCTAGGACTAATTTTTTAATGTAAAATGTTTTTTTTTCTTTCCATAGGCAGCAACTTACCATCCCATTTGGCGGCAAATATGCAAGAAAATAGAGACCAAAATATTACCGGTGGTTTGGTAAGGAAAATTGTGAGTGGAACTGATGCTCAAGCATGCTATAGTCAAGGCTTAATACCACCTCACATCAGTCAAATTTATGATGAATTATTTCTTATACATCAGAAGCTCCAGGTAGGAACTGGAATCACCTTAAAAATTTTGTTGAGTAATGTTATGAAGATTCTCACTTTTGACAGGGAATTCGGAAATTACTTATATACTAAATCACTATTACTTATTACTATTACTTATACTAATGACAATGACTTACACACTAAATCTCTGTCATCATCTGCCTTTTCCCCTAAATTAATTCACTGATTCAGTAGTGGTGCTTTGACTTGCATAGTGGGTAGATCAGATAAAATTCAGCTTGAGGGAGGTGTTGTGATGCACTGTGGACATGGAAGGAAGCACCTGCAACCGTTGCTTCTCCTGAGAGCATCTGAAGCTATTCTCCTGGCTCTAGGCATTCGAGAGTGCCTGCCTTCACGGCCTCCTGCAAAACCCCTCCATTCCGCCTTATCTCGACTTTTGTGCTGCTGGGGAATCCCAACAGTTCATCCCCTAGCAGGCCTAGGCCACTAGCAGAGAACCTCCTGTATTGTTTTATCCAGAAGCTCCCATGCTTCTGCTAGATTCCCTGCCAGGACTGTCTCTTGCACCATATGAGATAAAAATAATTTTTTATCTCTTTCTCCTCACCACTTTTTCAGGGATGCTTCCCACTATTTGAAAAAACAATATAGTAATCTAGTGTGCAGTGTAGACAGTCACATCAGACTCTGTTTTGTCTTACAGTTAATCCAAAACTTTTGGAAGCAAAAGCCTAAGTTTAATTCTCTAGGTTTATACTTGAACAACCGTATAGGGTTGAATTTTGTATTTTGGGAGGCCAAGCCATCCTGACACACATCAAAGTCATTTGGGTTAACATGTGGGGAAGCTGAACATAGATGGCCATCAGGATACTTTTAATTAGTAAGCTATTGTGTAAGACTCTATGATTTTACAAAAAGTTTAGCGTATCTCTGGGAGAAAAAATTCAAATTCAGTATAAATTGTGACAATTTCATGGGTTTTAAAGCCATTTCACCTTTTTTTTTTTCTTGATCCAGAAAGAAAGTTCAGCACAGCAGGAGTATGCTCTGCAACTGCAGAAACGAGAGCATTTACTAACAGAGCGAGAAGCATTGCTTTTTAGACATGAAGCAGCTTTGGCTAAAATAAGAGGTGTTGAGGAAGAAGTTCACACAAAATTTGGCATTATAAAAGAGGTGCAGTAACATATTTAATGATGTTTATTGCTCTACAAGCCATTTAACTCGTTTGTACTTATCTTCAGCCATCATATGTTTGCTGGATATAATGCTTATTTCTTTAAAGTGCTTGAAATCCCCAAATGAAAGGTTTACGTAAAAAGTACCAAAAAATATTGTTAGGGGTTTTGTGTGGCTTCTGTTTCAGGGTGGTGCATTTAGTTGTCTGATGCGTACGTACATTTTACTGTTACAATTTAGAAAAGAAGGTGACTTGTTTCTAAAATAGCAAAAACTGTATGACCAGTATTAGAGAAAAATTATGATCTGTAATTGTATGTAACTTCAATGAGTATCTTTGCATTAGCTGTAGTTGAAGTAGATTTCCTTGGGAAGGCTTTAAGACACAATGAGATCTTAAGACATAACAGCTATTGCAGAGAGAGTGTTAGCAAAAAAAAACATTCAAAAAGTTCAAAGGAAGAAAAGATCAACCTAACTTTGGGGGGGTGGGAAGAAATGAAATTGTATGATTTTGCTATAAGAAAAGGTAGTAATTAACAACACTGTTCTTGTGAGCGTTTGCTATTGAATTTACATCTTGTGGAAAGTTTTGGTTATTATCCGGAAGGTCATCAAGAGAAGTCCTTAAGTATACATACATTGTATCAAAACCATAAGCTGAGAAATTACACTTCTTTGAAATGTGCAGATAAACCTTTCCCACAAGCTGTTGAGGGAGAGTAGACTACATGTTAAAAAGGGGAAAAGGGCATCAGAGGAGTAGGACCTCAACTTTTGAATGGGGAAGGAATAGGTTAAGGTCTTAATTTAGATGTTTCAAATCTTATAAGCTTATAAGAACGTTACACCAGTTAGAGAACTGGCTGATGAAAACCCAGGAAGAATTAGTGGTTTATCTGTGAAAATTTGTGGAGGTCAAATGGAGTATTAGAAGACTTAAAAAATGTGGTGCCTTTCTTTTCAAAAGGGAAAGTGTTGTACAGCCATCAACTTCCTGTCAGTTCTCTAAATAAATAAATCCTGAAACAAGCTATGACCAAACCATGGGAGGCACAATGCAGAAAACAATGCAATAAATAACTACTAGTGTATGTTAATCATAAATTGTCAGATCAGTCTCATTTCCACTACAGCAAGGTAACAGGCATTGCTAATAGAGGAGTAGTAGTTATATATATGTCTGGACTTAAACAGAAATTGTTTATATGTTTTTGCATGGCATTTTCATAATCATATTAGGAAAGTATAATATATATATATATATATAATTGCAGCTGGTGTAAAGCTGTAGTGAGACAGTAGTTCATGGTAGAGTTGAAGGAATGCACATAGATTCTGGAATATCTTTTCAGTCCGGTATTATTTGCTATTTTCAATAAGAAGTTTGACAGTGAGAAAGAGCACATTTATTAAATTTGAAGAAAATAGCAAGTGAGGGGGAATTTCAAGCATGCTGAAATAGAATATTAGGATTAAAATTGATCTTGACAAATTGAAGATGTGGCAGGTCTGAAAAAAACAGTATACTATTCAGAAGGTGTACGTGTACAGTATTGCATTTGAATGGACATATCAGCTACAGAAATAGAGGCTGATGAGTGGATGCATGGGTTAAACATACAGGATGAATTGAGGGTGAATGTGCCAATCTTCAGCTACATAAAAGGCTGCCACAAAGAGGAAGAAACTAGTATTTTTTTCATGTCTAGAATGACTAGACTAGAATGACTTCTACATGGTAGAAGTAGTAGTAGTAAGGGAAAATTAGATTAAGTATTAGGAAAAACTAGATCTAACAAAAATAGTTAGGCACACAAACAGGTAGATTCGTAAGACTGCGGTGTTTCCAGTATTGGGGGACTTAAGAAGAGACTAGGCAAACATCTGGCAGGAGTGAAATGGTATAGCTGGTTATGATATGGATGACACCACCCGATTTGATTATGGAAGTGGATGGCTTAGACATCCTGGCATCACTTACAACCCTATGGCTTAACAATTGAATTGGTTTTTCTTACCTTTTTTTCTCTACTGATTCTTCCTAGAGGAGCTATCTAACTTTATTTAAAGCTCTTAACTGTGTATATAGAAAACGAAAGTGAAACATTCCATGTGATGTTGGCAGCGTCTGCCTATTTATTGGTATGAAAAGGGGATCTGTCATTTCATACAGATGAGAGGATGAGAGTAAACAGTTTCAAGTTGCGCCAGGGGAGAGATATTAGGAAAAATTTCTTCACCGAAAGGGTGGTCAGGCATTGGAACAGGCTGCCCAGGGAAGTGGTGGAGTCATCATCCCTGGAGGTATTTAAAAGACATGCAGACGTGGTGCTTAGGACATGGTTTAGTGGTGGACTTGGCAGTGTTAGGTCAACGGTTGGAGTGATGACCTTAAAGGGCTTTTCCAACCTAAATGATTCTATTATTCTCTGTCTTCTTAGGCAAGTGTGGGTAGGTGCTTTAGACAAGAACGTCCTGCCTGCAGCTGTTCTGATCCTATTGGCTGCAGAAGAGCGGCATTTGAGGAAAAGAGGAATTGTAGATGGTTTTCTTGTACAGCTGGAATGGAAGTTACTGAGCTTCCAAGCAGAAATATAGAGAAGGGCGTCTTCAAGGCTTGCATCCTTTAAACTTCTACTGTGCTTTATTTTTGTCATTTGCACATGTAAGAAGAGAGGTTATGACTGGAAATGGAAAAGTAGAGAATGAGTGGGTGAATGAGTGAAGAGTAGCGAATTCATGGAAGGGGAGAAATGAAAGATAGTAAGTACATATAGCTGCAATATTTTCAGTAAAGTAAAATTTTGCCATTTTATCAAATCTGAGGTACTTAGAGAGCACTGGTGTCCAGAGAAGACTCAATCTAAAATAAGATTCAGGGAAAAGAGAAGTGGATATGAAGGTTGTAGTTAACAATTCATATGCTTGTGCTGTAAACCAGAGCGCTAGTCTATGAGGCATAGGATTAGTTTCTTGTTCTGCGTGATTCAGAGTGAGCTAAGCCAGAAAAACTAGTTGAAACCTCAAAATTTGCTGCAAAACAGAATCACAATTTTTTGTAATTATATGGAAGAATAAGCTGTAAATAAAAGCTTTGTCATTTATTCTAGTTCACAAACACTACCCACATCTGACTTGTTTGGGAAATCTACATATTGATATAATCTGTTTTGGGTAGAATCTGGAAAGAATAAGAGCAATAGGCTGTGCACCTTCCTATCAGTTTCTTTATAGACTCTTCTTAATATGCAGTGTGGATGTTGTTTTTCTCACTACTGGTTGAATGTGCAAATTTGGCCGTGCAGAATTACAAACTCGATCTTCAAAAGTTTGTTCTATTATTTTAACACTAAAATGGAACTTAGCTTAGAATTGTTTCTAAAATAGTCTCTTGTAAATCAAGTTTTTAAATTCGATATTTCTATAGCAACACGAGGCAGAAGTTAAGCAGCTGACAGAAGCCTTGAGAGAAATAACTAAAGAAAATAGGAGGCTGAAGTCATCATTTGACACCTTGAAGGAAATGAATGACTCTTTAAGAAAACAGGTAAAATTAGTTATTTCCTGTTATCAATTATTTTATAAGTTACAGTCAACAATTTTAAATATTTGAACAGCTTAAGTTTGCAAAATTGCTGATTTTTTGTTTCTGTAAGACAAGAATTGTATGAGTGACTGAAAGTACTTTCTGCACTTTTTTCTAGTACTTGAAACTTAGCCTTTCTAATCTTTTAAAGTATAAAAAAAGGTTGGACTTACTCCTCTGACCCAATAGCAACAACTAATTGTTAGGAAGGACAAATCCATGTCCTCTGAAGCAAATTGAGAGTGGATGGAGAGGAAGTCTTTTATAACATAATAGAATCCACCCTGTGCTGAATTGCTGCGCTGATTCTATTAAATAAAAAGTAGCATGTGTACTTCTAACTTCAAGTTTGCTCAATATTTTTTTTATTTTTACAAATGTTAATTAAAGCAGTATTTTCTCAGTTCTTAAACTGGAACAGTGGTTCATAGGAATACAGAGAGTAAGAATTTTCATCTCACTTGACTGTTAAATCTGACCTAAAATGCTGACACTCAAAATGCTATCTAAACTATTTGACCATTTTTTATTCATTGAATTAATTACAGTTCTGATAGTCTGAGTACAATAAAAATCTACAGCAGAGCCTTATTCTTTCTCTTAGAGAAGGTCAGACCTAACTCCTGGAATGTTGATGGTTCTGGTGCAACCCATCTGTCTCTCTGTTTTTCACTCACTATAAAAACTTTGCATTTCTGTGCGAACTGAGGGCTTCTGTGATAAACGTGCTGTTCATGGTTGTATGCATAGAGGATGTTTCTTATATTTAAATGGAGGTTGCAGTTTCCCTCATCTTCTCTCACAGAGCAAACTGCTTTTGTAGCATGCTCAGTAACTGTTCCATTCTGCAGAGAAGAAAACTTTCACCCTCCCCATTAACAAGGCTATTGGACCATTCTTGAAATGTGCACTCCATTTTTATGTCACTTCTTCATGAAAAGTAATCAAATGTGTAGTGCCTTTATATCTAGATGGGCATTGTAGTGCTTATCCTTCCCCTGCAAACTGAAAGGTTGGGCTGCAGGTCAATAAAGAGCTACTGCTGTCTTATTTATCCTGGAAAAGGTTGCCCAGAGAGGTGGTGGAGTCTCCCACCTTGGAGATAGTCCACAGCTGTCTGGGCATGGTCCTGGGCAGCTGGTTCTCAGTGGCCCTGCTTGAGCTGGGGGCTTGGACCAGATGACCTCCAGAAGTGCCTGCCAACCTCAGCCAGTCTGTGGTTACTGAGATTTGTTGAGGAGGTGGATGATGATTTTGTTTCTGTCGCTTTACGTACTCAGAAGAAAAAACTTGAACTTAAACACTTTAGCCGCTCAGCAACAACATCAAATTATTTCAGTGTGATAATTAAGTCAAGAAGTGAGTTTTGAATTTACAGATACTTTAATATTTTCTGATTCTTTCAGTTAAGTGATGTAACTGAGCTGAACAAGAAGTTGGAAGGTCAAGCAAGAAAAGTACAAGCTCGTTTAGAGAATCTACAAGTAAGGTTTGTTCTTACAGGTACCTGCTTCCTTTATAGGTAACAAGTGAAATATAATCCATTGTTACATTTTGTTGTAGAGGAAGCACGAATTTTTAATGGTACGGAAGTCTAAGGACATATGTCAAGTGGTGCAACAAAGTAAACCTGTCAAGCAGGAAAAAGTGATGGTAACATCAAAAATTGCTAAGGTAAGAACTGGGCAATATGAAAGAAGCATTTGAGACAAATTAGGCAGTGGAACATTCTCTGTGTATCTGCTACAAATTACAATATGTAACTTCCAATTTTATTTTATGAGTGAATTAGTTACAGTAAGAAAAGATACAGGTTATATTGGGGGAAAATGAGCAGTTAACAAAGAGTTAAGCTTCTTGCTAAAAATAAGTCTGTTGGATTTCATATTGTGTATGTATATAGTATATGTGTATATTTTTATTTACATGGTATATTTTCCTGTCATGTCATCTTTCATCTGTGAATTTAAATAATATCCTGCTTACACTGTAACTGGTTTCTTTCACTGTGTCAGAGCAAATCTTAAACTCATTCTGGTTACTGCTACAGTACAGCACTGTTCTTATGAATAACACCAGCTAAAAACTAGTCAGTCCAAAGTATCAGATAAAGAATTTTAATTTTCTGAGCCAAAAGTGATTGTACTACTGTTATTTTTTTGAGAAATAGTTTTTAATGAGGGAAAGAGAATAAATGCGGTGTTCATACACAGTTCCAAAATGATCACCTTGTTTTCCTTAAAATATCTTCTTACATCACTTAATGAAATGCTTTCTGTCTCCATCTTGTTCCATTTAGCAGCAAGTCCTCTGGTAATACTCTACCAACATCTCCCAACTGGTAATGATTTTCCCCAGCTAGAGGCTAAACTGTGAAATGGTCATACGTAGGTTTTAGTGTACTTTGGTTGCAAGTGAAATATAAACAGTATCAGTAGTTATAGTTCTGAATGAAGAGGAAAACAGTTATCTGAAGGTAAATACAAGAAAACTTTTGAAATCTTTAGAGAACTGTTCATGCAGCCTGTCTTCAGGCCTCTGGATATCATTTGTAGAGTGTTTCATTGCAGTGTAGTAAAGGGAGAGAATGACAAATTCATGAAGTCTTTGTTCTTTTTCTAACAATGCTAATTACCCAATTAAATTTTAACAACAGTGGATTGTATGAAATAAAGCAAAGGAGGTCTAGCGCATTGAAATAAGAACTTCCACATGCAAAGGACACAAAAGGTTTTCCTGTGATTCATTTGACCAGAATTATAAATCATAAAATGGAGTGGCTCTGTATATGAAAATCTTTTCCCAGGCCTTTTATAACCATTTGTCTAAGTAGAAAATAAATTACGTGCATATTTTTTCACACCCAGAAACCATCACAAATAGTACCTGATCTGCGGGGGGGGGGGAGGTGAGAGAGAGAGAGAGATGATGTAGGGGTCTTTCTGGATCTCTGTAAGAAAGGCCTGACGACAAATGGCTTAATGAAATAGTTGTTTTAATAAGACAGAGTAAGAGGAGGAATATAGGTAGTGAGTAAATCTTATGTCCCTTCAGATGCTGGGAACCTTGTGTTTGTGCAGCATCAGGTGGAGCCCAAGTGGATTTTTCCCAGGGCACGCTGAGCGGGTCCTGTCTGTGGAGAGAAGCTCCTTTTTGGCCATTCAAGCTAGGATACAATTTTCTCACAAGAAAACAACTCTATTCACGAAGGCCGTTCGCAGGAGAACTTCTTGTTGCCCTTTTAGACAAAGGCAAGGCCAGGCAGGAGGCGTGATCACTGGTACCAAGAGGGAGCTGCCCGCAGGCTCCTGTTGCAGTGAGCTGGCTGAGTTATCCTGCGGCCAAGCACGGGATAAACTGTGCGGTTGATGGATCTGTGCAGCACAGCACAGGTTAACTGTGAGGTGGGTCTCTGACTCCTCCATGTACGGTGGTCTCCCGCTCAGGATTGCCACCTTCCGCCCCTTGATCCACATACAGTTTACCTTTCCCAGAAATATTATAAGTTACAGGTGATATTAATAATATACAGGCTTCTCAAACCCTAGGTACAAGGCCCAACAAAGCACACATGGCCTGTTCAAGATCACTGTTTCCTTGAATATAACATTTTCTGCAGGCTCCCAATACAGTAACTTACCTCCCAGATTTTATCAGGCATATACTTATCATCCTTTAAATTATGCATAATATTTCAGAACTAATGTACTCTCATATATTTCAGTCTGTTACTATTTTGGCTTAGAAAAATCATTAACTTGAAAGCTGAAGTATCTGATGTTGTGGATGTATTACAGCTACCACTGAATTCACAAGTTTATGAGCTCTTAACTCTTCTTATGGATTGGATCTCAGACCAACACCTTAGCAAAATAAAAATACAAGAAGAAAGAGAGGACACTCATAAATTTATGGCTACCCAGACCTCAAAAAAATCCTGCACCCAGGAAAGGTGTATGAAGGTAAAGGGGTTTGGATTGTTTGCATGTGTTAATACGTTTTTAGATTTATGGGGGGTTTTTAAATGATTTTGAGACTATAACAGATCAGCCTGTTTTATATATGCTTTGGATGCAGTCATTAAAACAAAATCACTGTTAATAAGTCAGTATTCATTCCAGCAGTGAGATATAATAGATAATTTATCATTTGTAAAGCATACAGATACTTTTCAAGGAAAGGTGTGGTGTTCTGTCTCAACTTGAGAGTTTCAGCATTTTATTTCAAGTCATTTCTGTCAGTTGATAATTTGTGTTGTGTTTTATGTGTAATACTGTACATAATTCCTTTTTTCTAAGGAGATGAACATGTCTAATTTAAAATATTTTTGTCCCTAAATTAGATATTAAAGTTTCAATTTATGACTGATAAAAGGTGGTACTATGCTATACTTTTATTGTTTTCTTTCTGGGGATACCAAGGTTTGGAAATTGGTAAGGTGTTCAGAAAATCTTTTACTGTTCTTCTTCATTATAGAATATGTAGATTTATAGTAATTGGGATTGGATTTACTGAGATTGAGCTCACATGATCTATCTCCACTTTTGCATGTAAACCTGTAAAATGTAAAATCTGTTACCTGCACTGGATCTGGCCAGTGAGTATTTGCATATGTAATCTCTTAAACTCCAGGAGAAAGTTGGGAGTTTTGGTTGGTTGGTTTTCACTTGTGGTTAGCTTATACAGTAGTTTCATATACTGCATGTAATTTTACTTTTGTATATTTTTACAGCTTTTGCCTATAGCTACTGAGCAACTCCAGTGGATGCCATTTGTGAATCCTAAACTACACATGCCTGTGATTAAATTTATTTACTGGTCTATAAGACAGCTAGACACTGGTATTCAGGTAAAACAAGTAGTCCTCCTGCAGTATGGTTTTTTAAAAACTAAATTCACAGAAGATATTAATAAATTTTGGGGTTTAACTACATAGGAAAAGTGGGTGTTTTAGGTAGTAGACATAAAAGAAACTCTGCTGTCTTTGCAAAGCATAAATTCATAGTGTTTACCACAGATAGATGGCAAATGAAAAAAATAAATTCATTTTCAAGTTAATTTTAAACTTTACATTGTGTATCTAAACACAGTTGTTCTAAGTATGTGTGAACTCTGTTGTGGTGTCTAAGCATCTCAGAAATTATATTTTTATATATGTATTTACAAAACTTTTGCACTAGAAAAGGCAATATTTTTAGGTTCACTTTATGCATGAGATTTGTTGAAATTGGTGGAAGTGCTATTAGAAAATATTTAGCAGTATAATAAAGAAAATTACAGTAGCGATACTGTAAAGACTCAGTATAGTGTCTAGTGCCGTCAAGAGTGCTTTTGCTAAAGCAAAAGATAGGAAACTTTGTAAATATGTTGAGTTTGAATTCAGTAGAATAGTATGCTGTTCTTTTTAGTGCTAATAAGAAACTATATTTTAAATGAGCATATTGTGAAGTTTGATGCTGAAGTAATATTTCTGTATAGTTTATGATGAAAAGTCTAGTAGATCTTACCCGTATGGTGTTCTTAAGCTTCATGTTTAGACCTTGATTCTGTAAATGCTTTTACAGGATATAACTTCGGGCAACCTTACAAAGTAGAGTTGACTGAAGCTGAGCTTGTTCTGGAACCAGAGGAAACTTAAATAATGTCACCATATCAGGGGCCCTCACTAACTAGTCTCTTTGTGAAGTATGTCTTGACAAGGCATCGTGATAATGTTTTTTAACTGCTTTTGGGACACAAAGTAGTATCTCTTATACAGATTATATTCCAATACATGGTCAAATGATTTGCTGTTTAATGTTCAGTTGCTAGGGGAACATAAGTATCTCTATATAGTACACTGGGTTTCAGTGTGTTTTAATGTTTACACTATCTGTGTGCATTGTTTGAAACAGCATGCAACAATGACATCAACAATGAGGAGACTTGGCGAAGATATTTTCAAAGGCATAGTAAGTAAGGGAAACCCACATAGTTATTCCGAACAGTCTACAGAGAGTAAATCAAAATCGGCAGCTTTCTTTAAGAGTTCCTGTATGCCTTTGAGGTTTCTGTCAACTTTAATTGTGCTTAAAACAGTGACACAAGGTAAGTTCTGATTTTTTTATATTTATTTCTTTATTTCAGTCATATGCCTGGGAAAAAAAAACATTTCAGTGATACCGTAGAGTCTATTATGCTTTATTAGCGAAAAGTGTTTTTAATTGAGTTTTAATAACTTGTGAAATAAAATACACTGGAAGCAAGTATGAATCTTGCTATTACTCATTTAATGTTGGAATTGGTGTTCCTTTTAATATGATGACTTCTTGTCAGACAAGTCAACATTTCTGAAGAAGGGGTAAAGAGTTGTTGGTAATTCTGTCAAACTATCACTACAGCAGTCATTGGATTGCCAAGATCTTTACTGCATAGAATGGCACAGGTAGTTGCTCTTTATTGTGGTTTAACCCCAGCCAGCAACTAAGCGCCACGCAGCTGCTCACTCACTTACCCCCCATACAGTGCGATGGGGGAGAGGATTGGGCAAAAAAGTAAAACTTGTGGGTTGACATGAGAACAGTTTAATAGAATGAAAAGGAAGAAAATAATAATGATAATAATACAATTTAAAAATTACAAGAATAAAAGAATTGAAATATACAAAACAAGTGATGCACAATGCAATTGCTCACCACTTGCCAACCGATGCCCAGTTAGTTCCCGAGCAGCGATCCCCCCAGGCCAACTCCCCCCTGTTTATATACTGGGCACGATGTCACATGGTATGGAATACTCCTTTGGCCAGTTTGGGTCCACTGTCCTGGCTGTATCCCCTCCCAAATTCTTGTGCCCCTCCAGCCTTCTTGCTGGCTGGGCAGGAGAAGCTGAACAATCCTTGACTTGGTATAAACACTACTTAACAGCAACTGAAAACATCCATGTATTATCAACATTCTTTTCATACTGAACCCAAAACATAACACTATACCAGCTACTAGAAAGAAAATTGTCTCTATCCCAGCCAAAACCAGGACACTCTTTGGAAACTGAATTAAGTAGCAGATTTTGCACAGTTCTAGTATTTCACTGTCCTTTTTAAGCTAGTAGGTTGTTTACCTATCCCTTCAAAGGCTGATCAGCTGCAGTGTCAAGTGTTTCTTTTCTGACATAGTTACAACTTTACTGCATTTATCTTTATAGGTAAATCTGGTGTTCATAGGTATTTCTGATGTATCTGTAGTCACATAAAGAAAGCCGCTTGTGTAGTTGTCGTGGTTTAACCCTAGCTGGCAACTAAGCACCATGCAGCTGCTCGCTCACTCCTCCCTGCCCCTCCTTAGTGGGATGAGGAGGAGAATAGGAAAAAAAGAAAAGTAAAACTTGTGGGTTGGGATAAGAACAGTTTAATAATTGAAATAAAATATTATAATAATAATAGTAATGAAAAAGAAGATAACAAAAAGAGAAAAATAAAACCCAAGAAAGAGAAGCGGTGCACAATGCAGTTGCTCACCACCTGACCAATGCCCAGCCAGTCCCCAAGCAGCAATCAGCCCCTCCCAGCCAACTCCACCTAGTTTATATACTGAACATGATGTCCTATGGTATGGAATATCCCTTTGGCTAGTTTGCATGAGCTGTCCTGGCTATGCCCCCTCACAGCTTCTTGTGCACCTCTTCACTCGCAGACCATGGGAAACTGAAAAATCCTTGACTTGGAATAAGCAACAACCAAAACATCAGTTATCAGCATTATTCTCATACTAAATCCAAACCACAGCACTGTACCAGCTACTAGGAAGAAAATTAACTCTAGCCCAGCCAAAACCAGGACAGTAGTGGATTATAATTGTTAGATTGAATTGTGATACAATATATGTCCTGAAATTGTTTTGTCCATTGGTCTAAGTTTAGTATACAGTTCATACTCCAGCCCTTACCTGTCTGCTGCTCCTCTCTTCTCCTACCAAGTCTGACACTGCAAATGGCTATCCATAAAACATTATCAACATTGAAAAATGCTACTTTATGAAATTGTCAGTTCTTGATATGATTGTCCATTCGGATTTCACTGTTAAATGGATTAATTTACAAAGGCACCATGTTCTGTCTGCGTAAAAATGTTTTAGACTTCAAAGCCATCTGTCTAGCATGAAAAGTGGCCATTTTATCCAAAATCTTCAGAATTCCTATGTTGATGTAGTATAGTAATGTACTTTGTTAACTAGGCAAAAGCAAAGAAGGTCAAATCAGGAGATAACACAGCTGTGAAAATAGTGACTTCAGCTTCAGATCATGACAGGTTACTCCACTTGTTCAGTTTTCAAGATACTGTGGCAAATCTCAGTAGAGCCTTCTTTGAAAACTGATATAATCTTAAAAGACTTAAAAGAAATTTTCTTCAAAGTGATGACAAAAACGGACTGTTTCCTATGAGCTCTGAGTGTTGAGCACACTATGAGAAGAGGCACAAATTCAGATTTTTTGACATGGAGATCGGTGTACACTTTTCTGTCAGAACCCAGAGAAGAAAAACCTTCATTCAATGTGATTTATAGAGATATTTAAAATTAACTTACAGATTAACTTTGATCATTTAAACAAATTCTTACCTACTTGTAATATATATATGACTTCTTTGAACACTTCAACAGTAGTATGTAATCTGAATTATGCTTGAAGGTTCTTAACTCGTAAATCGGCAGATTTGATGAGTAATCCAAAAGAATGTCTTATTTTGACTTCTATTATTAGCTTTCTCTTCTGACTTAATTCTTTTAATTCAATAATGGCTTCAATGATTGTTATGAAGCAGTTTTGTTCACCTATGCAAAAAGAGTCCATCAGCATAAAAGCAGCAGAGTTGATAGGTCCCCTCTGAATCCTAAATGCAATATAATTGCCACATATCAAGTTGAGCTTCTGATGATATAAAGACTTGATTTTTTTGTGTATTTCTTTCTTGGGGGGTGGCAGGGGGTGGAAATTCAAATATCCTCTTAAATAATATAGTCCAGACAGCCTTCAATGCCTGTTAGGGGATTATTGTATCTAAAACAGCTACATCATTTTCAGCTCACGCTTCTGCCTTTTGTTAACCAAAAAGAATCGGGGGGTTGTGTAGGGGGGCATCAGAGGGTGAGTGACTCTTTCACTGTGATTATTTTCTATTTCCACTTTGTTCCCAGGATCCTCCCACTTTTCATACTAGCAGATATGTATAATAGTAGTGTAAAGTAGAATTCTCTACTTAAAACCTATATAATTTTGTGTTGGAAAAGAAATAGAGGAAACTGGGTCTTCCCTGCCTCATGGGAGAGGGAGAAGGTAAAAGTTTCAAAGTAGACACTACAAGTTAACAAGAATCAGATTGTGTCTGGACAGAGTGAGAAAAAACTGTGGAAAATATATCTCTCAAGAGTAGAGTAACTGTTCTCTCAGCTGATTTGTTAACTGCTGCCTTCAGTTATGAAGCCTTTTCTCTCTTCAAGAGAAATAGGGAACAAGAGGTGTTGCAGATCCTTTTTATGGCAGTCAGACATTATATATATGTATAATATATATATTATATAGACACAAATTATATACCATTAAGAGCAGGTGCTACCTGCAGCAACTTGTGTACTGTGATGCTGCATAACCGGGATTTTCTGCAAGAATAAGTTTTACAAGGATAGCATAAGAATGAACATATCTATAATCCTTTTTCAACACTTTGTGATAACGACTTATTTTTCCCTTTTCAAAGACATTTTAAAAACTTTTGATAGCAAATAATAGTTCAGTGGGGTTACAACTGAGCAATGTAACCTAACTTCAGAGATGGTCCTGCTTTGGGCAGGAGGGTTCGACTGGATTCCAACCTAAATTATTCCATGATTCTATTTTTGCTATGGTTTGTTCTCATGATGGTTTGTATTTTACAATGTCTTTACTAGTAAAAAAGCATCCCTTCTGCTAGTAACACAAAGAGATGGAGACCAGGTTACAGAGATGTTAATTTTCAAGGTAATCCTGAAAGAACATGCCAGAATGTCAGAATCAGATGCCGCCTTTGCCATCTGATTTTTTTCAGCCCTTGCATGAAATATGTTATGAATTTTGGGCCATTTCTTAGACAGCAGAGATCCACATTACAAAATTGCTGCGATCTCTGGTACCCTGATTGACACTAAACGGGGATGCCAAAGATTTTAAATCCATAGATAATGAACAATGTTCTTGTTCATGGAAGTCATCATTCTGGATTAGATGGCTAAGTAGATTAGTATGTCTTTATGCTTAACTGACCTGTGCAGTATTTATACTGTGAGTATTTACAGTAAACACAGGATTTAAACATGGTGGAAGACCACCCTGACATCATTAATGAGCAAACCCAGTATTTCAACTGTTGGAGGGAACTATTTCAGTCAAGATATTTTGGTGAAGCGTGATAATTGAGACCTACATTTCTAGAAATGTTTGATAAAAATGATGCAAAAAGAATTGCAATACAAAGAAATTATTGCAGAGACTTACCCTAAGCAGATGAGCGCTCTTGATTAGAATGAATCAGTTCAGTTTCCCATGGTTGCTTTTTACTGCTGGCTTCTATAACATGGAAAATATGATCTGTTGTTAACATATGTCAAATATCACTGTGTATGAATTTTTATCACTCTGACCACATGGCACTAATGATCTAGTGATGAAGTAGCACATTGGTTTGAACATATATCCCATTGCCTTCAAAATGTCAGTATCCAGCAGATGGCACCGCAGTTAAACTTTTGCTACAGGATAAATCGTTTCCTTGTACTTAATTTTCTGCACTCCAGATAATCAATGCTATTCCAAGATACTGAGAAAGATTTAACATCAAGAAATTAAGAAAATTAGATTGGTTCACTTAATCTACATTTTTCGTATAATTTAGTGCACTCCACAATGGATGAGTATATAAAATGTATGCACTGAAATTTAAACTACACCTTTTTATAGAAAGGAATGGGAGTAGTTGCTCTCATGAAAGTAATTGCTCTTATTCAGACAAATCAGCCCTTGACTTCTTTAACAGAGGTTTCCCAGATGTTGAAACCAACATTGTATCAAACTACGCAAGCTTGTAATTTCTTTCCTCTTAAGCAAAATATTAGAAGGGCTGTATATTTTTCTTCAACGTATGAGTTGTACTTAGTCTTTTTCTCCACTCACAACAAATTGATAAGGAATAAAACCACAGGATGTCTTTAAATAAAAATAAAATTTAATATTTTAAGCCATTTAACTTTTAAGTATATATCTGCAACAGTAACTTTCAGGACAGGTGTTCACATATTGCTTTCTGATATCTTTCAGTGGATTACCTGGCTCAGGCGTTTGATTCCCTTCGCATAGACTTGAAGACGGATGAAGGGAAGGCCTTATTTTTGGAATACCAATGTGTACCTGTCATATTAAGTCACTTAAAAGTATCCAGCAGAGGTCTGCTTTCCAGTGCTCTTGATGGATTACTTCAGATGACCACAGAATCTGGTAAATTTGGGTTATTAAAAAAATAAATATAAAATCATTATGAAAACAGGTGAGACAAGCATAAGTACAATGTAAAAATAGCATGACTCTTGTGTGTAAATAATCTAATCTAGTATTAGCATTCATCTGTATCATGTAAATTCATTAGGGACATAAAACGTATTTCTGAATTGTCTGGCTCTTTCTGAGTTTTGTCTTTTCTTCTCCCTCTCAGCACCTATGCTTTATATTTTGTCCTGGTTGCTTGCTTACTTATTGATACGAATTTTTTTATTGCTCTTTTGGGTTTGGCTTTTCAGTTTATTCCAGTGTTGTAGCTTGCTGATGTTTTTCTTTGAAGTCAAGCTGTGCTAGGGAAGCCTTATCATGAAAACCTGCCAGCAGGTGGAGATAAGAAATAGGCTTTATTTAAGTTCTTTTTCTAGTTTGAATGAACAGCTCATCCCCAATAATTTTCAGTTTCTAATAATTGGAAATGGCATTTCTAGAAAAGATGGTTATGTTTTGCTGAGTTTTAAGGTGCTATGGCCCTATAGAAAGCTTAATAATCTCATTTGTTACAGTGCTTTTCCAAGTGATACAAGCGAAGAATCAGTTGATAACCAACTGGATGAACATGAAGGTAGTGAGGCATTCCAGTGCCGTGTTGAATAAATCTTGTGACTGGTTTTTTTTTTTAAAGATAAAAATCACTCACTGCCTTTTAGAACAGAAAAGTTCAGGAAGGGGCTGCTGCTATTTTTGAAATGTGTATTGTTATTTTGGAGGTATTTTGTTACTATGCATTGTAGTGGTAAAAATTGAAATTGTGTTTGACTTGGGATGGAACAGCATTGAGTTAAAAGCCATTTTGTAGCGACGTAAGTGGCAGAAATATTTAACTGAAGTTTTATTCTTCCTTGCAGAATCTTTTTCTGACCATGTAGTTAGTACAGTCTTACACTAAAGTATTCTTCCTAATAGTCATAACTATGATTGGTAAAGTGATTGGGAAAGAAATAGTTGTATGCACAAAAGTAACCTAAGCAAGGTGGATGGTGTCTGGTATTACTTTGGGTAATGCCAATAACGGTACATGTTCTGCTACCTAGCAGTAGTCTTTCTGATACACTAGATGCCTGCAGTTTGAAGAATAATGGCGATATATTGTGAGACACTCACAGTTTGCCGTGTTGCTTCTCAGAGAAGATGTATATACGGGTGAAATCAGGGAAGGAGGAGTAACATTTAATTGAATTGACATCGAATTTATTTCTTGGCAACTGGATATAAAGCCTTATGCAGAGCTTTTCTCTTTGGTAGAATGAAGTGCCAATACACAAGTTATAGGCATGTTCTGCTCTTTTCCAATACATAGTGTTTTGCAAGAAATTGTTAACAATGTGAAGTAGTATTGTTGATGGGAAATCGTATTCTCATTCCTTTGTAAGTTTCCTATTAAAAAGTCATTGAAAGACAAACTAGAAGGCGGCAGTGAATATTCAGAGGGCTCTCTGTGTTAGATTAAAACACGAGTTTATGCTCAATTTAAAGTTGTATTGGTGTGCAGCCTTAAATATGAAGTCATAGGTAGCTGGCCATATACTAAAATATGGAATCATAGTACCCAAAAAGACAGCATCTGACCAACAAGAAGCAAAGTCTAGACTTTTTTTTTTCCTGTAAGATATGCAATCCTAGGTATTCTTTCAACATGCTGCAATAATCTTCTGACTCTATAGGAGTATTCCAATATTTTTTGTTCAAAAATACTACCTTTAGAGCTGAAGTGATTAGAAATTAAGTTGGAAAAAAAGTCAGTGGTTTATTTTTTTCTAGATATTCTTTTCTATAACATATTTTTTTAAGTTTTAATTTTTTTGTGAAATATTTTTACAGATTCAGATTTTAGTTGTCCAGGCTGAAAGATGTGAATCAGATGTGAAATAACTACTATGTTGCACTACTCCTCCCTGTAACTGTATGTACCTTTTGTTATAGTAAGCAATGAATGCTAATGGTTCTGTACAGTCCAGTCCTGTCTGAGGTCCTCATGTGGGTTCTCTTCCCTGTAAGAAATTATCTTCCTCGTGTTCCAGAAATGAAACCTAGATTTCCCTCATATGTTAAGGAAAATTACTTAAGCTGCATATGAAGTAAGTACCTACTAGTCTAAGATGGATATTTCTGTTCATAGAAATTATAATGAGAGAGTCTGCAGTACTGCTTAAGCCCATTGACTGATTTGGTTTTGGTATGCTCATTTTCAGATTTTAGATCAGTAGCATTGCTTTTGGCTTCATAGTATATCTGGTACAACAGGTCCAGGATCCAAGTTTCCATTGCATATTCATACAACATTGACAGTGCTGGTAAGGCATTCAGTTACTGAAAACATGATGTCAAATGCAACAGTTGAGGCACTGGTATCATCTGTTTTCTATCTATGTACAAGACCTTAATGGCAAATTAAAATTAATAGTCTTATTGCAGTGCATCTTACTGGCACACAGCCTTTCATGCACTCCCTCTCCATTCCTGTTCAGGAGTTTCACATCAGGAATCTGGGAGAATCCTGACACCACCATTTCAGTGGGAGGTGGTGGAGGACTGAAAGGTAACATTCCTCAGTACTTTTTTTCTCTGTCTATCTGTGACCTCATGATTATATGTTCGTCAGTTCTGGCCAACTCAGGATGTGCATTCATACACAATATTTTCTACTGTTCTGATTGTTGCCTTCTGCTACATCTTTTTTTCACACGGAGGAGAATGATCAGCAGGCAGAGGTGGAGGAATAATTAATTCTAGAGTGATTCAGTTGTCTGAGAAAGCTTGCTAGATCATAAGGTGGTCCAGAGGATGGCTTCAGGGCATTTCAAAACTTGAAAAAAATGCATGAAGTTGAGTTTCTTCAGTTCCTCCTGGAAACCGTGGCCAGAAAGCCAAATAGTGTGTTAAATGTTCTGTACTCTTTTTTGCCTGGTAGGCTGGGAATAACGTTTAACACAGAATTTTTTCACAATAAAACTGCAGCATCATTTTTTGGCACTTCAGAGATGCCATCATTCTTTCTAGGGCTTTCTTTGCACTAGTCAGCATCTCATGGCTATTATTTGGGAAAGATTAAAGCAATAAGGATCACTTAAAATAAGTCTAGTTAAAAAAAAGAAAAGAAAAAGGACAGTAAACCAGGATTTGTTTGGCAAGATCTCCTTTTCTGTCATTCTTTAAATGTGTGTTGACACTCACCATTTGCTTCTGTCAAGGTAAGGCTAACTTTAATAAAAAAAGACTCTCCTCTCACAGAGCAGTGGGAAGAAGTAAAATCTATATGGTGAGAGGCAGCTGATAGGCAAAATCTCTGTGTATCATGCCGCCTGGTATGCAGTATGCCCACACATGTTTTTGAATGTTTGGGCACATCCATGCCCTTAAGACTGTGGCTCATGAAGAGAACTGTCAGGGTTGGAGTTCAAGCCATAAAAAATACTTTGTTTAAAGATCAGTACCCCTTCAATTCAAAGGCTAATGAAACTCTTTGCTCATTGATAATTTGGAGCTCCTCTGTGTTTTCAGTGAGCTTATGCATTCCAGTCTGAAGGAAGAAGCAGATATCAGTTTTTTGCACTGCACAGCTCAGTTGTGTGAAGTACAAAGGAAAAAGCATAGGTTACTACACCAAAGACCCTACATGACTTCTAGTGACAGACTTTCTTTCAGGAAACCTCACTTGGAATCCCCAGGTCTAATGAGAGCAAGAAAGTGTGAGCAGTGAATATTACAGATAGTTGCAGTGAATAACCTTCTCTGATAGTATTGTCACAGAAAGTAGATACAGTTTCTTGATAAACTCTGAATGAGCTCCGTGATGGATTTCCACTCTTGCATTACTTTTCCCATCCATGCCTTCAGGACATGGTAGTGTTGAAGCAATATCTGAATGTGTACTTAGAACAGTGGAAAATGTAACTGTAGAAATCAGGGATTAGGCATTTCATTCCTACTCCAAAGACAAAAGGGGAGTATCAGCTTATTTTGACCCCCTTTGTGTCACCAGGTTTATCCATTTGCATTCTTAGTGGTAAAACCATTTTTCATAATTTCCTCATTAGAGCCATAGGATTGGGTTATCAGCCTTCAAGGTGCTCTTTTTGGTTTATCTCTTAATAATACTTCAGATTCCAGGTTGGAACATTTTTGGTCACTACTAGGATCAAGGTTTACTCTTTAATCTTTTTGATTCCAAATTAGTGAAAGCTTACCATATTCCACAGGAATGATGCCAGTCTAGTAGATCTCTTAAACCAGCTGCAAGCTCATTTAAAACTATATAAAAAAAAAAATAAAAAAAAAATGCTTGAGGTCCACAGCTTCATGAAAAATTTGTCTGAGTTGACATGTATTCTGTACAAGAGTGGGCAATACCAGTGTACCTGTCCAGCTAGGCCATAGAAACACGGTGGTCTTAACACCACAGGAATTCTGTGAAAAAAAATTATTAAGAATTTTGGTACCCTTAGGAAGCTTATTTGTGTACGTTTCTTGAAACTTAGTTGCATCATCATACCATACAAAACTCCAGAGCCCACCTTGTAGTATGCAATACAGTCACATTATTTCTTGGAAGGATTCAAGTTATGCGTGTTTATCAAATTGGGATCTCAAATCACATACATGTCACCAGACTACATTATGTTTTAGGTATCAGAACTTGGATAGTATTCCAGCTGCACTGGCATTTCCCAGATATCAGTGAGTTTTCATGCCATTGTATAATTCTGCAGTATGCTGCCAGCCAAAAATCATCTCACCATTTTGTCCCAGTCATTAATGTTTTTGGAACTGTAACAGTATGTCTCGGATACAGAATATATCTATATATGCCAATCTTGTTTGCCTCACCTCTTTTACAAAGATGTTGAAGCCTAAAGAGGAGGGTAAAATGTTATACTGATTACTGTTCTTTTAATATACAAAAACATTCCTAGTGGGAACAAAGGCTGACTTTTAATGTCAGGGGTGAAAAAAGTTGAGGTTAGTTTTGGCCAGCTCCTTAGGGCCTAAGTGAGAGGAGCTGCTAGAGATGTTATGCAGTAGTTTCAGGGAGTTTTCTTTGTGTCACAAGAACTTCAGTTTCAGCTTACTCTCATGCTGTAATAGTCTTTTTTTTTTTTCTTTCCCCATCTTCCAGTAATTCTGTGGATTCTGTTCACTACTTTTACTGTTGCTACATTTGAGGAAAGAAACTTTGCTGCTGAGTGAGTCCTTACCTAACAGTTTGCTTTCTGTTAGCAAATACTTGCTTCATTTAACCTACTCCAGAAACTTAATAAGTAGCTGAAATTAAGTTGTAGGTAATTGTTAGGATAAACAATATAAGTTTAAATAATTTATGTTCTATTTCATGTTGTTTGCATGCTGGAGTGATTCTTTTCCTTTGGATGAGCTCAGTGGCCTAAGCTGAAGTCTAGTCAGTTTAGTCTGCTATCTTCAGTGGGAGTAATAGATTGCTCCTAAATTCCACAGTTGGGAGAGTTAACAGCTTGTTATGAACCTGACAGTAGAAAATCAACTCAACAAAGATATTTTATCCCTTTTCTCTTACTACATTTTGCTAATATTTTTGTCTAAAAATGTCCGCAATAGTGCATAAATTGGTACATTTCAGCCTGTTAATTCTTCTGTTTTAAATGTGCTTTCCAATAGCTGATACATGTGAACACAGCACCGAAGTAGCAGTTTAGCTTTATTTGCACTGTAGCTATCTCATCAGTGCTGGGTTTGTTTCATGGTCAGATGGGATGACTGCCAGTTCAGGTTTATCCTTTTCAATCTCTTATTTGTCTCTCCATATCCATTACCAGGATTTCAATCCATGTTTGTTTTCTGGAGAATATCCATCTTTCCTTTGCTGCAAAGGTTGACTGATAAAAGCAGAATCATGGGACCAAGTCCTGCAGTCTTTTTTTAATGGTGGTGTTATTTTGCTTGAATCTGGGGCTTCAGATGAGTGGTATAAAATTCAGCTTGATCCTTCTTTTGGTCTTTGAAACTAATGAGTGGTCTATAAAGACATCCTTCTTGCTTCCCATTGAGTAAAAGGGGAAGAGATATATTTCTGGTCATTTGAGAGGGTTGAAAGATGTCAGTACCAAGGCTTTTGAAGGTTTCCTTACCTTAGTTAAGGAAAGCAGGCTACCAAGCCATGATGTTTGGTTTTTAGTCCCATCTGTAAGCTATGAACCTGTCTGAAGACAGAAGTAAGAACAAAACCTTCTCTGATGGTATTGTCACAGAAAGTAGATTTAGTTTCTTGATAAACTCTGAATGTGCTCGCCAGTAGATTTCCACAAATGCAGTGCTCTGACTGCCTTTGAAATTTTGGGAGCAAATTGTATTAACTGCTAAACAGTGATATGTTTCAGGTTAGGTGAATGGCTTATAATGTATTTATTGCTTAACAAAGCTCTTACCATTTCTCCATTTAAATTACTATTAAAATTAATGTTTAATAGTTAAAGTAAGAGTTACTTTTAATCATTCAGGTTGTTATAGTATGACACCAGTAGCTTCCAGGGCATCTTCATACCCCAAAGTTCTCTCCCTAAGACTACAATTTTCTTTTCTCAACAGATCTTGTTTCTGGGACAGTAGTTGCAACACACTGTTCAGGAGAATTCCTGGATGCCAGACATGAAACATTTTCCAGAAACAATCTAGTAATAAGTAGCATGACCTCAGCATGAAAATTTGTTCTGTGGGTGTTAAAGAACATCACACCATTAGTATTAAATCACCCTGTAGTTGAAAACGTGTCATATGCAATTTTGTTGAATACTGTTGTTCCTGTCTTCTCACGCAGCTTACTGTGGTTTTTTTACCTGTGAAGCAGTTAAAGGAGTTTGAAGGGATGTAGTGAGTTTATAGTGGCCTATCAAAAATACCATTGTTGAACTGTAGTCTGATTCATGCTTCATTTGAGATTTGCTATTAGCAGAGAGCTGCCTGCCTCAGTTTCACCCTTGCACTTTTACACAAAGACAGCATGTCTTAAATTCCTCCTGCAGTGATAGCTGACTTCTGTCAAGTAGATTAGTAGGTTCCCCTTTCCCAACCTTATGTTCTTTCAAGGAAATCAAAACTTACTTGCACATTAGACATTACAAAGCACTGGCCTTTGCTTTAAATAAAGCTTGCTTTTACTTTGTCTTCAAGCTTACTTCTGTTTTACAGAGAGAAGATTTTGCATTAGTATGTGCTTATTCACAAAGTGAGATGAGTCCATATTGAAAAAAAATCTCTAAATTACTCTCTTATGATTACTGTAAGTTAAGGCACATTCTGGTAGGGCTTAAGTATGATTTCTTAACCATGTTAACATCACTTAAGATTTTTAGTAACTGCAAAAGTGAGCTGTATTTACACATTCACTGAACCTTACTTCTAATTGGTTTTTGTAAGAAAATATTACGGTCATGGTTAACCAAGTCTGTGTTCAGATTTACTCATCTCATAGGGAAGTTAATCAAGCCAGTGGAGATAAAAAGATCTTCTCCATAGTTGTTGTGATTATTTACTTGTAAAACTGAATCTTTTTATGTGTACTGCCTATATGGACACTCCCTCTCTTCCTTCGAGTTGGAATGCTTCCATAACTAACGCTAGGTATTCCACAATTCACAGTGTTACACAGGTACTTCTAAAAAGTTGATGGTCAGAATCTGACAAAGAAACCCAAACCCCGCTCCTGTATTTTTTTCTTGAGTCAGCATTTTGAGACTTTAAAGACTACAAGCAGTGAAGGTATGGTGTAAAAAATGCCTGTATGCTTAAACAGATTAAAATTTAACTGTATTTTTCAGCATATTATCTTTACTGGTAGCTTTGCAGGATTGAACTTTTCAAATGAGCTTATTCTGCATTACTCAAAGGGTAAAAATGTCAAGTCTGTGAATACCATACTAAGGTAGGATT
Source organism: Buteo buteo (assembly GCF_964188355.1). Taxonomy (NCBI): domain Eukaryota; kingdom Metazoa; phylum Chordata; class Aves; order Accipitriformes; family Accipitridae; genus Buteo; species Buteo buteo. Next base: position 3,854,213 of record NC_134195.1, on the reverse strand, counting down.
CCCCCTCACCTGTGTGAAAGGCAGATGTGAAATTATCCTGAGGAGCTCTGTTTGAAGCTATAGCGAAAGCAGTGATTTACAGCTTATGTGGGATAAACATTGAAATACAAAACATTTAAAAGGAAATCCTTCCTCTATTATCCTGTCTTACCTTTGTAATTTTTTTATTCATTCTTCTGAAAACAGTGAATAATTATGTTGCATTAATAGATGTTTTAGTTTAATATTTTAACCACAGATAAATATCTCTAACTCTGTTAAATGCAGCCTATGATAATGTTAGGACCAACCTATATATTTGCTGAAAGCAAGCAGGTACACCTAAAGTTTGCACACATTTTTGTTAATTAATTGCAAGCTTAGTTTGAATACTTTGATTTTGATGAAATACGCATTTACAGGTTTTAAAAATGAATGCAGTAAATGAAATAATGTCATTTGATTTCTACTGAAGTAATAGTATCCTCTCTAACAAAAAAAAATGTTTCTTGTCATTATTTCTTTCTTGTTCTAGTAACAGTTGCGTAACGCTTAGCCATTCTGAATTTTGGACCCTTGTCTTGTCCACTTCAAAGTAAGAAATAAAAGGGACAATTAAATATAAACTTATGTAGAGCCAAGTAGCCACTTTGTAAGGAAAGCTTCATTGTTTATTCAGGGTAATACTGTACTTCGTAAGCAGCATACCATTTGGAAGGTAGATGTGAATCCTAACTGTTTAAAAGTATTTGATGTAAAAAGGAGTTGTTTATACCACTACTTGGATATACACATGCCTTTTCAAGTCAATTTAACTTATGAAATCTTTGGGACAGTAAAGTTTATTCAAGTAGGATCTTGTTTGCTCATATTTACTAAACTTGCATTTTTTTATAAACAGTTTACAGTTTTATAGCTTTCTGTAAAATGGTTTAATTTAAAACAAAGTATGATTTAATTGGGAAAAAATGGGTTTTAATACACATTTTTTTAATTTTGTATTTGACTAGCAGAGCTACTGTACTTATTAGGCAACTTTTCTCTGTAACTTTCAAGGCAAATTTAAAGCAATGTCATAATTGAAATAATTTCATAAAGAAAGGCTTTTTTGGAAGTAGACAGTACAATTTGTGCAGTTTGAGTAATATCTATGCATTGTCAGAGTTCAGCCTTTTTTTACCTGCTGACTTTCAATCTGACATTACAGAATTAAAGGTCATGCCAGGTTACGTTTATTTATGTAAAGTCTTCCTTATTTGAGTTTGTCACTGTGTTTGAAACATTGTGCTTAGTTCTGAGCTGGTTATTACAGGAGTGGAGATAGGGGAGCAGGGGAAACAAGGCAGGTGAGCTCTGACAGAAAAAGTGTTGGAGCAAAGCTCCTGTAGGTGTTCACTGTAAGAGAGAGTTGTGATTCCTTCAGTAATTCTGGTAGTTCATTAGGCTTTCTCTGGTTTCTTGAACAAAGTAACACATAACAGTGCATAGTTTCAATTCATAATGCTATCTAGGTTATTTGCAAAATGGTGTTTTTCTCTCTCAGAAAAAGTGTTGGAGCAAAGCTCCTTTAGGTGTTCACTGTAAGAGAGTTGTGATTCCTTCAGTAATTCTGGTAGTTCATTAGGCTTTCTCTGGTTTCTTGAACAAAGTAACACATAACAGTGCATAGTTCAATTCATAATGCTATCTAGGTTATTTGTAAAATGGTGTTTTTCTCTCTCAGGCCTCATTAGAATCAGTCTTTAATGGTTAGACCATGTTGGTTACTCAGAGACATACTGAGTTCAATCAGCACACCAAAAGTTTTCATCCTCTGATGCTTCTCATCATTGATTTTCCAGGAAAAATGTTTGTTATCTCTTAGCGTATTGTCTTTACACTTCTGCTATTCTAGCAAGTAAGATAATTCTGGTTTTCATGTATTTTATACCTGTTGCCTTCTAAATGGGCAGTTCCAGCATGGAATTTCATTAGACTACTCCTGTTTTCATGCCACAGTCTTTAATTAATACACTAAATAAGCACAATTGCAAAAATCAGTATTTAAAACTAAAGTTCACTTTTCAAGGTAAAATGTTTTGCTTTGCTTTTAGCCAATTCCTTACACTATACACCTTCCAGTCCTACTAACCTCCATCTTCTCCAATGTAATATCATGTTGCTTTATCAAATGGAATTGAACTCTAGCTGAGTTATAACTGCTGTAGCATTTATTTACCAAACAAAACTATCTGACTGCTCTGACACAACATACCCATAGTTCCTATACACATACTTATAGATAAACCTATAGTACACTTTATTTCGTTTTTTGTCTCCTTTAGTTCCTGAAAATATCTTTAGAGTCTTACTGAAGGCTGCATGTGTTCAGATTGCCTTTTTTTGTCCAAATCCAATATATGTGTATTGCATTGGCTTTTCTTTCTTCACAAAGTGCTGCTTCCTGACTTGTTAGCAACAATTGTTTAACTCTTGTCATAAATTTGAGGCAAGGTTTCTTTCAGAATCCTGAAGTCTGTTTTGGTGTCCCTGACTCAAGGACTCTGGGAATTACGAGTTTGGGGGACTTTTTTTTGTCCCTGTTATCAAGATAGAGCACTCTCCTGAAAACCAGCATATTAGCCAAAGTGTGCACCCAAAAGACTAAAATACTATTAGCTTCTATCCCATCTTTCTTGTGCTGACAACAGATGACCTCACTACCTCTTTTTTGTTCTATTTTTCCTTAAATGGCTGGGAGAACTTTTTTTTTTCTTAATGAGGTCTGACTTAGCTTGACTTTTCATACTATCCTTTTTTTTATTATAAAGATAGTTTCTGACCTCCAAGGCATAGCTTTCTTTTCTGATCTTTTTTGTTTTCCTTGTAGGTTTCTTTTCACTCCAAGCATCTCTTGTGACATAAGTATTCATGCTAATTTTTTGACCTTTTCTATTACAATTTTTTCGTGTGAGTGTAACCTCCAGTTGCCATTTGAGAAAGACATTGGTCTCCCATACGTCCTGTCTCATGTCTGCATGAATGTCTTGCACATCCTAGGAAACTGAAGAGCAATTCAGATCATACTGAGGCCAGCACATATTGGGTGACCAGCTGAAATTGCCACGTGGGCTTTCTTAACTCGGCGTCACCCATGTGGGCATCTACACTTGTGGTGCCTTATGCTGACTGGAACCTCACCCTACCTCCACTGTGCTTTAACCACTGGTGCTCAAGAGTCCTGGCTCCTGATTACAAGAGAAAAAGTTAAATTCAGCAAATGGTTCAAATCTTACAGGTGACTGTATTATAGACAATTGGTTATTAGCAACGTGTAAGTGATATTACTGTTTTCTTTTAAGTGTTTCTGCTGTGGTGCATAGTTAACTTTTGTGTTAGTTAACTTTTCCACGCTACTAGACAGTGCTGCGCTACTCACTTGTATCGCTGTCACATGTTCTTCATTCTCCTGGCAGATCCTCATGCAATTACAAATGAGGCAAAACTGTAATCGTTAATTTGTTAAAACATGAACTTGAAGTTGGCATTCCTGACAGTCTTCATTTTCTGAGGTGGCATAGCTTTAGGTATAAAACAGAATTTTCTGGGTAACTATAGCTGGTGAGATTTTATGCTGTGAGTGACTGACTACTTTGAGGGTAAATTTCAGATGAATTCTGTCAACAGTGATAAATTGCTCATTGTTCATTGCAGTCTACCAATCAAGTTAAGCTAATGCAACTACAACGTGCTGCAATTTCTAAGGATACCAGTGGAGGCTTTTGCAGATTATTTTAAATTGTGCCAAAGTCCTGTCAGGATGTATTCCAATTTAGTTTTTCTAAAATAGTTAATAAAAACAAAATCTGTCCAGATCTAAACCACCAAAATATTTAAAAATGTGAAGCTTATATTCTTTTAGTTCATCAGCTAGACATGCATTTAAATTATGTGCTTGTTTTGTACAATCTCTGATTACTTAGAATATATTCTGCAAAAGCTTCTCTGAAGTGAATATATAAGCAGTGTACAGAAAGTCCATTTAAACGTGTGCCTTTATCAGTTTACTTTCACATAATTGAACTTTGTGAAATTTTAGAAATTATTTCCACTTTGGATTTTCTGTTTTATAGTAAAAATCCTTCTGTCTTAAAAGTAATGGCTATCTTTTATGTTGGTTTGTAAACTTCACAGTCGAAACATTCTTACAGCATACATATTTATGTGTTTGTGTATATATATAATTTTTTTTAAATGAAATATTTTTAAGGAACCAGTAAGAGCAAGGTAGCAAAGAAATGTCCAGGTCAGCTGAATATAGTATTTGTTAATCCCTGCAGAAAAGGAATGTAAAGCATTTTATGGCTATTTAAGGATAGTTATAGGAATAAATTGTAGGTCCGCCCTCTTCATCCCAACAGTCTTATTACCTTCAGATCTCTCCTGAATCAGAGTCCAGCTGAGTCAGAAGTCATGTTAAATGAGAGGTTTCTAAAGCCATTTGTTGTTTTAACAGGCAATAGACAGAAGAAAAACCTTCTCAATTTACTTCTTGAATGTCAGTGTTCTCACACATTTATTTACGCTTTTCTCTTACCTTTCTGATAAACATCTTTGGTAAGTAAGATATACTGTTTCAAGTTTTTGTCATTAAAACAGACTTCATCAGTGGTGCAGCGCAGATTAATAGGACCGTTTCTGTTTCTTGGGAATAGGCAGTCATTTGTAGGAATAAATTGTAGAATAATTTTTATAAAGTTGTAGTTCTATAGAATTTCTTTAAAGTTATGATAACATAATTTGTAATCCTAGATTTTTCTTGCTTTAGAGAAGGTTATCTCTTATTGCTATCTGCATAGAAATTTTTACTTCAAACGCTCTTAAATGATAGAAATATTTTGATATGAAGTACTCCTAAGATGGTAGGATTGTGTTCATTGGGCTTTGCTTATTTGCTCTTTCTGTTTGTAGTTTTGTCGCCTCTTCTCATGGATTTTAACAAGTAAGGCTCACTAGGGCATGATACCATCATATTAGAAATGAATTCTGTGTTAATTATTTTTCCAAGTTTAAGACACTGCTGTATGTACTTAATAACTTCAAAGTTCTGTCATAGAGAGCAGTGGCTCAATAAAGAGCACTGAATCTTGAGAGTATGTCAGTCATGTATCACTAAATTTAGCACATATGGTGAACCCATCAAAGGATTTTCTGCTTGCAGTAATTGACAGATAGCCCAGAGGTTTTGATGTCACAATTTCTGAAAAATAATACCTTCTGCAGCGAAAGTAGAGAAATATTAAATATTAAAAGTAATATGCCCTGAGTAACTATATCCTGGGGACTGTGTTTGTACACGCCAAGGGCAGAATGCAGTGACTTCTGTTGTTGGATTCCTGAGAAATTTGTTCAGCTCTGTTACCTATTGAGTTGTGCATTAGAATAATCCCCCATTCCCAAGCTAAATTTTCCTTAGAGAATACATTCTCCCCACCCCCTCCCCCTTTTTTGTGTGTGTGTGAAATCAGCGTTCTACTTGTCCCTTGTGATATTTGATAAAGAGGCGTTTTCTGGTCAATTCAAACATATCTGGCAAATGGTTTCTTTATATGTAGCTATTTTATTTATAGAAGTATTTATGCTCATGTATAAAATATAGTTCTTCAGCGTGAACCTTATTGTTCATCTTAAGGAAGCTGTGCCCTTTGTTCCTTTTAGGAATGCTCCTGTAACTTCCAATCTTCAATTCATTTGCTTTTAATGTATTGTGGTATCTGCAGGTTTATAGAAATGCAGTTGTAGTTCATTATTCCAGTATCCATGATGTTTTTCTTGTCTTAGAAGCTGCCAGTGGTACTTAATACCACTTCAGTCATAGCATTCTATCCTTAGTTGAAGACTGTAAGCTAAAATAAAATGAGAAATAGTATCTTTGCTGAGGGGGAATTAAAAAAATATGTACTTACCATTTTTTCAGTATGTTTTTTACTAATTACTGCTTACATTTCTACTTTACTTTCATTCTGATTTTATATTTATTACTGTTACAACTTTTAGATGAGAAATTGTAACTGGAAAGAGTACTAAAAGTGAAAAGTCAGTATGCATAAAACCATAGGTGGATTGAACATGGTAGAAAGAATGCAAGAAACATGGAAGTAGAAGTAAACAGAAAAATAAATTAATTTATAACCATTTATTGCCTTGATAATGTATGTCTCTCAGAATAATTATTGTTTTGTGTTGCTTTGGGTAAAGAACAGAGGACACTTCAGCTGTGCAAACCACAAAACATCTGCCTGCCTTTTCCAAACTTCATAGTACATCAGTTGTCATCTTGCTTTTTATCGCTGTAAGGTTGGCCCCTTGCTACCAAAGTCTATTATCCTGCATCTGTATAGTTTCCATCCACACATTCCATTATGTATTTTGTAGATTCTGCTTGCTGAATCCAGCATTTTAAGTCAGTTATGCCAAAAAGCACCTCCACTGAAAAGGGAGGAAAGATTACATGTAGCCATAGCTTCTCTGGTCTGTGCTAAAGGCATTTGCTGTTTCTTGGTCTCTTCACTGACGGTGTAAACCAGCAAAGGCCCACAAATCTTGCCGACTTCACTGTATAGTACAAGGCGTGATAAGGTGTACTCAGCATTGCGGGGGCCGCACTGGGTCATTTGTTGGTGTAGCCAAATGACATGCCATTGTTTTGCAAAAAATACAGGTTTTGAAAGATCTTCTTCCTAACAATAAGGTCTAGAAATTACTGGGTCCTTGTTGAATATTCAGCATAAATGCCCAGCTCTGAGAAAATTAGTTGTTTATGCTCTCAGGCTGATTTTAATTGCCAAGTTGATTTTTTTTTTTTTAAGCCCTATTCCAAAAAGTTTTCTGTAGCATTTCTTCTAATTTTGTATCAGTAAGCCTCCTGAAATAAATTAAAACCTTGAATTCCCTCCAAGGCTACTTGTTATATTTAATAAGTTGTATGTCCTTGGACAAGGAAAGGGAAAATTTTGACCAAAAGATACATCCAGTCCACTTTGTGCTGATAAAAGCATCTTGACATCCTATTTATAAATTACAGTATTCAGCATATGTGCAAAGAATTTTTTTAATGTCTGTTTATTGGTTTATGCTGTAATTTGCATATTGCAGTTTCTTATTAAGTATAAAAAATTAGGTATTTTTAACATTATGTAAACGTTAAAACATTCCCCTCACATCTGTATTCTTCTAATGCAAATGCCCTATGCTATATGAAAGACTATTCATTTTAACAAAAGCAAATCATTGTTACTTATTTTCTTTATGGTTTTGCTATAAATTAATCTGTAATATTAGAACCAAGAATGAGATAACAAGGGAAAAGATTTAACCTTATTCTGAAGTGATTCAGTTTTGGGGAACAGGGTAGAAGGAAATGTTATATAATGGGACTTAAAAACTCATCCACTATTTTAAGGGAGTTTTGTTGGTATTTAAGTGTTCTTATCCAGCTCGTACTTTTACCTTTGAATTATTATGTTGCCTGTCTTGAAAGAGTACAGTGACAGTATTTTGATAATGAAAGGCTGTCAGTTATCACATTAGCTTCTACATGTACTGTCTCTGTCCATGTGATTTGCAGCAGCTTGAAATATTTCCTTGTGAGTCTTTTTGCACAGCTTAATGTTCCCCTCACATGATCAAAAGGAAAGAACCATGATAAACGAGCATTGAATAAACATGTTCAAGATAAGAATTTTTATTTGAGTTTAAAATCGTTCTGTTTCCTGTTTTCCTTTGTTCTCAAGGGAATAGGCCTTGTTTTAATGCAAGGCTCGGTAATGTCAGAGGTCTTAGAAACTTGCATTTTTTCAGTTCCTAGTTTTACCTGAGTTTCGCATCACATGCTCAGCGTAAACTGAATTATTTCATTGTTCTAGTAGTTGCACAACATGAGGCATTTAAAGCCCTCTAAAGGTATCAATAGCTGTTTTACTTTTTCCTGCACCGAGTTCTGTGATACAGTTTTTTAATTGTTTTCTTTTACAGGTTCCTTACAGCCTTTCCTGGAAGCCTGCAGTAACGAATCCTTCTTCCGTGCTTGTTCTATATTGCTTCGAAGTTCTAAGCTAGATGTTCAGATATTGGAAAAGCTCTGTGTTATACTGCAAAAACTCTCCAGAATAAAGTAATCCTTTATTGCCATTATTCTGTTAGTTAGTATTAGATCAGCAAACTTGGGGACCTTTATCCTTCTCCTTTTTCAAAAACTCATCTGTTTTGCTGTTTATTTGCTCCACCATAGACAATGCGGGACTTTCTCTGTTAGCAGTTAAATTGAAACTGTTTGTGTCATAGATGTGTAAGACAAGACTCTCAATTTGAGTATAAGTCTAGTTCAGTTTACAGAGTACAAACTAAAAAAACCCAACAACCTAGCCTAAAGAGGGAATACTCCTTATGTATGCAGATGACAAGAATGCTTAGAAGAGAACCCTTCTTTTCTTTCCCTCAACCTTCAGTTTTATTTGTGTACCCAGTGCTAATCTCCTTTGAAAATTTAGCCTCATCTGTGACTTGCATTCAAGTTTCACCAGTTTTTGTTTCCTTCAAAAACAAAATTTAAAGTCTTGAGCCATTTAAGCCCTTTTGGGAATGTTAATCTTTATAAAATGTTTCCCATTGCTTACTGGTTATTAGTTTATTGTAACAAAGGTCTTCATCATATCAGTAGTAAAGTGCTGCTGAGCTCCATTGGTGCATTACTTAATGGGATTGTTTCATTTATAAAAGCAGGTATCTAAACTGAGCCATTTTTTACATTAGACTTAAAGCTGTTGACAAAACTGAGGTTTTCATTTGACTTTATTAGGAACAAAATTGAACTGTAGGGGAAAAACATGTTTTCCTGTAAAATAATCTAACATAAATTGAAAATATACTAAAAGTAAAATTTACTCAGAAATCCTAATTATTTAAAATTTTTTATTTATTGTTTCTGGAATCTTATTTCACATGAGTGAAACCCTGTTGAAACCTTTCCTTGAGCTTTCATTATACTGCATGTAAATACCACTTACTCAAGTGAAATGATCATTTTTGGTGATTTTTTCCAAGATTTTTCTCACCATGCATTGATAACCTTCTGCTTAGAGACATTATATGCAACGTAGAAGAATTATATGAAACTCCCAGTATAATACACATTTTTCATCATTAAAAAAATAATTTTCTGTAGAATCTTTAGTGTTTAGATGAAACCTCTCAATTTTAAATTGACAATTTTATGTAAAATCTTTTGCAGAAGCAATAAGAAGATGTTTGAATTGTTTAAGCTTCACCAAATGATCCAAGAACTGCATAGGACTACAAATCCAGATCATGCTTTCCTCTGTATAAACCTCAATTCAATTCTGTTGAATTTGGGATTGTCAAGGAGTACCTCTCTTACCTCAAGTCTGAGCACAAGTCAGTAGCACTATCTTTCAATCTAATTATTGTTCTGTATCATTTATACCAACTGCGTATGTTACTTGAAATTTTGATTATTTTTTTTTACTGTTTTATATAAATAAATTAAGCAGGACCTCAGTACTCTATACGTTACTCTATCATGTGGAATCTCATTGATATTTTCCTCATTCATAAAAAGGAAAATGAAAAATTGTGTAATGTGCTAAATGGCTTTTTTCAATACTTTTTAAAAGAAGGGAAATAATGCTGCTGTTCTGAATGGCTCATGCAATCTAAGGAATTGGATACCTTGAGTAAGTAGATCAGAAATAGCAACCTTTCCTTACAGGTATGAATCTTAGTTACCTTTGACTCTTCAGAGAGTTTCACAAATTCATTTATTTATTTTATGGTTGATAAGTATCAGACAGGTATCTTACCAAATTATCTTTTGAGATAATTACAACTGTAATGATTAAAACCAGATTTTGATTTAACATAACTAGATGTGTTGAATGAGAAATTTTGTTGTTGTTTTGATTTCAGAATATCTTAGTGTTGTTTGATCTTTTCCTGTATTTATGTAACATTTAGTATTTTATCCTGCTTTGTATGAATTTCTTTTGTAACTTTGGGTTGTAATATCTCTGCAAATGTGAAAAACTCCATTTCTTAAAATGCCTGGCAATAGTAATCCCTAATGTAAAATTATTGTATTTTATTCTTTCTGCTATATTTTGTATTAATTTACAATACAATACAATCTTCACAGTAACCACATTTCTGAGTGTGATGAATGCATTTTTTGTCTGCCACAGTTCAGTGTTCAGAAGTTCCTACACATAGGAAATAGGATCCTTTTTAAAAATTCAACTTAGTCTTCCATTTCTGATTTCTGATTTGTACTGTAATTACTGAAAAACTTTAATTGTAAAATTGAAACTGCAGTTAAAATTTAAAGATCTGCTGTATGTTAGTCTTTGACTAATGCTGGCAGTCAGTATAAAACTTCAGAGAGATTTACTTCTCATTTTCATACATTTTTTTTTTCTTGGTTTCCCTTTGTATTTTTTACCAGAAGTCTTTGAAGTTGAATTCTAACTGCAAATATTTTTCTAGCAATTTGTCTTACACTTCTGACAAGCTTTCCTATGAAAGGAGTCCACCAGATTTGGCATATCCAGAAGTATGTCCAGAAGAGACAGCAAGCAGTGTGTACTCTTTGGGCAGGAAACCAATTCTAGGTAATTTTTAAATAACACTAATCATAGCTAAAAGCTTTTGCTAACAATGGATTATGTTTTGGAATAAGTATTTCATCAGTAGTTTCGGTTTTCTGTCAGATTTACCAGCAGTGCAAAAGCTTTGCATATACCCTTGGCTAGAGACAAAATCCTCTTATTTAGGAAGTGTGTTCCCAGTCCTTATGTGCTTCTCCATCTGCTTAGTCATTAAAAATACTAGAAAATTAATAACCAAAAAAAGCTATGGAAAGTTTTTAGGTTTCCTGTATCCACAGGAATGTTGATTGTGCTCTTGGCTTTCAGCCTTCATCACTGTTGTTTCTTAATCTGCTAATCTTCCTTGTGGTACCCGTTTAACACAATGCGTTCATCTAATAATGGCAAAGGTAATGCAGTAAAAGAGGTGCATAGAGTATGGGGTAGCTTTTCCTATTGGTCCCTTGTGTTTTATATGCAATAGTGTTTACAGTCTGAAAAGATGAATCACTGTTAATTTCAAGTTTTTATGATCTAGAATGTTTCTGTTAAAATGCAAAAAAAGAGAGGGTTTTAATTTGTTAAATATTTATGCAATTAAATTGATGATCAACTAAGGATGAGACTAATGATTTTGATCTTAAGTAAATTTTAACTGAGCTGTGAAGAAAATACAAGTTCTTGATTTCATATTCATATTGCAGTAAACATAAGACGTATCAGAAATAAAGAAATAAGTGATTTATGCAAATGAATATGAAGTGTCTTGCGAAGGATAGATACTTCTATAAATAAAAAAGCTATAGTAAAGTTCCAAAATGTGCATGTGATTTTTGACTTGGTAATCATTCTTGGGTGAAAAATGAAAGTCACAAATACACTCTAGTAGAGTCATATGGAGGGAGTCATATGGAGGCTAGACTTGCGATGGTAGAATTGAATTTTTTTGAAGCTAGTTGTTGATGGACAACTTATAGTAGTTCCCTAGTACATTGTCATAAAACTTTTCAATGAAGATCTTTAAAGTATATAAACCATGCCATGTTTTTTCCCAAATTTATTACTAATCAGTCCTCTTAATGGAGAAGTATTTATGAAGCCTTCTATTATCTAGAAAGGTAAAACAATGATGAATTTGGAATTGGTTTTATTTGCCATCGGATTTTCAGTTTGCATTGGATTACATCTTTAAATGAGCGTGGTTTTATGGGACATGCGGCGTATAAGTACAAGTGAAAAGATTGTCTTAAAACAATATGATTTCAGGATCAGAGACTTTGAGGAAAGTAAGATGTCAGTCTACCAACAATGGATCTAAAATGATGGGAAATTATAAACTGAAATGGAGATTTTAGATCTATTCTGTTTCAATTTGTAATTTATTATCTAGAGTAACTAAGCTAACTAATAATGGTGTCTACGTTAGAAGCATAGATAAGCTAGCTTGCCTTTGTTATTAACAAGCAGAAATAGGTACTGGGATAAATATTGTACCAAAATCACGGTTATTTCTATATATCTGCTTCTAAATATTTGGTATATCGAATTTTGTACACACCTGCTTGTTGCACTGTCTCGAACATCAGTCTTGTGGGCCAGCCCACCCCAGTTGTCCACACCAGTCCATGTTGTGGCCTTGTTCAAACATGCCCATCCTGTTATCGTTCCCTTGAGTGACCTTGGCAGTCTCTGTGGGGAAGGGGAACAGAGGAATTTGGTTGCATTCCCTGCTGTCTTTTGTGGATTTGGTTTGGTTTGGGAAGGATAGTTTTCTGTCAAGTTGGCCATGCTTTGGGCATCTCTTTATATAGTTTTTCCTTCTCAGATGAAACCTAGAATTTCCTGGGTTTTTTTCTGCTTTTGTAGCATTTGGGTACTGTAATATAAGTATGAATTTCTACTACTTTATCCTTCTCTCAGAAGACTGTTTACAACAAGACATATGAAAAAGTTAGCTGTAACTCTAGCTATTTCCCACAGTTGCTGATTCCCTAAGGAAACATGGTTTATGTGATCACTCTCTATCTGCATTCCTGAAAAGGGTTATGCTGTTTTGAATATGCCAGCCACCTCTGGCCAGATTTGGCAGCAGGCAAGAGAATATTAATTTTCAACCATTTTTTTGAGAGAATTTGAGGAGAAAAGAGAGACCTTATGAATACTTGCACTTAAAAGAAAGTCAGGGGCTCTTCACACTTTCTGGGAGCAACCAGCTGATCAGTCAGAACATGTAGCTTCAAACTAGCTATAGTCTGCCATGTCTTGCTTGTGCGTAGGTCTCCAGAAGCTGTCAGGTGAAAGGAAGTTTCTGGTAGTCACAACCTGTCACTTTAAAGGAACATAAAGAATTGACCCACAATTTTATGTTGCTGGTTTTTGGAACAGCTCTGAGAGTCCTTATTCGGAAAGTCAACAAGAATATTGCAACTGTTCATTTCATCCCAGAAAAGGCTATGAAACTTGAAGAGAAATCTCTCTTTTTTTTTTTTAAACTCCATCTATTGTCGAATTGTAATCACCCTTGCTGTTTATCAAATGCTTCCTGTCAATAAATGGGCAGGACAGTGTTTCAGACCTGATCTATAAAGTCTAGATTTCACAAATCTGTAAGAAAGATCATTCCCTGGACAGGGAACAGTTGTATTTGCAGACGCTTGGCAGATCTAAATAAAGTAGGCTAACACTACCCAGCCTGCAGAGGTGTGCTCTGTTTCTTCATATTGCTGACTTTCACCAGCTGATAAAAGGTCTGTATCTTAAAGTGGGTTTTCACAGTTATTTTCCAGTTCTCCTGACCATGACTGGCTTGCAACTTTTCTAATGTTATTTAAATGAATTTAATATATTATGGGGAAAAATTTCTTGTAGCAGATAAATTAACCTGGAAGGTGAAAGTACGCTGAAGGCAACATATTTTTGAAGAACTTCTATTCACAATCAGCATCAATATTTAAAATATATGATTTAACTTACCAGACCAGATTTAAAAGGAGCTGTAAGTAGAGCTCATAATTCAGAGCTATGACACTGGATCTTTTAATTATATACTGAATTTTTCACCTAAAACTTTAATGGCTTCAGGGATTGATGGTCTGATAGAAAGCATTTATCTTCAGGATAACATATTTAAATGTAGTCCAGAAAGTCTGAAAATTTAATCTATGAAACAATTTGGTAATCTTCCACTTTCCAAACGGTTAAAGGAACTGCAGTGGCAAAGCAGTGACCCCTTGTGTGCCTCCTGATGATCTAATGCTCACATGTTTTTAAAACTTAAAAAAATTAATACTGCTGTGCAGTGTTGTGATCCTGCCTTTGACATCCCCCTGAGAAACGCTGTGATGGACAAAGGCATCTTTATGTGTTGTACTGACTCTTGTAGTGTGCTGTGTCAAAACCACCACTATCCATCATCAAAAATAGATGTGTTTTGGGCTGATGAAGGCCTTTAATGCTGTCTTCTGACCACGGTTAGGAATGTTCCTGTTTATTAGACTTCTGTTTTTCACCTAATTTTGAAAGCAAGTGTCCTGTATATTTATGACTACCTGATCACTACTAGAAGAGATAACTTTGAACAAAACCACATACTGTTTACCTGCTTGTAGCTACTTTTTTCGAGTGAATGGTCCTGAGTTGAAATTTAACAAGACATAACTCACAAGACATTCTGATCTCTGAAGTCACACAGAGAATTACCTGAGAAAAAGAGATCTGAGAAGCCATATATGTGTGTGTGTGTATATATATATATATACACATATGTAATTTCAAAAACAATTCTTTCTGTGCCCATTACTCAAGGAGATTTAGACTGGTCCCAAGGAATATTTCCCTGAATATACCACCGATCAGTGCAACTTAATGGTAAGTAACTGCCCTGGTAGATGTACACAAGTTAGGTCTCCAAACTCAGTGGCCAGGATACTGCTAACAACAGTAGCTATGAAAGCTCAGCATAGGATAACATTCCTATTGATAAGTTTAATTTCAGGTCATTTTCAGCTTCATAAAATGGCATCCTTGGTGCAGTTGGTTATGGAGAAAAGAAATAAAAATAATCTATCCAGTTTACAGGAAAAAAAAGTATCATGTGGTTGAGTTTCAAACAGGAGCATAATATTCCACCCACACATCAGCTTTTTGGAAAAGCAGTATGCCTTTGAAGAAGGTCGGAGATAACTAGTGTTGCCAGACTGGTTTTGTCCTTCAGAAGAAATAGTATTCCGGTATGTGGATTCAAGAGCTATTTATGTAAGAAATGCAAATAAACAGAATTTCTCTGTTGCACAGTCCTTCCCACAGTGTAGCAGTTTGATGTACTCCCGCTTTGTCCTCTTCCACATTCAAGTGTGACTATGATTTTTTTTTTTAACAGCAGCCTTGCACACCAAGGCCAAATTCCAGAAACAGACGCCTAACTCTGCTTTCTTCCTGTTTCAGCTGTCTTTCTACTAATTGTCTTCAGTGTTACTTCCTCCTGATTTTTCTTTTACTTCTGTGTGGTGGATTAAATTGGAAAATCATTGTGTATTCCTGAGTTGCCTTGCAATACTAACTTGAATCCTATTACAAACTTGTTTTTAAAGCAGCCTCAACTATAAAAAAATGAATTATCTTTTTTTTTTTTAAAAGGTGATAGAGAAATGAGATGCCTGTGTGTGACCTGTATAACAGCTAATCACTGATGTCTTCTGCAGCAGAGCGTGCAAAGGCTTCTTATCATTCTTCCATAAGTATTCAGATGGTCTGGTTTCACAGAACACTGGCAAAAGGGAATCAACATTTTTCTGTCCTTGAAGAGTGGCTGATAGTGATAAATTAATGCCTGAGGTAACAGGTGCTATGCAGTATAAATCATATCACAATAAATAATCAAAAGAGCTTATTTGGATGTGAGGGAAATAGAATATATATGCAATATTATGTGCCTAGAACTAGATATAGACCAAGGCAGTGCATTCATACCCTGTTTATATGAATATATTTACAGGAATATGCATTAGGAAGCCTATGCAATACATATAAGGGCACGAGCTCTCTTTGCTTTTCATTATCACAGAGGGCTATAGAAGTTGCTTGCAGAAGAATGACTTCTGCATACAGGAGTCATTGTTTTACCTCTGGGTCATGAGTTTCACCTGCAGCAGTAAGGTTTTTTCTCTTAAATACACCCTCCTTATAACAAAGCAGGACTTCTAAATTGTATGAGGCTTTGAGTTCAATAGGGAGAAATTGAACTGGCATGCCTTTTCGGCTCATCCTCCAACCCATACCACTGGGCATTTACGCACATTATCTTTTTGTTCGTGGATAATGGATTGATGATCCCAAATTCTAGAATGTGGAGGCAGTCAGCTGTTGCTTTATGCTGCAGAGCAGAGACCCATCCTTTTCAGCCCAGCTTACCTCTGTTGTTTCTTTTTATTAATGTCATCAGACCGGGACCATCAGGTATTAAAGACTATGTAGAGGGCAGTTCCTGACTGCAGCCTGAGATCAGAGAGAGTCTGCAAAGTCCGGCAAGTTTCTCTAAGGAAAACTGGGATGATTCTGGTCAGGCTAAGAAGCTGGGATTATGTGGAAAAGGTCTTGCAATATAGTAAGTATTAATCTTGCCTGGAGGAACTTGCCACAAAGTCACCCAAAAGGCTAGTTATGGAGTTGGGACTAGGTTTATCTGTAGACACAGAGTTAAGTGCTTTCTCTAGCAGGACCTGCTGGTACAAAAAAAAGAAAAAAGCCCTAATGCTATTTTTACAGTGTCCATGACATGGGCTGTAGAAGTCCTTGGGACAAAACCTTGAGTTGACCAGAGCTTTGTATGAAGCTCTTAAGTTTTTTATTTTAAGTAAGCATTTCCAAGGACTTAAAGGCTCTTTTCAACTTGAAAGCTGCATTTTACCAGAGTAAAAAGAAGAACAATTAGCTCTTAAGAGAAAAAAAAAAGAAAAGAAAAATGCACATCAGAAAGGAAATAACGGGTCTTGTCGATAATTTTCTCCCTGACCCACTCATTTCCTTAGGGGCTGGGTCTTAATTTTAAGCCCAAGTCTACTAACTTTCTGTTTGCAGCAAATTCTGTGTCTCCTGTCTAACTCCCAGAAACATTCATCTTTACATTACAACTATTTGAGGCCTTGTCCTGTACCTGCCCCTGCCCTTACCAGTGGTCTCCCATTCCCTGCTGTGCTGCAGTCTCTCTCACTTTGCCTCCCAGCCTTTCCCACGTTGCCTTCTTGAAGCCCCTCTTGCTGCTGGCATGCCTATTTGCTCTGAAGGAAGGCACAATTTTTTCCTCTGCCCAGAGGAAAAGCCTGAGACAGTTTGTGGCAATTAGGACAAGGTACAACAGTAGCCTTTCCACTCTGCTGTGAAAAGGCAGCCTTTTAAAGGAATATAATAGTGTGCTGTAACTGTGATTTTTTTTTTCTTATCTTCTTTTATCGCTAGGACACACTTAGACTGTGTGGCATTTGCTGTGATGAATAAGACAACAACCTTCCAGGGATGATCAAAGTGGATCTGTAGCTGTGTGAAGACATTTCACGGGTTAGTCAAGTAAAAATCACTGTACCTGAGCACATACACTAATGTGAGTAAACATTTTGGGGTCAGGAAGGCCAAGGCACGGCTGGAGCTGAACTTGGCAAGAGATGCAAAAAAAAAATAAGAAGGGCTTCTACGGGTATGTCAGCCAGAAAAGGAAGGTCAAAGAAAGTGTTACCCCCCCGATGAACATAACTGGCAAACCGGTAAGAATGGACGGGCAGAAGGCTGAGGTACTCAACAACTTTTTGCCTCAGTCTTCACTGGCAACCTCTCTTTCCCACACCTCTCAAGTGAATGGACCACAAGATGGGGGCTGGGGGAGCAAAATCCCTCCCACTGTAAGAGAAGATCAGGTTCATGACCACCTGAGGAACCTGAACATACACAAGTCTATGAGACCTGACAAGGTGAGTCCTGAGGGAATTGGCTAATGTAGTTGCCAAGCCACTCTCAATGATAATTGAAAAGTCGTGGCAGTCAGGTGAAGTCCCTGGTGACTGGAAAAAGGGAAACATTGCACCCATTTTTAAAAAGGGTAGAAGGGAGGACACCAGGAACTACTGACCTGTCAGCCTCACCTCTGTGCCTGGGAAGATCATGGAACAGATCCTCCTAGAAACTATGCTAAGGCACGTGGAGGACAGAGAGGTGATTCGAGACAGCCAGCATGGCTTCACCAAGGGCAAGTCCTGCCCAACCAACCTACTGGCCTTCTATGATGGAGTGACTACATCAGTGGACAAGGAAGGAGCTATGGATGTTGTCTGTCCGGACTTCTGTAAGGCCTTTGACACAGTCCCCCACAACATCCTTCTCCCTAAATTGGAGAGAGATGGATTTGATGGATGGACTGTTTGGTGGATGAGGAATTGGTTGGATGGTTGCATCCAGAGGGTGGTGGTCAATGGCTCAATGTCCAGATGGAGATCAGTGACAAGTGGTGTCCCTCAGGGGTCCATATTGGGACCAGTACTGTTTAATATCTTCATCAATGACATAGTGGGATCAAGTGAACCCTCAGCAAGTTTGCAGATGACATCAAGCTGAGTGGTGCGGTTGACACACCTGAGGGATGGGATGCCATCCGGAGGGACCTGGACAAGCTCGAGAAGTGGGCCCATGTGAACCTCATGAGGTTCAGCAAGGCCAAGTGCAAGGTCCTGCACATGGGTCGGGGCAACCTCCAGTATCTATACAGCTCAGTGGAGAAGGACTTGGTTGTACTGGTGGATGAAAAGCTGGACATGAGCCGGCAACATGCGCTTGCAACCCGGAAAGCCAACTGTATCCTGGGCTGCATCGCAAGCAGCGTGGCCAGCAGGTCGAGGGAGGGGATTCTGCCCCTCTACTCTGCTCTGGTGAGACCCCACCTGCAGTTCTGCGTCCAGCTGTCTGGTCCTCAGCACCATTGGTTTGGGTTTTGTTTCTGTGTTTTGTTTCATTAGTTTGTACAATGGAAGGACATGGTTTTATTCAGATTTGAGTTTGTGCTTTGTCAAGTTAAACCTAAGAAGCCAAAGTTTCTCCTTTGGGTGGCTGTGCAGAAGCCTATTAAAGCAGAGAATGCTCAAGCCTCTCAGACAGCAACGCGTTTAGATGCAGCAATGCCTGTTGGGATCGTACTTCACACCATGTTAACTCCTGCACATATAGTGCAGGCAGTAAAAAGACAGTAAAGTGAAACTCAGAACACCAGTTCCTCCCAACCATCTGGCAAACTCAAAGTTTTTGTTGCAGTTGCTGGAGCCTTTATCTCCTTTAATCGTTGGTGGAAAAAGAATGTATTCATCATGCTGAAACCAACAAATTAATCTGAATAAACAAAATCCCAACCTGTTTTTAAAGTAGGATGGTGTGTTTTTCCATTTAGAAAATGTTTGATCTGTGTGAAATAATACTCTGAAAATCTTAGCTTAGTCACCAGGGTCTGAGGGAAATGCAAGTTGGTGCTGTTTTTTGTAGAAGCTAGCGGTTCTGCTGGCAGTCTCAACAGTGCAGCCTAAGACTGGATGAACATAATTATCCTGTCATGCAGTGAAAGCTTCCAGTTAAGATCTCTGATAATGTGGTGTAGTACTGCTAATTTAGGAACGCAAAATGAAAACATGTTAATGAGAGATTTTGCTACTGTGAGATTACTCACCAGTCTCACAGTCTGTACCAGCTCTCAGTACATATATAATAACTTACAGTTTCTCCAAGGAGTTGCTAGGAGTTTGGCATTTTCATAGTACCTACAAGGTGAAATATTGAACGGAAACTATACTGACAAAGGAAGAATGGTATCTGCTTCAAAAGTTTCCAAAGTGTGATGCAGAGAAGCAGTATCCTACGGCAATGCAAAGATTCCTTCATGTATATTACTTAGACACTCCCATACCACAGGAATGTGCCTGCTAGCCCATGGCTAACTCATTTAATTACAGATTTATAAGGCAATATATGATTTAATCAAAGACATGGCTAATACAACTGTGTTTGACCTCTCTCTTTTATTAGCATATTTTATGTTCATACTTTACAATATAATAAGTTATATATACAGCATTAAACAAAATTATTAGAAAGTAAGATTTGGCAAGATCTACAGGAATTTTTTTCATTCCTGTACATCTTTTGTGTAACAATAAAAATACTGTATACTAAATAAAATAATGTTAAATAGTCTGTGTTCACATTGGCACCATCGATTTCAAGACCCTAACTTTTCATGGCCCAATAAACATAAAAAAGAGGATTCCTGTATGTTCTTTTAAACAAAGAAATGATGTGTACTATTAAATGACACATGAAATACAGGAGGCAGTCCACTGAATAACACTGTAGTTACACACTGGCACAAGAAAAACAGAATCTTCATGTTCTCTTTTTTTTTCCTTTCCCTTTCTTATTCTAGTTGCAATGGTACTAAACTGCAAATTCAGGGCCTTGAAAATCTTGTTGAAGATTGCTGAGTTGTCAGCAGATCTAGAAATCTTACTGAAGCCTGTTGAAATCTGTATGAATTTGTCATTGATTTCAAGAAAGCAAGAATTTCACCCCTAATTTAAACATCAATTAGCTAGTTAAGTGTTCAAATAAATGCAGCTTGCTGCTTTGTTAAAAGTCAAAATTCTCATCAAAATTGGCATATGCAAATTAATGAAGAGTGTGTTATGATACGAAAGAAATGGTGGAAGAAGACTAATGAGAGGGATAGGTTTTATGTTGTAGTATGTACTTCCTCTGCTCTACAAATGAAGTGCTGAAAAGATACTAAATATAGATGTTAAAGGGTGATACTAAATGTTCCACGCAATTGTGATACTATCATAGATAAGATCTAGTTACTAAGTGATGGAATACTGGTTGTTAACTTCAGGGTAATAGTTAATTTTTTTATAGCATTTTGTTCAGTCATGCATTTTGGAATTTAAAAAGTATTGCTTTGTGACACGTCTCTTAATTTAGTGGTTGCACTTGTTGAAATCCGTCATCACTCATTTTAGCTATAAATTAAGCAAATAGGTTTGGTAACAGCTACTGATTTGTGGTCTGAACAAGTTTTAGAGAACTTTTAACCGTGAAATTCAGAGATTAGTTAAAAGGGAAAAAAATAAGGTCCATTTTTGTTGTACACAAACTCACAATAATGCTTCACCTTCCAGAGGAGGTGGTTTTCACCTGTGGATTCTCTGCCCACAGTCTACGTTTACAAGAGTATAGCATTTAAAGAACACTTTTTCCTCTACGTGTCAAGGGTCTCTAAAGAAATCTACTCCTTTTGTTCTTAGTGTCAAATGTGCACCACTGTTGTCCAAAATTCCTCTGCTTGGAGTATAATTTGGTATATAGATGTCACTACTGGAAAAAATGCTTTTTTCATGGTAGTGGACAAGCTGTTTTCGTTGCTTCTTTTTTTGTAATGGCAAAGAAGAGAAGAACTTGTTGCTCTCAACTTACAAGGACTGACTGCCAGCTTTTACTGCCCACTTGCTAACCAGCTTGTCCTCAGCACATCAGCAGTTTGAATTTACAATTTCTGAAATGTCAGTATGGACCAAGAGTGCATTTATGTGCATTATGTACAGCGTTTTGAAGCACTTCGATCTGCAGATTATGTTGACTCTTTTTTCCTGTAGTATAGTTAGTTACCTGAGGACTGTGTATATACACCTATGCACATACTTCTAGATTCAACAAACCCATAGTAAGTATAGAAAATGAAACTGGTTACATATTAAATGTGTTAGAGCCCATAGAAATGTACGTGCCTAATGTGTATTTATTGATATTGTAGGTGTGGTACTGCTTTTGACTGTAACTATTAAACCATTGAATGAAGCCCTAAAAGACAGGAATATTTTTAGAGAGCAATTCAATGGCTTTCTTGAAGGCCAGGCAGGAAGGGTATCAGCAGGGTTATCTGCACTTATACACAGACCGCAAAATGGATGTTTGTGTGTCCACTTATTATCAGTAACTGTTTAACATGATCATTTTGTTTAATGACATGCTTCATACCAAGCTTCATGGCAGATTTCTGCGCTTGTTTTGGTAGATGTGTAACTTCACTTTATTTAGAAGTCAAAGAGAAGATCTTCCCGTTGGTTATCGGGAGCGATTATGTAGAAGAAACATCAACGGTCTTTTGTCCAAAGTCTTTGATGTGGTGCTTGCTGGAATCATGGTTCTTGCGGGTGACGTGGAAGCGCGGCTCCCCGGCAGGCATGTCAGGACGTCCCTGCTGGTTCAGGAGCAGGCATTGCTTGTGCCCACTCCAGAATATCCGCACACAAGGATTCGACGGCATCCAACCGCTCAATTTGCACCAGTTTGGTTAGCAGTTCTGGGATGCTGTATCCTGCTGTGCTGATGCGATCGAAGAGCTGCATGCCATCCGTCATACCACCTATCTCATCCCTCTTCAGTCCAAAGCTCTCGGCAAGGTGACGCCACGTTTTCACTATGGCTTTTTCTGTGTTGTAGGTCGAACTGAGCATTCGGCTGGTCTTCTCCAGGCAATCAAATGGCAGCTCTGTAGGGCTCAGACCTGCAAAGTGAGGTGTTTATTTGTCAGAGGGCTCTCTGCACAAGCCTGGACTATTCAAGACATTTATTCAAGTACTACAGTATATACTGTTAGCAGTAAGTACAGCTAAAATATTTAAGTGATAGTCCATGATAGGTATCTCTACCTCCAAAGTTATTACTGTGTATTACCAAATTAATTCTTCCTAGTGACAGTAGGGTACAGTAATTAGGGTAAAAATTTGTCTGGGAAAGAAGTACTAGATGGGTTGTATGAATTCCCATGGCACTGCCCCTTCCTTCAACAATTTACTAGCTGTTAGAAAAAGTTTATTGCAACCGTGTCCCTAGCGAGCAGCTCCATTAATACACCGCTGCACGTCAGGCACAGTGTTTGAGCTCGAGAGACAGCTTTGACCCTTCCCTGAGTTTGTCACCAGCAGCTGCTGTAACATCTCTGTAATTGAAAGTTGCCCTTGTAGGAATGTGAGGAGTGAGGTGAAGCAATGATGCCAGATGCTTGCAAGCATAAAAGTCCCTGCAAGTGCTCGGTTGTCATTACTATCACTGAATCTCTAGAGAGGGTTTAACATTCATCCTGTAGGGAAAAAGCTATTTTTTCCTGGACGTTTTTTCTCTGTATTCATGGTCACAGAATAGAGGAGAGAATCAGCTACAGCATTTTTCCAAAACCAGTCTCTTGCTTCTATAGTTTCCCTGCTTCATACTCAACAGCAGTAATTTGGTGGGAGATAGAGCTCCCTGAACCACAGGAAACTCATACGCACACGTGTACACAAAGTGTCTATGTGTGGGGAAGTAAATGCAGTCACGTCTCCTGTTCTGCAGGGAAATTAATTCATGTCTCTTCTGCCAAAACAGTGCAGGTAGTCAAGTGCTGAAGAGGGTTAAAACACTTAAAACTTGGAAACTCCACTTTTTGTTGTGGGAGGTGGGACAGCATTTAGAGAAGCAGAGTAGGTCAAGACTTGTGTCTCACCCTCAATCCCGACCCTCCCCAAATCACACTTTCCTATTTGGAACTAGGTTCTCTCTGTTATCCAAGGGACTAAACAAATAAATCAAAAGGGTTTCCTCTAGATAGGGAATGTAAGAGTGCTCCTCCGCAACTGGGTCTGTGTGTCCGTCCCAATAAAACCTGACACTACCCTCCTTGTTCTCCGTAGGGAGGAAGCCCACGCACACGCCTGGAGAGAAGCCGTGGCACACTCCAGCCCAAGCCCAACCTGGACGGCTCTGGGGTCAGGGCACCGTGGGCCTTCCTGGCAAGTGAGTACAAATCTGCCTACAGAGTGTCTTTTCTCTATTGGGACTTTCTACTTTCCATAGGAAGGCAGAGGCCTTTCTTATTTTATAGCAAACGCTTGCGATCTAATTTTGTGCTGTTAGTATAGGCGCAAGTTTTGTACACTCACCTTCTGCAACATCACATACGTTGGCATACACGTCAAGTATCTTTTTCCTTCGACTTTGAATCTAAATGAGAAGAGTTTTATTTCATTAATTTTTCAGTCACGGGAGTAAATAATTAGCAGACAGCAGTTGAAAACCTGGGAGAGATACTCATTCCATGGCACTAGGGGTTATCTCATAATGTCCTCAAGGGTCCCTTTTGAAGACTCAAAGAAAAGGACACAGCAATTATTCTGTGAAGCATAAACCTCTTTCTGATTTCACTTTCTACTGCTAGAGATCTTTTCTTCCATCTTCTAGTCTTCTTTTAGATCAATTACTTTTCTGCTTCAAGTGTTTGTATATTTTATTTCTCTTTCAGACCGAAGCAAACTCCTGACAATGAGGACAAATCCAATACCACACATGCAGACAATTAATGCAGGAATGTCGAGGTAAACCAGGACAGGACTGGCCACAGGGAATTAAATTCAGACTGAAATTGCCTTCTTCCAGTAATCTAAGAGGACTGTAGAAGAGGGGATCTTCCTTTCTGTCCTTTGACGTAGAACTGCTTAGTGCATTACTAATTAACTGTATTTTTTTCCAGGATATATTGCCTGGTTGAATCTGAAACATTTTACAGAAAAAAAAAATCACTGTAGCTTTGGACAGGGAAAATCTGAGGACCAGGGTGCTCCAGTCATTTTTGACAAGAAAGAAACTCAAACTGAAAACCTGACATTTTGCAAGGTGAAAATGGACATTTTGATATAGCTTCATTTAGCAAAAATATTGTCAAGATTTGGCTTTGGATTCAACAGGGAGTGAAAACAAATGTCAAAATGTCATGAGTTCTCAGGGACTGGAATTGTCATCGCTCTGCCAGCTCTCATTAGGTCTGAGCTTTCTGAAAAGCTGTCTTTTTGATAGGACTCTAGCATTAGCTCCACAAATTTGCCACTTTTCACTGCAAACCAGGCTAGAAAAAAAGCTCTGCTTTCAGTATTTTTTTTGTGGAAAGATTTTCCTCATTTTATTTGGGCTCTAAAGGGCAAGGCACATCAATGACTTGGATTAATAGACTTGCAGCTGGAGACCAGAAAGTGCCTGCTCCACCTGAAGCCTGTCTCGCAGACACTGGGCAAGTGTGTTGTATCGCAGGGCAATGCAATGCAGGCACTGATTGTTGTTCACATATTCTTGGTATAATTTACATGCGCTTAATCAGTTGTGTTGCTATTGTAGGCTTGGATTAGCTGTTTTAGAACCTTGTAAACATGAAATTTTCTTTGAATGGGATTTATTAAAACTCCTCCTAACCAAACTATTGGATGCTTATTTTCATTCTCCTCTCATTTCTAGGGCAAGGAGGAGGTTAAATACTTCCATGCCCATGAAGAATGATGCAGGATGCTCTTTTTACCAGAGCCAGAAGATGGGGAATTTGTAAAGCTTATGCTGAAAGCGAACAGGTAAAGTTGAGCCTGGAGATCCTCTGTGTGGTAGCTCATTGCATAACGGTTTTTGTTTTAACTAGGAAGGAGCAGACCTGGTTAAGAGCAAGCCTCTAACTTTCTTTACCCTTGGCCAATAGCTACTTAATACTCTTTCCTGTACTAGAAATGTTACTTAATCTCCAGCCTGAAGCAAATTATTGCTTTTCTAACTTCTGGCAGCTGGCTTAATTGTGAAATCTTAGGTGTGGAGTAGAGGATCTTAGTGCAATCTGCACTTTGATTGAAAAGTTTGTCTTCATCCTTGTCAGCAGGCTTCAGTCCATGAGAAGTGAGTTAGACCAGAAGGTCTGGAAGGACTAGTTCATGCTTCAGGTCTGCTTACAAGGTATCTATATCTAAATCACACTGGAGACTGTATCTGTTATATATGTGTTTTAGAAGGTAAGCCACTTCTTATTAAATGTTCTGATTCCATGCCTACCCAACTTGTATTATCCAATTTGAAGCCAGTGCATACAGAAGTATGATAAAGTTGGATATTTAGAGAGACCTCAGAAAACTGAATTTTAAAATGTGAGCATTGGAGTAGAAGTTATTTTCAGATGGTCATCTACAACAAGAAAAACATTTCTTTTGTGTTGAGACTTTGTGTGCCTGGTCTCAGCTGAAAAATGAGCTATTTTAGAAAGTTTCAGCTGAACCATCCCAACAATTTAAAACATGCAAACATGAAAAGGTGCATTTTCAAACCTTTTTATTGTTAAAAGATATCTGATGTTTGATATTAATGATGCAATTTTGTCCTAGCTATTCCCATTTTAAAATTATTTTTGAAGTACTAAAAACATAAAAAATATCTGAGAAGACACCTTCTTTTTAAGGATAGTTTCACATTAATATAAATTAAAAAGTTGTGTGGGTGAGGTGTGGTCTTAAAATACTCCAAGTGAGATAAAACGCCCTGAGCAGTAAACGCTCAGCAGGAAGAAGCGAAGGCCTTCCCCAGCAAAACAAATAGTGGATTTAGTGTCCTTCAGAGCACAGGAGTGGCCTTCAAAGCACGTGTGTGTTTTTCAGAATTATACACCAAAACCAAGCACAACACCGGACATTACTGAAAAGTCTGTGCCATGGAAATACTGATACTACTGGGTCAAGGTACTCAGATGCTATGCTGTTGTATGAATCCAGCTATGCTGCTACATTATTCTTCTGTCTTTGATTTTCTATGGTAAATGTAGCATTGGGGTTAGTTATATTAGCATTAGCTATATTGGGGGTTTGCTGTTACTTGTTTTTTCTTTCTTTAGACTATAAAATATAATACTCAAAAAAACAAAGTTATTACTCTTGTGGAAAGTTTGTTTTTTCAGCCCTGAACAGTATATATGTCACTATGCAAAGGAGATTCTATAACGAATTTGGCTGGAGAAGCTCTTGTAAATTAGTCTGGTGTGCACTATAATGCATTTTGGGAGGTGATAGTTTGTATATTGTTTTCTTAAAAAAAAATAAAAAAAAAACCACAGAAAAATGCTCTCAATTTTTAAATCTCAAAATAGCCTTACCCCAGTTGATTTATTGCTTGTAGAAGATTTATCTCTGGCCAAATGCACTAAAGATAACAAGCATCTCTCTGGAGTCCCTTGCTTGTCAACTGCAGCTTCTTCATCACTATCCATACTACGGCTTAAAAGTCGTTCATTCTCAGAAGATGCATCATTTTCACTGTAAAATGAAGGATACAGTTATCTTAGTGAAGCCTCTCATGGGTTGACTCCAATCATCTTTTTGCTATCTGAGAGCGATGGAATAAAAGTGTCTTTCATTTTTTAAATGCCTTTCCTCCGAAATCCTGTGAATAGGAACCTGCCCAGGGGATATGTACAATGCCCACCAAGTTACACAGTCACCTATAGCTTGCCAGATTCCTTTTATACAGGGATTTTCCAACTGAGGACAGTGTTTAGCCCACCTTAATCGTGTGACCTAGCCAGGTTTGGCTGCCGGGCAGACACAAGGTGAGGAAAACTATCACACCGTGCCACCCAGATGACGCTATGGACAAGGAGTTTCCTAAAGGCCTGGAGCAACTGTTTTTACTCCTCCTGCCTAAAAGTGAAGGGGAACTTTTCTAAGGACATGTATGCAAGAGCAGCACTCAGGTCCCAAAAATGGACCTCTCAAAAGAGGAGATGGAGCCCCAAGAGCTGATGAACTGGTCACGGAGGGAGTGGGGAGGATCCAGGTTTCTCTTTTGTAACGTTTGCCATCCTCTCTTAGAAACTGGATGGGGAAAAGCCTACTGAGACGTCCAGTCTTTTCCCTCCTGCAGCAAACTACCAGCATACCCATCTGATTTGTTCTTCCTGTACTCCTCTGCACCAGGATGAATGATGACTATGTCCCTCCCCTGCTTCAGTCAAACTGGAAGTATGTTTATCTTTTACCCACCTTTTAACAGCCTTAGCGGGAGTTGCTGTAAGTTTTTCAAACTCTTCTTTCTCAGAGAATATCACAACATTATCTGTAGATCAACAATTAGAGAAATTTAAATTGGCAATGAGTTCCCAAACCAGTGTTTTGTCTCAGGAGCTGGTTCTGCTGGCAACCTTACTGCAAACATAAATCTCTCTGCTACCTTTTTAATTGCTATCAGAGGATTAAGTGACATTCTGGAAACACAAAAACTATTATACACAATTCTTTACTAAACTGAGGTGGGTTTTATCAATTCCAAGGAGAAATTGTAATTAATAGAAATGCATTAAGAGTATTTAAGCCCAATGTTGTCTTCGACAGAAAAAGCAAAATTAAAGCAACTTATACCTTGCACTTCTTTCTTCTCTTCTTGTGTGTTAGCCTGAGCTTCAACATTTTTTACCGAGTGGCTCTTGCAACAGGCTAGAATATAAAAACATAACACTAATTATTCTCAGAAGCTATCTAAAAATAGCATTTGCAGCTAAAATTTCATGTGCTGAACAATTACCTTGAGCAGAAGGTTTTGTTTTCACAATGTAAAACATGATGATGAGGACAATGGCAATAGCCATTATGAAGATGGTAGACATTGCTATTATAAGAGCTGTAGCCAGATGTCCTTGTCCTGAAAGATCTGCTGGAATAAATTAAAAAATATTTTCATAAAGGAGCAACTCTTAGGATCAGAGAATAGTTAACTGTTTGCGGTCTGCTCTACCTTACATTTTGCATAGTCATTTAGTTGATCTGAGTCTTGGTTACTTGTTAAGCATTGAAAAACTTAGTGTTACATCTCAAAGGCAAACTAATTAACAATTTTTCAAAATAGTGACATTTATGCTGCACTAACCAGTTAACAGTATTCATTAAAAACATTTAATGGCATGATCGATCAGTTACAAAGATGTAGGAAGTTATATTATCTGCTAATATTATAGGAAGCTATATGTAAGCAAGAGTAGCAGTTTTCCTAACACTGTATTCTGGGAAACAGCATTGAAAAGAAAAAAAAAAAAAGCCAAACAAACAGGATGAGAGCTAAAATGACTGTTGACAACTATGGCTGCCTCCAAAGCTTTGCAGTAAAACGGAGAACACAATGCATATGTAGAAGAATTGATGTTTTTCTAACAGAGACTTAAAACACAGCATGGCTAGAAGGTGAATTTAAAATAAAGTATGTGAAAAGGTATTCAGAAGCAGAATTTGGATAGAAAAGACTAGAATTGAAAAGCCACAAAAGGATGCAGAAAATGACAGATATGCTAAAATGCATGAAAACTTTAATTTTTCTGAAGATGTGATCCTCAC
The DNA here is from genome assembly GCF_964188355.1 of Buteo buteo. Lineage (NCBI taxonomy): Eukaryota > Metazoa > Chordata > Aves > Accipitriformes > Accipitridae > Buteo > Buteo buteo. The sequence goes on along the minus strand of NC_134195.1, from coordinate 3,825,367 downwards.
AATCATGTTTCCAGACACTACCAGGAAGATCAGCATTGTCAGTATCTCATTAACTGCATCTTTCCTGTTGTGTCTTCTCCGGCTCACATATTTTTAAAACCTAGTAATCATGCTGGAGAACTGTTTATGTTAGCTCAATAAGAAATTGGCCATATTTGTGCTTTTAAATTATTTTCACCAGTCTAAGCTAAGCTTTGCTAAGGCATAGTGCCATTTCTGTATGGCTACAAATAATGAGCTAAATTTATTGCTAGCATTACTGAGTAGAGTTCAAATCCATTTTAAGTCCAGCTGACTAAAACAGCGGTGTCGATTAACCAAGAAATAAAAATTCACTCTGAATTATTTTTAATAGCAGTTTTAGATATCTGGGAATAGTGGCAATGAAATTCAGAATAGATATTTTCAGTTCGGTTGCACTTTGTTGATGCCATTTTCAAAACAAACAGCTGCTAAATTAAACCTGTGAATGCATTCTTACCTTTGTGAGCATGCTGGTAAGGCGAGAAAGTGCTTGTGCCAGAGGTACTTGGGAAGATGGCTGAAATGCCAGAGGTAGCCCCTGCACCTGCAATATAAACAGAAATGCCATAAACTTCCACAGTTCCTTTGTCCACTCAAAGGAATACCTTGGCCCAAGTAAAGAGAGCCTTTACTTAGCTTGATTGCATTTCCCATTCACTAGCAAAGAACCCACGAACTCCTTGCTTTTAGAAATGTCACTAATCCCAATATGCATTTCTGCACTAAAAATTGTGTTACAGACTACATTTTGCAAGCATCTAGAGGGATTGGAAGAGGTCAAAGCTCCTGAACGGTCATGAACTTAGAAGAAACCCAAGCATCTTCAGACACAGGCAGGGCCAACCATTACACATATATTCCTGTATTACAGATCTGTCCTGGGTAGCAGAAAGTTTGCCAGGATCCAGCTGGTGACTCAAACTGTTTACAACCCCCACTCCGTTATTTATGACTGCTGGCCCCAAGTCCCAGCTGGTAGATTCATCAAATTAGTGCTTCTCACAAGCATCCTTCGCTAGCAGGATCATTGTGAAACTCTGATGGTATGCAAACCCCCATGACCCCACAGGAAAACCTAGGAAAGGTGACAAATAATATTGAATGCCTTTCTGTTCCATGGACCTGTACTACCATCAAAGGGGGTATTAGAATTTCCTGCAATCTAGCTGGACAGTACGTTTCTTATCATTCCTCCCGTCAGTCCAAAGCTATATTCTGGGGAGGGGGGAAATCCACAAAAACAGTGAAATGAAGAACTTAAAGGAATACTTCATGCTCGCAGGGGACTGAGATTATCCAATACGGTTTCCATGTCTAAAATCTGCAGTTAAGTTTAAAAGTTAATATTAAACTTTCAGATGGTGTCATACACCACATTTTCAAAGCAGTAGGCCAAGTCATAAGTTAACGTATTTTGACAATACTAGACAATATTGCATATTATCGGGAATAAGGCTGTTGATGAGAATGCTTTCATACAAGATGGTGTTGGCATAGCATTCCAAAACAGAATAAAAACATTAGGGTTGGGAGAAAACATTCCTGTCATTCTCAAAGAGACTTTAATATTGGTAAGCAGGTAATACAAACAGCTACAATCAACAGACACTGAAAAACATCTTCTGGCTTGGAGGGGGTATGAAATCCCTCCTGCTTTGTATTAGCTGTCTATGGAAAAAGTCCAGTGATAATTAAATTCAGCAGACCTAAAGGCAAAAGACTGTCCCAGTCAGCTGGTAAGGTGCACACAGTTCCACAAGCTAGTTTGGCAACTAGAGTAGCTGAGAACTAATCATGCCATTCTTTTGACCTAGTAAATATTCCAAGAAATTAAACCCACCAGGTAAACTTGACAGGAAATTAAGCAGTCTGGAATGGTCTGAGAAATGTTCCATGGTAAGAACAAAGCAATATACATGTTCTTCAAATTAAGAGAAATGTTTTCTAAGAAGAAAAAAAAAGTATTACCTAACATAAAACATGGCTGCGTGTAGTGAATGAGAAATGTACACTTAAAGTGGCCACAAAGTATGAGTTGCAGATGTCTTCAAAAGAAATGTTCTTTAACAATGGTAAAACTCCTTTCAAACCTCATTTGTTGGAAGGAAATGGATTTGGGTTTTTTTTTCAAACTGAATAAGTGTTTTCATAAAGTTTTAAATATACTAATTTGTTAATTCAGATGCTTTTCATGTTATGTAAATGACAGACAGATTATGTAAGTCTTGCCTCTGGTCCCTTCTCTGTGACAAACTTCTTTCTAAGAATTAGTTATGAGCTCCAGAAACTGCAGTAGAGCAGTAGACCATCTAGGTATCAGTAGATGAAGATGTCGTCTGCATGTAGTGGACATTAAAGACAGATAATTTGTTAAATTTTCAGCCATTCTTCACAAAGCTGAAGTGAATCATCCTTGGTCTCGACCTCTGTATTTACTCATCATGGCTGGACAACAGAGGAAGTTTAGCAAATGGCCAACGCTGTAGCCCGATACTTTCCTTCATGTCCACAGCTTATGCCTATTCTTGCTTTTCCCCTGGCAAATCCAATTACAGCCAATTGTAATTCTGCACAGTCCTTGCAAGCTGCAACAAGCCAACAATAGCTTTTCTTATGCCGCCTTTCAGTTAACACAGGCAAGCCCTGCTGCTTTGTCTGCGTGGAGTTTGTCTAACAAGCTTTGGCTCGTCTCCTCCATAAGCAAGTTTTATCAAACTCTCTCTCTTTTCCTTCATCTGAAATACGTAGTCATTGAAGTATTTCTGCCTAATCGATCTTTCAGTCGTTTGGTATTGTTAACCTCATGTTTTTCAGCCGTCTGTGAAAGGACGTAGAGCCTTCCAAGGTGGGAAGTCACGCAGCAGCACATAGCACAGGAATGGTAAGGAGGAAGGTCACCCATTCTTCATTCAGCATCATCGTCACGCTTCACCCAGCTCCACTCCACATCAGGACACGGCGTGTTGCCCACGCTGTGTGTGCACACACACACACTCGCACGAGCCTCTCCCATGCACAAGAGTGAGCACCCTCAGCTCCAGAGCCTACAGGCAGAATTTTCTTTGCGTGGGAATGGGGCCACCTCGTTTGTTCTGTAGTGACTGTCGTGGCAAAATCAAGGCTGGTGCTAGAACGTGATGGCCTTTTACATATGCCTAGGTGGGAGTTAGTCGTTATGCATGTTTTAAGCCTATTATCAAATTTAATAATTTGGCATATTCGTTATGAGCCAAGATTTCTCTTCAGATGTGGCTTAGAATAAAGTGCCAATTCGTGCACCTGCGCTACCAGAGGAACCAAAAATGCCAGCTTCTGCAGAAGTTCAGCTCATACCGTTTTTGTGTGAGCAAAAAGAAACAGAACTCGTAGCTGCTGCTTTTCCCCAGTCCGGCACTACACCACGACTGCAATGTCAGTTGTTCTTGTGCACATCCAGTTTTGCATCCCCATCACATTATTAATTCTGGTTCCAATATAGATGACACTTACATAATCTATAAAGACTTAGATATAGCTGGGGCAGAGACATCCTAAGGTGCTACAGCAGAACATATGGAAACAACCCTATTTTAAGCACAAAAAGAAGACTGATGGCTGTAATATAGCTGTGCAAAAGAGTGGTTTATATTCCTAGGCACCTGTAAGTAATATTGTAGGAATGTGATAAAGACATTAGGGAAGAAGTTTATCACTGAAAGTTGGTCAGCTTTTGCATTATAAATGTTTTTATTCAAGAATTGTAATGTAGTTTTAACTTTCTTGGAGTCTAAATACAGTTTCATTAAAAAAAAAATACTTACTGGTTAAAAGAACAACAGAATTTGTATTCACATTTGAATGTTTGGGGGTTTTTAGCTCAAAAAATAGCTTTAACTTAAATTGCCATGCAGCCAGCCTTTTGTGAACCAATGCTGGGCAATAAAATTTTGGGTTGTTGTTTCAGAGAACCTTTCTGCTTTATGTAGCAGGACCATTACAGTTGTTCACATATCTGGAGACAGACTTACAATAAGAAGTGACAAACAAAACTACCAGATTTGTGAGAGGAGGGCAGCACTGGGAGGGGAGGTTTTACCAACATGCCCCCTTGCAAGTGCCTGTGAGTGAATAAAATCTGGTGCAGTAGGAGACCATATGTGCTCCTGACATATGTTGCTGTGGGTGTCAGCTTACTGGTCCATGCAAAGGACTGCTGCTCACAGCTAGCAACAGCTTTTTTTTGAAGTTTATTTAATACTTAATAGCATATTATAAAAATACCCAAAGTGTCTATACAACAGACTATCAGAGTGATCCTGAAATAAGAAGTGTTTTAAAAATGTCTTTGTGTATATATGTATCTAGCACAGCTTGCTTTCTCCTGATGCTACCCTCTTCTCACATCCATGGTCCATTTATGAATGGCAATGTATAGTTACTGCCAGCCAAGCTGCGAGTGCCATCACTGAGACTGTTTTACAGGAGCAAAGGAAGATAAAGCACACAAATAAATAATTAGCAGCCTGGAATATGACATGAAAAATAAATTATATTGAGTTCAAATTCAGTAAAGGTAGACAGTTTATGGCTGACAAAGTAATCGAAAACTGGATTATAACTAAACCTAGTCATAAATAAAGAGCTAGATATGTAGAAAGCAGAGGTCAGAATTTTCAAGTTAATGTAAATCTATATTCAGGTACTTACATGAAAGGTCTGATTTCAAACTTAAGGAAACACCACTTTATATGGAAACCCTGTGCACTTGGATAGCCATGGAAGCTGAAGCAGCAAAGCCAAGCCACTCTCTAAGGTGACTACATATGACTTCAGTAATCAAACATTAACCAGCTCTGAAAATATCGCAAATCACTAATAACAGAGCTTACCCTAGACAATGGAGGATTGCCTGACTGCTCTTTACTTTGCTCTTTTCTTTTCAGGGCACATACGGAATACTATAAGACAAGTGACTCTGATGTTTCCTGGAGCCACAGGTAGATACTTCAGTTAGTGTGAGTAGTTATTAAACCACGAAGAGAATGAAGTAAATTAATTCCTGAGATTGGACCTTCTAAAAATGGTGATAGCAAAGTTCCCCCAGACTTTTATCTTCAATCTGGCCATTCTCACTGTAAGTAACCACTACTGTTCAGACACATAAAAGGCAATATTTTATGCTGTTGTGCTCTCTGTAATGTCTTTAACTGTTTTATTTCTCTCTCCTTTAATTTTGCCAGGGCAGGGAAGAGGTGACAATTATAGGCCACGTGGCCTTAGTCTGACAATTTATTTGCATCTGTTGAAGTTTTGATTAGGATTCACTGGGGGCTGTAATCGCTGCACCGTACTGGAAGGTCATAGGCACACGCTTCATGAACTAAGCCTATGTCCAGGAATTCAGCGTTATCATCGCCTTCTCTGTGCAACACGAAGGGGATAATTGCCATTTACACTTATGACGGTGACTTCAGAGCATCGGAAGGAAGGGAACGGATCCACAAGGAGCTGGGTGGCCAGCAGGTACAGGTGATGGGGAGGTCCAGCTCTGCAGGTTTTGCAGCTCGTGAGCCTGGGCAGAGCGATGCTGCAGAAACCTGCACCGTCTCCCACGGGTGGGTGGTGCTCCCTGTGGGAGCTGCAGCTCCGGCACAGGTCAAAACATCAAAGTCATTGGAGTTTTCTTTCAGGAGAACTTCACTGGGACCAGATGTCCTCCTGAGTGATACCTGGGCTCAGCTTTCCCAGCCGTTGAAGACAGCAAACCCCATATGTGCTTCTCAGATCCCTCCCCTTGAAGGTTTATGGCTGAGGCTGGCCAATTTTGTCCTAAAATTAGGTTCCTTTCCTAATATAGACAAACCCTAAGGGGATGAGAATTAGGCCATACCACCAGTGAACAATAAAGCACTGCCTTCAACATTTCTCCCATTCCACATGTGAAGAGGAATGGGGTGTTCAGAGATCAAACAACTCAAAAAAAAAAAAAAAAAAAGAAAAGTTTGTTAGCTTCAGCTAACGAGCCTATTCATTTGTAAGCATAATTTGAAACAGAAGGAAAAAAAATGTCCTGATGTTGATCGTATTACAAAAGGACAAAACTGGCAAGGAAGGAAAATTAGTGATATTACAAAGAATGGAGAGTTAAAATAAAAATCTCTGAAAGAATTATTTTTCACTAATACAAGTGCTTTTGGCATTACGCTTGTTTGTGTTACGCATTTCAATTAAGGAGGCTGAGTTCTCAGTCTTCAGTACATGGGTATGGAAGTGACCCCCTGATTACAGCTCATCACACAACGCCATCAGCCTGGTAGTCAATTGTTCTGTCTCATCTGTTTAGTTGTTTTTCAAGTTCTAATGATACAGCACTAAAAATGATCTTTCATGTTTTTAGATGCTATTCATTCTCTGGTAATTAAAAAATAACTTGGTTTTCCTTTGTTGTTTTTCTTTTTTTTCTTTTTTTTTTTTTTAAATTTTCCTAAGCCATCATCAGTAGGTGTTGGACAAAAACTTACACAGGTTGATTATTGCATCTGTTTTCATATATACAACCAGCAAAAAAGGTAAGAGGAAATAACAGTATTTTGTGCCTGTGCACATGTATGAGTATATACAGATGAAAAAAATAAACCTTCAATCAATTGCTGAAGTTCTCTAGATCAATAATTTGTGAGTGGACAGGATTTGCATATTTGATGCAATTGTGTAAATACAACTTCAAAGTCAACGTTCTTCAAGTTTTTGTAGCAGGGTTTGATTTTGTTTTCCTCCATCATTTTTGAGCTGCAAATATCAAAGTTTGAAGAGAAGAGCGGAGTTAATATGCATGAACTGGTAGAGAGTTGCAGCTGCTAAAAGACAAAATCTCTTCCAGCAGTAACTGTACCTCTCTGCCAGAGAAACTCCATGTGTGTTTAAATCTTCTGTCTTTTGCATATATTTTTACATTGGGTAAAAGAAAAAAACAAAACAAAACAAAAACACCCTACATAGTCAGAAGCCTCAGGTGACTTCAATTCGAGCTGTCGACAGAAAATCCAGCACCATTAACTGTGGGAAGCCACATCTTAAAGTGCTTTGGTGCTCATTACCTCCATTATTTGATGTGCATAGGAAACCTGCCTCCCCTACTTTTTGCAGTGCTGCTATTTATTGCAGAGCTATCGTATCCCAATTTACTGTCAGCAAGGCTCACTGGTGGCTCGTGATCTGCTTCACGCACAGGTGAAGGTCTCACATCGCTGATCTTTTGGCTCCTCGGTGCTTAGCATACCAGTCCTGAGGCTCCTACACAGCAGCCTTGCGGGAGCTGCATCCCGAGAGCCCAGAAATCTCACATAGGTGTTTTACAGTGCACAAGATAGGAAAAATTGCAGTCTTTCTGGTGACGTTTACCCTTTTCCCAGTTAAAAAAAAAAAAAGCTTTCCTGCTACACAACACGCATCCTTATGCTCACATATGCACAGTCCCTTTCCCAGTCCGTGCCCATCGTCCACCAGCTGCCGCTGAAGCCTGGTATTCCTCCCAGACCGCAGAACACTGTTCTTCCCATCCTTCCATCCCCAGGAAGAGTTTCAACACCATTAACCAGGTGATATATTTTCCTCACTTAAATCTCTGACCTCTGTGAAATGTCTCCCCCTTTTCCCCATGCTATTTTGTGCTATTTATGTCTCAAGTCCCTTGAGAGGTGAAAAAAAAAAAAAAAATAAAAAGGTGACACAGGCCCATCAGGGAATTTCTTTCTCACTTCCAGGCCTTTTTATACTAATATTTCCAGATGCTGGGACACGGGGTGTTCATCTTGTTTCCTCAGCCATTTCAAGGTTTATTGACTGTGTAGGAGATGAAAGTTGCACAGCAGGCTCTTGGAGTTGAAAGCTATTTGTTTACCCTTTGATCAAACCCAAATACTTTTCTGCCAGATAAAATGTATCATCAGGCAAATTCTCCAAGCAGGTTTCCATGCAGCAGCACACACACACACACACACCCCCCCCGTCTTCGCTCTCCTCCTGGCCCTCAGTAATGCGCAGGCTGGGCACTTCCCCAGCAAGGTATTTCCACTAAGGAGAGCACCGTTGTCCTCCAAACCCTGTCTCAGTCCTAACAGAGACCTGAAATGAGATTTATCTGCCCTCTTTTTTCTGTCTAGAAGCCTACGGCTCTAGGGAGGAGGCACCCTGGCAAAATTTAGTCTCCTGGATGCTGTTCGGTGCGATTTGGAAGTCTCAAGAAAGGAACGGAGATTCCTGGGACCGTTTGGAGTTCTCCAAGGCCTTCTGGGTCCTCCTCCTTTGACAGCCAGAGGGGTGAGCAACAACTGCCGTTACACTGAAGTTGTTCTGCGTAGAGGAACCATTCCCCCCAAAGAGCTGATATCGCCCTTCGTGTGACAGAGGCTGCATGCTCACATCAAGGGTATGTGCTCTCAGTTTGCAATTTGCAAACCTGAAAAAATTATGCAGTTGTGCAACACTGACACGACACCTTTTCTTTGCTCTGACTGGAATAATCTGATGACGGAGAAAGGTGTGATAAAGAGGATTTATTTTTGATCATTTGCTAATACCGAATTTTATGCTGCCTGCCACAACAACAGTGAGCCTTTCAAGAGGTTCCTGCAGCAAGGCTGATTTTCCATCTGGAGTACAAGTTATTGCCTATGAATTAGGGAGCAGCTGGCATTCCAAAGAGTGTCCAGAGGTTTCGACAGCATAAACCAAATTACCTGAGCTTAGTGGTTTGAGGGATTTGAATTTTAAGAAGCTTTCCCACTTTTTGAACATTTGTAATCACATGGTTGATTTCATAGACTTGATTAAAGTGGTAATGTTTACTTTTTCTGGGGCTAATGTTTTCTCCTACCTTAGTACCCAGGCAATTTGCCGGTTTATGCACCTGCCTAAATTCCTCCCAAAGATAATATATATTCATTCTTGTGTTTGTCAAGTTAAAAATTACACGTGGTTAATCAGTTGTGCAATTCATACTTTCCTTACAGAACTAAGCACATTCTATGTCGTATCTGCCAGCTATCCTATAAAAGACAAAGATTTGTTTTTTGAATCCAGTAATAGCCATAAGATCTTCTGGTAGTTCCTTGCCAAATCAGTAAGCTGCTGATACTGCTACAAACCCATTTCAGCATGTGTTTGAGACAGACCGTCAGAGCTGAGGAAGGGATTCATTTCTGGCTATCGGCTCGCAGCAGGCATGGTTGTATTCCCACCAACGGGGCAGCCAGCCTGCACACACCTGCAGGAGAAGGTGCATCCTCATCCTCTTACCATATACCCTCATCTCCCACCGAGACTCCTACCCTCATGTTTTCATTTACCTCTCCACCTCCTTCCCACATCTCACATTTGGGTCCTCCCCAGCACCCTCACCTCCTAATACGGACCTTATCTCACCAAAATCGCGCTCACCCTGCCCTCGCCCACTCCCGCTTTCTCAGGCAGAAGTGCACGTCTCGGGACGGGGTGGGTTTCCGTAGAAGGGACCAGGCACTTTGTGTGCAGACACTTCAGGGAGCTGCCCTGGCTCATCAGAGCTCTCGCCCTTTAGGAAAGGTGGTAGCTGTTAATGACCTAGCAGACCACCGATGAGACACAGTTCAGCAGCATCTGAACTAATTAATTGCTGTTTATGTACACAGATAAACGCTCGGGGACTTTGGTGTCAACCTCTGCTTTCAAATCAAGCGGGCAAAATATTGCAATTCTTTTTCGTGATAAAGACTTTTAAAAGAACAGAACATGGACAGGATTTTGTTTTCAGATGTGTCAGGTTTCTCGGGGGGACTGCCCATTTTTGTCCGTTTTGAGATTTTTTTATAAAGCTTTTTCTCCTGACCTGCTCCAGATTCTCTGAGGGGCTGTCAAAGTAATTTGGTCATTCAGAGAAAGCCTCATTTTTCCTTTTCTTTTTCTCACTTTCTTTACCCCCTAAAGGAGAAAGCAGTTTTCTGGGGAATTGCATCTGCATTACGGTGCTGGTGCATGGCTGTCCCTCCTTTCCACAGCACGAGGACGGGTAAAACATTGCAGACACGCAGCATACAAGCAAACAGGTACTGCTAGGGTGTCACACACATATGTACGTGTTTTTTTCAGTTAGCAAACTACAGCTTCTTTTGCCAATGAAATCTACAGAACTAGCTCTCTTATCAGTGCTGACTCTCACATGCCAACGTCAACCCTTGTATCACTTTGAAAGCAAAGGATATCAAAAGGTGTGATGCACTTTTACTGGGATCTACAAAGTGTCCCATGTTTTCTTCATAGTGGAACTGAAACTGAATTAAAAACAAAACACACAGATTTGTGACTTCCCATACCCACTGGTTAAGTAACCATAATAAATCCTGTATGGGATGTCTTAACAGATGAAAACTGGAGCACAACTGAACAATAGAAGGTCCTAAAATCAAAGGTTCTGATCTCTTCCCAAATGTTCAGCATTTGCTCCCTTTGTTGGCAAGGCTAGTTGGAAGCTGAAATGGCTTTTCTGGAGATGGACTTATTCTTTGAACATAATAATCATATCGAGCTTCCAGATGATTCCAGGTCAAAAGCAGAGGAAAGGCACAGAAATTGCCAAACACTTACATTCCTTGGTGTTAGGAGGTGCCAACAAGCAGGAGTAGCAAACCATCCCATATATGTTTCGAGGTCTGTTTTCCAGCATGTAGTAACTGAAATGAAGGGCAAGATGAGGCAAAACAGTGTAAATTAATATGCTACAGCAGAGCATGGTTCAGCAGCAACCAATTATACTGAGATAAAATCATTAAAAAAAAAAAACAACTTATAAGCAATTTGATGCAAAGATTATTCTTTTTTTTTTTTAAACTGCCTGAATAGAGACAGTGTTTCTCTTCTTCCTTTCCTCCTAAAACACAATTAATCAACCATCAAGCCTACATGACAAGAAGTAGTATCATTGCCTAAAACAACATTATTCTCCCTGCTGAGTTCAAGCTGCAGTTTATAGCATGCCCTGGAATAGAATTTTTCAAAATAAGGGAACACTATTTTTTGATGCAGTAATCTTCCAGGCAAGACCACCAGTTGGACATGGTTGGCTAATTTGCTTCACAAACACCGTAAAAATAATCTCCTTAGTGTTAGAACAAAATCTGAGCCAAATCAGAATAAAAGGGGAAAACACCACCCTTATATAAAAAGGCAGATTAGGTTTTACACAGGTTGGGGGGGGGGGGGGGTGGTGTTTATTACTTCCTTGCTGTATAATTTATAAGTTAGTCCTTGACAGTGGAATTATTACAGGGTTAAGGAAAGGTTTTCATGATTTGAACTTCTGGGCTGCTAATAAAGTTAGCATTGAAATAAGGTAATTGGTTATGCAAGAATTGGATCCACAGGCAACCTAACGAGTAAATTACATCAAAATTATACACAGTTGATGTTATGGATATGTCTTTACAAATCACTTGAAAATCACTATGAATTTTCATGAATAAATGCATAAATTCATAATCCATTCTATGTAGACAGGTACTCAACATAATAAACACTTTACACAATGGGGAATCTGTTTTCTGCTCTCAAGTACCTGTCTATGCATGTGCAGTATATTTTTTTCTGGAAAATGCGTGCATTGTTAGGAAATTACTGCTGAAACTGTCCTTCAAAATCAGTTGGTCATTAATGAATGACCCAGCCTACAGATAAGGGTCCAGGCAATGGAGTATGCAGAGATGCAAGGTGGGGATGAGGGCTGGAGGTACTTCAGAGAGCAGGTAGGCTGAACATGGTTCTTCCTTTCTTTCTTACTGGTTTTAAAAGATGAGCCCTCACTCTTCCCTTTGAATGTCCCTTGTGCCCCATCTGTCACTCTGCCCTTCTCTCAGGAGCAAAACTTCAGCTTTCCTCTCTTATGGGGGCCTGCATAACATTAGCTTGTGAAGCAGTTGATAAATAAGCAGGAAATGACTGCCAAACCACAAAAAAAAGTGGCAGGCCAAAGATACATATAAATCTATAAAGAAAAATACAGGACAGTAAGGATCCACAGCCTAATAGCCACAGTGGTTTAGGAAAGACAAACAGCCCTTCCGACAGTTAATTAAATCAAGCTGGTGGAATATTTCTTGGTTTTCACCACAATGCAGAATGGTGGAGGATGCATAAAAAAAAAAACAAAACTGAAGAGGATGCTCATTGCAAGCAACTGTTCACCCCTGTGAGTAGGAAGTTTTGCAGCTGCAAACATTAACAATTCACCCTTATGAAGAACCGGCAACAGATTTATGTTTCTGGCTACTTTGCAATGCACCAAATATTAAAGGCAACGTTGGAAATATCTGAGTCCTCTATATCACTAACTATGGAGAAGAAGTGACCCAGTAATGAAATAATTTTCATGGTGTTACTCTTCCACTCTGAGGCTCATTATTTCTCTTTCCTTAGCATCTGCCAGGCTCAGATTTTGAAGCGTTACAGGCAAAATCCAAGAGTAAAGGCTAGACTGGAAAACAGACTTAGGTGTTTTCCTCCTTAACGCCATGGTGGTTTATCTCGGGTGTCATGTCACGCTCAGAAAAGAAGCGTCAGTAGCAGAGGCATCTCTGACTACATTTTAAAAGAAAATGATCCCTTTGCAATTCCGTCTTGTGAGGAAACCAGGGACTTACTCCGAGCTGAAAATAGGTGCTGGGCCAGCACGAGGGATGTGTATCATATACACTTGGCCTGTTCCTACTCTTCTGTGGGTTTCTACTTACGGCTGCTACTGAAGACAGATGACCAGGCTAGAGGAACCCTTGCTCTGACCCACTGTGGCTGCTCCTAGTTGGTTGTGATCTCTGTCATACTCCAGGAACACCTAATGGATCATCCCATTGAGGGAAATAGTCTGAGTTGCACCTAATTTCCACATTCTTGACTTGTCCTATTTACCACGATGCAAGAGCTTCTGGGCAGGAGCAGAGGATGAAGCCTGCAGTGTCCCAGGAGGTTAGGTCGAGGTACATCCAGAGTTCACTGCCAGCTGAACTTTGGTTTTGAGGATCACAGCTTCAGAGCTAAGCCTTTAAATTCCCCCCCGGTCACAGACTTGCAACCTTTTTGTGACCTTGACAAATAGTGTTATTCCTATTTTAAATGGAAGGGAACATGGACATGGAGAAGCAGTGGCTGACCCATGCTTTTGTACCAAAGGTCTCCTCCTTCCCTAAAAATAATCATCAGTAATAGTGGGGAAAAAAAAAAAAAAAAAAAAAAAAAAAAGAAGTAAAAATATATAATTATCCAGCACCTATTTTAAGGCAAATGATACAGAAAGGCATTTGTAGCCACTGGGAAAAGGCTGCCAGTTCAGTGGTGTTTTGTCTAAAACCTTTTGGTCAGAATGTGCCACGTGCTCACCTTTTCCTCAGGCTGCTTTACTGAGCTGGTGAAAAATAGCAAAGGGACGAGCTGCCCCTCAATATAGCTTGCCTCACGTGGGCTCTTACCTTGGGAAGGTCTGCAGCGCTTTATGGAAGCACGCTCCTCTGAAAATGGAAACCTTAATTTTTCCCTCCCCTTGACTCCAGGGCTCTTTGAGGATTATCAAAGGGGCAAAGGAGCGCTCTGCCAGGCTCCTAGCTGTCCCTGTGCCACTGGGAGCAATGGGGAAGGTCAGTGGGCACGGCTCGCCAGCTCTTTGCTCGGATGCAGGAGCAACCTCTGGGGTCTCCGAGTGGCGCGAGGAGCTGAGGCAGCTTCAGAGCTTCTTTTAGCCCAGATTTAATTCATCTTGAGAATTTCATGTCTTCAAGCTTGCAGTAAGAGGGTGTTTCTCCTTAACTGCTGGCTTTGCCAAACTATCCCAGGACCTGGGAATCCCACACAGAGCAGCACACAGCCAGACTGGGCAGGCCAGTTTCTGCTACGGGTTACACCTGTGCAAACACCCTGTTTTGAGATTACTCCCCAAGCACCAGCTGTGCAAGCTGATTATTTTCAGCTAGCACCCCGCTTCCACCTGGGTGACCTCATTAGTCCTGACAAAATTGCAAAACAGCAACTGTGGCCACTATTTAACTTTCTTGCTCTTTATGATGTATGAGGGGAAATCGAGAGGGAGCTCTTTGCAAATCACATCATTAGTCTGCTCAGCTGGCAGCTAAGCAAGTCCTTTTTATTTGTAAACTGTGAAAATTTCTCACAGGCTCACTGATAGAACAAACCTGGAAGCTTGCAGGGCCTCTTTAACAGGGTTTCCTGCACTATAAGTAGTGTGGATTATAGGGCACCTGCAAACTGCACAAAAGCCAAATGTCAGTAGGAATTACTCTCTAAGCCAGAGGCACACTGGCAGAAACTGAAAAGGTATGTAAGGTGAGGTTGTGTTTTAAAGAGTATTTACTCACCCTACCGAAAAAATGTTGAGAAAGCAAACGTATGCTTGGGTTTGCAGACTTTCAAAGGTAATATAGTCAAGAATGTATTGCTAACATATTCAATGTAGCAATTGCTTTCTCACTGTTACTATCAGAATTATACGGAGTGTAAGAGATGATTAAGAAGATGGACTTAATAAACAGCATCTATTTTAAGCCCCTTCAGCCAGCCCTGGAACTTGTTTTGACTCTGAACAACAGCACTCACGCCACATTAACAGCTCTTTAGACCCCTTTTGTCGGCTAGAAAGGACCCTGAGAGACAAAAGTGCCTTGGTAAATCTCACCTAGCAGCTATGTTAGCTAATGCTGTCAACTACTGACAAATCTGCCAGCTGGTCACATCTGAAGAGGAGATATTTTATGTTCCTAAATGTGCTGTAGTGCTGGCATGGACCCTACAGGGTATCCGAGGTATCTTCATAAAGCTTGTTCATCGGATGCAGGACTTGCAGGGTGGCCCTTTGAAGCCACAGCTGGAGGCCAAGCTGGATTTCTGAGAGAATCTAAACTGGCACTGCACACCTCTGCTTGGGTACATGAGCTGGTCCCTTTCCACTTCTAGCAAGAGGGGAAGTTTCACTTTTTCTAGTTGCTCCCAACAGTTTTTTCTGCAGTGAGACTTCAGTAAGATTAATGACACCTCCTGATTTACTAAAATCATCGATGCTTTTGAAACATTTAAATGTACTGTTTTAGCAGAGACTGAATAGCATAATTCACCAGTCAGCTAGGAGACGAAGAGAGGCTGTCAGAGATTTTGACATTAAAAAAGTATTTTGCAGTGCCTCAGGCAGACCAAAGGTTAAGTCCTTACCCTGGGAGACAAGGACCACACTCTGCATCGTTCTCCTGATCACCAGGTGTCATGACTGTGGCTCGAAAAAACCCCTCGCAGTCTTTGTGCCGCCTGCATATCTGGTAACCTCCTCTGGAAAACTTCTCCGAAGGGCAGGGGATGCAGCCGTAGTCCTCATCTTTGGTGCCGTATCCGCATGTCTGCAACAACACAAAGTCACTGAAAAGCAGGCTGGTGCTGCACGCCGGCTTCTAGCAAAAGGGAATGTTCATAGCCTGGCCCCTTGGCTTTGCTTTGCAATGTCATGTCAAGGGACAGAAGTTTGGTTTGGTTCCTTAGCGTCTGTCCTAAAAAGGCCATGGAGGGATATAAGGACGCAGCACGCTGTGTGCTGGAGAAGAAAAAGGGGAACCGGAGCATCGTACTCCTTGAAAATGGCCCCCCCATAGCTATTCATATCATATTTCAGCAAGTCATGGAAGTGAATTCCAGCTGCTGCTCAAATAGAAAGTGAACTGAAAACTGAAGTGTAGAGAAGAAGATTATAGGGGAAACACGGCTGCAGCAGGGATATCAGCAATCTTGCTTTCATGCTAGGAGAGCCCAGAGGGAACATCACAAAAGGCAATGTTTGGATGAGATTTTCTAACCTCTGAACTCACACATCCCAGCTGAACATTACGTTTGGATTAAATAAAACTAAACCCAACTGGTTATTATTCAAACGTACTTGTTCAGGACTACCAACTGTGTGAAACTCTTGCAATAGGATGTTTATTCCATTAAAACCAAACAGGATTTCAGTAATTTCTTTTTTTAATAAGCAACAATTATCTGCTGTAAATCAAACGGTTACTTAGAAACCATAATTTAAAATGTTGCAGAAGCATCCAAGTTCCTCTAGTGCCAAAATATCTTAGCGGGAGAGCAAAATTAAATTCTCGGTGTGGGGGGCCAGCGAGAGCGCCAGACTAACCGATTTATCACGCCATGCCGGAACGGCAGCGTCAGATTTTAAATAACTATTGAGATGAGAATGGACTGGCAGAGACTGTGTGTGAAACTTTTACCTTACACCTTTTACAGTATCATTTTTTACAGGCTTATTGTTTTTTTACTGCTGTGCATGCATGGTGCCTCGCTCCCACCACGCATTTGCAGGCGTGAGCGCTCCTGCTTAAGCATCTCTGTCCTTCCCTTTTTTCTCTCCTATCCGTATATTACTGCCATGTAACAAAGCATTTGTTTTTGGCATTTGGTGCTCGATATGTGTCCCCCTACCAGCAGAAGGAGCTGAAATTACCATGTAAGGCTCTTCGCCCGGCTCGCACTTGGGGCAGTCGTGGCACATGCCGGTGGTCTGGTTGTAGTATTCGTTCTCGCCGCAGTTGGAGTATTCGGCGCTGGCAGAGTACACCAGGGAGACCTGTCACCAGAGAGCATCCCACAGCACCGTCATTTCCACCGCCTTCGCCCCCCGTGCCTTGTCCTCCCCTCCCCTTGCCCAGCTGCTCTCAGAAGGCGGCAGGGCCAGCATTGCAGCGTGAAACACCCCTGATGCTCGGAAACAGCAGTGCTGCCACTACGTGGAATGGAGGCAGGTACAGTTTTCAGCAAACCGGTCCTTCTAAGAGTTTCTCAGAGCACTCCCGTTTGTGCTTGTTGGCTCAGCTACTCCTCAAAATACAGAAGGCTGCGATTCCTGACGTATTAATTCTCACGCTCTCCTGCGCAGCAAATGCCTGAGTTTGCACCCTCACCCCTCCCAGCTCTAACGAGCCTTCATAAATGTGACTGCAAGGGACAATTATAACAACCTGAGATAAGGGACAATTATAACAACCTGAGATAAGGCGCTCGGGCCTCAACCATGATAGGGCTGTGCTTCATGTGACACCCAGGCTTATCGGCTCTTCCAGCGCCTTCTGCATCTGCTCCCTCCCGCATCCTTCTCCGTCCTCCTCCTCCCTACCAGCCTCACTCTAAGCAGCACGTGCCCAGGTGTTTTCCTGAATGGAAACCCACCACTGCGTCGGGGTTCGCTCCCTAGGTCGTCTGTGGCTGTGCCATGACAATTCACAGATGTTTGCAAAGACCCAAGCAGATCCCAGTTATCGTTGCACACTGGAGAGCCCTATACGCACACAAATACCTACCACCAGAAACGGGAACACGTGAGTCCATTTACGTTCACCCAGGTGAGCCATGCTCTCTTGATATTTTACCTGAAAAGATAGAATCGGTGATTGTTTAGGAACATGAGTAAATATCTGTGTGTGTTGCCAAAATAAGAACAGAAGGGCTCATAAGCAGAACAAAGGTTACATGGGAGCGATGCCCGGAGGTCTAAACAGAGAGATGTGCACGTGCACTCACACACACACACACGTGCTCCGCACCCTTACTGCACACCTCTTTCCTCTTTTTAGGAAGACCGATGGCATGAGGGACCCCGGTCTTGCAACCTTTATAAAAAAATCTGTCAACGACAAGGAACCCATCCTGAGCCTCAGCACTGCTCTGCTCGCTGAGAAATCCTCCCGCGGAGGAACCGAGGGCTACGTCTCGACTGAAAGAGGGATGGGGATCAGTAGCCTGGCTCGTGTCCACACCACTGAGTGCTTGACCCCGCTAGATCAGATTAGTCTAGGAAAGATCTAGATGGAGCAGCCAAAAGCAGAGCCAGGGAGCAAACCCATGGCACGCAGCGTGGGCAGCCGGCACTGAGAAAGCCAAGAGCTGCCTTCTGTAGGAAACGTCGGCTGCTTTTTTGTTCTTGACAAGCAAACTGCAGATTTAAGAGGTTAAACCCGAGGAAGAAGCCGAAATTTATATTTGAAGTGCTGTTACAATGGTTGGGGAAAAGAAAGGCTGCAATCTCTGCTATAAACACACGTGCTAATTTATTTCATTTCTTCAAATGAATGATTTTGAATAAGAGCTAATGTTACATATTCATGTACTGGATTTCTTTCTAAGGGAAAAAAAGAGACAGGAAAAGGAGGCACAAATTGTTTCGTTAGCATGACATAACATATTTAATGGTATTGTTACAGCACATAATATGCCCTAGGGATTTTACAGCTTCAAATTGCAAATGTTTGAGATACAGTTGCAACACTTTGGTTCTAGCAGATGTAAACTACTCTAAGTTTTCCAGGTTTCAGACACTGCAAGCCCTTTAGCGTCCCAGAAGAGTACAATTACTGCTTTGTGCCATATTCGAGCATACAACCTACATGAGAGCAGCGCTCTAGTATTTGAGATAGCTGCTAACATTTACATTTTTAAGCGCTAAGTAGATTAAGCAAAGATTATATCACTCCAGCATCAAGCTATGAACTTGCTTTATACGTTCCTTCCAGCAATTGGGCTAGCTGAGACAGGTAACTGGGTGGGTGGGTAGACAACCTGAATTATGAGTATATTCGTTTCTGCAGGAAATTGCACTTTGAAACCTAGAAACAAAAGAGAATCAGAGATAAATTGTCCTAAATCTGGAGGTAAGAGATAGAAAATAGTCATGCGATTGTATAAACTGTCAAACATGTAAGTTGGACAAAGGCTTTGGCTATGACAGTGCAGTTGGTTGGAAAAGTTCCAAGGATATAGTCTTAATGCATATGTCTGTTAAGCTGAACCCTAATTATAAAAGAGCTTGTTAGACTTTAAATATGAATATTATTAAGACTGTGCCCCCACTGATACCGCAAAAGCATCGTATTTATTATAAATCGGGTCCGAGCCTGCTCAGGACCAAAAATTTCACTAGTAAAGCTTGAACCATATACTGTAAGTATATGTCTTACAGTAAAAACATGCTTCAGTTGCTTTCAAGCCACCCAGATGTTTGCTGTTTGAGGTACTTGTATGCAATCATAACCAGATTTGAAAAATGGAAATGAAGAAGTGTAGCCCATTAATGTATAACACAATCTTCTCCATCCATTTGGCATTTATTTACATAAAATGTTGAAAGTGTCAAGTTATACATACATACATAAAATATTTTTCTGTCTCAATATAAATATGCATGTGGGGGTATGTTTTGTATGTAAACATACCTTTTTTTTTCTTTGCATTCCACCATTATACGCAGCAATATGTCAAGCAGATGGGAAATACTTTTTTAACTGGAAAAAGCCAGTTCAAAGTGCTGAATATGGCCAGATTAGAACTCCACAGGGGACTTTTTCCCCAAACTGGAATACCAAAAAGTTAAATTTAATTATCCATCCTCTCATTCAAGTACAGTGCCATAAACTGGCAGTGTTATCTTCTGTTGTTTTTTTTTTTTCCTACTTCAGAGTTAAAACCCAAAATGCTTATTTTAATTTTATAACGCAGGAGTGGGGGAAGGCAGATGCAGGAGGTTTCTGGCAGCAGGGCCATAGGTAGCTCCTCAGCTGGGGTGATACCTGAAAGTATCTACTGAGACATGCCAGGCGGCTCTTGGGCTTGCTGTCAATTTTCAGGCATGTTAATTTATACCTGCACTGTATTATCTGTCCCACGTTAATCCCATCCAAACAACAAGGAAAGTCTTCTAGTGCTAAGATCGGGTTTGTCTCTAGCTGACATCTGTGAAGACAGAGAAAGCTTGGACAATCAGCCAGCTTCTGCCAAGAGGCAGGAGAAAGAGTGACCAGTTAT
Organism: Buteo buteo; assembly: GCF_964188355.1. Classification (NCBI taxonomy): domain Eukaryota; kingdom Metazoa; phylum Chordata; class Aves; order Accipitriformes; family Accipitridae; genus Buteo; species Buteo buteo. The sequence continues at coordinate 3,805,492 of NC_134195.1, read as the reverse complement.
TATGGCCCCTATCATTAAAAGCAATTAGTTCTTAATGAATTAACAGATGCTGCAGCTTTCCTTCACATTCTGCCGTGCTTTGACTAAAGCCAATGGCTCTCTCCTGCGGGATGGCAGGCGACGGCGAGCGGGAAGGAGCTGGAGGTGTATTTTTGCTGGGACCGTGCGATCGCTCCGAAGCAATTTGGGATCTCTGGCGGCTCGTCTGCCAAAGCCCTCCGCAGATCCTGGTTGGTGTTTTTCTTTAGGCCGTGTGGGTGTCTCCAGAGAGGAGGTGTAAAACACAGACCTGCGTCTTTGTGGATCAGGTGTGCAACACCCAGCAAGCCTCGTCATGACTAGAGGGGGTTGCTAATTACAGCTATATTTACCTTTCGGGACATACTCGTTAATAGCTGTTAAGAATATACACATAAGCTGACAGGAAAAGGAAGACTATTTTCCCAGTGGCAAACACAACAAGAAATGCTAGAGACTCCTTGTCTCAGCTTCTCTCCTGTAGACTACAAGGCACAGATTTGGCCTGCGGGAATAGGAAAAGAGATGCCTGGGACCCTATTCCTCAAATATTTCAGATGAAAGGCCCTTCTATATAGTCTTTGCAGTTTCTTACCAAGAACTGGCAGATACAAATAAATAAATGAATCACCAGCCAGCAAATGCTTAGTTTGTGCTGTCCAAAGGAGAAAAAGCATCCTTCATGGTAGTCAGCCTTTGAATTTGAGAATTTACGCACATGATAAGGTAGCACTGCCATGATATTTACAGTATCCATGAGTAGATGGAGTAAATATCAGAAATGTGCAAACAATATGGTTGCCACAGCTGGTGGTCTAAGCTAAAGCTCACAGCTTTCGATGGATGACCTTAGCTGTTATTTTAATTCTGCAGCTTCAGTAACTAACACAGTGCAAAACATAATTTCCTATCATAGACTTTTTGGTTCTTCAAAATACGGTTAAAAAAAGGAGGGAAACAAACGCATGGATTGAAGTACAGAAATATGTGTTTCTTAATGTTGTAGAGAGGTGGGTTTTTTGGTGCCTGCATTTCTTTAGTTTCATCACTGATGCAGATTTACTTTAAGGACACAGCGCTTGACTTTTTTTGAGAGGGAAAGGCACAACGGCTGTCTCAGACAACGTCACCGTTTTGATATTCCTATTTGTGTTTCTCTTCTGGGGTTTTCTAAGAAGCAGTTTGCTTAGCAGGTCTGTGGTTCTGAATGTAATTCCTGAGTAGCTGGCAAATTGGTATATCGATCACAAATCCACATCCAAGATCTCCACTATTAAAAACAGCAGAATGAGAGACAAATGCTTCACATAAATGAATGTGGGCAGGTCGTATGTACTTCACAGGTGCCACCAACAAACCCAGCGCTTGCCCCGAGTCCCTGAGGTTTACGAGAGGAACCTCGCCAACCGCCTTTTTCACAGATTATCACAGTTTTTTGCATGGGCTCAGGAGATAATCTCTGTATGCTTCCGATGCTGCTAAACCCTTCTTAATTGAGATAAGCATATAATCCTCACTGCAAGGCCTCACAGGTTTCAGAGTTGAGCAGCAGAGTTCAGTCTGGCTCCAGCCTCATGAAAAAAGATGCGGTCTGAGTTTTGCTTTCGGGAGGAAAGAGGATTCCCTGAGCCCATCACTGAACGACAATGATGGCAACGCAAGCTGGGGGAGAGAATAAACTTAGAGAACTACAATCAAATGGCAACATAGAGATGATGAAGAAAACCATTTTGTAGCCTTGGTTACAGTTTGTGTTGTTGTGGAAAAATATGACACAGAACAATATTACATTTTTAGGACAATGCGAACTACACTGTTTCCCATATCTGTTTTTTTATCGCTTTGACCTTGCAAATACACCTTAAAAATTACCTCAGAGAGATGTAAAAAGTGTTAAAATGATAGAACTCTCTTCTTTCTTTTACCTGAAACATCAAAAGGAAGCGAGAACAGCTCAAGCTACACATAAAACTTTAATTGTCTCTGTGATCTGGCAACTCCGTCAGAAAAATAATTCATTGCTTGGGCACAGAAACAAGATTTTTTCCAGTGGGAGCTGTGTTGACAAGAGGATACATAAAAGATTCTTTAATTTGCTAATGGGGGCACCGCACGCTGAGGACGTGGGGGCAATCAAGCCTAATGAAGAGCTATCTGTCTCTTATAGACTTACTTATCTGGAAACTAAATCTGGAAGTCCGTATTCAAACCTGCTTTCTTCCCTTACATAAAGACACGTGTCGGCTCTTGTAGATGGACCATCAGCTTTCTGAAAAGGTTTTCAGGGATAAAAAAAAAACACCACGATGCGGGAACAAAGCAAAAGCAAGAAAGAAGGAAAGGCTCTTTTCAACACACCTTGCATGTGGCATGCGTTTCTGCAGAAACAGAGGCACTAACGAGGTGGGGGGACCAAAGGGACCCTGGGGTCTCCCAGCCTGGATCCCAGGCACCCACAGACGGCTGGTGCCGAGCCAGCTGTCCCCCGTCCCCCTTGCTACTGGCATGGCCCCAATTTGGCTTCCCTTTAGGTTAATCTTGGTTTTATCTGCCAGCAGCATCCCTCCAAAACCCAACCCCGCCAGGCCAGGGCTGCCAGAGGAGCACGGTGGTCTCCATCCCCACCCCAAAGTCCTCTCAGGGGACGTGGCTCGGAGGAAAACCTCCCTCCCTGCTCCTCCAGCCACCCGAGCCGCTCAGGGAGGTGAGAGGGGAGTGAGGATGGGATGGCTTTTGGGGCAAGAAAATGGTAATTCGTTGATCCAGCAACCTGCCATCGCAACACATCCGCTTCAGTGATGCTCCCGCTAGGAAGGCTGATATTTTGGTGGGGAAGTGATGCTGTAGGGAAAAAAAGCACTCACGACCTCCTGCCATGGAGGCTGCTGCGGTTGGTGCTGCTTTATACAAACAAGAAAATACTCATTAGGGCAAAAATGTGAGCAGGGACTTGTACCTCCCCCAGTCAAAAGGCTGCCCTGACCCTTAGGCTAAGTCACATGATCTCTTTTGTTTTCTATAATTAAAAATAAATAAATAAATAAAAAATCTGGGATTTGTTCTGACACACAATCAAAAAAAAAATCAGAAACTTCTTATTTGTAATGGGGGAAAAAAATCTTGACTTTTTTTGGCTGGGCCCCATAAGGATTTTCCTCAGTGGGAGAGGCTCGCTTTCCATCTCTCTGGAAATAAAATTTTTCTAAGGTGATTTACATGAAGACTTCCCTGTTATTTTCAGCCCCTCCCAACGTCTGCCGGGAAGTGCTACAACTGACATATTATTCCTTCTGGTTTGCTCGCTTACTTGTTTGTTTTAGGAGAGCTCGGGTTGTTTTTTTTAAGGAGCGCTGGCAGTGGCGGTGGTGGGAGCAGCGTGCTGGAGGCACGTCAGGGCTCTGCCCCATTCCCCCCCGGAGAGATCCCGATCCGCTGCCCAGGTGAGCTTGCCCTGCTGCCAGCTCGCAACTGCTGGAGGGAACCAGAGTTTTCCATGGAAATAGTTGGAAGATGGATCTTACATCACCATGGAAAATTGCAAATGAGCACGTTAGACTCCCCAGCCTAATAATTCTAAGGCGAGAATTAATGAGCAACAGTACAGTCGTTCACCATCCACTGGCTCGTCCCAGAGCTGCATCGGCTCAGTGCTTTCTCCATCACCACTTCCTAAGAAGTTTCCACGTTTGCCCCTACCTGAGGGAAAGGAAACTTGGTTTTGGCATTTTGCTGCCAGGGGCGAGGTAAAATTGCTGGTAGGAAAACAACGCTTTTAGATTCGGAAGCTCTCCTTGGTTCCTAAGACAAGTATTACTTTCCATTCAGGGAGGAAAATTAAAAGCTTATTAGGAAAATACAAACCGCCGAAGCAATGATGATATTTTTCTAACATCTTTTCCTTTTTACTGGGGTTTATGCTTCCTAGATGACAGATAACCTAATAAGAACAGTCTGAGCCTTGGCTTGCGTTACTAAGATTGATAAGGATTTTTGCTCACACTTTGCTTCCGTTTCTCAGGGTCTGATCCTGGGAGAGCTGCTGAGTACCTTCAAACCTCGCGGTATTTGGGAAGCGGAGGATTTTTAGCACCATCCAGAGACTGACATCTTTTTAATACAATAATGGTTGATGGACAGGACAGAGGTGGAGAAATTTAGAAATACTTTACAGGAAGAAACTGAGGCAAAATCCTACAGTGACCATCAACAGAATTTATTGAAATTGTAAATAGAATAGAAATCCCATGGTGACCATCAATAAATAATGTCTGCTCTCAGCTCTGCAGCACATTTGCATTTCTTAGCTAAAAGCTAGAAAATTGTTAGAGAGGTCAACACACAGTTCTGTTTTTTTTTTTTCACGGTTTACAAGAAAACATCTGAATTACCGCATCTTGCAAGCACAGTGACTAGCAGCTGGGGAGCTGCAGCAAAAAGTGGGGTGGTGGGAGATTGAACCTCTCCTGGGGGGGGGGGGATGACACTGGGAGGGTCCCAGCCACCAAATTTCTTTCCACATACAAGTGAATTAAGCAACAGCGCAGCAGTTTCACGGTGTTTGGCAAACGTAGTGAAGCCGGTATTAGGTGGTGGCCATTTATGCTTTGGTACTTGATTTCAGAGTCCCAGAAAAGCCTCTTGTTTGTCAACAGGGCCTCTGTCTTGCAGACAAAGGGACACATACGCTGCCAACAAACATTAGTTTTTTCTATTATTCTACTTTTTACATAACTCTGTTTGAAGGCGGTTTATTATTTTTGTAAACTAAAGCCTGGCCGCGTTTAAATTCGAAACTCCATCCCAAGCCGCCCGGGCCACCATTGTTGGGAAGAGCAGGGAGAGGGAGCGCGGGGCAGGGAAGGTCTCCGCCGGGAACAGGGGCCACACAGGGAGGTGCCGAGGGGACAGCCGGCCCCGGAGGTGGGGGGGACACGGCATGGGGCACCCACAACCCCAACCGGGGGAACGCGGGGCGGTACATGGGAGCAGGCCCCTGGCGTAGGCCGTCCCCATCTCATGGGCGCGCGTCCTCCCCCAGTTGGGTTGACGGCGAAGGGATGGGGGGTAGAGGCCAAAAGGCATCTCCCCATCCAACGCCAGGCGGAGGAACACGTCCGAGCGACCCAATCCTCCATTATCCGTGGGGAGTTGCGAGCTACGACCCGCTGGGCCTGCTCTTTATGCCAACCACCGGCTAATGGCGGCCGGAGTCAACGGCCCGCTATATGGACATGCCTATAGGAATGGCGCGTTCACAGGCACGCGTGCGTACACGAACACTTCTTTTTGTACCCACGCGCCCTCAGAGAGCCTGACCGGTTCTCTGTTCGTCCTGGATTTCCCAAATCTCAGATAACGTCCCAGTGGAGGGAAATCTCCGTGCTTAACGTGCCGGGTAGGGTTAAGGTTAGAAAGTAGGTTGCCGCTGCTCCTAGGGAAGGGGGAAGAAATGGCTTTGTCTGTTGGAATACTTTCTCTTTGCAGTCAATAATCATAAAATCTCTTCATAATTTCTCCGAGGCCCTCATTTTTTTTTTTTTTTAAATGAATGTGTTTACATTCCTAATTAAGGCACGCATTAAGCCTAGTGGTACTTTATCTGATAAACCCGTTAGTAGGCTATGTCAAGCTGAGCCTTTCAAGGGAGCAAGCTAGTTTAAAAAACTGGTTATCCTCTGGGCTGGAAATGTGCAAGCCAAGAGCTTGCAATTAACTTGGGTTAATTACAAAATACCAGAAATGTAATAATGTATTTAAAAATATAACACAGGTGCTAATAAACTTTTTTTTTCCCTTCCCCCTCCTCCTTTTTTCCTTACTCTGCAGGAGCTTACAGCCTGTTACTTCGCTCCCAGGTAACCCCCCCCATGCTCCGCAGGTGTTAACCACCTTTTTCTCTCATGTGGTGGGATTGATTAGCATATCGAGATTGATCCAAGAGTGATTGCTTCTACCTTGCAGTTAACGTGGCTTTTACTGCTGCTTTCTGAGCCTGCTGAAGGAACTAGGCCCGAGATGTTTATTTTTTCTAGGTCTATCAGCTGGTCTAATTAAAGACATCACTTCGCTCTCCATGCCTATTCTCCCACCACCACCACCATCACGCACGGCATGAGAACTTCGAGACGCCACCACCAGCCGTGCCGCGCAAGATGTAAGCTGGTGTGAGTCACCACTTGACCTCCTTCCCTCGAAGCACCAACCTTGTGACTGCGCCCCGGCCATTTCAGCAGGGATATTGCCTTCCAGCTTGGTGTGCTCAGCCAATTCTGATTGCAACTTGCAGCCCAAGACACTTAAATAAGACTTGTTTTGAGAGACCAGGCAGGAGCCTTCAGTTCAGTAATTGCTTTTCTGACGTGACCCATCCATAGCTCTCTGCTTGATCATGTTTTACTTGTTGGACCTATCCCCCTATAATTATACAAATCAGTGTTAAATGCTTTATTGAAGTCCAGGCAGACCATGGTACCTGCTCTAGTTAAGAATTAAAGCTTCCTGTCAAATATAACTTAGGAGCCTGGTATTATCTACCAAGGTTGTATTGCACATCTAAAAGAAGTCGCTATTTCTTCTATGATTTTACAGAAGACATAGGCGCATTTCTCGTGCAAAACCCACTAACAAACCAACTGGAGATATTGACCCCAAGCGTAGATGGGGAGGGGAGAATATTTTCAGGATTAGGGTACCACCAGCCAAAAGCGTTCCAAAAACCAGCTCCCCCCTCCACTGCAAGCCCCGCAGTGGACTGCTGAAACCACGAGACAAGCAGCAAGGCAGGGCACGAGAAGGATGAACGACTGTGGGTCCAACCAGCCCAAATCCTCTCCAGCTGCGAGAGGCATCCGATGAGGAAGAGGAGCTTGTGGAGGCTGATTGGGAGAGGGAGAGAATTGCTAGCACCCATCTTGAGAGAAGGGGCCGGTCGGGTCCAGGGGCTGCTCGTAACTGGGCGAGTGTCCTGCCAGGGCAGGCGTGGGGCTGCCTCCCGTGGGTCCTGCTGGCATCTCAGCCTGGGAACTGGGATAACTGGAAACCGTTGCACATGCTGCTGGCCACCCTGCAATGTCTGAGGGTCAGGGTTTGCCACCTGCTGACCTGACAGCCAGCACCCCAGAAGGCGCAGGCAAAGGGGGGGTGTTCAGGCTGGCAAATTAATGCCCTGGAAAGGCAAGACTGTAGGGAGTTAGGAAAAAATATATATACAGAAAGGAAGCTATAGTCCTTCTGCTTGTGCTGTGCAAGACATTGTTTCTCCCACGTGCACTACAAGGATGTCCGTGACTGCCTCCCCCAGTCACCTGGCGAGGGCGGCTGCCTGCTTCTGCCTTGAGCACTGCTAAGCCTCGCTTACAGGTTCTCTTCAAATATATTGTATTCCACATTGGCTTTATAGTTCTTCTCCCCTCCCCTCCATTAACTGGTCATTTAGCTGACTCAGATGCCTTTTATGGTGCTACAACCCGACCATGCTGCGAGCCGAAAAAGATATTTTTATTATCCACGTGCACATTTATTGCCTCATCCCATACCAGTGACACAAGCACAAGAAAACATGGAGATGTGGTTTCAGAAGCATCACCTTGTCCTGACACAGAGGTGATGTGACTGAAACATGGCAGAGCACTGTGGGAAAAATGACAACGATAACACCAGAAGAGAACTGAAGCAATGGTGAACATCATGGGCTTATGGTCTTGATTTCTACTATCTAGACATTTAGTTGTATGCATTTTTTTAATTTATGTTCATCTAAAGTTGCTGTTTGATAAAAGAGTCTTTGGACGTGCCAAAATAGTGACTGTAACTGTGAACTGAACTGCAGTTTTTACAATAGTCTGTGTTGCTGTAGGAAAATGAAATTAGGATAGGAAAGGGACTGCTGCAAAGCAATGACAGTCCTAAGAAGCCTGGAAGACAAGGAGCCAGTGAGAGAAGGAAATGCAGCAGTAAAAAAAGATGTGGTTTAAAGTTACCTCCAGAAATATTTAATATGCTCAAATAAACGTAATCTTTTCTAGTACAAACCAGAAGGTGACAGATACATTTTCCTACTAGATGATGAGGGATGTTGCAGTGAATAAATACAGCTCCTTCCAGCTGCTTTAGTAGTTATGTGCAATATCTCATCAGCCTTGAGACATTTTGGATTTGGCTATTCTTTAAAAATGAGAATTATCATCTCCATAAAACACCTCTGAATAGATTTAACACTGCCCCGCCAATGGTTAATTTAATGTTTTGATTCAATGTAAGTCCTGTGAGTGTTTTCTTTGCACACCCTACAAGTGAAGGTTTGCAAAGCTCAATCTCCTAAACCAGACCCCGACTCCACTGGGTGGCAGTGCATTAGCACATATATTAATTCTGCGCTCACCTTCTCCTCCTGAGAAAGCAAGTTTTCCCAGAGAAATATTTCACTATCATGCGAGTTCTCTTCTGCTTAATGGAACAGATATGCACAGGCAAATAGATATATACAGCAAGTATCTCTCTTACACGCACTGTTAGATTACTGACTTGCTAGCTAAACAACCAACACTAACCTAAGAATGAAACCAAGTCTCAGTACAGAGGTAGTTTAAAGATAAACTATTTATTGGCACCAGGATCAACAGATTCTAAATTAGCTACAAAGCTGCAGGGAATAATGACATGTGAAGTCAGTTTTTGGCTTTTTTTTCTTTTTCTTTTTTTTTCCCCCTTTTTTTTTTTTTTTAATTCTTAGCCCCTCGGGAGATTTGGGATGGTTTGATGTTCATCTGGAGGCTTGTCAAAATTCTGTAGAAACTTAATAGCCTGCCAACATGGGTGGTTGCCGCTTGGAGGCATTTCGACATGGCAAAGGTCCTGTCTGCACGCTGCAGACCTGTATCCGTCAAAGGCTGCTTGGAATGACATGAAAACAGGAGCCGTGTGGTGTCAGAACGCCGTGTGCAGGATTGCAGGGGTAATGTATGCACATCCCCGCTCTCCTGGGGCCGTCAAGCTGTGGGAGGAATCCATTTGGCCCCTTAATTATTCTGAGCACCGCCTAAACATTAAATCCCACAAGGTGCTGCCACACCTATATACCAGGGTTTGGGTGGGACAGGGCTCCCTGTTCTCTGGTTAGAAGAGAAATGAAGACGGGAGGGCAGCCGGGGAGGAGGGATGAAGCTGGGTGGAAGCAGAAACCAGGGAAAAAGTCTAGGCACGGAGCTGGAGGAGGCATGGAGGTGCCCGGATCGGGAGCCCTGGGCTGGAGAAAGGGCACTGAGGATGAGGATGGGAGTGGGGAACGTGACATAAGCGGAAGGCAGCGGAGCCGAGCACAGGCTGTGGTTGCCCTTTGGTGGGTCCTGCCTGCTGGTTGCTCCACGGCAAAGCTGTTGGGATAGGTGCCTGGTGGGGTCTGGGTTACGTGACTCCAGAAGATGGCACGGGGCTTCCAGGGTTGGAGGCAATCGCAACGCATGGGGTCTCCAGGGTTGGAAGCAATCACAACGCAAGGGAACAGCACGGGTTGCCGAGGTTTCGGGAAGCAGAACCGGAGCCATACTGGGATGGGGAAGAGGATGAGCCTTAAACCATCCTTGTGACGAAGCTCAAGGTCCTACTTGAAGACCCGGGAGAAGACAGCTTGACAGAGAGCAGGGGTGTCTGCCCCGTGGCAGCACAGAGCGAGCTGCTCGCGCTTCCCCCGGCAAAGCTCTGCAGTGCCAAGCGCCTTGGGATGGTGACAAGAATTAGAGCGAAGAACTAGTTGGTAGGACAAAACCCTGGTTACACACCACCCTGAAGGGAGACACAGAGGTATTCTGGCCTGAACCCAGAAGCTGGATAGCTGAGGGATACGTACCCGCAGAGCAGCTACGTAGGTGAAACACAGGAATTGCACCTGCGCCAGGACTGTACCCGTGCCTGGTGACTCCAGGTCACTGCTCTTGTCGCTGTTTGGGTACATCCGAACCGGTTTCAGAGCAGAGGTGGGCAGAAGCGTTAGAGCTATTTAGGATCCCTCTAGGCTAGGAAGAGGCAGAACTTGCTGGAAGTTCGTGCTGACTCATCAGTCCCTGGATTTTGGAGCTTGTGGAGGAGGAGGTTCTCACTGTGCTTTGTGGGTTTTGTTTTGTTATGTTTTGCTTTGTTTGGTTTTTTTTTTTTCAGGGCTGGACATGTCACGGATGGCTTTGTCCGAGAGCCTTGCGGCCCAGAACGCAGATTTACCTCACCACAGATCGGTGGAGCACATGTGGACTTCATAAGGAAGAGACTTCTGAAGCAGCAGGAGGAGGCTGAGGAGGCACGTAAAGAAATGGCCTTAGTAGATCGCCCACAGCTGATGAACTCTAGTATGGCCACAGGAGAATGAGGGGTGAGGTCCCTGCGAGAGGAGAAACGCTACGTGTCTGGTTGGAGGTATGTCACCCCACTCGGCTTGTGGGCAGAAAAGAAGTACAAGGCAGAAAGCAGAGCTGGCTAAAACTAACTAAGATAATTTTAAGAAGATTAAAAATAATTTTTGGTAATTAATGGATAATTCGTGTTTATCAGGATTATAAGAAAGAAGAAGAATAGCTTACAGCTGTAAATTTAAGTATTTTCTTTACTTTCTTAGCACTTAAGAACTCACCGTAATTGCAGCAATGAGAGGCTTAAGGGTCTCCTTGGATTAAACTTGCCTGCAATTTAAATGATACTCCAAACAATTCCTCAGTTCACATGGACCTTTATTGGAAAACTTGGATCATAGATGCTTACTGGTTTGGATATTGCATCTCCATCTTATGGCCTTCATGCAGTTTATTACTAAACATGGAAAAAAATTAATTCTCCCTATATCTCATTTCCCAACTGACAGCTTTCTAGTTTGTGTCTCTGTGCGTGACATTTGTGGCCAAGTATTTTAACATAAAAATTCCTTTTGCAAGGCCAGCACGGATGTTTTTCCTATACTTCACCTCCCTATTTTTGAAGGAGTGATTTTGATGATGAGGTAACATTAACAGAATAAAGCTTATACTGAAGCAAATCTCAGAGCTACATTAAACTTGCCTAATTAAATCAAGATTCTTCCATCTTTAAAAGTCTATGTACCTCCAAGACACACCTAGTACCAAAACCACCAGTCTGTAAAGCCATTAGATTTTACAGAGAATTATATAGGCCTTTGCCAAGTCAATCTATCAGTATAGTAAAATGCATCCTGTCAGAAAAAAAAATGGTGATTCTGAGATCTGTGCTTATTATATACTTATCAGTTATCAAATAATTCAATCATCAAGAAAAAAGGACCGGATGAGACCTCAAGAAGGTATCTAATCTACCCTGCTGTTTCACACTAGGACAAAATCATTCTTCATCACCCCAACAAACATTTATCTAAGTGGGTCTTGGGAACTTCCAGTGACAGAGATTACACCATTTTCCCACGTCTATTTATTCCAGTGCTTTGCTGTCCCTGGTATTACGCAGCTTCTCTTACTGTCTAATCTACATCTCTCTTCATTCACTTGAAGCTGCTGCTGCTTGTCTTACCCACCATGGGTATGAAGAACAGATTACTTCCTTCTGCTCTGCAGTACTCTCCTAGGAATTTGAGTCTGACCTCATGTCGCAACTTGGTCATATTTTATGCAAAACAGTCCTAACTCATCCAGTCTTGCATCATTAAGCCACAATTTCTAGAGCACTGGCTGTTTGTGCTTCTAGCTGGATCTTCTCCAGCTTGCCTCCATCTTTCTTGAGGTGAATGTCTAAAACTGAACAGAGCATTTCTATGAAGGCCTTGGCCATTCTGGATAGAGCATTTCATTGAAGACTTTATAAGCTCTTTTTCACACATCCCCGGATGAGGCTGTGGAGAGAATAAAGGTCCTGCAGTCAGCTAGGGATCTACCAGAGGCCATAAAATCTCATCTATTAAGCTACTACATGTTTGAAGCCGGTAATTTTTTTGACTTGCTCTCCTCCCTCCTTCCCCATAATCTATATTGGCATTTCTACCAAGATGTGAAAAAATATCTTGCATTTGTAAGACATATACCAGTTTTGCAGTGGTGCTATTTATGCGCCAGCAAATACATTCCTTTTGCGCCTAACAACTGCCCCGGGTTTTTCATTCTGCTGGAGTAAACTCTACCAAATTTGTTGTTTTGCCAGCGATGCCATAGCAACACATTCCCATTCTCCATGCTCCTTGCTTTGCCAGGTTGGTGAAGGGGATGTTGAGACTGCCATGGTAAGAGTGTTTTCATCTGGAGAACAAAAGCAATCTGCACCCTCAGAAAGCTGTCATCGTATCTCCTGCAGACTGCTGAGCCATGCCAGCTCGAATCTTTTCGCTGTGGTGCTGGATGAAAGCAATGACTCCAGCATCACGAGCTGCTAGTTTGAGTTGGATGCTCAAGTTGCTGAAAAAGATTTTTCTGGCAGAACATCTTTGCAATATTTCCGCTACAAAAATCTGCTTTCATGCTCAAATTCTAACGTCTCTTTTTGAGGACTGAATGTATTATGGGCAAACATGCTTGCGTGGTCAGGAGAGAATCCAGTTGTGAGGGCTGGAAAGAACAGTTCTGCTTTAAACAGAGCAAAGAAATTGCTCTCCTTCGTCCATTAACCTCTCTGAATATCTCGTAAGTCACTTGATGGCCAACCCTGAGCTCAAACTACTGGAGGATGCCTTAATAGATAATTATTTTAATAAAACAACACAAAACTATAGACCGCAGCAAATATACATTGCAGATATTCAACTGCTCTTTGATCAACCCTGTTAAAACTAGGTTGTTAAGTCCTTAAGTGGCCTGTAGAAAAACAGGAGTCACTAATTGTATTTAACTGCCATCCTGAAGCATAAAAGCAAAGCAGAGTGATAATGTAATGTGTAGAGCCTAGGAGATGCTACAGCAAAGCTTATGTCTTGTCTCTTTGGAGTACATCTGCAATGGCTTAGTGTTCCCTGTAATTTCTTCTGCGCGGAAGACTGAAGGATGGCTTTTGCATGGACAGTGAACTTCTGAGAAGCTTTGTTTTGTCTAAAGCAGTGACTGCTCCTGCAGAGCCAGCTCCTCTGTACTTTGAAGATCAACAATGTGGAAGAAACATGGGAAGATTCAATTTCATAAAACCCCTAAAATTTTCCCATAGTTAACACTGCGTGACCCCTACTAAACAGCAAGTCAGGGCATTCAGAGAGTGAAATTTCCACGTTGCTAGAGGTCACGAAGTTTTAAAGGACCCCATCTTACAGGTTGGAGTAATATCAAGCCCCAAGGAGAAAAGAGAGAGATGATGAAAATATATGGGTTTAGCTTGTTACCTTTTTTTTTTAGTCTCCTCAAAAGACAGTGTATTAAAAATAGACTGGAGTGCCTTTCAGGTGTATTATTGCTTCCTTGAGTTTGCACCCAGAGAAACCAATTGCAGGAGTCAAGTATCTGCTTTGAAAAGAGTCTAAAAAACGGGTCAAAGCTCTGCTTACACTATCACATGAGCAAGCCAGTGCTAACTGAACGCTTTTGGAGAAATACAGTGGGGAGAAAACTTGTGTATCTGATCTGGCAGCTATTCTCGATCCTAGCTGTCAGGATGGGGCCACATCGGTTTGAGGTTATCCTGAATAGAAAGCCAGTATGTCCATCAAAGCCAGCCCTCGTCTGCTGGGTTCATCTGGAATGGAAGAAGTCTGCTCTTTGGCTGGATCAGCTCACAGAAAACTAGCTTATACAGGCAATTCCTCCTTCAATACTTTCTGGAGGACCTTGAGGTGCTGCTTAGAGTTAGTTAATGGGGTAACCTCCCCTCCTGAACAGGACAGATTGTAAGATCTACCTCCCAAATCAGCTTGATATATTTTAACTAGTTATATTTTACATTAAAAACATGCGTATGTTGCTTTTGCAGGGCAAATTGGAAAAAACCCCTTATACCTAGCAAAGTAATGCCTCCACATCTGGTGTGTGACCCACAAAAGGACAGACATTTATAGCAGTGGGGAGGGGAGAAGGGTGGCACAGCTAGAGCATGGGTGGCTTACCAAGATAAACACTAGCAAGAATTCTTAGCAAGAATCACTAACTCTGGGTGCTCCAGTGCTCCCAGGCACCATGCAGGCTCAGGAGGAGCTACTGCAGCGTCCAGGCACTGGGAGGAGGCGGGAGGTGCTGAGAAAGGTAAATCCATCAGCTGTTTGAGGAGCCAGAAGCAGAAACACATTGTTTACTCCTTAAAGCCTAAAATGTTGCACAAACTGGAAACAGAATAGATGAGACTTTGTCGAATGACAAAGTTTAGATTTGTTTTTTTTTTCCTCTTCTTTTATAAAGACCTTTGTTTGCTCACTGGTGAAAGGGATGTTGAGACTGCCATGGTAAGAGTGTTTTCATCTGGTTTCATCAAACCTTCTTGAGCCATTTCTTTTGCCTGCTGTAGAGTTGGGTCAGATGTTAGTGGTGATCTGGCCTTAAATTTTTCTTAATATAAACAAACATGTTTCTAGGATGCAGAACTCAGCTCCTTTTTTGTGGCAAGATCTCTTCACCACCCTGAAATCATGGCTGCTGCTGCTGGATTACCATGCCTCCTCACTTCTTTCTACCTTAACTAAGCTGTAGATTGCAAATCACACTGATTTTTGCCAATTGGCTATACCTAGAAGTATCGTTTTGCAACCCTATAGGCATCTAATAGTGATTGCTGCAAAGACCTCGCAAACTGGTGCATGGTTTCTGGAGGCCAAAGCCATATATCGTAAAGTATTTTATGGTGCTAGTGAATCTACCTAGCCCAAGTTTGTGGGAGTTATTATTTCTAAGCTAAAAATTTCAGGGGGGTGGGTATTCTTTATTGGTCACAAATCGAATTTCAGGTAGTCTACCCATCCTCCAGGTTAAAATGTCTGCAGGTATCGATATGGAAATAACCCAGACACAAACGGTCCTGGATCACACAGGTGACTGCCGTGTTCAGTGGATATAAATAACAAGATACTACCCCCTCTTGGAGAAGCTGTTTCGGTAAATTCAAGTCTAAGCATGAAGCAAGCAAAGCATAAATTTTAGGCCCTTCCTGTCACACACGATGTCTCATTCCACTGGTTTGGAAAAGATCTTAGCTGTTGTTTCCCTTAGAACAATATGAAAGCCTTGGGGAAAATTAAATTGGTGAGAGATTCAGTATGTAAAATATACAGCACAGAAAGCTGCAGAAATCTGTCTGGGTGTGAAGAATCACTGTTGTCACGAGTTGGCAGGATTTTTATCCCTCGTTTACACAAAACTGAATTTTGGGGATTGATCAGCATGCCTCCTAGGTGAGCCATTTACCGGCTGTGCGATGCTGCGTCAAACTGCCGATCCCCAAACTCCAGGTGCGAATGTGTTGAGAAAATCTAATGCAGAAGGATGTGTGCCTCTGTGAAGCAAGATGTTGTCAATTAGTCTGTTGCTGGAAAATATAATTCGAAGAATTTTTGGAAGAGGAAATGCCAAGTTTCTTGTTAAACTTGTTGAGTATCTCTGGCAAATTTGAATAAGAAACTTTCTCTGGAGACACTATAAAAATAACTGTTCAAGCCAAGTAAACAATGTATTCAATGTGACAACTTTTGTCATCATGTCAACTCTGATTTTCACAGATTATGATGAATGCAAGAGCGAGAAGCTAAAATAACACTAAAGGCTTGTAAACACAGGGGGAGTCTGGGAGAGGAACTGGAGTGGGGGAACGAACTAAACCTGTGAAGTTAAAGCACATTAAACCTGTAAGTCTTCTTCTGAGCACGGCTGCTAGAGCGTTCTCGGTCTGCTTACTTAACTAACTTAACACCCAGCATGAAAAAACCTGGAACGGCCTGAGAGTTACATCACCGTGCAGCTAAGAAAGCCGTCTGAGGGCCACAAATGTAATTGTTCTCTCATGCTTCACATACTTGCCGCTGACGTCCTGTGCTGAAGTCCTGCACGTTGGCAGCGCTTGTATCCGCAACTCTGTCTGAGATGTATGAAGATGAAACTCTGCTGCAGCTGGAAAACAGGAGCCTCCTCGCATTGGGAAAGACAACATCTGTCCATAGGTATTTTAGAAATCGCTCTACGGGGTTGGTATGGACTAATGCCACTTTTCTCACCTATAGGAGACATAGACTGACCTCAGGTGCATATTCTTAGCACAGTAACAGGGGCTGGAGCGTGGCCTGCACAGGTCAGTAGTCTAGCAGAATTTGTTTATCATGTTACATAGTAGGATCATGCTTTAAAGGGAGGGGCTGGAACACAGAATCACAATAATTCCCATGATAGAGTGACTGCTGTAGATAAGTTTGGAAGCAGCAAATGTGGGAAACATTTGCTCTCTTATGTAAACATGCTTATTTTTGTAAAGCCTTGGACCTGCCTCAGAAGGGTGAGCTCATGTGCAGCTGAGTAGACTTTAGTTATCTTCCTGTGGATCAGTCTGACAAGTTGCCATAGATGCTCCAAATAACTTAGAAAACCTGTAACCATTCCTACACCCTGCCCGCGCACCTCAGCGGTCCACTGGAGCCCTTATAGCTGGATACAAGTTAAAGCAGCCCTCGGGCTCCTTTAATATACGTTGGGGCTAAGCCAGGAGAAGCAAAGCCCAAGGCATACATCAGCCTCTGCGCCGAGGCCAGCGTTGCCGCTTGGATGTATTTCTTCTGCGGTGCTAACTCCACGGTGTGCATGCAGTAGCTTCTGGTCACACCTCGCGTGGTGCCTGCCTGCCCGAAGTCAAGCAGACTCGGTCAGCCCCATCTTTTTTCCCCCTGTCCTTTAGAGATTTTTCTCTTGGATTAGAGATTTAAAACCTGTCCTCTCCGGCAGCGTTTGCTGGGAGGCACCGAGGGACACGGCTGCGTCCCGTCCCCACGCTCCCTGCGTGACGGCACCCAATTCTATCTGCTGGGGTAGGGTGGGCGCTGAGGTCCCTGCCTCCAGACCTGCGGGGGGTAGAGAACACCGTCCCTGGGCTGGGAGGGGCTGAGACGCTCGGGAGGACGCGGGTTGTCTGAACAACCCCGGTTCAAAGGAAAAACCTGGGATTCGGGGAAGAACAAGGCTGCTCCCTCCCTGAGGTGGAGCATCAGGCGCAGCTGCGCAGGTGAAATCCCACTGAAGTCTGCGGTGAAATTCTCAGTGATCCTGGCGGCATCTGGATTTGAGCCATGACACACAAAGAGAGCACTCAATGTGGTAGTTGACAGAATTAATAAAAGAGGATCATGTAGATAAAAACGGTGTGTGTTCGCTGCGCTCAAAGGAAGTAGCTGTATAATTTCCCCATCAAAACACCACCACTACAAGCACCACAGACTTACCCTAACGTAAACCCACACTTAGCAGCCTGATCAGAAACTGTAAAATTCTCTTGAAAATAGCCAAATCCTAGCTCAGAGCCTGAAATGCAACACTCTATGTATTCCAAGTAATGGAATAGTCACTAGCACATTAACAACTAAGTAATAGTTCACAATTAGTGAAAATATGAATACTGCTGTAGCCTTTGCTGTACCAAAGGGCTTATTTGTAGTCTGTTGCTTGCATCAAAATGCTTATAGAAAGATGAAGGGAGCCTGTCACAGCCCATTTGAAAAGTCACTTCTTCTAGACAAGGCTGTCTGCTTTCATCCCTCTTTGCATTATCAGCTGAACTGCTGGCACCAGGTATTCAAGGAATTTCAGAGGGAAGGAGGAGAGCACAATATTTCCTTGTCACTGTGATAGATTTGACAGACCATTTGGGCAATCCATTTAGCATCCTGTCACACAAATTGAAATCTTTGGAAAGCCAACAGGCTTTAAGAACAATACTCAGCTTACTCTAGGGCTGGGATATTAGGATATGACTACATCCCTCTTTTGCTCATGAATCACTCACTTTCATCCTTTAAATGTGTTCAGAGAACTGGGGGTTGGGATAGTTCTGCGATGGTTTATTGGTAATTAAAGTGCCCACATCCATTCTTCTATGTTCCCATATACCCGCATCTCAGGCAACAGGCTTCCTCTGCTTAAAGACGGAGCTGCTCCCCAGGCTGCCGTACATCTCAGAGACAATTAATTGTGTTTGCAAAGGCTATTGTATGTGTGGCGTGTGGTCAGCAGGCACAGCGTTGGGAGAGATCCTGGGCTTCACCAAAGGGGCAGGTTTGGCACCAGTGACTGGGGGCGAGAGAAAGAGAAACGCCGGCTGCCGTGCCAAGCGATGCGGGCACCCTTCCAGCCACCTCGCAAGACCTTTTGAAGTACCAAACTGCTGACGGTGCTATTTAAGATCAGTAAGCAGGCATCCTATTTAAACCGTGGTTAGGGAAGGATCCTTGGTGCTTGGGAAAGGGAGCGTTATCAAGTGAGAGTTTGGGGAGCCCAGGACCGCCTCGCTCCCTGCGGAGTGGCCACGCAAGCGAAGTCCCACTGATCTTTCTAGATTCAATTCCTGAGCCACCTCCATGTTGCCCAGTCCGGAGCCCATTTTTGAAACTACATTTCGCCAGCCGATATTTTCCCGTAACACCTAAAACATCACCCCTCCGTTCGCACGCTCCAAACTCGCACGCTCCCAATAGAAAGTATTGCTGAGCACAGTGCTGTGTTTTCTACCCCGTGTCACAAAACCAGCGGCATGCTGGTATGAACAAAAAAGCCTGCTTTTATGTACAATTTGTATATCCTTTTGCAAAATCCTTCCATGTGTTTGGGGATTGAAGTTATTATACGAATAAGACTGAAAATACAGTCCGATCTATTGTCTTCCCTCTGTGTTAACGACCTCTCACCATCCGACTGCATGCTGTTTCTCAGCAGTGCAGCACGATGTGTCGGACACGTACAAACTTTGGCCTCCTGCACTTCAAGGACATCCTGAGTAAACTCCAAGGACCCTCTAAACAGTAGCCTGACTTTGAAAATATCCCAGGCAGTATCTCATCAGTACACAAGTAAAGGCACGGTCCTCAGGTCCGATGGGTTAATTCTTCCTCTCTTCCACTGCCTGTTCCCAAAGCACAGCTTGCAAAAGCTCCTAACCCTGTCATACTCGGCTCATTTTTATTTTCAAGACAGAAGAGTGTGCACTCCCCAGCAAGGATCATTTCCGTGCCAACTCCAAGCTTTCAAATCATCCATCTTTCTGTCACTTTGCCCAAGGATGTGGTACTTTAGAGAGGGCAAAACGGCTTCTCACCTACTTGGAAATCTGAGAGCTCATTTTTCCCAATCTTTTCCTCATATGGTTTATCTTTCGGAGAGAGAGCAATTACGGACAACTTGTGGAAACCTTTTTCTTGGCCATTATTAGGATGCATGCAAAGAGTTGTATTGCAATATCTCTCCTTAAAGTGGCTAGGTGTAGCTAACTGTATTTCTAGGCTCCCACTAGGAACAAAGGAAACCTCTGACTTGTTTCAAGAACTTGTTCTCCTATACGTAGAGGGAACATTATTTTCCCTTGGCTGTTTTGGAGGAGTACTGGATAGCACAAGGCTTGTTTGTTTGTTTGTTTGGTATACAGAATTAGGTTTTTCTGGTGATTTCAAAGAAGGTATCCAAGCTTGCACGATCAAGCTTGCCAGGCTGTACCTGCTAAGGCTCCTTTACCCTGTGCTGTGCAAAGGGTCAAACCAGACGCTTTCCCAGGTATCAATGGCATTACAAGGATGAAGCAGAAGGTGAAACACTGTATCTAAGTGGCTCCTTGATAAGAGGATTAATTTAAAACTGTACACTTTGCTCATTTAACTTTTTTTTTTTTTTGGTGAGGAAACATAAAACACCACTGTAATTGTACTTTGGCCTGTGGGAATCATATCCCAGAAATAACATCTCTACTTGAATTCTAGTAGCTTAAGATCTCTGTGGGGCTGCTTCTTTCCCTGCAAGACCTATAATTAGCCATCCATTATGTCACTGAGCAGTAATCCTGAGGAAGCCCGTATTTCCCCCACCCCGAGTACCGAATCCCAAATGTGCCAGCGAGCAGGTAGGCAATACTCTGCGGTTCACCCTCCTGCTCCACGCAGGCAGCTCGGGGGGTCGGAGACCCTCTGTGGGACACCTCGCAGGGCTTTTCGGCAGGGACACCCCATGGGACACCCCGTGGGATGCCTCGTGGGACACCTCGCCGCTCTCGGGTGTCTCGTACCCTGTCTGACACTGCAAAAGTTGGGATTGCTGCGCTCAAAGTCCTAAAGCTATGGTGGTGTGGTTTGGGCTGCGTTCCCCCTTTCTTTTTGCTCTGGGGTGAGAAAAGAAAGTAGTTTTCCATTTAGGAAGGGTGGGAAGCCACTAAGCCAAGCACTCCTTTCCTCTGGGAGGGGAAAATTCTTCAGCCTTTGGACCAAGCACGACTTCTTGGGATGGGGATGGGGATGGGGATGGGGACGGGGATGGGGATGGGGATGGAGATGGGGATGGGGACAGGGATGGGGATGGGGATGGCTCGCTGGCGCCGCTGCAGGTCTGGCAGTCCGTGCCTCTGGGACAGCTCACGCTTTCCCAGCACAACTGGAGGGGATACGGGATACTTCTAGGGAGCTTTACTGGTCAAATTGAAGACTGAGTTCAGATGGGGTGAAATGGCACATATGAAGAAGACCTGGCTAAAGGCGTTTCCCCACGGTTTTGGGAAAGATTTTAGCTTCCCTTAAAATAAATAAGCAGTTTTCTCAGGTAAAGTACCATAAACATATAAACTGTTCCACTTAGCAAATCCTACACTTGAATCGGTTTGTATTTTCCAAAGCCTTTTCCCAGTTTTATTGTCTAAAACTCTTTTCTGAATTAGAATTGAATTTATAAATGGTTTCAGTTGCTTAGAAACAGTGTTGGCAGGGTTTGCGCATGTGTGTGAACAAATTGCTGGCTGAAAACACTGGTCCTTTCTATGCGTAACCTTTATTAACATTAATGCAAACTCCTCTGCGAAAGTAGCCTGGAGAACTCTGCGGTGGTGGACACGGGGCTGGTGAGACCGGTCCTCATCTTCACACACTTAAGGCACTGAGACCAATGTACAGACAGTCCTCAGATGTGCCAAACTTCATCCCTGGTACAACTTCTTCTGAACTACCAGCCAGCCTAAACTTATATTTAGAAAAGACATTGAATCCCTGGCGTGACAGCTCTGCTCTGACTTTGATGGCAATTACCAAGAACACGGGCTTTCCAAGGCTCAGTGGCATCAGGAATGTTGTTTCAAGACAGCTCTTGTGTTGTACGCTCTAGCTTCGATTGCAAGGTAAAGTAAACAATGTTTTCTCCAAACACTTCATTGCTACAGATCAATGCCACCACACACTCAAATTTGCTTTTCCCAGATTCAATGTAATCAGGACAAAGAGGGTTTCTATAAAGTACTGGAAATCTGGGGTCAAGGGCATGAAGGCATGCACGAGGTGTAATTCTCTGCTAGGCTTTTAAACCTGATTATTCCTCACAAGCAATATTGTATGTTGATGCTCACCACCCTGCTGTCACCGTAAGAGACAAATCTGTGACCTGCTTCACATGCAGATATACTTCCACTTCACTTTGCCATGTGTCTTTAATAAAGAAATGGATACAGAGAGAAGCAAATTTTGACTAAATGAAGAGTTCAAGTTCTGAAATTCCTGGTGATCTTCCTCTCCATGCTAACACTGAGTTGAAGGTTTGGACAAAGTTTTAGATTAAATCTCTAGTCACTGCAACAGGTCAGGCTTGAAAAAAGCATTTTGCACTACCAGTTAGGTGCAATTTCTTTATCTACCAGTTGTAGTACGTGTTGAAGTAAATCTAATATTACTTGTTCAGTAATGTCACAGGCCTGATCTTGTTCCAGGCTTCTTTGGAAACATGAGGGTAAGCTCCACAAGGCATAGGAAATTTATAATAATTTTTTTTTTAAATAGAGTGAGCTCAGGCTTTGGATTGTCAGTGGTTTTGGAGCTAGGACTCAAAAAAAATCCCTGCTTTGATCTTGCTCCTGAGCCAATTTTTTGGTGTTCTGTTCTCACTGTGATTTTCTTAAAAGTTTGTTAAGAGTTAATACTTGGTTCATATTTGTAATATTAAAGTGCCTACATAGTTTTGAAACCCTATGGTGGTGTTGTAAAGTCATCATATTTATATTCAAGTTAGGAATCCACTATAGGCAGTAGCAAGCATAAAAATTGTGGTTACTTGGACAACTGGGAACCACCATGGGAGCAAGAAGGAAGAAAACCATGATGTACTTAGGGAAAAAGAAGTCGTCTGATGACCAGGGAGATGATCAGGACCTTCCTGGAGACGTTAGCTAAGCAGGTCTTCTAGTTGCTGGACTCAAGGAGGTCTCGACACAGCTGCCCGTTCACAGGTGCCTGGTGCCACCCGAGATGTCCTATGGCACCCTGCCATAGGCATCTTTCTTAGAATATCTTAAATGGCAGGAGCCACACAAATGCAGGCAGATGAGTACAGCTCTTCAGAAAGACCTTTTAGTCATTTAAAATCACAGGCAGAAAAGAAGCAACACTGAACGATCTCATCCTTAAGACCACATAAAAGCAAGATGCAGAGCGATTTTCTGATTTTGAGCTATGATGGATATCAGGGAAAGAAAACAGATATAAACTTCCAGTGGCTGGTGCCCACACAATTACTTAGTCCTACATGAACTGAGGGTGAAGATACTATTTTTCTGACTTCATAGTCTTACAGGTCACAAGAGAAAAGAATCACATCATGTGAAAAAGTGCCACACAGAGTCAAACTAGCCGTGTTTTTACCTACAAACTGAACATATGTGTAGGGATTATATGGCATAATAAATAAAAGTCATCAAAGACACTCTCCCTCTGACTTTAAAGGAGGTCTGCATTTTG
Source organism: Buteo buteo (assembly GCF_964188355.1). Taxonomy (NCBI): domain Eukaryota; kingdom Metazoa; phylum Chordata; class Aves; order Accipitriformes; family Accipitridae; genus Buteo; species Buteo buteo. Next base: position 3,782,622 of record NC_134195.1, on the reverse strand, counting down.
GAAGCAGGATGAAAAATCTGTAGTTCTGTCGGGTAAAAGGGGACAGGCTGGAGATGCAAAGACAAACCCAAAACTGCCTCATTTCCCTGAGCAAATGGGAGCCTGTTCAGTGTGAGCACAGGGACTGTGGCTGCTTAGACCTCTCCAACTTTTCCTGAAAACCTCCTAATCAAAACGTTTTGTGACGACGGCTGCGATTAGCCTGCAAGTTGCACAGAGCAGAAAGAAGCTAAGGAGCAAAACTGTCATTGCACGGGCAACCTCAGCTGTGTACTGACCACCACCATCCTTGGGGCTTTCTGATTGAAATCTTCAGGTGGCTCCGTGTTCTATCATTTCATTTTGAACAAAACCGACAGTGTGTTCCCACTGTTTCTCACTCCCTTCTTAATAGTTAGAAAGTAACACCCTTGACAACCTCTTAAACCAAACTGTTTGGCAACTATTTTACAGCGTGGGCAAACATTTGAGTTTAGTGTTAAATATGCTGGGTGTTGTACAGTACACAAATAAAGACTGTCTCTTCCTCAAAGATCTTACAGTCTGAAAGATAAGAAGATGAAAGTGTGCTTGGGAACATGAGTAACTGGGGGGACTGTGGGAGGGGTTTACCTCAGTTAAAACGTAAAAACCTGGAAATCACTCAAAGAACGTACAGATTTTGGTACGGAAAGTGTATTTTTTTTATGTATAACAGTTTTGCAATTAAGAAAAGAAGGTGAAGCTGTTGACATTTACTTGTGCCTAGTTTTATTAAGACTTAGGTAGCGCGTTGCTGCTAATTCTCCCGACACCCCTAAGCCGGCCACTGTGCCACCCTGCTGCGGCCGGTCTCTGCACAAAACCAAACGCTCCCGCTCAAACCACTGGTCCTGCTCTGAGGGAAACACTCGTCCATCAGCATCCTGACATCCCACAAACAACTTGTTGGGTTTTGACCTTGAGAGGGCTTAGAAGGAGAGCTTTAGAGACCAGATTTCTCTTGCACATGGCGGATGACTTTTCATTTAAATACAAGAACTTGTTAGACTGTTTTTTGCTTGCATATTCTTAGGAAAGTTATGAGTCACAAAGTAAACAGAAATAAATATGATGTAATCAGCGTGTGCAACTTTCCATGATTCAGTTTTGCAAATATTTCTCCAAACCGAACATATCTATCTTCAGACATCAAACACGGATTAAACACAAGGACCCACCCGGTCACAAGCGCACCAGACCGCTCCATCCCTGGAAAGGAGTAGCTGGGGCACAGCAGCAACATTCTCAGCGCTGCCCTGCCCCTTTTGCTCATTTTCGCCTCCAAGTTTCTAGAAGCAGAGTTTATTGTTACTGGAGACAGAGGGACTCGGCATCAGGTAGCACAAATTTTTCTAGGGTACAGCTATGGTGTGGTGGGCACCCCTGGGTCATAACTTCTTTGTGCGTCGCCTTCCAGGTGACGCTTGCATCCCACAAAAAAAAGGACAAAGATTATTTCCTCTTTCATTCTTAACGTGGTTTAGTACGTATCAGATGGTGCCTCTGTTGGTTTTGGGGTCATACCAGGATAGCTCGTTCCTCAAACGATGTTTGAGTTCAGACTGATCCCAGGTCACACAGATGACAGAGCTGACTTTTTGCCTTAGCAATGCCAGAAGAGTTCTGATACTAATGGGAATGATATAGCTGCAGCTTCTTTTTGCAAAGTCTTAGCAAAATGCCACATGCATATGAAATGAGCGATCCCTGGCGTAATGAAGTCACGCGCCCATTGTTTGTACGTAAAGGCAAAGCGTGCCGTTGTTTTGTGCATCCGAGTGACACACTCGGAGCCATCCGTGGTTTGATTTCAGGCCAGTGAAAGCCAGATTTTCCTTTTGCTAGAGTACCTGAAAGGTTGGTGGAGCAGGAGGCAGCTAGTGCCAAGGTAAAACTATGCACGTCTCTTGTCGTATGTCTTCAAGTGATACATTCCAGAGTTGTTCTTCATTTAATCATCCAGAGATAAATAAGCTAGTACTTATTACAATCTAATTATTTTTTTAAGCAGCACAGCTAAAAGATAATCTGTGCTACAGAATTCCTAGTGCCAAAACAGCCAGGATTTTTTACATGTAAAATCATGAAACTGCTGTGCTGCTTTTGAAGTTTTAACACACACATGCATTTGCTTGAAAACTACTATAGCAAGCAACAAACACTCTTGTTTGGGTCCGGTCCTTCAAGGTGCAACACAGGTAGTTCTGCGCTTAACTTCATGGGCTCAGTCCTCCCAAGTCTGACCGAGCCGATAACGTTTTTGAACCGTGTGTTTATCTCTCAATGCAACTAAAAAAAAAGAATCTGCGGTTTTAGTATCGATTAGTCTCCTCACCAAAAGTTACGTTCACAGGTAGAGCACTGAAGAGTTGTGCGCAGGAAAGAGGCTTAACAAAGACACTTTGAAGGTAAAGAACCCAACACAATGCCTTTTTCTTTTGCTTCTCTAATTGCTGCAGATGTTGTGTAGTCGCACCTATGAAAAGTTAAATATTAGGTCTCTGTAACATTTTTGATCTTCATTAATTACAGCTCAGAAAAGCTTACAAAAAGCAGCCTGCCTCTTTAATACAAATAAGATTAATTGCATGGTTGTTCAGAAAATGAACCACCAGTAGTTAAACAAAAAATGTTTGTCTTTAAGCAGCCCTTGGATGATTTTTTTTTTAAAAACTGTTACAGGAAGTGAAGAGGCTGCCAAATTACCATGCCCCTGAGCCCCACTCTCATTATCAGCCTAAACGAACGCACACACCCCGCCACTTTCATCCTTTTCCAGGTCCAAGAAAAAGAAACAGGAGGCATAAAAAAAAAAAAAAAAAAAAAAGCCCTTCCACACAAAGAGGTGTCTCTGAAGTCTGGAATGCACCCTGGCTGTTTGAAGACAAGATTTATACCTGACACCCTCCTTTAAGCTCATTGTCGAGACTCGCCTGCGTTCAAATCAACCGCAGACTGGCTGCTGCAGGTACTTCATCTTACGACGACCACATCATCTAAGATAAATGCACCAGGAATTGCTATCACTTTGAGGTGAAAAAAAAAAAAAATAAAGAAAAGAAAAAGAAAAATCAACCCCCTGATGGAGGTAGTGGGTGGAGGGAAGAACAGACGGGCACGAAGCCCTGCGTGGGGGTGTTCCCCGGGAAGGAGCCGGCGACGGCTGACGGTCTGCGGCGCGGGGCGCAAGGATGAAATGGGTTTGGCCGCCGGTGCCGGCACCTGCGTTTCGGCACAGCCTCCGCTCGCCGCCGGCGGCCAAGGCTGCGGGACCGGGCGCGGGGCGGGATGCCCTATGAGCCACCACCGCTGCCGGGGAAGCGGTAGCATTGCCGGCTGCTTGTGAAGGACTGAAAGGAGGTGTTTGGGTTTTTTTTGACTTGGTGGGAGATGATGAGAAAGACTGCAGCATCAGCTCATGCCGTTCCCCAGATTTTTCTGAGGCAAGCCTGGTTTCCTCATTTTAGGCATACTCGTCTTCTCCCTAAGCAAGCTGTGGTTAGACACTTTCATTCAGCCTCTTAAATTCCTCTGGATGAAAACCCTTGGTAGTAAGGACTTAATTTTACACTGAACCCGTCTGATGGGAGGCAAAGCCATAGAGCACTGAGATATATGAAGCCAAATGATAAGAGGGACAGAAGAGAGCGCTCAGGACAGTGTCAGGACGTAGAGAAACACAACTGAATATCCCAGAGCTCAGGCTGCTGAAACTCCATCATTAGCAGGTGTTGCACTAATTACCGAAAGCTTTGAAGTGACATGGGCAGAAAATGTCTGTCATAAAGAGAGAATAACACCCGGCAATTTGCAAAGATATTTATTGTCTGTATCGTCGTATCGCTCAAAGGCCCGATAAAAGATGGGGCGTAAGGATGCCATTTGTGGTGCAGAACCAGTTGGGGAGCATTTTCCAGGGTGAAGAATTACCATGACATTTGGAATAATGCTGCATTAAACTCAAAAATTTGTGAGGAGATATCCTGAAATCACACTGATAGAGAAAAGAAGGCAGAAAAATGACAGTATACGTGGTTAATATAAAACTTGCTTAAAGTCAGAAAAACTTGACTTTCTCAAGCATTTCATAATGCCTATCTTTGATCCTGGGACCAGAAAGCAGTATGGGATTAGCAACAAAACTAAGGATCCTTAAGGGCTGTTCTAGCACCACAGATTGGCCCTGACACTGGGGAGGACCCATCAACGTGCTCTGGATTTAACCCAACAGAAAGCTCTAGATTGGGTTTTCTGACTCTCCTTTTTCAAGCAGTTCAGAGCCAGGCCTTTACGGGGCTTCTTCCAAAATTTCTGGGCTCACAGGGATGTTTGGAAAGTTGAGATCTGGGAAAAAAGGAGCTGGTTTAATCCATTTCAGTTATAGAGCACTTTCTATATTTAGGATTTTAAATTATGTTTTATTAAGAATGCAAATTATGAGCATTTCTAGGACTCCAGGTACTTGCATGTCCCAGCTAGCACATAAACCTCATGCCATTACAAATCTGAATAAAGCAGGTTAAGTTTGCAGCAGATTTAAAATAAGGCAAAAGGCAGGGCGGGAAGAGAGCCCGTACAACATGTTCAACACCTACCCACTAGGATGGGAGGAGAAACATCTACACTCGAGCTGAACCGAACTGACACAACTGCCTGTGAAGCTGCAGCATCAATCTCAGCTTGGCCACAGGTATCCTGTTCTATTTTCACATTTCAAAGATTTACCATTTATACTTTTTTGTTTTCTTTTCTGTGGTGTGTTTTGTTGTTGGTTTTTTTTCCTTGGGGGATGATGTCTTCTATCTGGTGCCAGCAGGAGGCTCTCAGAGAAATCAATTTCATCAACCCATGACCAATCTATTGAAAAATGGAGCATGGCTCCATGGCAGCAATCACAGGAATCCGTTGCGGACACTTAGCCTGGAGCCTCCATGATTTCCGACACTGAGCATCTGAGGAAACAGCATTCAGTATTTCATTCTGACATTTCAGCTCTTGACAGCACGCTACAGAATGCTGCTTGAACCCGAAGTCAAATGCAATAAACGGAGTGCAGCTCTGCAAGAAAAATAAGTGTAAGCAAGGCCAGTTCAGCTTGCCCTATCTCACAGGGAGCCACAAGAGAGGGAAACAGAAATATGTGGCTCTAGGCAGTCGCCCCATTGCTGCCTGCCTGTTAAAAATAACTTGCAATTTTCAAGAAGCAGTGACAGGCACTATCAGGGCCTCCTGGCCTAATGAGAGCACCAGCAATGAATTAGGCAGCAAATGCCCTGCATTTGCCAGCAGTCCCTTCTCCAGCCCGCAGAGAGACGCAACCTTTCTCCGTGTCCTCCAAACGTTTGCTATTTCCATCCCCCTTCAGTCCTTCGCCTCGTATTAATTCGGCTTCTTCCTCGACACCGGCGCTTCGTGGTGCCGATGACTCCTTCTCTTCACCTCCGCGTTACCCCTCTCGCCGCCTTTCCTCACTCTGCTCCAGCTGGAGCAGCACGTCGATGGGAAGCAGCACGTACCCCTTCCCCTCCTGCCCGCACCCCGCGCCGTTCCCGCAGCCACTGCTCATGTCCCCGCTGCTCTTCGTACACCCGGGAGCCCAAACAAGACCATGAGCATCCTTTCCCCCGACCCTCACGCGCGCTGCAATCCTGACCATATCCGCTCGACCTGCTCCCTTCACGCAGCCGTTCTCCTTAGTTGCTCAACTCCCCCAGAAACTGAAGGTGGCGAAGACACGCTGGGCACGTGCTGGCTCTGCATCAGAATAATCCCAACCTGGAGCGAAATCCCAGGCAACTCACCCTCGCCTGCTTGGGATCCATTGCCACCAGGGCAACGTGGCATCATGCACCATCAGCCTCTGCCTGCAAAGGGGTGGTGGGTCACGGCAAGATCACCTTGCAAAGTGGAATGCAACAACACAGTCATGTTTATGGCTTGTGAGGGCTGTGAGAAGAGCCCCCTCCTGGCATAGCTGCTCCTCTCCAAGAGTTGAGGACAGCCTGCCTGGTCCAGGTGGTCCCTTGGAGATCCCCTGCTCTGGGGTAGCTCTTAGAAGACGGCTTAGCCTGACTAAATGTGTTGCCCTGTGTAAGCAGCGGAAAAAAAAAAATCACACTTGTAGCTGTAGCAATGGATTCTATAGCAAAATCCTATCATAGAAAATTATTTCTTTCCATGACTGTTTGCTTGAAGTAAGTAAAGGGTTATAGAAACAGCATTTCTGGAAGATACAACTATCAAGTGCACAACAGCAACTGAGAAACTACATTTCTTTTACAGCTTGTCTAAAATGTCACACTGTGCAGAGACCCGGGGGCATGTTTTAGTGATGTGCTTTAAAATGGTGAACAGCAAAAGCTAATTCTTCTCCAAAAAAGGATGCAAGCAGGAAACTTGTTTAAAGGACAAAGCTTTTAATGCACAGCAAGTGCCTGTGTTCACATGTGCACTCAGGTTGCTTTCAGAGTCGGGTTTTGGTTGTCTTGGCTCTGCCTTCTAAGACATCTCCAAAAACTCATGTACACGCCTAAGTGCCAAATGTGTATATTGCATCTCAACTTCGACAGCAAGTGACAGTTAATTAAAACCATGCATTACAGAGAGCTCGCCCTTTCATGATAAACGATGGTATTGACAGATGAGTTATTTTTACGTTATGCTTAATTATGTCAAAGCTCGACCCACCCGTGTGCAACAGAAAGGGTAGCGTTTTTGTTTGTTACTAATAAGCTGCGTCTGTTACTTTTCTTCTGCGCTATTGACATGTAGTGAAAAGTGACCCAAACCTACATACGTTATATGTCAATTAAACCCATTTCATTTTTGTTGTCATGTCATGACATAGCGGGTACACAAATCTGTAACAAGAAAACCCATAAGATCGCCCCGTCTCTTGGCACCTCCTGGCGATGCAAGTTTAAAGCCTTAACAAAAGAATGACTGAGTTTCCCTGTACGCATGGAGCCAGTTCTGTACATTTTCCTTGCTCAGGTTGTTACACATAGAAAGCTCCTCACCCGAATCCCTGAAGTCCTGTTTATCTCCCACACATGTATTCTTCTTGTAGGCAGAAGCCAAAGCTGTGTACAGAGCTACAAAATGGCTCTTCCTAATTTATGTGCCTAATAAACCAAACTTCTCCAAAAGGGAATAACTTTAGTCTTCAAAACATAAAGACCAGATGGTGCTGCCCTCACTCGCGGAGCAGCACCAGCAGCTGAAATCAGTGGGCCCACTAAGAGAAAAGTATATTAGCACAGCTAGCAAAGTCTCCTAAATAAAAACCAAATAGCCTACAATAAAAGTGTTTTTTTGAAGTCTACCTTCAGTGTTCAGAAAATATTATAGTTCCTGTAGACCATTTTTACTTCAAAGCCAGGAAAAAGCCTGTAAGTGAAAACCGAAGATGACCACGTTCATACCAACTACTACCCCTCCACTGAAGTTTGCCCCTGCAACATCTTGCTCCTAAACCTCTGCCGTGCTCTCTGCTTGCACTCTGAATAGCTGCTCTTGAACAGATTAAAAAGCATTGCTACTCTTCTTAGTAAACACTAAAGGCTTGCATACAGGGTATGGTTAGCACATTTCAGAGGAGTATATGGTTTCCACAGATCACTTTATTAGTGGAGTAGTATGACACGCTCAGTAAAACGGGACGACATCAAATACTCCCTCTGTTTAATTTGGAACAGGGAGCTGAACTTCGAACTCCCGTCTCTCAAGAGTGCCAAAACCATGGGGTTATTGGATATTTGCAGGAGGGCTTTTTTTTTTTTTTTTTTTTTTTAAACTATTTGCCCCAACTTTAGCTGGATTCCAAAGCAAACGGGGCTTGTGTCGCCATGATGTAATTTCCCACCCACTCTCCCTGGCTTACCTGTGGACCCCCCAGCCCCTCTCCCAGCAGTCCTGCCCACTTGGACAGCACAGGAATCCAGTCCCTGGAGGTTTCATGATGCAGGTGGCCGGACCAGGGTGCCCAGTGTGCTCCAGCGTGGGAAGAGGTTGCCCTGTGACCCACCAACAAATGCACATGGCAGCAAGGTCTTTGCAAATGTCCCAGAGGGGAGACCTTCAGCTGGAGCCGACAACCAGCCACAAGACACCGACCCACCAGAAATCAACCTTCATCCATGCTGGGGCTCCTAGAGCCACTTTGCCTCTTAGCCATCCCCGATTTAAACTAGCCTGGGCTAATTTCTAGCACATTTTTCCTAAGAAAGTTCCCTGATTCAGCAGGGATCAGGCTAGATTCACAACAGGAGCAGTGCCACGATGGACTCAGCGCTCCATGGAAGCCACAGGAGGTGGCAGCATCCTTGCCAGAGGCAGAGCCTGGCGAGAGCGAGACACCTCGGAAAAGCGATCCTCAAAAGCCACCAGATAAGCCTCGGCCATGACCCTGGCAAGGCTTAGGAACCTGGCAAGGCTTTGCCATCCAGTCCTGCGGGTTCCCCGCAAAATCCAGCCTACGGAACCCCTCCTACCACTGCTCCGCATCTTTGCACTTAATGACCGAGTCAACCACGGGGCGACGCAAGGCCAAACGCCTCTGCCTGCCTGCAGAAAGCATCCTGCTTTGTTTGAAGATCATTTTGGAAATCTTCCTCCCCAGTGGCTGGGGGCAGGCTGGGTGGGCTCCACGGGCTCCCTCCTGTTGATGCTCTTCTGCTTTGCATCAGACAGGGGTTTTTTTCTCTTTTTCACTCAGGCACATGACTCCCAAACTTAGCGACTGGGGCACCACCTGGGACAGGGTTTGGAAACTGGGCTGCAGTTCTTACTCTGACAAAAATTTAAATATCTTGTATTGAGTATTCCCCAGAGCCCACATTTCCGCACCCCCCTGGCAAGTACCCTAGCCACCAGGCAGCAGCATTATTTTTCTTTTGCTCTCCAAATAGTCACTTATGCCTAGGAAAATGTAACAGTTAAAAAAAAAAAAAAGACGGATGGACAGACACCTCTTCCAGAACACACAAGCACTGTTGTGGGAGAAACAGGTAAAGCATCCCCAGGCTGAGGAGCACATCGAGTCCAGATCTCCCACCTCAGCTCCCTAAGCGTGGACTAAATGTAAAAGTGTGGCCATTCTCGTCGGCAGGACTTAGATGTGGTGTGTGGGTCTGTTCATCCAGCACAGGCCAGGCCAGGTAAAGCATGTCCAGAAGCACACGTTCAGGCATGCAAGGAACTCAGTGGATGCAAACGTGGGTGTTAAGGAATGTAGGTACCTCTGGGGTGAAGGGGCAGGAGAGCAAGTTTTCTTGGGATCTACATTTTAGACTTAGCGTGTGAAGTGACAGGTCTGCTAGACACCCAGGTTCCTCTGTGGGATTAATTCCATGAAGACGATCTAACAGAAAATATCTGCTTCCCACCTCGGAGTGCTCCCCAATCAGAGATTCAGAGAGTGCCTGCTGTTCTACGCTCTTTCACACCCCCATCGCTAATTGCTCTTCTGTGATTAAGGAGAAGTGTTTCATCTTTATATATGAAAAAGGGTGAAAACGCCAGTTGAAAAATATTGCAAAGTTAAACACAACTGTTTATGAACTTTCATCTGTTCTGCAAAAATGGACATGTTTATGAAGCTAAGCAAAGGTCTGCGTGCAACACTTGTTAAATTAATCCAGCTAGCATCGGTAATGATGGGGAAAATACCACAGACAGCAGCCTTGCTTCTGTATGTATTTCTGGGGAACTTGAGCTGTTAGCACTGCCTTTGCACTTGGCTTTGCAAGGGGAAAAGCAGATGCCTTTCTCTTTCGTTCATTTTGATTAAACTAATACAGTTTTGGCAGCTCGTGCAGCAATTGTACCCTTTCTTTAAATTTTTATCCGGTTCAGTCATAGGCACAGGCAACAGCAAATAAAAGCACAACATCCGCAATTTGTTAAAAGAAATGGCAAAAACACCCATGACATCAGGACCGAGGGAGCATCTCAAGGCTTTCCACCAAACTTGTTTTAAAAGGGGTGAAGAGAAAGTACTGAAGGAACAAAACAAATCCAGACACCACACTTCCCTCTCATTTTCTCTGCTTCTGGGTTTTAGAATTCCAGAAGAAAAAGCCAGCACACGTACAAAAAATTAATTACTTTAGGTGGTAAACACATATATCATTCCACAGCTTTTTTCTTATTTTTGTCATATATTTTTTAAGAAATAACCTTGCCACACTTCTTATGTGCATCTCTGAAATTCTTCAGGGGTGCTTGTATAATTAGGAAGAACTTACTGAATTAATAAGCCAGAGTACTTTGGAAAGGCATGAAAATAGCTTAAGTGAGAGGCACAACCACGGCCGTGCTGTGGGCGAGCAACGCGTGGAGCTCAGCTGGACTACAACATTTTGCTGAGAGCAAGCATTCCCTCCCAAAGCAGACAGTGCCTCTACCACCCGTAAGCCCATCACCTCGCAGTCGCAGGCTCGTCCAGCGATGCCGTACAAAGCCCTTCTGAGCCGCTACAAACCACAACAAGTTCAAAACCTGACTCATGTCTAGAACTTCGACTTGCTTGCTGTTACCGGCTTAGTCATTGCCAGCAGCCCTACATGCATCTGCTAATCCTGCGGTATCCTCAGCACCATTCCCTCCTGTGGGAAAGCCCTGGTTAGTCAGCCTCGCAGAAAGGTAGGGTATTGTGATATTTCTCTTACCATTGTGCTGCTTTGTTCTTCTTGCATTCCCATCTTAATGACGGCGCGAGCTGTTGGCCTTCCACAGTTTCTTTGTGCCTATGTAAATTCAGCGTTTGATGCTGAAGAGGCGGAGACGATTTGTAAGTCGAGGGGCAGGTGTGAGCGAAAGGAGCAACCCCACAGCCAAACTATTTGAAAAAGAAACCTTTAATGTCTCATCAGCTCAGCGCTTGAAAAAAAGCCTTCATAACTTGCCTTGAAAACTGGAAAAACAGGGTGTCTAGCTATAATTTAAGACATTAATAACAAGAAGATATTGCAGTTCCCTGACATATTTTGACTTTTGCACAGCGAAATGCTATCTTAAAACTAGGTCTGATTATTAATATGTGAAACACTGTCAGTGACAAAGAAATTAGACGGCTCGGTTTGTTTCTCATTCATTAGCCAAAATTTTAACGTATTTTGAGAAAAAAGCCCAGGCTAAATTTTAGAGTGCACCTGAAAAAAATGGTTCTTTCCCTTTGTTGAACAGACATACTGACAAGTATTTTGGCATGACCAGAAGTTTGAGCACACTGTAACAACTTTACAGGACTGACCATGGTTTTCAGAGGTATTCAGTGGCTACCATGAGCCCCCTAAAACTGTGGCCTCAGGATGTGACACCCCGATTGACAAACTAAGTTTCAGCAAAAAGTATTTTTCACCTGCAACCAATGAGTATGCACTCTTTCAGTCTGGATGTCTCCTTTTCAGCACATAAAATGCAACAAAGCAAGAACAAATACACTTTGCCATAAGGGAACAGAGGGCAATACGAGCCATCCGAATTCCCACATTTTATTTTTATTTCCCTGGTCCAGGAAGACTTTTAAGCATGGAGTTAAAGTTTAAGAATATGAGTAGCTTACTCACCTTCTGTGGGACAATTTGCCTATTTGAAGTTGTGTGTGTGCTTATAAGCTCTGCCGTGTGAGCCACAATATACAGAGAACAGTCATATACAGAGAACAGTCATATACAGCCTCCTCTGCACAAGCATCTTTACAGTTATCATGGCAATCTCAATAAGAAACTGAAAGTCAAATTTCCTTTTGGACTTATTCCTTCTGCTGAAATAATCAACTTTCTACATGGTTGCCTCATCTAGAAAATTTTTATGATGCTGGTAGATGGGCAAATGCAAGCATCCTGCTCCTTGCGCCTTCAAAGCTATCACGTAAAGATAACAGTGTCTTCTTTTAATCTTTTTTTCATTACTGAATATTATGCTTACAACAATCCTGCTTTGCTACAGATGGTTTCCTGTTGTTTCTGCCAAATGTGAAATAGCTATAAAACTTGAAAAGGTTTTGATGTTGTCACTGCATGAAAAATTGCATCTACGAGGGAAAATTAAATATGAGCCTTAGCCTTTAATTGCTTTAATCTTACTTACTAAGTGAACTTTTTTACCCCCACCCCCAACTCAAAGCTTCCGATAACATGACCTGAAGGGAAAAATATAGCTATGTATTTTAGTCAGGTATAAAGCCTTCATTAACAAAAACAAAAAAGAGGAAGGGGAAGTAGACAATTCTCATGTCCAGACCAACCAAACAGCCACCAACTCCAGCTAACAAGAGCAGTGCCTTTGGCTCAGCTTCATAAAATATGTAAAGTCATTTCTGTTAGAAGACAGTGAAGTTCCTGTTTTCAGTGCTATAATAAGGAAATCTGTCATCTTAGCAGACAAATTACTAGAAAATGGCTTGTGTACTCTCAAGGGGACAGAGCCTTTGCTCCTTGCGTGGGCAAACCTCAGTGAACTCAGTGACAGCTTTACTTGAACGCAAAAGGTGTGTTAAGAAGTACTTCAAAGAAAAAATGAATTTTATACATTTCTCATACAATGAGGAAAACTGTTGATGCTCTGATGCTCTCTATAGGCATAGATTCAGTGTTGTATGGGAGAAGGGCTAGAGAAAAAGTATTTTACCAGCAAAGGCATGGGACGGGCACGTGACTTACGAGTGGAGCATCAACGAACGAGTGAGCTACGCAGGCACTCAAATTTCTGCCAGTATTTGACTGACTGGCACCCTATCAACATACTCATTTTCTAGAAAAAGCAGCGAGCATTTAACCACATCCTTCTACCAACAAGGTAAGGCTGTGCTCAATGCCGTGGATCTGCCTGTACAAGCACTGAGGGTAGAGGCAAAGAGAGCAAATATTAGAAATCACTCCGTCATTTTGAGTGCATTTGTCTGCCTGGTGCCTTACACAGAAGGCCTGATATCTTAGGGCTCTGCGGCACAAGCAGCAAGCGCTCTGTATTACACTGGAGATTTGGCAAGCACCCATTTCTGCAGGAAGAAAGCATGAACTGTAATCTCACCCGACCAAGACATCAACCCTCAACTTCCCAGCTGCTCAGACCTCTATTGTTCGTTCCTGGGGATGGATCCAATATCCATTCGCTACAAGAAGAGATTCACTCTCGGTGCGAAGAGAAGCTGGTGGGATTTTAGTTTCTTTTAACCTGTGCTGTCTCTCCCTGCTCTGGAGGCTGGGATTTGAAAGCTGAGGCAGAGGTGACATCGTGGGCAGGAGCGAGTGGAAGATGCGTACGCTCATCCAACTGCAACCAGGTGTCTCATCTCCGCGTGGACATGCCTCACTCATGTGCTGTACCCCCAAGGGCACCGTTCGCTGCCTCCTCAAAGTCCTCCTGGTGTTTCCCCATGCAGAGATACTCACACCGGAGATATCTGTTTGTTTATTTAGTCTGACTTCCACCTAAGCTAAATTAAAAACCAACCTAATCCAAGCTCTGGGAGACCTGCACCGCACAGCTATGGACAAACCCCTGCCGTTCAGCCCAGCTGCGGCTCCTGCTTCATCGTAAAGACCGCCAGGTTTCGGGGAGCAGGGGCTGCTTGGGACCCGCGCGGTTGACATGGTGGACCGGCTGCCTGCTCCGAGTGACCCCGCATGGCACCCGACTTTGACGTCTGTGAAAACCAGTGGCTCCTTGCTTGGGCCAGGAAATCATTCATGGACAAGACCCTTTTATTTCTCTTTTGTAGCGTAGCCTGTGTAGAACTGGAGCTTGGATGAGAATCAGAAATGGGCATGCAGGTCCCATTCAAATAGCTACTGACATGACTGGAGAGTCTCCTGTTATCTTCACTGGGAAGTGGATCAAGCCCCTGTATGTTTGTTCATTTATTTATTTATTTATTACCAATTTTGTCATTTGGTCACCAGCTGAATTATTTGCACCTTTCACATCCAATTAAATACCACAAGCTGCTAGTGCAGGATTTTTTTTGCAACCGGTTAGAAACCATGATAGAAAACATAACCCTGCCACATCAGAGATGTTCTTCATGTACCGTACTGTATTTGCATCTAGGTTTCCTTGTTGTTAGCCAGTGCCATCTGTTATCTGTTTTGGTCTGCTTATGAGAACTGGTAATTTTCGAAAATGGAGAGCAAGGAAAGAACAATGGCTTTTTCCTTTGTATTTTACATCCCAAAGAAACCAACTGGATCTACACATGCATACCAAAATATACCCCTCCAATTGGCAATATGTTAGCACATGCTTTCTTCTGTATGGAAAATTTAAAGAGACAAGGCTCATCACGGGGAAGTATTTGAACGTAATGAAATAAATCTGCGCCCCACAATGCTTGGATACTCTCTTCTGCTTTTGTCTCTCTTGGAGGGTGCTGACGCTCAGACTCGGTGATGGACTAAGCGGTGACAGCTGAGATAGTTACTGCCCTCAGCTGCACGCCCTGCCCTTCTCGTGGAAATTACTGCCCTCCTACAGCCGGCACGACTGAACGCTTCGTGAACCCCATTTCAGACTGCCAGACCTCGTGCCAGCCTCGGCTCACGCGGGTCCGCCAGCCCGTAAACTCCCGCGGCTTGGAGGCGAGTGGGCGAGGAGTTGAGCGATGCCTGCTGCGCAGGTGGAAATCTCAGAAAGAGAAGGGGGTGGCCAGCTGAAGGTGATGCTGCTTCACTTGCCCCCCCCGTCACGGGTCGCTGGACGGGTGGCAGCCCACAGATCACTCTCTCTTATTTTTGGAAATACAAATGCGTCTAACTCAGGGGACACATTGTCACCAGCTACCCACCGAGAAAAGAAATGGCAAAATCTCAAGTGACAAAAAAGAGAACACATCCTCAGCCTTTTCTGGGGGTTTTGGGGGCTGGGATTTTTTGTTGTCGTTGACTGGATTTTTTCTTTTGCAACTGCCCTTCGGGGACAGCGTTGAACTGACTAAACTCTCCTCCTTTGAGGCTTATTGCGAATTTTTTTGTTGACTCTGATAGGAAAAGAAACTTTAGGATGGTCATTTCAAACCCCTTGTTGTTATAGGTGGTAAATTTTAAGTCCCATGTTTGAGGATGTTGTCTGTTCCGTAGTTCCTAACTATAGCAGGCTACAAACCAGCACCAGGTAGTTTAACAGATTCTGCCATTTTTAGCCTTTGATCTCGTCTGTTCCTCATATTTTTCAGTCCCAGTTTTTCTCTTCCAAGACATGTGATCTGGATGTACAGGGCCTTTTCATCTCCCTCTTTTCAGTGACAGAAGCCAATTTCTATAAAGCCTCAATTTATCAGCTATTAGTATACAGATCTCTTTCCCTCCCTGGTCCTTCTCCCAAGCAGTGGAGTGTGCATACAGTTGGGAGAGAAAAATGGAGCATGTCACAGGAATGCATCCTTCTAGCCTGGATAATCATAAATATCTAATCCTGAACTATTAAAATGGTTCTTGCTTAAAATGAAAAGAAAAATCCTGACACTCAATCTGCAAATAATTGTAGGCTGCTTAACAGGCACTTCAGTAGTTTTTCTTTGTGATATATCTGAAGGAAGAGATGGATGCACTGTCAGAATTAAAAGCTCTCTCGGTACTTGGCCATATGTTTCTGCTTTGGTCCCCAGCCTGTTACTTTGCTGAACAGAGGATAAAGGCTGGTCTAACAGAGCTTCATATACAGCACAACCTCCAGGGGAGGTGGGCAAAAAAGGGAATCTTTCCAGGGTTCTTTCTTAACCAAAGAGCTGGCTTGGACTTGGATTCAGCCAAGTTTTGCAGTACCGTGTCCTGGCCATAAAGCCTAATGATCCAGAGGTTCATTAACACGATCCACAGGGGATGTACATCTATCAGCATTTGCACAGCGGAGACAAAGGCAGTGAGAAACTGGAGCTCACATACCATTCTATGCCAGGCTCCAGTAGGAAAGCAAATATCTCATTGAAGATTGGTTGGGAAGGGTTGGATGCTGGAGGTTTGCAACTAGGTTGATCTTGGCCTTTAAGACCAAAAGGGTCTCAGGTCTATCAGTATTTCAGGATGCCACAAGCGTAGTCAAGCTAAGCGTTACAAATTCTTTTGGTTTTCCTCCCCACCTCCCCAGTGGCCATTGGCCGTACCCAAGTAACGTTCCCAAAACACAGTTTACCCCGCACGTATTTATTTTCAGAGCAGGCCCCTGGATAGTCGGTTCATCAGGACCCTCCTAGCCTTGCCTGCACAGCAAGTCAGGCAAGGGTCGGCCGAGATACCACCAACTGCTGGAGAGGTTTCTTGTGGGGCAGGGAATGAGGCAACATCAACCTCCTGAAAAAGCCTTTCTGCTCTAAAACCGACACAACTCTGGCAGTCCCTTCTGCCACATAAAATCTTACCAGCCCTGCCCTCCCAAAAAGGAAACGAGCAGAATTTAAGGCACTGAATCCAAAAGAAGCTCAGCTCTGCAGAACTGAGGCTGAAAAAGAATAAATGCCAGAAACTCTATGAAATCCACCAGGGACTTTGCTATTGATTTTGCACTGCAGATGGTCAGACGTTATGGTAATGTGGTAATGTAAAACCTGTTGCTAGATTCATGGCGGGTGATTCAGCTCAAGCATTGTGGATTAACTTCACAGAATGCCAGTTCTGACAGTTCAAAACCAGCACTCGCTGGTGTCGGATCAGGAGGATGTGGCCCTGACTCCATCTCTGCAGAGATTTGAAAATCCACTGGCTAAGCTTTAACTGCTTCAAAAGACAACGGCAGATAATGCTTTAAAATAGTCTCTGTTTATCTTTTATTCTTTTGTTTCTAATGGACTCCTTCTGAATTTGAAAATAACTTCCCGTCTACTTTTGTTCTGATTTTGCCAGTGGGAAGAAACTGAAAAATCTGAGCTATGTCAAATTAGAAGAAATGTCTGCAAAGCTAACATGGTTCAGGAAGATGCGTTTGATCGCTAACTGTTGCCACAGGGCTAGCAAGAGCTGGGCACACCACCTTTGCTGGAGCTCTGCCATCGATTGCATGGGCCCAGGATCTCCATTTGTTTTTTATAGAACTGGACGAGTGATAAACAACAGAACAACAAGTTACTTGGCCTCCAAATAATATTTGGATGTCCTAGTCTTCTGCTGTAGGAAGCCAGGTTCTTAGGTTTCTGGGGAAAGTATGGCCAAGCACTTTGTCCACACGGTAACCATCGGCACGGGTCAATAATACTTGCCAAGGTGGACAGTCATAAATGTCACAATTCCATCCTTGTTCAGTAATATCTAATCCCTTACGGGGACTTACCTTCTTGGAATATACATGGCAGGAAAATGTCTCTGGTTCTGCAAACAACTCCCTGCCCTAACGACGCACTGGCCAGAAATTTTCTACATATTAGGAAGGAAGGGTTTTCCCCAACAAGAGCTGCTGCTCCAGGAGCTGTTGGGTAAAAAGGGGCACCTGTTATTTTCTGGATGCGTCATAAAAAATATAGTGGGTCTTGAGGGTCAGGAGGAGGGCACTGGAAGGCGGCAAAGGCAGAGTAACCAGAGGGAGAAGCGGGATATCTTTAACAGGAGTGAATGGAAAGGCTGATCTACTCCCAGCTCCTCATAAATGACTCACGCGGGGTGTGGTCATGCTGGAACCTCGCGGGTTATTCTGCTATAGGCAGTAGCTCACATCATTGCAATTTATCTACCCTTTAGCCGAGAAGAGAAGCAGCACAGATACGATCTGAAAGCCAGTTCCATCCTAGCATGGTTAAAGGAAACAACTGTGTTGAGGATATTAGAGGGGAATTCCTCCACTGATGACAACATGAGAAAAACATTATCTTAATATTCATCTTATCTTCAAAAGCTTATGCTGCTATTTTTTGAAAACTGAGACTTGGACCACTTCTCTAGCATGGCTACATGGGTTCAATTAGAAACTGTAGACTCTGTCAAAATATTCCAGTCCTCCAACAAATGTCACCCGTACACGTAAAGTTGAATTGTTTCACGTGAAGCCATTTTCAGAGGAATTCTAAACACCTCTATGGTACAACTGCACTCAGTTCAACATTTTCAGTGAGATGATTTCCACAGCACACAATTCAGTACGATCCCTTGAAAATGACCAGCTGACAATCTGATGTGAAAAATTAAAACATCACATGTTTTCCCCCTAGCTGCAACAGAGAAACAAATGCCTATTTATGGCAGCAGTTTTCTGGAAAAGCTATCTATCTACTCAAAAAAAAAAAAAAAAAAGCCTGCTGGCTTTTTCTGGGCACATTCTCATCTGAGCTCTTTGTCGCAGCCAGACTACCTTCTTGCAAACAGCAACACAACTATGCTGTACCCTACAACCAAAAGAGCTGGGCCAAGCTTTGGTAACAGTTTCACCCTTCTCAGGCATCTCCAGTGAAATTGGGCTCACAGGAGCTTACCTGAAGGTGAAATTGTTCCCACTGAGTGGAGTGGAGCCAAACCGGCTGCTGATGAATATATTTCCTTCGTTTGATTGTTCTCGTTTCATTTAATTTCAATATTAATTTCTTATCAGTGTTGGTCTTCAGTAGAAGATGCCTAATCTTTCTTTTCTTTTCACTTTGTACATCTTGGGCATTTCTGACAAAGAAGAATAAAGAACTGAGTAATCCTGATCACAGTCATGGGGTTTGACTCCACTTTGCACAATCACATTAATTTCCTTTTAAAATTTGCCATCTCCCATGATTTTTCTTACAGAGCTGCCAGAGGTTTCCACCATTTGCCCACAACATTTCAAGACCTATCATTCGAAACTGCAGCGTGCAAAATCATCTCCCGCCTCTGCTGCAGAGGAGTGCAGCAGTAGCCATCGGCCTTGTCTATTCCAACAAAGGGCAGCCGTAGGTGTGAAAGCTTTCCTCGTAGCTGGAGGCATATACAGAGGTTTTGGGTGGTACCCCACGGAGGCGGTGATCCCTAAGCTCCTTGGCACTGGTGCACTCGATGAGGATCTCACCCGTCACCCCCATGGGGGACAGATCCAAAGTGCTATCCAGTGCCTCTTCCTGCAAGACCTAAAGCTCCACTGGTTGCAAAAATGAAAAAACTTTTTCTCTTAGGCATACAAGTGCCTGGCTGCACTTTTTCTAATCCACAGTACCAGTGCTGCAGCCGTGGCGGCAGCAGCTAAAAAGACCCAGCTCAGTACCAAGGGCAGACTTTCATAGTCGTGCAAGGCTCACGCAGGGCACTTTACTGTGGGAGTGGGTTTTGCAGCCCTGGCTGAGGTCTCTGCTCCCCCCCAGTTAGCTGAGCTGGGTATTTCAAAGCTACTCCGGCACTACGTACGGCTACAGCGATGCCACCGCTGCCCAGGCGCTCCTCGGTGTGGGCGGCAGCCCGCTTTCCTCTCCGGACCTCAGTCCCACAGCACCCTTTTACAGCCAGATTGTGGAAGCAGGGAAAATAAAAATCGGCGTGCTACAGACACGTATTCCCACGGATATGCAGTCAGCCGCAACGCTAGGGATGCTGTGATATCTTACAGCGTTGGTTGTGATCTCAAAAGCACAGTAACAGTCTAAAAGGTACAGGCAAGTTAGTTTATCCACTATCCTCTGGAGAAATACGTACTTCCACTCAAATAAAAAAACCCCGGTGGATCCTCTAGAGTTTGTGAACTGGTCAGAACATTGGTACTCTTAATAATAAAAAAGTCTAAAACACATTCGATGTGAGGAAACTTTAGCTTTTAAACAAAGATGCTACCAGGAACTGTAGCTACTTTCTAGCATTCACAGAAAAAAAAAAAAAAAAAAGAAAAAAGGCAGTTCTTTAGTCCAATGCCAGGAGCAGAGAAACTCACTGAACGGTAGATCTCGTTCAAACGAAACCTAAAAACGACACGATTTCCAGCCACAGCCCTCAGCGACATCCCCACGGCGGAGCCACGCCGGCTTGGCGGAGAGGCAGCGGACGCGCCCGAACGCGAGCCTACCTTGCGCCGATGGGTTCACCACCGCCGAAGGCCGGAGAAGAAGTCCTCCGGCGGGTACGGGACTGGGGCTGACCCCTCGGTCGGGTTCTCGCAGGTGCCGGAGCTGGGGCACGGCCAACGCGCGTCTCCTCTTCTGGCAGATCTTGGCATGAATGTCCCCAGCTGGGTCCCGGGGGAGCCCAAACGCAGCAAAGCCCACCGCCCCGCGCTCCCTTTGAGGGCTCGGAGGAGCTTCCCAACAACTTCTCCTTCCCCTTTTGCTTTCCGACGGGGAAGTTTTTTTTGGCATAAGCCGCGGGTGCCGGAGCGGGCTGAGGAAACTCGCTTACCCCATCTAGAGGTGCACGGCAGGAGGAGGAGGAACCCCCCGTCCCGCTCCTGCCGAGTTGGGATTTGGCTGGTGAAGAGGAGGAAAAAGAAGGTTTTTGTCAGGTTTGGTTGGGAGAAGGGGAGCAGGACCGTGGGGGGCAGAGGAGGGGAAGGATTCCGGGGAGCTCCCGGGGGTGGAAGGGACGAGGGGGGGGAGTTTGATGAATGAGCCGGTTCAGTGCGACGAATGTCGGTATGGCAAAATGAAAGTATTCTACACAAACGCCTTGGGTTTGAGGGAAGTTGGGGTGACTCCTCTGAAGCCCGCCTCGCTTTCCTACCCTTCAGCAGCAGGTTCGGGGACCCCCCCGGACGTCATCGGGGCAGGACAGCGTGGGGGACCCCAAGAATCCCCGGGACCTCTGAGCAGCCCAGGGCACGCAGCTCCCTGTTGCTTTTAGCAAATTCTAAAGGAATAACTTTGATGTTTTTCAAACTGCAAGTGTCATAGCAAGCTTTCTGAACCACCGATTCTTTTCTTCCAGAGCAAAAAAGAAATATTCTTATCCTGTTGAGCTTTCTAAAGGTTGCAAATTCTGGCTGTCAGCTAGCTCTCTGCTTGAGGGAATTACCAGCACTTCTGGAAAGACAGTGTTCCTTAAAATTGGAAAATGTGAAATCACCTACTCAGATAGCATTATTTAACACTGAAGTGAAAATAAATGAAATGTGAAAAAGCCAATACACCTGCAAATGGCTTGAGTGCAATGAGGTCATAAAGGAGAAACATATCAACATTACAACTATATTTGTGAGCATCCAACACGTGGTATGAAAAGCTGACAGTGCTTGGTAGATCAGTGGAAAATACTCCTCAAAGGAGACCTTTCAGCCTTGTTGGAATACAAGATTCATAAAATCTGTATTCTGGTATATGCTGTTCTTGCAACTCCACAGCTGACCTGACAGTCACCATACTGTTGGGCAAATATATGCATTGAAAACAGGGGTGCATTCGTTCTTATTATTTGACACATATCAAACTCCATGCTATGAATCAACATTAAATTATAATTGGGCATTTTTTTCATTTTATTAAGAAAGATATTCAATTCAGTGGTTCCAGTTGTCAAAGACTGACTCTGGGCTACACGGCAAGTTGCTTCCTTCTTATCTGCAGAGAAGAAAAGGTTATGGCTGGTATCACAACACAGACAAAACATGGCTAAGCATGGCTGACCTTCCAAAGGAGCTGCTTCTCCTAGCAGCAGGTGAAGCGTTCCTGAAATTAATTCCTTGCTGAGATGAGGTTATATGGGAGACAAGGATAAAGGCAGTAATAGCTGAGCAGGGCAGGTTCACTGGAAATGATGGAATAAACTAGGAATGAGGTTACCTCCCTATGGCCCACAGGGTACATCTGTTCCTGAGAAGAGAGGCAGCAGGACCATGAAACACAGAAGAAAGTGTGGAGCAGAAGGCAGAAGGAGAACAATAGCTTTTTAGCCCCGTTTCCTGTGGGAACGAGGCTCATGTGATGTTTCTGTTCCCTCCTAACAACTTTTGAATCCACTGGCCAACAAAGATATGTCCTCAGAAGTCTCTAATAATAAGCAGCTGGCTATAGACAGTCATCCCCAATTTGTTGCCCAGATTTGGGGAAACCACAGTGTGAACACACCTTATGAGAAAGCAACAAATCCGTGCAGGGAGAGACCTCACACGGTCTCCAGTCACCCAAAAGGCATACATCTTCTTAGACCACACAAGTCAGTCAATCCACAGGACACAAATCTGTAGGAAATCAGGATTCATTAGTTCCAGTACTTCTGGAGCAAGATGTTTTTCTGAGGATGGTTTATCATCACGGGTCTGAGAGGCGCTGGAGGATTTTATGTTTTATATCTTTAACCTAAATTAGGTTATTTTTCATTCTTCTGGTTCTCCCAGTCTTCTAAGCAGAAGGCAATCAAAAGCCACAACCAGAAAGTGCTCTCAGCTGTTTAGCAGCCCTGCTGATCTCAGGCACCCAGGCTGTGCCTAGGGTAAAATTGCAACGCAATACGGGTGCCCAAGGTCCTGCCTCTGAGTGAGCGGCTCATGGTTTGGTCTTGAAATCCACATCGTACCAAGGCTGACAGCTGGCCCAGAGGTGCTGAGCGTGTGCCCTTTGCAGGGGTGAAGAGCTGTGTGGAAAAAAAGGAGCTCATCTTTTGCTGACCCAGTCATGGTGGAAAAGTAAGTAGGAAAGAAAAAGAAGAGCTACCTTTGTCAAAGGCCCTCCAAAACAAGGAGTTTTTAAGTTGTCACATTGATGCCTGGCATCAGGTACCAGGCTGAAAGGATTAACTCCCCCTTTCAGCCCCTATGACATCCACGTGTGTCCACCTACCCTCTCTGACACATCTGAAATTCCTACCCTGAGCACCCAGCTGGAACGAGGGGACTTGCAAGCGTCAGTGCCAAAAGAAGTATATGTGGCCACAAGGAAGGAAAGGAGGGCTGGGTTGTGATAACAAAGGTTTATCCAAAGGGCCTGTGTCTTCCCTCAAGTCATGGGAGAGGTAGGGCAACTGGAAAAGTACCTGCACTACGTGTCCAAACCAGACAGGAGGTTTGCCTTGTGTGCGTTCTTGCTGCTGTCATCAACTAAGTAAGGCTGATGGGACTCTCCCTTTTGCATTTTACGTCCTCTCCCTTTTCTGCAGGGACTCATATTCCTCTGCCCCACCGTGGTACAGGACACTTGTGTCCGGAGATGGTGACACAAGGAGGAGAAGGAGAGAGGACTGTGAGATGCTTTGGTCCTTGGAGATGCTTTCTCCTTTTGTGGTAGAAAATCACCTGCTTTATACCTAAAGCTGAGCCATCTAAAGACCTCTTTTGTCTCCCAGAAGTTGCGATGTTTATCTTGTTGCAAAACTAAGGGCTAAGAGGGAAAAATACTGTAAGAAGGAAAAGTAAAATAATTGAACCAAACATCCTAGGAATGAAAAGGCAGCACTTCTGGGGGTGTGCTTGATAAAGGCCCCCTTTCCCAGAGCCTACATTTCTTTCCCAAAGCACAGAATCGCAAGCAGACACCTTCCATCTTCCACTAGTATCCCACCTGCTTCAAAGGCTGGACTCACTGCTGTTAACCTGACGACTACACGTGAGTGTGCTCACCCAGGGCTTCTAACCTTCCTTTCCTTCATAATCCACCCAGTCCCCTCAGTCAGGTTTGTTTCAACACTTACCACCACCCTCAGCCCTTCTCCCCCAACGCTTTCTACCTCCACGTGGTTGGCAAACACGTTCTGCCCTTCTCGGGTTTTCTTCTCTCCATGAAGCACAGCTCTCCCTTCCAGCTGCTGCATTTTTTTATTAGGCCTGAGAAAAAACACACACGGGTGCTGGTTTGTGTAGAGACTAGTCTGAAAAAGGTTTCCTACAGCCAGAAAGGTTTGATTTATTTCAGATGGTATCTCTCAGAGGTTCTTCAGATTTTCCTGACTCACTTCTCCAGTTGACTCATTACAAGCCCCCAGCCTCACAGGTAGCTGGGAACTGAAGCTGATTACCAATAGTCAGAAAACCCTATGCAGCATTTGGAGAACTTCTTCCAAATCATTAGGCAGGCTATTCCAGGCTAGCTCATTCAAATGTTTTTCTTATTTTCAGAATTATGTCTCTCTACGAGGAAGGCAGCAAGCATCTGAAAACTATGAAGCAGTTAACTTAGCTCGAACATCTACAGTAACCATGCTCTTGTGTTTGTAATAAATATTTGAAATAATTAACAACATATTTCTGTGCCTTCTAGAATGTATGTAATTAACAAATGTATTAATCATGACTCCTTTCCTAGAAGGAAGATCTCATGCCAACTACTGCAGAAGTAGTTAAACCAAAACCACCTTTTCCCTTGTTGCTGAGAGACAACACTTTATATCTTATATGGTATTTTCTTCAGACTTTCAAAAACTCAGGTGGGCTTTGGAGAACACAGGAGGATGGATCCAAGGACAACCCTTTCTCAAATGTCTGAAAAGCCAAGGGAAGAGACAAAGCTGGGAAAGAGTTAACATGAAGGGCCAGGACCAAATGGGGTACAGGACACTTGGGATACGCTGTTGTAGGAGCTTGTATTAAAAGTACTCTTAAGAGGCCTCTTCCTGCATTACAAGTGTCTATTGGAGTTTTGCTGCTGATTTAATAAAAAGATCGGATGCTAGGACAGTCAGTAGCTCAAGCTTTTTTGAGCTAGACTTTGGATATAAAATTTTAAACCAGGGATCAGTGGATATTTACTGTGTTACACTGTATTTCAGTCCAGATTTGTAGCTTCATTCTCTGCAGTATCTTTGTTCACATGTATTGTTTTGCATTGTAATTTTTCACTTTTGCATATATGTTGTCCTTTTCTATACATTGACATTTCTGTACTTACTGTTGCAAAATTATTTGCTTTACCAAAGTCTTTCCATATAGTTTCACTTAGTTTTATTCCTTGATGCATATTCTCTAGACAAGAGATTCATCAAATGGTGGGTTTATTTTCCTTACCATATTCATATCTCTAAAACTTTGTCACATTTTGTGAGGTTTTATTATTTGGGGAGGTGAGAGAACTGTGGGTATTAAAGAACATTAATCTCTGATGCTTCTGGATTTGTTATTTGTTGTTCCAAACTTTTGCAGTACTGTGAGAGATTCCTTCCACCTCCATCTTTGATGTTCTTGCCTATCTCATTTAATTTTAGAAATTCTCTGCCAGTGTCAGACCGTTTCTTTATCCCCTTAACCTTTAGGGCAGCCCTTAGGATATGTATGTATTCAATGTAAGTTATGCATACTTACACACATGCTGATGTTCTGTCCAAAATCAAGAAGACAATGTGAGCTGACCTTGTATTTTCTCTATCGTTTCAAAACACTCCAACTTTATCAGCGCGTCTATTTTTGGTATCAAATTGTCAGAGACAATAACAGTTCTGGAAAGTCAGACTACAAGTTCCTTAGTCACAGAAGAAAGGGAGCAATTTTGCCTATGCTAATATTTAGCAAGGTCTTTCATTAGGAAACCTTAGCATAACCCAGATCTTGACTTAAGGAATTAAATTTTGGAGAAAGGAAAATTTGTAGTTTGCTTTTTGCTACTATCCACACCGATCTGAGAGAGGTATGAGTCTCTGAATATTGCTATTTGCATTTTCACAATGAAACGTGAGTTATTCAATTCTCCAATCTTCAAAACTGGGGATGACCAAAGGTCAACATAATTTCAAAGGATGGTTGTTTATTTTTTCAGTTTTTTTTCTTTTGAGATCTGAATTTAAAATTTGCAAGCTTCTTGGCTCCATGTGTACATCCGTGGCTGGACACCTCGGTACCCACATGCATGCCTGCAAAGGGAAGAGGGGACACAGTACGAGCCCAGAATTAACGTGGCAAAGCCAGAATTCGTGGTATACCCACAGTGAAAGTTGCTTCTGCAGCTTCCATCCCCAGACACTGGAGGTGTACCTGCCCCCGTCGATGTACATTGAACAGGTAGCTCTTATAGCAGTCCTTTTTTTCTTCCTTATGCAATGTGCAAGCATGAACATTATTAATGACACAACAGCAAGCCCTGCTACGCCTGTATTAACTTTCTTATGGATGTTGCCAAGATATTATGAATGTCACTTGTAAAACATTCAGTATGCCAGAGCTTTACAAGCAATATTGATTGTATCTTCAACTTCTCTCTAAAACAGGTGGTGTTAGCCTGACTTAATAGAAAAGGGAGGGAGGCAGAGGAGAAATGATGGTCAAATATGCCCAATAATTTCAGGTGTTTGATTTCAAATGCCTCAGGACTGATTATTCAGGCTACATCACAGTATACAGCACTCGATATATTCCGGAGAAGTTTGCGGTGACTTCAGCGGCAGCCAGCACAAGAGCTTATCGCTCTGCCAGGCCTGTATTGCGCGTCTCGTGGGAAGCAGGATAATAAGGCAGGGAGCCCCTGAGACATGGTTGTGTCAGAGGCAGAGTTTCCAGGACGGCATTCAGCTGCCTGAAGTGTGAAAATGCTCCTTCCCCTCCTGCATCCCTTTGCCTCTACCTTTGGCAACGCCTATGACGAGGAGTTTCACTTGTTTAGACATTACGGCGAGGAGGCAAAGTCTAGTAAAAAGCACAGTCCATTAGCATACAATTAAACAGAACACTGTAGTTTGCACTTGCAGAGTAATTTGAGTAACTCTTTAAATTCAGTCCCAGGTGCCTAATTCTGCCTTATCTTGTGTAACCCCTGCCAGTCAGGCAAAGTTAGTCTCCGGCACTGTCATACTCTTCTTGTGACTTCCTATACTCGGTTTGCACAGAAAAAGAAACCGATAAGAGTACAAGACCCAAATTATTCAAAACCACTTTACTCCTGATTACCTCAGCAAAAGCCATAAGCTTTCCTGTCCAAACAGGTAACCGAAACCCTGCAGGACATCCAGGAATCCAGAAGTTTCACACCTGATCACCAGAGGAGCACTTATCTGGTGTTTTTAAGTAGCACAAATAATGAATTTCTTATACCACTAGAATTTACGAGCTCTGAAGAGAAAGCCCAGAAGTAGTAGGCATTGGAGGTGCCTGAATGATGAACCACCCTACCTGGTAGCCTCCACTTTTGGTGGACCAGGCTGCATCCCTCAGGAGTTATCTGAAACTTTATCTGACCACAGCAAGCCCTGCCACCTGGCAAGAGCAGTAGTCACCAGCATATTAAAGCATGAATTTCACGGTTACACTTATGGGGAGTTATGTGAGGGATTTCTTTACTTAACAGTTGTCTTCTTCAAATAGCTAAAGGATACTAAGGTCATTTAGCCTCCTAAAAAGTGAATTAACTTGCAAGAATTATTTGTAGACATTTCAAGCATGACCTGAGCCTGTAAATGCCTTGCTTTTGGCATAAACCGGGAGGCTTTCAGCTTGGAGTTTGTTTTTCTCCGTTGTATGTAAGCGCTGAATAAAACACTGCAGTAATCTGACTTGGAGGAATCACTTAGGAGGGATAACTGGCAAAGTGTTTCAAGCATTTGTTATCATTTTGATCATCGTAGAGTTTTTTGATATAAAATACATGACCATCACTTGACTTCAATTAAATAAAAAAAATATAAATGGGGCATGAATGGTTTTGGCCATATAAACATCTTTTACAATGAGGTTTCTAAACTGGTGGTGATTTGAGCCATTGGTTCAAACCCACATGCTAATTGAAATTTGGATCATAAAATTATGGATAAAACTAACCACAATGATGTCACAGTTTGTCACTTAAATTGTGGAAAAAATCAGAGGCTTAGGTCATAGGCCTGGCCAAAACAAATTTCTAGGTCTCATAGAATATCCTGTTCTATTCACTACCCAACTGGTGTCCATGCTTTTCCTCCAGAGTGACAGGAGAGTTTAAATTCACATCCCGTAAAATCAATTACACTTTTATTACTCTTAACATATGTAATGCATCTTTAATCTAGGAAGCTTGTATTAAGAGAAAGTATTCAGGCTGCTTTTCCAAATACGTGCTTGTAGCACATTTTTCAAAGATATTGCAACGAATTTCCATTTTGTTTATAACTTCTTCCTTGGCAGATTACTTGCCTTCGTGGATGTAGATGGTTTGCAGATTTGATTAATATTTTAATACAGTATTGTATCACCTGCAATGTGTGACTGTGGTATATTACTAACCTTCAAAATACATAATAAATTCAAGCTGTCAGCTGGTTAAAAAGACCAAACCTAGCCTTGCAATAATAATTCTGTAGGAGTGCAGATGATTTAAGGTTAGCAGGTAGTCAGGAGCCATGGGTAACACCACCATCTGCGCCATCTACTACCCACTGACAGACTGTTCTCCGAATACCCCTCTTGTTTCCACTTCCAAGGTGAACTGTAAGGCCATGTGCTTGCTCAGAGGTAGGATCCCAGTTCTGTTTGTCCTGAAGCAGTTCTTTACCTCTCTGTAGAGCCCACCTTCCTTACCTTGCCTTTAGCTCCTACAACGTATCAACCGAGCTGCTTCGGATCCTCTCCCAAAAGGAATCCAAAGATTTTTCCAGAATTATTTTAAAATGCTAATTCCTGGAAAAATATCCTCAGGACAGAAGGTGTAGGGACGTGTGTGAGAGGCATGTGCGTGTGTTTCTCTTTCCAGCACAGCTAACACCACCGTATTCAAAGTATTCCCTTGGTATGCAGGGCCTGAATTAAACTGGGGGCTTACACCAAGACCTCTTCCAAGCATTTTCACTGCTTGCTGGTTAAAGGCTTTCATCTTCTTTATTTTTTTCTTTTAAACTAAAGGGTGGAGACAGAGAAAACTGGATAACTGGATTGAGGTGCTGGCAGCAGCCAAAGATTTTGTTTTAAACCGATGCATTTCTCTGTGCTTTCTCTGGCCCATGGTCTTGATTGCTCTGGGCAAGACTCCTCAGTAACATTAGTGAGCGTGTAAAGAGTATCCACGAAGCCAGTGAGCTGCTGTTGAAGCAGCTACTATTCAATGACAGTGGAAAACATCTCTGTGCTGGCAGCCTGCACAGATGTCTTGACATCTTGTGCCTGAAGAGGAAGATAGGGGAAACAGTCTGGCCTTCTGTTTGTATCTTGAATTGACTTTGAAAACACACTCACAACATGTTAAACTTGGGAATACAGAATGAGGGTCATGCGGTCATACCTGGTGCATGGTACCGTAGGCTGGACTGATAGATCTCACTTGTGCCACTCGCTTCAGCATCCACGCTGGCTGATTTACCTTCATACTGACTTCTCACTATGTAAATGCTGGCTAAACTCTTCCAAGGGTCTCCTTTGGACATTTTCTTTCTACAGTTTGTGTGGGATCTGAAATGACTCTCTTGTTTTTATATCTTTCAAAGGTAGAAAGCAGTTCTCTTCTGTTAATGATGTGAAATTAAATTCTCTGGCTGCAGTGCACCCCTTTCTCTCTTTCCACCCACTCCCTTTGCAATTTTCCTGTGTTATTCACCTTTCTGTTGCAAGACTACCCAGATGTTTTACTCTGTTAACCACAGAGACCAACAGGCCAAATGAATTGTTTGCTGGCCAAATATTATACAGGTCTACTCCAGAAGTTCACAGGATAGCTGGAGAAATAAATGTGGTACATGCTGGACAATCAAAATTTAAGTCGCTTTCCTAATGGCTCTACCTATACTGCCTTATTCACTTGAGGCTCAAGCTTGTATTTAAGCCCAAATTTCCCCATTATCTTAGTGCTTTATATACTGGTCCATGTCATGACTCACATCTGGAGCAAGCCAGCTGCTCACCAGTCAGCCAAGAGCTCAGAGGGACAGGGAGGTAGAGGACATCAACAAATTTACAGATGCAAGAGGCTTAAGGGATGGCAAACTCACACCAGCACTTTGGTACCTGACAAAGACCTTACAGGCAGCTGAAGAGGCTACGCAAGAGCAGGGAGAGCAGAGACGGTGGCCAGGACGTACTGCAGAGACTCCTCATCCTACGTACCCACAGCAACAGCCTGGTCTGCAAAAACACAAACTGGTCTGTAAATTTATGAATAACTGAAGACTTGGTAAACTTTTTTGTTTCCTCCCCCCCTGCTAATACTACCTTTGCTTCTATAATGCATCCAGATGATCTTAATTTGTAATTTAGGAGAGACTTAATTACTGTAATTGTTAAGAAAAGTTAATTTAAATGCTTAGCAGACTCAGTGACCCAACATGCTCTACGAACTGCTAAGGTTGGGCACTGAAGAATGTAATCTTAATGTACTGGATTTCTTTCCTTCAGGCAAATACAGGGCCAAATGTTCAAAGCTTCTTCTTAAATTGCACATGCAACATCTGAGGAGACTTCTGCCTATGTGTAAGAAACCTGATTTGCATGCACAAATACATCATTTAACTTAAACATATCCACACATTATTTTCACACTAAGGGAGCATGCAAAATGATACCCAGATAAACACTGCAGGCAATTTTCTATGCTTCTTTCACATAAATAAGGATACTGAATATGGTACCATAATTTTTCTGACCTAGTCCTTCAGAGTACCCCATGAAATGAGAACTCTGGGTTCTGCATCTACATCTTCAGCTTGTGATCTGCTGGCTTGATGAAGCCCATGTTTTCCTCGCAGCAGCGCTGTTAGGCTTAGTTAATGACTGGCATATTTTGAGATTCTTGATGGAAAGCCATTCTAGGAATATTACTCCTCTTTTAAATACAGTTACAAATCACTCGCAGCCTGTTCATTTTCTAAAAATCTTAGAAACATTTTTTGCTCTTGGGCCTTTGGGTCTTCCTGCACGTTTTTCTTCTGTCTTGCTTTAGACTAAAGTAGGCATCTCCATCCCCTCCAGGGCACCACACTTCAAATTCTGTTCTCTAGGTAGGTAAGAAGAATAAGAGTGGTCTGGCACTGGAAGTCCACACTCAGCAATTTCAACAACCTTGCCAGTGCTCGGAAAACCTAGAAAAAGGATGATTTGAATTCCAAGTGGGCAAGGGGTAGGCGTGCAAAGCAGATTAGGAAAAAAACCTGGCAAGGAAACATTGGAGACCAAGGACGGAGAGGGAAACTGGGACTGGGAGCTGGGTAGCAAGACTGGGACTGGGAGCTGGGAAGAAAGATGGAGACTGGATGAGATTTTAGTGGAGGGGACACGGGGGGAAGACATCAGATACATTTACTCACTGTAGTGAGAGGTGATGGGGGCTGGGGAGGTGCATGAATTTGGGAAGCGGCACAGAGGGCTCTGCAGAGGGATGAGGTGAAATAAGTCATTCAGATAATGACCGCAGCCGGTGCCAAAAGAGGGAGAACTGAAGTGGCACTGGGAGCTGAGGCTGACCCAGCATCACTAAAGAGTTCACGCAAAAATTGCTGTGTAGGTGTTATCCACATAGTACCAGAGACAAAAGCGGTGTTCTGAGACATAAAAAACCCAGAAGTCCTAGCTTACAGTGCGAACAGTTTGAACTGCCCTTAACATCTCTACTTTATCAGAGTTATACTGTAGCACCACAAGCTGAAATGTAAACAGTCTGGATATAACTAGCAATGATTAATTAGTCATTTTCTCAGGAACGCCTCAACCAAGCAGCGCCAGCTGTACTGCCATTAAATCCACAAAGAAATCTACGCTTCATTACAAAAGCTGCATTTTCCATAAGGCTCCCCGACTTCTCCCCAGAAGCTCTAAACATCCTCCCCTCGCCTCACACCACAAATGCAGCAGCTCCGAGGAAATTCAGGAACCAACAGAGGATGGTCCAAGAAAATGCATTTGGTGAAAACGAGCCTGATCTGGACCAGGCGTCGGGGCTGCCGAGGGTCCGGGTCGGGCTGCGGGGCTGTGAAGATGCTCCAACGCCCTGGGGCTGTGCCAGGCAGTCAAAGGGGGGATGGCAGACCCTACAGTCTGGCAGAAAATCAGGTTCTGCGCGGTAAGATTTTGACACGCCGGCGTAGCCGCCTTGAGCAGCGAGGAGACTTCTCGTGCCTGGGAAGCGGTTGACACCTGGTGCTTCAGACACGGCTTAAAGAACTCAACGCTATGGCACGAAATTTCCAAATACAAGGTATTTTCCCCAGTTTTCAGTGCATGCTTTTCATTGACGTCAGCTGGCCTCTTACCTTCAAACAGGCAGAAAGGACAGCTAGCATCATCCACGCTTCTCTCCGCTCCCCGACGGGTCGGTCTTTTCAGCCTCTGCACATTCCTCCTCATTCTCATCATCTCTTGGCCCCCGTTCCCACCACATTTTTTCAAGGTGAGGTTACCACAATCAGCAATTTTTAATTTATTCCCTTACCACACAAAAGGTATAGACTGATAAGTGGACGGTCGTGGGTTAAATCCCTGACCCACATAGGCCGATGATTAATATCGTTTTGGGACCTATCCCAGTGACCAAAACACCTGGGTCCTTCAGCAGGCACTGGATCAAACTCCACAGCTAAATAACCCTCAGGAAAAAAATAACTTGCTAAAACACACTGACATCCAGAATCATTTTAGATCCCACCGTGCCCCCCTGCCTTCAGCTGCTATCTCACGAGGGACAAGACCTCTCTCACAAGTTTTGTGTCTTAACTGCCAGCCCCGTTCAGATGCCCCAGATATCGAGGACATGTCAGATGGCAGTAAGCACCTGTGGTTAGACAAAATAAACCCAGCACCAATCTCTCTCTTTTTTTTTTTTCCTTGTGAACTTAATGTGAATTTAAATATACATAAATCTCGTACACTTGCAATTCCATGGTGAGTGCTGGAGGCAAAATCTCACCCACGCATGCAATATTAAGTCACTGTGGCCCATCTGTATTTGTAGAGAAGATGAAAACATCAGTCAGTGTGGACAGATTTTGTAAAGGAGTAGAGATATTTTACTGGTAAGTGGTTAAAAGTCAAAGTTCTAGAAAATACCTGCAAATTTGCAGTACTTTAAATTGGTCTTTCCATCATAGGACATTAACTTCACCTGTAAATGTGCTGGTCTGTTGGTAGATATGTTGCCCTTTTTTGCTTAGTGTGATTTATTTATTCACTCTCCAGAGTCTAATTATATCTTTGCTATTATGTAATAGGTTTGAACTCTTTCCCTGTGGACATAACCTGAAAGATCTGGGGGCATGAAATTTAATCATCTTTGATAATTATATGATGGCACCCCTGAAAATTAAGTTAGAGCAGCTGCAAAACATGTGAAATAACGAGACTTATCTATATTATAGTCCTGATGAAATCTTGTGGAGACCTTACAATACACTTTATTGACCTTCTCTGGGGTACTATAATAATACATCCTATGTCAGATCTACATCACTGTAATTGAATTTTAGAGAATTTCTGTGATGACTCAAAAATTGAATCTGTTCCCTGGTGCCTTTTCTTTCAATACAATCTAAATCCTTCTTTCATTTCCCCTTTTAATTATGAAGGTGGGGAGACTAGGGAGAAGCGTTATCAGTCTTCCTTGGCCTAGAGCCCTTTGCTTATGCTAACATTTTCCCATCAGGGACCAAATCATGACTATGTTTTGTGCTCAGGAAGTTTTCTACTATTTTACATAGAGCAGGCAAGTGACTGGCACCACCACAGCCTTCATTTCAGCATTCAAACCCTAGCACTGCTCTACAGCATCCAGTTGACGTCCCCAGTTGGACTCCAGTGTGCCTTATGCACCTCATTCCAGCGAGGAGACACTGATGGTCATCCTCCCTGTGCAACGGCCAGCTGAGTGGGGTGGGCTCACGAGAAGATGGATCTGACTTGCACAGTGAGGGCAACTCTCTCCTGGCACGGCTTAGCCCAGGTGCATCTCCATGTATTAACTTTAGATGTACCTACCGCACTTGGAACATATCAAAGGTTTGGGGAAAGCTTGTAATGTACCTTCGGTTTTGGCCTCTACCCAAAGGCACGTCTCTACTGACTTTCAAAAAGGTGGTAGTGATGTTTGAACCTGGTGGCATTCTGCAAATGGTTGTTGTTGCGGCTCCCTCTCTCTTCATCCCAGGGTACTCACTCATGTATTTTGTTAAAGGGTACAGACACAAAAAAAATCAAGAGGGAGTAACGGTACACTTTTTCGAAAGCCTGCTTCAAGAATCCAATTGAGCAGAGTTACTGTACTGTGGAAGAAGCAGCCAAACCACTCTCTTTTCTAATAATGGTTTTCAATAACAGCGAGCGAGAGCACGCGTTGAGTACATGGCGTTTTGCCTGCTTGGAGTTCCAGTTAGATAGCTTTCTCTGGACGATGCCAGGAGATCCCATCTTTCCTTGTATCTCCAGCTATGCTGGATTTCTCCTTATAACTGTGTTTAAGAGAAAAACTCTAAGTGTGTTTATAAAGCCTCTTTTCCTGATAGGAAGAAATTGTCTCAGTAGGTTATGGCGCAAATGCAAGTTACTCGTCACCAGGCTCCTATTTTGAAGGCACAACCTCTCCCTCCTTCCCTCTGTGCAAAATCCTCCCCAGGGGCCACTGCCACCACCAGGGACGTGGCACTTCCCAGCAGAGCGTACGCTATTTACTTTCAAGTCTCTCCACTAAAACCAATTGATTTCTGGTATCGAATCCAACAGACCTACACAGAGTACAGCACGAGGAGCGCAGTTTCTTAATGTGGTAGGGTGTCGGGTCTTGACTTGCACTCTTGTGTCCTGGCACATTTGGTCCACAGGGTCTATTTTGTACCTCTCCATGTCAAATCAACGCCCCACGGCCCCGTGAATTCCCGTACATGCTCAGGAGCACTCTGGCTGCAAGTGAGCCTGCTTCCTTATCTCTCATGAACCGTGACAGAACTGTGCAATAAAACCTTTAAAACTGGATCTGGTTAAAATCATTTGCAACCAATGCTCAGGTGAAACTAGAGAGTCTTCCTCTTGCTGCCTCTCAGAGTTTTTCCTTTCTTCTGGAACTGTCAAGACAAATAATAATACTAAAATCTGTCACTTCGTGTAAATTTTCTACTTGATACAGAACCACAAAGACAATATTGGGGAAAAAAGGATTTATCAATAAAAAAAATTCCTATCTTTGCACTCTTTTGGGCATTTCTGATCTTCTGTAGGCTACTTTTGCCTCAGCCCTCCTCTTCCATTTTGCTGTTAAAAGGCAAAACAGATGCCTCTGTCACCTCTGTGTTGATAGAAAATATCCCCAAAACCTTCTGAGAACACAAACTATTTTTGTAGCTGAGCAAAGCACGGTTATGTCTAGGCCAGAGCAGGAAGCAGCAGCTAGCAAAGAAAACCAGAAAGGGCATGGCAAGTTTATAGCAAACGCAGCAAATACAGACCAAAAATGCACAGGGTATGTCATTACAATTATAAACAATTTTTAAAGAAACTGTATTTTCACTTCATTCTCATCCTGAACAGTTTGTGATATTTGTAAGTATGCTACAGATGTAGCTATTGTAACTATAACCATATATACTATGTCAATCTGTATGGCTTAAGTAAATGTTCAGCACATTTGATGAAATCAGGCACTTGGAGTACCTGCTAGTTTTCCACACTGCAGAAGGCACATTTTTGCATGTTCCAGAAATGAAGTAAATACCTCATTCCATAAATACTTCAGTGAGTCTTACTGAAGTTTGCCCACAGGAGAACTGGCTTTGCCTCTGGTGCTAAAATGACTGATAAAGAACCTCAAATAAATAAAACATTGATGAAGGTTGCGTAATCAATCTTCAAACTAGAAATCAAATTAAATAACTACTTGTAACCCAGTTCATTTTACTGTCATATCACAAGTAGAGAAGTGATTATAGCTCTATAATCTGTTTTGATTTTCTTGGCCTTTTAACCAAGACAAATCAAGAGAAGTTGATGTGTTAGATACTGGGCTTCAGTAGTCCGGCTATTGGTTTTGGTTGGTTTGGTTTTAATTGGTCCGTTGATACTTTACAGAGGGTAAGGAGCCTGGAGATATAAAAAATGCATTTTGTGCACTTGAAGTATGCATTTTGTTAAGATGTAGACCTGAAAATGTAGTGGGTTTAGAAATTAAAAACTAGAGAAGAGTGTGTTCCTGTGGCGTAAGGCTTATATTAATACAAAGAAATAGGACTGCAATGTTGGGTGTATGTCATGCATTGTGTTATGTTAACCAGTGACAAATTCTGGGGCACCCGCACGGGATGACCTCCGGTCGCTCTCTGCCCTGACACATCACGCACAGCGCCCGCAGAACCGGCAGAGATGTGGGGCAGGAGGAAGGACCGGCTTTTTGGTTGAATCAGCTGTCCAAACCCCCGACCTAGATGGTTTTTGGAGTTAGGAACCGCTCCGGATGGGGGGAACGGTGTGGATACACGCCATGGATGCTGTGCCATCCTTCTGAACCTTGTCACCCAAGAAGTTGTCTTGTGTGCTAGGGTCAAACCAGCCGCCCTCTCCAGCACGACGTGAGCTGTACGTCCCCTGCTGTCGCCAAGACACTTCATGCACAAAAGGTGATACAGGGAGGTGAATCATGTCTCGTGTCCAGATGCAGCTTCTTTGCCCACTCTTTTGGGCACTTCCAGTGGACTTTCAGCTGTTTTCTTTCACGAGAACACACCATGACACTACGGTCCAGCAATGTCGTGTTTTTCCAGTTTCCTGGATTACATTTTTTGTGAAAACTGGCTCCATCAGTGCGGAGATGGGTTGAAACGGCTCTACCAAATCCAATGCCCTTGGTGAGGGGAAAGCTGAATCTTGGTCTAGCTCTCAAGCTCATAATTCAGGCCATCACTCTTACCAACTAAATGAAATAAAGAGGTATGCTGGGAGAAGGCAGCAGTATTGTGTTACATCCTTCAATAACAAGGTGCAAACCAGCTTGGTGGCCCATCTAAACATTTTCTATGGCCCCAAGGAGGGAATTTCTGCTATTACAAAGTTCACCGGTGGCACACATGGATGCACCATGTTTCTGGGCCATGTCGGAGTGCAGGATTTGGGCCCATACCACAGGCTCGGTACTTGCTTGTGATCCCATCTCAGTATCTCTTTTGAGAAGGAAATGGGTTCATTACCATTTTTTTATTTTAGTGCAAGAGGTGGCTGTGGAAACATGCAAGTCATGTTCTTTAATAGCGTTTAAGTTGCTTTTGTGATGCTTGGCTAAAATACTACCTAACGACCTATTTCTGTAAATC
Source organism: Buteo buteo (assembly GCF_964188355.1). NCBI lineage: Eukaryota > Metazoa > Chordata > Aves > Accipitriformes > Accipitridae > Buteo > Buteo buteo. The sequence continues at coordinate 3,745,654 of NC_134195.1, read as the reverse complement.
ATTGGCAGCTTGACTTTAGTAGTTTCTGCGCAGGATGAAAAAAATCTCTACAATTAGGCCCTGAAAGTACATTTTCTCCAGGTTAACATTTTTTTGCTTTAATAAATAGCTGTATTACCTAGATTACTGCCTTTCAGGTCCTGCCTATGTTAAACCAGTCATAATAACGATTTTGCCTTTCGTAATGATTTTCTCCCAAGCACGGTGTTATTAAAAGGCAGATGAAGTCCATTACAAGTCTCATTACATTTCCTGTAAAGCTAGCACTATATATCAGATATGGAGAGATAGATAGCGATATAATTTGCTATGGGTAGACTCAGTAAGGATGTGCTGGATCTGGCCCTCTCTCCAGAGAGCTGCTCTGCCCGCATGGCAATAGCCAAACACTAGGGCTGCCACTCAGAAGCCCGTTCTTTCTGTAATTAGATTTTTTTACCTTGCAATTTCTGCTGTTACAATATTAATTGGAAAGGCGTTCATTACAGATAATAAGGTGTAATTAGTTCTCTTCAATAAATCTTCATTGTCTCCCATAAATGTAGTAGATCCAAGTCTTCTGAAGCCATTAGTTTTTTAAATAGAGGTCAATGTGTTTATTAATTTGGTCTGTATGAGCCTGTGAATGATAAAATAGGAAACTAGAAGTACAAATTCTACATTCTTCAGATGATGTTGTGATTCTTCTCTTCTTGATGAATTCTAGGATTTTTACAATAACAAGTATGTATGAGAAGGAGAGTGGCAGGCTTTTGAATAGAAAAGTACAGAAATTTCCAGATTCTCATAAAAGGCATACATTTCATCAAGATTTTTTTTTTTTTTTGGTAACTTTATCAGTATCTTTCAATAATTAAGCTTTTTTATTACCTCATCCAGCCTTGGAAAGATTTCTTGTTAAATTAAATAATATCCTTGTATGGATGTTAATTTAGTCTCCTTTACTAAATGAAATACCCAGCTATGAAAAAAAGGTGGATCATAATTTGAAGAGTAAAAAAAATGTATTAATGTCACTAATTCTAGTTCAGGAGACACTAAAGACAGAATGGATTACTGAAAGGAATAACTTTACCGGAAAGAAGACTTATTATAATTTAAATTGTGAAATATTCTTAATGTCACTAATTCTCCCGCAATCGCTTTTTGTGTAACAAGCCATTTATCATTAGGATCATCTCAGTCAGTTGTGGTGATAAATGTGTGCTGATTTAATGAGTGGATAAAGCAAGGTTTCTAGTCCTGGATGTAAGAACAGCACTAAACCCTGTACGTATATGTTCCTTTCGAGTTTGGGGGAAAAAATGGTGTCCTTTTTCTTTCTTAGAAGTTAGTTCCTTGAATATCTGTCAGTCTGCAGTCTCCTGACAAACACAGGTCTCTCATGCAAACTCAGTGAGTCTTTTCATCAGCAACATACTCTGTCTGCGCTTCTAGACGCTGCGTAATCCCACTGCAGGATATATTTTTATATATAAGGAATAATCTGAGCACTGACTCCTACATAAGAGGAGATGGAACAGTTAATTATTTTCGATTGTCTGTATCATATCAAGTGTGACAGGAATTCCTTTTTTTTTCTTTCTAAAAGCCAGGGGTGGAGAGGGCATCGCAGTTTCCCAGCTCCAGTCCGCGATGGCTGGGTGCTGGTTACCTCAGTCGAAAGCACGTTCCCCTCGTGAGGCCGCGGTCTCAGTAAGTGACAGGCACTACGCACAACTCTGCAAGATGCGTGGCCTATTTCTCTTCTCTAAAAATAAAATGAAGGAGACCTGCACAAGCTCGTTTCCCTGAAGTTTGGCGTCTGAAGGAGTCCTCTGAGTCTGAAGGGAGAGGGGCTTGTCAAGGCTCGGCTCTTACGAACGGTGAGAGCTTTTTTGAACTACTCTGAGCTCTCAGGTTTGTTTTCCATCAAAGAGCTCCACGTCCCTCCCAGCCACTTCTCGCAGCGAGAGCTGCAAAAAGCAAGGGAGAATTCCTGCAGACAGAAGAGGTCTGTGATACGCCGATACCTGCAAGAGGAGCTGACGCTATTCTGCTGCTGCTGTGCACCATCCTTTCACCTGGTGTTATTCCCTTCTGGGTGACCACTTGTAGGGCACGAAGAGGAACTCCTTTCTATCATCTAATTTGTCACCAGCCATTTCCTACACACACGCTTTTCTCTCAGGAGCAGGAGAGAGGGCACAGGCAGATGCTCTTGATGGCAGAACGCTCTCAGGTAAGTCATTAGCAGGTGCGTCTCCATCAGCATTTTAATCCAGACCAGGACTGTCATTTTAATAGCGGTGGTCCTGGTGTTCCCCACTCACCACAGCGTGGGTGGCATCACAGCAAAGCCTTGAGGTGCGTGAATGACGTTCCCCAAAGGAGATTAAACCCGCTGTGTCTCAGCTGCACACCTCGCATGCCCCCATAGGTGGTCCTGGGGATCAGACTAGCAGTTATCCCCCCCAAATTGTGTCGTGGCAGCCACAGGTCTTCAGCACCAATGGTTCTGCTCTACAAATCCACTTTTATTGAGTTTGTTACTTGCTAAGGCAGACATAGGTGTCCAGTTCACATATGGAGAGTTAGGGCAGTTTGTGGTCTGGGGTCACAAAGGTGTTCCCCCGCTGGACAGTTTGGGGGGGTGTTGCAGAGCGTGTCCCTTATTCACAATACAGACCATGATCTACCTTGAAGCATCCATCGCATATGCTGTGACTGTGGGAACTGGAAATGTTCTCCATTTCTCTTTATTTTTCCTTTGCGGCATTAAAGCTATCACGATCGGTCTTCTCCTACGGGTCTCATGCTTGCGGCAGGACGTTTGTGCGTGGCGGCCACGGGAAATGGCTCTTTGATGGAAGCCCCTGTTGCGGTCAATGGGGACGGGATTCCGTGACGCAGCAGATCCCCCCCAGCCCTGTGCTCCTCCACCTGTACAAATGTCAGAGAGGAGCAGATGCAAACACCCTCGGAGTCAGGGGCACAGATCGAGAACTAATGTCGATGCAGGGTGCTGGGCTCCCAATTCATTCGGTACCCTTTTTCGCAAGCTTGTTTGTATGGTGGTCCTTAGTTACCTTAGAAAGCAGACACTGCTGACAGAAACACTGATTTGCTGGCATTGTAAGGACTCTGGTCTTCAGGCATAGGCTGTGTCCATCTCCCAAGTGCTCTGGGCATTGACAAGCTTGGAGCTTTGCAATTTCCATGGATTTTGTCTGAGAGTCTGTAAAAAATGTCACTCTGACTCAGTGCTGCTGGGTTGCTACCCAAGGGAAAACGCCTCTCTTCAGCCTCACTATTTTCACCAGCACCATATGATCTATCAGATCTATCTTTTTTTCCCAGAAAAGATACTCCTAGAATTTAATTCCCCTGACTCAAAATGATGCCCAAAGCAAGTAGCATTTGCTGGTGTTATGAAATGGCTTTTTCACTGACACTTTTCGAATGTGCGAAGGAGTCCTGCCTCCATCAACTGTAATCACTTAATTTCTCTCTTCCTTCCACAAAAGCCTTATTTCCCCGTAAAGCACAGTTGTATTTTTACACAACAGGACAAAACACATTGATGAATCTTAAGGGACAACATAATGCAGCTAGAAACTTTCTAAGAGCTTCTGTCGTTACCTGACTTTGGAGAAAATGCGCTAATTCACAAAAATGTATTTTTGCTACCCCTTCGAAGGATAGAAATTACAGGTGTTCCTCAAACCACTTCCAGCTATGAAGGTACCAAACAGCTATGGGATGTCCCCATGAGCCCCCGGCAGTACCCAGCCATGCTCTGAGCATCCCTGGAGGTACCCAGCTGGCTCAGGACCTACCCATCCCACCCAGTTTGTCCCCATTCCCTGCTCAGAGCCTGCTGGCTCTGGCTCTGACACCACTTGGATTGGGACATACCCAGCCTGGTAGGCTCAATCTCTCTTTGCAAACCAATCTTGCAGGTTGGGAAAGAGAGAAAGGGCCATTTCCAGCCACTTTCTGGTGACTGGCAGTCCAGGGGTATTTTTACACCTTCCAGTTCCTCCCACAGCTTTTGCAGCGTGCATGCACGGGTCTATCCCTAAGATGCAAGTTCGTGGCGATGTCTTTGCAAAACTCTTGTTTTTCATCCGATAGTTGCATATTGCCTGTTCTGCGGTGGGTTGCTCTCCAGTCTGACTCCGAACCAGCTTCTCCATTCTAGAGCAGACCATCCCCTCCATTTACTTGTGTGGTAAACGGGTCTCTTAAATGCAGCGCAATGGCAGAACATCATCCTCTTCTTTCTATTTGCCTGTTTTCCTAGTAGTGCAAAACCACCCTTGTTCCCTTAGTATTTCTCCAGGAAATATTCCTTTGTAAAACCTCCATCTGTTTCCCTTGTATTCTCCACAGAGCTAGGGATATTATAAACTTTCCAAATTCTACCACTTCATTATTTAGCTGGGTATTAACACAGAAACCACAGAAAATAAGACCAGGCTAGGCCTTGGGAGGTAATCCAGTCCATCACTCTGCCTGAGGCAGGATCACCTCTGCTTATGTGGTTCCTGGCAGATACTTGTCTAATCTGTTCTTAAAGGAAATTTTTAGCCTCCTGGGGAACTTAGTCCTCACCATATGGGGGATTGCTAATAGGGATATAACCCTGCCTGTATACGGCCCTGTGGTGTCCTGACAAATGCACTCATTTCTCCTTCCCGAGAGCAACCAGACCCTGAAACCCACGTGTACGTACGACACGCAAGACATCACGGCTCCAGCCCCTGCTGGTTTTTGCACTGGTGGTTGCGTCGGGTGTTCTCCTGGGATATGGTAAATCCGAGCTCGTACATCCCCATTTGCCCCGCTCTTTGCACTGAGGCTTGCTAATGAAAAATCGCTTTTGACAAAGTGATATCTCTCACCATGTCTCTGCCTGTTTTGTTTGGGCTGTGGAAAGAGATCCCACCTGGGCCGTGCTGTGCTCTTCTCCCTGGCAGATGCTCTTCTCCTTTTATCTGCCATTTAAAAATCTTGGCAAATTTTGCTTTGAGGAGTCAAATAATAAAGCTGCTTCAGTCTCTCCCTGGGATGGCAGTTTCTTTTTATGCAAGGTTTTAAAAAAAAACCTCACTTCTCTTTTTGTACAGGGTGGTTTACGCTAAAACCTTACTGATCTCTCTTTCAGCAAGTGACAGACAGCTCTTACAAGCCTGCAAAAGCCTCCTACTTGTTTTCTGAGGCAGAATGCAGTTCATTCTGATTAAAAAAAAAAATACTGGGGTGAATACATAATGATTTTTTTCAGGTCTATTGCATTATTATCTTTACGTGCCACTTCATTAGATACTATGAAAACATAGAAATACGCACTGAAAATGTGCTTTTCTCTCCACCGCTGGTACTCCAACCTCTCCACATGGCTCTGTAGCACTACTGAGGTGGAGGGACTGATGTGCACCAAACCTCCTTGCGGATGGTTCCTACACATCAGCCCGTGGGTTGGTGCTTATGGAGCAGATGCTACCACGGGACAGCTCCGGTGAGTTAATTTTGGAGCACGGGCTTGGCGCCTTAGTCTGGAGAGCAGTGGTAGATGAGGGCATGCAGGTAGTCTGAAGGGTTAAGGGTGTGTTTAGGAGGGCAATGGAGAAATAGGTGACAGCAGGCATAAATGTGTGTGTGGTTTTGTGTGTGGCGTGGGGGAAAAGTCTGTCCCAGAGCCAGGCAGCTGCTTCTGCCAGTGCCAGGCTGGGTACCAGCTGCTCGCAGGGATACACGAGCTCGCTGAACGATGGACCACCTCCTCCATAGCAGGGCACGTATTCAAGTTGTTTAGCACATGCTGTGAAATATCCCTCTTTTTCACTGCTGCGGGAACGGGTTGCACAGGTGTCTATAGGGTCTTTGGCAGGGGTATGCCTCCAGAGGAGTGTCAGACAGTGTTGCTTAAGCTGTTAATTTAGCCAAAGCAGATTGGACTGCCGCTGACCTTAGTTGTCTTCGATTTTTCTTGGCATCCGATTCCTCTTAATACCTTTTCTCTGTTACATTTTTGCCACACAAGATAGTTTAAAAAACCTGCCTGCAAATCCATGTTTCTGTGGAACCAGAGACCAATGCTTCCTTCAGATCTAAAGCTGCCAGCCATCCGAAATGAAAATAGGTAATAGAAAGACCCAACTAGAGCCCCACTTGCCATAGAAAGCCCTCCGTGGAGGTGCTAGAACTCATTCTTCCTTTGCCAGGAAGGAGTTCAGCTTTTCAGACCTCTTTTCCCAAGATAGGTGGGGAATGTCTCCTTTTCAGCCGTGTTTCTAAAGGTTTGTGCCAGTAGCTCCTGAGATCTGTTCTAGGCACTGCCCACAGCCTCCAGGCTCTGCGGTGGCGAAGGCTGTGGTGGCCCCTTCGCATCTTCCCTCATACGCCTGGAGATCATCAGCATCTTAATATAGATATATCCGGGCAGCGCATCTTGAAAAGTCTCAGTCTTTGATGGGAAACTGTCCTCCTCCTGTCTGGTAGAGAGCTGAGGGGACGCCTTTATATTCCAAGCTCTGCATTTTAGCATATTATTAACATTTGTTAGCATATTGAAGTCAAAGTAGAAGCAGGAAGCAGGAAAGCTTTATCTCTTTTCCCAGCTCATTTTGTCAGAAATATTTATAGTCATTTGGCCCCTAATGTTAATATTACAGGGCTTGGCTGATCCATTTGCATAAACAGGCAGCATGAAGTGATTAAATCCGCCTCAGCCCCACTGTCGCAGAGGTCACATTACATTCCCTTTCCACTCTTTTGTTATGTGACTTCCTAAAGAAGCATGTGATGGTGTTGCTCCTGAATAGCAACCTGACTTTTGACCAAAGTGTATAATTTCTATGTTTATTAAATGCTATTACTTGCATATACTATTGTAAACTAGTGTTTGGTTATAAACACCTCTATTACGTTCTGCATTAGCCCAGCAGAGATGAGCTCCCAGCCAAATTTTTTGAGAAAACAGTTTATGATACGATTTTGCTGGGGGAAAGAAGATCTTCTTTCAGATTTATTGTCTTCTTGCACCAGCTTTTCCTCTGTGTGCAGATTTTTACAACACACAGTAGCATCGACAACATGCAAATGTGGTCTGGAAAGGCAACGTTGTAGAGTCTGTAATTTTATTGATTATGTTCAGTTTTAAATTATGGGGTGGGAAACATAATGTGCAATACCCTGGACTATATAATTTATGCTCTGCAAATGAGGTATAAATGCTGCTCTGCTGAGCCACATTAACGTTTTTTCCGCAAGGGTGAATTATTACAGAAGGGGTAAGACAGTAGGAACTGGCCTTCCACTTATAAGCTATTATAATTCAGCTTCTCAGATGGGAATAAAAAGGGGAAAATTAACATTGTAGAAAGAAACTTTTTTTTTTTTTGTAAATAGAAAGCTGGGTATATAGTGAGAATTTCTGCAAATGGAAGAAAAAGTGCTTTGATTATATTCAAGGCCTTTTCGTGTTTTCTTTCTGTAAGTGATCTAGCAAATAAGTGCTCTGATTGTAATGCTCATGGGGAAGGTAAACCCCAGAGAAGCATATGAAGAGTGAATGCTGATTTGTGAAGGGGTACTCATACAGAAAACCCAGTATGAATGATCGCTCTTTTTTATCCAGAAAACACGAATGCCTCCATGCAAACATCACATGTAAGAAAATCACCTTGAATACCAGGCACTGAATACTTGATGAATTGCTATATTACAGGCAATGCATTTTTTACATAATTTCCCCAGTAAATATTTCTGATTAAACAGAAACAGAATTATTAACGTTTTGCTATTAGAGCCTTTGTAAGCGTAATGCGCTGACATTCAAAAAAACCCCAACCTTTCCAATGTATACGGGATTGTTTAATGATAAAAAAATGTTAATATTTCAACTTGGGGAGTCACTTGGAGCTTAACAGTAATATCTAAATGGGTATCAAAATTAATGTCAAGTTATAAAAATAGGCACAGGGCACACAAACAGCAGCAGAAGATACTATCGTCCGTTTTGCTGAATCCTGCAAATCTCAGGATCTTCCAATTGTGTTTCCTGTAGAAGCAAAAGCTACATACAAAATCTGAAGTACTTCCAAATAAAATTTCTTTACAGGGAGATGGATGTCCACCCCTCCTATTTACTGAGGACAGAGATGATTTGGAGCTGCCACCACGGAGCACCTCCTCCTCTGACAGCTCGCCATGATGCAAGAACCAGAGGCTGCTCCAAAACTTCACTTCGGGGCTCGCTTTGGCACCTTGCCCTCTGCAAAATGTGTAGGCAGCATCTCACTGCAGCTGAGGGTGATTTCCTATTCAGGGTTTAAGTGCAAATTAAGGGGTAGCTACTGATCTGCAGGGACTTGCAATGCATTGAGGAAAAAAAACTCCTTTTACCTTATTGAGATGGTTCAAGTCAGCTGAATTAACTATTTCCACAAGAGAAACTGTGCCCTTTAACCATGTGATTCAGTTCCTCTGCTATTTTGACAGAGCTTGTTGACTTTTATAACCTTTAATTTACAAAGGCAGGCAGCAGCCACAACTTGCAGTTGACCTCAGCAAGAGCTGCTAAGTGTTCAGCTTTTCTAAAAAAATAGGGTAATTAGAGCACAGTATGAGGACGGTTTATGTCTTGCCACCAAATTTTGCATGCAAAGAGAGGTGTCAAGCTGGGTTATCATATTAGGCTGAGTTATCATATTCATTATTTCTGAGTGGATTGTTTGCTTCTTTGCTTTAAAAAGCCAATCAGCCCGTTAAATTTTGTATGCATCCAGAGAAGCTGATAATTAGCAAAATATAAGTAAATAAGTCATTCTCTACCAAGACTGCATTTAGAAAGAGTATTTCTTCAGAAAACTTGGCAAACTATAAAGAGGATTTTTTTCTTTCTTTCCTCTCCTCCTAGTTCCACCTGGTGTTTCTGTGTGGTATTGTTTTCCTTAGCTACGTTCAATGTTAAATAATTCGTAAGTTCTATCTATGGTGCTAGATACTTATGGGCCTCCCCTCCAGCCAGTTTTCTCTGAATATTTCAGACTGATTTTTCAGCTCACACTGCTAGAAAATACGAGTTAGTCTATAGAAGTTCCTAACGTAGGGAACATGATGTATAAGGTCAGCATGAAGAGGATCAGGGCACAAGATTCCCTGGGAAGGCGAATCGTGGTGTGAACTGGAAACGTTGCAGCATTTCTTGAATCTGGTATTTCCAAGCTGGCGGAAGACAGGACACCATTTATACTGTTTTCTTTTATCTCGCATACTGCATTAAATAACAAGACAGCACTTCTTTATATAGTGAATTTTGTCGTTTCCACCTTTCTAATATTTGCCTATTGAAAACACAGTGTTCATGTGCTGGAACTGTTATTACCAGGCACTTACAGAATACAAGTACTACAGTTTTGTCGAGATGAGTCATTTCTGAATTTTAAAGATAAATATATACAGGAGAAGGATAAAAAGCATAGGAAGAAGCTAAATACCACATTTCCTATTCCTCTTTGCCGGCACTGGGGAAGCAATTATGCCAAATGACGGAGGGGAAGAGCTATAGCTGCAGTGAGTGAAATTTTGAAAGCTCCTCTGTAGGCTGTATTTCTCGATGTGCCTTTGGGGACCTGGCTGTCTTCTCCTCTTCCTCGATGTGACACTGAAGTCGAGAAACCACAAAACTGGTTTTGGTCCCATCAAGTCAGCCATTAGAGGAGGAAGAAGAAAATATTAAGCCGTGCCTACTGTCCTTCCAAGAAAAAAGTGCTGTACAAATCCTTTTAGCCCTGGATCAGAGGCTGGCTGATACTCGTTCTAGAAACCAAGTCGTCGCAAGATGCCCAAATGCTGCCTACAAATGAAACATCAAAAGATCTCTTCCTATGTAACAGACCACGCTATAATCCTGGCAAGTGTGCCCTTATTAGAGCAGAACTTACCTCTTTATTTATTATTCATGAATACATTATACTGTCTTCAGAAATATATTCTGCAGCAGGTAATCTAGCATAGAAAAACAAAAAATGCATATGTCTAATTATAAGAGACATTGTAAAGATCCTGTAGCAGCGTACTTCCTTAGCATTGGCAAAGTACTGCATTATAGATTAAAACAACACAAACATATTACAGTTTGTGTAGTGTTTCACTTTTATTGGATGTATGTTGCTAAGAAACAAAATTGAAACATCTCTTTTGAACCTGAAGCCTCTTGGGAGCGTGGTACTGCATATGTAGTAAATGTTTTTCACTTCAGGAAGGATTAAATGGTAGGCCAGGAGAAGCAGGGAGGGTTCATTAGTATTGCATGTTTTCCAATCTACTGCCAATGAACCCAACTATTATGGTAGTAAAAGCTACGCAAGGAGCTTCAGCTTGTGCTGGGATGAAGTGTTGACAGCTGCTTGTTTGAATATTAATGAAGTCTATTGAGTTATTCCCTGCCTGTATTGTCTGTAGCTTGAAACTGTGAAGACTTCTCTGCGTATTGCGTCTTTATGTTTCCAAGTACATGCCTGTCTGCGGAGATGGTACCCATTTTGTTCCTAGAGCTGATACACCTCATTATAGAGAAAATTACAACCTTGTGCTCCATTAAACATTTATTTTGGCAGCATTGTTGGTTGCTGTTTTCCCCCTTCAATTTAAAGAAGTCAATACTGATTGAAAGAACACGTGTTCTCTCTTACATATGGTAATTAATCCTCATTCTTCCAAACTTTTACAAAAAAAGTCAATGTTATTCCTGAGCCACATGTAAGAAAAGTTAATTCTCCTTTTAAAACAAACAAAAAAATTTATTAAGTAAAAAGCATGATACAGAAATGAAGAATTTTACAGTGCACAGTATTTTTTCATGTTTTAGCTGCAGATGGCTTGTTAACTTGATCATGCATCAAATAACTGATGGAGCAGCAGCAGCTTCTGCCAGCTAGGTGTGCCAGTTAAAGTTTGAAGAAAACACTGATAACACCATGGTTCAGGCCCTGCAGTTTTCCCTTGCAGAGGTGAGGACCAGCCACCCGGGCAGCACCGCTGCCCCGGGGACACGAACACAACTGCTGTGCCTATGCAGTACCAGGCAGATATGTGCAAGACGGGCCTCCCGAAAAAAGAAAACAAGCTCCAGGCAAATTAGTTTTCTTGGCTGGCCGCTGTGAGTTGAGTAATTGAGTAACCTGGATGAAAAGTGGAAATACAAACCATCCCCAGCTGAAGACAATCCAGGCTCTATGAGGGCACACAAATCCAAGAAATTCAGATGTCAAGTGTAAGTTTACTGGCAACTGGGCCCTTAAAAACGACGACAACGCAAGAAGATTAAACAGCCAGTTTTAAACTCTTAAAAACCTCGCAATTAGAAAGGTATAGATTAACCATTGCAATCTCTTCTTACTCCCCACGAATTTCTCTAAAACAACTGGACGGGCTGGATGGGCATTTTATTAGTGGTAGGGCAGCGATGAAATAGTTTGTCTTCTCACAGCTGTGACAAGAAAATCATAACAAAGGAATAACTAAGATGCCTTATGTGGGCCTCTGCTAGCGGGGTGGCCTTGCTGCAGCTGTGCAGCTTTGCCAGGTGAGCGGTGAGCGGTGTTCTCCCTGCAGCTGCGGTGAATCCACAAGGAGAGACTGGGGTGGGTTGACCCTGGCTGGACACCAGGTGCCCACCAAAGCTGCTCCATCCCTCCTCTCCTCAGCTGGGCAGGGGAGAGAAAATATAATGAAAAGCTTGTGGGTCGAGATAAGGACAGGGAGAGATCGCTCAGCAATTACTGTCATAGGCAAAACAGACTCCACCTGGGGAAAATTAACTTATTACCAATCAAATCAAGAGTAGGGTAATGAGAAATAAAACCAAATCTTAAAAACACCTTCCCTCCACTCCTCCCTTCTTCCTGGGCTCAACTCCACTCCCAAATTCTCTCTCCCCGCCCCCCCCCCCCCCCAAGTGGCACAGGGGGATGAGGAATGGGGGTTGGGGTCAGTTCATCACACGCTGTCTCTGCCGCTCCTTCCTCCTCAGAGCCAGGACTCCTCACCCTTCCCCTGCTCCAGTGTGGGGTCCCTCCCACAGCAGACAGTCCTTCACGAAATTCTCCAAGGTCAGTCCTTTCCGTGGGCTGCAGTTCTTCACGAACTGCTCCAGCATGGGTCCCCTCCACGGGCTGCAGTCCTTCAGGCACAGCCTGCTCCAGCGTGGGTCCTTCCCACGGGGTCCCAGCCTCCTTTGGGCATCCCCCTGCTCCGGCGTGGGGTCCTCCCCGGGCTGCAGGTGGAGATCTGCTCCCCCGTGGACCTCCCTGGGCTGCAGGGGGACAGCCTGCCTCACCGTGGTCTTCATCACCACGGGCTGCAGGGGAATCTCTGCTCTGGTGCCTGGAGCATCTCCTCCTCCTCCTTCTGCACTGACCTGGGGGGCTGCAGGGCTGGGGGTCTTACATGTTCTCACTCCTCTCTCCAGCTACTGCTGTTCTTCTGCAGTTTGGGGGGTTTGGTGGGTTTTTTTGTTTTTTTTCTCCTCCTTCTTAAATCTGTTCTCCCAGAGGCACTACCACCGTCGCTGATGGGCTCAGCCTTGGCCGGCGGTGGGTCCATCCTGGAGCCAGCTGGCATTGGCTCTGTTGGACATGGGGGAAGCTTCCAGCAGCTTCTCACAGGAGCCACCCCTGTAATCCCACCACTACCAAAACCTTGCCATGCAAACCCAATACAGAGACTTTGTCAGATATCCTCAGAGATGCTGTTAACTTTACATGAGAATTAGTGGGCAGAAGTATATGAGAACAAACTGAAAGAAGTATTTTGATAAATGAGGTAAATGAATTCCTCACTAACAGAAATATCTTTCTTTCAATTTTTAAGAAAAATCTGTGTGGCCAAGTGAAGAAAATTTAATCAAATTTATGATCTACCAAGAAGAGAAAAGAAATGGAATGTATTTTTTATCACCTTACAGAACTGTAACTGACTCCTAGAGAGGACAAGGAACTAATGGGTGTCACTGTAGTTGTGACCTGAAGAAGTTCCTCAGGACTAGAATAATATTAGGCTTCAGCCTTTGATTCCATCAAGCTCATTTCTACAAAGATTAAAAGCTCCTTGCATAATTTATGCCAAATTTACTGCAAAGAAGGTAGTCTCATAAATAGTTGAAGCTATTTTTCAGTTCTTTAAAAAAAAAAAAGTTATAGTAAAAGCTGAAGTTTTAATTTTTTAAAAGCCCAAGCAAGATGCATCTTGAAAGCCATGCAGAAGAAATATTGTATAATCACACTGGGAGGGCAGTGCCTTGCCAGGAGGGCTAGATGTGTAGTGAGAGCTGCACAACAGACAACGCCTGGCTTGCCTCCATCCACGTCTTTAGAAAACCCAAACTACAAGGAACGTGATAAGACTTGCCGAAAAACTGCAGCGGTTTGATAGGCTGCGATGCCGAGACTGGCAATGGACACCACGTATCCTCAGAGGAAATGCCATTTTAATTCACAAGTTTACTGAAACAAAACCGCAATAGAATGCAGTCATTTTCCTAATGTATAGAGTTTTAACATTTACCTGTTGTTTTTATGGTCAAAATTCTGTGCAAATTTTTTTTCAGGGTTATTTTTCCTCTGGATGAGTTTCATGAAGACACACAGGTAAGGTGCAAGGGAGGGGACAGACCAGGCAGCCAGGGCTGCTGGGGAAGATAAGGCAGGGTGGCTGCGGAGCCTGCCGGAATATCTGCTGCCATTCCGCTGCACTGCTGAGCACACACACATCTTCCTGACCTGTGGCCAACCTGACCAGCGTGCGTGTAAGGAGACAGCGGAGGTATATGGATGTCCTTCTTTCTTTCCTGATTTTGACGTTGTGGTTAAACACAAAGCGAGCAAAGATTTTCTTTTCGGTGTTAAAACACTGTCAAGAGAAATTTGAGGTATATGTCCTCCTTAAGCAGTCTTTTAAATTGGCATTGAATGGGTTTTCTATGACTGTCTCATATAGGGGATCTCAGATACACTCCCTAGACCTTGACGCAAGGGCAGGCCTTCACACGTACGTTGCCAGGACAGGTATCGTAACAGCCAATGTACCCTGGGGGTGGTGGTCCTGCTGTAGCTTCCATAAGGATTTTCAGCTACTGGTTCTGTACAATCTGTCTTTTGACAGACAACAGAGAGGTTATCCCCTCGGTGTGTAAGAAAAGCCTTTCTGCAGAGCTATTGCTAGGCTTCTACAATGGAGGGGGAATGTATATGTAGATGACAGATCTTGATCAAAAATCTCATCTCCAGTCAAAGGAGCAGACAGCAGATCCCATCATCAAACTTGCCCATTTTGCAGAAGTATTACCATGGTCTGAAATCAGTTTGGTAATTTTTGCTAGCTATACCAGATTGTTTAGGTCGAGCAAAATGAAGAACAGACAAAGCTGACAAGTCTCCCTCCTTCCCTCTGCTGAGTATTAATATCATTCACTTCAGAAGCCCAAGACTGCCTTATTTTTTTGAATCTAAGTATAAATAAATCAAGTAATGTAAGCACAACTGAATGATCATTTAAACATATAGAGAAAATGCAATAGTAAAAATGGACTGCTGTGCATTCCACTGCAAGTTTAATTACATTGACTCATTCTAAAATAATAATGCCTACCATTCTTACAATGCTTTCCAGGTTTGGAACGAATCATACAAATAAGAGCTACTTGTTATTTAGCAGGCAAATGTTCCCTAGCTGTGCAAACTGAATAGTTATTGTGCTGTAGACCCTTACAAGCAGAGCAAGCATACAGGCAAGGATTGAGAATAATTTCTATATAATCAAATCCCATTTGGTAGAAGACTGGAAAGGAGTTAGCCATTTTCAAGAGCAGCATGCAAGTATATGAAGGCAAAGCTGAAGGTGTACCGTCCACGCACTGTCCCCAGAAAATGCCTTCGAAACCAACATAGGTACAGCCACAGGATGGCAAAAACTGTCAGTCTCGCCTGTTCTGAACTGAATAGCAAGAAAGATCATGCAGGGAAAAGAACCAGGAAAGCAGAACAGGCTTTTTTTTTTTTTTTTTTTTCCAATTGAGACACTAAGCAATACCTAGGTATGTTATTATAATTTAAGGACAACTCCAAATAAAATCTTGGAATGCATCAATAGCACTCCACTCTCCTGCAAGAGTATTTTGCCTTTTTGAGACTCTTTTTGTCTCCAGGTACTCTCCAAAGTTAATGCATCAGGAAGGATTTGTTTCATCCACCATGAGAGTGAAGTCGCTTCCACAGCCTGACACAGGAGTTGCTTATCAGCTGTCTCCTCAAACACACTTACCAAGGGACGTGCGGCAAAATGTGCAGCTCCATCCCTGTGTGTAAAACAGCACCTCTGCTTAAGAACCGTGTTAATCACATTACTTAATTAGTTCACAAATAATCACTTTACGCTTATAATCTGAAGCTAGATGTTTTGGCAGCTGAGATAGGGAAATTAATAAAATCCACATTTCTTTAAAGTAGACCAAAACCTGTTACATCTTCTGTATCTCTTTCCATTCCTTTCTACATGTTTTATCTCAGGCTTCTGAGCATTTCATTTTTTTCTATTTCTAAATTTAATAATCTGAGTATTTAATTTCTCAATATTTAATGTAGCATTTCCCACGGTCTCTTTGGCAAGAAGAGAAAATATGTGTGATGATTATTTTTTTTTTTCTTTCTTTTCCTTCAGGCCTGGCCTAACTCTCATGTAGGCCCAGGACCAGGGAAGCACACGCTAAACTTTTAAGCACGAAAATGCTTCTTTGACATCAAAGCCTATTCAAACACTCAGGAGGTGTTTTTTCTAGCTGGAGCCCAACTAACAAGCCTTTCCCTCCTTTCCAGAGAAGTGTGCTTTTACTTATCTCTAATCCCTTGTATAATTTCTGTATAAACCTTACCCTCCCTTAATCCTTTCCTCCCTTCCTTTTTCCTCACCTCTTTTTCTTCTCATTTTCCCTTCTCAGGTTCCCCATTTCCTCCATCCTTCCCCACGTCCTCCGCGGTGGTTTGAGAGCTCCCTCGCCTCCGTCTGCTGTAGCTTTGCTGCAATTTTAGCTTCTGCTTCTCCTTGATGGCAACCAGCTCGTGTTCAAGAAGGTGTTTTACAGGTGGATTGCACCAGACTCTCATTTTAACTGCATCAGCAATTTCTTCTGTCAAATAATAAATGGTTTGCACGTCTGCACCTTTTTAAAGCTGTCCCAGTGTCAAGGGACCCTCTCATCATCTTTGGATGCTGGTTCTCCAGAGTGTTTTTCCTGATTTGAGGATATATAACTGGGCAGCTCTGGGAGACCTGGTGACAGGTTGGTTTGGCCGCAAGCCCTGGAGCAACCAGAAGGAAGGATGGATGAAAAGCGCCCTTCTAGTCACTGGAGGTAATCTGGATTTACGCTGCTGTGCAACAGAGCACTTTTGGCTTCCACGTTTTGACAGTCCTACTCCAGTTTTCACCTTTGAAGGAAGGCATCTGAGGTGCTGAAATGATTATGCATTTTGTTACAGGTTTTCCAGTATTTTCCTCTCCTTGTCGAAGCAATGCCTTTTATCCTTAAAGGTTCTCCAATACTCCTTTTTCTTAAATTAACAGTTTTACTCCAGAGAAAGCCCAAGTCCTTCATCCTGTACCTCACATTTCTGCAGCCATCAGCATTATTTACAGTTTAAAACTGTTGAGTTTGGTATTTCTTTCTGCAAGGACATAGGTTAGATTACTGGACACTACTCAGCAACAAATAATGATCTGAGCCCTGCATCAGAAGCTTTTCTTTAGCTTCATGCTTACTCCTTCTCTTCTAGAGTAACACAAGAGCAGCAAGAGATTCATGGCTTTTTGCACACTGAGATTTAGTAAATTTTACTATACAGTATCTAGATGACCCTTATCCCAACCAGGTCATCTTGCTCTCTACACCAGAAGTTAACTGCAGAGGCATAAAGCTGACAGATTTTGCACAGCCCTCCTGACACAACCCTCACAAAAAGTCAATTTTAAAGATGATGTCACTTGAGAAGAGGACTAGGAAGGCTTCTGCAAGCACTTGAATTGCAGTCCCAAAATCCAAAAGTGCTCTGTTATGGCACAGGCACAGAAGAAAGCTTGGGTTAGGTATTGGACCACAAGTGAAAATTCTCTTTGGCAAAATTACAATGTATTTCAACAGTAGCTTCTGGCTTAAGTAGGCCCTTTAATCACACTAATGGCCGAAGGTTAGCCAAAAAAGGGATTTTTTAAAAAGAAACATTTATCCAAAGAACAGGGCTTCCCCTGCAGCTTCTCCAAGGGGAAGTTCTGCTTCTATGCCTCACGTGCCAGCGGCTGCATCTTCTTTTGCAAACCCTCCCGCGGTTAGTATACACCAAGGCTGCGTAACCCCAAAACGCCAGGGCCTGGCCCCTTCCAGCAAGTTCTGGAACACCCGTGTGTTGGCACCCGCCGGGGAGAAGAACCGCGACCACTCGCTCTTATTTTCCCCTTTCGATAACGATTAAAGCGGGAGGATTCGGGGACGCCCTTGAAAACACCCGCGGGCCGACGCACCGGGGCTGCCGCGCCGCGTCCCGCCGCGCCCGCCAGGGGGCGCCGCAGTGCCAGGGATGGCGGGGGCCGCAGGGCGCCGCGGGCCCCGCTCCCGCTGCCGGCCCGCGGGGCAGGCGCCGCTCCCCCGGCGGGGCAGGTTGCGCCCGCGGAGCCCTTCCACGGCCGCCAGTCCCAGCTGGTTGTCGGAGCTCCCTCCCCGCTCCGGGTGTCCTCGGCTTCCCCGGGGGGGGTCTCCTCCGCCTGCCCCCGGCGCCGTCCGGCAGCCTCCGCCAGGAGGAGGAGGAGGAGGGAGCCGCGGCGGAGGAAGGCTGGGTGGGTCGAGTTACAGGGAGCCACGGAACGGCGTGAGGGGCGGGCGGGGACCGCCCGCGGGGCGGCCGCCGAGCCGCGGGCGCCCCCCCCGGGGCTCCCCGTCGCTCCCCGCCCCGCGCGGAGGCGCGGCGGGCGGCTCGCCGGGCCGGGCCGGGCCGTGCCGAGCGGCGGAGGCACGGGCGGGCAGGCAGGCAACTGCCCTCCTCCCGTTGTACCGTACCGTTCCGTTCCGCGCCGCTGGCATCGCCGCTTCGCCGCACGGCGGTGGGCAGCGCCGCCCAGGCAACCCCCGAGGTCGCCGCGGCCCGCCGCCGGGGGCAGCCCCGCCGCCACCTCCTCCTCCTCCTCCTCCTCACCGCGCACCCCCGTCGCCCCGATGGCCGCCCCGCCGCCGGCCCGCCGCCGCCGCCGCCGCCGGCCGCGGCGGCCCTAGGGGCGTCGGGGCCCTGCGCTGCCCCGCGGAGGGGAGGCGGAGGAGGCGGCGGCGGCGGCGGGGCGGGGGCGGAGGCGGAGGCGAGGGGGCGGCGGAGCGGCGGCGGAACGGCGGCGGGAGCGGGAGCCGGCGGCGGCGGTGGCGGCGGCGGCGATGGACGAGTCGTCGCTGCTGGACCTGCTGGAGTGCTCCGTGTGCCTGGAGCGGTTGGACACCACGGCTAAGGTGCTGCCGTGCCAGCACACCTTCTGCCGCCGCTGCCTGGAGAGCATCGTCAGCTCCCGCCACGAGCTGCGCTGCCCCGAGTGCCGCATCTTGGTGGGCTGCGGCGTGGACGAGCTGCCCGCCAACATCCTCCTCGTTCGCCTCCTGGACGGTATCCGGCAACGGCCCCGAACCGCCGGGGGCGCCAGCGGCAGCCCCGGCTCCGGGGTCTCCTCATACCCCCAACCCGCCGCCGCCGCCGCCGCCGCCGCCGCCGCTTCACCCCCCTCAAGCGCCGTCGCCGCCGCCGCCGCCTCAGCCGCCGCCAGCCTGAGGGAACTGGCGGCCGCCAGCCGCAGCGCCCTGCTGGGAAAGGTGGGTGCCGGGCCCCGGGGGGGTTGAGGGGGTGGTCGTGTGTGGATTGTCCCCACGGGGGACCCGGGTGGGTCCGGGTTTGCCGGCGGGACGTCGAGGGCCGTTTCCCCCGGGGGGGGGGAGAGTGAGGTGTTGGGCCTCTCCCCGCGCTTGAGGCCGGCGGTTGAGGTTGTGTGTCCCCTCACACACACGGGAGGCTCGGCCTGAGGTGTCCTCAGAACGCTCCGAGGGGGGGCCACGGGTGGCGGGAGGGACCGGGACACCCCGGTTTTGAGGGTGTGTGTGTGTGGGGGGCTCGTACCGGCTGCCAGCACCGACGGGCCCCGCTCTGTGGCAGGGCTGGAGAGGTGGTTGCCGGAGTTTAGAAGCGCGAAGTTGCCTCGAAAGCGTTTTTATTCAAACCCTCTGGCCAAGGTTTCTGTCAGGTGCGAGGCGGGAGCTGGCTCCCGTGTTCGTGTTCCCCGTGGGGATGAGTCTCCCCCCGCCCGGGGGGGGTCCAGTGCCCGGTCCCTTCACCTCAGCCCCGAGGGTTCCCCTCCGGTTACCGGCACCCAGAGTCCTCCTGACAGCAGGAGTTGAGTGGGGTTGGAAGCTGAAGTTTTTTTCCCCCCTCCCGAGGGAAGGGAGTTTCATTTTTTCTGTACAAGGTGCGTGATTTATTGAAGGAGAGTACCGCGACGTCGGCGTTTGTTTATTTTAAAGCCGTGCTCGAGCGCCTGCCCGATCTTGTTCCCTTTTAAAATCCACAGCGAGGGTTTCGTTGGCTCGGAGGGGGCAAGATCAGTTCCTGCCGGTGTTCTGTCTTACTGTTAATTCGATACGATAAAATTTACTATAGGACCTCTTCAGGAGACTTTGGAACGGAGACGCTCTGAAGACTGTGAACTTCATCTTATTTCTAATGTCATATAGATAGCAGATATATTTAACTGTCTTTGATCTTTCCTGAAATCTGCTTGAGCTGTAGTTTGGTGTACAGGCTTTTGATTTGGGAAGGTCAGTGCAGAGATTCCTTGTGAAGTTGTATTGCTATAGTAAATGTTTCAATTAATTCATTTCCTATTTTTTTTCTGAGAAAAATGAATAGACCTGTAGCGGCATTTTGAAGTTTTGCCTACAGGAAATGATGGCGAATGCCATACATTGTTCCATAAAATTCAGTTTTGGAGTCTGAAGTGAAATAGCCTTGGCAGTATTTCTGGAAGGGTAGGTCCTTTATTGCTGGGCTGTAGACCGCAGTGATCTTCAGGTATTTGACAATGGTTTGTCAAATTTAAAGAAGAAAAAAGGCATTGGGATTCTGCCCTCTGCTTTTTTTTGCTTGTTTGTTTTTTCAACTAAACTTAGGGTTGCGGCTTTGCCACAGGAGACAGCTCCTGTCAGCTTGGGTTTCAGCATTACAAAACGTGGAGTTTGCTTTCGGTAGGTAGTTTAAAACATGGTATCCTCCCGGTCGGGTGTGATGTTCAGAGAGGAGTCTCTTACAGGAGGTAGGGTCTGTGTGGAAGGCTTGTTGCACCTGCAGGGTTCGTGTTGCAGAGGCAGGCTCTCTCACCCTGGCCAAGCTTTTGTGACCAGCCAGCAAGAAGACAATCTCTGGTTTTCTTACCTTTAAATCCTAGTCAAGCTAGGATGTTACAGGGGGGGCGTGCGTGTAAGGAAATGCTTGACGGGGAAAGTTACTTAAGAGTAATTTTGAACCTTAATGCAAATTTTTAGAGAAGTTGAATTTTCATTATTTTACTGTAAATGGGCAGATTTTTAAGGAGTTACTTCCCTAGCCATTATTGCAGGTATCATATAGTAAATGAAAACACGTCGCATTCTATCATTTTCTGACTTTGAATAGGATTTCGGTGAGCACCTTCAGTTCTGTTGTCTGTTTCTGCGTGGGTTGTTACCCACTTGAATTTGATTGAAAGCAAAGTTACACATGACCTGAGAATCACCTTTTGGCTTTTATGGTTAACACCTGCAATTTTTTTCCCCTTGCTGGGGCTAATGGGTGATTCTGGGGCAGTGGGTCTGCTGGGGCAGAGTGGGTCTCTGAAGCTGTTTGCTTGGCCTTTTGACTGACCTCACAATTTTATCCGGAAAATCAATGCAATGTGCTTGATCCTTACAAGGTTCATTACAGTGAAAGAAAGTCTGAACTAATCTGCTTTTAAAAAAAGCAGCAGGGGAGAATAATCCTCCTTGGAGCTGCTGATACAGCTGATTGCTGAGCTATCCTGGAGACAAGAGTACAGCACCTCTCTCTGTACTAAACAATAGATGGTACAAACCTGCTTAGAATTAGGCTTTTTGAGGCTGATAGTGAAGAGCAGAATTGCATCCCTTTTGGTCTTATGTTGGCCTTGGACAGCTTAGCCCCCTTGGAGAGAGCTGAAGTGATTCCTTATGATATGTACTTTTTTTTTTTAATTTCAGAAATTGGTGTAGATTTGCTGCCTGGGGCTTAAAAGCAAATTACACTATTTTACTAATTACTACCTTTCATTTTAGGTAATGTGGTATATAAAATGGGACATGCCATTATGGGCTTTTTTGGTTAGGAAGGAAAATGCTAATTGTGAAATGTAATGGCAGAGAGCCAAGGTCACCTCTGTCAGACTTCAGACTTGCCCAGATCCTCGGACTGATATGTTTGAACCACACCAGGGATCTGTTTCTCTGAGAGTTTTAATTAACCTTAGAAGACAGAGCAGGGCCAGCTTCCGTGTTGGTATTACGCCTGTGTTTTGCTTCTACACCTTAGACTTTGGGGAAGTCTTTTCTGCATAGATGGTATTTTCTAAAATACAACGAATGTTGTTTATCACTTTGGCAAAACTCTGGGGTTTTGTATTTCTTTATCTGGTCTTTGGTCCTTCTTTTCCCATAGTTTATTGCAGACTTGGTCTATCCAGAGTGCTGAAACCCAGTGCGAGAGGGAATGGGCTGGGGATGAACTGGCATTGGGGCTGCTCCAAAAAGTGTCCAAGACCATTTTTCAGAAACGCTTCCGAAGTACTGTAGGTGTCTTAAGATACGTGCTATACAACTTGAGTATGAGAGATCGGGAAGTAGTGTTTACCTACTAATACATGCTTGAAAAATATTTGGGATTCTATCGATACAGAGCGGTATGTGACCTTTGCTAAGCCAGTTAGTCTCCCAATGCCTCTGTTTCAGCCTGTAAAAAAACCAATAGTCTGTTTCTAAATGGTGAAGCGTATTTTGGGGTGTTCACATGAGAGATGCTGTGGAAGTGCAGAGCGTGGTATTAGACTTTATAAAAGGGTCCGACTGCTGAAAGAGCACACTGGAAGAATGAGGGTAAGGAAATCCAGCAACTGTTAGAGTGGCCCCCCCGGGGGATAAAGCAGGAGGCAAAGAGTGGTTTATAATGGTAGGCACATTACACACAAGGTTATAATTTATTGGCTCCTCTGTTTCCATTACCACTGTCAAACCGCTCGGGGAATTCAGGTTCTGTCAAAGGAAATGGCTCTCTTAGATTGTTGAGGCATTATGGTAAATCTGCCTTCTTTACTGAGCGTGGGGTTTGGGGTTTTTTTTAACAATTATTGCAGTGTATCACTTAGAATTTTTTCAGGAGTTCTCAAGATCTAACAGCCAGCTGAATGCATGCAAGTCTTCAGTAATTTCCTCCCAAACCAGGCGTCTCCCACTCCAGGTGCGGGGCTCATTGCTTGCTTGCTTGCAATACAAACCGAGAACAACATTTGCATGAAAAAGAAACAACCTAGAAAAACAAAACATGTCTCTCGTTTTTCCCAGAAGAGAGAAGGTGGCCGAAGTGACAGATCGACGTGTGGCATGTTACCAGAGGGGGTATAGGGAACGGCAGAGAGTAAGATGTGCGCGTAAGGAAAATGATGTGTCAGCGTGCTTGAGTGAAGTGACGGATGGGCTGCGCTCCCATGTGTTGCACTGGATGCTTCTCCCATGTATCAGCTTTGCAGAGCTATTTTCACCGTTTCAGGTGGAAGGCTGCCTTTTGCTAGCCCAGGGGAAAGGTTACTACCCTTGGCTTCGCCCGAGTTTTGCAAGCAGAGGGAGCAGTGCTAATTTGCTCTCTAGGCTTTTCAGTTGCTCTGTTTGGAGAAATTTTCCAAAACAGACATTGACTCATTATTTTTTATGACAGTCCTGCCTTGTCCTACACTGCTTACAGTGGATTGAACGTGGAGTAGACCTTGCAGTAATTTTCCACTGCTGCATTTCCTTCTTGTATACATTTTCTATCAGGTGAAGTTCCCACCCTGGGCTACGCAAGAGGAAGCGGGTGGAATCTCGTGTTTATATGCATTTATATCCGCTACAAGCAGCAGCGGGCTGTGTAGGGGACACACTTCATCTTGGGCAGAGGAGACTCTTCAGCTTGGCTTTTTAATGATCAGATTTGCACAGATAGGAGTGCCACTCTTGTCAGCAGCGCACAGTGTGCACAGGCCCATGGACTTACCTTACTTTTGTTCTTTCTCTCTGATTTATTTGCTTCTGATACTGTAGTTTGGCTGGCCAGTGCCTGAACTTTGTCATAAAGCCATCCAAATAGGACTGATATTCCACATGTCAAAGTCTCTGATCTTGAGGATTTTTTCTTTTGTCTGGCAGATGGCTAAAAAACGCGTCTCAGGGCAGGAGATTAACAATCATACCAAAGGGTATTGCGAAAAATATAGCCAGGAGTATTTAAAATCCCAGCAATTAAAGCTGTCCTCACAGAAGTGAGCGAGCATAGGAGAGGGGATTGCTGAGGGGCTGAGTCAGAAAAATTCATCATTCGCTGAGCTCTTAAGCTTTTCAGAAGCCCCTC
The DNA here is from genome assembly GCF_964188355.1 of Buteo buteo. Taxonomy (NCBI): domain Eukaryota; kingdom Metazoa; phylum Chordata; class Aves; order Accipitriformes; family Accipitridae; genus Buteo; species Buteo buteo. Next base: position 3,721,946 of record NC_134195.1, on the reverse strand, counting down.
CATTTGCAGGTGTCATCTTCATGTCCATTATGTTATCCAGAAACGGAGTATTTTTACTCATTTTTGGATGATGCTGTTAAGTTTTACTTGCGAGCTAGAAAAATGCACGATGGGCCTGATGTGACCCAAGGGTGCCAGTGTTGACAGGGAACTTTTCCTTCTGGATTGGGATGGCCAGCAGTGGCTCAGAAACACCTAGAAGAGTCGTGGGGCCATGGAGAGGACTTTGTGCCACTAGCCCCGGACCCTCGCTATTAGTTTGTGTCAGTGTGGCATGCCTCTGTGGGACTCCTCTCGCTGTCAAATGTGAATGCTAAGTTTAATCCCTGCACGTCATCCCTCTGAATGATTCATGACGAACGCCGGTTAACGCTTGGCATATGACAGCATTCGGTGTTCGGTAGCTGGTTACTCAGAGATGGATATACTTGCTTGACTCAGCCCTAAGATCCTGTGCACGTTTTAATTCTGGCAGCCTTTGCCTCCCTCCCCTAAATCTCTGCTGTTTGGGGAGGCGGCGCTGCTGTGCTTTTAAGGCTGAGAAGGCAGAGGGAGCGTGGTTCTGTGTAGAACATGGCCATTGACCTCCAGCGAGCTGCATCAACTTTCTGAGCTTCACATTTCCCAGCCGAAAACCTGCCCCAGTAGCACTCGCCCACTCCCCCCCATGCTTCACGCTCTTCAGAGGGAAGCTGCCCTACAAATATTACTCGAGAGGCTGGGATTTGGGGAGATTAAAAAGCGCCGATGGTATACGCTGAAGCTACGACAGTTATTTTCTGCTGTCGAAGGGGGTTTGGCAGAGATGCCGCGCTTTGTTTTGCGGGGGACGTTGGCGCAGGGATGCAGCGACGAGCGCGGTGTATGGGCTGTAACAGGACGCTGTATTCCTCGTTTCTAATCTTATCAGTTCATGTTCAGGCAGGCTCTGGGTGCTGGCTGGATGCCCAACGGGTCAGACCGGCTGAAGGCACTGGCGGTTAATGCCGGGTGCCCGTACCTGCAGGTCAGGGGGAGGCTACGCCTGCTCTTCCCAGACAAAGCTGTGTCCCTGCGGTCGATAAGCTGCCGCATAAAATGCTACAACAATATTTTATTTATGCCGCGGAGGATTTTGTGCTCTGGGAAGGTCTTTTCTTATAGTCTGGAGTTATTTTTGTTCGCTGTCTCATAATTTTAGCTTAACATCCCATTACGGTTTCAACTTGGAAAGTCTGTCTGGGAACTTTGCGCTGTTTTGCACTGTTGTATATAGAATGTCGCCTCTAATTTCACTATTCTTTTCAGCATTCCATGCTGTGTCTGTTAAGAAGCACTGCTTAAATTTCAGATGAAAAACATAATTCCCTCTTGCACTTTGGTAACCCACCTGTAATACCTGTAACTATGGGATGCCACTTTCTTTTGAAGTCATAGATCACTCTTTCTTAGAAGCCTTTCCTTAAGCTTCAGAAGGCCCGTTATAACTAATACTCTAATACTTCACTCTGATTAATGTCTTTAAGCATTGCAACATTGTGATTGCTGACCTCTGCTGCACTGGATTCTTTCAGTTTTCAGGAACTTGGAGACTTCTGCAGACCAAAACTGTTGGGGATGCACGTGGTTTCAGCTTTCCAGCACGCACTCATCACATATCGAGCTGAATTTTTGCAAGCGTTTTCAATGCGGTCTTGTTAAAATCTGATATTTTGCAACAGGTTTTCCCAATCTGGAGTAAGCTGTCATGGGAAGAACCCGAGATTAGTTCTAATAGGACATGAGAGCCTGGACAAAGATAAACTACGGGATTTGAGAAAGCCGCATGACCTTGGCCTTGCCCCAGCTCCCACAGCAGCTGTGCTTCTGCAGCTGGGGAGGGAGCAAGGGGGAAACACAGTGCCAGCTGAAAGCTACCTATTTATCCTTAGTCTTGCACCAAACCAAACCACTCCTGATTACAGAAGCCTTTTGCATGGAGCAGACTGGTACTTTGGCTGGAAAGTTACTGGCCTGACTGTTATGCAAAAAAGAAAGTTAAAAAAAAAAAAAGGGGGGTGAAAAAAAAAAAAGAGAAAAATTTCTTTCTAGTGCATCGTGCAGATGAGCCTGGGAACGGGTTCTCCCCATTTACCAGCCCCAGATCCTCTTTCTTCTGCCAGTTCGGATTCCTCTGACAGCTTGAGCCGTGCCTTTTCCTGACAGTTCAGGGTGGCGGGGGGGGTTGCTGATGTGCTAGTTTTACTTGCTTGGCTCCGTTACCGTCTTCCTCAGCAGTAATGTTAAACTCGTTACCTTCTCTTTGCGGAAAGTTTTGCTTATGTTGCTAGAGCATTGCTGAGAAACCTTTAAAATTGTTTGAATAGCTTTAAAAAAACCCCCACAGCATGTGCCCAATAATTTAATCTAATTGTCTTTGCATGTAATTTGAACGTTTTTATTCGGTTAGAAAGAACAAACATTAATTTAACGATACGTGTACATGAGATGCCTCTCAGTTCAGGGGAAGGCCAGAAGGAGGGAATATTACTTTTGGTATTAAAAAGACATTTTGTTTTCAGAAGTAGAGAGAAAAATGTAAACCATCTGGAATTAAGAGCACTTTCTGCCCAGTCTTTTAAGCATAACTTCCATCGGCTCCACAGAACTTGCTGCCCACTGGTGGCTCTTAGCTGGGGTCACCTGTGAGCTCAGGCGATGGGCATCCTAATATCTGCCCAAAGGAGCTGCTGGGACTGCGCCCCATGTCTGCCCCTCTTTTGGGGGTCACCGGGTTGGTGTCTGTGAAATATAAATTTCACACGCTGGGTGTCTGGCACCAGGCTCACTCCTCTGCATCTGCAGGCCAGCTATTGAGGGGTTAAAGAGCGAAAACTGCGCTTGGGTTTGTCTCCTAACTGGTTTCTGGCACTTTCAAAGCCATGTGTTGGCCCTTGCCGAAGTTTGGCTTCTTGTCCCGTGGGAGCGGTTGGGATTTTTGGTGCGACCGGTCTGTTGGCGTGCGGTTGACCCAAGGGCAGAGGTTTCTGAAGGACGCACGTCCTCGTGAACGCCGTAAAGCTGTTTCTGCAGCAGGTCTCTCTCTTGTCCCGTTTTGGAAACTGGAAGGCTTAGCAGTCTGGTTTGCAGCGGCGGGTGCCAGAAGAGGGAAGGCTGCGGGATTCGCTAATTAAAAAAAGAGCGAGATGGGACTGTTTTCTTTCACCATGGTGATCGCATAACATAACATGACTTGGGGATGCTGAGGAATTTTCGTCTGCTCTCGAAGGCGACGGGACAAAGGTGCAAAGCCCTTTCCTGCTCTGCGGCATTCAGCCACATTTTGTTTTGCAGATACCTTAAGGATTTGTGTTAGTGAGGAATTTGTTCCTCGTGTTGACTGTCCGCTGGAATATGATTTATCAGACAAGTGAAACTAATGCTCTATATGGTTGAGGAGTGCCTTTCTGTGCACAAAAATGGTATTTATGGGAAGAGGTTGCTACTTAGTCGATGCTTAGAGTGTCTTTCCACTGCTACAGCAACAGGCATGAGAATCTGATTATTCAGGCAAGTTAGCATTAATTTTTTTTCCAAGTTTTTTTAAAAATCTGATCCAAACCAATATGAATTGGCTGTTGCTAATTTTGGAATGGTCTGCTTGCATGAGATAACAAATCCCAGTTTTAGTTTAAAGAGAAAATGTTTTAACAGAAGGCTGGCAAGATTGTTATCAAAATGCTAATGATCGTTTCTCCTACAGTCTCAGATATTTTCAGAGGGAGGACTAGGATAGACATATCATCTGAATAATATTGATTTTAATATGTATTACTGTCTCATTAAGCTGTTAAAGTCTTTCCCCTTCTGGACAAAGGTTCATTAATTGCTGCAGTTGATGTATCATTAAAGTGGGTTTAGGTGCAAGATGGGTAGAGGGAAAGAGAGCTCTAAAATGTTGATTGTGCAGTTGTGGATGGACTTTGGGTAAAGATATCACCGTCCTAACCAAATGGAGGGGACACTGCTCTGTTTGATGTGCTGCCTCCTGATTGCCTTCCGAGAGACAGCCAAGAAGTCAGCCAAATACAGGCACTATCATATTTACTTTACTAAATGATCATTTCAGTAAACATTATTGAACATGTTTATTTGCGGATTAATTTCAGGCTAATTCTAATCAAAAACCCCTCTGTGAGCTACTATAAAAAGACATGATTTTATGAATTTACTTCTTAATTTCTAATTTCATTTTGAAAGAGCTTTTAGCAGGCTGCCTTTTTATTGGCTGCCTTCTTACATGTTTTGAAATGCTTTTATTGCAGCTTGTATCAGGTTTGCTATATTGTCATCCCTATAAGCAAATCAATAAGTTTTCATTTCCAATAATAGTAATAATTTATGAATTTTTAATTATTTTAATGCAGTAAAGTGGAAGGAAGATTTTGTTTTGATTGATTGTGTTTTGATTGACTTCCATTAACGTTTATTTATCTGTAAATAAGGCACACCCCCACACAAATACATGTATGTAAGTGTAATACATAAATGCCCCTGAATGTATAGTTTTTTGACAGAAAAGCCTGCTCCGTGCATTCTTCTTGAGCCCCTGTCCAATTCAGTAAATCGTGCAGCGATGGCGCCCTGTGCTAGGCATCGGTGTGTGTTGGGTCACGGCACAGTGGCCGGTCCTGCTGCATCTCTCGGGATGTGTGCCCACGATGACCCGCTGCAATGGAGCATCCCCGCTCGAGGGATGAGAGGTGTGTGTGTACGCAGCCTCCTCTCGCACCCCAAAAATACAGATCTGCGCTTGTCGTGTGAGGGAGGAGAGATGTCCAGCAAGGGGAGCAGGAGTTGGCTGGAGGGAAGGCGGGGGAATTGGTACCAGCCTGCTGCGAGGCATCCTCAGGATGCTGAGGCTCATCGTGACAGGCTCCTCTGGTCCTTGCTGCTGAGCCTCCTTGCGATTTTGTGCTAAAATGTCATGAGATAAGAGGCAGAAAAAGCACAGGCTCTCCTGGCAGAAGTGTGAGCTGCCGCACATCGAGTGGGCAGGATTCATCAGCGCCGGGGCTCTGCTCCTCACCGGCTCTAGGCGGGGAGGGCGCAGCGCCGTGGAAGAGGCAGGCGCCGACGGCTTCGTGTTCAGTCCAGAGCATCTTGCGTTTCAGCCAAGAGTTTTCGTGTGAAGAGCCTCGTTCTTTCGCATACTTCCTTTCTAAAACAAATCATGAAAAAGCCCTTGGAGAATACAGTCATACATACACGTCATAAAAGGCAGTAAAATAATAGCTGACAGCCGTGAGATGAATTTTTTTTTTTTGCTTATTCTCTTCTGCTGTGTAGGTAATCATGGTGTTACATCATAGTGGAGAACGTCTGATCATTTATATTTCACGATCATGCAGCAATGTAAAATCCAAACCAATCGTACTTTTTAAATAATAAAAATCAGTAAATTATTTTCTGAAAGGAAAGTACAGTACTTTTTATCTATATTACAGAAAGGAAAATTTATTTTTTCCTAGCTTGAGTTTCATCTGTTCTTTTGATAAACACAGGACTTCCTTTTATAAGCAGTCAGTCTTGCTTTTATCCGAGTATATATTTCCATGGTGGTCGTTACTGTTAAAAATAATTTAGCACACTAAAGAAGGGGCTGTGTAGGTTTCAGCATGTGTAATAATATTGTTCAGCCAGGGAGAGGCTATTCTGTGCTTATTAACAAACAAAACCTCAACACCCAGGGTTGAATGGCCATCTCCCACTCATCCCAGACCTTGAAAACAAGGAAGCAAGTAGCTAAGGGGAAGGTCGGTGTCTTCCTCCTTTTGTCTCGCTGGCAGCACAGTACAAGAGATGCAGAGGTGTACAGAGCCATAGGGCTTTTGCTTTCCACTTTCTCTGCTTCTAATATTTGTTTCATATTAGTTTTATACTGCCAAAATCACTGTTGCTAAGAATTGCTTTTGCATATTCTTTTTTTTTTTTTAATGTGAGATACAGCATTGAATTTGCTGCCTTCTGCAGGGTGTAGAGCTGAGAAATGAGCCCTGTCTGCCCCCAAATGGGAGTGGGAAGTGGGTTTGGTGCATCAGGTTGCCATGGTCCTCTGGGGGTCTCGGGGCAGTTTGTAATGCTCTCTAATGCATCTCCTCTCCCAAATGTTTTGCCCACCTTTCCAAAGTTACTAAAAATAGGAAGCCCAGAAGCGAACTGCTTTGTTAGTAGTGACAACAGAAGATCCAGGAAAGGATCTATGTCATCGTCCCCTTCCTGCGGCGCTCCGTCGCCAGTCGAAGACATCACGCAGGCAGGAGCAGGCAGGACCAGCCCAACCAGGGGATGGGCTATGGCTCTCCTGTCCCTCTTCCCACTCCACACTCATCCTTGCTCTTCAGCAGGTCAGGGTACCTGCTGGTGTCCAGAGTGGAGGCACAGGCATGGGTGGTCATTGGTTAACCTCCCAAATGAACCTCCCAGCTTTCAGGCTGGGCATCGTCACTCTTTTTGGTTTGGAGGGCACAGAGAGGGACCCAGAAGATGCGCTCCTTCCATGTGGATGGTGAAATGCTTCACGAGTCATCATCACGGTGATGCTAGTGGTCAGGGACCCTGGGAGAGGGGTGTGCTCGGCGGTGGCTAATGACAGGATGACTGTACCGTGTTTAGTCATACTGAAAGGCAGCACGAGGCCATGGAGAAGACGGGAGAGGATCATTTTGGATGTTTGGTTTCCTGTGGGAGTAGGGCTTGTGCGGTAGCTTAATCTTAAAAATATGAGGGGAGTGTTTAGGGAGAATTTGCCCTGACAGCGTTGTAGGTTGGCATTCGAGCATAGTCAATAATAAGACTAATAAGAGTTGGAGAGCATGTTGAACTCTCTTTTTTGAGTCACCGAGCTCGGGAACCTCTGCCACACCAGGGACGCGGCCATCTGTTGCTGATGAACATCTTTGTCATTGCTACAGCTGAAATGGAGTCAGTTGGCTTGTGCCATGGCATATTTGTCATTGATTTAAAACTCTCTAGACTTACCCTGCTTTGATCGCTCTCCACGTAGGCCACTGCCTGCTTAGACAACAGCGGCAGTGGCAGCTGTCTCCTGCCCACGAACACAGGAGAAGGATTCAGGGTGCACCGAAGTGACAATAAAAGAGGCACAGTCCAGGGCAGGAGCGGGGATGTTCCCAATGGGTGATGTTTTTCAACTCTTTGTAGTTCTTCGTTTTTCATCAAATGAGGCTTAAAAATTCCAGGAGTTATTCCAGTTACTCCAGCCTCTTTAATGTGTTTTGGCTTTTTGTTATTTTAGTTAGATTTTATACAAAATAGAAGTTTAAATTCCCTCAGCGATACCACTCCTGTAGTGTTGGGTAGTTTCTGCACGAGGATGGTGCCTTGCCAAAGGGGCCCTTTCCTGTTTAATTTGATCGCTTGAGAACGAATTCCTCTGGTTATGAAAATTGTGGTGAAAGCAGGAGTCTTTTAGGATCTTGGATGTAGGAGAAGCGTATTTTATTTAATCCCCTCCATAGCTATCAGAGGGAAACTTTTTGTTGGTACAGGGTTGGGGTAAAAAGAGTCTGAGCTCACATTTAAAAAGAGAGATTGTGGGAGACTGGATAGACTTGAGGTTCCTCATCTGCTCTGGTGCTTTTGATGAACATGTGCTTCCTTGACGAGTCAACTCATGACTCAAAAGGTTTCGGATAGTGACACCAACTTCCTAAATCAGTGAGTCCTTTGCCGTGCTGGTGAAGTAAGTAGAAGCCGAACACAGAGCAAAGACTGTGGTCAGCCTGAAGTTGTCTCATGAGCGTGTAAACCCAGAGCAATTGGCAGCGAGCAGGTAGAGACCAGACTGAATCTCAGGCAAGACGGTAAAGGGTACTTTGGGTTTTTTGTTGGGTTTCCCCCTCCCGAAGAATTTCCTTGGCTGATGAAGCGCATTAATAAATAAATGCCTCTGTAGCAGTATTTCACTTTTTGAAGTCATGTAGGTGCAGACCCAAGAAAGTAATCGTACGGGGAGATCCTGACCATCATAGTGTTCAGTATCCTAGCTGTTTAGCAGCTTTGTCTGAATGAATTTCAAATAAACACCGTTTTGTTTTTTGCAGCTTTTTTTCACTAATTAATGAAGGAAAGTGAGTAATCTGCTACTTGGCAGTGCTGCTAGGCACGTGGTAAGAAAGCAAAAGTCTCTCTCTGTGGTAGAAGGGATGAATTGATTTCTTTTTTTACTTCCATCTCCTCTTCCCCTTCAGCCCCTGTAGCTCCAAGAGACTGCACATTTCAAAGCTAAGAGTGAAAGAGCTGTGATGCCCAAGCTGTTCCCAGGGGCATGTGAGAGCCTCGGGGGCCTCTTTAGGACTGTGACTCAGTTTTGGTGGGAGGTGTGAGAAATCACTACCGTAGTGAGTAGCAGTATTGTAGCACCTCAGCAGAGCTGTTTTTGAGAGTGTTGCTGGAAGGGACTAGTCTCCTTCCTAGGAAGAAAACCTCGAGGAACGTCATTCAAATAGCTTTGCTTCATTGACCTGGTGCAAATATTATTCAGGATAATGGTTTGCACTGATGGAGTTGCTGTATTACTTCACTTTAGGTCTGCCAGGTGTTACTATTTTCTGCCCTGCCTGCCATGCATAGATTTGCCTTTTCCCTCTTATTTCACGTATTTACTTTCTTTGCACATACAAGAAGCCAAAGGAAATAATTTTGCCAGAAATAAAGGTCTCACGCGAAGGCCACGTCCCCGCCACTGTGCTCCCTGTGGCTTTGGGGTTTTTGCTGGTTCTCCCTCGGGGCCTGAGGGGACGCACTGTGTTTCCAGTCAGGCTCGATGGGAGGTGACAGCTCAGCAAACCCCCGTGGCCCGCTCTGTGCCCCTGCGAGGTCCCGTGCCACCGGTGTCCCTTGCCACTCACAGCCACCCGGGCAGCAGGTGACCCCCGGACATTGTCTCTGTGCCCCATCACCATCACCCCTTGGCCCCAGGACCCCCCCCGCAGGGACTGGCAGACTGTTTCTGAGCACCCCCAGATGCTCCCTACCCATTCTGCACCTGAGCAGAGGTGGGCCGAATTAACGGTCAGTGTCTAAATGGAGACTGGTAATGTGTGGTGTTCCTCAGGGGTCTGTACTGGGACCAGTACTGGTCAATGTCTTTGTTAATGATGCAGTGGGATCGAGTGCACCTTCAGCAACTTTGCAGATGACACCAAGCTGAGTGGTGTGGTGGACACACCTGAGGGACAGGATGCCATCCAGAGGGACCTGGACAAGCTCGAGAGATGGGCCCATGTGAACCTCATGAGGTTCAACAAGGCTGAGTGCAAGGTCCTGCACATGGGTCAGGGCAACCTCCAGTATTGATATAGAGTGGGGAACAAATGGATTGAGAGCAGCCCCGTGGAGAAGGACTTGGGGGTACCGGTGGATGAAAAGCTGGACATGAGCCGGCAACATGCGCTCGCAGCCCAGAAAGCCAACCGTATCCTGGGCTGCATCAAAAGAAGTGTGGCCAGCAGGTCGAGGGAGGGGATTCTGCCCCTCTGCTCCGCTCTGGTGAGACCCCACCTGCAGTTCTGCGTCCAGATCTGGGGTCCTCAGCACAGGAGAGACATGGACCTGTTGGAGCAGGTCCAAAGGAGGCCACAAAGATGATCAGAGGGCTGGAGCACCTCCCGTATGAAGACAGGCTGAGAGGGTTGGGGTTGTTCAGCCCGGAGAAGAGAAGGCTCTGGGAAGACCTGATTGTGGCCTTTCAGTACCTAAAGGGGCTTATAAGAAAGATAGAGATCTTTTTACCACAGCCGATAGTGATTGGATGATGGGTGACAGTTTTAAACTAAAAGAGGGTAGATTCAGATTAGATGTTAGCAAGAAGTTCTTCACTGTGAGGGTGGTGAGACACTGGAACAGGTTGCCCAGAGAGGCTGTGGATGCCCCATCCCCGGCAGTGTTCAAGGCCAGGTTGGATGGGGCTTGGAGAAACCTGGTCTGGTGGAAGGTGTCCCTACCCGTGGCAGGGGGGTTGGAACTAGATGGTCTTTGAAGGTCCCATCCAACCCAAACCATTCTGTGATTCTGTGACTCAACGACCAGAGAACGGGCACCAAAAATAGGATGTGGCAGACACAGCTACAGACAGTGAAAAGTAAATATTGTAAAATGCATATTTATGTGTTTTGGGAGGTTACAGTAGTTCAGATCTCTACTGTTGATTCCTTAAACATCTTGATGCAGTGAAGATGCTATAAGGAAAATTGCATTTTCGTGCTGAAGGGTTTCTTTGGGTGTAATGCTTCCAAATTGAATACAGAATTGAATAAATATGGAGTCATTCTCTTCTCTTTATTCCATCGCAGCTTTGCTCAAGGAATTCTTTTGATTCGCAGAAAGGTTTATAGTGGAAAAATTGTTTGACATCCATAGCAACTATAGTTTCATCTTTAATGGATTGTTTAAATTCTGCAATAGGGATAGTCTGTTCCTGAACAATAATAGTAAATTCTTGACCTTATGTTACAGTTTCCAGTTCTTTAATAGATAGAGGTATCTTTGGTTAATGTTTCTCAACTCCACAGAATGCTTTATAGAAAATAGTAAATATCAGTGCTTCCTTTGTAGATGAGAAGTTAAAGCACGTCCAAAGTGACCCCTACCAGCACAGCAGAGCCAGGGAGCGATCGCACGCCTCCAGACTCGAGCACCGTGCTGCTGTGGCACTTCATGCGCTCAAGCTCTTGTCATCATCCTCGTGTTTGGAAGGAGTGCGACAGACATTTCACACCAGATTTTGTTCTGGTTAAAGAGCTTTGATGAGTTTCACCTCCTTTACTGTGTGCTACAGCTCCATTTGGCCTATATCCAAGTTTAGTTACTTTAGTTACTGAAATTGTTTTCCTGTTCTATTTCCTAGTATTAAATTGCTGTAAAACTAACTGGAAAACTAGTATTATGTACCCTGTTTCTTTCTTTTGTCTTCACATTCTGGGTCTTTTTTGTTTGCATGTGTTTATTTTTCCTTTGCTTATTTTCTCTTTTATTGCATTTATGAAGCTTTTGTTCTCAATTTTCATGTCAGCTCACATATGTGAGAAGCCAAATAAAATATTTCACATTTCTGTTTCAAGTTAAAAACCAGTTTTTATGCTGAACAATAATTGTATTACAAGGAAGCCTGATGTGCCCTCAGTGCCATTACAATATGTTGAATAAAAGGTAATTTAATGGAAACAGCGGAGTATTTGAAAGTTCGCTGCATGAAAATTGGATTTTTGCCTTTTATTATTTACATTGCACCTTATTCATATTTAAGGCCACAGGGATTATCATGCTCCTTAATGGCTTTATTTAATAAAGACTTTGCATTTCACAGTATAGGATCTAGCATGGGCTTCAATCCGTTATCAGGATTTCAATTAACTAGCTTTAGCTTAGGTTGCCCTATAAATCCTATAAATATATCTAAATAATTAATTTGCTTTCACTGGATGGTAGTGGCTACTTTTAAGTACAGCTGCTATATACATAGCTGCTAAATGGTACAACTGTGCTTATAACTTGCTTTTATTAGTAGTATTTTTAAAGCTGACGTATGTCTATTAAGGTGACTGGCTGGACCAGGACTAGTCTTCCAAGGTGAAAGACTTCGTAGAGGAGCTGTAGTTATGGCTGAGGACCATTGCAGCTGGGATGCAAGTGCACCTTGAATTTTGGGAGGAGAGGTGAGGGACAGGTGGATGTCACAGGTCAACATATCTCCTAATTGGGCTGAAGGACTTTGCATTTTTTTGATGGTGGTTATGTATATTGTGAACCAAGGGCTGGACGTAGCTGATTCCAGGGTGGAGGAGTGGTGATAAATACAGGAGGCTGGATGAACTCCTGTTGCTCTTACTTTTGGGTCTTCCCTACACCTATGCAGAATGACACACCCATGGTAACCTCGAGGTCAAGGTTTTCTTTTGGAGTGACATTTAAATCTTCTCACTAAGTGGGCGAAACAAATAATGATGTTAACAATTTTTGCTGCACCCTATTGGGTATTGAGAGAGACTGAGACTTGATTTTAAGCGAGCCTGATAAGCAGTCAGACTAGAAAAGGTGCGCCTCAAAAATACAGAGATAGGGCCTAGCATTTTCTGTGTTTCCTCGTGTAAATTCTCTCCCCTACGTGCCAAAACATTGATACCCTGAAATAAGGAATCAGCCCTGCGCTGAGCTGTGGGGTCAGAACAAATAACGAATGGGTGCTTGTTCAGCGGGAATCACGCGGTGTGAACACGCAGCCAGCCCAGACCCCTGCTAAAAATGCCACCCCTGCCCCAAAACAGAACAAAAATCAGTTCGGGCGAGTTGCAGGCAGCGGCGCAGGCATGCCAGCCCCTCGGCAGCTCAGATGAATGTGCTCAGCCGTTCACCTAGGAGCAGCAGGACAGCATACAACTTGGCAGCTGTGGAAAAGCACTGCTGATCTGAGAGTCCCGGTCTTTTCCAAGTTATTCCTGCTGGCTCGCATCCCAAGGAGGGAAGATTTGAGACTTTCAGGGACCCACAAAGACCAGGATGCCAGTCAAATTTAAAATGCTTAAGTTGCAGTACTTAGAGCTTTAAAAATATTTTTCACCTATCAGTGCATGATTAACTGAGTGTATGAATTCAAAGGGAAACATAATATTTATTAAACATCATTCATTTAGTCATTTGGCATTTGATTTGCAAAGATTATGCATTTTTCCCAGGAGTTACATTAATAATTTCAGCATGATAACTTTAATTTTAAAAAGGACTTTTCCTTGCTAAAGGGAGGGTTATCCGTGCATGTGTACAAGGAAAACTTTAATTAAAATTTCTTTTCTCCATTGTTTCAGGAGTTTAAAATGCACTTTCTCCCCCGTGAGACAAAAAGACTGCTTATATTTACAGGACTCAAAAGGCTTAATGTGTGAAAATGAACACATTCAACGTTGTATTACTGAGAGCTCCATCGTGTTGGCAAAGGAAAAAGATGAAGCACAGCCTCAATTTACTTCTCTTGCTAAATAGTACTTTGTTCTGTATTGTTAGAAGAAATCACTCCATATCTGGAGAAGATGGAAAACATGGAAATCATGATACTGCCTCTGCTGACCTTAATATAATTTTTTTTTCTTAAGCCATTTCTCCACTGGCCCTCATGGAAGGCTTGAAAGACAAACCACTCTGTTTTTCTGAGGAAGGTCTGAGGACTTGAAATGTGATCCTCCTTTTTGGTGCCTACTGCAGCAGATAAGATATGGGGGAGTTCTCCTTATGTTTGTCCAATATGGGAAACTGATGCTCTTGGATACATCTGCTGTGGGAAAACAGGACATGTTTAGTAAGTTCACAAAATATTAACCATTTGGTATGTTTAATTTATCCATGGTATAGGAGATTATTGCCAGTGTTAGAGAAGTGATGAATAAACTGGGGAAAAAAAAGGCAAGATAAGAGTTTGTGTCACAGCTCTATTTCCTGTAGGCTCCTACAAGTTTCCCTGAAAACTTATTTCTATGAATTTGAATGGAAAAGGAGAAACCCTAAAAAAAATCCATTTCTTTCCTCTAACAGATGTTGTTTATAGAACAGTTTTAGGAAAAATAAAACTTTGCTGTAAATCAGTACTTGTCGAGAGTAAACTCCACCCATGGAGTACCCAGTCCTTCAGAGAACCCAGAAGAAGGGACACCAAGGTAGTTTCTCTCCTTGAAACCTATGATTAAGGATGCTGTAATCATTTCCTGGGAGATGTTCGCTTGTGCCTGCACCGCCCTCTCCTGTTGAAATCCTCCCAGAAAAGTCAGGAGGGAATAAATCCCTATGCTGCTGCAGCTTTCTCAGATTTCCTTTGGTGGTGCTCTTGATGGGGTTGTCACCTATCCCTCTGAAAGGGTTCAGATTTGCCAGCCAGAAGTTCTGTGCTGTAACCTTTAAATATCATGTACATCAGCAATACAGGTCCAAAGGAGCCGCATCATTGGAAACTGCTCATCTGCTAACCACCATCTGGTAAAGAACTAATGTAACAAGAAGGAAAGCAAATGAGGAAGAATATAAATGTTTTGATTCAAGAGTTGTATTTTCCTTTGAAGATTGATAGCAAGTGGTCAGTCTATTAAGAAGGAAATGCTGCTCTCACTTCAGCTCACTGCCTCAGAGAGAAACCTTTGTTTTGTTATTTTATTTCAATACAAAACATTGCTATTTTAACCTTAAAAATAACAGATATTACTACTAGGAAATTGTTTGTCTGCTAAGACAAACAAATTCATCTGTAGCTAATATGACCAGTCTATTGCTCCTTCTCTACAAGACATGCAAATCTCTCTCTTGGCTGTTTGTGATCAATCTGGTTTTCTAATATTTGCCAGTGGAAAGGCCCTGGCTCATTTCTTTCTTCTGAATCATATTTTGATTGTCTCATTTCCTACTGAAGTGATTAAAGCCGAGCTGGGCATACACAGACTGTAACTTCTATGCATAGCTTTGCTAAGCTGCAATGTATATTATTAAAATTTCTAAAATTATCTTCTACTAGGAGCTTATTTAATGCACTAAAGCCTTCTAAACGAGTTAAGAATAAGTGATGGGGTCATCCACATTCAATACTTCCTATCGGGTGCGTTTGTCTGAAGGATCAGCAGGAGGAGGTGCCTTGGGTTTTCAGCCCAGCCAGGTTGTGTGCCAGGGGACCAGGACTCCTGGGGGCATTGAGGAACACGTGCACTTGGTAGGATGGAAGCAGCCAAAAGGGTCCTTAATCGGGACCTGGAGAGAAGTACTGGAAAAAGCGCTAGAAAAGCAGCTGACCTGCTTCCTGGGCTGCGTAGGAGGATCTGGGTCTGAATACGAAGAGTGTGTCCCTGTACATTACTGGTAGATCATGGAATCGCAGACTGGTTGAGGTTGGCAGGCACCTCTGGAGAACATCTGGACCAACCCCCCTGCTCCAGCAGGGCCACTGGTTGCTGGGACCACGAACAGAGATGCTGAACAACACATCAGTGCAACAGAGGCTGTGGCAGGTCATGGCAATGAAGACAGTGGCTTCAGAATTAAGCAGTCCTTAAAACCATAGACCTGTTGCTCTTGCGTGTTAGGAGTTGCAGCCCTCTTTGTCAATCTTTAAAGGATGTTTTTGGCTAGTTTCTTGATTGAGTGTGCTTTTTAATGTTCCTATCTGTGCTGCCGGCAGCTGGAAGCTGAGCTGGAAAGTGCAACCGTCACTCCAGCCACTTAGCTGTGAGAGTCTTTCTTCTCCTTCAGACTTTGGAAATTGTCACCTGTCCTGAAAATTTATAGCTTGTCTTTGCTTTGGGGCTACTGTGAGTTAATCTGAAGTATTTATAGCTATTATAGTTGTTTGACAAACAGGTTCAGCCAAATAAGAGACCTCAGCAGAGCAGACTAATAGCGGGGAGCCCTTTGTTTAACTTGGCAAGGCTCGTCACAAGCCATCAAAGAAAGCAGTCACTTTGTCAGTAGTATTGAATGGATGAATATGATAAACAAAGAGGTCGTGAAGCCTTACAGCATAGTTTCCCTCGGAAACAGAAGTAAGAAGGCCTTGCCAAACAGCTTTAGGACTGGAATATAGGTGTTTTATGTATTCACAGCATATGGGGTTCATAACTATTGTTCCCTTCGGTATTGGTGAGTTTTCTTAAAATGCTGGAAGGAAACAGGTCTTGAAGGAGCCCAGAAGTGACACGCAGCCCATCTGTTTTGCTGAACTGTTTCTCTAAATTAAATCCGTTGCTTCCCAAGTAGAGTTGCTAATAGGATGTTGAAAACAGAATATTTCAGAAGCAATTTTGAAAGCAGTTCCCAGCGGCCTATTACAGATGCAGGTATTCTGATGATAATTCCCCGTTCCCAAGTGAGGTGCTCACTTAAGGCCCCAATTCAGCAGAGGCTTTAAATGTATACTTGTGTTAATCTCCGTTACAGCAGTTTTGCCTGTGGTTAACTATAGCAGCGTGTTCTCAATTAAACATGTGTCTGATGTGTCCTCTGCAGAAATAAAGGGCTGACTTGAGGTTAGAGATAATTTTCTCTTGAGTAGCTACTGAACTCTGTTCGGGCTGTACCTGTCTGCATCTATTTAGCACAAGGCAACACGGGCCACTGTGGCTTGCGTCCTCCTATCAGGAATTGTTTAAGGACACGAAGTCTTCCATGTGCCTAATTCATAAGGGAGGAGCTGAAGGAGTTGGGAGAAAGCAGGACTATAAAATGTCATTTCGGGGTTACTGCTCTTTGTCAGCTATTGCAGGGAGGATGAGCATTACAAGTGTCACAGGTGTCTTTAATTATATATGGCCTACTTCCTGAAATATTCATAAGAAATGGAGATAGGAAGTGAAAGTTCTGGTTGAAAGGTATAAAGGTTATTCTTAAATATCAACAAGGTGATGTCCCCTACCAGGTTCTCCATCTAGCAAAATGACTGGGTTCCTGCATTTACAGAAAAAAAAAGGTCAAAGCTGTTCTTTCGCCTATGCGTCTTCTTTCCCTTGGTAAACCATCCCACAATAACGATTGCTGTAGATGTGTCTTAAAGTCCTAAGTGCTGCAGGTGTGAAAAAATCCTGGCTCCTGATGAGCAGCCCGGGAGTGGAGACAGTGATTTATAGGACAATGTAAGCGTTGCAGAATTCAGAAGCAAGAATACTCTTCAGTTTTAGGTTTGATGAGTCCTGTGAGCCCTGCAGGACTGGTAAGTCCCGTAAAGCACATGGTTAGCAAATTGTGTGAATTCCAGTAAAAATAGAGGAACTGGTTTTAGCACTGTGTTTTTTACTGTCTGCGCTTATGTTAGGATTGTGTTAGAAATAGGAACACTAACCTTTTACAGCTGGCAACAGGTGGAGGATGATGAACAGAAGGATTGTGCCGGATGTGCAGGGGAAAGGCAAGACACAGAGGATGGGACTTAAAGGGTCTGCTGTTTTAATAACATAATTCATGTAGGTGCAGCCCAGCAGTAACCCTCCATGGGCAGTCATAATTCATTTCTGCACGCTTGAGGCTGTCACCGGCTCGGCGTGTGTCCTGATCCCAGCCCTTAACGTGCCGCTATCACACGGGGACGGTGAAAGGGAGGAAGGCTGGCTTTACCTTGGCGAACCGAGCATCTGCAGCATCATCCTCATCCCCCCATCTCTGGGGAGTACCTTTCACTGAATTTTGTTTCTCATCTCCTGTGCAAGCAGGGAAAAACCTCTCCACGGTGCAAACCCATGCTGGACACCAGCCCTTCAGACCTGCCAGCATTTGTTTGAGCTGCCGTGTCCCCTGCCCGCTCTGCAGGTTGCTAACGCATCTCTCCCTGAGACTGGCTAAACTATACATGACCCCGCGGTGCTTCGTCCCTCTCTGCCCAGTTTCGGCGTTCACTGCGGGTGCCCTTATTCACAGACACATTTAGCTGCAGTCATACATGCCTCTTGGCCTCCTCGTATGGTATTCCGAGCCAAGTTGTGGTCATTTTTAGGAAAAGGTCCCAAACTTAAGCCTTGCCTTAACCAGATGACTTACTCAGAAATTTGCTTGCAGGATGCTCGGTGTGTAGTAATCCTACCTAGCTGTTGCTGCTGCCTTGCCGGCGAGTGCCTTGGTGCATGTGGTGGATTGGATGGTCTCGCAGTCTGTGCCTTCCTCGGGGGTGACCTGGTGCCTTCTGCTAATTTACGTGACCCTCTTCTTGCTCTTAAAAGTCGGGTAAGGCAGTAGAGGACTCTTGGCCTATGTTTCCCAACGTTGTATACATAAATGGGACCCCGTGGTCATTACCTTCAGCCTCCTCTTATGGGAGATGACCCTGCCAAAAAAAAAAAAAAAAAAAGGTCATTCTGGCAAGCTCCACGATCCATCTGCCTCCCCATGGCCTGATTCAGCAGAGGCTACAAGTCACTTACCAGCATTTTCTTTATAAATGTAAGACCAAAACTCCAAGATAACAGAAAGAGCAGGAAGGGCCCTGCTAGTGTATGTAGAACCCTAGGATAGCAAGGAAAAATGTCGGTACAGTATACCCAGATATCCAGGAAAGCACGTCTCCCAGCTGGGAACCCATCTGACGTGAGCACAGGAACAGAGAATGTCAGCCCGACACAAAATGAGGGGTTTTAGTGTACGGGTGTGCTGTCCTGCACCCTGCCCAGCACCATCCCTCCAGCTGTGGGAATCCGGACGCTGCAAAACCCATGTTTTAAAATTGTCACACAAGCTGGCATTTTGTGAGGTGCCTCCTCCCATGACTTTGAAGAGCGGCCGGTTCCCAGCAAGCCTCGGCATGTGACTGGGCAAATTGCTGCCTTCTTACCCTTTTGCAGCCCTTGGAGTTGTGTTTGAGGTCAAATTGCTTTACCAGACCCACACCCACACCCATTTATAGGTAGGTCTTTGCTGGCATGAAGAGCTGCAGAAGTTGCCTTAGGAGAAGAGCTACCCTGAACGCGGGTTCTGCCGAGCTGCATGGGGCATAAACGCTTGGTTGCAGCTCTTAATTAAAACCTGAACGGTGATGAGCCACGAGGGGGTTTTACTAGGCTCCTTGGGATTTTTTTTAAATTTTTTTTTTATAATAAGGACAATGGGAAATAATTGCTGGTAGTCTGCATCAACAAAGTCTGGAGCTGATGAGAGGGACAGGCTGTTGGATCTCTAGTTTGTCCTTGATCACAGCAGTGCCCCAGGTGTCTGATAATGGAGAAGTCAACATACTGGGTGTTGTTTGACCAGCGAAACGTGAAAGAATGCTGCTGGCTTCTCCCAAATATCACTCCCCTGCCTGCTCTGTGTGGCTCTGAATATGTATGTCTATATATATAGGGCCAATATGGTTAAAATGTTGCAAAATGTATGAACTTTGTGCCTTAGCATGAAAGTTGAACTTGAAGTCTGGCAGTTTCATTTGTATGGATACATGCAGGAGGAAGGAGGCTGACTTTATTTTCAGGTGACAGGACTGCTCTGCTGCTGCTGGCTCTACTTAGTTTGATGAGGGGCAGGGGTTTTGGTTTTGTGACCATAGCTGTGCTTCGTAGACCAGTTGGGATGAGTTGTGGAGCCAGAAAAGATTTTGATCTTTTTATGTGCTGGCTCGGTGATGCGTGTGTAGCATTTATGTTCGTAAGTAAATCTCTGTTATGAAAAGCAAGCTTTAAAGGAAAAGAAAGTCTCTCTGTTCATAGCCCCAGACCCGACAGCGCTTTGGGTTTTGCTATTATTTATATGCAGGCACCATTCTCTGCAAGAGATCCCAGTTTCTGTCTCTCTCTCACACCTGGCGATGCATTGCTGTCAGGAGTCTGCAGGATATGTGTGCTTTACAAAATTAAGTGATGCATATTGAGCTCTAAGATAAAAGCATCACGTTTTATATTGTATATGTGCCAACTGAGGGGAAAACATTAAAAAGAAGGAAGGAAGAAAAAATTACACCAGAGCTGAAGAATTTTTATACTGGATTGTTTCATAGTAAAATGTAGTACAGCGAGTGTGCCTAATTTACCTCTTCTTGTTGACTGCCTTTGCAGAACTGTATCTGAATCATTTCCTGTTAGTGAATAAAATCAAGAGGTTTTCAGGGTTGTTTAGTCTGGGCAACTGGGAGTTGGTGTAGCTAATGTGTTCCAGAAGGTTAACCACTGTGAACTCTCTTGTCTGAGCCATTTCCCCTTTTCGGGTGGTTTTCTACCCGTACAGTTGCCTTTCAGGTAGCAAGTTATCAGCTGTCTCGCACGTAATGTGAAAGAGATCAATCTGTGGCAGTATGAAATCTCGAAAACATGTATTGCCTGTCCCTGCTATAGCTGGGAAGGGGGTAAAGGAGAGTGACTCTTCCACAGCAATGCTTTTTTTCTCCCAGAATAAAGACATTCATATTTTATGTGTAGTAGTTTTTGAAAACCTCATTTTGTATTCACATAAAATCGTGTTAACAGGCAGAGTCTTTATCTGTAATTCACATCTTTAGGGGAAAGGTGTTTCCTCCAAGGCATTTTAATGGAAATTTTTATTTACAGATAGAATCCAAAAACCACTAGGAATTTTAGGTGATGCTGACAACAGGGAGTAATTAATGCAGACTCCTTCTGACCCACATGGTGCTATTGCTGTGGCAAACTGGGCGCAGGCAGTGTGGCTTTATGCTACGGAGCCATCTGGAATGGGCGATTACACGGTTTGCAATTAGCTCCTGGTGTCAAGATCCTCAGGTCAGAGGGTTTCTTCAACATAGCGGTTTCTGTGGCACCAAGTCACTAATCATGCATGGGATGCCTGCAGGCGATTGCTGCTGGCAGTGCTTTCTTCAGCATTTAACCTGGGCGGTTTGGAACAGCAGTCCTTCTTGTTCTTTTTTTATTAGCTACATTTGTGAGATTTTCATTGATTTCTCCCCCCCCCCCCCGTTCTTTTTTTTCTTTTAACAGCAGCTGATGTATTTGTAATTAATTATTTAGTGGGCATAGTATGACATAAAAGGGAATATTTTACAAACGATTATATTTTTCTCTTTTGTGTGGCTTTTCTCCCTGTTCTCTTGTGATCTCGC
The DNA here is from genome assembly GCF_964188355.1 of Buteo buteo. NCBI lineage: Eukaryota > Metazoa > Chordata > Aves > Accipitriformes > Accipitridae > Buteo > Buteo buteo. Next base: position 3,701,392 of record NC_134195.1, on the reverse strand, counting down.
CACAGCTGATCTCATGGATGATGAAAGTAACTGCTAATGGGCTTCCACTTGTCCACAGTTATAGGTGTGCTACATTTCAGCCCCTGCACGGAGGATAAATTCTCGAGTTCCTTAATGGAAATTTGGAGATTATTTTTCACGTGTAACAGAAGCATGCTAATGGACGGCGAAAGCCAATTCCATTCTTGGGTTTCAAATTAATTTGTATAAAAGCTCTGGGTTTAATTCAGTTCAGAATGTGCTCTTAATTCAGTAATAGAGGAAGAATGGTGACTATGGTGAATATTGGAAATCTGATGGCCATTATATTAATTTTTAAAAAAGAAATGCATTCTTATTTGTCATACTGTTCACATTAACAGGATGGCTACGAACCATGAAACTCCATTGTAAATGATACTGTACGAACCATTTTTATACACATTTCTGTTTGACTTATAACAGTAATCAATGCTTGAGAAGCATTTTCAAAATGCTACATGAAAAAGCAATATATTTTTGTGGTAGGGATTTTCCATTAGATTTGTAGTAGACCCCGAATCTGTAGAATTAAGTGAAGGTGAAATTAACAGATTTTTTTTGTATGTATAACTAATACTGTACCAGGTCTTACTAGCCTGAGGGTCCAAAAGAAGCATGACTGAATAATTTTATTTCTAAATACACATACGTTGACAATGGCAGTTTTTAAAAAGAGTTTCACAGTTCATGTATGTGGGTATAGGGTAAGAGTGCTCAAGTTAGCTTAACAAAAAACCAAAATCTGCCGACACTCGTCTGTCTGTGGTGTTTACAGAACACATTCAGTTAGCTTCTGTACTAAATTTCACCCTATAAAGCCAGGGAGGTCACTGGACTCGAACGATATATTGGGTTTTAATGAGTCCTCTTTTATAAAGTTATGAACTATTACTTTCACACGCGCACATAGGTTTTACGTGTGCCCGACAGGCAAAAGAAAACTTGGGAAGTTGTGTGCCAAATGGCTGGGTCTCATCGTTTCTCCGGAGCGGGTGATTTTGGGGGGTGGGTCGGATGTGAGCTGGGATCACGCCGGACCATCGCACGGGGCTGCTGGCGTACGCATTCCTGGGACCCCAGCCAGCTCTGTTTGCTCCCCCCCCTTAGGGTGTGAGTTGAAAGGGGAGGCTTCAGCTTCCAACGGAGGCAGAATTAGATGCAGGGGGGGAGCAGGTTGTCCAAGGGAAGGGAGGAGTGAGAAGAGCCCTGGGGGAGCAGGGACCCCAAAGCCGCCTGGTGCCGCTGCCTTTGGCTGTTTCCCTCCTCCCGCTTCTGCTTAGGCTGGGAAAAAGAGAAGATCAGTAGCCTTGCTGCAGCTTTGAGAACCCTACCTGAATGTTTATTACTGATAGTTTCCTATAATACCTTCTGTTTTCTCTGGAAGGTCTTCAGACAGTGGTAAGGGAGATGCATCCTCAGTCCGAATGATGTTGTCTTATGTGCTGTTTCTAAAAGTTGGCTTTAGCTGCCTTGTTTGGGCTCTCAAGAACAAGCAAATAAAGAGCGTTCCAATTATGTGAAGTATATTTCTGAGAAAAGATTAAAGCTGGCCCATTTGGATGATGAAGAAATGCACCTAATGATGGTTCTCCAGAGCTGTAACACGGTCTGTCTTCTGCTGGCTGTACAGCTGGCTCTGCTCATCTGCTTTCCAGGGTTTACAGCGTACATATGTACGTCGTTACTGCCATTTTTTTTTCAAATAACTTAGACCATAAACTCCTGAAAACCAGGTTCCCTATTTTACCTGCAAAGTCCCGTGTTAGTAGGCTATTCTGCAGAAAAGTATCACTAGTAACAGCAACGTAGTGCACTACTGAAGCCGAGCCATTTTCCAGCTGTGCCAGGTCACTCACTCAACTTCCCCTTATCTCAGTGTCTCTGGCTGTGAAGTTAATGTTACTTTACTTTCTTCTCAAGAGGAGCTTCTTTAAAGATTCCTTCATGTTTGCAGCTTTCAGCTTAACACTTTTCTGTGGTCTTGCTACTTGCGGATTGGTCTATTGAGAAGTGAAGTACAGGGAAAACTGTAAAAAAAAGGTGGGCATATAGTTCAAAATGAGCTTTCTCTGCAGTAGTCTTTTGTTTGTTTTTCTCTAGGTAAATTGGCCTTTTAGAAATAGGCTCAAAAAGCAAGGAAGTGGCAGACATGAGGAGGATGTTTTTTCCTTTTATTTATGCAACCACTGCTTTCCAGACATCTGTCATAGGGTGGTTTTTGGAAGCAGTGAGGACTTCAGATCTTCACCTCTGTTGCCATGTGTATTGTCTATGGGCTGTGCTGGATTCCCTGGGAATAGTTAGGAATTCAGGCATGAAGTTAGATATATCGCTGAAAATACGCAGACGGGCGTACGTACAGTCTCAAGGGAGAAGACCTGCCTGCTCTGTTTGCAGTGCACAGTGCACTTCAGCAGCCGGAGTTTTGCAGCAAATTGATGACACTTTGGGTAAGGCTAATGGAATTGCCGGTGTATGAACACAACACATGCTGCAGGTGTGCCTGGGGTTAAAGAATAAGGTCTTTTACAAGGATACATCAACAAGATTACATCGGTAGATAGAAAACATGACTTTTCAAATGCTAAATCTTAAGTTTGTACGGTGAGATTTTTTTCTTCCAGCCATGACATAGTGTTGAGTTCCTACAGTCTTAAAAAGGATGCGAGAAGTGGAACTGTACTGAATACTACCAAATCCTGTGCTTGGTTTTACAGCTCGTTCTCTAGCCCTCTTCTGTTTCTCTGATACGTTAACGTAGACCTTAATTTCTGGTACCTTTGGATCTGGGAACTGGTGGAGCTTGAATTAGAGCTTGAAAGGTGAACAATGATTTTTTACTGTCTGCTGTAAACTCTCACCACTGCAGTTAGTGATGAGTTTGCTGCGACTTGTAGATGACAAAGATGGAGATGAGAAATGATGAAGCCATTAGCACATATTGGTATTTATTTCTACTGAAAAGCAAAAGTCAGGGCAGTTTTCTGCTATTTAAATTTACTAAAATAGTTGGCACCGTGACAGGTGACTGTAGGGGCATTACCTTCAGCCTTTCACATGAGTCACACAAACTCATTCACCCTGTCTGCGGGTCTTAGTACCTGATTTTCCCAATTTAGTGATGGGAACAGTGCTCTCTGGGGACTTGTGGGTATACTGCAGTTATCTTACTGGAGCTAAATCCTCTTGTCGCCTAGGGAAAGCACATGATGTTGCTAACACTCAAGGAGCCTGGTGTGCTTAAATTAGGTGTAGAGGGGAGCTCAGCGCTCAGGGTGTTACCAGCTGTGGTCAGAAACAACAGGTTTCTGTGTGTGTCACCACAAACGGGTGCGCTGCTGGGTGCTGGGGTGCAGCAGCATTTGGGGGTGCGATCTGGGCCCAGCGCACCTCTGCTCAGCTCCGTCATTGCCATGACCTCCCCCGGTGGGAGCGGGCATGCCACGATGAGAGACGCTCCGAAAAGGGGCTGCGGGTCCCTGGGACCTGGCTCCGGGTTCCTCGGCACCGACGTCTGTCCCCTCCTGGCTGGGGCAGCGACAACAGCACTTGAGACGTGTCCTAGAAATCACTACTTCTGATTACTTTGCAGTGTTAAAAACCTCGGTTTCTGTTCTCTGTGCTGCCAGATCTGGAAGGACCGCGGTACGGTTTTGTCCTGTGTCATGGCCTTAGTTAATCCTGAGGTGCTGGTTCAACAAAAAAGCATATATAAGATGTCCTTAGTTCAACAGGTTTTTTAAAGGCGGAGGAGGTGTATCAGCAGAGAGATGTGTGTGACCACTCTTTTTACTGATCAAGGTTAATGAAGCCATGGTTTTAATGCCAGGTCAAAGGTGCAGGAGGGTTTTTTTCATGTTGTCAATGGAGATTTGTAGCCACTGTGCTACCATATGTGAAAGTAACTCTCTGCTGTTGGCAGGTTGTATTTTATTTTGTTGACCATCTGGTCTGCTGCTGCTGTGGACCTCGAGCTTTGCAAAGGTTTAATTTAGTGTATATTGAGGTACCCTCCATTTCAAACTCTAGTTTTGAAACTTGAAGGAGTAGGATGTTAGATCCTTAGTGAAAGGTACGTTCAAACCACTTCAGCAATTACAGACTGGGAATGGAGTGGCTGAGGGATGGCCGTGTTAGCAGGAGCAGACATGGACAAGGTGTTATCTTGGTCCTGGAAACTTGCATTGCTGACTTACAGAGAAGGTTGGTCAGGCTTTTGTGCACTGCAGACTGGGTTAAATTGTAGAATTTTAGTCAAAGGTTACTCATTACCTTGTAATGTTACATGATGGTGGAAAATCCTTTGAGGGTTAGATGGAATTGTCCTGTGGTCTTGCAGGCTGCAAGCAGTATGGAAGAAGGAAGTAAAGCAAATGAAATTTGATATAATATTTGTGTGTTTAATGTAGAAGGCATTTTTAGTGCAAGGTAAAGTATCGTAGCATTCATCTTTTCAGAGGTAAAGATTTTGGTGGGGCATTCCTATAGAGAGGATAATGTTAATGCCAACAACATGTACCTCCGCAAACACATGTTCTGTGATGCTTGTTAAATAAGCCTGAGGAATAGTGTGAATACTTCTATTCAGAAGTAGATGTATTTTTCCTCATCTGTTCTGTTTTCTCTGGAAGCCACAGTTGGGCTTAGTAGCATAATGTGGTTATCAGTATCACTGTGCTGCCAGTACTAGAAATTAGCCTTGTGGTGTGCTTTAAATAGGACTTAATTCAAGTTTGAGGCAAGCTGTTTGTCTGTGTTTGCTTATGGTGAGAATGTTAAGGATGTTGCATGTTTTTGTTTTTTAAATAAATCAAAGCAAATAAAAGGAAGAATTAAGTAAACAATTTATATATCTTTGTGTTCAGAATTGGTATTACAAAGACTACTATGATTTTAGAATAAAGCCAAATAGAAAGCAAATGTACCTTCAACTTCAGTTAAGCTTATTTGTCTTTTCCAACTAGAGTAGGCACTGTAACAGAAGAAGTAGTTATCATGAAATTTATGATACATTGAAGACTCATTGAAATGCTTTTTCTTCAGATAGAATTAATAAAAAAAAATAAATGCAGGAGCAGAGCCTAAATGCACCTCATCTGTCCAAACACTCCTGTAGATGGACTGTTAGAAGTAATGAGACAGTTCTTAGAACAACCTTAGCTTTTCCTACGTAGTCTTTATTTCTTGATATCCCTTATGGTGGGATGCCTTTCTTCTCTTTGCTGCCCTCAACTTGTGTGCCCGGGGTTTCTCTCCCCAGCACACGCCGTGCCAGCGCATTCGCACCATTCTAGTAGAGATTTCCATTGACAATCTCCCAGCTATGTCATGCCGAAGCGGCCTCGACCAGACAGCTCATTTACCAGAAAGACATGGGCAACAGCTTGAGGTCCAAAATTGCGTCTATGCTGCCGGGTGCGAGCAGCTGTGGAAAGGGGTCCGATGCCAACCTTGTCTCTCATCCCTGTTGCCGCTCCGTGGGAGGGCACGGGTGGGAGCGTGGCGGGTGGTGTGGGCATAGCGCGGGGCTCCCTGCTTGGCTCAGCTGCCTCCTCGTGTCTTGTCTTCCTTGAATTGGTACCGCAAGACCAAGTTTTAGCAGCCAAAACCTCACAGGATCCTTCCCAGAAGGGCCCTCGTCTTTCTTGAGGCAAAGACAGATGGGATTTGTGATTATCCTGAGCACAAGCTAAATTGTGTTCAAACTGTCAGTGCAGAGAAATGTAAACCTGCAGCTCAGGTAACTTGAGATGTTGTCATTGAGACTAATGAAACAGCACAGCTCAGTGCTACATTAAACAAAACTGCCTTGAGATATTCACCAAATCCACTGATGTGGAAATGCGTGTTAAGAGAGATGTGCCTTGGAGGCTTGCGTGCTGCAGAGGCGAAGCATGCAGTAAGCAACTTTTGAGAAATAAAATTGCCAACTCTGTTGCTGCTATCTTAACTTTCTCATCGGGAGGGTAATACGCCGCGCTCGCACCTCGGCGTGCAGTGTGAACAGCAGCGCTGTCAGTGGAAACGAGGGGGAGTAAAACTGAAGTCCCACGATGTAAGGCAAAAGCACAACAAGAATTGTGTTGTACACTGCTGCTGTCCTGGAAATAACTATGTAAAGCCATCGTTACACTAGCGCGTTATATTATTTTGTCAGTGGAAGTTCATGATACAGGATCATTTGTAGATGCTGGGTTGAGACCCTGCTTACATAGCAAGGGGCTTGGAAATGCTTCCCATGCATACATCTGCTCGTGCTGCCCTGTGTGACAGTTGTAGAGAGCTAAAATCACACCGCCATGAAACTCTCCAGAGAAGCATTCTTTACAGGGTTATTTTGAGGCTCAGTAAACATAGCTTTCCATCAACTCTGCTAGCTTAAGCCATTGTGATTTGATAATACACTTTTTGTAAGATTTCTTCAGATTTGACACTGTCCTGCATGAGATCCTTGTCTCTACCTTGGAGAGACATGGATTTGACAGATGGACCGCTCAGTGGATAAGGAATTGGCTGGATGTTCACATTCAAAGAGTTGCGGTCAACAGCTCAGTGCCCCAGTGGAGACCAGTGATGAGTGGTGTTCCCGGCCAGGTGTTCAAGGTGTTCAAGGCCAGGTTGGATGGGGCTTGGAGCAACCTGCTCTGGTGGAAGGTGTCCCTGCTCGTGGCAGGGGGGTTGGAACTAGGTGATCTTTAAGGTCCCTTCCAACCCAAACCTTTCTATGATTGTGTGATTCTATGGTGCTATGATTTAGTGGAGCATTTTCTTGCAAAAAGGAACACGGGTTGTGATCCTGTGGTGGCCACTTAAACTACTGTCACATTGAGATGCTCCCTGCCACCTTTAATGCTGCTGATCTCACGGTGGGGTTTACTTTGTTGTGATTTACGAAGACGCTGGGAGAGGGTGCCTGCAAAAACAACTTCCAAAGGAGTTTGGCTGAGACCTTCCTCAGGGCTGTGGGACTGTGAGCACCAGCCTTTGAGAGTTACTGCTGTGCCAGTGACAATAAAGAGAAATTTTTCAGTGCCAGAGACTTCCCGTGCTGGGACCGCACGTCTGTTAGAGGTAGTGCTGGTCTTCAGCTTTTATATATGCCACCCGTGAGGGGGAAAAGAAAAGAGCGAGCAGCTGTGATGTCTTCAACCAGAGAGCTATTAAAGAAGCTCCGTTATGATAACAAGCCCGACATTATGTAGTAAAACAGGCATCACGCTTCGCTTTTGCCTGTTACACTTGTTTTGCAACTTCTTCTGTCTGTTCCCATGTAGGCTGTGTCACACTGCCTGCGAGATGTCAAGGGATCAGCCTTAGGCTCACCAGGTTAGAGCTCATCTTGACTCCTTTGCTATGTTTTATATTTCATTTCCATGGGGATCAACTTTTTTTTGTTTTATCTGCTGGCATTTTAGAGCCATTTGACAGGAATATTTGTGAGATAAATGTTCCTCCTGCAGATAAGGATAAATGTAGGTATGTTACGGAAATAACCAATAGTGAACACTGTAAAACAGCAGGAAAGGAGTAAGGACAGATGGGTTTGTTTTTTTCTCAGGGAATCTAAAATAAACTTGATTTGTCTTCTTTAAATCCTTACACTCAGTCGGCAAAAAGTATAGGAAGTGATGTTTACTCATGTAATAGAAATATCTTAAAAACCAGTTTAAAACAGCTAAGGAAATTTGGCAGGTCAGGGATTTATTTATGTATGTATGTATGTAACTGGGTTTATGGGAGGGTTGATGCTTCACCGTACTCTCTCTGATAGTAACATAATCTGTTTTATTTTCATAGATGAATCCAAAATCTGTATTTGGCATTCTGTGTGTTCTGCAAAGGACATTTCTCTCTCAATTTAGGTCAGAGATTTTCAAAGGCACGTACAGCAGCTAGGCATTTAATTTTCACTCACATTAATAGAATTTGACCAGTTTCTTCTTTCTTGCTTTTTGACATCTTTCATTTCACAGTTTTTGTTTCAATTGCACCTGCCTAGTAAAAAGATATAGACAAAACAGGCACATATCTGCCAGCAATATTGCTTCTTGTAGTCTTGGTAGACTGTTGCTCTACCCATTGATTTTTTTTGGTTATCTGCCACATTTCTGGATGCCCAGCAAGTACGGAGAGCGGTAGCTCAGACTGGACGGCTGGAAATCCAACAGCCTGGAGCAAAGAGCCACTGGGCAGTGGCTGCTGGTCTGATGGGCTCCGGTCTCATCATGCTCACTGCATCTGCGGGGTGAATTGCTCCCGACCTGCGTGGTACATCTGACACGCGCTGTGCACGGCAGGACTGCTGCGTGCATGTGGTTCAGGTACACAGAATCCCAAATACATGGCTGTGGTTTTGAGTTTATGGTAGGACACAGACCAGCCGTCACCTAAATCTTCCTCTCTCTCTCTCGGATAGATTTTTCTTGTACGCATGTAAGGACTGATATCTAAAATAGCCATAAAAGCCTACGCTGTAGTTAAATGTTTCTTCACCACCCTTTTCCTTAAAGTGTGCTGCTTGCAGAGCTACCAAGTTACCCACTATGTTTTTCTTTGGTTTTTTTTTAGGGCCTATTTTAGTTTTTAAAATAATTGCTGTAGTTGTCCAGATTTTGCTTAGCCATCCTGCCTCTCGATAGTCTGCTGTGGACATCAGCGTTATGCCTGGCTTGAGGGAGCGTTCGTTTGGACGTACGGCTTTGTCAGTTGTGGAGCACGTTCTGGGCAGCATGCGAGCGCCTAGCCCCAGGGCCACGGCAGATGTCTCAATTGCTTTTCAAACTCTTGGACTGAAACTGGTTCATTATTGCCAGTGCCCTATTTAGACCATTTAGAAATGAGCAGTGAAAGAATAAATTGCTTGAAACTCCATTGCAATGAGGGTAGGTGAATTTTTACAAACATTGGCGTTAGTAATGCATTGTTTAATAATAATTTTGACACCAAAATAGACATTGCATGGTTATAACTGATTAAATACTTTTCAGGTGAGGTGGCCAAGTCGCACATCCTTTGGCTTGTTATGCTGCTTTGGTTTAAGACTGCCTCACCTATTTTAAGTTTGCTAAGAACTACTGTATGGCAAAGGCCTCGACTTAATTGCTATTTGCAAACGTAGCTTTATTAAATAACATGGTGTGCACTTCCTTTATGTGACAAAACACGTTGTGAGTTACCCCAGTGATGTGGTGTTGTTATTAGCATGCTAATCATATATTAGCATATGGGAAAATACAGAGTATTTTCAGTGAGAACCAAAGCTTCCCGTCTCACCAGATACTGTATCTGTGTATTTATGGTGCAGTTTTTCAGTAGCTATTCTATAACAGGCATGTAGAAATCTCTCAGACCAAATTAGTAAATTAGTTCACTGCAAATACGTCTGTGGTGCCTTCAAAAATTATATAAAGACAAGCCAAGAAGTCAACAGGAACCGCTGTTTGCCCTTGAACGCATTTAGAAAAAAGGAGAATAGATGCATTTAAAGGCTGATAAAAATTACTTAAGTATATACAGATAATTCCTGCAGTTAAGATGGGGTCTTGCTACGAGCGTAAGGAGCGGAGCGCAGAGGAGCTGCATGGTTGCATCTTGCTGCCAATGGCCAAGACCCATCGCTGCAGCCCCCGTTTGCTGCGTGGTTGGTCTCTAGCAGTTTCTGACACACTAAGCGCTGCTTGCCAGCTCACAAAGGACTTGAGAGAAAACTCCTGTTCCTACCTACTGAAACAAGCTGGGGGTCTGTTAGCCTTTCTGTGAGGACAATACAGCCGTAACCTGGCTCGCTCTGCTCTTCCGTATGAGGGATTGGGGTGACTCTTCGCCTGGGGCTGGACCTCCTGTGGTCTCTGCATCTTTCCCAGCATTGCTGCCAAGAGTCTGTCCCAGGAAAGCCGGCACTTGCTTCGACTTAGATCCACGAAACGGTAATACCCACCCCAGAGCCGGCCGCTGGGCACGGGCTACCCTGCCTGCAGCCTCGGGGACGCATGGGCAGCTCTCCTGGAGTGGTCAAACTTTGAGAAACCTTTTTTGTTGACTCATCGCAGGGTGCTGCTGGATCCGTTTTCCTGCAGGTGAGATGGAAATGGTACAAAAATAGTCCTGTCGCATCATATTGCTGTATTGCTGCTTCAAATTCAACACAAAATAGAGTTTACAATGCAGAGGGCTATGGCTGCTTATGGAAATCTAGCTAACAAACAAAGCGGTAAACTGCACTTGCTTACGATATTCTTTAATATACAAAGGTTCAATTTTTTCTGTCCTTAGTCTGTGTCCTGGTTTTGGCTGGGGTAGAGTTAATTTTCTTTCTAGTAGCTGGTATAGTGTTATGTCTTGGATTCAGGATGAGAATGATGTTGATAACACACTGATGTTTTCAGTTGTTGCTAAGTAGTGTTTAGACCAAGTCAAGGATTTTTCGGCTTCTCCTGCCCAGCCAGCAAGAAGGCTGGAGGGGCACAAGAGGTTGGGAGGGGACACAGCCAGGACAGCAGACCCAAACTGGCCAAAGGAGTATTCCATGCTATGTGATGTCATGCCCAGTATATAAACTGGGGGGAGTTGGCCAGGGGGGCAAACGCTGCTCGGGAACTGGGCATCAGTTGGCGAAAGGTGAGCAATTGCATTGTGCATCACTTGTTTTATATATTCCAATTATTTTTTTATTATTTATATTCCAAATGTTTTATTATTATTGTCAAATTTTATTATAATCATCATCATTATTATCACTATTAGTTTCTTTCTTTCTTTCTGTTCTGTTAAACTATTCTTATCTCAGCCCACAAGTTTTACCTTTTTCCTTCCTACTCTCTCCCTGTCCCACTGGGTGGGGGGCAGTGAGTGAGCGGCTGCGTGGTGCTTAGTTGCTGGCTGGGGTTAAACCATGACAGTCTGAAACCCAATAATAGGCTAAATCTGATTTGAACTGAACATCTTGTCTCCAGTTTATTTGTCCATTAAAGTTTACTGATAAATTGATGTTTCTCTAATGGTTTTAATGTAAGGAGTACTCTATAAATCACAATTTTAATAGAAACAAATACAATATTGATGCTAACTTTTTACTAGCAAAACAATGGAACAGAATTATCATGATTTATTAATAAACCAGAGTAAACCAGGATCTCGTGTACTATCCAAGAAATTGCCTATTTTTTGTTTAATCAGGTGTAGTAAATACGGTTTCATCATCATTTTATAATAAGGTTTTGTATTTCTGAAATAGCTTTCCCCTTTGATATATTAATCAAACTAGCCAATTTAAGGATCGACTCTTACGCTGCATGTTTTATTTTGCTTTTCATGCCCAAATATAGAAAATTACATCACTTTCCTAAGATGTATTTGGTCAGAAGTAGCAAGGTGGCTGGCTTAGAGCAGGCTGTGCTGGGCAAGTGAGGGACCCCCCCTGCCCATCAGTTCGGCAGGTCCCCCCTCAGTGCTGCCTCGGCGGTAAGGATTGCTCCCCAGCCAGAGCGAGCCCAGGGAAATAAAAAGGAGCAGGACTATATAAAGGAGTGATGGAGACCCTGTAAGGCCCCATCCCTCTTCCTGACTGGGGGGGTTTCAGTGTCACCTTGTTTAACCACATTTCTTACACACATTTGAACCTCACGTACATAATGTGTGTAATAGCTAAGCCCTAATAAAGGACCGCGTTCAGTCAATGGGATTTATTTCTGTCATGTCAATGCTTGTTCTTCAGTTTCCAGCTCCACTATTCAGTTTTACAAATGCTCTGTAATTATCACCTTGCTCTCTGAAAGCATCAGGAATTTTCTTGTGATTCTTCATGTTACCCAAAGTGTCCTAAAAAGGCCTGTCCTCTCTCAGAAACAGACGACTGTGAAAATCCCATCCACCTGCCTATGTATGAGCACTTTCATGATAATTTTAAGTTGCTGTTTTCTGAAATAGCCCCTTTATGTTCCCGTTAAAAAAGCTGGTAATAGCTTTTTGGGGAAGCCTGCATAACCAAAGAAAAAGATGCTTAATAATTTCTACCTTAACACAATAGCAGTTGAATAAAGCTATTTTCATCCTTTATGGAAGTTACTCAGGATTTCTATTTTGTTAAGTGTGATTCAAAAATCCCATTTGTCTTGACTGCATAATCACCAACGTTGTACTTTCACCAGCCTAGATTGGTGTGTTGTGAAGTATGCGAATGATGAAAAATGGGGTTTATGCCCACAGCCACACACAAACATGCACAGAAATCAGAGACTAAAATTTCAGGTCCTATTTCTTCTGCATCAAACTACATAGCATCATCCCCTGTTAACTGAAATTGCTGTTTTTTTCTTCTGACATTGCGTTTCTTGGAACACCTTTTCTGAGATTGTGTAGCTCTCAGCCTCACATTTACAGATGTACCGTGTGTGGAGGGAGGGAGATACGTACTTACACTCTTAAACCAAAAAGAAGCTGTTAAAGCCTGAAAGAAGAGATCTCAGGGAAGACTGTGGAAGGGGAATGGGATCCTAAAGGTTCCACCACTGTCATAAATGGATTAAGAAGGTAGTGCTTAAAAGTCATGAAAGCAGATGGCAAAATGTCCAAAGAAAGTAACCAGAGCAATCAATGGTATCTGGAGCTGATGGCCCCTCCAGTTCCCACCAGCAGGTGTCTCAAATGGGTGGTGGAAGGAGCGAAGGAGGGGTAGATAGATATATACTGCATGCTGGTATAACCCCCTACCCCAGATTCCCCCCACACACTGTCATCCCAGGTAGCTGAGGGGGTTGCAGGTTTAGGTTTCTAAGCAGCTGAAATGCTTACGAGAAACGAAACCCAGCATAGGCAGGAATCCAGTAGGTGTATGCATGTAGCAAGAGCGTAAATGCATTTCTGTCGCTGTAAATTCTTCACAAATGTTTTGTAAAGATGGGTTATGGAAGATTTCACTTTTTTTCAAATCACTGCAGAACAAAGGTCCTTAGTAACATTTACTAGCTATTCACAGCCTTTTTTTAAGAGTAAAAAAAACCCAAAATGGCCAAACCTATTTACCAAATTTGACACAAACTCTTCTTCCTGAAAATTTAGCCTAGCTGTATGCTCTAATAGTTTAAAAGACCATCTCAGATTTGCTGCTCCTTATTTTAGATGAATAGAGTTTCCTAAAGCGAGAAGTATTTTTTCCTTTGTCCAGGTGCTGTTTCATTCCCCTTGAAGCACAAATTTACCCAACTTCTTGCATCCTCAAGATTGCCACCTTGAGTCCTGCCTACATTACTAGTCATGCTCTTTTCTTTAGTACCCCAGGATGCTGGAGTGCCAGCACTGATTATTGCTGCTTTTTCTTTGAAGGTGTGCTCACCCGAGGATGTAGTCACCATCAACACAACGAAACCACATTAGTGCATAAGGTTAGTGCACCATAGGTGAGCCTCTGCTGTTCTTCACAGCCTCTTAAAGACCATCTAGTTGACAGGCAGTGCAAGAGAAGTTGTTGAAAGAGCCTCACTGAGGCTCTGTTTTTACATGTTGTACGCAGACTTCTTTGTTTTCAAGTTTCAGTGCGATGCAGACATTTTGCTGTTGTTTTTAAACAATATAATTTAATTGTAATAGTTGCTGACAGGGAGAGGAAATCTGGGCCTTTGATATTTGGGTGGTTGCGGCTTTTAATGCCGTGAGGCAAAACAAATGGTTTGCTTTCTTCAGGCACTCTGGAAGTGAGTTTGAAGATTTGGATGCTGGGGAAGGGCATCTCCTTGCTTTTCTACCTCCATTTTCGCAGCAAAGTTCTTTAATTTTTTAGTAGTGTAGGACTTCTCATTTCCAAACTCAGCAGCTCTTTAACAGTGTTTGGTTACCCTACGAGACCTACATTTCTGATTTACAGCTGTTTTTTCAGTGGCATTAATACATCAACAGGGCCTAGCAAAGCTATCTGGCTAGGGTGAGACACTATCTTTGTACCTGCTGCTCTCGTATTACAAACAGTTTATGGTGTCTGTTGTAGGTCCCTTGAAAATGAAAAGCTTTTGAGAAATGTTTAGATGTCTGTTCCTTTCTCTTGTGCCCCGCACACAAATCACCCACCGTAAGATAAAACGAGAGTCTGGGGAATCATAATTTAATCGTCTCTCAAGCTGGCAGTCTGCTTCAGCAAGTCCTTCGTATGTCTCTTACGGGAGCCTACTGACCTTCTCCGAATGACACATTAAAAAACAATAGAGCCAGCAACGATGCCTCTGGAGTTGCTGCAACTTTGAGGTCAATTAATTGTCGCTTGGGATGATAGATCGGGGCTCGCCATTAGTTTCTCAGCCTGCAAAGGGCTTGGGGCAGGCATGCTTGCCTAGTACGTGGCTTAAAGGCCTAGGTGTCCTTGATGCTGAAGCCAAGACGGAGGGCAGCATCACACCATCAGCTTTGTAAGTCGAGTTTCCCATTGATTTCAAGGACCTTTGTGCTGTTATCCTGATGGTGAAAGTCCTGGGCGAGAGCCTGGGCATGGAGCTGTTTGGGCAAGCGGCAGTTTGGTGTCCTGACCAGCTAGGCGGGCGATGGGCTGCCAGCCGTTAATTCAGGATCCTGCTGAAGAGTGGGCATTTACCCTCTTTTTTTGCCTTGGCAAGTGTTTAGAAACTCAGAAAGCAAATATCCAGCCCAGTCTGTCCAAGCTACGTTGTTCTCAGGGATTTCAAGATACTGGTGAATGCCTGAAGATGGTTGAAAAGCTCTTCTTGCAGACACAGGGTCATATATAATAAGCTGGGGGTTTTTTTCCCCAAGAAAAAAATTGGTTTATTAGCTCCATCGAGCAAATGGGTGAACCTGCACTCTTTCATAGCTTATCTCCCTAGTTTGCTCCTGGGTCCTGTCCCCAGACAGACAGTGGCTGCCACCTATGTACTGTTCTCCTTCCAAACCGCCTTTCTGAGCGACCCAGCTGGATCCCTCTGAAAAAAAAGATAAGCACGGCTTGGGGACAGTCAGCTCCGTGCCCACCTCCGGGCTGAGCCTTGCTGTCTTTCCTGGTACACAGGGAGGGAAAATAGACATTACAGCGATTTCGGAGCCTCCTATGTAGGACTTGGATATGGGAGGATGGGATGCAGCATCCAGGCAGCTGTGTTTCTCGAAGGTTTGTCTGTCTGACTACTTACTATGTAGAAGGGGCCCCAAAGAAGTGTTAGTTTTGCTCGTATGTTTAATTTCTGGGCGATGCTGTGTCATTGATGTCTGAGTAACAGCTCTGGCATAGTTTCAGTGACAACTTTGAGCTTTTCTTCAGAGGGTATATTTAATTACAGCAGCTCTTCAACTGCTGTATTTTCAAGACTTCTAATATCTTAATATCGCAGAGTGTATATATCAAAGATACAAGCCTGAGTTTTATGGGGTACAGTAAAATGGAGAAGGATTTAGTAGCCGTCTGCCTGCTGGAAGTAAATCAGTTATTTTTAACATTGTTTTGGAGTAGATGTTGAATATGTAATGCAGAAGACGATTGCAATGGTGATTCACTGAAGTATGACTTACAATAGACATTGCAGAGGAATTTACAGCTCGTTGTCTGCGGCAGTGGGTACTGCAGCCTGTGGCAGCCCAGGGAGGCTGTCGGGGACCAGCGGCAGCAGATCAAGCCATCCCTTGGGGTTTTCTCTCCTTCTTGCTGCCTCCCCAGAGGCCAGCAGCTCAGCCAGCTCTCCCTGCCGCAGAAATATTTCCAGGC
This sequence comes from Buteo buteo, assembly GCF_964188355.1. Lineage (NCBI taxonomy): Eukaryota > Metazoa > Chordata > Aves > Accipitriformes > Accipitridae > Buteo > Buteo buteo. Next base: position 3,685,674 of record NC_134195.1, on the reverse strand, counting down.
TTTGCTTCAAAACGACCACGGAGGGTTTGCCGTAGCACGCTCGTCTCCTTTCTCGGCTGCGCTCGAGGAACACGTTTGGTTTCTGGGTGGATGAGGTGGAGAGGGAAGGAAGAAGGAGCATTTGCAGCAGCTGCTGCTGCGGGCTTCAGAGGTGTGTTAGCCTGGGGAGAGCCAGAAAATGAGAGTATTTGTCTTCTGCTTCACTAGCTAGCGAGTGAGTGAGTGGCTCGTGGTGGAGCTCTGCCAGATGCATCTGTTTTTTTCTGCCCCCAGAGGTGCTGGGGCTGCTCATTTACACTCCTCGAGAAGGAAGGGAAAAACTGGCTTCAAGGCAACAGCCGCCAGTCCCTCGTCACCGCAGGGAAGGCTGTGATACCAGGGATGCCGCCCATCAGGCAGGAGGTCGTGCTGGTATCCCGCAGCCAACACCAGATAACAGTCTCTGGCGGTGAGACTTGTTCAGGTCGCACACGGAACAAGCGACGGACGGTGATGCTGTCAATATTGACGCAAAAAGGATCTTTCGAGACATTTGGCAAGAGCTAAGTGCCATTCCTGAAGAGCGTATCAAAATTAAAGATGAGAAACCTTCTGTTTAGAAGAAAATAAACGTGGTGAAACAGAGCACTTGGAGTTCTCTGAAATATTTTGCAATGTAACACATATCAAATATTTATCAGATTATTTTCTAAATGCAAGTGGAAGTTGTGAATCCTTCTAATGATTCTGAAACTGCGTATTTGACAAATAAACACTTCATCCAAAAACTTCACTTGGCCATATTGTTAGCACCGTAGTCTGTTTGCAGTGCTAACAATATAATCCCATTCACTAATCCTGACGCCTGCACGCTGCCATTTCGCAGTGTGGCAGCTCAGTTTGAGAGGAGAGCGTAAGTGCAGATAATTCAAGTTAAGTCTGCAGCAGAGGCAGAGCTGCAAGAAACCAAACCCAGGCTAGAGCTGTGCAAAAATTTATTGTCCTACTGTCTTGTTACTCTCCAGAAACACAGTTTTAGGGCATCTGAATCTGCTTGCTGAGTCATTTTGGCTAACTATAAAACAAAAGTAATAATTTTGCATTGTTTGAAACATTTCCTTTTGGCATTTTCAAAACAAAACCAAGTTGACTTCTTACGTTGAAATGTCATTCCAAACTTCCACTTAATTTAATACAAGAAGGGGCAGAAGATGTTTTAAACTGAAGCAAAGCTTTTCATCGAACCTCCAAATAAACTACAGTAACTGGAAGACGCCCGTCCTTTGTCCCTGGTTGGGTTGGGCTCCTGAAGAACGTGTGGCTCTTCCCTGAGATGATTTTCGGTGTGGGACGGCTGGTGGCAGCACGTCCCTGGTGCGTCGGGGCTGCTGTCGCAACATCTGCAACTGTCGCAACTCCTTATCGGGGTGGACACGTGGAGCGGGTATTGCTTGTGGGCCCTTAGGGAAGGATCGAAGAGAAAAATGAACTACTGGCTGGACCAAAGCCCGTGTTTTCGGCTAGCACGTTTATGCAAAGGGAGCTTCCAACTTCTCCAGGCAATGTAAGTGTTGAGAGTGCCGGGAAAAGCGGGACAGACCTCTGTAAGTGGGGATGTGGTCCAGGTGGTCAAGAGGAGATGGTTTGAAGAGGTTCCACCACAAAAGGTGCCCTCAGGAGAAGCCCTGACTTAGAAGCATCCTCCTCTCCCCGGAGCCGGGTTTGGCAGCTGAAGACGTCCTCCAGCGTTTTGCGGCTTTTTCCCGGTATTGTGTGGTAGCCCTGCTGCTGCTGTAGCATTCCAAGGGAGAAACAAACCAGCCCCGCTGGCTGTCAGCCACCCCAGCCCTGCCCCGGGCACTGCTGCCTTTCCCGGGGAGCGGGATGTCTCTCTGGATGTGATCATGTCCATTAATCGCGTTTTTAGAAGCCCATCGTCTTTCGCTAATGTCATTCTTTCTGCAGATGCTTCTCCATGCTTTTCCGCAGTGGGTTTCAGCCAGGCCACAGCACAGCAAAGAGTTGGAAAATGTAGCTGTTCTTACTCGAAAATTTCCATTTTTGAGTAATAGGGCCTGCCGATCATTTTAAATGGAGCATTTAAAATTCAGATGTGAGCGGACATGATATGGGCAAGCTTTTCTCATGCCACACCACAGTGAAATTTTTGTGGTGTTCGCCCAAACACGATCGTAATTCAAGGAAACAGATGGGAACTGTACCGAATGCAGGAGTCCCTCCAGCTGGAGAAACTGCTGCCAGCCACCAACCAGTCTCCCTTTGCCCTCAAGATGCAAAGCAGGTACAAGTCCTGTTGCAACTACCCCTGCAGACCTTTGCATTGGAAGTAAGGGAATTTTCTAGGGAGCTTAACAATTTTTCCCGCAGTCTCTGTGTTAGGAATAATGGGAATACCATGGTAACAGCTTTCCTTTGCAAGAAGGAAGTATTTTGATGGTGACTGCTATACAAGATGGAAACAAAACTGATGCAAATGATATGATTTCAAAATGAACTTACTAAATTATAGATAAATCTTCTCTGGAATGTATTATATAGTTATCTCTCTTCCACATATTGTGTCCTTTTATAGATTTTTATAAAAGGAATGAAAATACCAGGATACGTGGGACAAATAAAACGGGAAAAAGAATAATAAACATAACAGTTGATAATTTGCCATCTACAGAAGGACAAGATTTAAGGATTCTGGAAAAGACACCAGAGGTTGATACAAAGAAATTAAGAACCACCCAACCTTGCTGTAATCCCTAGCTATTGTAAATCTCTTACAGTTTGAGAAAATAGATGACAAAGTCTCTTCACAGATAGGAAAAGCTTATTTGAAAACAAAAAAACCCAGACAAATCCTGGACATTGAAGGTTTTTAATTATTCTGTTACGTATTGAAAAAATAACTGAGGAAAAAAATGAAGGGAGGTTTATTTTCTGTAGAAATAATGCAGAACTGTTGTCTTACATAATTTGAATAAAAATCCTGCAGAGGCTAGTGGAGACATCATTCAAGAAAGTAATATAGCTGTGGTTATTAATGGTTCCTTGCCATTCTGGCACAAACTTTTCATTCGCATTCAGGGCTACTGAACTGTTTTAGCAGCCTTCATTCTTCCCACACAGTTGCGGACGTAGGATTATCCACTTTGCAGTTGGATTGGAAGGACCGAAGAGTGGAGATGTGTTGACATTGGATTACGTGGTGCCAGCTCTGGGAGTGTGTGAAGTCAGGCTCACAAAGTTGTGTCGTATTTTGATACGAGTGCCAAATGGGTTCTCATCATAATGTATAAAGCCGGAAGACATACAGATGTTTTTGTCTTCAAAATTTTTGCGTGTAAGGAAGTAGTATTAAGAGAATAGTTGTTTGGGGTTTTTTTTTATTTTCACACCTAGGGAACGGAGGCATGGACAGGCTTTCACAATACCTGAAAGTTGGCCTCCTGGGCTAACCAATACATCTTCCATGGAGGAAAGGATTTTACAGTTGCTTTGTAGGAGTCGGTATTGTTAAAGGTTCAATGTTAGCAACAAAGGAGTACTAGAAGAGGTCAAATAAGAAAAGTGATTCAGTCTGGAGTTGTTGCAGGACTCCTGATAAGCAGCAACGAACAACTCTTACCAAAAGTACGAAAAGGGATGCTAGGAGTTACTAGCTGGACAACGTGCTTTGAAGTACTAAATGTCTGTCTCATTGGTAGGCTAAACAAAGGAGTCTTTTATCTCCTGGACCCACTGGACTAACATAAAAGAAAGCCAGGGACTAACCCTTAGCCTTGGGGCCAAGTGTCATGGGTTGGTTTGTGCCCACATTGCTTATGGTGAGCTCTATCCAGAGCAGACTGGGTGCATTCACCGCACATAGTACTTAAACCCTCAATCTCCTCTGGGCCCCAGTAGCCCCGAGGTATAATTGGGTTTTTTTAATGTTTTTCTTTCCTATTCAGAGTTTTTCACCATTTGTTGGAGGGGTCCTTTTATTTTGTGAAGCTGAAGTTGCATGTTACATAGTCTGGGGCATGGCGTGAGGTCGTAAGACCCAAATTGAGCATACAAACCCCATTGGGATAATGTTATAAAGCTGCATGGGGCAGAGGCAGCCATACCTGTTGTCTTCTCCATGCTTTGGGAGAGTGCTTCCCGGAGTGAGTTATCCTCAGGATGATGCTGAGGCACTGGCTCAGGGAGAGCTGGCTGGAGAGAACCAAGCCAGAGCCAGAAAGAGCTAAAATTAAGCGCTGCGGATGATCAAGGCTCTCATGACTGACCTCACTCTAGGTGTAGCCAGAAAATGGGTAAACAGTAATTAATTGAACATACACGATAAGGAAAGAACAGATGTCTTCATCAGTTAATTCGCTTCTGTATTCACAGAAGGGGCAAAGAAATGCTCCTCATCAGAGGAGCTTGGGATCACTCAGTGCTGGGCTGGAAGCATCTGTTATGAACTAGGAGTGACCGTTCTCCCTCCCCAGTGCTGTGCCAGTCCCTGCCTTGAGCCTCCGAATGGATCCCCAGCTAGTTTTGTAGGGGAAGAGTGGGTCTGCCATCACCCCAGGGCTTTGTACAGCTCCCAGCTTGAGACCTCTGAAGACACACGTGGGCATGTGCGCCTTGGACTGGCAGCAAGTGGGTGCAATGGGGCACCCTGGGGGGCACGGGTGGGAGGCACGGGTCAGCCCATACCCTCAACGCGTTCTTCCTCCACCACCCGGATTCACCCTCCCCCTGCACTGACACGTGCTTTGGGAAAGGGAATGGCTAGAAAGCTGCCGTGTGCCTGACGGGAATTATCTTGGTGGGCTGCTTCCAGGCAGTACAGAAAGCATCCCTGCGCTACGGTGGGCAAGCGCTGGGGCCAGCACAGGCGTCTTGCCTCTCTGCCCTCCTGCTTCTCAAGTTAGTCTTCAGGGATGAAGAGGTTGCAAGATGCTAGGAATAAAATTTCGGGTGGAATACCAGTTATTTGTGCATTTCTATGCAGCTGTCAAATCTATACTTGCTCTGGTTTTGTCTGGGTGCAATGCAATGGGAACATAAAATGTCCAATAATTTTGTGTTACTCTCTTCACATAGGGCGCTGTGAGCCTCATGGTAGTGCCAACAGAAAAGCAAAAGCCAGAAGAAAAGCAAACCCACTACCTTCAGAATTAAAAAAATAAAAGTTGATTTATAGGGATTAATAAATGTTCTTAAAGCAGATTTCTAGTGGGCAGATGGTAAGAGACAGTTTTTGTCACTCAGAATGATAGTGGTTAATTGAACACAAAAGATAAGGAAATAACAGATGCATTCATCAGTTAATTTGCTTTTCTATTCAAAGACAAGAAAACTGATAGTGGCTGTAAGTAGGAGTTGTGTCCCCGGTACAATAGGAAAGGACTTATTCCGAAGACAGCGAGAATAGAAGGAGGTATTGAAGACAACTCTAAGAGGATGACAGAAAGCAATAACCAGCTACGTCTGCTAAAGTTTTCCATTTTCGTTGCTCTATCGAGAGAGTCAGATCTCTGTTGATGCAAGAGGATGAAATGTGTTCGTTAATTATGTTTGAATAAGATAACAAACTGTGATCTCAAAGCCATCTGTAAATGTAAAACCAGGTGGCTGAGCAGCAGAATGAGGATTGCAAATAGAGGATCATAAAAATTTGGGGCGTAAGAACCACTTGTACGTCTGGTCTGTTTACGAAAAAATGCAGTAAACGCTTTCTGTATTTGTAGGCTTTACCTTGAGCACAGTATTGCTGGAGACCTCCCTTTGCTTTTTGGCCCTTCTTTTTATCGAGAAAAGTAATTTTTTTTTGCAGGCTGTGCCGTGAGTGAATTCTCCCTGAAGTGAGCTCTCTTTAGTATAGCCAGGTATGTTATTACCCTGATGTGATCTCTCGTGCTTCGCCGAAGGTGCCGCTTGAGCCCCTTTTGTTTAACGTCCCTGTCGTTCCCGCTGTGGCGCGGAGGCTGTTAGTGTCGCATACACACAAGTGTGGCAGGAGGTGAGACCTTCACACGATCAGTTGTGAGGCTCACGAAAAAGGATGCTTCGTGCTTTTCTGGTTTCTTCCTCTGACCTAGATTTTAGGCTCTACACCCCCCGCCGCCCTCCCCCTTTGGTTTTGGTTTGTTTTACTTATTCCTGGAAATATGCTGCAATGATGTGCGTTACGGAGGAATGCTTGTCCTTCCGAATCTGAAGTCAGAACTCATTTTCTGCATTGATTGTGTTTTCTTAGTCTCTACCCTTCTCTCAGCTTAAAGGCACCAGAATGAACTAATTAACATGAGCCTTTGCACACCGTAACTTTTCATAATACAGAATTAATTTTTTCTGTAACGAGTGGGTGAATCACATAGAATGGGAAGAGGGACTTAAAGAAGTTAAAAATACTTTGTTTTTCAAAAACATTTGTGTAAATTTTTTTATATGGATGTTAAGTACAGATTCACATAAAAAACCCCAAAATCTTGCCTCCAGATATTCCTAGTGGGCAGAAGCCATTTCCATACACTTGCAGAACATGAATGCATCCAAAGTAAGTGTGTACATGCTGCCTTTGTGAATGCGATGTGCATATCTGTTGAAGGGCTTAGCTCATCAAGTGAAGTATGTTACTGCAAACCTTTCCTCAGGGTTATTACTTTAACTGGTAAACAGGTAAAACTGGGTGAGATTGGGCTGCAAGTTACGTAAAGTAGAATAAGGTAGAATTCAGTGTCATTTAATATAACTTCTTGGTTCTGTAAAACAAAAAATGTTCCTCTACAGCATTTCAACACATGCTTTGGAAAATATATCTGCCTTCATGAATGCTGAGAGGCCATGATATCCAGCCATAACTTGAAAGAGTCTTGCTCTGTGTGTTGCAGGCATTATATTATTGCAGCCTCTCCCTAAAAAGAGGAGCATTTAAGACTGTGTATATATATATATATATATTCATGGTTAATGTTAAATAAACTGTGCTGGAAAGCACCTTTTAGAGTCAGCTCTGGAGTTTGGTATGGAGGAGCTGTAGCTCTGTCGGGAACTTCAGGTTGTTTCTAACGCAGCATTCACTATACTCTTACCCACAGTAGGAGCTGGTACCACCGGATCATGTACATAGCTTTAGCTCTGTGCCAAAAGCAACCAGAAAATTGGGGCTTGTTACATCACCACGAGAAAGGGTTACAGGAAAAGCGTGAGGGTTTGTGATGGAGTAAAACCTGCAACTTTGAAGGGATTTGATTTTAGCCTTGTTTTGGAAAGTCTAAGCTTTCCAACATTTATCATAGTTTCTTGGAGTTATATAAGGTGTTTTTCCCTTCTGAAATGTATGAATTAATTGATCAACCCGAATTTCAGTTTAATTAAGCTTTCGCCTGTGACTTATTCTTTGATGTGCGTAAATATGTTCTGTATAACACCAGCTTTTTTTTCATGCTGATTTTGAAGTTCTTTAAAACCGAGATGGGGATGCTTCTAATTGAAGCATCGGCTCTGTATCTCCAAAGTATGGTGTCTCCTAATTATTTGTTACTTCTCTCTAGAGAACTATCAAAGTGACACTGAAATTTCAGAGTACATGCTTTGTAAAAAATGCTGGAAAGCTATTTGCAAGATTTGTTAAGCAATCAGAGCCCTTTAGGATGATTTCTGAATTGGCCGTTACAGTATATGAAGAGCACAATGACGTTAGATTGTCATTATTAAAAATTAGCAAGTAAAAATGAGGCAGAAGCATCTATGTAGAGTGTTTCAGACTCAGAATCTGAAAGGCCTGTCGCATCTGCGGCTCATTATGACCTGAAATGGGAGAGCGCCTGGTACATCTGCGAGAACAATGTCTAGTGACTGCTGGGGCAAGTGGACATCACTGGTGCAGGTTGCCCATAGGTCTTTATCCTCGATGGCCTCTTCCACGTGGCCTCCTGACAGCTGGCACGAGAGGTCATCATCGCCTTTGCAGCACTTTGTCTTCATTTTGGTGGAAAGCAGCGAGAAGCCTCGTTCATTTGGAGGAGGGCATTTTCACGGGCGGCCGGCTGGGTCGCCCATGTGCCGCCTTTGGGATGAGGGTCTTGGTTTCGGTACCTGTGGCCAGTGGTTCCACGGCTGTCTGCAGTGGGGAGGTGCAGGCACGGGGGCCACATAGCACCTAGCATTGGAAGGAGTGGGTGCAGAGGGACCCCTTTCCCTGGGGCTTCTTCCCAGTGTCGCAGACGTGGTGGAGGTGGGAGCTTCCACCAACATGGGCATCGCTCTTCATCCTGTGTGGATGGAGGGGCTTGGGGGGGGGTTGAGTACTCAAACTCAGTGGAAAGTTCACAGGAACAGAAAGAGGAACGTCTTTCTCATGCAAATGTATGTGCCCTTCTCCTCTCTTCAACTCTGGAACATAGGAAAATTACAAAAAAGTTTGCTTTTAGTACCCACAAAGACTGTATTTTCCCCAGCCTTGTTTTCAGGAGTAGGAGAAGCATTTTAACAAGCGCTTCCAACAAAACCAAAGCAAACCGCTCCATCGGTGTAAGCCGAGCACCCGGCATGAGGCACCAAAGCCCGATCCGTTAAAAGTTTGGCAAAGCCATAAGCACCTGGAAGGGGATGGGAGGCAGCACCGGCAGCTCTTCTCGCGGAGGGCTTGTGCCAGCCCCTGTCCACGCATCTCCTGCAGCCGAGGCAGTGCTTGCAAGACATTTAGAGCTGCTGTCAAAGTTTCCACTTATCTGGGTCACAAAACCCAGATCTTGTCTCTTCTCTTCCCTTTAGCATGCCACGTCTACGGGACGTAGGTATTTGCTCGGACCTGTTGCTCACCAGAGTAATTTAGGACTTGGCAGTACGGGTGGAGTCCAAGTGAGCTCACCTCCGTTCATCCAGGCGCATGTAAACAGGAAAATAATGGCTAAACGGAACAAAAAAAAAATTAACAATGTGGCTTGAGGGAGTTTGCCTGGGTGTGCGGAGGTGGAGGAGAGGAGGTGGGGGCTGTTCTGCAGGGATGGTGCCGGGCAGAAAGCAGGCGGCTGTGTTTACAGCAGCTCACTTTTAGCGAGCACAATGCACGCAGTTATTGAAGTAAGGGATGTCAGTGAACGAATGCTTTTGGCAAAGTATTTGTGCTTCATCTATGCCGATTTGTGAAGTCTCTGGCGGGTTTCTTTGTCCCTTGGGAAAAAGGATGGGGGGGGGGGGAGAGAAAGTGTCCGGTTGCCATGACGACAGAGCAGGGCTGAGGCGAGATGAGACTTATCATATTTTCATTTTTGATGCTCTATATAAAATGATGTAGGTAATTACACATGTAGTGATTTGCCGTGCGGCAAAGCAGCTTCTTTTCAGGATGGTGCATGTCACGCCACGTTGTGCCGAGCCCCTTTTTAGAGCAGGGACACAAACGTATTGATATTTTGCTGGGAATATCGCTGGAGAAATTGCAGCAGCGGGAAGGAAAGAGGGCGTGACAGCAGCCCTGCTCTCCTTTAAGAAACAGGATAAGATTCAATTAACAAGTTGCCAGTGGAAACCTGGCTATAATTATAGCTCTATTATGCTAGCTGTGTTGTTTTCCCATAGAAAATACAGGTCTTAATTAACTTGTGGATTTGGCACCGACACCTACGCGCTCCCTGTCAGGAACGATGTCGGTGTTTCCCCGCTCGGGGCAGGCACTTTGGAATAACTAAAGGTGCCGGTAGCACCCATGGACCTGCCGTGGAGTAGGATGCTCCGGGCAATGCTCTTCCCAGGCCAAGGGAAAGCAGGTGTAGCTCTTCCCCGTGCATTGTATTTTGCAGAAAAGAAAGCAAAACTAGACGTGTTTTCCTCGGTGGAAACATTATCCCGAACTGGCAGGACAGCTGCGGGGCTGGAGGGAAGGCTGGCTGGGACAGCGCGTGTTTCTGGGAGAGGGCTGGGGTGGAGGTGGGTCTCCCAAATTGCCCAGAGGCTGTGTCCTCCGTGCACACCGTGAGACGGTCGGTGGATCCGTCAGGAGCTGGTGAAGGGGGAGCCCGAAGTCTGGCCAACGTCCTGAGCAGGATGGGAAAGGACTGATTCTGCATCGTCGGGAGGGGGTAGGGAGGAAGGCTCTGCCAGCTAGACCTCGCCAAGATACCCACATGTTAAGTCTGTTTGGGTTTTTCTTCTTCCACCTCTTCGCCTGCCACCTTCCTCAAAGGCAATCCTGAATTACTTGAGGGAAATACGGATGTTTCAGATGTGGCAAACACACTGCTTTTAAAATGCAAATGCATTATAGATGCGTACACCAGGCACTGCTGTTGCTTTTCTTCTGGCATCATCGCCTTGAGAGCGAGTGGTTCAGTTTTTGAGTGTAATACAAAACCAGGAGGGTTTTCCTACAGAAAAACATTTCACCGAGTGGCTTGTTTCTAACGGTGACCTGGGTGGGGTGTGCAGGGAATGAGTCTAAAATGGAGGACGTTTTTACAGCAGTCCTTCCCAGTGGGATGTTGTGCTGGCAGCCAGCAGCTTGGGAGTTTCCCGAGCTGGGTGTCAAGTGTAGTTTGATGGTCAGTAATGGATTTCTCTCCAAGAAACTTTTTATCATCTCTTTTTGAACCCACATGCATTTTTGGCCACTACCACACCCTATAGCATTCAGATTCACAATTATAATTATGTTTTCTGCGAAAAGATAATCCTCTGATTTATTTCAGGCCTGTTGACTGATAATTTTTCACTTAATGGAGCTTAGTTTTTGTGCAATAAGAAACTGTGAGTAGTCATTAGATAATCGACTTCTGCTTACAACGCAGGATTTTACCCAGCTCCTTAGTCCTCTTTCTTTATGCTGCCCAGGCTGAGTCTGTTCTGTGTCTTCTCACATGGAAGGCTCTCCAAGCCCCAGCCTGTCCTTCTTCTCAGCTCTTTTCTTTTTCTGCCATGTCCTGTGGTTACTTGGCAGCTCAGTCAACTCCGAGTTGCCACACAGAAATTAATGGACCCATGTGATCATATTGAATTGCACGATCCTTGGATTGCATTTTTCTGTCAAGTCGGAGGAAGCAGGTTTATCCATCTATATGCAGTTTGAAACAGGGAGTTAAGAGTTAACAGAAGGTTAATAAACGATACTCTAAAAATAGGTGCTGAAACATTTCCTCAATTTTATTTGTGTGGCCAGTACACTACAAAAATGTGACAGTCATAGCAAGCCAATGGGTATAAAAAGCCGATGGGTAACTTAGTATGTGTTGAATGTTTCTCCATTCTCTGGAATGCGTTTTTTGCTTCGTTTAAGATGTTCTCACCATGTGTCTTTGAGTTGTTGGTGTTATTGTATCATCTCTCTGTGAAAGAGATTACACCACTAGTAAACAATAACATGAAAGCTGAGCTGTGACCACACAGGCGGCCAGGAGGAGATCCCTGTATCCCTGCAGACTCGCAAGCAGTTCAGGGTTTTGTTTTCCCTTTTGTAATGATAATCAGAAAGAAAAGAAAATGCAAAATCCGCACCGCGGTTGTTCTAGGCAGGCGAAAGTTGTACCGTGGTTATGGGATTCCCTGAAACACTCACAAGCCTTGAGCCTTGAATGAGCCGCGAGGATGGTCTGAGGATGGAAGTGGGCACGTTCAGGGGTCTACCCAACCTCCTGCTCCTGGAGCGGGTGGGTAATCACACCAGCCCAGGGATGAAATAATGCAAATTCATTTTCCCTTCTTCAGAATATATCTGGAAGAAGTCTTTGCAAGGTGAACCTCAGCCGCACTGGACCGCTGCGTCTGATCCCGGCAAAGCTTTGAGGTTTGCCATTTCAGACCTGGGTGTGCTCGCGGATCGGCCAGGGAAGGAGCGTGCTGTGGAGTATTTTTACTGGGACTCCATGTGTGATCACAGGACGTCACTGGGAGTGTGAAGGGACAATTTCAGGTATCACTTCTTCCGATTTCATGTTAATAGGTGCGGCTGCCCTGAGGGATGCCCCACTTACAAAGGAAAGTAGTCCTGGAAAAAAAAGCGTTGGATTTTTTTTTTTTCTTTTTTTTTTCATCTTAAGATCTGGAAAGGAAGAGGAAAACTCATGCTTTACAAGCAGCCGGCAGCCCGTGGACCGCATTTTGGCAAACCACCCGGCGTGCTGTATTTACGATACTTTGAGCCGTGGTGATTTTTGTTCTCGCAGAAGGCAGAGGTGCTGGCAGAGCCCCGGGGTGATTTGGGAGCAGCAGGATTCGGGTGCCCAGCTTCAGCGGCTCCCCAGGTTTTTCTGAGCCTGGCAAGGCTTGCGAGAGTGACAGCAGCATGCTGCTGAAGCTGTTTTCTTAAGGCATGCCATAGCCCTGATGCTGTTTTGATGGGAACAGGGAATTGTGGTGAATGAAATGGCTGTGTGGCCAGGAGGAACGGGTCGGGTTTTTATTTGCAGCATGTACAGAAACTAAAAAAACAAACCCCCAAAAGTTCCTGGTTCTGTTCGCCGTGTTGGGGGTAATGCAGTGAAACAGCAAAATACAGAGCTTTTCAGCAACTATTTTCCACCTGATGGAAACACTTCAGTTATTTTAAGTCAAGGAAATCCTGTGTTTCCTCAGCAGCTGTTGCAGTAAAGATGACTGGTCATTTTGCATATGTATTTATATTGCTGGAGGTTCTTTTTCATTTTATTACTGAATGGCCCTTTACAAATAACAGATCCTCAGCTGGTTAAGTGGCTGGACATTTGACATAATGTTTCCTGAAATCTCGCATGAAAAGATATTTGCATGGGATGGACATGACTGTTATTGCATGGGTCGGAAATTTACTGAAACACCAGAAATGGTGAATAGAAATGGCAGCGTATAGGCGGTAAGAGGGTTGACTGGGATTACAACAAGGTTTGATTTGGGGCACATTTTGGTATAAGACACAAAGGCAATCTGGAAGTAGACCACACGTCCTGACTCTGAAAGAAGGTGCTAAATGGCAGGATCACAAATAGACCGGTGATGGTACAAAACTGTACTAAGAAGAATCCTAATTTTTGTCCGAATATAGAAAAGTGGGATGGGGCCTGGAAAACATAGAGGCAATTCGTATAAGGGAAATAATATGGAGGAAAAGAAAAAGTGAAGGAAAATAGGAGAGAAGAGAATGTGAGCTAGAAGAATTAGATAGCCTTGTGATATTGCATTTAAAGGTTGCAAAATCCTCCCTCTCTCTCGGGTCTCTGGAGGGTGGGTGTACATGGCACCAGACCTGTCTTTGTCACATGGGGGGTGACATTTGGCACGAGAGACACAACACTTGCATGAAACATCAGTGAAGAAACTGGTAGTCTGTTCTGGCTGTAAAGTGTTTTCTGTATTTCCTCTTTAAATTCTGGTGGTTACAAAAAGAAGGAAGGAGCAGACCTTTTTCATTTGGGCAGTATCTCTTTTAAGCCGGAATGGCACCGACAGAGTTGGTGTGTATTTTTGCCATTAAACAAGGCCATTATTTTTGAGCTTCCAGTTGGGACTTTTTGTTAAGTCGAAACGCTCGGTGCTCGGGTCCTTGCAGCCGGCATGTTGTACGGCGAGGAACAAAGCCTGTGCTTCGCTCTGTCCTTCTTCTGAACTTTTGACTCCAGATAACTGAATTTCAGGACACGTGCCTTATGCTCGTTACTGTATTTACCATGGGCCCAATGATACCTTTAGTTTTCAGAAGTTTAACAGCATTATTATTATTATTATGCTTTATGTATCTTGCTCAAGTCATTTCTACCCTCCTAATTGACGCTTTTCCGAGGGCTTTGGAGACTGAGCAGGTGGCCTGCCACCTTTGTAATTCCACTTTAGGAACAAAAGAGGATCTATTGGTAAAGTACGTACTAATTATCTGAATAGCTGTGTGATTCATCCTGTCTGTCCTCATACAACAGAACTACTTTTCTGTGTTTGGTGTTTTGGGTTTTTTTTACAACAACAAAAGGTCAAATTTTCTCATGGTTCCTTGCATGAAGTTCCTGGCTCTTGGTTTGCAGTAGGCAGCGTCAGGCGTTACAGTAATAAGGAGCAGGAAAGTTACTTAATTACTGTCATTGAGTTTCAACTTGTCAGCTTTTTTGTTATTCATTGCCTGTTTAGTTGGCGTATTTTAATGAACCTCATTGATAGGATAAATGCCTCTTGGGTCATCGTGATACAAGGTACGTGAATCCTGTTTGCAGTAAGGTACGCTATAATAATTTTTCAGTCATGTTATGAGATGGATTTTGTACCTTCAGTTAGAATATAGAAGCAGTTGGATTACATCTGCGGGTAGATGGAGTGAGAGTTCCTGAGGCTGCTGTGTTCCCTGGGAAGCCACAGCAACAACCTAGCAAGGAGAAGAGGGTTGGCGAAAAAGGGCATTTTGGGAAACAGGAGAGATGAACCCCAGGAAAGAGGTCAGCTGAACTTTCTGCTCTGGGGGATTTTTCAAATGTGATAAAATGCGTTGTTTGTAATGACCATCCAGCAATTTAGATATAAACTGGAGTAAATTGGTTTGGTCCATTATTTTATTTATCAAAAGCCACAGCTCAAGGTAAAACAGAGCCACTGATTAATTGGCTCGGAGTTTTCAAAACTGTTTATGTTGATATAAACTGAATAATACAAAAGATAAAAAGAAAAAAGGAAAAGTAAGTTGAATCAGTTTTTCATTGAAATAAAGCACTTTGTTCGGCCCAGAATGGGAATTTTCTTTTTTTCTTTCTTTTTTTTTGGGGGGGTGGTAGGCCAGAAAAGAAGTCGTCAGTAAAGCTCTGTTTAGCTCTTTTTGATTTTTTTCCCCCAATGTATTCCAGTCTGTCAGGAGAAGGCTGGGAAATAGGTCTACCTGGACATATATACGTGTATACAACTACCTAGTACCTACATACATCAGCCTAATTCCACTCCTGCAGTTCAGTATTTTAAAGGGAGAGGCTCATGATCTCATTCTTTCTGCCTGCCTTCCAACTTTTCTCTCTTGGTTGAAATGGCATTTCTCAAATCATACTAATGTCAAAATTGAGATGTTCTATTGCTCATGTATGGTACTGTCAGCTGATCAACATGAAATGCTCTTGTATAAATCTAGGATTAAGTAAATGTATATGAATTCCTGGAAAACACTGTACTGTAACAGTGGAGTGCTGTAAAGTGCTATAAAAATTCTTTGTGCAAACTAGAGTAGGGACATGGTGTTAGACTCAGGGCAAAGCTGTCTGCACGGTATGTTATCAGAAAAAAATTGTTATCAAATAGCTAACTCTCAGATACAGAGGCATGGTAGTTTGCTGTGCGGAGAGGTACGTTATCTGCATCTTTCTCAAAAATCTGGCTCAGTGTCAAAATAACTTCCCGCTTTTTTGTAACAGGAACTCAGACAGGTGTAGCATAAGTCTGGGACAATGTCTCTGAGGCTTTCCCCTAGGAAAGGTTTTGCTTCCCAAAGGTTAAGTTACACTGGGGGGACTTTGGAGGTTTTTTCAATCCCTTACTTTGCTCAAGCGATGCTGGCAGTCAGGAGCCCCACGACCTCCAGCGTGGTTCTGGTTCTGAAAAGCAACTGGCTGTGCTCAGCGAGCAAGTTTTAAATATTTCATGTAAGCAATCAGCTGCTGAAAAACATGCTTCTATTTTCCATATCCCCAAATGAAAGGCAAGTTGGTTTTCTGTCCTCATTTTTGTTTTCCTTTCCACAGTTGTGGATTTGTGTTTTGTCCACAGGCCAAGTCTGTGTGGTTCTTGGCAGGCTGTTCAGACATTTTTCTACTGAGCTTTTATCAGAGCATCTTAGTCTGGGTTATACATGAAATAATGCAGACAGGCTCGATAAAGAGAAACCTGTACTACAGCCTTGCAGTCTTTAATTAACGCTGTGTGCATGTGCATGTAAATGATAGGTGATAGGCGAGCCACAGATGCAGCGTGTTTCATTTTGATGCTGTATTGCTTTTTTGCTCTGCGGTGACATTAATAAATTGATACAGGCAAGCATTTTAGATTTCATTACCGCCTGAAACGCCTTTACTTTTTGGCTTGCCCCAATTCATTTATGAGGCATCATCATGCTCAAATTAGAAAGGGACTAAGCTGTATGTCGCTGCTGAGAATTATTGGATTATTCAATTACTGTGAACGGCGCTCAAGGAATATAAAATATTCAAGAAATATTCGAGGAAAAATCCCTAGATAACCTAGCTACATAAAGGTTACGTGTTCAGGGATGGATATAGTCCAAATGTAAGGCCGGGGGGATGAAGGGAAGGGGCAGCCGCAGGGCTGGGAGCGTAGAGTGTTGAGGCTGCCGTTAGTCGGAGTGATTAACACTCCCTTGGCCCCTCTGGTAAACTGTCAGCGTGATTTAACGGAGGACGGGAAAGCGGTCCGTGAGGTTTTCCGGGCTGAGATCCCCCCAGTTTACAGGGGGTGCTGCCGGGCGTGAGACGGTGGTCCCAGCCAGCCAGGGCTGGGAGCCAGGAAAAGTCTGTTTAAGTCTGCACGGCCGTCTTCGTCACCAAACAAACGGCTGAGCCCAATACAGTCCTTCAGTGCTGCTTCTCTCGAGAAAAAGAACCTTTTTTTTTTTTTTAACTGAATGACTTCAGGCAGGGGCTAGTCACGTTTTCCATGCCAAACTGAGCTCTAGGTTACCTGAAGCTGAATATGTAAATTATTTACATTACCAGGCCTGCATTGGCATCAAGCATGGGATTAGACTGTTTTGTTCATGTGAAGGTTAGAGTCACTGGTCTGAATGAAACGTGGCCTTATTAGGATCGTATCTCTGCTTGCACTTCAAACTTTGGCCATCTTTCTCCCAGGAAGCCTGTGTTTGTTTTATTTTAACTATAGCTCCTTCATGGTAATAAACATTCCTATTTGGTGAAGAATTTTACATAACAGAGAATACTCTGGATGGTGAAAATTTACCTTCTGTTGTCTGCTAGACCATACAGAAGAAGGTAAGTCAATCTACAGCAAAATAACTATTACAGCAAACCAAAGCATGAATTCATTAATTTTAACGATAATGTTGCTGTTTTACTCCAAGCTTAAGTGAATATAAATGTAACTTATTGAAGAGTCCCTGGCAAAAACCATCTGTGCAGGTTTTTTTATCGCATCTGTCCTTAAACTAGCTGTGCATTTTAAGAAGACGAAGCAGCAGCAGCAGCGGCTGACCTACAGCTGACTCCCAGCAGCATTTCCCCTCGCAGCAGCCACGGCGAAGAGCTCTGCCGTGGGTGTTTGGGATGGTGGGAGCACGTCAGAGCTTTTTCTTTTGCCACTAACACGGCTTTCCGTGTTTATTATCGGTGGGCGGCTTAGCAGGATGGTTAGGATTCGGTACTTGGAGTGGAGAAATTTTAAGTGAGTGAGATGAGCTAATTCTTTCTAAGGCTAGTTATCCCTTTGCTGTTATTTGCAATACTGCGGTTAACAGGGCAACAGTACTCACTCCAAGTTGAAAGAATGAAACAAAACCCCCATTGTCTTCGTAGTGATGGAGGTAATTAAAAGAGAACGGGGCTGAGAGGTTCCACACGATGTAAATCATTATCTTCAGGCTTTTCTTACACCTCAGACCTTTTTCCCCAAATGAAGTCGACAAGTATTTCTGCTCTGTAAATTTGGTTTGCAACTCAGTGATGGTTTTATTGTTCATTGAGGGGCACAGAAGGTTCTCGTTACGGTCACTGATTTTCCAAGAAACCTTAATAATTTGCAGACATCCAGATTCATTTAGATGAACAGAAGGAAAAAGCCGATTTCATCTTGCTTCTTTATTTGTGATGGAGCTATGTTTTTGTTTAAGAAAAAATAAAATGCACCCGGGGAACAGATCCTTAGGGAAATCACCGGAAACAGTCGCATGTTGAATTTATAGATCCCAACATGTTATCCTTGGCCCTGCTTGAAATGCTCCGGTGGGATCTCTACATGAGTATCTCCAAAGATAATCATATCGATGAAGTTAAAGTCATATGGAAAATTGGCTGGTGTAATTATTCATTAAAAATTGTTAAAGCCGCCGTGAGCATTGAATCCTAAATCATGTGAGCAGCTGCAAGACAAAGCAGGAGACACTGTGGTTTTGAGAGGTACTGCCTAAATGCTGTTTATCTGACTGAGAATAACATAAGTCAAAGTTGTTGTCAGCATCTTCTGACAGATCTTGAAGACTATCGTATTTTTTGTTATAATTATTACCAAACTTGACCCAGACGGGCAGACATCATTAAACACATTTTTAGTGTTGCTCCCACCCCCGGGTACTTCAAAACCAAGGTTAGAGGCCAGCCAGATAGCTGATTATTTCATCTCCCACCCTACTGCACCGCGCGGTGTATTAGAGCGGCACTAATGTTTGTGCTAAGATTAGTAGCAAGCCATTTTTAATCTTAACTTGCAGTTGGACACGTCTGACCTATAAAGGGTAGGTGATGAGAAGTGATGTTAGATTTAGTGGCTTTCCTGTGCAAGAGTGGAGATTGTCAATTTTCTGGCATTTCAAAACTGTTTCTTCTCTACTGGGAGCGATGACTAAAGGCAGCAGCTAAAGTCTATGAAAATGCAAACTGACCTGCAAATACTCGTCAGCAACCAGGCAGTTCCCAGCCTTAGAAGTGGGCACATTAAAGGAGGAGGAATTCCCCTTTATCCAGGGCAAGGACACAGGTCCCTGCTTGTGAGGATCAAGTCCATCAGGGTCGTTAAATTCTGATGTCAAATGTGACTTTTAAGACATGACTCACTGAGTCCGCATGTCTGCGGAGAAACTTCTGGGAATTATTTTTTCTGGTGTTCTTTTATACCACTGCTAATTATTTTTTTTCAAGCAATGACACCAAATAACATGTTTGAAGCCAATGAGATCTTTTGATGAACACTTTCTTTTGTTTTCTGTGTCCCCATAACTCCTGAGCTTCTGGCTCCTGCGTCTGAGATTCAAGCAAAAGTGCAGAAGGTGTGTTTTGACATGATTGATTAACACAAGTCCTTTTACATCTAACCATTACACTAGATACATGTTCATTTTGCAAAACATTGCTATGTAATCTTATTATCTTGCTGCTTTTCCAAAAAATCTCAACTTGGAATGCATGGTAGGATTTCATCCGATCACCTGTTTAATGGCATCACTTGAGAGCACGGGAATGTTTCTCAGTGTGCTTCTGGGACTGAACAGTTTGTCAATAATACCTCAGCTCTTTAGCTCATTCTTGCAGTAATCTTGACCTCGTAATGCTCTGATTTTGGGAGCTTCACAGCCCAGGCCCCTCTGTACTGAGCCGTGTGTTTGTGCAGATACACCTCTCATTCACAAGACTGCACAAGTGTCGTCAAGTGTTTTCCGCAGGAAACCTGTTTAATTGTCAGTGGCTCACACGGTGTCGCCCGCTAAAAACACGGATTTCCTGTCAAATATCTATTTCGTTTTTAAAGCCTGAATATTGAGCCAGATTCTTGGCATGGCTCATACATGATACTGGTTCTCATGTGAAGATGCTGGCTGCAGATAATCCCCTTCTGGGTAAGAAATTCCAGAGCACGCGGTGCAGGAAAGGTCAAACTCATTTGCAGGGAGTTGTGTTTAACTGTGCAATGCAGAAGTGAGCTTCATTACTTGTAATTAATCCTCAAGGTTCCTGAATGTCAGTTTACAGAGGCGGCCACGAAGGTAGTCCATGGAAGATAATTAATATTTGTTATTCCTGACTTTGAAAAAACTCTGGATAGCAAAGTTTATAAGTCCTTTTTACTGGGAGAGCCTTATGAGGAAATTCCCTGATTAAATCATCAGTACTGTTGTCTCTGCCTTAAACTGTTGGTTTACTGTAATTACTACCCTTTTACAACAAAAGGGCATGGGGTGATACAGTGGAAGACGCATCCTAATATTCTGACACATTGGCAGGTCTTCAGAGTTCCAGAGAAAAATGTCCTTCGGGGAAAGGTTAATGCAGTTATCTGGCAGGTTAATGCTCTGTCGTTCCCTGAGGGCTTTTCATTGATATGGGCAGGGGGCTTCCTCTATAGTATTTTTATCTCAAAACTATTAGGCTGTTCAAAGAGATTGAATGAAATCTAAAAATACATACATTTTATTAACAGCACAAATTTCTCTCAGAAAATACAGGCCAAATTCTCCACAGTCATCATCATAAAGGTGGAACAGCTAATTGTAGCTGAAAGCAGAAGATATTCTCAATTCTCTCAATTTCACCTTGGGTTCAAATTAGGTTTTGGCTCCCTATTTGCATGGGGGCCTCTGCATACAATTTTACCATTCTTTATCGGTATTGTAGACTGGACTGAAAGTAGGTGAAAGAAGATGCGATATCAAACTGAAGACATAATCTTATTTTGTGTTTTGATGTTGATGTGAAGCATTTTTCAATTATTTCATGTAAACACAGCAGCTTAAAAATATTCACAAGAACTGATTTTTGTGCAATTTTAGGGTCTCCAAACTGAGAGACTGTTTAGTACCTCATACAAAATTTGACCTTCCAGAGTCCAGCTCTTTCGTTTCTTCCTTTCTGCTGTCTCCTGTAGGAGAAACAAATACACAAAAGGCTTCTTTGCATGCTAGAGACATTAGAAAATGTTTCTGGATTAATGTAAATACTTAATGGTTTGTCACCAGTTCTTAAGATGCAGACTTTTCTGGGTTTGAATCACAACTTTCTCTCATTAGAGTGACTCTAAGTCACTGTGGAAAAGGGGAAAAGGAGTTAGTGAGTTTTGGGAAAACACTTCTGTTAATGAAAGGGCTTTTTGAATATGAAATAGCCTATTTGATATAATGCTGCTATTTTATATTGTATTGGTTTATGAACTAGGGTCAAACTTCGCAGCTGTGAATTAGAAACTTAACTGCCTGGATTTTAGTGCGATCTTTCTGGCAAGTGTTCAGTGATCCAGTGAAAAAATTTAATCTTTTTTTCTTCTTCACTGATTTGGCCATCATAAGCAATGTTATTAGTTGTAGACTCTAAAGTAGCAGCTCTCTGACTTTTGCGACCTAGTACTCACATTGTCTAAAGTGCTGCATTTGCCACCTTCATGGTACTAATTAGTATGTTTATAATGAGCCTCCACTCCAATACTGTAATCCTCATCAGTCTACACGCCTGACAGCAGCAGCAAACACAAAGTGCAGGAGCTGTATTCTCTGCTATATGGAAATCAGTTATGAAAATCCACCTCTCTAATTCTATCCCAAAAGTATCAGTGCTTTATCACTTTCTTTATGGATAATACAAACATTATGGGCTACAAACATTGGAGAGTTTTTATGCAGAGGTTCTAAGAAGCAAGGAATAATAATTTTGAGCAATCTAAGAAAGAAAGGGATAGATGGGATTTTTAACATATGTATTCCTAAAAGCTAGCAGGTGGTCTCCAGTTGTTTTAAGAAGTAGCATAAATGGAAGGATTCGGCTTTCAAGGCTTGCTGTAAAGTTTGTCTTCGGAGTTGTACGTCAGCCGTAGGTGGCAGAGGGTGCAGAGCTGTAATTTCTGCAGGGAAGTCATGCCTGTCAGCTTGCAGGAGCGTCTTGTTCGCCAAAGCATCAATATACTTTGACACCTCAAAGCTGACAAACCACAACATCGTGTTGTCTCACCGGGGAGATGGCTGGAAAAGGTGCGTGGTACGAAGTGACTGAAAAGCGAAGGAGAGAGAAGAAAAAAGCTTGACGTGCGGTGCGCGGGGGTACTTCCATCCAGCGGTGACATTTGGGGTTTGACGGTCCTCGTTGCAGGATGGGTTGTCTTGCAATGGACGCGGCATCACCCAAGCGAGGTGGAGCAGGTGGGGGCTGAGGTTTTGGGATGAAGAAGCACAGCTGAACTTGGGGGGGGTCCCTCTGAGAGCTGACACATGCCGTGGGCTCTGTGCCGTGCCGTGCCGTGCCCGCTGTGCCAGTGGGAGATGGTGGGACCTGCAGGGATGGCTGGTCTGCTCCCACTCACCACCAGCCTTCCTCCTCCTCCTCTCCTGCCACCTCTCAGAAGTTTGCTTTCACTGGGTTTGGGGCAGCGATGTCAAATAGAAACTTCCCACCTGATTTTTTTCCGTCTAAGGATTTAGAGGCATAGGACCTGAAACTTGTTCTGCTTCAGAGGCTTAAACATTTTTATGCTCATCCTGCCAGACTGTGGCGAGGCAGGGGGTCCGGATCAGTCCCCCGTGTGTTGCCCTCACTGCTTTTTCTCCCTTTCCTTTCCCCCTCCTGCCACCGCTGGGGTTCGCCCAGCTGCACGAGGGAGCGAAACCAAAGGGAAGTGAATTATATTTCATGTTGGGTTCATTTCAGCTGGGTTAGTTCCCTGATCTAGCTCACTGCGCAGCGTCCAAATATTCATGCTGGCAGGAGCAGACGGGAGAGGAAGGAGCAGCTGCAGGTGGCGAGGAGGGCCAGAGCATCCTCTTCAGCAGTGGCACTGGTTTACACTGGCTTTACGCACCTGCATCCCAGCACGTTAGAGAAAACTGCCTCGGGAGGTGGGTTTGGCACTAAGACGTTGCACTGAGAACTGGGGTGGCCGAGGCACGGAGGTTGCAGCCACCCACAGAAGGCTGGCACCAGCCTAGCCCACCTCGCCGAACATTGCCAGAGATCACCTTTCTTCCAAAAGTTTTTGGAGCAATAGAAGGTGTTCGATAAACACTTGTTCTCAAGGATTTTTAAAAGAAGCTCTGCTTGGGAGAAACTTCTCTGAATAAAGTCCTGTCATTTTTCAAATTCTTTTTAGAATTTTCCAAATTCATAATAAAAAGAAAATCTGCGATTTCCCCTAATAATAACTTCTATATATACTTAATACTGGGTTATTATTCATGCTTTTATGTTCTTATACTGTGTGAATTACACTTTACTACGTGTCACCTTTTGTAAGAAATTCTGCTTTTTCTGACATTTTTGTGAAATAATGCACAGTAGTTCTTGAGTTTTATAGTTCCCTGGGGACTTTCTGAGTATTTAAAAGATGAGCATGCTGTCAGCCTCCATACCTCTGCCTTTTTATTTGAAGAAAGTATCGGCGTCTTAATGCCTAAGCTCAGGTATAGGAACGCATTCACACTAATTTCATACAAAGCTTATGTTAGTGTATATTGGGTATGTAGCAGTAATAACATTTTTCTAGGTAAATAATATGTAAATGGTATTGCTTGCAAAGCACAGACTTTGGGGGAGTTTCTTAATGAACGATTACAATACTGAGTTCTTGGGATTTGCTTATTATGATGATTCCTGTCAAAGGCGCGGGGTTTTTTGTTTCGGCATCAGGGATGCTGTGGGCATAACTGGTGTCCCTGAAGTCTGTGTCCGGACCCGGCGCTCTGAGATGCGGGGTCCCCCCTAAAACACTCCTTGGTTTTGACCGTGTGCCGGCCCCATCGCTGGTGAATGAGCTCCCAGGGATGCGTGGAGGACAGCGGAGGGCTCGCTGCGATCCCGCGGCCCCGTTCCCATCGGAGGGGACGGGGAACCCCGAGGGGAAGGCAGATGGATGGGGTCTCTTTGCAAGTTCTCCTGCGACCCGCCTGCGGGGTATCTCCTCGACGGTTTGCGTACGTAGAACGCTCTGGCGGTGACCGTGATGTTAATGGATGTAAAGAGGTCGTTGGCTCACAAGTGCTCGCCGGCGCAGCATTTTCGGATGCGGGCAGTGCCCCGGTGCCGGTCCCTCCCAGCGGGGCGGTTGGTACCAGAGGCAGCAGAAATGGCCTCGCTCTCCCCGAGCTGTTTTCCTGGAAGAATCTCCTTTACCGCCCACATCCACCCCGACAGTTTTTCACTGGGTCCGGTGGCTCTTTGCCATGGTCTGTTTCAGATATATCCTGCTCTTTTTTCATAGGTGAGTTTGAAGCTGCCCGTTTGCTGTGAATCCACTTTATGTACTTAAAAATGATGTCAGCAAAATAAAAAGTCTTCGCGACGTTTTGTGTCGGCGCTTGCTCTAGGAGCAGCCTTGTTTGAAGCAAACCTACAAAGGGTTTTGCAGAAGTCTGAAGAATGAAAAGTACTTAGTGAATGTTTTCCTCATTTAAAAAAATTTGTTTTGGCTTGTCATAACTCTGTGACTTGGCCTGAAAACTCCAAATTTATTTGGCTCTGTTGGTCTTGGCTGCAGTGCGTGTCTTCTGCTGATCTTGGAGAGTTAATGAATTAAGTGCAGTTACTTATTAAAGCAGCTGCACAGCGCTGGTGTTGCAGCCGAGGTGATGGCCTCGGCACACGGTGGGGCAGGGGGAATTGCCGGAATTGCGGGGGCAGGTGGGGTTTTTTTCCCCAGAGGCACTAGTAAAAAGTATTGCACCTCTCTATGAATCCTGCTTGTCCCACATCCTTCGACGGTCACGGTTACAATAGAAGTGCTACTACTCAAAAAAAAAAAAATTAATAAGCCCTTAATCCACCTGAAAGACTTGCGTTGCGCCTGATGAGATTTCCCGGCAGCGGCGGAGGGCTGGGGGCCGCGGGAGCAGCCGGCGAGTCCTCCCCCCATGCCTTGTTTATCTCTGCTGTACCCCTCCAAGGCCTTATTATACGGTGCTTGCTTTTTCCTAGGAAATCGATCTTTCGGCGTGATGGTTCAGTCAGCCCTGCCTCTTCAGTGAAGCCTTGAAGAAGTTTGTATTCCTATAAAATGGAAGGGGTTTTTGTTTGTTTTTTTGTAATTTTGAAGTCAGTTGTTTTCATGTCTAGCAACTACATGGCCCCTGCGTTGGTGCAGCCCCTCGTTTTTGTTGAAAACAGCAAAGCAAACGAGAAACTCTTTTACCTAGGAAGAGGTCTTGATATGTTAAATACAGCTTTTTAATGTTGAATTCTGCTTTCGAGTCTGAATTTAGACTTGCCATTAGATGCTTGTATGTCTTTTCCCACTAGGTTAAAACCCGCTTTATGACTGGAAACCTCTTTCCTCTGTAACAACCTGAATGTTGCTAATGAGTCACCTCTGAGCTCTCTTGGGTAAATAAGAAAGTCTTGTGGTATTGTTTCATTTCCTCAATCTCAGATAAATTTTGTAGCATTTTCTTGAATCCAGTCCTGCTCCAACCTGTCAGTATTTTCCCCTGATGGATGGGCGGTCGTTGGGATGGGGCACGATGCTTCCCTGACAGCTTCACCTCTGTCGTAGAACCTCATCCTTTTTTCCTTAGACTTTGCAGGTACGCCTGAGATTTTTCAGCTGGCTGCATGGGTTTAATGTAATTCAGAAGAACCCTCCTTATCAGGCGACTCAGGGCGACTTAAATAATTAACACATCCACAGTCGTGTTTATCCCCCTCCCTCCAATTTTTGCCGTTCTCCAACCGTTACCAAAAATCGACTGGTGTTTTCTTTCAGATCATTGGTGAAGATACGGAGCAGTTTTGTGTCAGAAACCAGATCCCTGTAGGCTCCATTAAAAAAGCTACTGTCAGATGACGAACCCCATTTATGATTAAAGGGGTTTCATTCATATGTGTGAACTCACTGTCAGCTGCTTTTTAATCCATTTAGCATCAGGTACATTGATTTTGTGTAAGTGCTTTTCAAAAATTCAGGGTTGCTAGCGGCGTGCATCTGGGTGCCGTACGGTCTGTCCTGGGACCATAGCTGCCTTCTGCCCGTCAAACTCATGGTTCTGTCAGAAAACAGCAGCAAGTTTGCTTGACCAGACCTGTTTCCTGTAAAACCATGTTGATTAGAGTTAATTATGCCATCACCTTTTCATTAAGAGTATAACTTGGACTGCTGTGTTTAGGAATTAAGGGGAATCTATTTCATTTGTTTTCCATAATACTTTGGATCCTGAGTCCAGCCTGCAGTTTATATTACATGGGAAATACGATTTATTTGTTTCCCACAAGCTTTCATCCATAAATTCGGGAGTGTGTGGAATGATGAGCTGCGATTTGCTGGCCGAGTCACTCCTGAGTGTCTGCCTTTTCTTTATTTCTCAATTCAAGTCCTCCAAAAAAAAAAAATGACATGACATATTAAGGGTTTTAAACGGGTGTTTGTGTGTGTTCTTTCCCCTTAGTTCTCTCTTCTGTCTTCTCTCTACTAGAGAGCTTGACAGACTGTTTTAGCATTACTGATTGCAATAACACACCAACCAAAATTCATCCATGATTTCAAAAGCTTTAACAAAAGGCGTCCCATCTGGAGCATCTAAAGCTCTCCTATGGTTTGTTTTAGAGTGTGAAAATTGAAACACTCCATTCTGAGAACCCAGAAGTAAAATTGGTTTTGATGTATAATGTACTCAACAGTCATTTTCCAACACATTTGTTTTTTCTTCTCTTTTTTTTTTTTTTGGGGGGGGGGGGTAGTGTTATAATTCATAAACAATTGAGGATGCCATTCCATTCCTTAAAATTTTTGGTTTTGTTACCTTCTTTATGCTGTATTAAACCTTGAATGAAAACAAAATTGACGTGGTGATGATAAGCAGCTCTGGGTTTGATACTGCTCCAGACTTAATTTATTTTACTGATTGAGACATTTATTATTTCCATTTCTTTGTCTAGTTACATGATTACCAATGCCATATTCTATTTAACAGTCTAATAAAGTGCATTTCTGTCTTGCTTTCCATCCATTTCTCTGGAAGTACTTTCCTGACATTCCCTGCAGACGGAGGAGGCATTGTTATCCTGATCCTAGCAAAGGCGAAAATTAGTCATAGATAGGATAGGTATGGGACTCAGCAGCAGGGGAAAGTGGTTCATTACCCTTACTTTTACCTTACTGTCCAAGTCTGTGACCTAGCCAGAGCACTACAGAAAATCTTTGATTCATGTGCGTAGGAGGAGAGAGGAAGAAACAAAACCATCGCCAGCTAGCAGGTCCAGGGTTTCCAGGGGTTTCAGGCTCATCAGAAAGTTGTTGTGCGTGGTCCATCGATCTCAGTGGGAGCCTTGAGTACCGAGGAGCTGCACAGTGCAGCTCTTAGATCCGACCTGAGACCCCTCCTCGCTCGTGCCCGACGATTCGGGGTTCTCACATCAAGCAGCCTGCAGGCACTGCTATCAGCGTCTGCTCAAGAGTAGGGATCGATGGGTCAGGAGGGCACTGGGGAGCTGGAGAACAGACCTCATCTGTGTCATTAGACAACTTGCATCACTCTCATGTCAGCTAATTTTTTTAATTTTTTTTTTTATGCACAGCAAATATTTAAACAGTTGAATTTTCTGTGGCTTTATTAAGTCCACTGCCCTGTATTTCAACCTGAAAGAGTAACTCCGTGGGCCAAAATGAGTCAAGGAGATTGCTGCAGGCTGAAATGGCATTTTAGTCATTGAGCGATGTGGTTTTGTGACTTGGGTTGACAGTAAGACATGGTAAAAAGAACAATTTTATATTTGAAGTGGTCCAAGTTTGTATTCACGGAGGTTGAAGAACAGAGGATTTGACAAAGAAAGCTGTGGGCGCATTAAGTTGGTGGCCGCCCTTCTCTCCCCAAGTTTGCATGGACCGTTTTGGGAAACGGACTGTGCAGGCACGAGCACACTGAGCGGGGCAGTCAGTGACGTTTAGCAGAGAGGACTCTGACAGCACAAATTCAGGTGACAGCAAAGAACCTGAATACTGAAGCAATTAAATAGTTGCACATTTTTGTGGAACTTAGGGTAGCAAAGCTCTCCACCAGCCCGGGACATGAATGCTGTGATTTAGTCCTCTGAGAGCAGGGAAATAAAACTGTGAACCTGATGGCGATGTGATGCTTTGTGCCTGGGATGAAGCCTGGCTTTTTGGAAGGTCACTTGGCAGTGCCAAACAACCTTAAAGCTAATTTTTTGGGTGCTGTATGCTCGCAGTTGAGTGAGTTTCCTTCAAAGCTTCCAGCTGAAGACAGGGGATCGGGGAGGATGTATTTGGGCAGCATGGCTTGTGCCAGGATTGATGAAGGTAAGCGACACCGAGGTACCAGCATTTTCCTACGGCCAGTGCTGCTGAGACTCAATCTCTGGGCAAAGTTTCACTGTCTCTCTCTTGTTCCTTAACGTGACCCAGAAACAGAGGGAAGAGACCTGTGATGTGAGAAACGTAGCTCTGGTACGAGCATAGAAGTACTTTTACCAGCTCTGTACCTTTCCCCGCTGAGCTCTACGGTTTTGTTTTGCTACGCACGTGGTTGCATGCCCTTTCTCCCTGTAGAATCATCCTCCCCAGGGATGCTTGCTGGAAGCGTTTTGCGGTACCTTAGGGACACCCTTGGTTTTGAACGTAGTGGTAATTAGCAGATAGCACAGGAAGGTGGGAAGGATTTTCTCTGAGCATGCAGTGCTGGCTAATTTACTTGTCCAGATTCTTCTTTGCTACTGCAAAAGAGGGAAAACGGCAAGTATGGTGACACTAGTTTCCGTGTAGGTTATTTCCTCTCAGTCTAAAATAAGGAGAGCGTGAGGTAGATTTGCATCAACCAAAATCCTCCTGAGCAGGTCTCCTTTATAAAACATTAAGGGTACAGAAAAAATATGATTTCCCCTTAAAATCAAGTAACTCATCCATTCCAGGCAGAATTTCAAGATAATTCATCTTGGGCAATGCTGATGGAGGTGTGCCCAAAGAAGAGATGACTTGCAGTGTCATCCGCATTGCTGTCTGTCTTAGTGGAGACCCTGAAGAGAAGATCATTTTTGTGTCAAGGATGGTTGCTCCCACTTAATAACATGGTGTTTTTCTAAATGATTTCAGTGCTTTTCATGTTTGCTGCAAATACAGCAATGTTGTTAATGCCAGTCTTGATGAAGGAAGAAGCAGATATTACTTATTTATGCAGGGAAGATTCTCCTTTCCTCCCCTCCTCGTCACCAGAAGTAGAAGGTACCACCTGGAAGAGTTTTAAATGCAAACTTTCATGTGGTTTTAGAAGGTGGGAGATTTCAAACTGACATCTTTCTGTCTGTGGATATCAATGAATGGATAGCACTGCATTTTTTTTTCTAGCAGCTGGCATAGAAAAGAAATTGAGGGGAAGGAACGTCAGTGATTAGAGAGGAATGCCTTGACCTCTATTCGAGGCTTAAGTGAAAAAATAGGAATAGTACCCCCTAAACTGCCAAACCCACCTGTGGATAAGTGGTGGCTGTGGTAGTTAAGCTGTCATTCATGAAAACTGAGGAAAGGCAGAGGGATGGCTGTTTACTTTAAACATCCTGGGGAAAGAGAGGATTTCCATGACAACACAGAGTTCAATGCTAGCACTGTATGATGACAGAAAAAAAGTCTCTTTCAAGATATCTTGCTGAGTCTCCTGACTGAGCTCCTCTGTCACCTAAACAGTTTAGTTTAGGATGTTGAGCAGGGCACGTACGGAAGGAATTAGTAGGAAATGTTTGAACCTGTGGAAATGCACTACAGCATCAGTACCTTGCCTTTCTGGTTAACTGCTGGTACAGGAGGATCAAGAATTTCTGCCAGTGATTTACTGTCTGATGCCGGCATGTCTGTTCCAAAATCTACCCCTCTGCAGAACGCATTAAATGCTTGCTTTACACAGGTGTCATGACATCTGTGTCTGACGATTTTTAAGTTCTCAGATCATAGACCCTCTGCAAAATGAGCCCTGTGTTTAAAAGTAAGCAATTCCCAGCCATTCTTGTATAGCAGTTTTGAAGATATTACAGCCATGTATTTTGGGAAGTAACAGTGAAATAGGCAAGAAAGTCAGAATCCGCACAGTTTATAGTATGCTGGTGCATGTTGTCCATCCTGTGTTATGCCAGCCATCGGCTGTATGGGAACAGTTCTTTTATAGGAATAGTGACAATAGCCTGACCTATGAAGTATAACTTCATTTTCCTCTGACAAAGTTAATTAGGAGAATGGGAAGTTTGGGGCATTTATGTGTTTTGGAGTACCGGTAAGAATAAGCCAAGATACGGCCATTACTAATCAAGGGAAGAAGGTTTTCCTGCCAATATTTTTGCACGCCGTTGCTGTCAGCCCCCAGAGTGAAGGAGTTAGGGGGAGAGGTCTATTTTAGACCTTGATGAACATCTCTCGTTCCTGCGTTGATTACAGGAGAGGTAGTGAGAACGGGAGATTGCGGACTTTGAAATGACTAATATGTGTGTGGGCAGACTTGCTCTGTGTGCTGGGTACCTCGTTCCTTCCCAGCTCTCTGAGGCTCTGTCTGTAGAAACCTTTTCCCTGCAGTTGCTCTCCCAATATTACTGCTGTTTCACCTTCACATCCGTGCTAGCAAGATGGAGACTGTTAATCTGGGTGAAATACACCGGAGAGCTGCTCATTTGTAACACTATTTAACCGTCATCATCGAACCATTTCCAGGTTTGGACAAGCGAATAGTAAAAACGTTGTCGGTTGCCAATTTTTTGGTCTGCCATTTGTTTTAGTCCCCTTTTTCTCAGGGAAAGATTTCCCGGAGGGTGAAGGTGATTTTACTTTCGCAGGCAGTTGCGGGGCCGTGCTGCTGCTCTCCTCCCTTTCTGCCTGTCAGGTGGCTGCTGGATCTGACCCTGTCCTCCGCTCTCTCCTCCTCATTTTTTTCCTCCTCTTTCCTATCTGCTACTTTATTTTAATAGTCTAGTGTAACTAGCCAAGACCAGCAACGTGACTGTAATACAAAGACGAATTAGAAGCAGTGCTTTCAGCTTTCTGCTAGTGAAGTTTGCCAGGTCTTGCTGAGACAGATAAGGCCATATTAACTCTCTTTAATGACATTTGCCAAATACTACTTTGCAAGAGAGAAGGGTGCCCAAGGAGAAGCAGAAATTTCTTTCTTCAGGATTCTTTTTCCCTCAGTGCTTTAACTTAAATGAATTTCAAAAACAACTTGAGGTCATCTACAACTCTATTTGTTTCCCAAAAGAAATGTAATATCTTTAAATACCATTTGAACTGTGATATATGGATATATAGATACATGGATATATGGTTTCTCCTTTAAAAAGAGTGACATTAAGAAGATATTGAGGATTTTTTAACTTGTGCCTTTAATAGAACCTAATAATTTTGTATGACATTTATTTGTTAATGTATTAAAAGCTTCGTGTGTGTGTGTGAGTGCATTGCTTGTTTTGTAGAAAAAAGCAAGGAGAGCTTGATATAAAATCCCAAACTGCAATTAATAGTGCACTTATTCATTCTTTAGTTCTCTGACCAAGAGCAAGCAATTGGGGAAAAAAATGGTTTAAAACAACCCAAAGTAATTCTTTCTTGCCAAAAAAGAAAAAAAAAAAAAACAAACCATGCATCTTGTTCCCGTGGTTTCTCTTTCTCTGTGTCACATTTCATCTTCAAGCTCTGTAATAAAAGCAAATGAGATAAAAGCCCGGGTTAGAAAACCAAAGAGGAAGGGTGAACCCATTGCCTTTTTACTCAGTTGCAGATAATTATACCACTAACCCGAGATGCGAGAGGCTCAATTCCCTTTACTGCCTGGGGGGACTTGAACCCATTTCCAGGAACAGTTCCTATAAATGTGAATGGGAGTGGCTGATCCCAGCATACCCTTTTTGCTTTGCCAATGGTGTTCCCACTTTGCACAGCTTACTTAAATATTCATGAAACGAGGCAAAAAGCGAGCTCTCTGCAGTGGAGCCCGATGTAGAGTAGTGCCCGGGGAGCTTGTGGTCCTGGGCTCATCAACGCGCTGCTCAACAGCCACCAACTGCTATTGCACGGGGCTGCAGCGTCCCCCAGACCCCGAGCTGTCCCACTTTGGGGACCAGAGGTAATTCTGTGCCCACAGACGTAGCATCACAGAATCACAGAATGGTTTGGGTTGGAAGGGACCTTAAAGATCATCTAGTTCCAGCCCCCCTGCCATGGGCAGGGACACCTTCCACCAGACCAGGTTGCTCCAAGCCCCATCCAACCTGGTGTTGAACACTGCCAGGGATGGGGCATCCACAGCTTCTCTGGGCAACCTGTTCCAGTGTCTCACCACCCTCACAGTGAAGATTTTTTTCCCAATATCTGACCTAAATCTACTGTTTCTCAGTTTAAAACCATTACCTCTTGTCCTATCACTACACTCCCTGATAAAGAGTCCCTCTCCATCTTTCCTGCAGGCCCCCTTTAGGTACTGGCAGGCTGCAATAAGGTCTCCCCGGAGCCTTCTCTTCTCCAGGCTTCTCTCTTTCTTCCAAGATACTTTGAGATCCATAATGCACGACCGCATGATTACTGTGCAAGGATGCTGTAAGCACGGTGGCCGTGTATTCACCGGGCTTGCTGACGGTGGTGGGCAGCAGGCTGGGCAGATGGAGAAGGTTGAAGTCATCTCCCTGCCCTAGCCATGGGGTCTTCAGCCAAGGGGTGGCAGATCCCGAGCGAGTCCCCCGCTCAGGGGCACAAAGTTGGGCAGCGCCATGGAGAGACCCAGCTCTCGTTCAGAAAGTGCGTTTCCTTCTCTGCCCTTTTCCCCACAGTATTTCAGGAATCTGTACCTTTGCTTTCTTCGGTTTTATTAAATGTACCCGGACATCAAAGCATTGTGGAAACAGTGCTGTGAAAACCTGGGGGTTTTGTCATTTTCCTTTAAAGCACCTGGAAACTTCATTTCCCGGTAAATTGCTACATGTGTCCCAACTCTAATTAACTGGTTAGTATTGCAACAGTGATCAAGGGCTTTGAAACACTCTGGGTAGGAGAAATCTCCCCCAGCCTTATCAGCACATTATATCATCCAAGTCTAACCTTATCTTTGCACTGCTTTTAATAACTGCTTGTCTGTTTTCCCCATAAATACCTAACCCCTTCCATCTAGGCAATCCCTTTTACGTGGTGGGGGAAAAACAACCTGTGAAAGATAGCATCTTGGTACTTTGTAAGTCTTTTATGGGAGCGAGACCTGCAAATCATGACTGCTGACTTCTCCTTCTGGGCAGGTGGTCACTTCTGCTTCCCAGGACTGCAAATCTATGTGGGTACCTCGTTTCACCATATCGTTATCCCCATCTCTCTCCATTTGCCTCCCACTTCCCTTGACAGGTTTTAATCTTGCTTCTTTCCCCGATGCTGTAGCTAAAAGGAACCTGATCCCTCCTTTGGAGTTCCAGGTCTTACCCCAGTAATAATGTTTTGTTATACATTTTCTTTTACATGTACTTAACACACAGAGTTATTTCTTAGCTTTGTGTTTACAGGCAATTTGTAATCCCTCGGGGAAAAAACAATGGTTGCTAATCTCATTTATAGATAAAGTGAAAGTGTATACAAAGTTTGTAAGCATTTTAGCTAGTATAAATAAGCCAAAATAAAATAGGTACATGCAAATATTACAAGGACATTTCTGTTGCTTACAATACTATCTGTTTTATCTATACCTCTGGGTGCTTTGTCCTCTGATTTGTCATCACTACCTTGGTGATGTTAAAAAAATAATTATTGCAAAGGATTTTTAGGGAAAAAAACCCAGTATTGTTTAAATATAGAACTTTTTCTGTTCCTTTGAAACTCATAGTAACAAATACTTGGTACGAAAGCAAAAATTTAATTTACTGCAATCTGAACGGTATACAATGGTGTCTTTAAAAAAAGTTTGA
This sequence comes from Buteo buteo, assembly GCF_964188355.1. Taxonomy (NCBI): domain Eukaryota; kingdom Metazoa; phylum Chordata; class Aves; order Accipitriformes; family Accipitridae; genus Buteo; species Buteo buteo. Next base: position 3,652,204 of record NC_134195.1, on the reverse strand, counting down.
TAATGGAGTCAAGTCAGATGAGTGAAAACTAAATGCACTGGTTTCCAAAATAAGTAATTATCAGTTCTGTTCAGTGGGTAAAAACATTTTAGTTTAACAGAGTCAGTCTGCTCTCAGTCAACTCCATTTAAAGTAAAATACATCAAAATCAGACTTAAGATCTTCAGGAACTTTAAGTTGATTTATTCAAGTCAATGGAGCCACCTACAGATTTGACCCTGAATATGTGATAAGATAAAAAAGTCAAATTTTCAAAAGTGTGTATGTTAGATATGTGTGCATAGTGCAAATCACGTTTTGTACTGAAATTTATTTACTGGAAGAGTGGATTTTTATAAATACAACTTTCAAAGAGATAATACCTACTCCCGTGCTGCTTCACCACCGTGCTGCTCACTTCTCAAAGCCTAGGTCTTACACAGCAGAAGACCTTTACGCTCCGTATTTCATTTGGCAGTGAAGGGTGGCACTGAGACAAACCTGGACGTGTCGCACCTGAAAGAATTTCGCTCACTAAGAAATGAGATAAGCCCTATTGCCTTCCTCACGACTTGGCTGCAGGTAGGACACTCATTAAAAAAATCCCAAAATTTAATGTTTTAACAGTTTTGTGGTCGTTCCCCCTTCCCTTTGCCATCAGTGCTCTGGCAGACCCGTTTCAGAGGAGAAGTCGGATCTTGCGTTTCGCTAAGGAGCCGTTTTCTGAATTGGATGCCAGACCCCGTGTTTGACGTAGCATTGGCGTCCGTGGACTGGGCGAGGGCTTTGGCATGGCCAGCCAGCTGAGGAGTGGTTGCTTGCAGTCAGCAAAAAAAAAAACCCTCCGGAGAACTCGTCCCTGCCTGCCTCACTGCTTTCTTGCCTACTGTCCTTGAGAATGAAGATGCCTTGGTGTAGATTTACCAGGATGGAAAGCTGGATGCTGCTTATTATTAAGGGTGGCATTTCTAATGATACTTAAATTGCTTCTCTTCATCTCTCGCTCACTCTCGTTTGAATTGCAACAGGATTTGAAATTGGTATGAGATGGAAGAGGAATTTGACTGAAACAACTCTGCAATAAAGCTATGTACAGCCACGTTGGCGCACCTTTCCTGCGAGCGGCGTGCGGGTGTGAAGGGAAGCGTTACGGCTCCGCTGGGTTCCCAGGAGCCGGCCACTTTATGGGAAAGGGCCTCTGTGGATGTGTTACCGCTTGGTGTGCTGCCAACAGTTTAGCACTGGTCAGCTGAAAACAAAGCATCTGTGAGGGAAGTGTGTTCCCCCGGCAGCTTCGCTTGCCCTCACTTTTCCAATCAGGTGTTTGACCTTGGTATATTTTTTTCTTTTCAGCAAAGAATTACAAAGGAAAAATTTTCATAGCTATTTTGCCCCTAGGAACCTCATTATTTATTTATATGCAGTCTATTTTTGCCCACCTAAAATCCAAACATGTTTTGTGTAATTAAAAAAAAAAAGATCTCTACATTTTTTATTTAAAACAGACAGTCCTCACTGTAGACTTCAGCATACCCACCCTACAGCTCCCACCCGAACCTTCAGGAAAATCTTGGGAGAACCACTAAATTCACAGTATAATCTGAAGCTGACTCATCCCTTCTCACTCTGGGGGAAGCCAAGCTGGAAAGTAAAATCTCTGGCCCGTGACTGGAAATATCACGTTGTATCTGTCACCCAGCTCTAGTGCTCCGGACGATCACTTCAGTTGCAGAGTCGTAGAAGGGCAAAGTCAAGGGAGGAGCATCTGCTTGGCGTGGAGATGGCCGTGATAATCCACTCTGGAGGTTAAAAAGCTGGGGATAGCCGTCGGGAGGTACGTGGAGATGAAAAAAAGCCTTAGCTGCTTTTTTGCAAATACAGGTGTTAACAAACAGCCTCTGAACGATGGCTGCTCGTTTTCATGAAGAGTCTGGGGATCTGTGGAGGCTCCTGCTTATCGTCAGGCAAAATCAGAGATAAACTTACCCACCAGCCAACCTGGGCTGGTCTCCTGCCCCTCGTTCTCTCCAGACTGGCTCCTTCACCCCGTGCTAGAGGCAGTTTGAGCACATCGGAGCTTTGGTGAACCCTAAATACGTAGTCAATATGCTAACTGTGCTCAGCAACGGGCAGTATGTTTTCATTAGGAGGCATTTTCTTAGCTGCAAGTGTGATGCTTTGACAGTACATCACCTAATCGATTTCTCATTTTTAAAAGTAAAGCGTGCGGGCTACGTTCTTAATTGCTTCCAGCTTTGTATAAATACTGCCAGTTGTCAAAAAAAAAAAAGGATATAAAATGCTAACACCTTGATTAGCATTTTTCACTTGCCCATCTCTAGTTGCGTAAAGAGCAGGGGAGCTGAGGAGCGGAGAGCAGGGCTGGCTGTGCCCAGCTCCTGGAGCACCTCGTCTCCGTTGTGCTCGAATTCCTTCCACTGAGCCCAAACAGGGTTTTGCTCTTTAGTACAGCTTAGGCTTCTGTCCAATCAGTCCAGATTGGCAAATTTCAGTCCAGATGGTTATGATAGATAGGGTACCCTCTCTTTTAATCTTGACTAAAGAAGTTTCGACAAAGGCCTGTGAATTAAGTGGGCTACGAGTACCAATGACTACATGAATTTCACATTTTTGCCTAGTCCATCTGCCAGGCTGAAAAGAGGGAAGGCAGGCAAACCATTGCAGTATAAATTAGGGTGCCTGAATTGCACAAATCCAATTAGTTAACAGGCAGGACATTTCTCTGCTATTACTACTATTTAAAAAAAATCGCTTTGGCAAAATGCACGCCGAGTAGTAAATCTTTCCTTTTCAGGCTTGCCATCCATTTGGAACCTTTGTCCCACATTTACATGGAAATTTTACTCCCCTTGAACAGAAAGCTTTCCCTTTCAGTGTGCAGGCTGCCTTAATTGTCAGTAATGTGGACAGAAATATATTCCATGGCATTATATCATCAAAACTGAATGGGATTAATAGCCTGTCCTGTTGTTATAAGAAGTTTGGCACCATGTGTTTTATCTGTCAGCTAGATGACTATTTATATTGTTTTTGGGTAACTGGCATAATAGCCTGAAGTATAATTGCTTATCCAAATGCACACAATTAAAACTGTTTTCTGGAGGACTTCATGCTTGAAACCCACTTTGGTGGACACTTTCTTTGCCAGGATGGAGAGGACAGTGCAGTGTGCTTCACGTGACACCACAGCACAGCTCCGCTGGCAGAATGTGACCCTTTTTCTGCAACAACTGCCTTTCGTGGTAACAGGTTGCGCTTTCTTTTAAGACGGCCGTGCCGGTCCTCCCTGCTTCCCCATGAGGAGCTGGCCTGCAGCCCTCTGAAGTGGGTGAGGTTCCCCCGGCTTTGAGCCGTGCCGCAGGAGCCCGGATCCTTCCCTCCTTGCTGCCTCCTCTCCAGCACAAACCTCGGCAGCTGCTCGTCTCATCCCCAACACGTTTTGGCTCTTGGTTCCCAGCGGCACTGCTGTTGACCTCCACTTTTCTTCTTCTCCTGCCATTTTATTTAATTTCTTTCATAGAGGTGTAAGTGCTGATGGAAGGCGAGAGCCCACGGGAGTAGTTTGCACCCACGCTGGTGTCTCCTTCAGGCACGGTCTGTGTGTGGATCCTCCTTCGTGGAGGTGTTTTGAATCTGAGTTTCAGCAGATGACTTCAACCTGCCTCTGCATGATGGGGGGAAATAATATTAGTAATACATTCTGCTATTTATGCGTAGTTAAAAACATTAGTTCAAATGGGTATTAATAATAAGCTCGAAGTACTTCAGCTGCACACTGATCATTAGGAGAATGAAAGTGGGGAAGCAATTTACATTCTTTATTCAGTAGTAGTATTGCAGCTGAAAGGCTGAAATGCCAAATAGATTTCACGTTGAACGTCCATTTTCACACTTTATGAAAACTGAGGTCACACTAATAAAGCATGAAGTTGGATGTGCTGTAAATATGATAAGTTTTCTGCAAGTCTTCAAAAAGTCATGTGTCCCAGTGTCCATACTGAACCTTATTTGCCATAGATGGGCTTTTCAAATAGAGAGCGCATTAATTTGACTGCTTAAAGTTTTTGAATCTGCTCCTATTAAATGCTTTAAGAAAGTAACAACTTAAATATATCTCCATCCAAAGAACTGTATTTTGACAGCCCTTTAGCTGAACTGTTGGTTTTGAAGAGTTGAATGTCCTAATTTGACAAAATGTTAAGATTATCTAATGGAGTTTATTTTTAGTTTGGAAGAGAAAAATATTGAGTCTTTGTTGTCTCTTCCATTCCTCAGTCATGCACAAAGAATACAGAAATGTGGGTATTAAATAGTCTTTTAAGCTGTCACGCATTAATATATAGCTTTTTCAAATTAAATTGGAGATCAATAAGAAATTTAATTTTAAGGAGATTTCTTGACCATGTCAATCTGTTCGAGCTAGTTGGTATCTTAATGGACATTAATGCAGACATTTAAAAAAACTGAAACAAGAATAACTTGCTGAAGTAGTTGGTTATTTTTAACACACACATGCACTGGTTACAATTGTTTTTTATTGCTATGGGAATAGCAGACAACACTAACAACAACAAAAGATTAAAATTAAACATGTTTGTTAAAAAAGAAGGTTGTTTTGAAAATAAAATTAGGAGATGGCAGACTCTAACTATGTATCTCCTGTAGAGCAGTTCTCAAGTTACTTAATGCAGTCTTGCTTCTCAGAATGGCATTTGTATATGATGTTATTATTTTTGTTGAATGCACACAATTATCTACAGAAGCTTTTAGAATTAAAGCTGATAAAAATTCTAGAACATATAATTATTTGTTCCTGATACCGCATGCTGCCATTCAAGTGTAATTTCTAGTAGTAAGGTAGTCTTTAATATGTTGAAAAACCCATACTTGGCTAAGCAAGCGTGGATAGGAAGGGGTAGGTTTTGGGAAGGATATATGCACAAGGCAGTGGCTGTTCTCGGACTGCAACATCTCTGTGCTCGCTGGAGAGCCATCTCCAGTCACATAAATATTGCCCATACGCAAGTGTTCAGCCAGGCAAGGCAGTGCTGGGGCAGTGATTTGGGGATGCTCAGCTCTGTGGACCAGCGGCAACATCTGTATAAGCTAAATACCTCCATTTTAGACAGCGCTTGCTGCCTGCCAGAGCAAACCGGCCATGTCCACACCACATAGCCCTCAGCCCAAATCTCCTTTGAGCCCCATATGGTCTTTGGTGGTCCTAAGACACAATATTATTTGTTGTGCGTCTTTTCAGTTCTTGGAGCCCCATATGGTCTTTGGTGGTCCGAAGATACAATTATTATTTGTTGTGCATCTTTTCAGTTCTTGGAGCCACATATGGTCTTTGGTGGTCCGAAGATACAATTATTATTTGTTGTGCATCTTTTCAGTTCTTGGAGCCACATATGGTCTTTGGTGGTCCAAAGATACAATTATTATTCGTTGTGCGTCTTTTCAGTTCTTGGAGCCCCATACAGTCTTTGTTGGTCCTAAGACACCATTATTATTTGTTGTGCATTTTTTCGGTTCTAGGTTTCTGGGAGCACCAGAGTGGTGTTTTGGTAACGTGAAACGGAGGACCTGTGTTCAGTGCCTGGGACTGCGGGAGGAGAGCACATGGAGCGTTTGAGGACACTCACAATGACGTGCTGATATAACATTAGAGGGGGAATGCCGTAAGCAGGACATAGACAAATCTGGGGCAGTCTTCACCGCGCTGACTTTAAGGGATGCAGCAACATAGCCCAGGACCATGTCCAGAGACTGTCTTGAGGAGGCCGAAACAGAGCAGGCAGTGGGCAAACAACAAAGGGGGGTGAGCCATCAGGAGCCAGCACTTGGCCTCACTCCCTGGCCTGTTTTTATTTAAAAGTATATCCAAGTGGTGCTGAATCACAGCACAGCAAACGTACAGAAGATCTGCTCACTGTAAAGTGAGTAGCGGGAGAGTGCAAGGATCAGCAGACATTTGACATCTAGATGTTCAGGTAGTGGAAAGGTTGGAGTGAATGTGTAACAGGTTAAATTAATTTGGGTTTCTTTTATCCCCATGTCTGGTCAAGGTTGCTGAGCTAATCAGGCTAGTTCTTTCACTTTTATCTCTGGTCAAAATGATCTCTAATCTAAGGAAGCACATGGCTGGCAGTTGGGCATCGCTTTACAGTCTTGTGTTGCAGGCTGAATGCGTGCGCTTAATGAAAAAGGCTGAAAAATTTCTTCAAAGCAATTCTTTGTGAAAACATTGGGATTTTGGCCAAAGCATTTATGTGGAAAGCATCTGCTTTCGCAAGAAAATGAAGGTAGAAATACCTGAAATTTGGAGCCTGTCATTCCGAAGCCATCCCATGGTGCTGCAGAGCAGCGGTAGTTTGGGTGCTTCACATCCCCAACCCCTTGGTGAGCTGTATTCCCGCCGGGGCTGTATTTCCTGAAAAGTAGCACAACTCTTTGCCAAGATGTGCAGGATTACGCTTCTTTTAAGGATAGGCTGAGTTTCAGTATCAGGCGATAGCGATGGCGTGAGGTGTATTTTGGTGCTCTCAGTCCGCAAGGTCTAGTCAGCTCACAAGTTTTAACAATTTTAATCATCCGAGACCTGCAGCCTAATAGCACAGCTCTCTAACGAGCCTTGGCTCCAGTCTACCGTGGGAATTCTTGCCAGTGTAACTTTGTTGAGCTGAGCCGCGATAAGGTATGATTTGTGGCTGGCAGGGTTTCACCAGCCAGAACTCCCGGCATGGGCACGTCTACACTGCCAAACCTTGCTGCTGGAGGAAGCTCACCTGGCACAAGAGTGTCTTGGCCCCGGTGCCGACCACATCCCGCGGAGAAGCTCGTTAGTTCGGTAGAGCAGCGCCTTCTGCGCCCAGCTTTCCACCCACCGCTGCAGAGAGCATGTTCTGTGGTATTTAATTTATCACATCAAATCATGGGCTGTGGTTGCCTCCTTCATCATACTCGCTTCCAAGGCAGCTGTACTAGACATCACCAGCACCGGCCAGTACAAGACCCAAAGATATCTGAGACGGAGGCAGGAACCTTAAAAACAACAACTTGGTTGCTGTAATTTGCAGTCTGATCATGTTTTTTTCGCTCAGCAGTATCCCTGACAGGTCCCATACACTGCGTACAGCTGGCTGTGTTGGTCCTGTGCCAAATGAGAATTTCCTGGTGGGAAAAGAATCCTCAGTTGTCTATTTTGAATCCTTTCTGGGCTTCCAGAATAGTACAAATCATGTTTAACTGGGCTGTAGAGCTAGCACTGAATACCCTGAAGCAAAGCCATAAATCAGAAAGAGAAAACTGGGTGTTATTGTCCACAAAATACAAAATGGAGTGTCTTATGTTCCCCAAATTACTCTTTTATTGAGCCATATTGCAATGACGATGACTATTTCTGAATAGGGTGCTAACATACATTTTTTCCTCAGGCACCTAATGGTCATGCTTGCCCATCTAATTCCCTCAGTGAAAGAGCAGAAGCAGGTGAGAGTCGCTTCTCCTGCATCAGTGTAAATCCAGGCAAACTTCATTTGCTGGAGCAGAATTAATCCACTCTGTACTTAGGCCAGTTCAACCCTAGTCATGGTCTGGCCACTTATCTGTAATAAAGGCTGCCATGTAATAGCTTGTGGAGAAGTAGAATAGAGGAACACAGATTTTTAATAGTAGGGATTTTGCTTGATGGACAAAAACCTCAAATCAAAAAAATATAAGGCTGACGAAAGGCTTTGCTCATGTCTTTCTAAAAGCTTCCCAGCATCTGTGCTGGAAAAAAAAGGGAAACTGGTTTGCAGGCACAGTTTTCCAATGACAGGAGAAGTCCAGAGGCACTTCAACGCTGGATTTTGCTCTTCCGTCATATTCTGGTAATATCTCAGAGCAAAGGTGCCTATTTCCTAAACAGATAAAGCTGCGCTGCCAGCTACAGGGTTTGTGGCTTGGCAAGTCCTGTCCTGGCTGCCCTAATGAAACTAATTGGAGGTTCATCTGCAACGTGGAGAGTCCTGTGATCGGAGAGGTTTTGCCTTTGTTGACTTTGAAGTGGCAAACTGCAGCAGGCTGCATTTAGACAGCTTTTAGGCTTTATTATGTGCTTTTTGGTTGACTATGCTGGGTGATCACTCTTGTCTTCTTACTGCATCATCCTGTATATGCCACCCTGGCACTGGAAGTCCCACCTTTAGAAAAGAAGGACGTGCCGCCAGCCAGCTTTGCCAGCACCGTCCCTCTCCCGCAGGCTGTACGGTCCAGGAGTCTGTGGCACACCTGCTGATGGGCCATAAAACGTAACCGCGGCGAGCCCAGACATCCCTGAATTTAAATATTTTGGATACAAAATCAAAGGGCATTTACCGGTCTCTCGATGTATGAAAGGCGAGTGTCAGCCCAGCTGCACCGCAGCCCTGCTCCTTGTTAAGCACTTCACAAAGTGCTTCATGATCCGAGTCGGAGCACCTGGACCGATGCCATCCAGGTGCTTTCTGGGATATTCTGTAATCCATACGACCATCTGACCCAACTGGCTTAAATATTGTAGATACAGTTATTAGCGCTGTACAGATCAGCAAGGGGAAAGATGAACGTTTTCCCCCTGGCCCCTCAATGTCACATCAAACTTTTTTTAGGATCGCCTTGCAGCCAGACTGGCATGTTCTGCTCCTGAATAAAATAGAGAGATGAGTACTGGGAGGACCTGTTGTCCACCCTGGCCACGTCCAGAATGGCCAGTGGAGTCTTTGATTTTCCCAATTTGAAATCCTGTAGCTGGAATAGTGTTGCCAGTCACTGAAAGATCTTACTGCAAATAGAGAGGGAGCTTCACAGAAATGATGCTGAGGGAGCAGTCATGGAGAAAGGCAAGAGTGTCCAGGCCAACCTGTTGGAAGGTGGAAAAACCAAGCCACAGTCTGATGGATGAGATTAGAGAGACCTGACTTTTCACTCTCTTTTTAAGGTCTTCATTCCTTAATCTGTCTCTCCAGATCTCTTTCAGTTGACATCCCAGACTGTGCACTGCTAGGGATTAAAAACCTTTGGGGATGTGCGGCGTGGAGTCCTGAAGGTCTCCGTCAGTGCTGGTTTGTGTTACAGAGTACAACATACCTGCCTATAGTGACCACTGCCGGCCGATACGGCCAGGAGGGTCCTGAGACCTCCCCTGATGTAGCAGCGTGGTTAAAGGAGGCAACGTATGTGGCTATTTTGGGAAAATGGTTAAGGGTGTTAGAAGACTGTGGAGGATTATCATGATCCAGAGATATGTGTTGATTTGGACTCTCCCGCCCACTCCCCACAATCAACGTGCTGTTCCTCTTCGGGGTCTTTCGGTGTCTCCTGCTGCAGGTCTCCCCCATCCTTCTGCGGGGCGTTGCGTTCTCCTGGCCTCGACCACGAGCCTTGGTCTCCCAGGCTCCTGTGTGGGTCCTGTCCCCACGCCACAACGCTGGGCTCACTTTGGCACAGCCAGTATCGTGTTTCTTTGGACAGAACCGGTTTGGAAAATTGCTGGCAGGAGATTACGTTTAGGACCCTTCCCTCGGACCTGGGAGACCGATGCTCAGATGCCTGGGTTGAATTGGGTAGAGCAGGCAGCCATGCCTGGCTGTCCCCGTTCCGACTTAACACCCTAACTCCTGAGCTCTCGTGGGTAACACCGAACCCCTCGGTTTTGCTTTAGAACAGGGTGAAGTAAAAGGTAGATGCTGCCTGTTTGCATAAAGAGGCAAGAGTTTTCCTAACAGCACCGCGCTGATCTTACTGCAGGCAAGGGCAGGAACATTTGTTTCGGAGTTGGCTCCAGCACTCAGATCCCTGAAGATGTTAAACATCCCCAACTATGTGTAAACAAAATTTGCCTAGACATAATCCCTCCTTTGTCATCCTGACTTCATCTACGCATGTAGCTTTAGCGGTGTGACTTTTCTCTTGGCTATGGCAGCAAAAATGTTACCTGTGTACTTGGACAGAGAAGTGTTTTGAAACGTGTTGATCAACACCAAGTAGTTGAAATATCTGCAGCATTTTTTCCCGTGTGTGTGTGCTCACAGCACGTTAGAGATCATGAAAATAAACAAAATGAGAAAGTATTCAGAGGTATCAAGCAGTGGGTGACCATGTACATGGGCTGCAACATTTCTCATGCTGACCTCATGACATGGATTTCCTTGCTGCAGTCCTTTCTCCCAATGCATTCTCTGTGCTGAGTGGATAATGTTTCCAAGCTGGTGACAGGAGGGCATTTTTTCGTCATAAACCAATATGCATTTAGTTTCAGGCCACCTTGTGTTTTTACAAGATACAGTTTTTCTTTTCAGAAGTCTATTTGAGAGTGAAATTGAATAAGGGTGTTTTAATAGTACATGAAGTATGTGGGTGGCTTTGCTTGCTGTGTTTTAGGAGATGCTGCACCTTCAATTTAACAGACAATGCTACGCTTCAGTAGACCATTATATTACTCCACTACTCTTAACATAGCAGTCATATCGAAATTGTATTGCTACATTATACAAGTATGGTTAATTAAACCCAGATATCAGCCCAAGCTCATACAATAGCTGTGTGTGGGTAAAGGAGAAGCAGTGAGTTAGGAAAAAAACAATATATTCTAGAGAAAAAAGAAAATGAAAAAGAGAGGGAGGGAATGGGGACAGTTAGAGATGGAGCCCCGATGGCAGGAGAGCACTTGGATGGTGATGGCCAGTGCTGCAGCCTGACCTGTGCTCTGCACCCTGCAGCCATGCTGAGTAATTAGGGGATCTGTTAATTTTTTGCAACATTATTACAGGAAAAGACATACCTTACCACATGGAACTAAAGAGGGACAGTACAAATGAAGCATAACTGACAGTTTTTAGGATAGATGTTCAACAAAGGTTTACTTAATGTCTCTGAAGTGCTAGGCATAATAGGGCTGTGGGTTTAACATGTCTGGAGTGAAAAATGTGTATATCCTCTGCACTGTCCTTCCTTCCTGCTCCAGCTGGCTTTTAATGCGCTGTTGAAAACAATCAAGTACAAACAGTTGTACTTGAAAGAAAAGTTGATATTCAGACTGCGACTGTGTGGAACTACAAAAATTACTTGTTGGGTCTTTGATCATATTCCAGGGAGGCATAAGAAACCACAGCAATAGTACCTCTTGCTGTTGAGCAGGGCACCCTCGAACACGTGAAGGGCAAAGCAATGTGGGAATCCTCTGCGGACCTTTGCAGAAAACCAGGGACCCGGTATGTCGCTTAATGTGGAGTTGCCTGCTGTCGATCACTGTACCGTTATCATTTGAGTTTTCTTTTTATTTGGCTCATTTAAGTCTAGTACCTGAGCTTCAGGGAATAGTTGGCGCTTTTAAGTGGTAGTTAAAAAAACCACTTTTCTTTGTACTCTTTTTATTGGTGCCTGTTGACCATAAACCTACAAGGGAGAGTTCACTCTGCCACCAGTCTGTCCTTTAATACCCCATTCATAGCATGGCTTATTTCTATTGAAAACCAATCCAAAGGAATCCCAAAGGCACAGATGATTTTTGCAGGGAAAAAAAGCATTAGTATACTGAACTGCTTGATGAAAGGACTGACGTTGGCTGAATTATAAAACCGAGCGAGCGTAGCTGTGGTGCCTGCAGTTAGCATTAAAGTGCATTTATTCATGGCAGGCGCTGCCAAATTAAACCTAGCTGGAGGTTGGTGGGCTTTCATTTACTGCAAAAGGCTTATCATTGTTTACATAAATATGGCATTAATCCTCGAACTTACGTCTTTGGAGTATTAGTTTAATATAAGTTGAACTAATACCCTGAAGAGGTGAGTTTAAGGAGGAACATGTTGCTGCACGAACTGTGTGGTTTGGTCCAGAGCGGGTCCTGGGCATTGGCTGGGATCAGGTGGGGATCGGCAAGGAGGAGGCTGTGGAAGAGGGAACCGTCACATCTAGCATCGCCTTGGCCGTGGGCCATGCTGTTCCCTGTCCTCTGTGGGCAACCTGTCCCCTCGTCCCGGCGGTCTGGGTTGAGGTGCCTCTTGGTAGGTCGTGTTGTATGGCTGTGGCACAAGAAAAAAGGGGGAAGAAACTCAATTTTTAGGAAAGGAGACTGTATTCTGGGACCTGCTTGCCTCAAAGGCAGACCATAAGATGGGCGATTTTCAATGCCTGCTTTTGTGTTTTAGGCAACATGGCAAAAATGGGCGGTTAAAGAGGAGCTTTGGCTGAATGGCCAAAACCCGTGCAAGACATTGCTAAGCGTGTTGGGGAGACTCTATGGGATAATTTCGCCTGTTACCAGAAACATTGCTGCCTTCAATTAACTGTCTTTTTTTTTATTCATTAATTACCTTCCAGAGGAGGACACATTAGCATACTTTTCCCTCACTGGCTTTTTCCTTCTGTTGTTGTTCCTGGGAGTCATGTAAACAACTGGTTTAGATCTGATTTTTAATTATCTTTAAAATGTGAATACGGGACTACCTTCTTTTTCTTGTTCATGAAGCGCTCCCCGCCAAATTGTAGGTGACATTAACCACTAAGAGATTAATCTCTTTTTTTGTTGGTAATTGACAATACTTTTACTATGCAGAGTTTCAGAGATTTACTAGCAACTTTGCTTATTGCAAAGGCTTCTAGATAAAACAAGAAACTTCACACACACGATACTCCACAGTACATAAACAAAATAAGGTTCTTTCACAACGTTATCAACGTTTAATAAACATGTACCAAATCCTGGGTTATTCAATACATGTGTACATTTTGTCAAAGCAGGTACAGTTTAAACATAGGTATTGTGATAAACCCATTCTGGTTTTCTTAATTCTACCCAGAGTACAATAACCTCAGATGTAAATACCCTGAATTCTGGGATAAATGCCTTCTAGGTAGAGCCTATAGTAACTTGTCTTACACTCAGATCTCAACTTACCTGACAGTGACACTGTTCAAGTTCAGATCTGAATTTAATTTTCATTGATTGGGGCGCTCTCTAAAATTTTTTTTTCACATTGTTTATATTGGAGTAACATTTTTTATACTCTTCAGCTTCCCTTTTTTTTTTCTTATTTCTTTTCTTTTCTCCAGGATCAAAAAATTCAGAAGTGTAGTTGATTGCAGTGCATTTCTTTATATGCCTGTCCAGTGTGCTTTTTGACTAGGCTATACTGATTGGTGAACTACTTGAAATCAAGCAGTCAGCAGTTCTGTCTTGCTCCCCACAAGTCCTGAAGTTGTTTTTATTCCCTCTGTGAAAACGGCTATGTCAGCAGAGAGTACAAAAAGAATCAAATTATACTTCATCTTATTACAAAACCACCTGGAAGTCAGTGGAAACATCCCACTCCTCTTTGCCTTCCAGGTCTTTGATCCACTTGAAAAGCCCCATCCACTGTCAGGAAGGCTTACGTCCCTGCTAACTCAGCACTACAAGAAAGTATGTTTAAACTGAACGTTAGTCTCGAAGATGCCCAACAGAGTTTCCTCCCCTGTGTTTCATCTTCTTCCCAATACTTGATTTGGTTCTTCTAGGCACAACCCCAATATTGCCAACTCCCAAGCATCGAGAATCCAAGAGGCAACCTCCTTTTCCCTTCCTTCTCTCTAGGAAAATCTGCAGGATTTTCTTTCATCGCAGGGGCCACCAAGCAACTAGTACCTTAGGGAAAAGCTAGGATTTTCATGCTATTCCATCACTGGATCTCAAAAAGTGCCTGCTCTTGGGAGGATTGGTACCACTGCTATCTCTTACGGGCCATGTTGCCGGTGGGACTTAAGGGCTTGGGTTCATTAACAGCCCGTCCCTGCCCACCCATTAACTTCACTGGCAGAGTGGCTGCAAACAGCACCCGACCCAATTCTTTCCCTTTCTTCTCAGCCTCCCCGGGACGCCTGCCTCCTGGGGCAACTGGGAACGGTGGGAATGCAACGCAGAACGGGGAGGTTTACAGGTTTATTTGCTGGCCTTCAGGATCCACCGTGCTGTGAAGACTCTTGCACGCGTACGCAGAGGCACACACACGTGCACGTGAAGGCTGCCGCGCCGCGACCCTGCAACCCCCTTTCAGAGCTTTTGCTCGTCTCTTTAATTTTTCATAGCTATTTAGCAGTCAGCAGAGAGGAGCAGAGCTTCTCGTTATGTAACTCCTATTAGAAGTTAGGGGTTGATAAAGCGTCAGTCGCGTTTCTCATTATGAGAAATAAAGTGCATTTCTCACTTCTTTGCATCCAAATGCTAGCCTTTGATGTCTGTGCTTGGCCCTCGCTGCGGCTAAAATCTCTTGTGGCGTGTACTTCATAGCCGTATAAAATAACAGCGAGTTCTTCGCCCTGCCAGTTAAGGAGATGCCGAATTATATCAAGTTGAGGTTGGAAGTGCTTTTCTGCTCTCCGACCAAACAGCTGTGCTCTGGAAGCTTGTTATTGCCTTTTCGGGATCTCCAAGCCCAGTTGCAATGAGATTACTCCATTCCCATTTCTTCTCCTGCCTTCCCTGTAAACTTACACCTCCCTGCTCGCTTGCTCTTACTGCAGTGCAACAGAGGGATTAAACGGAGTTCATCTTCCCTTTTTGCCTTGATGCTTTTAGTGCATTTCAAAATAAAATAAGATTGTGATAAATTGCACCCTGAAGAAACCAGAAGCTTAGAAGGAGGTTTTAAGTTTTAGGAAAAAATTAAAGTGTCCAAAGGAGCCAGCAAACAGGAGATAATTTGAAAGCTTGTTAACTCCCTCCACTTCTGCGAAGCTGAGATTCTCTCTTGGACCCATCCCTCTCCCTCGTCTATGTTCTTATAGAAAATCTCTGACAACGATTATGCTCTCTGTTACTCCAACACTATATTCAGTACTTTAAGCTTTACAGGGTAGGAGAAATGCCTAGACTGACCTTCAGTCTTGCGTATCCTTCTTTCTTTATCTTTTAGAAATACTTCCCCAAATACAGACTTTATTTTAGCTTTTTATTTCATGTGGTGTTGAAGCCAGTCCTCTGATTTCATGTATTTTTAAGTTGGTAGATTGAACTGCAGGTGATAAAGGCTCTACTTTATCCTGTAAACCAAACTGCCTTCATTAATCCCCCAGGGTTTATCGTGAGGCTCCAGACTTTTTTCTTCCTCCCTCCTAAAAGTGAGCTTCGTGTTTGAGAGCAGCAGCTCACAGATAGTAGAAAATGTCCGTTTGTCCGCTTGCTGGGTACAGCCCAGACGCGCTCCGGAGGAAGGGGCTTCAGGGGAGGGGAGGGCAACTGGGTCCCCCTCCCCATGCAATGCTCCGTGGTTTCTGCGCCGTGGCCGCCCGTCCTGAGTGAACCCAACGGAGACCATCCATTCATCTCGTATAGGCCACCGAGCAGCCATTACGTATGCTAATGGCTTTTAGTCATTACCGATGTGGACTGAAGTTGAACCCTTTATGGGCTTTGTGTCTGCGGATAATGGATAAGCATGGCAACCAGTTTCCAGCTTACCCAATTTAAAGATTTTGCTACATCAGCACGTGCTTGCTTTTTACAAATCTGCTCGGTTGCGCTTCTGTATACCAAAACCCACTTTCATTTACGTCTCTGTGAAGAACCATGAGAAGATATCATTTTGAATAACTATTATCAATATTGCAAAGGACGTAACGTGGTGTGCGCTAGGGAAGTTTATTGCCTTGTTTGGGCTTGGGGAAGGATGTAATTTTGCAAACTAGAAACGCGGTATTATTTTAAGGTGCAACTGTATTAGGCGTCAGATGTGCTTAATTTTAAGTTTTAATAAGCACCAACTAATCACAACTCAAATTAATTTCTTCATAAGGAAAACACTTCTACAGCTTCTGTGTTCAGGTGCCAAATTCCAAACATCTTAAACAGTCTGATTTTTAGAGGTTTCTTATTACCTAACCTTTGAAAATCAGCACTGAGATATCCTAAAACTGAGGCTTTTTACAACCAGTTTTGACACATACCTCAATGTGCTTAAAAAATAAAGCTATCTTGTGAGAGGGCAGGAGTTGATTTATCCCTCCCCCTGTTCTTTGCAAAACAAAACTATATGTGAGATGATTAATTTCTAGTCTCTACAGCTAAGAAACCTTTTCACAACAGAAGGCCCATTTTTTCAAGAATATATCACAATACTGTGCTTTTTGCATATAGAAGAGGTGATTTTTATGACTTACAGACACACACAGAGGTCTTTGTGAAGGTAGGCTCATACGCAAGTGGGTTATGATATGGGGTTTGGTGCCACCAAGAATAAACCCATGCAACTCGCCATGGAATGTAGGTGAAGCCGTGTATTTAGCAACATTAAAAGAAGGGTTGAAAGTTTACGAGAAAACTTGCAAGATCGATCCAGAATTTTTGTAATACCTGCCAAAACAGATCTGCATTTCCCGCTGAACTATAAGCATCCTGACACCTCAAGGAATAAAATACCAAAGTAGTAATTACAAGAACTGAAGTTTTCCAAATTGTAGTAATATATTTTGCATGTTTTGCAAAATATACTAGTATTGGGCATAAAACCCCATAAATTAGCTACAGATTCCTATGTAATGTTTAATACATTAGGTAGAATCTGCTTTGTCAGTTACTTTAAATACCTCCAGCATCAGAAAAATAAAGCTTAAGCTGAAGGATGGAGGTGGCTGTGGGTGCACGTTCTGCGCTGCTCTCATCAGAACAGGCGAGCCACCACGCCAGGCACAGCAACTCCTCTCTCTCTAAAGATTTTAGGACTCAACCAAAGATTTTAAGATGGAAAAATGGATATTTTAAGGGTGGTATTGGGTGTACAAATTGACAAGTGTGTGCAATTGCTGAATAAGCATTCAAGTAGGCAATAACACAGAAATGCACTGCAGCGACCACAGTAGCATTTCATAATCTCTGGGAGTTGGTGATGTTTGGGCCCAGAAACCTGGAAGGAAAACCCATCTGGGATCCCTTCCACCTCTGAACAAGTAAAAGTGAATATAAACATTCATAGGATATAACATGCAGTGGGTTGTAAAAAAACAGGGGAATGTCAGAAAACTGAAATTCTGGAAGAAATAAGAAAAATACAGATGTGGCAGAAGGCCTTAGTGAAAAACAAGTGATTGCTAATACACAAAGGCCATGAAGAGACTGCCATGGTCAGGTCTTCGTAGCTCTGAGTGCCTGAAGAGGTAAGAAAGGAAAAGTTTGCAGCAAAGTACTAGAGGTTGTTTTAGAGAAACTGAAAATTGTGTCCATTCCTTTCAATTCTATCTGGAAGTCTAATAAAAGATACTATCTCTCAATACAAACCTTGTCTTTCATGGGAAGATTTACATGCCTCTGTGACATGAAATCCATTAAGCAGATCTAATTAGACATCCATGCCAGAATGTACCCCGAATTAATGAAATACATTCCAGTCAAAAGGAAATCTCAGAGGAGCACCTAAGTGGGAACAATGCCCGATAAGTTATCTTTGGTTTCCTCCTTTCCCTCTGATAATGAAAATGTTCAGGCAGCCAGAATTAATAGCACTGTAAATGGCAAATAACGAGTCCCAGAACGCTGGAAGTAAAAAACAAGTTGGACTTGTGGCCCTTGGACAAAGTAACTGAAGGAGTCAAACTGAGCATCTCAACCAAAATGATTGAAGCCTAATGCCGCCTGGTACATAAATATCATCCTTCCTATTTGCATATAGCTTTCTTTTTAAATTAGTTTTTTTCCCAGTTTCTTAGCATTCAAGGTTATAACATGTCAGACATAACTAATGTGGCAATTTAATCAGGAGTTGCATTGCGTCTCATTTAAGGCTGAGTTATTTCTCCGTCTATGAGATACATACATACAGATAGATAGATAGATAGATAGGTAGATGTATAGCTTTTTATAGACGTCCTCCTCCTACGCCATATAGGAGATGAATGTCAAAGCAGACAATAAAACCAGACAGCACCTCTTCTCGAAATCACAAAAGGAGGGACAGGCAGGAGAAAAAGCACATGGCACTAGAGAGAGGGGAATAGCCTGAAAGATCCTCAAAAACCAGCGTGGTGAGGGACAGAAGAGGCGTGGGGCAGCCTCCCCTCCCTCGCCTGCCCACACGAGCCCCTCCGCAATTAGAGTCCCTGCGGCTGGGGACGGTCCCAGCCCCGGGACCTGCCCCCCCATCCTGAGCCGGAACATCCCTCTCCCCATCTTCGGCGGGTGCTCCCGGGGATGGATCCATTTTAATTTCCTTCCCTCGTCTGCTCCGCTGCGGTGGGCGGCTCTGGAGCTGGGAATGGATGCGCGACCCCCGGGAAACCCGAGGGGGGATGTCCCCGTCGCCCCGAGGGACTCGGTGCCGGGGGGTGACAGCCTCTCCGTAGACAGACGGATGGTTTGGAAGGCTGGACTCCGGGTTACGAGTACCCACCGCTTTGCATCGCCCTTTGCGGACTTGCTCCGTCGGTCAGGCTCCCGGCTACGGCCAGCGTCACGCTGCGTACGACTGCGGACGTTTATTTGACATTTCTTGGTTTGAGTTTAACTTTCCTGGCCTTGGCGAGAGTGGAGTTTCCACCAGATAGTGTAACGACACAGAACACCATTTCTATTGCCTTGATTATTTTTTAATTCCCGTGGAAAGAAGCCGCATCTGCTCTAGCATCAGCAAATAAGCTGCATGTTTTAATGGCTTTATCCCCTCGTAATATTTGTCCTAGATAAGGCCTGGTTGCTAATTATTCTGGCCCTGGTCCTTCCTTCCTCATTCCTGTTGAAACATACCCCCTAACGTAGCTTTACTCAGCACACAGAAAAGAAGCAGCGTCAGGCCTTCTAGCTCTCCCATTACTTTTGACTGACAGCTTAAATTAAAATCCTGTACTTTGCTGACTTTCATTAAAAAGCAGGAACAATTAGTGTTTGGGTGGAGAGGAGGAGGAAAAAAAATATCAGCCTCCAAACATGAACTTTCCAATCCTTCGAGCAAGAACTTGTGATACACACGGCGTAAATAGCATTGCCCCTTCTTCGAATCTGTAGCCGATACAGCGGAGATTACAGCACGGAGAAAACTACGCCGTAGCGTGCCAGCTGCCCTGTCGTTCCCGGTTTGCACTGCCTCTGGCAACCAGGAGTAAGATGTCTTTTGGATAAGCAAAATAGCTAAGCCTGGGGAATGTTAATCTTTAGGGACTCGTGCCATTTAATTTTATTTTATTATGGGAGGGAGGAGAGAGGGGAGAAGACCATACTTTGCAGTTTTCTGCATAACTCTGTGCGTGTGTGTGCGTGCGTGTGCGTGCAGATGTGCATCTGGGTGTGTGCTTTTCCGGTGCAATTCTCGACCACATACGCTGCTGGCTTTCCCTGACCCCTCAGCAGGCTTCAGAAGCAGCTAGATAAAAGATCTCGCAGCAGGAACTGTCCCTAGCCAAGGTCTTTTCTTCGAGAAAATTATTTTTCTGCCTAAAATATTCAAAAGGGGCAAAATTGCTACATGCTATCAAAAATAATCTATAAAGCAAAATGCCTAGCATGCACTATTGGTTGCAATGTGCAAGGCTACATATACATTTCTGTTGTTAAACCAGGGGATTAATTTAGGCTTGGCACATAATGAATCAAGGAGATTTATAAATAATTGCCTCGGAGATAAGTCACAGAAAATCTTACATCTGCTTCTTTGTTAGGGCTTCTGGAGTGCAGTCATTTTAGGAAAGACACAAACTAGCTGATGTAGATATATTTCCTCTCTCTTTAAATGATCTTGTGCCGGGTAGTTGTTGGGTTGCTTCACAGAAGCGCATGCAGGAATTAGGATTTGCATGCACTCCTGTTGTCTGAGGGACGTCCAGCCCCTACGGTTCACAGTCAGATTTTTCCCTGAATTACGGGGAACTGTGGATCTGGTTTTGAAAGGGAACTCAGTCCCGACATTAGAGAATAATACTTTCAACTTCTCCACCGATTGCTCCCCA
The DNA here is from genome assembly GCF_964188355.1 of Buteo buteo. Lineage (NCBI taxonomy): Eukaryota > Metazoa > Chordata > Aves > Accipitriformes > Accipitridae > Buteo > Buteo buteo. The sequence goes on along the minus strand of NC_134195.1, from coordinate 3,632,281 downwards.
GCCCCAGCACCGGATAGCAGACATCCTCCAAGCCCGGCTCTTGAGCACAGTAAATGCACCTACTGCAAATTTTCAGTCTCCAATAAATGTATTTTTCACATCTAACTGGGAGACGTGCGGGCTAACAGGCACGGGCTGTCTCCGCGTCTCGCCGGAGCGAAGGGAGTGAAGCTGGAGCAAAAACCCCGGCTGGAGGCTGGAGAAGCGGCCGTAAATGCCCCAAATTCTTTGTTCTCCTCCTGGGTGTGTTTTGACCTCTCTGCAAAGAGGCTGTCGTAAATCCCGAGCAGCAGCCTGAGAGCCGGGAGGGACCCGCTGACACGAAGCCCTTCTAAACCTGCCCTTTGGAGATGTAGGAAGGACACCAGTAAAACCCCCAGAATAATGGAGCCACCAGAAACTGCTAACGTTTCTTCAGCCCAGCCTCTGCTTCCAGATGAGCCTAAGCTGTTTTCCTTTCTATTTTTATTTAATTATCTTTTCTTGGTTCTCAGTGTTTCCAGAGATTACTTTGTCCTTTCTTCATAAGCCATCAATTCACGCTGTGATCTGAGACACTGAGGGAACGGAGGATCTGATGCCAAAATGCTAACAGATTTAAGGTATCAAGAGGCAAGTCGCAGGAAATAACTCATTTGTTCAGGCATTCAGAGCAAATATTTATAAATTTCTTCAAAAATAATTCCCACTTCCCAAAGCCAAAAAGCAAAAGGCAGCTTTTCTGGACGTATTGAGACTTGTATGAATAACTAAGAGTAGGCTGGAGAACAGGAGAGGAAGAAGCAATCTGCTTTGAATTTGTACAGGTTCTACCTTAGAAATTAAGTAAAGTAGAATACGTTATGTCCAGGAAAAAGGACCTGGATTATCGGGACTCTGGAAAAAAAACAAGGGCCATTCCCAACTGGCTAAGTTTACCCTAAAGTGAATGAAATGTCAGAATCAGGAAATGGAAAGCGGAATACTTTGGAAATAGTCTTCATCATAGTTCTCTTAGGAAACACTGGTTACTAGGCCTAATCGAAAAATATTTGCTCTGCTGGAAAGGTATGATGAGAAAGAGAAGTGTTGAACTGAAAACTAGAAATCAACATACTCTTTTCTTCCGTAAAAACTTGACATTTTCATGGGGTTAAATCTAATTGCATGGACTGTATTCTGTCAAAATGATTTGAAATAAGGTCTTCAAACTTTTGTTTCGATTGGTGCAATTACATTTAATTAATGAAGCTAGGCCTGATTTGCAGAGATGCAAGCGAGAGCAGAACCACTCACATTCTGTCTTCCCAAACATATGCCACCAGAGCTGGGAAGGATGCGTAAGTACCTGTTACATTGATCAGTATACAACTGGGAGTAAACTTCAAGCACTCATACAAAAATAGCGAAAAAGCAAACCTAATCAACTTACTGTTGCGCAAAAGTTGTTTATGGGCATTCTGAGTTTGGAAACTGAGAAAGCCTCCGTGAATTTATATCAAATCCAGCACACGGCTTATGCGCTGTTTGTGAATGGACTAGGAGAATGAGACGTCACAGAAAATGGATATTTTGCAGCTCCCATCCGCTCCCGCGGCGTCCAGCTGTTGCTGACTGGTTTGAGCTGGGATCTGCTGGTGAGGTCCCGGGGAGAGAGGGACCCACTGGTGGGGTGTGGGCTTCCTTGGAGCCCCATCGCTGGGGCAGCCCAGCTCCTCTGGGCTCATGCAATCGGGCAAATACCCATTATGTGGTGCCACGTATTGGACACACGGAGACACGTCAGCACAAATTGACACCATGAGTGAAGGAAGCTGAGAGACCCGTATGTCAAGTTAAGATACTGATTTATCTAGATCATCACAGGTCTATCTATTAACATTCATATTTTACCAGAGGAGCGGTTTATTTTGGTTTAGCTGGATCCTGAAAAAAAAAAACCCAAACGCCATCACAAAGCCACCACTCTCCCTCACGATACTGCCCCCAAATCAGCTGCTTCAAAATTGCACTAAATTTGTCCTGAAAATAATTTGGAATAAATATGGTTAAATCAATGCAAGTATTGACGAAGCATTATTCTTTTATGGTTGACAGGATTTGGGCCAATTTATCATGTATTTCCAGCTTGTCTTTCCTTAGCATTTCTGGATTAGCAAAGGGACACTCATTGCCGGGTGCAAAACAGGTAGATCCCACTCCCGCTCCTAACAGGTGCCGGAGGTCATCTCGTGCAACTCGTGCTGAGGTATTTTCAATGCACCCTGCTGAATACAAGCTTAGGATAAAGCCTTAATATGATTTTGCTTATTGCTGGAAGGCACTTTTGGCATGGATTATGGTAGTTATTTCAGCAGTGCGGGGGGGGCATAAAATGATAGTTTAGGGCAGAAAAATAATGAGGTTATAATATGCAGTTGAAAGTGCTGGAGAAATAGAGGTGGGCAGGGTATGACTGTTTAAACTGAATTCTGGCCAGGCAACCAGAAGCTGAGTGGCATCTCTTCTGAGCAGAGATGATGGTCGACATGTGGTTTGGGTCTCCGGGCAGGGCTGCACGGTGACCCCAGGAACAGGCTGCGGCTCAGATTTGCTGCTGACGCAGAGGCTGAAGTGCCAGGGCTGGGAACACCAGCAACGCTCTGGGCAGCACCTTTGGTTTCATTTCAATGTTTCCCATTCAAAGACCGCACCGCCTCAATGTGCTTATGTTCTCAGATGTGATACGGTCACGGTCCGATGTAGTATGGCTTCAGGCAGTGAAAGCTGTAACCGCTTTGCCTGTGAAGTGGAAAGTATGTATAATGCACATGGTATCAGTGACTAGTGTTTTATTCATTAAAGGCATCCTAGTTTTGTACCATTCTGTCCTCAGCAGACCAGGCAGAACATATGCTTTGAATTGTGATCCGGAGGTTCAGTGTACATTTCAGAAGGTCTGATGTCATCTACAACTGCACAGGGCATTAAAATATTTTACAATTGAGGCGCGGTATGAATAGCCATGTGTATGAAAATAACTCATACCCTAATTTAGGGGCACTTGTACCCTACTCTGACTCTAATTAAGGGTAGAGACCAGTACACACTAAGCATCAGAGGTCATGCGCTGGCAGAGATTTTGCTTGTCAAGTTGCTGGTGCTGGGCAAAGTTCATGGTGCTTCCCATTGCCTTCACAACTGGTTCTGCTGTCAGTGGCACTGCTCGAGTGGACCATGGTAAGCATGTCTTTACAAAATCAGGCTCACGTATTAAAAAACCCAGTCTACCTGGGTCTCACTTTCCTAGCCTTTCTGCAAGCCTGAGTCTGTAGTGTAAGCAGATTAAATAGAGATGGAAGACTGGAAACAAAACAGAACACAAGTGAAACGGCCCTGCTTCCCAGAAATCCTGTTTGCTCTCTCTTACTGCTATCATTTCTATTTTGTCTATGATGACTGTAAAACCAAACAAATTGAACTGTTTGTGCTTTTCCTGTAAATTTTGGTGCAACTTTCCTCATGGTTTCCTGTTGTGTTCCAACCATACCTGATCTCTTGAAGCACAGACTATCTTTTTATTTAACCCTTTTTATTTTTTCCCCGAGCCTTGCTGGCCAGTATTTGTATAGCATGTTGCTAGGCATATGTGCAGTTGTATTTTATATGATTCTTGAAGATTTGAGTATTAAAGAACTACTCTGTAGATAAGTACTGTAAATATTATTATGATCAAATAGTACTGTGTGGTTCAGATCCCAGTCTTTTGTGTCCCACCGGCGAAGCTGCTCCCTTGAGCAGTCCAGCCCATTTTGGTGGGACGAGCCGTGGTATCAGGGCCAAATGCTGTTGCGTGAGTGTGATGGTTTGATTCAGGGGTTGCAAATCACTTTGTCTCACCCCCACTGAGTCCCAAGGAGTATTGCTCCTGGGAGAACTCATGGCATCTTGGCTCTGTGCATACAGGGGGGAAATTTCTGTAGACTGTTTCTCCAGGTGCTGTTCATTTCAGTTTGGGGAGAAAAGGGCTTGAAGCGGGAACTTTGTGTAACCACATCATTCGTTTTTGTACAAAGCTGTCCCTTACTGCAATCCAGCAACACAGCCAATCTTAAATGTTGTTCCCAACACCTGGGCATTTCAGAAAACCTTTTCCTGACAGATCAGAAAGGTAAAAAAAAAAATTGCATCTGTTTACTTTTAGTACGTCTTTAAGGCAGTGCCTCAAGTGGTACAGCAGGCTGTGGGAGGTCTCCTTCATTGGTTTTAATTAACGTTACTTTGCTTGGTTAAAACTGCTGAGCACTGCATTCTACCTGAACTGAAATAAACTATCCTTAAAACAAAATACAGATTTCCAAACAGGAATTTGCACAAATTTCAAATGGAAGTTATGAAAATCTGTGTTAAATTTAAATGTTATAACTTGACCATGTAACAAACGTCTGATGTTAGCTTTGTAGAGGAGGGATTTGCCTGCCTCTGTACTCGTATTTAGGAATGTTCTTATTTCTTCTGGTTGTTATTTACAACTTCCCTGACTCCCTTCTCCCCTCCTCTCGCCTGCCAGTGCTCTTCTGGCTGCTCGCTGATGCTAGTGGCCTTTGCTCTCCCCACCCACTTATTCTAGTCCCCATTCCAGCTCTCGGTGGCTGAACAATATCTCCTGGACATCATCTTTACATCCCCTCCTCAGAGGACAAAGTATAATTTTTCCTTTTACGATCCTGAAAAAAGTATAGAGCGATTTATGCAATGAACTTCTGCCAAACAATTGCCTTCAGAGCACCATTAGCGAGGGCCCCTGCTTTCAGCTTTTTAACATATGACCTCAGCACATTGAAATGACCTTTTCAGACTCTGGAAAACTCAAGAAGATGTGAAAAGAAGTCAAAGTGAAAGCCCAGGAGTGTGTCATAACAACACTTAACAACTGGCCTCATTGCAGAGCTCCTCAGGAAAAGCGCATTAAGACTGGGAACACCACACATCCTCAACGTTTTATAGTCTTAGGTTACCTTAGTACCGAGGTGTTATTAACGCACCAAATCACTGGTTGTGTCTGAACAGGATCACAAGAGCTGCCTGTTAGAAAAAATGTGGAACTATAATAGCTCTTCGGGAGGAAGCTGACCAGTCTATTTTGGGAAAATACCGTAATTCAAAGGAGGCGAACATTAACTGAGTATTTTCTCTGGTATTTGCTAGCAGATGACCTTTGTGAGGGACCAGCCCACCTAACTCGTGTCACAGAGGCCCCCTCCATGCAGTCAGGGGAGAAGAATAAGCACTTTCAGGCTCATTTTAAGAGAAACTCAATCCGTCTATCACTCTTCATTGCCTAAATATGGAGGCAAGGGTGGCTGTGCTTCTAGTTTGGGGGCCTCGAGTAGGTTTCTGAAGTCAGGAGGGATGACTTTAAGCCCATATGCATAACCGTACCTAGACACCTCGTGGCTTTTTCCCTTTTGACTGCTGAAGTTATACGAATCCAGACATACATTACAATGACATATCTATGCTAATTGGTATAAATCTTCAGATAATAACCTAACTGAAGTGTCATTTATTCTCTGGCAATTCTAAATGAACTTGTCGTAGTCTCCCAGAGTGATACAGTTTATAAAATGAGAATGGTTAAATACTACTATATAGACTAATACTAATACTAATACTAGTAGAGACAGGGATGTGGCAGTGGTTGTGCTAAGGAGAGCTCACCCGGGTGGGACAGGAATTGCAGGCTGCTTTCTGGGCAAAAAGGCAGAAAGTCCTGTCCAGGGTTTCACCAAAGCATCTGTATTTGTGCCTTTCTCTTATTCTTTGTTCAGTTTTCTCTGTGGGACAGAGCTCACCGTTCTCCACGCAACTGGCAAGACAAGGTTCTTGTGAGCCTCTTGAAAACATCTGTATGTTTGTGCAGCAAGGGACCAGGGGCTCTTTGGTCAGACCCAGAGTTTGGAACTACTTTGGACTGATTTTTCTTGATAAGACATGAGATTTCCGGTGCATGAACACAAGCTAATCGTCATAGCAGAGGAGAACATACATGATCTTAGAAGCTTAGATCCTGCCACCGTGCAGCATTAGAGAGAAAGAGACTTGGGCAACCAGATGCTGTTGAGATCCTAAGGGGAGGAATGTGTGAAAAGGAAAAAGGAGAAAATGAGAAATTAAAGAAATGTGGTCAGATAATGGGAACAAACCAGAAGACATGCAACCTAGCTAGAAATATCAACCATTTTTCAGATACCCACCGAAAAAACGATGGGAAAAACTTCCCCTTGCAGAGCAGAAGAGAGCCTTGGAGAGATACTTGAAGGGTTACAGCTTGTGGAGTGAGGAACCAGCCTGCTGTGACGAGGTTCTTCAGTCATCCTAAAATTCAACTCTCACCGGCAGTGCTATGTTTAGGCGAATGAATAGAGAATTCAGCAAGAAATCTGTCAGCTGTCTCCCTGGCATAAAAACATGAAATGAAACTGTAAGGCTGGCAAGTTGCCACCAGTGGTTATCAACAATAGAGGAAATTATTTGGGCAAATGTAGAATTGTGCAGATTATAGAAGACTTCAGGCAAGGACATGGAGAAAAGCCAGCATTATTTTCTTAGATATCATTTCAAGCGAATGAGTGAAATAATACAGAAGGTAGGAGACCCAGGGTTTGGATAGTTGGCTGCATTTCTGAGGTGAAACTGAAAGTTTAGGTTCTATGGAAAATTAACGTGTCACTTCCCACCCAGATCACAAAGTCCTGTACAAAAAAGTGGGAAGAAAAGGAGCTAGTGTTCCCTCTTGGAAACTAGATAACGCCTCAAGGGAGATATAAAACTAAAAACAAAAGAGGGAGCAGTAAAGAGTTCAAACTTAGATTTTTTTTTGAAACAAATCAAGGCAATGTGGTATAGAATGGCAGATAAAGCGATAATCTTAGTGCTTGGAAACTGTGTTAATATTTCAGACAAGCCATAGGAATGCAACATTATCCCTGAAGAAAAAATGCAATTGTAGTATAAATGCCATTTCTAAAAACTAATAGGTTGGTTCCTAACACTGAAATATTAAGATCATTGATTTTTATCTTGCTTATGAAAGACAGAGAGGGCAAGAAGGGTGGGAAGGGAGCGGGGAGAGTCTACACAGTCTGCATAAAGCCAGTGCTGCGTGTTGTATGAATATGGATAACTCAAAACCTTGGGATCTTGAAAGGATATGGATCGATATTAAGCAGCAGAGCCTCAGTAAAGAGTGTGGTGGTGGTGGTCCTCAGATTGCTCACCACGGTAAACCAGGGAGCCAAATCTGTTTGGTGCTGCTTACATTTCTGTCTGTACTGGGTGAAGGACGAGTGGCAGTCACGTAGGGCAGCACGGGGGGAGGCATGCTGCTCGTGAAGACAATCCTAACGCGTTATTAAAGTTTGAATAAAAGACGGGTGAGAGTATCTTACCTCAGGAAGTAACTGCCTTCTGAAATCTTCTTATAATGCATAAAGATGTTCTACCCTAGTGCCTGATCACAGCCTGATTACATTCAATATGGGCATACAGGTGTGTGGCATAAAACCCCAAGTAATACATGCTTTGTTCCTCAGAGGGGTCAATACACAAAGTTAAGGAAAAGCAGTAGTGAAATTAACTGTGAGAAAATCTTTTGCTATAAAAATGCAAAGAAGGGTTTTTAAAGGGGATTTTATTGGATGAGCAGATATAGATTCTCTTATGGAGTGGGACACTATTGGCTAAAAGCCCATCCTGTTTCAGGATTATGAGGAAGGCAGTAATTAGAAACGAAGAAGCAATATTATAGCAAAATGAAAAAAAGAGTAGGAGATGGTAATCAATATAAGTTAGAAGTTACAGAGTGTAGAAAATTGATGAGGGAACTAAAGATATCAGGGAAAAATCAATGGTTAGCAGAGCTGGGGACAGTAAAGATTATTTAAGTATGTTAGAAAGAAAAGATATCCTAGCAACAGTACAAGGCATTACTTGATGGAGATGGCAAAATTGTTAATGATGCAGAAAAGAGAGATCATCAATAAATATTTCTGTTCTGTATTTTTTTCTGGAAAAAAGCAAGTTTACATGTATGACTCAGGTGATGATGGTAAAGTACTTTCCAGCTCAGTGGTGACAAAAGAGGACATTATGCGTTTACTAGGTTAGGGCAGACTTACAGAGCTATTTGTACGACTTGCTAAACTGGCCCATTCATTAGGAATGCCTCCTAATACAAAGAAACTATGTAAATGAAGGCAGTGAGCAGAGGACTTATCTTTATATGTGGGTAGGCTTCTAGGATATTGTGATATTTTTAGAGGATCTAGGAGGTCAAACTAACTAGACTGCAAGACATTCAGGAAAGGATCAACTTACAGACGCCAGCCTCAATTCTTATGCTTATTGTGTTTGCTGGAAATGGACTTTAGTCCGGGTGTGGGGGAGGTACGCATGGCCACATTAGTATCGTTAAGGGACCAGATTATACTAAGAAGTTATATGAAGAGTGAGAGGGCATAAAGCTTTGAGATGGCATTTTCAGAAGCGCTTAGCTTTAGTCTTCCTTTGCTCCCATTTGGTTTTCGTAGGAACAGCCATTTCAACAGTGAATATAATATATTTCATAATCCTTCCAGAAACACGCTCAGTACCAATGCTGTTGTGTTGAAAACACTTAGGGAGCTGAAACAGTGGTAACAGCCGTGAGAACCACTGGCAATAATCCCTTTTCAGCGGTAGATCCCTCCAACTTTCTGCTAATCATCTGTACTTCACCACAGAGCTATTGGTATCACAGCACCGAAGAAAATGATCTCTCCTGGTCGCGAAGGTGGCACAAAAACCTCAGCAGCATTTATTTGTGTTTTGTATTAAATAATGTCAGGCCAAAAATAGAAACCTGTTAACAGCTGAGGTAATTTAACAGCTAGGAATATTTATAGTTTATGTCCCTCCTGGGGCTCCCCTATTAGAAGAATTATTTTGTGAGAAGAAAATTGGTCATTAGCTGGGTCTCTTCGTAGCCTGCAGCAAATCGTGCAGGGCCAGCATTGGCACCCCAGGTCGTCCTGCTCTCTGATACGGCTTTGCAGCCACCAAGACCTTGTGGCTTTCTCTTCTGAAGCTGTCTGTTCCCAGCAGGGCCTTATTTCAGAAGGACGTTGTATATTCCACGACTGCCTCTCGGGGCTTGCGCTGTTGCTAACCCTACCCTTTTGAACTCAGGTTGACTCTTGAACTCTTGAGTCAAGACACCAGCACGGTAAGATTGGTTTCGAAGTCTTGCAATTTGATTTTTTTTAATCGTCTTCTGGTTCGGAGGCATTAGGGTACAATTACATCATGTTCTGAAGCTCTGCCGTTCAGTCACAGCTTCTGGAAGTTAATTTATATGAGTCTTTATCAATAATTAGTGTTTATTACATTTAAAGTAGGTATTTAAAGTAAGTGGTTACTTCAGGTAGCTCTCATTAACCTAAAGCCCCACATTATAAATACATCTAGCTTGAATTGTTGGGGTTTTTTTCCTTAACTTGGTTTCCTTTTTTGGTATTTTGCATTCTTCTTTTTGTAGACATTTCTCATATAAATCCATGTTCTGCCAATACGCAGAAGGATTTTTCTGAGCAAGATTCAATTGTAATGCCATTTACATGGGTATTGCTAAAGTAATTATCAAAAGAATTGCCGCCTTTTATGTCTTCACAATCGAGTGTATCTTACCAGTGAATGAGGAACTTTCAAATTGTACAAATGGGTTGACTGGAAGAGTATTTCAGGTATTGACATGATATTTCAGTAATTCCCCTCCATATGCAATTTCTCTTTATATATTTTTCAAAGCATTTTTTTTTTCCCTTCGAAGTGGGTATTGTCTTGGCGAGTCTCAAGGTCTCAGAAATTGATGGAGTTTCATGCGGAGCGCTCTCATTTGCGCTTCATGCGGTGATAGTAATGAGGGCAGTTGTGAAATGTCAGTGTAGCAGCTGTGGGTGACTCTTCGGAGACACGGACAGGCACGTGCCATTCCTTTACACCGTCCGCCAGTGCAAATGTACGGCACCTGCAGAGAAAATGGACTGAGAGTTAATTCTGTGATCTGAAATATGACAAGCATTACCTGACGATTGACAAGTCAGAACGACTCTGCTTGTGCTCCTGCTAATTTCTCACCCATGCAATTACAGTTAGACACGAATTATAAATCTTTTGGGGTGTTTTTTCTTTCTTCCATATTATATTGTGAACTCCACTAAAAGGTGATTTTATGGCTGGAATACGAACATGTGGAAAATTAACTGAGCTTGAGAAAGGCACTAAAGCTCTGCCAGTGCATTAATTATCTGGCAAGTGTATTTCAAAACTGGTAAATCACCCATATCATCGGCAGAGACAGAAGAGGGATTCAGACTAAATTAGGAACTAACATTTTAGATCTGATTCTTACTTAGATGCATGAGTAAGGAGAATAGCTTCTGTAATAATCATTGGAATTTTGCTACCTGCCAATTAGTCCTGAAAGAGATCATTCTGATTTCTGCAGCTCATCCTCTTTGACACACTACCCATAATGTATGTAAAGTGCAGAACATAGAATGATTTGAATTTTCTCAGCAAATTATACATCTGTTTAATAAAACAAAAACCTGCATTTTAGTGTGCTTTCCTAAAAGGAAATTGAAACGTCATAAAAAACGTTTAGAATATGCCATGTTTACATGGCACAGGATATATGTTTACTAGTAGAAGATTGCACTTAGATGAGGTCTTTCCCTATGCCTACATTTCAATTATTTTTCTTGCTCATCTCACAGAGAAGTCATTGAAGTGGTTGGGTGACAGCACAATTTCCTTGCAGAACGCCAGATCCAATGCAATACCATGCAGAATTCTGAGTATGCTCTGTGTTAAAGTAACAACACAGAAGAAATAACAATTAGACACAAATAATCCACAATTATAGTACTGAAAATAAGAGAAAAACAGTGAAACGTATTTTATTGTGTAGTAATGGTATTTTTATTTGAGTTTTCCACAAACTAAAATTTGTCTCTAAGTGATGTATTAGGAAGATTTTTATTTACAGAAGAACAGATCTGTTACTTGTCTTCGGCTCTAGAATGACCATTTTCTCTAGGTTTTTTTTTTAGTAAATGGAAATGTGCCCAATTGCACTCTCAGTGAGACACTACTAGGTAATATCTGCATTTTTTGGACAAACATGTACTGCAATTTTGCTGGGTAATACTATTCTGCCTTGCCCCAAGGTTTAAATCACAGGAAGCTCTAAAGAGAAAGAACAGGGGGAAAAAAACCAGCAATAATCATCACTTATTAAGAAAACTGTCCTTGGGGCGACAATGGAGAAAATGCCAATATCTGGGAATATGGCACCTCCTTGCCTGGTTCTGGATGACCTGCTGGTGTTTCTTCTCTCCTGGCTCAACGGAGAGCTGGAAGAGATGCTAACCGTCGGCAGACACCGAGGTGGGCTGCCACGGCATGGGCACAGGGGTACCCGTGAGGGCTGCCGGGTGGGTGCAAGACGTTTTGCTTCATTTTGGTGCATTTTGGAGCACAAGTGTCATCTCTCTTGTTGCTTCTGCTCTGCTTTCCCGTGAAGGCAGCGGTGGTGAGGAAGTTTCTTGAGATTTCTTGCTCAGGTTTTGGGAGGGGAGGAGAGATGGCTGGTCTTCGTGATGGAGCCAGGGACAGGAGCTGCAAGAGATGTGATGCTCGCTTGACCGTGAAAAGGGAGCTGCCGCTCCGTGAGGACTCGTGGATGGTCCACTGAGCTGGCAGAGTACCCTGCAGATGCGGCCAGTGTTTCCCAGTTAAGGGCTCTGAGAGGTTTGGGTCTGTGCTGGCCACTGTGGTCAGACTCATTTTAAAACTGGCCATCTACCCTGAGGTACAGCGGGCAAACGCTCCCTATGGTCACTCGCTAGTGGTAGAACCTCCAGAGGTCTGCTCTCCTCCTTGTTTGAGACTCCTCTCCCAGAATAAGATTGATTCCCTTGTCGAACTGCCTGTTTCTCTCCATTGCCTGGAGAAGCGGCCCCTACGTTGCCATAAAAGCCAGATGCCTAATTTTCAGGGGTGGATTAGATGCGTCTGGTCTGCAGAGTCTGAATGATGCTGAAAGGTCACCTTGTGCGGTGATGCCACAGCTGCTACAACTCTGAAGTTGGGTGATTTTGAGGGCTCATTGAATCCCGTTATCACTCTTGAAATAACACCTGAAGGCTGAGTTCCTAGACCTTAGAGGAGGGGTTTCTGAGGAAGCTGTTACAAAGTGGGAGGAAAACATAATTAACCAACTTCTGGGTATTTCTGATGCTATTATATGGGGGTTTTACTTAGCAGTAAAAAGTATTTAAAGTGCTGAGTAGACCTTCCTTGTATTAAAACTATTTCGTAGAATATCATTTGCTGGATAGGAAAAATACGCACAGAGCAGAGGATGGAGAGCAACAGAGCTTTCTGTTTACGAGTGTCTCTGAGGGAAAAAAAGGATGGTTTCATGTCAGACCGAGAGTGAATTAGATGAAATATTCAGTGAATTGAGGGCTAATAACCACCGCACCCCACAGCCTCCAAAATGCGTTGGGTTGAGTGAAACATTTTGTTTGACGTGAAATGAGAGGTTTTATTTTGGTTTCAAACCAATTCAAATATTCTAAGAAATAAGGGAAATTTGTATATGGAAGTAACTTCAAATAAGAAAATCAAAACCTTTCATTTTCAAAATGTCAAAATGAAGCCTTTCCTTTTTTCACTGATTTCTTTTGTCTGAAGCTAACAATTCAGCAAATTTGATACAAATTCATGAAATATTTATGTGATGATGAGTCTTCATTTTATTCCAACAAATGGCTTACAGTTAAAAACTACTCCCAGCTTAAGCATTGTATCATGTTGTCCAGCCAGCCGTTTAACAATACCGGATTCTTCTCTTTTAGATATTCTCAAACCTGAATAGAGTCTGTGACAGACACTAATAAAAATGACAAATGTGTGTCTTTCTTCATAAAAATATAGAGTTGCTGTTAAAATGTAGAGTAAGATATCTTAACTCGTTGTAAAAAAGACTTAAATTACAAAAATGGGTGATATAAATAGTTTAAATGATGGGACGCATGACATAAAACTTAATCCATTTACTGATAACTGAGCATTTTAAAAATCTGCTTCTGAAAGTATTTCCTTACGGCATTTTCTGCAGTGTTTCGCTATGGATGTCTTTGGATTTGGTTCTGCTTTGCTAGAGTTCTTCTTCCATGGTTTCACCAAAGGTGCTGGGTTAACCCTGAGCACATAAATTACAAATATATATGCATGACTTGCTGTTGATTTGCATGATTATTGCAGCGAAGATAAGCCTGGCATAAGGCGAGACAACAAGCTATTGATAAGGCCAGTTGAGGCAGGCTTGGGATGCTTTGGTCTTTCTGGACAGTGTCGTGATTTATGCTATAAATAATCAGGGTAGGGTTTTATGTTGGAGCCTTTGTGTGGGAGCTAAATGCAATGACCTAACCTTTGAAACGATCTTTGGGCTCCAGTTCAGAGGGATGGCACTGTGTGCAATGTCACAGCAAACATGAAAGGGGCTCTGAGGGACAGCAAGAACGACGCAGGACGCCCCTTCTGCTGTCGGGTTTTCGTTGGGGATCTTTCTCACATTTCTTTTTGCTGATAGGCTTCAACTCTTTTGTGAAGCGTTTTCAGAAAATGATTGGGAGAACTCACACACATCCAAAATTTATAAACAGCGAAGAGTATTTTCAGGAGCGGGGAGAAGATGCACTGTTAACATAATACATGCTAATTTTGTTTGTACATGTGTACTCACATATAAAAAGAGGAAAGATTATTTGTTCATAGCATAGGTGAAGTACTTAATTATGTGGAAACTTTAGGTTATGGTTGGAGGGCAGATTTAATAACTAATGCAATTAAAGAAGTAGAATCTACAGAAAGTCCAAGACAGCATTAAAGTAATTGGAGTGCCTTTTCTCTTTGCTAAAATGATTACACAAGACGGGGGTCCGTGCCAAATCCAACATGTTCTTCATGAGTGTAATCCTGCTTGCTTTTGGGGACTGTTTGAATGGGTCCCTTTGTATACATCCACCAGATCATTTCTGTGTAGTGAGGAGTAAACCTCAGCACGAAGCATGTGCTTCTGTGGTTTCTGTTAAATTGCATTGCAGCCGTGGCTTTGTTTTTTTGTTTTAAATTCAGGCTGTTTTAATACTCTGGGAATTCTGGCTTCACAATATTAAAAATGAGCACAATATAGGAAACAGCTGCGAGTCTCAATGCGTATTGTTCTTGGGCTTTACAACAGGTGGCATCAAAATGCAGTCAGATTTCACTCATCCCGTAATTGGAGCGAGATAAAAGCCGGGCACAGAAGTAACTCCTCGCCGCTGGTGGAAAGGCTCTGGGTTGGGGGGAGGGATGGCAGGGCATGGAAAGCAAATCCATGGAGCAAAGCCCTCTGGACTTGGCATGCCTCTTGGTCCTCCTATGGACTGATGAGACCTTCTCGAATGTGGATGCAAACAACAGTCTTTCCCGTCTCACACCTTGCTATTGAGTGCAAATTGAGTCTGATGTGAAGGTGGCTAAAATAAACTGTTAATAGATGAATTAAACAGTCTTGGGGATCTGTATCGCGTCTCTGCAAGACAGGCATACAAATGCTCTCCTTGTAATTGGAATTAAAGCACATGCAGCTGGTAGTCTTCAAGGTTTCATTTTGGTGGCTTGCTTTCTCTTTCTCTTTCTCTTTTTCCCCCAGAAATGTAAAGCTATCATCAGCTGGGGTAGCAGGTCATAGGTTTTCATTTTAATGGAGGAGGAGGGTGATAAAGACATGTTTTATTCACAGTCGGAGAATGTTTTCGGGCGGCATGAATGGGGACTGGAGCTCATTTAGCCTTTCTCTGCAGCTTCTCAGAGCTGTGCTTTACAGAAGAACATGTTAGAATTTATGAAAGTTTCATTACTAGATTTGTCAGGCAACATCTGTCTGTTGCAAAGAAGACAAACCCGTTTAAATTCTGGAGATTAAAAGGCATGTCTCCTTAGTCTTTGGTGTCAGACCTTTGTGTCTGCTGCCTGCCTGAGGCGATGAACCCAGGTCTCGCTTCTGCTGAAATTAGGTGTGGATTTTTCTGCTGACGCTGGGGAAACAGGGCTAAGGTCTCCTGTGTAGGGGTGTACTGCCCAATGCAAGTTCCCCCTGCAGAGCCCTCTTACCGTAGGAGTGCAGAACCCTGATTTTTAGCCTTTCTTGCCTTTTTTCACACCACCAGAGAGATGCGTCCTGCTGCAATAGTGTGAAAACTGCAGCAACTTGAGGTCCCAGCCCTGTGGCAGATGTCCCCCCGTTCCTTGGCTTTGGGGACACCTCGCTAACTGACCCCAGAGCATCAATTCTCAGGTGTCAGACTGACAAGAAGGCTTGGGGTGACACTCGAAGGAGCCAGGACAGCAAAAGGGTGCAAGGCTTAGCCCCGGTGCTCAAACCTTGGCTCTCAAAACCAAAGGCAACGTGTACCCAACTGTCAGCGGGGTCATTAGGATGCCCCAGAGAGCTGGAGGAACCCCAGAGGCTGATGAAATAGCTTCTGAAGGGTAAGGTGGTAAAGGAAAAAAACTCACTAATTTTTACCTTGCTTAGAAAATAACGTATGTCAAAAATGGGATAAAATCGTGCTGCGGCCCCTCTGGAAATGATGCTGCGTGAGGGGGACAAAAGAGGAAGACAGGACACACCAGAAGACTGAGGAACAGGACAGGGGCACGTGTTTCCCCCAGTTTCCCGCATGTCTAGTTCCAGAGGTTTGAAAATTTCTGTCATGGTCCCCATATACTTATTCCTCTCTTCTCTGTGAGACGTGAGGTGTAGGATCCACCAAGTATTCAGGCACCTTCCACGAGAGACCTTCCTATGGGCATGTAGGATTAGGTCCATATTAGTTTTCTACACCATTTGGAAGGTGGCATTTGACCTAAATGTGTTGCGTTTAGCCTCTGTTGAGGCTTTGCAGAGTGTGTTTTGCCCGCACACCAGCGAATCCTGTTTAGTTCCTCCTGACACGAACGCTGGGTTTGTGTGCTCAATCCATCAGTTAAATTTGCATATGCAAATCAGGAAGGCTCTAGGAAGGTAGGATACAAGTGAGGGCAAGCTTTATTTAAAAACATGTAGGTTATTTGTAGCTAGACCACTGGGGAAGCCTGTTGCTTGTCCACACTTACGTTAAGTCAGGCTTAAAATCACATTAGTTAAAACAAGTTAGCTAACACATCTGCAGATGGAAACACTTTTTCCTATTCTGATGTGGCTAGGGGAAACAGTTTCATGTTTGCAATAGTGAATAATGCCTTGCATTTATTTGCTCATGCTACTTGTTCTTAGAATAAGAGTAAGCACCCAATAAAGAGTAAGCACCCAATAACGGGGTTATCACGTCCCTGTGACGTACTGGTGCTCATACCAGACCTCCCTGTCATGATAATCAGGTTGAAAACCAGCACAACAAAACAAAACCCAAAGGAGAAAAAGGATTATGGTTTTAGTCCAACTAAATCCTTGAACGGCCCGAGGGCAGCGGGTTCTGCAATGGCACCTGTCCTGTCTTCTGTCTCACTTTATAATAAACAGCGGAGGCATTAGAGAAGTTATATTGTCTAAGTCGAGAAATTACTAGGTTTTTCCAATCAATTAAGCAAAGCCTGTGTTAAATGACCTGTCTGGGGGATTGTATTGCCTTTTTAGCCTTTCTTTTTTAAAGGAGTTGATACATCTCTGGCACAAGGAGAAGAAACGGCCTAGCAATATAAAGCAAAAAAGTATTGGGAAGCTGGAAGCCAATAAGCATATATAAGAACTCTCACCAGTTTTAATTACCTGTGTCCAATACTGATGAGAAATTTAACAGAATGCATTTGGAGAAGTCTTCAAATTTTACCAAGCTGCATCTAATCCTTAATGCACAGCCTACCCAGACACAGAGGCACCATTTTCTCTAGTCTGATTTACACAGACGGTATTTTATATCAATACCTTCATATGGTACGCAGAAAACCTTACTTCCCACAGAGCAGCGAGATCTTTTCTTGCAATCATCTCGTTTATACCATTGCTTGCTTGCTTTTTATGCTCAGTAATATACTTCATATGGTTTTTATTTCTCTTTTTTTCCTCTTCCCACCTGTTCCATTTGTGTGTCAGTAGCAAATTATTGTTATTTTCAAGTTCTTTGAATATAAATCTCACATTTACACTGTTTACATGTGGGGAAACCGCTGCAGCTTCAGGAAGCTAAGATGGCGTTAAAAAACGAGTACTGGAAATAAAAATGCATTTCATACCTACTCGTACGTACACCTTGAAAACTATACCAGTGCACGCACAGAGCCAACATTTGAGTCAACTGCTTCCAGGCTGATGTCTGCTAGAGCAAAGCTGCCTTGGGGTTGAGCGAAGTTTTGGCTGCCCATGTCTCCTCGGGGTCTCTGTCCCTTCAGCCAAGGTGTGACGGGGATTTAGCATGGGACTCGGAGAAGCCCAAGCCCCCCTCTAACTGGGAAGGCTGGACGGGGCCGTAGCGGTGCTGGGTGCTGAACTGCTGGTGGTGCAGCTCCTCGGCTGATGTACGCAGTGGGAGTCCCAAGATCCTGCGAGTATTTTTATGTGCAGCACTTCTGGGGACTCAGCAGGGCACTGATAACCAGCTCTTCTGTTATATTTAAATATAAATTAAACTGAGCTGCCCCTGAAGGTACCATCTTAACTGTAGGCAGAGGTTGTACGGCTGGAAGATGCCATGGGGACTACTTCACCTTTTACAGGAGGCAGGCCCAGAAAGCCTCCTTATAAACCATTAACAATGATTTTTTTTATTTGTTAAAAATAGTTTACAGCACCTCCATAGCTCAGGGCAGTTATGTGCCCGTCTGTTCTGCCTGCTCTAAGTTGTTAGTGTGGAAGAAAACTGGCACAGGATGGAGGAAGCAGGACCTACGTTGATTGACAGAGTATTTCCTCAGTGGGAGAGTGCAGTGAACTCAGGCATAAAAAGGGATAATCCATAAGATATTTATCTCCAGGGATCTAAATTATATTAGGAAGTATACAAACAAAGATCTGGTTTCTCTCTAGACGCCATGGGGTCTACACATTCTTATGCTATCCTTTAAGATAGATTGTTGCTAAAGGAATGAATAAGAGAAAAAGTCTTTGTTGATGAATTCCCTGGGAATCCACTATAATGCTGTTTTGAGCCTTTGCATGCGTTCCTGGAAGCATCACGTGTCACATTACCCTTATGTGTAGTTGTGAAAATGTGGAATTTAATCGCAGTTTATCCAAGATAATTTTTTTAGGCTGTTGTAACTGTAGCCATGAACCTGTATGTGCTGGAAGATGCAGGGTCCTTACTCAGGAGGAATTTTTTTTTTTTTCTTCTGATCCCTAGCTGGGGAAAAAAATATAGAAGGTGGGGAGGGAAACCTTTGGGATGAAGAAGCAGATGGTCCAAAGATATGAGGAAGTTTAATGGCTTAGTGTTTTAGCGGGCTTCTGGAAGTTGTAATGCCTGTACGTGGAAAAACAGATGGTGGCACTGTAAAAGTGACTGGTACTTGTGCATGCAAAGCTTGGGATATGGCATTTTTGCCTCCAAACTGTATCTTTGAATACACCGATGAACTTGCTGTGGACTTAACAAGGGCATAAAGAAAATTATTCTGACTGGGAAATGGCGGTGTTATTGTTTGTGTAGTTGTCGTGGCTCGTGGAAGGCTCACTGGATTGCCATTAAATCGCACTGCAGCAAAATAACTTTCATAAGGCTGCGGGGGATTTTCTGAACCATTACAAAAAAGTGGAAATGTGTAAACTAAAAATATTGCATCCATTTAACATCGTTGAGAGGTCATACCCGGCGAGTGCACTCTGAGCCGACACAGATGGCACATTGCTCTCCTCTCGTCTTTGTAGATTAAGAAAAGAAGCTCTTTCAAACACTCATTGTCTCTCCCCTCCCGCAGCGTTCATTTCTGCTGGAGTGTTTCATTGCCATCCCTGCAAGTACACTGGGAGCTCAGCGTGGCCAGTCCTGCTTAAAACTGAATCAGAAATAGCTTGTGAGGGGTTTGGAGAGGGGAAACAATCAGCCTCTGTCCTGTGTGATAAACAAAAGGGACCCAAAGGGGAGGATGAGTAGAAAGCCATGATGCCCAGACTTGTCCTGGTCATAAGACTGTGGTCATCAGCTTCTGGTCACCCTTTGGGGGGTTTTGAACAGGACTCTGGGATTTTATTTAGTGTTTTAGTTGACCGGCAGTCCTTTATTTGCCTCTCCTGGACTTGGTCTTTCTCACACTGGATGCTCATCCCTTGCCCTCTATCATATCGCCGTCTGCTTGGTCACGTTGTCCAGGCTGGCAGCTTTCCCCATGGGAGCAGGACACCGAAGTCGGTGTCCCTCCTTCCGCGCGTCACCTTTCTTCTGGATCACCGCTGATGGTTTTCCACTGCTTTTGGGAGCTTGAATGGGCTTGGGGCTAAGATGGGTACAGAAGGAGCAAGGGTTAAAGAAAAGGTGGAGCAGGGGAGGAGGAAGGGGACTGTGCCTGGCCACAACAGCGAGAATTTAGGTCACCTCGTCTGCACCCAGGAAGGTGGGAGCTGGCGTTGCCTTTTTCTTGGGGGTTTGTAGGTCTGGCAGCTGCCTGTGCGACTTCTGTTGGTGCACTGTCTGTTTTCCCCAGGGAGTTTTGCACTTAGGCAGCTCTGTAGCCGTTTGCTTTTGGCGTCGGGCAGTTCATAAATTTATCGGTCTTTAATCAGTGAGCCATAAAAGCCGAATGTCCTTGCCAATTATTTTCACTAGATCAGCAAACCTAGGTGTCATTCACTACGGCTTTAGGGATCCCCATGGATGGATTTCTTGTGCTTTGACTGACCCCTTTCAGATGACCTCAGAGCATCGTTTATTATGCATCCTTTTCCCCACCTTTATCCGAGCCAAGCAGCAGGTACTTCATAGGTAAATTAGAGAAACCTCTACCCTAAAGAACGTACAGCCAGGAGCACTAGTGTTAGCGAAACGATGGTGATGAGGTGGGATTCACTGCGTTGCGGCGTGAGAGGGCGAGACCTGAAGCACATGGATGGGGCCGGGTGCGAGGGCTGCTACTAGCCCGACCACACTGCTGCTAGCCCAACTGCACTGCTGCTAGCCCAACCACACTGCTGCTAGCCCAACTGCACTGCTGCCTGCTCAGCCCACCCGAAAAAGCACCTTTCTGCTCCTGATGCTGGCAGTTTGTTGCCGTACACGAACTTACAAATAAATAAACTGGTTTGAACAGGCATTGGAGCATTTGTCTGAACAAATTTATAGAAAAGATTGTGGGTTTTTTTCTTTCTGGGAAGGAGGTTTGATCCTTCAGTTGTTCATCGTGGTGAACTCCTTCCTGAAGCTGCTTAGGTGTGCAGTGGATACACACTTGTTACAGATACGGTCGTGATAGGATTTTAAAATCTTTTATTTGACACGTGCATTACTCAGATGCCTGCTCCTGCATGAATCCCTAATTGGCAGAATATAAACTGGGGAAAAAAAACTTTTGTCTGCTTAGCTGGGAAATGGTTAAGCAGGTTCGTAGTTTTGACAAAAGATACTGCTTTATGAAAGAAAGGGGTTTTTTCTGTCTTTTTAAGAGCACTCCAGAGTTGACATGAGCTTAATTTATGAAGAAGGAGTCCTATAACTTTAAGAATTTCCTTCTCTGTAGGCACTAAAATTTGGAAGAAAAGTATTTACGATGTCCTAATTACTGACAGACTGTCATTCAGGCAATCAGAGTGAAAGTGGAAGGAGGTCTGGGTGTAAGTCTTCTCTTGCCTTCAAA
Source organism: Buteo buteo (assembly GCF_964188355.1). Lineage (NCBI taxonomy): Eukaryota > Metazoa > Chordata > Aves > Accipitriformes > Accipitridae > Buteo > Buteo buteo. The sequence continues at coordinate 3,611,380 of NC_134195.1, read as the reverse complement.
GGATTTTTGGGGGGAACGGAAAACATTTGAGCTGGGTACGTAGGATGGAGGATGAGAAACCTGGTGCGGTACAGGCATATTGGCAGGTAGGAGAAGACAAGGCAGGCGCTGAAAAATAAAGCGCTGGCCTGAATTTGTGCCCAAGTTTAATCAGAACCAAAACCATATTTCTAAAATGAAATGCCTTTTCAGCAGAGGAGGAAATGCCATCATGTCCCAGTATTCACTTACTCATGACACTCTAGCTCAGCTTTGTATACTGAAAAATTTCAAATTGCTTGACATAGGCTTAAATAAACATTTACCCTTTTGGTGCTCCATCCAAGTAGAGCCCAAGGCAGTACTTGAGACCTACCCATTCATAACTGAGAGAGGAATGTGGGACCTTCCCTCAGAGTCATTCCAGCTTGATCAGCTGCGATCTGTAGCACTGGGAAGAAAAAACGGGCATTTTTTCAGCTTGCTTTCAGATTTTTCCCTCACAAAATGTTTTTGCCCTCTTGGCTTTTTTTTTGTTGTTGTTGTTTAATTCTCAGTAACCAAACTAAAGCCTCAGCTAGTCATGGGCTTGTGCATGAACTTCTCTGTCACAGCCCAAAGTGCAGCTTGGTCCCGCCAATTCCAAATTCCTGACGTATGAGAAGTTCAGCTTCAGCTACGTGCGTGTATAGGCGCAAGTCATATTTTGCCAAGAGGAAGGGAAGTTTCCGTCAACGCCATGTAGCTGAGTTTCTCAGGCTAAACCTCTGTAATTTATAAATTAGAAATGTTGGAGAGCTGGAGGAGTAGAGAGGACTAGGCGTACAGCGTGCTCCGAGGAAACCAGCATTGCTTTATCGTGAGCTTTTGCTGTGCCGTTAGAGAACAGAGCTGGGGAAAGAAAAGGGATTGTTTGTGGTTGCGTGGAGTAACGGAGTTATCGAGGAACGTGGTATTACCTACACAGGAAATATCGCTGGGGATATTTGGGTTCCCTCATAACATTTGTTGATGCTTTCAGACTTTAATGCTGTTGTGATTCATTTCTGGAAACAGATCCCCCATGTTTCTCGCAGTTGTGCTAATTTCTCTATCTAATGTTTCAGGTCAGCTCCCCCATATATTTTGGGGGTAGGTTTTACCTTCTTAAAATACCCACTTGCATGCATAGTTGTACAGAGAGTTCTTCACCTATTTTTATTCTGAAAGGATCAGATCCCTATTCTTTGCAAATATTTAAAGGTTTTTGCTTCTGCTAAGAAGTTTGAAAACATAACGAACTGGAGTCAACTTCATTAATAGACATAAATACAAGCATGGTCTGTCTGTGAACCTTAGAACAGAGAAAGGTTAGAGAAAATGAGCTGCTGGAGTATAGACTTCCCTTGGGGAAACAACTGTGTTTTAAACAAAACAACATGCTAACATCTCTAAAGTGAGCAACTGAAATCCAGTTCACTTCATATAGCTCCTACAGTATATAAGTAAATTGTCTGTGCATCAGTATTGGAAGCAGAACAGAAGAAGCTTTATTTTTATTTTTAAAAATTACCGAAGAGGTCTGTAACACTGTATTATGGAGCATTGGCAGATAAAAACCTGAAACTTAAACACTGGGAAATGAAATTAAGCTTTAAATAGTGTTTGTTTCAGAAATCAGATGATGTTTGGAATCCTTCAGAATGGACAAAATATATTTTAACATTGAAAAGGGAGGTGCAGAGGCCTTACACTTATTTTTACTGACATAGTGAAGTAGATGAGTTCAGTTTCCAGCTTCATGAAGTCAACTCTTTCCACTATTCTCTCATTTCAGTTTTAATTGTGGAAAAGACAGACTAAATTTCTTGCCTTTTACTCATTATATTTGCTTCTCAGGTTGTGTTCCCTACTAAACCTAGGTGCCCCCGTCTTCTTTTCCATGTTGGATTAATTTTTTCCCATGGCATATCGTGGAGGCAGGTGCTGGCTCAGCTAATAAGCAAATCGCTCCTTGAGCAGCCAAACGAACGATGCCTGCTTTCCAATGGACGCCTGTCTCGTGGTTGATTGACGTTTAACTGAATGATGCTGCAGCTGCAATGTGCCTTCATCCCTTAGTAGGCACCAGAGAATCCACTTCTCAGCCAATGTGGATTCCTGCTCCAGTGAGCGTGTGCTTCACAGAAAGCAGAACTGTTCCGATAAATAAGCAAATAAATAAAGAGCATCCACCGTCTGTGCTCACAGCTACCCAGAGACAGACGAGATGTGAACTTGGGTCATCTGCTTCTCAAATGCATGTTCTGCTCCGGAGAGATTTAATTCTCTGGTTCTTTTCATTCTGTAAGAGGTGCCTGAGTCCCCGTGTGACTTTTGCTTAAGAATGCCCCAAATAAAATTAAGGTATGTATTTGACCCTAAAATGGTACGTGTACTTGCTGGAAATTCTCCACAGCCACACTTTCAGAGAAGAATGTGTCTTTTATGCACATATATGTGAGCAAACCAAAAGGTTTTGGAGATAATAAGCTCCTTGATTGTGGTGGGGGTTCTTCTTTTTAAAATCCATTCAGACCAAGTTCATACATAGGTGTTTTACACCATTTCATAACACATTTTTCCCTGCTGTTTTGAGAAAAAGGAAAATTTTAAATGGTAGCATTAGTGACATTCTGGTTTTATAATGGTGTATGGTTAATACATTGCTGAACCTGCCCTGGATTTCAGAGGTGTTTTGCACAAGACTGTAGAATAACAGAAATAGGCACTTTCTTCAGGAAAAAAAAAAAAAAAGTTGAACATAGTGTTGCAGCAAATATGTAGTTACTATGCATGTATGTTACCAGTTGCGGTCGTACTCTTTTTTGTGACAGTTCCTAAGAAAACAGTTGATTTTCAGCTAGCTTGTTTGAATGACTGCTGAAATCAGAAAGGAGTTTTTAAAAGTGTGCATTGCTCTGGGAGAACTGCTTCTAACCAATAAACTGGAATAATACCTTTGAGATCAGCAAGCTGCTTTGAATTTACAGTCAGGTATCTGAGATAAAAGTCTGGCCCAAATATTCAGTCCCCCAGGACTTTCCAAACCAGGTAGTAACCACACACTGAACTACTTTAGGAAGTGGGAAGCCATTGAACGTAGTTAAGGTTTTGAACTAAGGAGTCTATGAGCACTGTATATCTTCTTTTAGGACTCCTTTGCCTTTTTTGGTCTGCTGCCGTTTCACTTACTGCTTTTACATGCTTGGGTATTAGTGAATGAGACTGCGAGGGCAATTGTTTAAACCTTGGTTTACTGACCAAAGGCTCTAGGACAAAATGACACTTTATAAATGCCAATAAATTCAGATATTTTTTTTAGACTGCCATGATAAAATTGCTGTTAGGAGGGCTGCTGGGTCTTTTAATTATATATTTTAAAGAAAGCATTTTTAAATGACCAGTACCTCATAATTTCTCCCTCTAGTGTGTAATTTAAATAATATAAAGGAATTAAATTCCTCCGAGGTTACAGACAGACAAGGACTTGAAATATTGCCTGGAGATAGGTTGGGCTTTCCTATTAAGGGGACTCATTTTTATGCAGGGAATTGCCACATTCAAACAGACACCCTTTCACTTTAATATTCCTTTTTTGTTCTTCAGTCTCTGAGTGACAACATCCTAAAAGAGCAGTGTGTGACAGATGATTAAAAAGGACAAATATTCCAGACGGCATCCTGAATTACCTCCTGAGCAGCACTGATGATTGCTTGAGCCCTCTCTGGGGCTGCAGAGATGATTCAATAAGCTCTAATTGAAACAAATATGTGAGAAAGAAAAATACGCTTTGTTGACGATCTGCACTCAGAGCTATATCCAAAACCTGGTTTCCTCCGGGTGTTTCTGTACGTACGTGCTCAGCCGATGGTGACTTGGTGGAGGCGTTCCTTCTAATTCCGTTAGGAATTAGCAGGCGCGGGCAGGCAGGGCGAGTGGCCGGCAGCAGAGAGGACACATTCATCTAACATGTGTTTCATTATCTAGATCACATTTTGAACGGCCATTACAAAGTAATTCGGTATGGTCTGTGCGTTACGTGTTACAAAGGATGGTTACGAGTGGGATTCATTAAGCGGCAAGTAAATTTCTTCCTTGGCGAAAGCAGTTAAGAACACTTTTAGTAAAGCATTTCCCCTAAAAATGTGGAAGAAGTCTGAAGGGGCAAGGAAGAGAAGATCTGTACTAGAAGGCACTATGTTGCTTTCCTCCATTGAGTGCTTGTTTTTCTCTCCGTTTTCCTTGCTTAAAAAATAATAGTCCCCCACCAAATTCGGTGGGATCACTCCTGGAGCAAAGCGTTACGGTGAGCAACACTTGGCGGTTGAAAACAGGAATTCAGAGGTCCCAGCATGAAACTTTGTCAGGTCTGTTATGTCCATACTCCATCCTGTTTTCCTACCACAGAAGGCATCAGGAAGCTGACCTGTTGTGTATGTGGGGGCATATTGGCCTGTTTTGAACACGGAGAAAATCCGTCCTTGAAAGCAAAACTCCCAGGAGATGAGAACAGTCTTTTTTCAGGTGGTGCAAGCCCTGTGCCTCAATCACTGCTGGTTTGAGAAAGCCGATGTGGGCTCCTACATCCCCCTCTCTGCACCGTGGACCTATTCGGATTCTTAGGTCCGCAAGACGCTAACTGTGCAACGCGAAAGAGCGATAAACTCGTTTTGGGGGTAACTCAAAAATCAACCTCGATACTGCTGCCTGTTTCTCTGCGTTGTACGTGTATACAGTCCCTCAGTTGGGAGTTGCCAAGCGATGGTTGATTGACCAGAGGGATGAAGTAAATGGCTCATTCATATTAACGCTGACCCATCCATCCTGTTCAGGTGGCACGGCGTGCCCTGGTAGGGATGTTTTGCCCGCGGGAGGACAGCCGCGTTTGAATGGTGCCATATTGAGGCTTGAGAGGCTTTTACCCCGACTTTGATGGGAAAATGCTTTAAGACACAGACGTAACAGTAATTTTATCTAGGCACTTAAATTAAAAAGGCACATGTACCTTGAAGCCTTTTGCAAATATTTGAGGCACCTTGGATATAATTTGAAAATTCCCCCATCAGAAGTGGCACTCAAGATAATTGAAGTGCAGGAGTGACCTTTGTAATAACTCAACAAACTAGACAAATAGAAAGCTAAAATTCCTGTCTGAGCCAGCAACTTACCTCTCTCTCCACAAATAAGCTATTCATAAAATGCTACAGAGAGGGTAAATTGTGTGGCACATATTTCATTTCCTCTGTCTTCAGTATATCTTACCAGACACCCTGTAGCTTCAAATAGATGCATTTTTTTCAGATTAAGCACTTCCTAAAAGTAATGGTCCTTGATAGCAAAACTGGAGAATGATTTGCTGCTTGATTAGAGACCAAGTCCATGAAAACAACCCTTTTGATTGATGCACTGTATTACAGCGAGTGATCCTTCGCTGCCTGGTCTTTGCATGACTTGATTTGGCAAATACCACTGGCTGTGGATGGACTATGACAGTCCAGCAAATGGCACATCTAGCAGAATAAATCATTGCCCAAAAGCATGAGTTCAGCTAAAACACCTAGTTGACTAGTTCTGGTATTTTCTATCTTTATTACATTTTCTTTAATTATCTTGCCTGGAAACTCCTTTTATTTTGTAATGAGTTATAAGTAGGAAATGTTGATGTAGTCATTCTTGGGTTATGCAAGTCCTCACTTTCAGCCTTGGGAGATCTCTGGTACCTTCCAGGCTTTCAGTATATTGCCATTCGTTGGTGGCATTCAAATTAAATGGGGCGTTTGGCCCTTGAGAATTCAAAATATGGGCAATTTAAGTAAATCACCTTATTAAACTCTGACTCACTTTGAACTTAAGACGTGTGCACTTCAAAGGGTCGGGCTGGATATACATCTAGTAGTTCAGCAACCTATGCAGTATTCTTAAAGCTGCCCAAGTTGGCTGGAAATACTGTGAGATCAAGCTTTCTTTTACGCAATTTCCATAATTTCCCTTTTTTACCTCGCAGGAAGCTAAAACAATGTATGCGCTGGGGGAAAGGGGAAAGAAATCTTTCTTCCAATATTTCTGAAACTCAGCATGAGTTCAATCTACCTTGAATCTAGAAGTGACTGAAGGAGTCTATTTTTCCTAACCTTTCCGAAGAGTTCTGATTTAGACCTTTCAAGTTTCTGGCTCTCAATAAATCCTAGTGAACTTGCTGAAAGCCAGGGCTGCAGGACTTGCAAACACCAGTCCAAGCCGAGGTTCTTGGCATCTCCAGGCTTCTTCCAGCAGAGCCAGGACTCGACAGTGGCCAGTTGTTAGATGCTGATTGAAATAGATAAGCCTCTGTGAAAAAAAGAAGAAAACCCTCTGCTTCGGTTGGTAAATGCTGAGATGGAACATATTCCTGTTGGGGTTGAGAAGGATTTCATCTTTCGTGGCCTGGAGCAATCTGACACAAATCCATTCCATGTTTCCCATACACCAAATGCTCTTTCTTCCCTCTCCACCCCAACCAAACAGCTTTGCTCAGCTCCATTAAACAATTCTATATAAATTGCCATATTCACTCAATTCTCGTTTATCTCAGCTGGACTTTTTGATCGGGCCATATTTTTGGAAGGACACAGGGCTTCTCAAAAGCACTGGTCATCTGGATTGAGTGATGCTTTGGCCACTGTCTGGTGAGCAGGATTGTGAATTAATTTTCATGCTGTCGGCACACAATGTGTTTGATAACCTAACCTGTGACAATTTCGGAAGCCTAATAAATGGTGCTTCAGTTTTATTTACTGATATTTCACTCAAATATGAATAGAATCTGGCCATGGAAATATTAAATTAGCTCTATCATGCCCTTCTGTGTCAGAAGGAGGTGAATTATGAACAATAAATAAGTGCTGAATGAAAGACTCTCAGAGCACTTTGCACTATGTCTGGGTTATTAGAAACGAAGCAATTCCACTTCATCTGTCCTGTCCAGGTTCTCCAGGTTCCTGAGACCCTATTAAGGGAAAATTGGTCTTCAGCGTGTTGGAATGAATGACGCACAAAACAGGAGGTTTTTAAAAAACAGTCATTGAATTTTTAAAGCTCAAGTGCCCTCTTTTAGTGCCTTGGGACACAAGAGGCAGATAAATATATGTTATATGAAAGATGTAGATAAAACTAAGATACAATATTGGCAAAACTGGAAGACATAGGATCTAAATGAAGTGGGACAGCCTTGTTAGGAGAGAAACTGGACAGGAGGAGGAAGGGCTGATAAAAAAAGCACTGCTTTGAGCAGACAGGAGTTAATGGGAGGATGCGATGCTCTCAAGCAGCTGAAGGACAAGCAAGGAAGAGGGCTGTGCCTTCGTTCGTTCGGGGTCTTTGGGCAGAGAGGCTACTGTGCAGGAGGGGATGGAGAAGCACATGGGAGGGAGATGCGTAGTCTGGACTGAGCAGACTTTATTACGGCACTTCTCCTGTTGCCTAGGCGGGACGTGCTTTGGGAACTGCTGTCCTCCCCACCTTGCAATAGCTCTGCCTCCCACTGCAGGAGAAATCAGCTTGGCTTGGGCTTTCCCCTGAATTGACCAAATCTCCATGGATCTCCAAAAAGGCTCAGGTTCCTCGCCTCCATTTGTCAAAGGCGGTCAGATGAGCGCTTGTTTGATCTGCTCTGATTCTGCTGCTCCCACCCATCTCTACACCATATGGCACCAGGGTAATTACAGCTTTTCACGGGGTAGCATAAGCTTTGTTCTGTCGAGTTTCCTGGGGCAGAAGTAAGTACCACACATCTTCTTTGTCTGGTCACTGTGCATTTGTCTACATGGGTATTATCGTTTGGACCAGGAGTGTGTATTGAAGTGTCTCATCCAAGCATCCTACTTAACTGTGCTTTGGCTCTGTCATGGGGTGGTCTTGGAGCACACAAATTTGATTCTTTGCAGAGGAAACTGAGTGGGAAGATGCAGTCTGGCACACCTCATGCATCCCAACTGGTAATGGACATTTAGTTCATGGCTGCAGACTGGAACCTCGTCCGAGGTAAAGCTCAGAAAGCACCTACAGTGCGGTCCTTACGTCCTCAGCACCAGCCCTTTGACTCTGCCAATCCTCTTCTACAGCTCCACGCCACGCACCGACGTCGGCAGAGCCTTTGCCTTCCAAAGTGTCCCGGTGAACTTTGGGAGCATGCGCTGGAGTTGGCTGAGTCTTGCTTTTCTTCAGGATGAAAGTTAGTTCCTTCCTGCTTCTTGGAATGTCAGGGGATGATAAACCCAGGAATGGGAAAGTTGATCTGCATTTTTAAAAACCCTTTGGGTTTTTTATTGATTTTTTTTTATCCCCCAAAATATATGCATGTAGCATCTGAGACTACAAAGTAGAAGTGATGGGTACATAGCCTTTGCCTGTTACTTTTCAAAAGCCCAAGTTACTTAATTCTTCTTAAAATAAAAATAGAAGTGGTAAATTTTACACTAGCTGACAGAGATTATTTTTTTTCTGTCCGAGTCAAGTCAAGAACATAAATGTTAATTGCATTCGTGTATATTTCCCCGCTATGACGTTAAGTGATGGCGGAATAAGAAGGACTTCTCTGGCATAAAGAGAATTTTCAGCCCATGATTAACATAAATCAGGAATTCAAATCTGGGTGGCTCCCAAGTGAACCAATTAAAACATCGCAGAGCCCTGGCTCGCTCTGTCTTTCAGAAGTTGGAGGGAGGCTCTCCTGACTTCCAAGTGGAAATGCAAAAAACCCAATGCGGTTGTATGAGTTAAGGCACAGCTTTTAGGAGAGGACTGAGCAAGAAAGATTAGCATTTTTGGCCGGCCGATGAGCTAATTCTTGTCATCCTTACACTGAGCTGCACCTCACTTACTCAGTAAAGCCGTCTTCAAATGCATTGGCCTACATCCTCGAATGAGGACAGCCAGGTCAACCCTGCGGTGATTAGCAGGTTGCCAACTCTTCGTCTTTGCGGGGGGTGCCCAGCACTCTGAAGGTCTATTTATCGTTTTGATCTTGCCCACCTCTCTCTAACTTCTGTGATACGGTTCAAACCTTACGTTGGAAATTCCTCCCATACAAAACAACTGGGTTTCTAGGCCAAGCCTCATTCGGTAGGAAAATGAAGCGGAGTGTACTCTCAAATAAGTATTTTGAATTCAACTGTGATGGAAATGGATCAGTGCAAAGGTCATCACCTTAAGGAGATTTTTATGAGGTTAAACCTCAAATTGGTTGAAAATATGTAGTAAATGTTTCCTTAAAGTAGACAGATCTATTACAGTGTGAACGAAAACAACATTTAAAACCCTTGAGTCAGATTTCAAAATTAGGACAAATCTAAGTGTTTGCTGTATCCCAAAATTAATGCTGTGTGGAAGTAAGAAATAACTCTGAAACTGAAAGAGAGCCAAGGCTGGCTTTGGAGTAATTTTATTCCACAGCTAGCTATATACCTCCCAGTTACTGAAAAACAAATGTGGTGTGCTTACTCCCTTTTACGTTATGGGGTGGATGACCACCAGGAGGAACCCAGGAAATATTTCCAAAGCTGGAAACACTGAATGATGTGGAAATAATTACAAGTAAAAAGAAGGCTTGGATTGCTTTCAAAATATTAACATAATCTTTCTCAAAACCACAGCAACAACCAAAAAAACCAGGAACGAGGAAAATTTGGATCCTTCATATCAACAGACAGCCAAAACCCTCAAAGCACATTGGCTACCCTGAAAGCATATTTATTCAGCTTTCAGCAGACAATTAGCAGGAATGAGACTTAACAGGGCAAAGATCCTCCAAGTAGGATCTGCCAGGAGAGGCTGGAATTTGATGTTAATCTGGAATAAAAGGAAGTATTCTTGGTTTAGTATGTTAGGTGGTTTTGAACCATTCATAAGTTCCTGATTCCTGTTATCTTGAAATATTTCAGATTTCGAATCCTAAAAGATTTGCTATTCTTTTAACACAACTCGTGAGAACAAGTCAGATGGATGAAGAGGAGAAGTTGATTTCATACGAGTGTGTTGGGTTTATGCACAAGTGTATTCAGTAGATTAAACTTTGGAGTGGGTGCAATAACTCCATACCCTTTTTGTTTTAGACTCGTAACATTATCTTCAGAAAACCAAGATCATTTTATTCCCTGGGAAAATGGCTCTTCTCTACTCTCATCTTAGACTGGTACAAACAATATTTCCAGGAAGGGAACAAGGACTTTCGTTGTTTCCCTTATCTGCAGAGTGCTCCTTCGTTCAATTATTATTTGTATTTTTTTCTGCTGCCTTTGTGTATCGGTGATTTTCCCTCCCTGCTGCTCGTGGGATGTGCTGTGCCTGCGGCCGTGCAGGACTCCGTAGCCGGAGCAGGAGCTGGCCTCTTGTCCTCCTTGGTCCCATCCTGCCCTTTTGGCTTGTGTGTGGCTATGGCAAAGGATGTGAGGGATGTCACCCACCAAATCTCCATAGAGAAGTAGCAATTAATAGTACTTATGGATGGCTGTTTTGGTTATAAACGCCTTCAGTGCATCAGGTTAAATGGTAAGATTAATTTTAGGAGAGGAAAGAGACTGGACAAGTTGGAATTTTCAAGAGTTGCTGGTGAGAGTGTTGTTCGATGTAGTCATCTTAACTGTTTTTCAGACAGCCCCATGTAATTTGGGGTTTCCAAAGTGGTTTTTTCAGTTTCATCATGTTGTTCGCCACTCCGTCTGCATACCGACTTCCTAATTCGTTCCTGCTTGTATCTCATAGCTCTTCCTTTTTGTCACTGCTGCTGGTCTTGTGCTTAGGAAGAACTGGTGACGTGGACTACAGCTAGCCCAGCATCGTTGCCAGCGTTGTTAAAAAAGGCTGCAGCTTCTCCATGCCACATCTTGCAAGCCCCTGGCTGGGCATCAGCACGTCCCCTCATGTGGACTCTTCTGAGAGCCTTTGCAGTGGACAATTCCAACCAGAAAGTGACCACGTGTGTCCATAGTGCTTCCCAGAAAGGGCTTTGACCATGTTCATGGGTGAGCCTTCACACTTGAATTTCTCGTGAGCGGTACAAGCAAGCTGCTTTCTTCTCAGAACAAGGATATGTCGCTCTGAAATTGTCAGTTTTATCATCCCAACAGAGCCAGCTGACTAACAGATAGGAGTAATGTGAAGTAGAAATGAGAAGACCAAGGCAAACAAACACAAAGGAGCAAAGAAATGTGTTTCCTATCTAAAAATGTAGAGCGTGCTATGGATAACACAGCTAGGAGAGGTCTGTCACAAGATTCATAGTCCCCAGGCATATTTCATTCATGTGAATGGTGCTTACACAGCAGACAATTTGAGCTGTTTTTACCTTGGCAGCGTTGCCAGGGAAATATTTTCATCCCCTAAAACGGGTCTTAAACAATAGCCCGATCATATTGCATGCACGGGGTGCTCCGCTCCGGGGTCTGCAGCGTTTCTTGGGTTTCTTCCTTGCATACATATTTGTTATCACGGCAGACGACAGAGCCTGTAACGTAATAGGTACATGGCCCCGTTCCATGTACGAACAGATTTTTTGAATTTGGACATTTTTCCATTTCACCTTCCTGGTGGTAAAACAACCACAGATGAATAGCAAAACAGGGCACTTAGTACTTGGAAGCAGAAGCCGAATAACATTTCTTCACTCGGTAGGAAAACTCCTTTTACTTTCAAGGAAAGCCAGAGCCAAGCTTGACAATTTTAGGCCATTTTTATAGCACGAAAAAGCTGGCAGTGCTCGCCTGAGAAGCACCGCTGATAGGAGGTGTTGATCTGCAAACCACAAACCTTGCCCTCGGTGTTCCCTCTGTGAAGCGCTGAAGCCCTGCAAATGCCGGTATCGAGTACTCTTTCCATCCACCAGAAATTAATAGCAGTTTTGGCTTGCAGCTGTTGTACTTTATGTGTTGCTTTTTTAAAAAGAAACTGGAAAAGTTAGATCAAAGGGTATGTCTAAAATTTAAATTCGTGTTACTTCAAAAACAGATTACAGAAGTGCCCCAGTTAGGATTAGCTTTTGTCTTGCGATGTGCTTGCTTTTGGATCTATTCTAAACCTCTCTTCCCACATAAGGCCTCTCCTCCCCCACCTTCTTTTGCCACTTAATTTAATAAATCGTTGGAGCAAATGTGCCATGTAAATTGAAATATGCGGGAGTGTCATATATGGTGAGAAGTGATGGAGATTAGCACGTGAGAAGGAAATTCCTTAACTAAATACTTGCCTCTCTCATTCTGTGTGGTTTTGAAAAATCAAGTTGTGCTTTTCCTTTCTTCCTAAAGAGAATCTTTTGGACTGGAAATGAAATGTTTTTACTTCATGGGATGAGGCTTATTAACAGTTATAAATAGTAAACAGCAATATTTATCTACCAGGCGGTTGTAATTTCTTGATTAGAGCATCAGATGAGTAGCTGGGTTTTTTTACCTATTTCTGTTAAATGAATAAATTTTTGCAGTGAATGCATGCACTGCGAGGGAATTTGTTTTTCAGGAAAGTATGCCTTCTCCTTTTTAGGTAGGAAAAGCACCTGTGTGATGGGGTTTCACCACTAAGGTTTTAAGTAGACAAGCTTTATGTACTCACATCCCTGAAGGTGTGAGTTAAAACCTTCCTGATTTGTAAAAATACATTTGTATTAAAAAAAATACATTTGCAACACCAGACATCATTAAAGGGGGAATTTGCCACTGGCTTCTGCTTGTCCCTGTTGGGGAGGAATGGCCAACAGACGTGCCTGCGTCATGGATTTTCCTCTTCACCAGAGCCGGACCAGGCGGCTTCGCTGGCCTCCAGGAGCTGGGTCTTTTAGGAAAGTTGAAAACCCGGAGTCTCCCAATGGATTTATGAGACTTGGCGCTAGCAGGGGGGAGCGTTCATGTGAGTAATAGTTTGCACGATCAATCTCCTCATTTATTAATCTTTTCAGATGTTTCTGAGCAAAATGCACGTTGCGCAAATCTGTTTCTAAGTGAATAAGGAGGCATGGGGGCTTGGCGCGTGGTCAAATCACATCACCTCAGCAAGCTCTTGCCCTTCCTTGAGGTTCCAGCTGATGCATTCACCTCCGGGCTGGGTGGGCTGGGCGCAGGCGGGGAGGACCAGGGCAGCTCCGCCAGCCCCCATTAGCTCTTTAGCACCAGACCCTGGCCACATCCAGTCCTGTGGCCGCGTCCCAAGGAGGCGAGAGCGGCCAATTGTCTGAAGCAGTCACCTTGGTGACCAGCCAGTTAGGAAGGGTGAAGTAAAATAGTCCTTCTTCCTTAGGACGACAATTTAGGGAAGTGATGGGGGGCTCTGAAGGAGTTGTCCTATGTGCACATTCCCTTTTAAATAAAACCTGTGCTCAATGGCACACCCATGGTTCATAAACGAAAGACAGCAGTAAAGATTTATGGCCAAATTTTACAAACATTATTAAAAAAAATTATTGCTAAGTATAATATACACAGAACTCTGAAAAGGAAATCTATTTTTATTAAAGTTTGGAGTTTAAAAGAGAGGGATACTGCCAATAATTTTTTAAAAGTCTGATTTATAAATGAAGTGCTAATGAATAATTCCACAAATGGCGCTTCATATAGTAAAGCATGGAGGCAGATTTTCACTGCTGCTGGTACAAGAATAGATCTGAGTGAGTAAATCTGCTGCATGTTGCCAATTTTTATCATTCTTGGATGTGGAAATATAATCCTGTGCAATATTTAAAGAATGTAAAAGCTCTGCACAAGAGGGCCGGTGCCTCACTGGCGGTAAAAGACGTTGCTGGCGCAGACCAGGAGAGCGTGTTTGCCAGCTTGGTGTTTTCCCAGTTGTAGAAGCATCCTTGACGGTGCTGGTCCCAGTTGTAGGAGCATCCTTGGCGGTGCCGGTCCCAGTTGTAGGAGCATCCTTGATGGTGCCGGTCCCTCAGTCCAAGGCAGAGTCTCCCAAGGCACTCAACGGTCTACACCCCACTGCTGGAGAACCTTACCGGCACGCAGGACTAGCAGGGCATAGCAAAACTGTACCTATTCCTTTTTTCCGACCCTGCGGAAGAGCTGCTGTTTGCACAAGTGCGTTTCCCTCCGGCTCGGCTCCCGGAGGGAGCAGGTATGGGCAGCGCCGGGGGTCTGCGCCTTTCCGACGGGCAGAGGGGCCAGCGGGTATCTCCTATTAATGCCGATTAGAGCTGCACAGTGTTTGTTGAGCGAGCGGTTTATTGCCATTGGTTAGGTTGTTAGCTTAATGAGATTAGACAAGATCTAATGAAAGGAGACAAGTACGTAACGTGTTTGTAGTAGCTAAACTGCTCTGCACTGGGATTTTCTGGGATGCGGCGTGGCGTGCTCTAACAGCCTGTTCACCGTCACATCGTCCCGTTCCCACAGGTGCCTCGCTGGAAAGCTGTCATATTGTCAGCACCGGCACTTTCCTTTCTACTGAGCTGGCAATGGGTTGTCAGTCCGATTTAACTGGCTGTCCTACAAGTACATGATCAAAAGATGGCATCCTTTTAATAAACGGTGAACTGTGCAGCTCGTGATAGATTCCTGACAAATCAGTCAGCATCACCCCGCTATCAAACTTATCCAACTCGGCTCTCTCCCGGGGCTGCTTAGCCAGAGAAGGGTTAGCAGCAAACTGACAACTGCCCATCAAGCAGATAACGATGGGAAAAATTCGATGAAAACCTGTGCGGCTAATGATGGTAGAAATGCTAGCTGGGTGGGAGAAACAAAAGCCTGGAGACGAGACGAGGGGTCAGTCAGGTAGTCCAAGAAACAGCAAAGACCTCTTGAATAAATTAGCGTTGGTGGCCACGTTGTGGAGAAGGAGAACAAAAAACCACTCATCTTCAGCATCTCCAGCATGCTTTTCAGATCATCTTCCAGGCTTGGTTTCTTTGGACATTTAAAAAAGAGGGAAGGTGAAGCTGTAACTGTAGAGGTTGGGAATAATTTGGTAGCCATCAGAAATCTGCAGCAGGTTACCCTGAGTTACGGCATTTTTAGGGAGCACCTCTAAGGTTTGGTGTCAAAGGCCCTTCTGGCATACGACTGGATGTCGACAGAATTCCTAACAAATTAAAACTAAATGCAGGAAGGGAGTTTTAAGATCATTATGTATTTATTTTTTCAGGAGTGAAAATCATTATTGTGTCGGGCCAGCCAAAGAATTATACTTCTTTTGGACCTTTATGAAAAGAGACTGGGGAACTGATAGGTGCCCCATCTGCTTAAAATCCCCTCAGGGAACTGCATTAAAATAAAGACAAGCTATTGCAAGAAGGTAGAGCCTCTTCTGCCCTGCCGCGGGGTCAGTACAGCTTAATTAAGCAGAGTTTCTCATTCCTCAAACCACGGAGTATCCAGCTCTCTCATGCCCTCCCCTCCGCAGATGTCATATGTGTCATGTATGCGGAATTTATGTCTTCATTTGCCATCTCGTTGAGTGCCTCCATCCTTTATCCGGGTGATAGGCAATTGTTATTTGCTGCCTCATTTTAACCAGTCGTTCCCATTAGCACTAGTAACACCGGGGTGGGGAGAGCTTTCATTTTGCATAAACATTGTGCTGACCTTCCTCGGTGAATTTTCCCATCAAGGAAAGACTCTTTGCAGAAGATATCACACTACCGTAAGGACGTATGTCGAGGAAGGGGGAACAGGATGTGAATCATCTTGGAATTTACACTGTACAAAATCTTTTATTCTTCTTCCTTTTAATGTGCGATCCTTTTTTTTTTTTTTCCAATGGTATTTTTGCTGGAATACTTTTTGCAGAACAGAAGACTGGAACTCTTCAAAGCCATGGTGCCAAGCGTCTCCTCTCCCTCCTATTTCAAAATAAATCCTTCTCCTGGTGGTAATGAGTAATACAGAAAAATGCAGGCAGCAAGGATTATGCCAAGGAGAGAGAGATTTGTAGTGCTGTGCTTTGGCTTCTATGCAAAGTTCTATTTAATGACACTGCCACAGAAGGAGTATTATATTATCTGTCCCGCTGCTCAAGCCTTCAGTGTCGGCATTGTGTAACCACGCTACTTTTTTTACATTTATAAGCAGCAAGCGATGCCAGAGAAATTCCTGTTCCAGCTACGAAACTCAACAGACCCCAACTGTGTCATTACCTCACGCTGGTGGGGCAAGTCCTCCTCTTGCAGCTGCACAGGACCTCTGCCAGCTGCCCTCCCCGGCACCGCGCACCCATTGCCACCGCGGCGGGGATGCTCCCAGCTCCGCACGCAGCCGGCAGGATGGGACGGGGACCGTTCTCCCCCTTCCCAGCAACATCGGGATGACGGGAGCGGCGGCAGGGCTGCAGCCGCTCTTCGGCATCTCTGGAAGCCCCAGAGGGAAGAGGAACCGGTATGGCTGGTCCTCGCCTCTCGGAGGGAACCCGGACCCACTACGGATACGTGCCCTCCCACAGCGTTGCTGCACCGGCTGGATCCTACCCAAAGCGGTCTGCCGATCCCTAATGTTTATTTTTTTTCCTTGCTGAATTTTTTTTCCTGGTGTTAGGAGGGAAAGTTGGGAGATTCCTTTTTCTGTTGGATTAGCTAGGGTGGTTTTGACATCCGGAGATAGCGTAAATGGGTTTTTGCCTTTGAACTCTGTAGTCCAGCAGAATCATAGAATCATAGAATCATTTAGGTTGGAAAAGGCCTTCAAGATCCAAGTCCAACCATTAACCATGCCCACTAAACCAGGTCCTGAAGCACCCTGTCCACTCGCTTTTTGAATATCTCTAGGGATGGTGGCTCAACCACTTCCCTGGGCAGCACATTCCAATGTCTGACAACCCTCTCAGTAAAAAAATTTTTCCTAATATCTAACCTAAATCTCCCTTGCCTCAACTTGAGGCCATTTCCTCTTGTCCTATCTCCAGCCAGAAGTAGTTGTTTGAACAACATGAATTTTACCTTGCTGTCTGAATGAAACGTTTCTGAAGATTTCTGTCTCCCAGGAGCTGCTTGAAAATGCCAGCTTTCATTTGGATAGCATACGTTGAATTAATAATATTCATGATTAATCTCTACAACCTCGCCTAGGTAGAGGGACCCCAACGCCTGTCCCACCAGTGTGCCTTGACCTCGGCCTGAGGGGCAGATGAGACTGTTTAACTTCATTCCCATCAGTTTTTCCCTGGTAAGGCGACCAAGCCGCGCCGTGCTTTACTTCCACGGTGCAGAAGCGTGGCTGCCGGGAGCACAAGGAGAGCCCATCCATCGTCTCTCCCAAAGGTCGGCGTAAACCTGGGCTGAACTGTGGCCAGGAGCGGGGATGGAAGAGCCCGTATCCCCTTACCAACCTCCTGCGCTGCTTAATCCCTTCAGCTGAAAGCTGACCTGCAACAGATGCCATTTCAGCAGTTTCCAAGAGTCAGGGATGTCCAGGCGTGGTATATTCAACGTATAGGGCCAGTTTCTCAGCTGGTGTGAGTTGCCCCAGCTCTCAAGACACCATCAGCATTACACTGATTCGTGCCATAAATAGGCTCAGGACATCATTTTTTTTAATTCGCCACGGCTCGTGTTTCACATGACACGAAGGCAGATTTTTGAGTCAAGAGGCCTTTTGTTAACATCTTCCTGAATATCTCGGTATCTGATGTGCCAAAAGTGAAATGGCTTTTGACTCTCATTTCCTCTGGGCTGCCTTTTCACCGGCGGCGTAAGCTTGATTTACACCGCTGTCAGCGGATAATGAGGCCGGTCTGCCTGGGGATGTCGGGGCATCGTGACTTTTGGAGGCGGTTGCCGCTCTGTTGTTGGTCAAGCATCTCTTGACCGCTGGACGCTGTGGCCAGCGACGTGCTTTGCTTGGGGACACTTGTCTGAGGCTCTGGCACGGCTGTAGGATGCTTTCTGCGGCACAGTGCCCAGGAGAAGGTGCTGGCCTGGGCCAGCCCAGCCTCTCTCAGATGCATATTCATATTTCTCCTGTCATTATCTCGTTGGGCTTTTTAGCAGGAGGTGAATGCACCTTAATGCTCTAATAAATGAAGATATCATCCTTAGAATCTGGCAGGAGGAAGGACAGCTTCATGCATGAAGA
The DNA here is from genome assembly GCF_964188355.1 of Buteo buteo. Lineage (NCBI taxonomy): Eukaryota > Metazoa > Chordata > Aves > Accipitriformes > Accipitridae > Buteo > Buteo buteo. The sequence continues at coordinate 3,593,345 of NC_134195.1, read as the reverse complement.
AAGTGGTGTTTATATTAATGGTCCTCCAATTAGCAAAAAGTGATTATAGTTTTGCTTGATTTTTACAGTCCTTCATTTGGGGTTCGGGGCTCGTTCTCCCTGCAGGAGACCTGGAAAACGTGGCTTGCCTTGGCATTTCAGCAGCATTTTCTGGCACGTCTAGGATTTATGGTAGGTTTGATGAAGTTAAAGCTGGCGCACGTTTTCTGCCGGGTAGAGCATTTGAGCAGACAGGTTTATACAACTGCAAAGAACTGCATCAGACTAGAGCAGAACTTGATTTAAAGATAATCTGGGGAAGGTGGGATGTTATGAGAGAAGAGAGAAAAATACATATAAAATAAATTCAAGCGCTAGATTAGATGCCTTCCTCGCTTTGCTGCTTGTTCACACTCTCGGAGTCTCTGGCATCCCCTAAATAGAAGGCAGGCACTCTAAATCAAAGCAAATGTTTTCTCTGTCGTTTCTGACACGACTCAATGTTTCCGTAGATGGGCTGGCAAATCAGGTGGGCTGGAACCGTCTTTCTCTCACCCACGGTGCTGTACTCAGAAGTTACTGCTAGCGCGGTGGCTGCCGGTGCTTCAGAGGCACGGCACTGCCGAACGGCGAGGGCGGCGGGGATGGGGGGAGAGCGGTACCCCCTGTCCTGCCCGGCTGCCGTGAGCTTGCTGCTGAGATGAAACATCACACTCACGTCCACCTCCCCTTGACAGCTCAGACGTTGTCCCTGTCCAGACCTTCGGTGAAAACTGGAACGGTGCCGTAACATTATTTCCAATGTAAATGGGAGCTCTTTAATTGTTGGCTGCGTGTCCCAGCTCATGGTGAACATAAGCTTACTGGTGTTTGTTTATGAGTAACGTCACGCTCTACCGTGGCTTCTCTTCAATGAAGTTTTATTCATACACTTTCTTGGTCGTGGCAGGGAGAGTTTTCTGGTTTTCTGTGATTCACAGCAAGTGAACTTTATCTTTTTATTCATAAAATTCCCAAATGATCAGACATAAATGCCTCATTCCTGCCACTATCCTCCCCAAGAGGCTTGTGTGCCAAAAAAAGACTTGGAGTTGGCTGACAAGTCATTTCCTGATTTGCAGCCGTTCCAGATTTACTCAGCTACCAGCCACCCCCACGACGAGCATCGTTCCTGTTGGAATGGGAGCAGGCTTACTCCTGGGGTTTTTTTCTTCTCTGCTATGGGTTTAAGCCTGCCAGGTGCTGAACCTTCATTCCTGCAGAAGCTATCAATGAATTCTGACTTTTGTCATACAACTGGGCGATGATGTGACATCTGGATCTCCTACATGCTGGAAGTGTTAACCCCTTTTGAACCCTAATCTGTAGCAGATGGCTGTGGCCCATGAATAAGGTTTATTTCTACTCCAGTATATCAAGGCAAGAATCCAGAATGCCTTCTTTCCCTTACCTAAACGATGTAGACACCAAAGTCCCAGAAAGTGATGAAGAACACCTTTCTTCCTTAAGTGTGTAAAGCTCCTTATGCACCTCAGCGTTTGGCCCCAAAGTTTCCAAGGTCCATAAGTGCAGGAGCACACAGACAAGTCCGCTAGCCCGGGCTCTGGGTACATAGCACCCACCGCTGTAATGGGGAGGCAAGGCAAAGTCTGCCTTTCTCTTCCCAAATCCTGGGATGGACCTGCTCCTTAGATGTGTTCAGAGCTCACAGATCTATTACATAGAGGCCCAGGGAAAGGAGGTTGCCAGACTTGTTAAAATAGCGTAGCGGTTGTATACCCATAGGTATCATCCTTGAAAGACCCTATCTGCTCTCGCAGTGGTTGTCCCACCGGTCTGGAGGACACCTCTAACAGCTTGCTTGTGTCTCCTGTTGAAGCTGGGGCACAGTCTGCTGGACTGGGGTCAAAAGCAGATCACCTGGAAGTAACCTTAGGATAAGTGACTACTTTTGCCACATTGGTTGCAGAGGCAATCTGCCCATATTAAGGAAACTCAGGCCTGAAATGCTTAGCCAACATGACAGAGCAGTGTTACATGGCCAGCATGCTGTCTTGCGGAGTTTTGTGATCATGCAAGAGTTTCAGTTCTCATTTTGTTTAAATGAAAGTTTGTAAACATTGTATTTGCAGAGAAAAGCCTTAAGATGCAAATCCTGAAGAGTTGCCTGCCAATAGGGAAACAAAAGAAAGTATTATGTAATTATTTTTTAAACCCCAGTATTTTTTTCAGCTTGCATTGTGGTTTTTTTTGTTGCTTGGGTGCAGCAAGTGCTGAAAAAACATGCATAGCTGATTAAAGTAACCTTGAATTATGTGCTGAGTTTGATAGTAGGGACATAGGTCCTGTTCCTTGATGTAGCTGCAGATCCAGATCGTACCTGCACGGCCGTTCACTGGCCGGTGTCGGTACAGACACTAAAACAGACAGGCTGAAAAACCCATACGGTTCTCCTCATCTCCAGCAGAATTGCACAAAGGAGGAGTTTGGTGTAGCGATGTGAGGGAGGCTGCATTGTGTCAGTCATTTGAGCAATTGGCCCCTGGTCTTATCCGTAGCACATACTTAACACATCTTGCCAAATTATGCGGTTGCTTAGTAATGTGAACAAATATCCCCTGGAGATTCAATAACCAAACTCATTATCACTTGTCATGTAGGCCAGGAACTGAATCCAGATCTCCAGGAGTGAATGACTGGTGTGTTAACCTAGTCTCCTACTGCTAAAATAGCAGAATGAATATGTGCAAAGTCAGCTCCACGCAGTGGGTAAAAATATGCCCTCAGTAAAAACACAGAGAAGCTCTATTAAAAATGATTCTCATTACATAGATTCCATTATCTGAAATAAGTAGGGGGGAATTTAGCATTTGTTAATGTTTTGAAGAGAGACATAAATGAAGACTGATTTTTTTTTAATTATTTATTTTTGATCTTGCAAACTAAGCAATATAGCTGTTCCGGTTAAGTGTTGCAGAGGAAGCGGCTGTTGCGTGTGTCATATTCTGCACTTCAGGAGGCCACTAAATCCCTTTGAAAACAGGATCTCATTCCAGTGTCACTTGTGGATGCTGTTTAGGTGGGTCTACAGCACTCGCCACAGCTGTAGCTGACCTTGCTCCAGACAGGCTAGTTTGTCGCGACATAGCCACACTATTGGGGCTCATCACGACGATGCTGACACTTCCCCGGGGTCTGAGCTTGTTCCCTGGTCAGAAACGTTCCCTGCTGCAGGGACATTCGAGCTCCTCTGGGACTAGCTAGATGGCACTGCATTGTGCACACCATAAATCTGTGACCTGAAATTTTTGCAGAGTACTCTACTTTGTCTCCCTCTCTTCGGCAGGTTCCTTCTGGTTCATCAGGAAAATGCAGAGAGTCAGCCAGTTTGCGTAACAATGATTTTGGCAGTGAATCCAATATTTGTAGATCTGCGTACTGAATACATATGCTGTTGGCTATAACGACACCACATTTTTCACTCATAAGCAATCCCAGCTGCATATATGGTTTTTGGACTTTTTTTTTGTTACTTTATTCTGGAGTAGATTTCAGACCAGCTGCTCAGTGTACAAACGCAAGTCGGATTAATTCTTGCAGATAATGTATGCATATCAGACATTGAAGGGGTGTGTGCACTCATAATGATGGGAGTTCAGAGGAGACACAGAGATTGATAATTTGCCTGAACAAGGTCAATACTGGCAAACGTGGAAGGGAACATCTTAAGCTGCTGTTGCCCTTTCGTGTAATATCTGCTCAAGGGTAAAATGGGCTTGATCTCTCTTAAGCAGCATTTCCTGTCACTTCCTCTGGACATCATTAACACAGATTAATTGTTTTCTAGAGTTCATTCTACAGGATCTTTCCACTATCATCAGCACTTTTCACCTTCTGCTGAAATTACCTTGTCTGAGAGCAAGTTTGCAAAGTTTGTTGCAATTTTCGTGTTAAAATAGCCAACAACTGTTACAATGGAGACCAAATTGAGGGGGTGACATCTTCTCAGTCCAATGTTTTGGAAATGGGTTTGATTTTTCCCCCTTTTTGTTCTATGGAGAAATTTGTATTTTTCGACTATTGAACCCATAATTTCTCATTTCTTACCTGTGCGGGAAGACATTGATCTAGTAGCTACAGGATCTCGCTAGCTGAACACTCCTCCTATCTGTCTGGGGATTTTTATAGTTGCCAGGTTCTTGCAGGGCTAATGGCATGTTTAGTGCTCTAGAAGTATGAATCATTAGGTATTTCCTACACTGATATGCCCAAAGGGATTTTAAAGCTACTGTCACACCGCATCACGCTTACATTGCCTTTATCTCCTGCTGCAGGACTTTTGCAGGTTGCGTGAAAAAGCTGCAGTGCATTCTTGCAAAGATTTGGGCATTGGTCATATCCAGAGCCAGGACACAGGTCAGGGTGCGCTGGGGCTCAGTCGTACCAAGCGTCTGCTTGGTTTGTCTTTGCCATGCGCTCTGGCTTGCATCAGTCTTTAGGTCTGTGGTCGGAAAGAAGCTTTCTCCTCCACTCAGGTTGCAAAGTATTTGGTGATGTGTCTTTGAATTTCTCTTGGTACCTGTCACCTCATGGGGTAAGCAAGTCCTCTTACCAAGCTTTGCTGAGCTCCCTTCATCAGGAGCAGGACATCGGCCGTGGTTCTGCTCTCTCCTGCGGTCTTGGTTTACCATGTGAAAGTTACAGCTTCTGGTCATTCCTACTTGGTTTTAAGTTCATGAGAGGGTTTTGGGAGGTGCTTTGTTGCCTGTGGTGAACTGGAGCATGTAGAAAAAATGTCTGAGAAGCTGAGAAGTATATCTATTGCAACATTTCTTGTTGGTTGCAGAGCACTAGACTGAGTGGTCATGTGAGGCTGCAGCGGTCTCAAAGGGGTCTCTGTCCATCATTTCTTGACTTTCCTCATACTTGCCCAGATTCTGGATTTGCTCATACTTGCTTTGCTCCAGCCTGTACCACTAGGCTATTACAGTTGAGTTATTGTTGTGCTGTAATGGACTTATGCATAATTTCTGAGCACAGACATATTCTTTCAAGTTCTGACTCCATAGAAACGTTCAAACCAGGATGTGGACAATTCCTTAGTTGAGGTTCTGGCAGGCAGGGGGATGAGGTGGTGAAAAGAAAGCAATGGCATCATATGGAAATTAAATTGCCTTCCTTTGAAATTCAGCACAGTAATTCCCATCTGCTCAAGTGAGGGATCCAGCGCTCATTCTCGGACTTGGAGCTATCACTTACCCTCATACTGAAGCTGTGGGTTTAGGGTAAGGGTGCGCCTATAGATCCCATTTGGGGACTGCTGCCAAAAATGGATGTTCTGGTTCCCATCTGAGCCCTCCTATCGGGTGTGCGGTCCTGTTGCCTTTCTTGTGCTCATCTCGCAGCCTGAGGAGCCAGCTCGGGGAGCTAAACCCACGGACACGCTAACCAGCAAAGATTGCCTGAAGATGGTACCATAAAACTGCACCCTTGGCCGGTTCTTTCTCACGCTCTTTCTTGGAGGTCTCGTTGCTGAGAGAGTCAAGGGGGTCACAGCTTTCTCCAGCAGCCCCACCAAGGGAGACGTCTCGGAGAGACACCACTTGACCACATAGCACTTGCTGCTATTTCACAAAATGTACTTGCAAACCTTTAGTCTTCAGAGCTATGCTGAGGCCACATGACAGATGTAACTATGAATAGCTTTTTGGAGGCGGTATGATAGAATAATTAGGCATAACGAGCAGGGAAACAAAGCTTAATTGGTTTTGATGTCATGGAAATACAGGATGTAGTCTTCTTCAGGGTACGTTTATATTTTTTCTGAGCAATACTTAACTCCATCCTTTACCCCTTTGCAGGTCTCATGCTCCCGTACCAGAATCCACTGTCCTGAAATGGTCACCTAAGTTTATCACCCAGTGAGAGGAGTTAGGCAGGCTGGGAGCCTGAAGTGTTCGCTTGCTGAAGGAGGGGAGAGGAGAAGCCAGCGTGCTGAATTAGCTGCTAGGGAAGTGTGGAGGATGGCAGTACGTCTTGCTTCTGCCCCTCTCAGGGGCCAAAGTCTCTTCTCCCTTTTGAGAGATAGGACCTAATCCTTTCCTGAAGTTAAGTGTCTAAAATCTGTCTTTGAAAGGCAAAATGCTCTTCAGTTTTATAACACGGCCGGAGGAGAAGCCAGTGCTCCTATTTTATACAATATCCCAATGATTATAGCATTAGCTCAGGGTAGAGGCACAGGAGTTCAATTCTATTCTGAAAGGATTTGAAACCGTACAGAAGACGAGTAAGTAATAAAAATGTATACACCAGCACTATTTTGCTTTGTTGTTAAGTCTTTTTTATTGCTAATATGCAGTGTACCTAATTGTAAGCCATTTCTTTACCAGCAGTGAGAACTATTTCAGTAAAAACAGTTTATTTCACCAAGTTAGAGCGCTGCCTTCTTAAAACTGAAAAAGAAATGCCCAGGCATCCCATTATTATTGGCTTGAATTATTTATAGCCTGTAGCATTTTACAAGACATTCAAAAAGCAAATGCATCCCATATTTTAAAAATTACGAGGTGGTAAAAGATGCATGCAATGCAGTATAGGATTGCTATCATAGCATTTCCCCTGGTGTCACTTGCCACGGAACTTGACTGTGCTGCCACAACAGTGACAATCAGGAATACTGTCATTATGGTCAGTGGGGGAGCTCTTGATTTATTTACATTCATGTAAGCAAAGTCAGAAGCAGGCCTTGGAAAACGTTAAGGTCATTGCATCTAGCGAGGTGTAGCTGCAGTTTTCGAAATGACTGCGCGGCTTTGCAAGATGGGGTTTATGAGCTGGCTTTATATTAATAGCAAATATATGTGAAATATTTTCCCCTTTGTGGTTTACAGCCCCATCTTTTCTTACAGAAAAGCAGGGGTATTAGCTTCATTGTGCAGCTTTGTTGATGTCAGATGCAGCTGCTGATGGTGCAGACGTGTAATTAACTGGGGCGAGATTTCAGTGCTGGTTGCTTCCCCCGGCCATTTGGGTCCTGAGATATCTGAAAGTAAAGCTGAGCAACATCTCAAAAATTGTACCTGAAGTTTTACCCGGGAATCAAGTATTTACCAGGGAGAGGGTGGGTAGGGAAGGGTAGGAGCAGTGCTGAGACTCACCTTTTCCTCCAAAATCTTGGAGCATCAGCCGCCCCCGGATGAAGCCATCTCCGGCTACGCCTGGACTTCAAGGGGAAGGGGAGGGAAGGTGTCGTGGTTTAACCAGACAGAAGGCACGCTGGCAGCACTGAGCACGCCAAGCTGCTCCCACGTGCCCCGTCCGACCCGTGCCAACAGGTCGGTGAGCACCGAGGCCAAATCCTACAGCGCGGCGCACACGGGGCTGTGGCTCCCAAAAACTCTGGAGCTGAGCGCGTCCACGGCTTTGGCCGTGCTCTGTGGAGACATATCCGCGGATGATAGAGGAATATGTCAAATATGTCAATAACACATGAGAATATGATTGAGAGCATAACGAGTCTTTTGATGCTCTTCGCCTTGGGGAAGAGTCAATCCTCAAAACAAGTGATCTGGCTGTAGCGTCAGAGACCTTGACACCCAGGCAGCAGGGCTGCTGCTTCATCACTCGCATACATCCTTGCAGATTACGCTGGGTTTTTTCCTAGCTGTTTGGTTTTTTTTTTCTTCTACTTCATTAGCACCAGTGCTTAACATTGGGTACTACATGCTCCAGGTTAGCCAGAAATTCAAACACTTAGGTCATTAATATCAATGCCTATGCCAGAGGGCTAGTTACATCTCAAGCCTTTTTTGCCTTGTCTTTCCTAAAGACATTTTTCACCCAGATCAACAACTGGTGATTATCCAGTCTAAATCAGGATCCTATTATGTGAGGTAGAGGAGATTCTTTTGACTACTGCTGAAATGTGTGTAATAATAATAGCCACAGAGAGGAGTGAAATGGAGCACAAGCATCCTGTGTGTGACCCTTTAATTAGAAACCATGCAGAGTTCAAAATCCGAGGTGCTTCCAAACATGTGTAGCGTTCATTTTAATCATTCCTCAGAGTGCAGGAAGAAGCATCAATTAAATTCAGCATGAGAGAAGCTGCTGGGAGTGGGTGCAGGAAATGAATTTTTTTAGCAGCATGATGATGATGATGATGATGCAGATGCACAGGGACAGCACTTTGAAAGCATTAACCTGAAAAGGGACCAAGGAGCCCCGTAGTATGTCAGCAAGCAGCCAAAGTGCCGAAAGATCCTTAAGGCATGACTTTGACCCATATTCTGTAGATAATCAACTTTCCTTTCCCCAAAGGGGATTCGGGAGAATGGCATAAAAGCGTGATTTGCATTCTGAAGCCTTGTACCTTCCTTGATGTTTTCCTTGTCTGCTCCAACTACCGTTGCTTCCTAACATCAAACCAGGCGGAGGTTTGCTCCGGACTCGCGGCATCGGAGCGTGAGATGCTCTTTGACCTTTTTGGTACAGCGAGGCCGTGGGAGGCACGGGACAGCCCTCTCCTCCGACCGCCCGGCGCTCGTCAAAGCCGGAGCTGATTAAAACCCTTCTGGCAGTCAGCTGGCTAACGTGAGGGAAAGTGCCAGTCTGTCCTGTCAGTGGGACCGAGGACTTGAAAGCGATCCCTTATCGCATTTGCGAAGAGAGCGCGTGTCAGTAAGTTGTAGCTAATGAGTTGTTTCAGAGCGAGGGATCCGCGTGGGAGGACAAAGCGGAGGCAGCCTGCGGCCCCGCCAAGGAGGAGGCAAGGGTCCCGAAAAAGAAGGTCCGCTTTTGGGGGAAAATAACAACCACAGGGGCACTTTTGATAAACAGAGCTGTTAAACGCTGTGATTTAAAAAAGCATGGATTTTTCATTTGTAATGGATACCAGATATTTGAATATTACTAATCGCGGCAAACAGGGGGGAAATAATCTCTCCAAATTCCTGGCAAGTAGGTCAGCACGTTCAGATGACATGAGCGTGGAGACCCCCGATGTGCTCTCACTTGAGAAGGTCCCTGACAGCGAAGGGATGAGGAGACTGCTCACACAGCACAGCTGTGGATGAGCTAACTCTTCTCACACTGACATTTGGAGCCAAGAATATTTCAACGTTAGCATCTCCTAATGCAGTTTCATCTTGCTGGCTATAAAGCCTGTCCCGGTGCAAAAGAAACCTCTGTGATTTTCATGTAACTATGAGAAAAGAGCCATAGCTGTTTTTGTGTAACAGGATTTGTGTGGGCTGTTGGTAAGGGCACGCTGCTGATAAATAAGGTTCCGTTGTAAATATTCTCTAGTGACACGGGAATTTATCCACCTATTGAAGTTTACAACTGAGCTACCGAGGAAACATGTTCTTTAGCTCCGCTGTGTATGCAGCCCACAGTGCATTTATCAAACACCCTGTCAGTTCAGAGAAGGTACAGTTCAGGTAATACAGTATTTATGAAACTGTTAATACCACCTCAGAAAGTTCTCATCTAGTGTGTTTTTTAAAGCTGCCTTATGAAAACTTTGGGCGAGGGGAAAGCAGAGGATATATTTTCAGTTTTATAGTGCAGGGCTCTGCTCTGTGGTTGCATGCAGTGAGGACGACACAACAGAAAGAGGTGCTTCCTAGGCACTGCACTTATTAATAGTAAAACATACAGTAAAAGCAGTGTAAGCAAATCAAACGCTATCTTTTGAAGAAGCGTTAGGGTTTAAGTAGGAATTTCAGATCCTCCCCTTCATCAGAAATAAGAATTATTTCCTCCTTCACCCGTTCACCCGTCTCAGTTTACAAGCCACCGTCAGTGTTAGCCAGGCAGGCTCTTTGGGTGGGCACTTCTTCATCCCGCTCCCATATCAGAGTCTTCGTGGTCATCTGTCTTCTACCGCCTCTCCCATATTCCCTAGAAACCCCGGCAGCAGCCCTGCTCGCTCCCCGGTAAAACCATCCTTGTTTCACCCTTCAAACCTTGCGATACTCTGACACCCTCAGAGACAACTCAGCTCCTCAGCAAATGCGCATTTCTGTATGGAGAAATGATCCCAACATGGTCCTTGAACAACCCTATGTCACCTCAGAAAGATAAATTTTAAAAAATCCTTCATTTTTAAATTTTTCTGTGTTGTTTTGTTTGGGCGCTGGAGCCTGTGAGCTGAGGCTGCCAAAGCGGCTTTTGTTGTTTCGGTGGCTGATTTTCTTGATTCTTGGTGATTGATGATGGGAGAAGCTTTTGCACAACCTTTAACGTTTGCGTGAAGGGAGGGAGGAAGAGAGGAGAAAGATTTTCCTGGTGTGCATTTATTTATGTTAAAAAAAAAAAAAAAAAAAAGAAGTATTTTCTGCACCGGTGGCGATCCCGGCAAGATTCGCCGGAGTGGAGCTCCCTCTGTTGAGCTCTGGGAGCTTCGCCAGATGGCAAATAGAGCTGCCCGCTCCATTTTTGGGGTAGCTTCATCTCCAGGCCCTTCCTTACCCCTCTCCCCTCCCTGCGGTCCACCTGAGAGAGAAAAAACGGCAATGGAAAAGTCCTGGGAGTGGGACGTCTCTGAGCTGTGACCTGCCTGGTGTCTGGCAGGAGGAAACCCGGCTCGGATGAGTTGTAGCAGGACTGGACCATAAAGTCCTCTCTGGGGCCGAGGTGGGAGAGGGTTTCTGCTAAGGAAACGCTTGAGTCGCAAGGGAAGGAGCCAAGAAGAAAGACGTGGAAAGGCTGGAAAGCAAACCAAAGGTATTGGGCCGGGTAGCAGAGTTACAAAGGCACCACTGGAAAATGTAAGCTGTCCCCTGCTTTGTCAGCTTCCACCAGGAAAGATCAAATGAAGCAGTTACAGCAGAGATTCACGTTATGGGCTTTTATGCAATACTTTTTAGTAGTTTCTCCCAAATGTTCTTTTTTCTTGCCGTGACCTACAGCATAAAGAATTGTGTAAAATTCCAGGGCTGTAAATGCTGCCATTGTGGAGGTGAAGGAGCCTGAAAAAACATAAGGCTCTCAAAATTGCACAGCGGGCTGACTTTTAACTCATTTCTTTTACCAAAAAACGAGCAAGGACTGGGTTCTGGCAGGCGGCTGGGAAAACCAGGTCATGGGCCTGACCGAAGCGGTGTCGTCTGGGGAGTAATCAGTGAGAGATTTCGTGTTTCTTTAAAGGATTTAAGACACACTTCGAATGGAGAACACAAGGCAACCTTAAATACACAACTGCTATAGTGCCTTGAATATAAGGTTTTGTTTTGTGTTTCTCCGTCGCCTCGAGGGAGCTCCTATTTGTTTTACAGCGTCTCTCTTCGTGGCTCTGGCAGGCTAAATGCAGCCAACTTTGCCGTCTTTCCTCCTTGAACTGCTCGAGTAGCACATTGCAGTGAGATTGCCCGCTCAAGTTGCAGCAGCAGATGGTTTTTGCCGTTACTTGTTTTTTTCTGCATTAACGAACCGCCGGCTCCTGAAGCCCTCGCTCGGGATGTGCTTGGTGGCCCTTGCCTTGGATTTTGTCTGGTGGTTTCTCGTGAAGCCACGTTGCGCACTTGGGTTAGAAGTCATCTTGGCTACTGGTTGGGACTTTTTGTAGACCAACTCCTGCTCTGAAACGTCTGCGTGCAGCAGCCGGTCCATTCACCGGGATCCCTGCGCAGGATTATAAGGGTAAAATTTGGCCCTTAGGATCCAGTGACTGTTTTCTGCCTGAAAGGTGAAAATTTTTAGTTTCAGATTCTCAGAGCGTTGCTAGGCTCTGTAAAGGCTATGGTCAGCACATGAGAGATCACTAAATATTTTCCTTGGTAGAGGCTGCCAGCCATTCAGCTTTGTTTCAGAGGAGATTAAATGTAAGATAAAGCTCTATATTGTGTAGGAATTTTCTATACATCCACGCCGCTTCATCAAGATTAACTGGATTAAAGCGGTTTAACTGAAACCAGAATTTGACCTACAATGCCAGCAGTGTGTTGACAGTACCACTTATTAAAGAGCAGAGAGTCTGGAAGCTTTCGGGTTTTGCAGAACATGAGGGACTTTGTGCTGACGTGGTTAAACAGCTGGCTGGTGTTACCCCCTGATTCTCTGCGCAGCGATAGCTGTGAATTCACTGCTAGAAATCCAACCTGACCCTGAAAATCACATGTTGTTTAATAGGAGTGTGTGTAGTTTGAGAATACTTTGCTTTAAACGTGTTGCTAGGAAAGAGAGATCTTTGAATGTGTAAATATTGATAGATGCTGAGTGGCGGGCTGAAGCAGTACGAGATGTGCAGAAGGTGTGAAGCTATTTTAGCTGCGATTGCGAGATTGGATGAGCTCAGCATGGGATGGTCTTGCATTCAAGTTTTTAAACTTCCTAAGAGAAACGGTGTTGAACTGTAAAACTGAGCTCTTATTTTGGTCAAGCGGAGAATCCCAAACATACCTCTGTGACAAGCTGTGTAGTGGAAATCCTGCTGTTTCTTTCTCAGTTGTGCTGCAGGCAAAAACTGCATTTGCCAAGAGGAAGTTTAAAACACTCTTTAATCTTGGTGCGTACAAAGATGGACCTTATAAGGTAAAAATGCAAGTTGGGCCTGTTTGCCGTATAAACTACAAAATAACCTTGGGAGACACTGTTCTCTTTAAAGAGCAGTTTGTGCTCCATTTGCCCATTGCTGAAGGAGATTAACGGCATCCTTTGCTGTTCTGGGGTGATGAACGTCGTTGTTTCCCGTTCTTTGGGGAGCAATGCCGACGCGCTAGAATGATGCTGTACCTGCTTGCCTTCATTTCGTCTCCGTCTGCTAAGCGATTCCCGTGGTATCTTCGTGCTAATTGCAAAAGTCACTTCTGGAAATGGCAGATAGGCTCCTAAGCTGTTTGGGCGATTCCTCTCCATGTATAAAGACCATCTCTTGGGAGGGCGTAGAGGTGTTCCCAAGACCTCCCAGCACCTCAGAACAGTTTCGGAGAAGGATTTCACCTCCTACTCCAGGTAGGAGCTGTGCACGGCTCAAGTGCGCGTTGTCTGCACGTGTCCTCAGGTGTCACAAGGACTGCAGCGCTCCGCAGCACCGTCAGCCAGGATCTAACCGTTATGTCCAAGTCCTCAGTTAAATCAAAGAGTAGAGCTTTATTTAAGAGGTTTTATTTTTATTGTAATTAATCACTATTTATATGGCACTATAAATAAGCATGACACTTTCCAGGGTATATAAAGTATTACGTTCAGTTTTCATTCTTCACGGTGCTGTTTTTATTGTCGGCTTAACTGCTTTGATTCTCAAAGTTGATTTCAAAAAGGTTGTACCTGCAAACTGTGATTTTTCAGGCTTCTACTGATGGTTCACACAGAGCTGACTAAGAGCACGTCGCCGGTTTTTGTCTTCACTGCTTTGTGCAAAATTAGATACTCTTTGATTAATTTTTCGTATTACTAGCTTTCTGTGAAAGCAAATGCTGCAGTGTCACCGTCGTGATCTGTCAGGCCAGTGGCCCAGGGGCAATAGTGCTTCTGAATGTCTGTACGTAAGACAAACTGTCTTACATGGAAGACAAACCACTTTTTAAGAGTTTTTGCAGTGAGATGCAACGATGATTTATGATCTGTCATCCTGAAAGTTCCTCTCGAGGACAGAAGCCGCTAAAAACTCTGCAGGTCACAGATCTGACAGTGGTACACATGTGTTATAACGACGCTGGCTAAAGTTTGCCCCGGCCCCTTGTTTCTTCAGCTCAATGCACGTGCAAGTGCTCTCTCTCGCTCCCTAGGGCTGACTAAGAAGGGATCCATCCACGCTCGTGATTTTAAGTCACTCTCGGCTGATTCGAATGGATGCTTTCGACGCCGCGATCCGGGTGCAGTCCTGCTGATGGATGCTCCATCACGCAACCCCCGTCCTCGCCGGCACAGCTGCTGCGATTTCTGCGGAGCTGTTCCGGATGGCAGGGTACCATATGCTGAAGTGTCGCCCAGCCTGCTCACGGGGAGCTTCCCACTAGTTGGAAGACGTAAATGCAGCCCCGTGCGTCGCCACCGAATCTCCGCTTGCGTAGATTGGGAGATTCAGAGTAATGTGCGACACTTCAGAGTAATGAAGCAAAAAATTAACAGTATGTGTTTTAATTATTAGTTATGCTCTGTAGTGATAGTTTGTGTTCAATTATAGTTTACCACTGAGCTGTGCATCCTTTTCATTACTTTTTCCTTTCTGTGTCTTTTCTTCTTTATTGACTTTTGATTTGCTTTGGATGTTTACACTTGATAGTACTTCATGAAGGAGATAAATGTGTATTCATTCATTCAGAGGAACAGACTCTTCAGATATGTATTTGGAGGATGGGGCATATGGAGATGTTGGAGAAATTTGAAGAACTGCAACAAGCAACATGCCAGTGTGTTTTGCTAAAATGACTTAAGTACAGTCTAAAAAAAAAAAAAAAAAAATTACTGTCCCTAGTAGTGCTCTTATCAGGCTGTTCCAGCAGCGTGTTCTGAGGCTGTTTGGCTTCATCCATTCCTGCTCCACCTCTAGCTCTGACTATGAACAAGACCCATGAAGCAGAAAGAAGGAGGAGTTAAACACTCCTCCACCTTTTGCATTTCCCCAATTCTTTCATCCCTTCATCCCCTTGAAGCGGGGGTCAGGTGAGGGTGCCTGCCTCTCACGGGGGATCCCCACGTGCGGTGGAAGCCCTTGCAGCAAAGAAGCTGAGGTTTCCCTTCTTTGCACAGCTTGAGCTGCACAAGGCAAGAGCTGGGGCGAGGGAAATTACCCTTCAGCGTTAACGTGGCTCTCGCGTGGCAGAAAAACAATCTCCTGCTCTGCTCTTGCAGAGAGGGGTTGTAGCCGGAGCCTCAAGAGGTTTCTTGGGTTTCAGGAGTCTGAACGCAAACTGGGTTTGAGAGAAGGGTTGGATCGTAGCATTTCTGCCTGCATTTAGTCGCTGGAGGCCTTTGCCCCTGTGTATTTTATTTTTGATTTCTTATATAATGCAACGTATTGATGTCAAGGAATGGTCTTGGACTTTCCTCCTGTGTGTTTGTGAGCCAGCAAATCCGGCCAGCCTCTCTGATGATTTTCCACCTGGGGCGTTGATGCTGTCTTCGGTGTAGACCCTCCCTCGTTGTGCAGAGGCACAGAAACAGAAGGCACGCTCATCTTAGACATCCAGGCTCTGTTTGCTCTCTCGAGAAAAACTGGTTGCATGGGGAAGCTTTTATTTTTCCTTTCCCAAACGGTGTGAAGTAGGAAAAGCATGTTTTGTAGGCACTTATTTTGGGCAAGCATCAGGCCTTTTTCCAAGTAGTGACCTCCTTCACCAACTATCGCACGCAGGAGCTGGCAGGCTTTGACCCAAGTTGGAGCATATTTCGTTGCTTTCGAGCATATTGGGAAAATATCTTTTTTCTGCAGCTTTTGAAAACTTAAGCCCTACTCTACCTGTGCAGCTTACACTCTACAAAGCTTTCTACGGGGAGAATTTATTCGAAACAAGCATGTCTGGGTTTTTTCCCCCTCCTTTTGTTCTTCAGGATACGTAATGAAAAATTCTCCAGCGTTGCCACTTAATTGCTTCATGGCTGTTGTTTGTCAATTTGCCAGCAGGTTTCTGCTTAACTGCTGCCATTTGACATTGCTGAAACACAAATGCAGAATGATTGAGTTGCCAACATATCATTGAGTCTTCTGCGAGGGGGGTTTTCAGCATATTAACGCTTCAGGCTTTTACGTCAGTATTGATTGCTGAAATAGAAAAGAAACCTTTGGCAGTATTCAGCGCCGTGCCAACGCGCATTTACTGGCAGGAAAAAGAAACTGGCCGTTGCCTTTGACTGTGACTTCATCCCTTCCTTCCTTCCTTCCTTTCTTTCTTTCTTACATTCTTTATTTCTATACACACCCACACAGAGTTTTGAAATTTAATACACATCATAGCCGAATTCCAGCTAACCTAACAATAAATCAACAGGACAAATCGATTTCTTGATACAGCCAGATGCGGAGGCCGTTTAATTTTGCAGCCGCCTGCATTATGCCCAGCCAGATTTCGTGGCAGCTGAGGAAGGGGGGTGATTTCAGACACCCGTCAGAGCAGGAACGCTGGTCGAGAGCTGACGTGGAGAGGGAATGGTGGGCTGGGGGTCTCCGCCAAGCTCCTCGCAGGGCAGCCAGGCTGTCCCCGCCGCGGTCCCCAAATGCAGGGATGGCCGTGGTGGAACCGGGCACCGTGGGAAGAGGAGCAGCACGATGCTGCTGGGAAAGGGAGTTTTCCTCCCAGGAAATAGTATTGCAGAAGATCCTGAGATGGGGCCCCACGGCTGAGAAGGGGCTTTGGCTGAGGAGCAGGGATGGAGGGGATGGCGAGGGGGTAGCGTGGTGGCTGGTGGAGAAGGAGGGTTTGCTCTGCTGAAGCAGGGAGGAAGAGGAAGGTGCAAGCACTCCTGCAGTTGCTGGAGGAACATCTCTGTGTGCTTATCGCTGCCCTCCACCAAAACCGTTGCCTGGTTCTGCTTTTCTTTAGTCTGATCCCTTGGATGACACTTTGCAGCCTGTTATAGATTGGAAGATTTTGTAAGAAGGACCGCCTGGGCATGCTGCAGATGATGATGTCTGACTGAAGTGTTGTTGTGTGGAAGAAGGAGCTGAGGGGAAATAGGACAGGCATGGGGCAGAGATTTTGAACAGAAAATGGGAAAGCCGTGCTCCCCGGCAGCGCTTGGGGGGTTTGCATGTGAGTCAGACATCAGTCCTGGCCGAGCCCCTTCCCTTTGAATTGGGGGGAGTCAAGTGAAGAAAACGGGGGTGATTAGGCCAGAATTGCACTGCACAAAGATTTGACAAAGAGGGAAATAATCATGGGAAGATTTCTAAGAATTACCTTACTGTTGACGGGGAGTGGCGTTACAACTAGCAAACAGCAGCAGTGATCATTTTTCTTCTACTTCTGAAATACGCTTAATGCTGCCTCCTTTCAGATACAGTTAAGAGGAGCTTTCTGAATCTGATTTGCTTTTCACTTACGGATTAACCAAAGGTAGGAACAACAATGGGGAACTTCCCAAAATCTGCTTCTTAGGGACCAGGATTCATTAATATAATCCGACCATTGAAAGTCCACTGAAAGCTGGACCTTTTGGCCAGAAGATATCAGCAAGGAAGCTTCGAGAATTTATTTTGGGGTTTTTTTGGTAATTGTGATACTGAATTTCTCTCTTCGGTTGATTGGAGCAGACGCTTAGAGATTTAGAACAGGAAATGTAGCTTTATTTGAAAAGGGTTAGAGGACTCTGTTATTCCTTTGCCTCTGCCTGGACCACAGTAAATGCAAGCTTTACCTGGGATGCTTAAATCAAAATGGGTACTTCTGGCCTTATGGAAAGGCGATGAAATGTCCCAATTGCAGTAATTTTTCAATACGACATTGTCTTTTCACGAAACAACATGTTCAATTTAAAAAATGCCTCTACAGACTTTTTAGTTGAAAAGCTGTGGCTCAGAATTAGAAAAGCTGTAGCTGACAACTGAAACATTTTCTTTTGGAAGCACCTTCCCCCTGGCAGTTGTAGTTTAAGTACCTCGTGCAAATCTTCTTTGTGTAGGACAGTCCCTGGATGACACGGTCCATTACTGAGCCCATGACAGAGAACAGGAACACAAGCACCCAAACTGCAAATTCCCTGGGGTGCCACATTAGGGTCTCCAAATAAAACAGTGCCAGATTTCAAGTGAAAATTTTTGTCTTGCAGTTTGTTTGTTTTGCTTAAAAGTCTGCGTTTTCATCAGGTGAAGGTATAAACAGGCACCTGAATCATCTTCTAGCCAGCTCAATTAATTAGCAAGAAAAGCCCAGCATGTGTCACGTAAAAATTTCATTGATGATGTGTGAGGCTGAATAAAATCCAGTTTCTTTTCCCATAGTCCTGGGGACTGTTGACTTTTTACACAGTAAAATGATGCTTGGGAAGAGAAAGTAGTTAAAAAGTAAAGCAAGCGATCTGACCTTGAATTGCTACAAAGATCTTGGGAATAGCAAGGCCGGCTCCAGGATAAGTGATACGGAGCGGGTTTGCCAGGCGTGTGCCTGGATCAGCAGCGGTTCACTGTGCACCTGGCAGAAGTCTTACTCGGTGTTTGATAAATTGTCTTCTCCCAGCATGAGTTAAAGTAATGAATCTTTTATTTCTGAATTACTACAAGGCTCCGTAGTCTTTCAGCTTAATATTGTTTTTCTGGTTTCAAATAGGTAGTGCAATCTATGCCTTACCTAAGGAGTTTGATGGTATTGTATGCTTAATCTTTTAAAACGCTAGGGAGGGAGGCAGAGCTTTGGTGTCAAGGGAAATAACCATCCTGGCAGAGAGAAAAATATTAGTCGGATGTTGCCACTGGTTTGGGAGAGACTGTTTGATGCTTGCTCTGTTAGCCGGCTGTTGATTTTCTTTTCTGTTTTCACACTTTTTTTGTTACATTTGAAGGTGCTTCCAAAATGCTGGCCTTTAACTGGGTACCTTCATTCAGATACGGCAAAATCCGAAAGAATAGAGAGAAAAAAGAGAAACTGCAAATTGGTAATGAGAAAACCGAGACCTGGGGACACATCTGAATGAAATTAAATCCCCATCCAGACAACACAGGTAGTGCTCTGCAGAGCCGTGCCTGTTTGCCTGCCTCCTTCCCTGTCTGCTGTAGGCAAGAAGATCTGTTGCACGTGCTTTCCGAGACCTGCACAGCTACTAAAGCCTTTCCTAATAAAATGAGTAAGTTAACGCCTGTGTGTGAAGGTGCACTCGAGAAACTTACTTTTTGAACAGTGTGGTATCTGCCTGCTGCAGCGACCATCTGGCACCCAGAAGCAGCCGGCGGAGGCTGCGGACGATGGGTCGGTGCTTCTCCTCCTCCTCCTGCCGAAAGATGCAGGTGTAGGAGCGTAAAACCTGCCCCACCGGAGCAGGTCCATTTAATGCACCCATCAGGAGTGAAAAACGCCTCTGCTTGTTGCTTTAACAAATACCGTAAAAAGTCATCCCAGCATCTCATTTTCTGGCTGGGGTGGGGAAATGGAGTGTTTCTCCCTGCGGAAAGCATCCGAGTGCTATTCTTACGCACAGGAATGTCATCCAGAAGTACAGGCATAAAAAACACCTAGGGGAATACCAGGGTGTTTTATTAAACATGCCTTTACTTTTTCATTGTTCCTGTAGGACACCCCATTGACAACCCGTGTACAGAGCAGGGAACAGCCTACTCGTAGGCATAGATATGCAACAGAAAACCATGTCATTTTTATAAATACATCTCTGAAAAAAAGACTCCTAGGAAAGGTTGACTTTACAGAACCCTTTTAACATCCCCTGTGGTATGTGCTGCTAAGTATTTGCGCTGAGGCTTGCAAGCCGACTCTTAGCGCAAGCTAAATAAAATAAAAAATGGGATAGGATAATACAGCGATACACCTTTTCTCCCCCAGTATGGGTTAAAGAGCTATTATAGGGCCAAAGCAGCAGGCAGCTGTGTCCAACACAGTTACCCGCTGCTCTGTGGGATTCTGCAAGGAGGGGAGCAAGTATCCAGGGAGAGCGAGGGCAAGGGCTGCATAAACCAATACTCCCTCCAAAAAATTGTCCATGCAGTCGCAGCCAGGGTGAGATAATCTTGCACTGGGCCAAAGTGAACTCTGGGAAGTATTCTTCACAATCAAGTAGTTTCCATCAAATAGGTTTCTTGTTTCTATCACACCAAACTATTCACTTTTTAGGCTTTTTTGCACTTGTGCTGTGATTTTCGTAAAGTTTGTTTCTTTCTTGTAATGAGAGTGAAAGCCTCAGAGCTGTTTTTAGTTCTAAAAGAAAGATTTGAGGCATTCTGCCTATTCCACTTTTCCACAGGGACATTAATTCATAAGCAACAAAGAATATTGTAACTGTTTACAGTAGCCCTCAGTGAACAGTGTGAGACTTGGGGATTTTGAAAGAAGTAAGAGTATTTGGTTACAGAATCAAAAGCTAAACTAAAAGCTTCAAACTCAAAAATGTTTGGAGTTGCTCTAACAAACGCAATGAAAAATTTTCAACTTCCCAACTTTTAGAACCGTGTGAATCTCCAAGCTTGTTTTGTTTTGTTTATCTTCTGAGCCTCAGAAACCAAAGCAACCCTGAAGGTCAACATGTCTAATATTTTACGCTTAGACGTGTCGAGTTTTACTTGTTTAAATATGTAGTCCTGCTTACACAGGATATTTTGCAAATTAACAGATGCTGCTTGATGGTGTAAGAGGCACCATGGGTTTCAGCTGAGCTTCAAGAGAACTGCAATGCCTCCTCTGATGTAACACACTTACTTTCTCGGTGTGCATCCTAGTTTTCCTGTAAAGTCCAGGGTATAGCGTTATGTAGCACTCAGCTGCAGTCGTTGGGGTAATTTGGTCATGGATGACCAGTTTGCCTCTAGCTGAAAGGGACTTTAAGAAGGAAATCGGTGCTGGCTCAAGTTTGCTTAAAGCTGTCGCATATTTTGTTTCCCCAGAGCGTTTCGCAGCTTCCCTATGGCAAAGCCCTCTACACGTATGAGGGGAAAGAGCCTGGTGACCTCAAGTTTAACAAGGGAGACATCATCATACTGCGGCGGAAGGTGGACGAGAACTGGTACCACGGGGAGCTCAATGGGAACCACGGCTTCTTCCCCGCCAGCTACATCCAGTGTATCAAGCCCCTTCCGCAAGCTCCACCTCAGGGCAAAGCACTTTACGACTTTGAAATGAAGGATAAAGATCAAGACAAGGATTGCCTGACCTTCACCAAGGTAGGGGAAGAGTTCTGGTTTGGGTTTTTTTTTTAAGAAAAAAGCTTAGAAAGCTGCTTCTGAAGGGATGGATGGGGCATGTGGGGTGCTGGCAGCCGAGTGTGGAGCACAGCAGTGCTGGGACCGGTGGGACATCTGCCTGGCAGCTCTGCCAGGGACCCCCTGCTCTCCCTTTGTTTCTTTCAACTGGTTTCTTGGATGAAAAAGTGGAAATCCTTGAGCTCAGACAGCCCGGTGGGGACAGGCTGACGGGGCTGAATTCCCTTTATTAAGCGGGACGTCCCCTCACGTAACGTGCTGAAGGGCATTGACTTCTCCTGACTTGTAAATAAATCCTCCTCCCTGCCCGGTGGCTCTGCGATGTCCCGCGCACCAGCTGAGCTGTGGGACGGGGGGGTGTGAAGCCATCCCTCGGGGCAAGCCCCTCGTAAGCATCCTTGGGAAATTGCTCCCATTTTGTCTAAAGGAGAAGCCAGTGAGAAAGCTCATGCCAGGTACAGCCAGGTTGATATAAAGCCGGTGAAACTCAACAAGTAGAACTGGCTACACAGTTTCTGAGAATATTTTTCTGTCTAAAAAGCATGCATTTCGTCTGCATTGAAATGTTCTGCAAGAATGACTCAATTTCAGAAAAAATCTAATGGAAATGTGTCTTCTAATGTTCCTTATTGAATCAGATGTTCCAGTGTTTTAAAATGCCATTCAGCTGCAAAATGTATATTGCATCATACCATCTACCAATTAGCAGTTGAAATACGCTATCGTCATATATCACAGTATTTCCTATTTTAAGAACATAAAGACATTAAAAAGCAGACATTTAAAAAACAGTCTTTGGGTTTTTTTAAACCAAAATGTTTAATAAATTCCAGTTGGAATGAGAGAAAACTGAGATATTGTAATTTCCTTTGGATTTAAAATGTCACGTTTTCCCTTTCTCCCCCACCTCCCCACCTGCTTTCTGTCTCCCCCTCCCCTCCCTAGCAATTTGTGTTGACCTTAGATGGGCTTCATGGATATCGAGAAACCCACAGTAAAGCAAAGCATAGCCCCTAATGTTAATTTATGGCACTGAATGCCATGGAGAACCTGTTCGTTGTCATCTTCTGTTTTATTCCAGCTGTCTGTGGTTGTTATAGTATCACATAAGGTAATAACAGTTATGCTGGAAATGAATATGAAATAGATGATAAAAATATCCTTCACCAGGATTTTACTGACCTCGTCTTTTGAGGCTACCTATTATGGCTGAATGAATTATTTGCAGCATATAATTTTCTCACCAAATGTAACATCTTTTTCACTCGTTCAACATTTCTCAGCAGAATGCAATTTCCTAGAATGTATACTTTCTCATACTTATTTAACAAAAGATTTGTAAGCACTTTTGCTCCATAGCAAGCGAAGCGTTTGATTGCAAACACCGCAAACCCTGCCACTGCCCAGCCTCCCTGCAGCTGTGAATCTCTGTGAGCAAGTGGGCTGCTTAGGGAGAAGTAGCAGCCACACACTAACAGAAAGTTAGCCAGAAGTTACCTTTGAGATCCTATCAGTAAATATATATATTTACTGGCGCATTGTTTTCCTTGCTGCTTGCACAGAGGTACAATGGTGAATTCTCTGAGAAGCAATCTTGCCCACTTAAGGTATTCATTGCTTGCTCAATCTAAGAAACTTAATAGGTATGGCAGGCAGTTGTGGTCTTTTTTCTTAGAGCCGGTCCTTTCCTAGACTTTTGTATTTGATATATTTGGTACCATATATTAATATACCTCCTTTACAATAACTGTCTTTGTATACTGATAGTTGTTATTTTCTCGGCTGTCCAATACCATTCTCATATGGAGCATTTCTTTCTGCTGTATAGCTCTACTCTCAATCCCTCAATTTTCCTTTATTTCACCCCTTGTGTTACTGTCTGCATCCTTTTATCCCTGATGACTGTGTTTTCCCCAAGGGGGTTTGGTTTCTTTTCTACTGCTATTTTCTTCTTAGCTCCTTCCACTACACGCACTGTCACCTTGTAACTGTTTTTATGTCTTGCCTATTGTTCTCTCTGACAGTGAATAATCTATTTTTTATCTCGGGACTTTACCGTCATGTTTTCATCAGTTTTCTCAATGCTAATTTTAGCTGTCACCTGCGCTGATGAAGGTTCCTGTTTAGCCCAGATTTTAGATCATCTGCTGATGCAGTCAGTTCCTCTGCACAGAGTCATGAGCACTGCGTTGCTGTAGATGTGATTTGTCACTCGGAGCAATATTCATCATTTGAATGTCTCAGTTTGCATCTGAAGGTGCTGGACCTGATCTCAATTTCATTTACTCTATTTGTTCTTTCCTCAGGTAGAGGGGTTGCATCAGCGTACCATTTATACAAACTAGTATAACCTGTTTGTGTCCTGCAACTCATTTAACGCTACCAGACACTTGTAATTGAATTTTACTTATATAATAAAGAAGACTTTTCCTCTGAAGAGAAACTAAAAGAAGGGAACTCAGACTTAGGGATCTTCTGTATCATTATGTTCTGTTGCTTTTCTGCTGGACCTTGCTTTTTCCCATCCTCTTTGTTACAATGCAGTCTGAATATCTGTTGGTGCAGTAAAAGGAAACAAAGGAAGGATATTAGGGTTTTCCTCTTACTAAGGGTTGGGGTTTTTTGCTTCCAAATTAAAATGTCCTTTTGCTCGAGAGGTGGATTGCAAGAAAATGAAGTCTGCTTTATGCTGATCTTCATGAGCAGTGCTGCAGAGGGCTTCTGCCGTTTACCCATTTTCATCTCCTCTAGACACAACACTCTCCAGATAAAAGGCCAAAGATAAATCAAATAGAATAATTTTGTGTGTGTAAGTATAAAACTGGGAGGGACAGAGAAATCTCTGTCTTGAGTATCCAGTGACTGCTCCCCCTAATTCCTCCTCCCAAAGCAGCCGTATGTACAGGTATAGGGTCCCACCACTGTTCCCTCCTCTGCAGTGCCTACAAGAAGACAAAACATCCCAGATCTGCAACTTAACGTATTTTTCCTCAGTGTTTAGCAGTGATCAGCCAAATCAGTTGGTTAGCAGTTATTTTGCTCTCTGTAACGGCGGGTTCCAGCCTCGATTCAGCTTCGCACCAGTTTAACTCCAGCAGCTTCGGAAGTGTTACTCCTGATGTTCACTAGCGTGGTTGCAGCCAGCGTGTGGCCTGCAGACTCTCAATGTATGCCCTTGGGATATACTCATTTAACTCAGCTTTCTAATGTCTCCTTATGTGATATCCCAGCATGAGCCTGGGCTCCCACTGTCTCTGTTTTAAAAAATAACCTGTCCTCCCTTGGGCTACGTGCTCTCTGGTAGAAGCCATGCGCAAGAAGACTCTGCTCTTAGCTATAATGGTGCAAATCTGGAGGAATCGCATTATCGTCTGTCTGTGCAGTTACTCCAGGCTTAGACCGAGTCTAAATTCAGCCCACAGTTTTGTTTTGGTGTTGGACCATTGCATGAATGAGTTCACGTGGCCCTTTGAAGGCTTAGTGGTAGATGACTCTCAAACCTGTCAAGGTAACGTCAACTGTTGCCCGTGCTTTACGGCTCATCACATTTTTAATCACATTGGCTATTTCCTTCCTTTTCCAACACTTTTATTCCCAGCCCACAGCGGCGTTTAACAAGTGTTGTGCCAATCTTGGAGCCGTCACATCCAATACTGGTTCCTGGCTGCGGAGCGGCATCCCAGTCCCTTAGCGTTCAATTCCAGCAGCATTTGCTGGTCTCAGAGGGACCGTCCCAGCGGTAGCTGGCGACTGGGATTCTCGCGCCAGCTGGCGAGGGTTGTCGTTGGGCGCACTGAGCACCGCGCGGTGCCATCCTGCCATCGCTGACATCTCCCCAGTGCTCTAGATGGAGTTGTTATCTCTGCAGAATAGCAGGCGCATCTGCTTTGTATTGCTTCGTTAATGGCCGTTAATGACTAGAGTAAAAGTCAGGCTGTGAATCATGACTGTTACAGGACACAATTTTGTGCTGTTTTCTCAGCAAAAAGGGTCATTTCTCCATCAATCAGATTGCTTTTTCAGTGATTTATCTTTGACTACCTTTCTGATAATGGTTATAAACTGGAACTGCAGGTCCCACGTGCCTGTTGCAAGGCTGCCCGGTCCTGATGAATAGAGAGAGATGTGAGCGAGTAGGAGAGAGCAAATAATTAGAGACTGTAGCAACAGGCATAAAAAGAGCATGAGGTACCTTTGTCAAACTACAGTGGATACCATTGGCTTTTGAAATGAGATTTGAGGCTTGGATTCCTTTATGCTGCCTGGAAATCAATTTAGTACATGTGAAATAGTGAAGTTCAGAAAGTTGAAGTGGTATGCCAAGAGATCTGTGGCTCTTTACTATTCATGATCCTTTGGGGAACCTTTCTAGGAATTTATAAGTAGCACGGCTATCCAACTAATTTAAGGTACTAAAATAGCTCATGTTGAAGCTTTCACCAGCCCAGCGTATAGAATGATGTCGTGGGCTGCAAATTCAAAGAAACTTCCTATTAATAAAGAATTTCAAAAGATGTTTCAGGATTTGCTGTAATTCCTGGAGATTTTCAACACCCTTCTGAAAATGAAATCTGTAATGGAAAGCATTCTCAAGGATTTGCACGTTGCTCTCCCACAAAGACACACATTTTGAATGTCAGCATATCTTGGGATGTGCGGCTATCTGATTTTCTCATATGTATGACCACATTCGGCAGCCAGACCTGGCAGAGCCAATCTAAGATCAGTGTATGGAAAGGCTTCCACATTTCCTAGGTCTGTCAAAAGTAAAGTTAGAAGGGATCTTCAAAGGTCACTTGTTCGCTGCCCCATCCTCGAGCAGGATCAACGCAAGATAAACCTTTCCTGCCAGGGACGGGGTTGCACGGTCCCCCTAACAAAATCTAGTCGAGCACTTCTGGGGTTTAACAGTTAAAAAGTTTTTTCTTAATTTCTTATCTTATGTGTGTGTATATATATGCAACTATATATACATACACGCATACATTTATACATGCTTATGCATATGTATGCGCATACATAAGGTTATATATGTATAAACATATAGTGAAATTGTAGATCCATCACAATTTGGGGGTTTAAAAAGTCTTTTAAGAAAACAGCTGAACAAATATAGAAAGAAGAAATGCTCAGAGCAGGTTCTTGAAGCGACGCAGCCTTTCATTTTCCTCATTTACCCCCTTTACCTAGATTCTAAATTTGTGATTATTGGTCTTTTGTAGGAGCATGTGGAAAATTTGCAGAGATGTATTACTGTCAGCTCTTTACACAGATCAAAAATGGTCTGTGCAGATGGGGCTTTGGAAGGGAATGCTATCTGTTTCTTCAGGAAATTAAATGCACAAATTCTTTTTGCGTCCTTCCAGCTGTAATAAATAGCTGAAGGACTCAGTCTGTGGCTGTTTCTCTGAGCTTTCCCCTAATGGATCATTCAGATGAATAATTCAAAGGAAACATTTAAACTATTTCGAAGTGCATGTGTTCAAAATGCACATGTTCAAAAACTGCAAAGTACATCACATCACATCCCTGTTCTGGTCATTTTCTATCAACGTAAATCCACAGTCTGACATCCTCGATCAGGAATTTGTGAGGTTTTTTTCTATGTGAGAAGCATCTGCAAAAAAACCAGCTCCCCTCGCCTGACCAGTTAACATGAATAGCTTGTTACATGGAGGGCGATAGATCATATAAAGCTCTTATTTTTGTAGAGCGCATGGTGGAAATAAAGTGAGAACGGCAGGGAACTCTGTCTCAGCTTTCTGGAGGAAGACGTTTTCTTCTTTTTTATACATTTCTGCACAGCACCGGAGGAAGATTGGATGCCACGAGAGAATGAATGGCATCTCAGCAAGCTCCCTCAGCCCACTCCTGTCCTCCGGCCATAGGAGATGGGAGCGTGCAGGCAGTGCCCTGTTGGCAGGACAACCCTAGCAGACAGACGAGGTAGCAGAAATCCGTTGACAAGTTGAACAGCTCAAACTGGGAGAACTCAGGGTTTAGCTCTAGTCACCTGAGTTTTTGTAATGACTGGTGTGTTCCACATTTGAACTCTTATCAAAAGAAACCTTGAGCAGTATGGATCTTATTTGCACTTTGCTTAATCTCTTGTTTTATAGTCAGAAAGAAGTTCACCATCAGCTGAAATTTTTGTAAGATCCCCTAGATTAAATATAATATTCTAATGCCATTGGTTTTAGAAAACAAACTTGTATCTAAACTGAAGGTGATCCAACAGTTGAAGGCAACTTGGTTTTTACTATGTTATCCTTGGCTTTTTACTTGCTTTGCACTTTTACCTCCTAATATTTTTTTTAAAAAAAGGAAAACTGACATGCAGTGCATCGCAGTGCATCAGCAGTGTAGGCCAGTCGCTGAGCACCTCATGCTATACCTGATGCTTCTTGCTGGAAGTGTTTCCAGGACTACCTGTGCTCTACCAGTGCTTCCCATTGAATTGTCCTCTGGAGCAGCCAAGTGCCACAACGGGCTCTCGGATGCACAGGGGCAACTTCATGCTAGAGAGTTTTCACCTTTGGGTTAGATGTCCCTGCGTCAAACGTTCTCCCTGTCCCTGCAATGAAGCCAGGAGTTACCTGTTCCTAACCAGTGTGCCCAGGCCCTTGGAGCTGTAGCGGTCTGCAGGGCGCTTCCGTGCACTTTGGGTGGGATGCCTGGGGTGGGATGCTGGACCAGGGATGCGGATTCAGGGAACATTTTTACCTGTCTTATGGCCTCCTCTGCGTACTCTCTCCCTGAGCTGTCATGTGGGTAACTAAAAACGGGCATCTTTCTACTGAAAAAAAAATCTGATGATGTATCTTGTGTGTCTCTGATTTTAGGATGAAATTTTGACGGTCATCAGGAGGGTAGATGACAACTGGGCGGAAGGAATGCTGGGTGACAAGATTGGCATTTTCCCTATCCTCTACGTTGAGGTAAGTTCATAACAGGTGGTGGTGGGTGCCGGTCTTATCGAGAGCAGGATAATCTTGAAACTTCTCAAATGAGAAGGACAAATTATACCAGAATAACTGAAAAGGGAGTTTTTTGGTTGCTGTCCCCTAAGCCACTGTCAGGGTACACTCGATTCAGTTTAAAGTGGCCAGCAAAATGTATAGGGCATACATGCTGGAGGCTCCTGCTGTTGGAGGCTTCCCGTGCAGCGTTACCGGTGTAATCTCCACAATCCATAGGGAAAATAGGGGAGGATGATGGCAGTCGGGGTATCTTGCACGCACCTGAGGAGAGGTGGGTGCTGCTGGCAGGTGGGGAGCAGCAGTGCAGGCTCAGCCATGCCCTGAAAGCACAGACCTTTGGAGGGACATTTTGGGTGTCCCCTGCCCCAGCAGGAGCTCGGGCAGCTCCACGCATTGCCCCCAAGGTCTCTCATTCCCTGTGCGCCGGTCCCATACTTTGTCCGGAGCACTTTCCCGCGGTCATTTCCATGGGAGGCTTATTCCAGAGTGAATGCTGAGACGTCACGTCCTCCGAGCAGACCCGTTGTGCCACCTCTTCTCCCTGTGCCCTCTTGCTGGTGCCCATCCGGCGGGATGGTGCTGGGGAGAAGAGCTGCAGCCAGCAGTGGTGGCCCGCTGGAGCAGCTCTGTTGTCCAGGTGCCAGGCAATGCCTTTCCTCCTTCAGGGGTAAACCAGGGGTGCGAAGAACGGATGGGCACTACACGCATATGTATTTCTTCAAGGTGCTGCCGCTCTGCGCCCGGTACTCGGAGCGGTATCATCCTGACTCTGCTCCCGAGCGTAGGCTGGGCACCAGCCGCTGTCCGGAGTGAAGCGGCGGAGCCTGCCCTGCTGTGTGTGGCTCTGATGCCTGCCTCCGAAATTACTTCTCCAGATTTCTTAGTTAATGATTTGAAACAAAATAGAGATAATTAGTGCCTGACTACCTAATTATTAACTCCGACAATGACCAATTTGGAATAAACCATCATTAATATACATTGCGTTCCCACAGTTGACAAGAACAATAATATTAAAACCAGAATGTGTAGGAGCCATTATTGGGAAAGCAGCTGCCTCACATAAGTTAATGACTAGTTTTCTTCTGTTCTGAATGTGTAAGACATTTTCAGTTTGTTGTGATTAAATGAGAAAGCTGGGTTTCTCCCAGATTTCATCCTTTTTCCCTTCTTTTTTCTTGTCCCGGGGGAGCGCGATGTTACTGTCCTGGACTTTGCTGCAGAAAAAGTGAATTGGGGACCTCCGCGCAGCCAGCCACCGTCGCACCCCACCACCTTTCCCCAGCTCTAGTTTTTCCTGCGGGCTGTAGGTGCTGGCACTGCCTACACAGCCTACAGCATCCTGATCCCTCTCCCACCCCTAGGTATCCGTTCTCCTTAATTACTGCTCTTCCAGGGTGGAGGGCTCGAAGCCTCAGAGGAAAACCCCTTTGGGAACACAGGTAGTGATGTCTCACTGAAGTTCTTCAAGCACTAGCATGTCCTGAGTGGCCATGGAGGAGCAGGAGGTAGGTCTGTGCAGAGTCAGAACAACAATGCTGGAAGTTTCTAAAGAGATGCAAACAGCCAGCACCAGGGGAGAAGAATGCACATAGGAATGTGTGTGTGCATATACATTCATATAGATGCACACATATATAAAATAAATACAACTATATATATTTATGCATATATTTGTGTATATACACACACACACATATATGTTTTATCTGTATAAATTTGAAATCTGGAGCCTTGAAAGGCCTTTTCAAATGAGAGACTTGGGTGACATGGGCATAATATTTGTGCTGTGGTTTGTAAAGCCAAAGGGAAACGATCCCCCGACAGAAACATCAGCCACCTATTTCATCCACATCCCAGTGGATGGAGGCCTTGTTCTGAATATGAGATGAGCTTATGCAACCATTGGAGTTATACAATGATGTTGCTGTTGCCAGCTTCAGATGTTACTTTACATTAAAAATTAAGAGGAATCAGCAGGCCAAATCCCAAAGAAGTTTTGAAAATCTCAATGCCAATGTTTATAAAATAAATGCATTAAACAAGTAGTACTTGAATCTAAAAACACTCTTTGAGCCTGTCCAAGTCCATTAAGTGGTTTTCAGAATCTTGGCAAAATGTGCAGCGTAAGCAAAGCTTAACTCTCACGGTAGCCTTCCACTTGGCGTGAGCCAATCGGCCGAAGCGCGTGGGATTTCGCGTGGCATCCAAAGCCCTGCGCTCCGGATGGAGCCGATTCCAGCCTGGAGCCCATCCCTGATGGCAGGCTCTAACGTCCTCAGCTGCTCCCACGGCCCGGACAAGAGCTCTTACCCTTCCCACAGCAGCCAGAGCATTAGAAAACCAACCAGTCACCTCAGGGGTCTTAGAGCTGAGCGTGCCAGAGCTACGAACGGGGGGCTGTAATCCTCGTTGTGGCCCCTCTTCGGTGGGACTTCGTCCTGGCCGTGTGCTGCCATCCCCCTCGCACGGACGCTTGCAAGAAAGTTTTTTTGCTCCGTTACGAAGCGTTTGCACCCGTAAGCGGCAGCGGGGTGGGAAGGAGGGGTGGGTGTACCGCAGCCCTGCTGGGGCGATGGGCAAATTCCCCATCCGGACCCCAGTGGTTTCCCAGCACTTGGGCTGGTCAGCTGGCGCCTGTCAAAGCCTGTGGTTGTCCGTACGGCCGTAGAAGCGTAACGTGGCGTGGATTTTGTGCTTTATTCCCTACAAGCGTCCAGCAAGGGTGCTTTGCGTGCCTGCTGTGTCTGACAGCTCTCGGCAGAGAGGCTTTTTCCTGCCTCTCTAGTGTCATCTCCATCCCAACCTCAGAGAAGCTACAGTTGTAAAAGGAATAAATATTTGCAGCTCACAATGGTGACTTTTGCAGAATGAGTCACACACAATATGTTCTGTCAGGGAGAATTTACGCTATTTTTTTTCTTATTTTGTTGTTGTCCTTCATCACCAGTAGAAGTCATTTGGGCTGGTAATTTATGTTTTAATTTGTCTACAGAAAAACACAACATAATCAAATTGATTCTCAAGGTGCCTTCTGTCCTGAAATAAATACCTTATTAATAATCTGTATGGTTTGAAGTCATAGTCTTGCTGGGAGGAGTTTTGGACCTGCAAGGAATTCAAAGTCCTAACTAAATTTCTTTTATTTTACTGTCTTCAAGCTAGCTCCTTCATTCTTAATAACTGCTGTTATCATCTCTTGTTTGGAAGTTGTAAGTATTGTGCTGCTACGTGTAAAATTGAGAATAATGAGGAACAAAGTACGTCCTAATAGATTTAAGTGTCTGGGAATGAAATTTGAGGGCAATGGTGTGCCAAGTATTTGGAGGGACGCATCCTGCTCAGATGGGCAGGAACTGGAAATTCAGAAAGCTGAGCTGTTAGACCAACATTTCTGACTGCAGCCCCCACTGCAAAGAAGTATTGACCGAGATCAAGAAGCCTTACGAGTCAGTGGTAGAGCGAGGCAATTATGTCGAGCGCTACTGTGACTGTAATATCAGCAAATTACAATTGATGAAGTGCCAGCCCATTGTTATAATGTTTTATGGCAGCAGGGGCACTGAAAGCTGTGATTAAGTAATATTAGGAGTTTTAAAATTCTTTTTACAGAGCAGTGAAGCAGGGTAATGGGGATCTTCTCCTGTTCTTCACAGTCAAAAAGAGAAAAAGGTGGAAAGGAGGTCTAGGAGAAAGAGGGAGGAGGAGAATGGGCAGGAGCTGGTGGTTTCAGTGCCCTGCAGCATGGATCCGCAAGACTGCCCGGAGACCCAGGGGAAAAGAATTCGTGCAAGTCAGTGTTTAAAAAGTGTTCAGCCAAAAGCGAAAAAAATAACATCCAAAGCCAAATGCATTTCTTAAAGAAAACAGCGATTCTTCATTCCAAAATCGGCTTTGCAGAGCAGAGCACCACATTTAATGATTTTTGTGCTGTACCACTGGATCTACCAATCATCCTGGAACAGCTTAACCCGTACAGGGGAACCTGAGCGCGTTTGCCAGGATCCCAGCTGTGGTCATTATCAGCGTCACAGAGACCCATCTACCCGGCTGAATTTGTCCTTAACTGTGTCACTGTGTACTTTGCTGAGGGTAACCTTTAGCTAGCCTGCACATGAATGCAAATGGTTGAGAGATGAGTGCGTGTGTCCGTCCGGGTGTGTATTCAGTTAATCTGAAGACTTGGAGGTTTCCAGGAGGAGATGCAGGGAACCACTCTTGAAAAGAGCAAAGCCTTTCCCATAGCCCAGCCCGTAGACCTGCTTGACTTTGGGATTCTTCAACATTTTCCTGCAGTGTGGCCCCCAGTCTGGCATTCAGTCTGGATGGCAGATTTGGGGGTTATTTTCTCTATATACAGATTCCCAGCTTAGCTGTTTCCAAGTATCCTGGTGTCCCCAGTGGCAGTTATCACAGTTATATCCTTGAAAACTCATATATGCGTGTGGGGGGGTATTTCTAGCTCTACTAGGTGTTTTGACCATTTTCAGCATCAGTAAATAATTGTTGCCCTGTCCACTTCTTGTCTATGTTTTCTCTCTCCTCAGTCTGCTTCCTCCCTTCAGCTGCAGGACAGATGGGTCCCTATGGGACTCTCATAATGAATTCAACCTTGATGTCTGACCCATCATTTATATATGTGTGGTCTCTGTGGCAGCATGCTCTGCACCTTTCAGAGCATCCTTTATTAAATCCTTCAAAAAAAAAAGGAACATTAGACAGTCATTAGATAGTAACGTTTGTTTGGTGGCCTTTGCAGAAAGAACGTACGATCTGTATTTTGAAGGACTGTCAAAATGGTTCATTTTAGCCTTGCTAGTATCATTTAATGCTAATAAAAATGGAGGCTTTTGAAAGGTGGGTAGAAGGAAACTAATGTAGATGACTTTAGAAAAGCTGACTTACTAAATCTCAGAGGAGCAGATTCATCCCAGTGGTAAGTAGGTGTAACACTAATGAGTTAAGAATTATACCCATTAACATCAGAATTGATTTTTTTCTGTTCTCTCTCCTTCTGTGTGTCAGATAAAAATGGAATAAGAACCTTGTAAAGCTGACAATAATGTAAGCTCTAAGAGGTGTTCAGCTAATTTCTGTTGAAAAGCTTTATTGATACGCATTTTCAGATTTTGTAATTACATTGTTTTAAGACTCATTCCTGCACCTTCATAGTTTCTAAAAAGTTGGTCCTACTTGTTTTCTTCTTGCATAGCATATAGTAGAATATTCCAAGATAGTTTTTGGTTTCAGACTTCTACGTGAATGGAGTATAAATACAATTCCCATGTTTCACGTTCAAACTAAAACATGCAGAAGTTGTTTTGTAGGCTGCAAGAGGGACCTCAGTAAGAACCTATACACCTACTACTACTTTCACATCAATCCATGAATAAAACTTACTGATTTAAAGTACTGTTACACACGTACAAAGTAAAATAATTTAAAGAACTTCAAATAACTATGATGTCAGTCAGAAGAACTAAGAGTATTAGCAGTCAGGAGGGAGAAGATGATTAAACATAAAATACGTGATAATAACTATATTTTATATATATATACATTATTTTTAATCTCTGGCCCATCTTTTCTGCATAACCACTCAATTGCTTATTTTCCCTTTTGCTTATATAAATAAAAAGTCTTTTGTTCTTTGTTTTAATTTCCTATGTAAAATGTAAATTTGCGTGACTTTGGGCAATTTTTTTTTTTTGTAATTTTTTTTTTCACTTCTAAGTTATTTCTTTCATGTTTTCTGTTAATTTCTAGCATCCATCATGAGGTGATCATTGGTGCAGATTCTCTAAGATTTTCCTCCATCTTCAGAATACAAAGCTGAGCTGCACTGTCACCTTTTGATTTAAATGCCAGGTTTCTGTAGCATTCGCTACATATCAAGGTGCCACGCTTAGATCACTGGTCGGCCCGGACCAGGGAAAGAGACAGATAACACACGCAGTGTGAGCGCCAACTTCCCGCTTTTATTGCGCAGTTAATTCCTTTTATACTAACAAGGGGAGGTGGGGTTACAGGTACATCACAAGGCTGCGACTAACCCTCTAACTTTCCGTGACAACGCGAGATCTTCCGAACGCCGACCCCTACATCTCTCCCCTCCCCATGACGAGTTGGCTTCTATTGTTATGAACAATTCCACACAAAGAAATAACTATATAAAGTGCCATGAGTAGAAACATATCTCTACAACTACTTTAAAACACTCTATCTTAAACACCCGTAAATGTCCCATTTACCCTGCAGAGCAAAAAGCTCCTTTATAGAAATTCACACAAGAGGTAGATTGAAAGTTAAGACTTGGAAAGAGTTACTTCTATTACTCTATAAGGCTTATCGTTGGTGTGTTGATGTTAAGGCTTAGTGTCCGAGGCACCTAGATTCCTGGCTGCGAGTTCCGACAGTCGGATCCCATAAAGGCACGTATTGATGGACTCTGAGAGGGATGTCATCCGGATACCCAAGGTGTCATAAGCCAGGACAGGATAACAGCAATCTGTAAGAAAACTCAAACACTACGAGGTTAAGGCAGGACAAATCATACGACTAGGAACCCATTTCAGGAGCCCTTCAAGTGTTTGTACACAGGCATACCCTCGCTCATGCTATGTTTAATCACAGTATGCTTAACACACCTTTTACCTAAAGCAAGTTCTACATACACTTACTGGCTTTATCAGTAAGTGGATTCCGCACTGACTCACAGCATTCTTTAAGTTCTCAAGGACTTTCCAGTGAAACGCCTCTCTCTCTCTCCCTCTCTCTCTCTTTTTTTTTTTTTTTTTTTTTTTTTTTTTTTAACTCCCCTCCAATACCTCTGTAACAAACCCCTCAGCCTCTGTAAGGCGTCCTGTCCCTCCCTTGCCTGTCTCTGTGGTGCACTTCTCGATGGCTGCCGTATCACGCCATCCATCCTCTCCTCATCGGAATAACCGGAGTCTATAGCTGCTGGTACCGCGCGCCAGTTTCGGAAGGGCCCAGCCGAGGGATTAACCCGTTCCGGCCCAGGAGCGGCAGATGGCGCAGTTGATGGCGCAGCAAGAATAGGCCCAGCAGGGCCAGGCCCCGCAGGCAAAGGCGCAGCCAGCACAGGCCCAGTAGGCCCGGCCCGCGCAGGCAGCGGCTCGGCCACCACAGGCAGAGGCCCGGCCCGCGCAGGCAAAGGTTCGGCCCGCGCAGGCAACGGCCCGGCCCTCACAGGCAAGGGCCCGACCGCCGCAGGCATAGGCTCGGCCGCCACAGGCACTGGCGCAGCCTGCGCAGGCACAGGCTCGGCCGCCACAGGCACAGGCTCGGCCGCCACAGGCACAGGCTCGGCCGCCACAGGCACAGGCTCGGCCGCCACAGGCACAGGCTCGGCCGCCACAGGGTCAACCTGCATAGGCTCGGCAGGCAGAAACTCCGCCTGCTCTCCCGGCAAGGGCGCCTGGTTTCCCTCGCCGGGGGGTGGTTCCCCCGCTACTACAGTTTTTAACTCTCTCAGCTTCTTGAGCTCCCCCTCCGGGGGCGTTCTTTCCTCCCATTCCTTCACCTGACGGTACAAATCCCCCTTAACATCCCCGCCGGGAACCCAGTCCAGGAGGCATTCCCGCAACTCCTTCAGAAGATCCTGCCGTAACACCTCCCATGCCCGCCGCAGAGAGGGCCCATCCAGTCTCGCAGGTACCGTCTCCACCGGAAAAACCCCTATCTCCGCCGCACCCTCTGAGTCCACGCTATCAGTCAGAGAGGAACCGCTCCGCGAGCCCCGCTCCACAACCACCCACTCCGTCTGATCTTGTCCCACCGTCTCTGGGGGCACTATCCCCCGTTGTTTTCGAACCGGCGCTTCATCCGCAAACAGGATAGCTCGCGCCGCCGACCTGCACTCCCTAGCCTTTTGTCCCACCTTAACTACCCCCTCCACCCTGTCCCAAGCTCGTAATCGTTCCGCAGCGCCGTGCTCACCCTCGAGCGCCGACTGAAGCAACATCTCCCGAACCACTCCCCAATTTGGGGGACTAAAAACTTCTGTGGGAGAACTCATCCCTCCCCGGCGCAGCACCCATTGGATGCATTCGCCCGTGGGGCCCCTCCTAATCGTTCCTCGGGCACCCACCTCATTAGCCAACCCTTTCAACACCTTAATCACTTGCGCAAGTTCCATCGTCGCCATGGCAACCGATCACGTCGGGGTCACCACTATGTAGCATTCGCTACATATCAAGGTGCCACGCTTAGATCACTGGTCGGCCCGGACCAGGGAAAGAGACAGATAACACACGCAGTGTGAGCGCCAACTTCCCGCTTTTATTGCGCAGTTAATTCCTTTTATACTAACAAGGGGAGGTGGGGTTACAGGTACATCACAAGGCTGCGACTAACCCTCTAACTTTCCGTGACAACGCGAGATCTTCCGAACGCCGACCCCTACAGGTTTCCCCTACGTTAGATTAGCTGAGCTCCTCAGCTCCGTAGACATTTTCTAATCACTCGCTCCCCGCAGGCTGTGTCTGGACAAGTCAATGCAGGACTGTTTTCTGGTTTCTGCGTCAGAGAACACGTTCCTCCCAAGTTCGTCTCGGGTGGGTGCCACAGAGGGGAAGCCTGCACACAGAGATAGGTGGGAGCGCTGTCACATTTGAGTCATCCTCCAGCCCAGACAATCACGAGACCTGTGGTGAGCTGCTGTGAAAGCCAGCACGTAAATTTAGACAGAGCCGTAGGTTGTGAAAATTTGCCTTTTGGGAATTGACGGGTTTAGTTACAGGTCTTCTCTTGCTTGTCCTCCTGCCTACTTTCACACGAGTGAACTCATAATTAAGTTATTCGGATTTATATGTTATGACCAATCTTTCTGTTAATCAAAATCCTATCCAAATTGTTGTCACCTCTTACTGTTTCAGGGACTGTTGAACCAGAAATCGGCCAGCTGTCACATTCAGGAATATCTTCCGCACCTGCCCCCCATGATGAGTAACATCTGAATTTCCTAGATTTTATTTTGTAAAAATAACTGTCTAGGGTTATTTATAGAAGGTTTCCAGCCCAGCCAACTTAAGCACACAACCTTGGCAAATAAGCCCATTTCATGAGTCTTTCAAAAGCATATATATATCATTTTCATATCCATATGGGGCATTTTTGAAGTGCTGCCTCCTAGGTGCCAAAAACTGAAGTGCAAGTTAGGTACCTAAGTAAGATGGGCTGACTTTTGCTCTTGATCTGGTAACAAGACTTTGACTTCTAGCCGTAGTCCACTCAAGGATTTCCAGCACTTCCCCTGCAAAATCCTGTTTGTCATCCTTCCCAGTACAAACTGACTGGGCACTGGTCAGCCGCGTTTTGCATGTGCTGCCACTTCCCCGTGCTATCAGCCCTACCGTCAGCCCTTCCCTTTACCTCCAACTCTCCTGAGCTATGCTTGTGCTTGAACACATGTTTTCTGGTCCCAGGTGCAATTCTCTCGGTTCTGTTATTTCTACACTGGGTTTGGGTTTCTGCCTTAAAGATTATGTTCTCCTGTTAGGGTACCGGCGTTGCTTTTGTTACAAAACAAGCACTAGTGATGACCCCCCAACTTCCCTGGGCAAAGAGAACAAGATGTCTTCACAAACGGTTGCATCTTGCTTGATAGTTTCCTTCATTTTAGTGTTTTCTTTCTCTTTCCTGTCCTTTCACCCTTTTTTCTTTTAAACTTTTACATTTTTGGTTGGATGGTAAGTGAAGAGACATCTGCCAACGTGCAGTCCTGCTGGCGAGTCACACCAAGAAGCAGCAGCAACAACAGAACAGCGGTTCTGCCCCCAGTAACGCTTTTGAACTCGGAAATACTCTTCCAAATCCTTTGCGAGACCTTGCAGGTCTCTAGGTACAGTCCATCTGACCAAGGTCAGATAGATCTCTACATCTGAGCTAGTTGTCTGGATTCCCTCTTACCATTGAGAGAGACAACCAGGTGCTTGTAGGCAGAGAAATAGGCTTTGCTGCTTAATGGAGACATCTAAAACATGTCAGATGAGACTATTTGTAGAAGAGCCTGTTTCTCTTCATCATTTAGGAGGGGAAGGCTCGTCTTCGGTGGTTGCTCAGGCTGCGAGTCTGGGCTCTGCATGGTGTGAAGGAGAAAGGCCCAAAATGCTAATTGCACATAAAACCTGCCATTTCACCAGCAAAGAGTATCTACGTTCAAGTCAATTCTTTGATGCTGTAGGCAATATTTATCAGTTTCCAAAATGATTGTTCTGATTTTGCTAAGGAACCTTAAAACTTCCGTGCCTTTCAAAAGCAACAAGGTGCCCTGAATGAGTAAGCTTTTGGCAATACTTAGGCACACATACACCAAATCTTGGGGTATGTTAGGTGCACTCTTTACAACCCAATACTTCCTTATTCTGCTCCTGGGACAGCTGAGGCCTGCCATGGGTGTGAGGAAGTGTCTTCCACACAAAAAAAAGTAGATACTCATGTGATTCTGCAGTGTTTCAAGTGGAAAAATACCTCAGGCAAAGCATCAGTCCCTTTGGCCTTGTATCTACTCAGAAGGACCAACTAAATAGATGGCACATTATTTAGGGTTAGCTTTTGCCTGTGCAACAAACATTTTAGACTTCCCAGCGGTGCTCAGCAGCCTCATGGCACACAACCGTTGGAATGAAATGTTTCAGCAACGACGCAGGATTCCGAGGGCTAGAAATTAGCATTCCCCATTGAGTGTACCCGCTATCCCGGAGCCCTGGGGCGGCTCTAGAGCACATCATCAGTAATCCGCTCTCTCTAGACGAGGCACGAGAAAAGGGCTTTTGTCTTTTCCAGCCATTGATCACCTCTGACAGCTTCTAAAGATTGCTTCAGCACTGCTGAATTCCTGGGATCTTTTTCCTTTTGAAAAGAAAGTATCTTTCAGTCTCGCTTACCTAGAGCTAATGCATGAATGTATATTAAGAAGCTATATGTCAACAGATACACGATTTGTCTAGCAGTTAATTAAAAATAAAATCCTAGAGGATTTCATTATTTCTCACACAGGCATTCTTCATTTTGTTTTCTAGTGCCCTTGTTAGTGCCTGTTGCACGTCCTAATTAGCTTTCTTCTTGGGGAGCTTTCCTGGTGCCCTAAAACTCTCAGAGTGGAGATCTTCAATCCAAACGTACCCACAGAGGGAGGGTGCGAGGGTTTTGGGAGATGCCCCTGGCAAACTGCCTGTCTTCTCTGCCCCTTTGCTGGTGCCCACAGCCTCTGAGCAAAGGGCAAAATGTTTCCACGTGTCTCCGGCACTGGTGCTGGGAGTGCCAAAGAGAAGAAAAGTGGGTCCAGTGTTAAAATCCCAGCCAGTGAAAGGACCTGGAGCAGGTGGAAGCACACGTTATCCTTTGTTGTGCCTGTGGTGGGTAAGATGACCTCCATCAGAGGGACAGGGTGGACGGTTGATGTGACACCATAAATGATTTGCTGGGGGGTCCCTGTTAGAGCCCCCGTCTGATCTCTGTTTTCAGAAGGCAGCATGTTACATAAATATCATTCTACCATGGTGAAGAGTCACAAAATGTGGTTGAGCTTAACCCTTTAAGCTCTCAGAGAGGAGTAGTTTCAAGAATAATAGTTTCCTGACAGGGTGAAGCTATGAATTGTTTTTACCTCTTTCCTGACTTCTTATTGCGGCAGATCCTGGAATGGTCAAACTGCCTTTATTCTAGGCACAAAGAGACCTGGGAGTGCATGTGTGTGCTGAATGCATGCTTCAAACAACAAAAATAACATATGAAGTTGATTTTTAGCCTAGAAATGTCATTAGCTA
The DNA here is from genome assembly GCF_964188355.1 of Buteo buteo. NCBI lineage: Eukaryota > Metazoa > Chordata > Aves > Accipitriformes > Accipitridae > Buteo > Buteo buteo. Next base: position 3,553,797 of record NC_134195.1, on the reverse strand, counting down.
TGCCAAAACCAGATGTTTGAGTTAAGTCTCAAATCCTCTGACATTTTGTTAGGTGTTAGAGCTGAACGTTGAGAAAAACAAGTTCAAAAGACCAGAAGAGGAATCAGTACAAGCAAATTAGAAACAAAAATCAGAAACAGGGAGAGGTGATTGGAATTAATTTGGGGATCACCATCTTTTCCAGATTTTCTCTAGAATACACAAGATTCTTGAAGGCTCACCCCTTTATGTTTATTCTATCCTGCAGAAGAAATTACATAAGGAGTTCTTGTTCCTTTACAAAGTAGACCAGCCGTTGTTTATTTTATGTTCCACTGCGCCATTTTTGAGTTTGATACTGGCGTTATTTTAATCTGACAAAAGCAAGAGCTGCTGCCAAAAGAATTGTCCTGCTTTTGCCTCATCTGTGACAACACTTTCCTTCTGCCTTCCTTGTTCCAGAACTCCCAGACATGTGGCTGTGTGCTGAGATGGATCAGGGAACAAATCCTGTTGAAAGCTACTTGTTTAAGTTGTGGTCATTTTTTTACTTTCCGGTCATATCCGTTCCATCATCCCATTTACTGCATAACTGCATGAACATCCACGCTGATACAGGGCAGAAAGTGGGAAAATGGGAAAGGAGGACATGTGGCATCTCACAGTCACTGCAGGAAAACATGACCGGGGCAGCAACCCTCACCCACAGGTACTCTGCAGGCGATGCTGGTCTTGAACTGCGCCCTAAGCCATCACACCAAAATGGTGAGGAATGTGGGGCTTGGTGCAAGCAACCTCCTCTACCTCCTGGTTGTCCCCCAATTTATCTGTTTTATTAAGTTATAATTTTATGACAGAGCAACACTAGGTACTCCATAAACAAGATTAATAATATTAGCCTTGGTTTAACTAAGGCTGGAGGGAGTATACTGCTCTAAATCTGACTTCAAAGTCTTCCGATCTGTTTAGACACAATGGAATCAAGTGGACAGGAAATTTCATGAGAAAGGTTTCCATAATAGAATTTGTCCATAACAAAATTTTTCTGGATACCTTGGGACAAAGCAGGAGAGGTGCCAGAGCATTCGGGCAGTGGTGGAATATCTCATGCTGGAGATATTCTCCTCTTCCCCTGTGTCTAAGGGGAGAGCACTGAGGGAAGAGGCAGCTCTGCCTTGTGTTACTGTTTCTTGAGAAGAAAGCAACCCCACAGAAGGAGGGAGAGCGCTCCCTGCCTGCCTTGCTGTTGGTGGGGAAAGTAAAGCTCAGTGGCATGTCTCTTGATGGTCATCTCCTTGATCCCTTTTCCCTGATCTGCTTCTGCCTCAGCAACAGAGTAAGGAATTTACAGGCATGTCTTCCTCTTGTGTCCTTTTTCTTTTCTTTTCCTAGCCGAGGAGGAAGGACTGTGTGTCTTCTCTTTGAGGGTAGAAATAATGACCTCAGCATCTTCTCTCCTTGCTCCAGTCCAGTGCTTAGAGAGGCTTGACCATTCCCAGCCAAAGCCTTTTACTTCCATAGGTGCATTGCTCAGGAGAGAGAAGTGTGGTTGTATCAATTTGGTGGGTGCCTGTTTTTCCTTTCCTTCAATATATGAATTATTGGGGAGGAAAGAGGGCTATAGAGATGATTGATAACCCATTCCTGGCAGTCCCCCAGGCCATGACAAGGTCTGGGAGCTCTTGGTACTGGCACTGAGCTTCTCCACCCCACAGCAGCCGGGGAGCTGTCATGGTTTAATCCTCGCTGGTTACTGCTCGGGGCCATGCTCTGTCTCAAGCACAGGGTTTTGTCATATGGAAGTCCCTGAGGGCACAAAAATGCTCCTGAGGGCTGAGTTAAGGTCACAGCAAAGGCAGCTCCACACCACTCCAGCAACACATACGTCTGATTTTGCATAGAGCAACTCTCACTCAACACATACCTGAGGTTTCAGTGCACTACACAGTCAGAGTTAAGTGTGTCGCTGGTTAAAGGAGGGATCAATGTACTTTCATGGCAAGTAATAAAGACATTGCCAATGGGAATCAGATCCTCACGCCTGGCTCCATTCATCCATGTGGCTGGCAGTCCTACCTAGTCTTTGGCCAAACTGGTTGGTGAGCGTTCACAAAGATCAACCTCTCATCGTCTCATAACCTGATTATGGCTACAGCCTTCTTGCATCCTTAGAAATGGAGACCTGCCTCATTCATGACCATCCAGAGTGCTCATCTGCTGCTGCTTTTTTCTTTCTCTCTGAAGCCCTCTTCTGTCCTGTAGAGCCCATACAACTTGCCCTTACTTGCAAACCTTTGATTACTCACTACTGTCTCTACCAATTGTCTTTTATTTACTACTGAAAGATAACCTCTGTCTTTGATCAGCCAGCGATGCCAATCACTTTGTCAGTTTTTTCAAATTCTCATTGTCTTCCATAGTGCTCTGTTCTTCACTTTTGTGATGAGTGCTTCAAAAACATCCAGACATCTGCATCAGCATTGCTCCTCCAGACTCCTCTCTCAAATTGTTCTTGGCTGTGATGCCTACAGGAGATTTATGGTGTGCGAAATCCTCCGTCCATCTTGCTGATAAGACTGTCTCATTGTATATTTTGTCTATTATCTATATTTTGTCTTTGTCCTCATCTTAAATTGTACTTTCTTTGGGCCAAGAACTGTCTTGTTGCTCTCTGTTTACATAATGCTTCTCACAATGGAGTTCTAATCCATGGTGGGAGTTCTTCGGCATTTAATGGCAAAAATAATAGAAGTCTTACTAACAAATGTCTCTGTGCAACTGTATCACATGGTGTGGTCACAGTTTGCAAAAAATCGGTTTCCTCGGGACAACTTGTCTCTCTGCCTACAGAATGTAGGTGCAATCCAGGGCAGTCCATTTTCAGAAAGGAATGTGTTAGGAAAATATTTGAGCTTGAGTAATTCCACAAACAGAAAAAAAACCCCCAGTGTTCTGCACTTTCAGAAAGATTTCCTACTGTGCAGATTTTTTGCTAGCCCATTAATTTTGCCATCTCAGAACTCAAACAGCATGGCCTAGAGCAGTGGTTTTCCAAATTCCTTCCAGTTGTAGCATACTAACATAAACAACATTTGCATATGGATGTCATAAAAGTGACTAATGCCGGCAATCATCATACTTTATTGCAGTAATGTGACACATGTGCCTGAGCATCCTAAAAGATCTGCTCAAAGCTCGTTGGCGCTGAAGAAGTGGCACACCTCTTATCTAGCAGTGACACCCGTGGCAGAGCAGGCTTTGACAGAAACCAGAGCATGAATCCGGCTTTAGATGAGCGTACAAGAGGGAAGAGGACTAGCTGCTTCACTGCTTGACTCAACAGCGCTGGGTACGTGTCCTTTACCCTAAACCAGAAATCAAACTCAGGAGGTTGAACAAATAGCATTTTCTAGTTTGATAGCCAGAAAGTTCAATGAGCTCCTTGACTGCAGCTGTTGGCAAGTCAGTGGAGAGACATTTGACTCTGACCTCGGCCTTGTACCCAATCATATTTTAACATCTCGGATTCTCCAAAGAAGGCTGCAAACGGTTCCTCAAGGCGAGGCGCAGTCAGTCGTGCTGTGAGCGCGAGGCTGAATGCTGCCATTTTCAGTCAAGAATTTGCGGAGTTGAGGGAATTTGTCACAGTTCAGCCTTGTCAGATTTTTCTTGGGTTGTGAACGCGATTACATCATCATGTAGCACAGAAAACACATTTTCATATCTTACTGACTGGCTTTCAGAGCCTTCAGTTACTGGTCAGGCTTCCTACACAACTGAGATATACATGATTACGCCATGTGCAACAGCAACTGCTTCCTAACGCTGTCCCAGTCTGTTGCCCACCTTTTAACAAATATGACAGAAGTATAAAGGTCTCCAAGGTAGAGACAATCTTGTGTAAAAATAGTTTAAAAATAACTGGTCACTGCACAGAGTGAAGAAGCATGCAAAGCAGTGCTCCCACCGAGGGAAAAGAGAGCTGTGCCGTTGTACCAGGCATCAGCACGTCTGTGTGGGAAAGAGATGCTGTGTACGTGCAAGCAGAGTTTACACCGTAATAGCCACAGGATAAGGCAACTACGAGATGCAAACTCAGGCTGGCAAGTTATGTCTCGCTCAGAACAACTCCTTTTTTTTCATCTGTATGCATAGGTAAGAAGGCTGGGCTCCCTGTCACACGGACGATCCGTGTATCCTGGTGTGCCGCTGCCCATCTCAAACACGCGTAGTTCGTCTCCCATTTCAGAGAAACATCTCAGAACTGTCCCTCTAGGGAGTCACCAGACACTTGGGTGAAACAGCAGCACATCGCGTCCTGACTCCTATTTTCACCCCAACTGGCAAATAGTGAACCCAAAGCCTTGGACACAACTCTCTGATGATGCGGCAGCTTTCGTGACTGGTGGCTGACATCCTTTGGTGTTGGCTGCTCCCAGTGAAACATGCAGTGTGACCCCGGAGCTGGTGCTCCAACTCTCCGCCACAACCAGCAGTCCTGCTTTGTGGCCAGCTGTAGCAGGAGCTCCATGCACGCAGTATCCAACTGTACAGCCCCATGGGACGTCATTCTATTGCAAATGCCCTGTACCACATCCAGCAATCTTTCTCTGTCTTGTATTTGGGAAGCAGGAGCCAGAAGACTATGTAGTTAAAAATGCCTGTTTCCTAAATATAGTACACACAGGGCAAAGGCTGTTTATCACAACCCTTTAGTACTAATGTTTACTTGAAGTGTGTATACCTTGGTTCCTTTTACAAGCAATTGAACCAAAACATTTTCTTGGCATTTGCTTTCATTCTTCATTTCACTGCTTTATCAGAGATAGAGAAAGCAGTACATTTATTTGTGTGCGATTCCCCACAGGTAATCTTCAGTTGCAGCACATAAAACTTAATTTTCCCCAATTGCACAAGATTTCTTGTTCTACACAAAGTTGTAAATCACTGCAACAAAGACTTCTTGCTTCCTCAGCGTAGACAAAGCCTTGCAGTACTTGAAAAATTACTTTGGCATTCCCATGTGCTCCTCGTGCTGCAATTCGAAGAGCTTCCAAGAGTTTCACAGATTTATCCAACTTCATGCTTTCTGCAGATAACATTGATGATGTGATGTGCATGTAGGCCTTTTTCTCATTGTCCGCCAGAATGCTTTTGTTACCAAACTCAGAAAGGACTTCAGCAAATATATCTATAATGTTTCTTTCATCCCTATCCTTTTCACATTAAGTTGGAAGCAAGTGTTTTCCTTAAAAAAAGACATGGTATTGTTGCTTCCTTCACACAACCCTGAACATTACAAAAACAGTATTTTCAAGAACAATATTTCCAGGAACAAATCACAGAGAATGAGCAAAAGGGCATGATGTCATGTCTGGTAGCGCGCGTGCACAGTGCAGCTTTCAAGAAGACAAGGGTCCACGCAACAACGTAAGCAGTGTATTGCCTGGTTCACAATCCCATTTATAATTACTTGGGGTCACACACCATAATTTGGAAGCCATTTGCTTTAAGACTCCCAGGCTTGATACGTGCATTGACTCTGAAGAGATCCTTTGCCTTCGTTGGTGGTATTCGACTTGTCAATTTTCAGTTAATTCAAAATTTTATGGGTATTGTGGATGGCAGTGGCAGTGTTCCTTCAGGTCTCCTGTGGCTGTTCCTCCACGCAGGGACTTTGAGCCAGGAGCCAAGTACCCAGGTGAACTCCCAAACCACTGTAGACGTGGTCATTTCTGTGTCCTAGCTGAGAAACATCATCTGAGAAACGGTTTCCTGATGGACACCTTGTCAAAACCAGCATGTTCCTGGGAAGTACTTGAGTTCCGATGAGTTTTGGTTTTTGATGAAAAAGTAGTTTGTCAGTCAACTCCTCACAAGCTCCAAGAGGGGCTCTTCTGGTACTGAAATTGGTGCCAGATGAGTACCAGTCCTTCCACCGTCAAAGTCGGCTGGAGTTTTGCCACTGACTTCAAAGGAATTAGGAACAAGCCCATGAATTCATGACTGCACTTTTTATTTAGCTTTCTGAATAATTTATAAGCAAAAATAGGCTGGATTCTACCACTCTTTCTGATGTTGAGTAAAGCTGTATTTGGTTACATTTCTTGCTTTCAAAGGAGCTTTGGTGCAGTCATGAGCATCTCATTATGAAAAAGGGTGTCCATAGAGGACAGATAGGAAGAAAAGAGAAGGAAATCCTTAGGCACATTGAAGACACACAGCAGATCTGAGATTCAGAGATGACAGATCAGAGTAAGATAGTCCTCATAGTTGGAGCTGAAGGCTAGATAGCTAGAATTGTTTCAGGGAGTGGAGATGGATGCAGAAAACGTAGTTCTTTTTGGTGACCTCATCTATTTTTAATGCCATTGCATTTAGTTTTATTTTCTTTCTTTTCAGTGATTCGGACATCAGTTTCCATAAGGTTACTCGCTGTGCTTTGCTCCTAAGCAGACTTTGCAGCAGGCTGCAGATTTTTCTGGGATTCACCAAGCCATGTGTTTGTTCTCCATCACTGCAAACCATTTTCCATCTTAAAATTGTTTGGAAAAAAGGGAAAGAAAAAAAAATTTCCCAGTTCACCACCCAAGGCTTAGTGTTTACTTCTGCTGCACGCATCATTTGTTTTCATTCTGCAAGATCATGATGACACGCTCGTCCAAGCACATGTTGTTCTAATATGCTACATTCCTTCGGCCTCTCAGTGCGTTAGAAGTGACATTGCTGCTAAATGAGAAAGATCTTGTAAGACAGGGAAATAGATTGCTAAGTACTGCTGCTTTTCAGGGAACCATGTTGTAGACAAAAATGATTGGCTTGCTTTTTCCAGACTATACATAACTGTGTACATGTATGACCCTTATTAGTAAGGCTATCTATCTGCTGTATGGTTTTAGGGACTTCCTTCCTTGAGAACATGCTAACATATTTAGCAGGCTTTTGGAAAAGAGAATGAGACGTATGCCTCAGCCTGTGACTGAAGGAACAGGACACTTGAAGTTTGAGATGTGTCCTAGCAAAGTATTTCTGCAGCTATCGCTCCATGTGAATGTGTTCAAGCAAGTGCGTGTACTGCGCTTCATGTATTTTTCTGGGTGCATGGAATAACTCTGCTCTCAATCACAGTGTGGGGTTTCAGAAATCTATCTTCCATGATGGATAAACCACTTGCAGAAAATCTGTTCCACATTTGCTTGTCCCTCCCTGGCAATAAATTAGAAAAGGCAAGAGTGGATTCTTAGAGATTAACACAAAAACATTAAATAATGCTTTGTTTTAGCTATAACATCTTCTCTTAAACTGTGCCTTACTAATGATTCTTCATTAGAAGATGGTGCCTAAATGAATAATTGAGATAGGATTTTGTACCTTCTGTCCAATGAATTTAAACTGTCCATGGAGGACTTGGGAGGCTTTCTCTAAACATTTTTAAATACAAAGCATATAAAAGATTAAATTATAGATGCATTCAGTATGTCTTGGTTGAAGAGCCTTTGGCACAACTTTGTCTGCTGAGAGGCCGTTCGCAAGCCCTTGGAACTACTGTGCGTCCACTGTACTAACTTACCCAATGAACTTGTAAAGTATTAAGTAAAGTATTAGGTACTTTCTTCTAACACCCGTTTGAGTCAAAGGGTGTTTTGCTACCCGGTTACAGTAGAAGAAAGGTTGTATCCTGCATTTGCCAGTAGGGACAACAGTAAGGAAAAGCTGCTTTAGCTTTCTGAAACGCTGCTTTTTGGGGATGAAAATGCTTTCACAGATGCAGTCCTCTCAGGGACCTAGCAGAGACAGGAGACTGTAGTTATGCCCTTACTTACTTAATAACCTCACTGTGCTTCAGAACATAAATTATAATACTGGCGAAACTAATTTAATGAGGGCATAAGAACTTAATATTTCCTGAAAGTAACTACTCTGAAGTGAAAACGCAGTAATAAATTCAGACTGTTTATTTTAATCACAAAATCGGCTATGGAACTCGAAGTTGCCAAAGTTTCTGCAAGGCATAAAATAGGGATGTGCATGATCTTCTCAATATTTATGAACTGTAAAGTATAAAAATCAGCAGTCCCTAGGCGAATTTTTTTTCAGTCTTTCAGGGGGACATTGTGAAGAAGTTTTATTAATAATTTTAATTTTCCTTTCTGCTCTGCTGAGTGGTTCCTTTCCAAAACCTTGAGCCTGATATTTTTCCTACCAATTTGTTCTTTTTCATTAGGTATGCATTGATTTGTGGGGTTTTGTAACTTTTCACTTTTAAAAGGGGCCTGGAGTAACATATTTCTGATATTATACCTGTATTTGAACAGCACCATCCATTAGCTAGTACTTTCCATAAAGACAGAAAAAAAGCTCACCTAGCAAATGAGCCATTGTTTTCCTGAAAGTCTTAATATACTGTACTTGCTGGTTTAGATTGGCTCCAGTTTAACAAAATACTTAAGTACGTGTGTAACACTGAGAATTTAAGCAATCCTTCCTTGTTCAGAAAAGAATGACATTTCAGTCCCATTAGTGACACTTTGGTCTGCATAGCATCAAGTACGCGCTGAAATATGTTGCTAAACCAGAAGGAGAGCAAGGTCCTCTCTTTGGTAGGTCAGATATCAGTCAGAAATGAATCTCTTACCCAGACCTAAATGACTAGAAAGCTAGGAGTATTCAATAGCAGCATAAGAGTTACGGTCCTCTGCCTTACAGAAGACAGGACCGTCAGTGAACTGCAACAACCCAGGAGCTGCTGTGGTGACCGGTGTGTATCAGGGTGTCCCTTGGTGGTCTAAACTGGGCTAGAACAATTTTGCCACTACTATGGATTAGTAAACACACCAACGTATTTGTCAAGGGAGAAGCAGTAAAGGTTAATTATTTAAATCTGACCTAGATTTCCCATGCTTCTATCTTGTTCCATAATAATAACAGTAAGTTCCACAGTAATAATTTGTTATTCGGACTAAAACTAGAATTAATTATGACCCACACTGGACACGAAGTAGCTTGTTCCTCACTCTCCATCCCAGCTGGGGTATGTAAGTAGGTGCATAACGCTGCCCATTGAAACTAGAGATCATTAAATCACATTAGGATGTAAAGGGCATATTTAGTCCCATGGGGGGATAGTCAGTGCAGATGACAGTTTCTCTCCTGTACCCCCTCATTCTTAACAGAGAAATATGTTGAAACTGTTTACAGGTAGTCTCTTTTAAAGCCACGTGTATCAGGAACTGGGGTGAACTGGGGTGCGTATATATGTGTGAGTATGTGCAAGCACGTGCCACAGAGACAGAGGGAGAGAAAAAGTCACCATAATGCATTCTGCAGAAAAATGAGGTTTATCTAGAGACTAATAAAAAAATAATTTTGGCAGCAGAGAAGTCCTGAGTGAGGTAGCTTAATGTTTGTACCTTTGTTGCCCATATGGTAAAGTCTCAAGTAGAATATCTAAAATAGTCATATCTAAAAGCCAGAAGAATTAAAAAAACCTCGCCCTTAGTTCATATTGCATGGGCTGTCTGGCTGGAGGCCAAAGTCATGACAGCTTGCATTGTGGCGGGGAGAGCAGCGCGGCTCCCTGATCAAGGTCAGCAAATTTTTAATGAACGGAGCTTGATTACTGCTCCCTTTGTGGGGAAAGGTTGTTTGGAGGTGAACGAGGCTCTGTGCACAGAGGTATTCCACACGCACCCGCCTTCGTTCTCAAAACCAGACGAGCTGGAGCTGTCTCCAGTAGAGTTCCTCGCAGAATGCCCTCCTCAGAATTCGGCACAGTAGCTCTGTGAACTGAGGCTGGTGCATCCTTATCTCGGCATGCAGCACCCGCAGTCAGTAGTCACCGTACCACTTCATCACATCTCCTGCACGGTAGGGTCCCTCAGCTATTACAAGGTTTGCCCTCGCAAGGTTTTGCATTCCCAGACCCAGGATTGCAGGGCTGCTGGGAATGCTTGACTGGTTTGGCATTCAAATCCAAGCCTTATCCCTCTAAATCATATATTGAGTTTTCTAGGACATCTCCTTGTTATGGAATGGATTTGGGGTAAAATCAGTCCCGCTGCAGTCTCAAGGGCATTTTACGATTTGGGATTAGCAGGACCAGAATTTCAAACATGGGTTCTTTCTAGAGGGGGGATCAAAAATGGGTGAGAAGGTTGAGTTCTGGTATTAGGGCTTGTCGTAAGAGCTACAGCCTTCCAGAAATGTCAAATTCCTGAGAGTGACTGTGGGTCAGAACTTTCCACTAAGCTTCTCCTCTGGAAGCAGATCTGCCTGAAGATCAAATGACAGACACCAGAAAGCAATGCTTGTTTACATACTCAGAGTTTAAAATAAGAAATTTGCAATCATGTTTATGTTTAAAAAGGGTTTCTAGAAGTTCTTTGTGAAGAGGCAGCACCATTTGCTTTTCCAAAGTAGTAAGCAGAACCTTTTCTCTGTTATTCATAGCCTGTTTGGGAAGTACTTGCCAGCATCTGTGGGCAAAGCTGTTTAAAAACAGTTCTCTACAAAAATAAAGTTGTAAAGCTATAAAGCATTTTTTATCTTGGCAGACCAAAATAATTTTTTCCCAGTATTTCAGGAAGACTCTGACATTCCCAAAAGTTCATTAGCTTGACTGTTTTGGGGAGGGGTTTTCTTTTTGCCTTTAATCTTCTACTGATATTGAGAGTGACTTTGTTTATAACAATACAGGGCTATTTTTTATTACTCCATGTTTAGATGCTAGCTCTCTTATTGACCTTTTTAACTAGGTTTTGCTTTGAACAAAAAAGTAATGGATTTTGTTGTTTTAAAAAGAACAGCTTTGGTGTTAAATTGGATTCCAGCCAGTGGGATTGATAATCTAATTCTTACAAGAGAATAAGGGTTTTGATATTAAGAGCTGGAGCACTTCATTGTCCATATGGAGCATTGTTGTAAAATCAGAAAGTTCTAAATTCTTTTTTTTTTTAACTCTATATTTTCCTATGTCAAAGAGTTAAAATATATCTTTTTCCAGCTTGCTGTTGGTTGGCAAAGTATTTCCTCACCCTCTGCTGTAGAAAAGAATCATGCATATTTGATGTCTTTCTCCTTTTCTCCTTAATATTTCAAATAATTCAGCTAGACTATCTCCATCAATTGGGTAAGTGGAGCTGTAACACCTACTTAAGGGAGGAGAGCCATCTGGTTTCCTTGCGACTTGGAGCCTGCTGGCAAATATTAGGTTGTACCAATTTAGAGCATGATGAAGTGGGAAATAATGGACATTCTTGAAGAATCTGAAATGGGATCAGCTGTTATTGGCAAAAATTGGCAGGTGCAGTGCACTATGCTGGCTGTAAGCGTGGTCTCAAGTTGGAGAGTGCAGCTGGGAAAATGACCCGCTAATTGAGTGGTTGCAGGACTCCCAGCAGCTCCGACAGTAGTGGAGCATCATTAATTGGAGGCTCTTGGTTGACTTGGTGGAAGCTGTCACAGAATGAAGGATCCTGCAAGTTGATGTTTACTTTCTAGGTGTTAGCGTCTTTATTGCCTGTTCCTCAGGATGAGTCTTCGTGGAGTCAGAGGTGCTTTTGAACTTAGGAGGACTGCCATAAGGCTAGCAATATCTACTTGTTATTTGTATTTACAGCATGGTGACAGTGGTTGGGAGTCATAAAAGCCACTCAATTACACATTTGTTTAACTGCACACTTCTATTGTTATCTTCCCATCCCTCTCTTTTTCCCTTTTATTTTCACTTGTATTAGGTTTCTAAATTGGCTTGGCTTGGAGCAGCAACTATTCTTTCTTTTTATTTAGAGCCTGAGAAGACCTTGTCCTCGGCTGAGTTTCTTGGATGCTGCCGTAATTCATACAGTGGTTATAGAAACAAAAATAGCCTGGTTTTGGTCCAGAATAGCATTACACGCACCTCTGGTTTATGCGGGTCTCAGAATAGCAGTGTATGCAACAGCACATGTGCGTTAGCTGTGGCTCCCTTTTTCATATGTTGTTTTTATTCATTAAATGCAAACATATTGCGGTGCATCCTAGTTTAATATAAAGGTCTGTTGGCAAAATGTGGCATTTTCCCTCAGCTGTTAGCACCCCTTGAGGGAAGATCTATTGGCAATGAGCACTGTGCAGAAAGCACTGCTGACTTCAGAGCGCAATTCGTGTCTCATCGGTGACTGTAGCACCCCGACGCGCCGAAAAACTCTCAAGCTATGTAAGACATAGCTTTCCTCTGTGCGTTATGGTGGCTAGGAGGTAAGAGGCTTCAGTGACAAGGTTGTCCCACCCAGCGTGCCTTTGGCATTTATAAGCACGAGGTGATCTGTGAGTGTGGATTGAATGAGGAACAGTGGGCTGAAAGCTGGCCTGAACGTCCTGGTGCTCTGCTGTCTCTGTAGGCTGTAGGCCAAGTTTTAAACCCTTTGGGAGGGCTGATGAGACCAATTTTTCAAGTTGGACCCTGAACAAGTCTTCCAGTGGCCATCATGCTCTTCCCCAGTTGAGGTGATACAGCGGGAAAAAATGCCTTCAGTTCACATCTGCGTTTGGATAACCTGTGTCAGGTGGGAGGCCGGGGGATGAAACTGGAAGGATTTCGAAGCTGTACCCCTGGGTCAAGACCCAGTGTGGCAAACATCAAGCATCGGCCTATGGTGGACCTGGGAATGGCTAGACATTGATGAAGAGGCTCCTGCCTCCTTCCCCCGGCTCTGCCTCTGCAGCCTGGGACAAGTTATTTCGGGGAATGCCATTTTCTTAAATGCCGTAGTTTGATGTGCACCCATTTGTGGTGCCTGGTTCTAGCCTAACTCTCCTGCATGCTTATTCTGCCTCTCTTTTGATTTTCCTGGCATTAAGAAGTGGATGGAAATAGCTCACCCAGCTTCAGAAACTTAAATAAATTGGGCATCACACTGGAGCTGAACAGTACCACTTGGTTTGGGGCAGGTTTTGGGAAACAAAATGCGCCGGTGTGCCTCCTGGGGACCTGCCTGGGTGACTGAGAGGTGGTGGACAGATGATGGAACCCAGCTAGTTTTGGGACCTGTCCCGAGCACCCTTTTTGCCAGCAAGCTTTGGCTGGGGTGGGCCACCAGGAGAAAGGATCGTGGTGCTGCAGGGAGGAAGCCCCAGGCAGGTTCAGCAGGTGCCATCAAGCGAGCCGCGACGGTTCACATCACCCCTTCTTTTCTCGTTTTGATCTTTTCTTTTTTTTTTTTTTTTTGTCTTCCCCTTTTCCTCCACGCCCAGCTGAATGAATCCGCCAAGCAGCTCATCGAGATGGACAAGACGTGCTCGGCTGCTGCCTCCGGCTGCGATATCCCGCTGCCCGCGGAGACGGCGGCGGCGGCGGCGGGTCTGGCACCGTGCTCCACGTTGGCCGGTGCCGGGGCGGCCGGGGCGGCCCAGCGTCAGGCGGAGGGCAAGAAGAACGCCAAGAAACGCCATTCCTTCACTGCCCTCAGCATGACGCACAAGTCCTCCCAGGCCGCCAGCAACCGGCACTCCATGGAGATCAGCGCACCCGTCCTCATCAGCTCCAGCGACCCGCGGGCGGCTGCCAGGATCGGGGACCTGACCCACCTCTCCTCCAGCGCCCCGGCCCAGGTAAGGTGGTGGTGGGGTTGGAGGTGTGTTTTGGGTGCCCTCGGTGGATGGCACGCCATTGCCTCGCTTCTTTCAAAATGGTTGACCCTTGCATGAAGTGGTTGCACGGCGCTGTCGTCCCGATGCGGTGGTACTTGGCGTCTGTTGTTCCCGTCCTTGCATTAATCGGTGGGCACGCGTGAGGAGCCAGACGATAAAGCCAAATTTGATTCACCTTGATGCAACATCTTTTTAAAAAAAAGTAATCCTACAATTTGTTTGAAGTAACGCGGCTTATGTTGCATCACTTTCTGTCGTAGAAAGAAATAATTTTGAGCGATCCCGTTACCCTGAATGTATCTGTTACCCTGCAGGGTAGCAATGTTGGTGTGAAATTCACACATGGGGGATAAAAAAGATTTTTGGAGTAATCATTTCCCTACAGATCACTGGAGGATGAGCAAATGTGCCATACTTTGACATGTGTTGTACCCAGCAAGTAGCTGCTGTTCAGAAACACCCAAGGAGGTTTTAAACCATCAGATGTGCTGAGGATACAGCCCCCTGTCCTTCCCCCTCTCAAAGGAGGGGGCAGAGGAGCAGCCTCCAGGGCATCCCCGCAGGTCCCTAAAGGAGCTTCCGAGAGGCTAATTCTGGGAGCCTGGCAGAACCAGGAGTCAAACTCACCAGGCATGCACTGAAACCTCTTGCAAATGCCCACTGTTTCTGTGGATAAGGGAATCCAAGTGGTAGTTTGCAGTTTGAAGGCGTAAAAGAGAAAGGGGAATAATAATAGTCCCAAAGGTCTTCTGCCTTGGGCTGCCCGCTCAGTCATCTACGTACTTGGTGTGAGATTAGCAGCAACAGGTTCCCTCTACGGACCAGCTCCTCGTGGTCTGGGCTGCTTGCTAGCACCGAGATAACCTAAGCATGGCAGGGTCTTCCCACCCATCATTTCTCTGCTGAAAAAAAGCATCCCTCCCCTTTTCCTCTCCCTGGCCATGCCTTCCTGCCCTTCGCACCCATATCCCCGTATCGGGACAAATTTGGATTGCTTCCCACCCCTTGGGCAGTAATACCTGTTTATGCCCATTTGCAGACCGGTGGGGCTCCCCCGGAGGGTCGGTGTCGTGCCCCAGACCGCGGGGTCACTCTTGACAGCTGTGCCGTACCGGCAGCCGTGACGTGAGCCCCCAGATCCCTACGGTGCAGGTTTGCAAAGACGCCGGGGAAGGCAGGGTGCCTGCGTGCGTGCCGATGTGTGCCACGGGGCCAGCGGGAACGGCGTGCGGAGGGGACACCCCCGTGGTGGAGCAGCACCCTCTGCTCCTGCCTCGGCAGCTCGCCTCCCTCCCCTGCCCATCCACGTGTAGGAGCCGGAGAGGCAGCTCGGTCCAACTGGAACTTAGCTTATTTTCTTCCACGTGCCTTTTCCAGGCAGGGTTTCCGTGCCGTAAGGTCTTCCCCCTCCTTTCAGCCCTCAGCAGGAGGGTGAAGGTGAGGATACAACCTCCACATAAAGCAGCGCGTGTGCCAAGATGCGCTGGGACATCTGTGAAGCAGCACAAGCACTAGACGTGAGTGAGGGTCCCAAGCTTGTCAAGTAAATGACACCCAGGTTTTTGGCACTCAGAGTGACACATTTGGACTTTACAGAGATGTGACAGACTGTGGCTTTTCTGTTCTTGTGCTAGTCAAGGGAAAAAACCATGTACACCCTTTGCTAGAGTCATGTGAAGACTCATTCTAAGCTAGCAAACCACAAAAATTAGACCACGAAGCAGAAAGTGCCTTGACTGTTCTCGCCCATTTTAACAGAACGCGTGGTGTGCAAAACCCCACTCGTGTCACACACCACTGTGGCATTTTGGCACAAGCGGTAGGGGACAAGAAGGACGCCGTGTTCTCTGTAACCAGTTACGGTTATCAAAATCCAGCCTGAAGGAAGGTTGGTTGGGTCCTTTGCAGCAGATGAGAAGACACGTAATTGGTGTCACCATCAGAAGCACGGCTAGGGCTGGGGTATAATGAAGGCACTCCAGCGTGCCCGTGGTGGGAAGAGATTTGGGGAGTCGTTCTTCTGCCTCCGGGCACAGAGCAGGTTTGCAGACAAGGCAGCTGAGCGCAGGCCTCCTTCACTGCTGGCCAAAACTGTCTTGGCCAAAATCCAGGAAGGGGAAAAAGGGTCTTGGTGGTTCGGATCAACCTTAGTGAAAAGAGGTTTCCCTCTGTCAGAAAGTGTTATTGCAGCCCAAGGACCCAGTTGCCCAAAGCGTGGCGTTTGCATGTATGAATACATATCTCTGCTTTTGGGGGCCTTCCTATTTGCTTTCTGGTTTGAGGGATTTAAACATTTTCTTTTCAAAACTTTGCTAGGAATGTGCGTCTGTCAGGGAAAAAAAAGCGGAGCTGACATTCTCACTATACTCTCTTTACTGTAGGAGCAGCCCTCAGAAAAATGTCTCGCTGTTGTAAGAGTAGCAATAAAATCACAAGAGCGACCAACATGAATTCACCTGCTTTCAGCTTTCTTAGGTCTACAAAGAGTCCAGAATTTGCCTCTTACAAAATGTACATTAAAATTGTGCAGCTATATTTATATGTCTATTAATCCCATAAAAATAGAGGTTACATTTACATATTTAAAATGGCAGAAATTCAGTTCCTTCTCTGCCATCTGCTAAGACCTGACACGGCTCTGAAACAATTAATGATGCTGCAGCCTTAGACAGAAAATCAGTTCAGCATTTTTCTTCTATTCACGTGGCTGAACGCCAGCCAACGTAGCATAAACAAAGGGCCCCTGAGTTCTTACTTCAAGGCATTCAGGGTGGCGAGAATCCTGTCTTCGGATCGTTTTGTTCTAAGATGTTTTTGCCATTTTTAAGGTAAAAGTCCTGTTTGTCTTACTAGGGGTTTGACGTCTTGACAACCTGTAAACGGACTCTACTGCTGCTTTGGAAGAGCTCAGGGGCACTGCTGAGAGCACGGGCAGGTTGGTAGGAAGGCTGTGCCTGTAGCTGCCAGACTTACTAGTGAGCTCTGCCGCAAGAATATGTCCCACCTTTTCTTTCCTCACTTAAAGAGGACCCTCTCCGCCCTGCAAGTCATCGTCACAGCCCTTGAGTGGTTCTCTCCGTAACCATCTCAAGCCTCTGCTAGTTTGCAGCAGCAAAGTCAGCCAAAGCATATTTCTTATAGGGGAAACAACAGATTTACAGTTTCAGTGCTGACTATCTAGGAAATTTATGCCTTTCCTTTCACCATTAGAATCCAGATTTGGGGTTTTGTGTCTTTATGTCATGTCCTTGAAATTTCCAGGCACTTATCATTGTTTATTTAACAGATCTCCTCATAAAAAGAAATAAAGGAATTTTGTTCAGTTTAGTAGGTATGAGCTTCTCTGGTACCTATCAGGATTGGTATTTAGCTTGCAGGGGAGGTTCTACCTTTTGAAAAAGTTTGTCACAGTTTTCCTATAGCCTGTCCTTTGAACAAGCGAAATTCAATTACAGGAGTTCTTGAACATCATCCAGTCCCTACCTCAGGCAACCGGCTGGTGCCCAGCAGAACACTCTTCTTAAAACAAGCATCCATTTTCCATGTAGACCTGAGGCACCTACATCTGGGGCACCTGCTTTTTCTCTGCTGACATGAGAGGAAACAGAGACATCGAAGGCTTCTTACTGTAAGAACTTAAAATTTAGGTGCACATTTTAGATGTTTCGGTAAATGTGGAATATATTCCACCCCTTAGAAGTGATTTCATGCATAGGACTATATTCCTGTGGCTTTTGTCAATTTTTGTGAATTGAAACCAGACTTTCATGCCGAGCTGACATGTTTTTTGTTTTTACGAGTTGTTAGACTATTATAAGCCTCCTGCTTCTCCAGGAGGGCACAGATTTATGCGTACTGAGCACTGACATGCAGACCAGAGTATGAAATCACATGTTTTGAAAGCACTTCTGCA
Source organism: Buteo buteo (assembly GCF_964188355.1). Lineage (NCBI taxonomy): Eukaryota > Metazoa > Chordata > Aves > Accipitriformes > Accipitridae > Buteo > Buteo buteo. Next base: position 3,536,276 of record NC_134195.1, on the reverse strand, counting down.
TATCATTAATTTAATAATTGAAGACTACAGGCCTTCCATAACATGTTCGTTATTCTTTAAGCAGAACCAACTCAGCTGTTCCCCAAAAGCCAAGATGCATTTTGAAATGATTGATGGTCTAAAAACCATCTTTGTTGTCTGCAAACCTAGGGATGCTCAAAGGTAGAAGAATCAACTTCAAGCCACGTCAGCTGGATAAAACAGCGACTGGAAGACCACCATAGCCAGGATACAAAGCATTTATTTTCAAAGAGGCAATGCTGGGATCTTCATTTCGCTTGCAGCCAAATTTACTTCTTGTATGCTTTTTGTTGCATGCTGAGTATCGCACGTTAAACGTAAGATCCCCTTCTAAAAGGTAATAGTGTCTGTACATCACGCAGAACATCCTATCGTGCTGGCAAAATGAATTTTTATGGAAGATGTAAGTAGTGCTGCAGGCCTGTGATGGAGCTGAAGCTGAATTAGGTTACGGGTGCAGAGGAGCGGTTCGTAACTGAGACTCCCCGGGGAGCGGGGAAGGTCCCCCTGGACAGTAATTGTGCCTAGGCCTCAGATGGCTTGTCTTGCTTCCATTTTCACCCCTTATGAATTATTCTTCTGTGCTATTTGGAAAGGTCACAGGTCAGCACTGCTCCAAATCCCCTGATTTTTGACAGCACATGCATCTCATGAATAATGAAGTGTGGCTTTGTGCACACCAGGATGACAGCTGAGTGAGGAAAAAGGATCCTGCCTGCAGAAGGAACTTTTCTGTGTGTTTTGAACAACTCATCGCCACGCACGAGAAGTCTATTTGTATCTGCAAGTGTTAGTACAGGCTCCTAACCAGAGGCCACATGTTCAGGAAAAGCTGAGAACAATGTCTTGTATGCTCCCAATCCCGAGGAGTGACAGTGTTTGAAATGAAAAATGTTCCTTGAAGTGTCTCGCTATATAAATCATTTGGAAGTGTGACTCCTTATCAGTTATTTAGAAGTGCTGAATTTTAGCCGAGAAAATGTAATAGCAGAACTTTGGTTGAGCCTTGGCTGATAACCTAAATGTGCTGATCATGAGAAGCATACAGATTATACATAAAATCCAGAGACTAAGAACGAATCTTGAATTTTCTAGCACACAATAGGCTCTGAGAAAAGAAGAGAAATTCAGGTATTTTTCAGCTTTGGCCTGGAGTCCAAATTCTATCCAACCTGCTCTGCTGCTGGCTGTGAATGACAACTGACTGGACATCCATTAATGAAAGTGAGACAGCTGAAACCAAGGGCAGCTATCTCAGGAGGCTACACAGGTCAAAATGCAAAAAATAAGTAATATTAGTCCGACCTGTGTTTCTGTCACTTCGATCAAAATGCGTCATGAAAACAGCGTAAGAGACTTTGCTGAAGTCTAACCTAAACTACTTCATGGTCTTTATACATTCCCAATTCTACTCAAAATTATTTAGAACTGGTTCCAAATACTGCCTATTTGTTGCATCTCTATTTTAGATAACTTTTAGAATTCTTTTGGGGTTTTTTGTAGGTGGAAAGGAGTTAAGTTTTTTTAAGCAGAGAGTTTGGGGCAGGCATGTAAGGTGCTTTTTTTTTTTATACCAATAGGTCTTTGAATATACTGTATGCATATTGGGATATATTACATTTTTTGTCAAAACTGTTGCAAATGAGACACACGAGCTGACTCAATCTATTGACTGATCACATAAGCTACCGAGAATCCAGGTCAAAGCAAAATCACCTTTCAGAAGCTACCAGTTTAGAGCCAGTGTCATCTCCTTGTCCTGTAATTTGCATAAATACATTTTGGAAGATTTTTCAAGAGCCACAAAATCTAATTTTTTACAGGATCTAGGAAGAGAAGGTTGTGCTTTAGAAGGGTTATTCAACTGTGCATGAAATCCCATTGCCTGTAAAACAAAAAAAAATATTTTTTTCTAGATGCTCCTCAGGGTAGTAACCCAAAAACATTTTGCCACTGAAATCATTTTTGCACAGGGCTAATCCTGAGGCTTTATGCTACCTGCCAGTCAACTACTGACTTGGAAGCCTCAAGAGCAAGCAAGGCACTCTCTTGGTATTTACACTATACCACAAAATCCTGTCCATCCGGCACACGCTATGTGTACATGCATCGCATTTGAACAGAAATGACTACAGTGTGTATTTTCCCTTTTTAGTTTGTTTGGGGTTTTTGTTTATTTGTTTACCACTACTTTCTCCCTGAAGGGGGACCTCCTATGGGAGGCATTGCAGAGAATTCCGTTAAGTTTGTTGTGCAGTTATCAAAAGGATAATTATGAACGTGGGATTAAATTAACATCTTCTAGAGGTCAAGCTTTCACTTCAAGCTTTCCTGTCTCTCTGCATTTGATTTGTCATGTTCTTTGATCCCAGAATTGCAAGAAACTATTTACTATAAAACCATTTAAAACCTCATGGTGAAGAGCTGGACAGTGGTGCTCAGTGCTGAAAGGGTTAGTCTGAGAGAGAAACAAGGCTGAATAAAATACAATTCTCATGATGCTCATCCACATGATGCTTAATTAGTCCTCATTTGGGGAAACAGAGAAGCTGCAAACCAGAATAATCAGTGCTTTTATGGGTGGTAATGTCAGACGAACATTTGGAAGAAGATGACAAAAAATACTTGGTTTTTTTCTTCCAACTTGCAGACATCCTTAGATTGCAGGATAGTGGAAATGAAAGCTCAGGAAATATATTTACGTGACTTCTCCAGCTCTCTGCATAGCTCCATGAGCTATTCACAGAAGACGTGGTCTAGAGTTTTTGGCCTGCTATGACCCAAAAAATAATCAGCGCCAACGTGGTGCTAGAACAGGCTGGTAAAATATTCTGCCTCACCTCCTTCCACAGCCGCAGATACTTACAGGTTGTAAGAACCCCTTGGTAAATGCTAAATCATATAAATTTAGCTCCAGTTTTTGCAGGAAGGAACTGGGTATTTATGCAGCTATTTATGCAGCTGCAGCTGTTATCGTGCACATTTGTTTGTTTTTTACACACATACCATTATGGAAGAAAGAGTCTTACTCTAGAATTGGTAAGTCCGTATCAGCTCCCACTCTGGTAATTAGCATTTGATGAGGCTACTTGATCTTGCGTGTAACACTTTTCATCGATACTTGGTGTCACTACCATGCATTAAGTGCTAATACATTATTTCTAGGAACATTAAGGCCTGGAGTGATTGCCACAGTCATTGTTTTATGGAGTCAGCGAATTAGAGAAACGAGTCACAGGAACCTTAAAGACCATTAGCCTATTTTTTGTGGTATTTCCAGAGGATGGTATGTCAACCTATGTGAGTTGAATGTTTGAGTGTTTTTCTCTTATTTTAAAGTAATATTAAAGAGAAATTTAAAGTAAGCTGTAAATATGCATTCAAGACATTAAAAGAAATTTCCCTGTGAATTAATGAATGTGATAAGTGCCCTGTGGTGAGACAGTGCTGGATTTGCTTTGAAGTCAAAATGGAGATTTCTGGTTGGTGATTTTCTAGATGATAAGAACATTCGTCTGATAGCAGCAGCAATTATTTTTCTGTGAAGGCTGCTGCAACCTGCAATATCATTGTACTCTGTTCCTAGTTTTATCACTGTCTTCACGGCTTCTATTCCCCTCCAAGACTGAGACCCGTGCTTTTGCAAGGCACTTCACTAATCCCTACAGGCACCATGTCTTTTAAAATTAAACCACAAACATGGCCTTAAAGTACTGGTGAAAATCTAAAGTAAATCTACAAGGGAGAGGAAAAGATAGTTTATGCTGGAAGTCCAGACAACTAATTTTTACGCCTTCATAGAGGTATGGATGGGAAGAGAGAAAGGGAATGAATTTGAGATGAAGTGTCAGCCCAGATGAGTGGTTATTACCTTTAATTTCCTGGTCTCTGTGGGCTTGTCGGTGATGTTTTGCCAGGCTGGTTGCTTTTAAATATAACTGTCAGAGCTGACAGAAGAGGCAGCAACATCTCAGGAGCGTATTATTTACCCAGGAGTATATGCTATAAACTGTAATAGAACTATATCATTACATATACATTAAAGTGCAATTTGTTTTGATGCTCCTGTAGTTCTCTTGCAAATAATACTTATCAGCTGGAGGAGGAATGAGATCCATCTGAGCTTAGACACGTGGTGACTTCTGAGGAACTCGGACTGTTTGTTCTCACCAGGACACGCTGACCCTCAGGCTGGACAGTCATCTGCAAAGTTCGTTTTTGTCAGCTGGCTTCGGCTCTCTTCGTTTTGCATGACACCTGAATGGCGCCAGGTGCTTTGACTTATTTAAGCATCTAAAAATGGTGTTGGAAACGCTGTGTGGGGACCAAGAGCAGAGACCCTGTGCTCCGCTGCTGTTTTGCTCCAGAGGACCACGCTGCTGCTAGGACTAGATGGAGTTTAGCCAAGGGCCAAAATACCTTTGTGCAGAGCCTTTCTTCATTCTTGGCCCTCACGTAAAGTCTCCTTGTAACAGCCAACACGGAGACTGAGAGGAAGAAACAAACAATTTTTTAAGGAGGCCTCAAGGCATGAGTTACATTAGCTTTAGTGTTGGGGGGAGAAGGGGGAGTTGTGTTTCAGTGGTCGTGAGGAGGCTGTTGCATTTACGGACAAAAAGCAAAAAGTCCTTATATATTACTATCCAGCCCATGGGTACGTAATCACTTACTACACCAGAGCAGCTGGTGGTAAAAACAGACGGCGCAGCATGAGCCGGGAGTGAGATACCTGTCACGCAGCGTTGTTGTGCCCATGCGTACAGTCCGAGAGGTTTATTCAAGATTTAGCCTTCCGCAGTGCAGGTGACATTGCTGTGCTACTAATGGGCACAAAGAGGCAGGAATTAGTGTGGAGGTATCTGGAGAGGGTTTTCAGCGTGCCTTCGTGCAGCCGCTTTTCCCTGCCTGCTGGGGCCGTGTTGTCCCTTGGAGGAGAAGAGCCGTTGCTGGTGAGCTGAAAACCTCGGCAGACGTACGTGGTACTCGGAGGATGCCGGATTGGAGCGGGAGCGCGAAGAAGTGAGGTTTGGCTGTTTCGTGGCCTGAGTAAATGGGATGAGAGTTGGCAGTGTCTAGTTCCGAAAACTGCACACCACCGGCGGAGTAAACGGCCTCCTAATCAGGAGGTGTGTGCTACGGTGTAACTACCCAGCAGGTCACGTCTGGAAACTCAATGGCCAAATGTTTAAAGGCATTAGAGCCCCGTAAGGATAGAGAGGGGCGCCGAGTGACATTTTCAGAAGTGACTCTTATTATTCAGATTGCAATAAAATCCACGGGAGTCAGACAGTGAAGTACGTCTTAATGCGTCCCTGAGAAAACTCTGCAAGGTGCCTGCTTTTATCAATAGGTGCCCACGTCCCTCTTAAAAACCTGGCTGTCAGAGACGTCCCCTCCCGGGTAAGGCTTAGCAACAGTGAGTAGCAGAGGTGGAAGAAGGATTAAGACACAAACTCTGCGGTGTTTGAGCCCTCGCTCTGTAGTGCCTGTGCGTGGCTGTATTCGCGTGCCTGGTGCCACGGGAAGGTGGATCGCGCAGGGACGTGCCCTCAGAAGGGGAAGATGCGGCACGCAGACCTCTCGCAAGGTGTCAAAGCGGAGAGCAAAAAAAATCAGAGCGTCATCTCGCATTCCCGTTCCCCTGAGCAGATGAAGAGGAAAGGAGGACATGTTTAGTACCTTGTTCCTTAGATCACAATAGCAAAAAAGTACAACCTGGCTCCAGGGCTAAATAAAGAAGGAAAACAAGCTAAACCTTGTTACCAGCTGTGACGGAGAAAGGCCTGCTGCGTTCTCCAGGAGGATTATTAGTGTTACCAGTAGCTGGGGACACCCACATAAAATTGTAGGAATGGAAAGTGGAAAGGTAAACTTCCAACAAAGGTAATCAAAAGTGTGAAGAAATAGGAGATTATTCTTTCACAAAATTCAGTCTCTCCAAAATCTTATTGCAAATATCTTGCAAAATAATCTAGCAATATTGTGTCTTATAATATGAGCTAATTAGTGATTCATAAGAGAGAGAACAGGACCTGGAAAGAGGACATTTAGAAAGCCTTCACCAACTGTGTCAGGGGCTGTATTTTAAATGCAAAGCTGGTGAACATTCAGATGCATAGTCGCAATCAGGCAGCCACTGAGAGAATTCATCAAGGAGCACAGAGGCAGATGAAGCTGCAGAGCAGAATATTGTATGGAAGTGAACGCCAGGATGCAAAGAGAGGAGCTGAATTCAATGCAGTGGAAGACCAGCAGGTCCTGGGGAGTAAAACCTGATGATGAAAAGCGGGGTCATAGCGGCAAGACTGGCAAGTACACCATAGTGTCGAAGCCTGCAGGGGAGAGCAGCTAAAATAAAACTGGAGCGCAATCAGGAAGCAGGCACTGATTTAGAGTTTGGATGCATATGATGCTAGGCTGTGCAAAGTGGCAAAAATGAACGGTCTGTAGCGTCCAGGCTGGCACCAGATGAAGTGATATTACAGTAACAGGCCATAGGCAAGAATCTGAATGTCAGGTAGGTAGAGGACATATAAAACTATTCAAGGGAAGAAAGCAACATTGTCATCTAGCAACACAGAATGACAATTACATGATTTCTTAATCCCTAGGACTGTATGTGCAGAGTACAGAGCTGGGGTTCGTTTATCATGAAAGGCCAAAGCTGAATTAGAGTTGAAACTGGCCAGCACTGTTTCAGATAACAAGGGCTTTTTTAAGATATTAATAGCAAGAGGAGGTCTAAAGAAAACATTGGACTGATACTTGTTGAATGTGGTCATCTAACTAATAGAGATGAAGAAAAAGCAGAGGCATTCAATGTGGGTTTTGCCTCAGTCTTTGATAATACTGATAGACCTTGGGCTGCCCCGTCCCCTGAGTTGGAGGACCACGAGGGTGGGGACAGTGACTTTCCATTTGTGGACACGGAAATTGTAAGGGACCAGCTGTATCAGCTGAATGTTCACAAGTCCATGGGGCCTGATGGGATTCATCCCAGAGTTCGGAAGGAGCTGGCGGATGTTCTGGCAGGACCCGTCTCGATCAGCGACCAAAGGTCTTGGGAGTCTGGGGGGGTCCCTGCTGACTGGAAGCTGGCCAGTGTTATTCCAACCTACAAAAAGGGCGTGAGGGAAGACCCAGGGAACTACAGACCTCTTAGTCTAACCTCAGTTCCTGGAAAAATTATGGAGAAGATTATATTGGGTTCTGTTGAAAGGCATTTAAAGAGTAATGCAATCATCAGGTACAGGCAACACAGGTTCACAAAAGGAAAGTCCTGTTTAACTAATTTGATATCCTTCTGTGATAGGGTCAACCACCTTGTAGATGAAGGGAAGGTGGTGGATGTAGTTTTTCTGGATTTTAGTAAGGCTTTTGATACTGTCCCTCACAGCATCCTTCTGGACAAGCTGTCCAGCTGTGGGATGAGTGGGTTTACGGTGTACTAGGTGAAGAACTGGCTGAAGGGCAGAGCTCACAGGGTTGTAGGGAATGGGGCTACATCTGTCTGGCGACCAGTCACCAGTGGTGTTCTTCAGGGTTCAGTTCTAGGGCCAGTTCTGTTCAATAAATTTATCAACAATCTGAATGCGGAAGTTGAACGCACCATTAGCAAGTTTGCTGATGTTACCAAACTGGGAGGTGCTGTTGACTAGTTTGGAGAAGAGGAGGCTGAGGGGTGACCTCGCTGCTCCCTGCAGCGTCCTGAGGAGGGGACGTGGCGAGGGAGGTGCTGAGCTCTTCTCCCCGGGATCCAGCGATGGGACGCGTGGGAATGGCTCAAAGCGGTGCCAGGGGAGGTTCAGATGGGACATTAGGAGGCATTTCTTTACCAAGAGGGTGCTCAAGCCCTGGAACAGGCTTCCTAGAGAGGTGGTCGATGCCCCGAGCCTGTCAGTGTAGAAGAGGCGTTTGGACAATGTCCTTAATAACACGCTATACCTTGGTCAGCCCTGAAGTGGTCAGGCAGTTGGACGAGATCATCATCGTAGGTCCCTTCCAACTCAAATATTCTTTCTATTCTATTCTATTCTATTCTATTCTATTCTATTCTATTCTATTCTGTTCTGTTCTGTTCTGTTCTATTTTGTTCTATTCTATTTTGTTCTACACTGCCGTGATATTCTCTGCCTTTACAGTTGCACCCTGAGGCTGTTCACTCAGCTCTGTTTTTTTCATGAGGTAAAACCAAAGTGTTTTGTCCTACCAAGAAAGGGTGGGGACTGATCTGTTTTCTTTTTCTTGGAGGCAATTTCTCTAGCTCAGAGCAGGCATACACTGGTGGCACAACATGAAGAAGTTCGAACCAGCCAATTTCTCACTTACCTCTTGAATGAGGCCAGTTCTCTCTGCCCAGCTTCTTCCACAATCCTTAACCCCATTAACCAGCTCAAAATAATAAATGAGGGATCATTCTCCAGCTATCCCTACATTTTTGAGTGGGTTGGGGTTTTTTTCTGTAAGTTGATATTATTTCACTGACGTGACAGGCAGGATTAATAAAGCCTTAGTCAGAGAACTGGAAAGAACGCTTACTTTTACACATAGGACTGAGCTGCCTGGAACCTTCCTTGTTTGAGCAAGCAGCCAGAAAGTGAGGGGAAATAATGAGGAAAAGGAGATGTACTTGTCACTACGACTTCATTATTGAGCGTAGATGTCACTGAGAGAGGAGACAGCTTGCTGCTTGTTGCCAAAAGCAATGGAATCACAGAGCAGTGTCTTCATATTTTGCTGCATGATTTCCTAATGCTATTGTGTAAATATACAGCAAAGCAATATAGCTTAGCAATGCATTATTGAGACATGACACCATAATAATTATGTGGGCAATGAGGTGACCTTGAAATCCATTAATTAAGTAGCAATGTGTGTCCTGGTTTAATTCAGTGTCTTGGTTTAATTCAGTGTCACTTGTAAGTGCAAAAAATGTCCCTATGTTTCTATTCCCAAAATAAATCAATATTTACTGTTTGTTAGATAGCGTTTGGAAACAGAAAAGCTGCACTGGAGGTCTGTGAACTGCTCAGAATCTTGTTTGTATGTAACAGGCTCTGTCTGAACCTGCAATTTGTGCATAAACTTTGGCTCCTACTTTGCAGAGCCATTCTGCATGCAGATGTGCATGCAGCATTTGGTTAGACTTACTAAAAAAGCCTTTTGCTCAGGTAAACCATTCCAAGTCCCATCAGCCCAGCTCTGCCCTGTCTTTGCAGCAAAGATCTGTTGCTACAGGCCTTGGCATTACTTCAGGAGAAGTTTCCAGTCGGGATTCATTTTTGACATAGATGAATGAGGACTTTGGTGAGACAACTCAAAAGAGTTTGCCCTACATACTTTTGCTGAGCATTAAGCTTTAAAAAATGAATGATTACATTTAGAATTGCCTCTCAATATTAATAGCTGGAAAAGACCTGCCCAGTTCTCTATATGAGAGTGAGGATTTATTTGCTGTGGTAAAACTGGAGGGGGCTCGTACTTTCTCCATTCAGAGGTACTCCTGTTTTGGGTTGTGTTGTCACCTTTTTATTAAGGAGAAGAATATTCCTGGTGATAAAATCAGTATACAGAAATGAAACTGCATTTTGGAAGTTGAATAGTATCTTCTTCTCCATAGATCCATAACCATTAGCCAAAAGAGTACAATTTTAAAAACAAGCTTTTGAGGGAGAAAAGGTTACTTTTATCAGAGAAGGTGCTATTACAGAGATGTACATGTTGAGCTGATTTTACAAAGCAGCCCAGTAGTTTTGCATTCTAAAACTTTTAAGATCTGCATGCAAGGTACAACTAAATTTCTCTGACAGGTACATGGAAATGCTGTTAATAACCTAATATCCCTTGTGTCAGAAATGTATTTTTGGAACATGTAAGGCTAAAAGATGCCTTTTTTAATGCAGTATCATGAAGTTAGAAAGTCTGGGAATTGATAAAAGCTGTGATTTTTTTTCTTCTGTGTCTTCACCCCATAGCATTTGAGGAAATGGTGGGCTTCATCTTAATCCTTATATGTTCTTCTTCGTGTATTTTCAGGATTCCTCTTCAATTGGAACAGCCACAGTGGCTGGTCCCAGGACAAGTGCAATAATTGGAGATCAGGGAACACCACCGAAGGTCCAGCTCCCCCTCAATATGTAAGCAGCTCACCTCGGTCACTGCGTGCTCTTTGTTTCCAATTGTGTGTGCATGTGTGCGTGTGTTTGAAATCTGAAAGCCTGAATCTCAGCTCAGGAGCTTTCTGAGAAGAGAGAGAGAGATTGCAATTTCATACATGACCCAGCCTCTGCTGAAATTGAAAAACAAGCAGAGAACGGCAAGACTTCCCTCTTTCTCTGTGAGCCCTTTTAGACTCCTGATATATTTATTACAGCTGTATGAATCACTGTGAAGCAAACAGAATGCCTCTCAGCTAAAGAAAATCTTCCTTCATTTAAAGCTCTTAAAAAGGTGTAGTCCCATCCAATCCAACACCTGATACATTCATCATTAACCAGAAAAAATGACCCAATTGCATTTTTTCAGTGCCATAAACAAAGGCAACAAATAAACTTCATATCATGGGCATATGGGCTTATTGAATAGTGTGTAGAATAACAGAAGGTTGACTAGATACAAAACAAAAAGAGTAGACTTCATTATAATAAATCTCTTCTAGCCTGGTTGGTTTATCTGGTACCTGTCTAGTTAAACTGCAGAACCCTTTCATCTCATCAGGTATATCTTGTGAAATCAGTAGAACTATATAGACACACAAACACATATGCATGCCAGTATTTTAGGGTTTTATGATATGACTAAACCAAGGTCTGAATTCACAAATAAAATCCTAAGATAACATAGCAAATCTGCTTTAAGGAGAATAGGGGAGTTGGAACAGAACCAAACCAAATTTGTTCTTGGCTGCTAAGGTGAGATCTTCATACCTGAGGGGTACTCCACATCTCTGACTGCCCCACAGAGAGGTCTCATCATCACTCTGTGGTCACCCTGTGCAGCCTGTGGGGCACATAGTGGGGCACAAATTTATTTCAAACATTGCCCAGACTGGGAAGCAGTAACTGGCAGTATTTCCAGTATTTAGTTGCTGAATCAGGACATTTTCCAGCTCTCTGGCAATGCCTCTGCCTCCGTGCCTCAGCAAGCCTTCCCTTCTCCCTCCCATGCTTCTCCTGTCGTCTCCCTCGTGAAGCAGCCTCGTAATCCGGTCTGTCATTTTGCATTGGCAAGCCAAGTTCCAGTCAAAGAGGAAGCTTTATCTGAAAGCTGTAGCAGAACTGGGGAGGTACAACCCTACACAGAGCCCTGGGGCTTCTGCATTATAAGCAGAGTCACAGGCAGCTCACCGAAGCCAAGAACACGAGCTGCCTTCTTGCTTAGGCCTGTTTTTAGGGAACTTTTAATAAACATTTTGGCTTCTTCTAGGTGCTGCTCCCCAACCCTTAGCCTCACTGTTTCACGTAGCCCAGAATAACTTGCTATTCCATTTTGTGAGCTTTCAGATTGTTGTTTTAACACTTTCTTCTCGGTTGTAGAGTTTGCTGGTAAAGTTTCACACCTAAAATCTAGAGAATGGTGAAAAGCGTCCACGTTCAAAGCCTTTGGCTTAAGGCAAAATCAGCCTCAGCAGCCGGGACCGCTAGATCTGATTTCCTACCAGAGGAAAAGCCCAGGAACACTTTCTGGGGAGGGAAGCTGCCTGCCCTCAAATTGTTTTCAGCCACATATGAGAGCGTACGCCTGTCCCCATGGGGCGGGCATGTCAGCCACAGCCAGGCAGCGGACCCAGGCTGAGCCTGTCGCTGGGTTTGGAGAAGTCCCTGCCTCTTTGCAGACTAATAGAGGAAACCCCCAGGGATGAGCATCCTCACTGCCCCACGTAGGTGGTGGGATTGCCAGTCTACGAAGAAAACGCTGATCACCTCTGTTGTCCCAGGGTCACGCTATGTGGTTGTCACATACAAGTTTTCATCGGTTTAGCCGTACAGAGGTCGGTCGGTTTTGGGATGGAGTCCAGGCTGGGCTGTTGTACGCCTGCAAGGATTTTGATACTCTCTCCGGAGGATGTTTAGGCTCATTGTGATATTGGATATTCAGGCTTACTGGAGGCTGAGTTGGGGGAATTTGCAGAGAGGAAGAGAAAGAAACTAGTAGGAGAGCTGGAGGTAGCTGCAAGGGAAAGCAGCCTATGATCCACTTAGGGTAATTTCCTTGCACCTTCTTCCAGCATCTCAACCTGTAAATGACATTATTACATGTAGCCCCCTGGGGACAGGGCTAAGTGAGGCTATGTAAAATGCCCTGTCTTTGACCCCGCTTTACCCGTAGCTTTTGAATATGAGTCCTGTGTAAGCAGCGACTTAAAAAGGGGTAGTCAAAGCCACGCTTTCTGCTCCCTGGAGTGAGCGCGGTCCAGCACTTTCCGTTACGTCCTAGCAGAGCGCAGTGCTGAAGGATTAGCACTGAAGCATGCAACCTTATTTCATGTCAGGGTGATGCATTTTAATGTTCTTCAGTTCATATGTAGCCTTATGTTTTCCATCAGGTGAACAGCTAGAGACCTGCTCAGGACCAGCTGATTATATAGGCTAAACAAAGGATGTGCAGGATGGTTTCTCCCATCTGTTGACTAATGCAACATGGTTTCTGATTAGGTCTTTGTACCCCTTGAACGTGGTAAACAGAGCCAGGCACATCAGCCTAAGCATGCCCCAAGGAGCTGTTACCAAATATTTCATATTCTGCTCATTACTGCTGTTTATTTACTGCCTTCAGAATAAAAATAAGGAAATCTACTGATACCATAAAGGAGTAGAATCAGAAAAACTAACAGGATTTATTCCTCAATTATATTTCCTGGCGAGCAGAAGTAAAAAGCCATCTATCATTTTTATTGGCTGCAAGTCTACAATCACAATGGTTATAGTTTTCATTATTTCTCTGGTTCGCTGCTATAAGGTGGGCAGCAAGCCTCTTCTCACCCACCCCTGAGCCTAAGAGCATTCTGCTGCACTTTGTAGTGTAAATGCACTTTCGCTAAGTGTTTCCCCATTTGTCCTAATCTCTCTGCACTGCCTGTGAAGCACAAATTAAAAAAAATCTCAAAAAGGCACAACATTGATCAAGAATTACCAGAAATCCCTTTTTGCGTTTGTAGAAAGGCGACAATACCAAAAAAAAATAAATGCTATTTACAAAGAAAGTGTTGTCCTGTGTGTGCACTCTTGCTATCCTATCCCAACTTTCCGTTATTCCCCAAAGTGCAAGCAATCATTCTTAATTTTCAACAAGGATCTTTCTAAACAGAGAGAATATCTTTAGGGACTTTAAGTTGTAGTCATTTCACAACATTAGACACGTCCCTGAAGTAGTAATGGAAGAACAAAAGAGAGATAAAAAGGAAGACTCTAAACAAAGGGAATAAATAAAAGCTGTAATTAAATAAATAAAAAGTTCTACATATTGAGTCCTCATTAAAGATTTATTAGAATACTTGCATGCAAAACATCCAAAGCCAAATTTTACCACTTCACTTACATAAGTAAAAATTCCCTTGCAGAATTTGGCCCTCTGTCACTTTTTGTTTTACCCACATAATACAAGAATTACTACACCAGATCAGAACAGTCTGGTGTGTTGTTTCTAAAACTGGCCAGCATAAATAGCGTTGAGAAAGCTGCAAGAAAAGGTGCCTTAAATGTTTTTGAAGCAGCCTACCCATAAGAAAAGTTTCTTCTGAAAATCCGCAGTAGGGGTGGCTCCCACCCTGAAGCATCCGAATATATACTTCATCCAGATGTTAGGCTTTGCAAAGCCTTCCTACTCGAGTCTTGGTTACTCTGGCTGTCTCTGTAATGACCTTGTCCTCTGAAACTGCTGCTCAGTCTTTAACTTCAGTGCTGCTTTGTGGCAGTGTTTTGCTTTGGTTGTGCCCTGAGTGAGAAATGTCCTACGAATTTCTAAATTACCCCCTCCCTTTAATCTGATTAGTTATTCCCTTACTGTCTTAGCATCCAGTTGATCTTGCCTCTGCCGTTCCTTCTTTGGTGTGCTGTGATGATGTCCCTTTTTAACCACCGTTTCTGAGCAGGGTTTCTGCTCGCTTTCTGCTCTGCGGGGCTGGAGTCGAAGTAGGAAAGGTGGTGGTTGTTGACCCCCGCTGTGTGCTTTCTTCTTGTGTGACCTCTCCCCACAGCTACCTAGCCCTGTACGCCTACAAGCCTCAGAAGAACGACGAGCTGGAGCTCCGCAAAGGTGAGATGTACCGAGTCATTGAGAAGTGCCAGGACGGCTGGTTCAAGGGGACGTCTCTGAGGAGTGGGATGTCTGGCGTCTTCCCAGGCAACTACGTGACGCCTGTTTCAAGGTGAGGACCACTGGCCAAGGTGGATATGCCCGAGCTGGGGCTCGGAGGGATTCTGTGTCTGGAGGATGCTGAAAACAACGTAGCTCTGCTATTAAATCACGTTCCCCTTCCAGAAATTTTCTGGTGGCGTTGCAAGCTTGGGTAATGAAACTTGGTGGTTGTAGCATTGGAGTTACCTGTGTTCTCAGAAGACTTCACTAGTTGTGTTAGATGATGGCATTTACAACCTCTGACTTTACGAAGTCTGCTGACCCCAGGTTTTACTATTGTAAAGAATCTGTTGGCTAATGATCTTTTTATTGTTATAAAACTACTGGACATGTAACAGGGATAAACAAAATAAGGAATCCTTGTGTCTTGCTTTTCAGTAGCTCCTCATGTAGATTTTGTTTTTCTTGAATCAAAGATCTTGGAGTGTTTAGATCTGGACTAATGTTTGAACCGTTAAATTTCAGAAGCAGTAGGAGAGTTCAGTAAATTGTCTGATTTTAGCTACGTCTGTCTCAGTTGCAGAAGATGAGAAAAGGAAAGAATAGCACATTTGGGGAGGAATGCCTTTTGTCAGAGTTTGGTGTTGGACGACACCAATCAAAGGTTGTTTCTGATCTAGAGCCCACTCCGAAATAGTCTGCTAACCGAGGAGAAAGTTCATCAGTGTGTCCCAGCCTGTTTTGCCTCACATTCTCCGTGCAGGTCAATGTTGCCACGTGTATGCCTGGATCTCCTTTAGAGCAACCGTGGGTTTGCAAACCGAACTCGTTCCTTCTTGTATGCTCTCAGTCTCTCCTCCCACGTGCACAGAGTCTCCACCATCTTTTCGCTCCTCTCCAGAGAAAGTCACTTTGCAACTCAGACAGTGTTGATCTTGGAAAATTGATCCAGATTTGTTCCAACTTCAGTTTATGTCAAGTTTGTAATATGTGGACTGAGCAAGACCAAAAGTTAAAAGCAGATTAGAAGATGATAACTTAAGCCTGCTGACAGTCTTAATATTGCATTTCAGTAAAAAAAAACCCCAACATTAATTAGCCCAATTAATGGGTTCTTCACTCTTCATCAACCTAAATGTATTTACCTGGTTTTATAGAGCCCCTTGGCTGCCTTCACTCCTTGCCTTTTCAGCTCTTAATTAGTAAAGAAGTTTGTGCTGAAGGGTTGGTGATCTGAATCAGCAAGACTTTATTAAATGCAGCATGTCACAGCTAGAACAAGACAGAGAGAAGTGCTAAAGGGCAAAAGTGCTTTCCACAAAACCCAAAAGCAGCTTTATGATTATATTTATGATCCTGCAAGCTAATTAAGTTCCTGTGTAAATCACCCTCAGTGAGAACAACAAGAAAAATCTGATAGCAACAAAATCTCTTATTTGCTGCACTTTCAACTGACTTTGTTCCCCTTTGACAGCAAAGCAGAGGATTAGATTCATGCATGTTTTTCTGCCACTCCCTACAAAACCCAAGAAAAAGAAGTTGCCCATGAATTTAGTAACGCTGAACGAGATTTATAAGCTGCCAAAGCGCATGTGTGAGCAGAGCATGGTGGAAAAAGGACAAGAGCCTTTAGACAGACAGACAGGCACAGGGCAGCAGAGAAAATTTGCCACGTGCAACATCTATCCAGCGCTGTGGGAGTCACAGGCAGTTTCTGTACTGTCGGTGCGCATGTTTGCCTGAACGCAGCTCTCGGTGGATTATTAGGTGTGCTTTTCTGGCAAACTCAATCTAGTGCAGATGGCCAAGCCAGCTCCAGCTGAAACTTGCTGCTACCCTGCCAGCTCTTCACAGCAGATGACAGTCAAGATTTCCATCTGGTGGGATTCCCAGCTTTTCCCTACCTGGAGGCAGATGAAAAAAAAAAATTGAAGAAAAAAAAAACCAACCTCAGATTCATTTAGCAAAATGTAATCCAGGCAAACCTTGCACCATGAGATGAGTCAAGTCAATGACACCACAGTGTTGTTTTTCCTCCTGTGATTTCGGAGGGAGGGGAGATTGGGCAGAGGGGATGGCTATCTTTTGCACTTTTGCACCATATCTTCCAGCCTGTCTTTTGGTCTCTTTTCCCTCTTTCACTCTTCTGGCTCTTCCCCTTTCCATTCTTTTCTTAGGGTTGCTTCTTCTGTCTTTCTTGTCCTCTGAATTGGGCCAGATTGTTCAGTGCCCTCCTCCTTTCTGCTCTTCTCCTCTCTGTGTTCCCACACAACAATTTTGGGGCCCCAGAAGTTCTCCCAGTCCCACCCCCCATAGATTGGTCTTGTACCCTTTCCATTATCCCCTCCTCCCTTGCTAACCCCCTGCACTGTCTCATTTCCATTTCCTCCACCGTGCTCTGTTCTGTGACATATCCCCTCTGCTGTCCTTCCCTGGAGAGGACCTTGGCACATGGAGCAGCCCAGGAGAGGAGTCAGCACAAAATGATCCCTCTGTTTCATGGCATCTACTGCTGGGGAAGGAAATTACTCAGGAACCTGAGTAAGAAACACAGAGAAGTTGCTGCTGAGCAGCAGCTGAGTTTGTCCGTTGGTGTCCTTCTGTCCTCCCCAGTGTCCTCCTGCGCTGGTCAGAGTTTCTAGCTGAGTGGTAAGAGGACCAAGACCTGCTCGAGGCTGAACTCATTGCATAGGAGAAGGAGCCTCGTTCCTTCCCTCCGAGGTCTCCCCAGCCACTCAGCTGAAACGCAAACTATGCATACAGTTTAAGTGAGCAGCAAAAGAGCGGTTGATTATTGTTTGAATTTCCTTTTCAGTAAGGTCAGCTGCATTCCCTCCCCTTCTGCATTTCCTTAGCAAGTCTAAGCTAGGGCTGGTGACAGCGGTAGGGTAAGTGTTCAGCCAAGCCAAGCTCTGCCAAGTCTGCTGTTTTTCAGTCCCCTTCAACAGCCACACACAAATTTGGTGTTATCCATCTTTTTTTCTCCCTGTGGGGCTGTATGCAGGTTTGATCCTAAGAAAAGATCTCTGTGTCTGTTTTAATTATCACTCCATTAGTGCCTGTAAAATAGCCTCTGGCACACAAAATGACATTTGGGAGGTATCCTTTTTTTCTGAATTTAGATTTGTGATTTTACTAGCAACTATTCAGACAGAAATGTAGCTTAAATAAAAAAAGTGATGAGAAAAATGATCTTTTCCATTTTTACCCTGCACTTCTTCCCATAAGATAAAGGGGTGAAAATGTCCTCCGGCATGCTGACGACTCTGTCCTATAAAGATCAATATATATCTATATCTCGCTTTACTTTAACACCTGAGAGGGTGTCATGTTGGACCCCCTAAGTAACTGGGGGTGCTTATCAGCGTTGTGGCTGGGTGTCGGGGTCTCCGCAGCATGCTTACGCCGTGCCTTGTCTCCACGCAGGGTGCCGGTGGGAGCCGGGCAGCCCAGGAACAGCGGAGCCGGGGGAGCTCCGACAACGAAAGGAGCCCCAGGAGCCATCCACCCCATCGGGGCCGGCCACGCCAACGCCACCACAGCTGTCAGACCTGTTGTCCCTATCACTGTGCCTCAGACGCATCCCCAGCTCCAGGCAGCCTCTCCGCAGCTCAATAACTGCTTGAGGTATTCAGCTCAGCAGCCAGCCAGCCAGACCCGCAACGCCATGCAGATGGGTACGTGCGTACGCCCGCCGGTGTCTCTCGCCCCGCGGCAGCGGGATTAATGCCGTACCCGTCCAGCGCAAGGCTCTTGAATCCGCGCGTCCCCGCAGCTTGCTTTCTCGTTTTAGTCACAGCTCGGTCAATGTGGAATAGAGTATGTTTTATTTGCTTGTAATATTTATGGGCTTCTATTGATCCCTGGGAACCACGTTGTGTTTATCAGATTGTTCTGTTGCTACAGCTGAAATAGATTATAGTGTTTACAAATATTTATACAATTTATCTGAGTGAAAGCAAGCACCCTGCATACTGAGGAGATTAACAGTTCTGAATCCGGTTGGCTTGCTGATGGAAAAATACTGCCCTTATCGCAGGGCAAGTAATACACGACTTAAAATTAAGCAGCATTTCATCGGGCTTCAGGGATGAAAGGTATTTATTAGGCAGAACAGGACCCGGTGTTAGTGATAAAGCAAAAGATCTGAAAAATGCTGCCACCTTTTTGAAATGAGAATAAGAGCTTTTCACACCAGGGGGCCTCTGTTCTTTCTAGGTTCCCCTTCTGATGTACAGCACAATTTTCTAGAGTACAGTTTATTCCCCTCTCCCTGATGTTAAGCAGCTCTGATGTTGAATAAAGTAAAAGTAAATCCTGTGGTGGAACTTTATAGCAAAATTTAAAACATTTTGTTTCTGATTTTTTATAGGCATGTGAGCCATTGTGTTTACAAAGGCAGATTAGTAAGGACTGTGACTGCTGAAAACTGAGGTCTTAGACACAAAACAGCAGGCACAAATGAGAAATACACTGCCGTGTAAGTCACGGATTCATACCTTTTGAAGCCAAAAGGCACCATTATGACCGTCTAATCTCACCTTCTACACAGTCCAGACCAAAGGGAAGAAAACGTAATCAAATACGCGTGAATCTGAATCTTGAACAGTGCAGGCTGCTCCGCTGAACAAACAGCAGCAGGACTTCACGTGCCATCCATGTCACGCTGGGGAATCATCGATTTACCCTCTTTTTGTCTAGTTCAGAAAGTGCTGCTTTCCCCTCAAATCGCACCCTTCCAAAAACCCTTCTGCTCCCACGGTGCAAAGGCAGAAACGTCCCCTCTCGGGCAAGGCTCTCAGGAAACGTTGGGGTGCTCCTGGTGCCTCCTGTGCCCGCGCCAACAGGCAGATGGGCTCCCCTGAAACTGAGGTGACACGTCATTTTGCCCCAGGCACCTGGCATGCCCCACACCTTCTTTCCACGACGCTGCTGTGCTACACCTCCAGCAGCTTATCTGATTTAAGATTGCTCCTCCAGGTCACTCTGACATCTTAAAGTGCCAAGGAGTTGGCAGGTAGGGTGATCCAGGGACCACAGAGCTGCTCCGAAACCTCCTAAGTGGGGAGTTCTCCAGGCCTTCCAGAAGGTTAATGAGATTGTTGTTTTAATTAAATAAACCTTTGCCAGGATAAATAAAGGAAATTTTTCATCATTATCAGTATTTTTCTCCATAATGGATGTCCTCACCAGTGTCCTGTTGACCAGAGCCTCTCAAAAGGTCCCTTTAGTCCTGCAGGACAGGGCAGCGCACACTGACTTTTGGAAAACCTCTCCAAGAGAGGCAAGCTGGCACAGTATTCGAATCACGTTTCTGTTGGCTTGCAATATACATGAGTAACAAATCAATTTTGCACAAGGCCACTAATGTAGGAATACACCCAAAGTGAAATATGAGTGGTGTAGAACAAAAATAGCCTTCAGTGAGCATTGCTAATTAATAGCATGTTTGATGCAGCACGGTCCAGATCCAGAGATCCCAGAGCAAAGGCATACATTGTAACAGTAAGCAGATGAAATTACAGAATAAAATGTGAGAGCTCTACTCAGAGTTGATTTTTCTCAGGCCATTTATTTTACTGTGTCGCATGTTTTCTGTTTCTTGCGCGTCTGGAAACACCGAGTCCTATATGAAAGAAGTAATATACCTAATATGATTATCAAATCAGTCTTCTGCATCCAGGTACATGCAATGAAATTCCATTATTGTGCTTTTCCTCTAAATTTAGGAAAGCCATTGCTCTCTACAACCAGTAGTACAAAACCTTGACCCTGCAAGCTTAACCATCCTGGAAAATTAGATTTCTGGCAGCAATGGTTGGTCATCACACAGGTTCCAAACAGGAAAATCAGAAGGAGGGAATCACTTCGAGATAACCAGTGGTGCCCTGTCTGGCTCTCTGGAAAGAAATTGCACTGTCCAATCTCTGGTTTTGGTAAACCACGGAGGGGAAAATGGCAACTAAGAGTAAGAATAATCTTGAAGGCATCTGTAATAACTTTTAGGCCCTTCCTCATGCTACATGGTAAAATAACATCAAATTCAAGACTGGTTAATGTTAATTTGGTTGATTTGCTATGAGCAACATTAATTAAAAGCGATGTTACGGAGTCAAGGAGTTACCATGAGGGAGAATCATGTAAACTTTGGAGATGCTAATCTGATGATCACTGGCCCATCACGTTCAGTATCACTTCAGATAATAGGGCATAAGGCTGGGGGATGAAATTCCCTCCTGGCAGCAGTGCTCAGCTGGTGTAGTGAGTATGATTAACAGCACTCGTTATTGTTTCAATCCCTGGTAACGGGTGCCGCTGTTAACCACAGAAACAGAAAATAGTGGTCTGAGTTGTTCTAGCATTGTTGTTTAGTTATAGATTGAGTGAACTCCAGCTGGTCCTGCGTAAAAATGTATTGAATTTGTAAGAAACCACAGATCAGAGGGGCTCAGAAATTTTCCAGAAAAATGCTTCTTGGTCAAAGAAAAGCTGATCTGTTGGACTCAAAGCTTTTTGTCAGGAATGGATGTAGTTCAGCCGGACTTCAGCCATGAAGCTGTCCTGGCTCAGGTTGCAAAGGGAATAGACAGCTGCCCAGAGCTGTTCGCTGCTGTGCAGTGACCAGTTCCCGTGTTTTCACATCCCAGGTGAATGCCCTGACCAGAATAGAGGTTATTGTGGGGTGGGCGAGTAGGTTGTGCTCAGAAGAATGTTCAAAGGTTCAGATTTTGCACTGAGGCAGAACTAAACCAGATTATGAAACCTTGAAATCATTTGTGAAATGGGCATTTTCCAGCCAGCCCTACTATTGAATCATTTAAGCGAGGGAATGTCTGAGTGCGGATTTGGGTTCTGGTCTGTACGTACCTGAAGTGGAGCTGTATGTAGGTTACACCTTAAGCAATCAACCAACCTGGAAGTCAAAGGCAATATTGTTGTGGAAATGGACCTGGAGCTTTGTCACACTTTTTGCAACGTGAACCATGCAACGGGCTCCCGGATCCCTGGAGAGCTGACCTCGGCAGTGTGTCACGGTCACCGTTAAAGAGATGAGCCCTAATTCCTGGTTCCTTGTGCTTGTAGGCAGGGTTTGCTCAGCAGGGGCAGCAAGACTAAAAGGCACTGCGTGGTCCCTTAGGGACTTTGCTGGCAGAGTCGAGGCTGAGCTCGGAAATCCTCTGGTGGATTTCTGTTTAATTTATCTTGAGCAGCACAGCGATGCGCTGTTGATCATTTTGTTAGGGCTGAAACAAGAGCCCTTCCTTTGTGATTGCTGGCTTCGGGGTCGGTGCGGATCACCTTTAGGTCCCTTGTTGCGTTGCTCCGAAACCTATCCGGTTAGGAGGGGGTCCTGGAGGTTCGGAAAACAGCTCAGCTGGAACGAGATAAGGTGTTTTAAAAACACGGTAGGCTTGCTGGTTGTTTCCAAGCATGGGCAGGGGTGGTCAGGCCGTTCCCCAGTCACGTCAGCCGGGAGGACCAGCCATTTTGGTGACCGCAGACAGGCCTTTGGCAGCCGGGAGGGCGATTGAGCCGAAAACGCTTGCAGGCTGAGATAATCCTGGGTTAAGACTAAAAACTTACCTCCCCGTCGGGCCCCGATGGGGGACGGCCACCGAAGGGCCGGGTCCGGCATGGCGCGGGGAGCTTAACCGTTCTCTGTCCTCCCTCCACAGCTCACCCCCCGGTGCCGGCCCCGGAGCGGCCCACCGCCACGGTGTCGCCCCTGCGGACGCCCAGCTCGCCCTCCCGCTTGCCGGCGGCCACCATCCGGCCTCACCCCGCCGTCTCCCCTCAGCACGGCCACCAGCCGCCCACCCCGGGGAGCCGGCCCCTCATCCCCCTCACCTCCGCCGCCGCCGCCATCACCCCACCCAACGTCAGCGCGGCCCACCTCAACGGTGAGGCGGGCGGCGGGTCCTTGGGCGGCCCCGTCACCCCTGGCGCCGCCGGAAAGGCCGAGGAGAGGAAGAACGAGAAGGTAAGGCCCGCCATCGCCCGCGCTCGAGGAGGGAGCCGGCGCCCGCCATCGCCCGCGCTCCCGCCGCCTCTCCCTCTCATGGGGTTCTCGAGGAGGGAGCCCGCGGCCGCTGGAAGCTGGTTTTCTTTGCCTGCCGGCTCGGGCATCCTCGTCTCGCGTTATTTTCACGCTTCATCCTTTCCCCCCCCACGCACACCCCCCGCGCCATCCCCAAGGCGGCTCTCGCGTTACCCGCTCGCAGGGCGGGTAACGAAGTTGAGCCGCTAATGGGCTGAGTTTATGCGTTTCTTCCAACGATCGGGGGCTGGATCTGCAAATTTGCAGTGGTGCAGAAAGACGTTATGGGGGGGTCTTGGCCGCCAAAACCAGGTGGCCGAGTCAAAAGCCATCTGCCTCGCTACGTGGGAGAAGCTGGTGGTGGTACCAGCCCTGGGGCAGCCACAGGCCCAGTAAAACGCTGGCTCGTGAGCAGCAGGAGCTGTTTTACTGCTCCAGAAACATCTCGACGCTGTTTCTTGCACAAACTTTCATTGCAGTGGCACAGCCAAAGGCGGAGGAGGGAATTCAATACGGCTTGATGGGACATAGGTACGATGCACTGTAGGTTCAACTTCTTAGGAGCCAGGAAAGCCACCATGGAGAGCTGCTTTAAGCACTCTGCCTTTTAGGTTCTTGGCAAATATTTTGCTTTTACCAAATGTTTACGTTGCGTTAGCAGTTGCCATTTATCAAAGCTGAGGGTTATCTCCGTACTGCCTAGCAGAACCCACTGATACAAACTGCCTGCTGGAAGCAAGATCCTGGTTTGTATCTGAGTAGGATGAAGACGTGTGGGGGCCTGCTTTTCCTTTGGTCCTGCAAAAAATCCTTTCCGTACATTCCCTGAGCTTTTCCATGGTGACAGGCACATACAGGGTAAACATTTACTTTGTATATGGTAATGCTGAGGTTGCAGGTCTCACGTGTGGTCAGGGTCACAGATAATCCCTGGTTTCACAAGATGAGGAACACAAGTTTTAAAATTCTTTCCTTAATCCTGCCTTGAATTTTCTGTGAGTCCCTTTTGGTGAAAGAAGAAGGGTGTAGAACTTCTGCCCTGGATGTGAAATTTAGGTACTTGTTTACAAAGAATGACTTCCAAGTGTGCATCAAGGACTGCATACTGTGTGAGCAGAGCAATACCTGCCACTTCTGCAAGTCCAAGGAAGTGTACGGTATTTGGCAGAAGGTGGTAGATCTGCACATTACCTCAGAGCTTTGTGTACTGGCTTATTTAATACTTCCTAAAACATATCATGCTATTCTATAGGTCCATATATTTTAATTCATGTGGGACTGCACACTGAAATTTCTTAGGCAAAATTATATCGAGTCCCTTCCTAAGATACTGGTTAACCTTTCCCAAGCTGTTACAGCTTTAAGTTACTGAATTTGGATGCAGAGAAATAAAGTTACGGGGATTTTGAGCTCCACAGATGAAGGGGAGAAGCAAATAATATACTACATCATTGCAATGAGCATTGCCAAAGGCCAGTTCAGTACCTGGGAAGTATCAGAGAGAAGTGAGAATAAAAATTTTCATCTCTGACTGGATTTGGTGGTGCATTACTGCCCTGTGTTGAACAATATATTCCTGAATCTCCTCCATGTCATATTTCGCTTTCATTTTAGAAAGATCTGAGTTAACGATGCTGCCTTTCCTTCTAGAAGTAGCGACTGATGTTTGGCCAGTTAAGTTGTGTTCCTATTTTTTCCATAAACCCAAATATTTCTTTGAAGCGGTTGAGAGCTTGGATAATGCCAGACTAAAGCCGTATAACTTTTCAAAAAGGAATCTGTGAGTCAGAACTGGAGCCATATCTGGAACCATGCTTGGTATTTCCAAAGTGGAGGCTGGTTGGGCAGGTTTTTTGGTAAATAGGGAACAGTCGTAACACTCAGAAGGAATATCTGTGGAGAGAGGCAATATCTGTTATCAGTACACCTGATAGGAAAAAACAGACAAGTCCGAGGAGCAAAAAACAGAGGCAGGGACATAACTAGCAAACTGCCAGATAAGCAAAGATTGGAAGCAATTTATCTGAGTTAGTTTCATTATATTAATCAGTCAGGTACTTTGAGATGAAAGGAACAGAGGGGTTGTTAGTAAGAGGAGCGATAATAAGGTCTTCAGCTCTACCGAACACAAGACAGAAGAAATGCACAGGTAATTATCTCCTGAGAAATTGAGATTAGCAAATTGTATCTGAGGTAAATTGTAATATGCCATAAGATTAGCATTGTTGTTGGAATCAACAATTTTTGGTGTCCCATCAAAATATTAATTTTAATCCCAGTTTAGTCTTTCCACTTTCTTTTGTAGGATTCCCTTGAGGATGAGGGCTGAATGATCAGAAGGAGAATGGCTGTTTTGGGAAACATTCTCTTGTTATTAACCACGTTTTTCTTTCACACACTGATTGTCAGTGCGAGTTCACTACGGTACAGAGGGCACATGGTACGTAGGAAGAAGTAGTTTCATTTGGGAATGGACATGCTGAGGGTCCGTTGGTTTTCACGGTTCTGTTGTAGAAGATGTTTCTTTTGAGGGCTACGGAGATAAATTGCAATTCTTGCATTTATCAGTGATATAGTCAGATATATTGGTCCTTGGGAAATTTTCTTCAGGTGATGAGTTTAGCAAGGTTGGTTGGCTGCTTGAAGGCTGGGCTGGGAGATAGTGAGGAAAAATACTTTAAGATATAATCTTCTACCAATTTATGTTTTATGATTTCCCACCTAGATGCCATTCAAGGGTACCAAATGTGACATCAAGGGGCAACTGCTGTAGTGAGTCTGTATATGCTATTTGTGTTGCTTGTTCCAAGACAAAATTGTCTTTACCTTGGGAGCAGCCTTGCTGAGTGTACTGGTGAGGTTGTCACTGTTAATGCTTTCCTCTGTGCAAATGTTTATATGCCGGTATCACAGGTTCCTGTTGGTGTGCCGCAGTCAGACACAGGCACATCCCAAGATTTCTCTAAAATCAAGGGACTCCAATTCCAATTTTTACCCGTTTCCTTGTGGTTCAAAGGCAAGTGGCAGAAATAATCCTAAGGATTACGGTTTTCAGCTCAGCAGGAATGGTTTTCTTGCTCGTCTTCTATTTATACAGCAAATAAATCCTTAGGTCTATTTTTTGTCATCTCTAGTTCTCTACTTCAGCTTATTTCTTGAAGGTCTTGATCCAGACTTCCAAACCTGCAGGTGAACCTTGGCACCTACATTCATTTAGGCACTCTAATAATAGTGCCTTACTGTCATACTCCTGCTGACTTAATCAGGAGGTAGAATATGGCCTCCACACCCGTCTGCACTTGTTGGTATGCACCTACCCCCAGAGGATCCTGTCTGCAACTGGCCTTGTGCTCTGCTTCTCAACTCCTTGACCAGCCTCCTGTCCGTTTAGGGAACAGTTTCAAAGCTGCTCTCCTTTGCCAGCTGCTGGTGGTAGTTGATGAAAGACTGAGCAATAGACAGTGCTTTAAGTCCACTGTGCAACAGTGCTTGAAAAGTGCTCAGGCAGCCAAGCAGGCTTAGAAGTAGAGCACTTGAAAATCAAAGCTGTTTCAGTGCTGTACGCACGCAGTACAAAGCAGCGGGAAAGGGGGCTCACGCAGAGGTAGCACAGACATTACAGCAATAACAAGCTGGGGACTGAATAAAGACAAGGGAGCATGGCAGAAGTCAAAGAGGTAACGATGGGCAGGGCGGCACGGGGGAGAGAAGAGCATTAGCAGCTGCCGGGAGATATAGCGGGGGACACTGGAGAAGAAGGGGGTGCCAGTGGGGAGGATGGAGGTGAAGGGTGCTGTGTAAAGGCCATGGGGAGGGGTCCTGAAAGAGGAAAGTTGGAATATAGGGGCTGAAATCTATCTGAAGAAGGCAGTTGAAAAGAGGAAGGTGTAAAGGAGACTCTTCTTTTTCTCAAATATTTCCCGCCTGAGGCCAATTTTTCTTCTTTTCCAAGGCGGAGGTTTCCTTCCCCAGAAGGAAAATAATAATTCTCCCCCAAAGTCACTCGATTCCAAGTTAGGACCAGGAGTGTCCCAAAGACATCACAGGGACAGGAGGGAGGTAAAATAGAGAGTAAACGGGGAACAGTCATTTCCTTTAAGGGTAGGGGGTGGTATCAGGGGCTCTTTGAGCTGTCACTTCATCATTTGCTAATAATATCTGCATGTGTAACCATCTGAAACTCCGAGAATTCAGTGCCGGTTCCCGAAGCTTCTGAACATCTGAAAGAAAGGGATGGTGATCCCAGCTGTGGAATGGAAGCAAAACCTTATGTTTTTGGGGGCTTTTTTAAATGAGGACCCTGGTTTTTCAGTCATGATGAGCACTGCCCAAGTTCAACTGGTAGATTACAGCTGAGAGCTTGTAATTATGGCATGACTATTGCTTTGACCTCGGTCAATTTTTGCTATAATAGTTTCTGCTGAACATAATCTGGGCTGGTGCTTAATACCTCTGATAAAACCACTTGTTTGAATGAATTAATGCATTTCTCATTAAATGTGCTCCTCATTACGTTAATCAAATCAAGCAAATCATGATGGGTGGTTTGACCACTGTAATTAAACTTTCTTTAAAATCCACTTATTTGGCTTTTGATGAGGATTTTGATTAAACTCTTCCAAAATGTCTGGCCCAATATCTGCTAAAGAGGAAAATAAGAGCTTGCATTAGCTAGCAAGCCATTAATTCATCACTGAGTTATACCAATTCCTTACTGTTTTACCTAACCAGAGTATATAGAAATATTTGGAAATTGGCAATGTAAAATCAAACATTTCTTACAAGCGTGCTAAGAGAACAAATCTGTTTGCAGCTTTAAATTTAGTAACTGTGTCCCTGGAATATATAGAGGATCTGGATAAGCAAGTCACAACAAATGGGAAAATACACTGGGCCACTGTTTACTGATGTTAAGACAACAACAGACACATCTCCAGAAAATTACTTTGAACATGCACCAACAGTTTTGTATGTGAAGACTGAATTGGTAAACCTCTGTCTGTTCTCACCATTGTCACTCACTTTCTCAAATATTGGTCCTTCTGCTCAAAATAGCCGCATTCCTCAAATGATACAGTATGTTTGGCATGATCCTGGTGTAAGGATTACATTACAAAACAGAACAAGCCAAGGCCTGTTTTTTGGCCCTGCAAGTGTCCCTGCATGACTTGCATCCACATTTCTAAGCTTTCTTCTCCGCTCCACATTTCTAAGCTTTCTTCTCCGCCCAAAATAGGGTGACTGCACCCAGACTGCTCCCTGAGACCAGTCGTGGTATGCGGTGTGGCCTAACCCATGCCCGTACGTTGTCCTGGGAGAGTGCTGGTTGATAGAAGCCAAACCCACAGCGGTTAATGGATGCAGACCAGGGTTTGATGCTAAATCCTGGCCTTGTTTTATATGCCAGTATAGACATGAGCAGAGACACTTCTTTCTCCACCGCTCCCCCGTTCCACCAGTGCCCTCCTCTGCCTTCCCCTGACTTTCAGCCCGGCGCCGGTCCCACCAGGCAACATCCCTCAGCGCAGACCCGCCGCCTGCACGCTCAGTCGCCCACCCCGGCTTTCCGTAGGGTTGGAGACTAAATCAAAAGCCCTTTGAAAATCTGGCTTTGTAAACTCTGAGATGCTCTTCAACCTTAGTTCACATTACAGCTGTCTGTCTAAGCTCTCCGTTGGCACAACTGAAACTGCCTGAAGGACCTGATCCTGCACAGTAGTGCACCTTCAGTTTTCACTTACTAAAAGTGTTAAGTCTCTGCATTGCAACTTCTTCTCATACTAACTCGTCCCTGAGTGAAAAGGGTTTGTTATCGCTTCATGTCCACTGAAGAAATTTAATTCCTTATCCAGAAAATGGAAGATCAGTCTCAAAAGTGAAGTGTTGAGCACTTGCAAGGACTTTGTAGATATAAAAGGACACGACAAAAATAGTGATCACCCTGGGACGAGTAAAAGAAGCTAAGGACAGAGTTGATGGAAGTAGTTTTTTCAGATACAAAGTCAATATTACTGACCCTGAATTTTTGGAAGAGGAATTCAGTCTTCCTAGCAGATATGAAATGATTCAATATTTTTCACTTTGTAACCGGTTCACCTGAGAAAGCCCCATAAGTAGTACAGGTATGAAATGGAACGATAACAACTAAGTGACTAAATGAAAGCAGCGCAAGACATAAGAACGAGCAAATTGCACAAGAGCAGAAGAGCCTGGTTTGAATTATTAGAGTAAGTGTATCAAAATATAGAAAGCATTAAGAGGAAACAACATTGGAATAGTAATGTGAAGGTTTGCATCGGAAAGCTAAAGAGTAAGTTCTGTGATACTAATTTGCTTGGGTACTCTGTAAGACATCCGAGTCGGTCCTGGAGCCACCAATACCACAGTTTCACCGATCATTTTCAGAGTCAGATTTGACTTTTCAGTTTAACGTGTGTTCCAGTTTGTTCCTCAGTAAGGATGCTTTAATCTGGAATGGTTTAGTGCAGTTCTCTCAAGACTTGTGCACAGAATACATACTGTTAATCCATTTCCTCTCAACAAAGGCAAGGGGACTGTCTTCATCACAAATGAACCACTGCTTCCCATGCTCCAGAAAGCAAATCTTGGCTCTGTGACCAGCAAGTGATTCACCAGAAACTTGGCCAGGGAGTAGAAACCTCTTTTTCTGGTCATGTGAATTCAGGCCACAAAGTTCTGGTTTAGGGCAGAGAGCTCATGCTTAAAATCTCTCCAGCACCTTCTCCTTCATCGTTAGAGTTCAATTTGAAAGGACAAAAACCTGGCAAGTCGCTGATGAATATTTCAAGGCTGGCAAATAACCCTGCCAAAAGCATGAGCCCCAGCTGTCAAAACACAGAAAACTTCAGCTTTACAATTAAACAGATTTCTGTTATTTCTGACTGGCTAGGATTCTTTTGCTTAGATCAAGGGCAATAAGCCATTGATCAAAATTTCTTTTTCTTCTTCGCATTTTTGATGTTAGGAAATGCTTTCAAACTCCCCACAGATATTTCAAGCGTTGACTTTACTGCCAAGCAGTCTCCGAAAGCTATTCCTCTTCTCTCTCCTCTCCCCCCGCCTCTGCTTATCTGCCTCATAGTGCTGTCAGGATTTCTCAAGTGTCCACAGCGGATTTCTCTAACGTCGTTTCGAGTGGTTCTATGCTGCATTCTGCGGCCGTAAGGGGAAGCAGATCCAGGGGAAGAGAAGAAGGGGAGTGCTTTAGCTTCAAGAGGAAATTCAGTTTATCTTCTAACTGGAGACAAAGCTGTTTGGATGCCAAGGCACAGCGTTCTTCTGGCACCTGTAGAGACCTGATTTTATAACACAGAGGACCCAGAGGCTTTTACTAAATCCTTAGTGCTTCTTAGGGAAGAAAGTAGAACTGACAAAAGAAAGAGCATGCAAGGGAGCGCTGGAAGCAGAAGGCTGGAGGCGTGTGTGTGCGCGAGTGCGGGTGCATGTCTGCGTGTGAGCATCCCGGCACCGGCGTTCCCATGGCGTTCCCCTGCCTGCAGAAGGAATCACGCAGGACCAGATGGCTGGATGGGGCCAGGCTGTGGGAGGGGATGGCAAGCATCTCCTTGGATTAATCGGATGAAATGTAAGTACTCTTGTGGTATCGATGGGAGACGTTGACACATCCCGGCTGTTGAGGGATCATAGGGGCCAATCACCACCCCAGACCACACAACTCTGGAGCTGAGCATCCCATCGCAGCTTCTGCCCTCTCCCTGCCCTGTCCCAGAAGAACGTGGTTTGATCCCTCATTCCATCAAGGTTCCAACTCCCGTGCACAGGTAAAAAAAATAACAGAGTGCAAATGCTGTGCCTGTCCCTGTCCTCCACTTTCTGCCTTGGAGCAGTAACACACGGAGCCGGCGTGGGGCTGCCACTGCCCCACCACTCCCGGGAAGGAGGACATGGAGGATGAAACCATTCCAGCAGAAAAACACAGTAAGAAGCTGGATGTCTTGAAAACAATGACACAACTTGCAATGTGTCAGAGTTGGTGGCGTCTTGGCCTCCCACATGTCCACGACTCGTTTGCTTTCCTCAGTGGTGTTCCAACTACGAATTCACAAGCCAGTAAGTCTTAAACCACCAAGAGGCAACAGAGATTATTCACTCAGATACAACTGTCTCAGGTGCCAATGCAGTTGTTTTGTAGAGACAAAGTTTGAACTTTCCTGTGAAAATCAACTTTTCGGTGCCCATGTTTCTTTTTTTGGTCACACAGGTGCTGGTAATTTTCCTTGCTCTTCTCTGTAGTTAAGCATAATAGGTGGGTTAAAATAACTAGCATCAATGCAAAAATACTTCCATAAGTTCTGTTAGAAGGATTACATAAACTAAATGAAATTGCAGTTTCTGACAAACATCAGCACTGTAGGAACAGCACATTATAACAGACAGCAGATATCTGCAGTATGTTTCTGTTTTTATCATGTAACTCGAGGGCATAACCAAGTTACAGCAAAGGGGTATTTATCTTATTTTGTACATTTTTGTTTATTTTTCATTTTGCAGTAGCAGCAGAAAGATTCACAAGACCTCAGCTTTTCTTTTGACAAATGGTAAAGCCACTTTAAAGTCAGTCTGGGTTGTTATTTTTTTGACTGAACATCTCAAGCATCTAGTAATTCCCTTCAGACTGAGTCAGTGCTGGTCTCTGAAGGACTGAAAAAAAAAAAAAAGTTCTTATTATGCCCTCTGGAGAAAAGATCAGTCTCGGGAATTCAGAAAGTACACCATGCAAAAGTTGCTTTTCAGACGCTATGCCTGCAGGCTGTCTGTAATCAATTAATATAGGGTGTCAAGCAGTCAACCTTTTAAAAACGGATTCATTATAAAGGCAGAACTCAACCTGTTGCTTTGCTTTTTTGCATGTATTTTTTTGTTTGTTTCATATTCACTGATATGTTTCTGTAAGTTAAGACTATAGAAGCTAAAATATTAACCTTCGCTCACAGCTCACTGTATTCAGCACACTAGCAGCAGGCTGGCGTTGGGCTTCGTCACCAGATGCCCCAGGGAGAGAAGAAGTAATTTAATGTGAGTCCATTGGCAACTTGTTTTGCAGTAAAGTGGATTTCCTGTACTGTAGTTCCTAGTCCAAATTCATGATCAGTTCCAATCTGGTATATTTTACAATGGAACTAGCTGGCTTTTTTGATGACTTCAGAGATCTCTATTCCCTCCTGTACAACATCATGTTATTCTTCATATCTTAAGTTTTGAGACAGAAAAGGGGGGAGGTCGGGCGGGCAAATCCTATCAACACGATGGTGCCTGCTGTGGCAAGGGAAACGCATAAGCTAGGCTTTGATCAGGACATGAAAGAGAGAACTGATTTTCCAACTCTTGACATTTTTCTGGACAGGTTTTATATCTAAGCCAGATACTCCTGGTTGGCAGGCTGAGATACAACCTGGCCGAGAGACAGAGCTGGCCAGCAGGGCAGGTGGCACAGAGGAGGGAGGAAGGATGGTGGTCCCACAGGCCTGGGATGGGTTTCCATTCACCAGCCATGATAAAGTCAGACGCATGCTGACTACCCACCACAGATGTCTACCTTTTCTTAAAATCATTCAATTAAGATAATTCCGTAACTTCCCTGAGCAATCTATTCCTGTCCTTTCAGATTCCTAAGGCCAGAAAATTCCCTGTTACCCCTCCTGACTCTTTTATGGTTACAAACAAATCTTGCTTCTTCATGTCCTGCTCCAGATGAACGGCTGATCAGCTTTCTCCTGACAGTCTTCCATGTATTAGAGAACTAACAATGTGTTCAGTCCTCAAGAACTCTATTCTTTCAACCTCACTGAGGCCAGCCCCTAACCTTTCTTCACAGGTAATGCTTTCTAGGCCTCCCATTACACTTTCAGCCCATCTCTGGGCAGTCTTCAGCTTGCTGGGGTCTTAAAGAGCAGTGCCCCAGGGTGGAGTTTTGCTGAGACCTTGTTAGTGCCAATTAGGATGGAATAAGCACTTCCCGTGGCTTACATACAAGAGGTTTGCTAATATGTTTCCAGATGAAGTTTGCCTTTTTTGCAGCAGCATCTCGACTCATGCCAAGTTTGTGATCCAGTGTAACTCCCACGTCCCTTTTCGCAGAGCTGCTGGCTGGCCAGTCGCTCCTCATTGTGCATCTGTGCATTTGATTTCTCCTTCCTAACAGCAGCATGCCATGCTTGTCTTTACAGATTTACATGGCGATTTGGGATCATTTCTCCATTTTAGGAAAATTGTTCTGAATTCTTACCCTGGTTATCCTTCTGTTGTGGGTTAACCCTGGCAGGCAGGTTAGCCTCCCCGAGCCGCTCACTCACTCCCTGCCACAGTGGGAAGGGGGAGAAAATCAGAATGGTGAAAGTAAGAAAACTCATGGACTGAGATAAAGACAGTTTAATAGGTAAAGCAAAAGCTGCATGCGCAAGCAAAGCAAAACGAGGAATCCATTCCCCACTTCCCATGGGCAGGCAGGAGTTCAGCCATCTCCAGGACAGCAGGGCTCCAGCACGCCTGACAGTGACTTGGGAAGACAAACGCCATCACTCCGAATGTCCTCCCTTCCTCCTTCTCCCCCCACCTTTTATTGCTGAGCATGACGTCATATGATATAGGATATCCCTCTGGTCAGATGGGGTCAGCTGTCCCGGCTGTGTCCCCTCCCAAATTCTTGTGCACCCCCAGCCTGCTCACTAGTGGGGCAGCAAGAGAAACAAAAAAGGCCTAGACACTGTGCAAGCACTGCTCAGCAATAATTAAAACAAGGTGTGTTATTACCCTTGTGTGGTCACAAATCCAAAACATAGCATCATATGAGCTACTACGAAGAAAATTAACTCTGTCCCAGCTAAAACCAGTCCACCTTCCAACTGCCTGCAGACTTAATCAGCTCAGTGCCCACTGCTGGTTTTAGAAGCGCACTCTCTAGCTCACTTACCAAGTAATTAATGAAAAGATTGACTAGCACTGCAACTGAGACAAGCCCTGTTGGTACCTACTTGAAACGTCCTCTTGGTTTGACAGAAAATCATTAACTGGAAAACATTGCAAAGCAACTGGTAGCATCTGGTTAACTGCAGTTTGAATTCTTGCATGTATGCTGCTGAGTTAAAAAAAGAGAGAGTTCAAGACTGGAAGGCACCCTTTAAACACACACATTGCTGTCCTAGCAGGAAGAAGTTGAAAGAACAAACTTGTGCGAGATATTCATCATACTGCCTGCTCTGCTGTGGGAAGATTGTCAGATACAGCAAAGTAATCATAGTACAGGAGCTTGAATAGAAGTCATGATTGCTTAACTAATGGACTACTAATTCTGTTATCTTTATAGGCAGAGACATTCCAATCAACCATGATCAAATTGAAGATGAGGCAATTCTAAGTCAATGTTTACCCACACTGTTTTGCTAAAATGAAAATAAGAAAGGCTGTCAGTCTGTACAGACCATCAACCACTGCGGTCAAGGAGAAATCTTGCACTGTTATCTGACTTGTGTAAAAGGGTTTTCATCTTCATCTGTGGAAGGTGGGCTCGGAGATGGACTACTATGACAAAGCTGTCATTTCTGCTCCAGTGTAGTAGTGATTTTATCTTTATATGGTTTCCATCATTTTCAGATGTGGGGTGTATGTGCCCAACATCTTCACAGAGGCATTTTGAGCTTATGTGTTAAAACTGACCATTTCTTTCTGTTAGCAGGAAGGATCCAGCTTTTATTTCAGGTCAGGCTGGCCTCTTCTGCATCAGTTAACTAGCTGGCAGAGTAAAGAGGAATATGCTGTATATGTGTTGCCATTGCTAATTATTTCTGCAGTAGTCGCATGTGAAAACACCAACCAGATGTCACTGCCTCATTGTGTAGCACGCTCCAGACAAGCAACAAATTCGTGTCCAGAGAGCTCTTGAGGTTACAGATGTGACTATGTGTGTAACCCGTCTGAGATGCCCCTCACTGGCTGCACCACTGAAATTATCCTACTACCAGGTTTGGCATGAAGCATGTCCTCGGACATCTTGGGGTTACCCAAATCAGCTTAACCCTGACGTTTGAGCTAACGTGTTTTGTCTCACTGTTGGGGTAGGATGAGGAGACGGAGAACGTTGGCTTAGGTGGCACACGTGACAGGTGGTAATTCGTTAGATCAGAGCAACTCAATTGCATTTAATTATATGGTCATACCTGCAGGTCATGTGTCAGGGGAAAAAAAAGTGGATAAAACAGACAAAGGAATGGAAGATAGGATGGAGCGATAGGATTGCAATGTAAAACCAGGCTTAACGCAAAAGGAAAAAAGCCCCAGTGCTGTTGAGTCCCTTTCCTACTTATCCCTAGTTGTTCCCTTTGGTTAGCTGTATTTTTCATTGATGATCCTTCTTGCTCAGCTCTTTAATTTAAGAAAGGGGACTTTTATACTCCTAAAGACCAGACTTCAGTATAAGGATACTGGGAGGGGTTTTTAGCAAATGGTCTTTGATGGCTCCATTTTTATTTTTTAAGTAACAAAAAGACAAAACTAGGAAAAAAGATGAAATCCAATTTTTGCTGAAGAGAGGATGCTCTTATTACAAATGCTGCCAGGGCTTGAGCAGCTTCTAGCAAGCCTTGTGCTATTGCAAAGCTTACTAGTAATTACAACCCGAGTGTTGTGACATTTGGAAAGCTGCATTGCCTTGGTCACTTAATCAAAGAAATTGTCATTTCCATGCCCGGGCATTCCTCTGACACTGACAGCCACTTACTTTGCAATCCTTTAAAATGATTCTGGGATTTTTTTCTTCATTTTTTAAAGAGCATACGTGATCAGTTGGTCCCTATAAGAGAAAAGGACTTCAGCCAACTCAGTGCGTCCCACAAGTAATTCACAGGGCATTGCTTGGAAACATAGTAGGACAGAAAATGCCTGTAGCACAGCT
Source organism: Buteo buteo (assembly GCF_964188355.1). Lineage (NCBI taxonomy): Eukaryota > Metazoa > Chordata > Aves > Accipitriformes > Accipitridae > Buteo > Buteo buteo. The sequence continues at coordinate 3,500,994 of NC_134195.1, read as the reverse complement.
GACAGGGAAGGTTGCAGAAACCTCAGCTGCATTGCCTGCAAAGCTTATGCCCCATAATAATTGATCACACCTCAGTGCGCCGGACCAGAGCTCTGTCCCTGCGCCGTGCTGCAGAGTGCGGCGAGGACTGCGATGCCCGTGGATATGGAGCACCTGGGGCTCCCTGCACCCCCACGGGCGACGAGATGCTGAGCTTCCCCTTGCTCCCAGAAAAGAAGCTGTCAGCTCGAGCACGTTGGTATTTCTCTTCTTGATGCTAATGAAACATCACTTGCCTTGTTCGAGACACGCTGTCACGAGGGCAGGAGGGCGCAGGGGCAAGACCTAATTTTTTTAGTGCATGAAATACATGATTAATCTTTTTTTGGGGTGCTCAGATTTGATGCTGTGGGAGCTGCCAAAACTTCAGAGACAGTGAAATTTTCATGCTCCTGGCTTTGGTGGTGTCAAGGACCTGCTTCTACAATGTCAGACCATCTGAGAACCCTCAGGGCCCCTCTCGTTCCTGTTCCTCACCCGGTCCAGCAGCAGTGCAAAGCCCAGCTCATTTTCAGAAATACGTTGCCTGAGCAAGAAGAGCTTCTGCTTTTGTCACCTCTAGGCCACAGTCCATGCGGGTGTGATATGTTCTGTCAGTCTCAGCTGACTCCTCAGTGTCTAGCTAAATGCATCTTTTATGAACTGATGAATTCTTTGTAGGAATTATTTCACTATAATGTGTTCCAGTGTCTAGTACATGCAAATCCTGGCAATTTTTCTTTGTCCACAAACAGCCCTTTTTCTTTTCCATGAGGAATTGATTTTGAGAGAAGACTATGCCTGAATTTTCCACAAGCAATCTTCCCTCTGAGTGCAGGCCCGCCCAATACCGTTTAGTTTGTTGGAAGTGCTGAAATTGCAGCCTGAGGTGGCACAGCTGCTGGAACAATATCAACCAAGCGGGAATAGGTACATCAGCGACAAGGGACAAGATGACCTCCACTAATCCAAACCTTTTACGCACATGTTTCTGTTTTCCATAAAAATACAAGTCTCACTTGCCTGTCATTTAAAAAGATTACAGAGCAAGACCAAGCAATTTTAACTGTTTGCTTCTGAAATGAAATCCATCCCTTGTGAATGGGGAGAGCCAGAGCTAACTACGTGTAAGATTAGAGTATGTCAAAGCACATCCTGACTTCTGTCATTGATTCTCTCTCATTCAGGTGTTCAATGAGTGAGCTTGCTCTGCCTTTCTGCAAAATGTGAGTGTTGCTCCTGGTGCTCCCCAGGACCAGTAAATCTTGTTCGCTTCCTTATGAGAGACAAGGAGCAGCAAGCTAACCAGTCAGTCTAAATCATCTTATTTAAAAACACTAATTCTACGCGGTTTGTCTAACAGCTCATTTCAGAATCCTGTGCTGTCAGTGAAGCTATGATAGATTCTCCTCTAGTTTGAATAGATGAACCTAAAGTTTCAGAAGGATGCTCATACTCGGTCCAGCTGTTTTGCTTAAATTCTCTGGAAAGTACAGTTAGTCTACCAGAGTTGCCTAAATCATCTAGTCATACTTGATTTATATTAACACAAAGGTTTAACATTTGCTGGGCTTCAGTTTAGGGTAGGTCTTTGAGACATGGCACAGGATTATGTAGGAGACCCCCATGGCAGCTCTGAGGAAGCCCTTGGTACGTACAAAGGCAGTGCAATGCCACGTTAGGAAGCAAGCTGGGCTCCGGGAAGCAAGAGGTCCTTGTCAGCCCCATCGTCCGTATTTTTGTGGCTCCTCGGTGCAGGACGAGTGCTGCAGCCCTCGATCTATGATGTTTTGCACAGCAGAGACGGAGCTGAGGAATCCAAATAGCAGTTGCAGGGCTGTGAATTGCTCTGGGGTTGCAGGTCCTAACCTTTTGTGTCTCTTCCTTGGCTGACACTTCATCCTGCCGGCTGCCTTTTGCCCTCTCTCAGACCCCTGCAGCCGAGGAAGTCTCTGAGCAGCTGATTTCCCAAAGCTGGGAGGGCACAGGGGAGGGCTCAGTCCTGGCTTTGTCCTGTTTCCTATGCTCTTGCCCAAATAGCTAATTTTTTTTTTATCATAGCAATCATTCTCACTGTTTTTATGATCTCTTTGTAATGAGGTGGAGTCACCCTGTGTATGCTGTAAGTGCTGTTTCATTTACCTGTTGGGACTTCCCGAAGCAGGGGTTGGATCCATACCATTATTTTAATAGCCCTTGCTAGATCTGTTCTCCATTAATTTGTCTAATCCCCTTTGAACCTGTTCATACTTTTGGCTTCCACAGTCCTGTGTGCAGTATGTCTCCATTTAATTATGTGTTGTGTGAAAAAGTGCTTCCTATTTTTTAGTTTCAACGATTTGCCTGATAATCTCATTAGGTTCCCCCTAATTCCTGTATTGTGGGAAATAACCGATCTGTTCCCAAGTTACTTTTTCTGTGCAGGCAGGGATTTTGTAAACCACTATCATATTTCCCTTCAGTTGTCTGCTTTCCAAGCAAGCATCTCCAATGTACGGGAGTTGTTGCACACCTCTCATGGTCCTCGCTGCCCTTCTCTGTGCTGTTCATAGTTCTGCAATAGCCTATTCCAGCTGCGGTGGCCAGAACAGGACACAGTATTCGGGAAGGTAGGTAGGTATGGCAGGGCTTCGCGCAGCGTGGTTTTCTACAGGTGTCTTTTACCTCTTTCTCTAGACCTTTCCTAACAATTCCCAATCTTCTCTTTTGCCTTTTGGACACTGCTGAGCATCAGGTTTTAGGAGTGACTCCCTTTCTGTGTGAGAACAGGCAGTTTAGAGTCAATAGTAGCATGGGAATATTTGGGATTTGTATTCCCAGAGCGCACACTGCATTTGCTTTTTGGCTCGTTTCACAATGGACTTTGTTGACTTTTGCTGAGTACGGAGGTTTGTTACCTTTAAGGCTCTTGCTTTGTACTGGAATTCATCATTCCCATTTAATGTCTGGATAGAATTAAGTGCCTAGAAAATGGGGTTCACAAAATCTGACAAGCAGAACAGGTGTCTAAGCCAGCGGGAGATACTGGTAGGGAACGGTGGCTTGGGTCTTGTTTTTTCAGTCTGAGGAAGTTACCTGCTTCCACTTGAGATTCAGGGCATGTGCCCAGCTCTGCAGGGTGCCAAGTTTCCTTCCAGAAATAAAAGATGAGGATCTCTTATACGACTGAGCAGGAAATCTTGTTCGTGCTTGGGCATCCCACACTTGAAGCACTGGCATGAAACTCCTGGATTGTTTTCTCCCAAAATGAGATGGGAGCCCACATTCCTCAGGGAAATTATATATGCTTTATGCCTCTCTATAGGCTGTGCGGCAGGCAGGAGAGTGGAGCAGAGAAGGGGAGATCTCAGTGCTTTGTGCTGAAGTTCCTTTACTTGTTGTAGGCTAATCAAACATCCAGTGGATTGCGGCGTGAAGAAGGGAGCTGGATGTCAAATGCGTGCAAGGATATCATGCCTGCTCCCTTCTTTTGTGTTCCCAAAGAGGTTGCTTGCACTTCAAAGGCAGAGATGGACTAAAATCAGGACTAAAACACATCCATCTGAGCATGGTTTTAGAGATAGTGGCTCCTTGGAAATAAGTGGAAATGTTGCCACGGGCTTCAAGAGAACCATGGTTTCATCACCTTCTCTGGTGTTGTCCTTGCATTTCACTTTGTCAGGACACAATTTTGAGTTACTTCATCACAGCAGTAGTTTTCAATTCCCTCGTGCTCTGTTTCAGCTGTTCCCACTAAAAAATATCATTGAAAACTGTTATTGGGGCATGGAGTAAGTTGTGTATCTTAACGACTTTCCATCCTTTTCATAACCATCACCTATTCCCTACATACCAGGCCAGGAAAAGCAATGAAATACAAAACTATCCATCCATCAGCTTCTCCCTCCATCAAACACAGAAAAAAGACAATATCAGTGCAGCAGATCGTCTGTCCCTCATTCCCCATTAATCGTGTTAGCATTCCTTTTGCCTTCTGCCTGTTCTGAATTCAGCAGCCTCCAGGAAGCTCACTGAGAGCTGAGACTCTCTGCTTCCTCTTCAGGTTTTTTTTTTCCTTTTGAGCTAGCTTTTAACTTTGTTCCAGTGTTTGAAAGATCTAATATTCCATCTAAATTGAATATTCAAATATATTTTTAGATTCCCTCTTTTTCTCTTTTAGTAGTCTCTGGAGCCTTGCATCCGCCCCAGTTCAACAGCAGCACATGATGAAGTGCCTGTGTGCTTTGCTGTACTGGGGCCTGAACTCTAGTTCCTTCTTCTCAGTTTTGTTTTCGAAACATTTGAAATTCCCAATCAGGTCCAGCTGCAAGATATTTTACTTTTTTTCTCCTGGCTTTAATACTAGTGATCTTCAAATTAGTGACCATAAGTAATATGTTTGTGCATGTACGTATGCATATTACTATCACTGGCATTTAAAAGCTAATGATATTATGATCCTAAAATCCTTTTTGTTCCTTGGCATTTAACTTGTATACTGAGATTATAATAATAGACTTATGGCCAGAAGCAGTTGTGTCCCTTAAAAACTAAAGCTTGGGCAAGTATTTCCATACAACGTATGATACAAAACTAGTCTTTCCCTAAAATCAGAAGTAATTGTGTAGCAAGTAATTACTGTTGTCTTGTTCAGTATGTCATCTATGCCTCATGAGAAATAGTGGCAAACTGCAAATGATAAATACATATCCAAAGACATTCCAGACCTGAAGCTTTCCTTTGAGAAGATGCTGGTTTGGTTTTTGTGCCTTTTAAATAATTATCAAAATCTCAAGTCCAATAATTTTACAGATTTTAAAAACCCGAATAGCTTTTTTCCTAAAAAGCATAATCCAAAATACCACCTACTTTTTAAATGCAAGCATCAATGACCAGTAGCCACATTGGAATCAGAATAAAAATGTACTGTTCTCCAGACATTAACTTAAATTTACTGAAAACAAGTACTGACCAAGTTAAACAAGCAATAGTAGTGGTTTGGGGGTACTGACTGATAGATGAGTTCCTCATTTGTTCTGTAGAGCTCAGGTCAGCATTTAAACAGTTTTGTTTCTCTTTTCGTCATTTTTAAGTGAAACCTTTTTCTCCCTCTGGCTCTCTTATCTATGGAGGTAACTGGTGTTGCATAAGAAATTACCTCATTTCAATGGCTGGAGCCAGTTTTTCTATCAGCTGTGGTAAGGTTTCCTCATTTATTTAATGAGCCTAGATAGTTAGGAAATTAAGTATTAGGAGCTGCAGATGAAGAAAACTAAAACAGAATTTTCTGTTTATTAGGGTGGTTAAAAAAAGAAAAGATCTGTATTAATATAGGCAGTACATATAATTGGTATTTGGATTATGGCATGATTATTACTTTGCAGACAGGGGACTCTGTTATCACTCAGTCATCAACGAAGTAGCTGCATTCTGTGCTCATCTCATCCCTGAAGCTGAAAGAAGAGCTAGTTATTATCTTCAAGTGGGGTTATTAATGAGGGGAAAAATCATCCCCAATTACTGTGAAGCAAAATATTTCAACATTTACATATCTGAGACTTTAATTTTCATCTAGTCCTTCATGAGTTCTTAAGCTCAGTATTCACTTCTCCAAACGTTCCCACAGCGACATAGCAAGGGGAACGTGCACCTGCCCGAGTGCTGGCTGCCCCAGGTGAACACTTCACATGGAAATGCTGCTCCTTCCAGCCTTGTGCTGCCAGACACTGATTTCCACTGAGATTCCTTCGTGCTACACCATAGGAATGGAGTCTCAAGCATAGGCTTTGCTAGAGAAGTAAGAAATTCTGACCTGCCTATACTGTCTGTGTTCACAGAGCTTTTTTTTCTTAACTAGAAACAGCCTGGGATTTATTTGAAAGAGCTAATTTCACTCTTTTGCTTTTTTTTTTTTTGAACAAGCTATTGATCCTTGTGAAATTAGTGGTTTGGAAGTTTTGACTCTAAATCTCCTAGAATAAATCCTGAGCAACACAAAGGTGATGATTTAAATTCAGTTAAAAACGTGGGCAGTAACCAGGAGATGGGAGGAGTGCTGTCCATACTGTGAAGCCATCCATCAACACAGATGCGAAGGTCTGACCTTGGCAGGTTCAGGAGGTAGGGACGTCAAACACAGTTTGCAGTCAATTGGAAATGTAGCTACTAGACAAAGAAAACTCAATAATTACACAGCTGTTTCAGTAGATTGCAGATTTCCTAGAAAACAATAAAACAGCCATCTGTGAGTGAAAAAAGTAAAGCATCTTTTTTCTCCATTCAAAAACTTAATTTCTGAAAGTCATCAGATATGTCCTCTGTAAACTTCTTATCTCTCTTCAAAACCCCCAGAGTCTGTAACCAATCGGTGTACATTTCTCTGCGGCATTTATGCCCATTAATGCCTCGTTGATTTACAGTGAAACTGCTGAAGAAAGGACTGTCTTGGACAGCCATATAAATATTAAATTAATTTCTTGTGAAGGATGGCTGCTATTACACTAAATATTAAATGAATTCATAATACTTGGACATTTGCAATAAATCACTACTGGGACTGCATACTAACATCCCATTCCAAATCTTGTCTTTTTTTTTTAATATGAAAGCCATGGAAAAGGACTGATTGCTCTCAAAGAAATGTACAGCTTTGTAACACTGGAGTCATTAACGAATTCCCACGGCGCAAGGAGGAGTTTTAACTTAGTCCCATTTTACAGATGGGAGGAGGCATGAAGGGGTTTAAGTTGAAGTGCTGATCACAGGAGGTTCAAACCCAATCTGTGTCTCATGAGAGGCATCACAGTAAATTATCAGCTCCTTACAGTCCTTGTTTTGCTTGAAGTGCTCTGAGCAGCATCGACAGAGGATCTGGCAACGTGACACCAGAAGGCTGAGAGCATTTGCCAGACTCAGAGAGAAAAAGTGCTGGATGCGATGTCTAATCTCCAGGCACCCAAAGTGGTTTGTGTCAGTTCACCTCTGAATATCTTGCCCAAAGCCACGAAGGGAAGAATGGGACTCGAGGTTTTGACTAGCAGGACTAGGCTTAGCAATTGAAGTAAGTCATCTCTCTTTAGAGAACACAGATTTTAATCTCAAAAGTTTAGTAAAATGCTCAGTGGACTAAGAAGGGCTAAAAATCAATTCTTTATTTTTCCTTTTGTTAAAGTAGAGCAAAGGGTAGATCAGCAAGTTCATTATAGCTCTCTGTTATCTGAGGGGTAGGAGCTTGAGTGTAGAAATTTGTGCCAGGGCTAAGCATGTAGAGTGGAAGCCGTTCTTGTAAACAAAATGGAATGACTGTCAGACTCATCTGCTTTTTAACGTGCAGATGGGTGTGAATATATGCATCTCCTTCTTTCCAAAGATTTTTGCTTCTATGCCTTAAATGGTCACACAAGGTTTTTCTAATGAAAATTTGCCAAGGTATTTAAATTATAAGCAAAAATTAGAAAAGCTGCTACCACATAGGAATATTAATTGTTCATTATACAGGGCTTTAGTTCACATAGTTACTTTGCATGTGCAGAGCTGCCAATTAAAGGGGCTCAAAGTGCTCACTGCTGCACAATAGCTGTTTCTCCAGAGCCCCACAATGGCTATTGTATTCTGTCACTGACCTTTAGACACCTTCAAATGCATATTGACACAGTATGCTGGGATCATTAGAGCTATTGTTTCAGTGCGCCACAGGGAAAGGAGAGTTCTGCAATTTCGTGAAGAGCTTTAAAATTTGATATAACGGTGACAGCAGCTATATTTCTTAATTAGAGAGTGAGAGAAACACTGAAGTATTTTTCTGGTGCTGCAGGTGAATTCCGGCGTGCACACCTACCACAGTTCCCACAACGGTCCCTTCCCATTGGGGAAAGAAGCTGTTTATCGGGGGCATTTGGTCTGCTTTTCTATTGTTGCCAGGGGAATTTATTTAGTATGTTTGACCTGATGGTGCCATATGGCCAGCCTCCCTTAGCTTCCATGGATTCTGCCTGGATGAACATCTTGGCAGGATGGATCCTTTCATCCTCTAAGTGACAAACGCCCTTTTAAACAGAGCGTATAGTTGGAACGGTGGTATACAGGAGACTGGGATCTGGAATCATAGTTCAGACTCTACTCTTCAAAGATCAGTGGATGTTGTCTCTGTGATAACAACTATGCTTCATTTTAGCTCTTCCATGTCTTAACATCTAAGGTATTTCTGCTTTCTTACCAGTCTGTGACAGCTAAAGAGTGCAAACAAGAACTTTGGGAGCAGAGATATCAGATACTCCAAGTACATTTACTGTAGTAAATCCAAGCATCTTCTAAAAGCTTATATTTATTTTATTGTAGCCCTCCTATTCTTTAAAGCTGCTTTGAGAAATTACTTCAGCAGTCAGCACATAAAAGAGCATCATTTTAAACCTTGCATGGGACGGTTTGTCTACAGAGAATAAATAAATTACTGGCTTGTATTTCCAAAGAGTGTTCCTGCTTAAAGACAGAGAGATAGTTTCTGTTCCCTAAGTATTGCAGTTGCTGGGTTGGTTTTTATCCCTTGGGATCCTATTATAGAACAAATAATCAAATATAGCTAGACTTCACAGCCCTGAGTCTCTGAAGATAGTCTTGGGTAATGGCTTGCACTTCTGACAGAAGAGGAAGAAATCTAACAGACCTTGTGCAAAACTTCTCATGTCATTAAAAAAAATGGAAAATTTACTGCACAGCATTGCTGGTTGCAACCTAGCCCAGTGCTGTGCAGCACATACTGGAGGATGGCCAGTTTCTGCACACAATCCCTCTACCCAAAAAACTTTCTAGCTGAAGGACATAATATTTGATACTTGTGTGTGCTTGAGATAAATGTGCAGCAGGATTTCTCACACTGCTGTAAAACCCACAAGGTCAGATGCGTTTCTTCAGTAATGCAGGCTGAACTTTTCTTTTTTTTTTTTTTTACATTAATTTAAAGGGTGCTGTTATCTCGTTTTCATCCCTCTGTATCAGAAACCCTTGTAGAACTTTGAAACCTCCCACGCACTGCCACTGCAATTGCCAGTTGTAAATTTTGTGGTCTATCTTCCAACATCAAGGTGATACCTTTACCTTAACGCATGAGGAGAAGGGACCCACTTCTGGGAGGGAGAGGCGAGTAGTATAGCTGTGTGATGCGGGATGTGAAGGGCAACACGCGCTGGAAAGAGCTGTTGAACCACTGTCTTGTGCCTCCGTTCTCCCCACAGTAAATCTGCATCAGGTAGTAAACGAGGCAGTAATGATGAGTGCTTCTCTCGCAATTTGCTGGGATCTGAAATCTCTCCTCAGACCCTTGTGTTTCGCAGCGGAGGTTTTTAGCCATACGGCCTGATTTGTTACTTTGGGGGAGTTTCTCTATTGCGGGACAGGATTCTCCTGGAAAAGAGAGGGCAGTACTTTGATTGGGAAGTTTGTACCTTTGGTGTCCCACTGTAACTGCACTCTTTCTTTCAAAAGGCACATGATCACTGCCTGGGTGGATTTGAAAATGGAGATAGTCTTTGCAGTATGTTAGGTCCTTACTCTGCTGAACGAGTTGAAGCCCTGTTGGATGGGGAGGGATTTTCATAGGAACTTCATTACCGAAAGCTCAGGTTCTACCTGGATCGACCTCTAGTCGTGGCAGTTTTGGGAGGTTTCCTGCCACACACACGGAGTTTTTCCTAAAGAAAAATGAAAGGCGTTGGTATGTCTGCTCACTGCCCATATTTCATGTGGTTCCTTTGCAGAAGGAGAAGAAGAGCGGGCTGCTGAAACTTCTAGCAGGAGCATCAACAAAAAAGAAGTCGCGCTCCCCGCCGTCCGTGTCCCCCACGCACGACCCCCAGGCAGCCATCGAAGGAGTCCTGCAAGGGGCGGTGGGACCCGAGCTCTCCTCCCTCTCCAGCCACGGCAGGGCCGGCTCGTGCCCTATCGAGAGTGAAATGCAGGGAGCCATGGGGCTGGAGCCTCTGCACAGGAAAACGGGCTCCTTGGATTTGAATTTTTCCATCCCTTCTCCTGCCAGGCAGCCCCTCTCTTCCATGGCAGCTATTCGGCCAGAGCCCAAGCCTTTGCCCCGGGAAAGGTAAGCTCTGCGTCTCCTGAGGTCGCCCGCATCCTCAGGGAGCGTTTGGAGGAGGGCTGCAAGTTTCGCTTGCTGCAGGGTTGTTGCAGTTTTGCTGCTCTGCGGATTGACTGTAGGTAGCTCGGCTGTCTTTTAGGAAGATGGCTTACGTGCATCTGCCCATTGAAAATCATTTGACACACAGTGCACGTTTAATGGTCATTGATTAAAAAAGTGGTGAACAGCGGCTGTCCGTGACACCACACAGCCCTGGTCTAAATATGGAGGGCAGCAGTGCTTTCTGAGCCCAAAGGGTGTAAATGCTGTTGGCAAAGGCCACTTTTTAAGTGGGATCCCTGTGTTTTAATAAACTTCTGGAGTTGTCCTGTGGTGCTTCCTGCCTGGGGACAGCAGCGGTGATGCGTTTGCTCATCAAGGCCCTTTCTGGTCTGTTCTGCAATACCAACGACTGTTTCAAATTCTCCTTGTGTAGGATACTTATGGGTAGCGCCATCTTCAGTGACCTGTTACCAAAAATGTGGCTCATTTCTAGAGAGGAAGGTACCAGTGATTCTGGAGTTCATTTCAGCAGCCTGCTCTGCACCTTGGTACCTTAGAGTAACTGGCCTTGCAAACCCAAAAAGAGTAGAGTAGGAACACCAAAATACAAAGGCAGATGGAGAGAGAGTGAGAGACAACTAGAAACGGGTACAGAAAAGAGCTAGGTCTCCACTTGCAGAGTCATATTGGCTTCAGGTAAATATTTTCTACAAGACTGCAGTTTGAGGACTGGGAAGGGAATGGGTAATGCACCGATACAATGCTATTGAAATGCTTTCCGTTCAAAAAGTGATTGAGGAGAACGTGGTTTTTTACAAAAACACTAAAGAGTTTTCAAGAAGCAGTCTAGGAAACTCACTGGAGTTGATATCTAAAACAATTTTGGAACAACAGTAAAGTTCCAGAAGTTTGAAAGAAACTTTTTTTTGTTGGAGTGTATGAAAGAGGCTGAAGGGAATGGACTGGGCGAGCCACCTGACCCTGAATCTAGTTGGAAACATGGAGCAGATGATGCAGGGCATGATACGGAATTCTACAGGACAGTTCATACTTTACACAGTGTTTTACTGAATACAGGTTGAAATTTGGTTGGGAAGGTAACAATGACACTGTAACGTATTTAAACTTTTCTAAGGCATCTGGTTTGTGACCATAAAATGTCTTGCTGAGTAAATTATACAGAACTGACACAGTAGATACTAAGCGGATTGAAGACTGATTCACTGGCATCAAATCTAACTCTAGATCAGAAGTCACTAGAAAATGGTTGTGTATGTACGTAGGGTAGCCCAGTGAGAGTTGGGTCTTGGACCTGCACTGTCCAACATAAAGATTTTGCTGTCGCACAACAGAGGACTGAAGCGGGAGGTGGGTGATGAAGAGGGCAGACCCGTTGGTACAGAGCTAATTCAACGCATCGGTAAGGAGAACGCAGAGTAACAGGATATTTCAGAAGAGCCAAATCTGAGGCAAAGTGGAGTGGCCTCAGAGAAGCGTCATAAGAACAATGGAAGATTTAAAACAATATACTTGCAGTGAGTGATACAGGGAGCTCTGGTACACCTGGTAAAGAGCAGGCTTAGGAATGGCTTGGTAACAGTCTGTAAGAGACTGCAAACAGGACAGACATGGGAATATTTTTACTCTAGATTGGGCATTTTGTCTAAAAGAGATGCTGTTGTTCAAGTGCAGCTATTAGACTTGAAGCAGAAATAAATGCAGGCAAGTCCTTCAGCATTGTAATGAAGGCAGTGAAAGCAGACTATCACAGTAGTCTCTTGTCCTTAAAATCCATGAAAAAGCAATTTAGTGAAAGGAGTGAAAAACCAATCCCTATTTAGGCACACTTAATTTGGTCTACATCAGTTTAGATTAATGCTATAAGAAAAGCTAAATCAATATAAACCAGATTTAGCACCAGTGTAACTAAATCAGTGGAATGCTGCACCTTTAGTTAAACGTAGCCGTGAAAAGAAGCCAAGAAGAACATCCCCTGACGTCTCCAGAGCTGGCTGTTAAGGTGCTGCTCTCAAAGCTTTACTGCAGAGAAGTCCAGACACATTATTTGACATGCCAGGGCTAGTCCCAAATCCTACATATTTCTCAGTTCACCTCTGAATGGTCTGGATAGTGAAACATTTAACTGATGACAATTTTAAGTGGCAGAATAGAACCAGAGGGACATGGGTTAACTGCATCTGCTCAGCCATGCTGGAATTAGGGGTAAATAGATTTAGACTGCTAAAACTGAGTAAATACTTCCAATTGCAGTATATGGTGGTGAGGAACTTACTCTGGTTTTAAGCATTTTAATTCCTGAGTCTTAAATCCGAAAATAAGCTATAATTGAAGTAACCCTAATTATACACAGCAGGCAAGATTCTCTAATTGATTTATGAATTAACTTCCATATCATTGGTGTATCTGCATTCCTTAACTGATCATATGGGTTTTCTCATGCCCGTAATGGGAAATATTAATTACCTTCATGCACTAGGAAGGATAATGCTTAGTCCTGGAATAATCTGAGCAGATACATTAAACACTTGTCTCCGAGAAATTCATCCCACATCCATCTGTGCTCATTAAATCATCAAATCGCTCAGAAGTACCAAATTATATTTTTTTTAAAACAAATTATGGTTTTCAAACCACTTGTTCTTTTCACATCTGGCAGCGGTGGAACTCGCATTCAACGTCACTCAGCTCCATATTTTGCTTGTTTGCATTTTGGTGCATTTCATCTGCACAGTAGGAGCAATTCTCTGAGAAAGAAAAGGGAGGAGAGGGAAAAAAAGGTTAGATAAACAGATTCAGATGCTGGATGAAATTTTAAAAAGCTGCAAAGCATTTCAGTGCACTTAGCTGTACTTGGCTTTCTGTCTCCCAACGCCCATCTGTGCGCATAGAGACAGAGCACTGAAAGGTTGGAAGAAGTAGCACATTCCTTAATATTTACAGCATTCGAAGCGAGGCTCATGCAGCAGCAGAGCACCGCTACTTCTCCCATGGAGGCTGGCTTGCAGCTCCGGCACTCGCCACATCCAGGCTACTGCTCAAACCCGAGCGGTCACGCCGCTAGCCATATGGAGGTGCATTAAAAGGCTGTGATTGCTCGCGGCTCAACGCTCACGATTTAAGGGAAGAATTGGCTGTTCCTCCGCCTGACAGCGCAGCCCTTCGTGGGAGTCGCAGCCGGTCAGAGAGGAAGGTGAAGAGAGCTTCGACCTCTCGGAGATGCTGCTAATGTTTATGCTCTCGTTCATTTTTTGTGCACGGGGCGAGCGAGGAAAACAATTATTTGACCTTGTCCTACTTGATATTCCAAAGCCTGGTTATGGATGCCTGGATTAGAAAGGACATTGGTCCTAGCTCTCCTGTCGTTTAGCCTTGATATTTAACTGGTTTGCTGGGATAGTTAGTGCCCATCTCTGCCTTCTGGGTGTAGTTTCCCACTATCAGTTTATAAAACCACCTTCCTTCGGCTGCTCCCTGCCATAAAGCATCCAGCAGTCCGAGCAGCAGAGCGGAGAAATTTCCCAGGTGGTGTCCTTGTCACTTCGCGTTGCAGTGATTGACTGTCAGGCGAATACCCCACCAGGCTGCGTGTGCCCCACACGCTCTTTCCCACCTCCCGCTCCGTCCAGTTTCCGCTGGTGCAACAAACAGGACCAGTACAGGGATGCGCTGGGGTGAGGCAGAGCCTGGGCCAGAGACTTGCCCGCATCCCACCGACGCTGTCGGTTTACGTGGGAGAGGGATGTGCTGTCTGCCTAGCAGCGCCAAAGGAACATACTTTCCTCGCCACCCCCTTCAAGAAAATATGACTGTACGTTAAGGAAAACAGGGGAGTTGAGTGTGCGTGTGTGTGCGCGCGTGAGTCATGTTCCCCTCGCTGCCTGGCACCGTTCCCAGATGCGAACCTGAGTAAAACATGTCACGCGTTGTTGACTCTTTTATAGTAACTGGCACTAATCCTGCCATGTTATATTCTGACAAAGCGGTTGTATCCAGACTTACTGTCACGACTGGCGTATCTGTGCCGTGTTTCTACGGGGTTTGTGGAGCCTTCAAGCAAGTTGTAACCACAACAGTGCTGCAGAGTAAGATGGGAGCAGTGAGTTTGACCTTTAAAACAGACCCCTCCATGCTTCCCTGTATCCTTTCTGCAAATCACTGCCACGTCAGAAATTGAGCTCCCAATTCAAGGAAGCATTCAAGCATGTGCTTAACGCCCATTGACTTCAATTTTGCTGCGCACGTATATCTTCTTTGCCAAAAGGGAAAGCAAAGGAAGGGGTTTTTTCTTTCCTGGAAAGTGATACTAGAGGAATGACCCCAGGAGTAAGTTCTGACTGAACAATGACATGTATGCACATGGTTAAATGCTTCTCTGACTGGGGATTCCTGCCTTGGGACTGAGAAACTAGAATTAACCATCTCAGAAATTGAATCCAGCAATATTTCCAGCAGAAGGGTAAAAGATCCAACTGAGATTTGTTCTTCTAAGGCTGCTGATTCAGAGACCGTAATATGGTGAAGCGGGTTCTGGCTTGTAGCGCGCAGAGGTGCTTTGCAGGTCTCTGCAACCTGCCAGTAAAAGGATGGAGCATCAGAGCTCCACCGATAAGCAAGAGCAGTGGTTAACTGGGCTAAATGCTTCATTGTCACCAATTATCTATGCCAACACAAAACTAGCTGTGTGTCCCTAACACACAAGGGCTCTGTTGGACTCACAGGACTGGTCTCCGGAAACCTGTCCTGAGTGCATGATACTTTGACAAACAGAAACCTGCATTAAGCATCCAAACTCAAGCACTAAATGGGACCGGATTGGAGGTTAGCCCTGCAGACCTAATTTGCCTCATTGTACATCTGTTTTCTTAAGTTTCTCTAGCTCCGTCAGTGTCCTGGATGCATGTATTTACTCAGTGAGCAGGCTCACTGTTTACTCAGTATTTGGGGGTTTATTTCCTCAGTGCCCAGGCCTGAGCCCAGCCCTTAATTACTGATGGGTTCTGATCAGTACTGTTCGATGCCTGTCTGTGCACACTGAGAGAGACTGCATGACTAATTTAGACCAGACAACCGACTCCTACGCAGCTAGGGTGCGTGAGATGAGTCTCACTCTGTGGAAAGTGTGGCACGAGGCTTTGCAGCTGGAGGAGTCGGAAGAGCCACTTTCCCCACACCTGCGCTACTCAGTGAGTTTCGCTGCGGTCACTTGCTAGAGATCTTCCAACCTCTGCAAAAGATGGGGTGGCTTTGGCAGGCACATGGTTCTTCCATATCACAGCCTTGACTCACGTCCAGAGCAGGACATTTTGTGTACTAAATGAGGCAGACCTCCTATGAGAAAAATGGTATGCAATCACGTAACGACAGATTATATTGCACACAAGCAAAAGGGAAGTCATGGGCAATTTTAGTTGCCTGTTTCTTCATCTCAGATTCCTGGGTGTGAAACATTCCTGTTCTGTTAAGGTAATGGATGTCTTTGTGCATCTACATACATGACATTTTTAGTCGATTTGTTTTTTTAAAGGAAACAAAGCCAGAACTTCCATCATGTAACATCTCTTTGAGGTCAGGAGTCTTAGCTGCACCTTGCAGTGGTAGCAAAGAGAGATCTGGGTGGGAGAGGTGTTTCTTTTGACTACAAGGACGAGTGCTGTGAAGACGTGGGATTCCCAGGTCTTTGCTGTCACCAGAGGGACAGCGATGATGGACCCATTCCCAGCTCCCAGGGAGTTAATTGCTGCCAGGGTCCCCATCCCACCCTCAGCCCCGGCGCCAGCCTCTACCCACGCAGTCCCCTGCCCCACGGGGTGTCCTGTCCCAGCCGCAGGCTCCCTCCCACCAAGGCTCTTTTTGCTCTCCCAGACTCACCCCAGCACAGCGGCCCCCCTCAGCCGCCATACCCACACCTTCTGTCAAGCCTCCCAGTTTTCATCACGACCCTATTTCTCCCTCGACTCCCAGTTTTTCTCCCATCGCGCTCCCTCTCCCTCGCCTTACCCCGCTCTCCAGCTCCCTGAGGTTTCCCTGCCCAGGCAAACCCCATCCCCTGTCCTTGCTGATGCTACTCAGAGCCTCTCCTCATGTATTTTCTCTTGGGCACCGAGGACCCTCCCCAGCCCACTGCCCATCCCAGACAGTCACCTCCAGGGATGAAAAGTGCCCAAGCCACGGATGCCACAGCAGCCAGCCGTGGGGAAGTCCAACATCAAGTCGGTGCCCTGAGGAAAAAAAAACATGAGAAGAGAAATGCAACCTCTGAGGTCCCGCAGAGCTAGGACATCTTAGAGTGTGAATCAGCAGAGATTTTACCTTCAGTGCTCATACAAGCCTCTACTAAACATGTGCCATTTTGGGGTGGTTTGAATGCTTTTAACCTGGCCGAGAGCAGGTGATTTTCTGGAGGAATAACAACCTTGACAGACCAGCGGGGCCACAGTACAGGTCTTTGCTCCCAAGTTTAGGGACCAGAGAACAGTTTGTGGAAACCCTCACCTGGGTCCTGCTGGTGCTGCAAAAACCCTCATGTTCTTTCTGGAGGCGATGAGACCATTTGGGCTGAATGTGGGACCCTCAGCCTGACATAGCTGCCGTGGAGAGTTTGGGCCAAAGCGGTTGACATTTGGCAGAATTCCAACTATGTGCGAGTACGATTTACAACAGAAAATACCAAACATCGTTAATAATAGGCAGAGGTGGTTGCCACACTTGTCATCATGATTGTTGCCCAGCTAATTAGCATTTTAAAAAGTTGGTAATTTAGAGGTGTAATGTGACACAGACAAAATTGAAAGGGCTCTGTGATCCATTTGAAATGCCAGGAAGCAGTTTGGTGTAAGAAAACCTACAATTTTGTAGTAGCTTCTCAAAGAGGGGACAAAAGGGGAAGTGAAAAGGGGAGTTATAAATAGACGTACACAGAACTGCCTTTTTGGGAGTGAGGGAGGATGTCTGGGAGAAGAGATCTTTTCTGCCAAAAAAAATACGGCTAATATATGTATTTGCAATTCCGTTCCAGAGGATAAACTAGGCTGAGATGCCACCCGGAGGTGTGGAGGGGTGGCACAGCAGCGACCCACACTGCTGCCCAGTGCAGCCCTCACCGGGCTGCCTCTCCCAGGCACCACTTCAAAAGCCTCTCAAGGGAAAAAGCATAGCATCTTTTTCCATCTCTCACGGAGGATTTCTTAACCGATTTGCAAGGTCTTTTGTATCTGAGATTCTGTTATTTTGTCAAAAACACTTCAGTGCTATCCTATGAGGTACCGTAGATAATTAAATTTAAACCGTAGCGTTTGGGGCTTCCTTAAATGGGAAAAAGTACTTCATTTGCTAATGCAGCGGCTGAGATTTATTTTTCTAAATCTCTGAGGAGATGCTGTGTAGAACCCCTTTTATGATGATGGGTGAATTCCTGTTGAGCGTGGTCACATCTCTCCTCATGTGAACCGTTCGGGGACCAGCAGCTCCTCACTCCTCGGGTGTAGGCTGGCTTTAAAAGGACGGCTCTGTGCTTAAGGCATGACATGAGGTGTTGGCAGTCCCAGCTGGGTCTTCAGGGTGACCCTGCCCAAGACACCACCTTTTTCTGTGTTTCCGTTTCCTGATGTGCCAAAAGCATCCGTGGGTACCTCCGCACCACTTGACTAATGTTGAGGTCCGACCTTCTTCTTTCTCAAAGGCTCCTGAGATCCTGGTGCAGAGCTCCAATGCGCTGTGATTGAGCATAGAGTTGTGAGATCTGAAACTTGGCATCATCTTAGCTAAAACTGTTCCACTCTGATAATTTAATTAATCAACACTGCAGCAGAGTGTTTGAAATAATGTGTGCATTCATTTGCATAATGGCTGTAATTGGCAAAGCTTCATAATATAAGTGTAGCAGTTCCACAGATGATAGCGTGATAGAACATTTTCCTGCAGCCAGCCAGCAGCACACATTTCAACCTCTGTTATTTGCTTTTCCACAGAGGAAGGAAGTGACAACTAGATTTATTGACCAAGGCACAGAGATGACCGGCAGATTTTTGATGGCACTTGAACACGTATATTTTCTACGTGACTGTTGCTGTGTCAAGACAAAAAGCCCGTAGTCAGGTTTTAGAGCAGAACCCGCACTCCAAATGGAGTTTAATGATTTTCCAAGGATGTTTGGCCGTGGAGATGTCCAAACATAGAGCCAAAGCTAGTATTTTCACTGTCATGTCAAAGTGGAGTCCCTAGTTTCAGAGCTGCGGTCATTACGTACCTGAGCAACATCTGCAAAGAAAGTTAGTGACTGCCACTGAAGAGCCCCACGCTTTGGTACCAGCTCACTTTTGGAATGGCCTCAGGGAGTGGTCCAGAGCCTCCAGGGTATGTTGAAGTTAGTCCTCCAGGACAGGATATTATTTTAAATAAATACTCACCTTGTAACAACCATGACTGAGGCATCAGTGGCCATGCAGTGGTTGTGGAAATATTAATCCTCAGGAGATGGGCTTTAGGTAATCCATTGGCATCTTTTATCTATCTTACTATATTTATTACTTTGCAATTAGCAAGACAGTTATTGACTGTTACCCAAATGCCAGACGACTGCAAAAGTACATGTGCTGAAGAAAAAAAACCCATGCAGCAGAAATACATTCCCTGCTCTGCACGCAAGTGCATTGATGTGAAAGGGCCCAGTCTGTGCTCTCAGGACGATGCCTGCTGATAAGCCTGAGTGCAGAATAGCTTTATCAGGATCAGGCCCATCGTTACTTCATTGAAATGAAGTGATACTTGAAAACTAAGTTCCCAGAGAGCCCTGTAAATGGTTCAGGACAGGAGCTCCCTGTTGGTTTGGAAGTCATTTGATACCTCTCCATTTTAGCTTCCCTTCCAGGTTTGAGGGACCCAAAGTACATTCTCAAGAAACATAATAAGAAAAATGTGAACTGCTTTAGCTAGGCTCTGCCAATATCACAGGCAGTTGGTGGGAGCGCTGCAAACCCCATTTTTCATCATCAGTAGACAAGGGAAGAGCTACAGATGGACTTCTGTAAGGTCTTTGACACAGTCCCCCACAACATCCTTCTCCCTAAATTGGGGAGATATGGATTTGATGGATGGACTGTTTGGTGGATAAGGAATTGGTTGGATGATTGCATCCAGAGAGTAGTGGTTAATGACTCAATGTCTGGATGGAGATCAGTGACGAGTAGTGTTCCTCAGGGGTCTGTACTGGGACCAGTACTGGTCAATGTCTTTGTTAATGATGCAGTGGGATCGAGTGCACCTTCAGCAAGTTTGCAGATGACACCAAGCCGAGTGGTGCGGTGGACACGTCCGAGGGACGGGATGCCATCCAGATGGACCTGGACAAGCTCGAGAAGTGGGCCCATGTGAACCTCATGAGGTTCAGCAAGGCCAAGTGCAAGGTCCTGCACGTGGGTCAGGGCAACCCCTGGTATCAATACAGGCTGGGGGATGAAGGGATTGAGAGCAGCCCCGCAGAGAAGGACTTGGGGGTACTGGTGGATGAAAAGCTGGACATGAGCTGGCAACGTGCCCTTGCAACCCAGAAAGCTGCATCTCCAGCAGCGTGAGCAGCAGGTCAAGGGAGGGCATTCTGCCCCTCTGCTCCGCTCTGGTGAGACCCCACCTGCAGTTCTGCGTCCAGCTCTGGGGTTCCCCCATACAGGACAGGTGTGGACCTGTTTGTTAGAGCAGGTCCAGAGGAGGGCCACGAAATGGTCCAAGGGCTGGAGCACCTCTCCTGTGAGGACAGGCTGAGAGAGTTGGGGTTGTTCAGCCTGGAGAAGAGAAGGCTCCAGAGAGACCTTATTGCAGCCTTTCAGTACTTAAAGGGGGCTTATAAGAAAGGTGGGGACAGACTTTTTAGTAGCGCCTGGTAGATTCAGACTAGATATAAGGAAGAGATTTTTTTTTTACGATGAGGGTGGTGAAACCCTGGCCCAGGTTGCCCAGAGAGGTGGTAGATGCCCCATCCCTGGAAACATTCCAGGTCAGGTCGGACGAGGCTCTGAGCAACCTAATGGAGTTGAAGATGTCCCTGGTCATTGCAGGGGGGGTCAAACTAGGCGACCGTTAAGGTCCCTTCTGACCCAAACCGTTCTATGATTCTATGACCTTTGGATGGAGCAGATGCAGTGCTGAATGAGACGTGTTACAGCAGAGGCAGATGCAGCGCTGGGAGAAGGCGGCCGAGTCCCTGGCGCAAGTTCGGCACGTGACTGGGAGCAGGGACCACCACAAGTAGTCCAGCCATTTGACCATACCCTCCTGCTTTCATGGTCTGGCTCCAGAGTACGTCCTGGTCAAGTCTTCGGTCAGGCTGACCAGAAATCTCCCCGTCATACTGAGTTTTAGGTAGAAAATGTAGCTGCATCAGATACAACTGGTATGAGAAAATGTAATTTATTGATGTTTCCAAAAGCATTTTTCCCCGAGGTTTCTGGATCTGGTGCCTGGCTGCTCCCATCAGGCGCAGGCTCAACCGCAGGCTGACCAGGTCTTTACGTTTTTGTCTCCGAAGGTACCGTGTTGTGGTCCCGTACCCGCCGCAGAGCGAGGCCGAGATCGAACTGAAGGAAGGTGACATTGTGTTTGTGCACAAGAAACGGGAGGACGGCTGGTACAAAGGGACGTTGCAGAGGAACGGCAGGACGGGCCTCTTCCCCGGGAGCTTTGTCGAGAGCTTCTGAGGACGGCTCGCCGCTCTCTCAACTGGAGAAGCTTTCAGGGGAAACTGCATAGCACAAGAAGAGACAGCAAAGAGAAACTGGACTGATAACCACTGCCATTTTTATTTCCAAAGACTCCCCCCAGGCCCTTCAGACTACAGCTCTGGAGACGCGGTGCCCCGCTGTGCTCCCGAGACCGCGTGCAGTGCATACAGTGGTATGTTGAAGTAGTGCCTTCCACCTGGAATCACAGACTGAAAGGACGCCCATCTGGACTGTACGTAACCTAAACTCCGGCTGTCAACCCTTTGTGTAAATTATAGAGAAGATATCTTTAAAAAAAAAAAAATTAAGAGGAAAGTTGTTATATTGCTGTAACTTATTTGTCAGAGCTGCAGTGTTCTTATTACTGGCCTATGCAAGATGGATTTGAGAGTTCAAGGAGGTGTGCTAGGAAGCTCTTAAACTGGGATTTTGTTTTTCCCGAGGGAAAAAGAGGGAGGGGAGGGTGGAGGAAACCCCAGCTAAAGATCGGTGCATCGTCGTGCAAGAAAGAATGAGGAGTCCAAAACGTTAATGTCATGCTTTCTATATACCTCAAAGATATGCTGCGCAAGTTTGTCAGTGAGTGTGTTAGTGCTCAGAGTCCCATACCATGCGGTGTCCTGGCGCTGCCGCCGGGGAGGACCTGGAGGAAGCACGGCTCCACCATTAAACTGTGGTTATTTGAGCAGAATCCCTTTTGCCTGTCTTCTGCCCTTATTATATGCAGCATGGATTTTTGTCCTTCAGTATCACTTTCCATTGCTTTTTTGTATGACGTACCTTTTTACTGTAAGAATTGCTCTACTTTATATATATTCCTACTAGATCAGACATTTCCTCTTTTTCATACATCTGGTGCTATTTTTTTTAATTGTTAAAGATTTGGTTTGGTTAAACAGAGAGGCTGCAACAAGATTTGCGTTCAACATGCGAAATTAGAAACGCACCTGAAGATCGAGAGCAGACTGCTTGTTCGTGCTTCGTAGAGGAAAAGAGAAAAAGTCACTTGGTCACCGACAGATATACCTGGGGGAGCGTGCCAGTGCAACACGCACACGCTCGCGCTCTCCTACCTATTTAGAGTGGCTGAAGACCCATGCTGAAGCACAGCGTTCTGTCTGGAGGGTGATAATTACTCCAGAATTGGAAGTAATTCCCAGAGGAGTTGTTTTAATTGACTTTTTCATGGCAATAAGAAGAACACTGCAGGTTCTAGCACGCGCAGGGACCGTGGAGTTTTCCTCTGTCGTTGCGTCACGGAGATGAGAGCTGATCTGCGACGGCTGTAATTAGGGTTATCAAAACGTGATTTCTTACTGTAGAAATGTACAGTTCTGGGGACTGTTCGATTTCTTAACGTGGTCAAGCTACAATACAAACCGTATCAGGCAATATAAGCTTCCATCTACCAGGGACTTAAAGGTGCAATAAATGTAAAGCGAGTTTAGCCAGTTATTCGTAGGAAGCAGAATGAGAAAAAAAAAATCCATAATGCGATTGTGAGAGCACTTAAAAAGACATCGGCTCTTGAAGAATGAAACGTGATGAAAGGCTTTTCGTAGCCGTAGCCGTACCTTGCCTTTGCCAGCAGCTGGCTGTTTGCCAAAGCCCACATGTGGTGGTCGTTTAAAAGCGTGTCGGAGGCACTGTAACCTGGAGATGATCTTATTAAAAGGAAGAGGCCCAGTGGGTGAACATCATTACTGCGTTACCAGTATTTCATATGCGAAGGTGTAAGTTTTGTTTTCATTCAAGCCGTGTATACTAGTACATATCAAAACCCATGTAAGTGAGCGTTCCTATTTAAGTTCAGCTCCGTGACTTTGTTCTCTGTAAAATAAGTTTCTTCTTGCTGTCACATGTAACAAACCGATTCCAGAAACACAGTCCATGGCCAAGTATAGCACCTCAAACAGGGAGGCATCATTTTCAGGGTGTTTCTTTTTATACTTAACGTTGCCGCATTTGTTCATATTCCAGATTGTAATGAGTCAGCCACTAAAAGTTTAGTTACTGTTGAGAGGAAATTGCCTTTTTATAACCAATAAGAGACTGAAGAAACATCTTCTGGAAACGCTCGAGACTAGAGCCATATCGGTTCCACTGCTTTGGTCCAGATCAGAATTGGTATCACTGCACCTCAAACAGTAAACTGCACAGCTAGCAAGTCAGCAACACCAAAATGCGTGTTATCGATTCCAGTAAAAATTCTGGGTTAGATCTGTCAGAGATGAGGAGATTTTTTCTGACAACTTACAGTGGTTAAAGCTCTCTTAAAATTCTGTTCCATGGGTGTATTTACTACAGTCAGAAAAACGAAACAGGATGACGGCTTGCTTGCTGCCTATTGTGTTTAGCCAGATCTAAAATGGTTCCAGATTTCCACCTTTTCATGCTTAACTCTAACAGGACAAAAGTTGGTGTATGAGAAGATCAAGGAAAACACGCAGATGCCGTGTCATGAAGTCAGTGCTTTAAAATATATTTTGCAGGGAGGATGATGATTTTTTTAATGGATGACAACCCTTCCAGTCATACCTCCTGCAAGGAAAAATATTGGGGGGGGGGGGGTGTTGGGGGGTGTTTCTATTTTGATAACAGCTGTTTCTGGCCCCTGTTTATTGCTTATCATCACAGTTTGGGTTACTGAGTAATCTTCTTGGACAAATCACTTCCATGCCAGGAGCACAAGTGCAGAACTTAATACAGCTCAGTGATGCGAAAACGTGACCCAGTGCCGTTCGGAAAGTCCTGGACTGAGGGAGGTTCGACTCGTACTGTGGTCTAATTTTTACGTGTCATACCAGGGAAAGGGGGAGGAGGAGGCATCTGTGTCTCCTGCAACAGGGAGGGGAAAAGAAAAGACTGCTTCTGGTGGCCTCAGTTTGTAAAACGCCAGGTTTGCTCTTCTAGAAATGGGTTCAAGTAATTGAACGATTCCTTTGAACTTTGCACAGCTCAGAAAATGTTTTTGTTATACATGAATGTTAACGTGATTTAGAAAATGTTGGCAGATATGAGAACAAATGAACTACAATGACTGTGTTTCTGATTCTTTAAATAAAATAAACATTAAGGCAACTTGACTGAGGTTTCTCTCTCTATTACACAGCAAAGTGAACAAGCGACGTCAGTGGCTCTGATGTTTGCAAAGGAAACGGGGAAGAGCCCTCTGCAAACCCAGCTTCTTTTGAGCAGACCCTACATCTCCTTTGCTTTCAGTAGTAATTCCCACATAAATAAAAGCCAGGCTCAGGCGTTCCGCCGGCAGGGTCCACGTGTCTTCCAGGCTACGTACAGCCAAGGAACGGGAAGAGAGGGAAGGAGCAGGTTGTGCCCTGGGCATCCGAACACCCCCCTAACCCAGGTGAGGAGCATAATCCCTTTTTTTTTTTTTTTTTTTTTTGCACATGGCCTGAGCTTCCCGTTCAGCAGCACGGTGCGGAGCATCTCGAGGGGGAGCAGGCACTGGGTCTGGATGTGTTTGCCTTGATTTGGATGGGAGATGAGGAAGAGGCACCCGCAGCGGTGATTCATTGCCCCGGTCGGGAGCGCACAGGGCAGGGAGCAGGCACCCCGCCAGCAAGGTGACACGAGTCTCTCTTCGCCTCAGCTGGCTCCCGAGTCGAAATTCGGCAACGTGGGAACCGCAAGAACCTGAACGTGGGCTGGCGACACCTCTCCCTCTGCTCGGCTTCGCCAGCTGCCCTGCCTGACGAGCGGCGTGGTGCGGAACACCGAACGGAGGAGCCTGCCGGCTGTTTCCAAACTGGTCTGGAGTGCCAGTTCCACGTTTTGCTGGGTCCTGCTCCTCTGGCATCTCTGCCAGCACATGCCGCACACCTCATCCAGCCTTCGCGCCTCGCGCCGCCCTTTGCTCCTGCTCCAGCGCCTGATAGGAAACCCAGTCATGTTTCGAAAGAAATATAATCGTCGTCAAATTGTTACGCGGCTTGACTATTCCTAAACGCTCGGGGAGAGCAGAACCACCTGGACAACATCTGCAGGGCTTTCCTGCGGCCAAAAGCTCTTCCTGACATCAGCAGCTCCTTATAACATGGTGAACCTGGCAGCTACACGGCTCGGCTAGTCGGTGCCAAGCCAAATAAATGAGCTGTACTAGCAGGGAAGCCAAGAGGTGATACAGTCTGGAGAAGGCCCTGTCCTCGCGTTCCAGCCTTTCATGTAGCAGAAATAACTTTCCAAGCGGTCACAGATGTATTTCCAATCACTGGGGCGCGGGTGTCTCCCCTCCCTTCGGAAAAACGACTTGATTTTTCTCAGCCGCCGAGCAGGACCACCTGCCCCACGGTGCCACGGAGGGACCACGAGCCAGGTCACCGAGGGGCTTGGAGCGGGGTGGGGGGGGTTCTCTCGCCCCTTTACCCATCCCAGCAGCATGCTGTGCGTCCCCAAAAGTTATGGGGGGGGGGGGAAGTTGCCTTCGGCGGCAAGGTTGCTGTCACCCGTGGGCTCCCCGTGGGCTCTCCTCCGTCACCGCTGCCTCCGCAAGGCGCTCGGGGCTGGCTCTCGCGTGTGATGCTGCGCAGCCGAGGGGTCTGTGAGCTGCCCCCCCCCACCTTTCCTTTCTCCCCGGCGAGAGCAAAAAGGCAGTCACTTTTTCTTCCTCATGGGTATGTCGAATTTGCCCTCCAGCTGCCCACCGGAAAAATCAGCCTAGCAGACAGGGGGGCGATTTGTTAAGGTTTTTTCCCCCCCCTCCCCAGATAATTGACTGGGATCTGCATTAATGGAAACATAAATTGACTGCCACTCTGCTAAATGACAATCAGGTTTTGTTTGACAGAGCTGGGAAGTATCTTATCCTGAACATTGGCACTGAACAATCTAAATGCAAATTGCAAAATGTTTGGGGGTAAGGAGGCTGTTTATCTTCTGATGAGGTTATATGATAATGCAGAGGGGGGGAGAGAATTGCCTTTCAGTTCCTAAAGGCTATCAAAATGTGTGACGGTTAAACTGTGGGGCCAGTGTTTACATATTTTTTTAATGGACCAGACTCAGTTATTCGGCGTGGGTTTTCTTTTAACAAATCACTTTTTTAAACAAGACGTAGCACAGCGGCATTTCAGCCATATTTCAGCAATTCTCAGGCACCCAGGTTAGCGTGGAAAATGACAGAGCAGCCACCATTTTAATCCTGTTATGTCTATTGCTCCCAGCTTGTTCTCCGCTGATGAAACACATTGCGCTGCCTCGGAGAGGCAGAAAAACATTTGCTGCACTCCTGGCCTATTTCTCTTGTTAGAGTAGCAGGTTTATACATGGCAGCAGTGCCCAGGTATCTCCAGGACACAGGTGAAAAATTAAAAGCAACCACCACCATCGCCTTCCCGAGAGGTCACCGTGCGTTGGGGGTTACTTCTCGTGCTGGCTGCCCCACGTTGGACGTGCCGGTTGTAAAAAAAAAAGTTCCTGCAAAAGTCAAAACCTTCAAACCTGCCCAACGCATCGCTTTTTTGCACGTTACTCTGCCGGGCTCCAGGCAGCAGCGAGCCATGCGGGCATGAAATCTGCGCTGGCGTTTGTACCGTGTGCCATTTTGCACGGGGAAGGCAATAGTTTTCTTTAGTCTTGTCCTGGAGGGAAGAGGTGTCTGCGGCAGCTCAGAGGGGTTCAACAACTTGAAGCTTTCAGCAACTCGCAGAATCGGTCTCCCTGAAGTTTTTCCACTGAAATCTAATCTTCTCGGAGCTTGATTTAGGCTTCTGCATTTCTCCATAAATTAAGGAACAGGTTTGAGCTTACTCCAACAGTTTTGCTCATCTGGGAGGCAGAGGAAGGAAAGGATTAATGTGTTATTTTTATTTTTCATTTTAAATACGTCTCATGCAGAAAAATGCACATGAATCTCTACAAGGCAGGAAAAAAAGCGATAGATCTGTAAAAGTGACACAAGTTGCATGTGTCTAAATTGTTAGGCCCTCAGAGCATTTGGTGTAGAATAGCTGAATAAGTCACACAAATCTACGATTAAAAGGACATTTGAAAATAAGTGACTACACCAGGGGTGGCCATGGTAACCTGGACTTTTAGGAAGGGAAATCAATGAGCAGCGACTGTAGCCTCACCCAGGGCTTTCGGTTTCACCCACCAGCTCTGCTCCTGTGACCGAGACCTTTAGGGACCAGCCAGCGCATCCCTTGAAAGGGACCCATCACGGGAGAAGAAGGACTAAGGACAAGTTTGCAAATTCAGCCAATTAAGGAGCGCTTGTTTAACTTACTGGTGTTAGAAAATAACAGCAGGTGATTCTCAAAAGGCTTCGACGACGTGGCTGATAACCTGCAGCTCTTGCGAGCGGGCGAGTTGAGGAAAGCCGGCCGTGATTGCTCCTGCCAGCGGCGAGCTGCGCCCGGCAGTGCAGGTGGCTGCACGCGTTGAACACGACGGATCTTGCCTTCACTACTGTGATAAATACATATACATACACATAAATATGTATAGACACATATATTTATACATATCAGCATCACTACTTTAGTGCCAGCCCCCCAAAAAGCCAGGCATTCTTGCTGAGCTCTTACAGTGCTGCAGCGTTGCGTGCCATTTGGATTGACGCTATTTACGCTGGTCCAGGGCTACCTGTGCTTGCGATAGAGGAGGTTGCGTTGCAAGAGTTTTCAGGCATCAGCTGTAAAGCAACGCTGGGCACTTGAAGGAAGCCAGCCTGAGGTCTGAGCTCTGAACGACCCCCTTGTCTGAAGGGCATGGCCCTTCTGGCAGCTTCTGGATTTCCTCTGATGGCCTCCCACCAGTCTGGAGATGCAGCAATAGGATTTGTTTAAGAAATGATCCAATGCCCAAACTTTCTATTAACGTCAGAGGACTCTGGACCAGGCATTTCAAAGGGAAAATGAAGAAAAAATGAAGTCCTCCTTCCTTCAACTCTCCAGCCCTCGTAGAAGAGCCCTTCGTTAAATAGGGCAGCATTCATTCAGATTTGAAGGCAGAAAAATGTATCCTTGAGCATTTCCCACAGCTTAATATGAAGAGCCATTGCAATATTGCACCTCCGTCCATTTACTCTGAGCAGGGGACAGTAAAGCGCTCTGGAAACACATACCCAATTAATGCTGAATTTTGCCCGAGACAATTTGTTAAAAGCACTGCTTCACTTTTTGTCTAAATAAATATTCATTAGCTGAGAGAGAGCGAGCAGGAGAAGGCGAGGGGGGTTAAAACCGGGGCGGGGAGGCTCATCGGGTCGCCAGTTGCTGCTCCATCAGGCATTCGGTTATTTCTACGAAGCAGAGAGAGACGGCGAGTGCCCGAGGCACCTTCCACCCTCCGCATCCCACCATCCTGCGCTGGGAGAGGGGCCGGCAGCTCGGGACGTTGTCCCAAGGAGGTGGAGGATCTCATCACCGCCCCAATATCGGCGCCGGTGAGGTTTGCAGTAGTGCGACGTTCGTGATGCACGGATGCAGTCGTGGTGGGTGAGCGGGGGGGACGAAGGAGCTGCTGGCCCACCCTCCGCAGCTCGGGAAGGGACACCCACCCAGTACCCCATTAGTCATAAAGCACTCTTGCTAAATAGTTATAAAGTGATTTAGTTTGTCATTAGTCTTATCTTGCTTTCTAAAGCTGACTTCGTTTCTAAAGTATATTCGTTATTGCGCTTTCATTAATCTCCTTGGCTTGATAGACTAATTTAACCTTTTTGAGGATGGATGAATTTTCTTTAACTTTTTCATGGTCAAATAAATTGAGGGAATTTTTTTTTTAACTCCCAAATTTTCCTTTACTAAAATAGGGGCAGCATACACGTGCGCATCCCTGTAACCCAAGCATTGGGGAATTTTCCTTCCTGAGCTCTCCGCTAATTTTTGTACTGAAGCCTTCCTACCACGTCCCAGATGTTAATAAAATTGGAAATGAGCTGCACTGAGAACGCAAGCATGAGAGAGAGAGACGGACAGAAAAAAAAACGATGAGGGACTGTCCCTCATATCAATAAAATCTGCCGCATTTCTCCAGGCAGTGTGTGAAATATAGCGGGCACATAATCTGCCCGGCAATAAAAGGCTGCCACATGACTCCCCGGCACCCGGGGAGCTATCAGTTTCAATTAGGAAAAAAAGCCTCTGGCATGCGACAGCAACGGCAGAAGAACTGAACGCAGTTAAGGCAAAATTTAGTTTCATTACAGCTCGACGCAGATTAGAGTTTTTCTTTGTTTTCGCACCGCGTCCCTCTGTCATCGTATGGGAGGTAACGTGGCAGCGCGGGCTTTTCTAAAGGCTCGAGCACAACTGTAACTGAATTGGGGAGACCCTAAAATAATGTTTTTAAGAGGAGTGCCGTGCAAAAGTCCTTTGTAGCAAGTCTAAAACTACCATCCTCGCTGAGCAGAGTGCTGTAATTTAAACATTAATCTGTTTCTGGAGTGCTGAATAGCAATGCCAGTAATCATCTGCGGATGTAAAAACTGTCTGTTTGCTATTTAGGTGGGTTTCAGACTTGATTTTAGCCCCTTTAAGCCATCGCCTTTCCTTGGGCCAAACTGTGATAATACGAATTTAAAAATCCACCCTTGGCGCCTGCTGCTTCCCCTCTGCCGATGACACCGAGCGCTCATTCGATGCAGTAGCGAAGTGAAGGAAGGCACGGTGCCAGGCCTGCCTCTGACAATAAAATTACAGCAGATCCACTATATTACTTAGAACACATCTCTAATGTCTCACTTAAATCTCCATCGTACCCTAATAAGCGTAACTTGGTTTTTACCTCAGGTATTCAGAAGTTAACCTGCTACAGTATTGACTTGCGTTTATCAAAGTAGACCTTTGGTGGGGCCGTGAGGCTGGCGGGGGGGGATGTCCTCGCACCGCCGGCGCTTTGCCTCCTGCATCCTGCAACAAGGGTTAACATCACCCGCTAACCCCCACAGCTTTTATCCCTCCTCGCCTGCGGAACCAGAGAACCAAACGAGCGCTGCGGCGGGTCTCCAGGAACGTTTCTCCTTGCCGCCTCGCCGCGGCATCTTGGGGCTGGGCTCCTCCGCAAAGAGAGCTCGGACCCAGCCACCCTTGTGCCACCAAGACTCGGGGACTTACTTCATCTCCTTTCGCTGGGGTTGCTCTTGGCCAAGCTGCTTTTGGCCAGCAGCACCGAATCCTTCCTAAAACCTCTTGAGACAGCCCCAGCCAGCAACAGAAAGGCTGCAGCTATGAGGGGGGGAGGGAGGAGGAAGGAAAAGAGAAGCAAACCGCCGAGCAGAGCAAAAATCCCAGGCAGAGCAAGGGGAAATGGGTGGCCCCGGTGGGATGGGATGGGACCGTCCTGTCCTTCCCTTGGGACGGTCGTCAATACGGCTGCCTGACTGCGCGGGCAGTGAAATCCCCCGGCACTAACACCCGGGGGAGCGGAGGCGTAATGCAGATGTTGGCCTCAAGTTGAGGCAAGGGAGATTTAGGTTAGATATTAGGAAAAATGTTTTTACTGAGAGGGTTGTCAAACATTGGAATGGGCTGCCCAGGGAAGTGGTTGAGTCACCATCCCTGGAGATATTCAAAAAGCGAGTGGACGGGGTACATCAGGACATGGTTTAGTGGGCATGGTTAATGGTTGGACTTGATGATTTTGAAGGTCTTTTCCAACCTAAATGACTCTATGATTCTATGTTTGCCGCTCAGCTTTTCTCCCTCCCGGAGAGCTCCCGGTCAACCCCACTTCTGTCCTCCATCCCCTGTGGCCCCTGAAGCTAAATATCTGCTCTCCATCTCTCTCACACCGCGGGACCCGTGAAGCCGCACGGACACAAAGCTGACAAGCACATCCATCAGCGACAAGCGCAAAAGAGCTCCTGGTTGCTAATATATTTACCCAGCCCTTGTGAAAATAGAAGGGTAGAATAACACTAAATGAGCGCTCTTCCCGCTCTAATCTGCCATTTGGGGAATTATCCTACTTTATGCATCCAGCAAGATGCGCTTTACCTCTGAAATAAAGAGCCTCAGCACGGATGTGTACGCACAGACTCACCCATGTAATTACCCACAGCCCTGGCTTTTATCGCTTACTTGATTTTTGTGCAAGCCTAAAGTGAGTCCTAGTCCCAAGACAGTAATTACCGTGCCTATCCCGTGTCTTACAAAATGACAAAATTTGAGCTTTTGATAGCTGCTCCTATTAAGCCCAGAAAGGTTATTTTCCAGCACTCCTGGCCACAGAGAAATACCGTCCTTGTCGGAGAGCTGAGCGTGGACAGGCAGAGAGCCCAGGGCTCATGCGAGTGTCAGGGAAGAATGGGGAAGCAGGTTCAAGTCCCAAATTCAGGACCACTGGGTCTCCCCAAACTACAGCTCCTTCCACTTCTACATTTTAAACACAGGGGCTTCCTGATAATTGCCTCTGACCGGGTTGCCGCCACGCTGCTAAATAAATACGCTGTCATACTGCTAGCACGGAACTTCTGAGCACCAGTGAAGGGCTAAAAACTCTCTCTGACACCAGCAGCTCCAGTAGATTTGTCTCCCCATCACATCAGGCTTTCAGGCTCGGTCAGGAAGGGTTGGAGATGCCCACATCCCTCGTGGGTCCGTCGGGGCTAATCCAGATTTTAACACCAGCGACACGTCGACGGGCCCAGCCTGAGCGACCGCCCAGTCGCCGCTGGTTGCACCGCGCTCGTCGACGGAGACACGAGGCATGACCTCACACCCTTGGCTATGAGGCAAGGCACCCCACCGACTTGTCACGGCTTCATTTCTTCGGGGCGTACAGCAGAAGAGCCGTCTAGTCGGGAGCCCGCGTCCTGGCAGATATCCGAGCTGATGTCAAGCTGATGTCTTCTTATTAGTCTTTACAGAAAATAGCACGCTGCATTTGGAGCCAATGTGGAGCTGGGAGGTTGTTACCATCACAAGTGAGGACGGCGAAATGATACAACAGGACCTGAAAAGTTTACAAATCCTGTATGGACAAAGAGGAACTGTGAAGTTTAACCCGGAGATGGTGCAAGTCGATATACCTGGGGAAAATAATCAAACCCACGGGTATTTCGTGAAGGAGGCACTCAGAAAGCAAAGGCTAAAATAAGTCTGCAAGCAAGAGCTGAAGAATGAGCGTATGCACGTGTGAAAGCGAGAGAGCAAACAGGAGTGTGGAAGAGCACAGATTTCTCAGCGGGAATTACCCAGCACTAAAAGCAGGGGGCTCATATTGCAGTTTTAAGGACACTGAGATCCGTATTTAATTTCCGCACAGTCGATGCTGCGATAGCATTATCTGGGAGGGGGGGAAGGACGCAGAACTCCTTCTCTGCCCCCGGGGGAGATCCCCTGCCTTGCCAAGAGCCACGGGAGACCGGGGGCTGTCCCGAGGCTCAGACCCCGGGGTAGGGGGGCTACGGGCGGCTCCATCGCAGCCGGGTGCCCCCGGGAAGGTCCCCCCAGCACCGCAGGGGTTCCTCACTCCCGCTGCCTCCCTTTTGGGTGCCACGGCACACGGTCCCACGCTGCAGGAGCGACAGACGCCGCAAGAGCGCACAAAAAAGGGGCAATTTGATAAATTGGAGAGAAAACCCTCCCGAGCAGTGCTCAACAAGCTCTTGACGTTCAAATCCTTTGCAAAAGGATGGGAAACATTACTTCTTGTCCATGCTACATTTGCACTACACCAACCAAAAGCTTGCAGTTAACCAGCTTTGCTCCCGCGCTGCATTTCCAAGGAAGAGTCGCATCCCTCCGGGGTAAATCAACCAGCTGACAGGCTGCAGACACTAAGGCAAGGGGATCAGACCCCCCCCCGTGACCTACAAATGAAATCACGGAGAGGGACAGAAAGAAAAAAACAAGCTGGTGCTGGGCATCAGCCCTGAACAGGAACCAGCAGACAAGGAGACAGAGCTGGAGATTATTTTTCCTCTTGGCCAAAAGGCTGGGTTTTCACCCCCAAATTCTTTGCAAATCAGCCCCAAGGTAGTAGCCCCCTCCCCTGCTACCACCGGCTGAGCAACTGGGGCATTTACCTGAATGGCAAAGAGCTAGCGACAGTCCTCACCTCTTCCCGAGCGAGGTCGGACCTGTCCCGCCAGGCTCCGAGGATGATCCTCCAGCCACCAAGCAAGGCTGAGGCTCAGCATCCTCCTGCCGGAGTCAGCCCACCCGGAATGAGCAGTGTCCCTCGCTGCCCAGCCCAGCCGTAGGGACTGTTATTTGGACGCTGTCCGTCCCACAGCATCATTAGGATGCCCGAGGCGTTAGCGCAAGAGCCCGGACGAAATCCTCTCCGGCAGCTTGAAGGATGAACCTCACTTGGCAGATGAGCGCTGAGACCACGCTGACCCACTCGTGCCTGAGAAGAAAATGTTTCATTGTGCCCAGAGGAGCAATTTGTGCAGAATGAAATGAAATTACATGTTTTATTTCACTGGGGTTTGTTCAGAAGGGAGATGAAAAGGCTTCCTCTTCAGGGACCTGTACGAAACTGTCATTTAGGAGCCAGGACTCAAGTACTCCCTTTGACTCCGACAGAAGGAGAAAATACTCCTCCCACCACTGCTGACTTTCAGCTGCTGAAGGAGTTTTTTTCTTCCACAGTCTCTACCGTTTGCTGCAACGGGACTGCTCCCATCCTATTACCCTTCCTTGAGGACCAGATGTCACCCCCTCCAACCCTACAAGTCATGTCAGAAATCCAAGAAGGGTTTTTCCTTCTTCTAAAAAGAGAGTTTTCTGTTGTCTTACCTGATTATATCTGCACCTTTAACCTCTACTTCGAACTACTTCCAAACCCATCCTGAGACACCGCTACAGAGCATCGCATCGGGAAGCGGCGAGCATCCGCACGCTGCCTGACGGAGCCGTCGTGCCTTCCAGCTCCGGCGTCAACGCACCAGGGCAGGGACAGCAGCTGCGCAGTTTTTACTTTGAAGGGCATTTTTGGGGATGTAAACTGCTGAGTATATTACCGAAGAGCATTCTTTTGGACTTAGGTAATGCATATTTTCAGCTTTAAGGCTGAGAACGTTCACCAGAAGATTTAGTGAGCACGCGGTAACATGAAAGAGGAAGGCTATGCTGTTGTGTCTAGAATTAAAGGAAAAGAAAATGTGCATGGTGAGAAAATACACTATTAAACTGGTCTAAATCAAAAGAATCTCTCACATATTTGACAAGTAAGACAAGACAGAAAAATCTCAAGAGTCTTCCTTTTCAACACCCAAGCTTTAAAATATCCTGTATGAACCTCCCCACCCTGGGAAGGTCAAGATTTTGACTCCTACCACGCCATGCCTGCCCCAGCAGCTCTCCTCTCTGCCCAGACCTCGTCCCCTCCAGCCGCCCTTTCGCATCTCACGCTGCCGAATCCTTCCTGCCCCTGCACCCTCGCGGGCTCCGAGCTGCCCGAGGATTTTCCATCCTGCCTACTTCTGAGGAGTGAAATCCTGACGATCCATTAATTTTGGTTTTCACGGCTTTCCTTTGCCTGTTTTGGGGGTTTTTTTTTTGTTTTTTGCTTTTTTTTATGCTTAAACATAACTTTTTGGCTCACAGCAGGACACAGCTCCAGGAGCTGCAGCCTCTCCAGGATGGTTATTTAGCACCCCTCACTGGCAGCCTCCATAAACTAGACTAAAACGGGCTTTAACCAAAAAACGTACCAAACAGAAGATCCAGAGAAACCCAGACTGACAGCAACCACAATATACCTTTCCTTCCTAATTTCCATGAAATTACATTTCCAAAAAAATTGTAATATTCTTTAAAAACAGTCTTTCTTTCAAACAGATCTGGTGTTTCAAAAAACACCTTGGTCTCATGTCTATTTTTTTCTGAGGATCTACATCAAAACATTTTAGTTGAAGAATGTTTTTAGTAACTTGAAGTCATTGACTGGGTTTCAGCTATTGAAAGTGAGCAGATTAAGGATGACACCAGAAATACACACTGAGAGGACACCTCGATCTGTGTTTCTCTTACATTTGGCATAGTTACAAGATTAGGGATAATTTTGTAGTTTTTCTGTTTAAAACTTAACTGAATACTGGCTGGGGTAAAATCAATTTATTTGAAAACACACACATCTGTAAATTCGTCTGCAGAGTTTTGGAAGGGCTCCTTGCCTTTTTTAATACTTTTAACTTCATTTCATACAAAACAGGAAACTTTTTTTCTTCCCCAACCAGTCAAACTCACCGATGTACCTGCAGCCTCCTGGGCTGCACAAGGCAGGTCCCAAAAACTGAAGTTAACACTTCTGCATGGAGGTTTTGTCCTTCTGTTAGAGGGCAGGGAATTTACTGCTTCAGGTATTATGTCCCAAGATATGACATTTATACTACTGTATCTTACAAAAATTTTAAAGCTGTAAATGATTTTTTAAAGAGGACACAGAATTGTATGGGGTTTTTTAAAGACTCTATCCAGGCAAATTTCCAAACGTGGCTTTGAGCAATAAGTACTAGGCTGCAATTCCTTTATTTGCGTACTTATAGTGACAGCAACCTCAGCCAACTCTTTGCAGCAATCGTTAATTCACAGCTTGCAATGCAGTATCTTTACTTATTGATCCAATAAGCTCTGCCAATATACAAACTCCATTATATCATCCAGTAAAACTCTCGAGGATCACTCCTGACCTCGCAGGCAAAGTACCATGTATTCAAAACATACCACTGGCATGCAAGCCCTTATTGGGGAAAACTGCTGTTCCATCTACCATAATTACATTTCACTTACCAGGAATATTATCAGCAGCGCCCTCGGGTTATTATGTGATCACATTTACAATAACTGGATTTATAAACTGTGCCGTTTCCAGCCCCACCAGAATATAGGATAGTACTACCTTGGACATCAAGATAAACACCCTGCGGTCTTTTAATTAGGATTTTCCTATTTTCTTCTAAAAATACTGCAACAGAGCATCAGCGTTGCTGGTAATCTTTAAAATTCAGCTCACTGAATAGCATCCCAAAGACACTTGGTACATCTCACGTTTGTCCTAAAGTTTTTTCCAGGTAGAGAATCCGGGCTACACACAGATCAGCCCAGCACAGATTTATGAGGGAGATGAACGACTTTTGAGCCTTTCCTCCCCGCTCGGTCTGCCGGCAGTGCCCTGGGGTAGCCATGCCACTGCCACAGGATGGCATCGCCCAGATGGCTTGTTGGTCCCCTCTTTAGCCACCTAAATATGAATTAAGGCTTCGCCCGCGTGCTCAAGTGGAAAGCAGTTTGTGCCTAGGTACTGTCCGTCGGGTTAGAAACTGGCTCAGCCTGTGTCCAAGCCGGACCTGCGAGGTCAGGGATGAGCCCGCCGTCGGATGAAGGCAGGAGGCTGCAAAGGGCTCCCCGGCCGCACCAGCCAGAGTGCTGCCTTCCCCGAAAGGGAAGTTTGGGATGGAGTTTGTTAAAAGGGGTTTTTTTTCTTTTTTTTTTAACTCCTGATGACTCCAGAGCCTCCCAGCAGTCACACGTAAACACCTGCCCTCCCAAAGAGCATCGTCACTCAGCAACCTGAGAAAGCCCTGCCTCATAAGAACCTATAGGATATATATTCACAAATAATTTCTGAGCGTGAAGAGTTTTAAACCCAGCCCCATGCTTTGCCTGACTTGGAGCAGGGATTTGAAATAATGAGCTTTCTCACCTTTCAGACAATGATCTTGTCCACCACGCTAGGGAATTTTTGAGGAAGGTCTTCCTCATCTTCTGTTGAAATAGCTTCATTTACTACAAACAACTGCACCCATACTGGACCAATGAGTAAAATCTGATGTGAACTTAAACTTGGTCATTTTTTTTCTTTCAGGATCAATGCGTACCTTACTATGTAAATAAAGCTGAAGAATGTCAGCAAGACGGACTGACAAATGAGGATAAATTACGTATCAGTGGGGAAGTCTCTCCTCTGATGTGGATACACTCATGGACACTTCAGGCCCACACCATGGATTAGGTTGCTTTAGGAACCCCTGTCATGTTGTGGAGACATTAAACATGTACACGAGAACCTCTTTAAAACCTAAGTGACTGAGGAATCTAGAAGCAATAGCATAAGGCATTTAAATTCTGGATTTGGGGAGACAAAGGTCTCATGCAAACCTAATCCAAAGTAGTCAGAATTCAGATTGCATCATCCTCCTCCTTACGAAGATCACCCTCCAGAAAAGCTCCTCTGTTTTATTTATCAGCCAAAACAACAGCAGGTTTGAGAATTATGTACAAGTTTGGGAAGCACAAACCTGTGCTTAGTAAAGCAAAGGATGTCAGCCCAAGTCCCTAGTCCATCACGGATTTCCTGTGTGACTGTAACTACATATTAAAAGCTATGATGGGTTCACTTCCATGGCTGATTTTCACTGAGTGGGTGCAAATTAAAAAAAAAAAAAAAAAATCTAATTATGCTTAAAAATCTGAGCCCTACGCACTGTGGGTCTCATTTTCCAACTGTAAACACAAGTAGTATCTTCCAACTTCTTAATATATTTAGTGAGAATAAACACATCAAAGATTGAAAAGTAGTCAGAAGATACTCTAACTTGCCTAAGAGATTTTTTTCCTTGAAAAGCTAACATGAGCAAAAAAAACTTCTGTAACTTTGGAAGCAAAACACGCCGATCTCAAACTCCATCAGGGTAGACAATGAAATTATTTCTCACATACAGGTATTTGCATTATGCATTTGCATGTTTTGAATTATTAGGGCTATAGAATGATTTGACCTTGGGGCAAAGCTGGGATGTCATTCATCTACTGTGAACACAGTCATAAAACACACCGGTATTTTGTATTCCACTGCACAGTCCCTCAGTATTGCCTGCTGAGTTTCTAGATGGCAGCTAGTAAGAATTTTTCACTGGAGCTTGCAAGTCAAATGAGCCTTTAACGGCGTGACGGGAGGCTAACAAATGTTAGAGGAAAGGCTGTGACAGAATTCTGCGTGCCTTGCACACCTCGTCAGGCAGCTCAGCTCTGCTGTTCTGTGGAAATGCACCGGGATCGTCACGTTTCCCCAGAAGGCCAAGAGGACCGAGCATCTTCACACTGCCAGTGCAAGGGAGAACGGAACTCCATCTCTGGCATTCCCCAAACTAACCAAATAACCACCATCTCAACAAAACAGCCGTGAGTAGAAGCCATGAAAAAATCTAGTCCAAAAAGGCTACGCAAATACCGGCACCCTCTGACCCTTTTTCTAAACAGGCTAATTATTTTCTCTTCCCTCCAAAAAGGGTCTCTGCCCTTTCTAAGCTTCAGGTGAAGGACCAGCTCCACAATTCCACCCTGTGAGGACAGAGGAGTAAAATCTTACGGGTGCTGAGAGCTCTGCCTCGCGGTGTCTTCTCAGTGGGAAGGATCAGCCCCTCCAAAAGCGTGCAGGCTAATGGGATAGTAAAGATTTCCTACAAGGGAATGGAGAAACTGCCGGCAGGCACCAAGCGTTAAGCACTAAAATAGTCTCTTGAATTGATCAGGGATTGCACAGCCTGGGGACCACTCTTAGCTAACTGTGGCACTACTTGTGAGTGATCTATATATACATATACACATATCTAGACACATAGGAGTGAGATACATCTCTCTGTGTATGTACATTTATAAAAAATCTATGGGTTTGTATATATAAATAGGAACATATCCAAATCCTACACACTTAGATATGAAAATCAGAGAAAGGCAAATTTCTGCTGGAAGACAGAATTTAATTCTGAAATCATTAGTTTGGTGGGTTCCTTGTTTATGAAAACTACACTGATAAACTGTGATACATAAAAGTGCCAAGAGAAATGATTACTTACAGATCGCAAGTACAGGTACCCCCAAAATAAAGAGGTACTTAAAGATCTGATGCCAAACGACATTTCTGCAGCTCCATCATACTTTTTCAGAAAGTTTAAGGCTCACAGGATGATCACCCAGAAACTACCCCAATAGATCTCAGTAGTATTTCCCAACAAGAAAAATATGGTATTTTCACACACATTTCTGGGAAGTCTTTTAAAAAGGTTTTGGATCAGAATGAGATGCAGCTGTATTCATAAGTTTTCAAACTACAGAGACTGATTTCAGCTTTTTAATGCCCTAGCAGATATAATCAACCACATGAGCTCAGAGCTCTCATTGCACTTACTTTTAAACTGCCTCCTGTGCTTGCAGCTTTGTTTCCACAGAAAATAGGTTGACATTCTTTTCTGTGAAAAAAATTGGCTCGTGCTGCTCAATGAGTTACAGAATTACAGAATCACTGATGTTGGAAGGGGCCTCTGGAGATCACCTACTCCAACCCCCCTGATAAAAGCAGGTTCAGCTAGAGAGGGTTGCTCAGGACCAGTGACGCAGTTGCTCAGTGCCACGGTCCTGTCTCCA
The DNA here is from genome assembly GCF_964188355.1 of Buteo buteo. NCBI lineage: Eukaryota > Metazoa > Chordata > Aves > Accipitriformes > Accipitridae > Buteo > Buteo buteo. The sequence continues at coordinate 3,461,794 of NC_134195.1, read as the reverse complement.
AAGGCAAAAGCCATGTTCTTCGAGCGCACCCTAGTGAAAGTCCTGTTGAAGCCTTTTTTTCTGGTTTAAAATCCTGCAAGTGTCTACATCTAGCTATCAGTGTTTTGCTGCCTTGATGCTAGGGTCTGGATTTTAAAGAATATATTTAGTAAAGAAAACAAGGAGAGGTAGATGCCTCAGTACCTTATAAAAATCCAGTTATGTAATTTTCCTGCCTATGAATTACAGTAAATTACTTTTTGCAGTGATACACTGAATGCGAATTACACAAGTCTTCAGAAAGGTCTTGAAAAATTAGTCATTTTTCTTTTGAGTATTTTCCTTTCCATATAGAGATGATGTTGTTGCTGTTATGGAAGAGGCTTTTTTCCATCTTTTGCAAAGAAGGAATTAAGAAATAACTAAGATTATAAATGGTATATGACAAGTATATCACAAGTCATATTGCCTTCCTGGCACAGTATGCACAAATCGCCTATTTTTTCCATTCAATAAATGACTTAAGACATTTAAAACAGATGCAAAACATTTACATTTTTCAGATTAATGTGAAATCTTAATCCTTGTTTTTAATTCCTTGGGAGGGAGAGGAAGCAGAACAACAGAAACACTTGAGTAAAACCGATGTATTTTATTTCTAGCAAGTTAGTATTTAATTTTTAAAGAGTCGCACAAAACAGCTTCAGAGAACTGCACCTCTTATAGTTTCCCATTAGTTATCATGGCTACTGAAAATACAAAAAACATTTTAAACTAGTTTTAACCTGAAGCTCTTGTAATTAATAGTTTTTATAAAGTTCAGCCTCTGCTGTAACTGAACACCACAGTCACAAGCATCAAAAAGTTCTGGGTACTTTCCTTATTAAGTTAGTAATGTCAGATAAACTATCATGCAATGGTACAGCACTGCAAAAACATCTCAATAAATTTGGATTAGAAAGATCATATCTGAAATTTGGGACAGTGCTTGTACATAAACCCTATAAACAAAATCTGTCAGCAAAATCAGTAAATGGTTGAATTATGTCAACAGTTGTATTAAATAATATTTAGTAGACTAATATACCATACCATATGAAAATAACTCTTGAGAAAGGTTGTAGTGGATATATTCACTGAGTGCTTTTGTACTACAGCATTCATATTATGAATGGAACTGTTTATGGCAGGGACATTTGCTTTGGTACAATGCACTTAAAATGAGAGCAAGCTGGCCACACGTGTCTAAGGCAAATGCGTATCAAGGCAGACTCATAACAGAAAGTCCGTGATGGCAATGACAGCAATTGCCGCACCGTATGTGTACAGATCATACTTCAAAATTCTTCTTTTGCAGCACGCAGCCACAAGAGATATTTTCCAAATCCTTTAGTAAGAAACTGCAACTCCTGTACCTCCAAAAGCACACTGTGAATCATTGCTTCCTGAAGAGAAATTACCAATATTGTTTCTTCTATCATCAGTATTACGTAAAGCTGGAACTGAAAAACAAAAACAAGCATGTAAACTGTAACATACTCTGAAGAAATAAAGCTAAACCAGAGAAAACAAATCTAAAAATTTTCTGAAGTTGAGAGTTATTCATAATAGTGCAGATAATGACTTCTGTTACCAAGAATTCCACCTTCATACGTAAATCCAGAAAAAGGAGTCTAGGAAAAGGAACTCAGTAACATTACTTGAAATGCAACAAATTTTGGCAAAAACACAAGCAGGCTGATAGCATACACTCCAATAATGTCAAAGCTGTATTGATGATATTTGTGGAAATGCACAAACCCATCTAGCTTCTGAAGTTTTTCATAATCTAGCAGTTATGAATAATTTCTGTACCAAAAAATCTGCTTTCAAGTACAGTGAGATAGTAATCAACAAAATGTTATCGGCAGTAAAGTTGTAACCTATCAGGAAAGGAAATGAGTAAGTTAATTCTGCTTTTAGAGGAGAAAAAAACATAATTCAATTTAATTCAATGTTTATATATGAAGAAGTCAGGCATGTTATTCTGAAGACCACTTTTGAATATATTTCTGAAATTTTGCAATTTATTTGAGGTTTTCCTTTGGGAGTTGAGAAAGAAAAAAAGTGGGTGGGAGGGAAGAAAGTAAAATGCTTATCAGGTCATATTCTGCACTCAGTGTAATTTTACAGCCAATTTTATCAATCTCTCCTCTCAAAAATCTGTACTAGGAAGACACATCTAGTATTATGGGACAGCAGCAGTCAGACTGCTTCATAAAACTGACATATGCTACATTCAAAACCTGAGTGCTGCAATCAAATACTATTTCTGGAATTCCCTGGGTGAATTTCTCTCCCTCTCTAACTTCTCCCTCTCCCTTTTGCTCTGTTCGTGAACATTCACAGTTTCTTCATCTCTGACATCAAAGCACAGGAGTTCAAGCCGAAAACCTTGGTTCCTTCATGGAAAAAGAAAAAAAAAAAAAAAGGAAGAAAGAATGCTCATAAAACATACAGCAATTACTCTAAAAGTAAATGCAAGCATGAGGGTATTTTACACACTTCTGTCTTCTTATCACATAACAGAACAGAGCATCTTTGCATCTTTTCTAAAAGATTACTGAAATTTGCATTATAAAAGCAATATGTGAAGGATTTTTCTATTGCTGCCTCTGATGACTAGCATCAGCACTTACTTTTTGCGGTCCTTGTCTCTCTTCGAACTAACAACAGGGGTAGAGACAGATGCTTGTGACTGGAGTAATTCAGCATTAGCTTTCTTCTCAATAAACATAGCTATTTCATCTTCTAGAACTTTTTTCTTTTTCTCTAATTTCAGTTTCGCTTCTTGATGCATTAGCATACGATGTTCAAATTTAGTCTGTACCTGTTTAAAGAAAGCACAAAAAATAGTATTTCCAACTAGTAACACAAGGTGGTGATATCACAATACAAAACCCCTCTGCAATTAAACAGTAAAACCTACCTCGTGTTAAAAGTCATCAGAAATTGCAGTTCTTTCCTAAAACTGATAAGACTAAAAACCAGCAATCTAGAAAAATAATCATTCATACCAGATTGTTCTCATAGAAGCCAGGCTACTACATACAAAGTACAGGTGGAAACCATGGAAGGCACTGAGTATTAGATTTCCTACTAGATTTTACTATATCTTTATTATATCAAAAATAAGGAGGCCTTCAGAGAGGAAACAATTACCAACAGAAGGATTAAATCAGGAACTACCAAGTAGAATCTACTTCCCTAAAACCAAGTGGGCAAGGAATCATACATACTTTAGTTACACAGGTATGTATTTTCATATATATTATTTTAATATGTATATTGATTACATTTACATATTAATATATACACACACAGTAAGTCTGGTTGGGGGAGTTACTTGTGGGCTGCAAGAAGTTAACTGCTTTTCTGCAGTAACTGTTCTTTGATTGTTCTTTTGACATATTAATGGACTTTACTCTCCAGAAGCATTCTACCAGTTTAAACCTACTGTGAACTTGTCCATGATAACCAAAGGGTTATCATTCTCTCCATCCTTCCTCACCTCCCATCTCCCCACACACAAACTCTCCTAGAATCCTGCTTCCGTACCCATCTGTATTGCTGTAACTCCATCTGAGTGCAGCTGTACTGAGAAATAAATCTCTCTGATTTCTATACATCTTTTGCAAAGAAGGAACTAAGAAATAACTAAGATTATAAATTTAACAGTATACCTGTTCTACACAGTAGAGCTGTCAGATTTTATAAATGTGTGTGTATGTGTGTATGTATACTATTTATTTATTTCATTGCAACAGTTAACCAGATGCACTGCAAAACCAGAAGCCAATAAAAAGATACCAATAAAAACATTCAGGGTAGAAACACTAAGGACCTAAGTGACTGTACATCAGGAGTGGTAATGCTGCACATTGCACCTACAAGTTTCCTCTAAATGAAGGATGCGAAAGCAATCTTAAGTACAACAGAAACTCCTGGGGGTTTTTTAGTTTCCAGATACACACACACACTTCTAGGAGAACAAGCAGCAAGAGTATATCACAAATGTTCTTTAGGAGTGACTGCATGGTCACTTTCCCACACCAGGAACTGGGAAAACTAATATCCATAATTCATTTGCACTACGCAGAGCTCACAAACAACCTGGTATAAATCATAGAAGGAAAACATCAAAGGGTACCACAGATACTGTGTAAGACCTGGCTGAACCTACTTTGAACGTGGATGGCCAAGTATTCTTCCAATTGGATAGGCTTATAGTGAGAAGGATTGAACCTGACTTTTTTTCTCCACAAGTAGCACAGGGGACTTAACAGACTTAGAAAACAAAGTATTAAGCCGCCTTCTTATTTAAAACATGCATCTGAACACCTCGCAAAAACTGCTACATCTTTGCTGGGAGACTGAGGTACAGAAAAGAACATTAATAAATATACACAGGTTTCCAATTTCAATTAAACCACTGTTTAAATATAAATACACATGACCATGATAAAGCCTGGCAGAAAGTAGATGAGAAGATCCTGTTTTGCCAGTCCAGCTTGACAGGACTAAATCTTCAACAACATATTCAAGAAATGTTCCACATCTCCAAATGTTCTTAAGGCAGCTGGGAATGGATGAGATTTTAAAACAAAACAAAAACAACAAAAACAACTCCCCCACACTTTCAAACCTCTCAATGTGAGGGTTGAGCTTATATTTATTAACTGCACCTGGACATCACACAAACATACATGCCCCACTCTCTTGGGCTGAAAAACAACCCATGGGATTCTTTCCTGAAATCTTGCGTTTTACACAGCAACCGACGCGACGCATGAGAAGCACCTACTGTGCTGCTATGGCATGCTGATGTTTCTCAGCATATTGCTGGAGAAGATGAAGAAACATGCAACCATTATATTCATCACTCTCTTACTTCACCATATCACACCCTACTCTATTGACTTGTCCCAGCTACCCACCAAAGCCTTTAGACTATAAGCTCCCTCCTTCCAAAAAAAGACTGCCATTTATAGAATCACAGAATCATTTAGGTTGGAAAGGACCTGTAAGATTGAGTCCACTGTTAACCTAACACTGCCAAGTCCACCACTAAATCATGTCCCTAAGTACCACATCTACACATCTTTTAAATACCTCCAGGGATGGTGACTCCACCACTTCCCTGGGCAGCCTGTTCCAATGTCTGACCACCCTTTCGGTGAAGAAATTTTTCCTAATATCCGATCTAAACCTCCCCTTGTACAACTTGAGGCCATTTCCTCTTGTCCTATTGCTTGTTACTTGGGAGAAGAGACCAACCCCCACCTCACTACAGCATCCTTTTGGGTAGTTGCAGAGAGCATGAGGTCTCCCCTGAGCCTCCTTTTCTCCAGGCTAAACAACCCCAGTTCCCTCAGCTGTTCCTTGTCAGACTTGTGCTCTTGCTTGCTTGTGTCTAATCAATCTGCTAAGCCAATCTGTGTAATCCATTTGCCTTTGATTTTAAGCATTACTGCCCTCAAAATATTAGGAAATTATAAAAATCAACTAGTTGTGATTTTGCTAACAATTTAACTGTTCCAAATCTCAGCAAACAAACTCAAGACAGACATACAGGCATGCTTACCTGTTGCTCTGCTTCTTTCAATATTGCTTCTTTCTCCTTCACTCTCTGCACAAATTGTTGTCTCATCTCCTCCTCTTTTCTTTGCAGTTCAAGGTAGAACTCCTGCCTCTTTGCCTCATAGGCTTCCTGTAGACTGAAGTCCAAAAATGTAAGCAAGTCTCCAGCACGCTGCTTTATTCAATGTGGAAAACCAACAATCTGGAACATTATTTAAACAATTAATATTCATCTAAAATATTAATTTCTACAGCTCCCCACATAAAAATTTGTAAACAAACCTAAACAGAAGCAAGCATCTTACCTTTCTAAATTTTTATTTAAGTAAACAACCCTGAGTAAAATTATTTATGCTAACAACTCCTGGGCAATTTACATTTCAAAGTAAATACAGCACTTTAGGAATCTCATGTTCTAAAAGACTTGAGTTATAACTTTCTGCCTCCAACATGCATAACCTTTTTCTTTAAGTTACTTTTATTAATAAGACACCAAATTTGCCAGAAAAATCACCCAAGATTTCTTCATTGTGAAACCTCAGTCTTAAAATAGGACATTACAAAACCAATGCATGTGGAGCATTAGCACAACTAACAAACTGATTAATGCTATATAAAAGGAAGGAAAATAACAGGACCTTAAAAATATATGACTCTCTTTATGTAATGTCAAAATTTAAATATGGCAGAGTTACATTAATATGGAATAAATACAATTTCCTAAGTAGTTCAACATTCAAAAGAAAGGGTTACTTTCCAACATGCATCAACCAAAACCTCAAGACTGCTTGTTTTTTCCTGAATCCTCTCTCCCAGAAGCTAATATACTGCATACATACCACACTTATATTTGAAATTATATAGAAGGTGTATATTAGTTCAGATCATTGAGCAAGTATCTGGCAACAGAACAAAACAGTAAGTAATTAAAACATTTCTTTACTTTTAAATCTATACCTCCCTTCCTTTCTTTTTTTAAAAAAAAAGTTACTTTACTAGACATTTCAGTACACAGAAATTTTTTTCCTCCAAACAACAGGTGCTTGAAAATGAGAAACTTTTTTCATATCAAAGTATATCAAAGCAAATTAAAAGATGCTGGTAATTTATTCATATACTACTACAGGTTTGACATTTTCAGGGTCTGCTAACGCCACAGTGCTGGCACAAAAAGTTCTGCTTTTCAGAGAAAAAGAAATGGAGCTTGTACACAGATGTATCTCATAGACCAAAGGGCACACTACCTTTGAAAAGCGTACCTGCTTAATGACACAAGTTCTTCCAACAAAACATTTACCACAAACTTCTCTCAGTCACAAAATTCCAGAGAGGCAGAATTGGTGGATCACAGCTGTGCTAATGGTTCTTACAAAAACAAAAAGATCTGTCCAGATCTTGTAGGACATAGGGCTTATGAACAGATCAACACATGGATAATGTTCTAGCTCTTTATTCTGGGGCTATTCTCTTACACCATTCATCTCTTCTAATGCTTCCTGAGTAGCTGATTAGTCAGCCCCACTCAGCTATCATGAGTTACTGTCCTTTGCCACGTATCTCATGCCTTCCACTCTGATGTAAAATAAATATATATGTACATCAAATATTTAAATTCGCTTTATATTTTTAATACACATACACACTTTTGTACCAGTTTTTAAGTCTCATCTTTTACTGTTTCTATTAAAACAGTTTATAAATGGAAAGACTTACAAAAAAGGACATCTAAAAACTTAATTATTTAGAGCAACAGTAAGCTTAAACAGCTCCCTTCTAGATTTAAATTTGCGATGACTGGGCAGTTTCCCAATCCTAAATTTTCTTATTTGTATTAAAAATACAATCTAGAGAGAGAGAAGAATTGTCTTGAAATTGCACATGCAGACTTAATGTTTGTAAGAACTCAAGGTCAGAGCATTTTTCCTATTCTATCTTATTTGAGCAATACATTGCAACAAAACAAACTCAGACAAACACCTTTTGGGGTTTGTGGGGGATTTTTATCAACTGTGAAGTAACTTAGGTCATGCTGAAATTGTATCTAGTGCATGTAACAATGGCATGGTTTTCACACAGGTGTATTAATTCACACTATCTTTCAGTTTAGACAGCATATGTAATAACAATAAAGCTACAGCACAAGTTTCTCAAGTGCTAGCAATCTCACTATACACACTTTTGCGCCCTGTGTCTGTTCTGCTAGCTAACATGCTGCCTTTGGGTGCAATAAAGCCGCTAGAGCAAGTCCTAGACTAAGCTAACATGCTGCAATCGCACCTTCATTTCATTATGTGGACATCTTTAGACTCAACCTAAGCTGGTTTATCAGGTAAAGGCAATTTTGTCTTGAAATTAGTAAAAGATTAACTTTGAAGACACTGGATTTACTAAGTAATCAATACATGTATAAGGAAGAGGACAAATAAAAGTGTATTTTTAAATCCCACCTCCCCCTGGACTTAATTGTTCTGGAAATCACAAAGACAAAATTAAAACAAACTTTCTCTTCTGTTTGGCATATCAGCAACATAATGATCCAAAAAGTCTTTGGTTTTAGGAGGTTTGGGGAGGAGGGGAAAATAGTTCACCAGGTATTCAGCCAACCCTTTCAACATTACTGCATCCATTGCTCACTGTAAAATGTTTTTCAGTTTACCTGATGACTGGTTTTACTGCTTCTCATATAGCACATTATGAAAATCAAATTCGCAGGTTGTCTCATTCTTCTGGGTTGGACCTCTAGAATTTTATACCCTGTACAAAACCCACTTGCAAAATTAAGATGTTAAAGATAATTATTTAAATAATGTCTTCTTATTGAGGATTTGGAGGAAAGGAAAGGATTGTGAAGTCTACACCTTACTAATCCATTACATACCTCATAACAGCACTATCACCTACCTTTCTACAGAAGCATAGCTGTGACATACAGTTTTTCTATCTGCGTAAGACTTAGAACATGGAAGCCTAAATATAAAGATGCAAATCAAACATGTTATGTTCATAAATAAAGACTGACTGAAGTGAATTCAGCTCTCAGTGGAACACAATGTTTGTGTGCTTTGAACAACACAGATATTTACACAATATTTTAGTTTGTTCATTTAATGTAAAAAAGCTTTCAAATTTGAAAACTACACTTGTAACTTTTTGCATAACATTCAACTATCAATTACATTATATCAGAAAAACTAAAAAATTCAGAAGTTAACTACTGGCAGGTATTTTTAGCATGGTCCCTTGACTCAGTGAACTACCTAAGCTGATATTAAGCAACACTAAGGATGTGGTATATCTAAATAATTACCATTTTCCCAGTGGAGGCATGAAAAACAGGTATTCTGGATGCAGTTCAGTCTTACCATAAGGAGGTTAAAATACTTAGCTCAAATGCAAAGGTCTGCAGTTGGTCAGATGAACTCCATTTCCAAGTGACTTCTTAAGGTAGAAGTCTAATAGCCTTTCAGATATTAGGTTTCCTTTCTTAGAAGAGATAACTAGAGTCATATCAACCTTCCTCTACGTATAAACTTACTCACATTACTGAATCCTTCCTGTTATTCTGTCATCATCCTCAAAATAGACTGAAAAATAAACATGTTTTTGTTCAAGAACTGCAAGGTCTGAATATCTCAGTTTCAGGGAGGAATAAAGCATGGCATATACAATTGCCCACATGTTGAGAAGCTGAGATGTTTATGTTACAATTATCTTTAACTGCAATTACGATGAAGAATAAATTGTAACTATTAGCACAGTAAAACAACTAAACAAGAGAATTATTAACATCAGAGAATCCAAATATGTAGGCATACAGCTTGAATAACAATCTTCAGCTTTTTTCAACAGACCCTCGCCTATTAGTTTTCTTCTTTCAAAACAATAATGTCCCCTTAAGCAACAACATAGCTTAGATTGGAAAATTGCCCTAGAAAACATCCAACTTCAAAATAGAAATAATCCTCTCCTCCCTTGCAAACATCTAAGCTTACTAGGTGTGTATACATTTAGAAGTTTGTTTGGCTGGAAGCACTCTTCATGTCTAGATTTCTGTTTCCAACTATCCCCAATTTTTCTATTTAGGACATCTCAGCAATTATGCCTTACTGAGATTGACCTGAAACTAGGAATTCATGCTCCTAATGGACATAACTGGACCATCAAGAAGGTAGGACTAGACCATCCACACAAAAAAGGTCTATCTTTACTTTTCAACAACAAAGAAATGCAAATCCCAATTTTAAGTATTAAAAAATGATAATAAAAGCACTTCCTGGATTTTACATCCAACAGATACTGTATAAAATGCATAAACCATCCCCCCAAAGACTCTGCTATCCATTGACTTCATTACATAAATTTTGCCGTAACAGGCTTTCCAAGCCCATTCCTGATTGGCTGCTTTTCACGGCTTGGAAACCAAATTATACCTATATGACTAAGTTTAGCCTTAGATGGTATTCCATTTATTCCCTGAAGCACCATACAGTAGATTATTAATTTTTAAAGTGCTTTACTACATGTTATTTTAATCTGCTATGGTACATACATGACTGTAATTCTTATGACCTTTTGGAATGATACCCCATGACAAGACTGAACTCTTCCTTTCATAAAAAAGTTCTGTATACTGTTTTTGCAAGGTATATGAATGAGAGTAAGTAAATTCCCAATTACCCATTAATTTAAGTTATGCTAATTATAGTTATCCAATTTAAATAAATAATGGTTTGATAAAATGCCAGTATAAAACAGGTCTCCTGAAAGCAGCAGAATTAATAGCCCAGATTCCTATGGATGATTTTATGTTCTATTCTCTCAGTGATTGTAATACCCAAAGCCCTGCCTACATCCTTACCCCTTTTTAACTACACAGTTCATATCCCTCCATGCTTCTTCAATATTCTCTACTTATGGTGACTACTCACATAAATCTTTCACATGCAGTAGCCTTAGCTACTTCCAAACCACCTATGACCTTCTCATCCTACCGCAGTACTGCCAAGCTCCCAAGAGTTTCAAAAGACAGTACTTCATTCAGAGGTAATGATTTACTGACAACAAATATACATTGGCTGGCCAACAACTGGTAGGAGCAGAGGTCTTCTGCTTTTGCTGCAGTGAGAACACTAACGGTGTAATCCCCCTGGAAGCATCCAACCCTCTACTGAAGTTTGAAAATGGAGAGTTGGTTCTTATGTTATTAGGGAGAGACTAACAGACTGATCACGCAAACTTCATTTTCCCTGGAAATCTAGTTAATGAAAAAGTTAATTCTTAGAATGCAATTGCAAATAAGCAAATTTAAAAGTTATTATCATGCAAATTCACAAAAAATATAGGATTAGGGAATAGGTATTTTTAAAAGTGTACACAAGACAGTCATTTCAGACTACTACTATCTTTATTTCCCCTCCTCATACCTAGTAATAAAGCTGCAAATATATTTTTCCACTGTGTGCTGAAACCACCTCTTTCCTGTCTCCCATAAAAAAATAAAGTTTGCCAACCTGTTTTTTCCACATGTAAGAGTAAAAGCCTTTACAGATGTCTGCCTACAACCTGTCTCACAAGGTAGCTGAAAATCCAAGAATTATTGGTTTTGCTTTGCAGAGGCATACAATTTTGGATGAATAAACTACTGTTGTACTTTTAAATCCAAAAGCGTGGTACAAGAACTTCATAGGCAGCTTTTTCACAACATGCCAAAAGGCAGGCCATGTTAGCTACTCAAGCGTCAATGTTCAAATGCTACAAATCCCAGTGAAGTAAAAGCAGCTAATTATTCCAGTCTAGCAGAAATTTTCTAAATTTACATAAAACAACCCAATTCAGATTACCAAATTTAGTATGTGGACAGCTACATCACAAACCTGCCACTTTATACCATTAGTAAAATACAAACTGTTTAGGGGTTTCACAAAGACAATACTTGTGTTTGTGGAAGAAAACAGTTCTGTGGATGATAATTTTTATAATTTAACTCTTATCTTGAAATGGATGTACATTGTGAAATTCAAGTTCAGAAAAGCCAAAGGTACTACAGTCAATATTGCCATGTACGAATCTCTAAAAAAAGCTTTCCCTAGACAAAGATAACAAGATATCAGCTGTTAGTGTATGTTCTTAAACTTAAACCTAAACCCAATGAAAAGCCTATGGTCAGTTTTAATTGGTTTTAAACCTCATTCACCTTTGATTATTTATGAAAAGAATTTATTCCTTTCTTGCTAAGTCAAGAGAAAGGTCAAGAGACCACTGTGATTCACAGTCAGCTCAAGATCATCTAAATGAACTTATCTTTAAATGTGCCTTGACATTAAGACTTCAGAAAGTGCCCATATCCAACATCTTCCTTGGCCACATTAATCTTATTTAATTATTGTTCTTTGAACAATATGTAAATTAGACCTAGTCAAAGTGAAAGAAATGCTGCTCCATCAACACTCTACGAGTTACTGTAACTGCAGCTGCCTTAGAACGTCTGTACAAACTACAGGTGAAAGCAAAGAATTTAAGCCACTAAAAACAACTATTTGGAAGGAAGCCATTTCAAAGTCATTTATTTTTCCCAGAACAGAATGGGTAAAGACAGTCTGATGACTAAGTAAAACAATAAGTAAACAAACCAGCTGGTTCAAAGCACTAGAAACTGTTTTTAATGCAAAGTCGTATTTTGTTTTCATGTCTGGTTTAAGTCAGTATTTCCCACCATGACTATGCAATAATAGCACTTTGCTGAACTGTGAAGGCTTGAACAACTCCTGAAGAATCAGTTCTACCTCATCAGGATTCTAACCACTTACAAAATACAGTCCCATGCATTGGAAATAAAAGATTAAACAAACTGGATATAGAAATTGTAAATACCTCCTGCAGAAAGCAGCTTTACTACATGAAAGAACAAGTGTCTCCAACCCTCTGCTTAGCTTTCCTTTGGAGTCCTCTAGTAACTTCCTACAGTCTAGCAAGAGATTTCTTGACCTGAAAAGGCTAGACATTTGTTATTATGGCAGATAATGTGGGAAGCCAACAGTGTAACCAATGATTTTGTAAAAGTTTTTGCTTCAGTTCCTTCTGAACTTTGAGTCCAGCCAAACTGTTGTTCAGAATCAGACATCATTAAGACAGAAAGCAAAACAGTATGCTAATATGTGATGAAAATAATTTAAAAGGCATAAAGTACCTGAAGAAAACTGACATTCTCCATGACAAAAAATAAAATGGTTTATTCTAAAAGATTTCAGAACTACAGCTAGCTTGTATGCCTTTAAAAGCAGTGCTCATATAATCCCATATACTTCTCCATGAAGATAACTGAATGAACAGCTACATACTTATTCTGATCAAAAAAAAAAAAAAAAATTCTCTCCCTCTTAGAAAACCTATTCTATGTATGAGCCCTGCTCTGTATCGGGTTGATACAGTCAAATGTGAAGTGAATGGATGCTGAAAGCAAATGCTGCACAGGAAGTCCTTTACCTGACCAGTTTGTTCTCAGGGCCGATGTCTCTGAAGCCCATCTCTTCCAGTCTGCAGCGTCTGTATGACTCATAATGTCGTGCATGAGTCTGCTCTCTTAAGTCTTCCATATTTGTGCAAATAAGCATCTTGCGAAGCTTTACAAAGTCACAGTGGTTCTCATTTTCCACTAAGCAGTTAAAAGAGGAAGATTTTATTATTATGCACAAGTAACAAAATTGTCAAAATATATTTAAACAGCATTGAAATGTATTTATTTTGTTTACTAATTATACTTCCAGGAAAAGGTATCTCATTGTTTATTATACCTCTTATACTTCCTTGTAATTTCTAATATGCACATTGAAGCACTAACTGGAAATACTAGTGAACATGTTCCAACACAACCTGATTTCCTGTTCAAGTTGAACAATGATAAATTTCTCTCTTTTTTTCCCCTCTTCTTTACTGACAATCATTAAACTTTAAAATTTGATAGTGCTAGAAGCACTGCCACCATACTAACCTACCCAGGGATTACATACACTATCTCATAGCTTGATTCCAGGGATGCATCAGTGCTGATGAAACTACCAGTTAGTGCACACCTCAAGTATTAATTGCTAAACTCCTTAAACTGTTGATCCAAAATACAATCAATATGGCATCAGTGGATAATACCAGCCCCTTTTAGTATTGGTGAATTTTATACTTCAAGAACAACAACAAAAAACTTGTAAAAATACCTTTGAGAATTCATTTACCTTGTACAGTGCCCCAAGGGTACTGACGAGCTCTCACCATTTTGTTTCCAATTTTCACCTCTTCTGTACTTCCTACTACGGCAAATGGCAAATGGCCCTGTAAGAGTCACACCAATACAGTCTTATCTCTCAGCATTCTTATGTCAGAACTGAGAAGCAAACACTTCAGAAATAAATTAGGGGGAAAAACCACCACTTCAGGAAAAGCCAACAGACAGTTTCAAAACAAAAACCACTTTGAAGAGATCAGCAGCGAGTCAAACTCCTGATACAAAAGTCAAGCTACAATAACAGAACCGGGAGGAGCAGTTGATAGACTAGATGGGTGTGCTGCCAATTCAGAAGAACCTCAACAGGCTGGAGAAATGGGCCAACATGAATCTCACAAAGTTCAAACGAGAGCAACGCCAAGTCCTGCACGTCAGGAGGAATAACCCCATGCTCCAGCACATGCTGCGGGCCGACTGTCTGGAAAGGCACTTTGCAGAAAAAGACATGGGGTTCCTGGTGGACAACAGGTTGGACCTGATTCAGCAGGTTTGCTCCAGCAGCAAAGGCAGCCAACTACATCCTGAGCTGCATTAGGAAGAGTATCAGCAGTAAATAGAAAGCCGCTCTAGAACACATCCCTCTGATTCGCATTTGGCCACAGTTCATATCCCCAGTAACAGCCATGAGATGATCACAGGTTTGAACCCAAGGTATGGTTACTGCTGCGGGCTCAGCCAAATGGCCAGAAATACAGGCTGGCTACTGACTGTCTGCATGCTGACCCACAACACCTGAACAAATAAAAATAAATACCGTGAACTGGAAAACAAATCACTAGCAGAGCATGAAAGGGGTAAGTAACAGACCACCACCTTTCCTCACAGCAGAAGGACCTGCTACTGAATGACAGCCTGCACATCCTCACTCCCTGGCACAAGTGACAGAAGTTGGGACTGCAGAGCCATGCACTCCGGCATACTGGCTCCTCCTCCCTACTTTCAAACCCCAGTACATGCAAACATACGTTCACGTGCGTCTACAAACATATGAACAAGAACAGCAACTACAGACAGAGTGCTCAAAGCAAAGACGTCTCGCTTCACAAGCTTAGTTGAAGCTGGCAGACACTCCTGGGAGGATCTGAAAGGACAATAGTAAAAAAGCCAAAATTATATCTGACCTTTTAATCCCCAGAGAAAATTTGTCCTAATTTCAGATGAAAATACTAAATGAAAGGAAAAAGCAGATGGAAAACTTGCTATCATCAAGACCAGAGAAAACTGGAGAAACGAGGCACTGGAGTATCTTCCCTAACAGATGTAAGGTAGTATTTGCTGAGGAAAAGAGCAAAGCCAATCTGTCCATCTACTTTAGTAATTATATATTAATTATCCAGAAATTAAAAAAAGTATTTCTGAGTGAGAATCTCTTTTCTGTTGCTAAGCCAGAAAATAAAAAGCCTCCTAAAACAAGTGGTATCAACAGCAGAGGGACAGGAAGATTTGCAAGTAGGGAAAGAAACCCCAAAACATATGACCTTTTTAAGGAGAGAGAAAAATAAACAAACTTGTTACATACAAACCTATAAACCTCAAGATAATGGTGAAAGAACAGGCATGAATCGGCATTAGAGAGTGATGCTTTAGTACTGAAATATCAATGTTTTTGTCATTTACTTACATTCATGATGGTATTAATTTCAGAAACGGTTTCGTCATCAGTTGGAAACTGGTATATCTGGACGCCATTACTAACTAATTCACTCATGATTTTGTTCTTGAACTTCTGTAGTTCAGTTTTAGAAATGCTGTCTGCTTTGCCTATAATTGGTATAATGTTCACCTATTAATGATACAAATTATATGAAATGTGTAAGACTTCAATTTTGAGGTGACAACTTTTATAAATTAAATCGTTTGGTGATAAGCTCTTTCAAACTTCCCCCACAGTCTAAACTCTTCCATTAATTGATATCAAAGCTTCAAATAACATGAAAAATACATTCACTGGCATCATTTAACAAAAAACTAACAGATTATTTCATATACTCCCTCAAAATTAATTGATTCTGAAAAAAAGAACAAGAAAGGAGGATTCATACAGTGAAGTACTCAAAGGAACAACAATGCCTACCTATTAATTAAATGACATTAAGTATTTATATCTCTGCTAAAAAAAATAGATTGTTTTAGTTTATAGAACCGGGGGACATGGTTCAGGTGTTAAAT
This sequence comes from Buteo buteo, assembly GCF_964188355.1. Classification (NCBI taxonomy): domain Eukaryota; kingdom Metazoa; phylum Chordata; class Aves; order Accipitriformes; family Accipitridae; genus Buteo; species Buteo buteo. Next base: position 3,445,752 of record NC_134195.1, on the reverse strand, counting down.
GAAAGCTGACAGTTTGAATACACAAAGAAAAGGAAGCTGGCTACCAAACCCAGCCTACCCCTGAGCCTTTTCCTTGGGTTTCTTCCAGCTACAACTTCTTGTTCACCTCACCACTGCAGCAATCAGTTTCTCAAGTATCTGCTGCAAGCAGAGGAATGACTAAGACTGAAGAATCTTGCCTACAAGCCTTTACACGAATTGGTCAGAACTCAAAATTCAGTTATACAAAGGTAAATTGCCCTATTTCCTAAAACAGTTATGACAGTAACTTTGTGTCTTTAAGAAAAAAATTGGCATCTACTACCTTCCAATCACCACTCCCAAAACACGCATTTTTCAGAACTACGTACAAAGAATTAATGTCAATGTCCAAATATTTTAGCAGAACAATGCAAACGATTCTTCCAGATTTCAGAAGACTTGAGAGTTTTACAGAGTTCTTTGATCACAGATACAAAAAGGAAGGAAAAAAAAAAAAAAAGCCTTGCACACATTCTTTTTATTCTTCTGAAAATTCTGTCTGAATGGAAATGCCTAACATGGAATCTCAAGAACAGATTCAAAATGGATGTTTTTGAAATAAGTCTTTTCTCTCTCTTAGGCAAAATGTCCAAATGAAAAAAGCATACCAACTCCAAAGCATGATTTCTAAGATTACCTGATGATTGTCCTTAACTGCATAGCATACGCAACCTAAGCACATATGGGGCAAGAGATCTAAAATCAAATAAATCAAATAAAATGCTAGAATAATTTTTTTTGTATAACTGAGTTAATTTAGGATTGTATAAACAACCTATTACAGCTAGGAGCAATTTGCAGCTTCTATCAAATTAGCTGAGGGACATCAATTAGGTTTTCTATCGTATAGCTTTAAAAATGGATGGAACACAGAGTCCTCACTATGGAATTAACCTTTACTCTGTCTTTTCAACATGAAAGTTTTTCAAACCCTCATTAATTAGGAGAGAATTTCTTAGATAATGAATAGCAGAGAAAGACTACTGAGGAGACCAGTAAAAAAGAAAAACAGAATTGCCTGAAACTGTGATTACAGCTATCAACATTGATGTTAAATCACAACCATTGTATTAAAATTTAAAAGCAATACAACTCTGGCTTTAGCTGAGCAACAAAAACAAAAAGTTATCTTTGCTTAATCTGTTAAACAAAATTAGTATCTGCTTGCAGCATCTAAGGCTTACTTGAAAACTAGTATCTCAGTACTTTCATCCAAGAAAACCATTAATTGAAAGCACACATTTGTACTAACAAGGCACTTAAATTGTATTGATTTGGACCACATATAGATGTGCCCCAAGTCCCACTGCTCCCTCCTGTGCCTACTACTCACTCAGAAATCGACTCCCATCCAGCCTCTTCCCCAGCTACAACTCTGGACAACTACAACACTGAATTTTGCAACAAAACTGAATTTTGCTACAAAGCAATAGGCCATTAATACAGAATCACTTTAACCCCACGTAAAAAATCTACACTTGCAATAAAACCAACAGTCCTGCCCTTCACCTTGCCTGCAGCTGCTCATTGCCAGGTAGAACCAAAATCTGTGCAGCTGTCCAAGGAGATAGATTACTTTTCAGCTTCATCAGTTCCCTAACCAAGCAAAAATCTCCAGGTTTCAGTTTAAATTAGTTCCCTCACCCAGGGAACTGGCTGCCCAAAACACTTAAGCATGCACAATGGGAAGAAGCAGCTGAGACTACCTCATTCAACAGCAATGCAGAATGACCATATAAAGTCACCAGGATAAACTTTATCCGTGTACATTACTTCTCTGTTTGCTAGCACCAAATTCAGCCCTCTGATCATCCTTCTGCCTGAAATGCAGTGTCACCTCACCTCCCCCCCCAATTAGAAAACATTCTATTACTCTAAATTAAGATTTTCATGTAACACCTTACATGAATGTCAAAACATCTGCTGCCCCTTTATGCTATAGAGAAGAAAAAAAGAATACATATACTTGAAATTATTATTGGCTGACATCTTGCAGGCTGATTTAAGTGTATCTCTGTGAATCAATACAAAAATTTCCAAAGGTTCTTTCTGAAGAAAAAAAACCAAAACAAACTCAAAGCCCACAAGATACTCTCATGTCATTTCCTGACTTAATAGTAATCTGTATATAATTCTGCAAGAACGACTTAAAAATGCAGATCTCTTAGTTGGATAATCACCAGTTCCCAGCAAGACAGCATACAGAAGATTCCCTTAATCTGTGAATGAAACCTGGCTGGCTGTTGTGATTCAGTCCTAAGCAAAACTACAGGACTTTCCAATGTCTAAAAGCTAGAGGCTAAATTCTTAGCTAGTCATCAAATTTATAAGCAGCAGAGAAAAATTAATTGCCCACAGATACATCTGGGGTTTTTCTCCCATGATTATAAAGTATAGGATGACCCTATCCTATTCCAAGGATTTCACTCTTTACCTCTGAGCTGTGTAATCTGGTCTTGTTTTATACCAAGCAGACCGTAACAAAAGCGTAACAGGATACACTGTGGTGGATTTAGGAAGAAACTGAAAACAACTTTTGACATAGATTTATATGCTCAATGTATGCATGTTGCTGCACCACCTTCTCTTTACAGAATCCTGTACTTGGTGAACGCTCCCAGGGACTTCCACATCTTGGGAAATCCCAAGTTCTGAATTGTCTAGGAGAATGCAGTACTAAGAGCATCACAAACATGTTCCACAAGGAGATGGAAACCAAACTACGTGTATATGTATATTTCTGTAGTAAGATCAGGAAGTAGAATCCATTGCAAAGGGATAAAAAAAACAAAGTCACATGCTGTTCATGTTCTCTCTGAGCCAAAGCAAAAGCAAAAATATTTAGAGTAGGTGGCGAGAAGCTAAAATCCCCCAAACCAGAATTACTTTAGTTTTATCCTGATGGAAGAATACTTTCTTAGGATGCTGGGACATTTCCTTTTCTTTTGGAAGAAACACTGTTCTAAAGGGAGTTCAGTAAAGAGAGGGCACAACCTAGATACCAAGTATTTTTGTGGTTTAACACAACTTCCAACTTCAAAACTCAGAGTAGAACAATATGCTCCATGAAACTGTCCCATTTTCTAGTATCAAGGCTCATTAGCTATCAGTGCATATTAGAGTAGTTTCACAAGCATTTTAATCTGACATAAACCAACACCATAGCAGAAAGAAGTGACCCTGCTCTCCCCTACCTTTGTCCCACAACACCCCCCCCCACTTAACTCTGGGCTGTTGACAAAGTTCAAAATGCAAAATACATCCATAAACAAAATTACAAAAATACCAAATCATCAATCACAAATATGGAATAGACAGCCGATTTGATCCTTGTTATCCTGAAGAAACATCTCACGAACAAGAAAATGCAGAAAGAAAATTCAGCAGGAGAGGCTCTAGTAAAGCACAAAGGAAAGGGCTGGAGGAACAGCAAATGCATTTAAGTTTTCAAGTTTCTCAAAATTTCAAAAAATTAAACCCAGATAATGTAACGTTTCTTAAAATGTGTTAAACATTTAGCTTTATCCAGTTCACACAACCCCATCACAGGAAGAAAGTTAAGACTTCAGAAAGCACAAGTGATCACACTAGAAACTGCTATTTTAAAGCTTTCAAAACAAATCAAGGTGTGAAGTTTAAAACACTAATGCAGCCTATCTTAGAAAAAGCCATGCTGGCAGGGTGTTCTGATCATGGCACTTGCTTCTTCAGTTATCTATAATAAAGATCTTCACAGTGCTGCAAAGCTTTTTATATGCCAACTTTCCAGCAGTCCCAAAACTTGACAGTGAACTAGAAATAAGCTTAATTAGAAATATTACAGGACTCATGGAGGGTACCCTATCCAATCACAATAAGATGTTAACAGTTAAAAGTAAAGTTGGTGTGGTTCTATTTTTTTTTTTTTTAAACCTCGCTGTGCTTCTTTTTTCAATGTTCTTGCCAGCTGTGTGTGTGTCTCTTTGATTTGTAAATAAACAGATGATGGACTGCAAGCTACTTGCAGAACCGATTTATTCCCAACTTAAGGTATACCAGTACCAAAAAACATCCCCAAACCAAACACATGGATATAGAACTGAAAGGTGGTAGAGGATCTAAAAGCTGCAAGATGCTTCAGAAAATACGACAAATTCTTGAAACTCTTGTTTCAAAGTCTTACCTTGCTGTCTAGGCTTTTCATGGTTAACAAATCTAGGGTTTTTAGGGAATGGCCTGTAGGTGAAATGAAATAGAGGCAGACATGGATGCGAGTATCATGGTAGCTAAATAAAGAACGTTTAATTTTCAGTTCTTCCTGGAGATAGGCTTCAAATTGTGCATCTATATAATCCACTATTGGCTGATAGCTGTAAGAAATAAAATTTAACAACCAGAGATTAGCTACTCCTAAACAGAGCCAGACTAAGGAAGGAATTCCTCTTGTATTGTTTTGTGGATTTTTGCTTTACATGTCAAAAGGCTGCTCAAGTATTTACCCAGTACAACAGAAAATTAAAGGTACAGAGTAACTTGATCTCTGAAGGCTACTCAAAAAAGAATTGTGCACCTAATACAGACAAAACATTTCCTAGCTATTATTAGTGAAAAAAGCTACATAGTTACAATTATAACTGACCTTCCCAAGTGATGTTTTATAAACTTTTGCAATCAAGCTGTGCAACTGCAGAACTCTTAGATACAAGGAAGATACAAGAAACTCTTAGATACAAGAAAAGAAAGAACATGCAATTACCAGTACAAAGAAATAGGACCTCCATTATCTTCTGAAGATGAAGTACTGTACATGAGAGAGCTCTTAAACAATAGACAAAAATTGAAAAGGAGGAATGTAAGAGAAGAATGTAAATCTGATTTGCAATAAGTACAGTTTAAGTATACTTTATCCTACTTAAAACCAGACTATAATCTGCTTTCTAAAAGATAGTGTTGCTAGGTGTACAAGCAGCATGCCCTTACATTTCTGCTGCTACACAAATTTTATAAACCAGATCAAATGCTATCAAAATTCAGAAGCAGTTGTTACACACAAAATTAAAAGAAGGACTAAAAGGCAACTCCCCTATACCACACATCAAACCCTCTAATATCTATACTAATATCCACTTGCATCTCATTCATCCACATCACTAGCAGTAGCTATTTTCCAGTCACCTCATAAGTCATAGCTCTCTTGTTAATCTTAATGTGACTCTCTAACCTTCAGTCATAATTATCCCCATTTCGGCACTCACATAGCACAAAGGACTGCTAAAATTCTTTACAATTAAGGTGAAGGAAACAAAATCTGCTGACACATAGTTCAATATTTTAAAATCTTCAATTCATAAAAGCAGAGACTCAAAAAAAGTTCTGAAAGACACCACTAGTGTGGTACCTCTACATCTTCTGATTAAGCTGTCCAACATAAGAAACAGATGCCTTCAGCAATCCACATGATGTTCCTTCCTGTTTAAGGTCTTTGATATGTTCCAATCAACTTGTTAAAAAACCTATAGATCTTCATAATCTACAGTACCTTATAACCTGTCTGGTTGTTTAAAAAGCCCCCTGTTGACCTTCTCCCTGCTTTCCTCCACCTCAAAAGAAACTCTAGTCACTATTACACATTTTATTTACATACATTTATAAAAGATTATATCATAAAGAAAGGGGCTGAGTTCATCCAATTTCTCAAATCATTTCCTAGACAAGAAGAAAAACCTATTTACTTTGGTAAACAAAGAAAAGAGTTAACCAAATATTTGGAACATACGTAAGAAAATATTTACTACAAAGCCCAAAGAAAAATCAACTTGCAATTGAAGGCCAAAACTCCTGCATATGGTAGCAACAAGAAGGCACTTACCTATCTTCTTTGTTTATCTGGTCACCAAATCCCACTGTATTTACAATGGTCAGCTTCAAAAGAACATTACTTTCCTGGAGTTCGTAAGTCTGGGTTCTAAGTTGTACACTTGGCAGAAAATGCGTTGACACAGGGTCATCAAAATTGGTGTTAAACAAACTGTTTATCAGGGTTGATTTCCCACTTCCAGTTTCTCCTACAGTTAAACAGAAGGGTTGGGGAAGACATTTTGCACATCAAATAAATACCTGCTAAGCATAGAAAGTGTTATCACAGCAACTCAACAAATTTACATAAAAACTTGTCAACTGATTTCTCCAAGCAAAATGGTTGCCTGCATTTCTTTTTCATGAGCACTAAATATCTTTTAGTTAATTTTTTCATCCTTACAGACAAGAGAGAGTTACCTGCTAATGAGTAATAAGCAGAACAGTCTCTTGACACTTTGTTTTCTTTAAAGGCATGAACTAATTGCCTACAGATTTAAAAAGCTAAGTAACTAGCTGTGGAACCACGGGGTTTGACACAAGGTGTTTATGAATAAGGGTAAAATAGAGGAAACATTTTATAAGTATACAAATACTTCAGTAACACCACCTTGGAATTTTAGGATTTTTTGATCTGAAGCTATTTGTTACAGTACAGAGCGTAGCCCAGTTTACTCAAAAGAATCCAAGAAGCTGCCCATAAATCAATAAATGCATAGCATCCATTTTCAACATTTTTGGTCTTCATATTATTTATGAAAATGCTAAATATAAAAACAAAGGACGGCTACAAATAAGCAAAGCTGGGGAAAGGGGTGGAATTATAGTTCATGCTTAACATTAAAATAAGAGCTTAACATTGCAACGGGATTTAAATTTCAGTCACTTCTTAAGGACAGGTATACTACTAAAGCCTTAAACCATGCAGATACTACTTACCAATGCAAAGAATGTTGAAGCAGAAGCCCTGCTTGATGGATTTTTTAACCAGTTGATCAGGTAAACTACCAAAACCAACATGCCCGGACAAGGATAAAGTTCGATAGCCATCATTTTGCTACAGAAAAACCATTTAAAAGTATGTTAGTGAACTAAGTTGCAAAGCAATTAGCAATGGCAACGAAGGAACTCTACCAGTAAACTAGAACACATTCATTATGACCTAGGTGGAACCAACAAAAGCAGAAGTCTGAAAAAAAGATCTGTGAAATCAACCGTATTCCATGATTTGAGAAAACATACAGATTTACTTCACAGAACAATTTGCAGACTCAAAGTCCATGTTTTGTAAAAAAAAAAAAAAAAAAAAAAAAGAAACATGAACAAAATAAAGCAGACAAGTCCAACTGAAAATGTAAACTGAAAACTGTTGACAGAAAATAGATCACGGTTGGCTTGCTCTTAGAAATAAAGAAAAAAATATTTAAAACCAATTTAAGCCGCAGAATTCAAAATAGAGACCATAATCACAGGAGGGTGTATGTTATAATCAGAACTCATTTTAAGTACCTAGAATTGAAATTGTTATTTATGTAAAATAATACATTATCTACACACCAGAACTCTAAGAGATAATATTATATTATTAGAAATGTCTAGAGGTGCAATGCTTTCTCTTATGTTTCCAATCCACATGGAATTGGAAACCATTAGTGGTTCCTGGGAACGTGTATACAGCCAACAGTAGGAAATTTTTTATTTAACACTTACAAGCCCATAAAAGTGCCACCTTTTATAATAGGTATGCATAGCAAGTTTCAGAATTCTTGTAACTAAAAGGATATGGACATTCCTCACAGCAAATACTCATCCTCTTCTTGTTTCGCGCAGGACTTCTTATGTGGGACTACAGACTGCACCAACTCTCATTTTAGACTATTATAATCAGGTAACTCCATTTTGGACTAATATAATGAGGAAAAATGTGTAAGCAAAGTGAACAATTTAAAGAGAAAATATTACATCTTAAGGCTATAAAAAAAATAAATGTTCATCCAAAGCATGTCTGAAAAAAGAAATTTCTCAACGTATGCTACCATATGGAAATTACTATCAAAAAGGGCTGAGAAACACTGAAAACTGTCAGTATCCTGTCCATTTAAAGACAAGCGTAACTGAGACAGAGCGGCAGCACGTCTGACAACTATAGTTACACAGTCTGATATTCAAACCACCTCTATCACCACCAATATAAGACAGCTCCTCCATAACAAACCGTTAAGCCTCCACACCAAAAGCCAGCGCAAGAGGCTCAGCGTAACTGTAGGAGGGAAGCCTTTCACCTTCATGTCACCAGCCTAAATCCAAACCGTGCTGGGCTACCTTCAAAATCCCTGCATAGCCATTTGTTACTCTCCAAGAAAAAACCCTAGCAGAAAGAACTTTATTTCCTGCCAGTCCACTTGGATTTCAGTGGACAAACCACCAATACCCACAGCCTTACTGACCATTTCCAGACGTCATTAGAGCACTACCACATCATCCACAAGAGACTATGTCAGGATTAAAAAGCGTTTAGCTGAGGAAACTGGTATTACAGCTGTATTTGCTGCACAAAGCTAAGTGCAGAACCAGATGACTGGAGTCCTCATAGCCATTAACTCCATAACTTCATTTTCAAAAGGAAGGGAGAGATTAATTACAATTTAGCAATTAAACTCAAGAGTTTACTGTTTTCTGGAAAGGAAAATCAACAATAGTTAGTTCTTCCACTGCTATATTGGCTGTTTATCACTGAAAATTTGACCAAATTTCTGTGTGCAATGAGAAATAATAAATGTGAAAAACCAGGTGCCTTCTCTGTGTTCTGCTTAGAAAGCTAAGGCTATGCTTGTAACTTAACAGACATCAGGCTGTATCACTACTTAAAAATTCCTATCAGATGGTTAATTTCCTTGTATTTCTAAGTTTCTCCTAAAGATGCTTCTTACAGATATGTATTGCAGTCAGGAAAGAGAGTAACAATTTCTGCAATAAGTATTTACACGATTGCCAAGATATTCTCAGACATCTCAAACGTGCTGTTATTTTAGGATAGCATATTTCATCTTTCTTCAGTACATAAAAGTTAATTTAATGACACTACACAGTTATGAGTAAAAATTAAAACCATTTTCCTGGAAAAGTAAATATATAAAAGTATATGGCAAGTTCTAGGTCATTCCAGACACAAGACAAAAAAAATTGACATAAGACAGAAAAGTCCTGGTAAGTTGTAAAAACAGCTTACAGAACCTGGTACTTAGAAGAACTTCCCCAACAGAAAAATTGTGTTTTATGCATAGCCTTCTGCAGCACTGTCTAGGGGGGGAAGAGACATAACATCTTCACTTTGTGCATGCAGAGATGACACAAAGATATTAGCTGAGATAATAAAGGGAAAGACTAAGAGAGCAAGACCATGAATCTAATTCACCCCATGTAGCACATAACATACAGGATAGGAGAGAACAAGAATTTCAAGCAGAAATAGTACTATTTGTATCATTCATGAGAATGTGTTTTAACGTCTTGTCCTAAAGTTCTTGGTTTAAAGAGAAGACTGGCAAACTGAAAGATGATCAGAGAGGGATTCAGGGTCTCAAAAACCATTTTTTACAGAGAAACAGTACAGAAATGTAGCCTATATAAGTTCTTTCAAGAAAATGGCCAGAGTTGTCTTGATCACAGTACATAGAATGAGGAGATTTCTGGTTGCACACACATGCAAAATAAAAAACTCAACACTAGATTAATAGCAAAATTTTTAAAAGCTAGAGACAGAAAGATGCAGAATCGATTTCTATTTAAAAATACAACTTTTAAATTTTTTTTTTACTTTAACTGCTCTTAAACTGTTCAGACAGTTGTCCCAAGACACAACGGAGTCTTCAGGGATCAGCTTCACAAAAAATGCTGCAATAAAAGTTCTTAATTTAGACTTCAAAACTTTGAAGAAATATTGCACAGCTTAACTTGAGACAGTCTCAGTCACGCTGATTTAGAAGCCTCCATTCTTGCATGTTTATACTTCTCCATGCAACAAACATTACCGTACTGAGAGCTACTGTTCTCATTTGGACACTCACCTCCTTCCACCTTCCTTACAAAGAAACACTTTGTGAACCTGTTCCACCTCACATCACTCGGAGCATTCTCTTAATGGAAAAGCAATAGCCTACATTTTTCCTTCTGAAATTTTCCAAGGGCATCACATGTCTCTCCCTCAACACCAGCACCTCATACAGCTTCACTCTGCTATGGTCTAACATATACACAGAGAAATTAAATCCACAAAACTGACCCTGTGATGCCTGCATTCTTACTATTTCTCATAGAAATAATGCGTCATCCAGTTGACAAGTTACTACCATATCACGAGCTCAGAAAAATGGTGACAACTCAAAAATTAAGAAATACAAATCAAGCTGAAAGCAATTAAGTCACCAGATTAGCCAGTCTTTCCAAATTAGTATCTTTTGGATGGAGCAGCTAAATTGTGCTTGAAGACAGCATCTCATCAAACTTTATTCAGTGAGTAACTCAAAGTTTGTAATCTGAATGCGATGAGAGCTGTAATACTCCCGTAAATACTTCCTGTTTCTCACTGCTTTCTCAGAATTCATATTCTCATCAAAATAGCACACTATGTAGATCGCTTGAGACGGTCCAAATCGCATCTCACTCCTTCCCTCCTCCCCTTTTTAAAGGGTTGGTAGCATAGCTTTCACAGAACTGCATCTGGATTTCTGCAAATTCAGTTAATGAAGTATATTGGTTTATATAAAGTCATCTTGCCCACTAAAAACAGCATGTAAAGAAAAATCATTGCCTGAGACAAAAGTAACATTTAATTTTTTGTTCTTTCAGAAGCAAACTTCAAAAAAAAATCAGTTATCTTTAAAATTTGCCACCTATTTCAGGCTAAAACTGCACAACACTGGGGTGCTGCACAGCAAAAGCTGGGTCTCAGACCACATGTATCTCTGCAGGAGCCTCCCACAGAACCAGCCTTGCAGTCCAGGCAAATAACTAGCTTGTCACCCTGCCTGTAGAGCTGACTGAAATTTGCCCTCCAAAGCTTGAAGAAAAAAAGGAATCAATGTTCATGTGCTTAGGCAGGAGGTGGGGATCCTGCCAGGCCCAGGAGGCTACGCAGGCTGCGCAGAGGCTCTCGGAAGGACGCCTGGGCATCAGCCACGAGGGTGGACATGCCCATGGGTGCTCCAAATGTGACTCTCTCAGAGCCCTGAGTTTTCCACTGTCATGAACAGGTGTGGACATTCATTAAACCAGAAAGTCTATTTTAATCTTCCAATAACAAATTGCATTACTCTCTTACAGTCAGTTACTTTCCTAATAACCAAAGTTACATTTCATCCCGTAAATATCAATGTTGCTATTGCCTCATAACATGAGGTGTGTAGAAAACTACAGATTTTGGAAGTAGAAAAACACTTTCCATTTTTAGGTAGTCAAAATCTAAGATGTAGACGCATAGTGTAGGCATGCATACCACTGACATCCCTCGATGTCAATACATGTGTGAGAGAGAGAGAGAACAGATGAAATGAGTAGAGGGAACAGAAAGGAAACCTTGGCAAAATAACACAGAACAGAACAGAAAATATAGGAGGATGAGGCAGAAGAAATAAAAAGAAAGAAAGGTCCATGAAGATGCAGAATAAGGAAGGAGATACGTTAAAAATTACATGGAATTAATACATCAGTCTATTCTATAAAACAAAAAGCAACACACAGGAGTCAAATATGGAACAAAACATTCCCCCCAAAAGGTGTGTAGAAAAAAGAAGTATTGCCCAAAAGACGATTCAATGAAAACTCATTTGACAATTTCACTCACAGCTGTCAGGTAATTTATTCAGTCTGACAGAAACAGTAGACAACTTTGAGGGATTGGTCCAAACATCAGAACCCCAGGATTCTTCCTTCATCTCTTTCAAATTACTTCTCACGTGGCATTCTGGTACACCAACTATTTTCCTTTTCTAGCCTACTTCAACACAGAATACAGCTGAAGTTGCCTTATACCGTAGGTCACCACAAGATTTCCTTCACACATGTATATATGGAGAGACCTTAGAAAGAACCTTAAAAAAAAAAAAGTTACATTTCTGCCCTATGTTTCTGTCTGAAGAAATCTGAGGCAGGACAGAATCTTCTTGAATGCCCTGAAATCACCCAAGATGGGCAGAGGAAAAAGTGACAGCCTTGTCAGTAGAGAACAGCGGGCACAATGTGCAAGTTGCCACTGAAGACAACTTCTGGGCTGTAATTTGAGGTATTTAGGAACGAACAAACAAGCAGAGACACTTTGCTAGTTTTCCAGTTGTGATGAGGTGATTTCTTCCCCAAGAGGTGTTTAAGTAACTTGAACATCTAGCACGTGTAGTACCTGTTCCACCACTGATGCCTATGGATAGATGTGGCAAGAAGCCGCAGGTGGGAATCAAGACTCGATGACAGAAAAGAAACTAGTTCCTCACAGCTGGTACTCCATGCACCAGGCAAAGGATGATGACAACAGTGCTGCTTCAGATAGGACTGATCAGCTACTGCCATGCAGGAAGAGAAAGTGTTCGGTTTTGTGGTCCGCACAGAAAGGCCTCTCTTGACCTGTGTGCTTTCAAGGAAGGAAAAACAAAGAAACGGAAATCTGGTGCAGCCCTCTGAGATGACTGTGACACAGAAAAATACTCATGCTGGTATCAGTACTGGTATCACAACTGCACTGACTTTCGGAAGATCTGCACCTCTTTGGCTGTGCTGGCTCAGCTGTGCCTGTTGCAGCTTTAGCACCATGTTTCTTGAAGAGCAGCAAGTCAGTCTTCATCACCCTTGACTACATCAGCCCCTTGTTGTTGATGTTCCTTGTCCGAATGAGAAAGCAATGCTGGTCTTGGATGCGACAATGGCGGCTGCTATCAGAAGGCTTCTTGGACTGCAACAAGGAATTTTTTTTTTTCCTTCTAATTCATCAATAACGAGTACTGTATGCTGTTGTATGGGGGCAATGGCTGCCAGAACTTTCCCAGAAGTCAAATTTTCAAGTATCAGAAGTACTAAATACTTGCACCTCAGACTTTTTGCAGTCTGATTGTAAATAGATTTATAGAAGGTCAGACTGTGTTCTGAGAGTGATTTTATATTTCTTTTGCAAAACAACTGAAAACAAAGTGTTTCCCAGAATGTAGTAAGAAACACTTTAACAATTATACAGCATGGGTTAAACTAGGAAATATTATTTGATGTCAATATAAATATATTTTACATCATTACACTTACATCATTTACATCATTTATGTTTATAAACTTAATGCAAAATCACCCTCCTCCATTACAGAACTATGTTACACCTCTGTTTTTACAGTATTCTCTGTAAAGCTTTCCACATACACGCTTCTCTCTCTTCCCATACCAAATCTATCCACTTAGTGGACCCTCAGTCCCGCTGCCACTCACTTTTGCTGATTTACTGCATCTCTCCACACTCTTCACGCAAACGTTAATTAGCAAGATCATTTTGTATTGTTTCTTGTACTTGGGTTCTTTTCTTTCCACATTCTTCCGGTTTCCCATGAGAGCCAGGCTGTGAAGTACTGACTCTCCATCTCGCTGTATATACATACTACGTATGAAGAGAGAAAGCTTATATAAAGTTAATGCATTACACTACGCTACACTGCAACTCCAAAGGATTCGTACAGGCCTGAAAGAGAGTATGTGTGAAATGGAGCTCTCTGGGTGGGAGTCCCGACAGAAAGCAAGCTATGCTCAACAGTCAAGTTGTGAGCAAGCAGGGGGAACATGAATGAAGCCCTTTCACTCTCTGGCAGATGTTGGCCGGGACGTGGTCGTGCCCTGTGATGGCTCTAAGAATGGTCCAACAAATAACTCTTTCAGCAGCCAAACTCAAAGCAGCCCCTCTTCCTTCTCGCACTCCCACGCCACTCCCTCGGGTGTGCTGTCGAGAACCGGAGCGAGACACTGCCCCGGACGACAATCACTCCAAGGAAAGGAAACTTCGAAAGGGTAACCGTTGTTTTCCATTTTTTTTCAGTTCACGGGACAACTTCGCACACAGCTCTACCGGCGTAACTGAGGTGTAGCAGCACAGTGGCAGGACTGAGCCAAGAATCACCAGAGACAAGTACTTTATCTACCTTCCTTCTACCAGAAAACACAGAAGCAGCCAACTACGCAGCCAGGGTGGAGGATTTTTCCCCAAATTCCTCCCACTTCATGTTGTTTCTAGAACCCTTCAGTTCTAGAACCCTTTGCATTGCTGACACGTAAAACGCAGCTGGAAACTCAAGTGAATCCATTTATTCCACGTTCCAACCCAGAGCTAATGCTCCAGCACCTATGTATGGATGGGTTCCACATCTTAAAAGCATAAAACTGACAGCTTTGCTGTTACGCATAAGAAAAGCATTTCTTCCAACGGCCAAGATTCAGCGCTACAGCCTATTACTCGCAATACGCGATAACATGCTACGGGACCTCTAAGAAGGGCGACACCTGAAAAGGACAGCCTTCAAGAACGAGGGTTTTCTTCAAAAGCCTGGCAACTCCGGGAACTACATGGCACCCCGAGGCTTTATTTCGCCTTCTAACCTAAGCCCCCCGCTCCCTTCCGACCCCCCTCCCGGTCGCTGAAGCAGCCATCCCCCGCTCGGCAGACGGGGCATGGCCGCCTCTCCACACGCTCTAACCGCCGCCCTCCCACACCGTCGGGGCTGCCCGGGCCGCCTCACGGTGACACCTACCCCCGGCTCCCCCTCAGCGCAACACCCGGGGCTTTTATCTCCCAAGCCACCCCCGGTGCTTTAACTCCCGGCGGAGCTCCCCGTCCCTTCCCGCGGAGGAGGACTCACCGGCTGCCGGCCGCTGCGGGGAGCGGCCATAACCCCGCGAGGCGAGGCGAAGGAGGGAAAATAAAGCGCGGGCGGAGCTGCCTCTGAGGGGAAAGCCGCGCGCTTCCACCGGTAGCCGGGACGGGGCGCTGCTCCGCCGCCGGGCTGAGGTAAAGGCACCGGCGGCGGGGCGGGAGCCGCCCCCGCTGAGGCGGGCGCTGGAAGAACCGGCCCCTCCCGGCCTGAGGGTGGCGTGGCGTCGCCGCCGCCGCAGCGAACGGCAGAGATTGCCGGGGCATGCCGCCGTGAGGAGGAGGAGGAGGAGGAGGAGGAGGAGCAGCCGCGGGGCGACGCGATGGGGTAGGGGCGGTGATGGCGGAACCGGCGGAGCTGCGGCAAGAGTCGGTGGTCCGGTTTCTGGCGGCGAGGGGCGGACGGGCTCGGAACGCGGAGCTGTTGGAACATTTCCGGGACTGCCTCAGCCCCTCAGAGCCCGGCCGCCGCGCCGCCGCCCGGCAGCGTTTCAAGGAGCTGGTCAACGCCGTAGCCACCGTGCGCCAGGAGCCCGGGACCGGAGTCAAGTACGTGCATCTCCGCCGCCGGTACTGCGCTCCGGAGCCCGCCGCCGCCCCTCTGAGCCCCGGGGAGAAGCAGGCGGCGGCGGCGGCGGCGGCGGTGGTGGGGGACAGCGCGGAGCGGCCGAGCCCGCCGCCCTCCCCGCGGGCGGGCGCTGAGGAGCCGCCGCCGCCGCCGGCGGGCGAGGATGCCGGCAGCCGCCCTCAAGCCATGGGTCGGCGGGGCGAGCCGCCCCGGCCGAGCCCAGCGGTGGCGGCGGCCGGAGGCCAGCGGAGGGGCTCCCGGCGGGGACCACCGCCGGCGGCGGCGGGGCGCGGCGGAGGCGAGGAGGCTGCGGTAGCGGCGGGCCCGGGCCGGCCTCCCCCTCCGCCGGCGGAGGAGGCCGGGGCGGCGGAGGGTCCCCCCGGGGCGGCGGCGCAGGGAGGCGGCCGCAGGAGCCTGAGGGAGGCGGCGAGAGGCGGTTCGCCTCAGCTGAAGCGCGGAGCTCTCCCCGGAGGGGGCCGCGGTGGCCGCGGTGGTGGCGGCGGCGACTCGGACAGCGCCTCGGTGGCCTCGTCCTCCGCCGAGGAGGAAGGGAGCACCACCGGTTCCGTGGCCCTGGATCCCCTGGAGCACGCCTGGATGTTGTCGGCCTCGGACGGGAGGTGGGAGAGCCTGGAGGGGTTGCTGAGCTGCGAGCCGGCGCTTCTCTGCAAGCGGGACTTCATCACCGGCTTCACGGTGCTGCACTGGGCCGCCAAGCACGGGCGGCAGGAGCTGCTGGCCACGCTGGTCAACTTCGCCCAGCGGCACCAGCTGCCCGTGGACATCAACGCCCGCACCAGCGGCGGGCACACCGCCCTGCACATAGCCGCCATGCACGGGCACGCCGAAGTGGTGAAGCTGCTGGTGGGAGCCTACGACGCCGACGTGGACATCCGCGACTACAGCGGGCGCAAGGCCGCGCAGTACCTGCACCAGGGCACCTCGGGGGATATGCGGAGCCTCGTGGGGGCCCTGGAGGAGGAGGAGGAGGAGGAGGAAGGGGCTGCCGGCAACGGGAGCGGGCGCTGGAGGCTCTCCAAGGTGTTGCCCGCCAATCTCATGAGCTACCGGCTCTCCCACCACCACCACCACCACCATCATCACAGCACTGGGGAGGAAGCTGAGGGCACCGAAGGGGCAGCGGTGGCAGGCAAGGGCAAGGAGATGACCAGGAAAGCCTCCGGCAGCGGGCGGATGAAGCCTCGGCTTAATAAGATCCGCTTCAGGACTCAGATCATCCACAACACGCCCTCCTTTCGTGGTGACACCGAGGAAGAAGAGCACGAGGAGAAATCCCTGAAAGCATCATTCAAGCTCAGGCCAAAGTCCAATGTCTTTGGATAAGGCCGGGGAGCTGGAGGTCTGGGAGGTGGGCGCACGGACCAAAGTGCCCTAGGGTGTAGCGCGGAAGGTGAGGCAGGTACAAGTGGGTGCTCATCTACACTCGTGGACTCTGGGCAGATGGGTCCCGAGTATCTTCCTTTAACTCTCAGTTCGGTGGGGTCAGTGAGCCCGGTGGGTCAACGGGGCTCTAGTGGCTTCCAACTCCCGAGAGCAGCTGCCTCGGCTGGGCCCTCAGTGCTGAAATGAGAGGCTGCAGGTGCGTTGAGAAACGCTGGGGTGTTTAAAAGGTGTGCTCCTTTCTCTCTAGAAGCAGGCTTTGGGATCAGAAACCTGTGTTAGTGAATCTGCTAGGATTAGCGAGTTGAGTGGGGAAAGGAAAAGTGCAAATGCCCTACTCTTACCAACTGGTACTATAAACTACTTACAAACAACTTGCTGTGTAAGAACAACGCCTCAGTAATATGCAAATATACTTCAAGTTTCTCTTTAACAGCAATACCACCTGGCACAGTGTGGAGTTGGGTACCCAAAATGAGATGGTAGATAACGGTTTCCTGTCAGAATCCAAGCTTCAATCCAGCGAAGACTTGAGCCTATGTTGACTTTATTCATTGAAAATTGCCTGATTTGACATCGTGAATATGTTAAAAAAAAAAAAAAATCCATTGCACTGCAAACAATGAATAAAGTTGACAATGTGCAGAAGTCTCTGCTGTCTGAGGTACTACTGAGCTTGCTTATTGCTGTTGGAATACTAATACAAGATAATGGAAGCAAAGAGTCTTTTTATATATTTGGTATCTTATGTTTTGTCTTAGGCAAAGCAATTTTATTTTAATCACTGTGAATTCTCAAGTGCCAGACCTAGCGCAGTTCCAGTTATTAAGTCTGGTCAATTCTTGTTAATGTTGTTTGTGTAACTCGCTGCATTTAAAATCAGAAAATTGTGTTGTTATGTGCTACCTGTGAAAGTTGTTCTCTTTTAGAAAAGAGCACAGACACCATTGCATGAAGTCTTCATGAAACTCTAATATGGTCCTGTAATGTAATAGCTACAGGTCTGTGTTTGCTAGTAACTTATGTGCCAATCCCTTCAACTGACTTTGCGCAGAAATGGCAAAAAAAATGAAAAAGGGGAGAAAAATGACAGAGGGTGTGTAAATTCACATGCGCGGTAAATAACTACAACTTTGAAAATCTATCCCTGTTTATCATCCTGAGTGAAAGCAGTATAATGACATATTCTAGTTAAGCGATGGCAATGGTGTTTGAGTTCTTTTAAACCTGTATTTCTAGAGAAGTGATAAGCAAGGCTTTGAACTGTTGTTTAACAACCCAGTAAGTCTTAATCTGATTGACGAGCCTATCCGTCTGCTAAAGCTTTCAGAAACCTTGAATCTTGTTTTTCTGCTTTAAAGGTAGCAATTCCAGTGAAATCTAGGAGGCAGATTTGTATCCAGACTCGGTTTTCCTTAAGAATGAGGTATTGAGCTGACCCTGAATGCTGCTCAAGGTAGAAGTTCATCTGTGCTTAGAAGTTAAGGTACGGCCAATTTCAATGCAACTTTTGTCAAAGCTTGTTTTGAGTTGGCTTCTTCAGAATGTGCGTGCATGTCTGGCCGGTAACTAACCAAAAGTAGACAGGCTTTGACGTGTTAAAATCCAAATTTGAGACACTGATTAAATGCATGCCACAAGCTCTAGAACACCTCACAGGGAAACTGCTGCTGGGAGTTGCGCACTTTCAAGGTAACAGCTCTCTGTGGCTGTTGCTGGTGGCTTACATTTCTTGTAACAACAGAGGAAGGGAGTGCTGGTGATTCACTGGTTTCAGACTTCCCGTGCAGATAAATTACCAATCTCTGCACTTTGTGTCAAAACCTAATAAATGACAGTATTTGCCTAGGCATTCAAGCAACACTTAACTATTTCTGGGAAAAGTTACATGGAAAAAAAAAAAAAATTTGAATCTCTGCATAGGTGCTGGTCATTACTTTTGTGCAAAAAGACTAGAAATTATACAGAGGTTCAGCTTTAGTTTATAAGCTATATTATTATAGATTTCACGTGCCTTCATTTTGGGTTGGTTGCCACAAATGTGATGGATAAAATCAGTCTTGCAAAGCACTTTGTCTTTATGTCTGTGGGACAGGACCAGAAATTTTCCCTAAGCCCTTCCTGTTTAAGCTTGTACAAAAATGGGGTGTCTGAAAGGGGAGGGGGAATAATCATACGAATTATACTGTAGAGCTAATTCTTTTGTAACAGAGAAGAGAATTAAATGCCTAAGTCTTAAACGTCCTTCACTCTGGAAGATAAATAGCTTTTTAGACTTCCGTAGAAAGGAAGTTTCTGACAGCACTAGCAACATGAGCCGTCTTCAGCATGGCCACTTCTGAATTGAGCACATATTACGTGCAACTACCTATGTCCAAACCTCGTTAAAGTAACTTTCTGCTTTGAGAGTTTATAATTCTTTCATATGAACTGTTGGGTGAAGTGTTTCTCTCTTCACGTGCAAATAGCAAAGAATTGCACAAAAATACTGAGTCTTAGATAGTTGTTGGGGTCTGGGGAAATGATTTGAGGGTTTTGATGCTTTGGGATTTGGAATACAGCACACTTTGGATTTTAAAAGACTAACTGGAACATAGTTTTTTCTTGCATAATACAGTAGAACTTTGGTAATTACTAAGGGAACTTAAAAAATGATAAAAAGATGCCTCGTTTATAACTCATTATTTGAAGTATCAAACTGTTGGTCCACTCATACTGTTTAGATGTCGATTAATGCAATTTTACCATAATGGTCCAAAGCTCTTTGCAAGGTGGGGTGCAGCAGAGCACACATCTCTGTTGGTGTTTGAGATGTATTGGTGAATGGCTAGATAACCACTAGTGTCTGTCTGCGCTATGGGGCTAAAGCACTTTGATTTCACATTATGACTTGTCACATTCCACATGGTTACTTTTTATAACATGAGCTACAACTTAAGTTTTGGTCACAGATAGGAAAGGCTTGATGCCCTGTTTCAGAATATTTACAGTCTAAAGGTACTCTTGAGTCAAATATTTTGGATACATTGCCTAGAAAGATGTGAATTTGAAATAAAGTTGTATGGTACAGAAAACTGGAGCACTTACTGGTGTCTTTTTCATGGTATGCTTGAAGTTACTGAATGTGTTTGTTCACTTTTTATGATGGTGTGTAAGGCAGCAAGACTGTAATATAAACATTTGATATCTTTTATTGTATCTTATGTTTGAGATATTTTAGAGGCCTGGAAGCCTGTCAGTTTTTATTAATACAACTTTTTATGGGTGTCTTTCTGAATGGCTATGAGTTAAGAATCTGTAAGCTTTAGTTTTACTGAAATAAAAAGAGCCCATGAATAGTTTATGCTTGAATTGGCTTCTGTGTGCTACATACTTAGGTGCTACTTGCATATTGGCTGTTAAAACCATGTGCTGTTTTGTCTTTTTTTTTTTTTTATCGTGAAGATGCCTGATATGGAGTAACACTTGAAGAATAAGACATGGAAAAAGTACAGTTGTGTTGTTCGCAAGACAGTAACATTTTTCTTTGGCAGTTGCTCTCTAATAGCTCATGTCAAAGTAAATGAAGACACAACAATTTTTTTTTTTTTTTTTTTTTTTTTTAGAGAAGTATGTCTAAATAAGGGCCTGGGAGAGTGGCACTGCTTAACTTAAAATAGCGTCCTGACCTTATTTCTAGGCAGCTAAATATCTCCGACTCTGGGAAGACTAATACTAGTTTTGGTCACTATGTAAAGGTCAATACCTAATTAAAAAAGGTTTAGGATTAAGGCTTTTTGTAATGTGTCTTAACTACAGCTGGCAGCTTCTCTAAAGGGAAGTTTCATTTCATTACCAAGCTAGACTGTGGGATTTGGTATATCTAAACATTCTTTGAAGCTGTTGCCTTACCAAAATATATGTTAAAACTAGTAAACCTCATGCTGCCAGTACTCTGAGAGACATCCAGATTTGTGCTTAGACTGAAAAAAGGCTCGGCTGTTACCGTGCTGGTGGGTCAGGATGCGTGCAGCTCCAAACCAAGCAACCCCAAATCAGTCGTCTGGGGACACCAGTGAGGAGGAGGGAGGGGAAGTGTTCTTGGAAGCTGTGGGGAGAGTGGGGCCATGTGGGAAACGGCTGAGGTTATGGGGAGGCTAGAGGACTCAGTAGGAGAGGAGTCTACGTGAGCCTTGCTGATCATGCAATGGCTTGAGGAGTTGTTTAGAAAATTGTATGTAAACATACATCCCTTCTCCTACAGGATAACAATTGAGAGAGATGACTTGCTGAGAGCTCAAATGTAAATTAATGTCTGATGTTAAGTATTTCAGTTGGTCCTCTTACCAATGTTTCTTAGTGTAGCTAGTACCATTTGCAAAAGCACAAACAAACTCTTGTGTTGAGTGTAGCTACAGCTGTCGCAGGACAGTCCTGGCATGTCACATTGGTCCCACTTAACTTTAGGCTTCTCACTGGGAGAGAAGCCCTTCAGCATTGCATTGCTAACTTATTTTTCCATTGGCTAGAAAGGAGGGGTCCTGACTTAGTATGCCTTGAGTTACATGGAATGCCTATGAACCTGAAGACATTAGATTAAACTTTAGAGACTTCATCCAGAAAAAAGTAGTTTAGTTTAGTTTTCTTGTTGGAGTTGAAGGAGAAGAAAAAAAGTACACGCTGTCATTTTTTCATGTCCTCAACTGGGTGTGGGGAGGAGGAAAAAGTCTGAGATTAATATTAGGGTTTGGAAGAGGGACTAGCTTTTCAGTTTCAGTTTATGTTAAATTGTGAACAGTTTGGCAGGAAAAGAATGGAACGTATGATTTTGAATTTCCAATATTGTTATAATGAAACATCTTGTCTTCTCAATTTGCAGCTGTTCCAGAATTTATCTTGTATCATTTTTTAGTTTAGCCAGAATTAGTACTGATGTGTCCTAATATGCTGCACACATTATTGGAAAAACTGAGCCAAGCTACCAAGTTTTGTTTGTTTTCAATACAACTGTGTTACAGGTGAGGTATTTCATCTTCTGTGGTAAAACCTGAAGAAACCCTATTCTGAGATTTTTACAAGGAGTTAAGCTGCTAGTGGCATGTGGAAGAGTTACCTTAAAAGCAGGTAATACTGGGGTCAAGGTGCAAAAGCATTCTGTGTTCTTTCAGCTAGATTAGTCATGCCAAATGAACCACTGTCGTTCAGGTGCACCTACCCTTCTGTATAGACAGCGGTAAACTGTCTCCTCTCCTAGATTACAGGGAAGCATGAGAAGCAGCTAGCAAGTCATATTAATCTATTTTAATGCGCCCTTATTTCATTAAAAGGCATTTTGCAAACCTGTGGTAGGATTGTCAAGAGGTGATGATGGAAGTCAACAGACCTGTGTCCGTGCATGCCTCTGCATCGATGCAGGTAAATTGTTGAAGCTTTTTGCTGTCAGTCTAAAGCAGCCTATAGAATGTATCCTTGTATCAATCCTTGTCCATGAAAAGAGACTTTGGAAACTTAATCTTAAATGTTTCTAACAGAATAATTCAGTTGCCTGAGCTGTATCTAGAGCTAGCCCTAACTTCAGTTGAAACACTGGGCATTTCTTCAGTATTTTTCCCCTGAAGCTAGAGGCATTTCACTTTTGCTAGCTGGCTGTTGAGCTCTACTGGCTATTTCACTTTGGAGTTCCTGAGAGTGCCTGAGAAACTGGTAGTAGAGTGGGCATAAATAACAGATACCTCTTTTTGAAGCCAGGTGGGATGATGGTTGTTTGGGTGGGGTGGTTGGTTTTTCTGGTGGTGTGGGGTTTTTTGCTTTTAAAAAAAGAGATAAAAGACGTCTGCAGTATTTGTTGGGGCACAGAAATCCCTTGGGACAGTTTATACTAAAGAGTTGCCGTCCCTGTTACTACTTCAAATACAGAAAGACAAAATTAGCTATGTAGGCTATAAAGATGTCCTCTGCTCGCTGGACATTCACCTGCATGACATAAAGCCTCAAAGTACCAGAAAACATGTTTGTAACACTTGAATGTATAAGGACATTTATATTTGCTATTTCTCCTCCTTGTTACCTATCACATAGTATCTTAGTATCATAGTATGCTGGTTCGACTGCTTCCTACAGCAGGACCATTAGCTACCAACCTCGCGCTTGTCTTCTGCCTCTTGAAACTCTCCTTTCTGTCGCAGATGGGCTGGGTGGAATAGACTGCAGGTGTCGTAGCTGCCGCCCCGTGCAGTCTGCAGCTGCGCGGTGTGGGCTGGTAAATCTGAAGCCTTTTGAAACTGCTGGTAGTACTCGCCTTGATGGGGCTGGAAGCAGAGATGCTGCATCATTTCATCTGCCTGTGACATTTATACAGGTATTACGCTCTCGCATGTGAATAAATGGCATGAACTGAACTATGGATGAAACCGGAGTGCTTAGGAGACTTTTACATTTAAGTGGTGCCAAGTACCCTGTATAATAGATATGGCTAATTGGAGTATGTTATTAATCTTCAGCCACTGATAGAAATCAGTTCAGTCAGTTAACTGAACAGCTGCTACAGGAAACTACTGCAGAGGGCTACCGAATTATCATATCTGTTCTTAAGATCCATGATTTGTTAAGGATGTTTTTTCATTGCACAGGAGTTGCAAAATGAGTTAGCTGCATGGAGGGCAATAGCTTGCAGTATTGTATCCCAAAAAAATATATCTTTTAAGGGCTGTATAGTAGGTCACTGATAGCTGGCAGGGTGATAGGAAGTCTTAGGCTTTGGGGTTTTTAACCTGAAATTTTCTCACCTTCTAAAGTTTGCTTCAAGTTCCTGCAGCAATCTCAACTTCCTTTTAGCAAAATTTTTGTTTCTGGGATAACTAAAGCCATCCTCAGAAGAGGCTGTTGGAGGGGGAAAAAAAAAAAAAAAGGGTCCAACTGAAAACACAGATGCTCTTGGCCACAGAGGTCCAGAGTCTTCCATATTTTAAAACCCATTCCTTAAATTCACTATAAAAAATGCAAACCAGCAAAACCCAAGTAACTTGTGTTTGATTTGGAAGATCTGCACCTTCAGTAACAGCATCACCCCCACAGCGCCCACATCCCTAAAGTGCTGGGCAGTTCTCAAACTTGTGTATGCAAGAGAAATGTGGTAGTGGCCTTTCTCCAGCGTTTACATTTGTGGGGCTTAAGCAAGATGAAAACCCAAACCCTGATCTGGAGTAAATTAATCTGAAGTAATGTTTGTGAACAGGTGAGTACAGATAAATGGAGGCTTCTGCTGCATGCGCTGAGGGACTGTGCTTTTTTTTCCTCTCTGATATACCAGCTGTATGGAATAGCAGTTGTTATTTTTTAAGTTGTAGCAAAGTTTAAGATTTAATCTCTCGGAACAGGTAAAAACTCACAGAATTCTAAATTAAAATGGGAGTCCTTCTAGACTGGAACACCCTGGCTGAAAACAAAGAAACCATTTTCCACTGGTAGCAAAGACCTGCTACGAAAATGTCTTGCTGATGGTGCTTGGCGAAGTGCAGAGCTCTCAGGGGTGCAGTGCAGGGGTGCATCTTCATCCCTTCTGCACCTACCTCCTCCTTCCCTGGCTACTCCCCGTTATTTTGCTATTTTTTCGTAGCTTGAATTGCACAAAAATTGATTAATAGAGCTATAAAGTTCAGACAATGGGGGTGCTTCAAATAAAGACATATCTTTATTAAGAATTAAATGGAAAAGCTAAACATAAGCTTTCCTCTCCTACTTCAAACTTCCAGAGTGGGAAGAACAAAAATTGTTTTGATGATAAGGATCTCCACATACAGAGTTCTAATTATAACAGAGACAAGAAAACTTGAAGTTGGTGGGCGAAGGTAGACAAAGACCACACTTTCACCTCAGTGATTGCGGTATTGTGTACCTTAAAGGCAACAGTGTGAATAATAGACCACTTTGTAGAAGAAACACTAAGCATAGTTCACAGGATTTCCATTGATTATTCTGTTATCCATGTCAAAGCTAGTATTTTTTACAATGGGTCCTAAAAGGGAGTTCTGGCTAACCTGAATGCCCACCTCATCCTCCTTTGTGGATGAGTCCCTTTTGATCCCCGTGTAGTTGAATCCGGATTTTGGAAAACTTCACCTCAAATCCTATTAAAAGTAGAAGACCGTAACTGTAAAGATGACTAACTATTTTGAAAGTTCACTTCCTTACACACCCTTCAAACTGAATGCCTGAGGTAAAGAGAAGGGAAAAAAAAAGTAACCCATCTCAAATGTGCCAGCACACACAGTGACTAAGCAGTACAGGGCAACAGCTCCTGTTTTTTAATCGCTGAACGGTTTTAGTGTTCCCTATTCCACACTAGTGCTCTCCAGGGCTCCTTTTTCTGGTGCCTGGTTTAAATCCCTCTGACTCGTTACTTTAGTGGGTCAGTAATGAAGAATTACCTACTCTGAGAATATTGCTTTTTCCCCAGTGGTCTTTTTAGAAGGGAATTGTCACCATAAGCTATGGAGGTGGTGTTGCCAGCATTGACTTTTTATGGTCCTTTACGGCCTCGTGAAGGTTTCACCTGCTCTTTGGACTTGAGGCTGAGTGAAACAAGAGGGAACTCGTACTGGAAGTGGAAATCGATTGACTGGGAGTGGAGGGAATGTATCAGGCTGTCAAAACTTCTGTTGACAACATCGCTGCTGCTACTGGTTGTAGGCTGGTATTGCTAAATCGTAGTCGGTATCCCATAATATCAGGTGTTGCCCAATACAACAAAGGATGTAGCTCCTCACCCACTGTCCCTGGAATCTCTGTAGCCTGTTCAAACGGCGGCAGCCAGGCAGGGATCATATATGGAAAATAGACCAAATGTATATACGCATATACAAAAAAGGCACACCACTTTTGGCTAGATGTTCTCCTACTTTTCCTTCACACCTCACTATGACTCCCCCGGGAGCCAGTCTACTTATTTAAAAATCTTCTAGGACATTTGGCATTCATGACATTTCAAATAGCATTAAAGGAATGTTGTTAGCCTAAATCTTCAAACCTACATTCTTAAAACCTAGCTTAAACAACACAATTGAATGCAGGCTAAACCGATTTAATATTCCTAGGAAGGAACTTAAGCCCAGCCTGGTCAATATATATGTGAAAATCAGTGTGTGACTGCAAGACTGGCTACAAGGCTTTAGCTGACAACTTGAATTTAGATCCTGGGCTTGATACCTAACTACTGTAATGATTAGTGCTACAGAAAATCTACTTTGTGTGCTCCTACACTAACGTTTACCATTGCAGGGGAAAAAAAAAGCTCTGTTAAAAAATTGACATTTGAAATTTAGTGTAATTTTGCAGTGTAATTTTAACTGTACACCAGTTAAGAATCTCACTAACCCTGCTGCTCCTTATAGTCTGCTTTTTGATTTGGGCAATGTGAGGGGAAAAAAAGGCAATTGTTGTTATAGGACTCTCAGGTTCCTCTGTTTCATCATAACAGCAGTGTTACCCTACCCATACAGAGCATCTCTAGGTTCTCTACAGACACTACTAAATTGCTTCCAATCCACATATAAGAATGGGAAATACTGCTGTAAAATATACCCCAAAAATTATAAGCCTGAGGAAACGAGGCACACAAATGCTGTATGAGGTGTCCAAGTTAACACAGGAAGGCTGTGAATAAGTAGGAAATATAATGTACTGCACCTGAAAAAAAAATCTGTTCAAATTCTCATTAAATATTCAGTCCTACAATCTTAAATATGGAATTTATGTGGGATACAAATGTTTGCTAATTTTAGAGTTTTTTACTAGCCTCTTTAAATAGTTGCAGTTTCTTTAATCCCATGAATGATAACTTTGCATTTGCTAGTTGTTTCCCTTTTTTTTCCCTCCACCCTGTGGCTTACAGTGACAATGTGGCAATTCATGAATGAGTGGGTGACATTAAATGTCACTGTTAATCCTAGCTGGTATTGATGTAAAAGGTCTATTTGTGTTTGCTGGCTAAATCCTGCATCTAATAGAAGGCATTTATTAGTTCTGTTGTTAGAATAATTGTTTCTTTAATGACACAGTGATGCTGGATCTGATTGTGCACAGAAGCAGAAAAGACAGCTGATGGAATTACAGTGCAAATTACAAATTGCAGTCTCACAGGGAGATAATAATAAAATTTTAGGGTTTTTTTGCTGAAAATTGCTCTCTGTTACACTAATTTATGTACATTGCTTCTACTTCACTCCAGAGCTGTGATTAACTAGAACTTCCTTACGATTAACCTTAGCCACACTTTCTTCATGCCAAGTGCAGGAATACATTTGGTGCCAGCATGCGTCCGCCAACTCTTATTTTATCAGCAGCAGTATTAGTGTCTTGATTGAGCGGGTTCTACAGGACTAATACAGTCATCAAGAAGTTAAATTACTATATCAGTTACTTTTTTGAATCTTTTTATATTCAAAGGAGGGAAGAAGGACTTTCTGAGGATAAGTACTTCTAAGCCAACATAAATTTTTATGGTAATTACTCAATAGAGAGCCAGAGTTTTCCATCATTTGCACACCACAAACCACATCACAGCAAATTATGGCATTGCAGACCAGTTGTTAGTCCACAGATTACAGAACAACTGCAAGAAAGCACCCCATCCTACTTTTATTTCTTTCATTTTGTTCAGCTAATTGCAAATTGAGCCAGATGTAACTCCAAAAGAGCCGTATTCATGTACAAGCCCTGTACCGCTGAGTGAATAAGCAGCTGCCTCTCCACGGACGGCAGCAGAATACTCCATGCCTCAAAGCTTAAGAACTGCTACTCCAGGAGAAGAAGTACCTTCCTTGATTTGGAAACACTAAAACACTCAAGAAGAAAGTTGGATGTTTTGCAATATTGGCCATCAGCAAAGCTCTGAAGTAGCAAACCAGCACCTGGAGGTGGCTTTATGCACAATTCTTGACCCTACGCTGTGGTTTGATGTTATACCTATGCAGGCCCACCTGGGCTTCCACAGGGAAGACATTGATTCCCCAAATATATGCATCCACAGCCTCTTACACAGGACCGACCAGTTGTGCAGGATGAGGCCCTTCAGCCTGCTAACCCAACTGAAAAGCTGCCGCTGCCTTTGAAATGAATTCTGGCTGAGTACTTTGGTGCTAAGGGAGTTTAGTTCCACCTCAGGGTCAAGAGCAGCTGAACGGGGATTTTATGAAAGCACCTTTTGACTTGGACAGTGGGAAATATTTGGAAACCAAAAGCCACAAAGGGACTTGGTTCTTACTTGTTTTCTCAAAAGGTATTGGGAAGATCACATGGGAGGATATGGAGTCTATTCTTTGAGCCGGTGGTGACAGGGTGATGGGCCTTGTATGACTATCTAAACTAAAATAATCTTCTAATTCTGCAATCATTCTCATCAGATGTTTTTTCAAATCTTTTCCTTTTTCCTCTTCTCCTAGGAATTCTACGGATTTTTCTCCTCACCGCGTGTTACGGTGTAACCTGTTAGGCGCTCTATACAAATAGGTTTTGGTGTACGCGCTGGGGAGCTTCCAGGGGCAGAGGAGCAGAACGCTTTGCAGCCAGAAGACTGGTAAACTGCAGCATTCTTTGCAAACTGTTCAGCAGTCATTAATGAGAAAGAAAAAAGAAAAAGGAACATCGATTGAAAAACAGAACAGATGACTAAGCAGAAACGTAACACCTCCCTAGTTTTTACTCTGAGTGTTATATCGAGCGCCAGTTCTCCCAAGCTTGGATTGTCAAGGAGTGGGAGCTGAAGCTCGGAACCCATCGAGCTAACCCCTGCTCATACAAGATTAAAAAGAAACAACGGTCAGAAAGCAAGCAGTGAAAATTTGAGTTGAACTAACCGAGTCCTCCTTAACAAATTTTTGTGGCTTTGACCCCAAAAAATGAAACTAAACCAGAAGTAGTCAAAAGTTTAAGAGAATGATAAAAGAACTGAGTAAAGGTATTTTAAAAGCTCCCTTTTAAATTACTGGGATAAACTGTAGCACAACTGCTCCTGCTTTACCAGAAAATGAATAATAACAATAACCTTCAGTCAGACCTCCTTATCCTGCCAAAGTTTCTACTTTGTTGTAGCCCCTAAATGCTGGTTTGAATTTAAGAGCTTAATATTTTTTTTTTAAATCACCATGGAAAGCATTCCATTCTTCAGCACTTTTGTATGTGTAACAGTTTTTGTGTATTTGCTTTCTTTTGTTCCTTTCTAATGAATTTGGTATTTAAAAAAGGTCAGAGCTGGAGCTAGTACTGCTCAAGAAGACTCTGTCATCTGCAATTAAATAATTTATATCAAAATTTTCCAAGCTGGACATGGCAATTTCCTCATACTATTTAATGGAAGATATGTGGCTAAATCTCCTTTACTGTTCTAAAAGTCCCAAATGAATCTTTTCTACAGAATCTAGACCTCCCGTATACATTTGCAGTTTTAAGCTGTTCTCTTTCGAAGCTTTGCTTAGACTCCAGAAAATACCATGGAAATGCCTCAGCATTTCAGTTAGACTGCAGTTTAGCAGCAGTGACTGTCAAGTTGGAACAGCAGCACAAGGGGCAGTAACTGCAGCTGGCGTAGCGTTTTAAGGAACAGGCTGTGGACTGATACCAACTCAAAAAGAGCAATGCTTATGCAGAAAAAAATGCATTGCGCCAGCAGTAACCCTTACTGATGTGGTTGCATCTGAATGAGACTTTCAACTGTCTTTGTGCTATTTCCTCTATCTTTTTGAGCTTTCGTGGAAGGGACAAACCCTGGGTATTTGAGGCTGGTTTGTTGACACGATGAGAAACGTTGACACTGTAAATTCACAGGAACTGGGAGGAGAGAAAAAAAGGCAAAATTTGAGTAATTCTCAGTCCAAAGGCAAGCTTTCTCCAACACTGTTCAGAGTATGCCTGCCAACTACTCAAGGCCTACACTTCTTGCTGTAAGGGGTACATACTCTGTGCCCCCAAACAGTTTTTCCCTCTATACTCAGAAGCTCTACATGGAGAAAAAGACGATGCAGCATTACGAATCCTGGAGAAAAATTATGGACTCTTATAGCCGGGGAACAGACTCCTTTGAGTTACAGAACTCTACAGCACGGTTAATGTACCTTAGCTCCCAGGTGCTGCAATATGACGGAGCTCTGCCAACTTACGTGCTCCTTGTCGCTGAACGAGGAGGTACCGGTCCTCCGCCAGTCCCGGTTGAAAGCCCTCGACCTCTTCCAAGCGCTGGCTCTGGTGCTCGTCTGATGGAACAAAGTGCCAACTGAGATTGGTGTGCTGGCCAAAAATAACCAAAAAAGGTGAGAATTGGCTCACCAATTCTAGTCTGAGAGACAGAGGTGATTCAAGAGAAGGGACGAAGCTATGTGGCTGCAAGCAGGGCTGGAGGGACTAGGTTGGGATCGATGGAGAACGGCTGGACTGCTCCTTCTAGCAGTGGCAAACTGCTAGTAATCCTCCGATGTACTGTGCAGGTACACCCCAACGTTTACATGTGCTCTTGGTGCATCCTAAACACCATGTAATATAGTTTACCTTAAACCTCTTTTACTGTCATTCCCAGGCTAATTGAAGTTATTTTCTTTGTGGTTCCCAGAGTTCCCTTAATGCCAGAATTCACACAGACGTATTTTGCAAGTACGATTTCTGTGCCTTAAATTTGTATCTTACTTATGCTAATGCATTTTCCATCTAGCCCAGCTTTTCCTGCCTGTGAAGACTTCTGTCTTCTGCTTCCCGAGACAAGTGAAGCATCGCCTCTCCCGAGACCAGCAAATGCTTCCAGTGCAGTACTCGGCAAATAGCAACTCACAAAAGAGCGACCTGATGAAAAAATTATTGTGTAACTGAACATGTAAATGAAAGGGTTGGTCCCTCAAGCGTGCTCAGAGTAATAAGCACAAGGAGACGAGACAAATCAGAACCAAATGGAATGAAGACATCCTAACCACTTAAATATGCTTGCTTATAAATGACAATGGAGACTCGCTAGCCAGAACCTGCTGTACCAGAAGACTAGTTTAGCTGAATACTAGCCTCCTACTGCTTGGAGTGATTGCCACCAGAAGGAGTTCTGTGCTGTGTTTTAAAGTTATTGTTTCTTTGCTTTGTCCTATGCCAAAATACTTTTTTTTTTTTTTTTAAATCCACGGCGTACATAGTATATCCGGAAAGCAAGCAAACGCCACATTGCAGTAATGTGCCCTTTCAAATAATGACAAACTGCCAAAACACTCCGATTGGAAAGTTTCCACTGAATTATATATGAAGATGAGGCTTTATCCTTACTGGTTCATTTACACCACACACACCTTATGGTCACACCTTCCATCACATTAGTACAAAGGTGCCTCTGCAGATGGATTCTTTTTTCCAGAAATAAGCATTTCCACATCAAGACAGTTAAGCCCTTACAAGGCAGTACAGTTCATGTGCAGATAAGGTTTTAGAGCTCAGATAGTCTGCCCTGAAGAGTAGGAATCTCTCATATATTTTTGGCAAAAATCTTTCTTCCCTCCTTTGTATTAGCTGTTTGATAATGGTCTTGCAAAGACAGCCAATATGTCTTTCAGGAAGATCAAAAAGGAGAAGCAAGCTGAAGCATGGATTGAAAATCAAACACAAAGTGGTCTGAAAATTTGGGTTGAAGTTGAACGGTGAGCATCAGAGCTGCACCTGGGCTGCGATACCGAGGCAGTAGTCACATTTTCCTAGCGGAATCACTCGGAGCACAGACTCAAGACCCTCAGTCCCTCTGCTTTTAGGGGAGAGAGGCTGGTGCTTCAAGGGCTGACCCAGAGGGAGGGGAGCTCCTGTCCTCTGGAGTTTGCCCCAAATCAGGGCTGCGTCTCAGGTGCCACTCACAAACAGGGAGAGCGTCACAGAAAATCAGTGTTCTAATGGCTGTTCCTTAAATCCATAGATACAGGAAATCTAAATGGGTTATGCTGTTGGTAAGAATTTCTGCTTACTTTAATATCCATATGGAGGTCTCTCCCTCACCAGATTAACTTCGTTTCAGAACAAGAGGTTTTGATTTTCTTCCACTGGCTCAAGACGCCTCCATCTGTGCACAGTGTAGGCTGGGAGCCCCAGGCAGGTTCATTTTCTCCAAGAGTCCTGGCAGTAAACCAGGGCTGGGGCCCCTCAGGACCCCCACCAGAGGAGATGGGCAGCAGGTCCTGCAACTACTGTCTCATGGCTATTGGCATCCCTCTCCCGCCCT
The DNA here is from genome assembly GCF_964188355.1 of Buteo buteo. Classification (NCBI taxonomy): domain Eukaryota; kingdom Metazoa; phylum Chordata; class Aves; order Accipitriformes; family Accipitridae; genus Buteo; species Buteo buteo. The sequence continues at coordinate 3,413,835 of NC_134195.1, read as the reverse complement.
CTCTTCTTCCCACCTGGAAAGCAATTTACGTGTACAAATGTGGGAATTATTTCTCAGAGAAGCGTCAGTAATGCTCCGGCGTTTTGTGAATTGATGCTGGGTTTTAATTGTCTATTCAGAAAAAAAAAGAATTATTTTTGAAGAAAATTACTTGTTTCACTTCTGCTTTTTGAAAATGAAATGCATTTCTTTTCAGCTTTTTGTTTTGGTATTTCCTTGAAATTTACTTTCTAATAAGTTTAATTTGAATGACAGTGCTCAAAGCAGAAAGAATAATGCATTTTAGGTCAAACCAAATATTTCATTTATCCTGAAGTTATTTTTCTCAAACCTTTTGATTTCACCAGCCATTTCTGAAAGGCTTGTGTTTCGATGCAACTCAAAATTATTTTTTTCCTTTCATTTTTCTGTGAACTATCTGTGATTCAAAATATCCATTATCTTCACTATCTGACTTGCTGGTAACTTGAACAACCAGGACCTGCTTTCAGAGAAGATTTTTTTCATTACAGGTAATTTTATGCAGAGATTCTTAACTTTCTGATAAAAGAAATGGAAATATTTGAGATCCTTCATCTCAATAATAAGCTGAATGCCAGCAGGCAGAAGATACTGCTTGTGATAAGTTCTATAGAAGTGATGGTTCCAGCATGTTATCTAGACCCGAGCCAGAAAGGAAAAGGACATGAGACGAGATGAGGCATCTTTGGAAATGCATTCATTTCAGAGCTGGCTTCAAAGCATTTTCACTGTCAGTTAAAGAGTACTTAGAATTTCTTGTCCAGAAATCCTCGGGAGATGAATTGTAGACATTCAAACTCATGGCATTCCATGTGGATTTAGTGTTTTGCTTACTTAAATTTTTCCATGAACTCAGTTCTTGTCACTGTGCGTGTCTGACGCTCCAGGGCAAACCCCTCTAGTTATTTTAAAAAAATCTGTTAATGTCGGGGACAACACTATTATCTTCCTCACCTGGTTCCCTTCTCTCATAAAGTTCCTTCCTATAGACCCCACCTCGAACACACTACCCCAGGAGCTGCCTCTGTTCTCTGCTACTTTAAGGGGCCATTATTTTGTGGAGAGCAGCATGGGGAACATAAACTTTGGATGTCAGTGTGTATACTGTAGGCACTGGGGCTCCTTACTTGAGAGGACTGGCACAGCACACTTATTCTGGAACACAGCACAGTTTAAAAAAAAAAAAAAAAAAAAAAAAAGATTATGAGGAAGGCAATGGTAAAAAAAAATCATTTTGCCAATACCCATTACACCTAGATATCTAATGTGAAAGAAGAAAAAAGGGATTGTTATCTGAAAGAATTTTACATCTGGAAGTGATATTGAAAGCCAGCACATATGCCACGACTTAAAAAGAAGCTAAAAAAAGTAGACAGATGGTCAGTCACCAAATTAGATGCAATCAGAATATGGAAAGATAATTTATCGTATTCCCTCTTCCCAGTTTTCATGTAGATACTGGATTTGGCAAGCCGTTAATCTGCTCTGATGAGTTCTTACAATAGAGCTGGGATCTCTGAACGCTGCCAGACCCAGCAGAACTTGTCGTTTTCTGCAGGTTTGGCCCTACAGGCCACGGCTCCTGAGGTGCTGAGCGCTTTGGCCTCACGTGGTCGTTTGCATTCCCCTTCCTGCGCCCGTGATTTCACGGTAAATCCAGCATTTGCACTCCTAGGTCAAAATTGCTGCAGCCGCACAATATGAAGTGCTGACTTACACTCAACTTTTTGCTGCCGAGTCAAGTTTTCACAGCTCATTTGTTGTACTGGCAGGGTTGGGGGTTTTTTTTATAGATCTAGTATCATCGGTTTGTGCCACTTGAGCATCATGCTGGATCCCTCGTCATCTCCTACAGCCGGTCTAGAGGCAGCACAAATCCTGACCCTGCGAGGCTGGGACCGCCTGCCCTTGCCTGATCCACGTTATCTTTGGCCTGACATGTTCAGCGCCAGATTACAACACCACCTTTTCCTCTACCTGGAGATTGGAGTGCCTATCAGTAACAAATGTGCTGTTCTGGTCTTTCATTTCACTTCCCGGCAAGGTTTTGGAGCAAACCAGTTCATCTCAACAGCACCGGGGAGGGGATGCGGTACCTGGAGCAGGACGTGGGGCTACTGCAACTGGAACTGGGGAAAACCTCCCTCTCCATTTCCCCTTTCCTTGGCCTTATTTTCGTATCTCTGCTGTCCTCGATTGCCACATAACTCCACCCAAATCAGAGCCCCGGTGAGACCCACCTACAGCCTGTCCCGGCTCAGCTGCCCGGCCTCACCGAAGGATGGAGCTGGGGCCGGGAGCTGCCGTGGTGCCAGGGTTTGGCAGCTGTAGAAAAGCCACGAGCAACAAGGGTGCAGTTAGACGAGACAGCCTACCTGCTCCGACAGCTCCTCGTTTCCAAACGAGAGAGACCTGCCCCTCGCTTTCCCAATCCCTGAGCTTCCCCACCATACAATCCCTTCCTTGCCAGCAATCTGGCCCTTTAGTGAACGGACCCGGTTCCCTGCTACAGACCCAGCGGTGATTCACTTTCTCTTTGTAGAGTTGGTTTTCTGCTATCTTAACGAAGTAACTCGGCTCAGAGAAGCACCAATGTCCAGCCAGACAACATGGCAGTAGCAAATATTTGAGAGACTGGGGAAGAAAGGAGCCGTGGGACCGACGCAGCAGCACCTTCCTCAACAGATTTAGCCTGTGCTGTCTAACCACACTTTCACCATGCTCCGCCAGCAATAATACTTCCTAAAATCACTGTATCAGAAAAAACAGGGGCTCTCACGCTATGGAGGTAAATATGGGCTAAGAAGCCTTAAGCCAGGGTGCAACTCTGGATCTGTGAAAGGCGAGAGAAATACAAGTTTGTGATCATTTTTCTATGCTTGTCCCTGTCCTGGGGTCTGTGCCACTGGCAAAGGAACCATCTTAATTTTAACTAGCATGTTTTTCCAAGGGGCAAGATAGAAATTTTGAATGCACTGTAACCATTCAAGACATTACTTCTCCGTGCTGGTGGGGCCCTCCGACAGGAGCCCATTACAGTCCCTGTCGCTCTGTCTGCCCCTGGTCCGATGGTGTCCATCTCACTGGAAGCCCGGGAAGGACAGGTTTTTCTCCTGCCACGTCGTGACACTTCACTACTTCGTTTCCTTCTCAGTGAGATTTAAGCTGTCAGAGATTTCTTAATTACCATGGCGATGCAAGAGCCCGTACCGTAGATCTTACAGCGACATGCTGGGAGACAGCTTTTTGTCGGATTATTTCTGGCTCTTCAGCTTCCACAAAAGAGCCTGAATCTGGCAGCCGCTTTGATACCCCGGCAAAGAGGAAAATAACAAAACTGCCCTTCAAAACTACAATAAGCCCTTAGGGCGTTGCCGAGTTTTCCAGAGGTGCTTCCACAGGGTTTTATCCCTCTTTAAATCACCCTCAGCTTGGCCTGAACGCAGGGGCCGGGGGTGGGCAAGGTCTCCAAGGTCGCCACGGCAGGGCAGGCTGGACCAGACAGACCTTGGGGGTCCCCGTAGCTCCTTCCACCTACAGGTGACGATGGGATGGAGCCCCAGCCCAAAGGAAAGACACTTCCCTTCCCCCATGTCAGCTAGATACCATTCCAAACAACCTCAGAAAAACCTTGTTGGTAGTTTGAGACCCCCATGTCGCGTCCAGTTTTTCCTTTTTTTACTGCGATATGAGTCTCAGAAGATAACCGTTCACCAAATGTGGTGCTGCAGGAGACAACTTACCAGTAGTTACCTACAACTTACCTGCTCCAGCCCAGCCTCCTGCCAATGGGCCAGGGACCTTCGCTAGCACGCCTTCCCCTGGGTCATGTAAGAAGGTGGCTGCTAGCTTGGCAAATTGCTTTTGGAGCTGTCAAAAGAGAACTAGGAAAGCTTATCAAAACCACTTCCTACTTGCAATAAGGCAGAGAGTTCAATTTACTTGAGTATTGTTCTCCCCGAGATACTGCAAGCTCTGTGAAGCCTCCTCCAGATAAAAATAGATTGAAAAGATAGGAAATGCTTGGAGCAGTCCTAATCATCAGGACGAAAGCCAGGAGAAACAGCTTGTCCCCTGTCTACTATTAGCATAATTAAGGAGAAGTTTGACTCAGATTTGCTTGGGTTTCGGTTCCCCCCACCTGGCGAACTTCAGAGCTAGAGCTCCTTTGCTGCAGGGATCGCGTTGCAGAGTGGCTGAGACGCTTCAGCCCTATGCCAAAAATACAGTTACCGGCACCGGCACTTCTGGTCGAGTAGCAAACACAGGCTTATGGATCTCAACAGCGCTGCCTAATCAGTTTAAGTAGTAAAGACCCAAGTCTTAGAGCTAGGCTTGATCCCTCTGCCACATTTTCTTGTCCTGCTAGCAAGCTTTACTGTCATGTATTGGTCTCATCTGTAGCTTGTCCCCATCCTGAGACTGCAGAATTAAATGGTAAAAGTCTGACACTTGGTTGCTTTCTCCAAGGACTTGACATCAGCCTTCTAGACCAATTGATCTCTTTTTTTTGTCAAAGCAGGAGAAACGAAAAGAAAGGAAAGAGTAAGAGCTGGCAGCAGGTACCAAGCACCCCTGCTAAATACCCCCACATTTGCCCAGGAGCATTATTGTATCCTGAGCTGCATAGAGAACAGCGCTGCACGGCCATATACCAGTTCCTACAGGCCCGCTTGCCACTCTTTTACTCCTCCACTCCTAGCACTTTATGTGAGCGAATTTTAGCACACGTGAAAGCAGCTGCCTTGGCCAATTCACTGTTTGCAAAACACGTTGGCATCGTCGCAAGAAGGGCACCTGGGAAGGGCTACAAAGGGCTTTGCCAGCTTTCTGTCAACACGGGAGGGCCACAGAAAAGGCTGCGTTGCTTTTACCACACATCTTGCACAGACACGTTCACGCGGCAAGAAAGACGGATCAGCCCTTGGAACAATTCCCCGGAGCTGAAGCACTACAGCTGGTCAACAGAGCAGCATCGAGGGGTCCTGCCACCTCAGCTTCAGGTTCACAAATCTTTTAACTTAGGTCCGGGTCTGGCCCTTTACATCCACAGGCGGGGTGAGATGGGGAAAACGTCGCAGAAAATTGTGGGCTTTTTAAATCAAAACCCTCTTTGAGGACTGAGGGCAGAGGGGCACTTTTGAAACACGGCCAACCAAAACGCAGCCAGAAAAAAAAAATCCATCTCCTGCCGGTGCTTGTTGCACAGAGGTGAGGCCTCCTGTTTTGATCCAGCTTCAGCTGCCATCTGCCACTTTTCCCCCTCGACCCTCTTCTCCATCTGGAACCGTCCCGACCCTCTTCTCCATCTGGAACCATCCGAGCAGACAGCACAGCTGAGCAGGGGGGAGGACGTGCGAGGAGCCGCGTTCGGCGCTCCGGGCTTTGCTGCTGGAAGCTTTTCCACCCGTCCGACGGTGCCCTGAGCCACCATCTGCTCCAGGTTGAACAAAAAGGGAATTACAACTGAAACAGCTACTGAAGGGTACAGCTAAATGTGACTGTTGCACCTTTCGCCTATTTGGCTGCCCGGCTCCTTGTGACGGGTCCGTGGCACAAACCCAAAACTGACTCAGGGCTGCTCCAAGAAATACTGGGGGTTTGTTAGTCCGTGAAAAGGGAAGAGCAGTTGGACCCTGGGAGTTTTGCAAATGGGTAGCTGGCCTCCAAAACAGAGATGGGAACCACTCACCTTGCTGTCGAACGGGGCAGGGAGAGGGAAGAAAGCGACTGCCTTTATCCCTCCCCCCTGGGCACGCTTTTCACAAAGTGAAAAGTCATCTAACCACCCGCAGAAGTTTTAGTAAAACGACGTATGGTGAAAATTTAAAAGCTTGCTGCTTTCTACCGAGAAGACTGTCTTCTGGGGCTGCGGCTGCTTCGCTCCGAGGAAAAGGTGTGTGGTTGGTGCTGACACCGAGTGCTTTGCTGTTTACTGCGGAGAAGAGGTGGTTGCCATCCCACAAAGGGAAAGCTGAAGTCTTAACGCTGTCAATAAGAAACTGGAGGAAGGAATTATTTTACCGCACAGGATGAGTGGTAAAATGAGAAGGCAGTTGCCACCTTCAGGTCTGAAGCTGAATCCCAGCTTTACTGCTAACGCTCAGCAGAGCGGCACGCAGGTATTTCTGGCCGATGACTTGAGTCGCTTCACAAGTCACAGATTTGCTGGGTACCTGCCCATAGCAAACATCCACGATCTGACGGGGACTACTGGCCCATGTATCAAACGGTAGATGGGGACCTACTTAATCCACTTTTGTCATACTAAGATTGTTAGCTAATTAAAAATGGAAGCTTAACCCCAGATCTGCAGTGATAATGTCAGATGAGGATATTGTTGGCATTAGATTGCTTCGCTCTCAGCATCCCATCCCTTCCAGATGGGAATTATTTGCACTTGGATATGTGCAAAGTCTTTAATTAGCGTGCTCAGAGATTTGTAGATGAAAAGAGCTACACAAGGCAAAAATAGTAACAATTATTATTCCTACGGCGATCTTTTCCATTACTGTTTAAAAATATGTGTAATATGCTAAATATGGGTACTTATTACCTCCTTTGTTTAACTCTCTCTATTATTTTAATTCTTTGCAATTGTTTTTTTTTTTACTTCTTTCGCTTCAGCTCCTCGGCATCCTCATCACGAGCTAGAGCTTGTTGGGCTAAGTCACTGCCCCAGACCTTCACAGTTTGATTGCGGTACAAGAGACAAGAGAGACAGTGCTCAAACGCTGAGACAAAACTGATCAGTGCAATTTGCAATAGCGCCATTGGCCCGCAGTGCTGCTGGTGGGTATCTGCGAGGCTAGGTGGCATGGCAAAGAAGGATTTTAAGGAGAGGTTGTGAGGAGAATCAGGAGGTCACTTTGGTAATGCCTGCGGGGAATGGCTTTCTCAGTGAACGGGGAAAAGTCTCAGTGCTCCTCTTCAAGGTGCTCCGCGAGCAGGGCCACTGGGGCAGGTTGTCATAAACCTGGCTGGTTTATCACATTCCTTGCTGCTGCAGAGGGTCACATTTGCAATGCAGAAGAGACACACATGCCTTGTGAAACACTGTTAATTACCCCTTGCATAGAAAAAAAGTCATAGAAACCGAGAGGTGGTGTTTCTAGTGTTCCTCAACATTTGTAGTCAAAGGACACAGAAGATCATTTGTACAGCAATGCCACAAAGATTTGCATTTACAGCCACAAAAAAGGGCCAAAGTCTAAAGGTTTGTCTCTTACTGCTACTTCTTTTTGTTGTTCACTCATATAGCTGAGTAGCTGCATGAGTGATTGGCACAAATATTATTCTGCAGCCTTCTCCTGGATCACCTTCTCACACTTCACAGAGCCGATCGCAGACTGGGGAACGCTGATTTTTACCTAGAAGTGGGGTCCACTGTACTTCAACTACAAGCCCAGCCTGGGCTACTGCCGACAGCGACAGCAAGGGGATGGCGAAGAGCGGGACGATGATGAGTTCTGACTAACTCTGCTTAATCGAGCTACACCTGATGGCTAGACACCTCCACAAGCGAGTGGCATGGCAGCAGGCTGAGAGAGAAGCCTTTGCAGAAGAGACAGGCTTGTCGCACAGAAAAGCGTTTATGCAGCGATCATTCAAATCGATTCCCACTCATGGCAGTTTTCTGTTCCGTGTAATTGTGCAGCAGGGAACTACATCGCAGTGATTTACTGCTTTGTATTAAAAAGAATAGGATTGAGGTTACAGAAGTTAGGAGGTACTATTTCAAAACAAGTCACTAGCGGTGCAAAAAGGAAATGTAATGAAACATGTTAGAGGCTTCATATGTTTTCTTAAAAGATTAATGCATTTTTGGCCACATTTTCTGTGCAAAGAAAATGGTAAGGCATCACCGCTTTTTTTATTTTGCTAATTTTTACATTGCGTATGTCCTACACTGAAAACACTAATCCCTTCTAAAGAACATTATATTCTTTCCATAGTACATCCTGTGACTCAGATATAGAAAATCTGTTGCTAAACCCTGCCGTCTATGCTACCTGCCAGTACACTGGAAATGAGTAACCCTCAGAAGTAGAACAAACGTCCTTAAAGAGGAAAAAGGTCCCTCCTTTCCTAAGAATGCAAAGTTTGATAACGAACAAACATTATTTAACAGACTCGGCTTATTCATAAGAAAAGAAAAAAAGGCATCCCAAGAGAGATACAACTAATGCTAAAGACATTGGCTTCTTGAAAGTCAGGCTGGCACGCCAGGCTGCTTTGGCACCAAACGCCCTGCTTGTGAAACTGGTGTGAGGTAAGGAACTCCCACATTTCAAAGCTACAATACTATTCACATATTAATATTGCTAAGCAAACACAAAGAGAAAATATTTCTCTCCCTTTTCAAGACATTTGTACTTTTTAAAGGATCCAGCACTGACAAAGGCAAAAATCCACCACTTTCGGTGAAGACCTTTGACGAGAAGTAACAGAATGCTTCCCCTTTGCTGGAGAGCACAGCTGATGGTTGTCTTCCTCAGGGTGTGTCTGTCTTCCTTGTAGGCACATACAGCTCCGATGCCGTTGTCAAAGACATTTTTAATCTGTAGCTTTTAATTGCTTTTAAATAACCCTGTTTGTTTTAGTGTAACACCATCCTCCCAACCAGCTGTTAGGCCAAGTGCCTCTTTTGCCTACCTGTACGGTTAATTCTGTGCCTTAAAGTCTCTCTTCCATGTCTCCCGTCAGCACCTCTTAGTTTCTCATCCGTGTCTGTGTCCTCAGCACAGTCTAAATGAATGTAGTAAATGCTGCAGGAAAATAGGATGTGTAGCAGGTCATTACTGGTGGAACAAGCACTCAGGATTTTTTTTGGAGGGACAAGAATTACAACCAAACCCCCCGTCACCTACATTGTACACATGGTTAGTATGAAAGGACTTAGAAAAGCATGTTAAACATTTTGTTTGCTTGTGTATAACACGTCGGTCATCTTCAGGCATGTTTCTGGAGCAGATTGGGCTGCAGTGCCAATGCATGAGAGAAGACACCCTTTGGAGGGAAAGTGAGCCTTTCAGCAAAGTGAATAAAGAGAGACAAAGCAGGATTGAGAATTCAAAAGCACAGATGATCAGCCTGCTCGGTGGTAGGGAAAGAGGCTGGGGGGTGAGGAACTTGGCTAGCCAGCACTGAAGATCAAAGCACAGTATTTCTCTTGATGCAGGTCAGCATGAGACCTTGCCCCGAACTACTGACAAAGAACAGTTGAGCCACGTTTCAATATGGACTTAACCGGCATGCTGCTACGAGGGCTGAACCATAAAACTGTGTTTCTTGCTGGAGTGAACGCTAACCCTCCCGGGCTGAACAAAACAGACTTCTTTTCTTCTTGAGGGAAACTCCCAGCACTTTTCCGCACACCAAGTCTAATCCTTAAGACTGGCATACCTCCTGGGAGAGGAGTCGTCAAATACGTGACACATTTGAGTAGTGCTTTGCCTCGTTAGGGAATGTGCTTGCAGAGAAAGACAGGCCCAGTGAAGCCACCCAGAAGAGGCTATTCTTTGCAAGAAGAGCTGATGATGTATTGCAGTGGTAAGGAACAGTGTCGCAGACATGTAACATAAAATATGGTGCCCCCTGCAAAAATAACTCTGAGTCCCTGAAATAACTCAGAGCACCAGGCTGTACTGCCAGTAATTCATGCGCCCATCACATTTGTTAACAGGCAGATGACAGACCCTGAAACTACACACTCACACGCCGTCTTTCATCAATCATAATGCTATAAGCAAGGACAGGTTACGTGTGGGTGACAGGGAATGCTGCTGTGGGCGGGGGGGGGGGGGGTGTGGAATCAAATGAAAATGCAGGGATGCTTCAAAACATAAATCTCCTTTCATGTCTTCAGAGAAATGTAAGATTTATTTCTGAATATAGAGGGGTGGATGCATCCTGCTCAAGTACAGCTTTCTAAGAGCTCGATGAGCTGATCCAAAAAGGGTTGCTTAGGCTTCCTGCAGGGAGGTGGGTGTCTGAAACGAGACGGATGAAACGTCTTCAGGAGATGCCCACGTGCGGCTGCTGTTCTCCGACCACGGAAGGAGTCCGGGTCCTGGGCTGGGAGGACACAGCCCGCGTTCAGGTGGCCGCGGCTGGACAGGGGATCCCACAAAGAACAATTCATCGTTGTGGTGTGCGCAGTGCTCAGAGCAGGGCACCGTGCCCCAGCTCCTCTTCTTTTAGACAAACAGTCCTACGACTGCGAGGAATTCATCAAGAGCTCTCCCGTCTCCAGGAGCAGGATTTGGTGGGAACTGGGTATTACGGCTCCCGGGAGAGCCTGGCCTCCAGCTAATCCCCCTGCGAGTTCGAAAAACACATTTCGACATGCACGCTTTGCGCGGCTGACCCGACCACAAACATCTACTCCGGGAGGTAAACGGAGGGCAGGCTTCTTGGGGCAGCACAGGGCAAACCTTCAGCTGTGGAAAAACGATGGGAGAGACACCACGGGAAAAAGCCTTTCATGGGAACGGTGCTCTCCTTCACATCTCCGGTGTCAGCCCGGGCTTTACTGGTCTCCCAGTGCTAGTCGATGTGGAATGAATCACTGCAGCAGCTTGATGAAGCAGCAAGCCGTGAACGCATTTCCTTGTGTTATCTAACGGTGATACACTGAGGATGTGGTTAATTAGGGAATCATCCTCACCCTGGCAGACTTTCTCGAATGGAAATGGGTTTTGAGGTTTGCTGACTGCTGGGGTGAAGCTGCTGAGTTGATAGCCGCAGAAGTATTTAAATGTACGCACTCCCCTGCAGGTCACCTGTTATGCAGCAATAGCCACAAATATGTAAAAAATGTAAAAAACGCAAACGATAAAAAAAAACCCCAACCCTTTCTTCTTTTTTCCTTTATGAGGGTTTGGAGACTTTGTGCTGTTAAATCCTCTGAGACCATAATGAAGCCACGGATACTCATGTCAAAGAGCTATGGATGGAGGATGAAAGTAATTTGCTGCCAAGGGTGGCAAAAAACCCACATGCCATCTGAGTGTAAGCCATTTTTGTAAGCGTATGCAGCTATGGCTTGTGAACAGTAATCTTGTTTTTGACTCTGGAAGAGTATTTTCTCCCTGTTCATCTTCGCAGGAAGGGGATTTTTGCGTTTGTTTTGCCTTTCCCAGTGCATTTGGAGCTCTAGATCACAAACGTATTTGTATGGGGAAAATAAAGGAGCACAGTTTAAAGAATCATAACTAAACCTAATTATTGTAGATATGATTGATAGCTCTGGCCAGAAAAATACCTTGGTTTCAATTGTTTATAACTTTGAACAGATGGTCTGAAATTTTCCATTCTCTGACTTCAGTTTGATTTAATCAGGGGCTTTGGGCAGGGGGGAAGGGTGTTTCTTTTCATGTCAGCTGTGGGAGATCAGGCGCCGCAGAATAACACCAAGGGACAAAGTGGTGTTTTTCACGTTAAAAAATATGTAAAGGTTGCAATGTCACCATCCTCGAGAGGAAGGAATTGCAGTTTGTCACGAAATGTGCTTTTTCCTATTTCCAGGTTACAAATGTCTGAAAAAATATATGTTGCGTATACTCAGCAGACACACGCTAGCAACTTTTACCTTTATTTTCTGGAAACATGGGCCCGCTTAGAGCTCAGTAGGCTCTTCTCTATAAGTGCAGCTCCTTCACTTTCTTGACCCTCCTGGGTACAGGCAGAGGAACTGAGACTGGGAAACCTTTCTCTGCTCTGTTTTCTGTCCCAGAAAGAAACTGAGAAAGAACCTTCCCACCAGGCTTACCTTGGGATAGTGGCTTTGATTTGAGAAAGTGCCAAATCATGCCAAATGCTCCCAAATGCTGGGTCCGTACCATCTCAAAAGTAGGACATCCAAAATAATTAACACACACAACACGGACACTTCTGACACGGATCTGAGTTCCTGCGGAGATGATGCCACCCCTCATGGCTTGTTGTCCCAACAACAACAACAACAACAACAAAATTAAAGCAACAACAGTAGCTATTTGGTAATAATTGCAATGGCTGGAATGCAACATAAAGATCTATCTAAATTCTGCCAGGGAGTTGCATTGTTAGAAGAAAGTTCTCAACATATGTGTGGTTGAAATAAAAGTAAATACACTGCCTCCTTTACCTCCATAATAAATGTTGCCCCACTGTATTCTGATGGTATATAATACATTTTTGGTAAGACATAGTTGTGCCTCATTTTTTTTAGTATCCAGTCAATGAGAAAGCTTTGTTTTATTATGGAACTTTAATTCCAGCAAGTTCGTTGTGTCAGTAAAACACACAAGGAGAGGACAGGATCCACAAAAATACACATCATTCACAAGGCCAGGGAAACACATGTCTCCCCACTGGGTAAGCTGGTATTTCATTCTACCTGAATTTTCATTCTCTGAGGCCATCAGCTCAGGTAAGTGCGTGCCAGCCTGCTTGGAGGGGGAAGCATGGAGCCCTCTCAGGAATACGGGCTTGATCCAAAGCTCAGGAAAAAAATCACCACTTCACCACTCTTTACAACAGCGCCTGTGCAGAAATGAATACCAGAAAATGGTCTCCTTCACCTCCCAGTACTGCAAGTTCTTAACTCCCCAGAGCAGCGCTAGGCTGTTCGCTTCTCTTTTGTATACAGTTGCAAAGACTGAAGCAACTTTAACGTGTCTTTGTCTTTTTGAAACTGCCCGTGGCGCTTGTGGCAATGGACTGGAATGATTGCAAAGATGTGCAGAGGAACCAGCTCCCTGGCCAAAAGCCAGCTAACTTGCGTCCTCTCCAGTTACTGGATTGCAAGGATCAGGGAAATGATGTCATTCCTAAGAACTGCTGAGGTCAACAGCTGAAACCTGTTGTTTGCTATGGTCACTGGTGATGCCGTGGGTTTTCCAGCATTGACAGGGAAAATGACACCAAAAAGTTTTTTGGAAAGTCAGTGTTACTAAACCAGGATTTAAACTCAAGGCAGAAAAGTAGTTCAAATGCAAACACTGTCTCCTTGGCTAATCCTACTCAGAAATCTTTTCTTGGTATGAGATAAAAATGCATGTTACATCCTCTCCTGTTTAGAGCAAAGCCATTTTAGAAGCTGTTATTGTATAGACTAGATCCAAACAGCACTTAAAATATGGCAGAAGCTTTATTATGTGTCTGTTAGCTTAACTTACCATCAACGTGAGAAGACTCAAGGGTCAGAGACCAGGCAGTGTTGTTTCTGGTCACAGGAGAAAGCTTTCTCCTCTGCAGAACCTGAAGTTCTCTCTCCTCTTGCTTGAGCAAGACCATCTGTGGGCAAACCAGGGCCTGGAGAGTCCCCACTAAAATCAGACAGCAGCTTGGTTCCTATCCTCACTGCGAATCACATCAAACCTTGACACCTCACTTTTCTTGCCAATAGCACTTCGGGGTGGTAGGACAAACCCATGTGGGTTCATCAATTACCAGTCAAGGAACAAATTCTGCAATCAGTCCAAACTCCTACAAAACACAAGCTCTAGGAGTGTCCTGAAAGAGTTTCAATTTGAGTCAAAGTTACTCCTTCAAACGAGAATTCCTGCAGGAAGTCTTTTGGCTTAATGCTGTGTATGTTTGGAAAGAGGTGGGATTTTTTAACCATAACAGCTTGCTATGAGACAAAAAAAAACAGGTTGTAGGAAGATTTGCATTTAAATATGTCAGTGGCAATAAAAGCATTCACATTTGTTCCAGTAAATTTAGCATCCAAAATGAAGCTTTAATGCTACCTGTATTTTTTTTCACGCTGAACTCACATGGTCTCTATTTCAAATGAAAAAAAAAGAGAACACTTTGAGAAACTAACTTTCAATGTTAATGCGCTTTAATATTCAACTGAGACCTAACGCCTCCTCTCTTCTTCTCTCCTCTCCTCTCCTCTGTATGTTTTTACCACCATCATTACAGTGGAATGCAAATGCCTTCTAACCATGCATTAAATGATGCCTCTAGGAGCTGTCATACCTGGTTTGCTCTCTTCCCTTATCATCTCCCCAGGGCAAGATGGGTATCTTCGATGTTTTGGTAGAGGTTTTTTTTAGATATACATGCTGCTCTGTGTTTACATTAGATAAGACAGATTGAAGAAGTACACTTGATACTCACAGTGGATGACAACACATTTGTGTAATTCCAAATGTCATCTTAGTTGTTTGCTCTATTTATTTCCACACTTGTTTTTCACACTTTTTGTGGCTTTAACCCCCTTGCCCCTAGCACAAGCTGCTTCACACTTCTTTTCCAGAGTCCTGTATGAACTACTTTTGTAATGATATATTAAAAAATTGCTCGTTCTCTGCAGTGCATTCCTGTTCCAATGACAAGTCAGTGTTCCCTTTGCCATTGTGGGTGGATTTTTTGTTGAAAGATACTTTTTAACATCAGTTTTTTCTCTGACCTGGCTTATACTACCCATACGAAAACAGTTGCATCAGCACAACCTAGAGGGACAGGGTGAGCAGCTGGGCTGGGGGACGAACTGGGAAATTCTTCAGCTGGTTTCATTGCCAAAGCAAACACATTGTGTACCTACACCATCAGCACATGGTGACCACGCTTTAAAAAAAAAAAAAAAAAAAAAGAGAAGGAAAAAAGGAACAAACAAAACCCCCATGATACAGGAGATGACTCACAGGCAGTAGAGCATGTGGTAGGGGACAACTACCCCGAGTCTGGTCCTGTGGTGAGGTTTCTGCGTGATAAGCTCCTTGCATGAGCTTCCGTGTCAGAAGAACGTTTGCTGCACTGGGATATGCAGCAAAGAGCGTGTTTTCCTTCATTTGGTGTGAGGTGGCACGAAAGCGGGACGTTCCCTGTGTTGTGCTGTTCCCTATAACCAGCTGTAGGCTCAGAGCCCAGGCCCCTAATTCCCAGGTCTGAAAAGGAGGCAGAGGGAAAAATCTCACGTTCTTGGTGAACAGCATGATGTCCAATTTCTTGTCCCACGAGCTCCTTCTAAAATCTCACATGTATATTGTCAGCAAAAACCCATCCTGGGAACACTGGCACAGTAGTGGACATTGTGGAACTGTCCGTGTACTCCAGTGCAGCTATTTTAGCGTGGGCTGGTTGTTACACCGCATTTATTCAATGAACGGTGCCGATATAAGCGCTTTAACAAGAGTGCAGTTTCAGCCATGCTTGGGGGCTGCACGGCTTTGACTTAAACTTGTCTAATTGCACTGATGCAAAAACCCACGTACGGGCGAGCCCTAAGATCCTCAAATCCCAGCGACTCGTTTCTGACTCACGGCCACGCTGAGAAAAGGCAAGACTGTGCTTGTTTAGTCAGCAGATGAAAGTTGTCATACTAGAAATACCATGATGGCAAGATTAGCAGTGTGTGGAACTTGTAATAATTAGTTACCGTACCAGCACATAAATAAAAAGACAAATTGCTGACAAAAAAGCTTTTATATATTTGCTGTAAATAAAAGTAAAGATGATGGGCGTTTTCAAAACAAGAAGGAGGTACGGCAGTTTTTATTTGACCTATGACACATCCCTTGGGATGAACGCTTTTTTCCTCTGGAGGATTATGATAAAATTCCCATGGTGGGTCACTCCGGCTGTTCTATTAGAATTTAGCCAAACATCTGCAGGATATCAAACTTCAATGTATACAGATTAAATCAGTTCTGGAAAAAGTATCAGCGCTCTCCTGCAAAGCATTAAAAAGGAGGCGTTCTTTATAAGCTTGGCAAAAAAGCACGAAGCATTGAATAAATTCTCGTAATTTAGGGAAGGGGCATGTCTGTGTTATTTTTGTCAGGCAACAAAAAAATAAAAAAAAAAAAAAGAAGAACAACCAACGCTCCTGGTAAGCGGCACAAGGACAGTCCTAGCTCCTGCTCAGGGTGGGTATTGAGCAGCCGGTGGGCACGGAGGGTACTTTGTCACGCACGCCGTGGTTTTACCCCGGTGCTGTGAGTGTGGGATACCCGGGGCCGTGTGTTTGAAGGACGCAGCCCTGTCCCTCGTGGCTTGTGGCCGGCCCCGGAGCACAACCCCATGCACCAGTGCTGGCCTCCAGAGCATCCGCTCCTCAATCCCGCTAGCAAATTTCATTTTAGCTTCCAGCCAAAGGACACCAGAGAGGCCGCATTTTCTCCTTTGTTGTTGCTGCATAAATATTTCCTAAATCAGTATCTTGAAAAGTATTTCAGTCTCAGCTGGCTGATTTAGCAGGCGTCCTGAGAGGTGTATACACACAAGGACAAGGTGTAGGGGCAGGGAGGGGAATCAAAACACAACTGGTACGCAATGTATACTCGCCCTCACGGCAAAAGTATGGCACGTAACAACAAGGACAAGAAAATCTGACGGCAAACGGGAACGTCAGCACCGTGACCACACACGTACCACTCTTACAGCGAACTATGCTGCCCGTGGAAAGTCTCGGATGGGACGGACCCTTCGTCGTAACCTACAGCCTGCGCCCAGCGCATTGCGTGTGCGTGCGGCGGGTCTGCTTTGCATGGATAATTCGCTATAGCCTGAAGACTGCCGTCAGTGAGACGGGCTTTCTGCAAACTTGCGTACGAGTTTCCAGATGACACACCCCAGAAAGACTATCTGTCTCATCTCCCCAAGATTTACAGATGTTTTCTACACGGCCATAGCCTTTGAAGTAGGGTCCCTGCCTTCCCAAAGGCACACGGGGCTGTATGCAACCACAAGCACAAATCGTACATTCATTTTTTCTGGCTATTTTAAAAGTAAACAGACTCCAGAATTACCTTTAATGATACTGTAAGTTTGAAGAGTTTGAGCACCACATGGTAAATGCGGCTGGTACGAATATTATGTTGTAAAGATGCTGTAATTTTTATGAGTTTGCCATCATCCACTCTGGCTGTAAGGAGTTAAATTAGAGGTGAGTAATTAGAGGGGGGAAAAAAAAACGGGAAAGGCAACAATGACAAGGCAAGGTGGAGTCCGGCTAACGCCACAAGCCCATTGCAAAACAGCAGGAACGCTGCGAGCTGGGGAATGCCCTGGTGAATGCGCAGTCGGTGAGAAGACAGATCTGGAGCCAGGACAAAAGAAGAGGCTAAAACCTGAAAGGTGCTGGCCTGCCAAAGAAGCCGGGTGGAGGGGAGCGTGGGTTGGGGGGTGTAAGGGGAATTGTCAACACTACCTGGTGTTGAGTCCCTGGGAGAAACGGCCATAATAAAGGGTGACTCTTGGAACTCGAGAACGAGAGCAACCAAACCAAAAGCATCTTGCCAAAGCTTAATAGGAGAGACTAAAGTTAAGGGGGAAATGTATGCATGGGCTTCACGGCATTCCTCCCCTCTTCTGCACTCCACGTCCCTTCGGATGAATCCACAGTGCTTTATTTCAATGGATTTGTGTTTGGATCACTTTGGCTGGCAATCGATAGCATATTTCCATACATTCTGTATGGTGTGTCTAAATATTTTAACGGTTTTAATATTTTGTACCAGCCATGGAAACTGGTTTGCTGCTAACTGTAAAAGTGAGATTTGGTAAATAATTATTAGAAATCTTATACTAACACTATGATTGAAACAACAGACAAAAGTATAGCCAAGCAATTAACTAGCAGAGGTAGTTACTCATATGTTTTGCAGTTCTTTGCTCTTATAACTAGATGTTCCTGTACGCTAGATGAGAATAATGTTGAGACTGACCACATGGGATTGAAACTGCGTTAAGCTTCAAGATCAAAGAAAAAGGACAAGAATAAAGACTTCAAGGACAGCCAGCAAGAACTTCAATGGGTCAGTGGTCGCAAAAGCAGCCCTTCGACTCAAATGGATCCTTCACTGCGCATGATCGGATGTAGGCAGTACTAAGATAATAAGTTGCAACCATTTTTATGTGTATGTATACTAATCTGATTAATATGCAATTAGTTATTCTATATAACCTGTTTGTGCTGAAGCTGTGACATGTACGCTAGGTGGAATTATCCCCCGTGCATCCAGCGCTGCAATAAAGAGAGGCACCCGTGAAAAGCAGTGGTGTCCCTGCACGCACCTTCTTCTAGGGCCTCGGCTGGTTTTAAGAGAAATAAGTCACCGCTTGGAAATACACATTAAACCATAAGCCAGTAATTTTTTATTTTTTTTTTCCTACCTGAGTATTTTGCAGTGGTTTTGCATACATAAATAAATGCTACCTGAACCCTGTGTAAGTTTGGTGTTGCCTGCAGTGAAGTGGATAAATTCATGCTCATCATCATTATTTAAATGACTATGCCACCATAATCAAATAAGTAAAATGATTCATGCTAGCCTAGATTGGTGAATTAAGAAAGCACCATAGTTTCCAAGCACAGATTAGACAGGCAGATGCATTTAAAATAAATAAATATTGCAATGTGAGGTAGGGGGAGTGTACAGTAGAATAATAAAAACAAGTATAATATAAAGAAACGCAAGATTTACGATTCTTAAAAGATTCGCAAGATTCTTCCTTGACAGAATCAATGTAATCAAGCTGCTCACTGGTAATACAGCCTTCCCCAGGACGGGACCTGGGTATGTGTGTACTGCAGCACAAATGAACAGAGAAGGTGTTTCGAACTTCTCCTCCACCTGAGATCCACATTCCTGAGAACCGGTTTATCATCAGGACCCACCAAAGTGGCAGCCTGACCGCTCCAGCCCACGTCCCTCACACGCGCCGTTCACGCCTCGTACGCCACCGGTGACTCAGGGCAGGTGGCGGAGAAAGTACTGTCAACCTCAGCTGTTGATGTCAGAAATCACGTCCCACCGAAAATAATCTGAAAATACAAGGACCTTAGGAACTCAGCTCACCTGCAGGGTTTTGAACTCCTTACGCATCACATATGACGGCAAAAACAACAACTCTAACTGAACTGAAGAACAGCCACAGTGACATTTAAGAACCGCCAAACACATTAACAATTGCATTTGGAGACCAGCAATTTTACCCTGTGCTCCACCCAAGGAACTGGAACAGCACTATTTGCAGTCATGATTATTCTTAGCTGAGTTGCCATGGAACAAAGCCTGGTTAATCCTAATGGACTGATTCAGGAACAATCTCTCTTTCTAATCTTATTGCCTAATACTTTATCGCTCCCATTAGGCTAGTATTTATCCAAGATGTAAGAGCAGCAAGATTTTCAAGGAGTCGTTATTTCACTATGTTGAGTGGTAACAGTACCGTCCTCTTACTAAGAAGAATAAAGGATGTTTTTGTTTCTCTTTGAAGTAGGCAGAGCGAAGAATTTTTCCTTCCAGAAGCAGATTAAATCTCCATTAAATTTTCCTTGAATTCATAGGATTCAGTACACATGAATTCATATGTTCCTTTCAGCCTTGGAATTACAAACATTCAGTGAGACCGCCTCGTTTGAATGTTTTGGAGAATGTGTATATCATAACACAGCTGGCCTGTTAAAAGAAGTCACTGGGGTTTGTTTTCCTGACGCCAGCTTCGCAGCCACCTTGCTTCTATCACCTGAGCACTAGTCTGACCTCTTCTACCTACCGATAGCGATACATAACATTAATTTCGAATATTTCACAACCCTCCTGGACACGAGGCAGGAACCGGTATTTGTCCCAGCGTCTCCCAGTGAGCGCGGGCAGCCCGGCAGTGCCGCAGGAGCCTGTGACAAATGGTCCCACGCTGCAACCAAGTCCAAGGGGTAAAACCTCGTGCTACGTTCCGTCACTCGGTTCCTCCGGGCTGTGCCGTACAAGTGTATTAAGAGATGCTCAAGATAGCATATATCATATATCGTGACATAGCTCTTAAGAGCAAGGTGCGTGCATGTACACATGTATGTGTGCCTGAGTACCACGGGGAGAGGTGAATTCTTCATGGGTTTTTTTGAGAATTAGTATCGCAGGAATTAATATTTTAATACATTAATTATCGCAGGAATTAATAATTAATATCACAGGTAGTGGAAAGGAGGCACTGGGGAGAAGAATGCCATTCATGTTTGCAATTTGCCTCATACAGAAACACGAAGACCTCCTTGAATAAATCCCCCCCCCCAAAAATCACACAAGCTTCCTGCACGCAGAGCTAAGCTTGCAGTGACTAAAGCCACAGCAATATTTCCTTTAAAAGACATTGCACCATAAGGTCACTGCAGACGCCACCACTCTGTTGTCTGCCAGAGATTATGGGGAACAACGTAATTTCATTTTACAGTACCTCCTCACTGGACTAAATTTGAGAAAGATCTTAAAACCAGCCCTGACAATAGAGGTATTCAAAGCGGACGAGAGTTTTGATGAAACAGATGGTAACCGTAATTAACTCTGGCATTTTCTCCCATAAACCACGTAGCTTTAACTCAATTAGCCGTCCTTTTATTATTTTTTTTAATTAAACAAACCCACTTGCATCTAATCAGCAACCAGTTTATCTCCAAACAATAAAATAGCCAGTTTTAAGAAATCTAGATGGGAGGCAGCCCAGGCCAACAGCCCCCGAAGGCTCCAGCGCTCGCTTTCTCTCGGCCGGGGAGCTGCGGGTCTGCGGCACCGAGCTGCCCTCGCACCCCGGGAGCCCTCCCCTACGCCGGGATCCTCTCTGTTTGTTTATATTAAGTGTAAAGAATGCATCCTGCAGCTGCTGCAAAACAATGTAAGCTATGCTGCGCCAGCCAGCGGCGGGGGTTTGATTTTTCTGGGTTAGTTATCAGCAGAACTGGAATCTTCGCTTCAGCTGTTTGGACATAAACGTGCCGACATAAACCAGAGTAGAGAAATTAGTCCAGTTCTGTTGTAAATGCATTGGTATTTGAATCCTTCCTTGCTGCTTCAAAAACACAATGAAGGCTATGCCAGCGGTCCCGCCTAAGATCATTTATCCCACTTACTTTGACAGTTTATCTTGCAGCAGCAGATCATTTCTCAAAAGCAGCATTCGCTTCCAAGTGATGTGACCATCTTTGGTGACCGTTTTTAATACAATTAAAATGTCCCTACAGCTTTACCTGGGTTTCTTTGGCGGGAAGTTAAATTTCAAAGCATTTCTCACTGACAGGTTTGAAAGATCGAATTATGAAAGTCTTCTGGCTTCTTTCTCCTGATATTTTGTGCAACGCCTTAGTGTGTGTGTGTACTAGAGAAGTCTGAAAGTGAGGGAATTAAGGATTTCTGACCGATTTTTACTGTAAATGAAGCAGGAATGTCTCAGATTCCCACGGCCGAGGCAGTACATTTGTGTTTCCCCCTACTTTCAGCGACATTATGACTATGTCAAGGCCAAGCTGGCCATTTGGCTTATCCAGTTTCATTACTGCCTGGAGTAATGAGGGCAGTGAGAAAAAATGCTGGAGCTGGCCCAGACCACAGCGAGTCAATGTAAAATAATGAAGGACAGAAGTTTCGGGGCTTGTTTGTATTTTATAGCTGTAAACAGCTTTTGCCTCAGTAAGTCAAGCAGTGCACGGCCTCACTCTAGGCAAAATTCCTGAGGGTTTCAAGGGGAAATTTGACTGCGGATGAGCAGGCTGCATCCGAAGGCAGTGTCTCGGAGCACAGTTGCTGTCTTGCTGCCCGTCAAATAGCCAAGAAAGCGCTGTCAGTGCTGGAAGCGGCAACATCCTCAACCAGGGTAAGCGAGGCCGGCGGTCCCACCGCAGATTTCCCACAGCACTGCCGGCCGTGCCTGGATTCGTGCGTTTGGATTCCCTGCTTGGAGGTTGCCCCCTCTTTGCTCGGACTTGGGGAAGCTTAATTTCGGTCTAAATTTGGCTTCTCACCTGCATCTTTTCCATCTCGCCCGTTCCCTCCCGTGCGTTTCTGCGCGGCCACAAATCACGCACCGCCCTCCCCGGGGCGAGTTTTCGGCGAGAAGCCGTGCAAACGCTGTACGAGCAGGACTTGTGGGGAGCGCTGGTGGCCCTGCTTTACCCTCTCACCTTCTGGCGGTCAACAGGTCTGAGATTTTAAACCCTCTCGTCAGCCAGAGGCTGCGTCTCTGTTGTGTGCACCGGCCGCTGCGGACTGTACTTAAATCCTCTTTGGACTTACGGAGCTTATCCCCAGCAAGGGTCCTTGGCACAGCGGGCTGGCGTAAGGTGGTTTCCAGTACAACCTGGCTCTTCAGTACCACCACGGGAAGGGCAGGCTTCCTCTGCAATTCCCTTAGTGTTTTTTTTTCTTATCAAGATAAGAGTAGTAGCGACCTAGGGAACAAAAGAGTGATTATTTTTTGGAGATTACATAAGTATTTCCAGCATCCTGGTAAATAACGCACATGCTATGGGAATGGGATAACCGCACGGCAGGGAGGGGTGTCAAAGAAAATAAACAAGTGCTTTAAAATAGAGGACTCTGGGTACGGGGCTGAGGAAATCAGTCCTGGTAGGGCTAAAACTAATTCACCATAAAAAAGGAGAAAAGCCCAGCGCCATTTCTGAACCTATCGTTGATGTATTTTTATTCCCAATGTGTATCTAACATGTTCAAAAACTGTGCCTCAAAGCTGATCTCCTAATAAATTGCTCTGTAGCTCCCTCTAATGGATAACTTCACCGAAACCGGGTTCAGGGGAGCAGTGAGCAATAGTGAGATCAAACTGTCCTTGGTGTAACATAAAATCAAGATCCTTGTGGCAGAATAGTTGTCATGTGCGCAAAACGACGACACTACTATCATTCCCCATCCATCCACCATTTTATTTTTATCTCGGTAGATATTACAGGTCTTCTTAAAAGAGTTTAAAGGAATAGTGAACTAAGTCAAGAGGCGAACGGCCCCACGGCCCCGGTGGGGTGGAAGGAGAGCAGAAGCCAGGCAGGCTGCAGGCAGTGGCATGGCACTGGCCGCTCTGCATCCCAAATCCTGCATCCCACCTCCTACATCCCGCATCCATCTCCCACATCCCGCATCCCACCTCCCACATACCCCATCCTGCATCCCACCTCCTTCATCCCGCATCCCACCTCCTGCATCCCGCATCCCACCTCCTGCATCCCGCATCCTGCATCCCACATGCCACGTCCTGCATCCCACATCCCGCATCCCACCTCCTGCATCCCGCAGGAGGCTGTACCACCCAGGTATGGGCTGCGCCCAGACACAGGAGCCCCACGTAGGGCCCACCACCATCTAGAGAGGCCGGCCACGCTTTATAACGCTTTTATTAGCGTAAGAGCATTAGCTCAAACCTCGCCCAAAGCTCTAGCAAGGTTTGCAGTCTGGGAGGTGGCCGGCACCTTCCCTGCCAGGCTTCCCGGCACAAAGTCACGCAGCCGGTGTTCATGCAAGCGGGCTGATGAACTCAACCCCCAGCCAAATTTCTTTGCAGCTACAGCAGAGGTACTGCCTGCCCAAGAAATGTGTCGCTGAAGCCACGGCAAATTAAAAGAAACCTATAACAAAGAGACTAAAAAATGAACGACGCAATACAGTAATGCATAAACAGCAATTGTCAGAGTACAGGATCATTTTAAATGCGATTGCATCCACACTGAATTAAACAATTCATTCTAAAAATCTGTACATTACAATTCAAAGAGAAGCCAGAACTCCTCTTGTGTAGATTAAAAGGTACACCAAAGCTTGCAACACAGGAGTGTGGATTTTCACACTAATCTTTTCTAACACTTTGCACTCCTACGGTTGCAGCTAACACCAGGGAGATTAGCACAACCAAAAAGGGGCAAAGTCTGTTCGGTTTCCAGTTCTGAAAATTGTTTTAGCTCCGAGATCCTCAGGAAGTCAGACATGAGAGAAAGCTGTAACAAAACAATCTCTCATATCTGAACAAGTGATACTGGTAAAAGCCACATTTATCTGCACGCACATAACAATTTCTGTCCAACACATACTTATTTCGTGCACGGGGAACATTTAGTTTGTTTAAGGGCTTATTTGTATCAACCCCAACCTGCAGTTAGCCACAACAATTACTTTTTTTAGGAGAAGGTAATATTCCATATCGTCAATTATTTCTAATGCTGACTTTGAAAACAAGATGCTGTTTTAGAAGCAGAGGAAGAGTAATAAGGGACAGTAGGCTGGGTACAGACCAAAACAGCAGCCGAAAACAAGAGGAAAACAGTATTTTGTAGTTCTAATGTTGGGTTTAATCCCCACAGAAATAATGAATTTATGCAGTGAAACATTTGAACCTTAAGGAATAGCACTTAACATTCTAATACACGTTGATTTGCCTCACAGTGATGTAGAAAACATTTATTTATGAGGGAGACCTGCAGCTCAGCTGCTACAAGTCCCAGACCGCTCAGTGGCAGGGTCTTGGAAGGAACCTGAGGTGATACGTGGTGAAGGACTCATTCAGACAGGAACATTTTGGTCCACGTAGGCTACACATGGGGGTGCGCATGCTCTTTCACTAAGAAATATGTAATTACCACCTACCATTCCACCCTACTTGACTTTTTCTGCCCCTTCTGGATGTTAACACCCCGTCTGCACCACAGTGGGATGCTTCACTTAACCATTAACCCAGGCGCTTACAAATTATTCTGGTTTGAAAAAAAAAAAAAAATATTTACAGTCAAGACTTTTTTACAGACTAGTTTCTGCTTTAGAAATCACATGGGTAAACAGTTTGACAAGAAGAATTTAGGGAACAGTGCACAGATGAGGGGAGTTGGGCAGCTGACAGCAGTAACCCCTTAAGCCAAAGCCGCAGCAGAGAGGTCACTACATTATCTATTTAGTGCACATATGGTCTTCGTGTAAAACCTTCTGTCCCAGCTGGGAGGCCGTAGTACCAAAATGTGTGTTACTGACATGCTGAGGCATCATTTCAAGTACAGAGCTGATTTCCCCCAAACTCTTCATTTGGTCGTCTCCAGCCTCCTTGTCCTCCGTAAGAAAACAGCTCAGGACGTCACCGGGCCAGCTCAGGTCTGTAGCAGCCGCATTGCTGAGCCTTTATAATGTTACACATTTGGAAACTCTGCAGAAGGAGGGAGAACTGAAGGAGCTTTAAGATTCCTTGTATGTACATCCCCCTGCATTTCTTTAATTTTCCAGAAGAATCTGTCCTCGGAGTCAGCATATTAATGTTCATAGAATGCCAGTGACAAATGAAGTATCCATCTTCAACATCTATTTTTATCAGAACTATAAAGATTAAATATTTGCCAGGACCAGGGAAATTCTGCACCATGCTGAACTTTCCTGAAGACGGGTGCAACATTTGCTTTTCTCCAGCGACTGGGGACCTCCCCCAAACTCCACAAAGGATGATACACAACAGCCGTGCAAGGATGCTGGCCAATTCTCACAGCATCGTGGGATGCCACCCGTCAGATTTGGGTTTATTTCTCATTATCCTGCTCTGATTTGACTGTTAATAAATTAAACTAATTTCCCCAAGTGGAGTCTGTTTTCCCCATGATGGTAATTGCTGAGTGATCTCTCCCTGTCCTTATCTCGACCCAATGAGCCTTTTATTATATTTTCTCTCCCCTGCCCAGCTGAGGAGAGGAGGGATGGAGCAGCTTTGGTGGGCACCTGGTGTCCAGCCAGGGTCAACCCACCCCACAGAAGCAGTTCTTCTTACTGCTCTTGATGTCCCTTGCAAGCGCCAATCCTATGTGAACTTTGGCTTTCCAGACATCATCCTGGCACGCCTGGGCGATGAGCTTTTCTCAGCTCCTTTACCCTTCAGAGCTGCCTCCCACGCGATCCCCCCTACCGGTTCCCTGAATAATTCAAAGTCTGGTCTCTTGAAGTCTATGGTCTGTACTCTGCTACTTTCCCCCTCAGGATACTGCACCCCACTATTCCATGGTCACTACAGCCAAGTCTACCATTGATTACCAGATTTCCAACCCGTTCTTCCTTGGCTGTGAACCCCGTGGCCCATCTAGTACCTGTATCAGGAAGCTGTCCCTGACACCCACCAGAAACCTCCTGGATTGCTTGGATCCTGCCACGCTCCCTTTCCATCAGATGTCAGGGGGGTCAAGTCCTCCACAAGAACCAGACTTTCTCAAGTTGTTCAAAGATAGCTTCGCCTGCTTTTTCACTCTGGTCAGGAGCTCTGCAACAAATTCTTACCGTGCTGTCACCCTAACTGACATCTCCAATCCTGACCCACACGCTCTCAAACCAGGCTGTTGTACATCCCAGAGAAGCACCACGCACCCAAGCTGCTCCTTCACCCGTAGGGCAATAGCATCTCCCCGTCATCTTCCCCTCCTCTCTTTTCTGCAGAGCCTGTAGTTGTCCATTGCCGCAATTTAGCCGCATGAGCCGTCCCACCACATCTCAGTGATTCCAACAGTGCCGCTCTGGGACCACACACAGCTCTAGCTCCTCCACCTTGTCGGCCAAGCTGCAAGCATTTGTGCGTATACATAGGCTTGAGGCGTAGGCTTTGCACCATATTATTCTTCCTGAGGTGTCTCCTGATCCCATGACCCCCACGTCCTTTATTTTCCACTCCTTTCCCATGTTTTGTTCGCTTAATTGCAGGTTGCCATCTCCCCTCCCCCATCGTTCTTAGTCTAAAACTCTCCTCACCAGGTTTACCAGCTTGTTGGCAAAGGTGGTGGATCCCATTTCTCCCCAACAGCCCTCAACCCTCACACAGGGTCCCCGAGTCATAAAAGCCAAATTTCTCCTCCATCTCTCCCTAAGAGTCCTTGAGCCTCAAACAGGGTTCCACAATGATAAAAGTCAAATCCTTGCCTACAACACCAGCCTCACAATTTGGTGGTGACCCCCGTGGTCCGTCCATGCTTCTGCACGCCTCTGCTCTTCACTGGCAGGAACAAGACCTTGACCTGGGCCCCCCATTGCCATTATTTGTTATTTTTTGAAAACTACTTTTTTTGTTCCTAATTTTTATTTTTTTACAGATGAGAAGGATGTAGCACCTACACTTGAGGAGCTACCAGAACACTTTTGTGTCTGTGAACACTTGACTATTCCTAACTAGAAATACATAGCACAGATGCTGCAACTGATAAACTCTTGTCTTCTGCAAAGTCAGGATGACACGTACCTATGATAGGTATCTTTGTTCTTAATACAAGCACTTCATTTTCCCCATTAGGTTTAAATGATCTATTTTTCTTTTTACTTTCAAAAGGCAGGAGGCTTCACTTAGGTTTGGAAATTCCTTAAAAGGAGTTGCTTTTCCTCAATATGCTTCAGGTTCTACAGCTGTGCATGGAGGGAAAATAAGGAGTAAACTTAAATGCTCAGTGTACAAAGAGAAACAAACTATTTTAAAATTTTCTCTTGCAGCACTGGACGAAGCCACTGGGAATCAATGCCTGCTTCTCCACTGAGTTTTGCTTAAAGTCTGGAGTTTGAAGTTTTGGTTTCAGAAGGTTGTGCACTTTGAAGAGTCAATATTAGTATAAGCGTCCGAGACAAGGAATCAAAAAATCTGTTTCTGATACCTACACAAACCTCCACCGCAGTCAAGGATTGTCTAGGTACAATGAGAGCTACCCTGCAGCTTCAACAGAACAGCAAGTCTCAGCCACTATGCCAAGGCTCCAAGGTCAGCTAAGGAAACATGAAGCACACATATGTAATTTATCCATTTTGTCAGGGGTTATCACTTGTGGCTTTGGCACTCTTTCACGAGGCATGAGAAGAATCTTGCCTGGAGCATCCAGTTAGACACAAACTAAGAAAGTAGAAAGGCAGAGAAAGAAAAGACCAACCCAGCAGACAACTGGCAGGACATACAAAGTAATGCATACACATACACAGAATGCATTCACGTTATTTAAATACACCTGGTAGGAAGCTAAGTCCTTCTCAAGTCCCTGCAGTTTTACAAAATAATGTTGGTAATTATACATCGGATGCTTATATTTGTGATCTTTAGAGATAACTGATCAACAGCCATGTGGCAACCCTGGCTGGGTAACGCTTAGTCAAAAAGCAAATTTTTTAACTTCTCTTTTGTCCAAGAAATCCCTTAGAAACTGGGGGCTGGATATTTTTTTTTTGTTTTTGGTTTTTAATACATGTTAAACTAAGTCATGTAAACCTACAGGAAAGAAAATGCAAAGTATTATACATTAACTGTGAAAGGTTCATATATATTCCATATTTTAAAAGGACACAATTATGCTTCTGAACTCTATTACAAAGCATATACAGAAAGGTTAGAATTCAGGTGGAACCCTACACATTCGTCTACTTGCTTTTCAGTTTCATATTCACTTTCCCAAAGTTTGCATTCTCCAAGTTTTAAATTGATTTATCTAGCTCTGATACTTTCCTGAGCAACCTTTCTCATTCCCCACAGAAAGTAAGCAACAAAAATGTTCTTATATGCTTATACTTCAGAAAAGCAATTATTTGACCAAAACTTACTTAAAATGAAAGTTTCTTCAGAACAGGTCGTAACAGCAGTACGGTAGGAAACAGTTCCAACTTCTTCCTCTCTCTTCTCCTTTTAAAAATACATATATATGAGCATAGCAATGGTTATGGTGACCTCAGTGCACTCATGTTAGTAAGATACGAGCAAGCTGTTCTACATCACTAAACAGCCATGATTAAAAAAAAAACCCTCAAAAGGACAAAACTATGAATCCATAGACAAACCTTCAAAAATTGTATTTTCTACAAGATTTTCTGCTTCTAAAATTTCATGAGATTAAGCAAGCAATATATTATTATACAAAGAGAAGGAAAGGAATTTTAAGTACATACAACCTGCTACATCCAATCCCAAGATTATTCTTAAGCATGGTGAAAAAAAATCTAAAGATTTTTACAAAAATCCATAAAAATTCCAAGTTTAATTGTACTCATCTCTATTACTTAAACGAGATTCTTTTCCTGCCCCACTCCAACTGGAGCTCTACACTTTCTCTACACCCTAACACACTGGTTCCAAATGGGCTTCTCATCTTTTTTCTACCAAGGTAATTAATTCATAGCTGTATGCATCATCTGTGAACCACTGCATACCCTGTATAGACTGTAATAGGAATTTTTTTGTCTACCACATTTCTCAGCATAGGCTATAAATAGCCTTTTGGGGTGGAAAAAAAAAAAAAAAGAAAGAAAAAAAGAAGCGGAGTTGTCTTCTTTATATCTAAGGTCTGTAATCACATTTTTCTCAGGCAGGAGCAGCCCACAGGGTTCAGAACTGCAGTTATCTGAAATACCCATACTGGAAGTAAACTTTGTGTTTGCCCCAGCTGTTGTCTCCTGACCCGATCGCGTTGTTTGCCAAGCAAACCACCTCCACAGGAAACCTGAAGTTACAACTACTGGTGCTGACCCCAAAGGGTCCCTGTGCTGAAGAACAGGAATGAGCGAGACAGTAGCACGCAACACCAGGGGCTTTGATAAAATGCCCCAGTGACTTAATATGCAGCAATTTCTGGAAACTGCAGACCTCTTTATTTGGTTCATACTCCAACGTATGAAACAAAATTAGTAATGATTTCAACTGATGTTATTTCAGAGAGTATCCAAGGACTACATTATAGCATTAGGCATATTCCAAGCAAATTCTTTCACTGGTTAAATCTTGAAGTGCTTCACTTGCATTTCTTATGTCAAAAAAGAATGATCACTGTCTGTACTCGAGTATTCATCCTTCTCCTCAGCATCTATATAATAGGGCATCTGAAAGGGAACAATAAACCCACAATCTGATCTGTCTACTGGTGTCCTACAGTTCCTTAGAGAAATTAGTTAAATCAGTTCAGATCCCAGCAGTAAACATCTTAAAGATCTCAAACTAGCACAGTGTAAGGGAATGGTGACAGAATACTTAGTCTGGACAAAAAAACCCACACAGCAGAAATGTCCTTCAACTTCCACGAGGCTCTGACAAAATTCTATACTTATTGAAACTGGAAAGTGCCCATCATACCTTTTTTTAAAGAGATTCCATGCCCTAACATCAAGGGGACTTGCAGAGTTCTCCTCCAAGAGTTACAAAGTACACTCTGACAGCTGTAAATCAAGATTAAAGAATCAAGTAGTCAGTTACCAAAAAAAGTACGTAGAGAAACAGCATCAAGTCTTGATGACAGATTCCCAGAAATCAAGGAAGTTAGCTGGTAGAGAGTAGTGAGAAGTATCTGTCAGTAGTGAGACATAGAACTGTAAAGGTGACACTGCTGCCAATTCAAACAAATCCTTCCTTGATTTCTTCTCTTTATTCAAATAGCTTAAGGCATCTTTTTAACCAAATGACTGTGCCAAGAGTGATGAAATGATAGCAGAGGAGAAAAGCAGCTTTTATACCAACTAAGTATGCTAGCAGAGCCGTAATAGTCAAGTGCTCTCTTTTAGATTTATCTATAGTTGGTCCTAGGAAAAAAAAAAAAAAAAAAAATTCTAGAATTCTAGTCCGGACCCCATGAAAGGAAATGATGGGCACTGGACTTAGGGGCATGGAGTGGGTTTTGTCCTGTGTGAGAACCCTGCAAGAAAGCTTGCTCTTAATAGGCAGCACTGAGAAGTCACCTAAGTGTAGAGCTTTAAATATTTTTTTCCCTTCCTTCCAGAAATCCTCTTGAAACACAAAAGATAGCAGGCATAGGTTTCAATCAAATCAATCTGAAGCTCTTTGGTAGGAGCTTACACCTGAAAAATTTAAATTATTATTTATTTAACACTATCACCTTCATATTCTAAGCAAATATTTACAACAGCTGAAGTCTAGGCATAATTTAGCCTGAGGAGAACAAAACTGTCCTTGCATGACCTCCACTTAAAATATATTCTCCTGCTGAATTATAAAGTACTTAGGGTTTTTGAACAGTTAATATGCAAATAGCACAAAAGCAAGCATGCTAAATAACAGTGCACAAATTCCTGTTTTTCATGTTTTCCCTCATTTACATCTGATATGTTTTTTCTGAAGCAGACAGGAAATTTAGACTAACCTTGCTTTCCTAGGCTGGTGACTGGAAAGTTGAAGTATTCAGAGCAGAACTCCAGGACAATTTTGTATCTCCTGTTGCCAAAGATACTTAAAAGACAGTATGTTCAATGTGAAAGGTTTTGATCTTGATTTGGAAAAAAGGAAAAACGGCCAATGCCAGGTTGGGTTTCTTTTTATTGTTAAAAGATTAAAGCATAACATTTCACCAAATACAAGAAATTTAGGGGGTTTCTGACATTACAAACATCTGAATCATCAAGAGAAAGTGTTGAGCTATACATAGTCTTGACGTTAATCCATCAATTTAAGGTATATTAGTACATGCTTAAAACATGGCCAAAATACAGAGTCACAAAATAAGTACCTTGATGCTTCTAAATCTGAGACAATAAGTCAGGGAATTGAGTGCAATAGATTTCCAACGAATGACTATACACTCAATTACAACCTCAGGGCACAATTACTCCAGAAGGATTGGTAATTTCTCATGCCTGGCTCATTCACATTCCATTTGGTGAGAATTTTAATTTTGAGAATTTGATAAAAACATTTTGAAAAATACATTTAACAAATGTGAAAAAACAAGTTCAGTCTTCACAGGAATATATGGATTGCTTGCCACTCCAGTCCTTAATTGCCTGTTTTACAAATCTTTAAAAAACTAATTTGTATCAATTTTGGTTTCAAAAACATAGTACATCTGAAAAATAAAATATGACTCTACTGATGGGTAATACAAAGACATGAGCACATATTTAAAATGACTTTCGAAAGTAAATCATTTCAGTAATACAGCTATAAGACAAGTTAAACATAGTACAATAAACCATGCATCTTCTGACTTGTCAGATCAGCTAAACTACTCGGTTAACATACAGCAACACTTTTGAACACTTCTGAAAATTCAGCTTTTCTAGCACAAGGGAAAAAACAGATTAAATTTGTTCTTCAAGTGGTTCAAGGCTGTCCAAGTGTTTTTTAGGTGTATCATCACTATGACGGCTTTGGCAATGAGTTAAATGTTTCTTAAAGCCTCGGGGAAAATTTGATTCAAAATTACAACGTGGACACTTCAACAAACTTTGACCATGAGCAGCAACATGGTTTTTAAGAAGAGACTCCAAGAGAAAAGCTTTGCCACATATTTTACATTTGTATGGGCTTTGAACATTATGCTTGTTAACTAAATGGTGCAAGACGGCACCTTTTTTCATTGCACGACAGCAACAAATTTTGCAATAATACTTTCCCTTGCCACGCTTCATGTATTTTGCTATTTCTTCCTCAGAGATGAAAGCCTCTTTCTCTTCAGTAAACTGCAGCACACACTGTGGCTGCACGGGAGTAGTTGCATCTATCTTGCTCTCTTTGCCATAATCAGATGACTCCATATCATATTGCTCTTGGTCACTGTTGGATTCTTGCTCCTTTATCTCCATTGAGTCCATGTCTGTTTTTCCACACTCACTGCTATTTAGTTCAGAATCTGAGTTCTCCTGGTTTTCCTTCTTGGGCTTCTTTTTGGGGCATGAATACAACATGTCTTCTGGTGATTCTTTGGCTAATATTGATTGTTCATCCTGTGAGAATAAATCATCCAGTGGTTTCTGATCATCTAAACTGTGAGAAAGAAAGTCACTCTCACCAGACTCACTAGGTGTCTGGGGCTCAGAGGAAAAACCTGGAGCAGACTTGTGAGGCTCGGAAAACAGGATGTTCTTCTGGATTTCAGAAGGTACAGTAGTTTCAACATGTCTCTGGACATCAGAAGATAAAGCAGCAGCAGGCTTCTGCATCTCAGAAAATACAGCGTGCTTTTGAACATCGGGGGAAACAGCAGATCTCTGGGAGTCAGTAAAAACAGCTTGTTTGGGGTTCTCGGGAGAAACAGAAGGAGTAGATTTCTGGGACTCAGTAAAGAGGCCGTGTTTCTGAATTTCAGGAGAAGCAGATTTCTGAGACTCTGGAAAGGAAGTAGACTCCTGAACTTCAGAGGAAATGGGAGCAAGTTTCTGGGCTTCAGAAAACAGAGCATGCTTCTGGACTTCAGAAGAAACAAGAGCTGATTTCTGGGCTTCAGAACATAGGGCATGTTTCTGGCCTTCAGTAGAAACAGCAGAAGTAGACACCTGATTCTGGGGCTCAGAAAAGACAGCACGTTTCTGGGCATCAGTAGAAACAGCAGGATTAGGTTTACGAGACTCTGGGAACAGAGCTCTTTTCCGAGGTTCAGGGAAATGAGCCCGTTTCTGAACCTCAGACGAAGCAGCAGATGTGGATTTCTGAGTTTCAGAAAAATACATAGATTTCCGGGACTCAGAGAGTTTCCAAGATTCAGGAGATACCGAAGCACCAGGCTTTCGGACCTCAGGAAAGAAAGGCGGCTTCCAAGAGTCAGAGGAAACGGTGTGACCAGACTTTCGAAGCTCAGGAGAAACAGGGGGAGAATGCTTCCAGGTGTCAGGGGACAGAACAGGTTTCCAGCCTTCAGGGTAAACAGATGAGATGGGTTTCCATGGCTCAGAAGAAACAAGAGTAGACTTCTGGGATTCGGAAAAGGACGTAGATTTCCACGAGTCGGAAACAAGCCTCCTAGGTTCTGGCGACACAACGGGGCCAGGCCTTCGGGACTCGGGGGCAGCCCTCCGGGATTCTACGGACACTGACATGGCAGGCTTTGGAGCCCAGGGAGAAACCGTGGAAGACTTCTGCACTTCGTGAGGTGTAGATCTCCAGGGTTCAGGGGAAACAGTCGGACCAGGTCTCCACGACTCTGGCGAAACTGCAGGAGCAGGCCTCCGGGTTTCAGGAGAAGAAGCAGAAGCAGGCCTACGCATTTGAGAAGGATGTCTCCGGGGCTCAGGAGACCCAGCTGGGGCATACCTTCGTGGTTCAGGGGATACTGCTGGAGGAGGTTTCTTTGGCTCTGGTGACACTGCTGGGGAGTATCTGCGGGGCTCCGGAGACACAGCGGGAGAATGGCGGCGGGGCTCGGGTGATACAGCAGGGGAATGCCGACGGGGCTCTGGAGAAATAGCCGGGGAATGCCGACGCGGCTCTGGAGACACAGCCGGGGAATGCCGACGCGGCTCTGGAGACACAGCCGGGGCTGGCTTCTGAGGGTCGGGGGACACAGCAGGAGATGGCTTCTGCGGGTCCGGGGATACAGCAGGGGATGGTTTCTGTGGGTCTGGGGACACAGCAGGGGACGGCTTCTCTGAGTCTGGGGATACGGCTGAGACTAACTTCTCCGGATCTGGAGATGTGGCCTGGGCTGACTTTTCTGGATCTGGGGACACGGCCTGGGCTGACTTCTCTGGCTCTGAGGAAGTCGCCTGAGCCAACTTCTGGGGCTCTGGGGACACTGACGATTTCTGAAGCTTGGGGGAAACAACAGGTTCAGATTTGGGGAGTTCAGGAGAAAGGGCAGGTTTCCGCAACTCGGGGGAAAGGGTAGGTTTCTGTGGCTCCAACGTGACACTTTTTTTGGAGGAATCTGAATCTCCTTCTACCTGTTCTTTCCGCTCCTCATTCCACTTCTCAGGTGCTGCATGTTGTGCCGTGATGTGGTAATATACGTTGCAATACATCTTGCTGGTAAAGAAACATTTGTGGCAGTGAAACAGTTTTGCACTTTTTTGATAAAATATAAGTTTACCCAAACCAGCAGCATCCATTTCATCACAATACTCTGGGTGTATGGTACCCATATGAATTTGTATATTTTCATAGTCCGTTCCTCTGAAGCTGCAGTGATCACACTCTAAGCGCTCGGTGGTTTTACGTAGTATCTGCAACACGTCCATTTTTCTACAGTCAGTAACGGTTTTCACAGCACTGCACCTTTCAAAGAGCAAGCTTCAGTTCCTGCAATAAAGGAAAAAAAAAAAATCTGTATAGTTAACTGTCAATGTTAATTTCAACTCTTTGTCATTCCTAAATAACCACATGTGCTTTTTTTCTCTCCATTTTAGACAGCATATCTTCTGCATAGGTACTAACTATTTCATAAAGAAATCCAAATATAGGTCTCTCCAACTTCTGCACATCATTTTACATCAGTAGAACTTGAAAAGCAAAGCTTATATTTAACAATAGGCCTTCCCAGCTATGTAAAAAAATCTGGAAGCAAATGCTAAAAAAAGAACCCAGGTGATGAAGAGCTAAGTTTGTTTCCTTTGATAAATGTGATTGCTTTCTCAGTTGTCTTTTCTTCCCAGATTTGAAGTGTTTTTATTTACATTACACCTGTAAACCGCAAATAAAAAGTACTCTAAAACAGTGCTACTGAGACAGCCATTTCAAAACTGCATCTTCATCATAAAATATCAAAACAATTTAGCTGTTTTTGACAAAGGCAAAAAAAAATTCAAGAGGAAAACAGCAGCTTAAAGCCTAGGCTCTGTTTTCATCTGCTGAACACTGTTTTCCTTTCACAAATTACATGAAAAACAAAAGCTCCTGCTCATAAAGACCTTATCCATTACGAAAAGAATTTTTTCCATTCCATTATTTCATCTGCTGCCCTAATAACAACAAAAATACTATTTAAAAAAAAAACAGTACTGACTTTTTTTTTCCAGTTGGTGTAGTTGACAGCCCTCTGTATTCAAAACATTGTTTGCCTCACCCCAAAGAGAAAGATGGAAATCTCTCAAAATCACTGTTTTTGCAAGACCTTAAAAAAACAAAACAAAACAAAAAACCCACCCCAAAACCCCAGAAATGCAGCATCTGAAATGCAAATAATTTTTAATGATTTGGCTAGATTCCACTATTTCCAACAGAATTTACTCGGATTAGCTACTATAATAAGCAGCAAACCAAGTCTAACCATATTCCATAAGTCATTTTCACGTAAATGTGGGAGGTATCGCTATGGTGAAAAGGAGTATTTGTGAGATGCACAGGCTTTTTTCTTGTATGTTCAAATTAAAACAGATGTTACATGATTATCATGCTAAGCTATCAACCTAATTCTGGGGGTCTTATAACACACACTGTTTCAAAACACACAAAGTTTTTGTGTCATTTTAATATTAATTTTCCTGTCTAAATATATAGTAGACTACTAAGAAATCTAAAAATATGCATCCAAACAAAGTTTTCTTAATTTATTCCTAAAGCATTTTTACCCTGGTTTCTTATGGAAATGAGGCTTATACAAACACATTGCCCTACAGTCATTGCCAATCAAATTGGACAAAGCAATCCAGTCTCATTTTAAATTTCTACAAGTTTCATGAAAATCAGGAACCAAGTAGAGAATGAAAGAAATGGCTCCGCTGAGGCTAAGGCTGAATATTTCACTTAACAGTTACTGGCTCTGTTTAGCCTGTAATCAGTACATGAATGGTCAGTATGCAAATAGTCTTAAAACCTGCAGAACAAGCAGTGTCTGATTCAGCTTGTATTTCAGGAAAAAGAGAAGGAATTAAAAATACAACAGTGGTGAGCTGCTTTGGGTTTGGGGCAGGGACAGAATGAAAGTAAATTAGCAGTGCTGCTAAAGGATGACATGGATACAGAAAAAACAACAGGAAAGGGGGATTGGCTGAGGAGTGGAAGGCACAAATCCCTAAGAAATAAAGGTTCACTAGCTCAGTTCCTCATCGAACAACTTCTCTGCACGCACTATGCATATGCACCTTGGATCAAGTCACAGGAATAGCTAGATTTCCAATCAGGAAGCACAGCGGGACCACAGACAGAGCTTTAAGAGGGATCCAGCTTTACATCTATGAGACAAATGAACAGCATCCGACCGCAGGCTAGCTACATATGAAAAGGAATTGCACTGCTCTACAAATACTGAAGTGGAAGGACCTTTGGGATGTAAGTTGCAGTTTCCCAGCACTATTAACAGCCATATAAAAGACACCCCAAAATGCAGTCCACACCGCATTCGGTGTTGACCACAAAACACTTCCCAACATCTTATAACAAACTTTATATTCCTGTACAAGATCAAAACAAACCAGAAAGCTAACAGTAGTGCTCAGTGGTCTGTATCTCTGCAATAGCAAACAACTTGCCAACTGAAAAACCCCAAAGCAAGCCATGTCTTAACACACCAAAAGGCCCGAAAGTCTTCATGAATTAGGGTTTATTTTTTGGCTGGGGGATTTGGGGCAATGGGAGGAAAGGCAGATTTCAATTTGAAAGCCAGAAACTCTGAATTGATCATACGAGCTAAAGAAAAATTACTTTTTTTACCGAATCACAGCAGAACATAACTAGGACAATAAGAACACACTGCACTAATCACATTTTCAGAACTGAAAGGGAATTTTGTCACTTCCAAAATTGGTGGTAATCCTGCATTGTCCATTCTCTTTTCTCTAGAAAAAAAAGGCTTTTCCAAACTGAATTTATCATAGTTTACAACAAAGTTTACCAGACAATCTCTTCTACCCTTTTCACACATTACCTAACTGTTGCCCTTTCTGGAGTTTTCTGTTACTCACTCCTCTCAACTACACTTCACCCCACCTCCCACTCTCTCCTTTTATTCAGTCCTATCTTACTTTACAATGGAAATTTCCATTTTCCTTCCAAATGCAACAGTGAGAAAAGGTCCCTGGCTCCCTTTCACAAATTGTCCAAGTTGCTGTTAAGCTTTTTTGACCAGGAGGTTATTCTGGAACTGGGGAAGTTACAGGCACTTCCTCATTTTCATCTCCAGACATTTAAAGGTTGACATTCAAGCCTTTGGCATAAGAAATAACATTAAAGAGTTGGTGGTACTTTCTCTCACACTGCCATAGCTCACCATTTTTAATTTTCTAACTTCACTACACTGTAGCCGGCAGTCACTGAAGAAACTGCCTCTTCTGCTGAAATCTCTGCTTAATTGAGGCATACTACTGAGCAAGACAACTCTCTGGTATTGCAGCACCTTAGGCCATGACTCCATAGTAATAGTAATAGTATTAATAATAGTAATAGTAATGGAATAGTAAATCTAGTTTTAGAATAGGGACTGTGAGACCAGTAACAAACTTGAACAGCGGTGAGCCACTATTAACTCATGCTGTCAATTTAAATTTGTTGAAACCCTTCTGAAGGCGTTAACTCTGAAATGTTGCTGGTTCACTTAGCACACATCTGAATAGCTAGTCTAGAAGATTTTTCCGTCAACCCCTCCTGATCCCTTCTCACTTTGAGCTCAATCACCACTGTCTCTACATAGCTCTGATTAGTGCCCTCCTCTATACTCAGGTTTGTCACACAGATAACGGCCTGCTTCACACTTCTCTTTGCTGTCAACCCCTGCATCAGAACTTGTTTTGCACTGGATCCTGCCTTGACTAGTTGGGTGAAAGTTTGAGGAAGAGCATGTCACTGCTTTCTAAACAGTCCCACGCCAGCACAGCCAGCCAGGCTAGAAAGCATATGGTCAACAACCAGGTCCCCGTGGCTTTGAACTTGCACGAACTGTGATGTAATCTATGCTCAGCGGCATCTTTTTGGCAACACTAAAAAAGATGGACCACGCTCCCTCTGCGTAAATGCTTTATTACAGACATCAAAGGGACCTAGCTCTGCACTGCTTCAACTCAAACCCATAAAAAGAGTAAGGAAAATAACTGGTGCGATCAATCTGGCAGGGTGCCCCATGTGCACTGCAGAGAACTTGACCAAATACTAAATCCAAACGTCATTTTAGTCATCTGAAGCTCTTCAGAGAGGAGAAGTACAAATTTCAGGATGAAAATCAAGTTGTCATGAGAGACAGGTGC
Organism: Buteo buteo; assembly: GCF_964188355.1. Classification (NCBI taxonomy): domain Eukaryota; kingdom Metazoa; phylum Chordata; class Aves; order Accipitriformes; family Accipitridae; genus Buteo; species Buteo buteo. The sequence goes on along the minus strand of NC_134195.1, from coordinate 3,375,232 downwards.
CCCGTGAAACACAGCAGAAGGGAGAGGGCTGCTAGAGTATCTCTCAAGCCCCCTTGAAGACTCCTAGGAGACACAAACAAGCTGCCACCCGTCCAAGTACAGATAGCTGTTGTACGGGCCCCAGGCTGCTTCGTTTTGCTGGACACTCTGCTAGGCCCTACCTGGTTTGTAAAAAGGACACTTCAGCATTACCCCTACTCAAACTCACAGTTACAGGATGTGCCATGCCACAGTGGCTATAGCTGAGGCCGTGCTGCATGCCACTTGAAGACTACCGAGCACACCGCATTCCTTAACCGCTATTTCTGCATCCCCTCCTACTTTTCTCACTTTTCATGGCTGCAACACTGAGAAAACAAATACAGATACAGCCAAACAGAACTATCTACTCTGAGAACACATTACAATTGAAGCAGAAGCCTGAAGCCCAGCATTTATGCTTGTCCTGTGGCCGCATCCTGTCTCCACTTCAAGACAAAGTACTAAGATTCAGCTAAGATTCTGGAGTTTGCAATACTAAACTTTAGCTTAAGACAGCCAAGGCTCACTCTTAGCCTTCCTGAGACATGAAGATTTCCACTGGAATCTACCTAAACAGGCAAGTGCTTCTGTCTACAAGCTCACTATAGCCACAGATACCAAGCACAGTAACAGCATCAGCACCAACTCAGCTCTTAGCTCAACTGAAGGTTTTTGCTGACCTGAAGTGATGTAGAACAACGTCCACCACTCAGGTTAAAAGCTGCTTCAAGAGACCCAGACATGTCAGCAGTGGGACCACCAGTCTCTACTGCTGCTCCATCAGCCACCTCCTCCCACCCCCTTCTTCTACACATGTCTAGAACCTACATACAAAGTTCCTACCACCAGCTCTCTCTCTCCGCAGAGATGCTGAAGGTCCTTATACCAGTTCCTGTCCCCTACACTACAGTTCTCACCGTGATCTCCTCCATCACACAAAGAACAGAAGAACAGCAGGGGAAGAGAATCAGTAATGAGGACCCGTATCTACCTGAGAAAAGAACAACTAGCACTACTTTTCTTGCTCAGTTCTCAGCATCCAAGAGGCCAAAGTCACGATCTGGCAGAAAGAAAAAGTACCCAAGGAGCCAGAGGCAATGAGATAACTGCAAATTCTGAAGCTGGCTATGTATATTGCAGGGCAACCAGAAAGTGCAGTCAAACAGCATCAGCAATCTCTGTCAAGCTCACATCAGACTGAGCAATAGGAGTGGCCAAAGCTACAGCACAGAGCAGACAGACCTCCTGGTATCTACCCAGCTAGCACATACAGTCACTTCAGAGCCAGTTCCTGAATTCAGCATCCCATCATCCATGAGGATCCCACTAAAGATTAAGCCATACTTCCTACACCCTCTCAAAAACCTCCCAGTGGTAGAAAAAGAAATGCGCAGGAGATAACTGTGTGTAAGAAAGAATCAACAGGCACAACACTGACTCTGGCAGCTAACAAGATGTCTCCACTTCTCAACTCCATTCCAATTTCATAGCTACACATCTACTAATCATTTCAGTTATTTTTAACAAACACATTCTACTCTCAATGTTGCGACTTTTAATATATCCCTGAATTTTTCCTCTACAGAGGATACACTGTGACTGTCATCAGGCAGCACCAGAGGCAAGCAACAAAGGGCTCAAAGCTGAAGATCTAGACTGCCTGTTGAGCACAGAAAATTATGGGTTGCTTTTCCTTTGACACGTAGAATTTCAGAACACAGCAACAAGTAGTCTCTCATGTCATACTTCAAAATCAGACTGTCTTGGTTCCCCTGGCAGAAGGATCTATATCTCTTTTCCTCTCAATAAAGAATCAAGCCTGGTGAGACACAAGCAGACAATGAGGACATGTAACACATATCAGTGACGCCAGTAGAACTGGGAAAGCCCTCAAGAAGAAAGGCCTCTATTTTCTGTGATTCCCTACAACCACATTGGAGTCCCTGTACCAGTCACTGCACTGGAAGGATGGCTGTTTGTTCTCATCAGCCTTGGAAGTTTCTTGCAGGCAAACAGTTCAGCCATATCCTCTATCAGTGAAGAGGGTCGATGGTAAAGTTCGTTCCCAGCACAAGAAAGCTGAATACAGCCACATCATTGCCTCCCCTAGCAGGAGCAGATCCAGACTACTATTGCTGTGTCTAAGCAAAAGGAAAAATGACATGTTCCTGCAGTGCCAAAAAGTAAATGGCAGTCTGGTGGCAACACGATGCTTCTCTTGAAGCTACATCCCTGTGTTGTGGCTGACAAGAAACAGAAGTTTAGCTCCCAGAGGAAGCTGCACACAAACACCCCCACAATGCAGCAAAGCAGGCACTTCACAGCGCAAATGGCAGGTAAGGGGGTCACTTCCACCACTCCGTGAACGAGACAGGCAAGCGCGATGCTCCTGCTAATCCAGCAGCGTCCACAGGAATCTGACTGCATCCTCACAACTGAACTCCCAGCTCCCGGCCCATCTGTACGGGCTAAGTTCCATCAGCAACGATCGCTGAACCATGTCTTTAAAATTACACACCTAAAAAAGGTACAAACACCCTGACCCGGCCAGCCACTGAAAGGCTGAAATACGCTGTGAGAACACGTGAGACACCAGATCCAGGCAGAAAACGGCTGTACTATGTGGTCCTCTGTTTTCAGGAAGGGTTCCAGTCAGTAGAAAAGTGACAATACTTGATGCACACGCAGATGACTTAAGAAACATGAAGGAGACAGAACTGCAGCTATTTTGCAAGATTTGCACCTTTGCTAAGAGAACGACAAGTCTACACAGCAACATTAATTCTTAACACAAGATCTAACAACAGCCTAAACTGCAGAGTAATATCAATACACCTGTGACAGATTCGGGGTAGGAAAAATTAACTCCATGTACTTCTGATAGGGCTTTCTAACTCCAAATTCACAATTCCACACAGACAGCTTCCAAAAAACGGTCCCAGAAACCTTATTTCTGCAGTGCTGAACCTGAGCTAATGAAGTGCCACTGGACCCACCAGAGCACACTATCTAGTCAGGAATCGTGAATTAAGGTTGTGAATCTTGGTGACACCAGGCTATGAATTCCACTTACATTACCCTGGAAGCAAATGAATCCTAGAATTGTTTAGGTCGGAAAAGACCTTTAAGATCATCGAGTTTAAGATCACAATGAGGTTCAAGGGGAGCTCGCAGAAGAGCAAAATGAAATCTGAGGTCTCCGTGTTCTTCACTTACCAACAGCTCGGTCAAGTCCAGCTTCCAATTACCCCTCTTACTTCTAACGGTGCTGAACCGCAGCTCCTCTCCGCACGGTCAACCATCAAATCCTCCTAACACCTGCACCAGAGCCTTACGGGCAGCGACTGCTCCCCCGGCCCTTCTCCAGGCTCCCTAAAGTTCACAGGCAGGAGCCTCCTTCAGTGCAGCGGTCAGCTCTAAATCGCCACCAACAGTCGCCATCCCTAACGGTGTAACCCAGCGACACGTTCCGAGCCTTCGCTTTGCATCTGCTTCGCTTCGCCTGAGGGGCGACGCAGTCCCCTCCTCGCAGTCGCTTCTGTCGCGACCGAAGGGGACGGTCCCGTGGGGAAGAGGGCCCGTGCAAAAACTCCCTTTTTTCTTTTTTTTTTTTTTTTCTTTTTGTCTCCCCCGAGCTGTTCTCGCAGCAGGAGAGCAGAACTCGCAGCGTGCTCCACCTGCTCCTCGCTCCGCCCGCCATTGCTTTAACTTTCTTTCGGGGAGGGGGTGCCTGCCCAGCCCCCCCCCCCCGGGATGAGGCGAGGGACCCCCCTCACCGCCCGCCCCTTCATTCCCGGCCCACCGGGCGCTCTCCCCCCGCCGCCTCCCCTCTCCCTCCCGCCGGTTTTGTTCCCATTTTACCACACACACACACACCCCTGAGACAAGGGGAAGGCCCAGGCCCGGTGACCACGGGGAGCGGGCCGGGCCCCGGTGGGCAGCGGCGGGAGACCGGGGGGGGGGGGAGGGATGGGGGTGTCGGTGTGTGAGGAACCCCCCCCCCCACCTCGCCCGTACTCACCGTTGAGGAACCTCCAGAGCGGCAACGGGGCGCCGGGCCGGAGGGGAGGAGCTGGGGCTCACCCCCCCCCCTCCCCCGCCAATGGCGGTGACGGCAGCAGGGCCGGACCGGCAGCGCTCGGGAGGAGGAGGAGGAGGAGGAGGAAGAGGAGGGGGAGAAGGGGATGGGGGAGAGGGGAGGGGGGGGGGGGGCTCCGGGAGGAGGCGCGCGGCCGAATAGCGGCCGCTTTATCGCTCCCCCGGGCCCGCCCGCCGCCCAACCGGAAGCGTCGTGAGTGAAGAAGGAGGAGGAGGAGGAGGAAGAAGAGGAGGAGGAAGAAGGGCGGGGGGGAAGCGGGGGAGCCTTGTCACGTGCCGCTGGCTGTGGCGGCGGCCCGTCACGCGGCGCCCTCCGCTCCCCGCCCGAGCCGGCAGGGGGCGCTGTTACGCCGGAGGGGCGCGCGCCGGCCGTTGTGAAGGGAGGCCGCGCGCCGCCGCTTTCCCGCGCTCGGCGTTTTACCTCAGTCGGTTCCCGCTGCTCCGCACCGTTTATAAAGCCCCGCGGGTCGCCGGTGGCGGTTTAGGCGGTGCGTCCCGGCGGTGAGGGTGTGCCGGGTGGGTGTGCGGCGGCGGTTACGCGGTGTGAGGGGGTGGGGGAGGTGGGCCCGGGCGGCAAAGGTCGGTGTGTTCGGTGGGCTGAAGGCGGGGCTCGTCTGAGGGGAAGGAGGCTGAGGGGCGACCTCGCTGCTCCCTGAGGAGGGGACGTGGCGAGGGAGGTGCTGAGCTCTTCTCCCCGGGATCCAGCGATGGGACGCGTGGGAATGGCTCAAAGCGGCGCCAGGGGAGGTTCAGACTGGACGTTAGGAGGCATTTCTTTACCGAGAGGGCGGTGAAGCCCTCAACAGGCTTCCTAGAGAGGTGGTCGATGCCCCGAGCCTGTCAGTGTTGAAGGGCCGTTTGGACAATGTCCTTAATAACACGCTATACCTTGGTCAGCCCTGAAGTGGTCAGGCAGTTGGACGAGATCATCGTCATACGTCCCTTCCAACCGTTCTGTTCTTCTTCCTACCTTCTCCTTTCCCTAACAGTACGTGCTGAGGAAATCCCTGATGACTTTTCTTCCCGCTGGCAGAAGGAATCGAATGGGTAACCGTGTCCCAGCCTTGGCATTAGCTCTGTCGCTCTGTGGGAAGGAGGCATGTACCTCCTGATGGGGGCGAGAGCTGTGGATCATCTCAAGATAATTTGACCATCTGAACAGGCTTGCAAAAAAATGCAGTTTTTGAAAGTCTTCTGTGCTCATCCAGTTTAGCTGGGTTTCCGCACCACCTCTGACACTATAGTGAGGCTCAAAAATCAAGCCTGGGTGAAGGTGGGCGAGTAGCCTGAAAGCCGCCACTGGCCAAAAGATACCAAGCTCAGGCTTGCAAGCATGTGCAAGATCACAGCTTTTCTGTGTCCTGCCCGTCCCTCTCCCAGGTGAGACCCCTCCTCCAGCCTCCCCCAAGCATCCAAACGGGTGGGAAATACTTGCTTTTGAGCAGACTCTCATCTGGTGAAGATCTCAGCTCTGCCTGGCTCTGCTGCAGGAGAACTTCCCAGGCAAGTCTCCTCCTCCTTGGACGGAGCCAGGCTCTTTCGCTGAGGGGAAAGCCAGCCCCCTGCTAACACCGACTCAAGACAAAATCCTTTCTCTGCAGTCTGGATGAACTTGGCGAACAAGATAAATTTTAGATGGAGCTAAACCCAAATGATGCTCTAACAGCAGTTTTACTTAACCTTGAAGTAATTTTAGTTGGCCGCTCATGTACATAGCTTGATATTAAAGTTCTTCTCAACTGTATTTTTATCTGCTTCTGAAGACTACGAAGTGGCATAGCATCTTACTGAATTTTTCTAGAGTAATAGATGAAAAAATCGCAGAAGATCACGTCTCAAAATCATAGTCAAAATCTTTTTGCTTTTATTCTATTTAATGCATAATATCTGGGAAAATACAATAAATAATTTTTCAATCTAGAACAATTAGATGTTATGCTTAATAATAAAATGTTCAAAGAGGATGTAAAAATAAATTAATATCTTACTATTTAACTTCAACGACAAAGCAGGTCTCGGTTTCAGACAACTAAGAAATTTTCAGCCATGAAAGATAAATGAACGTATTCTGCCCTTCTGTAAACACGCGGCTACCATTGAAACCAATGGAAGATATATATATACACACACATATATATACCTATGTGCCTGCATCAGAGGGCAGAATTTGGCCTAGATCTTACAAAATGGTAGTTTGCAGTTGATATTCATGTGTGTTTATTTTTTTAACAAATAGAACTGCAGAGCGTTCACGTATCATACATTTTCCAAATCCTGCAACTGCAACTTATATGAAACATTAGCATATAAAAAGTCATCACTGTACAACCACTTTTTTTAAAAGTCAGTGTCAAAAAACATAAAAAACAGCTAATTTATTAAAACCAGATATACTGTATAAGTGCTGAGGTTTGCGTTAGCTTTCTTCTGTTTTAAGCACAAGAATCTATTAAAACATAAAAGGCAAAAGTGGCTCAGAAAATGAGAAACTCTCTAACAACATACTTGTAGCTTTACCAACACTTATCTGACGCTATAGTTAATTGAAAAACAACGTAAACACAATGAGGTACGGATACCAACAGACATTTCTCACAACTGTGCAAACTGTGGGCCTCATCCTGCAAACACTGCTGGCTCCAGAGCTTCCTCCCAGGGCTGGTCCCACCGAGTCCAACGGCAGCTCCCTGCAGCAGCCGCTGCAGCTGCCATTTGCAGGAAGGGGTCCTGTGACCCTCACATCATGCACCAAATACATTTAAAGTGCCTCAGATTTCAAGCTGATGCAAATTTCTATTTCGTTTCTTTAGACTTGAAAAGGTGAAATAGCTTCTGAAAAGTCTTATATAAATACTCCTTTAAAACTATTACTTTTTCTATTTCAAGGTAAATCTAATAAAATATTGAACTGCTTTTAAATGAGGCAAATGGTGTTTGCACTGCTTTTTGTAAAAAAGCAACAATACTCCTTTGCTGTAAGATACTTTATACATCTCCAGTCACTCTTCCCTTTATTTTACAGAAAGTAAGAGGCAGAGCTATTATAATTTTGTTGGTGCAATCGCCTGTGGAATTCTGAAACAGCCCTGTGGAATTTTTTTGTGATGACACTGAATCTTAAGTTCATCCCTTCTCACAAGTCTTTCCTCCAGTTTGTTTTATTCTGCTTCTTCGCTCTTTTCAGAACCACCTCCAGCTGAATTATCTGCCTCGTACTTTTTATCAAGGACATCTTCAAAGGATTTCCCACTGCAGTCATAGGTTTTACTTGTAGATCCCATATGTGTTCGAATGCGAGCTCCTGGCTGGTATAACTGCATGGCTGGGCGATCCTAGAAGGAAGGAGATGTGGTTAATGCTGTGAGAAACCTGTGTTGGATACATATGTGGGATTTTAAAGTGATGAATGTTTGTGAAGAAAGTAGATTTTGTGTTACATCGCTTTACATTTCCTAAGACCCAGGAAAAAAATGGAGTGCAATGAAAATTGACTCAGTATTTAGCATCTGTCTTGTTTATAACACTATTCTTGGGAGCCAAGCATTTTGAATAAATGAGGAAAGCTGTAAAAATTAAAGGCCCTATGATACAGTTAATGTAAACAAGGAGAAATACTGCAGACAATTATCAAACACAGTATTACAGGTAAAACCGAAAAATGCTGCTAACTTCACTAACATCAACCCAGAAGAACAACAGCCTGCGCACTTGCAACTCTGCAGATGAATAACAAATATTAAACATAAGCATAAAAAAGTAAGACAAACCAGAAAAGTTTAGCAGGTAACAGCTAGAAAATTATCATCAACTGAACTTTACCAAGTGATATGTGTGCAATGCTCTTCAAATCATCAATCGTTACCACAATTTAAACACGGCATACACATTTGAATTACACGTATCAAAATAAAATTGCACATTTATTGCTCCACTTCATCATGCCTTCCATACTGAGTATGAGAGCAGGGGAATTCACCTGCTGATAATAAACAAAGTAAGTACAATTTGAGCATGTGCAGGCTTTGGGAGTGACCCAATCGTACACATGCTGATTTGATCACTGGAAAATGGAAGGAGCCAGTTTACAAGGAAGACACCTCAAACATGCAAATGGGAATGTTCTGTAGCTCTTGAGAGCACTTTTTATTCTTGAAATTTCAATAATAAAACATACTGGTTAGGAACTCTGCTTAATAAGTCTTTTCCTACTAAGAGTATTTTACTCTCACAAATACCAGTTTTTAATGTTATGAAGCAACCCATTCACCAAAACCTGAGCTTTTTGACCAAAGTCTTCTGTTAAGTTTAGCAAACAAAATTAAACAGCCTATTTTAAGACAGTGGCAGAGCACTGAAATTGTCCTACATCAATATTAATTTCCAATTGCCTTCATAATTTGAAGTCATTCTGATCTTTTGTTCTTTCATTCTGTTTTGTTATTCCCAATACACATTTTCCCTTTTTCTTTCTTTTTCTTTCACCTCTGTCTTTTTTGCTCCACTTTTTTCTCCATCTCTTTAGACCAGGTATCGAGATTCAGTATTGAGCCATACAACTAGATCATTCTAGTTAATGCTTTGTGGTGTGGTATGAAATGCATAACATCTATCTTTCTACATCACAAACAGCTGCATAAAACTAGATCCTCTGATGAGCAGTGCCCACTGGAAAGTTTATGATAAAGGGTCCAAACTATTTTTTGTATCACAGACTCTGTACTTCACAGTTCGCATGAAAGCTAGCACAACTGTTACTGACACTGGAAATTGCCTGTTTTCTAATTAATTCTTACAAAGTTCAGAAAGCAGCTCGATCTCTGCCTAAAAACTTGTGTTGGCATTGTTAATTCTACTGGTAAGTTGGAAAACTCAGCCCCTAACTCTTACCTACATGATAAATACTCTAAGGAAAAAAGTCACCACACTGCAAAGAACTTTACTGATATTGCTTGTTTTGTTTAAGGAACAAATCTAGCACTTGAAGTGTGCACTAATCCACAGACTCAGCGAGCTACCAGAAGTGCAACGGGAAGAAATAAAAAGGAGGCAGCTTCTTAAGGCTTGGCAAAGGGCCCTCAAGACCCACCATTCAGTTCCAAGGTTGCAGATTATTTCATCAGACTTCAAGAGCAGCATGGCAAGCAGGAGGAAAATTGTCTTTCCTATCTTCCTGTTTCTGAACTAGCCATTTTTCTGACTGTTCTACAGCTTGAGCCGCTGGTGTGTGCGGCAAGTGGCTGGTGTGTATATGCAGACAAATCTCACCCCTACTGCCCAGCTGACCTTTGCGTAAACAAAAAGCGGGGTGCACCAGGCTTTCTGTGTTTGCACAAGGTGACTTGCTTGACGCGCACAGCGAGTCCACCTGGACTTGCTCTATGCACACTCCATACAGACTCGCTCGGGACGTGACCACTTTACTCCTCATCAGCCTTAGCGCACATGACAGATCAGTCACTTGGTTTGAAAAAAGTTTCACATACAGAATAAATTTCTACACAAAACAGTGTTTCGGTCATCTTTTGTGGAAAATCTAGGATCAGAAAGGGAGAGAGAATGAGGGTAACAAGGAGAGCCACCTCCTGAAAAGACCCTGAAATCAGGCATTCTGAGAAAAATTATGCCCATGTCTCTGGGAGACAATAAGGGACATACACACCCTACTACAGGCCCCACTTGCACTGGTTTTGCACCTGCTCTTTCCCTGACAACGACCACAAGAATAATTCGTCCTAACCAAACAACAGGCTTTTCATACTGGCAGGTATACAATACTGAAGAATTTGCACATTCACACCCTCTAAATACAATGGTCTCTGTATTAGCTATTTATTTAAATCCTTATAGTTCCTCTACTGAGCAATGCCTGGCTAATCCACAATTACTTTATGAGCTGGGTAATGGAAGTACATTTTTAAAAGACCAGCATGTCACAGTTTTTAAATTTCATTACTGATCAGAAGTATAAAAATCTTTAATACATTCATAAAATACAAGGCTTCCAAGAATAGCGTTCTAAAAATGCTAAGGTTGAAAGGAAGACAAAAAGTCTTTTATATATTGTAAATATGAGTAAGCACAGACCTGTAACCTTATTTTAAATGCTGTTGTCCTCTGATAACAGTAGAAAGTAGTCTGCTTTTTACTGAAAATGAAATAAAGAACTGCTTTTTTTGAAAAAGCATCTTTATGCTGAGTTTGCAAAAGCAAAACCTGTGACCTTGAAGCATATTTAACTAATGAAAGATTATCCTAAATGAATAAAAGAACCTTATTTCTTATGCGCTCCTTTTTGGATGCCATGTCATCACACTTGTCCTCTTTACCCAGTTTGTCTACTGCCTCCACAGTGAAGCTGTAGTTGTAGTTCCCTTTCTTTCCTCTGTCTGGGTTGTATCCTTTCCCCCATTTCAGCTCTTCTTCATTCCTTCTCACAAACTTGTCAAACTCATAGTGAGCTCTATGCTTTCTGCCATCATCCAATCGATACCTTTGTCTTTCAGGTTCTTTTTCTCGAAATCTTCTCTCCAAATCTCTTTGCTCTTTGTCACTATCATTTTGTGACCTACGAGTACGTATAAAAAGAAAGAAAATCCAAGCAATTAACAGTAAAACAAAACTGCTGAAGGATGCAATACAAAGCCCTCCTTTGACTTCAACAGTATTCAGATCAATTGTATGGCAAGGCTGGTTTCTTCTCATGAAAAAGGGGTTATGTGCAATTTTGCTGAATGTCTCATCCATGTATGTCCGGCCCTTGACTATGCATTCAGTTCAAAATAGCAGACAAAGCTTTGCAAGCAAAATCAGACTTTTGTGCAACTGTTGTGGAAGGCACATTCTTCAACTTTTATCCCTCTTTCCAGTTCCCCAATACTCTCCACATACATACATGCTGCAGGATTAGCTCTTGTGGCCTGTTCTTGAGGTGACTCATGTACATGAATATTCCCTTGAATGGGAACATTCAGGGCCTGAAGGAATTGTGCAGGTATCATGTATCAATGTGTAAAGTTTTATGATGCTAAGAAAAATTATTCACTGACATTGCAACTTACAGAATGCATTTGTGAAAATGAAAACTTATGTTGCAGGCTTTTGTTTATTATGTCTCCAACTAATTTAGCCTACCTTTGCATATTTTATTTAGGCAAAAGACCATTACCTTACCACAACATAATACTTAATTTCTGCTATGCTGCAATGGGTCTATATTATAAAGACTGTTAGTTTGCAACATTTTGCTGCCTGTCTGATACAATTCTCAGCTCTCTTATTCACTTCATTGTTCCTGTTCAGCAAGCGGGTGCTTCTCTCATACAGCCAAACTGCAAATAATGAAGAAAGATTACAGAATAGATTGAACTTTAAAAGGAGCAAACACAGGCAGTTTCTTTTTATATATTACATACGTATAAATACTTAAAACTGAAACAGGAAAGTTGCTTTTGACAGTCTGCTCACATTTTGGGAATCAGCAGACAGAATCAGAGAGGATGGAGATTTTCTAATGCTGTAGTGATCAAATTGTGATCATATGCTTCTCATTTAGAATGGTTTAATATCAATAAAAGTTTATCTTTCTATATCACTTTTTTTTTTTTTTTTTCCCCAAATAACAGGACTGTGAAAATTGTCAGCCTCTGCCATGAACTTGCGCACTGGTGGGGTTGCCAAGACAAGGGCCCCATCTCGGGAAGAGCTGGAGGTCAGCAACAAAACCCGAGTGACAGGTAAGTTACTCAGCACTTTGCAAGACTATGCTTGTGTTAGCATAACACATTCACAAAGTGGAAGCAACGTCCCAGCTGTCACAGACACTTGAATCAATCACAGTTACAGAGATACTGTACCTGTAGCATAGATACATATATATAAAATACTGTGTTAGCTCTCAAGCGGTATGTGGCTGTAAGTTGTTTTGTTTCACATTTAATATGCTATTCTAGACACTAACTCCAAATCCTAGCAAGGCTCAGAGCGTGACCTTCCAAAAAGCCAGAAAGACACACCTCCACTTAGTGCTGCAGCATTGCCTGGTACTCGTCTCTTCCCCTGCCTGTTACTGTGGGCGAGGAAGGAATGGATGGGCCTGGAGGTAGGCAGGTGACAGGGATACAAGCTCCAGTTCAAGAGTGGTTAAAGTTTCTTTCTAAAATTCAGTCATGGCGACCGGGCAGGCAAGAGTAGAAATGGCAGGGTACAAATTACAGGTAGAAGAGAAAGTTACACAGCCAGAGAAAGCAAGCAGAAATGAATGGAAGTGAATGGAAGCATACTTCTGTTTGGGATAGTTTCAAATCCGTATGTGACCATGTACACTCATGCACCTACTGAGGTTTTAATTTGTGGTAGAAAGCTATTGCTACTGAGCCTTAAAACACGGTTTCAAACAGGCAATTCAGCTCTTGCACGTAGAGTTGGAAGTTAATAGTTTATTACCGATTTCTGAGTCAGTGACAAAGTAGGTTCAACTTTAATTCTCGATTCAGCTGAAATAGCTCATAGCTTGCTACCTAATCACACCCACTAATAATCATGATGAAATGAGCACTTGGAAAGACAAGGTAACACTTACTGTACCTGCACAGCCAAAAGGATTCTGTTTTACACCTGGAAAACCTACATTAATGCCTTATTAAACTTACAGGATCAATACTAAAATGTTACATGGCACCACCAAAGGCTTCATACATAAAAAGCCTTATTAGCATACAACTGACTTGCCCCTGCAAGTGCTTCTGTTGAGCCTGTTCTGTTTTCCTTTGTTGAAGAACATCAACAAAAGAGTTGCTGAATATTTTCAGTTTCCATTAGAGAATGTGAAATGAAAGTTTTTAGCATCTTTTAGGACATACTGAACATACTGAAACATTAGCCCATGTCTGAAGTCCTTAGTCAGAGACAAAAAGAGATGAATAACGCATGTAGGATATTATTGGTGAACCATTTCTTCAATTAGCAAATTCAGCGGTTTTATTTTCCAGTGTTCAAAGTTTCTTTATTTTTCCATTTGCCATTAAGAGAAGATTTGCAGCTCCTGCATACTTTTCATAAAAATCAAGAACCTATGTGGACAAAGATAAAATTTAAACTACTTAGAATAGGCAGGTAGCCTGCAAGGCTCCTAGAAAACAATCCCAAACTTCCTTTAATACTTCATATATAATACCTTAGGTAACTAACTTAAATGCTCAAGCTTGTCCCTATGTACTGCAAAGTACTTTGGAGAGCTTAGCTGAACAACTCTACTGAAGAACAAAGTATTATTTATCTCAGCTGCATATTGTTCTTAGTTATGTATCTTACATGTTTCACGGCTGAATCCTGCTTGCGATGGGACACATGTGCCAAAGGACAAGAGAGAGAACCACTGCTGAAAACATCTGCAAGACATTTCCAGGCTACAGTAGCAACAGAACTGAGCTGTAGCCCTTGTTCCTACTATTACATATGTAACGCAAAAGGCAGCGGGGGACAGAGACAGCCTTCTGCATGTATCTATCATAACGCTATCATTCACACCTTAACTATTCTGCCATTGTCCCATTTACCAAACATATTCATATGTTTATTGCAGCAAAACCAAGGAAGGAAAAGTACGGCATCCTAGCCAATTTAGTCTTTGACATCAGTAATGGAAGGAGGGCCTTACCCGAGCTCTTAATGAGGAACAGGTGAAATAACAGTGTAACTCTGAATGACTTTTCACGCAGAAATCCTTCCAATCTGGGATTTCAAAACATTTCACAAATAACAAATTGCATCCACTAATACTGCCATCAGGTCAGTAAGCTGTTACTAAACACACCTTTTACAAAAAGGACAGCAAGAGATTTGTTCACAGAGAGAATGAAATCAGTTCTTTGCTGACAGCCAGTCAATGCACCACTTACATCATGTTTAAGCCTTGAGATGAAAGCATTTAGGATCTAAATTGAAGCCTAAAAGATATATATATTACTTACTTTTCCTTAAGTTCTTTTAGTGAACCCTCCAAAGATTTGGATTTTATACTCCCAGATCCAGGTGATTTATCCCATTTGTTTTCCTCAATGTCAGCCTCTTCACCTTTTTCTTTGTGCTTTTCACTGGCCAGTTCATCTCCTTTTTCAGGCTTCTTCAGAAGCTAAGAGATACTTGTTTATATTATTATGTGAAATTATTCTCTTCTGTTGTAACAGACATTTTAACAATGTATTTAATATATCAGTAACTTATTAAGATTGAAGATATCTTATTTCAATGCTAGGAATGTATTTTACAAAGTATGAAATTTAAAGTTATTTAAAAAGGGTAGTTTACTTTTGCTAAGGAGTGACAGTCATTAACAGGCATTCAACTGCATACTTTTTAATATGCTGAGAATACTGGAGAAAGCACTTACCTACTCTTCTCTCCTAAGTTTTATATATAAAGATATTATTATGGTCTATGATTTCTTAGAAATCATGTAACAGAGCTCAATGTCATTGAAAATAAAATAAGTAGAACCTCTACAATACTACAAAGAGAGCAGGATTAATACTTCACTCCTTGAAATACTATATATAAAATGTGTGCCACATTAACTACTTGGGATAGACTGGCATATAGAAGTAAGTGCTTAGTATAAATACACCCTGACAGAAATACAGACTGAGGAAAAAAATTATAATACTAGCAGAAAAGATCACATTACATTTTCACCTGGGAGATTAAGATTTTCAAGAAGTCTGTTCCTTTCACAACAAATAACCCACACAGGGCTTGAGCAGTGTCTAGCATTACAGGAATAAACTTTATAAAAGGACCCACTGTCTCAAACTATTTCTCTAACATTTCAGGTATAAGCAGAACATCTCATTGGTCTTTTCATTCTACCAGTTTTTCCTGAAATGAGCACAGGTTATTCTTCTCCAATATTTAAAACTTCTATAATGTTTCTCTCAGGTAGTATTTTCCTCTTCTTTCGGAGACAGAACTAGCTTTCAAGGTTACATCACCACAGTTATGTCATAAATACTGGGGGTTTTGGACAACCAATTTTGGGTAATACATTTTAAGAAGTGAGTCCCTTTTCTTCTGAACTTCTACAGTGTTTTTCTTTATGCCCAGATATAAAAAAAATCTGTAATTTGGCTTCATAACTTACTGTTTTTATACATCCAGGTGAAGGAAACTGTTGTCCAGGAAGAATAGAGGAAAGAAGTACACAGCTCTGTGGCTTCTCCCCACCACAAGATCTGGAGTGAGTCTGTGTGTCCTTGTGTTAAGCTACAGACTCTTATACCAATTTTCCTCTTCAAAACAGCCTATAAAGCCTTTCCAATACCACAAAATTCAGTTCAGATGAATAGTTTTTATCTGTGTCATCTTATACAAGTAAGGTTTTAAATGTCCAGACGTAATAGCACAAAATACACTCGCCTAAGTGAAGTCATTAAAAGCACACCCATTCAGATTGTTATAAGGCAGCGCACCCTCAAATTACCAAGACTTGGTTAAAGCATACTATTAAAATACATTAGTTCTGAGCATAAACACAAAAAAACCTCGCAGTGAATTTGGCTAGATGAAGATTTACATGACAGAAAGTGTTAAAGCCATATTTGCAATAATATTCCAACATGTTGGCACGGAACAATTTGGTTCTGTCAGGTTATGTTGGCATAGAATGCAGCAGTGTTGTATAAAGATATCCAAGTTACCTGCCATAACTGCATCAGCACATCATTGTACCTAAAGCAATTAGTCACACTTTCAAACAACGCTACTTAGTCAAAGCCCTACATTACTCTCCCTTCCAGTCAAAACTGGTTTGGTGTCTCCACACTGTATACTAAATAAACAGTGAGATACCAAAGGAACTTCCGCATAACTTCAACAGAATAATAATCTTTTTCATTAAGGTACCTTGATCCTTATTTCTTTTTCAGAAATTTTCTTCTGCTTCTCCACTTCTTTTCTTTTACGTCTTTCCTCTTCTCTGCGCTTCCTTTTCTCTTCTTCCCGCAGACGTTTCTTCTCCAATTCTCTCCGCCTTCTTTCTTCTCTTTTCTCTTCTCGTATCCTCTGAGGAATTCAAAACGATTAATTGTAAATTGTCCAACGGAAAACCACGTGAAACATAAATGTTGAACTTCAGGCAAAAGTCTGAACGTACCTGCTTTTCTAATTTTCTATTTTTAATATATTCCAAAAGGGGTGTTGTTCTTCTAGCTAAAACACAAAAAATTTGTGATATAGTGTTCAACTCCTAAAATATGTACTCATTTCTTTACTTTAGTACTAACCCCTTTTTTCTAGCTTTGTCTACAAGGGAGCCAAATAATTAATAAACCTATTTGTTTTATACATTTTTGAAGGCATTCCCACCATTCTGCTCTAGAAACACTTTGTTGCTTTTTTGCTGTTAGGGGTAGAAGCAACAGTGATATGTTGCATGATTATTTAATGTTTAATTAAAAATCGTATCTCTTCAGTTCAAGGGAATGGCTTATTTTTCTTGCTCATCAAATGGTTATTTCACCAAAAAGGAAAGAAGTGTGTTCAGAATCTACTCCTACATTTTAACTTCATACATCAAAACCTAGCTATATTGCTGCTCATATGCAGCCCACATTACTGTAATCTCACATAGCACTTTTCAATCCCAGATTTCAAAGTACATCATTAAGGAAACATTTTCATTCTAATACAACATTTCCATTTAACTACCATTTAGCATTCACCTCTCCATGGGAAAACGGGATGAATAAGAGGTGAGTGGTTCGTCCCAGGTTACACAGCAAAGTATCAGCAGGTTCAATAAAACTCTGGCTTCCCAAATAACAAATAAAATGCCTTATCTACTGAATCACACAGCCATTCTTATGTTATAGAGCTGTCTCTTCACACTCTGAAATCTAGCCTAAGCCACCATCCTGAACCATCCCAGAATTCTACAAAAACTTGGATAACATCATCAAATTATATCTCATGTATAGCATTCATGACTGTCAGTATTGAATTCAAACTTGAATTCATGTACTTACAGCTGTGAGTAGTTAGTACACATTTTGTCAGTCTTGGATGTCCCAGGACAGAGTTACAGAAAATGTTTACTACTAGAAATTGCTCTACAGTTATGCATAGGATTCTTCCTTAAACCAGAAGAAAATTTCACTATTGGAATGTATGACAGGATTTGGAAGAAAAAAAAGAAAAGAAAAAAAGGAATAGAGTTTTCATCAAATTTGAAATGGCATAGCCAAAATCTAGACACAATTCATATTGCAAAAACATTTGAATGTTTTTGTCTTGAAAGTATGAATATCCTGGGGGCAACCCATTCATTAATGATAAAACCTTATTACACAGTTATGAATGGGAACGCTTGATAGGATTCAGTATTTATTTTTAGCAAGTATTAATGATCAAAAGCAACAACCAAAAAAGATTGTTGATTTGAGATCTTCCTCCCTCTATCCCTAGATTTCACATGCTGCCCCCCCCCCCCCCCAGCCCCAGGCATAATTTCTGACAAATTTTAGGTCCCCAGCACCCTACCAGTTCCTCAGATTTGCAGCTCTGCCTCTCTCCCCTGCTCCCCTAAGTCCCCCTGTCTGAGCAGTGTCGGCCTCTGGGCACTTTTACATGCTGGAAGCGATCACAGATTGTAACTGGTAGGTCTGGGGAAAGGCTAAGCTGCACTGGGAGTCCAGAACTTGGCCCTAGTCATGTCTAAGGCTGTGGTGCAAGAGGTTTAATCAGAAATTATAACTTGAAGTTCAAGGGAGAGAAGCAGTGTGATTAGTCCTATCAAAAGAGGAGGGCGAAAAAGAATGATCAAACCTGAATCTTACCCATCTTATTTATGGGCCTTACTACAAACAAAAATCTAAGCAGTTTTTCTTACAATGTTTAAGAAATTTTACAAGAAAATAAATTGCAAAATGAAGACCTGTGTCAGCAATAACTTTTATATTTTATCTCGCTCTCTGTATACAAACAAGCCAGAAGAATGAGCTTATCTTCATCTTCTTACAGAGAAAATCTGTTTTATATTTCTCTGTCTGAAACTGATGAGCCAACACATCTGACAAGATGCATAAAACATGTCAGTTTGCAGTAACACTACCTGGAGAAATGCTGAGAATGTGAAGCCCAATTCCACCAGCAAAGTCCTGGGCACATCTTTCATTGACTTCAGCAGGAGTAACACCTTCGAAACTGGACATACAACTAAATCCTTACTTAATTTTGCTATGAACATGCTATCCACTGAAGCAATCTTTGGTTTTACATTGATAGCAATGGCCACAGTTTTGAATAGCAGAAAAAAGCAAGCAACTAACTTGATTTCCTGTGATTTAACAGAAACAAAACATTAAAACTCCTAATGTAAAGCTGACTTCAGCCAATATTGTTACTCAGAAATCTGCAACTCTCAAGACTAATCATTTTTATTGATAGAATATTTTTAAGTTAATAAATCTTTCTTTAAACTGTAAACTTTTTGTAAAGTTCTTTAAAAATTTTGACTGCTTTTACTTTGCAGTCAAATACTGGGGAAGATTTTGGGTAAATAAAAATTGTTGGGGAACTTCCCCATCTAGAGCAGCAACAAACAAGCTTTATTGATAACAGAATTATCTAAATACCCATACTTCTAACATTTCCATTTACTCGAAATTGTTGAAGTTCCAAATTTCTCCAGTCAACTCTCAAACAGGAGTAACAAGTGACAGGACAAAAGCAAACAGCCTCAATTTGTGCCAGGGGAGGTTTAGATTGGATATTGGGAAAAATTTCTTCACCGAAAGGGTTGTCAGGCATTGGAACAGGCTGCCCAGGGAAGTGGTGGAGTCACCATCCCTGGAGGTATTTAAAAGACATGCAGACGTGGTGCTTAGGGACATGGTTTAGTGGTGGACTTGGCAGTGTTAGATTTACAGCTGGACTTGATGATCTTAAAGGGCTTTTCCAACTGAAATGATTCTATGATTCTATGCTATGATTCTAATCAAAAGAGGTGGCTACCTTTACACTGTAAAGAAATAATAGCAAAGGTAGATTTTTCTTTTCCTACTTGATCGATTGTCACACCTAAGGAAAGAGTAAGTGTTCTGCATGTTGTCACTTGGAGATACAGCACATCAATATTCCATGTCATCCTGAAAGCTGCATACTGGCATTGAAGATTTCAGTGTTGATCTTACTGAAGATTCCCCCTGAGACTGTGAAAGCCATGCTGTATGCATACAGAAACAAGGTGTTGCCTTAATCTAAAAGCTTTTGCAGAATCTTGACTGTGAGAACAAAGAGAGATCATTTCATGTTTCTCAATAAAAGCAGCTAGTATCAGGGATCAATTGTTAAGTATTCAGCTATTTTATCTTTTAAAAATAAATCTTCCATCTTCTAATACATCTGTAAGTATTCAGAAGTATTAAGGACCTACTTCTGAAGCCACTGTGCATGCAAAACTTCCAGTGAAGTCAAGCAATTCCATGCATAGAGACTTAAAAGAATAAGTGGGGTGTGTCCTGCCACTATGTGGCAAGCTAACAAAAATTTAACTGCAAAATCTGTTAGACTGAACAGGTCAGCTCTTGCAGGTAATATCATAAAGATATAAAAATAATATATTTAATATTCTCAATAATAAGAAAAATCAAGAAAACAGACCAATGAGTTCCCTTGTTTTGGCCTCAATCTCTCCCAAAAGAATCTCAGGATTGGCACAGATTTTCTCTTCATCAGCACAATAGCTCTCTAAAAATTTCCTATATTCTGGATCTGTGAAGAAAAATTTTCGAATTATGTTAATACTTTGCAGTGCATGACAGAAATAGAATCTATTTTCCACCATGACACCAAGAAAATATGTTTACCATCTTCAATGCTCCCAGCCTTGGCATCTTTCTTCTTCAGCTTCTTTTTTGAAATCTTCTGGAATGGAGCAAATTCAACCACTGCAGGATACTCCAAACCTTAAAAGAGATCAGTGCTTAATTTTTTGACGGGGAGAAACATTCCCTATGTTCAATTAAGATTTTCAAAACTCTTGAAACTTGTGCTGGGCAGTCTTACTTGAAATGAAAAATGAGTGTTTCTACAATCCCATCCTAAACTTCTAATGAAAAATTACATGTAGCTGTATTTTAGATTCAAAACAAAATACATTTATATTTGAATTATATACATAAACATTAAATATTTTTGGACATGCTGACAAAGACTGTCAAAATGAAGATGACTTGTTGCATGATAAAATTATTGCAGTATCATTTATAATTCCCTTTTAATTCTTCACAGATATGAACTGATTAGAAACATTTATATAAAATCTCAGCCTGACAAGTGGTAAGTACTACTGGGAAATGAATCTGAAACAACTGAGTAGCTTCTGTAAAGTTCTGTTTGCAAAAAGCTTAAAAAATAAATAAATGCTGCGTAACATGCAATAATAAAACATACCACCTTCTTTCAGAAGCAAACCTGTAAAACTCAGCATGTAGAACTGTATGAAACTTCTTTGTTTATGATGGACTATGCAACTTCTTGCCTGTGTTTACTGGCATGGATTCTTTGTTTTGAGTTCTGCCTTAAATATTGGATTCTTGTTTGGACTGGAGTCAGAACTGTGTGTAGCTTTTGAATTTTGCCTGGTTTCCCCTTGCAGCCAGTTCAAGATACTTTGCTCAAGTCCACTGAAAACTTGGCTTAAGTCAGTCAGAACATTTGTTAACCTTATTGAACCTGGTAATCCTTGTTTTAATTTTAGCCTTATAAATACAATGCCGCCACAAACCTCACCAGAAGGCACCTTTGATCAAAACTTGTGTTCTTTATTTGCACAATCGTGCCAAATTGGCCAGCAGTGTCCAAGCTCAGTTTTGCAATGTACAGAATACCCTGGCTTCAATCCAGCCCAACACTGAAAAACGTGCTTAATTTAGGCAAAGTGAAGTCTTGGCAGAACCATAAAAACAGTTTCTTTTTAGTTTTTCATCTAAAACACACAGAATTTGAAATCTGGGAATCACACACTGAGAGGAATGTATTGTTCTCCATCTCTAGGAAAATCCATCCAAATCTGATTAGTTAGAATCCTATAGTCAGAAGCCTATAAAATATCTCAGGTAGGAAATGCTGAAGAGGAATTTGTTAGGTTGACAGACAGCTTCTTTAGAGATCAACTCTCCAGTAAGAGTGGACAGGACTACTTTTCGCAGGACCTCCACAACACTAAGTGTACAGAACAGACAATGTCTATGCAAGAAACCCACAAGTCTATGCCTGTTTCATACAACCCATGCAATTTTTTACAGAAGGTACGAGTGAATATGGCAAGGAACTACTAAAGGGAAAGCATAATTTCTTGGCTATGGCAGTTTCATGCTACTGTAGGAGACGTGGATTTATCCACACCTACATTACAGAGTTTTTCCTTTACTGTTGGGCAAACTTTTGCAAACTGAACATTTTAAAATGGCAACCAATTTTGTTGCTCTTGTTCTTGGAACTCAAGATGTCTGCAAATGCTCTAAAAAGTCAAGGTGTACGTATCTCAAAGCGGGCAACCAAAATGATGAAGTCAAGTTTTTGTCTTGCTTTTTCAAAATGAGAATAACTGGCACAACTTTATCTCACAAAAACACACTGAAGGTGTAACGATTCATGCTTGCAATGTGTTCGGTTCCTGTTGTGATGAATTGTGAAGCTTGCATAAGATAAATTATCTTAATAGGATCTTGACAGTGTATTGCTTCAGGTACAAGAATGCAGACAAAGCATGCACACCACATAGACAAGCGAGACTGCAGGGACAAATATATTTTGCACTTCATTATCTTTTAAGTGCTAGATTTTGATACATTTTAATGTAATTAACTGTATATTGAGGAAAAAACTGGTATAATTAGCAAAAAGGAAGTAAATTAATGTTCTAAAATGGTATATGTATATATACATACTTAATATCTTACAAATAGTCCAACCTTTATTATCAATGAAGACATAGCCATCAAAGCGATCTCTAAAAAGAAGGATGTCCTCAGGATTTCTAAAGTTAATGTATGCTCTTGAGTAGAGATGAGGATAAAGGCTGCAACAAGAAATAAGTTTATTTTCTGTTATTTACTATTCTGTTCAGGACTAGGAAAAAAGTAAAACTAGAAGGATCACACTGCAATTTTCATCTTTGAGAACTGGCTACCTTAAACATGCATATCGAAGTCTTTACATATACATATCTAATTACATAGATGACAAAACGTAACTGAGCAACCGAGTTCCTGGATGCAACTGTGAAATTTATTCTGAACTGAATCAAATATTTCTAGTGTGTTTTGTCTCCCTAAATTGCAGAGCATACACTTCCATTGTGCAGGATCAAAGCTTTAAGTCTACTATTTCATGATTTAAGAGATATGAATAACAGCAGTGCTTCTGGAGAACTTCTTGGGCAGCTAAGATAGTCTTCTGTCGCTGAAACAGAAGTTAAGTAAAAGCATCCAGTGAAAGGCCAGTTGCCAAGCTGTCACTCCACCTTTAAGAATGATTAAATAACCTAATAATTGGCAAGATAATCCACTGAATTATATACAAATAAATAAACTCCCTCTGACATGCATGTGGATCAATATATATGCTATGTCTAGTTGTGAAGAACAATTACTGTGAAAATCCAAAGCATTCTAGCAAAAGAAAGAACAGGTACTTACCTAAAATAATTCTGATTCTTCAAGAATTTATTGGCATAGATCCCACCCCAAGGGTAAATATTTAATGTGCCTGATAAAAACCTCAGGGTTGGCACACCACCAACCACAATGAAACTGAGGTAATTTAATGAATTACCACCCATCAGCTAAGTTATTGTGAGTCATGGCATGTACATGCTTTAAACGCCCACAACTGTGATATAAAAGTTTGGCTTAAACTGCCTTCAGTGATGGCTATGCATTACACCAGGTTTTTGAACATACCTGAACATGAGCCCATAAATTTAAAATACTATTAATAATTCATAATATTATTGCCACACATGGTCCGTCTTCAGACAAACTCACCACCAGCAGCAGGAGACAATAAACACACACAGTTGCAAATGTATTTCAATCCCATAGCTATTTCAGAATCAGATTTCACAATGAGTGAGAAAGAGCAAAAATATGGGTTGGATCAGAGGATCCACACATATGGCAGCTCAAAGAAACAGTTACTACAAACCAAGTAATTTTTTCTTTTTCAAATGTGCATCCATATAGATCCCACTTTTGAGTATTAAAAGTTGACCATAAAGAGCAGTACTGTCAATAACTAACCAATCATTTTGTAAACCCACCAAATTTGTGTTTGGTATGGTAGCCAGGAGAAACGTTTGAAAAAAAACTAGAGGGCTTTTTTCATTTAGATGTTTTGCAAATACCAGCTATGGACTGTTTCTATGCAGAAGACAAGCTGTCAAGAGTGCTTAGTGTATAAAAGCCTGATCAGTGTTTCAGACCCCTCTCTTAGGCTTTTCACCCAGCAAAGTGTACAATGAGCCTAAAAAAAAACGCCTAAAAAGACCCACCTAAAATTCACTCTCTAAATGGGAAGCTGAGTAAACCTAGCGAATTGGAAATGCTTAGCACTGGCCTGCATATAAAACAGTGTCTCTTACTCTGGGTTTCAGATACCTGACTTCCAACTGCTGCTCCCCACCCTGGATTCCCTCACCTATCCACTTTTGTACTTTGTATTCAGCAGTTATTGGATAAAATACAGCTTTTGCTCTTCAGGATTTTGCCTTCCAGCTGAGTCCTTCAGAAGGACCACTGGACTCTATGTGCCTTCTCCTTTTTTCAAGTAGCTACCAGCATAGACTTCATTCAGGATCTGAAATTCAGTTTTGAGGTTGCATGGTTAGTTTTATAATCAGACAGCTGGTTCTATTCTGCCATATGTTTGCTGTCTATAACACTGCTTTCCATCTGTATCATGTTTTGGACAGATGCACTGCATGTGATGTTGGCATCTCTGGGATATCACTTAGAGCAATCTCTATGGAAATAACCTAGATGAGTCTGTACACGTTTTTTACAGTCGTGTAAAAAGATTGATATACAGGAAAGCAATTTTAAGTAGTTATCTACAATATAAACAGCAACATGCAAACTATAAAAACAGCCAGCACATCTTAGTAAAAATACTTATCAACTTATTGATCATGGTGTGTATATATATAAACATTATGTACTTACATGTATATAAATATATAGATCTCTACATTTAAACGTTGGAGTGTTAAATAAACTCCTCCGTCCATTCATATATTACATAATAATTTCTGATCAAATGGCTAACTCCTCATCTACATTGTCACATCAAGGTAAAATCCACTGGCCTTCATCCTCTTGTCTCTCACCTTCTGATGTCATTCACATAGTGGATGGAACTGGCATAATTTTAAATTAACTTAGCCTTTCCTTTTTACAGATATAAATGAGCACAATTTGCCTGGCAGAGGAGAAGCAGAAACACTGTGCAGTTGTGATGACAGACTGTCACTCATTCCATCCAGAACACAGTAGTGGCAGTTCCCTTAAAGTTCTAAATGCACTGCCCCTTCAGAGCTGCAGTTCCTGGGTGCACGCTGCCATCTGACAGCGTTAATGCTATTTGCCTACAATTATCACAAGTAAAATGTTGGGAAGCGGTTGTGAAGGGAAAAGGAGGAGCGCTGTTTGCAAGAAGCTTTATCAACGTCTGTGATATATGGGATGGCATTGACTATTTGACTGGCTTTCACATGAGAAAAGCTCCTATCCAGATCTCTTTACTTTCATAACCTCACAACACTATTAACAAGTCCTAGCACTCAGCATTCAGTGCCAAGGGATGACCCAAACCCTGCAGGGCCAGAGCTAAATCACTTGACTGAAGTTTCGGAAGACTCAGAAACATTTACATGCTGACAAAAGAGAGTATCTGGGAAAAATAGTTAATATTTGGAGTCCGAGAACAAGACAGACTGTCAGGAAGGCAGAGTCTTTATTATCAGCTATAGGTAGTGTGTCTGTCCAACAAACATCCCTAAAGGCCATAGAATCAGTCACAGAAACAGTGTTTTGTTTGTATTTTAATGTCAATGTACAAGAAAGAATAAAGGTAATGCAATGAATCGGATGAATCTGAAAAAATGAACAAAACACAATGCAACAGTCACTTTCAGAAATGATTTTACTGAAATGGATGTAACTGAAAAAGTGTTATACATTCATAACATTACTTAAATGAAATTTTAAGAAGTTTTATAGCTTGCCTATAATAAGACATTGTAAACTTAAAAGATAACCTTTAGACTGCAAAAAAAGAGAAACTGGAGTTGATATACATATCTTGTTTGTTTTGTCTTCTAGGGTGAGATGACCTTGGAAATAAAAATGTAGAAACAGCTATAGTTAAGACCTCTCTATCCTCCCTCTGACAGCAACTAGTAGATAAATGCTTAGGGAAAATTTATTAAAAAGGGGAAACTATACACTGACACTTCACCTCGTATATAATTTCAGGTACTTGCAGCCTAGGGACTTTGTAATACAAAACTTGTATCCTTGTGTTTAATAGGTTTTCATAGATAAATTTTTGTCTAAATAAGTATTTTACTAACTGCTCCTGAACCATTTTCAACCTCCATCATTTCTGGCATCAATTTCTGACAAGGAGCTCTACTTATACAAAAACATTTTTTTCTAGAGAGTTTAAATTTATGAAGGCAGAAGAGAACATGAATCCAAACTGAGGAGGAAGAGAACATTCTTCTCCCAGATCATTATTTTTATTACAGGGCTCATACATAGGACTGAAGGAAACTGACAATCCAAGTAATACATATCAGAGATATTGATGCTCAAAAAAAAGTTTAAAAATGTGTATTCTTTGCTTGCTGCATCTCGAAGTCTAGTAGCAAAACAATATAAGAAATACAGCTTTATTTTCTTCACACTTGTTATTTTTAATCACTAAGATCTGCTCTTCAAGGCAAACGAATTTTTAAAGTTTTAAGCATGTCCTCATCCCTCTACCAGAATGAGCTCCTGTGTCATACATGCCATCTAACAAACTTTTTTATATATACACGTTCTGTCCCTAGCTATATTAAAGTATACGATGAATAACACAGCGTGAGAGAAAAACCACAGCATCTTTCAGCAGTAACCTGACATGGATGCAATTAAAGGAGTGGACAGCAAGATTTTTGAGTACTCCAAATTTCATCACATGAAAGTAGAGAGAAAAATGAAACTTTATATGTACAACTGTTGTCAGTGCCTTCTCTTTTCTAAGATGGCTAGCTCCCTAAGTTCTTATGCCAACAATTGTTCTAGAAAATTAAAATTGTAGGGTTTTTTAAATATGTCCTGGCATTTGTGCAGCTAAACACACTGAAGACAGAGACACTCTTCTTCAGAGAATTTTTGGTTTGCCTTTGCTATTTTCCCCTTATCAAATGAACAGCTGGGACAGAAGCCTTAAAGAGACCCATTTGGAAATACAGATGACGAGGTTCAGAAGAAAAATATAAGTAACTACAAAGACTTTCAATCAGTCTAAACTCTCCTCTTCCCTAACTTCACATCCTTTGTGGTTCTACCAGAAAAGCTGAAGCACCTACTATTTAGTTGCTGCACATCTGTGTAACTGTCTAGGTCAGGCAACTGCCAAAAAGTTTCACTAAATAAAGATTTGTTCCTTTCCGACTGTGGAATTGACTCTGAGAGAACCTATATAGTCAGAGTTAACCATCTAATAACATGATGATGGCAAGAAGAGGCAGTATTCTTTCAAATAATCAGCCCAGGAACTAGACGGTTCCCAGTGTAATTTGCCACAAACAATTCCATAGAAAGGAAAGGCTATCTGCTCTGGGTGGGATCACCTGTAACTTTAAAAGTTGGTCAGTGATAAACATCCAGGATCTCTCTGTAGTCAATGGAAGGAATCTGGTGCCTGTGGAGGACAAGTCATCGCACACTAAGATAGGCTAAGATGGGCAAGATGGATCTTATACTTCAGTTTTTCAGAACACATGCAGATGTAGCATACAGGGTATTTTGTTTATTATAATGGTTAAGTTCCTTCTTCTCTGGAAATTGTTATGTTTGAAAGGGAACAGTATTTTACCACTGTGATACCAAGTAAATTATATAAATATACTAGCAATTCTGATTTATTTTAAATCAACCACTATTTCTTTTTTTTTTTCAGTTTTGAATGTCACAAAAATGAATAAAACTAGATTATTTGAAAAACTGTAAGAAATAAATAGAAAAACACATAAGCAAACAAAGAAACTAAGCTCAAATGGCACTGACGAAAAAACTTCTGTGATATTTCCCCTAGGTTGACTCTCTCGCACCGCCGATAAACAGTCTGTTGCATTTCACCAGTGAGAGTTAAAAGAAACATCAGAGTTTCAAATAAAATTATGTCCTATTCATACAGAAAAATCTTATGTTTTAAAAACACCGGTGTAAAAGAAAAGGGCAGGAATACATTGTCTCTGCATAAGTATCCAGCTTTTCACAAATATTTTAACTAACAAAACTAACAAAAAGGTCTTGATGGAAAAAATACATGATTTGGTATGTCCAAAATACGTTAATTAGGTTTTAAGCACCTGAAAACCTGCACAAACAGCTCATCCTCACCTGGGATCAGCAGTGCAAAACTCAAAATAATCATGGGCAGGTAGAGGATGTAGCTGTTCCTCCAGTTGCTCCTTAGTTAGACAAGGAGGAAGCCGTCGAATAACCACCTGCATATATAAAAGAAAATGGAGATTTATCTTTGATCTAAATACTGCAGAAAGAGACTAAACAAATCATATTACTCCACTTTAAAAGCTCTTCCTCAAATTGGGAACCTCAGTTGGAGCATTAGCCTCCTAGTGATTTACCTTCTTGAACTTGCAGACAGATGGAACAAATTTCCTATCTCAGTTTCTGCTAACATTGTAAAATTGTAGGGTAACTGACATGTTCTGATGAAGAGCTTGAGAACCACTGCAATTTAGCCAAGAACAGAAGATATTAACAACCAACCATAAAAATACATATTGACTATACAAAATGTTTACAGTATGTATTTTTAAAAATATTTAGTTTAAACCAGCTTTTAAGACTTGTACACCAACAATATTTTAGTGTGTTAGGTTTATGTGTCCAGTTGCTGGCAGTGGGGGCTGCAGGGATGGTGTGTGTGAGGAGAGGACAGGGCTGCCCTGTGCTGGACACCGACAGCTCCAGCTGAGCCCCTCAGCTACCATGGTGGCACCTCTGGGAAAGTGTACTTAAGAAACGACAGAAAAGGCTGCGCAGCAGCGTGTGAGACAGAGGAGCGAGGGGAAAAAAGTGTGAGAAACAGCCCTGCAGACACCAAGGTGAGAGAAGAGGGAGGGGAGGAGGTGCTCCAGGCACTGGAGCAGAGATTCCCATGGAGGAGACCGTGGTGAGGCAGGTGTCCCCCTGCAGCCTGTGGAGGACCACGGAGGAGCAGATATCCATGCTGCAGCCTGTGGGGGACCCCACACCAGAGCAGATGGAGATGCCTTGAAGGGAGCTGCAGCCTGTGGAGAGCCCACAGAGGAGCAGGTTTTCTGGCAGGACCTGCAGCCCGTGGAGAGGTGCCCACACTGGAGCAGGTTTAACCTGAAGGACTGCAGCCCATGGAGAAAACCCATGCTGCAGCAATTCATGAACAACTGCAGCGTGTGGGAGGGACCGCCACCAGAGCAGCTCATGAAGGACTGTATCCCATGGCAGGGACCTCATGCTGGAGCAGAGGAAGAGTGTGAGGAGGAAGGAGCAGCAGAGAGGAGCTGTTCTGTCCACAACTCCTATTCCCCATCCTCCTACACTGCTTGGGGGCAGAGGATGTAGAGCCTGGGGAAGAAGGGGGGAGGGCAGGAAGGTGTTCTGGTTTTAATCTTTGTTTCTCACCATTCTACTCTATTGCTAATTAAAAAAAAATTTAGAGTAAATTAATTTTTTCCAAGTTGCATCTGTTTTGCTTGTGATGGCACTTTGTAAGTCACGTCCCTGTCTTTGTCTCAACCCATGAGTTTTTTTCATCTTATTTTCTCCACCGTCCTGCTGAGAAAGGAGTGAGAGAGCAACTGGCCGGGGGTCTGGCAGCCACCCAAAGTCAACCCACCACACTCAGGTAACCTGGCCAATAATAAATGCCAGGAATTCACACAGAAACCTTTGGGACAGAACGATGCCAGCACACAAAGCAGTAAAACGGCCATCAAGCTTCAGACAAGTCTATTCCCATTTCTTGCCAATATCTGAATGTCACCTGACTTCAGTTATAGTGATTTTCAGTGCTTTGGTTTTCCAATTTAGAAAACGGGAATAAATCAAATCTCACAGTACTCTATATAAATATTCTCTGAAAAGCGCTCGAACAAAGCCAGGGAGAGAGAAGTGCTCTTGCCCTTGCTTTGCCACAGCAATGGCCAATCTTGATTTCTGAAGAATTAAAGGCGAAGAGGCACGCAAATCTGCAGCGCTGCCGCTGGGGATCTCAAAATACTGAAGTGCATAAACCCCCTCACTCCGCAGATGAAGAAACGCCCGTTTAAACACCTGAATCTCCTGAAATTAAGACTCCGTCCGTGGAACGGGGCCTACCTGGGCCACTGACATCTCCTCACCTCACCCCCCCCGCCCCTCACCTTGCTCAGAGCCGTTTTTTTCTCATCTCGCTGTTTACCCGGCGCCGGGTGAAGCGGTGGCGGCGGGGAAGATGGCGGAGGAGGGTTCGGCGAAGCGTCCGGGTCGCGGCGGGGCGACTCCCGCCTCAGCGGGGTGTCCATGGGCCACTTGTGGCGGCCGCCGACCCGCATCAAACCCGGCCCGCTCTCCCGCTCTCCCGCTCTCCCGCTCCCACCTCACGGAGGAGCCGCCGCCGCCCGCGGCCGGGCGGAAATCTCGCGAGAACTGGCGGCTGAGCCGGGCGGAATCTCGCGAGGTTTCGTTTGGCGGGAGGGGCGGGGAGCGGCGCTCCCCCCCGTCCCCCCCGTCCCCTCAGCGGCTGAGGCGGGCGGTGTCGTTGCCGCCATTCCCGTCCTCCCTCATGGCGGGGAGAGGCGTTTTCAGCAGCCCCGGAGGGCTGTGCCGGTGCGACGGGGGGAGGACAGAGAGATTGGTCCGTTGCCCTTCCCCTCACGGCCCCCACCGAAGGTAGTCCTGGCTTGCTGAGGCCTGGCTCGGGCATCCCACTGCCCCGGCCTTGCCTCTGCCTCGGACAGCGGGATGGTCACAGCCACCTCGGGATGTGTCACCCAGGGTCTGAAAGCTAGCTGGGTCCTAGGGAGAAAACAGGGTGGGAAAAGGGGAAACGGGCCATCGCTCGTTACTTGCATCAGCTCACGAGTCTTGTGCCGGCGGGGAGTTTCTGTCAGAAGAGCGGTGCCTGCACCCAGGCAATGCCCAGCCAGCTCCAGCCTCTGAGGCCGCGCAGCTTGAGGGTTTTTCTGGCTGATGTCTCCCTGCCTTCCTGAACGGGTCCCCAAATTTCAGCTGCTGCTTTTGCTGTTGCACAGCCTCACATCCCGTGGTCTTCTGCATCAACCCCAACAGCTTTTGGCAAATGCTGGTAGATGTTTGGCATCTGATCTATCTTGACAAATAAGAAATGTCTCTAATAAGGACGCACAAGTGATTGTAGTCCATTCTCTAGCAGCGGCAAGTCCCTGGGGAGGTCACCAGTAATGAGCAGAATAAGGACAAGAATGTGGGAAGTATATAGCAAGACAGCTTCAGAATAATATCTCACCTGCAAGCCGTCCCTGAATTGAGACACCCCCGCCAGGGGAAACTGGTCTTCCAGGTGGCTGGTCTGGAAGTAAGTACTGACCCATCAATCATATCAAGGCTTACTCAGTCCTAGATTGCAATCAACAAATTTTGCGATGTCTATATCCAAGAAGTTTCTTGAAACTCCTGGGTGAGTTGGGATGTCTTGGACTACTTCTCCTAGGCTTGGTGGCAGAGGCACAGCAAACACTGAAGTAAGGGCATGTGTCATGGGTGTACCAATGGACTCCTCTGGAGCTACTGAAACTAGACAGAATGAGCAAAAACACCTGCGGTTTAAGCAGAATACACATTGCCAACCTTCAGACGCTGCTGCATTGTTGGTCCTCAAACAGCTGTCCACAACACAAAGGAAATACATGATTTGATGCAGAATAATAAAAGCAAGTGGCATTGGCCGAGGAAACTCTGAAATGTGTTATTCCCCTTCAAATTGTTTAGGCAATAGTACCTAGGAAGAAACTGTTGGAGCCATTTGCAGCAGAAATGTCTTGTGGGTTTCCAAACCTATTCTGAAAACCTTCAAGGCAACAGCCAGGTCACCCCACTCTGGGACAAGACTGACCCTTGCAAGAGAGAGATGAGGTTATGTGACAGAGTGAGGATGTCTCTTCTGGGGACATGCTGATAAGCTACTCAACCTGACAGAGTCCCAGACCCTTGTACCCAGTGGCCAAAGCCAAGTAAGGCAATGACTTGAAGCAAGCGTCAAGAACCTGAGGTCAAGTCAGGCCAAAATTAATAACCAAAGACTTCATGAGGACAGAGACGATACTCAATTTAGCTAGAGCCAGGGAGAAAATAAGAATGTCAGAATAACCCAGAAAGGCACCAAGCACTATCTAGGAAGCAGAGTCCAGGCAAGAGCAGGACTGGAGCAGAACAGGTGCTGGGAGGTGCAGAAGACTCAGGCACAGCAGGAGCTGCTGGTACAAAGGCAAGGATTTGGACAGAACAAGAGCAGATCGAGACATTGAACAGAAGATAAATGCGGAGAGAGAAGCTTTCCCTGAAGTCCCGAGGCGCACATCATCAACCAGCTCACAAGCTCTAACCTAACTGTAGCCACCTAAAGGGCTGGGAGCCAAGCCAAGTCATATCAAGAATTCCTCTGACATCCAGGAAAAGTCATTCACAATCTAGGGCACTTTGCATACATTTCTTTCTAGGTAACTTTTAATGCCAATAAATGAAAGCCAGCAACAGCCAGCCAAAAAACCTCCAGCAGATACCTGCCAAGGCACAGTGTCATGATATGCTGCCTTCATAGCAACGCCCGTTCTTGCTATTCCATCCATTTCTTCCCGCTCCTTCCACTCTGCCCCACTGATGACACTAATACAGCAGTGGTTTGCTGTCTTTGAACCCAAGAACTGATCAGACGGAGAAAAGGTTTTTAAACGCTGGACCAGTTCCCTGATTTGATTCACAACCTAACCACACAAACATTTGTATTACCACAGCTGAGGAAGCAGCACAGGGGTAAGTAGATTCCTGTGGGCAGGGCAGGAATACTATAAACCAGCATTGTCATGAGAGCTGACATACCTAATACATATCTAATCATAACTGAAGGGTACAGGAAGAAATAATAACTTTTATCAGTCTTTTAAAATACTTTGTCAATGAAAATAGTTTTAACATAGAAAAAAGGAAAAAAGCTTATATCCATGCCTGACATTAGACTAAAGGCCTGATTTGCTAGAAGACTTTTTTTGCCAACTTCCATGTAGAAATTGCCATGATATTTTACTAGAAAACTAGGTTTACCTATGCTGGTTAAAAAAAAAAAAAAAAAAAAAAAAGATAACATTACAGAGAAAAAGGAGTTCTTTGAGCATCAGCAATAGCCTTCTGGCTGCTCTGTGTGCAGCAAGCCATTGCTGTCACTTTATCCATGAGATGGTTGTCTTGGTTACAATCTTTGAGGAGACATAAGCACAGATGTAAAAATAACTACCAAAAGATCCTTTAAAGGATGATACTTTCCTAATGCAGTAGCTGTTGAGACACACTCCTTATAAAGTCTTAACTGGCCAGAGTCTTCTAGTACGCCCAGGAAAAATCTCCAGTTTACTTCAAACATAAGAAGTCACCTGAACCACACACAAACTACCAGATACCAAAAGAAAAGAAAACCCTCTGTATGAACTTTTCAGCCAGCCACACTAAAGAAGAGACCTGATGCTGGCCAGGAGATGGGTATGCTTCCTCAGTGATTCATTTTTCCCGTGCTTTTCCACTGTGGAAAGAGTGGGATAAAGACTTTTCCTCTTAAGACTCATGGCTCATCGTATCTTTTTCAGAATGTGCAACTTTGGGTGAAGTGCTTTAGAACTAGGAAGTAAAACATTTCCATTCACCTTAGTTCCTAACGTCTAAAAAATATGAGATGGGTATTCAATTCTGCACTGGACATACTCCAATCCACATGTTCTAACACAGAATGGTAACTTGGGCATCCATATTCCCTCTGTGGAGCCACAGAACAATTCCTGCTCTCACTGGGACAGAATCAGACTTTTCTACACTACTGTGCTGGTGCTCATAGGAAAGCGAGGGGATCTCCTAGACCCAACCAGATTTCAACAGTGAGAGAGTGTGCAATTGCTGTTAAAACACAGATTCTTCCCCTAGTTTTTCCGCATTCTATGCCTTTGAATTTTAAAGTGCAGGTGTGCCTAGAAATTGAGTTCATGTTCAGTAATGGCCAGACACATGGAGAACAGCAAATACCCTAGATTCAAACCATATATGTGGCCTGCCTTGATGCAATGAAGTCTACCTGATCCAGATGGGGATTCACAAGCACACTATCAGGAAGAGAGCGAAAGAATGAAGACATAATCAGTCACAGCAAAGAAGTCTGCCTGAGCAGTGCAGCAAGCAAATAAGGTGACAAAACAAAGGAAAAAGGAAAATTAGCATTTTGATTCACTAGCAGTTATCTCAGATTGGCCAATAAGAATCCTTGGATAAACAAAGGCCTTCCCACCTAGCAATCTTTCTCCAAGTAGTGGTCTCTACTAACTGTATATTCCTTAGCATTCAGAACCTGGCCCCTGAGAACTCAATAGGCCATGAGACAGATGTAGTGGGATGAGAAATAGTAGTTTGCATGTTCCAGTTTTTGTATATTTTTGCATAATTTAAAAAATAAAAATCACTCAAAAGTTTGCAGTATCAACCCATCCTTTGATATCCATTCATTGGCAAAATTAAAAGTAAACATTGTCTGTCTTGAAGTTAAAAGGACCATTAATCAAGAAAGATGGACTGCTGGAAAGCAAAAATGACAGCAAGGTTTCAATACGGGTACTTGGATTCATCCCTTGCCTCTTATTTACACAAAGTACCAAAAAAGTGTATAGGAAATATTTAATGAATCGCACTAATATGTCAGGGTTTTTTATACCTTGCCCCAATAAAGTGGATGAAAATTATATTACAATAACCAAACATATACATCTTCTGCTAAAAGTATAATTGAAAATACACGTTTAAACGTTAACACAAATGTACTGAGATACAGTGTAGAAATTACATTTTAGACCAGTGATTTTATTTTGCTGACTAAAACACAAAA
Organism: Buteo buteo; assembly: GCF_964188355.1. Lineage (NCBI taxonomy): Eukaryota > Metazoa > Chordata > Aves > Accipitriformes > Accipitridae > Buteo > Buteo buteo. Next base: position 3,340,687 of record NC_134195.1, on the reverse strand, counting down.
ATGATTTTTGTATTTCATGAAAAAATCTTTGTCTACAGAAAAATTGCTAGTTCTTGAGTTCTGAAGTACTTCATACTAAAGTCTGGACTGCTAAATTTCAGGAAATCTATTCTAAACATTAAATGCCAAAGCTTAGCTGGAAGTCACAGAGGAAAATATTGACAGCTTGTAGCATTAAGTTTTTAAGCCCCAGAGAGTGACATATGCGGAAAAGGCAAGAAGAGAACGGAAGGGAAAAATTTACACAAAACATGTTCAACATTTATGCTAAGACAACAGACAGACCTGTCCTGTTTAGGGGATGGACAAAGCACTGCTGCTGTTTCAGAGGCATACGCTTTACTTCTTCATTTTTCAGAGAACCAATGACGTTTAAAAATACCACACTTTAGCAACTTGTAAAAACTGTGTATGTGTATTATTCAGTTAATCCTTTGCACTGACAAAACAACTATGTGTAAAGAGAATTACTGCGGTCCCTACACTAGTACACTGTGTCGTACAACTTCATTATAATGCTAATTGCAGGTAAGACTGATTTATCTTAATGTTTATGCCATTTATATTTGTTGTCTAGTCAGCTTACCAAAACCAGTTCTTAAACGGTCTTTCAGTAACACAATATAGAATGATAAAGAACTGAAATGAATAACTAGGAGAAAGTATAACAAAAGTAACATAGTTTGTCATCAATTTAATGTATGCCAAATTAGAGTCAAATCATGGAAAACCACTGAAATTGCTCCTTAAAGGAACACATATTTATAAAGTAGTAAGTATAAAACTTCATGGATTTTTTTTGTCTAATTACTCAGAAAGCATTCCTCACAGTCAGGATGAAAACTCAGAAGCCACAACAATACTATATTAGACTGGCTATTCAATTTAACAACATTGTAAACAGTTCCAATGTTAAGTACTATTTTTAAACCTTCACAATCTCACTGATGGTAGACACATGGATCAGTAAACAGTTTTAAAAAAAAAGTGAATTTATTTTTTAGTTCGTCATGTATGATTAATTTTGTAGAAATAGTCCATCATGTATACTTTTTAATCATCCTTAAGGCAAGCATTATTTCTCCGGTGTTAAGTACAGAGTAGTAGTTTGAATTCATATAAAAATAGCAAATTCTTGAAAGTATAACACCATAACAAGAATGCTAAAACAAACATATTACACTTAGACAAAATGAGCTCTCTACCAGCATTTATGGTCACGTACTATGGTCTGACATTGATGTTTCTAACATCATATCACTTTCATTCATTTCAATCTCAAATGTTTCTTCCAGTGGGCGACTGGTATCTGTACTTTTCCTTTGATGTGATGTCTCTAATGTTACTATGCCACTTTCATCCAGAGTTTGTCTTTCTATGTCAAATTCTCTGAAATCCCAGGGAGGTGAAATTATGTTCTTTAATGTCTTCATTGTGTGTACATCAAAGTCATAACATCTTAATTTGTCTTTGATCTCTGTTCCTAAGAAAACAATCAAACCATTAGTTTATTCCAAGTGAACACTTGCAAAAATATCTCAAAGAAACTATCATTCAGAAACTACTATGATTCTCTGCTTTCAGACTGACAGGGAGCTGTCGTTGCTTAATGACTGAAGTTGAATAGAGTTCTGAAAAAATCCAGCAGCCTCCTTTTTGAAAAAAGCACAATATGAGAAGTACAGCTCAGATTCAAAAGTGTGTTATGAGAAGTAATTGCCAATTCCCTTCCCAATTCTCTGAGAGGCTTTTCTGTCAAGTTACACACAGCATTGTTTGCATTAATGCATATCACACAGCTGCATGTTCTTCCAGATGTGTTAACTGACTACATACGGAGCAAGACAATATTGAGAAGAAACATCTGCTTCAATTGTGCAAAAAGTCTGCAGCAAAAGCAACAGAGCACACAGATGGCTTTTACTGGCTTCAGCCTCATTAACATGCTTGACAGGACATCAACTGTGTTCATTACAGATAAATCACTAAGTTCAATGAAGCAGAAATAGGTCGCTATGAAGTTGGGGGGGCAGAAATCTTTCATAGAATCTTTCAAACTATGGCAATGTAAAGTATTACTGTTATGAAGCACCTTTTTTTTTTTTTTTTTTTACCATATGTAAAGCTATATTTTTGGAGGCAGAAGAATTTATCCTGTCTCCACAGAGCAGAGTTTTGACATGGTGAAAATGCCTTGCCCATGTCTCTCTACAGCAGCATTAGTGCTCTGATTTTCCAACTCCAAACTCTGTATTTCTATTTTATTTTTAACCCATTCCCTTTGGTTACTAAGCTACCACAAATCAGTGTTTTCTATAAAAGAAACCATCACCACCTTCAATAGCAAAGTGTTTCCTTTCTTTATACTGGTAAGAATTTACTGTTGTGATGCTTACAAAAAACAGCAGTCATCTGCAATTGCTGGTAAATCCTGACTCATTTAGCCATAAAAAAGTAACCACAACAAACCCCAAACAAATGGCCAAACAAAAGCATACCCTACTTTGTAAGTTAGCTAGGTAATGGTAGCCAGTCTTTCTTGACATAAGACTCCTCTCAGAGGACTCAATGACTTTAAGAGTCACATTAGTGAAAGACTTACCAATGTAGGCTTCAGAATCACCAATATACATTTCTATGCAATGTCCAAGCATCGTGACTGAAAATGTGTCATCCCTCCTAAGGCCAAGGGCCTATTAAAAAAAAAACAAAACAGTAAAAAGTCTTCAGTAGCAAATAAAACCATTTACATCTTCCATCCACGACAGTTCTGAGTTTGTTGTTCTGTTGCTTAACAATGCTATCAGAGCATAGTCTTCACCATAGAAGCAAAACATCACACAACCAAAATAATATTGTCATATGAACTGGCTGTAGTAGTAAGCAAGCAAAGCCCAAAGCCAAAACCAGAAAAGGATATATATACAGACAGAGAATCATTCACAAAGCATGAAGTATAACGTATGTTGCACCGACTGTAAAATTTCTACTTCAAAGCATAGGTTGCTAGTATTGTAAATTATTTCAGCTGCATGAGAAGTTCATGTACATAAAATGTATATGACAACTATGATATTAAATTAATTTTTAACAAAGAAGGATCCAAGTACTAAGCTTCCCAAAGTGGCCATTTTTTACCTGATCAATAGAAAACTTAGGAAGATTTTTCAAAAAAATTTAAGATTATAAAATAAAACACTGATGCGGAGGCTGGGTAAAATGCTGTTCCAAAACCAAACCAGAATGAAACAGTGAATAACAGAGTCTGTGACCAGCACTTTAATTTAAGCCAGTTACATACCGTATGAAAATAGTCGATTGCACTTTCAAAATTGCCCATTAGACTATGTATGTAGCCAATGGCAGAGTAAGTAGAAGCATTTTGAGGAATTAGTACTAGAGCTTGGCGATGGTACTCCAGTGCTTCCTCGTATTTCCTGTTAGGGTTAAATACAGAAGATCTATTAGTAAGCTTCAGGGTGAAAGGTGTTTTTATAGTATTGTATTGGTGTTTTCCGTAGTTCAGTGGCATGCGATCCTGCAAGAACTTAAAAATTATTGCTATTGCTTCATACTCTGAATATAACAGAATGCACAAAAGACTCAGGGATGTTGACAATTTTCTTCTTCAACGTAATTGAGGAGTCATTGTTACCTTTATGTAGCACAACAGCTGCCTACAGCTAGGCCCCATTTGGAGATAATCTTAGCAATCTGATATGGTAAATTGCTTTAGATGTTTAATGCCGCTCATTGTAACATTAGCTTGCTTTCTGCAGCTTTCATTTTCCTCCCCAGGGGAGCACAGGAGCAATACAAAACTAAATCACTCATTGTTTAAAATGAGAAAAGCTCTCTAGGCAGATATTTCACAACCCTTAAGTGCTACATAGAGACAGTAGCAAAATGGAAGTGACAAAAGTACCAGTCTATCAGAAAAGAAGATTTACACGTAATCGTAATTTCTTTCAAATATCAGCCACCCTTTCTTTAAAAATTTTCCATTAATTAGACTGCTTATTGCATTTGTTATTTTATAAAACAAGGACTAAATGTACGTTATGGCATTACTCTGAGAAATTAAATTGTCACATTTGACATCCTAGTACCAAGTTGTCAAAAATAAAGATAGCAATTGTCTATTCAGAAGAAATGTTAATGTCTATAGTTAAAATGAAATTATGCAAACAGCAATACATGAAGCTGTTAGAGGGCATTAAGTAACAATTGAGGCAGAAAAGTTATGCAACTGTTTGCTTGCTGCACGAAACTTTCACATGATTTGAGTTTTATTTTCACTCATATTTACCTGTCCAGTTAACTACCACTGTATTTTAACATGCTGCTTTCAAATTTCAATGACATAATGCTAGTCAGTAGACATATATCCAGTAAGTTTTTTTCATAATAGCATGTATTATGAACACTAGTAAATTAGTTATTACAGAATTTTTTAAGTTGTCAAAGCATATATACAGCTGCCTAAATTATCAGCTTGATTTTCCTGAAAGATGGTTTACAAGGATGTAGAAATACATTAAGCTGTCTTTCTGAACCTGAACGAACAAATAATACAATGCAAGTTGTCCTAAGTGTGATACAAGCAGTTACTAACTTATTGTAGAAATTAAAAAGAGACAAAAGGAATTAAAACTGAAATAACTATTCGAAAAAACCTGCAATTATACTCATTAATAGATTCCAGCAGCAGCGCCTTTTGTTTGATCTTGGCAGAAGGGGTAACTATTATACATCCGTATTTCATAATGACAATGAAGACTAATTGGCAATTCAAGCACAAAGCAATTACTACCAAAGCCAAAGCAGAAGTACAACTTATATCTACCATAATCACATTCTGATTAGCAGCTTTGGAGACAAAGTTTACAGTATACATCAATTGGACAATTAACACCATGACACCCCCCCCCCCCCAAATTTTAAAAAAGTACTGATTACACAAAACACTGGTTAAAATCAGATTAAGGTAGTTAATGAGAAAACATTTCTCTATGTTGAAGCTGTTAAAGCTTGCATATGTACTTTGCACTTTCTTTTTCTCTTCCTAGAACAGAAATATGAGATGAAATATTTCTGTTCTCAAAAACCATAAAGTAATATTTTATTGCTGTGTTAATATCACTGAATATTTCACTTCAATAAAAAAAAAAAAACCACAAACAAACCACACATAAGCACTGATCCAAGCAATTAATCAGCACAAAACCACCTTTATGTTAATTAAATCAGTGGACATATTCAAGTATGTCAGGACTGGGACAGCAGCCAGTTAGAATTAAGACCCATACAAGGATCTGGAAGCCTACAACAAAATTTCTATCCAATAAGAATCAATACTTAAGGAAAGGCTTTTACATTAAGTACTTCAACTTGCACAGTAAACTGGATATATGGGGCGATTAATGTATTTATGTTCATAAGCTGATTTAGGGAATCTTGTTTTTATAAGGTGATTCTACACTGCTCTCATGTGGTACATAATCTTGATATAAATGAGAAGTAGGCCTAGTGAAAATATATTTGTGCAGTATTCCAGATAAATGTAGCTCCAGTACTCTCTTCTTACTTGAGTTTTCTGCAGACGTGTCCCAAGTTGTTCAATAAAGGCTCCCATTTATCAACTGTTACCTGCAAAATAATGCAACAATTCAAATAACTGCAGCTTCCCAGATTATAATTGAATTTTGTCTACTTCAAAAAAACCACCCATACAAATGAACAAGGCAATTCATTAATGACCAAGAAAAATATCACAAGCATTTTCAGTTCTTTTGAAAACACATATTTAACCTCAAAACATTTATTCCATTCCCCAAACCCAAATAAATTTCTTTAAAGGGTCAGCAGTATTAAAACTTGGATGCAAACCAAACAAAATTTGTTTTCTACTTAACTATCACGTTAAGTCTCTCAAGCCTAGCCCCCAAATTAGGTATTTGTAAAATAATCATAAATACTGAAAGTCTTTTTTACTGTCTTCTCCATAGTCTAACTTCATCTGCTCTAAATAAGTCAGCTCATTTACAAGGCGCATAGAAGACAACCTGAATGAACAAAATCCTTAAAACAATTTTTGCTGAAATGAAAAGTCATTTGGACTTTATCACATGAATTTGCAATTTATAACAATGTAAGAGTATCTTTGTATCTGTAGCTATTTTAGGCATTTCCCACTCTAATCCTAAATTTCCATTTATGTTTATAGATATGTTGATATTTAGTACTTCTCAGTAAAAAAGAAAAAATGTCACACAAAAGAATTTAGGCATATGCATAAATTTAAGCCTTATCTACAAAGTTTGTGGCATTCGCATGAACAACAATACAGCTTTAACTAAAACAGAGCAACCTTATATATATTGGTGACTGTATAAAGTAGTATCTGTGCAGGTTTTTTTAGTAAATGTGTGCCTTGTCCACATGAAGATTATAGTTTTTTCAGTGCTTTCCACTTTATAGAAAGTTTATTGTGCTCTAGAAGCAACTTCATTATCTTGATGGGAGATGCTTTGTTAACAATTATAATAGCATGAGATGGTATCCTCATTAACTAAATTTAAGCTAAAAATTGAGAAAACTTATCTTAAAATTCACAAGAAGCCTGTCACAAGGTGGTACTGGTTTCATTAAGACATCTTAAGTTACTCTAGCACAGTGTGTTTCTTTAGACAAGATGACGACACACAAATAAAATAAACGGTACTACCAATAGGTACGAGCTCATTTGTGTGTTCCAGCGTTTGAGGAATCAGGGTTGTAATGGCTGACTTCTGATTCACAAAAGCACCTGAACTATGAGCACATTTCCTGACAAACTTTTTGCCAGTGATTATTTTGATTACTTTCAGGAAGTTAGTTAAGCATCCTGGGCTCATTCCCACACAGTGTCTCCATCTGGTAGAAAGACAACAAATCCTACCTACAGGATTATGTCCAAACAAAAGTGGAAGTCATTCAAGAAATGGGTAACACTTAAGGTGGCAGAAACTATCTTCACACATGTACCCAGTTCCACCCTCAGGTCAAGAACCATTGGTCTACTAGCACTGAAGATAATGTGTGATGATTCCCATCTAAAACCCCAACATACTCAATTACAAGTAGATGGTCCAAGTTTTAAAGTCAAATTTTTATTGTATTGCTTCTATCTTAAAATAAGCACAACATATTTTGTTACGATATTACAGAATTTCCTGGAGTTTTACATATTTATGATCATGTGTGTTATTAAGAAAAATACCTCATTTCCAATAGCTTTGATTTTTTCCAGTGCATCAAGAAACCACTTTTCTGCAGTTTTCCAGCTAAGAATTGAGGGGGTGGGGGGAAAGAAAAGTAAATTAGTGAAGAGTTTTCATTAGCAGTATGAGAAAACTGTATTACAAGGAACAGTTCTTTGACATTATTTCGTTGTGTGAGTGAAATTAGATTTAAACCCCAGTAATTTCAGTTTTGCTGTATTTTGCATGTTTTCCTAAGAGTTAACAAGACAAAGTAAAAAAATCAGAAGCAAACCAAGAATATTCACTAAACACTTCTTATATCTGTTAGTTTTTTTCAGAATATATTTGGAACCTCCTGAGCTGCCAAAACATTTTGCTGTACAAAATTTTATAGCATGTGTGCACCTGTGTGTACAGATGCGTTTTCAAGGCATGCAACTACACAATGATGGACACACACAAGATAATAATCGATCTCTGCGTGTTCCTCAAGCATTAAATTCTTTCCTTGTTCAATCTTAAACAACGAAGAACAACGTAGAAAGCAAGGGTTTAGGGTAAACACCACCTAAACTAGAACCAAAAGAAATTTGGCGTTCTGTAGTTCAATGTAAGTACTTCAGTAGATATACTGGCACATTACACTGCAGAATAATCCATGTTTAAGACTGTATTTAATCCTATTTTGCAAGCTTACTCTCCATTTTGAAATGCAACCACTCCAACTTCATGCATAACAAAAGGATCTTCAGGTGCAATGCTTAAAGCTTGGCTGAAAAACCTTTCAGCTAACTTGGAGTTGTTGGTCAAACCATATTCCAGTCCAATATAGAGCATCGGCAAATGACATCTAAAAAAACAACACACAAAAACGCAAATATGCACTTAGCAGGAATGGCATCACAAACTATAAAGAAATGCCAACTGTGTTTGTGTATGTTCATGTACATACAAGTAAAAGCTGATTTAAATGGACTGTTAACCTAAGGGACAGTTTAGTTCTGAAGGCTTTTTCCTATTTTCCTTCATACATTTCATTTAAAAATGGAATATGGAAGAAGTAATAATTAAAGGGATTACATTTACCAGTAACTACAGTCAAATACAATGGTTTTATATGCAATATGACATGATTAGTCCACTACTCATTTTACAACCTTCTGCACAGCATGAAACAGCAAGTTATTACTATACAGCAGTTATGACCTGGTATGACAAACAGGCTTCACAAATTGCAGAGAACTTTCAGGTAGAACATAGATTACCTAAATATAAATCTTGACTTTAGAACTTATAAAATCACAACAGTAATCACAAATAATGCAGTTAAACGCAGATGATGAAGTTATTTGGGTTTTTCTCTCCTTTGTTCTCTACCAGATAATTTTTGCAAATGTATTCCTACTGTTTAAAAGGACATAGGTCAATATTCTACACTATTTATGGATTAATTTTAATTTTTCTGAATATGACATTTTTTACATACCCTTTCATGAGCTGTGCAGCTGTGAAGTATGCAGCCATTGCTTGGTCATGCTCACTCTCAACTGCAAATGAATGTCCATATGCTATCCACGCAGGCCCATAGGTTCTCTCAAGTGTAGTAGCTTTGCTAAAACCAAAAGCAAGTCACAAGCAAACACATCTGAAATTAAATTTCATCTGCTTCAGGTGACTACTTACATAACAATGCTATGCCACATAGTTAGGTATCCATTAAGATAATCTCCTGTAATGCCTACGTAAACAAAGTTAATTTTAAAAGTTCAAACTATTTAACACTTAAAAGTATCACACCTTTTCAAGAATTCATTATATTATTTCTGTGCTGTTCATGGACAGCAGGAATTATTTGATATTACTGAACATAAACAATGATGCAATAGGTGAATTGGGCAAAATACAGAAAACATTAGTAGTGACTCATAATGTTTTACAGAATTCTAGCTATACATTTCAAAATAAATATATCTTAGCAAATGTAAGTTTTGCAAGCAGGATATGAAAATACCAAATGAACACTTAGGTTGAACTGTGTGTTGAAGTTTTGCCATATAATTGTACCAGCCTTAACAAAAACAAGAGTATGTGTCACATTGCAGACAGTTGCTGTGCATCAGAGAAGTATAAAAAATGTCACTCAAGTCCTGAGCTGAAGACTACAACCTGGAGTCATTACAGAAAGATGGACTTGACAGGAACATTAGAAAGCTCCGTAGGTTATTTTCTCAGTCTGAAGGCAAAGGCATTCATAACTAAACAGCTCATGACAGATGTGCCCGATCTTTTCTTAACAGCATCTGACATGGAGATTCTACCTGTTCCACAAGTAATCTATTCTATTGCTTAACTATCATTAAACACTTCATTTTCTTCTAACATTTAATCTAAGTCTTGTTTGTCACAGTTAAAGTCATTATTTCTCATCAGAGATCCCAGAGAACAGTTTGTTTTCCATCTCCTAGGACAAAACTTTACATATTCAAACATTTCCATCTTCCCACCCTACATCCTAGACAGCTTCAATCACTTCAAAAACTTTCCTCATTAGCCATCTTCTCCAGAATGCTTGTTTACTGCCTTCTCTTGAATTCAATTCAAATGTCTCACATCCCTCTCGAGTTCTCCACATATGTTGACTTGTCAACAGTGACACATTACAAAACAGCTTTCTTGTTGTTATAAAAGATGGATTGCGTTCTATCACAAAAGTAGTTTTCCTAATTGGTGCCGAGATCAGGTAACCCCTTTTGCAAGATCTGAAGGATGCGATAGCTCCTTCTGGAGCAGCTGGAAGGATACTTCCCTTACATGCTAAGGGGCACTGCCCAGCTGTGCCTTCTATCCTGTTCAGCATGCTCCAGCATGATGTACTGTGACTCCAAAACAACACGAGAGCTTGTGTTTTTATCCATGGTATCTCCAGATCCTTTTCTAAAGACTACTGCCTAGCCCACAGTTGTCCCTAGCCTTGTAGTTGTACACTATCATTCTTCTCCAAGAAATCTGGGCATCTCGTTACTATTTCACTTTTACCAGACCTTTTTTCCTCTTTGTCAGAACTACCCTCAATTTTTATGGCTTTTTTATATTTTTTTTTTTTTACCCCTAAACACATCTCTAGACTCTTCCTGGCTAGGGATGCTTGCAGATTTAGTAAAGATGTTCTTTATTTCACCACCAAAATCACCTATGTCACTCAGGACAGCTTCTTGAACAACACTGGTACTTGTCAGGAATTTAAATAGTTTACTCATAATAACCAGGCATTTCAACAGTCTAAATTACTAACCCATCTTTACATACGTTGTTTATAAAGGTCTCGAGAAGAAAGATGAAAGCCTTACAGGTTGATTTAAGCCTTCTCTGTTTAAGCTTACAGCACCAAAACAAATGCTCTACTTCACAGCAAGGTCCTGCTCCCCAGTGCTGATAACCAATACGCATACAGAAGACCTACAGGGAAGAGCATTGGACTGACTGACCAACCTAAAAAGTCCAAGGCTGCTTGTGCAAAGAAAGAACTAGTCAGCCAAATGTCAGAATTTTCTGTCTAACTCTTAAGCTAAGAACTGAGGCTTGATTACCCAGTTGTAGTTAGCTTGGCAGCATGAGCAAATGCAGGGACTACACCTGCCTGTAACAGCAAGGTGACTGCCAAAAGAGATTCCACACAAGTCTGTATGTCATTTTTACAGTATCTATAAGGTTGAGGTCTAAGTTGCTATACCAAAAATAGGGTGTCAACAAAAGGAATATTTTAGTAGTAACCAGTTTACCAAGGCTTCTGTTTACTTTATGAGCTAACAAACAATCATGAACTTTAAATATTTAGTTAGCAAGTGAGAAAGAGATTCACTAAGGAAAACCAGGAGAAAAAAAATTTACCTGAGATATCTTCTGGCATGTTCATTTTTGTGGCCAACCATGAGATAGTAGCATCCTACTGCAAACCATGACACCTACACATTAAAATCAAAATAGAATATTATTAGAGATATGGCACTGATTTTAGTGAAACACCACCATAGGTGATGCAAAACAGAGGAACAAATTATAATTAGAGAAGTCAGGAACATTTTCACTGAAATCACAGTCAGCTTTTTGAATTATTTGATATTACAGACAAGCTAGAACTGCTGGCATGTACATCTCTACCCGGGTTTGTCCAGCCTCGTGAAGAGAGAGCTAAGTGGAAAGCTTATTGCCGTCTTCAATTATCTAATGGTAGGGAACACAGAAGACAGAGCTAGACTCTTCTCAGAGGTGCAGTGATAGGATGGGAGGCAATGGGTACAAGTTGCAACATGAGAAATTCAGATTGAGTAAAAGGAAAACAATTTTCACTATGAAGGTGATCAAACATTTGAAAAGGTTGCCCAGAGAGGCATAGACACTTATTACTGTAGCATTTGTTTTAAATTATTATACAAAGTTAATATCTCACATGGAATATATTTAACAGATACTTTGTTTTAAAAAAAGAGCCTTGGTATAAGAAAATTACAATGCATAGAAAATAAAAAGGAGCAAACCATTTTTACTAGCTCCATCCAGAAACAGATTTTGAATTCTGTTGCTCAAACTGACTATTACAACTTTCACATGCTTTCACCTAGGAAAAACTACCTGGTAATGAAGGCTTAGAACAACTTACAGGATTATTTGGGTACAAGTCCACCAGTTTGTGAGAAAGATAGAAAAGCTCTACATAGCAGGAAGAAACAAGAAAAAAAAAATTAAACCATGCTAAAACATTCAGAAGTTTCAAGCCCTTTAGCTTTCTATACAAAATATCCAGAACATCTAACATTATTAATGCACAAGTGAACAAAAATGTTTTCTGTTTAGTGGCAATGCTTCAAACCGCCTCAAAATAGATTTGGTTTTGCAATTAACTAAAAAACCCCAACGCTATAAGTCTTCACATAAATAAGCACCTATACATCCCACCCCTTAAGAATTCTGCAACAACTTAGGTCATTAGCATACATTAAAATAAATGCCTGTAGTATTATACTTGAATTTATCTTGTCAAGGTAAAACACTACTGAACTTCCTACACCTAAAAGGCATAACATATAGGCTAGATCAATCTCAAAGTAGAGTCCTGTGCATTAATATGCTGAAAATAGGACAAAAGCAAATAAATTATTATATAATTTGGAATAATTCTAAGTGATTACTTTTCAAATACGAATAATACTTCTAGTTATTAGAATAACTTACTACAGATTTTCTAGTAACAGTGGAAGTAATCAGATACAGGACATCAATTCTACTGCCTATGCAATTTCAAAAGAAATAGCATTACAGTACATAAAACTTCTATTTCTTCAGAGTATAGTGCTCTTAAATCGATGAGTTTGTCCTAGAGTACTTTGCATCAATTCTTGGCTTCAGAAAAATCAAATATGAAAACTGGCTTACAAAATACCAACTTATTTACAATATGCTTCCTAAGACAGACTTGGAAGAAAAATCACGAGTAGTGGCCACATTTTCAGATGTAGTTAACTGTAAAGTAACTGAAAAGTACATTACTAAACATTGAGAAGTACTAGTACACCTAATGACATATTTCCGTACATACAATGCACCATCTTTTGAGAGACTGCAAGTCATATGAGCTCCTTATTTTATATTCCAATTGTTTTTAAAGACATTCAAGCTCCTCACTTGCTTTGGATGTTTATACGCAGTCTGAAATGAGGAAAAAGCCATCCCAGCTGCAAGTAAGCTATTCTTGTAATTCCAACAAAGGTGCTGCATGATTATTAACTTGTTTGAACTGAAAAGAGGCCTTCACAACAGCAAAGGCAAGGACAGTCTAGAATTTTTTCTAATATGGAAGAGCATGTCCACCTAAGCATACACTGGGGAAGAGCTCCTTCTAGTTTAAATTAATATATTTTGTTGTGTTGTTGAACAGAAAAAGTACACCCAGATACTCTAGGAAGATCACCTCAAACCAGAAATCAAACAACAGAAATGAAGCAGTGTAGCTCACTAACTTCCTGGCTACATAGCCCAGTGGTTAAAAGACAGTGACACTCGTGATCACAAATGAATAAAGGACTCTTTGCATAACTACTCCCCACCCCACCTCTGTCAGCTCTGAAACTCCCTTCTTTTCCAGTTACCACTGTTTTCTTGAAACTGCAGGTAGAAGGATAAATATATGTAGTTTTTAAATGATACATAAGGAGGTTTCTTGGCATCCTTAGTTCTTTTTTAAAATTGAAGCTTTACAATCTTCTTTTGACTCATTAAATATTGTGTTTCTTACCATTCGCTTTATTAAGCTCCACAAGTGTCCCTATATGCACAGGTAAACAATTTGCATGGAAAGGATCTTTTTCCATCACTCTAAAAAAAATAAAAAATAAAAATCTGCAATGCACATTTCAAAAATTTTAATGTTATAAGCAAGCTGCTTTTATAGTGTGTAACATTCCAGTTAATTACCACTTTAGGCACTGGAAAACTTTGTGACTAGAAGGTAACTATTAACAGCATAATAAAGTCTATCTTAAGACCAGAAAAATAACTATTAATTTAGCTTAACAGAAGAGGATAACAGAAAATTCTTGCAAGCTGAACATACAATTAGAAAAACAGAATACGATGCACATTTGTTTGCAAGTCACTTCAGTTTTAACCTGCGAACAGCAAGCAACATTTCTGTTCATCTTTTCCATACGTTTGACAGCAACTTTCAAGCAACAGTCCTCAGCCTTCTGAGCTTAAGACTAAGCAGTATGCCTCAGAAAACATATTTAGCTCAGTTTTAAATTTTCATTTCCTGTGCTTAGAAATGGAAGATAGTCTCACAGACAACAGACTGCAGGCAGGACATGGCTTGTAGGCATATGTCCTTTCTATAAGCACTGGCATTTCGTAAACTAAGCAGAGGAAAAAAAGGATGTCTTGAAATTCGTCCACAGAATCTCTTAAATCAGAAGCACAAGTTTATGACTCCGTTCTCTGAGAAGTACACCTTGAAATAGAAGTTTAGTTGGCATTTTTAAATAGTTCAAAGTATTTAAAATGAAAAGTATAAAAGAACATATAAACAAGTACTTTAAATGGTCTCTTGAAGAGAGTCTAAAACTTTGAAGTTATGTGAACTTCTCAGACTCTCATTTCCAAGCTCTAGCATCTGTGATAGTCTCCTCCTCAGGAGACATTTACTCCTGCCACTTTTTGCTAGGCAAGATGTGGCAATTAAGTTTCAGAAACAAAGATGCAATAGTATGATTTTATTGACTTAATTGGTATAATTTATTTCAACAGGATCATGATTTTACTTGGGTGTTTAAATTCACCCTAACTATCAGCATTCTCTATAGCCTTCCCAAAAATCTTGCCTGTACTGGGTTCCGTGGGATATTCCACATAGTCATAGCTTGCTTCAGCTAAGAAAAAGCTGTACTGTAAAAAACCCCAACAAAACAGAACCCCCAAAAACCCATGAAACAAAAAACCTTTCTGTTTTCTAATACTAATATTCAGAATCTATGCAGTACATACACAAAAAATACATTTTTCTTAAAAAGGTAGTCAGACCAGCAGAAAAAAATAGCTCCACAAGTTCAGATTTACAGTAGTTGAGAAACAATCTGTGGTGTTCTTGTGACCCATCTGACAACTGAAGAGCAGTGTATGCCCATGCTATGCAACAGCAACACTTGGCACATCAAAATTAACATAACTTTTAATCAGCCAGGAAAATCATACTTCCTAACTGACCAACTGATCCAAACCCATTCATTCTGAAGGCCGAACAAGAAGCAGGTAGAGAACACTGAAGGTACTAGCATAAGGAACAGGATGGATGAAGGGAAGTGCAGCGTAGTGCTGATTAACTAGAGTTTTGCTTTCATACTTCTTCTACATATCATAAAAATAATGTGTCCAGCCAGACACAAACTACACATTTTAAATACCTGAAACTTTGTATCAAATTGTTATGTATGTCAATGCATTGAACAATGATATTTGCTCTAAGTCCAGGCATAATTATTATACTACACCATATGAGAAAAAAAACCTCAAAGTTGCTTTGTATACTTACACTGAAGTAAGCTTGTAACACATTTTGAAATCACAGTTATAGTAATGTCTTTCAGCTAAGGATACTACCACATCCAGGTTTTCCTGAAGACCATCTACTGATTCAGGAATCAGTGTTTCACTGGGTTTATTATACTGAAAGACAAAAACAACATGTGAAACAACAACCAATCTAAAAATCAGATGGTATAAGTATTAATATTTTTAGTTCTAAAAGAATATTTAAGAAGCATTAAGCTTCTTAAAATTCTTAGTTTTAAACTGAAAGTCCATAAAACATATATTTGGTAAAATGGTTCTTTATAATATACTTAAAAGCTCATTTAGAACATGAAAGATGCTTGCCAGTGTCAATATCTTAAGTGTAGGCTGTAGAAATGAATACTGAGTAATATATAGTTGGCTTTCAGTGCTCTTACGTTATCTTTCGAAAAACTAATCTGGAATAATGTTGCTATATCCTATTATATTCAGGTAACTGACATTTTACCTACATTATTAATGTTCTTTTTCCCCACCTAGAAGTTTGTGAAGAAATAAAGCTAAAAAAAAAAAAAAAATCAGAATTTCAAGTTGTCACCACACCAGAAAATAAATGTACACAAAACTATTATACTACTACTCCCATGAAGTGATACCTACTGCATCATAAATTCTAAAAGACACCAAAACTACTAAGCCCTTATTTATTCCAATGTTTAGAATAAATGGAATCCAAGAAAATTTACATCTGAAGTCAAGACTTACAATCAATTCTCCAGTTTTTTAGCCAGTTTGGGGGTTTACCTTTTTCAATTTATTCTCAAATAAAAAGTGAAGCAATTCTTGTTCTTCTTCTGTACATTGTCTACTAAGAGGTAGAGATTCAAGAAGTTCTTTTTCTATGTGGATTTAAAAAAAAAATTGAAGTGGTCATTTACAGAAGAAATAGCAAGATCCAACATTTTAAGAACTTAAAGATGCAAAGAATTTTATGATGCTTATCCAGAAACTACAAGGAAGATAAGACTACAGATACACTAACACAGATAATACTACTAATTATGGAAATTAATGATTGAATTCTTAGTTTTTCCTTCTACACTTTCAAATAACATTTAATAAAGATGAGATAACACACCACTATTTTTATTTATTCTACATGTCACATTTTATCACTCAGAATGCTATATTAAGCAATGCCTAATATAACTAAGCAAACAGCAGTAGGTTTTGTGGATTCAAAGTCTGTGGAGTTGAGAATACAGGAAAACCATTGTTTAGGCTGGGCAAAGAGCATGGGTGTTTCCAGAGCTAACAAACAGGATAGCTGGGTTACTTTGTTTCTTTTAATTCTTAGCACTGCAAGACTGAAAAATAAAGTTCACACGTAAATTTGAGCAGATTATAATTTTCACTCATTTCATACATTTCCTATTCTTAACATTTTAGTCTGTTACTTGTAGTATCGCTTTAATTTTTACCCAGGAAAAAGACGTATTGAGAAAGCAGCTCAATTTTACTTGTATTTGAGAAATACTGCTATCCAGACCTTCTTGTGCCGTCAGCATATGGTGCGATGTTAAAAGATCAAATGCTTCAAAGCAGTAAACATCAAGCTTCAAGGCCTCTTTGTAGCTGTATGTTGCTAGGGTTCTATTATCCAAAGCATCATAGATCTTCCCTCGCAAAAGGCATATAGAGCTCTTGATCTGGTGGAAAAGCAGGGCTGGAGGTCAAAGACTGAATCAATGTTTGCAATTTGGTTTTGAGCACAAATCAAATGGGCTCCCTGAAAAGTAAAAAGCATTTCATGTATGACAGAACCTGTTTTTCTAGTGCTGTCTTTAAACAAAATATTACCTCTACTATCTTTAAAAAAAAAAAAAAAAAAATCAAATGAATGCTCTGTCAGGTTATCTACTGCCGAACAAACACGTGCTTGAAGTAAGGAGAAGGAAGATAGAGTTCATCTTTTCTACTTCTGGCATCCAGCTCTCTGATACTGACTTGTTAGCTAATTATACTAGATTTCCTTCATATTCAATATAGGGAAATTGTCACTTCCAAAGGCGATTTGCTACTTTGTTGACTGTTAAACCACATATTTCATGCAACACAAGGATGACCGCAGCAGAGATGAAAAAGACCAAATCAATGGACTCAACTACTTTGAGCAGAAAAATATATCCTTTTTTTCATTCCAAAACATAGATGTTTCAGAAATGAAAGTAGTGAAAGATCATTATTACCATAGTTAGTTGTGCTAAGATGTCTAATAACTAACGTTCTTTCAAAATTCTGTAGACTCAATTCAGTCAGAAGGCCACAGAAGCGTCAGCAAGCTACCTGGAGAAAGTTAACCCATGACACATCTGTGTCACCAAATTAACCAGACAGACCAGCTCTGTCAGGAGTCCAAACACTAAACAATATAGCTGCATTAACTACTAATAAACCCCGGGGGGCTGTTAAAGTGGTAATATTGTTACCAGCTCAGAGACCAGTCATTCTTGTCCTGGAACTACTGTCTGTGCAAGCTAATCAAGTTTAAGTTTGAAAAAGCTACATTCCTAAAGAGGAGTTTGATCTAAAATTTCTTGTAGCAGTACCCACTTCAGTAGTTGTCTCCTTTGGAAAACCAAACCCTTCCTCACATTAGTGAACTACATTACCACAAGCATTTGTGAAGGCAAGGACTGATGAAGTTGAGGTTTTTGGCTGGGTTATTTTTCAGTCAAAATAGTTTCACAATTTAGTTCAATTATCAGCCACCCAAACATCTCGGCCAGAGTACCATGAAAGAATGAACAGCCAAAGCCGAGGACTTCTTCCTTTGCTTGCAGTGGTAGCTTACATGTTCCCATTAAGGTGCACCACAGTAACTCAGTCTAATCTGCTTCTCCCTTAAGCCCATTAATACCAGCATTCAAAATCAGTTCATACTGATGATTTAACCCATTTTGCTACTTCGGTCTTACAGGGAAAATGCCATCTGTCAATCACCTTCACTGTAGTTTCAGCTAATAAACTTCAGTTCATAACTCCAGAAGTAAAGACTCTTCACAGACTCTTCAGCCTATCCGTTGTACCAGTCCCTTTTAACTGTTGCCTATAGTGAATTTTTTCATTGAGCTTCAAAAACTTTACGTACATGTCACATAATTTTCAAGTGTGATCAAAAGATGTCCCACTGAGAACAACACTTGAGTGATTAAGGAAATATTTCATTAGAAGTAACTGGAGAAGAAGAAAACTTGCTTTGTTATCTCAGAACCTGCAGCCTAATTGAAAGAAATGTTAGTTTGCATTATCAAGACTGAAATTGCAGCATAGAGCTAAAAGACTCTAAAAACCAATGCTAGATCATGAACTTCCTGCGAAGTGTCTGCAAATAATTTATGGGAAGTTGTTGAAAAGCACTCTTCATTTTTGCAAACCAAGTTACTTTCATACAGGCAAGCTAACACATGAATGACTGAAAGGAGAACAATTCAGCATTTTTGAAAATTATGTTATCGAAAAAAGAAAGCTTAAACAGAGTTTCAGATTCATACAGCTGTAAAATCACCTCCTGACTTCACACATTTTTCTCTCAATTATAAAAAACATTTGTTTAAAAAATGTCACTTACAGAGGATTGTGACATCTCCCAGTCTGTGGTAGAGTCTTTCAATCCACTTTCATCCTTCAAGTACTTTTCAAAAAGTCTTTTGTTGATTGGCTCTTCCATATCAAGAATATCCAGGGCCTGTTGATGTTCTTTTGCAGCATACTAGCCAAACATGCATATAAAAAAACAAGGTTGGGATTTGAAACATCTGTACATAAAGCACCAATAAACACAGTGTCACATTTCAAAGGCACAGATTATAACAACCAGTGCTTATCAGCAGGCTTTTCATGCACGCTTATTCTTATTTGGACGTATGTCATTTTACAATTGCAGTCAATTATTTTACTAGTCATCTATAACACGCAAAAAAATATAAAATTAGCACCTACAGAATAATCTATTATTCAGCATTATGCAATTGCAGAAGCAGATATGCTTCTAAAAATAGTTAATACAGGTTTTAATAATACAATCACCTCAGTCTATAAGGAGCACATTATTCCATTTCAAGTTGCTATATTTAATCTACCAATTGATTCGGTTGTCCTGTGAAAGCACTGCATTTTACTATTTATGTAACACATTTTATGCAGAAGTATAAAGCTGCTAACCATATTTATACAACCATAAATCACATCTCCTATGGTCAGACTACAATCAACCAATTAAAAATGTAAACATAAAGACAGGAGACAAAAATGGTTCACATTCTTTCCCTGCAAAATATTACAGGGGTATTTTCCTTCCTGGAAAAAAAGTTCAGTTGGATTTCTTCAGAATAGTACCACAATGGATATCCCAGTGACCACACTGAAGGTTAAAGAATGAAATCAACTGTCACAAAATTTAAACCTGTTATTCCAATGAACATGGACATCTACATTGCCTGTCACGTATCTAATCTTCCCAAGATGCAGCTTTTATTTAGTTTGGTTTGTCTCCAATAGAGGTTAAAACCTGTACTCACATGACATCTAGCTGCAAGGTAGCGACACGCTTCATATAACTGAAAGAGAAGTTTCATACATATTAGTTATAAAAGAGCAAGCATGTTTACTTACACTGCTAGACTCCATTTTGCTCCTTTCACCTCCAAAAATCTTTCCTGACCAAAATGACTAAGTCTGTAACACTTCACTATGAAACTCTGTTGCTTCACTCTTGCCTTCACCACTCATTAGCAGAGTCCAAGGACAATTTAAACAACCACACCTGAAACAACACTCCACCTTCCCATACCTGCTGCAGTTACATCCTTGGATCCCTTCTCTTTTCTGTGACCCTATCTGGGGAGAACAGTTTCAATCTGGTTGGTTGAACACAGGGCTATACTTGGTTCAGATAAACTACATTATGCAGGTTTTTAAATCACTTTTCCCATAAACCTTACCCTTTCACAGTGAAGAAGTCACTGTGGTTAGCAGCAGAGGTTTAAAAGTGGAATAAGAGTAGCAAGTCTTTGAATAAAATGACTTACCTTATCCAACTTACGCGATCGAAGGGCATGTGCTGCCCTATGATACTGAGCTGTTAAGTAAAGACATTGGGCCAACCAGTAGATATCTTGTGGTTCCTCTAAAATAAAAGAGCAAATTATAAACCATTAATTTAGAAATATATCATTAAACACTTTCATACAGAATATTCACTTTTGCTTCACTAGAAAAGTATTTTTCCCCTATTCTAGCATCCTATTGAGTTACAAAGCTTTATTTTTTTATATATATATATGCACAAACAACTTATAAATTCTATCAGTAAGAGAATAAAATGAAAAAATAAACAGATTTTAACTTTAAAGACATTAGATAGTGCACTGGACGGTGAATACAAAGAATTTCATACTACAGGTGTGTCATGAGAAGGAGTCAACAGTGATACAGATCTATAAAAAAGTAGGAGTTGTAGGTTACTCTGCCCTTGGACATAGAGTAGAAAAAAACAACCCAGAATTGTCTCTCTCAAAAAAGATCAGTGGGAACTGAAAAGCTTTTACACTGAACTCAAAACTTCAACATTTAAACAAACAGCTTTAAAAAACCAACAAAACCAAAACAGAACACTATCAGAAAGAAGTTAATCAAAGACAATTTAAAAAGGAACCACTTACCATGAGACAGTGAAGCTACTTTGTCTGCCCAAAACAGGGCACTTTGATACTGCTGCTGTAAAAGCATGATAGAAATAATGAGTATTTATTTGGGGTTAGCTTTCCTGGATTATTTTGAAATATAATATTGTAATTTGAATATAATATTGTACATAATTCACATTTAATATCTTATGCATGTAGTCTCTAATGAATGGTGATTCACATTTGAGATCTTTATAAGTTAAAAAAATAGTTTAAAAGGGCCAGTACTGTAACTTCTAAAGGATATAAAAAAGTAATTTGAGGTGGGGTGGTTTGTTTATATTCAATATAATGCAGATATCTTTCACCAAAAGGTATGCGCTAATAAGTATGGCAATAGGTCATTAATTGATTTGCTATCACTGAAAAAGTAGCAAGAATCCCTCCCTTCCAGTTGAAATAAATGCTACGTTTTGGAAGAAAGAGAATGCTATACGTAAAAAAAGGACATATAAATTACTTCAGGAAGCTTCAGCAGCACCATCTCTGATTAAGAAATTTTCATTCTCCAGTCAAGATGCTTTAACTGCACACAGCAAACCATAGTCCCTACCTGAATCTCCCCTTATTCTTGGATACAGTTTCACTGTTAAGTCGCCAGTTCAGTAGAAGTGGGTGAAATAGAGAAGACTGGTGGCAACCAGAGATCTGATGGAAGCAGAGTTTGCAGGTATACCCCGCTAACTCAGCTAAGGTTGCCATCAGGTTTGGGTGCTAGGCAAAACCTCGTAGAATTGGCTGGGATTATTCTCCAAGAAGATCAGCAGGCGCTACTGCTGTTCCTTTTTATCCTTCTCCATGCTATGAGGCATACCACGCTTCCCAGGATCTGCTGGACATTTAACAGATATCCTGCCATTGCAAGGACTTGCTTGCAACACTAGAAAAGCCTTGATCACTTCTACTCTTTCCTGCAACACTACAGTTGTGGAGTTTGTTTACAATCTTAATAGACTGTTTTATGCTTTTGGAGTAGAGGTTTGGCAGACTTTTCCAAAATGCACGCTGATGGTATTCTAGTCCTCACAAAGCACCACGCTCCATGACCTAAGTGGTCTCTTCTATCCTGTGTTCCCACATTCTCTGCTTGGTGAGGATTAAGAATGCCCAGCAAAATCACCAAGAGAATAGTTTGGTTTCGGTCTGCATTCCCAGGAAAAAAACCACAATACACCAAAACAACAACAACAAAAAAAACCAAAACACCAAAACCAGACCAAACCAAAGCCCCGCATATATATTAGCTGTCTACAAGAACTGAGGTTTAAATAACTCTCTCGGGACCACAAAAGAAAGGCATAACCCAGGCCTACAGGGCACTACACGACTTTTGTTGAGCAGTTCTACAGTGCTATAAGCTGACTGTATTACACGAAGAAGCAGTCCCACGTTCCTCCTGACGCCCCTTCCTCAGAACTGCACAAGTGCCTACATAGCCGTGTGGCAAAGCAGCTTGGTGAACATGTTTAACTCAAATGAGCACAGCAAACCAAAATAAAATAAGGTCCCCAATCAATCTTCCATTCAGACTTGCTGGCCACACACACAAAGGATTTTGTGCTAGCTGAAGGGATGGGTTTCTCTCAGTAGCGATGCCAATACCGAGTCTTTGAACTAGAAACAGAGCGGCGCAGTTTCACGCCATGCTTAATCTAATTTATTAATGCATTTTCCTGTTGCAAGTTGGTTCTGTTTTTGTTTCCCTGCAGCAACACACCTACCGAATCCATCCACAAACAAAACCAAGCCCGCCCTTCCACCAGCAGCCCGCAGCGTCGCAGGCTGGAACGCCGGGCATCTGTAACCACCGGGTAAGCCCGGCCCGACGGGGAAACAACCCGGGAGGGAAGGAGGGATCCTGCAAAAGCGCCTTCGCTACACGGCAGCCCTGCCGCTCCCACGGCTCGGCCCTCCTCCTCCTCCTCCAAACGAGGAAAAAAACCCACCCAAATCCCCCCGTTCACGCTGCTCGGAGGCCCCAGCGGAGACCGCGCAGGCGGCGAGTCCGGCCCACCGCCCCTTCCAGGGCAAACGGGGCATTATTTCAAAATTCACTCCCTCTCCCCGGCTACAGAGGCTGGAACCCGCTGCCTCCCCCCCCCCCCCCGGGAGCCGGGCCGTGAGGGGCTTCGCCCCGGGGAAAAGCCCAGCGGGACCAGCCGCCCCTTCCCCAGCAAACCCCAACGGTCGCCTCCCTCCCCTCACCTGGTCGATGTACTGCCGCACCCGCTTCCTCAGCCGCTCCAGGTTCATCCTCCCCCGCGGTCCGGTGGGTGAAGCTGAGGGGAGGCGGCCCCAGGCGCCAAACCGGGAGCGCTGGCCTCTCCGCCCGCCCGCCGAGGCGCCTTGCCCGGCGGTACCGCGCTCAAACCCGCCCTCCTCCTTCCCTTCCCGTCCCGTACTTCCCTCACCGCCCCTCTCGGAAACAACGCCCCGAGCGCATCGTTCCGGGACCGCTGAGGGCCGGCCGAGGGAGGGGAAGGCCCACCCACCCCGATAAATTTATTCTGAGACTCTTCTCCGCAGTTTTGAGGCGAAGGTTTGTCTCTGTGAGGGCTCCTATAGAGACCGGTTTGCCCCCAGGACACCCCTTCGGTCACTGCGGCCTTGAGGTGAAAATATTTCCTCAAGACTTCGCCGCGATGGCGGGCGGTGCGTCGGGAGGTTTTTCTACGAGTCCTTCGTCGTCCAGTCGTTTTTGGTGTCACATAGATTAGGGAAGCGTTATCCACTAGGAGACTCCTGAAAAACCTCAGCTTTTACTGCTGAAAAACAGGTAACGTAAACCGTTAAAGTGCCTGACTTGAAATAATTCAGACACTGGCCAACGCATCTTGGAGCGGTACAAGAAGAGCAATCCTCTGCGTTTGCTTTGACGGAGAAGGAGAAGCTGTGTCAGAGTTACAGCGTGGAGAAGGCCACAAAGGCGGCAAGCTGGTTGCAAGTATTCATCTGACAAAAATGGATCCATGCGCCCTGTCTTGATCTGTTTGCAGTAGCTACACCTTGATGTAAAACAGTTCGACTTCAGTGATTTCCTCCTGTTATTAGTTAGGTCAGATTTTCATCTTGCACCGTGTCACCCTTTTGGGGCTGTTTCTTCTCTGGCGCTGTTGAGTGTGTGTGCTGCAGATGGCAGACACTCATTTTATGCCTGCAGTAAAACATACATTTATTTTGCCTTTTTTTTTACTCAACTGCATTTGTAGGTCTGCTACTTTTTCACATTTTGGTAACCAAGATCTTGAGGAAAGCAAAATCCTTGTTCCTCTTTCTGTTAGATCGCATAATGAAGAGACTAATCCTTTTGATAGTGGTTTCTGTCGATCCAACAGTCCTATGTAGTGAGTGTTAGCATCATGTTCAGCTTCCCTAAAGACACCTTCAGGTGTCCAAATAGCTTCTGTGGCAGAAGAGAGGATGCAATCCAGCTTTTGTACCTTCAGTTCTCTGAAACCTGTGGCTTGTTACGAGTGCTACCACTGCACACATCCTATCTGTTGCTTTAAAATCTCTTTGAAATTAGTACAGTTAACAGCACATGTATTTGTCAGTTTGTGGATCTTTCTATGTACAATAAAATATATTTGAGTGAGATTTTGATACTACTTAGAAACTGCTGAGTGGTGGAGCCCGTAATTTCCTCCTAAGTGGCACATTTCCCTCTTAGACCAGGTGCAATGGTAACTCACCAGATCTCAGTGGCTTCTATTCAGCATGAGATACTGGGGCAGCAAACTGCAGGAACTCAGCGAGAACAAGATGATTTTAAATATCATAAATTGCAGAATGGTTTGGGTTGGAAGGGACCTTAAAGATCATCTAGTCCAACCCCCCTGCAATGAGCAGGGACATCTTCAACTCGATCAGGTTGCTCAGAGCCCCGTCCAACCTGACCTTGAATGTTTCCAGGGATGGGGCATCTACCACCTCTCTGGGCAACCTGTGCCAGGGTTTCACCACCCTCATTGTAAAAAATGTCTTCCTTATATCTAGTCTGAATCTACCCTCTTTTAGTTTAAATACCTCAGTAGGGGACTGAGTTTGAAACAATATGAAATGCAGGGAAAAAAAAAAAAGAAATATAAAAATTAGGAGTTGGTGCTAACCTCTAAGATAAAAATCTTGGCTGGGGAAGAAAAAAAAGATGCACAGGAAGTGTGGGGGTTGGAATAGAAGAAAACGCTCTTGTTGGGGATGGGTGACAGTTAAGAGCAGCCATAGTCACTGTGAGCTGGTCTGAAGCGTAGAGAGGACTTGTGGTCTGCAGCATCTTGGAGGGGCCAAGAAACGCGCTATGAAGGTGAGGAAACAGGCACAGGAATGCACACAGAGTATCTTATTACTACATTAGCATCTACCTAGTTCTTACGTTGTCAAAGCAGGGTACATCATCTCAGGTTGCATCTGTGTGTTATGTGCTGCTTTCTCGTGTTCTCCTGAAAAGTTAGCTCGTCTGAGCGAGCTATTTCTGGGGCTGGAGCTCTGAGAGTTGCTTGAGCTATGCTGGGAGGCTACGGTAGTGCTGTTCCAGTGGCTCTGCTCAGGTGGGCTCCAGTCCTGTTTCTGCAACGGGAAGCTGCTCTGATATCACTGCTTGTGAAGTAGCTGCTCGTTCAAAGAGAGCATCCGTATGGATAGACTCCAAAGTTTTGCTCCTTCACTGGGAGCGATGTAGGCGTGTGGGCAAATGGATAGAGCTGACACATGGTGCTGTGAACAGCAAGGTCTTTGTGAATTGGCGGTGGAAGCTTAAGAATTATTTTAGGTGTGAACAGGAGAAAACTTGAATTTTAAGTAGTTTCAAATAATACATAAGCTTCTCTTTCAAAGTCAAAACTAGTAACGAGCAAAACTAATGGTTAAGTGGTGTTGATATACCTACTGCTTTGCTAATAGTACTTATAACAGCTGTGAAGGTATGGAGAGTCAGTTAAAACAAACTGCTTTACAAATTTGCACTCTAGTATCTTAAATCTTGAGAGGAAGGGGAGGGTTCCACAGTCATATTAAAACTTCTTCACTTTGTGGAAATTTCTGTATTTTTATCTACATTGAGAACCTTCTTTCTTTCTTTTGTTCTAAAAATACCTATAGGTACTGTATGCTGGTACTAGCACATGGCTTCCTTCTGCTGCTTTTAAATTAGTGTTTCTGACTCAGTTTGATGCTTGCACATGTAAACCTGATGCAGTCAAAGTGGGTATGTTCACTTTGAGTTCACTCTGAGTACATGAAAAAAGTTTTCTTTGAAATTGGAAAAGCATCCTTGTTTCCGGCTTGAGTATTCTAACCGAAGTGAGGCCCCTGAAACAGAGAAGTGTGTTTAGGTGGGAGAGGTTCCCCAAAATGCACCAGGAGCGGGTGTCAGTCTTTCTGGAAAGTTTTCAGAGACAGCCTGTAACTCAGCTGTTCTGTCCAGGTAAGTGGAAAATGAGAGTGACTTTCTATTGCCCTCATTTTGAAGCTTTTTGTCTTGATCCCTGCAACCCCAAACCCACGTGGACTCCTGTTTCCAACCTTGTGTAGAAGTACCACAGGCCCATCAGGGTGCAACCCTTGGCAAATCCCCACTTTACAAAGGCAGAATATTTGAATTTCTCCAGTGGTGTGACTCACTCTCTGCTGCCTGCAGCATGGCTAAGCTTTGGGGTAGGGAGATGGAAAAAGGTGTTATTTTGATTCTGAATGAGTCTAAAAAAAGTGAATCTGGAAATGGATTGAACTTGGTCAACTGGGAGCATCCATGGCATGCACGGAGGTGGAGAAGGATGGAAAGCAAAGCCATTGGCTTTTTCATTTCTCCCAACAGCATTCTTCAGTTATCTAACAGAATTCCTGCCTTTTCATATAGAAACAGTATCATCTCTTCTACTTCTAGGCTCAATAGCATGGCATTACTTTCTGTATCTGATCTCCTATTATTTGATTGCCCACCATGAACTGCACAAGCTGTCAAGAAAGCAATCTGCAATTAAACTGAGTGTCTTTAATTTTTGCCTCTGTTATTTTAGCTTGGCTTGCACAACTGTGCTGTAAATCAGTCCTGCCTCTTCTACAACATCTTTCATCCTGTTAGTCACCGTCAAGCAAGTTTGACAGGCAAACGGAGGTCTCCAATAGCCAAGTTAGTTCCTACAAGTTTTGTGAAAGTCAGTGGCAAGATTAGAGCAAGCTGGATGAGTGCCCCTTTTCCCCCAAGGAAGGCTGCAGCCTCAACTAAGTGGTTATCTGCTCCATTTGGCCTGCCAGCAGTCCAGTAAGGGTGTGTATGGCTCAGGATCGCAATCAGAGGATGTGTCAGGAGGCTTCAAGGACATGGGAGGACAGGGACTGAAGGTATTGTGAAGAAAGGGAAGCCAGGGCTTGGTGAATCGTTTGGGGGGAGCACGTGGCTCAGCCCATAAGAAACCAACCTTTATTGGGTCTGCTGCTTGTAGAACACTCTTCTTCCTGTGGTTATCTAGATGATACAAACCTATTGCTCTTGAGGTCTTTTTTTCTAACATAAAGAATCTTGGTTCTTCTTCAAAAAAAGAATATTTGTTCTCTGCAGCAGGTTTTGCTTCATTGGTGATGAGTGAGTCCCATTGAATGTATCAGAATAACCAAGATCACATTTCGCTTTGTTTTTTTCCAAGAGTTTAATTTTAGAAGAGTGGCCTCTTTCATGCTCATCTCTGTCTTTCATACATGCATGCAGTATTACTCCACTATGGCTATTGGATGAGCTTAAGGATGTTTAATCCTTCTTGCTCAGAAGCCAACAAAGAGGAAATGTTTTGAGGAAATGTTTTAAGGAAATGAAGAAAATGCAATTTTCTTTCGCTTCTTCATGCTGTTTACAATAAAATGTAAAGCCTTCAGGATAAATTTTAATGCTGACAAAGAAATAAACATTTGCACCACAAAAGGCAACTTTTATTACAAAGCTGTGCTACTGATTACGATTAGGCTCCTCTTTATGTAAGTTTAAAGAAATTGTATGAGTATGTGTAGAAGTAAGACTTAACACTGAGTTATTTTCTGCTTCATTAAGATTTTCTTTTAAATGTTATATCCCTTAGATTTCTCTTGAGAAGGACTTGAACCGATTATGTTGGCCAGTATGCAAAGTAATACGCCTCTTCTCTTGCGGTGTCTATGTAGCTGTAGTCCAAAAATAGTAAAGGTGGTGAGCCAAGCTAGATATACTGGGAGACAGATGAGATGCTCTTGGCTTGCTTTGCCATCAGTCTAGCTTTTGCCATTTTCCTAGAAGTTTCTGTTGTCAGTGGAGCAAAAAAAAATAATTCAGCTGACCCAACCCAGGTATCTGCATTAGGCGGAGCTGACTGGCTCTCTGGACTCCATTGATTGTGTTAATTAGATTTCTACTGACAGGAATGAGATTTTAAGCACCTATCTCATAGTTGCGCAAATGTATGTATCTTAATATCAAATGGAGTCTGCCCTAGGACCTCGGTTCATTTCTCCACATGTAGGCGTGTAGTTAAATTTGAGTATTATCTCAGTTGCTGTGGAGTATCTGTGACATCTGTATGGGACTAGTGTGCTGAAGAGCCTTGCCCTCCTGGTCTGGGATTGGAGGCCAGATGAGTTCACAGTAATAGCTAAAATGATACTAGATGCCCATGTTTAGGGACATGAATCCTGTCCTGTGTGTCTACACGTGTGCTGGGCATCTAGGTTCCCAAAATAGTCTGTAAAGTCCTCCTTGTAGTGGGACTTAGCAGACTGACCTTTTTAAAATTTCTTCTTCCCATTTCCCAGAACTGAAAGCTGTAGAGGGGTAGCTCAGGTGTGTATGTATGTTTTCATCCTCAGGGCTACAGCAGAGCAATCTGGAACCAAAAAATTATTTTGCATGCCATAAGGGTAGCTCTTACTGTTCAACGCAGCACAGGTATAGGAGCAGAAGGCAGTCAGATAGTTGGATGCAAGAGAAGGGAGGGAGCAGACTAGAACATGCTTGTGAACCGTAAGTAATGCAACATACACGTGCTCTGATATTTTAAGAGCTTTGGGGCTTGGGGCATAGTTTTGATCAGTCTGACTTTTCATTTGAAGTAAAAATACCGATGTTTACTTGAAATGTGCATGCTGTGTATTATAAGAATATGCCTGCTTCGTTAAGAGTTTGCTTTCTAGACTTTGGGACAGTGAAGTAGTGAGTAATGTGAAAACTTTATCTCTTGACTATGAGACTTAACACGTATTGCACGGACTGTAGCTTGAGCAGCTGTACATCTTGTTATTCATCTCCCTTAAGTGTGAAGAGGACTGCTCACCGCTGTAGTTCATCATGAGCATGGACAAGAAAATCCATGACTTGTTTTCTGGTTAGTTAACGTGAAATCCAGTTTGTTGGCATTTCTTCTTAAAGAAATATGGACTTTGATTATTCTGCTACTAAGATGCAATGTTTGAAACAATCATATACAGAAAACAACTTTTACTTTTCTCAGGTCACTGTACCAGACAGATGCAGCCTTCTTACACCAAGATGTTATACCTTGGCACTTGTATCCTTCAGTTCTATAAAGAAATGGAATCAATGGCTGTGTGAGATGCAACACGTGAAACAGAAAATAGCTAAAATGAATGTAAGTATGTATGCTTCAACTTTTGATTTCCTTGAAAAGCAGTTTTGTAGCATCTTTGGAATGAGTTTTTGTTGCCTTTTTTTTCCCTCCCCATGTTTATTGTTGTCACTATCATTACCCTCTGAAGGTTGTCTTTTAGCTCCTGTCATTGCTGTTGCTCTGAAGCTTATAGGTTTTCAAAGACGTGACGATAACAGTATATGCAGATTCTATTTTCTTGTATGGTTTTGTTGTTCTGCTGAAATGGATGAGAATTTAATTTCAGAGGATGAAAACAGTATTTTTGACTAATCATCTGCTCTACTGAGATGCTAAACTTAATCTCTTGAATCTCTTGCCAGGACTTATTTTTATTTATTTATTTATCTTCCAAAATAACAAAACTGCTTTAATCACTTTGCAGTCCTTATACTGAACGTTGCGTACTGAACCATGCAACAGTATGCATGTCAGAGAAGCAATTCACCATTTCATGGAAACTTTTTAGCCAAAAAAAAAAAAAAAAGAACATGTTCCCACGACAAGTAGACAAAAACTCACGTGTTATCTAAATATTAGATAGATCGCCACAACTGTTCTTGCAGGTGCGTTTGGTATTTTGCATAATCACATTTGCATTTTGACAGATTTGTGCTCATGGTGTGAATCCCCTCTTCATTTTGCATCCCTAGACACTTGTGTCATGTAGGATTGAGAATTGAGCATGCTTTTTCTTGTGACTGACTATTGAGCCTGTGATTTGTTCTGGGGGCCCTATGCACTCGCATTTTCAGATAATGCTGGCTACTGCAGAAGTTCCTAACCTGAGGTTCTAAACTGGTTTTGGTTTCTTTGTTGTAGTGCCAACCTGCAGATTAAAAAATGCTCTGATATGACAGATAGTTGTACATGTCTCTGCATTTTATAAATAAATAAATATTGTGGTCACTGGTGCCTACTGACAGGACCAGATGCAACGGGCACAACCTGAAAGACAAGAGGGTCCATCTGAACTTCAGGGAACACTTTTTCACTGTGAGGGTAACTGAGCACTGGCACAGGTTGTCCAAGGAGGTTGTGGAATCTCTGTCCTTGGAGATATTCCACAGGTGTCTGGACAACGAGCTCTCAGTGGCCCTGCTTGAGCTGGGGGGTTGGACAAGATGACCTCCAGAGGTGCCTGCCAACCTCAACCAGTCTGTGATTCTGTGAAATACTATGTTCAGTGAAATACACTAATTCTCACTGAGGCTAAATATGATCACATCTTCCTTGTACACCAGTCAGAGACACTTTTGACCCAGGAGAGGCTGTTCATCTTGACTGTCTGTATCAAGGAAATTAGTTGTGAGAGCAAAACCTGATGGTTCTCAGCCCATGGATGGGGAAGGAAGGCCAGTGAATCTGAAGAACAGCTTGTGCTAGTACCTGGGAATAAAAATCATTATAACTTTTAGCAGATGTGAGTAGTCTATAAGACCAGAAATACCTTATTTCCATTTTGTTCCCTTATGAAAGAGGAGTTCCTCGACACACCTTTAGCTAGATGAAAATTAACTGCTGAAATTGCAAGACTTTGATTTAAAAGCTGTTCTCCTGCCCTCTAGTGTTACTGTACAAGTCTTGAAATAGCTGGTGGGTTTGTGCGTGTGAATTTCTGATGTCTTTTGGAAAACTGAAAACATACAACTTGATCCTTAGTCTAAGTGGAAAAATGACACTGGGAGATTCAGAGGTGTTTTGAGCTTTCAGTAGTTACCTGCAGAGTGAAAACACTTCTCTTTTTCATAACCATTATTTTGTATTCTCTCTCTCTTTTTCTTTTCTTTTCTTTTCTTTTCTTTTTTCTTTTCTTTTCTTTTCTTTTCTTTTCTTTTCTTTTCTTTTCTTTTCTTTTCTCTTCGTTTCTTCTTCTCTTCTTTTCTCTTCCTTTCTCTTCCTTTCTCTTTTGTTTTCTTTTTTCTTTTCTCTTATTTTCTTTTCTTTTCTCTTCTCTTCTTTTCTCTTTTCTTTTCTCTTTTCTCTTTTTTCTCTTTTCTTTTCTTTTATTTTATTTTCTCTTTTTTCTTTTTTATCTTCTCTTCTTTCCTCTTTTCTCTCTTCTCTTCTCTTCTCTTTTCTTCTCTTCTCTCCTCCTCTCTCCTCCTCTCTTCTCTTCTCTTCTCTTCTCTTCTCTTCTCTTCTCTTCTCTTTGTTTGTTTTAAAGCAGGATGGCATTTGTAGTTTATTTTCCACTGTAGGTCTAATAAATGTGTGGAGATATGTATTAGGTAGTGATTTTTTGAAATGTGTCATATCATTAACTCTTCTATTGATCCAAATTGCTATGTAAGTACCAAAATAAAATACTCAGTAGAATAGGTAATTCTGATAATTTTTCTTTTTTTAAAAAAAGGCTTTTTCATTCTTTTGTTTATTTATTTATTTAGAACCTTGCCATCAAACTTACTGAACTTTGTTAAACTACTGTTGAACTTTGTTAAATTACATCAAATTTATTGAACTCTGTCAAACTATTATTTTACCTCAATAAAACATTGAGGTAAGCAGCATTGCTGCTTCTCTCTTTCGACTGAAGTGCATTTCACTCATCCGCGACAGAGGTTGAGCATTGATACGGTCCTGCAGTATAAAGGCAGGCTCATTTCAGTCGGGTTTATTGGATATTCTTTGCCTAACACCAAGAAAAAGCAAAGATGCTGCCGAAGAACACTAGAGGTCACTGTGAGACGTGATTATAATGAGTCTTGGGGCAGTTTATTTGCAAGCTGAACCTGTGTTCCTCACATCCATATATTGACCATTCCAAGACTTGGCCGTGTTTTATTTCTCTGGCTATTTTATTTCACCTGGAAGGAAAATAAACAAATGGATACCAAGATTTAACTGGGGGGGGGGGGGGAATTATCTTCTGATTTATGAGCAGTCTTTAGAGAGGCATAACTTGTGTTTTGCACTCTTCCATGCTCATTTGTCACAGCATGCAATGATCTTAGAAGTAGTTTTAGTCTCTTTGTGATGAGCAAACTGAGATAAATGCCCTGTCTCAGTCTAGATTCATGGAACCAAACAGCAACCACTGCGCAGTACCTGAAGTGCCACAGAGTCAAATTAGTCAGCAGGGGCTGAGGATGCCTCTTGCAGAACCGGTACTTTTAGCTCCTGTTTGGCATGGCTAAGCAGACAGAGCCCTATTTCTTGGGTATTTTATTTTTTAACAGTGATTAATGAATTCTTCACACGTATTTTAAGTTTGAAAATAATCTCCTCTTGTTTTTTAGATTAATGAGAGATGAGAGTTGCATCAGCCTCAAGTCTTTGTCCTGAGTTGCATGGGAAATTAGAAAGCTTTCTATAGCCTCTACTATTTTCATCTTGTTCAGTGTGTGAAGCTGCAGGCACTGGCTTGTACTGTGAGGGCACACCTCTTTGGGTTGTATGTCTTTCCTCGGCAATATCATATTATGTGATCAAGATGTTCTGCAGGGGAAAGCTGCAACCTTAGAAAGCGTCTCTTCCAGCATGAGTCCTTTTGGCTTGTGTATTGGGAGGAAGGGAGGGAAGAGACCTAGTGGGAGGCACAGCCTTTGCTGCTTTACAGTGCAACCACCTCTCTGCTGCTCCAGGACCACTGGTCTGGAGTAGGTGAGTTGCTGGTGCACTGTGATAAATTGAGACAGAGGTCAGCTGAATGACTTTTATGCACGAGACTTAACAGGTCTGCTTACAAAACGCAGGAGTATGTGCTTGCTGCACATGTCAGGCAAGGGGCTCCTAAGCAACGTTTTTCGCCTGTCTGTTCTGTTCCTCTTCAGCACTGGGAGGATGAAAGAATAGCACCTTGTATAAATGCTGATACGGGAAGCTTCAGGTGGTCCTGGCATTTTGCAACCTTGAGTGCTGAATTGCTGACTGGTTTTTTTTCTGATTTTAGACGTCTTCAAACCGAAAATTAAATAAACAGGAAAAAAGGAGCCCTGCCCCAAAGTGTGGCAATCTGTGATTGTTGCTATGAGGAAAGCTGAAACTGTGGCAAACTAGTTATAGCAAGGCTTTGCTACGATGCCTTTATTTTGTTTGCTGGTCAAGGTTGTGAGGCCGCACAGTTGTTATCATCTGTCTGTCAGCTTGGATGTATTAGTTTTTAAAAGCTATGTCTAATCAATGCAAATATTTTAGGGAATGTTTTAGGCATCAGTGGGCAGAACTGTAATGGTCTGGGCATTAGAGATTGGAAACGAGAGGCAATCACAGCTTCAACCATTTCCACCAATGTCTGCAGAGCAAAAACCTGGTTTTGATGGATGGTTTATAGGACCCTTAACTCATCTGTGCTCAGAATTTGATGTGGTAACACCATGAACTACTTGTCTTCAGACAGGAAAGAAGCAAAACTGTTGGGAGAAATAAACATGACAGGAGGAGGGAGAAATACACTGAGCTCTCACTATAGATAGGAAGGAGATGGAAAAGTTGCCCAGGGACCTTCTAGAGTGAATGGAGGTATGTGTGATTAATTTGGTCCTAGAAATGCTGCTAGTCTGTAATCCCTTAGCAATTTAATTCACTGTGCTCACAGAAGCTGAGGATACTTTTTCACTGCTTTTAGAAAACAGAGAAGTAACATTATTGGAGCTGTGGTAACTGGCTGCCTTTACCGTAGGAGTGATTTAGCTTGTTTTATTAGAGTCTACCTATGAGCTGGTGAAGAAAATGTCAGCATACTTCACTACTCATATTGATAACAAAAGAGCTTGTACCACAGCTGAAATTTTTCCTGGGCTAAGAATAAGTACCATGTTCTTGTACAACATATTCTTTCAAAGCAGGTCCCATGATCATTGTGTTAACACACTTTTAAAATTGCTTAATTTCATTTCTGCCTGTGGTATTTCTCAATTTATCCTAGCTCCCAATACTTGCAAGGAGGTATGCATGGGTGTATACATACCTGCTCATCCCTCTCTGCCAAAATAAATAAATAAAGTCAAGAGAGACTCTAAGCTGTGTTCCTCAGTATATTAACCTAGGCCACCCTACCTGTCCTTCAAAGGCCAGAGAGAGAAATCCTGTCCTGAGCTTCTGGGTTGCACTTTGCTACAGTTAACTAAATGTCACAGAAAAGTAACAAATTTCATAGAATAATCTGCCTTCCTAATACACACCTCACCAAAAAATATGGCAGGAACTGGAATGTTGCTTGTCAAGTTCAGGCTTAATATCTCATTTGTTCCCATTTGGTTCCTTAGTAGATTCTATGCTTGCCTTGGGCAATAGCAACATGTTTCTTCGTGATGAAAAGTGATCAGTTATTTGGATGCTAGCTGTAAGAATGTAAGTGGCATTTCTGTTGGTTTGGCATGAGTCTTAAGAGGTACTTTTTTTCCTAACTGCTGGCTTGATTGTTCTAGCCTCTAGATTAATGCACTTTTTTGGTAGCACAGCAAACTGGCCTTGGTATGTGTTACTTTTGCTAACTGACTCACCTTTGGCATGCGTTATGCCTCCCATTGGTTCTGGGAAAGCCAAGACCTGTTGACTTCTTGACTGGACATCATTCAACTGACTTCATGGTGCGTACAGATATTCATATTTACCTGGACCTTGACCAAAACCTGCTTGGAGATCTTACAGATCCAGAAGGTTATGGCTGGAGGGAGGGCCTGTGCAGCTGAGGAGCGACTTGCAGCGAGGTCCCAGGTTCTGTCTCTCATCACCAACGTTCTCTAGTTTATCAGACTTCATTTTTCAGTTGATGCAGGGGATTGAATTGTGCTTGCAAATGGCCAGTAAGGAATTCCCCTGGAGGAGGAAAACTCCCAGCTGCCATAGAGCCAGTTTCTGCATGCTGTTCTGTTTCCAATCCTCCTGCCTGGCAGTGGCTGATAGGAAAGGACTGAGGCTGGGAGCAGGGGATCTCACTGAGCTTTTTGTGGCTCATTGGACCAAACTGTAAATTATTCTCTCCTGCACTGGGATTATCACAATCTGACCCAAAGGTCTGGGAGGCAGGACCTGCTCAGAGATGCTCTGTTTTCTTGTGTTCATTGTTAGGAGGGATGCCCTGACTCACAGCACCTCTGGCAGCATTTTCTACTGGCAGTGTAAATTACTTGGACACTCGGAACACAGACACAGCTAACACGCTTGCTTATGTTTCTGTTCAACAGCGCGGTAGGAACTCGCGAGACTTATTGCACTTGTGATACTGGTTGTGGATGGGCATTAGGCCTTGTGCATGTTCAGGGTACTCCAGGCTTACTGCTCAAGGACATATATTTGTGCTGAGTAAGCACGGTAACTCCGAATGTCCAAAATGTGTCAATTACCACGGGTGAGTCTGATGTGCCTGGGTAATGGTTTCATTGTGCATACAGAGCAGGGTTGCTCTGCACAAGAATCACAGGTAATGGTCACTGCATGTGTGCAGTTGTGGTAATTTAATCCTCAAAGCAGCAGGGTGAGAGATGAAAGGAGTAGAGTTGGTAGCCCTGTCTAAACAGAAAACCACGCACATGGGGCAGCTTCCTCTATCTTCCCATCCGATCTCTCAAATCTAAACAGCCTGTGCTTTCTTCTGAATGAACTCAGTCTGGTATCTGGGCTTTCAGTCTTAACGGACTCAACTAAGTTGAATTGTTTAGCCTTGTGGAAACTGAGGATTTGACAACCACTTTCTAGAACTTCACATGTTCATCACAGTCAAATTAACATGGTCACTCTCTGCAAGCAAGTCGCAAGTAGCTGGGCTTTAAAAGAGCTATGCATTTCACTTCCATGGGATAAAAATTCCTCTTGTGGAGCCTAGGAAGAACATAATTCTGTGATAAAGAGAAACTGTCTTTTCCTCCACATATAAATATATGTTTAATAACTTTATCAATGATCTGGATGAGGGGATCGAGGGCAGCGTCACTAAGTTTGCAGATGACACCAAGTTGGGCAGGAATGTTGATCTGCTTGAGGGTAGGAAGGCTCTACAGAGGGATCTGGACAGGCTGGATCGATGGGTGGAGGCCAGCTGTATGAGGTTCAACAAGACCAAGTGCCAGGTCTTGCACTTGGGTCACAACTACCCCATGCAGCGCTGCAGGCTTGGGAAAGAGTGGCTGGAAAGCTGCCCAGCAGAAAAGGACCTGGGGGTGTTGGTCAAGAGTCAGCTGAATGTGAGCCAGCCATGTGCTCAGGTGGCCAAGAAGGCCAACGGCATCCTGGTTTGTATCAGGAATCATGTGGCCAGCAGGACTAGGGAAGCGATTGTCCCCCTGTACTTGGCACTGGTGAGGCTGCACCTCTAATATTGTGTTCAGTTTGGGGCCCCTCACTACAAGAAAGACATTGAGATGCTGGAGCGTGTTCAGAGAAGGGCAATGAAGCTGGTGAAGGGTCTAGAGCATGAGCACAAGTCCTGTGAGGAGCGGCTGAGGGAACTGGGGTTGTTTAGTCTGGAGAAAAGGAGACTAATGGCAGACCTTATCACTCTCTGCAACTACCTGAAAGGAGGTTGTAGTGAGGTGCGTGTCGGTCTCTTCTCCCATGTAAAAAGTGATAGGATGAGAGGAAATGGCCTCAAGTTGCACCAGGGGAAGTTTAGATTGGATATTAGGAAAAATTTCTTCACTGAAAGGGTTGTCAGGCATTGGACCAGGCTGCCCAGGGAAGTGGTGGAGTCACCATCCCTGGAGGTATTTAAAAGACATATAGATGTGGTGCTTAGGGACATGGTTTAGTGGTGGACTTGGCAGTGTTAGGTTAACAGTTGGACTCAATGATCTTAAAGGCCCTTTCCAACCTAAATGATTCTATAATTCTATTTGAGAGATTTGCTCAACACGTGGAAAGATCTACAAAGATCCCAGTCACTTTTATGAACAATATAACTATACTTAGTAATTTCCCAGTCTTTCTAAGGCCATTAAAATACCTTTTGCAAATTGTGAACTGTTTATTGCTTTCTTCTGTGCAAATAAGTTTATTTCTTCAGTTGCATAATTGAGCCAAATTGTATTTCATGTTAAACAGAACACTTATTGGGGGGGGAAGCTTTAAAAGTACTAGTAAATGCAAGTAAACTAGAAAAATCCAAGCTTTTTACTGAACTTATCAAAAGAGCTTTTTTAGTGAGATACATATATATGTTAACCAGACCATGCATGGTTTAAGGGGAAAAGTTTCATCTTAAAAGTTTAACCCCACTATGTTTGTCAGCAGTGATTTGATGAAGCCTTCTCCAGACCACTAAGGTTGAAGAATAAATTCTAGAGCTGAAAAGGTGGGATGTGACGTGTACTCAGAGGTGCGGACTCTCCACAAGCTTTTGTTTAGATAAATTACTATGCAGTACTTGGCCCCTCTGATTGTTAATCACACCTGTGCCAATATGTTTGCTTGAGTTTATTTCCTGCAGCTGCTGCAAGCCTGTGCCAGATGGCAACTTAGCTCTTGCAGCACGAAAAAAAGAACTGAAAGAACTAGGAAGGTCTCAGATCTCCATGTAAGGCCCTGATCCTGTAAGCAGTGGGAGTTTTCTGTATGAAGGGCTTGTAAAGTCAAGTCTTTGCATGCTTTAACCTAATACAATTAGCCTACCCTTTGATTTTAGTGGCTTGAGCTGTTTGCCATTACAAGTGTGGTCAGATGAACAACATTTTTTAAATGGAGGCAAACATTTTAATTCAAATTTGATTATCTAATTAAGATCTAGAACCATATTTAGACAGCCAACAAAAGAAGGCTTGATTTTTTTTGGTTTGCTTTTCGTCTGGAAATGCTGGGTGCCTTTGAAAACAAGATATTTTATTTGGGCATCTAATTCAAACTTCTAAATCTGCGATATTTTTTTTTCCCACAGCTTCCAGGTGGGTTTGGCATGGAGGCCGTGTATCTTGTAGTGAGAATGTTCATTGCACAGAACACACAGACCAAGTATGTTGAACTCTAATGTCTACTTCTGGTACTGGAGGTAACACAGCATGCAAAATATCCTCCTTATAAGAAGACCAAATTACAAGAAAGATTTTTACAAAGTGTATGTATTTACAAACTCAGTAGCAGAAAGTGTTTATTATTCTGAGAAATTATAAACATCAAAATAAAATTGTGTTTACAGTGTAATAATTAGTTGCATCAGGATAACATGTTATATGATGGAAAAAATGTGCAAGTGTGCATCTATGCCACCCTTGGTCCTTTTCTCAGAAAGGTCAGAGGATAAAAGTATTATGCCCTGTCAGGCAGCCAGCACCATTTTACAACTGTTATTAGTTGCACTCAGCATAGAGGAAATGGGCTCTTGCCTTCAGCTCACAAAATCAAAGCCTGAAACGAGTTGTGCAAAACATTCAGATTTGATCTCTAACGTACTTGAAATCAGTCTTGATTCAAGTCCAGACTAGCTCAATGCACTTGCACCCATTTGCTGGAATTTTGTTTGTCTGATGTTTTCCAGCAAAGGTAAATATGAATCTTTTTTTCTTACCCATATCTGAAGATTTGCAAACTTTTGCAGGTTTTCATGACTAGTATTATAATGTCATCTGCATTTTGTATCATTTTTAGCTGATGCCATCAAGAGTTTGCCAATATCACCTTGATTTTTCACAGCTGAGGAAAGGCTCACTTCAGCTGATGTTCTAACTTAATCCGCTGAACAGAGAGCTGCCTCCATGTATATCTGCACCAACAATGAATTTGAACCAGTCAGGTGGTCTGTATCCTCATCGTGTGTCTGCCAACCTGTGTGTCATTTCATGTTGTTTAATCTATCAGTCACATTTTGTCCAGCCTAGGATGTAGCTGTGATACTGAAATGCTCTAGCTAATGGCTGCTAATATATTCTAGAAGTGTGATATACGATGTATCAGTACTGCAAAACAGAGTTAAGAAGTCTAAGCTTTAACTCAAATCAGGTAACCAAAGCTAACTAACTCAGGTTAAAACGGCAGCAAAGATGAAGTAATTTGAACTTTAAGTTCACATAAGGAGCTTGCTTTCAAGTCTGTATGAACATGCTTAGCAAAAAGGAGACTGAACTGCTGCAAAAGACATCAAGTTGAAAAGCTGCAGCGACTCTGACTAGTGGGTAACCAGTATTTCCTGAGGCTTTATACCCTCTTTGCTTGTCTTTCGGTGTGTGTTTTCACGGGTATTTATGTAAGTGTGTCCAAGCTACGGCTGCACCCCATTTGCTATGTCGCAGCTGGCCCAAAATCCAAGGTGTGTTCTCCTCTGGAAGATGAGAGCTATGCCTGGTCAAGACCGCACTTTCTTGCACTGTAACCTGTTAGTATGTATTCTGATTTGTGCTAAGCTTCAAGCTAAGGAGTCTAGAAGTGAAATGAAGCTTGTGCTATGTAGACTGTTAAAGAGCTCAGCTGGGTTTGCTTTGCATGCTTCTGTTGGATAGAAGCCTGGCAGAGACGGGGAGACCAAATTAAACCAATTATCAATAATATGCTGTTCCAGCAAATGCTTCTGTTTCCGACAGTGTTAGCAAAGTGGCAGGAGCAATTAAAAGGCCGCAGTCCCCATAACAAAGCACTGGCAGCTCACAAACGACGCAGCAAGCGGCCCCATGAAGGACAACCGGAGGGGGTGGGGAAGGCAGAGGCAAGAAGTGATTGTCTGTCTCCTAATAATGGGACCAATTTTCAGTGCAGCTATGCCAGCTGAGCTCCAGGGAGGCACCAGGGAATCCAGCTCAATGGGCTTTGATTTGTGCGTATGTGTATAGATTTTATATGACAGGCACGGTTCCACATGCCTTCCAAATCATGGCACTGTACTTAAGCCCTAATACATAGATAATGCAGATGTGAGATAATCAAAGCAACCTTTGTCATACTGAAAACTGAAACTCTTGAGGGCAGAGTTTAATCAATGTATTATGGGAACTAAAATTCCAGCCTTACTGTAGTCATGGTATTACTAGGTGCCATATTTAATTCATGAAGAAAACTATGAGCTTTAAAATTGAAATGAGACTCAAAATTTGCTGGTTGATGCAGAATGCAAAATTAATTTTCTGTTGGTCATGGGCATCAAAGAAATAGGTAAGAAAGAGCAAAAAATCTTTCTCATCTGTTTCTGGATTGCTTTTATCAGAATCTTAATGGTCTCAAAAAATGTTATGAGAAAACACTGCAGAAAAGTAGCTGTGATTCAATTCACAAGCTGCATCTCTGTTTTTACCGAAGAAGGTTTTAATTCTGTTCCTTTAACAATATATGTAAATGTCAAGCTTCTGTAGGCTGAAGAAGGATTTCAGCATTATTTAAATATATATTTATAAGAAAATTATTACTTTCCTATGGTTTTTATAATAATACCTCCTTTTTTTTCTTTTTTTCAGTCAGGTGAATTGCTAGGAGGTCATAGTATATCACTTCTACACACATATATAATGGCAGTAATCACTACCCTTGTTCTTGAGCTTGTAAGTTTTCCTACAGCTTTGGCAAGATTTGCTTTAATTAAAAAAAAAAAAAAAAAAAAATCTGCTGATTCAAAAGAAAATACCACAGTGAAATAAATCTGGGTTATATTTGGTTAATAAGGAAACAGAGGACGATGCCGGATGTGGAGGTGACCAGGATGTTCCATTCCAGCTTTCCTTCCTCATTTAACTTTTCTTTGGTTGCTCCAGTTAGAAACAGTGCATGAAGGCTGGAACAACAGCAGGCATGGAAGTTTTTAATTACCTGCTCCTCTGACAGGGTAGCACAGCAACCACCATACCTCCATCTTCCTTCCTGTGGGCTCCTTCTTTCCCATCCTGGTGATATTCTTTCTCCTGATGTCCCATATCTTCCCCCATGTATGGTTTTATACGTACTGTTTGCAAAGTCCCAGCAGAAGTTAGCTTGTAAATTGGAGAGCTGTAACAATACTTCAGGATGACAAATTACGCAGTGTCTTCCTGTAGCCCAACAAACTCTAGTGCTTCCACACATTGTGGTTCATATGTTTGTTCAGACTCTGGCTTTTCATCTGTAGAAAAGCAAAAGAGTAACTGGACCTCTAGTTGGCAAGGAAGTGACATCCACACATGATATTTTGAGCACCAACCTCTCACTGACTTGTGAACCTGGACCTCGAACTCTGTGGTTATCTGTGTACAGACTTAAGTAAGTGTGCTCGAATTTGCAGAAGTGGCTGGGAACAGTTGCATTTATATTTAAAAGTAGAGTTCAAAATCTTCTTATGCCTGAGCTGCTTTGCTTGCTTGATCTAGTTGGCTTGTCCTGGAATATAAATGGTGAGTTTGGAGTCAGGTGCAAATAGGACCCTCTGACTAATGTGACCGTAGCCTTTATGCCAGAGTTCCTCGTACCTATGGCGGAGGTAGCATTTCCATCCTTCACAGTAGGGTCTATGGAGGGATGAAGCCATTTTAATACTGAAGGGACAAATCAACAGCATAAACCACAGATTTAAACAAACCACCATGCTGTACTCTGTCCTGGTAACCTCTAGTTGCTGCTACATGACGCTGCTGCTTTCTTTGCACTTCTTTTGTGCTGATTTAAACACATACAACTTAAGTGTGTTAATACACATACTACATCCCTTCTTAAATAAACCTTACCATTTATTTTTAGAAACGCATTTAAAACATAGAGCAATTAAGCTGACTTCAGTGAAGTTAGCAAGGAGAGTGAAACGTAAGTGTTGGGAAGGAGCAGAGATCCTCACTGTTACAGTTTTCTTACAACTTTTGTGGTCTCTCTCTCTCTTTATTTATGTATTTATTTTTTTTAATTCAAGTTCCTGCTGGGGCATCAAGTGAAAACCTTCAAAAGAAGGTTTCTTAACTTCACAAGAGCAAAGGAAAACTTGAAAACATGAACCTTGCATGTTCTGTGACTACAAAGCAAATAAAAAGATTCACAATTCAGATTTCAACAAGATTTCACAACTTTTAATGCAATAATACAAATGCAACATTTTTGGAAGGCCTGATTTATTTTTTTAAACTGCAGGCAATATGGTTTCAACTCATTATTCTTACTTAAACTCAGGGCCTGGAAATCCAGGTGAATAGTTTTTTCCTGAAATCCTAAAAACTCCATGTTAAAAAACCACCACAACTGATAATTCAGGCATGTTTAAGTAATATTCCTTTTATTGTGGTAAATATAAAGAAATAATAAAATGGATACACTCATACTTGGTGTTTGTCCAGTTAAAAGGGGGGGTGGTAGTGAATACCAGATTAGTCATTCCTAACTTGGACAAACCCTGATTGTGTCTAAATTCATAATTTTTCCATGGTAACCAACGTGGATTATTGAGTTGCGACCGTTTTGCTGGGCTCCATGTGTTTCTATTGACCCTTAGGAGAGTTATTTTGGTGTTAAATACTGCCAGGCAATGAGTAACCATTTTTCCATTTTACTGAAGGAATATGTGGCTTTACTTCTTCCTTGCATCAGCTATGGCCTTAATCTTAAATTCATCTTCAATGAACTGATTCAACTCATTAACCCACTGGAAAACTATTCTCCTTTCTTAAAAAAAAAAAAAAAAAGAAAAAGAAAAAAAGCTTTTCTTTGTGACTTTTATCCTGGAGCTGAGCTTGCTCAGGGTTTAAAGAGCACTAATATTGGTGTAAGACAAACAGAATGGAAGAGGGGCACAAGGAGAGGGGTAAAAGGGGGAGAGTGACCTCTTGTTTCCCATGGCAGTGAGCTGGTAGTTAAACTCAGCCCAGCCATCTTTAAAACTTCATCATGAGTTTTCTTTTGACACGGTCTGTTAATGTAAAGTTATTATATCCACAGCAATTCCAGTACAGATAAGGCTGCTAACCTGGGTTTACAATAGAAAATGGAAGCAGAATTTGACCCTCAGATTCACATTTCCTGTAACTCTTAGCACTGTTTTTGTAGTGGTATTTCAGGTCTCTCTTGTTTCAAGTATTAGCTTGTAATCATACCAGTGTTTCAGTAGCAAAAGTGTTTTAACTTTGGAGCCAGGGATTTGAAGAGAGTAACATTTCTACTTATTTATAAGGCAAGTGGCATTTGGTCAAACATTTTAGGTTATTATGATCCCACTCTGAAGCTTTTAAAGAAGAAAAGGAAACACGAATTTTGTTTGGTTCAATGGTGCAACTTGTTAAGGATAGCTGGCCCCTTACAGAGTGACCTGATGATCCAACCTGGAACCACATGAAGCGGGGGACGTCAGGGGTGTTTGACTTCAGCCATAAAGGCATAGGACATTTTCTTTAAGAAATAGGATTGCTAGCAAAGCCAAGCTGGCATTTTCCTTCTGATAGTGAGGGAAGTTTTGGTTCGTTAACTTACTGTCTTTTTGGCTCTTGTTAAAGGGTGCATAACCTCTCTTTTAGAAACGAGCTACTGTTGGAGGGACCAGTTGACGTGTGCTTGCCCGATGCGATTGCTGTAACAGAGGTGCACAACAAAGGCTGAGTTTGTCTGTCCTTTCACTCTCCCGACACGGCTGGTGGCTTGAGATGGCCTCCGTCCAGCCACGGAGCCCTGTGGCTGACCACCGCATGGGGGTCACCCCCTCTACGCTGGCTCTGGGCATACTCAATGCACTCTAGGACATATATTGCCACAGAACATTGGGCCTGTCCCACTATTGCTTTGAGCAAACAAGAATCCTTTTTCCTTCTCGACCCAGGCACTTAGGGATGGTGAAGCTTTTCTCTCTAGCATGGTGGGTTTGGGGATCCTGCCCTGGGAAGCTGTGAATTTTCTGAAGCCAGGAGTTCACAGTTGTACAGCAGAGTCACTGACGTCCTGGAGGGTTGGTGTTTATGGTAGCTGTTATTTCTACTCTCGGTTCAGTACTATAAAGACATAGTCTTGTATTTTAGAGTTTCTGTGCTTCAGAAACTAAGTTTTCATCATTAGCACTTCAAACATTATTCACTGATCCATATTGCAAATGAGAAAGGAGAGAATGTCTTAAAAAGCATTTACAAGTGCCAGGAAGTAAATAGTTATTGCTGGGGTGTCTGGTTGGAAAGTTGGCAGCCTCCAAAATGATTACAGGTGAAATTCTACTTCAGATAAAGCAAGAGCTGATATTGGTTCAATGCTTGGTTTTGACTGATACCTCTTCTGAGAGAACTGC
The DNA here is from genome assembly GCF_964188355.1 of Buteo buteo. Lineage (NCBI taxonomy): Eukaryota > Metazoa > Chordata > Aves > Accipitriformes > Accipitridae > Buteo > Buteo buteo. The sequence continues at coordinate 3,295,944 of NC_134195.1, read as the reverse complement.
TGCTACCCCGCTTGGCTATGCTAAGACCAGTTTGTGATTTTAATACACATTTTCTTTTGAAGAAGTGTAATTAAAAAACAAGAAATACAGAACATGCATTTCAGAACGGAAGCATCTGTCCCCTGAACTGTAGATCAATGATGGTCTAAAAGCGTGGCAGATGATAACATGCAGAGAGCTGATGGGTCACGTGGTGCTGTTTCTCCTCATTTCAAGCTGCTAAATCCCATCAAAAGGGAAGCTAGAAACAAATTTTATGTATTTTCAGTATTTTCACTCTGTGAATCCAATTACCGTGACTGACACAAGCATTGCATAAAATCACGAGTAAAGAAGCAGTGTCGTGGTGGTGGGAGGGCATTGGTCCACTGAGCACTCTCCCTTGTTCATGGCAAGTAGCTCAGAGGCTTCAGAGAGCCTCAAAGTCTTTCAATACCCTCACTCTGCTGTATTTACGGTTGGCCAACTGGTCCTCACTGGAGAGACCTTGGATATCGAGACGAAAATTGTCACGTGGGAAAAAAAGCCCAAATCTTAATCAGCTCAATTAGTTATGTTACAGTTGCTCGTTTACAGTCCTTTTCGCAGTTAGGCTCCTCCTTTGCTCGCAGTTATGTACCCAGGCAAGTTTCGTTGGTAATTATAAGGGAAATAGCTTTTATGTCATTTTGCTTTATGTTTTTTTCACTGTACTGAAAACACGGTGTCTTTAATATCTCTACTCTTACAGAATACTTAAACTCCTAGTATCCTAAACTATATGAGTCCTTCCACCTGATTCTCCCAGGTACCCCAGCTCATTCTGGATTTCTGCTTACAATTTTTGCTGAGTTCAGCTGCATAGCTGAAAAGGTTACCACCCTCACAAGTCCAGTCTTTTCTGATGCTGGAAGTTATCATCTGCATAGGAACAGCGGTATTTGAACTTAAACTACAGAAATCAAGGTATGCTGATGCACAGGGTCACAATCACAAAATGGGCTCGCAACCCCCTGTTCTGCTGGTCCACCACACCAGGAAAGGAGTGACTTCCAGAATAAGGGCAAAGCAGAAGGCTGAGGACAGTAAAATTTCCAAATGTCATCGTTATCCAAGAGGGAGTGAGAGCCCTTTGCCACTTCCTAAATTGCTTTCACAGGAGACTACTGGAATAACGCTATTTCTGAAACTCTGTCTTGTTCTAGTTCTTCTTTCCCTTTCCATGGTGGACATGATCTCTTTCTTTTTCCTTCCTCTTACTTTTCACACCTTCTAGTTTCAGTTGCTTTTCTCTTTTTCTGTCTTGTTTAGATGTTTGTTTTTTAAATTGTTCTTCCTGCCAGAAAAGAGAAATCAATATAAATATATGTAGAATAAAGAACCTGTCACTACCTTGATTTTCCAACCTTCCATGATTTGTTTTCAGGATTATTCCCTTGGCACCAAAGCTCAGTTAGCAAAGAAAGGTGACAAGTGCTTGCTGGTGATACTACTGCTGTCCCCTTCCAGAGCAAAGGAAGGTAATTCTTCCTTTCTTTCATTTATTAGAACTGCCTGAGCCACCACAGTCGGAAAAATTTCCATTGGTCAGGCCAGTGGGTAGGCTGGCTCAGATAAATCGTTTCTTCAGTTGGGATCAGTGAATAATGTCCTTATATAAAAAAGGTTCTCACTTTCTCCTGCTGTTATAGCATAGCTGTGTTAAAGCATAGCTTTAAATTGCAATAGGGGGAGAGCAGAAGAATGCTTGATGGAAGAAGCATGACTTGTCATTTATTAAGGTTGACCATGGGCTGGTGTCAGGTGAACTGTAAAAGCATGGAGGGATCACCCAGTAGCACAAGTTATTGCAGATCTTGCCAAATACTTCCACTGAGCCAATTTTCAGCTGTAACTTTACTGGATTTCCTTGGGTCACCTGAAGAGGTCTGTGGCAGTTATCTGCATCAGGTTTGCTTATTTGTCTTTTAAATGTCCTTCAAAATGGCTCAACCATTTCTGAAAGGGAGACTGGAAAAAGGTGTTTTCTAGTGACTACTTCTTACAGATGTTCTAGTACCTACTAATTACAGAGCCCAGACTTAACAGTCGATGTAGGGAAGGTTGCAGGGTATGTTTACTTTGCCATAATTTTGGTACTTTCTGACTATGAAGGGCCTGGCTTTACAACCTTACTATTTTTAATAGAATTCTTTGGTTTGTAATGATACCTCCACAGCAATTAAAGCTGCCTAGTATTTTCCATTATCAAAGCCTCTCTTTTAGTTGCATGTTTCTTCGTCAAGTCTTAACTGTTTGGGTTGAAGCTTTCTATATTTGCTTTCTGCCTCAGACTGAATAGTTTTGGGAAGCTTTAGTAAAAATGATACAGCTGTACTCAAGAATTGTCTCCAGACAGAATTTGGGGAGAGGTTGTTTCTTGTTTGCAGTGCCATAATTTTTATTGCTTTTTCTTTCGAGTGCTTTGCCTTTCCTGAGCAAATCCTCTGGAATTAGAACTGGGACCAAAGATTTGGCAAAAGGATAGTCCCGGGATAAAAGAAATACCACTTACTGTCCTCCAAAGACTCAGACAGATTTGGATGAGCTACATCTTTGAAAATCTTTTTACATACGTTCAGAAAATACAGACCTCAAAAAGATTTGTTTCAGTAGCCTCAGGCTGGAGGTAGTAGGTAAGGTAGTGAATATAGGGAATATATATATAGTGAATATGAGTCACACCCATATATATTGAATCAGTCTTGCATGACAGAGGACTTACCTCCCAAATGAAGACCCACGACTGTGGAGGCCCGGCAGTTCAAGGTGATAGGGAGGATGGGTAAAGGCAGAGCTGATGCCAACTCTCTGCCCGGTGGGCAGTGCTGCACCTTCCCTCTGCTTTGTCTGGGAGGAAAGTTGGGAGTTTGTGAGTTAGCGGGCTCAAAGCCAGGGAGTTTGGACATGGAAGGATTAAGGACAGTCAATTTTCTTTCTCTGGGAAAACTTGCCAATACCTCATATAGTTGTTCTGCTGTTGTTTTCTTCACCTCTGTTACTAAAGAAAATAGGAAGTTGGTTATTTTGCACAGAATGGCCAGCGTACATTTTGGAGCCCCCAATACTCAATGCCCACTTGGTCACCTTAAATGTTGATGCAGTGGTTGACTGTTTCTCTCAGGGAACTGGTAAGCCATTGCTTTTTTTTTAAATTATTTTTAGATTTATTTCTGAAAGCCCTGTCTCTCCATGGTGGACAGTCTGCTTGTAGAAACTACAGCACTTACAAATCACCTAATAAAGCCTGAAGAGTGCTCTGGGATTCATTTGATAAGAGTGGCTGTATAAATGAAAGGCTGTTAATTGTGCGGCTGGCTGCCACGTGCGGTTAATCCCCAGCACGAAAGCGCAGTGAAATGCGCTCTATGGGCAGTTCCGATCCAGAAATAACCGGGAAGGAAAGAACAGAAGCTCAGGGCTACCTTTCGGCTCTGTGATTTACACCACCCACGAGGATATCTCGCAATGTTGGCCATGTATTTTTCAGCTCGTTGCCAATCCTCATGCCATTGCTGAACTTGATACTGAGGCTGGGACTTTGTAATCCTATCCAGAATGGCACAGTTCTCCTGGTTCACTCTCCGCAGCTCCTGCTTTCATTTTTCTCCATTTAAACTAGAGGGAAAAAGCATACAAGCAGAATCAAACTTCTTCACGCTTGTTCGTGTTCCCATGCCTGGGAACTCAGAATGTGGAATATCTGTCAATCTTGCGTCAGGGGAAAATTTGCCTAAGATTTTATACCTCTCCAACAGGGACTTGCTCCTCCTTGATCTGCATTAACCGGCCCTTGCAACCCAATCCTTTTGTCCTTCTTAAGAGGCCAGTCTTTGTTCAGTATCTTCCAAACGCACCCCTGCCTGTATGGAGGTTTGGTACATTTTACAAGAGGAAAAGCGTTAGTTGTATCTTGGATTAATGCCGATCCTCCAGTCTTGGAATTGCCATAGTGCGGTACCGTAGGGGAGGGCATGGCTGGTGCCTGAGATGCTTAACAATCAATTTCAGTTACTTTGGTTTATACGTTTCTTTTGGGTACAAACCTGATGTACCGAGTTGGGAAGCATGAAGATAATGGAGATAAGCATACTGCCTCAAATGCCTTGGAAACTTTCTTTGATTTCTTAGACTGTAATTTCCCAGGCAGCTGAGCTGATCTCATAGCAGTCTCCCACCAAAAAAGGGAAGGACTTGCTCTTTTCCTTCCCCTACTCATCTCCCCAGTGCTCCCAGCTGTGTGGTCTTCTCCACCCCTTGCATCAGCCCTGGAACTCATCACTTTGCAGAAAGTGGCAGAAAAACTACCCAGGTTTGTTTGGTTTTGTTGGGTTATCTTTCTGCTGCTGTCTCAAGTTTAATTAGCTAATGGAGAGATTTGATGAAAACCAGAGTTGACCCAAAGAAAACAAAAGTTTACCACTTGAATCAGGAAGGGAGAGAGGGAGTGAAAAGGGGGAGGATGCTGTGCTCCTTCTGTATCTCGTGGAATTGCACCTTTAGCAGCAGAGTTAACTGATGCTTGTTGGTGCCTGCACTGGTCTGGATATTATTCACTAGTGACAAGCCATAAGTGCTATGATGTGGATTTGCATGATGTAGACATGACCAGCTCTGTTTCAGATAATTTCTGTCTTCCCAAGGAACTGTGCAAATGTCAGGATATTCGTGACAGTGATGTGTACTGAGTTCTGCCTAGGTCACATGCACCTGAGCTGCGTTTTGCTGTCTGGAGACACTTTAGGGCCTGATGAGCAGTCAGTCTGTCATGAAGTCGTCTGTCTGTAAATGAATCACAGGAGGTAACAGCTGCTACCTGAGTTTTACAAACCATTCTCTCCACTTCAAAAGCCTGTCCCTGTTGTTACTGGTTTGCTGTGCCCTATTCGGGGTGTGAATTTCCTCCTGAATCAAAAATATGTAAGCTGGTTCTCTCTAGTGATAAATCCTCAAGGCGTATTTTGCTTGGTCTCCTTTGAGCAGTACATTATATTTTCACTTCTGCCTGCTTCCTGCTCCACTTTTCTTTTTTATTTTAATTCTATTTTTTGCTCTGTTTTTATTTAATCTCTAAGCTTTGGATCTCCCTCTTTCCGGTGGTGTCTGCAGGAACAACTGGCAAAGTCAGCAGCAATGACTCACTTAGCAGGAACAACAGCTTTGCTGAGACATAATAGGTTTGCTTCATTTATTTCCTTAAAGTAGGGCAATGTTCTCCCTCTTTTTTTTTTTTTCATCCCCTCAGTTATTAAACTGAAAAACTAATTTAAAGCCATCTTCTCTACAACAGAGGGTGGGAGGAAAATGACCTGGCATTGGATTTCATGTGACAGGTCAAGCAAATGGCTTTCTGAAGTGTTGATTATACCTTAGGCTGCCTTTTAAAATACATGTCCTCACAGAGCAGTTTATCCTTAGCTATGTTTGTCACTGGGAAGGTAACTTGATAACTACATAGAAATAGTGCTGCTGATGTTACCTCTTGGCCTTATAGTCATTTTTGTTGTCGATTTGTCCCTTTGTTCTCATGATGCAGGACATCTTCTCCAGCAGCAAACGGTTGTCTCTTTCGATGACAGAAAGTCGGTCTTCCTCCAACTTTATATACAGAAAGGATAAAGAAATGCTTCTGTTTTTACAAGGCCATAGCAAGCAGCAGTGGTGTACCATGGCTACCTAACAGGGTGTTCAAAATTGCTGTCCCCTTCCGTACACAGAGTGTGACAGACACTGATCACGTAAAGCTCTGTGCTAGTGTTGAGAGAACCCTTTGTTTCACCATTTTAATGGTGACGCAGGGAGAGAAAGCCCTTTGCAATGCTGTGAATTTGACCCTGAAACACTTTCCTGCAACCACAGCAGCAGCCTGAGTGATTAGCAAATGCATTTCATCAGGGTAAGCAGAATTTCTATAAATATTTTCAATGTATTTTCCAGGATCATCATTATCATTTGTGTCTCTAGCAGCCTTCACAGACTCTCACCAAAATCTGGGCTTGTGATGGACAGTGTACAAACACACGATGGGACTTATCCAGACTCCTCTGAAGTCAATGGGACGCTTTCCATTATCTTCGGTAGGCTTTGGATCAAATGGTAATTTTTCCATTGACTTCAGTGAGATTTGGATCAGGTCCAGTTGCAGGCCATTTTTGTCCTGCAAGCTAGTGTAAGAAGAGAAGCAACAACTGGATGTAACGAACAAATGGAGAGAGGTGTAAGAAGCAGTATAAGCTAGTTCTGTTCATTGTTAGCATGACTTTAAGCCTCTTTAAATTCGATTTTAAAATGGAAGATATTAATAATCTCAGTCTCTGAAGTTAACTGTGTCAAAAATGGGATGAAAATTGAACGAGTCCAGTGGAGGAGAGAGCATCCCTTCGGATATCCTGGCGCATTGTCTAATTTGTAAAAAATGTGACTATATTGTTTTTCAAAGAACACAAATCCATGCTAAAAGTGTGTTTGTGAGAACTGGGAAGGAATGGGGGTGATGGTGAAGAGAGAAACTTATTTTCAAGGTTAGCTGAGTCCCAAGAATGCCTTCGCCAGCCGGGCTGAGTTGGAGGTAACCAGAGAGGCTGGATGGAGGAAAGCAGGGAAAGCACACTTCTTGTAGCTGAGCTTCAACACCTCGTTCTCAAAAGCTTCTCAGAACAGAATTCCTGAAGAAATAGTCTTGTTTTGAGCGTGCTGATTCACTCTTCTCCTTTCTCCCCTTTTTTTCCTGTATTTGATTTCTAGGCACTCCAAAGATATTGCGAGTCCTCTATAAAATGAATAGGAAACCCTGCTCATCCTGCTCTGATAGTTTTGAGTGACTAATGTTAGAGCAGCAGGTTTCTGTAGGGAATCTAGCACATCTGCCTTGTTTGCTGGGGTTTTTAACCAAAGCGGGTCAGATCCTGGTCACGCTGTAGTATAAAGGTACCTAAAACTGGTGCATCAAGTAATCCCATCAGGCTCTGAATAATCCTGAGGAGAATGATAATAAAGAAGAACTGGTTACTAGAAGACTGCAACATTACAGGTTTGGTTTTTTCTTTCTTTCCATAGCAGTTTGGAAAGGAGGAGGATGAGAAAGAGACTAGGACCACAGTCTCACTTCCAGGTATCAGGACCTGTGGTTCAAAGAAATGTGCCTGAGAGTAGTGGGTTCCTGCTGGTGGTTTTTTTGTTAACTTCTGGGGGGGTTATGCAGTGTTTCATTTTCAAAGGAACTTTATCAGCATTATTTTTACAGTAATAGGAAAAAATTAACAACAGCAATTGAATCCATGTCCTAATATAGCATATGATTTTATGCATGGAGAAGAAATGAATTGTTTTTCTAGTGAAATGATTTTAAGGTGCCTGGGGATTATTATGTCGCAGTGAGATGATAAACAATTTTAAGGAAATTCATTCTGAAGTCCTTACATGGGCTGCGCTCCCATTGCCTGAGGGGCACTGCGTTAGAAATTAAATCTTTGACAGGGTTTAGCTGCACGTATTTTCTACTGTGCTCACGTTTGGGTTTTTTTAATTGTTGTTGTTTCCTTTTAGTGACCAGAGTTAATTAGGTAACAATTTATTTTCCACTCTCATCTTTAATAAAAATTTGCCTCTTGGGAGCAGTAAGATTTTGAAGGATAACTGCCAGTCAAGGCTACCCATTGTTATTTCTTGTGCTTTGAATATGTTAACATCCTATTATTCAGTTCATTGCTCTGTGTGTATCTTGGTGATTGTGCTATTCTTGTTATTGGCGATGTTTTTTTCATGGTTGTGCAGAAATACCTTTTAGGAGGCTATTTGAACACTTTAGCACTTGTTAATCTGAAGCGCTCTGATTTCATCAATAATCATAAAGATAAAGTAAGTTATTTAATGGTGCTGGGAGTGTGCTATTAATGGATCCTGATAGTCCTGTCGCAACAATCACTGCACTGAGGAAAAAAGAAAGGCCCTGAAATTGTGACCATCTGGTAGTCTCTTTGTTTTCTTTGAGAGGAGACGTGAAGGTAAGCATGCTAGTGTTCAGTGAAATAGCTAATACTGTACCATCAGCTTCCCTAACTTCAGATGAAGGTGACTGTATATTGCAGGGGCACTTGTGTCCAGTAATGGTTTTGCTGCTTGGATCTGCAACAGAAATGAAATGTTTATCCATTTTTGTTGGAAATACCCTTGCATATAATTACAGGAAATCTTTTGATTCTCATGTTCTCTTTTGTTAGCCAGCAGTAACACTATTAAACATATGATTCATTATATCAGCAAAGCCAGACTTGCCCAGAAGAAGAGCAGTGGATAACGAAAATGTTAAAGGCAGTTGTTCTAGAGTCTGCTGGAGATGCAAAGGCTCTTTATGTTGGAGAATTGTAAAAATACATGCAGTCTGGTTACAGTGGTGTTGATGTTATGATACAGGAAAGCCTGTATAAGAGAAGGCAGGCAGTTTTTATTAGGCATCCAGCAGAAATAAAAAGGCTAATGTAAGAAAGCCCTAGGTACTCCTAAGCTGTGCCAGGTCCTGCAAAGGGATGTGCATTTAGGATGCTGCCAGAAAGAGGTAAGAATACTGGGAAAGGACTTCTTGTGTTGAAAGTATTCCCAGGCCTCTTCTTATTAGCACTCAGAATGATCATCAAAAGAAAACTGTGGATCTAATTATTCTAATGGAGTTGGTAGTTCAGTGGCACAATAATATTTATTTCCATCCTGACCTAAATAGCCGTGCAATATATGAGGAAGAAGAATAATCTATGGGCTGTCTTGGACTGAATAAACGCCGTGGAAGAAAAGCTGGTGGCGGGGAGTGGAGCAAGACAGGATTTAGAGGGGAGACCACTCTGTCTCAGACTGGAGTCCTGTGGGGAGTGAGGCTGGATCAGTTAAAATAATGGTACCATGATTTTGTTGTGAAATACATGTGATAAATGTTCTCCCTCTGTCACATCTCATAGTCGAAGTGTTCCATCTCAGGCACACTCAGTCATATAGAAAGAAGAAAGAAATACTTGCTATTTAAAAAAAAAAAGAGGCTGCCAAGTAAGAGCAGCAGGCCCAGCACCAACGCAAACCCGACGCAGCAGGGCAGGACCAAAGCACAGCCCGAGTCCAGAAGTTTTCCACGTCGCTTTCTGTAGCAGCTTTGCAATGAGCCAAGGACCAGGCTTGAATCCCTGATGGCAGACCTGCCATGAATACTACCAGGACAGGTTCCTTGCTTTTATAACAGGGCAAATAATTTACAGGGACAATGTTTAGCAGGGTCTAGCTTTGTCCGAAATTCACTTGAACTGCCTGGCTTCTTGTGAAAACATTCAGCTGCTTTTGTGGGGCAGTCGTCTCCAAGGAGGTGGGATCCCAGAAAGGGCTAACTGCTCTCAACTCCACCTGAGTGCAGGGGGAGATTGGGGGGAGTGCAGAGGGTGCTCTTCTTAATCCGTTCTAGATCCCATCACGTTAAGTAGCTGATTTTTATTGGATAGCAGAACTACACTTGGTAAATCTCTGAGGGTTTTGGTGGTTTTGGCTTCTGCGCTCTCCTCTGCTTCTCCAGGTGCTTTAGATTATCATGCTATTAAGTTATTTTAAAAATAACTTAAAGAAGACATGCAATTTGTAAAAGAGGGTTGTTATTGTTTCAATCAGTAGAAATCACCAGGGTGAAGAATAAAATGTGATATTTATGCAAACCCTGATTTTGATTTATAGATATGCAAACTGCTTCAGACTTGAACCAACAAAAGGTGGGGTTAGAAACAAAATTTCTTCGGTGGAATTCATATCAATATAATTTCATTTTCTGGAAAGTGTTATGATTAATCTCTGTCTTGTCCTTATATGCACAACTGTAAAAGGTAAAACCTGGTATTTTTTAAGCCCACCCTGATCTCTGTTGTGACACTTTACAGAGCCGTGGTGGTTTTGGACCCATTTTATATCTAATTCTATGCAGAATGTTGCAGAGAGGAGATACAACTGTTTTTCCACCCCCCATTCCTTTCTTCCGTTAAGAAAATAACAAAAATATTCAGACTGGAAGCATTTGCTCTTGTGTACATAAAAACATGGTGGTATTTTTTGTACCTTTGCATCACGGAGAAAATTATAACTTATCCCTAAACTTTGCCATCTTTTTAGTGGTCTTCTCCAGTAAGTGTACAATTGTTTTTGTTTTTTTTTTAATTGTTACCTTTTTTCCTTCCTTGCTCCCTATTTTTCCCCTTTCTCTCTTTCTTTGGTTCATTTGTTTGTGACCTCCTTCAATGCAAAGCCTGCACATCACCAAGCAGAGGCCCTAACGTTTTCCCAGAGTGTTCCCTGTCTCTCTTGGCAGAGCAGAAGCCCGTGCCATGCGTGGGCTGTGTCATTCAGGACAACCTGCTGAATTACCCCACTGCCTTCAGGTACCCCAGCCCGCAGGTACCGCTGCTCTGGTAGCTGGCGTTCACCGCAGCGAGCCTGAATTCATGCCAGCAGAAGGCATGGTGAAATTTCTGGGCAACTAGCGTGGGAATTTCGGAGCGTGCCAGCATGACAACACAGGGACACTTGAAAAGGCTGCTCTTTGGCCATGGGAGACCTCGTTAGTCACTACTGGAGCTGTGTGTGAACCCTGTAATAAGGAACAAACCTTCTAGCCATACTTTGCCCAACATGATAGTTACTCTTTCTCTTATCTTGCGCTCAGAAATTAACACTCGTGTTTAACCCAAGAGCAGTTGAGTCGTGGGAAATGTTGTTCTCTAGAAATACATTTCTTCACTATATATCGTGATGATATCTAACCTCTATTCTTGGTCTCTGAATGCCTTAGCGCATATATGAAGTGCTCTGTATGCTGAACAAAGGAGAGTTCTGTAGGCACAGCAGATGCTGGGAGTATTTCAGCTACACTAATACCAGTTCCCTGCTGTAAAAGAGGCACTGTTTAAATAGCCACGCTTACATATGATAGTAAGCCTCGCGAGGTTAATTCACACAGGAGGAAATTTATTTATTTCAATATTGTCAATTTGGTTAGAAAAAGATGTCAAATTCAATTCTCTACCTCATCTTTAACTTTTTTCCACCTGCAAGTCAAATTATGGGAACAATGGAAGGAAGGAAGGAAGGAAGATATTTTTATACAGTTAATGAAACAGACCCAGTCTGGAAATAATGAAGAACTATTTCTTCGTATTAAAGCTAATGATATTGAGATACAATCTTCCTAAGGCAGCAATACAGTTGAATCATCGCTGATGGTATTCACTACTTACGTATTTTCAAGAGGGAGCAGTCCTGCATTATTACTGATCTGGAGCGGATGACCGATGGAATCCTTTTCACTTCTAAATTTGGTGAACATCATTGTGATAACTCTAAATGCACACAAAAGCTATACCTGTATTTGCTGGACATTCTTAAAATGTGTCTCTTGTACCTTATCGCTGATTAGTAGCTTTCACAACAGTAGTAAGAATAAGTAGAGAGATGCTGTAGCCTTTTTGGGTAAGCTTATTCTTTCGTGAAGGCCTCGGCTCTTTATCAAACAGTTGCACCTACCCTTTTCTTGTGTTCTTCATACTTTGCTTTGTCCCATTTTAGCTGAAGATATTTGTTGCCACAGGGTAAAATTGGCTGGTAGGCTCGATGCATCTTGCACGAAACAAAGCATCTCTGAATCTGGGCTTTTTTTTAAAAAAAAAAAGTATGAGTAATACCAGTCTGAGCCTTTCCTAAAGCAAAGCCCTGGAGACTTGTGGTATGTTTGTAGCCGGTCACGTGGGGGTTGTCATGGCATCGCTGCTCAGAAAAAGAATGAATAGCTGGTGGTAGCATTTCAAACAATACATTTAAGGAATAACAAACAAGAACTGAATGTTATAGCAAAGCATTCCAAAGAGTATTTTATTAATATATGAAATAGATTACCAATTATGCTTCAGTAACCAGACTACCTTCTGCTGTGAAGGAAAGACGGTGGTGTAAGCTATTAATAATGCTTCGCACACTACCGTAAATATGCAAAGGACTGTATAATGGGCTGTATTTGCCGAGCCTTGAATTGAACGGCATGCCTCAGTAATGCTCCGAGCAAACCCACAGTGGGAGGTGTCATCTTTTGCACTGCAGTAACTTGTTTAAAACACTTTTTTTAATTGATAAGTTTGCACTTTTCAAAAGCCACAGCAAATGAGTTCATAGTGAAATAGTTCTAGTTTTTAACAGCCTTTTCACCTTTCTTTATCCGCATGCCATCTGATTGCTAATAAATTGCAGAAAGCTCAAACAGACTTCCAAAAGCCAGTTATTTACCAAGCTGACCACTGGTTCTCACGCAGGGCCACCTTGGCTTTCATTCTTTGTAGGCAATGTCTGGCAGGGAGATGAACAGGCAAAGATGTTTTCTCAGGCCCACCCCAAAATGGAAAAGGTGTTTCTGCTCGTTCAAGCTCAGCTTGGCCTCCTCCAAAGCTGGGCTTGAGCTGACACAGTTCGTTGATGTTTCTGTCCTCGTGGCGTGGAGCACCCTGAAGCTGGGGCCAGCAGACTGCCGAAGGACTTTGCTTTTGGCTCATGCTTTTTCTTGATGAGGCCCGTAGTTCCTAAGGAGAAGACTTGAATTACAACTTGCGGCTGTCATGGGGTCTTTTAAAACAGGTAGGATAAGGCATATTATATAAAAGCACTGGGAAGTAAGGAGGGAACCTATGGCTGACAGTACCAAAATTCACTAACCAGAATGGGTCTGTACAAGGATGAAACGGGGGATATTCCCTTTTAGCACAAGGCTGTTGGTGCAGGTTGTTCTGATGCAGCGTCTCATGTGGGTGCAGGGGAAGAGCAACACGTCTGTCGCACAACTACCCAGCACAGAGTTGGGGTCAGTGCTCTCCTGAATCTGTGTCCTCATTCACTTTTGCATTTCAGTAGTGAAGTAAGGCTGGATATAGGGGTTTGTGATTTTTATTATAGTTGGTGTGCAATGGTGCTTAAACAACAGAAGCAGATGTAAAATTAAAACCTAGATGCATACTACTTTTGAGCTGTAAGGCAAACACTTATTTTCAGACAAATGATGGAGAGAATTGAAGAGTGGGTTTTTTTCAGCTGCGTGGTTTCTTATTATTTTCCTGTTAGTGTAACAAGAAGATGTGGAGAATGTCAGTAAAAATAATAAAGAGTACAGAGTTGAAATGTATTTCTTCAAATATACATAAAATCTAACTGTGCACACTAATACAATTGTAGTTTGCTCTTGGACAAACAGAAATGCTTAGGCCCTCATTTGCTTGGCAGGGTCTTGGCCTTGGTCTTTTAAATGCTACATGTGTAATGATACATTATGGACAGATCCGAAGGGTACCATTATCATTATCTTTTCCTTGATTTTGATGAAGCCCTTAAAATATAAGGAAAACTTAGCCTTTTACATTGATGGAAACATGGCTCAATAAGAAATTGAAGTAACTTGGAATAGGCTCCGAGCTGCTTCTGAATTAAATTTGTGACAGAAGGGAAGTGGCTTTTAACTTCCTCTGTGGTTGTCTGTTCTCTCCTCTGCCCTCAGAAACTATGGGCCATATATGCATTCATTCTAAACTTGGTTTTGGGTGGGGTTTTGTTGTTGCTGCATTTTGGTTTGCTTTGTTTTGTGGTAAGGAAAGCAATACTCAAGTTTCAAACTTGGCTGTCTTTGTGTTGAGCTACCTAAGGTCCAGCAGGTCCTTTCCATCAGAAGACAGTGCTGGAAGACAGGAACAGCAGCTCCTACCTTTCTTTCTAATTTCAGTCTAAACTTACAGCTACAACAGGGGATTCTTTAGAATAGCATTTCACTGCTTAGTCAAAGCAGTCTCGTGAAGTAGAGGACTGGACCTGCTATCTCTACAAGATAAAGCAGATATTGATGATTTTTTTATTCTGTATACAATTTTATGAAGTGACAGCCATGGGAATTTCCATGTTATGTGCAGAAAGACTTGCATATAATTTGTTAATAACAAAAGGTACTTGCTGAAGAACAGATGAGAAATAAGTAGATAATGACCGTAAGAAGATTTTTGCAAAAATTGCATTTTCCACTATATATCAAGACACGCGTGCATTCAGCTTTCCCACAAAGCAAGAAGAACTGTGTTTTCTGCAGCATAAAAGCAAGGTGGTCAATACCAGTCTACCTTTTAAATGTGGCAATCTTGGAATGTGCTGAGCATCTTTTCTGAGATCTCAGCACCCCACAGCTCTCATAGGTTTCTGGGTTTGTTTTTTAGTCTCTTTTCTGTTTTGGTCTGATTTTCAAGCAAACCTGTTCATATAATATATAGGCCTGTAAGCACTGCAGGTGGTATTGCTGCTAGGAATTTGAATATTGAGTTACTTCCCCCTTGAACTACATTGCAAGGTTAGCGAGTTGCTGCCCTTTCCTCTGCCACCGTCTTTGCCAGAAGAAGAGCTCGGGCTGGCTTAGCTGCCAGCTACAGCAGCTGCTTATGCTTATGGCCCAGTTATGGAATAAATTAAAGAAGATGCTTCTTCTCCCACTGCACCCCCAATATAGATCATGGTTTTGGAGGTACTGTTGCTCACCGTGACCAGAAGTGTCTTTCCTGCTGTTTGCTTTTGCTGTGAACTTTGTATATATAGTAAGAAAATGTAAGAGGCTGAAGCGTACGTTTTCAAAAGCTTTAAAGGTTTTCTGTACATGTGAAGAGGAAAATAAGTCCTGATTTTTTTGCTGACAGCTTTCCTGGTTATTGTAAAGTCACAGCAATTCTCCACTTTACAAAGTGTTTTATTCTGACCAACTTTGAGCACATGCACAGGCTGAATGGCAGGATTGGAGTCACTTGTGTGTGCGCTTGAGGATCCGGTCCAGTCCCCCTTCATTCATTGCCTTTCCCTGGATGGGCATTTGGAGATCTTGAGAGGAGCCAATTATTTTTTTTTTTTTGGTTAGTTCAGTGTGTTATATGATAGGATCCAATGCTGTGACTTTGACGCTGCAAGCACACACCCTTATCATATAACACAGAGGCAAACCACCCGACTGAGTAGCTGGAGTCCATCTGTAGTCAGGGGGATAAAAAAAGCAACTGGAAAACCTGCTGGGGTGAGTGGGACCCGTTCTGTCTGTGCATGCAGCGTACCTAGCCGCTTCCATCTAAGGGCTGTTTGCAGTCATGCAGAGTGTGTCTTCGTGCATACGTGTGCAGCAGAGCAAACTCTTCCCGGTGTGGCACGAGCACTTGCTGAGCTGAGCGGTGCAAAGGGAGGGGGATGTGAGGGCAATGGCTCCCGCTGCAATACGAAAGCAGATTTACCAGATGCTTCCTTTAGACTTGACCCTTTATGGAAGCTTTCAGCAGGAATTAATTTTTGGCTGGGAAAAAGAAAAGGTTGTTTCCCACTTATTGTCTGAGAAATTGAGAGAAGGGAAAGGGGGTGGGAAGAGAGGAAGAGGAAGGGAAAAACACTGCCATAATTATATGGAGTTTTATTTATGTATACATATGTTTATATCTGCATACACATTTTTAAATCTTTCGGACAATGTTTGGTAAGATCCAGGATTTCCTTGATCTGCAGCAGAATGCCAAGTAGACTAGTGCTGATAACTAATTTTCCTCAGTGATTTTAACATGGGAAGAGGGCACAGAGGGAGAGGAGGGTCGTCGAGCTTCTGCATCGAGGCCAGTTTGCCTGTGCAGTAGTCCTTTGCTTTCTGAGGAAGGCTGGTCTTACGGCGTGGGTGTGATGGAGTACACAGAGATGAGGCCAGGGCCCTGTCCCCCACCTTTGCCTGAGGAGGGGAGCATTTTCGGGGTAACCCCAGAAGGCCCTGGAGAAGGTAGCTGGGAGTAGGCTGTTGCTGCCGAAAAGCTGGTCCGTAGCCAGAGGCCAGCACGTCCTGGGATGGAGGACTGGGTGAATTGGCCTGGCAGGCACATCATCCCCTCCGAGGCGAGCATCTGCATTCAGCCATGTGCCCCATCTGCGTAGGGAACTTACTCAACATTTTCCTGGATACAAACATCACCGCAGCGATGGCTGCAGCAAAGATGAGAAGATTGCTGCTGTGGACAGGCTGGGGCTGTTGCTGATTCTTTGGCAGTTTTTTAATTTGTGGGTCTCTTCTTTGCATCCAACCCTTGTCAGGCTTTACAAGAGCAAACCTCAGCCTGCTCGTCAGCACGAGGCATAGTTAGATTTGTGGCTGGAATGAGGGCAATTTGGCAGTGCAGACAAGGCCCACGTTGCTGGAAGATAGGTGGTAGCCTCCCAAAAGCGGCACAAACTTGGAGGGGCCTGAAGCATAGCGACCTCCTAAAAACAGAAAAAGCACTGTGAAGTGGCAAAGGCTTTTGGCTAAAAGGAAATGCCAACAAAAACATTGTTTTGTGCGTTTGTAGGTGGGTGCGGGAAGGGGCTGCGGTTAGTAATCCCTGTGTGAACGCTGCCCACTGCAGGAGGACACACATGCCCCTGCCCAGCAGTGCACACCTCGGGCAGGGCTGGCCCTTCTGCTCCGCCGGAGGCATGGGATAGAAGATGCCAATGTTAATTCTTGCTAATGTGTTGCTCAGTGTTTCAGATTTGTTATATTGCTTTCAGAGCTTGTATTACTTCTTCCTGCTATGAACATCTGATTACTTCATAATGGCTAAAACAAGTTAGTGGAGAAAATGAGGAATTAGTTGTAATTTTATTAGCTTCTTGGATGTGTATTCTCTTTTTCTTTCTCCACTCCACCCCAGAGACCTGGATAACCTTCAAAAGTCACTTGTATCCCCATGTTCATTTTTGATTCTCCTTCTTTGCCCTCAGAAATAATTGAAAGGTACCCAGAGAAAGGCACTGTTTCCCTGAATGCAAGCACTAGCTAAACATGAACCCTGGGCTGTTTTTCTAAACCTGTTGGGCACACAGAATTCAGCTGCTTAAGGGCCTGGGTGTGATTTTTGGGAAAAAAAAAAATAAAAATCTGAAACTCTGATCTAGTTGTACCTGTCTCTCTCTCCCCACCAGCTTGGGGAGACCTACCAGCTGCAAAATTACACCAGTACAATTAGTCCCATCGTCGGCCAGTCAGACGCAGTAAGCCAGCACACTGACGAGAGCTGCTAGTCTTACCTGTGCGTCCTGATACTATTCAGCCTGTTCCATGCAAGTGAGAGAGGAAAGCGAGTCTTGCAGCGCTGCCTTTGGATTTACCCTCTGGCTTACTTGGATTACTTACTTGGGTTTGCTGGCACAGAGGCAGCAAGTTACAAGGTTCTGGCGCTCTGAGGAATACCTCATCCAAACCCTCTCACTTCGGGTTTTGCTTTTTTTTTTTTTTTGAGTGAGAGCAGATGTCTTGGACAGGCAGGTTTTGTTTTCCTTAAGGGTTTTATGGGCCACCATAACGCCAGAATGGTCAAGCTCTTCAAATGAGTCTCAAAGATGATGCTAGACTATGTTGGGTAGAGGAAGCAATCCTTTGGGAGGATGGCGTGCAGGGACCTGCAATTGTGCCATTTCCAGCAGAGTGGCAGGAGCACTATGCCAGCTTGACGTGGGATTAGCTGGGTGCATTAGTTTCAGATTATGTATCTTGCCTTCTGGTCAGACACAGGCAGATAACATTATTCTCAATAGCAAATTAAATTTCTGTTTGTTTAAACAATGTCATGTTATGGCTTCTCTGTGAATGCACGGAAATACCCCCATGTGCAAATTAAACTGTCCCACTGAGTGCAAGAGGAATAAGCTCCTGGGTCCAAGGAGCGTATTTTGCTCTTTGACATTTGTGCTTGTTCGATGAGTGGCCAGACCTTCCATCTGTGGTACTTAGTTGAGATATCACAGCTATTTCCAGCAGGTGGCAGATGATAATCACGCTAGTAACCAAATCTGGGTATAAATGATGTGTTTTCCAGACTGTTTATTCAGCTATTGACTTAAATATACACATTATATAGTGGCTAAAAATGTGTTTCCAACAGCAATAAAATAAGATTGTTTAATTGGAGCCGATTAGTAGTTACTCATGATAATATGTAATTAAATACTTGGTAATCAAGTGTGGCATGATTTTTTTTTTAATTCAGCTTTGATTTTTTTTATCTCCCAGATCAGAGAAATTGCTTCTCTTCCAAAAACCTCCAAATAACCATCTGGCTAATTGTGTTTCATGGTATAAGATTATCTTTGCTCATGTACTGTGAAGGGAGAGAGCTCCTCCATGCAGTCATGCCTGGATAATTAGCCGATGCTTTAAAGAATTTCATGCTAAAAAAATGGTGCCAAATTGCACCACATTGCCTTTCCTAGGTAGGCTCTCGCTGGCAGGGTTGCTCTGCCTGACTGGTACTACTCACTGAAGGAGGGTTTTTTTCAGATTCGCAGTCCCTAATGAGGACCGGATTTTGCTCCTTTTGCTCTCGTTAGTAGTTACTCACACACATGAGTAATCCCAGTGTGTTCAATGGGAGCTATTCACCAGCCAGAGAGAGGGTGGCATTTGCAAGCTGACCCGCCAGCATTGGCTTCAATGGGATTTTTGAGCAAATAGAAGACCACAGGATCTGACCCATAGTAAACGCGTGACTACATGGAAAAGTCTATTCAGGGTTTATAGCTGCATGTGGGATAGCTGTGTCACTCACGGCACTGCTTGTGGATGAATTATGCAAAGCTTCTCGAAGTCAATGTAAACTCTATAGCATCTGTCACATATATCTTGCTTATAGCACAAAACTGGGACATATCTGGGAGGCAGAGAAGTGTTTGCTTTATGGGTGGTTTGGGGTAAATGTTGGTAGTATAATCCCAGTGGCTTCCCTCCTGGGGACTGTACAATCCCCTGGGGTGGACAGGAGGGAGAAGATGGGGTAAGAGCTCACCTTGCGGTCCCCTCAGAAGAGGTACTTCTGGTGCAGCTAAACTGGGGGGGGTTGAAGCATTGCCTTGGAGTTGGAGAGTAAGGATGGAGTCCTGTGTTGTCAAATTAATTCTCATAAAAAACGGAGAAGACTGCAGATGAGCTGATGACATAAAAGCAAAGAAGATATGAAAGTGATGATTATGGCTGCCAATATCCAATGACTTGTGAAATATGGGTGTTTATACGCCTGCTTGCATAACCACATATTTATTGTAAACAGCAGTACCCAATATTTAAAAAAAAATAGAAAGTCCCACTGCTGCTCAGTTTTTCTTTCTCAAGATCATTTGCTGTTTTCACTTAGTTACAGCAGTTCCACAGAAGGCTAATGTGGGAGAGATGAGAATGGATGCATACTTATTAAACTGCAGTAAAATTCATGACATTTCATTCTTGTACATAATCACTGGTTTTGGTTTTTTTCCTGTAAGATCTTAATGCAGTTTTATTACATTATAATCTTTTATGGAAGGACAAAGGGATTTGTTCCTTAATAGGAAAGCAAAGTTTATAGGCTCAAGTAAAGCAGATATGACCCAGAACGCAATGCTTCTACGAGTTTAACCAGAAGGTATTTCATGGTGGTAAACTTCACTGGAACCCTGAACGTTCTGTGCTTGCTGCTGAAATGACTAAGATTTTAACATAGTTACGTTTTTTAGGCGGACACTAGAATAACAGATTTTTAGAAGTGATGTACAAGAATTAAAGGAGCAAATTGCTCTTTTTTTAAAAAAAAAAAAGATTAAAAAAACATACAACATGAAAATTAGTTGTATTGTCTCAGCTATTGTAACAACCAGTTCTCACTGGCCCCTTTTTCCTGTAATTAGAGCCATTTTTCTTTTCCCCCTTCTGGCCTCTTCCTGGCCCAGTGTTCCAGCAACAACCAGCAAAAATGTGAGATTTTTTGAAAAGGCAAGTAGTAAGAACAACAGGTAGACATGCTTTTCTTCCTGTACTCTGGGGTCACAGTGGAGATCTTTGCTTTCTTTAAGTGTAGTTACTGCAGTGCAATCCCCAGTTTTCCTGCTTCTGATGCACAATCTATTTTTATCCAATGTGTGAGTGCACCATACATGTACATACTGGTACCCCCCCCGCCCCATTCAGTAACAGCCATCTCAGTAGTGTCCACTCTTTCCCATGTTTCTCCTTCAATTAAACTTCATCACTTTTGTATTTTTGTGAAATCTGTGCTTTCTTGTCACTGTTGGTGACATTTTGCTAATTAAAACCTTCTTCTTGTCATCATTGTCTTCCTTTCCTTCTTTCATTTAGTGTAATGGCCAAAGTGTTTCTCTGCCAGACTAATCATACAAGCAATTTCATTACTGTTTCTTCATTCCTCTGTAGCTATGTCAGATGCAAACTCTTAGCCTTTGGAGACACAGGTAATCATAGACTCATTCTTAATTTCCTGCTTACATAGGTTCATTATATTTCTGCCATACTTCACTATGCATGGAGACTGGGAGAAGGACTGCAGCCCTTTCCTGACCAGTTGGTTGGTTCTAGGACTTCAGGAGCAAAAAAAAAAAAAAAAGACTACTCTTACTATCTTATGGTGAAAGGTATCACTGCAAGGGCTAAATTTATTGCTCAGTCAGGGAGTAAGATTCAGAGGCACTACCAAAGACATCTTTGCTTCTCCACTCACTTTGCGAGGGATGAATGTTTATTAGGTCACCCTAGTCGGAGTTGTCATACCATGCAGCATCTCTATATGGATAGTAGCTGCCTGGTATAGATATTATTAGCTGAAACTATCTATGTCTTCCTAAAATTCAATCACAATATCTTGCTCAGTCATCAGATCATAGTCTTACTTTGTGTTACAGTGATATTTCCTTAGATTTGTCTTAAATACATTGTTCCTTCACATAAATATAGGTAGCAGCTTTGTGGTACCCAGGGGACAGTAGGTTCGTATTTTGTTAGTTTCTTGCATAATGCAAAAGGAGATTAGAAAGCTTCTTATATTCTGTTTCCTCCCGAGAGAAAGCTATCATGTAGATCAAGAGAGGAAATGATTTCCTTGCTTGGCACAAATGAGTCACAGAAAATGACCTTCTTTGTAGTCTAATTTAGACCCAAGAATCCTCTGAAGAGCTGATAATATAAACCCATATGGCTTGGATGAAGAAAAGTTGGAGAAGATATTGTCATTAACAGACTCATCCACATCTTAAAAAGCAGCATTTCACTTTGCCTAGATTTTTTTGATCAGACTGCTAGCAGCTGCAAACCTCATGTTGCCTGCGCATGTTATCTGTAACACACACACACACAGACACACACACACATGATATGCTGCTGCTGAGGTTTCATTTCAACAATGGAGATATTGAAAAAGCAATGCACATTCTTTGGCTGTTTCTTATAATGCATTTAACATCTTTAAAAATACATATTCATGTGAGTTTTGAAACATTGCTTTCATTTGCATTGTTGGACTGTACGGCATGTAGATTTGGAGACAGATGTTTATTACAGAGGAAGCAAAAAGCTTTTAGCCTTATGCAAGAAAACAAGAGACAACAGAAAATAAACTAGCACACTCATACACGAAAGCACTGTCAAAGAGCTTCAGCAGAAAAGGGCTGGTGGGAAACCAGAAGAGTAGCTGGACAGCACAGCGAGCCGCAGGTAACAATTTGTAGATTCATATGTGAGGAAGCTTGATTTATTCCCTGTCAAAGAGTGTAATAAGGTTCCAGCTTTTTTTTTTTCCTTCTTTTTCTTTTTTCCTTGCTGTAATTTTTTTTTAATTATTAGGGTTTTTTTTTGCTGGTTTGGTGTTTTGTTTTTAACATTAGTCTGTTCTGATTGTTGCTAATGTATTCTGTAGGCATCTTGGTAGTTTCTTTAATGCTTAAGTGCAGAAGTTGGTGGTACTTGACTACGTTTTAAAGGAAAGGCTGGGTTTACACTTGACTTTTGCCACAGCCTTCCTGGACATATCCATGCTCTTGGTAAAGGTAGGCCATCCCAGAAAACAGCCTGGAAGTGTAGCCATGGGTAAGCACACACTCCTAAACCTGCCCAGCACGCCACTGTGCCCCAGTCACACCTTTGGATGGGGGTGCTTTCTGCTCAGGTTGCTTATGATCCTGGGCAATGAATTTTAAAGTGTCGTGGCTTATGGGCCTCTTGTTTTTCATAATATACAAATGGCAGTCATGACAGTGTATTTTTTTTTACTTTTTTTTTAACCAAGAAATGTGGTACACCACACACCCTTGTGAGCACCAGTGCTAGCACAGGGAGAGGTTGCAAGCAATACCTGAGGTTAGGATGTGGGGGACAACCGTCACCTTAGATAACAGGGTGAACTTATGCTGGGTCAAATGAAATTAGATTTAAGAGCGGTGGGGTCTGACTGCAAATTTGGGTGTGCAAAAAGGGGTGGGGAATTTATGTATAGCCTGGTTTTGTGAATGTATAATAACTGGGTTATAGGTAGATGCCTTGTTTTGTTTCCTGGACATAAAGGAGCTAGAAGTACCATGACTGTCTGAAAAGAACACAACTGCAAATTAGGCAGGATAGTCTGTTGAGTATCTGCTAAGCGTAACTCTTACAGCAGCAAATGCTGGGAAGAGGATTGGTAAATTGATTTTTTTTTTTTAAATGACTACTTTGGGGTCAACTTTCTGCAGATGAGACAAGCTTCAGATGAGGAAACGAGGTCAGTTGAAGTCTTTATGTACCAAAGGCACACACAGAAAATGGAGAGAAGTAAAATATTTTATCTGAGATATCTATAATATTTAGAACATGGAAGCAGGTTTCTCCCCGATGCTGTTGCGGAAGATTTATCAGTTCCCAGTATCAGCGTGTAGAAGAAGTTTCTTTGCTTACTGAATCACCACAAGTACAAAGATGACGTGTTTTTAAAGAGATCTGTAAGCTCAATCTGTGAGCTCGTTTGGGGTCAGCTCATAGGCATCCCGGCACTAGGATCCATTTTCCTTTGCTTTTAGCTAAACTTTATCCACTTGCTTACAGCTGAAAGTCCTTGTTTCTGCCTGTGTACAGCATTACATGTAACAGTTAATTTGCCATTCTCCTTCATTGAGATGACTCAGTGGGCCTGTATTTATTTTGTGCAAATATGTTCAAGGTGTGTGCATGTGTGGCGAAGGAGCAAAAGCAACAACAGCTGTTGTATATTCCTTTTTATCTGTGAGCATGTACAGAGTGTTAAAACAGACCTGTACAACATGCATACTCCAAAACTGTTTGTTTGTCACATCTAGCATCTGAGAGGCAACAACAGGTTGGCCAGTCTGAGTCAATGTCCTTCTTAAAACGTGAGCTATCTGATCAGCATTCTTGTAGCTTCTGTTCAGGCTGCTCCTTGTGTTGCCTCTTGTCCAGCTGGAAGGTGAGACAAAAATAGGGGAGTCAGAAGTATTGTGACAGGTGAAATTGGGGCCGTGGTGAAAAAAATGCTGAAGGTTATTAGGACAGGGAGCACTGAAGGTATCATGGGGGATGCAAAGGACCAGCGGGCAGAGGAGCTGAAGTATTGCGGTGAGCTGGGAGCATTATGGAGAAGAGGTGACACAGCATAGGTGGAACGGGGATAATGTAATAAGGTTACAGAGGACACTGGGCATATTGCAGCGAGGAGGAGGGAATTACGGTATGGATGTTGGTAAATGGAAGCCTGTGCTTTACAAAATTGCTTCAGAGTCTTCTGCTATAAAAGTATTTTTATCAAACTACATATGTCACTTGGCTGTGCAGACAAGGAGAACACAGTAAGTCAGGCAGCTCCTTAAGATAACTCACTGCTTCCTTTTTTGGCTGTGAGCTTGCCAGTTTCCTTCAGAGTTAGGCCCATACCTGTGTTGGAAAACCCAGATGCGCCAGGCTGTCCTACAAGCTGACGTCCACTGCCATTGTAGCTCCTTCCCAAGTGTTCATTTGCTCTTACATATTCCAACATCTCACTTTAATTTTTTTTTTTTTTTAAATAAAGGGAATTTGTTATGTGTTCTACCTGCCATGATTCAAGCAATGACTGACTGCCCAACTGTATTCTTCTGGCTTGCCTGGACAACTTCTTTGCCTACAGAATTCATACTGCATGTGGCTGGCTTGGGATTTGCCTTCTGAGTTCTTGCTGTCCTTTAATAGTTTGGTTTTTTCAATACTAGCTTCTTAATGTATGCATAGATTGTCCTTAGTCTGTTTGCCTTTCTCTTACTTCTGAAATTATAGCTAGAGTGGGAAGGCATTTGATGGTGGAGGTTTTTTTCTTTTTTTCCTTCTTTTTGCTGCAGGCTTGAGAAAGGGCATTTTGTTGTGCTTCTCGAAGTGTGATGTGCCCGCGCTGTTCTGCGTAGGGATGTTCTAAGCCTCCTCAGGGGAGCTGTGACTGTCTGCACCAAAGGTAATTTGTTTTTTTTTTACTTTTTAAAATAATGTAATCTGTAGACCTCTACTGAACTTTGTGCTCTGCTTTTGCCAGACCTCTAGGGAAGGAGTATTTCAGTTTCTGACTTTACAAGACCTGAAGTTTGGCACCGAATGCTGACACAGGTCCTGTTTCTTGCTGTTGAATGTGTAATCATGCAAGTCTGAATTCCCTGCTCTTCCCATGCAATCAGGTAGAGCGAGCTTTGCCGCCGATCAGATGGAGCCAGGAGACAGACTGGCCTGCTCCCAAGTCCCCAACGGGTGGGTTTGTTTAACACGGGACTTCTTTTCCCCGCTAACGAATGGCTTTCAACCCGGGGCCATCGCAAGTGCCCTTTCTTCACGGCTCTCTGGGAAAGAGGACCTGAACATCCCCCTCACCCCTTCGCCAGGACGCCCAGGCCCCGCGCCCGGGGCCGATGGTTGGTATGCCCACAGAGTTAGTCAGCCTTCCCGCTCCCCCCCCCCACCGCCATCCGCTGCCCCCCTCGGGACTCCCGGCAGGGCTCGGTGTTCCTCCACGACCGGGAGGAGCGGAGCCGTCCCCTCACGCCGTCCGCCCGCTCCCCTCACAGACGGGGACGGCGACGGGGGCGAGGGCGGGAACGGGACCGGGCGGGCTGAGGCGGAGGCGCGCGCCAGCTGTGGCAAAAGCACCGCAGCGCCCCTTCCCCCCCCCCCCCCCTCCCCGTCCTTCAGCAGCCGTGCGGTCCAATGAACGCCGCGGCCGGCTACACCGTTGGCCAATGAGAGGGCGGCGGCGGTAGAGGAGGGGCGGGAGTTGGGAGCGTGAAGGGGGGGAGAGGCGGGCGTTGCGCTCCGCTCGCTCGGTCGCCTGCAGGCTGCAGCCCGGTGGCGGCGCGGTCCGAGCCGTCCGCTCCTTCTCCTTCCCGTCGCGGCGGAGCAGCTCGCCTGCCTCCCCCTCCTCTTCTTCTTCCTCCTCTTCCTCCTCGTCCCCGGCTCGGCCCGTGTGTCTCCGCGGCGGCGGGGCTCGAACACCGCTGAGCGCCAGGCGCGGCGGCGGCGGCACCACCAACCACCACCATGGCGGTGGAGGAAGAGGGGCTGCGGGTCTTCCAGAGCGTCAGGATTAAAATCGGTGAGGGCGGTTGACTTGACGGCGGGAAGCCCCCGGCTGGTGCGGGGAGCGCCGGTGCGGCGAAGGGAACCCGGCACCGTCCGCTTCTTTGCCGGGGGAGAGGTTGGCGGGGGGTCGCGGAGGGGCGGGCGGTGCCCGCGGGGCTCCGCGTCGGGCCGGCGGGGAGCGGTGCCGTGAGGGGCGGCCGGCCGGTGCCTGCGAGGCGGCCGGGTGCGGCGGTGACAGGCCGGCCGGCGGCAGCGGGGGTGCGCGCCCGGCTGGCGAGCGGCGCCGGCGGGAGTCCGGGCGGCGGAGGGTATTAGGGGGATTTCGCGATTTTTTTTTTTTTTTTTTTCTGCTTGTTCTCCCCTCCTTTTCGTTGCTACGCTACGCGCTAAAAGTTTGAAGGCGGTCAGCGGGTCTCAGTACGGTGTGTCCCTGGCAAAGCTGGTGCGAAACCGGCCAAAAAAAAAAAAAAAAAAAAAAAAAGCGGCTGCGGGGAAAGGAGCCGGTGCCTCAGCGAGCGGGACGGGCTGAGGCTGCTGCTCCGCGGCTTCCAGCGGCTCGCCTTTGGAGATTTCACTCTCCTGGCTGTTGATCGAGTTCCAAACCACATTATTAGAAAGTAAGCGACAGATGTCAGCGTGCAGATTAAACTCTCCCTGGGTAGAGTTCTGAGTGTGCCGGCTGGGAGGGAAATCCCTCGTTTCCGTGACAGAATCGGACCCGTACGCAGAGGGAGCCGTTCGCCTCGCTTAGACGGGGCAGGGTGGCTGGGAGCGGGGGGGAAGTGGAAAAGTTTAGCGCCGGGCTCGCAGTGGTGGGTACGGAGGGAGTCGGGCTTGTAGCTGCCTATTCACGCTGTTGAAAAACCTGCGCTTGCATCTCCGTGCGTGTAAAAGCAAATTTGCAACCGGCAGTTGGCGCGTCGGTTAAAACTGCAGCTTGAGTTTGCGTTGGAAATCTCGTTATTGGATAGTGGCGTTAGCATTTCAAAGAGACCGTTGCTAGGGTCGTTTCTTTATTAATTGTTAGCAGGTAGTTTAGCGATAACAGGTTTTAAGAAGTAGAATTTTATGGCATAAAGTTATGTGTTGATTCTGTGTTCTTTTATACATCCAGAAAACAGATGCAGAAAGTCTATGAAGTATGGTCAGAGACTTGTTTTCTGGCTCTTTTCAAAGAGGAGGGGGAAAAAAAAAAAAAGAAGTCTTTTCACAAGGGAGAAATTCAGATGCTATGCAAGTGATGCTATTGCAGGTTGTTCCTGTCTGGTGATTTTTAGTGAAAGGAGTAGGAACACATGTCACATATAGGATGATGACTCTTGGGTGGTTTGGGTTTTTTTTTTGAGAGGAGAACAGTGATGTTGTCATACCTAAATGATTGATGCTACTAGAGTGTGGGAATTTCTTTGAGTGGTAGAAGAGATCAAAGATAATAACAGCAGCAAAAGACTTGAGATTAATCTCATTAAATCGGGGACTAAAGTTAATCCTACTGCTGACTTCAGTTATCAGAGTCCTCATCAGAGCTTGCAGTAAGGATTCCCGCTGCCTTTTAGCGTGGATAGTAAGTAGGAAAAGCTACGTGCATCACCGGTACACGGGCGCTTCACTTCTGCCTTCTAAGCAGAAGGTCTTTTTACTCAATGAACTGCAAGAATAATGCCAGGCACTTTCTGGAGCACAGCTGCGCCCAGGTTTTCTGCTGTAATACAGCAGAGGGCGGTAATAGGTATGCACAAAAGCGAGCTCTTCTCTTCACTAGAAAGTACCTGAAGGCATATTCATCAGCTTTCCTGGCAGGAGTATGAGTTTCTGGGATTTGTTTTTGAAAGTTAAATACCTTTCTGTAGCCGACTATCTTTTGTGAAATTTGTCAGAAAAATAGAAGTGGCTGGTTTGATCTGATGGGTTGAGGGAGTATTTCTAATCTAACAGGCCTTGTAAAGCAATCCTAATCCTGAAGAAACTGTATACGGAGGCTTGTAGACTCCCTGCAAAAAATCCTGTGAATGGATTTGAAAGTAGATGGTGAACATTGGAGGGACGCTACTTTTGTCAGCTGTTCCCAAGAGTAAATTTGTCTTTCAGTGGTTCCCATTCACTAGTATCTTGTAGGTTTCTCTCGTCTCTAGTGACAGGAGGCTTTGAATCTTTTCATGGGTTAAGTTATTTGAGGACGAAGGGATAAGTAATTTCACATCTGGATTTGCTTTGATTTATCATGCTCTAGAAGTGGTTCTGTTGTGTTCTTTGGGAACTTGTTTCATGGCCAAGCTCTGACGGGTCTCTGACTTTCAGATATTTTGTGCTTGATCTGATAAGTTGTTTCCTTCTCTGTAGCACCTTTGCTGGCAAATCATGAATGGGGGCACTGATATACAAGTAAGCCTTGGTATAAATCTGATGAAATGTAGGACTGATGCTTTGAAGAATCGGTGCAAACACACTGTGAGATCAGGGTGGGGCACCCACGGTGGCGTGCCTTTCTTAATAGAGAGGCTGATGCAGTTTGGAGGCCTCAGGCCGTGCAAAACATCTGTAGCGTAGAGATGTTTGAATGCCCTAATGGAATGTGTTGCTGTGGCTGGGTCTTGTCCTGTATCTCCAAGAAGCTGCAGGTAAATGAAGGCATTTTCTACTGCTGGTGTAACTTTGTCCTTTTGAGACTGATGCGTTGCATAGAATCAGCTGTATTTAGCTAGACGGGTAATTATATCCCAGATCTCCTGAATGCTTGCTTCCCCATTCTGAGTGGTGGTGTTTCTAGTCATGTTTGGATTTGGCTTGAGCCATCTGTTTCATCTATTGAAAACGTGAACCCTTGAGCTTCCTGGGAACCAGTGTTTCCCTCATTCTGTTGCACTGCCAATAATGTGCCGCTTCCAAAAAATGTCTCATTGAGATACTGAAGTTCTGGAGCAATGATGTGAACTCTGTCATTGTGGGTAGCAGTGTTAAGAGAAATTGTTACTGTGCTACCTCTTGTCCAGTTTCTGGTTTGTTTTGTGGTTTGTTGAATTGAAAGAACTCAATGGCCTGGCTACTTCTGCTCCTGTCTGTTGCAAGGAAGTAATGTACAGTAAAAAGAAAAAAAGTAGTAGCCGCGCTAATGAATGCACTGTTCAAATGTCTATTTGAAATTGATTTATTTTGGCTTCCCATAGCTGAAACTGTTGTCCTCTTGTCTTTTTTTCCTCAATTGAAAATTGTTTTTACCGGAATCCCTTATACATAAACAAAACAATGTGTCATGTAAGACTAAACAAACACTTCCTATAAGATTGCCACTTTGAGGAAGTGTGCAGTGCTGATATTTCCATGACTCAGTGTTTCAAAACCTGAAAGGAAACAACATAAGGCTCTATGGCTGATGATTGGCTGGAAAAACTACAAAGAGAGTCCTTCTGCTTGACAACATGACTTGTGTTGTACTGTTAATAATATTTAATAAATATACTGCACTTAATTGCTACTTTTTTTCCTCCTTAAATGGCATCAACTGTTAAACTTTAAGTTGGAAAAAATAAAAGCTCATATTCAACATTTCTGCTGTGGAAGGCTATATATCGGTTCACGGAAAACTTTCTGCCAGATTTTACTTTGTGGAATTATTTATATTTGAAAAACCTAAAGAAATGGCTCATTTGCGAATTGTCACTGTAAAGTAACAAGCTTGCCTTGTCCCTGAAATCAAGTACTCTTGTATCTAGGAGTGTTAGGCTCTGCTCTAAAATGGTATTTTTCTAGCCGTAGCAGAGCTTGTTATAGAGGTTAAACTGTCCTATAGTTTTGGAATCGTAATTGGGACAGGAGGATACTGCACATCAAGAGGCTACCAGGGGCCATAATAAAGTGACGAGGACCCTTTGCTCGTTGCTCTGTTGACCTCAGAGATCATAATGGTCCACTTGTACATGTGAGGGCTTGTTGCAATTTAAGATGTTCTTAAACTTCTAAAGCTGTTTTATCATCTTCAGAAAGGGCCAGGGATGGACCTTTTCTGGTTATGGCTGTTGAGGTCATAGTCTAAAACGTGGGACTTCTGGCGGCATAGTCTCTCCTTAGTGTTAAGTGTGGTCAGAAGCACGAAGCTGTGAAATTTTTGTGATAAAGGTTGGCTGCTACCTGATGTGGGTTGGTGCTCCACTCGCAGCTTACACTGTTCAAAGGGTAAACCCACCATTTTCTGAGAACTCAAAAACCTCATTTATGTTGTGACGGCCCAGTTGACTAGATGAGGGTTGTGGGTCTGTAGACTGTGCTGTCTCTCTGACTCTTAATTTTGCTGTGTCTTCTTTACTAATTCATGCAGAACTACGTAGTTTAAGATATTGTGAAAGCAATTGAACTTTTCTTTGGGAAACTGAGAGTCTTGGGTGAAGTTGGGCAGAGTATTTGCTTAAGTGCTAGTATACTAGTGTTCCAGCAGGTCGATTGCCAAGAAAAGGTATTTACCGCCCTTCTGCCATTAAACTTGATAGGGAATAAATGTTTGAGAGATGCCTCTGCTTTTCAGTAAGGTTAAGGAGGAACTGTCTTGTCTCTGACAAACTTAAGGCCTCCCTTAAGTCTAATAACTCTAAGGTTGATCAGGGAAATCCATTTTGCCTAGAGAAGATGTCCCTTGTAATGTCATCGGTTGGGATTTAGTGCCTTGTCTTAAGTGGTTACTTGTAGAAGTAAGTACGACTAAATATGCTCACTGCATAATACTGTAAAAGGATTTATCCCCATTTAAATGGGGCATAAGGTTGTTGAATAGATATTTTTAGAACGAGAGAATTTTTCCCAGGTACGTATCTATATGTAGATACGTATAATAGAAAACTATTATTTAGGAACTGTAAAATGTTTCTTATAAAGATAACAATGACTTTTCTCCTGCTTCAAAGTTAGTGAACGAACAAGTAAAGAAAGGAAGAAAAGTTATTTGTGTCTTACCCTGAATATATTCAAGACTTCTCAAGATCATTTCGGCACACTGAAAAGTTAACAAATACAGCTTAAACTGATGTTGCGTAGGTAAAATAGTGGCAACTTCTGTTGTTATTGATTGACTGCAATGCTATTTAAGGCCTGAGTCTGACAGGCTGTGGAGGGTGCAGAATAGATTATGCAGATTTTTCACCGCTGGTTCAATATTTCAAACTCTGCTAAATTTGATGTTGGTTGTGTTCTGACCAGCTTGTGTTCAGTGTGCTGAGTGGAAAAGATCTGGGACCAGTGCTATTTCTAGAGGAGTGCTGTGACTGTTCGTGGACTGTAAGGAGCAGCCGTGGCTGGAGCAAAAAATGGAGACCGAAGCATAGTTTCTGCAAGTGAGAGGAGGAAATGAAGGTAGCAGTGGAAAATGCTCCAGTGAACTTAGTTTTGAAGAAATGGAAGATGCTTGTGTTTGGGGCTGCCAGCCTGACATCAAATTATCCATAACTTAACTTTCTTTTAAGTAGAAAATGATTCCTATGTGACAGTGGAAGCCAATGTGACTTGGCTTTTAGAGTGTGTAGAGGTAAATTCATAGGAGTGAAACCATTAAACTGATCTGCTCAGAGCCTCTGATGTCAGGAAGCAAACTTTCTAGGGTTTTTTTGTCCTCTTTTGGAATTAGTACATTTGAAAAAAAGTGTTCTCTAATCTCTCTCATGAGAACTAATAGTGTTTTCTTGTCTTCTCATTGGGGTGATTATCTGCTGGTCACAGTACCAAATGCTCTTACATGAGGACATTATGTAAGCGTTGGATATCTTAGCTTTGCAGTTTCCCAGAAAATGCTTTTGAATACTTTTCATTGCATTGAATAACTCTTCAGAGTGGTGTGTTTTGTGAAATTTTTTAATCTGATTTTTTTATTGTAGTATTAGTGGTTGAAAGCAAACTTCTGTTTCTGAAATTACTGGGTCAGGTAGATACCAATATTAGCTTCTCTTCCTGTGTTCTTATATCTCTGTTCTGCCTGATGCTGTTCTCCTCCATGTTTCCCATGTTGCTTTGTAATTCTGTTCTTGTAAATGCAGTCCAAGGCATGGCATCATGATATGCTAACCCATGTTAGCAGCTTGTTGCTGCTGAAAAGGTAGGTCTTGCTTTTTTCCTTCCCTACTCATCTTGCTCCCAGCTAGGAAACACTTCTAGCACCCCCTACCTCAAACACACCTGCTGTTGACTGATGCTCCTCAGCTGACAAAAAAAAAATCCAGTTCAATTTGCAAAGCAGGCCCAAAGAACACAACTTATTTTTCTTGTTGGGTTTTGCTTTCTTCCATTTTAGTGAGCTGAATCTGTGCACTCAAGTGAATGTCAGAGCTGTCTCTGGACAAGTATCAGGAGCTTGACTGGGAGTGTGCGTGTCTGAGAAATCAGATGGAGGGCACAGCAGGTGCATCCCCTACTTTCGTGTGTGTATACTGGCAGCATCATGAGACTGCTTGAATATTTCTATGCTCTTCAGTCCGCTCCCCTTCATTAGTGCGTGTTTTCTTGATGATGCTGTATTTGTTAGCCTCTGATAGGCACTGGCTTGGTCAGCTGCTCTGGAGAACAAATGTGAAAACTCCAGCAAGACCACCAAGAGGATAATCTGACAAACTGATGTATCTGTATCTCTGACCTTCCACCTGAGAACTACTTGCATCTTGTACTCAGTTCAGGACCCTTAGCTGCTTAGGAAAGTTTAGGTGTTTTAGTTGGTATTAATTGATAATACACACATTGCCCCGCTTCTCCATTGCACACTCGTCTTCTAAAGCTGAGGCACCTAATGTTGATTACCATGTTTATGCTTAAACAGACCCCCCCCCCCATCCCTTTCTTTGCATCACAGCAAGATTTCTACTTAAGCCAATATGCTGTCGAACACTGTTGTCATACGAAGCCATTTATTGCACTGATACTCCCATTTAAGGAAGACCACCTCATGCAAACACTGAAGGGTGTTGCCTACAGCAACATTAGAAAATACAATTTAAAAAAAAAAAACGTTCTAAAATACCTTTGATAGCATACATCAGGTTAAAATTCTTAGAGCAGGTAAACACTGTAGACTGCAAATAGGTCTTCAGGTATTTCCTCTATCCTTCCTTACTCTCTGACTGATGAAGGACTGACTGTTCTCCATTACAGGGGTGTAATTTGTGAATAATTCTGTTGAAGCCAATAGTTACGCATCTGTGAGAGCCGAATTAAGTCTTTGTGTAGCTCGTAGCAATTTTTCTCTTGGAAGGGGTGGGGGAAAGGATGAGGCAAAATCCACTTGGTTTTGTTAAGGGGTACTTAATACCTCTCAATTTGTGACAATTTACTTGTGAAAAAAAAACCTCTGCAAACTGGTGTGTTTGAAGAATAAATCTTAGTTTCCCCATGTGAGAGCAAGAAGCCTAGAATAAAGACGGAGGATTGTAGTCTTTGCTGAATACTGTAAAAGATGTAAATATCAGACATTTAGATTACTTACAAAGATTTCAGACCAACAAATGTTCAGCCAATATGTTTGTCTGTGTCGGTGGACTACTAATGCGTCTGGGGAGCAAGTCACTTAAGGCATATATTAATGGCTAAAACATGCGCTAGTATGTCTTAGTGTTGTGTTTTTAAACCTTCTAGTACCAGAGGTTCATCTATCTTGTGGTTAAATCAAGGAGAATCCTGAGATATGCTTGGAGTTAATAACACGTATTTTATTAAACTGAAAAGCTGATCATGTACTTGCACATTTTGAATAGCCCTCTTACCTTCTGATTGTAGCAGTATTTATTAAACGTTATGAAGTATCTGTTCTTTAGCAGTGCCTGTTTGATTTCTTCAGCATAGTGGACTGGTGACTGAATTTAGGATCCAACTAACAGCTTTGTTTTGGAAGAAAAACAAAACAAATCTAACTTCCTTCCTCTCCTATCCTAACCTCTACCAAGGGAAAGCAACTTCCCTGAAACTTCACATGTTGTTTTCCTCTTACAGAAGACTTTTCTGGGTGAAAGTTTTGCAAAATGGGATGTTGAAGCTTCAAAATTATGAAGAACTGGAAATTTTTTTTTTCCTATTTTCATTTCTCGAAATTTTACAGTTGGCAATGGTCCATGAAAAAACTTGAAAGATTCAGTGGAAAGTCTGAGGGCTTTGAGTCCACCCCCCACCCCCCCCTTTTCTGTCTGAAAGGGAAAAAAAGTGTAGTGTATCTTGTATCTGTTTTTTTGAGTTCTGTTGAGGAGAGAACACAAATATTGAAGACTTACAGCCTGGTGTGACTTGCCTGACTTCTGAGGTGCATTAAGAGTTCTGCTCTTCAGTTTTCATTCCAGACCTCAGAAGTCTTACCATTTTTCTACCTGACTAGACTCGTGCATTTGCTTGTTATTACGTCTCAGGGAGCACTGGGGCAAAACAAAGATCCCTTCATTAGCTCAACACCTGCTGGGGTGTGTAACTGTGTGGCTGCGTTGCCATTAACCAAAATGGATTAGTATGATGTGATGGTAAAAGGGAAGAGTGTTTCACTTACGAATGACTGGTAGGTTTGAACAGGTAGCATTTTGATGCAGTGTTTAATTTGCATAAATAATAATGTACTTTACTTTTATAAGCTGGTAGTAGGTGGACGAATATGAGATTAAGCATCTTAATTCTGCCATGTGCAACAAATTCATGAAAAGCCTTGAAGTTGGGAAGAACACCTATTTCTGCAATAATGGGAGGAGGGGGAATTTTCCATGGATGCAGGTCAGTGTTCCATAAGATGCATGCTTAAGCTTTCTTTTCATCTTTTACAGTGACCTTAGGAGGAAATAGATTTGTCTTTTTTTCACTGTACTTCTTACTCAGAGGTTTCAAAATCCATTTAAAAGAAGTTTGTGTTGAAAGGACTGAGTTTGTGTTTCAGAAAAGGAACAAAAAATGTTGGAGACATTGGGTTCCATACGGAGCAGAAGGCTATTTGAACTTGTGAAGGAGTTCTGTCTCCAGGGTTTTTGACCTAGAGTGTTTAACTTCTTAATTTATAGCTGTAGGAACAACATTTTTGAGTGACTGGTAACTCATTTTTTAGCAATTTACAAATTTAAATTCCCATTCTATTCCAGTTACATAGAAGGCATTTAGTATAAATCAACTTTACTGTTTTGGTTTTCCTTGCTTTCAAGTTTCATTCAGCTTTAATATTCCAAGTATTGAAAAACTGACAACTTGAAATACTTTATTTACAATTGTGCTTCTGTTATAGCTGCTTATACAGAGTTCTTTTACTTAAAAAAGCAACTCCAAAAACCAGATGCACTGATGGCTGGGTTTTAAACTCCTTAAAACTAGGAGAGGGGGGAAGAAGTTTATTTTTACTACTGTTTCCAATTTCTTCTAAAAATACTTCTATTTACAAATTGTTTACAGCTACTTACTTTTGTTCAAGAACTCTAGAAGAAAACAGTTAGTGGTAGCCTTTTACAAGGCTTTAGTTGATTCTTGCTTGTATTTCCCAGCTGGTGTTAGAGTACATCTGGAATCTATGAAATTCCTTTCTTTGTTCCTCATTTCCTGTTCCATTCAGTACTACAGTGTGGCATTCTGAAAGCTGTTTCTCTTGGTATCTTCTTCTAAGATGTGTGTTTTAAAGCATTTACTGAGTTCTTAAAGGTGGCTATATGTTCCTTGTGTTTAACAGTGTAATTGAACTGTATCATGAAACTTCTCAGTTGTTTTGTTTTGATACTTCAATGAAAAATAGTTTTGTTGATTTTTTTTTTTTTTTTTTCTGGCGGTCATTCAGCTTGTAGAATTGTATGAAGGAGGGTGGTAAAAGTAAAAAAAAAAAATCTGGTAGATAGTATAAAAGCTCCCTTTCTTAGTCTCCTTCTCTCTCTTCCTCTTCCCCCTGCCCAGGAACAATCACCAGTTTGTAATGGAAAATTAGATCTATTTTGCAGGAGACACAGGGTGTGACATCCTACAGTTGCTTTTAGATTCTGGTTTGAAAAGCTGGTGACTGCTACAGAACATGTGAACACAACCTTGGAAAATTGAGCTCTAACAGTATGACACAATGTGAGAGTTGTGTGTGTCTAAAACAAAAACAATTCACCCCTTCCAAATCAGCAATGTTTAAGTTAGATTTACTGGTTGGGATGGCATTGTTGCAGATCCCTAATACTAAGAGAGGGGATGCAATGGTCTAATGGAATTGCGCTTTTTTTTTTCCCCAAGACTGTGTTTTGTTCTAAGAACAAAACATCTGAAAAAATGGTGCTTTTATGAATACTTGTGTATCTGAGTGGCTGGCCCAAGTTTTCCAGAACAAATGGACGGTCTTCGTAGTCCACTGGTTGGCCCTTCTGTTGTCATTTGCCAATGGTGAGTGCTGTTTCTGAGATCATAGCTTTGCTCTCTACATGCTCTCTGTAGTCATGAAAGATCTGTAGTGGTACAATACATGCTCAGAAGCTTCTTCACAAAACACCTGCTATTAAGATGAGGCTTGCATTATAAGCATTGTTTCTTCTCTTTAGGAATGCACTAGCTGTTTTCCCTTCCATTTTTGAACTGTGGAATATCTCTTAAATGGCAGCATTTGCTCTCATGGGGAACTTAATATTGGGGAAATATTCATCTCATTTTTAGCTGCCTCTTTGAATGTAATTTAGCAGAGAGAAGCAAGGAACGCTAGCACTGTGAGACCTGTCACTCCTCTACAGATCAGTTTTTCAGGTCTGCTGACTCCAGTTGCTTATCTTCTTCTGACTTTTTTTTTTCAGATGTCCCTAACAAACTTGATTACATTAAAAGGATTGTACATATGGGTAGTTGCACATTATATTTATTCCATGTTTTATAGGGAAACCAGGGGAAATGCTACTTGTTTCCCACAAGGTATGCAAAAATAGCGGCAGAACTGTGAAACTCCAGCAGTTGTTGGAAATCTGTCTTTCAGCAGATCACGTGGGTGCAGTGTAAGATAGCACACTTTTTTTTAAGGTTCTCGGGTCCTATGCAGTTCTATAAAAGTAACAGTGCTGCTCAGTGTGGCTGAGAATTGGGTAAAACCAAAGTTACTTTGCTCTCAGGTGATTATTGTTACTTTAAGGCTGTGTTGTGCTCTGTTTCAGGGAGGCAGTAAAGGTCCTAGAAAACCTGTTCCTGCTCTGCTCAGGTCAGAGAGGACCTGTGCTCCTGTAAGTTTTGTGCCCTGCACTAACTGTCAGTAAGGTCCCTGTCTTGATCTAGGCAAATTCTTGGTAGCCTAGACCAAGTCTGGTGCTAGAGACCTCCTTCAGACCATGTTTACCTGCAGTACTGGGACATTAACTCTAACCTGGTTCACTTGCTGATATCAGGAGGAGTTGTGTTTTGCCTGCATGAAAATAACGGTTAAGTTCTGACTTTTGTGTAAAATAGTCCCCAGTAGGTAAGCAGAAGGGACCCATCAGCTATTTCTGCAAACGTTCTCTGATCTGTTCCTCTTTGGAAATTTGGAGTCGCATTTTGTAGCGTAGATATTTGATGTTTGGGATCGTGGCTGATGTTGCATGGTATTTAAATGTCAGGTTGTTAAGATATCTGAAGAACTGCATTTGTGCTCTTAGCACTTCTTGCCCCAAACGTAAGGTAGGAGCTGACCAACACCACTCTTACTTCTGTAAATATTAGTCTTACCCTGTGTTTGTAAATTGTTCCATGTAGCTAATTTTGCTGCACACTGTCAGCCAGCAGCCCTTGGGTGATTCTGCTTGACCAGTGCAAACACCAGAGTTCCCACTAGCAGTGTACAATATTTTGAGATGAGCTCCAGGTAGTTGCTGCAGAATAGGCTTAGACTATTAGTGCTTCAGAGATGATGATGGAGAAAGGAGGTTGTGGTCAGTGGTCATAAATCCACCCCTGACTAAAGCTGGGGGAACTGTTTATGCCTCTTCCCTCTCATATTGAAGTATAGAGCCAGACTCTGTACTCTCTGGGGTGGTGCCTGCAGTGGACTTCAGGAAATTGGTGTTGCATGTTAGGGTTGGAAGGAACTAGATTTCAGGATAGTGTAAGTGGTATGCTTATTCTCTCCCTTATCCCCTGTGGCTTCTTATTTTTTAGGCCTACTAAGCAAAATTGCCTGAGAGAGAAAAGAAAAAAAGAAAGCTAATTTTTATTCAGACCAATACTCCCAACTGTCTGTTTTTGAGTGGTGAGGCAGAAGTTTTTGACAGGGAATAAAAAGTGCCTGGGGGAACTTGGGATGTTGCAATAGAGCAAAATAACTTCAGTAAAAGTGAAGCTGTAACAGGCTGATAATTAGTGTGTTTTGACACCTGCTTCTGTGACAGTGTTCCAGAAGGTTGTGGGTTTGAAAGTAAAGAAATATTAACTGAATGACTTTTAAAGTCAGCTCCAGTATTAAATGTAACTGGTCTCTGTAATAGTCTAGTGGGAAATGTTGTATATGTTGTCATTATTGCAGTTTCCTGATAACACCTGCAAACTTTTGGTATGCTGATGCCCTGCTTCTGGTAATGGGAATTGGTTATCTAGTCCTGAGGGTAACTTGTCCTTCATGCTCTTGAATATGGGCTTTACTTTCTTGTGCAAAGTGAATCTCTGGAATCGAAAATGTATTTTTTTCCCAGTCCCGTGAAATCTTACTTGGGTATAGTTGTACCATGTCAAACTCCATGTCTTTTTTTTTTTCCTTTTTTTTGTATGGTGGCTGTTTGATTTTGACAGTCACCAGAAGTACCAAATGCTTGTAAGGTGGGGTCCTTACTTCAGCAGTACCACGCACACTGCTTTGGGAACTGTGTAGGAGCAAATACTGTGCTTAACAGACCACACATAGTGGCAGAACGAAATGGGGTCATGCATGAATATCTTATTTGATAAGGGCTTGAAACCAAATAAGAGCCTACGTGTCTGTGAATTGGTGCCAGGCTACAGGTATACCAAAACTCGTCTTGTACAGTGTGGGGTTAACTAACTAGGTGTTTCAGAATGTGATCTGAAAAACCCACTACTTGTGAGGTGACTTGCCTGGAGGAAATACTGGGTATGGGGCTAGGTCTGATCCCTTATTGCTCTCCAGAACTCCAGCATGTGAGATGGGGACAGAAGCTTCCATCCATTCCCTTCAGACTATGGAGTCAGTTGTAAGGCAGGACCTTGTGGCTATGCTTTAAAGGTGGGAATTTGGTTCCCTTTGTGCTTTTGGAGGAGGCAGTGGTGGTGATGTATCAGTGCTTTTGTTGTATCCTAGGTAAAACATTCGTTAGTCTTTGGTGTTATGATGAAAATGCTACTGTGTTTTGCAGTGTACGTATCTTCTAGGGTATCAGGCTGTGGGAGATAGAATTGGGGATATTTGTCTTGGGGCAGGTTTGGTCTGGACAGAAGCAAAGCACAGTGGAGCATTTTGGTCTAGTACAGGTGCTGTACATTTATTTGATATTTCTTTTTGTTATTGTTTTGGACATGGATGCACACTTCTTTTTTTGGTGTCTTACCCTCTGAATAATTTTCCCCCAAGGTTAGAATTTGTATAGTGAATGAGGCTGGGCATGGTAGGGAAGAAAGAGTGTCTTATGGTGAACACATCTAGAAAATCACATGTGGGATCCATGCAGCTCACCTGCTGCAGACATCCTTTAAGAGGAGAACCAGTCTGTTTGTGTTGGCCAGTAGCCCCTGACAAGGTGTTTGTTGATTCTCTGTCCCCTATGGTACACCTGAAACCAGCTGTGCTGGAGGGCTGAGCCTTCACAGCTACAGGAGGAGCAGGGTGTGGGAAGGCTGAGCTGTAGCCCAGCCAGTGTGTGCTAGATTTTTTGCTTTGCAGGGCTTTGTTTGTTGAATGATAGCTTTCTTTGGAGAACATGATTAACACTAAAACAAGCCAGCATAGGATGAAAGTGATGACAATATAAAGCTTCAAAACATCATATTTTAATCAGGATTTTAGATTTTTTTTTAACAGACATTAAAGTGAAATTCTTGGACCAAAATAGCTTATTATCAAGAGTATGCTTAAGTATTTCTTTGAGGAGTGGAGCACTTACTCAGCTGTTGATGGGGAGTAATGCTAATTCTGTTGTAGGGCTGTCATTGAGAGCTTTTAGGGGAGAAAGGGAAGGAGGCTGAGGCCTTTGTAAATGGAAACTAACTCAAGAAGATGCTACTTTAAGTCTTCTGTGGTATTAGTGGTGCCTCTAAAAGGTCTTTACTTATGCCCAGGCTTCAGAATCCTATCAGCAGTTACAGCTCAGCTGTAGACAGTATAATCATGTTCCTGTTGGTTTGTACTCTTGTAGTAATTCAGATTGGATGGTTCAGCCCCAAAGCTTCAAGCTGCTAGACTCTAAGTTTGACCTGGCCCACTTAGTTCATTTTACAGTCTCCTCAGGTGTAATTTTTTTCAGTTCATTAATTGCCTAATTAACCTTAATGGTAAATGAGTTTTTATACTAATTATTTTAAAGACAGCCTGATTTAGGAAAGTCACTGAAATGCATAGCTGCTGTTCTGCCTCGAAGACAGCCTTGGATACTTGTCTCACTGTGATGTTATGTTATCAGACATATCTCTTCATTCGTGTTCCTGGCAGCTGGAACCAGTATCTGGAAGGCTTGCATTGTCTACCCCTGCATCCACTGAGCACCAGCGAGCTTCCAGAGTCAAACACGTGAATTGGTGGTTACCATCATGAGGGTTGTCCATTGTAACCTTGATCTGATCCCTCTGTGGACAGAAAATTCCTGCCACTACAGGAGAATATACTTATAAAATGAAAACACTGTGCTGCTTTCAGTCCACGGGACGGGTGGTACTTGTGTAATGAGCAGTTATTCTGTATTCTGTTCCTGTAGTGGAATACGTGGCTTCCTGCACATATGTTCAGTTCAAAACCTTCTCTAGCGCTGTTGATGAGCTCTTTCACTGCATTCCTCACCATATGATGGAATTCTTTATCTTCCAGCCTTTTCCAAGGCAGGGCTGACTATCTTAAGTGGGGGACAGGATAGGAAAGCAGTATCTACCAGTCATGGTGCCAGTTTGAATCTAATTCTAGATTTTTCTGGAAGGCAATTTTGTAGAAGCGGCAAGGCTCTCGGATGCGAATTAGCACACTGGGCACTGTTGTTCCACTCTGGCAGTCTTCCTTCTTACTGCTTACTTGATTCAAGATGTGCCTTCCCCCTGCTGAGACATACAGGGCAGGTGTCTCGCAGGCAGCTCTCCCAGCTGTATGTAGAAGTGGAATTGACTGCTTTTGGTTAAGCAGTGCCCAGGGTGGTGAGAGCCCTGCTAAGGGAAGGGACGGGGAGGACAAGCAGGATACTGTTTCTCTGCCTGCCAAGCCTCTGCGAGTCTTGTTTCCTTCCTTTCAAGATCCTGTTCTTGTCAATCTGCACTTGAAGTCAAATGCCTTCTGCATCCTCCTGGTAGGGCTTTTGCAGTGAAGGTCCTGACTGGCATATCTAGTACTAGGGAAATGAAATGCAATACCACAGCAAATAGCTCTCGCAAGGATGGGAAAAGATGCTGATTTCTATTTTCTGGGATTTCTGTGGACTTTGCTTTAATTGTTTCAGTTCCTATTCTAAAGCCAAGGGCTGCCTAATACTTAATTTTGATATCTGGACATCTGCAGGACACGCTGACTTCTCCTGAGTTGATGTTAGCTGTTTTAGCTGAAACACTTGAGAGAAGCAGAAAGAGTTTAGCAGAAAACAGTTTTAGTGACTGTTTGGGTCTGGAGAATAGAAACTAAGGAGGAAGCTATTATTAAGAAACTGGTACTAAATTGTTGCTTTCCCTTTTCTTCCCCCTGTGTACCCCTCCTCCCTCTGCTCCTCCCCAGCAGAGCTTGGTCAGATTCTTCCTGTTCTTCTGCAGGGTTTAACACCAGTTTTTGCCTTTCTGTAAGCTGGAAGTAATGAAAATTTTGGCATTGCACTGCCATGTAAAGGTCCCAGTCCTGGTGTAGAGCATTGTTTTGTGCAAGTAACTTCTGTTCTAGTTGCTTGGAGTCTTAAACAATGTAGAGAAGTCTGCTATGGCCTTAATAATACATCCCATTTTATATTCTTGCTGCTTACCTTTCTGAAGAGCTGCTGGTTGCTCATGTTTCAGATATAACCTTTTGCTTAGCCTTGACAAGTGTAGCCCTGTTCTGGATAGCAGTGATTACTTAAATACTCCAATGGTCCCTGTGACCTTAGTAACAGAACTCCTAGTGCTCTGCTGGTGTAGGGGGATGTTTTACTAATATTTAGAGCAGAACTGAATGAACAAAAGATTAATTTAATGTGGCTCTTAAGCTGTGAGGTCATC
The DNA here is from genome assembly GCF_964188355.1 of Buteo buteo. Taxonomy (NCBI): domain Eukaryota; kingdom Metazoa; phylum Chordata; class Aves; order Accipitriformes; family Accipitridae; genus Buteo; species Buteo buteo. The sequence goes on along the minus strand of NC_134195.1, from coordinate 3,254,219 downwards.
CTATCACACTTGTCATGGAGCACAAAGTGGATTACTTGGTAAAGAAAGGCAAGCTGGAAGCTGAGTGTGACAGCAAAGCAGGCGGGGCAGTGATCTTGCCAACAAAGCAGGGAGTTCTGTGGTAGCCAAACAAGAGTAGAGCAGGTCCGTGATGTTAACCAGGGTCAACCAAGAGCCTGATGATCACCAGACAAGTCTGCAGTGATGGGAAGGTCCAAGGTAACACCAGGAAATTAAATCGGCAATTCAGGGTCAGGATGGGTAAGGCAAGTGGCCAGGCTACATAGCTCTGGCAAGGTCCAAGGGCAAGTGTCCGAGCTGGAATGCAGCTCCGAAGTGGAGAAAGGTGCCCAGTGAGGCTTTCTCACACAGCTCTCTTCCCAGCAGGCTGATCTGAGCTTACACAGCTGCACCATGTCACAGCTGGCCTTGAGCCGAGGCATTCAGACCCCTGAGGGGTAGGGGAGAGATTGTGCTCAGGGCCCTGGCACCACTGATGTTTTGGCAAGATCTTATCTGGACTAGCCTTTATCTCATAAAATCTGCAGTTCCTGATCCTGGGGTAGCCACGGTGGGAATCCTAAAGGGTGAAAAGAGGAAGTGCGGATGCAATAACAGAAAATACGGCTGCGTGTTTTGTAACACTAACCGTGGCAATAAAATGCATCCTGTATGCTAGGGGAGCCAACCCCCCCATTGGGATTCTTGAAGTCACTGTGACTTACACTGGAAGGGGAGTGTTTCCACAGCTCTTTGTGGATAAGGAGGAGTGTGTGGGAGGCAGGAGGTATTAGGTAGCTATTGCTATAGTATGTAACAATGATTGCTAATTGGACTGTTGGGTTGGAAAGAAAGTAAATTCTCTTGAAGCCTCTTTAACCTTTTGCAGCTGTGTTTTGTCCCTTTATTTGTCCATGTATTTTGGCTAATATCTTGCTCTCATTCTGTGACATTATTTTACTGATTTATTCTTCTTCCCTTTTTCTGTAGTTTGAAAACCATGTCCGATTTTTGTGAAGTTTCTGGTGCATGTTCTTACTTCTCTCCGCGCTGTGGCAAGCCTGCCCTTACATCATGTCAGCACTACTCTGTTGATTAGCAGAAGAGAACTATTAGTGTAATGTTCCTTTGTTTCCTGTCTCTTTTCTTCCCCCCTTCCCCTGAAGGATTTTTTAGACTTCTCTGTGCTATTTCTGTGGGAGCTATATTGAAGGATTTTTTGCAACAGACAGAGGGGTTGTGTAAAAATTAGCTTCTGAGCTCAACCAGTGGTTCTCCCTGCAGACCTGGGCTTGAGATGAAAGTGTTCTGTTTGCATTTGAGTTTCCTTCTGCTTTGAAAGACAGTGGTGTGTCTTGTAGCAGCAATACTTGCAGTGTGGTGCTTCCACAGAAGGGAGAGTCATGACAACTATTTTATAGATAGGCATGTGGTGCCTCAATCTTCCTCTTAACTTCTAGCTCTTTTAACCAGGGAGAATTAATCAGTGTTCATCTTTTTTTCAGAAAAGGTGAGTGATAACTCATGCAAAATATTTTGAATTGTAGTCTGAACGCATATCATGGAAGATTCACTTTAGAAAGTACTAGAGAATACTATTAAATGTATCTGAGGCTTGTTCTGCATAATCAAATTGCTCAGAGATTTTTATCTTCACTTAAGACGTACATAAAATCTGCACTGTGTGAGTTTAGTAATTCCTTGCTGCAGGACAGCAAGCATTCCTGTGTTTCAGGGTATCTTGCTTGTGTAAGGGCAGGGAGATGACAGGGAATCAAGTTAAGCAAAGATGTAAGGAGGCAGTGGTTGCGGGGTGGTGGGGAGGAAAGGTTTTCACAACTGTCATATAAAGAAAGTGGTAGAGGATCTCCCCAAGCCAAGAAGCAGAGAGAGCTCATGAGAAGTGTACAATAAGTTATTGAACGTTCCTTTATAGCATGGCTCTACTGTTAGTACTGGGGTTTTGTGAGCTCTTTTACTTAAGTGCAGTGCTGATTCTGGCACTGTCTAGGTTAGACTAGGTACTCCTTTGAACTGAAGGGTACAGCAAGAAGGTGGAGAGAAGTTGAAAGGACATGCTTATCTGGTTAAGTGGCTTTTTCCTCCCTGCAGGGAAGACCAGAGAGCTGTACTATCTGTTCAGTAGACATCTTCCACTGGGTGTGAGCTGTTGGTAATTTGCATCTCTTCATGACAACAAGTGAGAGAACTTTATTTTAGATAACCCAAATGATATAGGTGATTGTCATAAAGCATTTTTAATGGTGATCTGTCAGGGGAGCGAAGGGATGAGTGAGGAAGGAAGCTTGTTGATAAATAGGTGTCCTTCTCATTCCTACAAGTACGCTGTAACTAGTTAAAGCTCAATGATGTAATAGGATTCCTTGGCAGATTTACTTTAGGTGGTTATTTTGCAGTTATCAACTGTACATGTGCCTCATCTCTTTCATTTTTGAATGTAAGTTTGACTGACAGCATTTATCACCTCTGATCCTGAAGAAAACAAGGCAGGGTCTGTGTTTAAGATTGGAAATACAGCTTCTAATCTACAAGACAAATTATGAACATATGTGTTTACATGTACTTTGCCTTTATAAAAGGGAGCAAACTAATGGAAGAGGGACAATTTAAACAGGTTTGGGTGTGGGTCTGATAATGGGGAATGGCAGTCTCAACACCACTTACTTGAGTTTTATGGTTTGCAAGAGATTAATGATTTGTGGGTGTGTTGTTTTTCTTTTCCTCTGCAATGTGGACATGTGTCAACTTTGGTTAGCCATGCCAGCAGGACTTACACAACTTAGTTGGAATGGCAGGCTGTGCTGGACAGAGGATATCCCGTGAATTTGAGAATGAAGCTTGTAGATGATAAATGCCAAGGCAAGAGTTAATTTAGTACCCACTTTCCATAAATAGAGGAAGTTGATTCATACAGTCACAGCTAGAGAGTACATGGGCATGTCTGAGACTTCACTGTCTTGCTTGAGATCACAGATACGCTGAATAACGGGGTGGTCAAGTTGCAAAATCCAGTCGTCTTCTACCCTTCGAATGGAGGTCAGAAAGACAAAATGGTGTGGAAGGAAACATCTTTTTTCTGTAATTGTTCTCCTCACAGCTTGGGTTTTTAATACTCCAAACAATTTCACTATTCCAGACATTTCAGATGGACTTATGATCTAGTTTAAAGATCAGCATTGTATGATATTTGATTATGCTTGTAGAAGAAAAAACCTGATATTCTGTAACTCAGATAAAGCTGTATCAAAAAAGAGCAGAATAAGTACTGTGAGAAATGAAATGAAAGTTTTTAAAATGTTAGTTGAACAGAGTCACAAAGTTAAGTTGCTTGAAAGTTGCACATATGGGTATAAAATATAAAAATATATTGCAATAGTTATGTAATTATAATACACTATATAATATCATTATGTCTATAATGTCACATATATTTTATTATTATATGCTATATCTATTTGCTATATATTATTATGGAGAACAGTATTTCAGTGCGTATATATGCTTTAGTGACCACAAGCTCTGCAGTTTTGAGGCACATTGGCTACAATTACTACGATTAAACATTATAGGTGGAAGAATCACAGGGACCATAGCTTGGGTTATGCTGTCAACGATATGCTTGAGTTTATCCAGAGATGAGCTTAGGACCATCTCTGTTCCTAAATGTGCTAGCCATCTGGTGCAACTTCTGTGTGTGGTTTGTTTTTTGTCTAGGTTTTTTGTTGTTTTTTTTGTTGGCTTTTTTTTTGCAGTGGGGGGTGTGTGATGAATAGATACACACACATATAATGTAAGTTTTCCTTTGGACCAGTTTTGATGCTGCTGTAAAGCTGGTGTCTAACTGCTTTGGTTATTTAATTTCTAGTTATTTAGAAATGTTGCTAGAATAGGTGGTGGAGGCTTGTACCTGGCATGTTAATGGAGTAGGAGAATAGAAGTGGGAGTATTTCTCTGTGGATCTTCTGTGGGGTTTGGAAACATATTTGGATTGGCAGAGACTACTTTGTTGGTTTTTAAAATAAATTAATTCTTCTGCCTGGAAAAAAAATGGTGCACATTGTAAGTTCTTCAATGTATACCAAACTGAGTAGTTACTTCCAGGAAAGATTCTGCCCAGAAAAATGGTGAAGTGTAGCATTGTTTTCTTCACTACTCTAAATGTGAGTCTCTCAGACATTAGTAGATCGTGAAACCTGGGCTGGTAGTTCAGGGGTCTACTGCAGGCTGCATTTCAGTCCTAAGCATATCAGAAAAAAAGATAAACCCTTCACTTACCCTGAACCTTGTGTTTCCTTAAAGTAGGTGGTCAGAAGCATAGCGTTCACTTCTGTCCAGAATTTTTCCTTTGGCTCTAAATTGGTCCTGTAGAAGGAACAACCAATTGAGTATTCATTGCTGTCTGTCCAAATATACTGCTGTTTTGGTAGGAATTTTTGGAAACTTTTAAACAGTTGTTTCAACATGCGGTAGCTCAATAATACATGGTCTCCCTCAAACTATGTTTAAAATGTTATAGTGATGTATTTATAGTTTCTTATATTCTACTCTTAAGTGTATGGAATGTGTGTGAAATGCAGTTGATGGGCTGCAGTTGGTGCCAGACCGACACAAATAAAATCCCCTCACTATGGTCACAGGGATAATTAGTATGACTTTAAATATTTTTCTTGCTGTTTTCCACCCCTGTGAATCTTGACTGAAGTTGCTAGTGAGTGTTAAAAAGAATACACCCCTATTCTCCACACCTGTGACTGCAATACCTTGAACCTGTCAGGCTTTATAGGTGTTTTTCAGAGAGGAGATGCACTATGTTCTGAGTGGTTTTGTATGGAGTCTACAGCAACAGCTTTGTGATCTAGGGTTCTATGCAGCCTGCAGTTTTTCTGTGTGATTTGATGTATTCTTTGTTCTGCCCTTGTTTTTAATATGTTAATCAATTTATTTTTTTTTACTATTTCATTTGGAGATGCATGAGTGGAAGACATCCTGTACAAGTGTCATGTTTTAGAGTTAATTTTTTAAAATTATCTAGCTCTTGTTATGTTGCCATCTGTTTTCCTCTAGCTTGAAGAGGAAACAGCTGTTGTGAATAATCTCAAGATGGTATTTTTAATAAAGTCTAATGGGTCTGTGTACCTTCAGCTTGCATGTGTATCAGAGTGAATAAATGTGCCACTTAGGAGGGGAAATGTGGTTTTACGGTAGCAACTGTAATGAGTTTGGTAATGCAGTGATTCTGGTATGTCTCTTCCATAGCTGGATTTGAATGGAGAGACCTATGTTAATGGGGCACACTTCACTTGCTTTAACTGTGTGTTGTCTTGTAGAGGGGCTGTTCTCTGCTGCTTCTGCCCTCTGAGTGCAGTGATTGGCAGGCAGCTGGGGAGTTGACTGAACCTGGTGATGTAATGCAAAAACTAACTCGTGGCCCTACCATGCTAAACTACAGTTTGCTGATCAAGCGGAGGCAATAGCTAGCTGTATTTGACCTCAGGGAACGCATTGGAGATGGAGAGCCAGCGGCACAGCCTCTTAGGTCGATAGTATGCAGTTGTACAGAGTTAGATGCAACATGTGCACCAAGAAACTTACAGGAAATATCATTTTTTGGGAAAATACGTAACTCTCAGATGGAGAATAAATGTTACTGGTGGTGAGTAGGATATGGATGCACTTAAAGTAGCCAGTGGATGATTACCTTGTGGGTTTCTTGATTGTGTTTTAGACTTCATTTTGGTAAGGAGTGAGGGACCTCATGAAAGAGATGATGTACAATGTAAGCTTCAATCACAGTGGTGCTTCAGCTGAATTAAAGGGAAGGATAAATGGAAGTAGACAAGTTGACTCCCAAAGAGCGCCTTGAAAAAACAAATTTAAATCAGTTCATTTGAGCTCAAGCATTGCAGAAAGGACAAGATTCAGTACTGTTTTACACAATTGGCTTTCTTCACTGCTTTCTATCTAAATCAAAGGGAAATATCTTGTTAGGTCTGGAAAACTGGAAGAATAGTTATTTGAAGTAAGGGGGCTCAACAGTAAAGTGAGTGGAGGAGACTAACAGGCAGAGAGCATTAAGTGATGGTCAGGGAGCATGGAGTTGAAGAAAGAATGATGACTGATTGAATTGGATCTTTTTGTAAGTGGAGAGGCTTCTTTTTGTCAGAGGCTTTGCTGCTTTTGAGTGAGCCTTTAGATGATGGCATTATAGAACAACACTAGTAAGAGTAGCCTTGGAAAGTGAGCCTGTAGTCCAAGTAACTGTGAGACTGCAGCCTCAAATCTTCCATGGGCATGCATCCCATAAACCTGTCTGAAATACATGTCTAATACCATGTGGTTGCACAAGCTCTGTCCTGTTCACTCTCATAGCTGTCCCACCTCTTGCAACAAGGTAAATGTCTGCGGTGTGAATCTGTTGGGAACCTCCACTGGGCCAGAGCTAGTTGCTGCACAAGGTCTTTTCTGGCCTGAGATGATCCATTCTGCAAAATGGATTTGTGTAACACATGAACATGTGTGGTTGCACCATGTGGGGGAAGACTGGCAAGGAGTGGTCAGCTGGCTTGTGGCTGTGAAGCTACGGTGTTACTAAAACAGGTGAGAAAATCACTGCTCCCTGCTTAACCCCCCCCTCAACTTCTTTGTCTTTTGGAGCAGAATGAGTGTGTTGAAGTCCAAGAAAGTAAGAGACACTAATTTGCAATTTACTTAACAATAAAAATCAGTTATAATACTTGCCTTTGAGCTTTCCTACCAATTTTATGCTATTAAATAGTGTTTGCTGTCTCTCTCTGGAGGAGTATCCTGTGTGTGCTAAGAACATATTACTACAGAAACCAGTTCTGTTGTATCTGGCTTTCAAAAGAGAGAAGCTCTGATTAATGACTATAAAAACTCTCAGGAAATAAGCAAATAACAGGGACCCAGAATGTTGTCACCCAAGTAGCTATTTCTTTTAAAGAGTGATATTTTTACTTATCTTTGCAAAACATAAGCAATTTCTTTGGTTGAATAGTGAACTTGGATTTGTTTTCCCACTTGCAGGTGTATCTGCTGCTTCACTTCTGAATTTACAATGGGAGTACTTTAATTTCAGAACAAGTTAGACCTGGAGATAAGAAAAAAGCAGTTTCTTTTGTAGAAGCCCCACTAGTCAAATATATCAAAAGATGTGCAAAAGTCAGAACAGGTGCTTTCCTATGCTGAAGACTTCTAACATACATATTGACAAATGGTTCATCTTCTGGGAAGGCAGTGTCTTTCTTCAGATCTCATAGATCTATAACTGGCAGCAGGGTGGTGGTTATGGCATGGTTATTTGGGATGTAACAGTGCTGGAGTATGTAGAGGTGAACTTACGCCTCAGTGGGAACTGTTCTTGGGCTTCTGTCTGTATTACTCTGTGCTTCTGTGCCATGTGCCTACCTTCTTACCACTCAAGAGTTCCTCTGCCTCTCTATTTTGGTACAGTATACCTCAGGCAGCTTCCCATGAAGAGTGTCTTTCCTATCAAAGTAGTTTCTGTCATGAAGCATTTTTTTGCCAGGTTGCTTTGCAGCTGTTACAGTACCTTTTTCATGCCTGAATTGGTGTTCTTTCCACAATAAAGCCTTTGGGAGCCAATTTTTCCTCTCTCTACATATGTGATAGTACTGCTGGAAGTATGCACTGCTAACAGTAAGATATTTCCTGTCATGGTTACTGGGAGCTGTTTGTCTGCCTCACCTTTTTGTTAAAAGGACCAGATGCTTTGTCTTCTACTCTGTGTTGGTAAATCCTGGTTTGTGTTTGATTTCCCCCTTCCTTGTGCTGTTCACAAGGAGGCGAGAGGCTTCCCAGACCAAGAGGATGCTGATCTTAACTTGGTGTGCAAGAGAGCCCTTTGGTGTAAGGCATGTTGGTCAGGCTGTGGTTTGGCTTTGCTGGCCTCTTTGTAGCTAGCCCTCAAGTGCAGTTTCTGCAACATCTCATGCATTAGCAAATACTGTAATGCAATATTCTGATGCAGCCTTTCATCCAAGGGATCTGAAACTGCATTTTGAGTATGAAGTGCTAGAGAGGGAGGTAGTTCAACTACAGAAGTTAGCTGTCTGACTTACTATGCACAATCACAGATGGAGTCTGCAGCAGAACTGGGATGGAATCCAGATCTTCAAAAGAGCTGACTTCTTGCATGGGAATACAAACTTCTTGTGCAAAATAGCTCAGCCGTGTGGTATTGCTTTGTAAAAACCAATGGACCATTTTTGAAACTACATGGAATGAGTAAGGGGTTAATGGAAGCTGAATGGCTTTCCATTCTTGGGTGATGTTTGTAAAGAAGCATTGATCTTTTTTGGTAGCTAAATGTATGGTGTGTTCATCCCTATCCCCCAGCATTAAAAATTACTACAGCATGCACGCGGATTTGTGTGCACCTACTGTATGTAACTTGTGTTCTACCCTAAAAGGTAAAAATGGGCATCGATTTATCCAACAGCTAGTCTTTGGATAGGCATGTCTATTTACATGCTTTAAGTTTTGCAGCTGCTTATTGTAAATGTCAGTGAGGAACTTTCTTACAGGCAGTGAAAGTGTGTGATACAATCCAGAAATTGACTTCATTTTATATATGATTATCAGAAGCATTCCCTGACTCCAGTCTGCTGTTCTTTTGTAAGCCATGAATTTGCACAGAGGTTTCAGGAGATTATTTGAAGACAAGCAGATATTGCACATGTATAGCTTGGCCTAACTGGCACTGGCTGCATGTGATTTCATAGCTTCACTTGACCCTCTGAATAAATATGAAAGGACTTTTTGCTTTTTATTTTCGAATTTGTGATAAAGCTAGTACATGCTGTATCTGCAAGGAAAACATGATGTCTATTATATTGCTTCTGTTGGGCTCTGAAAAATAAACTATAAGTTGAAGTGTGTGGGGGGATAAGTTATCACTGTTTCCTGCTTGATGTGCTCTGTAAACTGCTGAGGACAGGGTTGACCAAGACTTTGTGTATTGTGGACTTTTGGTGACTGGGTAGTTGCAGCACATAACTGTGTATTTAAAGCTGTGAGTTTAAACTTACTTGGGTGTGCTGCTCTTACTGGCTGAGGAACAAGCTGGGTTGCCTGCCTGTATGTTGTTAAAGCAAACCATTGTCACTAACTAGCTTGTCAGCCCTAAGACTGTGAAGTTGGACCTTGGTTTGATTTGGAAGTTTTCAGTATATGACTTCTTAATTAAGATTAACATCACTTTTCTATATATATTTTGTATTGCATTGTGTTTGGGAACGCTGTGCCTTTATACCTCCATCCTGTCAAATATCCTTCACCTGCCCTTCCCTTTTTAAAGCTTAATCCTCTCTTATCATGTATGGATGTTTGCATAGGCTTAAGCATTTCAAGGAAGAGAATGTCTTCTATGTTGGTACAGCTCTCACTACAGTTGGACCTCTGCTACTGAAGCAAAGTCAGAACAGGTTTGTGCTGTGTTAGATTTGTGGCACTGAACATGCTTATAAAAATAAAACTTTGTGAATGTATTTCAGAGCAGTTGCCAGTTGTCCTTCTTGTTCATGTTTTTGAAGTACCTCGCTTCTGTATAGGTAAATGAATTCTGCTTTGTCACTAGTAGTAAGTACACAAACTACTTGGTATTTCCACAGTGCTTTACAGGCAATATGTCTTGCTCACCCCCTGCAGCTGATATGACTAACTTGTAAACTGAAACTAGAAGAATAAAAGAAAACTAACATTGTTTGAGTTTCATTATATTAACACTTTGCATAGTTTAGAAAAGGAAAGTAGGTCACTTTCCATTTTTAATACCCTGCTTTATACTTTGCATAAAAACCCAACAGCTGGATTGCAGACATTTCATGGAAAGTTATACATTTCCCTGTAAATATGGATTTTAATCATATGAGCATTTATAGAAATTACATGGGACTATTGTGTTTTTGGCTTAGATGTTTCTTCAAAATCTTAGCTGCTTATACCAGTGACGTGTTTTAGGTGCACACAGCTACGCTAACTTCTGAACTCTGGTTTTGATATCAATAAATAAATAAATGATAAATGACTATTATAAATAAATGACTATGCTCAGCTTTTTGCTTGTTTTTCTGCAGTATTGTGCCTGTGTTATCTCTGCTCAGTGCTGAGGAGTGAAGAAGTAAATGTTTTTTCTCTTCCTGTAGTTACTGAATTTGGTTAGTCTAGCATTTGGTTCTCATCACATTGCCTGCACAATGAGTCATTCTTTCTTGGTTAGGTTTGTTCCTCAGGCCAAGATTCATGTGATGTTCCCCCTCTAAGGGCAATCAGATTAGTCACTGTTTGAAATCTTGTTTAAAAAATAAAATGCACCGCAGGTTGATGCCTTGCTTACCAGTTATATGCTTACCCCCCCTCCCCTGCTTGCTGTTTGAGTTCAGCAGCATCATTATATTGAGAAATGTTTTGTAGTCATGGTAACTGATACTTTATCGGATTCCCACTGAAATTAGCATATTAAATTCAGGACTTTTGGTACTAGCAAGGAATTGTCTGTAAGGCAGGTGAATTTAAAGTAGTTCAGTGTGCTAAAGTACCTCTAGCTTAAACTTGGGGTCCTTTCATTATCCTGTTAAGAGCAAAAACTACATTGCAATTGTGGTAGTAGTTTGAACTTTGTGAAACATGCAAATTTAAAAAAAAACAGTGGTAATAAAAATTATTAACACAGATGGCCTCTTATGTTACTTGAATTGGACTTGAAGTATTTGGGGCATAAACTCCCCTTGCAGAGTTATCTGTACCTGGAAATGTTTGATGGGGGCACGATCTGATAGAGGTTTCAAACAACATTAGGATGGTGGCAGAGTTTCCAGACCCTATTGTGCGATATGTTGTTATGAAGGCTCTTGAAGTTCTTTATGTTGGTACTAGAAGATTTTAGGGGTGATGGTTCATTGTGGGAAATAGCAGTCTGAAAGACTAGCCATGCAGAAAATACGAGGTGGCTAGATCAGAAGTAGGAAGAGAGAGGGGAAAAATACCTACTGTGTGGTTGTAAACACTTAACCTGGACGCTGATGGTAGCTGGCTAGGCTCCCTATCTAGTCAATGGACAGCAAGAGGAACTCATTCAAATTACAGTTCAGAAAACCAGTTATGTTTGTGCCCCCAGACCCTCTTATACAGGAGCCTGTGTGAACAGTAGATGCTAATGCAGGCACCTACATTGCACAGAATGTTGAATTGTATGAGTATCCCTGGGAGCAATGTCTGGTTTGTGCCTTGAGAGTGAGTCAGGGTTATGACAGGGTGGAGGATTGGAAGTTGGTGAAATAAATGGCTATAAACACTGTCTTGGTTCATAGATGAAAGCCTGAGTAGAAGGAAAGATGAATTAATGTTCCACATTAAACTTTGATTTTGGCTCTTTTGAACAGCATTATTTTCCATCTTGTAAGTTGCTAACAGTGTTTTGATAGGAAAATGCTTATGAAGGTGCAGACCAGTGGGGTAGAAAACTAGATTATCTGTAGAAAGTTCAGAGAGTAGAGTTTGGTGTTTGGGGTTTTTTTTTTGTGAAGCTTTTTGTGGTGGTCTTGTTCGGCCTCCAATTTTCAGCTGATTTTTACAGATATCAGATGCTCACAACCGTTATTAGTTCAAATGGTCAATTTTCCTTTCATTCTGTGTGAGACAGATGCATGTAGTGTCTAAACAGACAAAAAATTCAACTTTGGATGAACTTTGTGGGTGTGGACAAGCAGCTCGTAGGGAATGCCCAGCTTCCAAAAATTATTCGCAGTTTTGAAAAATGCTCAGCCTCTGCATGACTACCTGCAAACAAAATTTATTTTTGAATCTTGCTCCCATTTCTATAGGAATAACCACTGAAATAAAATAGACATGTGTTTCTTTGAAGTTCATTTGCTCCTACTGCATTGGCTTCCTCTGGAAGACAACATTACCCTGTATTTTGGCAGTTAACTTCTTTGGTGCAGAGATGAGTATATTGGGTTAAAGCTTTAGCTGAAGTCAATTGGCTTGTATACTGTGGGGTGGCGACCTGACCCTGTGACTTTAGGTCAAGCAAGAACAAGTGTGCAAGAACAAGCAAGAACAGTCTGGTACACTGTCAGCTTGCAGCTTGGAAACCTTCAAAGACTTAAGCTTAAGTCTACCCATATGCATGTATTTGGGACTTGCATGGACTTTGGCACTGTGAAGAATGGATGCTATTGGGAAAGGGGAAACCTTACTATTACTGTTACACTGTAACTCATAAGGAAGGAAACTTAATAATACTTTTCGATTTGTATGAAACTGAAAGAAACCGTTTTAAAGTTTTTGATTTCTGTTTTTTCCCCTCGCTCCAGAGTGAAGTGGCCTATTTGGATCCAAAATTGTTTCTTCACTTCTTCAGTACTTCTTTACTTTCCCTGTCACATATACTAGCTAACTTCCTTTGTTATTCTGCTGTCAACAGGTCTGAAAATATTTTAGGATGTTGTTAAAACTTCTCTTGCTAAACACTGTTTATGGCCATCAGTGTGTTTCTCTATCATCATCATCATCTCCTTTTTCTCCTTGTGAAGAAATCTTTGGTTGCCTTTTGTCTTGGCAAAGGTGCCTTGGGAGGATGGAAACATAGCTGGTCCACTGTAGCTCAGCTTGCTAGTCAAGCAGTCTGACTGGTGTTGACTCTGTTAAAGGACCACTTTAACAACAGAGGGTGTTGAGCAGCACTAACCAGAGGGGGTGAAGGAATATTCCTTTCATGAACCTGGGGAGAACACTGATTGTTTAAATAAATAATAATGCCAAATAGGAATCTGAAAATACTGAGAGGTTAGCTAATGTTGTATGTATTGTTCTTATAAGGTGGGATGGCATGGTTTGTTTTTAGACAGAGCTTTTAGCTGCTTCTGATTTATGACTTTATGAAAGTACCTTTTCTTCATACCAAAATATACCTATTTTTCTTGAAGTATACTTAATATTTGAGTGGCAGAAACACTTCTGTCCTTTGAAAACAAGAAAAAATTAAGCAGCTGAGGAAACAGAATTACATAGAAATGCTTGCACTTCAGAGAGAAGTTATTGCCTGAATTTATGTCAATATACTTTATCTTCATGCAGTCCAGGCAGAAGGACTTGTAGCTTGTCTTTCTGTGGAGCCCCATTAGACCCAGCAGAACTGTGCTGGTGGGCTTGCAGAGTGACCGAGTGGAGGTGACAGCTCAGCATGTCAGAGCATTCGGAATTCTGCAAAGAGCAAATGCAGAAGACAGTGGTAGGTGACATTGTCCTTTCCTCCCTATACTTAGGTCAGTTTGTCTTCAACTGTATTTTCTAATTGAAAATTTTAATTCAACGACAAGTCAGGAATCTTCTGCTGATGTGTCTTAAAAATAAGTGATTCTTTAGTAAAGCCCGCTGACATGGCAAATAGAATGTTTAGGATCTTGGATGGCGATGGTCCAGTTCTGTCAATGTGTGGATATTCTGTAACTAGCTGCTTCTAGAAATTCTTGGGGCAAACTGTTTGGTGGCAGTAGTTAAAGCAGTCTGGGCTTCAGACCAGAGGCATGTTGTCCCCTTTCTTTCCACAAAGAAATCAGTAGATCTGTAGATCAGTTGCCGTGTATCCTTGCTTGTTTGCAGTCTTAGGAATTTAATTGCACAGCAGTGCAAACTGGCAAGTGATGGCTTTGTTAGTCAAGCTCAAATACTTCTAAGCGTCTTAAAATGTCATAAACAGAGAAGCTATTGGTTTTGTTTGATTAATGGAACTACAAGCTAGCAACAAGAAATTAGCAGCATCTGTGTAAAATGTTGTTCATTGTCAGCATGCTTCTGTGCAATACAGGCTATTCAACAGTGAAATAAATCTTTCTTTAAAAACATTTTAAATTACCTCAAGTCCACCAGCATGGAAAAATCACCTGTAGATCATATAAGGCACCAAACTTAGGAATGACTAAGTAAGATTTATTTTTGTTTCATTCTACTAGAAGAAAGTGCTTTGTAAATGAAGATCCAGTAACTAAAGCAAAACAGATATTGTGGATGACTTAGATAATGTCCTAATCTGAGCATTCTGTTCAGTACAGAGGCGTGTTTGCAACATAGCATTTGTCAGCTGCCTAAGACTGCAACTAGAAAGTAATGGTTTTCCTTAAATTAATGTTTTCATTCAAAACCCATCTATAAGTATGTAGTCTGAGAACTGGTTATGATCACAATTTTTTAAAAGGATTTTCTATTACATGGTTCCTTAGTATATATGATGCTCTTTGCCTATGAAGGAACAAATGAGGAATATGTGGAGTAATGAAATCTCAAGCCCATGTGAAGTTTGAAGTAGTTGTATTCTTGCTTGTGACTGGCTTTAAAGGAAGCTGCTAATTAGTGCAAGTTTGGAGGAGGATGTTTCTGTGTTTGGATCTTTACATGGAAACATGAATTTGATCTCCTTGTAGGAAAGTACCTATTTTCACTGTTTTTAAAGAAAGGGTAACGGAAAGCAAGTTGGGGAGATTTCGAAACCTTTTTCTCTCCCTTATGATGATTAATTTTGTAATAGGAAGAGTGTTCTGAATATGGGGAGGACACTCTGCTCAGTTAATTCCTAAATCTTAGGTGGTTTTCAAGATTGCCTTGAACTGCTGCTCTTTGAGTCACCCTGTTTCTCAATAGCTAGGTTTTATTGTGGTTTTGAACACTGTGGGGCCAAAGGGACAAACTGAACTTGATCTGAACTGTATCCTGTGAAACTCTGGTTAGTGAAGATGTTTCTAAATAAGTAATTATAAAGCAAGAGCAGTCATGGACAACAGAATCATTAGAGGTAACAGTTATGGTTTTTTAATATTACTGGTAAAGCTTCAACTCTTCGGCAATCACTCCTTTTGTTACTAGATTTTAATCTAAGCAAAACGCAACCTTTGGCAGATTTGTATTTTTCATGTTACTGTAAAAGTTTTTAGTGTCACTTGTTGTGATAGAAGTGATTAATGCCCTGGAAGAGAGAAGGCATCATTCCTTTTTCATTGCTTACATATTTTTTTTTTTGTACACAGCTATAACTTTTTGTTCTACACTAAAATTGGGATGTACGTAGATAAAAATTGTCCTTTTTTAAGTCACCTTGCTTTTGTTTTTATGTGTGAATAATATAAACAAAGGCAGGTGAAAATAGATACTTATTTTCACAGAAACTTCTTTTTGCTTATGCTGATGTTTTTGAGCACATTACTTCTGTTCTTTAGCAATGACTAGGCTCCTTACTGTAGAGCAACTATCTTAAATTATCCTAAAGTACAAGAACTCTCAAAAGGGAACAGTTGAATTATTGTTGGATTTTGGTCACGTCTTGTTTGATGTTGTAAATCATTTGCTTGTATTTCCTGTCTCATACTGTTCCTCTAAAAATAGCTGAAATTGCTCGCTGTTTGCCCAGTGCAGCTCCATGATGGAATAGCCTGTTTAAAGTTACTTCCTCTCAGCTCCTCTGCCCCTCCTGCAGCCTGAATCCTCTCCCTCATGGCCTCCCACAACAGATGTTCAGTGACTTAAACTTTGCTGAGAGAAGGTATTTGGTAACTTTAGGAAGCTGATTTTATTTTTTAAAAAAACAACCACCATGAAACACAAGCGAAAACCAAACCAACCCCCCCCCCCCCCCAAAACCCCACCTCAAAAAACAACAACAAAAACTACAAAAAACCCTGCACAAGCCACCAATCTAAACAAAGGTCACAATTCAGAGGCACAGAACAACCTATAGCCAGTCCCTACGTTACTGAAACTGGTGGGAAAAACCTCAAGAGCCTCTATCAAATGCACCTGGGAAGTTGCATGAGATGATACTTTGCATCAAGACACATCTTCAAAATATAAGCTGGGTTGAAAATTAGTACATGGGGAGCTGAGTCTAACATTGTATCAACACAGATAAAGAGACAGTTTGGTCAATTCATCGGTTTTCTGCAGGAATACGAGAAAGTCACATCAAAGAAACTTGGAATGCTAACCCCAGATTGCCACAGGAAAACTGAATTTGAATGAAAACTCCTTGAGAACACCTTTTTCCTGGCAGTATCCTACTTTAAAATGATCTCTTCAAAGTGTCCTTTTACACAAAATAGCTTCAGTCTTGTTAAAAAGCAGCTGGACTGTACAGTTTTTATTTTGTGCGATTAAGTTACCATCCTAAGGGAATCTTTAGAGAAACCTGATTCCTGCTGTTAGACCATTATATTGGCACGTAGTATGCAACCAGTTACGTTAATGAGTTGAGGAGAATTATGCTTCTTTCCTTGTACAAACTAAAACCTTAATTTTGCAAGCAGCTCTCATGGAACTTGCTGTAAGATGTCTTTGCTCCTAGTCCTGGGATTTGATTGAACAGCCCTTGTGCTGTGAGCCCTTAAGTACTTAAGATCATGACAAGATCTTTTGAGCCTCCTTGGTGTTTGTTGCCTCTTACAGGGAAAGTAAGGCTGTCAGCCTGCAGCTTCTCATTGCTCTCCAATGAAAATATCCTTGGCCACTTCTGTTATGCATGGAACAGTAAAGGCAAGGTATTTGGATGGTTTATTGGACCTACAGGGCTGCAAAAGGAGAACTGGGATGTCTGATCACACGCATATAGGAAAGGGAATTTGGCTACTAGCCATTCTGAGTGATAGATCTGAGTCTGTCCACCATGGGGGCTATAGCTGATTAGGCTTAACAGCTGATAAAGGCCTGTCATTTGCTGTCTTGGAACAGCTTTTGATCACCAGAAGATCTATATGAAGGTTCCTAACTGGTACAGAGTAAGTTTAATCATGTGAGGGGAAAGGATGGTAGTGTAGTAGTATGGCACCATGTGCACCTGTGAAGTGAATTGTGCAGAAGGGATTTTAAGATGCCAAATGTTCCTGTCACCAGGCTGTGAAGGCAGTAAAACTCCACTAGAAGTACTAGATCTAAGTAGGTATAAGCAGTTTCTGGCAGGGAGATACCAGCTGGTGGTGGTCTTCAGTTTAGTGCCAAAGGATTTGGGGTCGATGCTGCTTATTGCCCCTAAGCCAAGAAGCTTTCCATGTGAAGCTCTTGTCTAAAAAGTTGTAATTAATAGAGTGTGCTTTGTTTCCTTGCTGGTTACTTGCTGAA
Source organism: Buteo buteo (assembly GCF_964188355.1). Classification (NCBI taxonomy): domain Eukaryota; kingdom Metazoa; phylum Chordata; class Aves; order Accipitriformes; family Accipitridae; genus Buteo; species Buteo buteo. The sequence goes on along the minus strand of NC_134195.1, from coordinate 3,237,056 downwards.
GCAGTGCAAGCTGTGGTATCAGGTTGCTCTGGGGTTGTTGCTGTGGCCCGGGTGGTCAGTATTGTTTTGTTGAGGAAGTGCTTTCCCTGGAGTCTTCTAATGTGATGATCATTTCACGTGGAAAGAGGCTGGCAGGCAAGGGCTTAGATTAAGAACAGGTCATCTAAAAATCTCATTTTTCAGATCATCAAAATCTGTTCACAGATGGCTATTTTTGACCTGGTTTAGAAATCTAATGCAATCTGTCTCCGCATGAGAGCGAAGTGTGTGTGTGTGTGTGTGTGTGTGTGCATGTGTATGCATGCATAAATACCTACGGTTAAAGCAAAGAGATTGTTGGACAAATAGTGTTTCTAGCCACATCTGTTTTGAAAGAAATCCTATTTTTTTTAATATATCAATTTTCTTTATTAGATCTTTATGAATTTCATGTGTTTTTCTTATTTTCAGGCTGTGTGACCTATATACGTAAGTGGAGGGGAGAGAACATTTTTTGACACTTGGCATATACTGCCTAAAAAGAGTTTATTGTTTTTAGGTTACTACAAAAGTACACAAGAATACTAAGCTACTTACATAATCTCCATAGTTGCACTGGTACACCAGTTCTTGGAACTTCACTTTTTTATTTATTGCTTTTTCCTATTTGGAAAGGCAAAAAATGAATTGAAGCTTTCTGTTCTGGGAGGAGCACATAGTATGTCTACCTACAGGAATTATGTACAAATGTAACTATATTCTGACTATATTTCAAACACTATGTTAATTTCACATAATTATCACATGGCTGTTTAGTAACTAAATTGGTTTCTGATGTGAATAGAAGTTTTCTAACTATGACCATTTTTAATATTAAAAGGGATTATTTTTTCAATATATCCCTTTTGAGATATTGCAGTCATGCCCCTCCCCTTATTCCCACCTCACCCCCAAAAAGCACACCTTGCAAAAAAAAGAATTGCCTTCTCAACATTCAATGCTAATGCAGCTGTTTCTGTTCAGTTTAAATTCATGCATAGGCACAAAAGTTAATGTGCTTCTAGGTATTTCTGCATGTTTTAATTGATATTGAGTGGTATTATATTTCTGTTTGAATTAAAATTACTTCAAGTATTGATTATAAAGTTGCTGGCATCTTAATATTTTATATATATGCTGGGGTTTGTGCATGAGGAGCTTTTTAAGCATAAATCGTGTTAGAGAATTGAGCTCTGTGTGTACACACATTTTCCTTTTTCTGTTTTTGCTTGATCTATGGATGTTAAAGGAATAATGCTTTTTCAGAAGAAAGAAAACTTGAAATGAGTGCTTTAGGAATTTTTTTTCAGATTCCAGCATCTCTATTGGTATAGAGAGCTTAAGGGAGAACAGAAATAGGTTGCTGCTCTGGTTTTGCTCTTGACATGCTTGCCTACGAGCTTCTTAGAGAGTGTTTTCCTGAATATGGCAGAAACAAAGTGGATTGCTGTTGGTTTGGATATGTTGCCCTTTTCAGATTTTAGGTATTTTGTTTCTGTACTCAAGTCTTTCAGCATGCTCCCTGAAGTCAAACACTGCGGCATTGAAAGCTCAGCTGCTTTTATTGGGTTTATTTTTTGGAGGTAGCTTTTTTGTTTGTTTGTTTTCTGAAATAGTTTGGGAAATGATTCTCCCATGCTATCTTGATAAAATCAAATATGTTGCTGGTAGAAGACAGCGAGCTAAATTTGTTGACATGTTACAAAGCCTTCCTTAATGCACTCAGATTGGCAGATGTGTGCTGGTGACCCAATACTTAGAAGCACAGGAGTAGCAAATTTTGTTCCAAAAGGTAGAAATAATGTCTGGCTTTTGTGCGTTCTCTGCTTTTCAGAAAGTTGCACCTGGGGAAGTATGTCAAAAGCAAAGATGACACAATGTCAAATATCTAAATTCAATTAAAAATACTAGATGCTTAAAAAAATTTAAGGTGTCAAAACCTTAAGGAAATGTATACATGCATGTATATATTTGTTTATTCCTAGAAACATCTTCAAAGTTTTTTTTTCTTGTTTTACCAGTTATGCTCCCAAGCATCTAAGCAGTGTTCTTCTCTGCTATGTATGCAGAAGAGCCCTTTTTTCTTGCTTCCCTTTTATTACTAGTGTTTTAGCAGAGCAGGAATGTATAACATTGGAAGGAACAAGATGATAGATGAATATGGCTTTGAGATATTCATTCCTCTTTTTCCAGCCTGTTGCGTTCCCTGTGCCTAGCTCAAGCTAAGCTATCTGTGCTGCCACAGTAGTCCATTTTTCAACTGTAGTAACCCAGTATTCGTGGGGAGAAGGTAGCAAGCCAGTGAAGTATTCAGAATTGTATAGCCTATTCTTCTAAGACTTATCCAACATACCTAATGATAACTTCTCCATAGTTGAAATCAGCTCCTTGGTGTTGAGTGCATCACACAGTTAAATTAGGACCCATGTATATTAGAAGTGCAAGGATACATACCAAGAAAAGCTATAGCAAACTTGAACTGATTATTCTGCCACTGTGGCTCCAAATGGAAGCCTTATGCTTCAGAACAAAGTGCTCGTGTATTTTAAATTGTCAAGGACTTAGACATCTTAAACATTCTGCTGCTTCTTAGCAGAAGTGGAAAACTGAGGGTTTTGAAGGTGAGTGTATTGACCTTTTGTCTGCAAACCCTGTCCAAATTCTTTAGCATACAGGTACTTCACAAATATGAAGAGGGAGGAAAAAAAGTGGATCTGCCTCTTGAAAATACAATTGATGAAGATGCCTCTTCTATACAGATAGGTTAAATGATGAAATTCTTGCCCAAATTAAATGATCTCTTGCCCAAATTAAATGATCTCGTCAACTCTGGTTGTTGAGAATATGGAAGCGGTGCACAATCATGTATCAAGTATTCTGGGCTTTCTGTTTTTTCATTTTGGTAGTAGCAGAACCAAAAAAATACTGAGCAAATTGTTCATCTTCATTGTAGATGGCAAAACAGTGCCACAGAGGGAACGTTTTTGTCTTGGAGGAATCTAAAGAGCAACTGAAGCTCTAACAGAGCACATTTGTTGACATAAAGTCTGGCTAGAGAGCTGAGTCTTTAGCTATGCTTGAAAGCTTGACAAATTTTTCTTTCTCAACTGCTCAGTGCTGGAGGAATCTAAACAGCCATTGGCTGGTGCCAGTGTTGGGAAGAAACCATGGTGGTGTTTTTTTTGTTTTGGTGGGGGTTTTTTTGGTGGTTTTTTTTTTTTTTTGTAAGCTCCTTCTTAAGTCAGTAACATGATTAATATATTGGGTTGGTCAGTTAGTCCCTTGTTCTAGTCTCAGTGGTTTTTCAGGGCCTTTTTCCAGTTTGAAGAAAGAAATTACTGTAAAATGCCTTCTCCCTCTATCTTCCTTCTCTGCCCCACTTTCTAATATTGTGATGGTGGTGAGCTTTAATTTGCTGTACAGATTGTGCAGGCAGTCATTTCCTAGCAATGCTAAATGGTGTCTTCCTTTGCATTGCATTTAGGTTTCAATATTGTGGGCTTTTCTACTGTAAGCCTTTTAACAAAGAGGAGACCTGAGTTTTCAAAATACAGTTCTTAAAGAGGGCTCTGACATGACTAAGTATTAACTTTAAGAGCGTAAGTGACTATTGTGCACATCAGAAAACTGGAAATCAACGTCACAAAATCCGGAATTGGTTTTGCGTGTGTGCGTTCATGTTGAAGTGGGAAGTAGAAGAGCGCAGAAAAAGGGAAACTGCATGTTTTTTTGGTTTAATTTTGAGCTTGAAAAGTTTTGTCCCATTCTCTTGGAAGAACCGTGAGAATAGTGTGCCAGCCCCAGAGGAAGACTTCCTTATCGTTCTGCTATTGAAACTCTTCCTGTTGACACGCACGCTCTCTCTCTCTGGGGAACTTCACCCGGTCATCCAGAAAAGAGGCTGGTTTCATGTGAATTTAATGTGAAAATAGATAAGAGAAATTTGGATGCTTGGGACTTGGGGAGAGGAGACAAACTCAGAGACCTCAGTCTGTGTGAGGCTAGTACATTTGATTTGTAACTTGCTTGAACTTGGACTAATGCGAGTAAAAGTTGAAGGTTTACTGTGGCAGAGTAGACTTCTGTGCAGGCTGAGTGAGCCATCAATAATCCTCAATACATTTTTGGCTAGAGCTGCTGCAGTTAAACTATTGCTAACACTTCAGCTTAGTTTAAAGCCACACTGGGCATGCAAACAGATGTTCCAGTCACACCTTTGAATTACAGCAGAGACAGCTTTTTTTAATACAATGTCTTGCAACTCTGAAGGAAGTGGGAAGAATGCTATCAAGTTGCATCAGCTGAGCTGAGAGAGCAAACTTATTTAGAAGAACTCTGAAGTGAGGCATTACTGTCTGAAGCAATGTTTTCATGTCCCTTTTCAATGCCTCTTTGTATGTTCCATGATTAGCTTTAGAAAATGTATGCATGTACAATCACCCATATACAGGCTATTTGTGAGAAGTGTGGATGTGTGGTGTTTCCAACAGCATGTCATGAGTCAGTTAGCAAAAGTGTGCGAACAGTGTGCCAGGAGGAGATCACAGGCCAGAAGACATGGAGTCCTGTGTCACTTTATGCTTTTCCTTTAAAGCTGAGGATGCAGGTTGGCTTAATCTTTCCTTGCTGTAATTCTTCAGTATTTACATGCACATGCATCAGAGTGCTGTTGAACAAATCTGCAGAAAGGAAAAAGTATGTCTTTGCTGAAGATAGGGTTGAAAGAAGCAAGATGATTCTGTTAATAGTATGAAGCTATTTGGGAGCTGGAGACTGGGAAAGCATGTGTCTAGTAAGATGCACTTAAGCTGAGCTGCAGACATCTGATAAAAAGTTGTATTTGTTGCTGTCATTTAGAGTTCCCTTATCCACTGGCAAACAAACCTGTGTTCTCTTGGTCTGTGCATTTTTAGTTTTAGACTTTTTATTTTTATTCCTTGTATTTTTACCAGGAGAGAATGATCTAGTTCCCATGGTATGTGCTAGTAATTTCCAGGTACTGAAAGAGTGAAGGTAAATAAGGCCACATGCATTGTAGACTTATATTTAGTCATTCTTTGAGAGTTCTAAGTTTTGTCTTTAGAATTAAATCACTCATCCACATAGTGCTAAGGTGCTCTAGCAGAGCCATGAGGAGCATTACCCAGTTTCCTGTCTGAGAGTTTTATCAGTCTGCCAAGGAAATTTGGTGCTCAGCTTTGGTTATTAATGGACATGTAGAGGGGAAAGCTGTGGTTTTATTCTTGTTTCATACTCTCATGTTTTGTAGTCTTTGTATTCTCTTGGTTATCCTTAGTTCCTCAATCCTGTGTCTTTTTTTTTGGGGGGGGGTGGTGTTGGGTTTCTTTTTTTGTTAAATGTATGATAATGTAAATGTTTCTTGTTGCGGTTTTGAAACAAATCTTTATTACAAAGAATATTCATGACTTGCATGGTACCTTAGGCAGCTTCAAGTGCTAATTACCTCATCAGAGTGCTTTGAAGTTCCACGTGGTGAAAGGCTGTTGGCTGTAACTAAAGTGACTGTTTTCCATTGCCACATCTGTGGAGAGTGGTGGAGCTGGGGGTCAGTCCTCATTTGCTGTGTTCTGGTAATGCCTTTAGGATAAAATCAGTGGGCTGGATCGGAAAGCTTTATTATTGTGTTGTATTGTGTTCCTGGTATCTGATAGGAGGACTGATCAAAACCTAAACACAAATTTGGAAGGAAGCAGTATACACCAAATACATGCAAATAAATCGGACGCAACAAACTGTTGAGTTGTTGCTGGCTACTGCTGAGCTCTAAATGTAGTGACTGTCAGGACCTGCTGCCTTGGATACAGAATACTGCTGCTAAGTTTAATAGAGACTTCACATTCGTGAAGAAAAATACAGCGTAATACTTCGCTTTAGCCATGTTGCTGACACTGCATTAGTTGACAGATGACTAATTTATGGATAAGTCTTTAATATGTAATCCTTGTGGGTTTTTTTTCTTTCTTGTCTTTAGGCGAAGCCAAAAATCTTCCTACGTATCCGGGGCCAAACAAGATGAGGGATTGCTACTGTACTGTAAACCTGGACCAGGAGGAGGTTTTCAGGACCAAAATAGTGGAGAAGTCATTATGGTAACAAATACACGTATACGCATTCTGTTAACTCTTCTCATTCTCTGCTTTCTAAGTTTGTTTAATGTTCCAGAGATACTTTTTTGGGGGGGCGGGCGGGGGGGGGGAGGCGGAGGAGGGAGGATGAATATGATCCTTCTAGTTTTAAGAACACTAGTGGTAGAACTATTCATGTCATGATTCCTATCTCTGTATATGGGAAAATGTCTTCACCAAGGCAATATTAACTATTTTCCTAAGCCAGTGCTCCTTTCTTTCTGCAATATTTGTTTTGAACTTCCCCAGGTTTTTTAGATCTCAGCTTAGAAGGGAGCACTGAACTGATTTCGTATCTGTCTATGCTTGGTGTTTTGCACTGGTCTAGCTACCCTAATGGGTGGAGTTAGGGATTTTTTTTTAAATTTTTTTTTTTTCCTGTCATGAGGCTGCAACTGAAAGGAGAGGTTTGAACAGAAGATGCCTGTCTGATTATCCTGGACACTTCCTGTGAGATTGTAGAAGCTAAATGTAGAATGAAACAGAACGAGAAGCATGTAACAAAACTTAAAAATGTTTTCTCCTGGAAACCCCCAAACATCAGAAAAATAAAGGAACCAGGCTGGGTGTGTATGTATATGTTGGCAAGTGAGGCTTTTTTGGGAGTTGAGGCTAAAGTAACAGCATGGAACAGTCAAGTTTATAACTTAAGATATAAAGTGGGAAAAGAGTGAGAGTTGAGTGATACAGTTAGGAATTTATCTTCTTGTTGCAAATAATTTACTTTAGGAAATAGCTCTAGAGCCCACCCCCACCTCCTCAGAAGTACCCAGTGCATTTAAGAATGTGGGTCTGAGGAGCTTGAGATGGGATTTATTCCCTTAAGTCGCTTTAATTGTTCTCACCCATCATTTTTTGATGTCTTTAAGTCTTTATTCCTCATCTCATATTCTGATACGGTGTACTGGGGTCCATAATGGAGACTTCTGTTTCTTGAGGCATTTAGATTGGCGAAACATAATCAGAATGATGATGCTAACACTTTCTTGTTTGTAGTGTACTATATTAAAAAAAAAAGTGAAAAAGGAAAGACTGATCTGTATGGGTTTTTTGTTGTTGTTGTTACAATAACTTGCATGCAGTGTCCCTGAACCAGTTGTTTCTCTAAGAGTGACTTTAACTCATTTGAATTCATTGCTGGGTCAACCAAGTGTAGCCCCCCTGCTCACAACTAGAAGTAGCACAGTGGGGGTTTTTTTGCTGGATGATCATTACTGCTTTGCAGGGAAGTGGAAGGTGGAGAGTGGGGGTGTATGAGAATAGTTGATATAATTTCCTTGAACTAATCTAAGTATTTTTCTGTCGAGAAAATAAACTCTTAGTAGTAGGAATAAGCAACAAGTGTAATTCCTTCAGTGGGAAAAATTCTATCTGTCTTTAGATATCATTATAAAGCTGAAGAGGTAGACTGAGGCTGTGCAGAACTGGAAGGTTTCTGGTTTCCTGTGGAGCTAAGTTCTTTTCATTAATTGAGGTGAATTCAGAGGAGAGCAACACAATGATCAGAGGTCTGGAAAACATAATTGATGAGGAAAGGTTAAAAAATTGGAATTGCTTAGCCTAGGTAAGAGGGATTAGAGTAGATATAACTATGTAAATGTATTAAAAATAAACAAACAAAAAAAACCCCAATCAACAAATGCCCCCAAAAATGTAAGAGGGAGGGAATTGCTCTGTATGTCCAGTATGGATATTGCAAGGAGTGATGGACTTAAATTGCAGTGGGGAAGGAATTTTAGGTTAAGGTTTGTTGTGAAGAAAAAAATCTTTCTGTTGTTAAAGATTCTGAAGCACTGGAGTAGGTTGCTTTGGTTTTTCCATATTTATTGCTGAAGGCTTTTAATAGGTTCTGTATAATCAGTCCTGACCAAAGTATGGGGATCTTCCTGCTTTGGAACAGTGGTGGACCAGATGAGCTCTTGAAATCCCTTTACAGTCCTATTTTCTTTGATCTAAAGGTTGACTAAAGATGATCTCCTCTGTCATTGTTTCTTCTCCCAATGAATTCCGGTTCTCAGTGGTAGTGTGCCTTTTCCCTCTGTCAGCTACTTGCAAGTATTATTTCTGAAAAACTTGCTTCTTCACAGTCCTTATATATCGACTTATAGACACTGATATCAACGGAATTTTGCATTTATCCATATAGGTGTTTCTCTGTTCTTGTTTTTCTGTTGCATAAAAGAAGAGCAGACAAAAATCCCAAATATATGAATGCTAAAACTGGGATGTCTTCCCAATCTGTGATTAGGAATTGCTCTTATTTAGTGAGGCATACTCAAAAGGCTACTTAATCTTTTATGGCTGTGTTTACATCTATTAAAACAAGTGCATAGAATTCCAGAGGAAGATGTTTTTCAAATGATTTCAGCCCCTATGCAGTCGTCTATTGTTTTTTGTAAGACTCTGAGATGAGCACATAGCTGAGGAGCCAGTCATGCTGTTACATTCTTTAATGCTTGTTTGTAAATTGATTCAACCCATTGAGTAACTGTGAATTATTGGGCAGGCGAGGCTTATGTGCCCTAAGGCCCATGTAATTTGTGTGAAGCAGAGAAATACCTGCTTTCATGTACAGTGTTTCTTTGCCAGGCGCTTGCTAATGTAATAGTGAAGCATGTGTTGGGTCCCTTTTTCTGAGGTATCACTGCTGCGATATGCAATGTTAGATGGGAGCAGGGATGTGAAGCTGGGCCAATGCATGACTAAAATAATTGAATCCTGCCTGAACATCTGTGTGGCTGGCATTGAAGTGGGTGACACAGCCTTTGACTACAGTTTGAAGGGGAGAACGCTGGCTCTGCTCTGTTGTTCATGTCCATTTTCTACTTCCTATCACTTCATGGCTCACATGGGGGTGGCTTGCTATAAAGTAAGTTTTAAGAATTGCCTGTATTCTCACTCATACTGGTGAGTCCCCCACCTTCCAGTAAGCTCAAAAAATTATTTTCATGTAGTCTGTGGAAAAGAAGATGCTTTTTGTGAATGTCTGAATTGAAAGGTGTTTCATATTCAGCCCTAGCACTATTGACTCTGAAATTATGTCTTCTCACTCAGATTTGCCCTGGAGAAGCTTATGTTTTCCAGCACATCTACATAAAATGACTTTCTTATCTGCAGGAAAAGGCTTATAATTAAAGTCATGCTGAAACACTGTCTTGTGTACTTGGGAATTCAAGGGCTGCTTGCCCCTTTTTTTTCTCTTTTCTTTTTACTCAGTTGAGCTTTCCAGGCAGGCCTTCTCCTGATGTAAAGCTTAAATAGAACTGGCAAATGGGAGAAAGGAAGTAGTTATCTCTCCTTCCCAGAGGGGCTTGGATGAATGTCCAATTCTGGCTTGCTTGGGATATCTGTGACAGAGCCTTCAGACTCTGACTCATGATCTCCTGTGTTTTATCCTGGGACAGTGTAAGAAGTTGCCTCCCTGAGCTCTGTCCTGATGTTCTGCAACAGATTTTTATTTTATTAGGCTGGGGCAGAGGCATGAGAAGACAGCTGAGAGTAGTAACCTCTTAAATCAACAAAAAGTGAATCATTCAGAACTCCAAGAACTGAACCAGCACATTCTGTTGCCCAGACTGGTTCACTTACCAGTGTTCTGAAGAGAATCTCTGTGAGCCTGATGCCTTTTATCTAAGTTTGCATCTCAAAAACTGAGAGCAGCCAGCATGGTGAACCTCAGCTCCTCTGTTCAGCAGTCAGGTGGGACTCATAAATTATAATCAGGAACTTAAATCATTCCTGCCATCCAGCCTCTGTGGGCTTCTGTTAAACAGGATGGTGGCAGTGCTGCCTTGTGCTAGAAGATTTTGAGGGCGGCTGTGAGGATAACTTGGTAGTGTCTGACTGAAACAAGTCAAGGGTTACAACATGGGCAGGCCTTTCTATGAAACCACAGAGCAATTCTAAAGTACTGTTATGTAGGGCAGTTCAGAGTGATCCAACTTCTCTGGGGATCTTTGGACAAGCACAGTGAACGCATGGGTTGGTCAGAGCAAGCTCTCCAGGTTCCCAGGAAGAGAATCTTGAATTCTTCAAGCAGCACTGTTTTCATAAACTCCTTGGCACAAGCTTTTAGTAAATTCTAAGGTCACATGCAAGTCATAAGATATGAGGGAGAGGTCAGTTAGAGCCAGGATTTAATATATTTCTCTGTTTTGTATTTGTTGTTCAATATTTATATTACTGTCATCCACAAAGGCACTGAATAGAATTGGATCCATTCCATATAACCTAGCAGAGATGTACATGAAGGGACTTAGGTATTTTATGTCCTAAGGAACGTGTGAGGATTACTATTTTTTTAAATGCATAGATCTACAACTTCTTCTTTGGTTCTGAGCTGCCAGTAGACAGCCTGACAAGAATTTTGCCTGTTAATTTCGTTTGCTGAACCAACTATTTAGCTTCCCCCATGAGTAGCTTCGAACTTCAGGTCCCACCATCCAGGACTTGTTCCTGGCTACAGATCTTCCCTGAGGATAAACTTTCTTGGCTCGTTGGTGTTAAGACTGACTTTGCCTTTGCTGTTTGCATCAAATGTTTCCATTCACTTAAAGGGCAGTGTCAGCTGCAACAGGAAATCAAGGCAGCTTCTCAGATCATAGGTGAAGAATGGAAGGAATGTGACATCTCTAAATTTGTTTCAAGGATATGAATAAAGGCAAAAACTGTTGTATGTTAAGAATCAAATGGCTGACAGCGTGCGCATTAAAGAAATGAGCAAACTGTCTTGAGTCTGTGATTATTTAGTTCTCCACTATTTCACTGAGGAATTTTTCACTTGCTAAACATAGTGATCAAAGCTTGAATGAAACAGCAAATGAAGCCAAAGGCGCTTTCCCCACACCACCTCACCCCCCCCCCCCCCCTTTTTTTTTTCCTGGTCTCCAGTGAAGGTAACAGTGAGAACTACAAGTCTGCAGCATTCTTGTGAGTGTATAGTGAAATGTGCTGTAATTTCATAGTTAAGGCTGTGTTCTCTTTCACAAGAGGTTTTTGTGTCTTTGTTTTAGTATTAGATCAGGTAACAAATTCAATCAGTAGCTCTCAGAACTTTCTCTAATTAAATCTACTGCCATATTTAATGTTGTTGTTTTTTAATTCTAGGCTTGGTTAAACCCTTTATTTTCCTATGTTTGGAGTTCATGACAGCATAGCTAAACTTCTCTTGTTCTGATAACATCTTGGATGCAGGCCACTTCACAAATTTTAAACGCAAAGTTGTTTCCCTTAGTTGCCAAAATTAGCTGTTGTATCTGAGTTAGTTCCATTAGTTACTTCCATATTCTTATGCTGCCAGCTCACCTCCTTGAAATAAAAGCTTTCCTCAGCCTGGAGGCCTTAAGTAAAGAGACCTTGAGCTGGATGCTGTAGTATGTTCTGCAGCTTCTCTCCTGCATGCTCCCAGGTCAGTCCTCAGTGTGCTGTCTGTGCCATGGCCTGCCATCTTCTGCACTTGACTCCATCCAACCATGGCTTGAATCCCTAATATCAATAGACTTCAATTCTGAAACACCCCAAGCCTTTAAGGGAAAAGGATAAGATGGGTATGGGTACAACTTCAGCCCAGTCAGGTATAGTATTGAAGGCAAGGACTGTATGGTTGTGTAGGGAAGTAATACAGCTGGGAAATGTGCCAGGAAGGGAAGCAAGACTTAATGGAAGGAGAATAATGAAGTGAGCCTTGAGACCCAAGGCAGGGTTTATGAATGAGAGCGTTTATCTGCACGAAAAGCCACCCAAGTGAGTAACAATTGTTGGTGTTGTAGACTGCTTTGAGTGATTAAAAAAAAAAAAAAAGTAAATGCAGCTGTAATGTGACTTCTGTTGTTTGTGTGTGTCGTCTTACAGAATATTTTGGGAGGTGACTAGGGGCCAAACGGCTGCTGCTTTGAGTTATCATAATCCCTGTAAGCCTCATTGAGCCAAACCAGCAACTGTCAAGTGAGGATGATAACTATAGCTTGTGTGTCTGTCTCTCCCTTCTGAACATAGGGTTGAGAAAATGCACACTGCTTTATTTTTTCTCTGCGTAGTAGGGGTGGTTGTGGCTGTAACACAGCACTGTCCATCTGGGTGTCTCTGCACAGTGACACGAGGAGAAACTTGGATGTCTGGAAGACTGCAGCCTGTACTCTAACAGTGAGCATAAGTGGTATGTTCGGATTTAGATGTTGCCTTCTGTGCCATATACTTGCTGCTGCGTGTCCTCTGCCAAATCCATGCTTCAAATATAATACTAGGTATTTTTAATAAATTGTGTAAGGAAGCTACCATGACGTCTGCCAACTTTGGCTCTTAGAGAGCCTGTCTTACTTGCCTGTTGTCTTGTAGCTCTGTATCTAGTAGGGGACTGAAGTGTATTCAGATTTTACTTGGGTTGCTGTATCTGCTTTGAATAAACCTTCTCTTCTCTATCCCACTCCCTTTACATATGCTGCAAAGCATAGTATAAAATGTATTAGCCAAGTAGTAGAAAAAGCTTAGTAGTAGAAACAAGCAAGTGTACTCCTTTGTACAGACTGATTTTGCTTCCCGCTCACATGGCAATGTGAACTCTGGTCTTCAGTTCATGCAGCAGGATGAATCCAGTATTTCTAAACATTTTAAAATAGTCAGAGGATGTGATGTTGTCTGTGGCATGTTAATAGTCCTTACTTTCAATCACAAAAGCAGTTTAAAAAAAAAAATCCATACACAAAGAATTCTGGTTTGAAGGGTTTCATTATTATTCATCATGCAACTCTTTCGCTTCATCCACTGAAGTACTGGTGCCAAAACAAAAACAAAACTGCTTTAGCGAATCCTAAGTATTGAGAAACAAGCATGAGGTTTTGCAATGCAGCCTGAAGCTGAAGAAATATTTCTACACTGAGATTTGTTTTATAAAGTCTCTTCCTCTCTGTTTAATGTTATTTGTGATGATTTCAGCAGATATCTGAAGGTATGGAATTAAAGTTGCAAGTATGCCTCTGGAGTTGAGTAAAACATGTGAAAAGGAACAAATTTTGAACCTTTTCTTAGGGGAAGAAGTTCTTCATTCATCATGTTTGAAATGAGGATTCTCTTCCTTATTTGCTTTCATTCCACTTGATCTACACAGTAATTTGTTTCTCTTCTTCCTGGTCTCCTCCTGAAAATACCCATTGCCAAAACACACATTAGAAGAGATTCAAAAATAGATACCTTGAAATGGGAAGGGCTCTAAGCTAGATAGCTGTATGTGAGTGAAACAGTACCTGGAGGGAAATTTTTGGTTTTGATTTCCTGGTATTCCTGCTCCGGTGAGCATTTAGAACAAGCAAGTTTTTGGTGAGGGGAGGGTATACCTGAAGACTCAAATCCATTGCACTATTCTCTGCTTTTACTTGACTTTTTTTTTTTGTGTTTGTGTCTTCTGTCAGGTGAGTTGTGGAAGCACCCTAGGGAAAGTGTCCTGATGAGGGATTGATTAGTGTATGTGTCAGTGGTAGGGGCTGTATAGAAGCTGTGCATTAAGAGAGCCCCACGCTTCCTGAGAAGAGGATTGTTGAGGTAGAGCATGGCAAGGTGATGGGTATGTACTGCAAAAGATGAAAGGGATGTGGAGTGAGGGTATGTGGAGTAGAAGGCTACAGAGTCAGGCCCTTGTGTGCCTGAAATCTTGGAGCAAGGATTTAAAAATTGGTACAAGTCTTTCTCTGTAATTTCTAATCCTGTCGGGAAAACAGGAGAGTCACAAGAGACTGTGACTTAGGAACAAGCCCCATTTCATAACTAAAGAGTAGCTGATGTCTGCACTGCTACTCTTCTTGTCGCTGTGATAGCAAAACTAAAAAGATGTTAGTAAAACTGTTCTAAACTTAGTAGTCTTTAGTCAAGAAGCTGGATTTGCAGATGCTTTTATATTCAGCTTGGAAGGAGCTGAAATGCATTTACAGTGGAGGTCTGCTGTTTCTGTCCTTGCATGATCCTGCTCTCAGCACTTATATCTTGTAAGTCCAGAGGAAACTGAAATAATGACAACACCGGTCTTGTCTGGGCTTTTCCATTGTCGCCATGTTGATGTGCAGCCTACGCTGCAAGGTTGGGGAGGGCACCCTCATTATTTCTGCTCCTCTGAGTGATTAAAATTTCTCCTGACTGTAGGGTTGGTTAATCTACAAGGAAAGCTTAACTCAAAACCTGGAAGTTGAATCTGAACTCACTTGGTTCTGAAAGATTCCCAAGTTTTCAGCTGGGCTAGTTCTAGTATTTGTTTTGGAGGATCTTGTCAGGCTCCTGAGGGCTGTGTAGACAGATGCTGCTGCTTTTTATTAATTGCTATGTCAAAATAAAAGTACTCACTGAAGCCCCATCAGACTAATTCTGGCTTTTGGGAGAGAGGGTACGCTGAGGGAGGGATTGAGCTGTTCTTTTGGAAAAACCATTCTGGAGCCCTGGGGCTCACGCTCAAGATAAGTTAGCTTGGGAAATAAATCATGGAGTTTGACTGCTGCGACCTCTTGCTCTTCAGGTCTGGGTGGGAGACAAAGCAAGTACTGTTCTGAAGAGATAACATGGAGGAAAAGCACGCATTTAAGTGGAAGCTGGAAGCATTTGTGTGGTTACTTGTGATTCCTTCAGAAAGAAGATACTGTTTCTGCAGAGCTACACAAGATTGGGGCAGGGGGATATCGGATTTATCACGATGTGTATCCTTACAGTTAAAACTTTGTTGGCTAATTATCCAGTGCAGAGTGAGTGCACTTATATTGGAAATCTGCTTGCTTATATTAATTAAGAACGCAGTGCACCTCAGGGGTGTTACCTGACTGATGAGAGGTTATGAATCTGCAAGGGGTACAAGATCTTGGAGGGGGAAAGATCAAGAGCAGAGCAAAGCTTCTCTTCTGTTGACAGTGGCCACAAATAATGTATCTTGTGAAGACTACCAGCCAGCAGGCGCTGCTCAGGCTAATAAGCCTTGTGCCTAAAAGTAGTGTCCAGATGTGGTCCCTGCATGGCTAAGTCAGCCTTCGTAGCACTTCTTCCGTTAATCAGTCTCTGATACCATGTATTGGACTAGATGCTTCCTGTTTTCCACTCTGCTTTTCTGAACGTCGTGTTTGTTTTGCTGTAGTGTGGTCTTAGTTATCTTCTGCCCCGACCATCACCAATGACACACATTAGTGGGGGACTTGCCAAAGACCCCAGTTGTCTCTTCCCTGCTATTTCCCTCAGAATCAGCGAAGCTGAATTAAAGAATGCTGAGTGTAAGTGTCACTTGTATTTATATTGCCTTTAGACTTCCAGTATACTGAAGTTTCCCTTGTATTCTTGATAGAGGATTGAGTATATAATCCACAGTTCATTAAGTATCACTTCATTCTAAGGTCATTAGTGAGTAAATTCATCTGTCATGTTCTTCCAGCAGAAAGGACAATTTTATGGCTGAACAGAGTATTAGGGCTCGGAATGGTAGAAGTGTTTTGCATGTATAATACACTAGATATTTAGGCAATGTTTAAGCATTTGTGTAGCCCCCTTGGGTTAAGCCTGTGCGTGAAAACTTGCACCAAATGATGTGCACAGAATGAGACCCTCAAGGCTGCCAGCAGAAGCACGGCTACTGGGACAGTCAGATAGTTCCCAGTCTGGTAGAAGCTTTTTGTACCAAAGAACTCATGTATTTTGTGTCTGAAGCAGTGGCTGCTGAATTCTTGATTCCAAATAAAATCTCTCAGAGCAGAATGGGTAAAGAGGACACAACTGCAGATGTGTCAGATTTTCTCCCCTGCCTTCAGTAGGGATGACTGAGTGGGGCTCACGTTGGTTGCCATAATTTACGGCTGGATGCATTTATTTCAAGGAATGGGAAACCATTTCAGTGGTGGAAGTTTAACCTGTGGGCATGCCTTGGGCTTTGTTGTTTATCCAGTATGTGTTCTTCAATGTGGCTGGTGGAGTAGCGACTTAAATAATGTTCTTACTGAATATTGAGCGATGTCTCTGGACTTCATGAAATTAATGTGGCATATTCCCTTCAAACACAGAGTGGCTAGCTAATTTGCAGTGCCTGTGTGTTTTGAGTGAGACTTGTCAGCTGGCTCTTGAGGGAATGTGGCAATTCTGGAGGAGTGTATTTTTACTGTAGGCAGAAATACATGCAAAAGTGTATGGTGATGTAAAATATCCTGAAAGAAGCCAAGAGAATGACCTCTCCTGACAAAATGCTGAAAAAATTGAAGTTAATGCAAGGAACTATTAATAATTTTTTGATATCTAATTTTCTAACATAAAAAGCCTTTAATAACGATCAAAACTACAGCACAATTGTCTCCCATTTTTGTGCTTAGCCAAGACAATAAGGAGGTCTGTGTATAAAAGGGGAAGAAAAAAAACCTGCTGGCTTTTGGCCTGTTGGAATTAGATTTATTTTTAAGTCTACATCTGCGATGCTTGCTGTATTTGTCCATATGACTCAAGTTGTATCCACTCATTTAGATCTACTGAAGCATGAGTGACTTGGAATGAAAAGTCTGTGTAAAATGGTAGACCTGTGAATGAATAAATAATGTCGATATATGCTTATAGTTCTTAGGAGTAAATCCTTAACCATATAATTGGATAGAGAGAAACAGAAAGAGTTGCTATTAGGTATCTGAGGTTTGTTTTTTCGTTGTTGGTATTTCCCATTTAAATTGGTAGGATCCAAAGAAAGCCCCTTAAGTCTCTAGAGCTTTTCATGCTGAGATAGTATTTATTTTTTTTTTAAATCTGGTCTTACTGCAGAAGAACTTATTTTATACAATTCAAGTAAGCAAAAACAGATAGATATGCAGTGTTATCAGGTAACATGCATTGTGCCAGCTCCAAGGCTTAGTTACCATCAGTTGACTGAATCTGACTTTAAATAAGAAACTTTGCAGGGGATGAGAAAAGAGACAATGGCTGTAGGCATTTTATTTTAAATGAACTAACTCCTTTTAAAAAAAAATAAAAATTAATATATGTAATATATATATAGATAGATGTGCCATGAACCATGCTGTATTTTGCTTATCGTGTTCATGAGTATGGTTTTGTGATCTCTGTCGTAATGGTCTGTTGTAAGCATAGTGTGGCAGCAGGGGCGTCCCACCACCCTTCAAGGCACTGTATGTAAAACAGATAATGTGGTCTCTGCCCTCTTTGTTTAGGGACACTTGTTTTCCAGGTAAAAAGAAGTATCTGTTCGTTTTGCCCATTAAGAAATCTTGTTCTGTGGGTATTTAAGCTAGTTGGGAAGAGTCAAAGTGGAACAGTGCTTGAAGGTGCACATTCGTGGGCAGGAAAGACCATCACAGCCCAGAGTGATATTCTGGGTATGAAGTATAAACACGCTGGCTCCTCCAGGATACCAACACTAATTTCTTTTTTTTTCTGTGTGTGTGTGTGTTTATGTGTATGTTTTTTTTGTTTACCCAGCCCCTTCTATGGAGAAGACTTTTACTGTGAAATTCCTCGGACCTTTCGCCATCTGTCATTTTATATTTTTGACAGAGATGTTTTTCGAAGGGATTCCATCATAGGTATGTGTTCATAAATTATTGTTTTCTTTACAGCTTACTTCTCTTGGATTTTAACTGTTAGATTGTATGTAGTCTTATGAGTTGGGGTCTTGATAGGACTGACGATGACAGTGGTAAGTACTGCTCAGTATTGTCCTTTTTTATCAAGTGACAAAAATGCCTTCAGTATTACATATTATAAAAGAGGATGGGAAATAAATGCTGTCCGTTATGATAGTAAATGCGGATTGCAGTTTAACTGAAATAAACAATGCGTTATTGCCTAAATGTTGGCAATATCATTTGTTACTGCATTTTTTTCAAAATGCAAGGCCTTCAGTCTTGCAGTTTTCCAGGACTCATTATACTTACCTGCATGCAGTATTGTTAAACTATGACTACCATAATGACATGCAGAGTAATAGCTACTGGTCATAGTTACCCACAGTACAATGATGACAGAATTTTATAGAGAGTATTAGAGCAAGGTGTTGCCTACAGAATAGCTCTGTAAGACCTCTGCTTTTCCAGATATTATTTGCTATGTATTTCACCTGCAGCAAATTGTATGACACTCTATTTATCTCTTCAGGGATAAAAATCTTGTAAAAGCCTAGTTGTTATTGAGGGGAACACTTTCCACTTTAAGTCATTTTAACTGTTTGGATTTTTTTTCAGTTTTTCATCTCTTATTTTTGAAATAAGTTGTGTATGACTACCATTTTTCTAATTCCAGTATAACATGACTATAGCTATCAATGAGGTGTATATGTCTTGACAGAGCTTGTCATGAGGAAGTTGTCTGATGTTGAGCAACAGTTTGTATAATGCTGTAAAGTGCATTATGTTAAAGTGCACGGGGTGGTGGTGCAGATCTCTTCCTATGTATCTTTACATTACACTTTTTTATCGTGCAGTCACTAGCTTTTTCTTTAATTACTGTTTTACATATGAGCTAGGAAACTGGGTTGTCATTCTTTTTACGTCCCTAACTGAGCTCATATGTGTATAGCATCTAGCAATCTAGCATCCTTGGGAGGAGGGGGTCAGTTTCTGATTTTTTGAGTGAGCTTTTGGAAAGCTTTTTGGTCTCTCTATTCTCTAGTTTCACTTTGTCACGCAAAAGTAATACCTTCTTTCTTTCAACTGATGAGTTTTTCATTATTGAAATTGCCTCATCTGATCTCCTGTGTGTCACTGGTTTTCTGCAGCTGCAGTGACCCATGAACAGGCCATGGACTGGAATTTTTCTTGCTCAGGGCTTTGCTCCCCCTTTTGGAGCAAGGGTCTTTGAACACTTAACACAAGCCAGACCCATGAGATTTGCAGATAGAGAAGTGCAAATTATTTCCTTTTCTCCATGTTTCCTAAGTTCCTGTTTTAATAATCAAGCTCTGCCATTGGAGGGAATTCTTCAGGAGCTGCTGGAGTAATCTTGTCTTAAAGGTACTGGGAGCAGTTTGTGAAAAAGGACTGGCAGAAGATATAAAGAGACTTTTGTTTGTATGCTTGAATGATTGATCAGGTTTCTATTTTTCATTACACCTTCAGGAGAAGGCAATGTTGACTTCTGTATGCTTTGCAGAATCCATAGGTGGGCAGTCTGGAGTGTTACTATACTGATGTAGCACTAAAAGTCGAAACTCCTGGTGTTACCTGTCTACATCGAGATTTTACAGTGCATATTAGCTGTTGTAGTCTGAGTTTTGTCCCCTCTTCCTCGCTTTGTTCCCCTCCCTCCTTGTCACAGGCATATTTGGAAGAGCATTTCAAAGATGTGGAAGTGTGGTAAATAGCAATGGAGAGAAGAAAAAAAATCCAGAATTACTATCACTTTGATACTAACTCTAAGTTCTGCCTGTAATGGGAAAATGTTCTGGGAAGAGAATAGTGCTCTGGAGTAACTGCATGTGGTTATTTTCAGTAGTTCCTACTGAACAGGAATCATCAGCAGCAAAGCTAAACGGTGGAGTTTTTTTAAGAAAGGGAACTCTTTCATTGGAACAAAGTCTGTAATATTTAAAAGGAATAGTTGCTCTATATATATCTTCATCTCAGTCTTAAGAGACCTTTCCTTGAAGAGGCTTGAGCAAGGGAGATTTGGAAGAGGTCCCTACTGAAAAAGTTTGGTCAGAGTAGTGCTAGAATAAGCTCTTTTCCACTGAAGCGCCAAATTCTGCAAATAGGGGCCCTTTGTTTGCATTACAGAGATCGCTTGTTATATTATGTCATCATGAGACACTTCTGCTGAAGAAAATGTGGTTTCCCGTGCTTATCCAGCAATGAACTTTCTCAGAGAAGGGAGTTGGGGTTTGTGTCTTCCATCCAGAGAGATTAATTTTAAGCTCAGATGTTACTGAGCTTGTGAATTTGCCTGGGTTTCCTGTGTGATCTGGTATGTTTAAGACATCTGTTTGCATTGATTGTTTGGCTGGTTTGGCGGGGGTTTTGAGACAGAGAGAACAGAGTGCATGTGTGTCAAAATGGTGAGAATTTGGCAAATAGCTATTTTTTGAAATTGGTTGGCTAGCAGAGTTCCTTTTGAATCACTATTTAGTATTGCCAGAACTTTCTCTTGGTGTTACAATATTGATTTCCAGGGTGACTGGAGCTCAGAGTAGGCATGCTTTTATTTATTCAAATATGAAGTACAAGTTTTGTGATGGCAAATTCTTTAACATCTGAAACGCAACTCAATATGTGACAGATGAGAATGCTCAAGCCACCAAAAGCGGAAGGAGTGGGAGCAAGAAAATGAAAAAAAAGAACCCCCTGAAACCTCTGACAGAAACTTCCGAGGAGAACCAAACAAATTTCAGAAACTGGAACGCATGTGTAGCAGATATGTTTTGGAACATGCTGTAGTATTTTGACATACAGGATGGGAGGATTGTGCAGATAAAGATATCTTTGAGTTTGCATGTTTGTTTATTACATTTGCATTTTCCTAATCATAATTTGCTAAGTCATCTAGGATTTTGTTAGCTAAACAGATAGAACTCTTCAACAACTGTGTCTTGGAAGAATCTTGGATGTCAGTTGAAATGCAGATATAATGAAGAAAATGCAGAGCTCTGGATCTGAAAGACGATTTGTCTTTTTTAGATAAAATGTAGCAAATACACAGTTACTGTGGAAGTAAACTAGTCTTAAGGTGTTTAATTGATATTGTGTCTTGACTGTTACTGGCTAGAATTTATATACCAGTTATTTATAGTGTGTTGAGATGCTTTGAGTAGGAAATGTACTACTGAAAGTAATGGTAAATTCCATTTAAAATTAGATTCGTTTGTTTGTTTCCAAATGATCAAATAGGACTAGTAGACCAATTTGATGGAACAATAATACATAGGATAGCTATTTCCATCTAGTTGTTACAATGAGAAAGATGTTAGGAGGGGGGATTAACTCGAAAAACTGTCAATTGGTACCCCTCTAGTAGTAATGGGAAAAAGATACCTCTGGCTGGATGCAGTAGAAGGAATATTAGGATAGTAGTGCTGCTAAATAAGGCAGATGTAAATATATGTTCTTTAATGATTATGTTTTGATATTCAATTTTTCTAAAAAGCTGAAAACTAAATGAGGCAAACTATGCCAATACAGTGGGACAGAAGGCTTTTCTCACCCTTTTACTGATCTAGATTTAGTGAAGAAAACTGTCTCCACAATATGCCCCAAGCTGGTATTCTCCTAGGTGTGTAATGAACAGTTTAGGCTGCCAGGCTGTGACCTTGAACATATAGATCAGTTAAAGAGGAAATGTGCCACACCAAGTCATTTAGCACTGTGCTGAGAGAATAGTTAATATCATATGCCCTTCAGGTGACAAGTACACAATTATTTACCTTCTATTTAAATCACAAATTATGTTTGGGTGCTTTTTTTTTTTTTTTCACCCCAGCACTTCATTTGTTTTGGTAACAGATGCTTGTAACTGACATCTATGTTAAGCAGGAACCTGAAGAGAGCACAGTGCACCCCCTGTGAAGTTCTGAGGGGGAAGAGTAAATCTGATCTTGGCCCTTATACTGCATTGGGGAGTAAGAACTTTCCTCTCTAAGTTTGTGGTACTCCTGACTGAGGGGGAGGCTTGGTTGCCGTGCTGATGGGGATGGAATGGTACTGAATAAAGCATGTGAAATGCCTAAGCTCTTCAATGAAGGAGCAGAAAGCCAGTGGGGAGAAGACTAGCGAGTGATTCTGTTAATTACATTTACTATAACTTAACTGCTGTAGGTCACCCTCAGAGAGGTTATTAGGTGTGTTCTGCAACAAATTTAAACTCTTGTGGACATTATATCCTGGCAGGTTGTAACTGTCTTCCTGCTTAACACTAGATGAGCTGAAGCAAAGTAAGGCAATAAAGCAAATATGCCTTTGGAGGTAGCTAAATTTAGCTGCTCTGGACTGAAGGAGATGAAACTAAATTATAGCTCATGGACACTTTCACAGAATGAAAACACCCTGGAACTGAAAGTTGTTTGAGGTGACTATGCCTTTGTTAATGACTACTTCCAAAGCTGAGGAGGTGTGTCTGCGGAGTTGCTACCATTTATTACCAAACATCCAAGCAAACTGTCTACCGTTATTAGGTAGTTGTTGCCAAATACAGCTGAAGCATCACCTTTTGATTATTTTATTGGTTTAAAAGAAAATTTGGAAAAGAATCATCCCTGGTAAATTTTGTTTCTTGCTAGCTAAGTGGAGGAAAGATCTTCCAATACAGTGTGAAGCAGAAATCAGGATTTTAATAGAAAATTGTGTTCCTCTGTTTCTTTTACCCCGACCGTGGCTTAGGCAGCAGTCACAACTTGGTTTACTGTTTCCGTGATGTGCTGTTGGATGACATGGGAATAATAGCTACTCAGTATGGTATAAATATAGCTACTAATGAAATAAAGGAAACAGATGACTCTGTCCCACAATGACAAGTTTTGAGAAGCTATAAACTAGAATTATCCTGAGAAGATTCTCTACGGTTGCATAGAAAGCCTAAAATAAATACTTTCTGCATAGAATAAATTGTTAAGATGCAGTCACAATATCTTTTAACATAACAGATGGTCACAAAAGCAGGAAAACAAAGTTGAGCTTTCAAAAATATGTATTTTTCCTTTTTCCTCCTAGAAGTATACATATTATAAACTGAGCGTGATGTGCTAGAACCTTGACTGTCCTTTTATGCAACCCTCCTCCTTACCAAATGACCGTGTTAATGCTATCTGTATTTGGAATATCACCATAGATCCATCCTCCCAGCTTATCTCTGACTGCTATAGTTTGAGCCGGGCTTTCTGTATGTTCTGCAGTTGTTCAGTGCAGGCAGCATGCTCAGGGTCTTGGTGCCTACTGTAAGGCAGACAACAGGGACTGCAAGTCTAGATTTTTAGGACTGCTCTCCTGTGGCAACTAGCCATGGGCTATACTGCCCTTCTCAAATGTATGGATGTTTTAAGGGCCCAGAGAGCATCTGGCAGAGAATTGATACCAGAGGTGTGGTTGAGTAGGGTTTTTTTGTTTTGTTTTGTTTGTTTTTTAACAGGAAGGGAGAGTAGAAATTGTGGTGTAAGCCAGGTGAGATCTTTGGGATTGTGGCCAGCAAAACTACCCTGATAGAGGATAGTCCATGCAATGCTGCAGCTTGCTGCTTTGAAGGATAGAAGCTATGTCATCAACAGCCTATTTTTCTCTGCATTATTATCCAAGATAAATCCCACAAAGGGGAAAAATGGGTTTCATAAGTGATATTATATTTGGACTAGTTATTCAAAAACCAAACAAAACTGGGGTCGTGAATATAGTACACATGAGTAGTGGTGTAGGATGCACCACTGCTGTGCTAGAAGTGTTCTGCCATTATCGCTACTAATTCTTACCTATGGTAGCAGATGGTCTAGTAGTGTTCTGCTTCATGGTGCACTGCACAGGATCTGGGAGGGAGCCATTCTGCTGCTTCTAAGGCTCTGAAGCCTTATGTTGCTCCTAATTCTCATCTTTCTAATCTTCAAGTAGGGAGATCACTTGTTTCGATCTTTTTCTGTGTTATGGCAGGGGTGAGTGAATTTGTTTGGTTCTTGAACAAGGCAGGGGTCTAGCCCTTTTTGTCTTGCAAAGTTTCTGTACTTTGACAAATAATCTTTCATACGTATAATTATAAAAATCCAGGTAGTCTGGAATAGCAGCAGTGTTTCTTGGTTGGAGATTTCAAGGTAATTAAAGCTTTATAAGGCTTTCACAGCCTAAAATGTTGATTAAAATTGATTCTGATTTGTCCTTCATCTTTCCAGCTATTGAAAGTGACTATCCTTGCGCATCTTCGTATCAGTTATTTTAAATGAATTCACTGGTAACAGTGTCTGTGCACTTAATATACTAGCATGAAGCAACTCCTGAACTAGCTTCCAGATTCTTTTACTGCCTAATATTGCAGCACATAGGAGGCAAAGTAGTCTCTGCTCAGAGCTGAGAGAAGACTGAATTAATTGGGTGTTTGGGGCCTTTCAGCATGTGACTCAGACCTAACCCTTTGCTGTAAATTAACTATACTGCAGTCGGTGTTAATGGGGGACATTGTATTAAAAATATTACGTTATAGTGCTTCAGCTCACTTGGCAGCAATATGCAAAGTTCTGTGGTTTTCACTATGCAAGTATTCCAAGATAAAGATAACCTAAAGAGAAGATACCAGAGCTCCTGAAATGCCTTGCTTTTAGGGTTCTGTAAAATAACTGCTGGATCACTTTTCAGGTAGAGCCTCCTGCCCTTTTAAAATTACAAACTCCTGTCCTCTTGCTGTCTTGACTTCTTTTTTGGTAAAGGAATGTATCTTCTGCTAATCTAGCATCTGACATAAATATTCAGGTATCTGGGCTGTGAGGTAAGCACTCTGCAAAGTGGCAAATGAGTATTAAAAAGGTGAGATGTAATCCTCAAACTAGCGTCTAATCCTTTTGTCACCAACAGGTAATCCAGACAGAAGGTAGTTGTGGCTGGATGGAGAATGCCTGAGCCAAATTATCAAGTCTATTAGTCTTTGTACGGAAATGTTAGACGCTGAATTGACAAGCCCTGCATGTCCAGGGACAAGCTAATGGGCTGCATTGACTTGCCTGGGAAGAGCTTGTGAAACTCCAGTGAGGGACAGGCACTGAGGGCGCAGCGCTTCCACAAACACTTTCCGAAGCAGTGAAGCCAGAAATCCCTACCCATCTCTGTTGCAGATTTCTGCCTCTGTGCCCAAATTATTGACATTCTAGTATCTTCTATCTTCCATCTGTGTTAATGTGACTCTTGGGTGGGGAAGCCATAAAACAGGTCAGTTGAAATGATCTGTGTGTTAAAAATGCCAACAGCACCCACATGTGACCCCTGAAACTTATTTCTTCTTCCCTTCTCCTCCCCCACAATGTTTATTTTCGTTGTTCAGTGTTTTTTTAGTTTTGATCCCTCAACAGTTTCAGTACAGCCTGCTGCAAGGACAGAGGTGCATGGGTGGGGAAGGTAGGAGACTCTTAAATCACTTTGAACATCAGGGATTGTGAAGTGGAATTTGCACCCTTAGGACTATCCAGGGCCTAGGTAGTAACTTCATCCGTGAGCTGGCTGCATGTTTGAAATAATAGGTTGTTGGTAGATTGCTTTTCCCTAAAGAGAGATTCACAGAAGGAAGGGGTCAGGTGGGGCACGTCTCATCTTTGTTTTGAACACAGGGCTTAGGATTTAAACGTGCTAGTGAAGATCTGTTTTGTCTGAACTGCAGGACATAGGGAAATTACTGCCATATGGGTGGAAAACATGCAGGAGTGTGTGGGGGGTTTCCATGCTCTCCCCAAACGTGACGTCCTGGTGAATGTCAGACTTTGGAAGGAAATCAGTTCAGATGAGAAGAATGCTTTTTACCTCATCATTGCTGGTCTTGTTGCTGAGAATCTAACTTCTTAAAATGTAGACATCGCTAAGGTTTGAAATGACACCTTTACTGTTCGGCATGCTCTGCTGTTTTCTGCCTCCTCCCATACAGTGTCTAAAAGCTTAAACAGACCCAGTCTCTCTGCAGCCCAGGGCGGCTCTGAGTAAACAAGCAGGAGTGGCCGGGTGCCTCAGGTGCAAGTTTTGGAGTCTCTCCCTGCTGCCTGGCAGCCACCCAAGCCTTGAGAAAGAGCATGGGACAATGGGCTTGAGTTTGGGAGAACACTGAAGAACCACAAAGAGGAAAACATCCTGTAAACGAGTGGTGGTAAAGCTTTCTGACCTCATGTGTCAGGTTTATCTTCAAGGAGAGTTATCACATAGTGTCCTGTCAATTGACAGGTGCCAACAGCTCATGATTGTTGGCTTAGATTTAACCTAGTTCTCGTGAGGCTAGAAGTTGTTTGAACCAGGTCAGACGTAGATCAGCTGGTGGCAGAGCAGTGACTGTATAGAGGAGGACAGGACCTGACTGTGCTCAGCACCTGCACTGTGGATTACACAGGCCTGGTGAGGAGGAGGAGGAGGGTGGCTTGGGTGAGCGTATGGACATGGCCGGTGCTGGCAAAGTTATGAACAGAAATTGTGCAGGGCACTCCTGTACACAGAGAATTGTTTAATGAGGGAGATCAAACAATCTGCCTGATCAGTGGTACACCTCTGTAGATGTTTAGACTAGCCAAAGCATAGGTCCTGGTTTTTTTATTCTGCCTTCCGCCCCCCTTTTTTTTTTTCCTAGTAGATATTTGGTATGCAGTGAAAAACCTTGGATGGTAGCCAGTCCAGTCAATAAGTTTCACTCATTAATAAGACTTGTTGTGTGCAGAGCAAACAGTGCTGTTCAAACAGTTTCCTAATGAAAACAGTTGTACCACCATGTTAACCCTCTCAGAGCTGGAGGCAAGTACCATTGCCTCCAAACACTTTGCTGCAATTATGTACTGTCAGTGCAGTCAGGCCCATCTGGGTTATGTTGCCATCCTTGATGTAGAGAGCAGTGGAACTCCCTGCTGAAAGAGGGGACAGTGGTAACACCATTTATACTACATACAGGTGCAGATGTTGCTGAAATCGTCCTTGAGTTTTCCGCAAGGACGTTGCCTGCATGGGAGGCGACTGTGAGTGAGACTGATTATGGGCAGTGGTGTTTGGGAAGTGCATGACACTGTAGTCAGGTGGAGGATTTCTGCAAGAGATTAAAGGGTACAGTGAGGATAGAAAGCAGTGAAAGTAAACCATTTCAAGTGAGGACCAAAGCAATTATTGGAAGGTCACATGTTTAAATGAATTCGTCTCAAAATGTTTTAGAGAAACTAGGCTGCCCACAAACTGTGGTTGAAGAATAAAAGTAGAAGCTTTGAAAATACACAGCAATCATCACAGATTCTCAGCAGTGTAGCTTGGTGTCCTCTGTTCAGCGCAGTTCAGATGTCTTATTTACCCTTTTTGCCATATTATTTTTAGGTTTGTTTAATTTAATTATTGCTTTTCTAAGAAGTTCCAAGTCGTTTGCATATCCAATAAAGAGCCTGGTAATGAATCTGCCTTGTTAATCTCTAGTTTAATGTTTGCCAGGAGATGGATCTGGTAATCTCTAAAGGACAAGCAGGGGGAGGAGAGCGCTGAGGGCAGAATGAGCAAGACTTGCACTGTGGAAGCTAGAGCAGAAACCCTGGCGGATACTATGGAGGGCAGTTTTGGAAGGATGGCAGAGTAGTTTAGAAACTGGGGCTGGAAATCTGGAAGCTGTCACCAGAAGCAGCCCGAGGGTGACAGAAGAATGCAGCTGCAGCAGGGTGCATGGAGCAGCCCAGCATACAGGAGAGCTGGGTGGAGCCATCTGACAACAGCTAAAGGAAAAGGCCAAAATTTGAGGGGTGTAATAACTTACTACTGGGACTTCCATAAGCTTTTTGATTTCAGAAGGGAGAATGCTTTGTATTTGCTGTTTTTTGTAGTCTTCCATTGTATGGAATTTTTTTTTTGTAAATATGTTCTGTTAACATTTGCTGGGGTAATGTATTACTGACCTCTGGCCAAACTGCATGGGTTTGGGAAGCCTTGGAAATTTCTTTCCCACTAAGACTCCGTTCGTTGGTGTGTTTTATCTAGCAGGATTTGGTTAAAGAAAGTCCGTGTTTCTGTAGCAAAGCAATGGCTGCAAACTGTATGCAAGCAACTCTAGCAGAGAAAGTCTGCTACCAAACCACATTGTCAAAAAACAGCTTTCTCAAGCCTCGTGAACATCTCTGACTGTCCTGGATTCTTTCATTTTGAATATGCTGCTTTGCTGAGTGCCTGGGGAACCACCCAGCCCAAAGCTGCTTTCTGAGGATCACGTGCTCCTCAGGCATGCCATGCTCTGCTTTGTATATACAAAGAAAGATGCTTGGAAAAAGTTTCATTGCCCCTCAGAGAGTGCTTTACATAATGCCTTGAGAGACTGGGCAAGATAAGAGTTTCAGCTTTACATGTATATTAGCCCTTAGCGTGCATGTACATTAGTTCACAGCATGGAACTGGTTGCTGTGGTCATAACTACCAAACCAGCTAATTTCATAGGGGTAAGAGGGGGGTAAAAAGGTAAGGGGAAAAGCTCTACAGTGGTTTGGGTTTTTTTCTTCTGTATACAGTCAGGGGTAGTACTTGGGCACTTCTGGGTTGCAGAATACAAAAACTGCAAGACTTGAGGGAGGGAAGTAGGTCAACAGGGCCTCAAAATGCAGATCTGGGAATCTGCTATGACTTGACATCTCTAGTTGCTGCCCTTCTGCAAAACTATGTAGTGAAAAGCCTCATCCTAAAATATTGTTAGCAATAACCCCGTGCATGGAGCTTTCTTTTGGGATTGTTATAGACATCTGCCTCAAATCTCTCTCCAACAATTTTCGAGCTTTTCCTCCCACAAGTTTAATTGTCATGTCAAAGAAGTAATAATGATGTTTTCACTATAAGCATACTTACAAGCTTATCCACAGAGCCCAGTGCTTCAGTCTGTTAGGTGAGTATGACGTTAGGAATTTTAAAGTCTTTCACAATATGAAGTGGAAAAAGCTGCTCATCAGAAGGAATTCTGTATTGTGTAAAGACGTATGCCCTGAAGAAATCTTTCCTTGCTCTGAAGCCTTTCTTGAATAGGACAGTCCTTAAATCATTGTTTCAAAAATTGCTTTTGATGGAAATGTACTTCGGGGGAGCTATAGCATGTCTTAAACTGTGCTTCTGGTTTGTTTTATTTCCAGGAAAGGTAGCTATACAGAAAGAAGATCTGCAGAAGTATCATAACAGAGACACCTGGTTTCAACTCCAGCATGTTGATGCTGATTCAGAAGTACAGGTGAGATTATCTTGGCAAAGGAGTACTTGTAACAGGGCCATGGCAGCTTTATGGGTTCTATGGCTCTAGGGCAGATGTGTTGCTTCCCTAGAAGAAGGAAGCACTGCTCATTAGTATGGTTTAGGTTTCAGTGACATTTGCAACTTGTGTGTGTAGGGTGAGTTACAAGTGTGCATAAATCAATGGGGCCAGGATTCTGCCTACAGAAATAATTAAAACTATGTGAACTATCAGGGTCACTGATACAGGGAGGGGTGTGGTTATCTCAAGTATCAAATAACTTCAAAACCATAAAAATAACTGTTGATTCCTCAGGGAGCAGAGCCAGCTTGAAAATAATATTTGCAGGTAGTGTTTTAAATAACTATGTAGGCAGGTTGTCACAGGACTGGCGACAAGTACATCTCAGATGAAAAATACACTCCCTGCCAGATTTCTAGACCCTGCTCCAAACCATGGGAATGCTGACAATTATATCACTTCAGCTCCATTTAGGGTTTGGTACTTTGCAGATTTTTGTACACAGTGAGACTCCTTTATTGTACTTACTCTCTTCTGAAGCAGATTCTGTTTTCTATTACAATATTATGTCTTGTGAAAACAGTCACTATAACAAAGCAAGAAATTTAAAATGGTGTAGCAAGATATCAAGTCAATATAAATCAGTTACTTTTTCTTTTTTTTCCTCTAAGTATATATTACAGGTCATTTTGAACCACAGTATTTGCTTAGGAGGCCACAGACGTGAATGTCTGACCTCTTGCAACAGCCTCCAATAAACGCAAGGGGAAATGCTGCTTAGATACTGCTGTGTGGTAGGGTTGGACGTAATATCTTGGCTTTTCAGTCTGAATGCAGGTCAGAAAATAACACTTAAAACGCACACTTGTTCCAATGTGTAGCGTGGTTGTGTGTAGTGAAGCATACGTGAAAATACATTCAAGGTTAGGTTTTCTGTTTGTTCGGAGAGACAAATAATACGTGGTTATGCATGTGATGCAAAGGAAGTGTCATGACAGCCTGTTCAGTCTGTAACATTCTCTTGTAAAATATTGATCCTCTTTAATGCCACGTTTCAATGCCAATGGTGATGGAAAGGCTTTTAACAGCCTTTTAACTTAGGGGTCTATTCTATTTACCCTGGTCTCCCTTTCTTCTTACCCCAAAGCCTCTTATGATAGTGATTTTAAAACAATGGATTTAGTGGTTATTTCCTGCAGGATATGAAAACTTTCCCTTTGTAATTTATCAGCTGAAGAAGGCCAATATTTGGATAAGCTTCTGCATTGTTTATTTTGTTACAGTATTTACACAGAGTGAGCTTGTGGAAGCTTTTTAGACCAGGATGCTTTCTAAGGCACCACTGGTAATGTAAGCTGTAAATTCATAACAGAAAGGTTTGCAGGCAGCTCTAGCTTTTGGAGACACGAGGAGCACAATATTTGCTGGAAAGCATGTTCTCTGTAATTGTTTGTACAGTTTATCGCTTCCGCTGTTTGTATCTTTATAAGAGCCCAACTGTTAAAAGCTGTTTCTGGGCTCCATGATAAGCATTTATTACAACTAGTGTAAATATGAACAACACTCTGATTTTATCCATTTACTTAGATGTTCCACAGTCTTTATGTTAAGGAGTCTGCAAGAGGGCTTTGTTTTCCATAGTAGTGGGAGCAGATTTGTAAATATTTTGTATGAATTCTTATGCAAGTGAAGACAGCCAAATGAAGGAGTGTTTTGTGTTTGTGTCTTTTCACGTTTGTGGTATCTCAGTTGTATTTTTTCTAAATGCTTTTTCATTTATAAGAGAAAAAAGAATATTTGTGTTAATGCTAGGTATTTACGCAATGTTATTCAGTTTTTCTCCAATTTTAAGGAAAATAATTTAAGATATTTTAAGTAGTTAACATTTGCAGTGAATCATGCAAATACTAGTAGTCAAAAAGCAATTTTAATGTGCCAACTATCAGTTTTATCATTCTAGCAGTTGTGCCCGTTGGCCACATAATCTAGTGGATTAAACATTGAGCCATGTGCCAGGGAACTCCTGCATCTTACTTCTGGTTTTGTTGGCCAGTGACCTCAGTACTATTTTCCATGTTGTAGAGCACTTCATGTCTCTTTAGTTATGCATCAGAGCACCGTATTGAGGTAAGCTACTGTCACTCCCACGCTTTTGAATACAGTGAGAATAAGTGTCAGAAAGAATGTGACTTGCTTGAGGTCATAGAAGTTAGAGTCAGGAATTAAAAAAAAAAAAAACAACACCCAAAACTATCAAAGAGACCAGGTTTCTAATTCTTTCTAATTCATTAGGCCAGGATATGAAAGAAAATGGGTGACAGTGGTAAGCCTATATAGGACTATTCTTTACTGTATGCAAAGCCCGGAAATACCCAGGTTTTAAGCAGAGCAAATCAGCACAGTCAGAAACTGAAAACCAGCTTTAAAAATCAATGGTTTATTGAAATAGTAGTGATCTTGGGCGCCATGGTTCTCAGATGCCCAGTTACAGGACACATTTGGCCTCATTTTTCAGAAGAGGAGGACTGATTTCAAATTAAGGATAATAACTTTTCTGATATTCTGGTATTTTGAGCTATCTGAAGTTTAATGAGTAGAATTCAAAATTTTGTTCTTGATGTAGTTTGGACCTCACTTGTATGAGTTCCAGAAATGGTACAAATTTTCAAATGGCAATACTGTTTTCTGTCTTCATACATAGAGAGGGAATAGTATGAGCTGTGGAGATTCCTCTCTTTTTTTTTTTTTTGCAAGTGCCATATAATACAACAAACAGAATTGTAGTGTTAATGGAATTTGAGTGGATTTCTATAACTCTTAATGCTGTACAAAATAAATAAGCCTATATATTTAAAAAAAAATAATCAAAGTATAAGTGGTCATGTTGTGAACTCCATCAGACATAGATGCCAAGGTGTTTAGCTTGAGGCTTTACTTTCAGTTTTATGGTTTTTCCAACATTTCCTAATTCTTAATGTCTTATAAAGATGTT
Source organism: Buteo buteo (assembly GCF_964188355.1). Lineage (NCBI taxonomy): Eukaryota > Metazoa > Chordata > Aves > Accipitriformes > Accipitridae > Buteo > Buteo buteo. The sequence goes on along the minus strand of NC_134195.1, from coordinate 3,205,061 downwards.
TTATAGTGTCAGGAGTGCAAGGTGAGAGTATGACTTGATAAACTTCATGGCAGATGAGGATGCTACTGACAACAAGACTATGTTAATTGTCAACCTACACAGATGTGAGCGTTATTGTCAGATGCTTTAATGCCACATCTATTTATTGCTTGACAGCAAGATGTACTGGAGTCTGGCATGATTGCTCATCTTGAAGAAAAAATTGGGGCATTGTCTATCTAGGCAAAGAGCTGCTAAGAGGCCTGTAATCTCACCACCGCTGATGCTGTTCCATGTGGTGCAGTCCCACACGAAGCAGTACAGGTGCTGTGCAGCTGCTCAGCCCACGGATGCAGATTGGGCATTACCCACCCATGTGCCCTTTGTGGCTTTGGTTCATCATTTGGTCTAGCAAGCTAGCTAGTGGAGATAATCAGCATAATCAGGTGCACCTGAATTTCCCTGCATCTGTGTGGGTGGGTAACAGTAGCTGTCAGAACACAGCACCCTGTCATTCGGCAATGGACTGTAATTGCCCCTTGGGGTTGACAGACTCTTATTCTGTTGGTAAATCAATGCCCCAAGATCTTACTGGCTGGTTTTGCTCTTGCTAGTTTGAAAATAACATACTGCATAGTCTGCTATAGTTCTGTCACCGCATACGCTGAATGCTGTTTAGATATAACCTGGGTGATGAGACTGTTGTGCTGTAAGTGGTTTAACTTCAAGCTCCTCTGTGGAGAACAAATTATTAAACTCCATCAAAACTGTATTAGTGTTCGGTACACAAATATGAAATGACATGATTTCTGAATATTTCCATTTTAAATATACTAAAACATGTTAAATGCTGTCAGGAAGATTTATTACACAGAGTGCAGAATGAAACTTGACAGCAGCTGTTAAATGCATAATTCATGGCTTAACTTCCAGACTGGAAAACTTGTTCTGGAAGTATGAAGCTGTAACCAGGTGGGTTTGTGCAGATTTAGTTGAAGGAATTTTAAGTTCCCATCTTCTGATGGAGCCTGCCTACTCCTCAGTGGGATGTCACCATGCCCAGAGCTAAATACCCAGTGTGTGACAGCACAGGCGCTCAAATGTTTCAGTGGGAAGTAAACCAGAAATTGAACCATTACTGAAAATGGTTTAACTTTTGCATCAAAAGAGACTACGAACAATCAGGCAGCCTCAGCTGGAGGGGAGGAACTAGCAACAGAAGACACAACTTTCTAGACTGTTTGAAGTCAGTAAGAGCATGATGTTGCACACTTTCCAGGGGATGCATCTCTTTTTCTGCTAGTCATTTGTCTTTCAGGACCTGCTATATTCTCATTCTCATGCTTTTTGAGGACTGGAAGCAAAAATTGCAGTGCTATTGTGTGTACATCTCTCTTGATCCACGAATGTTTGCCTTTCCTTCACATGCAGAAATTTACCCAACAGTAACTGATTCAGATATTTGCCTGGGGCTGTAGATGACAGATGCTCTCAGTGGTCCCTGTGTTCTCAGTGGCATTTAAGCCCAAGTGCACATGCGATCTTTAAAAGTCCCTTCCTGTTTTGAGTAGTTTTCCCCTTCATTTTTTTCACAGTAACTTCAGCCCTGCATAGTTCAAGTCTGTTTTGTGAAGTTTGAGCTTTGCAACTCAAACACCCTTTGTGTGTGTGTAATCAGTGAAGTAGTTAAAGATCCAGAGACATTCTGATAAATATCAAAATACATCAGCATACTCCAAACCATCTAGTCTGTGTATGCCAAAGTGGGGGAGAAATGCAAGGGGAGTTAGATCATTCTGACATGTTTTCATGTGCAGGCTCTTGCTTTAAAAGTTCCCCTTTTCAAGTGTCCTTTGAGTTACTTCCTCCACAGCACTGACAAATGTGAAATGGTCATGTTCTCTTACAGCTGAGTTCTTGGTATTAGATGACAGAGTGCTTTTTCCAAAGCCAGTCATGCTCAAGGTCTTATGTAAAACTCATTGTTGGGGGTGAAAAGATCTGACACAAAAATTTGAAAATTGCTCATTTCCCCTTCCTCCGCCTAAGAACTTTGATGTGTCTGAAACATATCTGTTTGGCTATCAACTTTATTTAAGGAGGAAAAAAAAAGAGGCATGTAAAGAGCAGATAACCAACAATGAGGAAGCAAATTGTCTCACATTTTAACCTTCTGTACTCAAAGCTTTGTGCAAAAGATTTACTGATGTTAAGAAGTACTTTCTTCAGACACCAAAAGCCCTTCCTCTTCCTTCCAGCACATTAGCATTTTTCCTACACAGGCCTTTGATTATTGTTGATTAAACATGCCTGTTCTTGAGTATGGACTGATACAAGTGCTAGATGGTGGACTATACATTATTAGTAGAAAACATTACTTACAGGTATGTTTGGAGAGTACACCTAAAATCCTTTTCTTGTGCTGGAAATCACTGCTGGCTCTGTGATTCGCTTCCTGTATGTTAACTAGAAGAATATATCCAGGGCAGTCTTTGCTGCTCAAAAAAACCTCTCCTCCTTTGTCAGCACCTTCCCATTGAATGCAGAATCTGTAGCCCAAATGTCAGGCTTCATGAATGAAATCCTGGCCTTGCCAGGGTGGGAGTTTTGCCATGACTTCAGCAGAGCCAAGGTTTCACCACAAGCTTTTGAATTAGCTCTTCTCCATTCAGTCCTGTGTGACAGTTAAAGAAGTTTTTCCCAGATCTGCAGAGGAAGCTGGAAGTTATTTCTCTGTTATTTTCGTTTGCCTTACCTTCATAATATTGTGGAAGTTGCCATGGTCTCTCCCATATCTGCCTGCTTGCTGTTCTGCATAAATCAATGCTTTTTATATATGTAGAGCAAATTGTATTGAACTGGAATAGCTCTGATGCTAACTGTTACTTTTCTTAAGAATATGGGTTTGAAGATAAACTAGGTTGAGCAAATTGTCTTTAGGAGCAACTGTATAAGGCTGTTTCACTCCAGTGATTGACAGAATTATCTAGCCTGTTAAACAGTTAAGACTGTTGCATGCCCACACTCCAACACTGACATTAACTATCTTTGTGTAGGTATTTAAATGCTTCTAGCGTAAAGACGAGTCACTGATGCATTTTGTATAACCTACTCTAAGCTTGGGTATGTGCAAATTGTAAAAAGAAGCTGCTTCCAGGTTTGGTGTCAGCTTTCCACCACACACAGGAAATAAATGGGTGTTACCCTCTATTTTATGAACAGTGGCTTTTAGGTTTCTCTCTTCTAGTTGTTTTGAAAAGAGATGAAATCTGTTTTGATAGGGTGGGAAGATTCTCAAGGCTACATGCCTACTGACAAAATTATTTCAGAGAACTGAATCATGCATCAACAATGGCAAATAATGTTTGTGATAAATGAAAAGACCAGTTATTGACCAGATTCTGCTTTGTGGCAAGACTTCCTGTGTGACTGTAAGAGTGCAGTATTCAGGCTTATCAGCACAAAGGGGTAAGACAATCTATCCAGTTTTGGTCTGTTACTTTTAAAAAGCTAGTCTGTAATGTGGCATGTGGTAAGGAGCACTTACTGCGGAATAATAAATTTACATTATTTCAAAATAACATACCTGGTTTCGGTATCTGCAGAACACAATTTCTCTGGTGAAATGAAAGCTGGGTGGTGTTCATTTACAGTATCTACATACTGTGTTGCATTGAAGTATTTGAGAGGAGAACATGACTAATTATAAGGATTTCAACCACGTGGAGGTATTCTTCCTTTAGAGGAACAGGAAGGTGAACACTGTGCCATTTGAAGATGTTTGCCAGTTACAGAGCAATTCTGACATGCTTGCACATACAGAGACGAAGCAGACATCAATTCTGCTTTGCCTAGCATTTATGAATCCATGCAGTGTTCATTAGAGCTGTTGCACTTTCCGCAGCGATAGACTGGATTTTGTTCCAGATTCTTGTGTGTCACGCTGTGGTCCAGCAGGCAGGCTGTGATCTGGAGTGTGATCCTTAGACCTTTCCCAGCCGCCTGCTGCCCTCTGCTAAAGGGAGAAGCAGCTGTTAGAGCAGCAAATGTAGACAGCAAACAAACTCTTCCTTCTGCTTTCAAAGCTGCTGTTAGACTGTGACCTTATTTGAGGCTGCTGATAATACTGCAGGGCTGCATTTACCTAAAGCAGTAGCTGCACCCTTGGTCTTTCCTCTCCCAATCCCTCATGGACAGCATTTAGTGAGCCCTTAGAGTTTGGGTCAGTTTTATTGTTTGCTTTTAAGCTTTACTAGTGCCAGAAAGTGACATCTCAAAGTCACCTAAGGGGATTTCAAAGTAGACAGGATCTGTCTAATAACGTTTGCTATATCCTGAAATAAAATCTGGAAGGACAGAGAAAGCAGCAGCAGCACAGGTTATCCCATAGTTTGGAATGGTCTGTGTGCAGTGCTGAGTTCTTCCAGTGCTCCTTTCTCCAGACAACTTTGTGGCAAGGAAAAGTAAACCAACATACCAGGGGTATCACAACGCTCAATTTGAGATTCCAAAACAATGAAGTGCTGGCATTAGTCATGGGCATGGTTCATGTCACCTGCTTAGCCTAGTTCTCTCCTGCAACCCATCCCTGTTACATGTCTTCCCTCCTCCATCCCCAGGAGCTGGGGTGAGACTGCGTGCAGTCACTCTGTACCGGCAGGAGGAAGAGTAAAGAGCCAAAGGTGGGTCCCAGTCCCTCTTTCCACGCTCTGAGCAATGAGCTGAGCTGCAGAGCTGATGAGGTTGGGGAACTGTGCTGGGATAAGGGTCCCCATGTGGGGTAAATCACAGAATGGTTTGGGTTGGAAGGGACCTTAAAGATCATCAAGTTCCAACCCCCCCTGCCATGGGCAGGGACACCTTCCACCAGACCAGGTTGCTCCAAGCCCCATCCAACCTGGCCTTGAACACTGCCAGGGATGGGGCATCCACAGCCTCTCTGGGCAACCTGTTCCAGTGTCTCACCACCCTCACAGTAAAGAATTTTTTCCTAATATCTAACTTAAATCTACCCTCTTTCAGTTTAAAACTGTTACCTCTCATCCTATCACTACACTCCCTGTTAAAGAGTCCCTCCCCATCTTTCCTGCAGGCCTCTTTTAGGTACTGGCAGGCTGCAATAAGGTCTCCCTGGAGACTTCTCTTCTCCAGGCTGAGCAAGCCCAGCTCTCTCAGCCTGTCCTCATAGGGGAGGTGCTCCAGCTCTCTGATCATCTTCATGGCCCTCCTCTGGACCTGCTCGAGCAGGTCTGTGTCTTTCTTACTCTGGGGGCCCCAGAGCTGGACACAGAACTGCAGGTGGGGTCTCAAGAGAGCGGAGCAGAGGGGCAGAATCCCCTCCCTCGACCTGCTGGCCACACTTCTTTTGATGCAGCCTGGAATGTGATTTGCTTTCTGGGCTGTGAGCGCACATTGACAGCTCATGCTCAGTTTTTCATCCATCAATACCCCCAAGTCCTTCCCCGCAGGGCTGCTCTCAATCCACTCACCGCCCAGCCTGTGTTTGTGCTTGGGATTGCCCCAACCCGTGTGCAGGACCTTGCACTTGGCCTTGTTGAACTTCACGAGGTTCGCACAGGCCCACGTCTCAGGCATGTCAAGGTCCCTGCGGATATGGCATCCCTTCCCTCCAGCGTGTTGACTGCACCACACAGCTTGGTGTCGTCGGCAAGCTTACTGAGGGAAGTTTGGAAAACTTCCATGCAGATGCATTCCCACATTGGAGGAGAAAGTCCCTAGCAAAATTGGGTAGGCTAGTGAGAAGTAGAATGGTGGGATCACAAACGTTTTGTCCAGCAGGTTTAATAGTAGACAGATACCTTTTTTTTTAGGAGTTTTTGTGATATCAGCTATTGTTTTTGTAGAAGAGAGAATTATAGTGCTGTGTGAGCCCTGTATATGAAGATAATTGACTTGGTATTTAATATTCAAACAAGCGGGTTGTATGTTTTCTGGTTTTGTTTAAAATTAATAGTGAAGACTTGTTCTTTCCCTGTGTTTTTAAGAAGTGTAAGATTTCTAAAAACTGTTTCACAGTAACAAAAAGGATGGATATCTGGTTGATACTTTCCTAAGAGATAGGATTTAAGAGATTTGGGTAGATTTGGCTTCTGAACTTAGGCAGACTGTCAGTCTTTTGTGCATTTACTAGAGCATCAGATACAAAGCACAGACATTTCTAGTGTTTGTCGGTGTTTTTTCATAAATCTTTCCCTGAAAAACCAGATCGCATCTGTTTTGAGTTAGATCAGATGTTGCATCTGAACCTACAGTCACTGGACCGTGTGGTGTGTGTCAGATTCCAGGCCAAAATGTGTGCACTTAACTGCGCTCAGAAATGGTTCCCAGTGGTGTCCAGGTAACTTTGCAAACACCGCCTCTGAGGCCCGCCACTTGTTCAAGATGCTAAAAGTGTTTCATGCCAGGATGGCAGGACTTTGTTGTAAGAGTAATTTTAGGATAATCTACGGTCATGTGTTTTCTTTTTTCCTTCAACATACTGTGTTTAAATTAAACCACAAATTTGCAAATGCTGGAAACATGATACAGGTAGGTAGCATTTGTTTACTTTTACTTGCTTTACAACTGTTCTCTGGCATTTCAGTCCACAGTAACTCACAGCTGCATTCCAAGGAGAAATGAAGTGGCTGGAGACAGACTTTTCCTGCATCTATAAAAACAGGACTCTGAGTCTGCCTTTTCTTTCCTTTGCAAGTTTATGATCAGTTTCAGTTTGTTTTTCAGATAACTGTGTGTGTAGTTCTTCCTCATACCTGTTAGTGTTATGAGAATGTTAACAAGACTGGAACTCGATTCTGTTGTTGTTTAGTAAAGGGGATATTTAACAAGCATAGTATAATTTTTTTTTTTCTGTAGTGAGGCCCTTTAAAAGTTTTGTTTGCTACTGATTTCCTTTTGAATACTGTCTGCTTCCCTACAAGAAATTCAGTCTACTGATGGCTTCTTTAATCAAGAACTGAGAAATGGAAGCTGGCTGGCCCTATTATGTGATGTTAGATATGATTAGGAAGGACGTATGACCTATGAACCCACCCGTCCATATCAGCCGGAGTTGATGAAAAAGGAAGCGTTCAGCAGTTTAGTTGGCACTCCTTCAGCTTGTTCCTTGAAACAGTCCTACCCTTCCAAATGTGAAAGGTATGCTAACGAGCATAGCTGCTTCTAGGAACATCCTGAATTATTTTTTTTATGGAAATGTTCTTAGTAATTAATGCATTCTACTTCAAAATTGTCAAACCTCCAGCTTCTTCTCTGATTTTCTTTTCTGTGCTGAAGGAAGAAAGCTTTATGGCTAGAACACAGGCCTGGGACTGATCCTAGACTCAATTCCTGGCTCTGCAACAGGGATTCTGTCTGAGCAGGACCAAGCCAGTGTGTCAGCTCTAAAATGAGGACAACGTACTTTTTATCCTGCTGCATTATCTGATCTTTCCTACTTGTAAACGCTGTCAATAACTAGCGCACCTAGTACAATTGGAGGCTCTTGTTGTTATCACAGTAGTTCTTTTTGGTAATAAAATAAGAATTTCTTTGTTATGAATTCTCAGTAAATATATTGGCAACTCCCTGTTTCTGTGGTGCATTTAATCCAGTATAGGTGATCAATTGACCTTTTGCTGGTTAGATTAACTGTTGATTTTATGGTACTGATTCATTGCATAGCTTTCCGTCTTCCCTTTGAAAAACACGTTATCCGGTATTTTGTAAACCAACTGATGGCATTGCTCAGGAGTAAATTTATGCAGATGAATCCTTATGTTTTGCCTAACAGTGTAATTGATTTGGGGAAAAGCATTCTGTTTATGTAGGAGTTATATTTTCTGTGCATTAAGCCGGCAAGTATGTTACTGTAGTCTTATTTTAATGTATTTGAGTGTTTAACTGGAAGCACAGAAGTGTTCTGGGAATAGTCGTAGGGCTGCTGGTCCCGGTGATTCCATGACCTCTGTTTTGCTGTCTGAAGCTTTGAGTCACTTTTTGAGCAGCTTACCATTTTCAAGGTCTTCAGAAGAGAAAAATGAGAGCTACAAGAAAAAATGGCTCTCAGCCCAAAGGAGGCAGCGCTATATTTTTGTACTTAATGTAGCTGGGAAAATGTGTGAAGTACTACTGACTTTAAAAGATTTTTGCATCTTAATTTCTAAAATAGGGAGCTTCCATCATAGTCTGTGTGAGATCAAGCATATTGGCACTGTCAGTAAGTTTGCATTCAGGCTTACCTAAGAGTACTGAAGCATTCTTTCTTTCCCAAGAGGGGTCAGTCTCACTGTTGTTTAAGATCAGCAGAAATATTTCAATAAAAACATTCTCACCTTCTACAAAGGGATGTTTTCTCTAGAGTTCCTAAATCTCTCTCTTAATATCTTCAAAACTTGTATTAGTGTTGATTCCTCTAGTAAAGGTAATACACATGATACCAGTGAAGTTGGCAGCAGTGTTTTTACAGGTCCATCATATATACTTGTTCTCTAGAGACTTGTGGTTTAGCTCCTGTGATAAAATGTGACTTGTGACCAGTAGAAGAGAGAATAGTGAAGAATAAGGGAGAATGTAGTAAAACTAAAGCCAGAAAACCATCCTGCTCAACCGAAGTTCTCAGCTGGTTGTGTGCTTAGCCCTTGTTACACATGGGTGCGATGGGCACTGTAGTGGTACTGAGTCTTAAAGAGATGGGTCTAGAAGTGGCTTTACGCATTTGTGCAGAGAAATCCTCCTCTCATTCATGAGGGCAGGCTTCAGTTTAGAAGAAGGTGACAGATAATGACATTTATGTACACTGGCAGGGTGAAGGAGGATTTGTGTCTTGCTGAAATGGACATGAGAATCAGGAGTCTGACAGCCAAATGCAACATGTTTGGGTTTTGCATTGTTTGTTTTTGTTATTTTGTTTAAAATGATGCAAAAGATGCCTGGCAGGAGCCATCTTAAACTCCCACACATGTTTGGGTCCTTCCCTGTTGAAAATGCCAGCAAGCTGCTGCTATGCCTCTGCAATATGGGCTTTCATACAACTTGGAGAGGGTTTTTTTTTTTCTTGTTTTCTGGACGAGCACCAGTATCATCTGCCACATGTACTTGAAAGACCTATGTTCCAGCCCTTGGACAGGAAAAAAGCACTACTAAATCAGAATACTGAAGGTGTAAGTAGGTGATAGAGGATTGAGGAGTGAAAGTGTGAATGAGGAAAGTGTGAAGTGTGCATTCAAGATAGTGCAGAAAGCATGGTACTGAGAAATGGCTATACAAGGAAGGGGATAGAATGACTGTTGCAGTAAGAAACAGAATCTCTCGTAGGTTTCTTCAGGGCAAGTCTTTGGGCACTGAGTTCAGTGTTTGTTTATACTGCTAAATGTAAGAAGACTGGGGAATGAGCTTGAACTGAACTTCTGCATGTCCATGCTGCTTAATTGTTACTGCACTCCCTGCTCTGCTTCGACTGCTCTCACCAGCTTTCGTCCAGACAAATCTGCTGTAGAGGAAGTAGATCTTAGCAGCAACTGGAGACCAGGGTTTTGATCTTCACTCTCCTCTGTTATGCAGGATACACATCCTCCTAGAGCTGGAGGTTGCTGTAACCGGTCAGAAGAGACACCGAAGTCTCTGGCAAGAGTTCTAGTCATGTGCGAAAAGAGGAAGGGTTAAATCTGGAAGATCTTATGAAAGAGGTGGCAACAGACTTGTGTATGAGTTGAGGTAGATCTGAGTCAAAGATGACACCCACATTAGAGCTCTGACTAACTAGCAGGGTGGATTTTAGGGTCCTTTGGTAAAAAGGGTGGAGGGGAGGTGGTTATGAAGGTGAATGACTCAGTTTTGGCCATGATGATTTGCAGATGATCACACTGTTGCTGGCGTGTCAGAATAGGTCAATAACAAAACATATTTTGCATTTAGTATATATATACTTTAAGAGTGATGTTGAGTTTTTGCCAGTGGGAGTGGATACTCATGTTTTGAAATGCAGTAGAGTTAGTAAGAGGAATACAGTTTGTATTCGTGATTGCCTTTATTTTCTTAGTGGTTTTGAGCATAACATCTTGGCCCAAGTCATAATAAAGTTAATGTGATGGTAAGGAGTTGAAGACCATGTAATAGTAGATGCTATGAATGCTGGCAACATGGTTGAACCTTTTTTTTTTTAGTCATCCATTGTAGTTTTACTGATACTTGTCTCTCAGTTTATATTATTTCATAATTTTTGTTTTTCTAATGTTTAAAACATGTAAGTATGCGTTTATAATACACTGCTGTGATGTCTTTTCACTGACTGTTGCAGATCTTTGCTTAATATTTAAAATGCTAAATATCGATAAAGCTCTGACACAACATTTTTGTGTCAGACCACAGAGGCTCCATATCCCTCAATTAGTAAAACATACAGAGATAAGATAATGGTGGGAGTTATGCACTGAAATTTAGTGAAAGGGCTACTAATCTGGGTTCTCTGGCAGGTGAAATATGTTAGCCATACAGCTATTACTTAATCTTTAAACTTCTGGAATTACTTGCATTAACTGACTTGCTTTGTTTTAAGTTTGAATGGTGTGGCTGGCTATGCATAAAACTAATTTTTCATATGGTGTTTTTGGTGTGTTTCAGGGGAAGGTCCACCTTGAGCTGAGACTGAGTGAAGTCATAACAGACACTGGTGTCGTCTGCCATAAGCTTGCAACACGGTAGGATTTGAAATGTAACTGCAGAGTTATGAGAAACACACTAAATAGGGATGTGTGCAATGCTTCATTTAAAAATAGTTGGAAGAATCAAAATACTGATTGGACATTGAATGCTCTTAATCAGTCCTTATGAATTTATACGATGCGAGATTTTTTTTTTCTCTTCTTCTCTCCACACAATCTACATGATTTTCTTCCTAATAGTCTTAAATGTTAGTAAAGCACTTATCCAATTTATTCGTGGCATAAACACTAAAAAGACATCAAAGGATAATATTAATGTCCTTCTGATTTGCATTAAGGACGTGACTAGCTAAGCAAATTTGTAGCACAACTTGTGTGATGACAGAGCGTTACAAAGCAGACTTAACAAACAAAAGTCTGCCATCAGTTATTAAAGCAGTCTCAGAATCAGCCATCCAATCTCGCTCAAATGAACTGAAACCTAGAAGCCGCAGGACTCAGATGGGAGTCAAGATTTCGCCTTCCTCTGAGGAGGAGTCTGGAAGACCATTGCTCTCTGACCACACCAAAGCCTTTCAGGTGGCTACTTCAGGAGCAGTGGCAGAGCTGGTTGGCTTCTGTCAGGAATCTGCTTTGTGTTCTCTCTCTGGCAGAAGAGCTGTCAAAATCGGAGTGTTGGCATCATACACTTCTAGGTATTTGGCAGTGGTGTCAATAGAAAAAAAAGCTTTGCGAGGAAAGCTCTGACCAGCCCTAGTTTCAGACCAGTATTTGACATCATTTTGTTTTACAGCCTTTGCTTAGCCTTTGTTAATAAGCTGTCATGGTGGTCTCTCCATCTAGGACCTGTTAATAAATGCAGGTGAGCCATGTGGTTGACCTCCATCCTTCTAGGCACACTGTTGATGTGAGGGATGTGCTGGGGTGTGTGACCTTGCATGCCTGTGCATATTACCCTCTAGCCATCCAGGCCTTACCGGAGCTCTGTGAGTGGGTGCATTTGAAATCATTCTCTTCGCAGTTTGCTGTGATGAGGCAGAGTGAATAACAGGGATAGCCTGGTGCAAGTTGCTGTGTAGGCTCTGAGCTCCAGCAAACTTATTAACCAGGGCACAGTGCCACTGGAACGCAGCTGTACCTCTTTCAGAACAAAAGTTGCTATGTCAGTATAGCTGTGCAGCACCTGGAGGGCCCAGCCTTCCTTTAACGACTACCTGAGGACTCTCATTGTGTCATTTTCCATTGTGCAGTTTGAACATGACCGAGTGATGACGGTCACAGGCATTCTGAGAAACCAGGGTTCAAACCTGCATCTACAAAGTCCTAGGCTGGCATCTTTTGTTGAAGTGTTATTTGTATTGCTGTAGGTCCTAGAGCTTTGCAGGAGAGGTGGAAATAGAAGTTTATCTTGATTCAAATCCAGCCCTTGGCTCTTAGAAACAAACTTGAAAATCAGAGCCCAAGAAAGCTTTTGGCTGCTGAAGGCGTCTTTTCCCATTGTCGTCTTCTCTTCTGGAGCTGACCTGGGCACTCTGGCTCTGGCTAGTTTCCATGGCTATTTGTTATTTCGGTGGTAAGTGAGAGTAGAGCGTAGCAGTTTAGATAAGGGAATTGGAAAATTAAAGTTTCTAGAGTGTGTAGTTCCGTTGGTGCAGTTTTTCATGGCAATGTGTCTTACGAGTGAGAAAGAAAAAGGGCAGGATGAAGAAAAAGAAAGGGGAATGATTACACTGGGGGAATAAAAAGCACTTCAGAATGTCATCCAGCATTTTCTTCATGCCACGCTGTTTGCTTTAGGAAGGTATACAGCAAACTGCAGCTCTTAATGTTTTTCCACATGATTTGTAATCTTGTTCAGGTTTGTTCATGGATAGTTTGGTTCTAATGTTTTGACATGTAAGAAAAGAGTGCGGTAATTAAGCAATGCTCAACTAAATGTCTCTAGCTTGAATTTGCCAATGGGAAGAGCAGCAAAGGTAGGGCAGGCAGAACCTTTGTTATAGGTAGTTCGTGAGTGAAAAGCAGAGATGGTGTATTACGGGAGTGCAGCTTCTGATCGAGTTTTGTGAACATAACTGTTTTTCTTGTGGACAGCTCACAAATTTGTCGCAGTGAGCAAGTAAGACAAGGCTGTAAAACCATGAGCAAGAACCTAGAATCACTTCATCTTAAAAACAGACTTTCTGATGAATCTAACTCTTGTCTTGTGAACTTCCTTGACTTCCTTTCTTTAAGTTTTAAAAAAAAAATTTTTTTTTAAATTTTTCTTAATGGAGCTCTTAGCTGCAAAGATAAACACTACCCTGCAAATGGCCTCATAGATATAACTGATTAAACAATTCGGGTTTGCAAGGCGAACAAAAGCTGCTTCCACTGGGCAGCTGTTTAAAAATACCTGAGAGATGCATGCTTTTTTAAGCCCCAGAATAGTGCTTGTTTTCAAAGACACATATGCAGGCTGAATGAAGACTAGGCCTAGTTAGGAAACTTTTCTACCTATCCAGAAAATAAATAAAGATCAGTTTTACAGCTTACCCATAGGTCTTTACCAGTGTGCCCTCTGAGTCTGTTCACACTGCTGCCACCTCTGCATTCCAGAAAGCCTCGAAAGCAGCTGGGGCCTTGCTGAGCCAGCCTGCCGTTCTGTGGAGCACAGCGAACAGTCAGCTGGACAGGTGGATGGGAAAATTCATCTGAATGGAAGGGCAAATTAAAATGAAGTGCTGAGCTCTTGAACATTTAGTAGTAGTTTATTTTAAAATGCAAAAGGCATGCGAGGTTCCTTAGCCTCTGCAGAGGAAGCAAAAAATTAGTTTAAAAACTGTTACCTAATAGCTTCTCCTTAGGAAACATTCGATACTTTCATTTAGCTCTAAACCACTAAGCTGTTGTGCTTCATCAGAGTCCTACAGAGGCCCTAGTCTCTGCCAGCTGCTACAGCACAATCTCCTGGACTGAATCTCTGCAAAAGAGATTATAAGGAGAGGCATTAGTGGATTTAAAAGTTACATTGACAATAAAGATGCGGGCACCACACTCAGACTTCTTGTGTCCCCCGGCAGCTCCTGCTGTCATCTTCTGTAAGAACCACAACTCTCCCTTTTGCACACTCCTTCTGGGAACACTTTGCTACTTGTGGGCTCCCTCTGTGGAACTGCTGCGAAACCTGATGGTCCGAGTGACTGGCTGGGACACAGTTGTCAGCTGGGTCTCCGTAAGTCTCTCATGTCCCTGTTACAGGACTCGGGGTGCAGGCTCTTGATACGTTGCAAGTTCACATCATACAGAGAGCAGACCTACAGCCTGCTGAGCACAGACCTTTGCCCAAGTGTTTGTCAGATAAAAGACAACATGGATGGACTTTATGGCCTGGTCTCTTCGTGTAACTGCATTTGTACTAATGACTGTTGTGCCACGTAGTGAGTCATCTTGAGTGCTAGGAAAAAGTAAGTCTCATTCAGTAGGTTCTGGCTTCTCCCCTCTGTGTCCTTCACTCACAAAAGATGTCATGTTCTCTTCCTCCACACTCTTTCCAGCCACAGCCTTCCTGACCCTCTGCACAGTCAGCTGCTGCTTGTGGCTACCAACATCTGGCCTCACCTTCCATTGGCTGTAAAGTGAAGGCCATCTCTTGTTTGTCAAGTGGTTTGTCACCTGCCAGGAATCTGTCCATAATTTTATGAACATTTAAGGTACTAAGACCATGGAAAGAAGCAGTCAAGACTTTCCGATGCTCTCTGCTGCTTATGTCCATACCCACCCCTTTGTGCTGACACACAGCTCCTGGCAGCTGCTTGAGCAATGGTGTATTTTTATTTTTCTTCCCCTCACGTTTCTTAAGCTGAATCAGGCCTTAATCCTGTGCATCCTTGAAACTGCACTATTATTTTTCTGTAATGAAGAGGAAGGAAAATGAGTAGCAGGGACCAGGGAAGGATGCTCTTTCTGCAGGCGTACCAGGTTGAAGTGTTTGAACTAAGTCACGAATGGAATGTGTGTACCCATATTCCGTGAATACATCTGAAAAACAATGGCACGTGCTTCTCCCTACATTTTTTTGAGCTACCACTTCCCGTATACAGATCTCCTTCCTGCTTCACAACAGAAGTACTCGGAAGGGAGCTCTAGACCTTTTGTAAACCTTTCCCCACCACTGTTAGAGTAGATTCTGTGCAGCACAATTGTGTTTAGCACAGAAAGGTGATTCCCCAGAGGCTTTAAGGTGTCTGGGCTGGTCCAGCCATCTTTCGTCTCAGAGCAACATAGGCTAGGATCAGCAGATACATGCATTCGTGTTTATTTGATAAAGAGGAGGGCTCCTGCAGATAGCTTTGTAGAAATCTGTAGGCTTCGCTGTGGTTAAGCTACCAGAGGCAACTTTTAGAAGCAGTGTTCTGTATTTAGCAAGATGACATCTGACTTCCAGCATGCCTGAAGGAACAGACCACTGAACTCCTGTTGAAAGTCAGTGTGAGCTGGGAGCCTTGCTCCCTGATCTTCCTTTGAGAATTCCAGCATGTGTATGTAATTAGTCACATTTAAATGTCTGTATTTATTCAGTGTCCCCAGCTGCTCCTTCAAGTGTTGTCTTATGTCTTGTCTCTTAGGTTTAAAAAAAGCTTGGAAACATCTGCTTTGGAGACACCCCCCACCCCCACCCCCCACCCCCCCCCGCTCCTTTTATTCTCCGTTTCCCCCACCCCCAGTAAATCTGTGTATCTAAATAATAACGTATGTGGTTTAGTAGCCATTGCTGTCTTTCATATGTAGTAGCACAGTTTTCCCATAAGCGCTTCGTGAGTCTACAAATACGTTAGCAGTACTGAAATTTTATTTGATAAATGAAGCATTGGTAGCTCTGGTGTGGAAGATGTGGCTGCTCTGCATTAATTAATGAATTAAACTTAAATGCTGTGCAACTCTCGAGAGATCTGCAAGATGTGTTCTGACCATGTGGAACGAAGTTAAATGGGCTGTTTGTGAGAGCAAGCAGGAAAGGAAACAATAAGTAGATATGACATCCCTAAGATAAACACTTCAGGGGTCATTAAGAGAACAGTGACTGAGCTGTGGGCATTTAAGAGCTTTAAAAGCCCTTCTGAAGAGGAAGAGGGAGGTAAGGAGGAAGGTGTCATTTGTCAAGTGTGGTTAAAGCAGAAGGTCTCTGCTTAGGGGTCAGAGTGCTGGGACTTGGTGATGGTTCCCCAGCCTTCTCTGCCATGTGAATAGAGCACAGAGCATGCAGTGGGCAGCATCTGACCTTCCCCTCTGATTGCTCACATTACAGATTTGAATTTCCTTGTCCGTGAGCTTTGCTGGTAAGTGGCCTGGGCAGCACATTGCTCGCAGGTTGGCAACCATTGGCCTAAATCAGTCTGACTTTATGTAACTGTTCACATTTCTCTTACACAGCGTGATGTTTCTAAGGTTGAGGTAAATTATGCTCCATTTTGAAAATTTTAGAGGGTCAGCCTCTATGTTTTGCTTGTCCTCTGCTTTTTTTTTTTTCCACTGCTTGTGGATCAGCAGTCTGCATCCTAATCTAAGAGGAAAGAATAATCCCATTTTGTCTGGTGAAGGTTTGCTGTTGTCACCTGTGATTACATTTGGAGACACCTTGAAAAACTACAAGAGTGCAGCTAGTCCTTCAATCGTGGAATATATTTAGACGCTTTTGTGTAAAATTAATCATCTTTGAGAATTTTCCTTTAACTAGCTTGTTTTCTGCTTTTCTTGTTTGTTGGAGCTAGTTTACTTTCATGTAGGTAACTATCTTCATCAGATCCCAAGAATAGGTAAAGAAACTGTTTAAATGATTGGATTAAAGAGAGAACTTGGAAATGCGTGGGTACATTGTATCTATGATGCTGAAGACCAAATTTTGTCAGCTGTCGTGGCTCTGTCTCTGATGCTGATAAGAGTGGAAAGCGAGAGTGCAGGAAGGGTAGCCAGCAAAGTTTTAGATAATGCTTCTCTGTGCTGTTTTGTGATGTATTTTTTTTCTGAATTCCATTTTAATGCAGAAAACACTGGGACCCCTTAGTTTGGTGCAATTTCTTTAATCTCTCTTAGTATTACAGTTTCTTTAGTAGGTGGTGGTGGTGGTGGGTGGACTCTGGTTACTTGGTGGTGGTGTAGAGCAGGGTTTGCTCCTTTCTTGAGTGTGGTGTGCCATACTGTATTTTCCTATTTCAAATTAGAGGTGGTGTTCTGCAAAAAAGTCAGCAGGAACCAGGAGATGCTCCCTCATGGAGGCAGTGTGCTGATGACGCTAATTTGTTACTGTGTGAGGCAGCAGTGCTCCGTCTCAGGCTCTTTAGGGTATGTTGGCCTGGTGCAAGGCTGCAGCTCCTGTTGAGTCTGGAAGTAGCCTGAGGCCAGAGCTGGCAGTGGGTGCTCTTACTGTGATGTTACAGCTCTCTGTTCTTTGCCTAAGTTCAAAATGGGTCCCTGAGCCACCGTGCCTCTTGGGTTTGCTGCTTCCAGGTTTGGGGAACATATGTTTATGTGTTGCTTTAGAGAAGTTTCTACGCTATCGCAGAGACATAAGCCAGCTTTGAATGCGCTTCAGGGTCAAATGAAGCTTATTTTCCTGCCTGAAATAGGAGCTGAATCAGTTGTGGGGGGAAGTATTGCTGGCTGCAAGCAGGACAGTTTAATGTATGCGTCAATCAGATCCCTGCACAGTATTTTGAAAAATTTTGACTTCTGTTTGTTGCTGGTAGGGAATGCTAATGCGGGCATAAGGTGGTTTCAAGGCTTCATTTTCAATAAACTCAAGCATCCCTTAAAATGTGTCACAATCTCCTTTCTGTACAGAGCATACCCTGCATCAAGCTGCACCTTTTCCTGCAGGATTGCGTCTTGGTCATGCTTTTAATCTTGTATGTGTTTCATAACAAACTGGTGGGGGAAAATTGCTCAGAGATTAAATCACATAGTATCTGGTATTTTTATCATGTAGTGCTGCAATACTGTGGGTTTTGGGGAGTAGGGAGGGGAAGAGAAGGAATGGATATGTATCTCTGTCCAAGGCTTTAGCATAGTACATTAGTTTTTTTGCCTTCCTCCCAGCTCTGGTAGCATTGAGGTTACATTGCCTGCCATCTGAGTAGTTCTCCCCTTAGCTTTTCCATCCCCACCAAAACTTCTCTTGACTGTTCTGTAGCATAAATCAAATTTAGTTTGCTCACTCCCCATATCTATAAATACTATCTCCTCCTGCTGCCATGTTTCCCTCTAAATGAAGCTTGTTTCACCCTCCTTTGGTTTTGTATTCAGTGTTTCTTCAGTGCTGCTCCTCTGTTCATGAAATTCTTTGTTTACTCAAATCACAAATGTTGTCTTATCTGTATTCCTAATCAAGAGCAACTTCTTCAAATTAGACCCTTTGGCAGTGGTCCACCTCCAGCAGAACATGTTTTAAAGTGCTCACCATTTTGATATTGAATCGTCATCACATGAATCTCTGGAATACATATAAAACTGAGTTTGTAATTCAAGACTGGTTTGTAACTCTTCTAGATCAGTCTGTTTCAACAGTAAGAGCCACTTTAAATAACGTGAGGGTACTTCCTGTTTTACACAGAGTAAACATAGTCTAGGATTATAAATGGAGGTAAATTATTCAAGCATAAATCCTTTTGATAAATGACTTCTAAATGTGCTTGAAGTCACAGTGTTAGGGTGGTTTGGGGGCATTAGAGAGCATTCCTGTAGTATCCATATTTGTAAGAGATGCGTGGATTTTGAGAATTGTGAATCGTTAGCACCTTGGATGTGCTGACAGTACCCCAGATGTCTGCAGTTTTTACTTCACTGATGTCCTTTAATGGTGATCAGCCGGAGCAGTTCAATTATGTTTTGAGGTAGGGCCCTAGAAAAAATTAGTTACCTGTCTTGCAACATGACCTATATCAAAAGGCTCTTTGAAGTACATGGTATTTAGTGTAATACAATGGTAAATTTATATGCTGTTTCATTCTGAAAGACTGTTGGAATTCCTACAGCTTCTGTGGCAGGCACCATCCCAAACCAATGGTGGTGAAGCTTCTAAAGGAGCAATGTGATAGGACACAACTTAAAAATCACACTTCCCTCTGCAAGTTTTTCATCTGTTGCTGTAAGAGCAACACTTGCCAAGGTGATATTTAGGTAGCAGAACAGGGAACTGGGGGCATCAAGGTATGATAGGAATAGAGGAAGCTGGAGGGTAAGAGGGAAGTCACAGGGCCGCAGGTGTTGAAGTTAGGGATTTTTGCAAGTATAAGGAGAGTAAAGACATGGGACACAATGCATAGGACACACCCTTCATTAACTCTATTGTTCACAGAACTATTTGTTGAGAGGAAGTTATTGCAAGAAGTCTGACAGTGTATGTGGCAATAATGAGAAAGTATCTCATTCCCTACTCCATCCGGATGAGCTAGAAATCATGTTCACGTTTCGGGGTACATTATTGTACCGGGGTGCAACTGCTTATGTACTATGACCAAGTTCTTTCCAGAGTTCACAGTGCTAAAATCACCTGGTATCTACAGTAGACCTTGAATGCCATTTTCTGGCATTTTCAATAAGAGCTGATTGTGAAATATTTCATCTGTGTTGCTAATTATGTATTTGTAACATACAAAGCACTCGTGAGTGGGAAAGATTAAAAGTCTTTTAACATACATTTGTAATTTAATACCACTTTGAGATCAGTCACTTTCACTGTCCCACTCTTTTACTTCCCACTGTACAAGGCTCCTCCTTTAATCATTTTGTTCTCTCAAATATAAAGAAAAAAGGGAAATATTTTGAAAGAAAATACAAGATACCATTATAACAAGCAAAGAAATTGCCAAGGAGGCCATGCTTTTGGAGGCAGTAGTGTCTGCAATTAATTTTAACTCATTTTACAGTTGACTTGCTTCCAAGCTGATGGTTTTGTAATTTCATACAAGCTTCAAACAGAAGCAAGAATTCAGCCAGACTCTATACAGCTGCAGATGTACTGGATGCACATGGTGTTACCCTTTTAGTTGTTTGACAGCCACTGCCGTATTGTCCAGTTCCCTGTCCTGCTAGCCTAAACATCGTGTTGGTAAGAGGTGGCACGGTGCGATGGCCGACTCTTGCTATTTATGTACTGTTGAGTCAAAGGCTACAGAGAATCGCTGAGCTGCCGTGTGCAGCCCTTTCCTCCCTGGGGACATCCAGTGGTGCTCTCTTTTCTACACAGCCATTGGGTTTAACAGAAGTTGCAGACCTGGAGTATCTTTTGAGATCTCTACCACTTTTTCAAATTTCATGGAAATCATCAACTCCTTCAAAATAATCATCAGTGGGAAATTGATTGCCAAATGTAGGCAGAAAGGATTTTCTCATAAGCCTGTATCTTTAGGAGACCAGGCTAAAAAGGATGATGTTAAACTCAGAAGGGTTCATAGAAGAGCTACAGGAAGAATTGAAGACTTGATAAATGTGTCTCAAAGTGAGCGTGTTTGAAATTTTTCTTGCATAAATCAAAGTGATGAAACCACAGTATGCATGATATTCAGAGGAGAGTCCTGATTGCATGGTTACTTATTCTTACTGCAGTGGTACCCAATGGTTGGAAGCTAAAGGCTAATCTAGTGGGAAACAAGTAGTAAAACACTTCTCTTTTTTTTTTTTTTTTTTTTTGTCATGATCATTAATCAGTGAACAGTTACCTGCAGAGCATTGTAAGGATATTTTAATCATTGTGAGTCCCTTGAGTTAAGCCTCAATTTCTTTCAAGAAGGTGCTCTGGAGATACAGTAGACATCACGAATTCATTGCACAACTTGACTAGGTGAGAGCTTTCATCACTGTCTTAAGAGGCCAGGCTATGTGATCCCAATTATCCCTTTTGGTCCAAAAATATGAGGAGAAACTTAATGCAAGTATGAACTACTTCTGCCATAACTGGAATTATAGGAATTATAAAGCTGATGTGGGCTACTAATTAGAGCTGGTTATACCAGAATGCCTACCTGACCATGCCCTTAATTTGCATCTTGTTTTTCCCTAAGAGGATCTAAAGTGACAAGACACTAAAAAGTTTTTTAAAAGAGCACTTACTTTGCTTTTTTTTTTTTCTCCATCACCAGTGCTCTTAGTGCTGTACAAACAACAGTATAACCACCCCTTGGTGAAGCAGAGCCTTCTTTGGCTGGGATATCACAGGTTTTAGCTGAACCTAGGACATGGCCTTTCAGGGTAGAAAGTAAAATGGGACAGTGTGCCAGAGGAAACCGTTCACAATATGTGTAATGCTTTGCTCCTGGTAGGGTACCAGGTTTACCATTGTGATGTGCTCTCATTGTGCAGGAAATCTCATCTGGTGCTTTATCCCATCCAGCTGGCTGAGATATTTTGTATTCCATTAAAAGTCTGTGCCTTCTTCTCCAGGCACCTTCTGGGTATTGGTCTGTGATGGCTCAGTAGTAGGCCATCACTCAGAAGAGTCTAAATCATTTAATGTTTGGTGGGGTTTTTTTCCTGAAACACTACCTGTAAGGCAGTATGTTGATGTGTTTGTAGAGGAGAAAGCATCAGGCAGGATCATTCCAGGTGGGTATTTTTCTAATGTCTTAAAAATTGTAGAGAGTCTTCGGAGTCTGGTGCTTTACAGTTGTGGTGTTGCAGAGGATGATGCTTTGTTAAGAAGGTTTCAGTGCTAATGGAAGGTTTTGTCTGCGGGACCAGCTTTCTTTGGTGTTTCCACAGAATGGCCCCAAAACATCCTTCCTGCAGTTTCTGTATTATATTCACAGTGTGATCCTCTAGACACAGAACACTATAGCATGTCTCCAGGAGAGATGGTCCCTTTCTTTGCTGAAGCTTGTAAGGGAGAGGCTGTAGCAGGAGCTAAGCGCACCAGCAGTCATAACCGTATAGCCAGTACCAATAAGTAGAAAGGACAGCAGTTGATCAATGGAAGTGTAACACCAGCTCTGAATAGCTTTGAAAAGCTGCACATGTATTGTCTTACATGTGAGATGTTTCCGTACCCACTTCAGTGATTTTAGCATAATCAAGTGGCCTTATAGGACCAGAGGAACGATTCAAAGTAGGCAAATCACCATCCTGTGACAGCTGTTTTTCAAATGAATCGTTCATGAATCTTATTTGATCTCTCCTCTTGCCAAGTCAGAGACACTGAGGAGGATTTTTCAATTAATTTCATGGGAAGGAGTATTACGAAACGTGCTTTTTTAATGCCTGTGATGTTTGTGCTTCTTGGAATGAATAGCTCTATCTGCCTTAGTGGGAAAAAAAGTTAGGTAAATGAAATTCTAACAAGCCTGATCATGTTGCTGTTTGGATAACTAAAGAAGACTCCGCAGTTCTGCTTCTTGCCTTTCATAAATGTGGTGTATCTGAATGCTGATTTGGATTGAACACTTCTGTACTTCATTTTTTAATAAAACATAGTTTTTGAGGATATAATGCCTTGATTTTTACTGTTAAATACCTGTTACTGTGTGGTGCTTTTTATGATTTTTTTTTTACCTCCCCTGCTTGATTATTGCATTGTCTGTAATAACAATGAGATATGTTAACATCTTTTTAGTTATGTAAATCTAGACATCATCAAGTTATTAATATTATTTCTTGAATTCTAATTGGAGTGCTGTATTGGTTTTATGTGGCAAGGTTTTGGTAGCGGGGGGGGGTTACAGGGGTGGCTTCTGTAAGAAGCTGCTGGAAGCTTCCCCTGTGTTCGAGAGAGAGCGAGCCCATACCAGTCGGCTCTGAGATGGACCCGCCGCCGGCCAAGGCCGAGCCAATCAGTGATAGTGGTAACGCCTCTGTGATAACATTTTTAAGAAGGAAAAAAAAAAGTTGGGAGAGTGGGAAACAGCGGCCGGAGAGAGGAGTGAGAACATGTAAGAGAAACAAGCCTGCGGACACCAAGGTCAGTGAAGAAGGAGGGGGAGGAGATGCTCCAGGCGCCGGAGCGAAGATTCCCCTGCAGCCCGTGGTGAAGACCCTGGTGAGGCAGGCTGTCCCCCTGCAGCCCAGGGAGGTCCACGGTGGAGCAGATCTCCACCTGCAGCCCGTGGAGGACCCCACGCCGGAGCAGGTGGGTTCCTGAAGGAGGCTGTGACCCCGTGGGAACCCCGCGCTGGAGCAGGTTCCTGGCAGGACCTGCGGATCTGTGGAGAGAGGAGCCCACGGAGCAGGTTTTCTGGCAGGACTTGTGACCCCGTGGGGGACCCACGCTGGAGCAGCGTGCTCCTGAAGGACTGCACACCGTGGAAAGGACCCATGCTGGAGCAGTTCGTGAAGAACTGCAGCCCGTGGGAATGGCCCACGTTGGAGACGTTCGTGGAGGACTGTCTCCCGTGGGTGGGACCCCACGCTGGAGCGGGGGAAGAGTGTGATCAGCCCTCACCCTGAGGAGGTGAAGCGGCAGAAAATAACGTGTGATGACCATAAACCCCATCCCTGTCCCCCTTGTGCCGCTGGGGGGGCTTGGTGGAGAAATCCGGGAGTGAAGTTGTGCCCGGGAAGAAGGGAGGGGTGGTGGGAAGGTGTTCTGAGATTTCATTTTATTTCTCATTACCTTACTCTGGCTGATTTGTAGTAAATTGAGCTAATTTTCCCTAAGCTGAGTCTGTTTTGCCCGTGACGGTAATTAGTGAATGATCTCTCCTGTCCTTATCTCGACCCGCAAGTTTTTGTTATATTTTTCTCTCCCCTGTCCAGCTGAGGATGGGGGAGTGATAGAACGGCTCTGGTGGGCACCTGGCGTTTAGCCAGGGTCAACCCATCACAAGAGCATTTTCACGTTAACTGTGACACAACTTGTATAACCTTAGCCCAGTTCTCTTGTCAAAATGAATTCAATGCATCAGCATTACTTTGGGACTCAGTTGGCAACTTAACTGTCATCAGGTTTCAGTAGTAGTAATCAGTCAGCTTCATTTGAATTCCTTAATGAAAGTATTGCATGTGTAGGAAAGATCACTGCCCTTTAATAATAAGTACTGTTAATCAAGATCCCAGATAATCTGATTATTCACATAAGTGTAATCAAAAGTTGTTCTGAGTTGTTTCAAGTTGTGTTTTTAAAGCATTAAAAGTTCCACCTACCTCAGGTGTGCCAAGGCATGCCCAATACAGAAGGTTGTAGCCTCCATGTAGTGTTTGAAGGCACCTTTGATTGTTTTCTAGGTCCACAAATAATTACGTCTTTTCTTTTTAAACTGTGAGGGTTTTTTTTTTTTCATTTAGAAAGGTGTATTTGCTACTATAACACATCTAATTAAATATATGATGTGAGAATCTACGTGAAAGAGTCTTCAAGGATTTATTTAGTAGAGAGATCATTATACTTGGACTGGGTAGGGATGAGAAGAAGCTGGCTGGGTTTTCATTCTGTTGGTGCCATGGCTTTTTTTAAACCATCTCATTCCTTTGTCTTCCCTTCCTGCGTGCACTCCCGCCACCCAAAAGTTGTTGAGATTTGGTCCAGACTCTCAGCTGATGCATTCCCTTTGCCCAAGAGGTCAGGGTTATTGTGCCCTGTGGTTCAAGTGTGTTGTGGCATGAGATTTAGCTGCTTTCCTCCAATCTGCTGTACTTCATGCTCTGCAGTTGTTACAGATTTCTATCTGTTCAGGTCACTTACCAGCATGTCTGAATTCTTATTTAAAATATTACTGTCTATGGCCAACCGGGGATAGTAGTTTGGCTTGGCTATACTCAGCACTTTGGAGGAAATCCTTACTCGCTAGCTAGGTGGGAAACCCCTGGGTAAGTTAAGGACGTGCTGCTGCTTCTTTGCTGTTTTGTTTGTTACAGTTGAACACCCCCTCACCCCCACCCCCCGGGGTGCCTTATTTCCTTCTCTCAGTCATATGGTCTTTAAAGCTTCTAGTTTTAGTCTCTTCCCCTCTTATATTTTTACTGACTTTGTAATCAGATCCCTGCCAGTAGGCTCAAAAGCCTTTTTGGGGGGTGATTTCTTGGTAACTTTTGCCCTTTTTGTAGATGTATGAGGTCCCCGCTGGCTGGCAGAGGGGAAGAGTCAGGACATGCTCATGCAGTTTATTTTGTTTGCTTATATGCTCATGCATGTACACAGTGACATGCGGGCCCTGCCTGCACGGAGGGATTGTGCTGTGTGCTGGCGGCTCCTTCCTGGGAGCAGGTTAAACTTGGCCAGGCCTCAAGTCAGAGATCGTTGCAGTTTGCTTTCCATAAACCCTGTATATCCCATATAACACACTGTGCGTCTTCTCGAGACCGACCTATGTGTCCAAGCAAAGAAAAACAACATGGGAGATTTTTGTGTCACTGGCTGGCTTCATTATGTAGCTATAACAGCCTTTCTGTGTCTGACTCCCATGCTGCCTTTTGGTCTTTGGTCTTCTTTCTTTCCTTATCTGCCTGTACAGACAGTATCTCATTGTTTCCATTTAATATTGCCATAGGCCACAGTCAGCTCAGCTAAAGCTGTTGTCTAGGCTCTAATCGTTTGCTGCATGTTGTAATTGTTGTTTTGTGCTTCACTCCTTCCTTGCATTCCTCGCCACGCTGCTTTAACACAGATGCTTCTGCAACTGCCTTGATATGTTGACCCATTCCTTGTCTTCCTGCCATACTAAATCAAATTAAAATTTCCTCACTTTCCCTACAAGAACCAATATAGTACTGTCACTAAGCAGATTTATCCTTTCCTGATTGTACCTATTCTTTTGTGTTGTTATTCCCTTATAATTTTGACATACTTCTTGCTTTGCTGCAACTTCTATTTAGGTTTTCTGTCTCCTCTGAAAATCATAGTGTGCTAGGAATAACTCCTTACTTACCCTTTCTCTTTACTCTCCTGTCCTTCACCTATCACCCCCTGTTAATAACTGGGGTTGCAAGTCCAAGACCAAGGCAGGAGGAAATGATGATGTCAGTGCCAGTAATAGTCACTAAATCAGTGCAGTTAAAAATTTCAGCAAGCTTGTGTCTTTAAGGCCTCAGGGCACTGTCACAGCAGATAATTTAACCATTTTTTATATTAACTAGAAACTTTTCTGAAGTAGCTTTTAGGAAGCTTGCAACTCTTCTGTAATGACTCAAACTGGCTTAACTGCTAATGGATTAACTCCTTGTCCTGCGAGAACAGGATGGCTGACACCCACTTTTTAGTCTGTTCTCTTTATTTAGTAGAGAGTACAGATGGTACTCTGTAAATGCGTGGTTTTAAAAGTCCTTCTAGAGCTGATGCTGGGAAGCAAATTGGATGTTTTGAACTGTAGCATGGAGGACAGCTCCCATGTTAATAGCAGAAAAAAGTCCGTGTGATTTTTAAGCTATTAAGAAATGTTTAGATGTCTACTGACATGAGAAAATTTTGCAGTTTATTTGAAGTGATAGTGGTTTTAGGGATGTATACGTATTAACATTATTTCTTCCTTGCATTTAATGAAACAGTTTTTTTGCATTGTCTGTGGTTTTACTGTAGTATCTCTAATATTATTTGGTTTAGATTGTGGAAGCAGGGGTTGTGCTCATTAGCTTTCATTTGCTTTCTGTATATTATTGATTGGCTTTGTATGAATATTTGTTCCTGATTTGCTATTAAATATCTTCAGTAAATACCTGGGAAGGAAATTGTTGTTCGAACCCAAATATTAACAGTCAATTCCTCTTCCTTTGCTCTGTCTGAAGGAAATCACCATTAACAGCCTTGTGTTAACAAGAATTGTGTGTGTGACACAAGTGTTGTGCATACAGAGCTTTCTAGTTAAGACTAAAAGCTAATCTGGGTGCTGCATGAGGCTGCAAAAACTGCGGTAGGTCAGCTCAGGGAGGAACCTATGTTCAGGATAACATGAGTTTAAGAATGTGTTTAAATGTTTTGATGGATTGCAACTATTCTGGACGTAACTGGGAATGGAGAAGAAGAGGCAGTACTTATGTGGGGTTGCAGCTGTAATCTCAGAGTTTCAAGGTTTCTGTTGTGCTTTTGGTGTGGAGGCTTTGGAGAGTATTTTAAAGAGAAAAATCAAAATAGTTGCCTGCACAACCTGTTCCTCTGATCTGTATAAGCTCTATCCAGACTTCAGAAGCTGAAATGGGGGTGGTTTTGAGTGTGTAATGTACCTTGTGTATAAATGTTTCAGAGCCAATGCATCAAATACTGTACAGCTTTTATTTTAAGGGAATACACACTAAGTGAAATGCTGGTCCCAGTTAACGTTGTGCCATTTATTTGAATGGGGCAGGATTTCATTTAGTGCCACAGATCTTTGTGGCAGAGTGAACTGTCATGTGAAGGGGGGAAAAGTAGCTCTAGTTAAGCATTAATCTTCTCGGAGGTTAAGGGGATAGCAAGGTCTTTCTTGTTTGTAAGCCAGAACATGTTTGTTCGCCAAAAAAAACCCCAAACCCAGAAAGAGGAGGCTATCATCCAAAGAGGATAGGGTACTGCTGGAGTTCCTAAAGGCGAGTGGTTTTCCTGGAGGTCCAGTAAAAGAGAGGGAAGGATAGATTGGGGAGCAGCAGTGTGGCTGAGGATTGGATAAAGACTCTGGTTTCAGGTTTCCTGGAGAGATGAAAAAATGTAGTGGGGAAATGGCTTGAAAAATCATGATGATAAAGTAAGCATTGATGGTTTTGTTTTTTTCAGTATGTGTATATCTACTTGGACATTGTTCCATCCTTTCCTTTCCCTGGTTCATTCTACCAGGTGTGGTCAGTGGTCACCAGAGACTACATAATGCTGTAATAATTAGTGTCTGAAGGTGAACCAGGGCACATCACTGTGGACAATTCACAGTATGTTCGAACTGCCTTCAGAGGAACCTGGTCTGTCTCCAGTACAGAAAGCATTCAGGTGAGAAGAATAGTAGGAAATCTCATTTTGGTACAAGTAGATTACTTTGGAAAGTCAAGGAATAGGTACTTTTGAAATCTTACCTGACTAGAGTTCGCTTACTGGGAGTAGGCATGATCCTTTGGCTTCAAATGTTCATCCAGAGGAGAAGGGCTTGACTCAATACATGGGTGCAGTATTGCTAGCCTCAATACTCCCTGCGGACAGGGGCAAGGCAGAGTCAGAGTATGGATTGATACAGAAATTTTGAGGAGGTTGGGACATGATTATCTTAGTATTTTTGATGATGGAGTGTTGTGGTTTAACCCCAGGCAGCAACTAAGCACCACCCAGCTGCTCGCTCACCTCCCTCACGGTGGGATGGAGGAGAGAATCAGGAGGGTAAAAGTGAGAAAATTCGTGGTCTGAGATAAAGACAGTTTAACAGGTAAAGCAGAAGCCACGTGTGCAAGCAAAACAAAACAAGGAATTCATTCACTACTTCCCATGGGCAGGCAGGTGTTCAGCCATCTGCAGGAAAGCAGGGCTCCATCATGCCTAACTGTGACTTGGGAAGACAAACGCTTTAATTCTGAATGTCTACCCTTTACTTCTTCCCCCAGCTTTATATGCTGAACGTGACATCCTATGGTCTGGAATATCCCTTGGGTCAGTTGGGGTCAACTGTCCCGACTGTGTTTTCCCCCCCCCAACTTCTTGTGCCCCCCCCCCAGCCTGCTCGCTGGTGGGGTGGGGGGAGAAGCAGAAAAGGCCTTGGGTCTGTATAAGCACTACTCAGCAATATTGAAAACATTCCTGTGTTATCAACACTGTTTTCAGCACAAATCCAAAACATAGCCCCATATTAGCTACTGTGAAGAAAATTAACTCTATCCCAGCCAAAAGTAGCACATGGAGGCAGAGTGTAATTTAAAACTGGAGTGGAGGGAATGGTGAAAATTTTTGCCTTATTCCAGAAGAAACAGGCCAACAGGCCACTCAGTCAGCCTCTTGGCAAAAAAGGGTCGTGTGTTTGTGTTAAACCCCAAATGAAGATCTGGTAGATTACTTTGGAAGTGAAGAGGGAGTACAAGGTTTGTCTGAAGATGCACTAACAGCGGTTGAGATGTAACATCTGGTCAGACCAAAAGCCAGGACGCTGTCTCTGAGTGTGTCCAGTAGGAGGTGGAGAATTATGAGACCAGTCATACGGTGATACACTCTCCTGGCCTCCAGAAACTTATGATTCAGGGAATTTCTGAGCTAGATGTAGTGCTTTTGTGCTTAGTAGTGGTGGATGCAGATACATCCAGGCAAAGCCCCTCTAAAACATGTGAATATGACTGGTTTAGCAAGGTCCTGGTCACACTCAGACCAAGGGAATAAGGAGGAGGCCTGGGGACAGTCCCTGCTGGAAGTGGAAGACAGAAGTCAGCTCACTGGTCTGAGACCAGCTACCACGTTCCAGCACAGATGTGAAGTTGGCTAAGGTACACGTGGAAGTCTTATCATGCAGTGTTACCTCGAAGTTCCTCTTAAACCACTGGGTATGAGTAAGGAGCTCGGATTGTGATGCAAGGCTGCACTGAAAGAAAAGGACATTCAAGAATGAACTGAATGCAGCAAGGAAAGGAGAAATGCCACTTCTTTACTGTCAGACTAGATGAAAAGGCTGGATTACTCTATTATGAAGTTAAAGATTAATAGTCTATTTTATGTGCTCTGAGAAGTCCATTCACAAAGGGAGACTATTCAGAGGTGCATTGTTACCCCTGGAAGACAAGGTACTCGGGATTGTACATATGTTACAAGATGACCCTGTAGTCAGTAAAAAAAAAAAGAAAAAAAAAAGAGGGATATCCAGAGAGATTCAAGAAAGTAAGTCACATACCCAGCATTGGGGAATGTACCTTACCAAACAAATACTTAGCATAAGCCAAAGATGCATTGTTTTGATGACAGTTCTGACAAATCTGCCACAAAGTTTGCTTTTAAGTTGGTACTTCTCTGTCTGGTTAGGCTTACCACACAAAGTACTGAGTGTTCAAGTAATTAGATGACTAGAGTCAGCAAGGAGGAGGAAGTCTCTTGTCTTTGAAATGACACGGAGAAGAACCTGCGTCCGGCCAAAAAATACTCATATGAGATGGGACAAAGCCTCAAGGTAAAGAAATGGGAGAGGGCTGGAATGAGTGGAGGCTGGAAATAGAATATTAATAAGACACATCAGTAAAGTTGCCAAGCATTAAGATCGATCCCAGGAACCCAGTATGTACATGAAAGCAATTAAAATACATGTATTATGTACAGTGATAGAAAGCAAGATTGTGTCGAAAAAAAGATGTATTTTCTGTTGAGGAATCACAGTGAGAAAATAGTCTGATTTGAGAAGAGAGAATGGCAACAGTGTGCTGTTCCCTCCCCTAGGCTGAAACTGTGGGAAGAACTGAGCCTGACTAGCTACACTGGAAGTGATTCAGTCTGGAAGAACAGTAAATAGGGATACATGTTTTAAGAACAGCTACATCCCTTCTGGTTTCTTTGTGTCCGTTTTTGCATTGATCATCCATTCTGGCACACAAGGATGCCGATGACACATGTGCATCCTGAACTGATCAGAAAGCCTATAATTTTTAATAATTTTTTTGTGATTCCAAGGAAGGGGTGTGAAATGCCCACAGGCTTGCATCACCCTGATGTTGCTCGCCTGCGTTAAACCTGGTTTTCAGTATGATTGTGTAGGAGCTGTCTGCGACTACAGCCTACAGCTCTTGGTTGGCAGCCCAGAGACAGAGGGAATGCCTGTACTGTCAGAGGTGAGCTGCTTAGTCCTTGTTGAAAAATCTTTTCTCCTTTCAAAACCTTCTCCTCTTGCCTCTCTCTCAACTTCTGTAATCATGTAATTTAAAGGCAAGAGGGCATGCTTGTGGTGTGTTTGGGTTTGAGGTTTTCTTTTCCCCTCTGGGAATTTTCCATAGCTTATTTACTCTTATGAAGGTTTGGTCATGAACCACATTGAAAACTGAAATGTCTTGTTCCTTGAAACCTGTTAATTTTATAAACCACAAGCAAAATATAGTGAGGCAGCTGCATTTAGATTTTTCCTATATGACCCAGCACTAACCTTAGCCCAGCCCAGCCAGGCTAGCTGCGAGGGGTGGCTCACCCTGCCCCAGCTGGGCTCGAGACAGCTAATGATCAGAAACTGCCAGTTGGGCAGAAAAGATTCTAGCAGCCACCAGACATTTTTCTTCTGGGGCCTGATGAGTTGACTTGTAATTCTTGAACAATCTTGATTGCCTAGGCTTTTTTTCATTATCCGAGTACATGTATGTTAAAATAATTCTGCAGATGATTAGAGCGAAGGCATTTCGTTTTTACTGGCTTTATTCACTGCTTCCCAATGTGCCCCCCCCGCCCCCGCTAGAGATTATACCTTTATTATACATTTCTTTTTGTACGTTTTTTTCGTCTAATCCAGATATGAACTGTCAGTCATAATAATGTGATACCCATGTGGCAGAATTGAGGCTCCATTTTATCATGTCTCTGAGTAGCTGTCATTTTGTTCTAGCTCTTTTCTTGCTTGCCAATTAAAGCCAGTATTTTGGTACCGGGTTGAGAGAGGAGGAGTGTTAATTTTACCCAGCAGCATTTTCCCATGCCTGAAGAAAGTGGCCGTAGCGAAAGCAGCTCTAGGATTACAGTTTCCTGCAGCTAATGAGGGTATACTAACATGAGTTGACCAGACCTGTGCCTTGTTGAATTTTATTCCCTACAATGCTTAGTAAAATATAAGAACCAGAATGAGTCTCTCTCCAGAAAAAGCCTTCCTTCCTTCCTCAAAATCCTAAGTCTTCAGTCTTTTGCCTGCTTTCTCCAACATCCTTAAACAATAACAGCTTTTAAATTACCTGAAAGGCTTGGAATACAGTTTATGTCGGTGTCTGTTTCCTGTTTTCCCACATTTTGTTTCTTTCAAGGTTGTTTTTGCTTTTCTGATTTCAACTGCACACAAAGAAACGTCTTACTCTTAGGTCATCTTGACTGTATGAGAACACCTGTGTATTTTGTTTTTTTCTTTTGTTTTGTTTTTTTTTTGTTTGTTTTGGTTTGGTTTTTTTCCCCTGAGAATGTAAAAACTACCCTACTGTGTTAAATACCTCTCTAGTCTAGGCTAGTACTGTTTCCGATATTTGCTGGTGAGTTATACTTCAAATATGGTATGATTGCTCCAGTGTTACACCCTTCTCAATCAGCAATTTGGGCTTTCCTCCACTGGAGGAGGCTTCTGGACCACTAAGCTTTAATAGCTGCCTACAGACCTACACTCCATGAGTTCATGTAGTCCTGGTTTGAATCCATGTATTCTTTTGGCCTCCACAACATCCCATGACAATAAGTTTTGCAATTTCATTACACTTTGTGTGGGAAAAGTACTTCCTTTTGTTTATTTTAAACCTGCTGTCTGGTAATTTCATTATGTACCCCTTAATTCTTATTTTGTGAGGAAATGTTCTTCGCACCATTCATGATTTTGTAAGCTGTTCACGAATGGATAACTTCTGGTTTTGGAGCTGGAGAATACAAACCTGGGAGAACCACAAGCGATTAGAAGTCATCCTGTTCTTCTCCATGTGTTTTGTAGAGCACGCACAATTCAAGATGCAAGTGCCCAATGATGTACGTTGTTGTGTTCTCTCTGACCAGCTAGTTATATTGTTTGTCTCTTTAACTGTTGCTGACAGTTGACGTGATGATGGTAGAGGGCTATCCACAAAACCTGTAAAAAATTCTTCTGTGTGGCAATATTAGAATAGATCCTATCATTGTATATGTGTATAGTTAGAGTATGCCGATTTTTTTTGTGTGGATAACTTCACACTTTCCATCATTCAGTTAATTTGTGATGTTATTGCGTGGTGATTTATAAACTTTGCACGTCCTCAAGTGTAGATCATGCTGTCTGGGATCACTTTCTGTTGTCTGCATATTCCTGAAAGGACTGCTTTTATTAAAACAGGAATCGTACTCTCTCTGAACATGCTTTCTCTGTGTTTAATATCACGTAGTTCTTCCTATGTGGATGAGAGGTGGCTTGGAAGCCATTCATCGACAGCAGAAAATAGGCTGACTGCTATAAAGCCATTGAGTGACTATTTCATTTTTAAAGAACTTACGGGCTGCCTTAAGGAAGCAGTGGAAGGGGTGAGGGGTTTGACACTGACACTTGGTGTTCAATTGTTCTGTTCAAACAGGAGTGTGTTGAAGCCACATCTGCTATCCTAGAAGAATTACCAGCAGTCATGCTGTAGCTCACTGGCAAAGCGTTTCTGCTGTGAACGTAGTCATATTAGTGTAAAGAAGGAAAGTGGTCTGTCCTTTACTCATAAGAAAATCAAGCTGGACCTGCCTCTTCATAAAGGCTTTCTGCTGGTACTTAGGCGTTTTTCCTCCTGCACTTCTAGCTACTCTGCCAGAAGGCTACAATGTAAAGTTCCCTGTAAGTGTTCTTTCTGTTCACATCTGCCCTTTTTAAAGTTAGTAAGTAGCATTTTCCTTTCAGTTTTGAATACTTGTATTAATATATGTGCAAAAAAGCCTATTCTACACCTTTTCTGTAAGGTAGGCTGCATGAATTTGGAGTAGGACTTGCTTGAAAACAGGCATTTAGTCTGCTTACGAGGCCTCTGAGAGGTGTGGAGCTGTCAAATATACATGTTCTGTGGGTATCTCCTGCCTTTCTGGAGCAGCAGCAAGGGACTAGGGAAGAAACTGCTCAGTCATCTCAAATGGCACTAGATGCATGTGTTCAGACAACCAAATCACATATATTGTGTGTTGCTTGACGTTACGGGTTACTGGGGCTTGCGCCTTGCGTTTCCAGATGGTGCTGGGATAGAATTTGTGGCTTGAATTTTGCTGTTTGCATGGTAGCACTCTGCAATATTGGATACCTGCTAAACTAGGCATCTGGGAGGCTTCTAAATTGTCTGTGTGGAAGGTAAACTTGTAGTGAAACAACAGAAGTCCAGAAATAAAAGCAGCACAGTGCCTATGCAATCCAAGTTTTTCCTAACTTTCTCTATGGTTTTGATCTATGATTTCACTTGAGTATCCAGAATGTGGAACATAATTCTCTTTGGCACTAGTGTTAGTGAATCAGCAATGAGGAGTCATCTAGGTTAATAACTAAATGCTTTTGCATGTGTATAGGGGCTATGCAAATGAGAAGCTTGTGAGTGAGTGCATTATTGGGGGCTGTCTGTATTAAGCCAATTCCTTGGCCTTTATTCTGCAGGATCATAGGTGTGAGAATCCACCTATGAATGTAACGCAGCACTTCAGCTGCCTGTGTGTGTCCCCTTAGTGTGATCTTCAGTCTTCATGTACTTCTAGGAGTGTGGGAACCTACCTAGGTTGTACCTCCTCTGGCACAAAAATGATTCCTGTATTGGTGCGGAATATTTAAATTTTTTCCTCCCCTTATGCAGAGCAAGTGATAGGTCTGTATTTAAACTATATCGGAGGTTCACATTGTATGTTACCACATAACTTGCTTTGTGGATAAAATCAGTGGAGCACTATCTGTTACTGAATTTTTCTCTATTGATTTTTAAAATATTTTTTTTGGTATCAAAGTTGCTGTTACTGAAAGCAGTAAAATAGATATTGCTTTTCTTGCTGATTTTATAGCACCCAGAAGTTTGCAAGATACTTCACACTGCAAGTATAGTACTACTCACCTGCCCAAAGAGCTTCAGAGTCTGTCTCCACTGAAATTTTCCAGTTATAATTGCGTGAATACATCAGCCCAACAGGCTTACCTGTTGGAAACAGAACTTGTTTCAGGAGGGAGAGTCCTGGCAACTGGCTTGTCTGCCTTTGTTTCCAATTGGTGCTGCATTCCTCAGTACGTTTTACCTTGTGAAACACGAAACATTTTTTCACTGGTTTTGGGGGTTATGTTGGTTTTTTTTCCAAAGAGGTGTTGAAATGAGAGTGTGGAAGTGCAGATTTCTCACCATGGCTTGCAGCAAAACCCAGTTTGTTCCATTTTGTCCCTCCAGTGTCTCCTTGACGTCTTCAGTGTAGAACTGCTGGATGTGTTTATTCAGTTTTGCTATTTAAAAGTTTAATGGAGAAAGATGTCTGTGTCATACTGTCTCCTGGTCTGTAGTTAACTCACCTTTACAAATAAGCCCATGCCAAATTTTGTCAAAAGCTCTGAGAAATTGCTTGACTATTGCTGGGATCTGTCTGTGTGGTTTTTTAATCTTTTGTTACAGAAGTAAATTCTGGTTATTTTTTTGTGAATAAATTGTCACAGAATTTTGAAGTGCTGACAGCTCCCATCTTGTCAGCAGACTCTTATTTCATGAAACTTAAGTTGTTGTACTTGCATAATAAGAATCCTTTGAGTTAAGGTTTCTCTCTAATTTAACAGTATTTTTGACCCCGTTAAAGTTAGTATTTAAGGCCAAAATATGTTTTCAAGTTTAGGTATAAATTAAAGGCTTGGGCTGAGTGACACTTCAGTTCCCTAGTGTAAAGTATAGTGAAAAGGGAACAGAATGAAAATGTATTGCTTTTATTTTCACTTCAGTCTCCTCCCATTTCATTGATTTGTTTGTGTGCATTTTCTTCTCTTCCAGAGTTTTAGAGTGCCAAGGGCTGCCCATTGTCAACGGGCAATGCGATCCCTACGCCACTGTTACCTTAGCAGGACCCTCCAGGCAAGTACTGCACATAGAAGAGCTTCCATTTTATAGGGATGGTTTCTGTTTCCTTTGTCTATTATAAATCTGCATTCTCAGATGGACAGATGGGAGTATTTAGACTCCACTAGAATATGTTAAGTGTTGGTGTGTGCATGTATGAACTACTGAATTATACTAGAGTAAGTAATTTGAGGCTTGTTTCAGTTTTGATGTATGTAAAGGTCTGAATAATCCCTGAATAATTTGAATTTCCTGGAGTATGTAATTTGTGGCTAGGCTTAATTTGTGCATCTTCTTACCTCACAGTTGGAGGCCAGTTTTTGAGCAAATTTATTGCCTAATTTTGGGCAGGGGCAGAAGAGAAAGCTGAATACATCAACATCTTGCAGAGTATGCACGTCTGTATGTGAATATTTAGAGTCTTTTCACTTTAAAGGTGTGGCAAATTAATGCGTATGTCAAAAGCCCTTGGTGGCTCAGTCCTATAATTCAATATATGTGGACATAATAGCATGGATAAAATTTGGAATGAGGTTTTTGGTAACGAGATTCTGCATAATACTCTTCAGTCTAAATTTGGATTCAGTTTTCCTGTTCTGTTATAAAAATTTCCTGTGCTGTTGGATGTCACTGTTTTGTTTCTGCTTACCTAGAGTCATCTTTTAGGTCTGTGCTATGGTAGAAACAAAACAGTTTTGCTATGACCTCAAAGACTCAGATTTGGTAGCATGGGTTATTCATAATGTTTTATAACAATTTATTGAAAATACTATAAATAAGATGCATTCTTGGCAAATACTTACCTTGCATGCAGAGGAGTCTTTGAGACTGGTCTGTATTCTTCATCTTTGTCTTGGTGTGTTATGCCTTATCTCCATTAATCAGCTGTGTATTTGAGTCGTATGCTTTGATATTTTAAGCCCGTAACTTGTTTCAGATGGTACTGGGTGGCTATTACTTAAACTGTAAGGAGATTTCTTGACTAACCCTTGTATCTTTGGATGTCCAAACTTACCTTTGTTTGCTTCCCTCCTCTCCCCAGTCCAGATAACATATAACAACTGAAAAGTGTTTTCCTTCAGAATAAGGAGCATAGCCTCATCCTATTCCTGTCTGTTTTTTGGTGGGGGGAGAAGTATTGCCTCCTATCTCCAGCAAGCAGCATGCAGCTTATTCCCATCCACTGCTTTGTAATTGCCCAATAATTGTGCTTGCCTTAATCGCCTCCTGTTCTACATCCTGCTTTCCCAGTCCCCTCCCAGATGGGCTTATCGGTAAAGAGGTTGACTGGCAAGTGTGACTGATGAGATGGGATAGGCAATCTGCCTTATGTCCTGGAGACGATTAGTCTCTCTTATCTCTCAGCTCCTCCTAGGAATAGTGGGATATTCATAATCTCTGCATCATTCTCCTCTCCG
This sequence comes from Buteo buteo, assembly GCF_964188355.1. Taxonomy (NCBI): domain Eukaryota; kingdom Metazoa; phylum Chordata; class Aves; order Accipitriformes; family Accipitridae; genus Buteo; species Buteo buteo. The sequence continues at coordinate 3,168,454 of NC_134195.1, read as the reverse complement.
GATTTTTCAAGGCTTCTCCTTTTAGAGTAGGAAAGCTACTTTATTCTGCTGCATTTATGCAATGCCAAGCATAAAAATTACAACAAATGTGCTGCTGCTTATTGTGTGATTTGTGCTTACAGAGCCATCAGCCTTCCTGACCAAAACTGTTTCTATGCCTGTATTACAGATGGGAAAACATTGTATGCTGGTGGACTGGCCCATTCAAGTCACACAGGAAGCCTGTAGCAGCACTAGGAATTAGACCCAGCTTTACTTGACCTCTGTAAAAGAATAGATAGAGTTGTCTGGTTCATATAAGCGGTTACAAGCTATCTAAGCAGCTTTGCTGCGTGAGAAATGAGGGATAGATTCTGGGATGAAATGATTAGTAGGTCAGTTTTACACATGGCTGATGTGCCTCTCCATCTGTGTCTGTTTTATCTATGCCTGCAGAGCTGTAGGGCAAGATTGGTGACACGGGACAACACAGAGCTTTTCACTTGTAGGTAACGAGAACAAATCAAGCATAGGTTCGTAACATTTGGAAATCATCGAACAGCTGTTGGCTGGCCTGTGAGAAATGCATTGGCTGGCTCTAGCCCAGTATCAAGCAGTTAGATGTCTGTATTCTAAAAGGCAGGCACAGGCGGATGGCGCTGCCTGTAGAGGATGAATGGGCAGTGCTGAACTTTGTCAGGCCGATTGCGCGGTGAGTGGTTTGAAGGTCTGCCATGTCTTCTTCCTATAGAGCAGTAGAAATTAAGAGACTTCTGTACAGCACTGCTCGTAATAATTGAATAACGTAACATTAACTATGTGCTGTTGGGCCTGCAGGGAAAAGGGTGGTAATACAGCAATAAAAATATTCTTGCTGAGGAAATAATTCTCAGGTTTTTTTTATTATTTAACACCACTGAAAAGCATTCATTGATTCCTCAGGCCAGGATTCTAAAATATAAAATACAGAAATAGCTATGTCGATCGTCCTGTCTCCTGTGCTTTTAGGGTATGAGGAATTTTTGAGTCGCATCAAGAGACCGTCCCCTAAATGTTGCTGCTCAGAACCCCGTTCTTGCCAGTTGTTTTGTACAGATACAAGATTCTGCTGGGTCAAACGAGTGACAGAATCAGGGTTCAAGGACTTGTGTTTAAGAGAGGATAACAAACTGTGATTACTGCCACTTCAGAGGAATAGGCATGCAGTGAATCCCTCTCTTAAATGTGTGTGAGTGTGTATGCCTTGCTGTGCTGGAGCCACATGGCATTCCAGTTTTACCAGATAAATCAAGTGGATGACTGTTCCTCAGTGTCTGTGTTCTAGGATCACACTTCTGCTAATGTTGTTTCTTACCCTTTTCTTTTTTTCTTTCTTTAATTTAGATCAGAAGCCAAAAAGACTAAAGTTAAAAAGAAGACCAACAATCCACATTTTGATGAAGTGTTTTATTTTGAGGTTGGTATTTCAAAGGAACGGGTGATAAGCTGAAATACTATACTGTAGATAGTTGGCACAGCATCCTGCTCCATGTTGTGCCAGCTGTCGTCTTTGAAGGCTGTTTCAAAGCATGGTGCAGGGGAAAGAAGTACCCAGGATCAGACTGGCTGTCTGCTGAGGGAGCAGTATATTGCTTCAGCTCAGGCGCTATGTAGGAAAAGCTTCACGGTGGGTACTTTTGAGCAGCAGGGTTTATACTCCCAACACAACTCACCCCAGAAGAATTTTGAAAAAGAACAGTTAAAAGGGGGATTTAAAAAAAAAAAATTCTATATTTTAGTTTTTAGCCTGTGTTTTTTTATAGCTGCTCCACCCAGTCTTTCCCAGTCAATGGGAGGAAGGTTATCTCCTAGGAATACTGAAAACTGTAGAGGAAAAATGCACTTAAACTGGGTGTTCTGGCTGTCTGCCAGTCTGCTGCAATACCAGTGCCTTTCCTCCAAGTGGGTGAAACCTCTGCAGCTTTTTTTAATACAGAGCATTTTCAACAAGTCCAGTTAAGACAAAGTATAACTTTTATGGAAGTGCTCATTTTGGTTCTTTCTGGCAAGAGTATCTGTAATTTTGATATGTCCATACATATATGTTCATGTGTTTATAATTTGGATACCTCTTGAAACTTTTCATTCTGTCTTCTAAAGTATGTGTATCTTTCTCTTTTCTTTTTCTCTTGTACATCTTAGTCCTGGTCTATGCTTAATTGTTCTATTTCAGTAGACACATCAAGAACGTATCTGGCACAATGAAGTTGATGAAAAGCCAGAGTAGTACAATGCAGTTGGCGTATCATTGAAAAGCCCTTTCTGCCCGTACGGCTTTCATCATTCAGGTCACATTGGCATTAGAAATTGTTGCTGGCATAAGGATGGCACTTAGGGATGTGGTTTCTCGATTCGGTTCAGGGCCACATCAGGAAGGAGAGCTGGGGAGAGAGCAGCAGATCTGAAGTGCACATATTCCTGGCAGTGCCAGTGAGAGGCTTATTGCTGTCTTCCCCCTCCTTCTACAAACCACCATCTTTGCCTAGAAGCTGACGGTTGTACCGGCTAATCTGAAGTCTGTCGTACCAGCAGAAACGTGCTCTTGTTGGTGTAATATATTTGGATTCAAGGAACAGATATAGCAAGTTCTTTATTGGCAGGAATACTTTCTCACTGCCCAAAGGGGTGGAAGCCGTGAGGGTTGGCCAGGATAGCTATCTAAGGTAATCTCTCCTCTGCTAACCAAGGCTATAACTTCCCTGCAGACTTAACTTTAGCAGTGAGCCTTTGTGTCTCCTTGTGTGACTCCACGAGACTGTGTAGAGGTGCTGCATGGGCAAGGTTGGTGGGGGAGAGATCCCATGGTACTGAGTGCTGAAACTGCACTGGGGTGTCTGTGTGTTTACTCAGGGCTGCCCAGGATTTCAGTCTGTCACCTGGCCCAGAGCTGTGACCTTTGGCAGTGACAAAGAGTGATGCTATAAGTAAACTAAAATGAGCTTCCTTATTCTCAACATAGGCAGTTCCGGAGGCATCTGTCAGCAAGAGCTTTTTAATGAGAATGTAGTCCAGGAATTCAGACTGTAAACCACAAAACTTCACCTGCCTGATTCCTCAGCCTTCTGTGCGCTGCAGAAACAGTGAACGTTTGGTATTTAAACACTGAACTTGGCAGGTGGTGCCATATTGGGAGAGGAAGGAGAGAAGCAGAAAGCATCTTCCAGCTGGAGTTGTGGAGGGGGCTGGAGGCCTGCTTAGCTTGCCTTTATGCTGAGAGCTGGGTTGCATGCAAGTATCGGCAGAAGCAAAACCTGAACTCAAGCCTGTGCCCCAGTTGTTCTGCTAACTCAGAGCAAAATGTTTTCTGTGTGGGTAAGAGCAGAGCTCGGGAAATGTCGGAATCAGCCAGAGCTCTGAAACATAAACATACCCTTAGTGCAGACAGAGCCATCATAGATTTATGTCATTTTGAGAGTAGTAATACATATCAAGCTAAATGTCTCCACGGAGCAAGGTTCAGTAGAACTGCTGTGAGTGGGAAATATATTCGCCGCTGAGACATGGGTAGACCTGTGGCTGGTGCATGCTAACGGAGTGCTCTGATTCCTCTGGAGCTGCATGGATTAATGCTGTTGACAGCGGTGTCACTTACTGCTTCCAAACAGCTTCATCAGCTTTCCTGCAGTCTGCTAGCACAGTGATTGGCTGTGCCTCCAAGGAAGAAGCTGATCTGTAAAAGGCAGCGAATGGGTGCTTTCCTTTCTACAACCAAAAGGTTGCACAGATTTAATTTTCTAAATGGAAAATAGCTTATCGTTGGTTTGGGAAATCTAAGGGCTTATTTAAGGGGTGCGATGAGCGAAACTTGCACCTGATGGTTAGGAGCCATTTTCACCACCGCTCCAGCTGCAGCACGGTGTGGGGGCTCAGAGTTCTATATGCAGCTACAGAAAAATGGTCCGCTTATGGGAACCGAAGAAGGTGGTGCTGGGGACCTGTTCACAAACCTGTGTGTGTTTGAAAAAAAAAAAAAAAAAGAGCAGCTGATAAACAGCTTGCCAGCTTTGCCTAAAGAAAGGGACTGGTACAGCAGAGTTGTGCCCCCGTTTTTTGTAAAATGGTACGTGGCAGCTAGTTCAGCGCTGGGGACTGGGAGTTCCCTCATCTCCATTTCTGTCCTTGGAATGGATGGACTTCATAGAGCTGTCTTTTTAGGACTACCACTCTTGAGCTGTATTAATCTGCACACTAAGCAGTTGTACAGGTGAACAGAGAGACCTTGTACATGCAGACTCCAGCAAAACTTCTCAGAAAAATGCTTACTTAAGAGGGACATGCCATAAGTTACACCTATGCTGTAACTTTTTTTAACGACTCATGTATTACAGACAGTAAAAGACTTAAGTTTGCTTCCTTATTAAAAATACACCATTAGCTTCACAATAGTAGTAGAAAGTGTCATTTGCAGTTATGTAGGACAATTTCTTGAAGCCACAGTGAAGACGGTTGCAAAGGTAGAGTGAGAAGATTTGTGCTGAGCTGCTGAAGTTGTAGGCTGTATTTAAATCCTCTGTGCCTCCGTGCTCTTGGGCTTACTGGTGCATTTGGTTCAATAGTCTGCAGGGTTTGGTCTCCAGTGCTGCTAGTACCTTATAGTTTTTATGTATCGCCTTGAAAATGATGCCTGCCTCACACATACAGACACAAAAAAGGCTCTGTTGAGTGGCCTGTGCTGAAGATTCTTCTCTGGTTCCTCTCCACTTGTGCAGCTATATCTTTTCCTCCCTTGTTTGTACCATCTGCATCTGTTGTACAATATAAAACCAAGAAGTCAAGTTTACAATAAAAGCCGGGTTTTGTGAGTGGGAAGTATTAAGCCACAAACGTATTTAAACCTACAATAAAGTCCAGCTTCTGTGTGCAACCAAGAGCTGAACCCACACATCATACACACTTGCATTTGATCAGTTCCTGCTGTGGTTTCAGCTGGGTGGGGTAGCCTTTTTCTCAAGTTTCTGACACACTATACAAAAATACAACTATCGAAGTCTTTTTATAATCATGCTAGAAAACAAATTTTAAGAAATGTTTGTACAAAAACTTTTTTTGCTGATGCTCTACACTTACAACTATCTTCCTGTTATTTTCTGCCCACGCTTTGCTGTTTATCAGTCTTGCAAATATGGTTGGTGAACTGTGCACCTGGTTCTATATTCTGATATGCCTAACACAGGCTACCATCTCTTGGACAATTGATCTGCTTGGTATTTTTTGTATGGGCATGATAAATTGACTTCCAGGATATCACGATAGGCAGAACTTCCCAATTTTAATTGGATCCACTGTAAATGTTTTTAAAGGTGGTTTTGTGTTTGTTGGGTTCCCCCCTCCCCCCCTTCAGAGTGCCTCAGGGCATCTGTTGTACAGTTGTATTTAAAACCCAATTATTAATTGTCCTTTTATTTCCCTAGATGGATTATAAAAGTGGTACTCCTCTCCATGATTTTTTTCTTTTGTCAATGTAAATTTAAAGTACTGTAGTAATATTAAAGGCATCCTTTTTCTGTAAAGAAAGTGTGGAGAATCTAGTTAGTCTTGGATATGACTGTGTAACCACCACTTTTATATAGTCAGAAATCTGTTTAGTCAACATGTTTATTCATGTGCATGAACGTTTTCAGAATCAGGACTGAAGTCACTGCTGCTAGTAAAAAGTTTGCAATCTTACAGGGCTTTGTACAAGTAACATTGGAATGCTTTTGTATCAGATGAAGTTGTTAAAGTTTCCTCCTTTTTATTAGGTTACAAGACCCAGTAGCTACAACAAGAAATCCCATTTTGATATTGAAGATGTTGATGAAGTTGACAAAATGGAGATTAGGTAACATAAAACACTTTATACTAATAATGTTGTCTTCCAAAGTTGTGTAACTTTGTAGTAGACTTGGTTTTCAAAGTGGCAAGCATGGTTTTCCTGTTGATAAATTGAGATGAGTCTTCGTCACTGTATCTGTATGTTCATTTACCTCCACTGTCCTGTAGATTGTATCTGAACACATGATGGTTCTGCTGCAGGAGAGATCCTTATTATTTTCCTTGGTATCCTATATACACTGTGCGTATACTAATGTGCAGTTATCATTAAGCACAGCCTTTTATGCCTGGGCTCCCCTTTCCTCGCTCCCTCAGTTTCCCAAGAGAGCCCAGCAGCTTTGTGATGCTCTCAGTTAAAGAGTGTGTTTTCTTTTATCACTTAATTTTAGCAACCCATATAAGGTCTTTCTTCCCTGAAAGGAAACTCTTGAACTCAGAGTTTCTCTGGGGCAGAGGCAGTTTCTCTTCTCTTTTGCCTGCCAGACTTTAACCCCTTCTTGCAAGGCTGGGTATGATACATGTGAAATCCATTACACAGGAAAGAAATAACTCTGATTTCAAAATGAAAACAACCCCACCTCACCCCCTGCCATCCATTTAGTACTATTTTAAAACCTGCTGAGCCCTGTCAACCAGTGCCTGTGGAGACAGGTGAATAGAAAGAGTGGAGAGGAAACAACAGGAGGTGCAAAACCTAAAGGTATCACATGCATCATACCATCACATACATTGAAACTTAGAGACGTAGGCCATCTGGTGATCTGGATGCACTGTAGCTGAAACCTGCTGTATCTGCATCAGGTGGTGAGAAATTTCCCCTCTCCTTGATGCTAGGATTTGGAGGAAAAGAGGTTGAGGGAAAATGGTGGCACCCCCTTCCTCCCCAGGTATTGCCAGGAGAGAGGCAGTGAGGGCTTATCTCCCAAAACATTCCTTAGGCCTTTCAGAAGCACAATTGGCACAATTGGTAAGGAAAGGAGGGGAGTCCAGGAAGGGGGAACAATACTTACTCCCAGCAAGCCAGACACATCTATGTTCACAAATGAATGGGTGAGGGCTGTTCTAATTTGACTGTCGCTGCTGGTTCACGTAGCCCGTTAGTGTAGTATCACAGCACTTCCAAGACCATTAATGGATTTGTGCTTGCCGTGGCTCTGTGAGACAGGAAAGGGAAATTATTCATATGGAGAGAGACAAGAGCTCTATTCTGTTTCTCCAAGAACATTTGCGTCAGGCAGCGCAAAGGTAGCGGTGGAATGGGCAGCTGAGTCCCAGGCTAGTCTTTGTAACCGTGCTGCCTGGCCACACGCTGATTTTAAATGAAAGCTAGGATTCTCTGATAGTTTTGTGACTGTGGAAGGGGACCCTAGGCATTGGTGGACAGTGGTTTACGTGTTGCTTAATATTGTAGTTGATCCTTATTTTGTGCTACTTCGAAATGGAATTATACAGTTGTTTTCCTTACTAAGTATATTTTCTGGATAAATGTCTGTCTGCAATGATAATGTATGTGGAGCTGAGCTTCAGAAAGTCTTTCATTCCTTAAAAGCAACACATCACAGTGTGGTAAAGATGAATAGTTTCTGAGGAGGCTTACAAAATAGTTGGGAAAAGATTAAGCACTTAAATAATAGACAAAAGCAGATAAAGCGTTGGTCTTGGTTGGGCAAACTCTTTGCTCAGAGGTTTTGTCCCGTATAAGACAGAGTGTTTTTGTTTCCATCTCAGGTTCCCCTTCCACCCCCGCTCACTTCCTCCAGTCTGTTTAGTCAGAGTTAGATTGCCCCCGTGCCCTCTGGATGGATCATACAATTTATGGGTTTGGGGGTTTGTTTTCTTCTTCTCTCCTGAGAAAAATACCATTCCACAGCGTAAAGAGAAGACTTAGTCTCTCATGGTTTCTCTCTAAAGCTATGAAAGTTTCTCTTTTTGAGTGGGTGTAGGAAGTTGCAGGCAAGGCATATCAACACTTAGGGACCAGATGTTCTGGTGAATTCATTGTTTTCTCCCCCTCTTTGCTGTTTCTTTCTTTCTGTCACTTACAGTCTGACCAGTTTCAGAATAACACTTGCCATACTTTTGCCTTTTAAAAAACTCAGGAAACGGTAATCTTTTGGACTCTGAGGTCTGTGTATTATGATTTTTAAAATGCTGCTTATGCTTTGTACTCCAAGCACAAAACAATAATTTCAGAATTTGCATGCCTGCTTTGCTTACTGTGTAGTGTGAGATCTACTTTGAGTTGTTAGTTCCTCTCCTGCAGATCCTTTGCACTGATTTTTTTTCTGTAACTTAAGTTGCTGTGGGGGAACACCTTTTGGCTGCATATGGTTGAAAGTGTTATTGCTAGTGGGCATCTTAAAAGAAGTTGGATAAACAAGAAGCCAGTAGCCTGTAAATACTTCTAAATTTTAAGTTTTTGACTACATGTAAGTAAACTTCTCAAAAGATTCATCTCCTCCTGAAGCAGCTTTTAGCTATCTGAATTAGTTAACGAGATAGTAACCAACCAGATACGGAGAAAGGGGAGAGGAGGTTGAATTTTCAAAGATTTTTTTCCCTTTTTTTTTTTTTTCCTCATTCTGGGGAATTCTTACCCTGCAGAAATACTGTCAAAATATCAGAGTTGGAAGAACTTTACCCAGCAGGCATGCAATGTGAGCTGATGGTATGTCTAGTGTATGAAACTTGATACATGAGACACTGTTGAGAGATACAAGGCTCAGAGGGTTTAAAAGTGATGCCCTCTGTGCTTGCATAAGGTAGGATAAACCCTTAGCAGCACTGTCAACATCCATTCCTTGACAAGCCTACTGTGACTTGCTTGAGACTAGGAGGGTTGTGTAAATATGTCCATAATTGGATGACTTTGCACCTTGTCCAAATTAAAGTTGCTCTTTTAAAAATCTTCATTATTTGAAGCCCTGCATTTTTGCCATATATCTTTTTTTCCCCAAAGTTCAAGGCACATTCGAACTGTCACTTAGCTGCAAAATTCTCAGCTGAGCTTGTTTGACAGTAAAAGTGCCTCTCAGAGGAAACCTTAAAGTATGGACAGAAACAGCTACCCTAGAGTTTGAAACCCTTGCTTCAGGGTGGGTATTGTAGAATTTATCTACAAATTCCAGGTGAGACACCAGTACTTTGGCTTTGAATCGCGGTGCAGTTGCTTTACATCCTAATGTTAAAAAGCACGTGAAAGGGAAGGAAAGTATCATCTAGAGATGCGTACCAGAACTTCCCAAACGTGAGGGACTGAGTGCCAAAAATTGTGTAGGCTTCAGTCAATACACGGATTATATGGAGCAGTAGAACAGTCTTAACGTTTTGAGTATCTGTACAGAACTAGTTCAGCTGCAACAAATTTGTAAGCTTGACACAGTGAATCTTCCCAGGAGCTAGAGCATGGGGAAGGACTGTGTAGACATGCAGCCTAACTCTGTAAAGCTGCCATTTAGCTGCTGGTAATCCCAAATTAGACTGGGATCAACAGTATGGAGTCCTTAAATACCTCTGCACTTTTTTCCTCTGCTGTCTATTTTACCTGTATTTTTCCATTATCTGGGGTAGCCGGACAGCCCTCTGAATCTTTATCAATATGGATAGTGGAAACAGTGCAGGTGAGGAAAAGGTAGTCTAGATGATTTTTTTTCACTGATGTTTCATGGAGGTGATTTACAAGGCTCCAGAAATCTAAGGTAAGGTTGTGTCTTTACTGTTTGGAAACCATTGTTGCACTGTTTTGAGACTTCCTAACTCAAAGGCTTGAGAGGGGAAAAAAACAATAAAATTGAAAACAAGGTTGGGATTATTTGTTTTTAATTTTTATTTATTATGAATCTTTTAAAATGATTTGTTTTTATTACAGGGTTGATCTTTGGAATGCCAGTAACTTGAAGTTTGGAGACGAATTTCTAGGAGAACTGAGACTCCCTTTGAAATTTCTCCGACAGTCTAGTTCTTATGAAGCATGGTATTTGACATTTTTCTTTTGGAGAATAAGTAGAAACATATGTCTGCTGTGAAGACTTAAGAGTAATTACTGCTATGTGATAAAGTTTAAATGGATTTAATTTGTATCTTTTTTTGTAAGCAAGCCAAAGTAATCTTAGCAAATATAAGAACAAGAAGTTTTGATAATATGATTAGAGATTTCGGTCTGCCTCTGTATTGCATGTGGGAGTTCTAATGCTTTGGCTTCATGATGTTATTTACTGCAGTTCATCAGCAGTGCCATAGTTTTAGTGTGTGGGTTTTTAATCATATCTACATAAATCTTTATGATCAGAACTTCCCATGTTGCAGTTGGTGCAAAACAGACTGGCAGACTTAATTAAAATCTGATTTCAGAACTTTCAGGAATTTGATACATATATAAATATCATGTGTATCTGTACCTTTTACATATGCATAGCCTGAGATAATCTTGTGTCTCAGCACAAACTTTCTGTCTTATTTTTTGCATACCAGGTATTTCCTGCAGCCCAGAGATAATGGTAACAAGTCATTGAAACCTGATGATCTCGGTTCCTTAAGGTTAAATGTGGTTTACACGGAGGACCATGTTTTTTCCTCAGACTATTACAGTCCACTTAGAGACCTCCTGCTAAAATCTGCAGATGTCGAGGTAATTTGCTTGCACTGCTTGTTGTTTACCTGCAGATCATCCTCACAGGGGTCTCTCTGATTGTTTGTCACTATCTTGCTGGCACTATAGTTGTGTGATACCAGAGACTTCAGCTTCTTCCTTTTCAGACCTGAGGGCCTTCAGCTCTGCATATTCCTGGGGCTTGTTTTCAGTCCTTGCAGACACGATCTTTATCTGCATGCAGTATGATGGGTGAAGGCACACCCAGGAACACCCGTGGTTTTAGTAGCAGCATGTTCTCCGTGGCTTTCTAATTTTACATGTGAAAATGCAAAGTAAACTTCAGTTTGATCAATTGGTTTTCCTTTACTGGAGAGGAACAGGTTTACTTGCATAATTTAAAAAAACAAAACCAAAACAAAACAAACCAAGAACTAATCCTGAAATGTCAGGTTAGCCCATGTGTGCCATTATGTATACTTTTAGCAGTTGTAACAGTGCTTTTATTTTTTCAGTACAAGAACTAGGTTCTGTACTTACTGTGGCTTGAATTTGAGAAGGGTTAGAGTTCTTCCTCTTCCCTTGCTTCACAGGCAACAGTGACATTTAGTGAAAAGATGGCTATTAAAAATTGGGGGGGGGGGGGGGGGGGGGGAGACTGTGCTGTAATAGTTTTTAAATTGCTGCCCTCTTGCGATCAGAACTTAGAGCCAACAAAACCTGGAATGTAACGCCCACCCATGTAATGTATGGGCATGTTTGGGTAACTGGCCATTGCAACTGTTGTGTGGGATTCTGTGTTAAGGAGCTAATGGGAAAAGAAAGAAAGGATGCTTGTTCTAGAAAGATCTCTCCAAGTTTTTATTTCTTTCCACTGTTCAGCCTGTTTCAGCATCAGCTGCACACATTTTGGGTGAAGTTTGCAGAGAAAAACAGGAAGCAGCCATACCTCTTGTCAGGCTTTTCTTACACTATGGCAGAATTGTGCCTTTCATAAGTGCCATTGCGAATGCTGAAGTGAAGAGAACTCAGTAAGTACCAAAAAACAAATTGCTATCAAACATACCTACTCTGTACTCTGCATTGGCTAGTGTTGGGATCCTCCACTCAGTTTCTAGAATTATATGTAATTTCAAAAGAAACTGCTGGAGTAGTTCCTGTTCCTCCCAGCTGAGTGGCAGAGTTCTTTATAAATGCTTCACTGCTCTGAAGATCTGGTGAGTTTGATTTTTAGGAGGAATTCCCATTATGTTTTGCGAAATCTACTTGCAAGACTATTGTATGGTCTGAGAGCAGGGATTTTCACTCTTCTCAGTCTTACATTTGATAACTGTGAAATCCTACATTACCTTCAGCTGTCCATATGAGATCATTTCAGCTTTATAGTGTGCTAATAAATCATCTAGTGCTGAGTAAAAGTGTTTGTTGAATTTGTTCAAAACAAAAAGCAAGTTTCTTCCTAATCATGAATATTTAAGGCAAGCTGTGTGTCTAATCTTTCCAATTAGAGGGCTGAGGAACAAAGATGTGATTGGATCTGGCAGTGGATAGCAGAAAACAAAATCTTTGTTTCTGGTCAATTCTTGTAAGTCCCTTGTTTGACTTCCTGGTGGGCTGACAGTTTAGTAGTGTAAGATCTAATACTCACACCAGGCAGGTCCTAAAGAACATTTGTTGCCACAAGCCTCATGCCTATGTGGTCATACTCTTGACTGACAGTAGAAGAGACAATAGGGAGTGAAGGGGAATGGCAGATACTGACTCTGAAGTAACAGCTTCCTCAGTACAAAATAAAGTCTTTGTGTGGGTTGGCTTTTTTCAGAGTGTCTGAGGGATAGAGTGTTTTCTTTCCTCTAGGTAGGTGTATTTTTTCTGTGCTGCAGGTTGGCTGAAACAGCTTGGTTGCTGCAGTATGAGGAAATTTGCTGCTCCCTAGTCAGTCATGTTCCTGTGATAAAACAGCAAAGATGGTGTTTGTTTTCAGGGCTTTCTGGCATTTGTAACAAGCAGTGAGCTTACTTTTTTATGAAACAAAATGATGAATCCAGCAAAGTAGTTTATTCTGTTATTCAGTGCTTGTAGATGGGTACAACTGTAGTAAGCTATCAACAACAGAAAAGACATTGGTGTGTGCACAAGAACAAGCAAATAACTTCATATCCAAGTCTGATATGCTGTCAGTAGTCTAGTGCAGGAAGAATTCTGTTCAAGTGGCTTTTCAGAAAAATGTGAGAGTCTGCATGGCATCAGCTTTCCACACAGTTCTCAGGGCAGAATTGGCATCTGCATTGTGTAGTAGTGTTATCACAGGACAGTGCTGTAAGTCACTTAGAAAAGATGGCAATGTTATTGGAGATGGTGTTTTCATCTCCCTCCCAGCTTACCAGTACTTATTTTGTAGGAGGTCGTGTGTAATGTCCAGTGTTGTTGCGAGACTAAAATCACTGCCTCCTTCCCCTGCTCAAATTAACGCTGTTCAGTAGCATGTGAAAACAGGCGCATTTTCCCCCGTTTATGTTGTAATCCCTTTTGATTTGAGCCTGCGTGTTGCTATGTGTTTGGATGGTGCACTGAGCACACTGCGCTAATACAAAGAAGAAAATCTGTAGTCCCTCTGGACTTACTGTGACTACTGCTTTTCTCTTATAACCTGCAAGTGCACTAAATGCTACGTGACTGCATTTAATGGCAGGCTGGTATCAAAGGGAGTTTTTGCTTGTGCGTTCAAACCCAGATTTCATCACCTTTCACTGCTTCTTTTATTTCCATGTATTAGCAGTTTATTACAAAGAGACTGAATTACAGAAAATTGTTCACTTCCAGAGATCCAAACACCATTTTCAGAGGAAACTCATTAACTTCCAAGTGCATTGATGAGACAATGAAACTGGCAGGGATGCATTATCTGCAAGTTACACTAAAGCCAATTATAGATGAGGTAAGAGCAGTTTAGACTGTTTATTTGATAAAATGTCACTATAAAAGGCCTTCAGGGAGCAGATACTGTTTATTCCTTCCCATTTTAAGATGACTTTGTAGGAATCATGCTTAAGAGCCTGTTTCTACATTAAAATCCTGTGTGTTAGTTTAGCCACAGCTGAGTCGCCCAATTCAGAAACAGTTGGATTGTATTAAAGGAAAAGGAAAGTCTCCATTTATTTAACTAAATTACTCTGTTTTATAAAATCTAACATTTATTGTTCTGAGAAGTTAATAAAGTAATAACTTAGATGAATAAAGAATATATGCAGCAGAAAGCTGCTGGCAAGCTATAAGTAATACATTTCATCCGGTGGGTGTAAAGGAATAAAATTATTCTTAGATAACTATGTGTGTAATGCATGTATTGTAACAATGTTTTATTATCTATCTAGTCCAGAATGGTGGGTGTGGGTATTTTAGTGCAGTAATTGGGCAATACTTTCAGACCACAGACTTCCTTTAAATGATTTGACAATTTCTTCAGCTGTTGTTTTAATGTTTCATCAGAAAATGTCAAGTTTTTCTAGAATATAGATATACTTTCAAAGTTGTCTGTTTTGCCAAAGTAGGACTTTTTTTGAACAGCCTTGCTCAAGAGAGTCTAAAGAACAATTCTTCATTTCAGTTGAAGGAAAGGGTAGAACAATTAATACTACTTTTGGGAAAAAAATAAAGATCACATGTAATTTACCTTCAATGCTTTGTCAAAAGAAAAAAATACAATTAACAAAGTTGGCTTTTGTGTTTCACCTTGAAAACCTAACAGATTATGCTTTTTACAAAACTTTTTCTACTTGAAGGTAAACTAATATATTAATTGTTCACTATTTTTTTTTCCTAGATCTGCCAGGTCCATAAACCTTGTGAAATTGATCCTGTGAAATTAAAAGATGGTGAAAACCTGGAAAATAACAGGGTATGCATTAGATTTTGAAGATATAATCTCTGTTTACACTATCAGCTGAGGTCTTCAGATGTTTGATGTTGCAAATAATGTTGTCATTCATTAGAATACACTGGAAGCTTTCTTAACACCACAAATTGTTATAGTTATTTTACAACGGCTTTACATTATGCTATAAATACAGTATCTGTAGAATGTTAATCACTTCTCCCCTTGCCTCTGAGGACAAGGATAACTTACCCTGTGGCTCTACTGGTGACGCAGAAAATGGTGCTATGAAAAGGAACGATATGCCATACAGCCATATCACTTGTTTGTTTTTGATAGGAATAATATTTTTACTCTTGCACTTGAATATGTGCATTTACCAATGAGTATCGAGTGTGAGATTGTTTTGCAAGTATATAATATTGAAAGTGAGAATCTTTTAATGATGCCATTATGAATAAAACCAGGAATAGCACCACTTTCCACAGCAGGAAATTATACTAATTTTTTCATAATCATTGCATTTTTCAGGAAAATCTGAGGCAATATGTTGATCGCATTTTTACTGTAATTACAAAATCTGGTGTAAGCTGCCCTACAGTGATGTGCGATATTTTCTTTTCACTGAGAGAATCAGCTGCCAAACGTTTTCAAGGTGAGTTTCTATGTATTGTTTTATTTTACATCACTGATAGCTTTTAAATGTAGGTGTAGTCTAGCAATCTGCATGATCCATGATGGATTTAGTAATTGAACAGCATCTTATCCAAAATACCGTTTGGAGTGTGTATTAATGCTGTTTTTTCCTTGATTATTCATTCCCCAAAGAACATGACTTTTAATGATTGCATGAGTTTTCCTTAAACACCTTTCAAAGGAAAACAGCATTTAAGAGGAGCATTGTGATGGTATGTATTCATGGTTTCAATATTTGCAAAGTATGGTCAGTTTTCAAATGTTTAGGTTTTGGTAATGGCTCATTCTGCAGACACCATGCAGCTGAATTATTTTCTGCTCATACGTCAATCTGTAATAAAGGCCAATCTATAAATTATTGGAGTTAATTGCAAGCTCATTGCCCTAGGAGGCCCATGTACTGCAAAGGTTTTCTGGCTGTCAAGAGAGAATTCTTTCTGCTCCCTCCTAGCTGTTTTGGCTCTGTGAGAATAAGTGGGCAATATAAAACCAGAATTGAGCAAAACAACCAACCTATGTATTTTCATGAAGGGAAGCAGATTACAACAAGGAAGTTTTAGAGAGAGTAGTAATAAGAGTTTAGCTTTTAAACAGTCACTTCACAGTAGAGAAGCTCAAGCAGAAAACTATTGACTGTGCTATCATGCTCTTCATTTTATGTAAAAATAAATAAATAAATTATATTTTTTGTAGCTACCAACTGGAATAGACACGTTAGGAGTCTGTACAGCACTTGTGCTCAGGGTTATAACTAGATAACTGAGAGTTGGCCTCTGTGCTGAACGTTTCATAAGCTGTGTAAATTATTCATCATACTTTAGTTGCATAGATGGAATAGATGTTTGTATGAAATAGTATAGTATAGTAGATGTTTGTATGAAATTCTCTGTGCAGCGGAAAAGTGAATAGTGTTCTCCTTGTAGCCTGTGTTTTGAACTCACTTCTTTTTAAAAGGCTGTCATTAACATTTCCTTGGTTTATGCTAGCTGATCTCTGGCTCCAAATCCTCCATCATCAATTAATCCTGGAACTCACAAATATATACATTTCCAGCGTGTGTTTGAGCTAGCTTTCTGAAGGCATTCTGATAATTTCAGAAGGTTTTTAAGGAAGGATTATTGAAATGCTGAGTGGAGATCTTTTTTTTTAATAGGTGACCTAGATGTGAGGTATACAGCTGTCAGCAGCTTTATTTTCCTGAGATTCTTTGCTCCTGCCATTCTTTCTCCAAACCTCTTTCAGCTTACACCACACCATCCAGTAAGTACTGTATCAGTTTTTTCTAGCTATGTATATGGTTCTGTCACCGCAGTCTTGTCTATCAAGATTCTTTCTTCAGTTCTTTTAATAGCCTTTTGGAGAAGTACATTTGTTAGTTCAAAGATCTGTGTATGTTGAATGACTGCGTATGTGAAGAACTTGGGAGGTGTGGGAGGAACAGTGCAATTGTGGAAAAGATGGTCACTGCTTTATTTTAGCTGCCTTACATTAATGCTTGATTGATCATCAGCAATGTTGGAAATGTTTTGGATGTTAAGCAACTTATCCAAGACTTTTAGTAGCTGCTCTTACTGGGAGTGGGGAGGACCTGGACAGTATTCAAGATAGAAATGTCTCTTTTTGTTTTGCAAGTGATTGCCTTTGATTCTCTGAAGAGCAATAGGGTAGCTATGAAGCATGGTGGCTTAAGAATCAAAATCCTTAAAAAAAAAAAAAGCAACTTTTATCCTGTAGTGTTTTATTGGGTCTTTTCTAATTTTATGTTACTTTTCTGCAAGTGAAATAAGAAGAAATGTAGTTTACCTTCCTGTATTCCATATTTTAAGTAGCTAGTCCATATAATAATTGTTCTCTTTCCTAGGATCCTCAGACTTCTCGAACTTTGACACTTATCTCTAAAACCATTCAAACGCTAGGCAGCCTATCAAAATCTAAATCTGTAAGTATGCCATTTTCATTTAAAGGCTTAATTTAGGAAAGTGATTTTCTCTTTTCTGTTTTAATCTTTTATCACTCATTGTAATTAAGGCTTTAAAATGCTTGAGTTGCACTAGGCTTATGCAAAACTGGTTATGTTTGCTTTGATTATAAGCTTCTCATGCTCACAGAAAAACTAAATCTGCCTTAATCTGAACTAGATTTCAGTAAAGCAAAATTGTGTGACCAACCTAGGAGTCTGTTCCAGGGCTTTTCATTCCTTCCTTCTGGAAGAAAGATAGTGATTAGGAAAACCCATGAAGTTGTCTGCTTGCCTCCAGTACGTGGTAACAGCTCTACAGGGCTTTACAGATTGTTTCAGCATTTTAAAGCCCAACTGAGAAGAATTGCCCAGTAAGGGGAAGGGCTATGCTTTTCTTTTCATACCAGTTCAGTTTTCGGCCAGCCAGTGGTTGAATTAGATCTAGATGCCCATGCTCTGGATGTTTGATGGAAATAAAACTTCTGTACCTAAGGCACCAGACTGCTACGTATTGTGATAATTTGGGGGTCACTGGTGGACTAGTTAAGATTCACACAGGCAGCTGCAGATGAATCTGCACCTCAATTACAAATCGTTTGAGACGCTAGAATTCCTTCTCTCACACTTTTTGTCAGCTTCTTTTAGGACCAACGTTAAAAGCCAAAGCAGAAGTTTGAAGCTTTTGAAGGATCTTTATTAACTGTAGTAACCAAATATTTGAAATGCAGTCTACTACCTTTTTGAAATAAAAATTTGGTACTACTGAATGTGTGCTGTACAACATGAAAGTAGTGCTTTGCTTATTTTACCTCTGGCCAGAAAAAATACCCCACTTATCTGTGGTGGCTTGCCTCATGGTCTACTGCTGTTAACAATAATATTTTCTGTATAAACTGTATTATGATATGCATGGTTTTGGCTTATATTTCAGGCCAATTTCAAGGAATCCTACATGGCTACTTTTTATGACTATTTTAATGAGCAGAAATATGCAGATGCAGTAAAAAATGTAAGTAATGCATGTGAATGTCCTGAAAATCCTGCTGTGTTGTTGAAGCTGATGCTCGGAATCCTAGAATGTAATACATGCTGTTTGTAAACCACAAAGTGTGTGCTGGAAAAAGCAGACTCCTGATATCTGTAATATTCAAGAAACTTTTGTCAAATTATGTGCATGTCAATAGTAGAATCTCTTTGGATCTACTTCTAGTTAATAATTAGGTTGGTTTAACAAGCTACTGCTTAGAACTTGAGACATGTGCATGCTTCATAGGATGCTGCAGATCTGTGAGGAAAATTGCTTAGTCCGAAAGGAAGTGAAAGGTTCGTGTAACAAAGGAGAAGCACAAGAAGTGTTGGTCATCTGCAGTTTTTCTGCTTAAGAGCATTTGTGCTATTTTTAGTTTACAACTCAGGAAACCCTCCCAAATTCCTCAAGCTTCTGCTGTTACTTTCTGTTTAACTACTTTTACAATATTTTCATGTAGCTCTATGCTGTACAAATGCTAAAGATTTTAATTTGGGTAGTGAAATACTGTCATTTTATCTCTGCTTTTTGTTCACTTTTTAGTTTCTAGATTTAATTTCATCTTCAGGAAGGAGAGATCACAAGAGCATAGAGCAACCTATATTGCTTAAAGAAGGGTAAGCATGCATGTGCAACAAAACCCTCTACTTGTGTGCTTGCTACCATTCTAAGGCAGCTATCATTTTTTTCTGCCATCCCTATTCCATCCATGCGTTCAGAGAAGAATGTAGGAAGATTCTTGTGTTGCTATTTCTACTCTCTGTGGCTGCTGTAGTTGATTTTAACATCTTTTCTTTTGATTTAAACATTTTAATTTAAGTATGTTTTGAAGTAAGTGGACAAAAAAGAACCCTTTAGAACTCTATTAGCACAGCAAATCATCATTGTGTTAAAATCAAGTTGATTTTTTTTTTTGAAACTCCAGTGAACAAAAGCTGTAAAATTCCACTGTGAATGCAGGTACTGAATATCTTAGCGAGGGCACAGCCTGCAAATGGAATTTGGTTTTGCTGCCCTGTAAGATCCGTATGCTAATCATTATCATGGCCATTTTGAGGAAAATTTGTGATGCACTTGGAACAATTTCTAGTTTTAGTACCTTTCATTTTTTTTGGAAGCACATTCCATATGCTATATTAGTTTTAGATAGTAATTGTTGACTTTTTTTGTGTTACAAAACTGAGTTGTTAAGATCATCCAAGTGCACTGTGAAAGCAGCTTCTTTGAGCTGGGAGGAAGAAAGTAAAAAATCCAAATTTTTCCTGTCAGAGCTCAGTAAGCTGAACTGCTGCTTGAAAGTAAGCTTTCATGGTAGCTCTAAGTCATGCAAAAACTAGGTTTTCAGTGAAAATGTGACTAGCCCTTCCAGTTAACCTCTGCAGTTCACTTCTCTGATGAGCGTCTGTCCCTGGAAGCGAGTTTGTCTATTTTAATTCTGTACATTTATCATTCTTTTGTTTTTGAAAAGAAATGTATAGTTTGTAACATTTTCCCTCTAACTCTAAAACGTTATTTTTTTCTGCCTCTGTCTTTCTTTTGCTCCTGTCTGATTTTTTTCTGTCTTTTCTTGCTCGGCCTGTGGCTGCTGTTGTAAGGACTCTTAAACTAACAGTAAAGAAAGTTGATGGTAATAGTTCATGCAGGTAAGATGGTAGGGGCAGTTGGTGCTTTGCTGTAGCTACTGGCTGACAGCATGTCCTTCCTTCGCAGCAATAGACTTATCTGACTTTGAGGAGGAAGTACTCTGTTTAACAGCCCTGAAATGCCTCTGTAAACCCAGCAGAAAACTATTTGTTACCTATTTCTTGATGTTGACCAACTCTTTTTTCTTTTTTTTTTGCCTTCCTTCCTTAAAACAAAAACTGCTGTAAATAGAGAATAAAGGACTTTTATCTGTAGGTGGAGGCTCCAAGAAGCACTGAGATTTGCTTAATATTCAGTGTATAGATCCCAGTGAACTCACTGGAGGTGATTAAGAAGTGGCCATACACTTTCTAGGCACTTCTTCATTAGCATTCACATAAATTGTTCTCAAGGTTAAGGAGTGGCCTTCAGCTGTCTGTTTTCCTGACATTTTGCATTATTGCCATGTTACGTCACGGGGAGTGGGTGGGAATTTTCACAGCCTTTGATTTGATTCTTTTCCAGATTGATTGGCTGCTTAGTGGGGTTTCTGTTTGCCTTTGCAATGTTTTTGGTTTATTTTGTGGTTTTTTTAATCTATCTTTGCTTCTGTTAAGAGTATCTACATGGAAAGCTATAGCGTATGTACTTTTGAATGAACGTACAGTACCAAAGATTAGTCACTGGCACTTGGGTTTGCTGGTATTGATCATGCCATTACTGCTTAGCAGCTGTCTGCCTGGTTCTTCGCAAAAGGAAGAGAATTAAAAGGAGAACTAGTCCTGCTGTTGTCGTAGGTGAAAGGGGCATGCTGATACTTCCAAGCAAGGCTAAGGCAGGTGCAAACTCAGGTTTACCATAAACATGAGAAGAAACAGTATTTCCAACCACCAAGCACTGAAATGCGCTTCATCTTAGACTTTTGTTTTCCCCTTTATGTTTCTGACTATTTGCTCTGACTTCTCACACACTCTGCAAGTGTTAGAAACAAAGAAATCCTTTAAATTGACCTTATAACTTCTGTGGCTTTGAATGCTTGTCACCTATCTGTGGCAAATAAGAGCACATTCTTTTCTTGGCTATGTTGGCTATGAAGAATTTAATTTGTGCTCTTAGCTCTGCAGTGTGGAGTTTGCGTTTTTCTAAGAGGGAGGCTCTGTAGGAGTTTGCAGTTTGAAGTCACTTTTTAAGTGTTGGCATGAGGAGGAAGAGAAACTAACTTGGAGAGCATATTGCCCAGCCCAAGGGTATCTGCTCTTCCCTTGAAATTTGCCTTAACCTTGCAATATGAAGACTACCACCAGTGGGCCTGGTGATGACCTGATGACCGTATGGTTTTATTAAATATTTCTGAAGTAATCCAAGAATTAGGACCAAGACAGCAACTGTCTGACCATTTTAAGAAGGAGACAGGTGTGTAACTAACTGGTTTAAAAAAAAAAATCTGTTGCTGTATACAGTCCTTGTCAGCTTTTCCCACACAACTTGGAATGGGTGGCAGGCACCAGCCCAGCTGGTTACAAAACAGTTAAAGTCTGAAGGAACTGAGGTTTCTGTTTGAGCTTTAAACAGACCTGCGGTTCGGATGCAATTTAGTTGTTTCTGACTGGAGATACCAGAAGCAAGAAACAGTATTAACTGTTCTAAGCATTTTAGCTCTGCCATTAAAAATCTTCAACTGAATCATTCGCTGTTCTCTCTGTGTGCTCTTTGTGCTGTGTAGTGCCTTCCTACTTGATAAAAACTACTCTGTAGTAAGTAGTTTTTACTCGCTCCATTATACAATTCTGTATCTGGCACAATAGTTAATGTAATGTGTAGAGTAGCTGTTATCAACTCTATACTGCATATGCATACCCAGGTTTTTTCCAACCAAAGTGATGCTGAGCAGTATGAAGTCACTAGGCTTCCAAAGTCACCTTGAAGCTTTTGGATTGATTTAGTGGTTATGAAGGTGGTGGATGCATCACAGTTTCTTGTAAGCTAATTCAAGTTTGACATTAATTAAAACTGACAACTCACTAAATGAATGCCCTTCCTCTGCCAAAAAGGGGGGATGAGGGGTTCTAGCTTTCAGCTGTCAGATTGCTTTGTACGTTATTGAAAATGCCTTTCCAACTGCAGCATCAATGTGCAATTGCAAATGGAGCTGTGGAACATCCTGACTTTGTTTCTAGAGCCTGAGAGTGACTGAAGCATGTAAGGGCACAGTCCCTGTGCTCCAGAGGCCTTACACCTGCCTTTTATTTAATTATTAAACATACTCTAAACCTTTTGAGCTTTCGCACAGCTTTAAAAAAAAAAAAAAAAAGCTTGTAGAGTTAACAGGTCAAGCTTAGCAGAGCAGTACTAACCATGTTCTGCCCTTTTTCTGCTGTAGTAGGAAACCATTTAGCTGGATTTGTAACTGAAGAAAGGGCACAAACTGCAGTTCAGCTAACTAACTAGAGCCCCTATGTAGACTACACATGTCAAGCTATATGTCTTATCCCTTATCTAGATCTGGAAAAAAGGACAGGCTTAACTAACAGATGCACTAAACCTATCCAAATGTGACTTACCTTTCCTTGTAAAGACAAGGCCTCAATAATTAGAAAACACTGTGTGTCCCTTCCTAAAGCTTCGCAAGTGCCATCATGTATGTGTGTGTGTATATGTATATATGTATAAGTCTATATACATAAATATATATTTTATAGGTATGCATATATTGATATGCATGTATATATAAATATTCTGTATTGTAACAACTGTTGTCCTGTTTACTAGGTTCATGATCAAGAGAGCACAAGGAAGAAAACGATTTGGTATGAAAAACTTTAAGAAGAGATGGTTTCGTCTGACAAACCATGAGTTTACCTATCAGAAAAGCAAAGGTAACAAAGGTTTGCCGGGCTTTTTTTTGATACATTAAAGCGAAGATTAAACATAAGGATCATGTAAGAACAGAAGGCTGAGATCTAGATCTGTAGGAGGCACAGTGCAGGCAAGTCTGTCAGCCTGTATGTTCTTGCTCTTCTTCTAGTATGTCTGTACTGACTGTTAGAGAAGCTTCTTGGATAGCACAGTACCCTATAAATTACCAGAATATTTGATAATATTTGTCTAATATCAGTTATCAACATCGTCTGTAGGTTTCACAGTTTTGTGATTTTGTAGATTGTCCAAGGAAATAAAACTTGGGATACAGATACCTTACGCTGGGATTTCGGTTTATGTTGAATATTCTCAGATGCATGTCAGCTTGTTCTCAAATTCTGTAGCATTGGCACAACTGGCTGCAGTAGGCAGGGATTTGCCTGCAAGCTTTGAACTTGCAAAAATTTATTCACTTAATGTTGCCTAATACCAAGGATTTTACTTTTTGCAAATTGTTCTGTCTATTCAGTAGTATGCAACAAATACCACTTCCTTCCATCATATAAATACATAGGGAGTGAGAAAGATAAGGAAACGTGTTCAGATCATGCCAGTTATCATTTCACACTCAACTTTGAGATCTTACATCACCACCATCAACCTAGTTCACTTGAGCTGACAGGAATGATTTCTTTCATTGTCACCTTCTCAAGAAAGACGCTGCATCTTGCTGCAGTAGTCAGTTTCTAAGAGGCAAACGTAGTGCACCTGAAAACAGAAATGAACTTAAGATAATAGTTAAGGACCATGCTAGTAAATCCCTGCTGAGTGACAGAATTTTTTTTTCCTTGTGCAGTCAAAATCATCTTCAAAGGAACTGAATCAGCCCTTAGAATAAGGGCAGAGGGTGAAGTTGAGGTGTGAATAAGTTGCTCAGTATCTCTCTGTGTGTGCTTTGCAGGTGATCATCCTCTGTGTAGCATTCCGATTGAAAACATTCTGGCAGTGGAAAGACTGGAGGAGGAATCCTTTAAAATGAAAAATGTAAGTAGGTCATCTTCATTAATGTACTTGTTAGGCTGGTCTAGATTCACCAGCCTAATCGCCTTTTTCCCTTTTGCAACCTGGATTGGGTTTCTATTGAAAGATGTACAACCACAGCTGCTTGTTCTGTATATAGTAGCAGGAGTTTCCAAAAGTACAGCCCATTCAGATTCTTAACAGCCCAGTCAGCAGTCTTTGGATTTCGTGATCTGCAGCACACTCAGTACTGACCACTGCTGATCAGCTGTCTGGGCTCCATAATGTCAGACACAGGTAAGATGATCGAGTCCCTGCCCTTTCTGTCAGACCTCTCTGTTGGGAAGGAACTGGCTGCTTATAATTGTTAAGGATCACATCTTCTTTCTTAGCTATCAGGGTTTCTTGATTGGTTAATGAAAGTGCATATATATTTGGGGTAGGTCATGTGCCAAAACAACATCTGTGCTGTGCTGGTATGGTTTCGCATTTTGATTGCCACATTAGGGAATAAAATATAGCTGTATTTCTCATGCATGGAACACTACCGCCAACTTCTGTATGTGAGACATACCATCCATTGTGTAAGAACGGTTCTTAGACACGATCAGTTTAGGTGATGTTGGGAGCCTTTTTCATACTCTTCTGCCTGTAAAGCCGAGTACAGTCCTTAAAAAGTTTTATTTAAAAATAAACAAAAAACCCAGCTCAATGCTTTCCAGTTCTAAACATGCATCTACTACAGACTTCTTTATACACATAAATGGTTGTGAGTTTTAGGTTTTCTGCCTTTAAGACTTTCCTGCCATCTACGCTGCTTGTTGACACCATGCAGGGCAGTGCTCGAACCTGCCCGAGATATTAGGTTCCTCAAACAGCGCTTTGTAAAAGTGAAATACAATGCTTAACTCGTCAGTTTTTTCCCTGTTTCAAGTATTGCTTTGGTAGCATATCTCTCTTTGTTAAAAGACGGAATAAGTTTCAGTTCACTTGCTTCTAAAGCACGTCTTCATTGTGCTGTAGCTGGCTCTGGTGTTTATAACTCATGTTAATTACACAGGCAAAGGCAACCAAGCTGCAAAATAATTCTCAAGTTATCAGAAGGCAGCTGTAACGTGATGATCTGTTGCCAACTGTACTCTGCAAAATAGCTTGATTGAACTAAAAGTAGCCACACGGTTGAGATAAAACTTACTGTGTGTGGAGAGGAACTGAGCTATAATTCTGATTGAGTCTTCAGTGACAACAGTCTCTAACTTATGCTGAGTCTACTGGGCTAGAATGCATCCAAAATAGCCTGTTATTGTGAAGATTTATTATAGCAAAAATATCCATTTATTGTTAACATCAGAAACTGTGCACTATTTTGGTTGTTTAAATTCAGTATTACCTAGGAAAAGAAGGTAACTACATCCATTCTGGAAAGTAAGGTTCAGAGTCTTTCCATAAGCAGTAGAAAATACCATTATCGCCTTCCCATGCTAATCTTGCCATACATAAATAGAATACTGCAGCAAGAACAGAATTCTCAAAACACCACAGCAGATGTATTTGCGATGGATATTTCATCATGGGTGCTAAGTGTGATTAAAGATCTACATTTTCTATAAATAATCTCTATGTATCTGTGCTCTGAGTGTGTCTTCCTCACTCCTGATAAATCTGCCTGTCTGGCAGTAAGGCCAGTAGTCTTCATCTTCCTTAAGCACAGTTTGGGGGATGTGGGGGTGGCTTTAAGTACTGTTCAGATCTTCTGTGTTGTTTGAGAAGCAACTGGTGGTTTTGGTAGTAGTGTAAAGGTCTTGCAACCACTTGAAATTCTTGGCTTAGTTGTGGGCTTCTCGGTAACAGTTGCCATATGTTAGTTCACTTAGGTTGGTATCCCCTTACACAAAGCCGTACTCCTTAAAACTGTTCCTTTGTTGTAATGCAGAAGGCTCCATTTACCCCAGCAGGACATTAAAATTCTTTTCCCTTTAGTTCTGTGTTAAGAGGGTTGAGCTGCACACTCCTGTCTTCCTCATTCCTTCCCTATTCCCCAGACTCAAATTGCCAGTAATGTCCTGAAAAGTTTTAATAAAAGGACTCTCACTTCGGTGTGTATTTTAGCAGTGCTGGACTGATCACACTAGCAGCTCCTACACTGCTGTTGTGTTGCACCTTTCTAATTATTGTCTGACATCTGTAAGGATACCAAATCCAGGGAAATGACTGTTGGAGCTTTGTCTTTCCTGTTAGAAGAGACATTGCAATTAAAAAACCTGTTCGTTCACAAATTCACAAGTGTATTTGCAAGCTACTTCGAAGGATGGGCACCTAGAATTGTCACAAGGGAGGAAGAAGTGGTGCCTGGTGCCAGTCTGCAACATTCTCCTGCCCAGCTAGGTGCAGAATTCAGGCCAATGTTTCAGGTCTTTGTCATAGACAAAAGTGAATTTCAGTTTTGGTGCGGTTTTTGGTTTTTTTGGTGTGTGGTGTTTTTTGTTTAGTTGGGGTTTTGTGTGCATCTGTTTTTTCTTTTTAAAGTAGCACAGAGAAACCAGCCATTTGGAAAATAATATTCCACATGATACGGGCAGTGTGATGTCTAATGATTTGAATAATCAAATGAAGAAGTAGATGGGGGAAGGATAATTTAGGAATACCTGTGAGAGAGGAAAACTCATTAAAATTAAGTATTTGCAGAAGCTTGAGGAAATTAAGATGATTGACATTTGCCTTTCCAAAATTTACAGTTAAGTTCACTAACTTGGGCTTGGTTATCTTCAGTGCATGATCAGTATAATCAAGCAATAAGGCTGTGCATCAGAAACTTGCTTCTTCAACAGGAGGAAAATAACTGCAGTTGTGCCATTTTAAGTTCCAAGCTGTTTTGAACAGGCAGGTGAGCTCTAGTTTAGATTTTCAGTGCCCAAGCCATAATGCAGAATTAATGTGTAATTATTTGAACCACCTGATGGTGATTAAAGAGAAACTGTATTGCTGTGATTTGCTAATGGCAGCTATAGTTGGGTGCAGAAGTGTGGTAGTTATTAAGAGGAAAGAATCACGCTGAAATAGGTGTTAAAAAGACTAGTGTTATGGTAGTATTAAAGCAAAGCTATCGCTAAGGCTGGATCCAGTCTCTCGTTTTTTCTCTTTTCTGCCCGCTGCTGACTAGCATTTCCTCTCAGCCCTGCATTGGGTCCATCTGTCAGCCTTCCAAAACTTGGAGCTGCAGCATTACTAAAATTGCATCCCTGAGGCTGACAACAAATCTTGTTCAGGTCCAACCAGCAAGTTGACATTAGCTGTTTGTAAATCATCTCCTACAGGAACAGTATCTTACTCCTTGTGCCAGGTGAAAGGTCTTGTTTTCAGGGCACATTTGCTGCTTGGTTTTGTATTGAAATGTATATATTGGTGCATTCTTTTAGTATGCTGTGTTTTTCCTTTAATAAATCATCAGTCTGACCCCACTCTTGGGTTTACCGACTCATTCTGGTGGTTCATTCTGTGGCTTATTTCCTTATTTGCAGATGTTCCAGGTGATCCAGCCTGAAAGAAGAGTCCTGTATATTCAAGCAAATAATTGTGTGGAGGCCAAGGACTGGATTGATATCCTCACCAAAGTTAGCCAATGCAACAAGAAGCGCCTCACAGTCTACCATCCCTCTGCCTATCTTAATGGCCACTGGCTTTGCTGTAAAGCTACTGCAGATAATACTCCTGGCTGCACACCCTGCACAGGGTAAGGATCTGTAACATGCTGTCGGTCTAGATATTGCCAGGGGTGTGTGCATCTCTGCAGTGTGACTTGCAGGTATGCAATTACCAAGATGATCTGCTGGGTGCACAGGCAGTGCGGTGTTTTCAAAGGCCATCTTTGTTATTTCTGATACTGCCAGTGTCTGCGTATCTTGGTCAAAACGTTGCAATTTTTAGCATTCAAGACATTGATAGGAGTTGACTGTGGGATAAGATGCTTTGGTTCTGATCATCTGTCATTAGTAAAAATGTCAGAAATCCCTTCAACGTCCTGTTTGTAAATTCCTGAAACAGACAATCATCTGCTTCTAGATTTAATTCTAAACTGATCTTTTTCTAAGGGGACCGCTCATGCTCTCTGTTACATGAAGAGGTACTGTCTGGTTCATAGGAAACAATTTTCATCTAAAATGAGAGAGGCAACAAGTCTGTAGTGGTAGTTTCTCAGAATATAAGACCTGGACAGTTGGGAGTTCAGTGCTTTGGCTCCTCCATCTGGTTATAGCAGACTAATTCACCAAAATCTCTGGGTACTGATACAGTCCTCTCTTTCAAGTCAGAGTGAAAGCATGCTGGATAAATCTAGGCATAAAGAAGATTGAACTTGTCTACCTTTTCTTTTGGGAAGAATAGGAAGTTTTGAGCTCTATTACACGCAATCTGTTGGCTTTCATGAGTACTCGCTTTTACTTTCATCCTTGTTAAGTGCTTTTTGTGCCATAACATACTGTTTAGCATGTAACTTCTACCTCTCTTCCTGATGCCTTACAGAGGCCTTCCAGCAAATATACAACTGGATATAGATGGAGATAGAGAAACTGAGCGCATCTACTCTCTTTTCAACTTGTATATGCCAAAATTGGAGAAAATGCAAGGTGAGGATGAAAGATCGTTGCATCTCCAATACACTTAGCAAGGCAAAAATACCTGTGAAAAAATGTATGTTCTAGCTTGACCAGCCTTGCAAATCACATCCTAGAACACAGTGGCTATTATTTAACTTGTTTCCCCTTCTGCTGTCTTGAGACAGTTGTGTGAATTATTTTTGGTGCAGTGTGCAGTCTCAGTCTGTACAAAGTTCTTTGCATAATAAACAGTTGTTTGAAATACAGCCTTAACCACAGCATCCTAAAATAGCGTAAGCACAGAGCATTGCTTGGATGCTCTGAATTGACAAATCAGAGTGTGTCCTAAACCAGAAGTTTACTGATGCTGAAAAGAAGCACCAGCAAAGTTGAGGTTTCAGTGGAACATGGTTTTGTGTTACCAGAAGTCATGTGCACATTCCCTGATTTAGATCCCAAGAACAGGCTGGATACAAATGGTTTCCTCAGGAAGGCTCTTTGGGAATGATCAACAAAAGATGACCTCTGGATGCCTATGAAATGTTGAAAACTAAAGTTTGGGCCAGGAAACCCTCAGGAGCTGAGGGGAGCAAAGATGTGACATGAAGGATAAAAGAAAGAAGAGACTGCAGAGGAAGTTAGGACTGGTAGGCATGCCAAGAAAAGTATCCGGTGTATGCAGTGCCAGACTTGAAGTCCCAATTTAGCACAGGGAGTGGCAGGGAAGCCTTCACTGTGGCACTGATCTTTAAATAGGACTTTATTTTATAATATGAGATAAGCCAGTGGTGTCAAACACACGGATTGGAAAGCACTTTAATCCATTCCTGGCCGCCGTGCAATTGCAAACTTAAGATTCTCACCACTTCCGAGCTGTCTGAACCAATGCCCAGCTTTCCCCTGTTCCGAATCCTCACTGCCAGAGCCAGCATCGAGTTTCAGTGTTGGTGAAAAGGACGCAGGTCTGGCACAGGCAGCGCAGCAAGGGGAAGGTAATTCGAAAGCTGAGACTGAGACGGCAGTAAAGCTAGAACGCTAGGGAAAAATAGAGACAAAGTAAGATATTCTCTCTCCCCTTCTAATATGCTTGGCCACAATGCAGAAGTGGATCACATGGTGAATGTGTTGCAAATGTTTGTGCGTAATCAGTGTTCTGATCTTAGCCAGAAAGGCTCCCTGGTAGGATGAGAAGGTAGTATGACTTGCCTCTTCTTCAGGACACGTCCTTAAGCACGCAGCCAGGCAGTAGTCATGACATATTCTGCTTATGCTTGCTGTATGAGTCTTTTAGGGGTAATGCGGTGAAAGATCTTCCGTGAGTACTTCAACCTGGAATTGTTTTGAATTCAGTCTGTTGTGCCATACTTGTCGCTTAGCTGCCGCTTAGGGATGGAACCTGTCCTCCTGACAAGTGAATACTTGACTTCGTGCAGGCCAACCCTGCAGCACAGTGGCAGAGTTAGGCCTGTGTCAGAGCTCCCAAAGTGTGTGCATGGAGTACTGCCAGCGGTAATTGAGATGAAAGCGTTGCCTGTGCAGCAAAGGACAGCTTTGCACCAAGCCAGGAGCGGCTGCCAGGCTTGCTGCCCTTTCCTCCTGAGACGAGGAGGAGGGAACGGGCATGGACCAGCCCCTGTGCTTACCAACGAAAGGACAGGGAACTGCTCCGTCTGCTGTTGCTGTTGATGTCAGCCACAGTTCTGTGGTGGTCATGCGGAAGCAAACCAAGGAACTGTATGAACCCCAGACTGAGTATTTTTAGTCTGCGTGTCTTGGTTTTTTTCCCCTGCCTATCTGAGACTTATTCCTGTACTTTATTTTTTTTCCCCAGAGGCCTGTGGCAGCAAATCTGTGTATGATGGACCTGAAGAGGAAGAGTATTCTACGTTCATCATTGATGACCCTAAGGAGACGTATAAAACACTAAAGCTGATTATTGAAGGTGTTGGAACTTTAGAGCAGGAGCATGCTCAATATAAGAGGGATAAATTTAAGAAGACAAAATATGGAAGCCAGTAAGTATAATGGGTTCTCCAAACAGGAGCAGTCCTGGGAAATGGTATTTCCCTTGCTTATGTTCTGGCCTTCACCATGTTCATGTTCAAAAAAGATCCTGCAAATACATACAAAGTAAGATTAGGTGACTTAGGGTTTGTATCACAATATTTTGAAGGACTGTAAGGAATTATTAGACGCTTATTTTTTTTAGTGCAGTTTCAGTCATAAAAATAAGTGTGGGGCTTTTGGGGCTTTGGGTTTTTTGTTTGTTGTTTTTTGGTTTTTTTTAATTTTGAACGTATGCTCCTGGAATGAGCATTAAATACCAGAAGATACATGTATTTACCGGCTTCTTTTAGAGTCATGGTTTTAAAATGGGAAAAGTGGCTGATACAGCCACATGACTCTATTTTGTGTACGTGTAAATAAAGGAGCATTCTGTGAATGGCTGACAAAAAAAGAGGATCAATTCAGTCAGTCAGTTCTTCCAGTTCAAGTAAGATGCAATATTATCATTACAATTACAACTTTGCAAATCAAGCTTAGGGAAAAGGTTTTGTCTGTTCACTTTCCATTCTGACATTTGATGTCCTGACACAAAACTCTATGTATAGTACTTGTCCTTTTTTTGTTTCCTTTCTCTTAGAGAACATCCCATTGGCGACAAGAGCTTCCAGACGTACATCAGGCAGCAGTCAGAGATCTCGGCACATTCCATATGAAGTGCAAAGGAAATCACAGGACAATGCTGAAGGGTCGATCAGTGAAGCTAAACAGCAAAACAAAAGGGAAGCCACACATGTAGCAAAATGTATGGATAAGTGTCAAGCTTACAAACTTTGAGACTTGCTAAATGTATTCTCTTTTCAAGAAACTGTTATAATAGTTGCTATGCACTTTATTCATCTGGTTATTGACAGATGATAAAACTCTGTCTTCTAGGCAGTTGTTGTCATGTGTATTTTTAAATTTTCTTTGGTTTCTTGGAATCTAGTGATCAGTTCAATGATCGAGGTGTGTGGACTTCATCTTGACAACTCCCATGCAATTCCTTATGTTTCAGAAACCAAGCATGCTGCTAATATGCAGCATTTTCTAGAGTGGTTGTTTGTTACTGGTTTTTGTTCCTGATTAATGTATATTATGCCACACCCCTGCGTGCTCTCTTAGGAAAAGCTTAGTAACACTTTACTTTTAATGCCTGCATTTAGAAAAGAAGCAGAGGAAAAAACCCTCTGGTGTAATCTCTTGCATTGTAGCTTGTATTCTGAGCAGGCCAAGGAGCAGGCCTTTTGTTTTTACAGCAGCATAATTTTTGCTAAATGTGCACAGTTTTTAATAGAAATTCAGATCTGAATGGTACTCTTGATATTTTTGAGATACAAAGTCATTTGTCCAGACACATTCAGCAGACTTTGGTTTTGAAGATGCAATCTCAGCGGTATAATAAAACTGACTCTCATAAATATGAGTGAGAAAGAAATGAACTTATGTCGAAGCTACAGGTCTCTTTTATGCAGTCCAGTGAATGGTAATCTTTGAAAGTCTGCCAACTGAAAGGCAAGGTAAGCTGATTTTTATGACCTTTTACCACCACAGCAAGAAGGACAAATAGAATATGAGTCTGGCAGCTGAGACACACTGACTCCCAGGCACAAAAGCCGTCAAGATGGGTTTTCTCTGAAAGGATGTTTAAGCACTGGAGTCCATGCCATCCTAGTACCACTTGTTTTTCTGGAAAATAGATTTCTACTTTTCCAAAAATGTTTTTAAATGCTTTTTTAAAGAGACTTGTTAAAGGATATTTAGTATATTAACACGCATAATGGTAACTTGTTAATATTCTGAGTGTAATGAAAATGGAATGAGCTGTGTATCTCACTAATACCAACAAAAGTCATTAAGGAGGGGAATAAAGATCTGCTAAATATAAGATACATATTTATGTATACTGTTTAGTTGTACACCGTAACTTTCCTCTGTATAAGGGTCTGTTTTACAAACATCTAGCTTTGATGGCACGGAAGCCTGCATGATGGACTTTAAGCTTCTGTGGAGGAGAAGCTAGTGTTGGTTTTAAGCTGAATTGGAACAGAAAGCATTGAACTATCGGTTTAATGTGAAGATATCTGTATCTTTCCTTAAAGTGTTACAGAGTAATTCTTAACTGTGTCCTCATTGCATCTGACATGATTTTAAGATGGCTGAAGTACTTTGAATGCCTCTGTTTGTTAGTGATGCTCTTAGGAATGAGGTTTTCTTTTTGTTTGAGTATATAGTAGACCACCTCCTAGTAGATGATAAATGATCTTTTATTCATCTTCACCCAGCAGACTGCGGAAAGGGAAGTAATGAAGCATTGCAGAGATGCATTTTGGACTCCGAGCTTTTAGCTGCCATGAACTGCAATTTTTAACATGTATTTGTAACTTAATATTGTTTATAAAATACTAATTACCTGTAATGTGTGTTCTACTTGCCAATTAAAAGAAATGTTTTATTTCTGAAAACTACGTGCGCATTTGGAGTCTGTTTAGATTCACGGTGGCCACCGGGGTGGCTGTTGACACAGCATCCGCTGCTCAGAGTCGGACCATGGACGGAGATCCTTGTGAGTGTAAACCAACCTCTGTTGAGGCTGCTGAGTCCCATCTTCGTTCCTCCTCCCATCCCCACCCCTTTTCTTGGGGCAGCATTGTACCCGTGGGACTCTGCAGTGAACCGGATTGGACACCTGAGCCAGCCGTAAACCACTCTAGGAGAGAAAGCGGTTACTGCTCAGCTAGATCAGCATCTCGAACTGCTTCCTTCTGTTATTACACAGCTGTTGCTGCTGCAAGGGAGGGGTGAGACCGTGTCGAGAGGACAGGAGGAAAGAGTTAACGCAGCACCCTGCGTGCATATTGGCTCACGGACCTATGGAACCATCATCCTTCTGAACAGGACCTGTTCAGTGGCAAAACCTTGGGCATGCTGAGGTTTGTGCCAGTCAGTCTTCCGGAGCTTACCAGATCCTCAAGTGGATTAAGCTTTGGCTCCGAGACGTCGTGTAACAAGCTGCCCTCTCTGGTCTGTTGGGGAGTGTTTGCAAGAGCCCCTCCGGGGTAGAAAGCTGTCGACCGGCTCATTCAGCCTGTGTTAGTCTAGCTTGTGTTCAAGGTATCTCCCGCTGCTGTATCAGGTATGTCTGTCACCAGAACACAGGCGTGCGTTTCTCAGAAACTTCTGGAGAAGAGCTTCTACAGGCGTGCTCTAGCCGAGTGACAGTAGTGGTTTAACAGGTAGACCACAGCCAGGAAAGAAAGCCAAACTGAAGGTGCAAGACACATCATCACCAGTGTCTTGGCAAAGGTGAACTTGACCACAATTACGCAAGTGTGTCTTTTGCTGAGGAATTGTAAACCTTGTTTTTAAAATGATCAAGGTTTTAAGTAAGATGAGGTAGTAAACTGACACAGGATTTGTAAGAAGTGAGCAGAGTTAAATGCAAAATTACCATAACACCATTCCCAGGTCTGTCTCTTTTCCACACAGTCTCATCCAGTGTATACAATCATTTTGTTTTCTTGCTAACATGTCTTAGCTTAAATCAATAGGAAATCTTTGAAAGCTGCATTTCTTACGGTGTAACTTAATTAACAGGGCTGGTAAGGGGGTTGTGTTAGAAGTGGGCTTCCAATACTTGCTTAGCCTCTGTCTTCTGGCTGTCTGCAGCATATGTTTCTGATGTTATCTTCAGAAAAATATCTTCAGCAAATCCTGCCCACAAGATGGATGACTTGATAGGGACACCTGGGACAGCATCCCTTGTATTTGGAACGAAGAAAATAACATTAAAAAAAAAAAAAAAAGGCACAGCCATAAGTAAACATGTCAGGTCAGTTTTCTTTCCTTCTCTGTCCCAGCCTGAAAGGCAAAAAAATGATTTTTGACAGAAAAAAATTTAGAAGCCAGGCTGTTCTCCCCTGAGACTCCTGATGCCAAAGAAGATCCTCGTGCCTATTTTCTCCCTTGCGGAACCAGTGCACTGGGGCACAGCTGACCTGGCGACAGGACCCGAGTGGCCTTGGTCTGTGTCCATTCCAGTTCAAAGGAGGTGGTAAATGTCTTGGTGCATTTCGGAAGTAAAGAGTTCAGACTGGGAGATTTGGCTATGAAACTGCACACCCAAAGTCAAGAGTCCTGCTAGAGTTTCCTAAGGCAATGGACGGGAGTTTAGTTGACAGAGAAAATCTTGTCACTTGTGTGTGTGTGTTTTCTAGGTGAATGGAGCAGAGATGGAGAGCAGCTGCTGCAGTGATCACAAATCAGTATTGGGGCCTTCTCATGCTGTGGCTGTTGTGTCTGAAGCTGTGCTGGGATGCAGTCAGTTGGGCAGCAGGAGGGACAGCCTTGCACATGGCAGTGATGTCTCAAAGCTCTGCTGACACCAGTGGCGCTTGGTTCTTCACCCAGTACGATTTTAATGAGGTCTGTGTATGGATGAGAGGGTTGAAGAACATGGTTCTTGTCTGGAAATCTTCCCATCTAAAAATTGCCAAATGTAAAAAAAAAAATAATAAAAAAAATAGCAAAGCATGATGTGCCATAGGCATGGCATGCAGTTAATGCAAAGAGCACCCGGGGCCCACCGCAAGGCTCAGTGTCAGCGACTGCTGTCTGAGAAGTTGTGAGAAATCAGTGAGAACTTAGGTCTGCATGAGAAACTCATTTTGGGGCTAGGACGGCTGGCTGTGCCACGAAGCTGAGGCACTTGATGTGATTCCCGTCTCCATCCCTTCTCTGCAATAGTCCACCCAGTTCCAAGGAGGTCATTTCAACTTGTAACCCGTTCAGCACGCTTACAAAGGGCTGTGTGAGGAGCTGGCCTGGCTCGCAGGCGAGAGCGTGAACCCTGCCAGTCCCCGTTTTTGGCTCGAGGAAGCGGATGCTGCAGGAGGACTACGGCGTAGGGCAGTCCCGGAGGCTGGGACTGATGCTGGGTGGTGCTTGGAGATAAAGAACAGCATCTTCCCACGAGCCACCTTCTGTATTCGTTACGGCTGGAGACAAAGGCTCGCAGGCTGACTGGAGAAGACATTTCTTTCTGGGTCTGAGGTACTGTCACTAGACAGTAAATAAATTATTCTAAAGCTCAAGTGGGTACCGAGGAAGAGACAAGGTTTTGAGACAAAAGTGCCGTATTCCTATGTGTGTAAAATTCTGGATCTGGGCTGTGTAAGAAAAGACTAGAAGGAGCTATCACGGAGCAAATAATTGTTCTGGGTTCCTAAAATAAAATGGGATCCTAGGAGATTCATCCTGAGGATAGAAACCAGCCCTCCTAACTTCTGAACAAATCACACGTGCCTTTCTGTTTCCATTCCTATTTTTCATCTACTGCTCCCTTTGAATCATTCTCATTTACCTGAAAAGTTCAAATCATTTGGTTTATCATGTTTCCGCAGAGCTATTTTAACCACAAAGTTGCCTGGCGTTAGCAGGTTTGCCTGCAAAGTTAATGTGGATGTGTTGATTAAACAAAAGGCTCACCAGCAGCCTGGGATAAACGTAAAGAATGTTTAAATGACAAAAAGGGAAATAAAAAGGCTTTTTACTAGTTTTAAAACATTGCTATGATGAATCTTACCAAAAACATACCCCAGATGTACACTGTTCTGGTTAATGTTGAGGGCAAATTCCCTCCACGAGCGTGGGGCCTGTATGGTGTCTAATTTTACTAAATTCACTCCACATCTTTAACCTCTCTCGCAGTTGCACTGCTCTGCCCTAAAGCTGTCGAAAGGAAATATGTTTGTTGTTACTCACTTGAGGCCAGAACAAATGTACTGCCTGGATACGGAGTCTTACGTGAAAACAAGTAAGTCTTGATAGAGGTGACAGTGGTGCACAGGGTTGCCATCAGGTACCAGAGGTGTAAATAAATAAATTTATTTGATTAAGAAAGGCACTTTGTGTAGCCATGTATTTCTCTGGGGGTGGAAACTAAAACTGTAGTCATCATGTTTGTGCAGAGAAATCTGCTGAGGGGAATAAAGGAAGTGAGTTTTATGAATGATAGGGGAAGAAAAAGGGAAATACTCACTTGATGAAAACAGAAACTGCACAAAAAAGGACACCCTGAAACACCTTGTGTTTTGCTTTCTTCAGCAAGTTTTTCTGTGTTGCAACTCAGCCATAATTCCTACTCCTCATCCTCTCCAGAAGCCATCCTCTGGCAGCCGTGACGTCCTGCGCCTGTGATGGAAATGACTGGAGAGGCTCACAGCTGAGAAAAGCAACTTTAAAAATAGACAGGCTCATCTGTGATGTCTGGAGATGCGAATACTTCGCCTCCCGCTGAGCCACGGTGTTGTGAGGACAACCCTATGGTATGTTTTCTCTCGTGGTAAAGCCCCCTTCAAGAGATTCCTGCTCCCCCGCCCTGGCTGTGGTTCAGCATCCCGTTAATAGCACTGATGCAATTGAATCAGTGAAATAATCGGGACTTGTTGAAAGAGGGGGAGATTTTGGAAAAAAGCGGGACCATCCACCTGACGAGGTTTACAGCAGTCTCACAGCGACTTCCATCAGCGCACCTGATGAGGTGGGGACCAGCCCCCCCAGACGGCTTTGCCACCAGACCGAATCATCTCCCAGCTATGCTCCGAACCCGTTTGCTTCCAGCACCATCCCACCTCATGCTCCCTATTAGAATCACCGATGCGCAGCACCGTCTGTGATACGACCTTCTTCTGAAGGCAGTATTGCCAGCGTATATATCCCCTTCCCCCCCAAAACCACACTGTTGTTTAGGTGACCCCCGTCTTCATCTTTTGCGTTGTCTACCTGTGCAGCCTGGTGGCTGTCCAAGGGTCCTGCTCTTCTTCCAGCGTGACAATCGGGCAAAACCAGAGAGAAACTCGGCTCCGAGATCTGGCTCTTCCTGCTGGCGTGGTACCACGTTTTCTCAGGGTTTACCGAGGAGCTGGACCTGCGATAGCTGCTCCGGCATCCAGCCCTTTGCTGCCTTGAATTCCCTCGGCGAAGACTGCCGCAGGCTCGAGGGCAGGTTTCCCACTGGAGACCTGGGCTTGAACCTCATTTGTCTGAAAAACGTCATCCTCTCTCGTTCCGGAGAAGCGCCCTGAGCGTAATTTCTATCAAAGGTGCCAGGAAGGGGGAACGGTAAGCAAAAAGCCCTCGTACGGAGCAGTCTAGAGAGCCCTCTGAGGGGACTTGGCACCGATTCTCAGCAGAGGGTAGCTGGTGCCCAAGTTATTTTGGTGTCAGAAAGAGAGTGCTGATGCTTTTGCTTTATTTAGAAGTTGCAAGCGCAGAAGGGAGAGGATGAAGGAACTGGCAGGCCTGGGCAGGTAGTAAGTATCAGCCAGTGGCCATTTAAGAGGAGGAAGGCATGGAAATCTTCGTGGAGGCTGGAGGAAGGCAGGACCCATCTTTTTGGGCTGGAAGGGGCCAAGTGCCCTGGGGTTCGAGAGTCTGCTCGGCTCTTAGGGTGGGACCTGACACAGTCAATGTAAAGCAAGAGCCGACAGGCACGAGCAGGTGAATCGAAGCCGGTTTTCCCCACCAGGATCCCAAAGCTGAGTGACGCTCCCGTAATCAAGCCGTCCGGTAATTGGTTTTCTCTCCCTGTTTCTCCTGCCTAAGCATTTCCTGCTGTGAGGGAGAGCTGTTGGTTTCTGTTGTTGTTCCTCAGAGCAACACCCGAGTGAAAAACCCGCTGAGCCACCGGGCAGCCCCGTGTGCGTGGACCACCGGCAGTGGCTGCCTGCTTGCCCGGGGCCAGCCAGGAGGAGAAGGGGGCACTTCTTCCCCGGCTCCCTGCAGGTGGGTGCTGCGGGACGGGGCTGCTGGGAATCCCTCCAGGCTCTGCAGGCGAGGTTTCTCTGCCTGGCACAACTTCTTCTGCCGATCCTCCCTCCCTCCCAACGTACTGGGTTGGCCCTGCCCTTCCAAAACTGTCCCCGTCTCTCGTCCCTGCCTGGGGAGAAGAGATGGGGTCAGCCCCTGCTTCCCAGCGCCTTCGTCTTGTCCCAAGTGCCAAGCCCAGCCTGCTGCCCCTTCCCGCGTCTCCGACCTCTCGTTCACCGCTGCCCCAGTCCTGGTTGCCGTCGCTAATTGGAGAATCAGTGAAAATTCCAGTGTGGAAGGGACCGCTGGGGTCCGCCTCATCCCACCTCTCAGATCAGACGGATCTTTCAGCTGCTCCCGATCGTACCTCCGTCCGTGAGGCAGCGCCGCTGCCTTCGCCCGGTCAAGGAGACCCCTTGGTCGGTGATACAACGCTGCAGCGGAGGAGGAAGGAAGCTGGCGAGCTCTCCGTGGAGTAGTTTTATGTTTTTCTTCCCTTTACAAATACAATAACCTCAGCGCTGCTTGGAGCTGATGGGGTGCAAAGAGAAGTATTTCTGTGCCATAGGCAACTATGCCAGCATCCCTGTCTGTAAATCTCCCTCAGCAGGGGCTGAGTGTTCAAAAACGGAGACTGGGGGCTTTGTAACTGCATTAATCAGAAGTGGGTTTTCTTTTGCAGGGAACGGGGAATGGTGTTCTGCTGAATATGCTCATATACAACTCTGACAGCACTGTTAGAGTGTTACTTCACCAGACAATTTCTGATGTCTTGTTGACATCCATGGGAAAGAAGATCTGTATTCCAAATTAATTCAATAACAGCCATAGGACAAAGATAGGATCTGTCTCTCCAAATGTGGATGTCCACCGCATAGATGCTGACATTTCACTTAGTCACTCAACCTCTAACAGTCAGGGGAAAGAGAGAGACTCCTCTAGAGCGTGACTTACAATTTTAGATGCCTACCTTAGGATGAAATTAATCAAACCCTAAAAATTTCCAGTTCCTTTCTGTTGACTGCCAGGAACCTGGCATGATCGCTTACAGTGAAGACACCTAAAGCTGGTGAGACGAATCCCACCCAGGCTGATAGGAGAGAAGCCCGGCTGCTGTGATGTGTGTTGTCCCTCTTCTTTATTCACCCTCAGCGTGCAGCAGTGATTTTCTTGCAAGCCCCGGTTCTCCTCCTGGGTGTTTCCCTCCTGCCTTGGGTGCCACAGGGATGGCTCAGGCCACTAGATGGGGGTGCTCTCATGCAGGATCCGTCCCACAACCCCACCGCCCTGCTCGGCATGCCCTCTTTTCCAACCATCCCAAACAGGAGAAGCTCGGGAGCACTTTCCCGTGAGCACCAGCACTGGCTCCCTGTGTCGCTGACTCCACTGGTGCCACACGATTGACCCAGGTGGGGTGCAAGCATATGGTGGGTTCCCCTTGAGCTTGCCAGAACATGCTCTGTGGGCTTCAACTGGCTTTTTTTATTAACTTCTGCCTGCTGCGGTGGGACAGGAGCACCCCTGGTGCAAAGCTGGGGCTGCTCCGACAGCACCTGATGCACCATGAAGGCTGGCAGGACAAAGTGCCCCCTCCCAGAAAAGCTCAGACTGGCAAAGTGTGTCTGAGCAGGTCGGGTTCCAGCCTCGCGTGGTGTGCCCGCAGTGGTTTTAGCTGGGTACTTGGTACGGGGGGGAAAAAAAGGATATTGCTGCTTGGCAGAGGGCAGCCAGAGATGAGAAAGGTAAATCCCTCGCTGCCTCAAACGGATCAAAGCGAGGAGGATGGCAGTCCCAGTGTGGTATCCCTTGGATCCAGGGCTCCCAGGCAGCAACAGATTTCCTGGTTATTGCTTTCAGTTTACTTATTGGCACATTGCGTGGGTGCGATATGGGTCTTGTTTTAAGTATCCCAGCTCCCCCGATTTGCCTGTTGTGTCCTCTCTTCACACGAGGGAAGGGAAACCCACTTGTCTGGGTGAGCTGCACGTCCTGATTGTTAAACTCGCACTGGGAAACCGCTGTCTGTTTAACTCTGCAGTGCCAGAAGCCATTCCTGTGGTGTGGAATCACAGCTTGGGAACTGTAGAGCTGGCCCCGTGGTCACTTCTGGGATTCTGGCTGGAAAGAAAACCCGAGATCAAAGGGCCTTACAGCATTAGTACAGCAACCATCGCATCCACATTAGGGCTGGCCCAAAGGATTTGTGTTCTGAAAATAGTTCTGAAAAGATTTCTAAAAAATGCAAAGAATACTGGCATTCTTAAATTTGGGAGCAGGAATAGCCTCCTATTGTTTTTGCAAGTACTCGGAAAAGAAGAATAATACTATATTTCATCAGTCTTGTGAAATATAGTCAGGTGGAGACTTCTTCAGAGCCCCTCAGCTGTCTGACCAAGAACAACGCTCAAGCCCTTCCTTGAGACAGAGGAAGCATCCTTTGTGCGTTACTGTTCCCTTTGCAAGGGGTCAACAGGAGAGAGAGAAGGAGCGATGCTGAACAGGCGACCGTGTCTCAGGACCTGCTCTGGGGAGAGACCTGGACCTCAACTGGACGGAGAAGAAACTTCCACCAGCCTTCTTTCGCGTCCCTTCCCTGGCACCACGCGTTCAGACCCCTTCCCTGGCATTCCTTAACCCAAACCTGACCTCCCGCAGCCTCTGCTGCTGTCACCGTCCTCCCGGGGGTGGCTTTTGGGGTGGCTGCTGGCAGCTCTCCTGGGAGGAACAGATCCTGCTCCCCACAGGCTACCAGCCACCACCGGCAGGTCTGTGCGAGCCCAGGGAATTTGCCAAAGAGAGACGTGCCCGGCTGGCGAGGCTGTAACGTGGCCGTGGAGCACCTCTCCAGGGCACAAACTGGAAGAGGCAGCATAAATCACGCCGGCTGTGTGGCTTTCCCCCCCTTTGCTCTGTACAGATCAACTGGTTTCTTTTTGTTTGCACTGTGTGTTTTTCCCTGGAAGGCACGTGATGCTTAATCTGCAGATATCCCTTCTTCAAAAATGTTTGCCCGAGTTTCGAGCCAGGGACCTGGGAGAGGAGCATTTCTCAGCCAGCCCCTCCTCTGCAGCGCTCCTAAATCGCGGTGTTTTGCGCTTTTCGCCTGGGCAGACGCGGGGACAGGGCTGGCCAGAGGTGGGCTGGCAGGAGCTGCGAGTTTGTGGCACAGGCTGATTTCAGCTGCGTTGCCAGAGACTGGATATTTTATGCGCTGGCTAGCTGAGATGTCCGTCTCTAGATGCTGGAGCATCTCATCCTTGGCTGTGAGGGCTGACAAGGACCAGCTGAGAAGCAGATGGTAATTAAAACAGAAAAGCAGAGCTTTAGCCTGCTTTGTTCATGTGTCCAGGTCGCCTTACACGGAGGTCTAACACCCATTATACGATGCTGTGGTTGGTGCAGGGGGAGGCTGTGGTCTGTAATGCTTATTTCTAAAGCGCTACGCCGAAGCCACGCACCTTTTCCCTCACCCCTATCTGCTCCCTAGGTTCCTGCTGCTGGTCTGTCTCACACCCATTTTCTATGGCCTAAATTTTACCTTGCTTATTCATCAGGGTCGTTGCTTTTATAATACAAAGCAACAGGCAATGCAGAAATTAAATTCATCGTGCACCAGTGAAATGGGTGTATGCTCAGGCTGCTCTTCTCAGAATGCCTCTGTTGCAGATGCAAAAGCCTATGAGAGGACAAACCTGTGTTAAATGCAATATCCTTTCTTCTGCCACCTGTTTTGTTTCTCTTACAATAGACACAGGTGAGATGACACTGGCAGATTTCCACTCCACAGACAGTAGAGAGGCCATTTCCCACTAAGGAGAGCGGTGTGTTACCGTGCACATTTTCAAAGGCTGGGGAAGGCATTGCTGGGCTAAAACTTGGCAGAAAATTCTTCCATAAATGAGAAGCTCTCCGAGATTGGCAACTGGAAACGACGAAAAGGACGGGAGCAAATTCACCTGTGAGAAACCTGCTGGAGGTTAAATCTTCGCCTTTGCCGCTCTCCGGAGCGTGCTGCCTTCGTGGGTGAGTGAGAGCGGAGTCGCGTGCCGTAGGAGCGGATCGATTTTTGCTTTAAATGCTCAGCTTAAATTTTTGCTTTAAATGCACTAGGTAAGCCCCTCTTCCTCAGGCAGTGAGACCCCCGCACCCAAACGCTCACCATCCGGATAGACTCCGGACCGTGCTGCGATAGCTACGCTGTCCGGTAGTCTAGGACTCGCTAATACAGGACTTTTTCCACCTCGCTCAGGAGCAGGGATCTGGAAGGTGGCTCTGAGAGACATTTTGCGTACAGTGAGTGTATGAAACACCTACATCAGCCCAAGAGTCACACGCGCTTTCTTTTGTTAAGTGGGTTTTAAAAGCTTTAGCCTCGGGGTTTTGAACTATCAGCAAACAAAATGAGACTCGGATTCAGTTGTGAGGGCTTGATGGATTATGTTTTGCCCCTCCAGCGTCCCGTCTCCTCCTCTTCCCTAAGCGACTCTCCTGCCCGAAGGCTTTGGGAGGCACAAGGGGAACGTACGTCCACTCTCTCCCCCCGGACACAAAAGATCCCACCTCACACTGTCCCTGAGGGCTGCTGGTGGTGATTCAGCAGTTCCCAAACTCCTCTGTCGCTTAGTCCATTTCTTGTTGAGAGCCACCGGTGCTACAAACTGTGGGCGATGTGAGCTTGTGTCTCTCAACCTCTGATTTGGAAGGTGCCAAAATAGCCATAGGCTCCGTCGCTGCCACTGTTAGCCTAAATTCAGTAGAGACACGTGCAGGAGAATTGCATGATGGGGAACATTTATGTACCCTTATCACACACGTGCACTTAGTAACGCTTGGTCGCTGCCACCGCTGTCTGCAGTGGGTATGTACCAACAGCACCGACTGGAGCTGTCGCGGTATTTTAACTAGAGGACTGATTTTCACCGAGAGATTCAGAGGATTGGAAGGAACTAGAGTGTGAGATTTTTGTCTGTCAGCTGGCCCTCCGCTGAGGGGGGTCTGAAGACACCGTGTCTGTCGAGTGTCAGAATTACGAAAGAAATGAGAAAGCTGTCTTCCTCCAAAACCTCCCAGCAAACCTTCACGTGGACAGGCTGCCAGAGCGCCGAAGAGCCCGAGCAGCGCTGACCCCCGAGGGCTGCCGCTTAGCCCTCGGTGTTGCAGGGCTGTCTGCAGCACAGCTGCTCCAGCTCAGGCTGAGCATCCAAAAAATATTCCAAGGTCACCATAGCTTTCCTTCCCATAGGGCTTGCCTCCACGTCAGCAGCCCTATGGGGTGTTTGTTGGAACTACAGGTCATTTTCCATCATGCAAAGTAGGAAGCTTGCTGCTGAATAATGGGTAAGCTGGGTAAAATCCCCCTTTTCCCCCATGGT
Source organism: Buteo buteo (assembly GCF_964188355.1). NCBI lineage: Eukaryota > Metazoa > Chordata > Aves > Accipitriformes > Accipitridae > Buteo > Buteo buteo. The sequence goes on along the minus strand of NC_134195.1, from coordinate 3,125,159 downwards.
TCTCTAGTAACATTTTCCTCTCTCTGCCCTGCCTCTGTCAATGGGACTGACAAGTTTTCTTCCAAGTTACCAGCCTGCCAGTACACCTGCCACCAGCGTCCCGTGCTCACGGAACGTCCTGCGGTATTCCTCAAAAGCGCAACACCGTCTCTTGTTGCAACCAAATCAGTCACTGCAAAAACCCAGTTGTGTGTCAGATACGTCATCGGCAAATATTGGGTAATGCTTACAGTGCCCCTGGCAGTACCGCGCAGGGTAGTAAATCTCATCAGATCTCAGCACAGCCTGTGTCCCTAGAAGCTCTGGAGAGCATCGTTTCCTTCTCCTGATGTAAACATCTTCCAGGGCTGAAGAATTTAATCTGATGTTCATGCAGCCTCCTTGAAACGCTAAGGGTAGTGTCGCTTTAATTGCCTTTGAATAGGTCTCATCAACCTTGCAGCTGCAGATGGAAATAGCTTTTCATCTTTTTTTTTTCTATTCTTTTCCCTGAGATCATTTTTACTGGAGGAAATATGGCATTTACAGCAATGGGCTTGTAGGGGGCCAGCAAGGCGTCTCTGCAAGCTGGATTTCTTCACCCTGTTCTGACCAACTGATTTGCTTGGCAACAGCATACAAAAACAACGCAGAGAGCTGCCTTGGAGGAAAGTGGATGTCCTGTAGGCCGTGATCTGATGTTTTCCAGACAATGTCTCTGTCTGGCAGCAAACTGCACTCTTCTCCAATTCTTCATCATCTTCAAGAGGTGGATAATATAACCAGATAGGATTGTCCAAGGACAGATTTGCCAGTTCTTCCCTGTTTCTATCTATTTCTTTATGGACTTCACCAAAAAACACATTAACCCTTTTGGCTACAGCCTGAAACTAGGAGCTCAAATTCAGTTCCCCACTTAATCTTGTAGATACTCTTTTTTTAGAGCCCCTGCTTTCCACTTTGCCACCTTCTGAGCCCGTCCAGCTTTCTCTGTCCATCCTCTGTCCCCTGGGGAGCTGCATGGTGGGGCTGGCTGTAGATAGCACTGGTCTGCTCAGAGCCTGGTAGGGTCAGAACTCACCAGCTCTCCCCAGAGACACCCTGGAAGGGCACGACATGAGCACGATCGACAAAATGCTGATTTTCGCGTAAGTAATTGGAAAGGTCGTAGAGGGGGGAAATGGCCGAGAGAGGTAGGCATGGCCTGACTCGTCACCAAAACTAAATTAGCACGGTGGTTAACCTAACCTCTTGAGCTGGTCAATGTAAAATGACAGGCAGCTTGTGCTTCCAGAAGCACTGCTTGTAAAATTGAGGCAGAGCAGCTTTGGGTTTTGCTGCGAATAGCTCGACGGTGCTACCTCATGGCCAGACAGAAAACTACTTTGCCCTCCTATTTCTTTTTTCATTTTTTTATTTCTCCTGCAAGTGACAGGGTTTCTCTTACCAACTGGTGTGAGGGACTCTTGCTACAGGAGCCTCTTACTGCTAGACAAATATTTGAAGCATATCCAATGTATCCAGCTGCATACGCTGGGATTTTTTTTTGGCGGGGGTGGCAACTTAAAAGGTTGGCAGAGTGCTTTTGTCGAATATAAAGGTTCGGTTTGTCCTTCTCCAGTTACCTGGCACAGTGTCGTACCCATCTCAGACAAGGAGCTCTTTGGCACAGGGACCGCTTCTGAACTCGGTGGCCCAGGTCCCTGCAGGAGGGGGGTGCAGCCACCACCGCTGGCTGGCGTCGCAGCTGGCCCCTACAAACACCGTGCCTTATCGTGGAAAAGATGAAGTTACAGGACAAGCCGTAAATCCCACTGGATGCCACCTGTCTTCTCTTCCCTTCAATACTAGCTGGAAAAAGATCAAGCATCAAAATACACTCATGATTTGGAAAATTGATCTGGCCTGGAAACTTCTCATTCCCATTCGCTAGCTTGTTTCCAGCCCCACTGCAGAGTATTTCTACGCTGCTAAATAAAACAAGACTAGGGACCATCCTGAGGCCACAGCCTCTTACCTGCCCCGTTTCAGGCAGGTTTAAGCCACGGTAGTTGCTTTCACGCTGTATCGCACCCACCCTGGGTCTCCTCTGAACCGCAGCGGCACCTCTTTGACCCAAAGTCATATTTTGTTTTGCTCTCTCGGTGCAGAGGGTCGGAAATAACGTGAGGTCCCGCAGTGCAGCCCCCCAGCCGGGTATTTTATAGCCGAACACCGAAGGTGGGAGTGTGTCCCCCTGTTCGTTGGCTTTCATGAGCTAACTGCAGTTCCTGCAAAGAGATGCAAAGCCTGCGGCAGCCGGAGAGTCGAAGCCTGCCGTGGTTCCCCACGGAGTGAGGCTGGCTGCAGTTTCTCCGGGACCAGCAGTCCTCTCTCCATCAAATTAGCCCTTGTGAGAAAAGCTGCCTTAGCCTGCGTGGATCCTCCCTTCCAGGGGTGCTGGTCCAGCAGCCCCCGGCTTGGGGAAAACCTCTCCAGGGCTGTCTGCTGCTTTTGGGATACACCACGAAGCCCTCCTCAAACAGACAAGAAAAGAAAAGAAAGCTCCTCTGGAGGGCAGCAGTCAGGGTAATAGTTCTCCGGTCGGTGCACAAGACGTTAGCTCTGTTTGCCAGAAGCTCTTCCAGTGGTTCTGTAAGAGTAGAGCAGCGTATTGCAAAACGAGCCCCGTACACACCATATGGGACCTGATAAGATGGGTGATTTTGGGGTCCTGGTGACAGACGCACGTTAGGTATTTATGAGAGAAAAAAAGTGACCCCTTGGGGGAAGGCTGTGGTGAGACCAGTCTACCGTTCCTGGTGTGTTCCTGCTGCTTTCCAGTGGGGATGTGGCACACACACCTCGTTAGCTGAGCTGACCTAGAGTGCCATCCTTCCCAGGGCCAGAGCCGAGTATCCATAACAAATTGTTTGAAACTCTTTATTTTTCACCAGGTTGTGTTTACCAGCACACAGGAGCTCGATGGGAGACCCAAAACTGCGTGTCGGCACTGCCGCCGTCCTCGGAGCTGAGCTGCAGAACCGTCCTCCTCCGATGGACTCTGATTTTTCTATCGATCGGTCTTCCGACCGCGGTCAAAAATACGCAGCAGTTTGGACCTGCCACCAGCGCTGACAGCACTTCGCCTTCCTCAGCGTCGCCCCAGCGGAAGAACGGGGCGAGAGATGCTACGAGCGGAAACAGGCCTGGGGACAAGACGCCAACCGCTTTGAAATTCGTTGGTTTTGGCAATTGGTAAGCGAGCGTGTCTGTCTGATGAGGGCTTCGCGGTGTATCCCAAAAGCAGCAGACAGCCCTGGGGATGTTTTCCCCAAGCCGGGGGCTGCTGGACCAGCATCGCTGGAAGGGAGGATCCACGCAGGCTACGGAAGGGTCGCCTCTCCGCTGAGCGTGAAGGATTATTTGGCTGAGGAAGGCTCCTCCCCTCCCCGTTTTGGGACCTCGAAGAAGCATTCAGTGACGACAGGAAGATTTACACAATGTCCCGGCGCTGCTTGTTTCCTGGCCGAGGGGACACGGGGTTTCCAAGAATCCCGCGAGCTCGTGTGAGAGGCACCGAAGCCGCTGCCTGGCAGGAGAGGTGCTGGCTCTGCACATCCACGCAGCCGGTGGGATGGAGGAGCCCGGCCAAAGTACTCTTTTGGCATGTTTTTTCTTTCAAAAAACACTCAGAAATATAAATTTAAACTGACAAGTTAAAGTCACTAGAAAGCCCCCTGGACGAGGCTCGGTATTGCTCATGTGGGAGCTCTCTGCTGACACGTGGTGTAGAAAGTTTCGGTCTTCTGAGAGGATGGGTTTAATGTTAGCTTGACTTTTTTGCGGTGTCGATGCAGAGAGACACGGTAATTGTACTGCTTTTGCACAAGTGCAAAATTCCGGCAGCCTCAGCTTAAGAAAATAAAACATTGAAGCTTAGATTGCAAAATATGATCCAGTTGCTCTTGGTATAAAAAAAAACCAAAACACCCTGAAGATATTAAAGCTGGGAGCAGAGCTTTCCTGGTTTCTCCTATTTATCTGCTTTTATGTGCTCATAGCTACTGAAACAATGGGGAGAACAGGGAATAATAAAACTGATTAACTGTGGAAGCGAGTGTGGATCAACGGGAGTTATAACACTTCTCCACTATCGCTGCATTTCTTAATAAATCTGGGTCTCCAAGGACCCTGTGACTGAGAAACGCACGCAGAGAGCATTTACCGTGACTGTGTGTGCGAAAGCAAGTTGTTTGGATAGGCAGATATCACTCTCTATCTCGCTGTCTGCCAGTTGCGTACCTGCACCAAGTGACAGGCAAAACAAACAAGGTGTGGTATTGCATTAAAAAAAAAAAAACAACAAAAAAAACCTGCGGGACAAACCACAGCAGGTAAGCAGCCAGAAATACAAACCGCGTGTTCTCCGGCACTGCTTGCCAATGTTTCGCGTGTCTCCGGCTCCTAAGCACGCGTGGGTTCCCTGCGTTTATTTACTCCCATGAACAATAGCCTGCCTTTTCTGAGCTGCCTTTCAGGGAGCTTTTGAGGGCGGTCATCTCTGGAAACCGTCACCCTCCGGAAGGGACCTGTTGTGACGAGACCCACGGAGCGGCGCGACCCAGGCTGCCATGCTGCGGAATAAAGGTCTCACCCGTGGGAACTGGAAATCCCAGATTTTCAAGAATGTTCCAGCTTCGATAGGTACCGACAACCCCCAGAGAGGAAAGAAAATAGCTTTTAAATGCTTTTCCTGATTTCTTTTGGAAAGTGTCCTGAGTTAGGGGCATGACTAGTGCGGCCAGGCTGCGTGAGTGAGTCCCTGGTGATTTTGGAGACTTCTCTCATTGTATTCCCTGTCTCTGCTGCGATGAGCTTCCATATGATGCTGCCCTAGGACAGCTCTGGCCGGACCCCACTTGTTCAAGCCCGTAGTGCGATGGGGACATATTTTCTCACAGACCAATGATACGCTGCATCATGCTGGACCAGCGGCGTTTTTGGTGTTTTGGATGAGGACGAGTGGATGATGGTCCTACTTTTCTCTTTTTGGGCTTTTACATCAGCAAAACTCCCTCTCCCAGCTGCTGATGCCAGGCCAACTGTCTGGGGGGCTTTCCCAGCAATTCTGCGTGAGGAAAACCCTTCGGAGAGCCTCCGGCTTGCTCCGCGGGAACACCCCTCGCACATCAGCTGGGGTTGAGGCGTGTTAGCATCAGATGTGACGTGCTGCATGGTGTGACCTTCTTCCCCTGGGCACTGCACTTCACACGCGTGAAAGTCGGCTTGAGATGTTTCCCCAGCTCACGGCTCATGTCCCCCGTTCAATGTAGATATTAAAAATCAGAGCAGATTTCACAGCCTAACTCTCAGAAATGCCATCAGGTAGTAGTCTGACATTAACTCCTTAATTGTCCCTTGTAACCTTTGTGGATATCTCTTTGGAAAGCTCACAGAGACCATCCTGAAAGAAAATGTGGTGGGGAGTGTGAACTCAAACCAAACCAAAACAGAATAGAGCAGGAGTGACAGAAAAAGCCTAGAATATATGGCAAAGATTGAGGGACCTACGTATAGATGAAAAATTGAACATCAAGAGTTGTTTCAGCCACAAATCACAAGAAGTGAAAGGGACTGGCACGTTAAATGATGTACAGAATATAAGGAAAACACATCAGTTAGCCTCCAGCCAAAGCACGTTACAGTACCCAAAACAGATTATAGTTGAAGAGCACTGTATTTTTAGGAGTATAAAGTACAAAACCTATCGATGCAACAGCTTCTACCGATGGCAACTGTGTCAGACACGGTGCCGAGCCTCTCTTTTTCATTGTACTTCTATTTATCATCCACTGCTGCTTTATAATTTTATCCTTTTACCAGATGTTCGCCGCATACCTTGCTCGCAGATGCTTCTAGTATCGTGAGCTGCTCCATTGCGCTCCCCTGGTGAATCTCCATTCCGCCTGTGCATCCCATCTGCTTCCAAACTTCCAGAGGTTCAGGGTCTTTCCTCCAGCCCCGCTGGCACAGCACCTCGTCTTGGCCCTCGGCAGCCAGCTCGGGACCTGGGAGACCCTTGGCTCTTGCACGTGTGTTTGTGTGAATCGGGGTCACCCGAAATTTACGGGAGCTTGGGGACAGAAGGGCTGGTTTCTTCTGCTGGTGGCTGGCTCAGAAACGATGTTGGGCTGGATGGACTTTGCTTTGAGGTGTTTCAACCGTTCTGACCTTCCTGTGTTCAAGAACTGCTTGGATATCCAGCCCCTGCTTGTCCTCACGCTAACTCCAGTACGTCTTTCCCAGAGACCCAGTACGAGGTCTCCCCTCGTTCAGTAATTCCTTCAGCCTCCCTCTCCTTGGGAGAGGCGATGCCATTGACAGGGACTTTTGTCACCTTTCACGTGAGGAATCCTCTTGTCGGCTGCTTGTTCTTCAGCCTACTGATCTCTCTGACGTCTCAAACTACTTCTCTGGGTGTTTCTCATTGGCATATTTTCAAACTACTGCCCAGTTTGAAAGCTATTGCTCCACTCGTTATTTGAACTACTGTGATGGTTAAGGGAATGAGGATGATGCAAAGGAGTTTCTGAACCAGAGGCACCTCGGTCATAGACAAAACTCACAAAATCTGCAGGGAAAAAAATGCTCCGCGCAAACCTCTCGCCTTCCTCCCTGTGCCGGGATCCTCACTGCTGTAAGACATCTCTGGGGTTGTCTAATGTCCATCTGGGCACGTCTGGCTCTGCTCTTTCTACTCAGTGCCCAGGTTCCTGGTGCATATGAGATTTTCTCCCAGGCTTGAGAAGGTCTGGCTATGGAAATGTGTCTGGTCTCCTTCAGGGAGGGCCTTCGGGGCAGTTTTGGACACCCCCTTAGCAGAGCTGGTTTCTCCAACTATATTGGAGGCAGGCAGCTGCCTTCAGGGCTGAAATTTAAGCCACTCGCTCAAAGCTGAGACCATTTTTCCTCCCTTTCCAACTCTCTGTTCTACCGAGGGAGAGAAGCAAGGCTTTCCATGAGATCACCTCGTTCCCAGCAGAGAGAATACCTCGGTGGAAAACGCAGATTCAAACCAGTTCAAAGATCCTAATATCTTCCACGTAGAGGAGCTCCCCTCTGGATTAGAAAGTCAGTGGTCACTGGAGCGAGGACTCCACGTTCTCCACAACCCGTTGAGCGGCTTTTTTGGTTTCCTTTGGGGTCAGCGGCGGATGCTGCAGCCCTGCCGAGGGCTCGGTGCTGGGCTTTTGGCCGTGCGAGTTCCTGAAGGTTGGTCAGGTAGGAGCCCTCAGCGTAGCTGCGTATCTTCATGTGCACATCAAGTATGAAACACACTGAGAATAAGAAGGCCATGTTTGACCGCAGCACGTAAATCTGTTTATATCTTCAGCAATTGTCTTGAGAAAGGTCATTAATCTTCAGCAAATTTTATTAGGAGCAAGCTGTCTTCTGCAAAAAAAATTTGTTTGTCTTTCCCCAGTTCAGTTACCAGATGCAATACTGGGAAAAATTCCCTCCATACCTGTGGGTTGGCAGCTGTGGTGGACTGTGTTCCCCTCCATCTGCGTGGCTTTTGGGTCATTTGGCAGGTTTCAAGTCTGAACCCTTTTTTAAAAAAGTACGCAACACAGCTGATTTCCTCTGGGCTGCAATAATTAAGTGTCTAAAAAAAGGCACCCTTCCAAATCCATATTTTTGATGTTACCATCAGTTTCGTTTTCCTGTTTAGCTTCATTTATACTCACTACAGCAGCTCTTCTCCTTATCGTGTTCAACAGAAACAGGCAGCGGTCCAGGTTACAATGAGATGCTTTTAGAAAGCAGCCACGTTAAATACGCAGCACCAGACGTTCACAACTAGCCCACCTTAAAACACTCAGTTAATTCTCAGATAAAGCCCAAGGGAGCAGCCTGCGAGGGTCACCCATGGAAAGCACCCGCGTGACCGCGTGTGTCACGTATGTGGCACCATCGCTTGGTCCCTCTCGGTGATCAGGTGAAGTGGTGCCACGTGGATGTAAAAAAAACAGGAAAAAGTTGTTTTAGTCAATGTAACTGTTCTCCTTCTCCCTGCGTGAAAACTGGACCTTGTGCATCCTCTGGCCTAGGCTGGAGAAAACCCAAAGGTGAGCAGTTGGTTTGAGTTTAGACTTATTTCAGCAAGAAAATGACCTTTTGGCAGGAAAGGCCTTTCTCTCTGTCCTGTTGGTCATAAATCATCTCATCTGATTTGCGTGCTTCTTGGGCAGAAAGGCGGCCGAAGGCTGTGCGCAGCGTACCGCTGAAGGATGCTGTTTATAACCGTAGGAAAACAAAGTTCATGGCGTGCTTTAAGCTGCGTGTGTCAGCTGATTATTTCTGCAGGACACAATATTATTTCCTACTGAGGGCAGAATCTGCTTTTTATTGTCTCTTCCACCTCGTGTTAATCGCGCTTCGTTGTGTTGCATCCTCGCTGCTCTCTGGCCTGTCCTCTTAGGACAAGGTTTTGTCCCCCCTTGACAAAGAAACCAGGTTTGTGGCGTGGAGTATTTATTTGCAGCATCCTGATAGCTGTGGTTTTCTAATATCTGCACTGCTCTTGGGAGGAGAGGAAAAACTAATACCTATGGGGTGAAATCACGGCTCGGTGGAAGGCAATGGCAGCGTTCCCACCGGCTTCGCTACGGCCAGAATTTCACCCCAGGGGAACTAAATATCTTCACCATCTCCTCTGACTGCCTGCCTCGACACTGAACCAGGAGCCCACAGAAACTCCTGGCAGCTGCTGCCTCCGCACAGCCCCAAAAGAAAGGAAAAAGAGGTCTGGCAGCCGCTCTGGGGCCCTTAATTAGTGATACCGAGAGTGATGCTAATGAAGCTGGGCTTGCTCCCCTCCAGCTGGGAGGAGGGCACCTCTACCTGCTGGTACAGAGGAGCCCACCTCCTGGTGTGGTACATGGTACCCAAGTCTTCAGCATCCCTGTCCTTCACCCGGGACGGTTTGCATGAACATAAATCAAAGGACGCTTTGGGAGCGATGATACCCTCTCTAGTCAGCTGGTTTAGGACTTTTGGCAAGATTATAGCTGTTCACCATCTTGTAGGATGCTGTTTCGTGATCAGCTCGAGCAAGTTTGCATGGCTGAAATGATTGTAAATTATTGTAATTATTGTCGGTGTAAATTATTAAATTACTGTGGTACAGTGGGATTGCATCCACCACATCCATAAAGTTTATTACCCCACCTTCAAATGACAGCAGTTCTCTTCTGTTTATCCTTGCTTTGTGCGGCTCCAGCCATCCCATCTGTTGCAGAATTTTTTGCCCTCTACTGCAAAAGTCAGGATTTCACCCTGACTTGTGGCACTGATGAGCAGAAGGACTGCTCACAAACAGGTTGTATTTTTGCAATGCCGCTGAAGGGTCGGTCCCCCCAAACCAGGTTTTCCTCTCCTGGACCTGGGGTTTGTGAGACTGAGTGTCAAAGTCAGGCAGGGGACTTGCTCTGGCTGAAAACTAAACCTACCAAAACCACAAGCAGACGAGGAGTCCCAAAAGCACGGGGAGGGCAGGATCCACCCCAGGGGCAAAGAGGAGAATGAGATGGCTCCCTTCAGCAGCAGCCCATAGTTACATCCATTTAAAGCAATCAGGAAACTTCACCGTCTGTGGCAAACCGCCTGGGATTTTATCACAAAGGAGATTATTTCGGAACGGGCTGCTGTCCGTGCCCAGGACCAGGTGATGCCCAGCCATCACCGCAGCTGCAGGTTAGGACCAGCACCCGCGGCTTCACTTCGTACACCCATGCCGCTTGGCTGGTGGGTCCTCGGGGTGGACCCCCCTGCAAAGCCGCCTTTAACCGTACGGGGCATTTCGGCACTTACTGCTGGAGAACGGCTTTAGTTGGCACCCGAAACACACGCGTGAGCTCGGTACCTAAATCGGGGCCGCCGGGTCCCATCCTTTCCTCCCATGCTTTTTTTCAGCAGACGCTTTCTTGCAGCAGCCTCGGAGCACTGAGACGCAGCGAGGTAAGAGATGGCTTGCGTGGCTCTGTCCACTGGAAAACGTGAGGTTAAATACTGTAAGCTCTTGGCCAAAGCAAGCCAGAGTGTCCTCTGGGACGGATCCTGCCCTCGCTGAAGTCAATGGGAACTTTGTCTGATTTTGCTGGCTGTTGTGAGTTATTGTCTAAATTATTGCATCATTCTGGGATTGAATTTACCATGTCCATAAAGAGTTTATTACCCTGTGCTGGAATGACAGCAATTATATTTTCTGTTTGGTTTATTACTGCACTGGTAAGCTTTTAAAATTGCAACTTGACGTCTCTTGCAAACAGGGACTTCTTGCCATCCATTACCGTAAAGTCAGGATTTCAGCCAAGTTTTTAGCACTCAGGATGGCAGGAACGATCACGAATCGCACTTCAAATCTTACAGCTTAAGACTCCACCAGCCTGGACCTTGTCTACTCAAATAACACGGAAAGCAGAGATTTGGGTATAACCAGCTCACCCCACTGGCTGATTTCGAACCCACTGGCTGATATCAAAGTGGAACCACGTGGGAAAGATGCTACTTATGGGGAAGGTACCTGACAGGTCTGTGACCTGACTTTGGAATTTGGCGTTTTTCTTCTCTTCGCCATTTTCCAGAAATGAAGCATAATGAGTTGGGAGGGCTCATGCCCAGGACTTCCAATTCCTATATGAAAAAATGTCATGGAAAATGAGATGCAGACATTTACCCCTCTCCTGTGCTCTTGCTGAAAATTCTCTCATCCATGCTCCTTTGACCTCAGACATTGAAGGGCCTGATCAAAAAAACTCAGTAGGACTTCACTTTAAAAAAGGCTCTTAGCAAGTGTTTAATCTGCTTGGAAAGTCTGTGTAGCAATCCATCATTTTATCTGAACGAGGTTATCCCACAGGGCTCCCTGGGCTAGTGGCCCATACTGGGCAGGACCCAAAAGCAGAGCACCTCCTGTGAATCTCCCATATAGTACCTCTGCTTGTGGATATTTAATTTTTGTGTTATTCGCTCATATTTTGGCATTGCTGCAAAAACTTTCCTGGCCTTTGAAACGTGAAGGTGTGTGCTGCACAAACAATAAATCAATAATCTAAGTTGAGACTCGTCGTGAGCAAGACTTGTCTGCAGTTGCCTTCTGGCAATCATTTAAATTAATTTCTTTTAACACTTCTATCATTGCTCTTTACAGTCCAGAAAAATGCTTGTGAAAAGAAGAAGGTGCTGCCTTCAGCAACTTCGCACCCGACGTTACCTGTGTGTCAGGAAAGCTTATCGTGAAAAGCCAAGCGCCAGCAGCAGACACCGGCGTCCCTTGAGTTCGACATTTGGAAACGCTGCTGCTCGCTGCTGGGGACCTCAGAGGTTGCTGGCCCCCATCCCAAGAAGCACCAGGGGGAGTGGGTAACATAAAAACCAGGTGGCCATCCATCCCAAATTCACGTGGACAACAGCAGGCACTTGCCAGATCCATCTTTCCCAGTGGATCGGTGCTCGCAGCATCAAGCACGGCACCGGTGGAGAAGGAGCAGGTGTCCAGACCTAGCAGAAGAGGATGATTCCTGATAGAAATAAAGCTCAGGCTCAGCAAACGTATCCTGATTTTCAGTTTCTGTGGTTACGGACAAAGTTTCTTCACGTGATCACATCAGCTCAAGCATGCAAGTCTTTCCAGGAAGGGTTTGATGCTGAAATTTTTGGCTCCTTCAAAGAGAAACCTGGTTGGGTTCAAGCTCCCCCAAGATAGGAGGGGTTTTGTATATGGGACTTCAAATCAGAATTGCTGCTTTTCACTCCGCTTTGCAGTTCAGGCTGCAGTCTGGCACGGATCTACCAGATCTTCGGCCTTTTGAGCCTTGTTCCTTTAAAAAATCGAGCTCACCGCAGTCAAGCAAATACTCAAACTGCCCTTTGATGAGCTGCAAAAGAAGTGAAGTTGTGGAAGGAAAACCTCGAGCACAAGGAGTATTCGAGTACAAGATAGTTTCCAAAAGTCTCCTACAACAGGATGAGCCAAACTGGAAAATTGTGCTGTAGCTCTCTGTTGACCCCCACCCAAGCTCAGCACCGTTGGGGCCACAGCTTTAGTCTGGCCCATCTTCACTTATTACTCTTGAAAAATAAAACAAAGCATTCTAAGAGAGTTTTAAAATAGCTCAAGTGTGACTCAAATCCAGCAAAAGCATGTCATTTTAAGCTTAAAGAAAATGTTTTATCCTTAATTTGCCCTGCAGCGTTCAAATCCACAAAATGAGGTGCTATTCACACCACCAGCCCGGCATGACTCTTCCAGCCCGGGGCCAGAAGCGGATCCAGGTTTCCATGGGCGGAGGCAGGGACCGGCATTTCGTGTCTTCGGTGTTTGCGCGGAGGCCAAGGAGAAGCACGAAGGGAGCAATCTGCGGTCGCATCTCCGTTTGAGAGACGCTGCGGGCAGCCTACCCAGAGGGACAGGGATGGCAGCGTGGCACGGACGAGCCATATTCCCCAGCCTCGTGCTGCCCACCGAGTTCTTTCTGGCGATATTGGGCAGCCCTGCTCCTGCGAGGCTTTCCATGGATTTGCTGGGCTGTCAGGACAAGATTACTTTCTCCCATTAGCTTTGCTTTTCACCTCTCCTTTTCTCAATACCTTAGAAGGAGTTGTGCTAATGTCAGTAGTAGCTATTTATCCACTTCTCCTTCTTTTTTTTTTTTTTGAGTGTAAATTCTTTCTTTTGCCCTCTTTTCCTCTCCTCTCGAGCACGAGTAAGCCCTCTCTTTGCTGCAGCAGCGTTCGGTGCCGGCTCTTTGTGTTGCACATCACCGCGGTGTCACGCAACGCCGGAGCGGGGGGTGACGGCACCGATTCTGCAGATGTGGGGCCAGATGTGCGGCTCAGGCACACCCTGGTGCGTCTTCGTGATGCACTTAAGCTATAACCTCTCTCTGTATAGAATCTATATGGTGACCAAAGGAGGCACCTTAATGCCCCCTCTAGTCCCCAGCTGTTTGAACACCCTTCTTTCGCTCATCTCCTGCCACATGCCAGCTGTGGTGTTGGAAGCATTGGTGCTGGCGCTAAAGAAAGGGGAAAAATTCCATATGGTCGGACGTAAAGGAGCAGTTAGGGACTGTCTTTCAGCCGCGTGTGGACTTCGGCTGGCCTAGGGCAGCACGGGTCGGGACAGAGCTCCAGCTTTGCAATGCCCCGGACAGACCCAGCAGCTCCTTCCCCAGCACCCGGCTCCCACGGATGTCGTGGGTAATATGGTGGAGGCGGATAGTGGGAGTAAATCCGGCTGTAGGCTCAGCGCTGGATGCACAGCCTCTCCCCACTCCCCTCGGTCGCCTTAGCCCGAGCCATTGCAGCGTAGCTGCTTTAAACTGGGACGTCTGCAGTCCACTGGTGGAAGGTTGGATGAAGCGCTAATTGCGGAAACAGGAAGATATTTAATGAATTGTGACTCTTTTCCCTCCCGAACGAGTATCAGCGTTCGGAATAGCTGTGAGAAGGGGAGCTGTAAGCATCCCCCAAGCAGCCTGGCGCAAGCCGGGCACAGGGACGCAGAGGCAATCGCTGTGATGCTCTGGTTCGCAAACGTGGCTAATCACGCTCATGTTTTTCCTCCAGGCACAGACAGCCCAAAGATTCCCATAAAGACTCTGTTTTACAGTCTCCCTGAAGGGTAATTAGCAGCAATAAAAATATTTTCGAAATTGCTGGCTGGTTAATGGCGTGCACAACATAGGAGAGCTTTGAGTCCCAGCATCGGCTATGATGAGGCATGAAATGCTTCCAAATCCACGAGCAGTCCAAAACAAAAGCCTGTGTTTTGCCTCTCCATCACACGGCAGCAGCAGTCTGGGACATGCAGGGGAGGCGTTGCTTCAGGCAGGACAGAAACATAAAACCCGAATATTGTGTTTAACCACTCTCCAAGTAAAAGAAAAAGAAATCTCCCTTGTGGAAACTGAATTCAGCGCTGTGCTCCTACGCAGGGACGGCTGGAGCCAGCAGGAGACATCGCTTTGCATCTTCACTGACGGAGCTCGCGTCCTCTCCCGAACCCCTCAATTGCCTCTTCGTGTTCAAATTTCAAAGCGGTCCGGCTCTCCTCGGAGGTTCCTTCCCAGAAGGGAAAGGCTCGGAAGGGATGCGAGATGAAGGACGTGCCGTGGGCTGTTCCTTACCGCTTGCGACGCTCCCAGCCCACCCGCAGCCCCGTGCCCGTGTGCTCGGTTCTCGCTGCCCTCAGCTCCTGGGGACAGCAGTGATTTTTGGGCCTCGCACCTGATAAAGCAGCTTTGAAACAGCTTCCTACGTGTTACGGACAGCACGTTACCGCTGGCACCCTGACCGTGAAGGCGACTGTAACGTGCAAGGGTTATGCCCGATAGTGAAACAGACTTTATTTTTAAAGGGTTACACCAAGATCTTTTCCCTTTAGTGTTGTTCTAAACTACAAAATGTTTAGAAATAGGTAGGTTAACAGTTCGACATGACCGATATGTTCGCCTTGGTTAATTGGGAGTCGGTAGGCTGGTCAGTTGTACGTCCTCTGGAATCAAAGACCATGTGAGAAATCACTCGAGCAGTACGATAATAGCCTTCTCCTATAAAGCAATTGGAGCATCACATAATGTTATGCTTAAAGACCTTTTGCTCTGGATACTTCTTTACTGCATTGCTCTTCACATCTGTTAATATCATACATAGATGGAAAAAACGAGGTTTCGATTTACAATTCAGAAATAAGTTGCAAAATTTCTGTGATTAGAAAATATTTGTCCATAAAATCATCGTCAAAAATATCCCCCTTTCACTAACAAGTATCTCCTTGTGAAACTGACCTCTGGAATGGCTCAGAAGGATGCTGTGAATCTTTTAATAAAATAACATGCATAACCATACAGTCTTGAGGTCCTGCATGTGTCCTGTGTGAAGAAAAGACTTCATTTAAATTCCTTCCATTAGTGGCAAGAGCCAGTTTTAAGAAGGGCGCTCTTTTTTTAACCTGGTCTATTAATAGTATTCAATATTAAATTACCCCCAAAGACTGCAAAATTACAGAGGAGATTTTTTTTCAGAACACATACAATGCCTCAATAATTTTCAAAAGAGTACTCTGGATGAAAATAAATTTCTGCAAGGAAAATATTTAGACAAATGAGTTAGTCTGAGTTACTTGGCTTAAATTCCAGAATAGTATTCCTACTCAAGTACTTTAAGAGCTTTAAATGCAAAACATCAAATGGCTTGTGAATGGACGTGGATGGAACAGGTTTTGATCGTTGACTGCGAGGCTGCTGCCTTTCTTTGGCTCATTATTGGCAAGATTTATTTCTACAGAGACATTTATGACAGCAGATCAAATCTTGCTTTACTGAGCTGACACTGTACCATCTAGCTATACCAAACGTATTTTCACATGTTTAGGGTTTGAAGCGCTTCTAGCCCTACGCCGTCCTGGCACTGGAAGAGGCTGGACCTGATGTTGGAGAGAAAGAACTTTCCTTGGGACCACCAAGAGCGCGTCCACCACTGTCCTTTGCACAGTGCGTAGCCACAGAAGATGCGAAATTATGGGGTCTGTGGCAAGGATATTGGGGATTTAAGGACCCTGAGGTGCCCTTAGCAGCCAGGCAGCTTCGGACACTCAAAGGGGGGCACGCTCTGAGCTCTCCCCTCTCTCCAGCCAAGCGTGCACGTACGGGGCTAATGCAGTGTGCAAGAGCATTTGGGGAAATCAAACCTCTGATGACGGATCAAACCATAATAAAGGGACCTAGGTCAAGAAGCTTTACCACAAGGACCCAAGAACACACAGTTATTAAATAAAAACCACCACCAAAGCTCCGCAATGGGTGGTATGCTCATACGATGAGAAAGTTGTTGCTACTTGGCAACATCAGAGCTTGGAAGCTATCAGAGGATGGCCCGGTTTTCCAAAGGCTTTTCTCATCGAGGGATGCAAACCGTTCTCATAGAGCTAATAGCGGCAAGCCAGCTCAGAGTCCTGGGAGCCAGATCCCACTCGAATTCCTTGTGTTTGTAACGTGAAAGAACAAAGGGCTATATCCTGCCATTGATACTTTTTCAGGCCTCTTAATGGACGTGGCTTGGAGACCCAGATATAGATCAATGGCAGGATACAGTCATAATAACCTGAACTGAGCTAAAAGAATGGTGTCTTCCTATTTCAGCTTAATATGACATAGCATTTGCACATAATGGAGACCAGATTTTCCTTTTGAACAAGTTGTCAAAGTATCTGTTGCATCCTGATGAAGGAATGCTTGAATAGCAAATCCCAAACCTAACGCTTCAATAAATCTAGTAAATTTGTTAGACTGTACCACACTGAGAAGTCTCTGCAGGTGGAGTATCTTTACTCAGATTGCAGCTGGAGTTGCTACCAATAAAATGAGCCACCTCAAAAGCTGATGAATGATGATGCTTCTCCGCGGCACTCGGTACCAACTTTGCCATGTCTTTCAGTTTATGCAGGCCAACATCTGCGCGATGAAACTGTATTTTAGAGCTCCCTACTGCTTATCAAGTCACCGAATATTTAGCCTTTCTTTACAGTGTGTGCGTTACTGCACGGATCAGTAAAAAAAAAAATCAGCCGCAGAGGTTTCGGCTGAACAATATTTTTAGAAGCTAGCTTATTCTTCTACCAGTGGTTATTAGTCCAAACAACTCATGACAGCTTAATTTCTCTCTAAACTTTTTCTCCCTCCTAGTCGGAGGTAGCATTTCAAAATATCTGGAAGGGTGCTATTTGTTTTTCTTCCCAAAGTCTCCACAAAGATGTTGTGGATAACCACAAAAGTATCATCCACATTCCTTTATGGTACTACATGGGGATATGATTTATTCAAAACCGGAGCGTACTTTAAACACGCGCCAAGCCGAAGCGCGCCGAGTCCCAGAACGGAGCCCAGGAGAATCCACCTAGACTGTTGACAAACCTGGCTCCGAAAAGCAACTTCTACACTGTCCAAGAGTAACAGGGTATATGACAGTGCTGCTAAAAACCTAGGAGGCTAACGTGAACCAACCGGGCCATCTGGGGCTGTTTAGCTGTTCTTGCTGTGTGATACCATAACTTGGCGTGAAGGGCTGGAGCCTCCAGCAAAATCAGACATGACAAAATCTTCTGAGCTGAGTCAGAAACAATAATCATTCTTTTTGCTGCAAAGAAGCAGAAATCACCGACTTTTGCATATCTGAGAGCGGTCTGACAGATAGGAGTGGCTGGGCAGCAGTGCCTTTTCCCTACTGATCACCTTGAAAACGTGAAAATGCTGCGAAAAGAAGGGCATATTAGGCTTTGTGGCACAGTAAACATTCGCAGTGTTGATTCTCGCCGCATCTACATCTGCCATCTCCCAGGAGAAGCCGGCAAGGATGAATTTGCCCTGAGATGACATACATAATAATGTAATTTTTCAGTCTTTTCCCTTTATTGAGGCAAACCGTGAATTAGGAAGAGTCCTTCGGTGTATGTCTTGGAGAGAAATAACTGTTCCTCCTGCTCGCTGGGATGAGACAAACTTGGTTGTGGTGTGACACAGAAAAATGGGGAGGGGGACCCCAGCTGCTGTAGCTACAGATCGATGGGAGTGCACCGGAGATGGGCTTCCCCCCACCAGCGGCATCACATAAACAGAAATATCAGCGGCGTTAGCAGGGGCAGAAACGCGGGGACCAGACACCCAGCATGATGCAGTCTCCAGCGCATGAGATGATGCTTCTTGTAAACTGGGTGTGCGGAGATGCTCTGTGCCCGAGGGAATAAAGATGTTCGGGATTATGCAATGAGGTAGCCTGAGGTAAAGCTGAACATGCTTTTTTTGCTGGGTTGCTAAAAGATAAGGGTTGGGAATCTCAGGAGAAAGCAGAGTGGAGCTGAACTCTTGCACGTTCGGCTGTGCACCCGGCAGGAAGAGCAAACCTAAATCTTCCTTTAGGTATTGCTTCTCTAAAACTAACTCTAAACACTGCCCCATAAACGCTGTTATTTAAGGATAATTTTTACGGCAGGTTTAAAAGCAGGTGAGTTCAGGACAGCTTGTGGCCAACAGTAGAAGAGTGCTGCTCAGAAGAGCTGTAGGTCCTGCCCCAGCCTCTCTGGAGGTTTCTTCTTTTCCTTCCTCGCACCGTGAGAGGCTCCCAACATCCCCCCCATCACCTGAGGCGTAGGGGTGATGGTCTGGTTTGGTAACATTTTTACCCTCGCTCTGTGGGATGCAGATGACTCCCCACAATGCAAGACAATGATTCCTCAAGCCATTTGGGGTTTGGCTTTTTTTTTTTTTTTCTGCAGCTGACATCTTCATGTTGCAAAGCCCCAGGCTTGCACGGGCTGAACTGTGCAAAAATTCAAGCAGTGACCTAAATTTTGTGACTTAGGACTGCTTGGTGGTGACGGAAGGGAAAACAAGAATGTGCAATTCTGTGATTGCTGAGACAGACACGCTCCTGTAGCCACAGCTTGCTTTTGAATTTGAGGAGTTACTGAGAAATTTAGCCAGTCTGGAAAGTACTAAGAGGGAAAAAAGTCCCAGACAGAACTCAAGCCGGTTCTGGGAGGAGGAGAGCCAACAAAGTCTGGTTTCTTGTGGGTTTTTTTTTTCTGTTTGGTGACCTTCTGCATCCTACTGCAATAGCCCCAGCCACTGTCCCAGCCCCTGCACTCAGTTTTCTTTGATTTTGTTCCATTTTTATGGCTATGCTTATTGTCTATCCCATATACGATCGAATTCATATGGTATTATTTCCAGAAAAAGAAGAACACAAAGCCCAAGAAGAGGGAAGAGAACTATAACTCAGAAATTAAAACAGCCAAAGGAATATCCCTGTGTCTTTCCCAAGACTCCCAACCTCTTCCCAATTCCTTCCCATGTCACCTTAATGTACCTGCTCGTGTCACCCGGCCAGCTGGGCTGCCCAACACCACGCACACCCTGGCTGCTTCTCTCTCTGGTTTCCCCTTCACAAGAGCTTTTATTTGAATTTTCCTCCCCTACACGGCTGCTGATTTTGTAAGCATGTGGTATCTTCAAAATTGCTACCTGCAGCCTTGCCTACCCAAAATTGGCAGCGGGGTGTGAGTGTTAAAATTTGTTTGACAGGAGGTTAAAGCCAGAGACGGGCACTATGGCTGCACAGGTCACATTGCATTTGGAAATCAGGCTAACGTGTACTCTAATTTTTGTGTGTATAAGAGCTTTTGTCTTTAAATAACTGCTGTTCCAGGACTCTGTTTTCTTTGGCTACTTTAATTATAGCATTGCAGATTTTTCTTCCCCTTGTTTGACTCCTTCGCTTACTATACTTTGCTGGATTTCCTCAAGCATGCAGGAGTGTGTTAGCTGCAAAATCACTGTCTGTTGAATGAGCAATGATCTTTCATTTGTAAACTTGTCTCATCATTAAAGGCTGAACTGTAGGATACACGCAGAATTGGACTGCTGCAAATTTACGCAGAGAAGGCAGATTTCTCTTGAGAGCTCGTTGGTGCAGGGCTATACATCTGACACCACAAGCAGAAAATGCAACAAGCCAATTCAAACCATGTCTGCTTCCATCTAAACTGTGCAGTCCCTGCAGAGTGAACGCGGTCCAACCTGAGCTGGAGAACGGTGACTGGTGAGAGGCCATGACCTATTTGTTTTCTTTACATAGCAGTAAAGAGTGTAAATCTCACACTCTGTGCTGCGGATGCACCACCAAGACAGATGCAGACTGAGAGAAAAGATCTCCCCTTTAACTGCCACGAAATCTGTGGAACAGGGTCAGATCGTGAGATCAAAAACGGCACTCGGCCTTATAAACTGAAAGTTAACACAAGGCAAAATCCCAGAGGCATGAGCCCTGAAGAAAATTAGAATAGAATAGACTATTTGAGCTGGACGTGACCTACAACAATGATCATCTCGTCCAACTGCCTGACCACTTCAGGGCTGACCAAGGTATAGCGTGTTATTAAGGACATTGTCCAAACGCCTCTTCAACACTGACAGGCTCGGGGCATCGACCACCTCTCTAGGAAGCCTGTTCCAGGGCTTGACCGCCCTCTCGGTAAAGAAATGCCTCCTAACGTCCAGTCTGAACCTCCCCTGGCGCAGCTTTGAGCCATTCCCACGCGTCCCATCGCTGGATCCCAGGCAGAAGAGCTCAGAACCAAAGCCAAGGGGCATCTAGACATGGTGCGGAAACAAGTGACTTGGGATACAAGATTTTGAAGTGCTGCAGTAGGAGAAACACGAGCCAGGCGTTGGTGTCCCTCGAACGCGCTTGTCCAAGAATTGGGATGTAGCTTCCCCCGCTCTGCGAAAGACCCTGCAACAACACGTCCAGCTGAGGCATTTCAGGATTAGACCAGGGCTGACTGACAGTGGTGACAGGGCCTGCCGGTGTGACTTCTGGGGCAAGATCATCATCATCATCATCATCATCATCATCATCATCATCATCATCATCAATCTGCAGCGTGGTTAAATGGCAGCAGCGGGAGGAGCAGCTGCTGTTTAGGCACTGCAAATGCTCGTGAAGAAAAGCAATGACTTTTTATGTTTCCTGCCTGATAATGAGATACAACTGCGCTTCTGAAATGGAGTCTGACTCCTAGAGCCAGAGGAGTCGGGTGAAACTGCTCCCAGCACAGTCCTTCAGGTGGTGGGGTACCGTCCCAACAACCCCAGGGCTGAAGAAATTGAAAGCAGAACAAGATCCTGTGTTAGCCTGGAAGATGGGCAGAAGGAGAGCCCGGCTGGTCTTTCTAATCTGTAATTACTCTCCTAACATTCTGTGGAAGAATAGTCCCGCAATATGAATTTTACGGTGCTAGTTTCAGCCAAAACATGTGTTGCAGGTCCCCCTCTTTTGCAGGCATGAAACAACTTTTGTTTATAAATTCCTCTGCCTTTGCAGCATTGTTGCCAGAACTGAAGATAATTTCTGCTGACATACCCAGTTAAGTCATCCTAAACGGTGTTTGTCCGGGGTCAGTGGTTTAACTTCTTTCCCTCTGGCTAGGCACGCGTGTGCTCCTCTTCCTGTGTCTTGTACAGCAAATAATCATGAAATTAGCCATCCAGCCCTTCAGGCACACGCATGGCACACAGGCGACACAGGCAAAGCACTGTCTCGCCAAACGCTGCAATACAGAGCAGTGAACTACCTTGGATTCTCAAAACTTAAATGCTGTGTGTTTCAGCAGGGCGCTGAACCGCAGGATTAAAAGAAAACACGGCCATTAACCCAACATCCTCCATGCACATGACAGAGCTCACCGTTTTCTTTAAAAAGCCGGATGAGAGCATTCAAAGGAAATTAAGGGGTTTGGATCCCTAAATGCCATGAGTATGTCATGAAAAGAATTGCTGTGGAGCCTGTGGATGCTCAGCTCTTCCAGAGAAGCAGGACTTGGAGGATAGTCCTTCACAGCTAAACTAATCTCACGCCGAAGACTCCGAAAGCAAGAAGCAAAAACCACAGGATCCTGTCGGGGAAAGAAAAAAAAAAAAAAAAAGAGGTGTTGGTGCTTATAGTGTTTTTAAGAATACAGGAGTGTTCCCACCTGAGAGCAGGGGCTGAGCTAAGCAGGACTTGCCGTTGAAGCCTGAAAGCTGTCTGTGTGCTTCATTTGTGGACGTGCCTTTTCGTTCAAATGGAATTTGGACAGTGTTTTGCACCAAGTGATTTCCAGAAAATCTTATTCTTCAGCCTGCTGGAATTTTTAAGGAGATATTTGCCCAGGCTGTCCACATGAGTGTCTCTCGTAATGTTTGATCCCTCGGAGAACAATCATGGATGAAATCGCAAAAAACGTTGTGCAACTCTGTTTTTCTCAATTAGGAGCTTGGAAATAACAAATATACTGGAATGTGGTTTCAGTCCATTCCCTTCTTTATTTGACCTCCTATCAAGAAGAAATAATATATTCTTCTTCTGGAATAGGAGCTGTGTCAGCCAATATACTTACTGGCACATATGTGAAATGTACGGGCTTACTTCAAAACAACATCTTCTCTTGGAAAAGAAATCGCACTGAATCTCGTCTTAAGTCATTGGCCAACCATGCGATGACGGGACGGGAGTTTGTCCTGCTTTTCACCCCATCTCTGCAGTCCTCAACCAACTGAAGTCCTTTCAGCGTGCTCCCCTTCCATGGCCATGTGGGTTTCGGCATCTCCATCCTGCCGTCCCAGCAACCCCAGCTCCCAGCAAACTTCTTTTGACGGCCTCCTTGACCACCTCGAGCCCTGTACCTCCACCAGCCCCTCGCCCTCCCCGTGCCCGTGCAAGGACCGTGCCGTCCACCAGCCCTGGGACCTTTTGGGTACCCAGCCTTCCTCCCGCCCACCCCTTCCCTGCAGCTGGGATCTGCTGTTGCCACTGTGAACCCCACGGCCACAGCCAGACACCCCCGTGGGCAGGAGGAGCCACCCCACCTGCCTCCATCTCAGCCGCACCGTTGGGTTGGAGCTCCTGCAGTCTTCTTCTCGCCTCCAGGTTTGCTGAGAGCAGAGGGGGAAGGCCAGGAAAAGGGGGTACAGCCAAAAAGTCCTCCTACAGCTGCTTGCACCCTCCACCACCTTCACTGTCACCCTCCACCACCTTCACTGTCACCCTCCACCACCTTCTTGGGCACCCTCCACCATCTTCACGGGCACCCTCCACCATCTTCTTGGGCACCTTCCACCACCTTCTTGGCCACCCTCTACCACCTTCTTTGGCACCCTCCACCATCTTCACAGGCACCCTCCACCACCTTCTTGGCCACCCTCCACCATCTTCATGGGCACCCTCCACTGTCTTCATGGGTACCCTCCACCACCTTCTTGGCCACCCTCTACCACCTTCTTTGGCACCCTCCACCATCTTCACAGGCACCCTCCACCACCTTCTTGGCCACCCTCTACCACCTTCTTGGGCACCCTCCACCATCTTCATGGGCACCCTCCACCACCTTCTTGGGCACCTTCCACCACCTTCTCGGCCACCCTCTACCACCTTCTTTGGCACCCTCCACCATCTTCACAGGCACCCTCCACCACCTTCTTGGCCACCCTCCACCATCTTCACAGGCACCCTCCACCAACTTCTTGGCCACCCTCCACTGTCTTCATGGACACCCTCCACCACCTTCTTGGCCACCCTCCACCACCTTCTTGGCCACCCTCCACCACAGCCACATGCACACCAGCCCCCTCAGGTCTGCGTAGAACATCTCCTGCGCTCCATTCACCTTTTCCTACAGGCAGCATATGGTTTCGGACCTACATGTCCGCCTCACTTTCCTCTTGTCCCTGAGTCAAATGGCAGGAAGAAATAAATCACCGGGACGTTTGGACCGTTGCGGGGGGATTCCTTGCTTGTCTGCAAGGATGCGCAGGCAGCTGCTGCTGAGGTATTTCAGGAATGGCCATGGAGACAGAGGAGGGCTGGAAAGGAGGTGGGAGGACTATGTCTAGACAAGCAATTGATTATGGAGTTTGGCGTGCTGATTTTGCAATTGTCTTCCTAAAGGCCTGGCAGGACTCTACTGGGGTTTTTTAAAAGCTCATAGAGGCCATATTTAGCCTACAGCTGTTTTTTTCCAATGCTCAGTTTGCTTTTAAAACATCACCAAACAACAAATCATTTAATCTTTTGTGAAGTCTCCCCCTCCTCCCATTTAAAAACCTATTCTTCAAACACCGTAGCCTGATTCTTAATGATTAAACTGGGAAAATGTTCATGTTGCTAATGTTTTTTTTCCTGCTAAATAGTGGAATAGAAGCTGTGCCTGCATAAGGTAATAATTTAAAATAAATCTGAATAGACAACCCGAATATACAGCCAACAAGCTCGTAGACTCCTGGGTTGTCTGTCAGGAAAGGCAATTTCGTCATCAGGCTGATCTCTGAACAGGCAAAATCCTGCTGACAGTTCATTACAGGGCTGTTCTGAAAACACTGACTGCTTCTTGAGAAACCTGTGTGTTAGCAGAAGAAAATGGAGGTGAAATAACTGAGAGAAGAATCACAAGCTGCCTATTTCCACAGTTCTTCCATGCTAATCAGCCTCTCGATTTGCCCAGCATATAGGAGCTGATGTAACTGCCCTGAAATCCACGATAGACGTAATTGAAACCTGCTGCAAAACTGGGCTCTTCTTACCGACTGCTTGCTCAGTGTAACTGTGAAGTTTCAAAATTTTACAAGTGCGTTTTATTGCTTGTCCTTTATAGTAGAGAAAATGCTGAAAAACTGGCTTTCTCCTCAGGTTTGTTGTTTCTGTAATGATTCCAATAACTACCACATCACTGAATATCTCTTAATATGCTTGCACAGACATGAAATTTTATGATAAACAGATGGATTTTGAGAAAAAGTACAACAGCAGTAACTCACAGCCTTGTCCTTCCATGTTCAGCTGCATGCTTTTTATTATTATCATCTATATGCTTTTTTCCAACCACCCAGCTATATATTCCTAAAGAAACACACATTCTTTTCAACTTGCAACCATGCAAGTGTAGCAAGTCACCTAGTTGGAATATATAGGTCACAATACTGCATGACTTACCAAGCTCTGATTCAGTGATTTATGCACTTTTTCAGTTACTTCATCACCACTAGCTGCTGTTGAGGGAGCCAAAATGAATACAAATTCTTATGGTTTGAAATAACAAAAAGGAAAGGTCTTTTTCATGACTTAAATATCTATTTTGGGTTCATTTTTTAAGACATTATTTCCATTTATTTTCAGAAGGAAAATATTATGTTTATTTTACTTTTGTTGAGTCAAATGAATGTGCTATACTCATTGCTACCAGGGGGAGTATTTAGTACTACCAGCAGTCCCATCAAAATCAGAAATAGGCTTGAAGCGACCTGCCGAACGGAGCACTTTGGTGTACAACAAAACGCCGTAATTCTGCCAACTCTGATGCACGTGAGCAGGCTATGTCCCTTTTCGGGGGTACAAAATACATCTTACACTGCCTGTGACCTGCCACAGTGCCCCGCGTATCGCCTGCTGAGACGTTAGCGGTGACTGGTGTGGAGGGGACAGTAAATCACGAAGTTGGGGTTGGCAGGGGTGGTTTAAGGACAAGCAGCCACACCTTTTGCATTTTTAAACCTTTCTACTCTCAAAGTTAACCTCGACTTGGGGTGAGAGACCGCTGTGTTTTCCAGCACTCCCCCCCGGAGCAGCCCTGGAGGTCCCGGAGCTCCGTTGGGAACGGCACGGCGGGCAGGAGGGGTGGGCTGGGGTGGGCTGGGACGGGGTCCGGTGCGGAGGTTGCCATCGGGGACCACAACGATTCCCGCATCTGATGCCATCCTTTGCAGAGGAGGGTGAAGGACTTTACATCTCCCAGCAGACCAGCTTCGGTACGTGAGAAGGAATAGCTGTCTGGTAGGTTCTTATTTAACGTGTGTATTGTTCAGCCATTTAACTGCGTGGATCAACTACAAAACAGCTTTCAAACACAAAGAGACATCACCCAACTTGGCTTTCACCAAAGTCAGCAGGAGTTTTGCCACTGATTTTACTGGAGGAGAGGGATGCAAAGACTGCAGGACTTTGAAATCCTTCCCATATGGTGTACCCTCTAACTCTTCCTACTACAGGCTGCAATTTGAAAGCCAAATATAATCAAATAACATCTAGCCGTTAGGAATTTTGGTGTTTTGGTAAATACTAAATGATTATACTCAGTGTGCTTTGACAAAAAGGTTAGCTCTGAGGAGGTACAGATGAAGGGATGCCTATTGGCATCAGCATTTGCTCTGCTTCTTCATCCCTGTTGTACATCACTGTACACCTGCCTACTGGAACGTGGATTGGGACCATCCTGCTTATTTTGCACAATTTGTTCAATTCAACTATTGAAAAGCTTTCTATTTATTTCTGAGTGGCTTTGAATTGGCAATTTCATTTACTCATGAAAGGCTTTACAGCCAGACACAATCCAGAAATCTGTAAGTCTCAGAAAAAAAACCAAGGACAAAAGTATAAATTAACACAAATTTTTCAAGGACAGGTCATGCCAAAATAAGGCAATGTCTTTCCAAAAGAAGGAAATAATAGATTTATTTATTTATTCCAATATATTATTTGTAGATAGGGAAGGTGCAATATCTCTTCAATTTGGCAAGGTCTTGCAACCAGCTCACATGATATCCTCATGCACGTTACATATATACAGTAAATGAAAAGAAATAAAAAAGTGGTTGGAAAACTGTATTCAGAAAGATGTTATCAGTGGTCTGTGATCAGAATAGAAGGATGTGTGAAATGGACATTTACAAGGGCCTAAGTCTTTTGCTATTCAATTTTTTCATGAATAACTTCAATAACGCATTAAAGAGTATGTTTAGTAATTAGTAGGTCTCATTTTGTAGACCACTATATTGGGAAGGGTAGCAAGCACTTTGGTGAACAGGATTGGAATTCAGAAAGATCTTGATAAATGAGCACTCTAGTTTGAAAAAATAATTCAGTAAGAGGAATGTGAAATTTCACAGTTCGGATTGCAACTTTCAGTGCCTTATAGGATGCAATGACTCAATATTGTCAAGCTGTTATGAAAAATAGTAAAGAGCATGCTGGGCTATACATGTCTCTTCTGTACAACAGACGACAGACTCCTCCTTCTCTCCTGAGTCACTGGAGAGCCGTTGTGAGAGAAGAGAAGGGAAAATAGAGACAGAAGGGGAAAGGAAAGTGCTTTTGGCATCTTGCAGGGGAAAAGGGAAGAAACACAGAAAAACAAGCTTCAAGAGAGAATTAAGCAAGGATGGAAGTAGTGTTCCTTGTAAAAAAGACAGAAGCAGAAAGATTTGTGGTAATGTATAGGTTTTTCAACAAAGGGTTGAAAAACATTTCATTTTTAGATCTTCACTTGCATTATGGAGATGTCAGAAAAGTCTCAATTAGTGTGCTCTGAGATGGATTATTTATATTGACTTTGATGGAATAACAGTGGAAAGGCTGTCAGAGAGAGGAAACCGCAACACTTGAAGAAGTTATCTCAATTTTGCTGGTGTCAGTAATTAACATAGATTTAGCAGAAACAAGTTCATCTCTTTAAGACATGTTTTTTATTATGGGAGAACATGTTTTCATAATGGGAGAAGTACACGTTGCTGTCACATTGCTTTTTTTGGCAAGCAAATAAACTTTAAAACTGTAAGTCAAAAAAAATAAGAAGAAACCCAGCTATTCAAAATGAAGAGGCAGATCTAAACTTTGTGACTACTCTAAGATGTGCCAGGTATCCCTGGGCTCTGCCACAGAGGCAGCAGAAGAGGGAGAGTTGTGAGAGCCCGTCTGAAAAATAGAGTACCCTCAAAACTTCACTGCACGGACATGGGACTCCCATACCGACGTAAAGTCTTGTAGTGAAGGTGCACCTGGCTGTGATCGAAGGAGAAGCTGGGAGATCAGTTACTGCATGTGAGTCTTCAGGAGACTCTGAAGACACAAACACCTCTTAGCAATGTACCAAACTTTGCTGTTTCCCCCAACAAAAATTGTCTAAATGGTAGAGAATTCCTGGAGGACTTAAGAAATTCCCCTATGTATAAAAGTAGATATAAATTCATCATTCTTCTTTTGTGGGAAAGAAAGTGCTTAGAGTAACCCCAGACAGTCACTGTTGTCTCCTCTTGATACAGTTGACATTTCAGGGTTTTTTCTTTAAATACGCGGCAGTCACAGAGACAAAACACAAAGGACCCACAAAAAAACCCCCAAAAATCCCAATTTTTAACCAGACAAGAATGTGTAAATATAAACAGGGCTGCCGAAAAGTTCAGTCGGTCCCATTTATAATTGCAGGGAGCCATAAGGTCCTTTGAGTCAAGATAGTCAAGATAAGTCTGAAGCCCACACACGAAGGTAGCCCTGAGCACGCTACTGTTGCTGGTTGTGAGAAGATCCTCATTTGATGCTGGAACCCCGTTCAGCATGTATCCTTCCAACAGTGTCCTAACCTTTCCACTTTAAGATGTTTCCGTGCTACAGTCCTCCAAAGTCCCAGATAATGAGGAGAAAGGAAAAAGGAGTGGATGTAAACAACCTTGATGTCTTTCAAACCAGCCAGCGTCCCTTGGGCTTTTTTATTTTCCTCACTGCAAACCCGTTGATTCCAATCGCAGTCCTCCGTACACTTCCCACAGATGAAGAAACAAAAGCAAAGACTGCCCCAATTTGGGTTTTCTGCTGTCGCTGCCTGTGTCGCTGTTAGGCGGATGGATGCGAGCAGCCAAGCTGCTGGGCACGGCAGTGCTGGCTGACCAAGATCTGACCTGATCATAGATGACCCTGGTCCTGAGATTTCCCACAGATATTATAAGTGGATCCATAAAACAACCTGTTAAAGTTGACTGTGCCGATGTCAAAATACATTTAAAGCAGAGGATTCTCCATGCCCCTCTCCTAGCTCCACACGAGCTCCGAACTGATGTTCTGAACATCAGAACAGATGAGATGTGCCACTCAGGACACTGTACCTGGCAGGTGGACCGTGGTACGTGGGGATGAGCTGTTTTGGCGTGGGTGCAACTGCTGTGTCCCCACCGAAACGGCGAACAGCTTCTCCTGTACAATGCAATCTGTCTGCTGCCTTGTTTGGTTTAGTTTTATTTCTCTGCTGCTCACACCCACAGAGCTGTTGGCATTCACAAGGCTCAGTTTTAGATGTTACATGGACATGCCTGCAAGCACACCAGGAAAATGGTTATGGAGTTGGATATCCATGTACTGTTTATCCTGCCTTGTCCTACTCAGACGAGTTCCATCACAGCTGACTGCAAACCACTGGCAAATTCCTGTGAGATCTGGAGCCTTTCAGACTGCAGGGGCTTATTCTAACTGAATTTCTATAAATTAGTTAAAGAAATGCCCCGAAAGAGAACCAGAGATTGCTTAGACTAGGCTTTTATGTTGCTGAGTTTATTTTTGAACGAGTTTTAAGAAACTTAGGATTATAGGTACTTTCTGCAGATTTCATCCTCCTTTCCATTTCTTGATGAAAGAAGAGTGTTTGGTGTAGACTCGAATCTCATTAGACTGCATCTAGATTCATGATTTGTTTGGTTTCTTTCTTTTTAATGTTAAGTTTTGAGGATTGTCTAGAGGAAAATATCCAGGACTTGACCGAGAGTTTAATTTCACGAAGGTATTGACATTCTCAATTCTTGTTTGGGATCTGGATCCTACTCATGAATCTAAATGTATAGCTCCAAACCACGGAAGAACATAAGTAGCCCGGCTCAAATCACAGACGTACAAAGGACTTTTTGCACACCTGAAGCAACACACACCTGAGAGCTTTTCTGGACTGGGCTTAGTTCAGAAAGCCTGATAAGATACCGCTCAACACCACTATGTGACAATGTAATGAAATGCAAAGCACTGGCTCCTGCCAGAGTCTCAGGAGTGATTGATCTCCTTCTGAATCAAGACTTTCAGCATCACGAATTTAAACCGTGGCTCTTAAGTGTCTACTGGAAAATATATAAATGCTTAAATACATATATTCTTTATAGTGTTCCCTTAGACTTACGTATAGGCTACCAAGATATAGTCTTCTATATGTTGCTTTTTCTGCCTCTATATACATAGATGTTTACACGTGTTTCTCTTGCTAATCCTCAAGTCCAACTGAACTAAACTCAAGAAGACACAGGTAATTTTGGATGACGTCCAAGGATTGCTGGCAGGGAATGAGACAACTCCACAGCGCTCCGTTCAGCCTTGAGGTTCCTTGGGACCTTCTGCAGAACATGTTTTTGCCATCAGCACCTGTTTGATGTGCATAAGGGTTAGCAAACACGGTTTTTTGCTGCTGTGCCAATGAACGTCCTAGCTTATGACTCAGCGTATGCTATCGGAAGAGTTTGTGTCTCACCCTGCCCAACTTAACTGAAAAGGTACAGGCAGGAGCTGGAACTTAACATGTCAAAGTACATTTTAATGGCCCATTGGCACAGGGATTATCAGCGGGGAAATGACGTCCCGGGTCACGGCTCACTCTCCAGGCAGTGGGATGGGTGGCAGGGTGCTGACACAGCCTTACCTGAGCCAGCCCTGAAGGCTGGCCGGGCAGTCCTTGCCCCACCACACAGAGATTTCACAACTCAGACCTTGTTCCGGACATTAGCCAAAGCTTGCCTTTCATAACCCCACATAATTCACCGTGCACGCATCCCACTAAATCATAATTAACCAACAAGAGTTTCGAGCAATCGTAAATCAAATAAGCCTGGCCACGGCGTCCCGGGTGGGGAGGACCAGACTCTGCCCTCCCTCCTCGCGCCGCAGTGCTCATCGCCTCCCAATGTCCCAAGAGCCCTTGGATCTGCTCCTCATCTTCCAGCCATAGGGACACTGGGGTCCTACTGCACAACCCCCCTGTCTCAGCCACGCAAACCTATTTCAGCCCTTCATCCTGGAAAAACCCTTTGGCCCTTTGTATATTATCTTGGGAGCATAAAATTTTATGTGCCGGACAGCCACTTCAGGCTTTCTGCTCTGATTGAGGCAATTCTAGTACAGAAAGCAGTAGCTGGGCTCTGAGGAATGCTTAATTTTATCTCTTCCCCCTCCGCCCCTGCTTCCCGCCACGGTAAGCTAAAATAGTTAAACATTTGGGGTTTGGTTGCATGCATTGTTTTTCCATGCTTGCTCCTGCTTCTATGTTTAACAGAGGAAATAACTCGCTACGATAAAGTATCACTACATGCTGGTAACATCAGATAAGCTAAGCTGGACAAAAATGTTTTCTTTGGCAATTCTCCACTTTCTTTAATTTGGCCAGAGAACCCACTTTACTTCTGGAAATGTGGAGGCCTCTGTTACGCTTGACTGTAACACAAAGAGTTTCACGGGTTTTCTTGTTAAACTGAATGTAAGACAAGGCGAACAATCCTGCCGTTTCTTTCCCTGGTGTACAATCGGGCTGATAAGCATCACGCCGCACATATCAAAACCCACAGTGAATGTCATTTGCATTAGTTTTCTGCCTTTCCAGAAAAAAATGAGCCTTTGCAATCTGCTTATCGGCCCCTATGGGAAGGTGCACAATGCTATAGCAATATATATTTAAAAAGTTGAGCACCAGGGAGGAAAAAGGCTGGAGGGAACCCTTTTGGGGTGGAGGCAGCGTTCCAAGGCACAGCAGGAGGACCTGAGCATCCCCATTGCAACTGGTGGGTATCAGAGGACCCCCCCGTGTGTGTCCCCGGGGAGTGGGATGTGGACACGGAGGATCGGGCTGCTGGGATCATCCCATCCCATGGGAACAGCTTGTGCTGCAGCTTCTCCCCGGCTCCCGGCGGTGGGTATCAGGGCTGCGGAGGACAGCATCTTTCCCCTTCGTCTCCCACCAAACGCCTTGAGAAGCTCTGGCTGGGCTTCGCTAAACCCCACCACGCTGCACGGCAAGGGCAGCTCCTCCGCTGACGGCGTGGAGCGCGTACAGCCCACACGCGGCGAGTCCCCCGCTTTCGGGATGCTGCGTGTGGGATTTCGTGGGCTTCCCCCCCAAAACCTGCATTGGCTCTGCATTTACTGCACCTGCCCTAAGAGCTGGTGCCTGCGCAAGTGATGGACATACCGCAGATTTCTAGTTTTGACAGAGGTGCCGGGGGTATGGAAAGCTGAGCTACGCTTCCAGGCAGCAAAGGCACCTGGAATATAGTGAGCCGTGCTGTGAGGATCCTCCCTGCAGCACACACACAGCCTGAAAGCCTTAAGTAGGCTGGATTTATCTGTTGGTTTTTTTCCCCACCCTTTCCTCCCTCCCTCAATACAAACATTTATGTAATAAAATATTTCTAGAGCACAATGTCTAAACAACACACACTCAATAAAAATAAGAACTGGAAGACTTTAGTAAGAAAACAGCTGAAGTTAATTTTCTAGCCAGATAACAACTGAAGGGTTTTTTTTTCTTTCCAGATATTAAGGTGTTTTTCTTGCGATAGGTTTGACTTACTCGGGAGTATTCTGCTTAACACTGGCTCCTTAAAGGGGTACTTGAATTTTTTTCTTAGTTATAACCAATGTGTAATTTCTGGGACTTAAAATTTGAATTTCTGGTTAAATAACTTAGAAGCAAACTATAATTATGTGCCTTTTCCTGGTGCAGCTGGTGCCAAACCATAGATGAAAGCACAGTGATAATAGGCAAAGAGCAACCACTGGGTGACCGCGTTTCCTTTGGAGAGAGTCAACACAAGTCATTTATGAATAAATCTAGAGAAGAATCTGCAGAAGAGCCCGGTATCCAGTGTGAGGCTGGGTCCTACATACAATATATAGTCACTGGGTAAAATACTGCAAGAAGCTAACATAGGAGATACCCTTGATCCTGCTGAGTGTCCTCTCCATACGCCACAGTATCACAATTCTCTTCTCCATCACCTCCACCGCTTCACAGCGTTGTTTATAGGAGGCGAGGGTGCGTTCCTCAGGGACAAGGGGTCGGCACCACAGGCTGAAGAAAGCCCCCAGCCCATGTCTTTAATTATCGTGGTCTGAGTGTAATTCGTTCAGAGGTTTTCTCAACCGCTTATTCACCTCTTCCTGTGGTAGAGCTTGCAGATCCAGCCGGCATCAGTGACAGCAAAATATATTGCTTTTTGAAGAATCAGACTTTCATTTCAAAATTACTGCTCTGATACAAGCTGAGATGGGGACAAGATTTTTTCTCTCTCAACTTAAAAGGAAACAATAATTCTCTCCTTTTATTTGAATGCTATTCTATCCCATGGTTTTTCTCTTTGCCGTAGAAATTTTGAAATCAAGTCAAACACTGGAAAGAAAAGATGGTATTCTAAACTTTGGACATTAAAAAAAAAAAAAAAAAGCCTTGGACATAAAAAAATAAAGTAAATTCCAGCTTTTCCTGGGTTTTACGTTTGAACTTCCTCACCTCGAGGCTTCAGCTTTCTAGTCTGTAAACAGGAATAATACCTTCCTGTCTCAGAGAAGTGTTATAAGAAGCTTAACTGATTCGTGTTTGTAGGACACTGGGACACGGCAATACGTATGTGGATATGGAGATACACATATGTGAATATTTGGATGCATCTATGGATGGAGGTACAGACTGTTTTTATTTTTGTGTATGCCTCCTGTTTTTAATTTCACAACATCACTCTCTTCCTAAAGCACAAAGATTTCTTACAGAGAAGAGAACATCGATATGTTTACCTGAAGACAAGCTTGCACAGGAATGAAACGTGGTTTCTTGGCATATACTTCTTGCCCATTTTAAGTACCAATGTTAGAAAGTTTTGGTATTTGATATACGTAGCACAGCACAGGCTCAAAACCAGCCCTCACTAGTAAAGTATTGTCCCATTCCCTTATCTTTCAGAGTAATCTATAATTGAAAAAGGAAGCAATACTTCACCTAGATATCCCTCTCCCTCCCTAATTTTCCTGGTTAAAATAACATGTTGCTGAACTATGATTTTTTGAATTTAAACCAAAACAGGTCTTCTTTTCTTTCTGTTGCCAGCACCCTCCAAAAGAGCGGACGCAGACTCCGCGAGCAGCTCTTCGTTGGGCTGCATCCCCCACCCAAGCCCCTCTCAATGCCACCTTTCGTTCCCAGGACTTGCGAGCCGTCCTCAAACCTCACACCTCCTTTTGGTTCGCTGCTTTGGGTTTTCGAAAGCGTTCTCCTTCCCTCCAGCTTTGGGAGATGGATATTTCATGGCAGCTGATCACAGGCCGCTCAACAACATGACATCTGGAAACTCCTTCCCTCGATGATGGCAGGCTTACAGCAAGATAACCATCTGCTCTGGCCTGACCACCACTTCCATTTTTCTTTGTCTCCCACAAAGATGTTAACAGGCCTCATTCACTTCTCATTCCCTCCCAAACCAGCCAGCTAGAATTTCCCTTCCAGAAAAAAACTAAACCAAACCAGAACACTTTCTGTTTCAGAAATAAACTCAGAACTCTTGCTATTATTATTGGTATTAGTAGTAGTATTATTAGTATTATCAAAATATAAATACTCAAATTTCCATTTGGATGGAGAAAACAGCACATCAGATATTCTATTTTCCATTCAAAAAGTAAATCTAAATTTCGATATTTTAATACATATATTTGCATGCACTTTCCAAAAATGACTTTTCAGTTTCTCAGTTATGTCTATTTCTCATCCTGCTCTGGTACAATCCCCTCTGTTATTACCTTTTCACCATCCTTCGCACACGCCAGAGGTTACAGCATCCCACTGTAACTAACAAGTGTGTTGGAACAAGAAGCTAATCAATAAAAGATTACAGAAAGACCTGTTTTCATTTTGCAACACGGACCTGCTAGAATTCTGCTGCAAAGACTCGTCTCCTTTGAATACAAAATGATAAAAATGTAGTCCAGAGGGCAAAATGTCATCTTCACCATATTTAGTAAATTTAGTAAACGTATTTTCAGCCACTGAACCTATATGTCTATATATACACACAAACAGGAAGCCGAGGGTGGGTGTATGTGCACATAATATGGAAATAGCGACTGGCTTTTGTTTAAGGCTCTTCATATTTGTGGAATTTTTACTTATGTTACCCCTTTTCTTTGGCCTTTATTTAGGGACAATAAAAGAATGGATGGACTTGGCTTTGGCAAGGAGGTCAGTGTTTCCTGCTGCTAATAGGAAAAAGGTGGGTGACAAAACCAAAGCGTTGCTGCGCTGATCAGCACAAGAGCTTACTGATGACTTACCAGCTTTTCCACCTGCTTAAAATAAAACGCAGCCACAGGAGAAATGGTCCTTGTGGCAACAGGCTGAAATGGTTTTGCTTACTTTGCCAGGAAGGAACTATGTTATCCCGGCAAACAATTTAAAGATGCCATTAAATGGCTCCTATTTTGTTCTATTAAACCTGGCAAATGATAAGCTAGGTTTCTATTCTGGTATTATTCAGCTCCTTTCTATACAATTTAACAGCTGGAAATGAGAAGGCGGCAGCTCCTTGTTCCCAGGCAACTCTCCTCAACCACCAGCAGCTGCCCCAGGGACCCGGGTTTGGGAGCTGCTCTGCAGCGACAGCTCTTCTCCCGGATCGATGCACGGAGGCTGCTTCAGCGTGGGGTCCCCTCTAAGAGCTCAGAGCATTTGCAAGAGCCACATCTCATGAAAATTACGGTTTCGACTCTCAGCATCCCATTATATTGTGTCATGTAGCTGGGAGTTTAGCCACTGACTTCCAAGACAACTTTTTTCAATATACAAGTGATTTTTAAGTTATGTGTTTATTGCTTTGAGTTAAAGAGCACAATAAAGAATACATCATGCTCTTCCGCCAAGAAGCCCATTTCAAAGGCATTAATGGCTATCAGTACACTCCCTCCTGCCTCAGAAAGACAGCTCACACTCACATAATCTCTCAGCAGGTCCACTTGCCAACTCAGTGGTTTTGCTATCCCTGGTGCAGTTTTGTAGGGCATAACGCACTGTATGGGCTTATATTTGTTCTTACTGTTTTGCTGCAATGTTCTTTTACTCCTCATGTCACCCTTGAATTTATATATATGTATTTTAGGCTTTATTCAAGCAACTAAAAATCCCCTAGAAAAGAAGCACATGTGGAACGCATAGGAATAGAAACCATGATGACCTCATACATAGTATATTAATATACAGCTGGCCTAATAAAACACAAATCACATCACTAGCAATATTTATGAAACACCTTACATCACTCAAAAGTTCATTCATATTCGAAGTCTGGTTTGGGATTCAGGCTTGTTGAACTCCTGTCCTCAGTGTAGGTCAGAAATGTGCTCCAATGTTGACACCGCCTTTTCTCTTGACTCTTTCCAGGCAATCAGACAGGTCGCTGTAGTTTCTTCATCACTGGGATGCCTCATGTTTTAACTCAGCACATTTCCAGTGGGATGAAGACAGTAGAGAATAGAGAAGAAGAAACAGATCCTTCCATGTTGGTGCAATGCTTCAACACAAGGTTCAGTTGCGTTGGCTGCAGAGCAGCATTCAGCAGGCAAACCAATGGCCCTGAAGAGAAACTGGTCCCTTGCAAAGGTTATTCCTCTGGTCATTCAGTCCAGCACATGGACATGGGCACGACTAGCACCTGCAGGAAAAGGAGCTTTTCTCTTTTTCTCCCTCCAGCATAATGCATCACTGTCAGAAAATGGGTTTTGGATCCCTCATTGAAGAGTGATACTAGTTTTGGAGTCTCTTATGAAGTTTCTTTTTAAGTAAATGATGTGTGAAAGAGGAATAACCTTTCTTCTACATCTCTCTCCATGCATCCAGCTCCATTTCTTTATCCAAGACTTTTTTTTCTCTCTCTAATCTACATTTGCTTATTCTTCTCATCCATTTCTTCCTCCACTAAAATGAAGCATATTTTGAAAGTTAACCCTTTTCTTATTGAGTTAATATATACTAATCACTCAAAAGAGCTAAGCGGTATAATGGGACCTTTTCTGTGTTTGTTATTATTAGAAAATGTTTAATTTGAACATACTGGATAAGAGGAATTTTATGCCATTAGCATTATTGGAGACCTCTTGATGAAATTTCACATCCTCCCACAAAAACATTGGCCTGATCTAAACAAAGACACATGTTTGTGTGGCTCCAGGAAGGATTTATATTTGGAAGAGGAGAGAGTAATTTTTCATATTTATCCAGGGATGTGAAAATAGCCTGAATCAAAGCATGGCTTCTAATTGTTCTTATCTGCAGTTTCCCATCTTTCTGATGGATCCTTTTTCACCACCATTCTCATGTTACATCAATTTGTATCTTTGAATAAGGATTCACACATGCATTAGTAACATCTTTCAATGGAGCTGCATGACCATCCGTCATTACACTGAGCGCCTTGAAATCTTCTTAGAAGGCTTGCATCTTATTCTTTTTTTACCCTTCCAGCTTTCTCTTCTCATTAATACAAACAGATTACAATTTTGATTTATTTTGATTCATTTTACAGCCAGACATTAAGTGAAGCTGACGTGTTTCAAACTCTGTTGTTCTTAAAAAGGAAAGTGCGGGCTGTGCAAAAAGCCCCAGCTCATCTGTGTCAGTGCACTTTAGGAGAAGGTCCAGCCTGATCCATCACTGGGGTTTCCCAAACAGCAGGGGTTGCATTGGTACCATGAAAGGTTCCTGTCTTGCACTCGGCATTCAATTCCTGCTGCTGATGAGAAGAAATCTTAAATCTTTAGCCTGGTAACCCATACTTTTTCTCATTAACTTAGGTCCATCTGGGGAAGTTCCACACACTGCTATAGGAGCTTTTTCATCTTTGGGTGAAGCAGAAATACAAATCTTCAGCTCTTCTTCAAAATGATGCTGTTTCAGTAAGGATTTTCTGTGTGATTTTTCCATACCATCAAAATTTGTGTGTGTGTGTGTGCGCGCGCGCGCGAAGACAGTAGGATATTTGGAGTGCTGCTTTTTTGATGTAAATTACCTGTCAGGGACATCCCAGAGCTATATATAATCTGTCTGCCCACAGTGGTTCCAGTTTCTGAGCTCCCTTCCCTGCCTGCTCACATGTGGATGAAAATCAAGACGTTTTTCGCTCTCTACAGAATTTTAACGCCAAATAGCAACATAAAGAGACACGATAGAAGCATTTAGTGATGGTACAATGGGCGCTTTATCCTCAAGCAAGAAATCTATTACACCTTAACGTAATATCCTTAACTGGATAACAGACACGCAAAGGCAGGCGCGTGGTAAAGGACCTGGGCTTCCCTGACAAAGAAGTTAACTGCCCAGTCTAATGGTTGGATCCCAGGGATCCAGAGGTCTTTTCCTAAATGGAGGAAAGCATAGCTATCCTTTTCAAAGCTATTCTTTTCAAAGCTGTTCTTTTAAAAGCTGTTCTTTCCAAAGCTGTTATTTTCAAAGCTGTTCTTTCAAAGGGAGTAAGAAGTAAAAAGCAGAGTCAGTTATGTAAGGACCTCTTCCAGTTTCTCCTCCTTTGCAACCTCTTCTTGCCATGACAAATAAAACAGCCTCGTTGGGCTTCCTGCCTCCCAGGTGCTCGGTGCTAACTGCATCGTGGTGACTCAGGTTGCACAGAAAAGAGACCCTCTGCTCCCCCATGCCCACCTCATCCCTTCGATGACCTGCAGTGGTATTTAACTAACAGGGAGCCACGATGTACCGTAGGCTGGGGCAGGAGTTCTGGTGCTTTTGCTCAGTGCCATTTCGTCTGACAGATCACACATGGAGGACGGTGGCATGTTCTGCCCAGGAGTTTGCACGTGGCCTCGCTTGCTGCAGAGGGGGTGCCACTGCCCAGGTGAGCAATTTGGTTTTGCTGGTGCCTAAAGTCATTTTCGGTCATCATTTTGACCTCTAATGAAAGGAAATCCCATTGACCTGGAACCAAGACAGGCGCGGAGGGGACGACGACGGTTCAGCGCTTCCTGTCCTTGAAATCTCCAGTTTATTTCCTGGCATCAGGCTGTGAATTGTAGTTCACACAACTGAGCAGCAAGTTCCAGATCTCAATGTGCTGAGCATATTTGGCATGTGCCCAGCCTGTAGGGCATTCAGGTCAAGGATCATGGAATCAGCTTGCTTGCTCTCACAGGGATGTGCTGGTTCAGTATGCTGCCTTCCATAGTCATTTAATTCTTTAAATATTCTGATGTAATCTCACATCCTTTTACTCCTCCCTCCTCATAGAATAGGAAAAAAAAAAAAAGGAATGTCATTTTTGGAGCACGTCTGAAGGAAAAAGGACAAGCAATGAATGTGGAATGAGTATGTGAAACAGTCACTTGTCCCTAAAATCTGAGATACTTTGGCAGTAGGATGCAAGTCTAATCAATTTTTCCTTGAGGACAAACAAGTACATTACAGGGAAAAGCTGGTCCTTCTGAAGTCGACAAGAACCATCCCCCTCATAGTGCCCCTGGCTGAAGGAATGATGGATGGAAGGAAGGAAGGGCACACTTGGGAATACCTTCCTCTTCTCCATAACTCAGTATCTAAAGTTGTGAGGCCTATTTACTCCTTTTAGGGCACTTTAGTTTCATTCTACAATATGGTGCCCACAAATGTAATTAGTTGCAGCAACCTAAAGTAACTTTGCTCAGTTTTACCTTCTTTCACTACACTTCTGCAGCTTGGCTACGTACTACGCACTGGTTTGCACTAACAGGCAAATGCTACCTTGGTTTTTGGTTTGGGATTAGGTATGGAAGATGAACCAACTGATACTCATCAGAATTCGGAATAACTGACTCAAGCTCTGTTACCTGGCAAATTATTTTTTTTTTATTTTTGGTCTTTAACAAACACCTTCTAGTGGTATTTTTATTCACTTCTCTCGAAATTTGTTAAATTTGGGGCATATTTCTGGTTAGTGCCTAGAAACCAATGGAATCTAATCCTACAGGTTCAGATTTACATCTGGAAAGCTCTGTGCCTAGACTACTTCAAAGACAAAAGGGAGCCTAAAATGGGACATGCTGAGAGTACAAGCAGTTCATATGATGTTGTTTTAATATTTTCTGCATTATTTTTCTATCCTGTTTTCTGTGTTCCCTAAGACCTCACTGGGATAGCTGAGATCAGATGGTATAAAGCCATGAACTCTGAAAAAAATGAAACCGGTGCTTTATGCAACTCATTGCTTAAATCTGCCTTAAATGCTACAGTGCCAGAAGAATGGAAGGTGGAAAATGTGACTGTTAAAAGGACTTCTGGGCTCACCCAGATCAGTGTTTGATGTCTGTGCCAGGCAACTTACTGGAAACTATAATAAAGAATAGTATTAATAAACTGAATGACATGTTGGAGAAGAATCAGCATTGCATATCAAGTAGGACGTCATGTTTTGCAAACCCATTAGAGGTTCAAGGAGTGATTTTTATATAGATCAGGATGGTTCTGATAACATTACATAGCTGGATTTTCAGAAAGCTTTTGACCTAGTCTTTCACCGCAGACTCACGAAGTGTATTCATATGGAATAAAAGCAAAAGGATAAAAAAACATCTAAAAGAAAAGAAACTCATCATTAGATTACACAATCAGTTTCCAGAACCCACAAAAATCTCTGCTGTTCAACATCTTCAGAAATTTTATGGAGAAGTTTAATGCCATGAGGACAGTTGGCAGATAATACAAAATTTGTCTGAACAGTCAAATCTTAAACTGGCAATCAAGAATTTCAGAAGACCTTTAGGAAAAAGAAATACTTTCTGTTGGCTTAGTGAGCTGAATTGATTTGCTGTGAGGTCCCATCAGCGACAAAACCATACAAAGATCGGGGAGGGAGAACTGTGCATCCAGGGCTAGGGTGGAAGCATAGAGGGATGGAAGAGTGAGTGGCACAACCTGTTTGGGTAGCAAGAAGCTGTTAGATTAGCTCAGCCGTATCGCTTGATAGCACTTTTAATGTGACAGGGTGATAAATGACAAGTGAAATTTAATATACGGACACGCAAAGTGATGCACCCATGGAAGGCAACCCTCACCGTATGTATCCACTGGGAAAACAGCAACTCTAGTCAGAAAAGAGGTCTCAGACCTTTCGTTCATAGCTCTTTGAAAAGAACAGGTCAGGGAGTAAAAAGGAACCTGCGGAATGTTTGGAAATAGTAAGAAAAAAAAGTAAGACAAAAGCAGAACAGTGCTGCTGCAAACCCACATCTTGAATATTGCATGTAGTTTTCTCCACTTCGTCTGAAAAGAAGTATAAATAGATAAGATACAGAGAAGCATGAAAACAAAGATGGGGAATGGCTTCTGTATGAGGGGCACCGGCTGCAATGCCACAGCAGCCTACGGATTTACTGCTGCAATCCCACTCCACGCCTCTTTGTCCTGTTGCCAAGCTGGTTCAGCACAGTAACCTGGTAGAATCCATACACGCACAGAAAAAAGGGAAAAGTTTTCTGCCATGTGAGCGAGCTGAAACGGCACAGCCACATCTCTAGGTGTGGGCAGGGGGACACACGACGGAGGGAGGAAAGTGGCAGCCAGTCCTAGGAGATCTCTGCCTGCAGCTATAGCTTCACAAGCCGTTTCGGCCAGCTCTGCTGCTGAAATGAGCAGGGCCACACTCCCTTCGCTTATGGCTACTCGCTGCCACCCCTGAAAGCCTCTGCCTTTTGGTGTCTGTGCAGCTGTGCAGCAACTCAGCGGGGGAACTGACCTGAATTAAAATTAATCGTTTTTGTTGGGTTACTCTGATCAGGTTCACTGCATGCCAGAGCAAGAAGCGGACGTGACCAAAGGACAGGAACAAGCAATGGGGACTGGTGGGACTGCCTCTTTGAGCAATGCCAGCTCAAAGGGCTTTGGAAACAAATAATAGACCAAAGCTCCATAGTTTAGGAAAAGGGATGGTTCTGAAAGCATATGAGAGAAGTCTATAAAATGGCATGGTGAAAAGAGATAGGGCATGATAATTCATTATTTCTTAGATGATGAAAATTCAAGTACCCTAGAAAATCATTAAGCACTGGATTTAAAACTGCTGGGGAAAAGTTCCTGTCTAGCCTTTGTGCACATTTCGGACCTTGCTGCCACTCCTGGAGACCAGAAGTAACAGCGGATCAAAAACCTGTTTGACAAATTCATGGAGAAGAGGTACATTTGTGGCTGTTAACGTGACAGCGGACACAGTTTTTACGAGAGAGAGCTCTTCCTCTGCACTTCAGAAGCTGAAAACAGAAGGAAAAGACCACTCCATGGTGGTTGATGTGTTTTTATACCTCTTGCCTATATGTCTACTATTGGCCATTGTCAGGCAGAAGATACGAGCCTAGGGATGGTTGCTTTGAACGAGTAGGCTAGCTCTTACGCTTTCATGTGCTTTACTTCAACTGTATGTAATATAAATACATTGTTTACACTTGTCACATTATGTTTGCAGCAATTTATTGTGGAGACACAAAGTCTGTATTAGATACACCTAAATATTAAAATTATACTAGACGAGTTCTTTTTTTCACGCCGGTTATGCCATTACTCCAGAACATGGTTTAGCGGGCATGGATGATGGTTGGACTTGATGACCTTGAAGGTCTTTTCCAACCTAAATGATTCCACGATTAAAGTCACCTTGAAGAACGCATAGCTTTGGTGTTACCCAAGTTGCCGGTCACGTTTCCCCACCTGCAGGGCAGCACGGAGGAACGAAGCGGTGGCAACAGGCGGTCGAAGCGCAGACCCGGCTGACAGCTAACGGGGCTTCCCACATCGGCCGCGTCCCGTGTACCTACGGACGGACGAAGGACAGCAAAGGACGGCGTAGCAACGTATCGGTGTACACCACACCCACCTCTTCCCTGAGGAGTTTACCCTAAAAGAGCGGAATAAACCAAAAACGTGGTCGTGAGGCAAATAACGTTACCGGGGTGTGGGGAGAGGTTCCTAATTTAAGGCGGGACCGGGTCGGGTGCCAGCTTCTCCCTCTCCGGCGCTGAGCCCCGCAGCTCTCCGGAGATGCAGCCGGGCCGGAGGTGAAGGGACCCGCCTTCCCCTCCGCTCCCCGGGCCCTGCCGTCCGCCCATCGGCCCGACTCCCCGTTAAATACTCCCTCCCCCCCCCCCCGGCGGCTCGGCGCGGCCTTGGCCCGGCAGGTACGAGGGGCCGGGCCGTAGCCTCCGCCGTGAGGTGTGTCCCGTCAGCCGGGGCTCGGCGGCGACTTGGCCGAACGATTGGGTAGGACGGGCGAGCGAGCCCTCCCCGGCTCGGCGCTCCCGCAGTAGCAGCGCCTTCCCCGCCCGCCCTGCCGCCGCCGCCGCCGCCGCCGCCCAGCTCCGTTCCGCTCCGCCAGCGCCCGGCCCCAGCCGCCGCCGCCGCCGCATCATGCCGCATCCCGCGGCTCCCCTCGGGGCCGCCCTGCTGCTCGTCCTGCTGGCGGCGGACTCCTCACAGAGTGAGTACTGAGGGGATGGCGGCGGGGGGACACACACACACGGAGGGGAAGGGGGGGGTCTGTCCCTGCCGCCCACGCCGCCCCAACATCGCCCACCGGCCCCGTGTGGTGGGAGCGCGGGGTGGGGGGGGACGGGGACGCTGGGGCTGAGGGGAAGGTGGCGGGGGATGCGCAGCTTCGTGGCTGGGGCGGGGGGGGAAAGGCGGCGGAGGTGGCGGTGGTGGCGGCGTGAGGGGGGCCCGGCGGCGTGAGGGGGGCCCGGCGGCGTGAGAGGGGCCGCGCCGACCCACGGTATAGGGGGGGGGTGGGTACCGGAGAGGGAAGGGGCTCGGTACCACACAGCGAGGCGGTCGGTGACCCCTGGCCGGGCGGTTTGGTGCGGGTGTAGAAGGCGGCCAGGCGGGCTCAGCTGTTCGCCGTTGCCTCTCCTTCCTCCTGCTCCTTTCCTCCTCCTCCTCGACCCCCCCCCCCCCGCCGGCCCGGGTTTCGGCGGCCCAGCCGTCCTGCTGCGCGCCCCGGAGGCTGCCCAGTTCCTGAGGCAGAGGCAGCGGCGAGCGTACCAGATCTTCGAGGAGACCAAGCAAGGGCACCTGGAGAGGGAGTGCGTGGAGGAGCACTGCAGCAAGGAGGAGGCCCGGGAGGTGTTTGAGAACGACCCCGAGACGGTAAGGGCGCAGAGCCGCCGCCGGGATTTGGGTGGGTTTGTCCGGCTTTGCCCTCCCGCCCTCCTTCCCGCCATCTGGGGCTGCCTGCGCAGCTGGGGAAGCCCTTGAGGAGGAGGAGGAGGGACCAGAATCATGGGGGGAATGACTGGAAGCCACAGGGCGTAACTAGCTCTCGGCCTGCTCAAGGGCTCTGTCCGTCCTGTCCAGTTAGAAGTGCCTGGGTGAGGGTGGGCTGGGTGAGCATCCCAGCCTGGTGCCTGCTGCCATGACCGCTGTCTCTGGAGAGCAGAAGGGCCCTGTGCCCCTGCGGTGTAAATCCATAAAGTCAGATAAGTGCGACCTAACGCTATGGGCCTCTCTGTCTGGACGCCTTACCATCGCTCTTTCCTTCACTCTCCCATCCCAGCTGTATTTAAAATCCCCTTGATGATGTGGTGCACGTCAGAATAGGGGTTTCTCAGAAGAAGTATGTCGTAAACACACTTTAATCCTTTTTTAGGCCATATTCAGCTTGGTCAGCATTTTTGAATCAGTAGGTTCGGGACCTGACACTACAACAGCAGGAGAGCACGTGTGCGGGAACGTGGTACTGCTGCACTCCCAACACTAAGCGTGGATTCACGCAGTTACAGCCTGCACACCGCACGTGGAGCTGGCTTTCCCAGTCTTCTCAAGGCTGACTTTCACTTCAGTCTTCTCTGCACTTTGGACAGCGTGTGGATGCAGTTGTGTTGCTTTACTAAGCTTGGCTTACTCTTCCAGTTACTTTACACTTCCTCTCCACGCTGTTTTGGATAGGCTTCTCTCATTGCTGAGATTA
The DNA here is from genome assembly GCF_964188355.1 of Buteo buteo. NCBI lineage: Eukaryota > Metazoa > Chordata > Aves > Accipitriformes > Accipitridae > Buteo > Buteo buteo. The sequence continues at coordinate 3,080,787 of NC_134195.1, read as the reverse complement.
TCTGGCATTGATTTAGCAGTGGGAAGTAGATTCTTCTTGGTGTTCAAACTGAAGCTTGATATTGCACAGCGTGTTCCTGTTAATGGTATGGTGCTCTAGGGAGAAGATAGGAGAGAGAGAGAGAGTGCACAGAGACACACACACACACACCACAGGCAAGGGAGGGACTCAGGAGATGTTTTATGCTTCGGTCAGACAAGTCTTGACATGTGTGCTTCATTAGCAGGCTCAGCGCTGGATATAGAGTGCAGTAGCTCGTTGTCACAAGGCAGTAGTAAGTACGGCAAAAAATGTTGTGATGCTGGCTTTTCTTTTTGACAATCTTTAATTTAGAGCTTAATACGGAGCACTTGCCCAGGCAGTGTTTAATGGTGCACCTCTTACGTGTACGTGCAGTCACATCTGCATGCAGCAGTGTTTGCTTCTGTCCTGTAAAACTGAGCTAATACAGAATGTGGATAACTGTAATGTGGTGAGAGTGGCTGGCACAACTATTTCCATATTCACATTGAATAACATAACTTTAAGCTCAGTATAGATATTCACCATATAGCAGCAAATGCAGGAAAAAATATCCCAAATGTGATTTTGTAGCATTCTGGATAAAAGGTGATCTGAGGTCACCAGTTTTGCTAACTGGCTTCTGGCCAAGAAGGTAGCCAAAGGCGATGCATCAATAGATCAGTTTAGGGGGTGGTAGGCTGTGTAAATGTGTCAGGGGTTTTTAACGGTATTTGGTACTTATTTTGTGTATTGGAAAAAATATACAGTTTTCCTACTGTAATGAAAATAATGATATCATTTTGGTTTAAAATCTTTTAATATGTAATATAAATTCTCTAAGATCCAGTCATGCCATTTAGGCATGTTTTGCAGGACAATGCAATCTTTCTGTCATTGCAAATGATTTTGATTTTTTTGGGTGCATTTCCTTTGTTACTGCAGCTAGGTCTCTCTCTAGCTCTGGAAGCCTCTGGAGAAATACCACTAAGGCTAGATGAGCTTCTAGTGTCTGTGCCCCCTTGCTTATTTTACATGCACTTTACACCAAAGTGCTGTATTTTATAATACTTTTAGGTCTGCAGTGACATAAGATCCTACCTTTTCTGAAACACGAACTTCCCAAGAGCTGTGAACTTGCTTGTTACGTGCAGTGTGTCCTACTCCTTGCTGTTACTTTGCTTCAATTTGACTGGAAGCAAGTGTGCCACCGTCAGGGGGATTTATGGCCCTTCCTATCCATTTTGCAATCAGTATGTGACATGAAGGCAGCAGCTGCTGTTCAGTAGCAGTTTTCTAATGCACAGTGGCAGAGGTCATGTATGCGGGCTGTTATTACTCTACCCGTTGGAAGCCTTCAGTGCTTTGTAAGGCATAGGTGACTACTCTTCTGGCAGCGTTTGTGGATTTGATGGACAGAGTATTAATACGCACCTGAGGTAATGGAAGTGTTTCTTAAACACTAGGAAGTTATCATGCTGTCATTTCACCGATGCTGCGTTGTATGTCCTGTCCTGGTGACTGACAAAAGAAGGAAGGTAGCTGAGACAGACTTGACTCAGGGAAGATGAAAACTGTTGATGAACAATGCCTAGCAGTTTGAGGAATTACAGTAACTGCAGTCATGCTTCAGCCTATTGTCAGGCTGCAGCTGATCTATGCTGGTAAAGTGAGGACTTTTTATTGACCAGGGAAATGTACAGATTGCTGTTGACAGCTGATGATTCCTGAGGAAGGCTGAAATTTTTGTCTCTGCCTGCTGAACCTGGTCACAGGGATTAACTACTTAGGTTGTAGCAGAAAGAAACGGCTGCAGCACTTCTTGTCCTGTGCTGAGCCTTGTGGCTACCCTCGCGGTAGGCAAGCAGTGAGGAACGCATCAGTGCACTGCTGATCTGTGCTATTGCATCTCCCAGGTTTTATGCTTTAAAGCGCCAGATGAGCACGAATGTAGGGATTGGCTGTTTACTGTCCCATGGGAGCAGTGGTCTTTCAGCCTTGACAGCTGAAGGTTAGTTTGAGATTAGTTAATAGCTTGCTGCTTCTCTGTTCGACCTCAGGAAAGGCTTGTGATGTGATCACAGAAGCGTTGTCTCTCTTCCCTGTCTCCCCCATCAGATGATCTAATGAAATGTATGAGTCTTCCTTACAAACCTTGCCATTCTTAGCTCTCCTGTGGTTGCGTGAAGAGAATTCCAAGGCCTAATTTCAAGAACTATGACTTAAAGATGTGATAGGAAATTGCATTAACTGATTCATCAGCTGCAGTAGTTCAGGTAAGATGAAGCAAGGTTGTAGCATAGCTTGCGTGATGCTTCCCAGGTAAAACCAGAGCTTGATCCAGACAATTATAACATCTAGCCAAGAATAACATTTTACGGAAAGATACCCATTTACTAGACAGACCAGTAAACAGAAATGAAATGTTGTGTACCTGTATCAGAGCACCCTTTTTCCATGCCTTCCATTGTTTCAGGGATCAGCTTTCCAAAGCAACATCTGCAGGCAGTCAGCAGAAGATACACATTCTCTGAAACCTGAATGCGGGTGTTGCCACGTGTGTGATTACTTAGATCAACTGCTAAGAATAGTGTATTAGGCGGGGCTAAATACCCATTCATTTGCAGGCCAGTGCAGCTTTTGTCTTTTATGTTACGGAAAATATAAATATCAGCTCGCCCAGACTGAAGGAAGGAAGATCAATTGAAACATTTTTAGACTGTTGGGTTTTTTGGGTTTTTTTTAGGAGGCAGAACAAAACTCAGTCTGTGCCATTTGTATGACTATACATGGTAAAAACAAGTGTGAGCCTGGGTTAATGAGTCTTGCAGCCTATCTTTTTCATGAAGCTGATTATAACATCCTTGGATATTACTGCAGAATTCTGGGATGGTTCCTGTTTTATAATTTCATTTATGCTAGAGGTACCAAACAGAAAAATGAAAAGATAATATGGTGGGAAAAAATAAGGATGGAAAACATGTTCGTGGGAGGTATGAGGACTGTTTCTAAATGTGATCTATTAAAAAGATATGCTAGGTGTGATAGATGGGATGAAGTTGCAAAACATCTTGGATGTAGAGATAAGAATGTTATCTTATTTAAAATGTTGATGAGGCCTTATAAAAAGCAGTACTGCAGAAATATTTGACCTTGGTATGCAGTCAAGGTATTACAGCTTGTTAACTGACTGATAAAACTGCTCTGGAATTTGGTTGACCTATTCTCAAAATGTGGCCATCCAAGCATGTAAAACAAAGGGCAGAAGGGAGTGTAGTTGCTGGTGTTCTTGGAAACTTTGGATTTCACCAAAGAATAAATACAGCAAGAAAGTGTCCTTGTGTGAGAAGTTTCTTTGTTTTGAAAGGCTGAGCATAGGGGAGGTGTTTGAATGCAGCCACTTAACTGTTTGGTACCACAGTTTATCAGTACATCATCCATCACTGCGCATCTTTCTTGCTCTTGTTACTGTTGAAGAATTACTGCTCTTCCTGCAGGTCACCGTCGACATTGCCGTGCTGAATACTTTGAAAGGTGTTAGGCCCACCAGAAGCACTGACGTAGGTCAGCCTGGCCACCTGTGTTCACTGTTTATGGATTTGTCCCTCAATAGAGTACCTTGGAAAGCCAGCCGCTTTTCATATGTGTGCAGAATGAACATCCCGTTCACAGGCAGGCACACGAAGAGTTCTTCTGCTTTTTGCGGGACTTGCATCCAAACTGCTGTTAAAATTGATGGTTTGTCAGATAACAAAACGCTGCTAGAGAATCACAGGGTAACTTGGGCTGAAGAGGTCTCTAGTCCACTCATCTAGTCCAGTCTCCCACTCACGGCAAGGGCAGCAGTGAGACCAGACCAGGCTTTTGGGGGATTTTTGCTGTCATGTCTTGAAAATTACTGATCCTAACAAAACATCCAGCAACGTCAGCATTCTTTCTGCGAGGCTGGGTTTATCGAGAAACTGAAATGCAGATGAAGCAATGTATAGGGTGTGATAACGGTCAGTTTGGTTGGTTTTCATAGTGTTACTGACTCATTGGTTTTATTTCTTTATTTGTTCCATTACATGACACAACACAGATGAGCTGCATGCACAGACTAGAGTCATCCAAGCTTCACTCTGATCTTTTAGGAGGGGTGCTTGGCAGACAATATTTAGGTCTTATTTCTAAGAATAGCAAGGTAGATACACATTTGTAAATACTAATCAGAAAAGTATGAAGGCATGTAGGGGGAGGAGAGGGGTTAGTGGGAGAGTTAAGCAGTGTAAAATTTCTTTGAGTAACTTAGTGAATGTTGTGTAGTCTAGACATACAAAATACTGATATCATCGTTAAATACAGATGTCATCATCCCTGTATAGAATATTCCTTTCTGGATTCAGGCAAAGACCTGGTTTTATTCGCTGTGAAAATTCTTCTCAATATACTGATTTGTTATGGCATTTTGGCAGATTGTGGAGGAAGGGCTAGATTTATAGCTGGTGTAAATTTCTACATATCTTCTTCTTGGTGCAGAATTCATCTGAGAGAGGGAAAGAGTTACCGGAAAACTCTGTGCTGATGGTTTAACCTGCTTGGACTCAGTATAATGAAGAATGGATTCCCAGGCACAGTGGTACCTGCTTAATAGATTTTTGAGAAAGAAAATAGGGGGAGATTTAGACTTTTGGCCAGGAATGGATTGAAGGAGAGAAGAAGGAAGTACAGAAGTCTGAGCGTCCAGCTTTATGCCACAGTGGCATCCCAGCAGAAAGCTGGGATGGGATCTGGGTGTCCACCAGGTGTTCTCCCTTCCCTTTCTTCCTTCTCCCTGTAGTTTCTTATAAAGGAAGCGCAGGATGGGACAGCATCATACCAAAATCCAGTGAATCTAACTGATCTGGAAGGCAAACAGATTGGGACTGTGGAGCAGGGTACATCTGTCTACTTGGCGGTACAGACACAGCATTTGTTTGTGGTGGTGGACTTCAGTAGCAGGAGGGTGACCAAAACACTCGTGCCTGCCTTAGAAGGCAGGTCGTACGTTTATTAGCTAAATGCTGCTTTATCAAAAGTTATAAAAAGAGACGGATGAACAAAGTTTGCTGTTGGTGGAAGCAGACACAGCTCCATCAACTCTGCTGGACTCATGCCTACCAGATCGTCATCTGTTTCCACTCGTGTGAGTTTAGCCCAGAAGTTCAGAATAGACCTGGAAATACTGAAACACTGCATCACAAAAGTACTACATGCTAAACCTCCTGTGCAGCAGGAGGGAAGGAACAAGAGAAGACAAAAGTGGCTAATATTACGCTGAGGGGCTCTTTGAAGATAGGATGGAAAAAGATGCTAAGAATGGTAAATTGAAGCAGGGGGATTATACAGGTTTGGGTCAAGAAGGAAGGTAATGGAAAAAGCAGATAAAGTTCGGGTAAGTCAGTTTTTCAGAGGAATACAATAGGGTTAAATAAATATGTGAGAGGGGAAAAACCCAATTAAAAAATGAAGAAAACAGTTAAAAAAAAAGAGGAGCAGCCTACTGGGAATTAATACAGTTTGTTAGTGCAGCTGTATAAGAATCAGGTAAGAGAAACACTGAATCTGTATCAATTGGCAGTTGTGGTTCATGTATGCTCTAAGTGAACTTAATGAATTACAAGCAATTACTTTCTGATAAGTATGAAGAACAAGGATGGAACCACCGTCAGAGATTTAGAAGAAACTGAGAAGGAACATAGCAGGGAGGTTTACTTCTCCTCCACTCACATTGTTTTTTAGGCTTTGGTTTCACATTTGGGAGCTCAGCTGATCTACTTGGAGTAAGTAACCCCCTTGCCTATTCTGTTCACCCTTCCTGCACAGCAATTTGTGCAACTGCATGGACCGATTTAAGTAACCGATCTAAAGAAAAGTAGTCTGGAGAGAAAAATTATCATTTTGCAGCTGGATCAGTTGCCTGGTCCAGTTCACCACACAGCTTCACAAAGGGTTGCACCAACATGGTGGAAAGGACAGCGTGGGTTTAGGATGGGAAGGCCAGGTGCCAGGGGAGAAGCAGAAAGGGTCATCACGGCTTGTGCTGTCAAAGTGACTGAACAACCAAGCCTTGGAGAATCTGATTGAAGTTTTTCAGCAGGTCTCCCTTCTGTATCTCTACCTGCATCACTGTTTTGTTATGACTGGCTGTTCTAGAGGCTCTCCGCACATGCACATGTCTGTGGGGAAGTTTCCGTATTTATTGTTTTGGGTTTTCTTCCTGTTCCTTTGAGCATTGGCAGTGGGACACAGAGGAAGAGCAAAGGTGGAAAGTAAGGAGGATACCCAGGGAGGGGGACAAGTGTTGGTGTTGTCTTCAGTCTTCACAGCTGCCAGGACAGAAGGGTGCATAAATGAAGAGGTAAAAGGAGAACAGGTCTTGCTTGCACCATGCGAGATCGTGTGCATCTGGAGAGCTACCACATTTGGCCGACTCCTGGAACAGGGAGTCCTAGTTCAATTCCAGAAAACGTTTAGGACAGGAACAGAAAAGCAAAATCTACTTAGTTGTTAAAATAATGAACAGGGAAGTATGAGGTCAGATTCTGTCACAAGAGCCTAGTGTTGTCTCAGATGTCACTTCCCTATTCCTCGCTTGCCTGTCCCCTCTGAGGCCAAATCCAGCGATGCCTTAAAGTGGCTGAACGCTGTTACTGTGAGTTGCAACCTCTGCAGGTAAGCAAAATCCTAAGAAACAATATCATTAGATTATAGGAAGGGGAAAAATACAGTATTTTTTCACTTCAGTGGATAAAATGTTACAGAGCCTATAAAAGAGATCACAAACATTTAAATCATGTTGGATGGAATATGTAATCTGTTCTATTTTAAATACGGCTTAAATAATTGCAGAGTCATGACACAATATAGGATGTTGAAGGGAGGCAGCCTTTTACTTATGCTAGGTGTTTTGTCAGATCCCAGTTTGCTTAATTTGACTGAAGTTTCTAAGTGAGTGATAGTTTAACCACACCTACAAATATTGTAACTTTTGCAACAAGTAAGGATTCAAACAAGCAACATTGAGTGAAGGTCTGTTATCAAATCAAGATCCCCTTTTCAAATTGCACTTTAATGCAGCTGGAACGAAAGCAGCCTTTCAATCCTGAAGCAGTGGTGGAAACCTCAAGGCGTTCGTGACTGGATTGCATTAAGAGTAACTTAAAAGCACGTGCAACGAACTCATTGGAATCACTCTACAAATTATTTTTGCTGGAATATTTGGTCCTTGGCACCAGTTACATCCATTTCACACCGTTACTGTCTGATCAAACCCTGCCTCAGCCACGTATAGAAATCACCTCTCTGTGCCCCCACATCTTCACAAACATATGTGTTTTGCTTGCCTGTGACATGCAGGAACATTTTTTTTTTTCCTTCTTTTCTTTCATTACTTTTTTTCCCTGTAATTGTGCATTCTAATCATTGCTGGGTTTTTCCTCATTGCAGAGCAACATCTTTTGCTGAAGTGGCACCTCAGTAAGCTGTTGGGAAATAGTCCTGCCTCTCAGAAGAGGGCAAGGGAAGCTATGACAATAGATGTTTTTTGTTTCCAGCCTTCGGGATTCTGCAGAGATGCCTAGTCTCTATGAAATGGGTGATGCTGGAGAGGGTGGTCTTGAATGCTTCTAGTTTGGAAAGATCAGCAACTTGGTGGAAGGGACAGTCACGGTTTGTGTGCACCAGAATAGCTGGACATTGTGAAGTGGATACTTTGCAAACGGACACAAAATCTAAAAGCTACCCTGAGTGGCTGTAACTTTGGTGGTAGGTGATGAGGCTTGGAGGCTGCTTTTGGACTGCAATGTGACCTGCTTGCTTCTCTAAAGCCTCATTTGCCAAATTGTGGAGAGAAGTACTCTTTGCTCCTTGCATGGAGAATGCAGATCCCCCCAAAGCAAAATACGAAGCAAACTAACCTGAGTGTAGGGTTCCTCACAATGAGAAGGAAAGCCTGTGCAAGCAACATGGCATTGATTTGAGCATAACCTCTATAACTATAGGTTCTACATATTTAAAATTCTGAATTGCAGGACTGTTTAATTACACCATACGGCAGGGAGGCCTAATCATTCAGCATGATTTTTTCTATGCATCAAAAGCCTAGGGCTGAGTTTTAAAAAATGCAGAGAACTCTTGAGCATTAATGAGATTTGCATGCTCAGGTCATAACACTTAAACAACTGTCAAAAACTAAGTTATAGCCAATTATGGTTGGTAGCAGCTATTTCTTTGCAAGGATAGTGCAGGCCTGCAGTGTGGAAATATGCAGTACATTTATAAATGGGGAGGTCAGGCCATGCCCAAGACAAACATTCAGTCCTGAAGGAAAGAGGAAAAGGGAGAGTCATTATATGGAAATGAGAAAAAGGCATAACGTGGGAGTTGTCACTGCTCTCTAAGAGGTAACTAGGTAACTAAGGAAGTGCTTTTTAGAAATTACCATTGCTACGACATGTCTGTGAGATCCTCCGGCGTTAGCAGTGCTGCAGTCACAGAATCACAGACTGGTTGAGGTTGGCAGGCACCTCTGGAGGTCATCTGGTCCAAGCCCCCACCTCAAGCAGGGCCACCAAGAGCCAGTTGCCCAGGACCATGAACAGTCTTTCTGCAGACTACATCTTTTATCTGCTGCCGCTACAGCTCAAACATGATTTTTATTTAGACTCAGTGCTGATCAGGCTTACCTGACCTAATACTCAAGAAAAACTAACAGAAGCAGTTGGCAGGCCCTTTTGGCTGAGGTTTCCAGTGTTGCCAATTACTTCAAGCAACAGTGAGAACATTTTCCTGGTGTAGACAGGGTCATTGTTATGTTTTCAGAAGGGCTATTTTTATACAGTGACTCATGTTAACGCCTGTTCTGATTTGGTGTTCTTCCATCTTCTCTAAAAATGCAGCGGGACTAATGCATACCCCACATAATTTCACTAACTTCTGGATTTTACCACTAAGGGAGAGTTTGGCCATAGAGCTGAAAATAAATGGCGACCCCAGTCACATTGTAGGTTTCCTTTGGCAGGGACTTCTGCCCCTTCGACTCCACAGCCCTCCGATGAGTTCTTACCTTCATGTTGCTGTTCTCCTCAGTTGTTCCAATGCAGGGTATTGGGGGTGGCTCCACAGAAACTGTTCTTAACTTTCACTGCAACCCTTAAGAAGAAAAAGCAAATAGAAAAAATGAACAACCTGGAGTTTGGGGAGTGTGGTTTTTTGGGTTGTTTTTTTGGAGGGCACTTTTAAACTCATGCTTTCTTCTTGTTTTAGATGTCCACACTAAGTGTTGTAGTGGCTGTGTTAGAAGGTAGGAATAAGCTCTGGATGTAGGTGGGAGAGAAACTTCTTAACCCCATGAAAAAGTGTTTGGTGTCACTCTACCCTGAAATAAAGGCATGTACTCTTAGGTCTTGCACTACTGTTGTGGAAACCAGTAATTGTGTTGAGTGCATCAAAAGACTTGCTTCTAGCATGTCCATGTGTTCGTGTGAAAGGAGCGGGGGCTGTAGAGCTTAAATCGTTTCTGTTAAAGCACAGCTCTGTCTCCTGGACAGCAAGGGAAAGGTCTTGAACTGAGCTGAAATAAGCAAGCCAGGACCTGCCTGGAGGGACTGGCCTCATGCTGCCCTTTCCACTTCTCTGAAAGGGTGGAGACGTGTAGATGGGAGGCACTTCCCAGACTCTCCTGTTTCTCCCTTTTAACCCGAGGTCTCTGCTGAGCTGTTCTGCTGGCACATGGCGTGTGGTGTGTAACTCGTACTACGTGCCGGTCCGCAGGCTGTGGGTGTCTCGGTGCCAGGCCCTTGACTATTGAAGCTTCTGGCATCCGAGTCCTACTGGTTGATACGTGGGAATCAGACAGAAGGTGTGATGGGTCACAGAGAGGAGGGGTGGCAATACATTAAGGTTTTTTTGGTAGCAGCAGGCACAGAGGTTGGAATTGTGGGAGCTACATTTGTGAAGGTTGGGTCTCTTGTGGAGGTTGGTGCTTCTGCCAAGGTATTGTCTTTGTCTTGCATGCACTGGGACCTTACTACTGGACAGATTGGTTAGAGAGCTTGGTGAGGTCAGTGTCTGTATAGCAGCCTATCCAGAGGATGTTTATGTCCACCGTGTATTTGTTTATAGTTTTGTATTTAAAAAGCCCATTGCTCCTGCTTCTATTTTCAGCAGTAATTAGGAAAGCAAATCCAAAGGGGAAGGGCTGACAACATTTAAATGTTGACTTCTTTTACTGGAGTCCAAGCTGAAAATTTAACAGTAGTTCTGTGGTCACAGTTAAACAACCTCCTGTGTTTTGATCCTGTGAATACTGGGTGGCGTTCTGGATGCTGAGATGTTTGGTGAGCCTGAAATTGAAGGAGACTAGTTGAGAAATCAGCAAAGGAGTAACAGAGAATCTTTGCTAACTCCTTCTTAGCAAGCCTCAAAGTGTTTCTCTTGGCATTTTTGTTGGATCCTGAAAATACAATTGAAGACTTCTGGTGGAGGGAAGATGAGACTCAGACTTTTAACAGGGACCTGACCCTGTATAAGGTTTTCATCTTCCCTGAAATCTCTGGGTCATTAAGACTTAGTACAGCACAGAAGACTGAAAAGGCATTGTAGAGTTGAGCGCTCACACAAGACGTAATGCATGTCTGGCTGTCTTTCTGTGCAGGTTAGGCACAACTTGAATTTTTTACTGGAAAAACTTCTCATCAGTGTTTTTTGAAAAGGGACTGCTACTTTCAGTTTAAGCAAGTTTCTTTTCTCAGGGTGGATAATCATTCCTCCTTCATTCTTGATTAATCATTTGGCTGAATGGAAATACGTTGCCATTGTATTTCCAGAAGCCTGTTGTAAGGAAAATTGATTATGGAGAAAAATGAAAAGTTAATTATACAAGAATGAGTAACGTTAGAACCTGCAATCATGATGCTTTATTTTAGAATGGTATTATCAGCAGGTCCTGTAGACCTGGAGAGGTGCTACTGATTAGCAAGTAGTTTTGTATAACATAAGCAAATGAGGAAGATGGGGAAAGAAGGGTTAATTTTCTATTAATAGCCTCCTGCTTAAATCACTTATCTCTGTTATGCACCTTGTGAAATGAAGCTTGTGGTAGTACAGTGTCTTGGAGTTTCACTCTTCTGCTGTTCAACTGGCATTGAATCCATGTACAGTCAGTTTGCATTTGGAAGGTTATCTGTGCAATGCAAATAACTAGTTACCTTAATCTTTCATTCAAATGTAAACTCTATACAACTTTTCTAGCACTCAACTCATTCATCAGAGGTCAAGGAGAAAATGAAGTTTTATGCCTTTGCCATCACTGACTTTGAGCAATTAGGCTGGTGAAAATGAATATGAAAGCTCCTATTTCTTGTCCTGTGAGTGCAGAAAACATTGTTCTTGCCAGTGTCTGGATTATCCTGTTGGTGGTTGAACACATCTGCACATTCTTGTGACGTATATTGAATAAAGGGGAAATAATGAAAAAAATATTTGGAATATTTCATCACATACCGCTATCTTTTTCTCCTCGAGTGCTGGCTGAAGTTCAGTTTGTGGTTATAGCACATCTGGGAACTCATCTGAATACTTAGACTGCTTAGATTTTATTTTGACTTGTCTTTTCCAAAACTAAACCAAAAAAAAAAAAAAAAAAGAGGGAGAGGGGACCATAGTGAGTTGTACGCTCCTCGGCTCCTCACTGAGTTTGTTAACCCAAAGAGATATTACAAAGCTCAGTCCCCAAAGATGCCAAGTCTATTACCCTCATGTCAGAATTGAAAATTAGCATAAGTGTAAGCTAATTCTTCTACTTCTTTATTGATGCTCTCATGATTTAGGTTGAATATTTACATGGCATTTCAGTAACTGGGTAATATTTGCCAGAAGTGATTGGTTTTTTTTCTGATGAATGACAGCAATGTAATTGATTGCATTAGACAGTCCAGGTCAAATTGAATCACGGTGTGTGCCTGTCTCTGTTGTATGTACATGCCTGTACATATGCATGAGCTTAACCAAACATCTGTAATAGGAAGGGAAGATAAAATAGTTTCTTATCTTGCACATTGTATAGACCAAATTAATCTTGTAGAATACAGGATATTTACTGTCCCAATCTCACTGCAGATAGTGTTATACGAAAACTGATCATGTTGTATGAGAGAGAATTATACTATGCGTATGCTTTCATAATTAGCTGAGAAATGGTTTATTTTAACAAAAAAAATACATCCACAAGTTTTCCCACATTGCATGCCCCAATTACAATTTTAACAGCACTTGAACTAGTGACTTATAGATTATGAAATCCAGTATGAAATGAAGTTGGAAAGAAATGCTTTTTCCTGGCCATGCGTTTTTGTATTTTTTTTAAGGATGTGGTTTAATGATCAGCTTAGGCCAATCTCCCACCCTTCCATGCAGCACAGCTGCATTTTCCTGCTGTTTCTTTGTGTTGGTGCAAACAAATCGTGCAACTGGCAAGCTCACAAGGCTAAATATTTTTCAAACATGCAAGGTTAGATCCACATCCCATCAGCAAACTGCTGCTCTCGCTGTATGGCTACACTTTGTTGACACAAGGTAGAGAACAGTAACGCATGGCCGTGTACCACGAGAGGAGCGGGAATGCCTTTTGCAGTCTGGTTTTAGATTAATGGATGTCAATTTTCCCCTCGCTTGCACATTTTCATTATTCCTTTCTTTGAGCTGACTGTCTCCACGATGTGATGGAGTGAGTAGTATGGCAATGGGTGCTCTTAGAGTTGTAGGGTGCTCATTGTACCAGCAAAAAGGTACCCTTTTATTTTAGTGGCTGTGGTGTTAGGGTGCTGCCCATGTTCTGCATCAGCAGAGTGCCTCCAAGGAGGTGCTGGGTGACTAAATCATCCTGTACTTTCCCTCTGGGGTTTTGTCTCTGGATTCCTCTTCCTTCCCCTACCTCATGCCATCATCAGCACCTTTACCACTCGGATAGCAGCTACGTGGCTTCGCGCTCAGCCACTGCCACTTACCAAGTCAGCTGTCGTCAGAAAATACCTTGAGACTGGAGCTAATGTTTCTTCCCTTTTCAAAAGACAAAATGCATGTATGATACTGTGCTGCTGCTGCTGGCTCTGAATAAAAAGAAATTAGGATGTTGGTGTTTGGACCTTGTTAAACAACTGCCAGGCAAGACCACCAAACTAACAGCAGCTCTTAAATATTATGACAGTAGAAGCAACTATTATTCAATAAATCTTTGCTTTTTTTTTTTTCCTCCTACAGGAATATTTTTACCCGAAATACTTGGGTGAGTTGCAGTTTTTACTTTCACATTGTAGCAGTGCTGGTATGTGGTGCCTGACACTGGAGCTTGTCACAGCTGAAGTCTCTGCTAAGGAAAGTGATGGAAATCTGATCATGATAAACATGCATTGCTAGCTTTTAAGATAGACTGTACATTCCTTATGTGGTTTTGAGGTGTGTTTTTTGCTTATGTATAGATTTGCTTACAGAGATCCTCTATGTGTTTTCTGCATGTTGAAATGTTGATGTTGCATTTATATCCGTAGCTTGCAGCATTAGTAAATAATTTGAAGTCTTCTACCTTTGTCCCCTTATAATTAACTTAGCTATTAACTAACCTCCTTACTTAAAAAAAAAGTGCCTTTACTGATTGAACTACTGGCTTATTCTATTGACTGTATCATAGTCATGGCATTATATTGTTTTCTGTTTGTGTTTAATGTGTAGTACTTAAGATCACAAATGCCAACAGTTTGAGAAAACTCCATGTGCTTTTTAGATTTTTTTTAAAAGAGATTTAGTAAGTCAAATTTGAGTAGCTACTAACATGCTTTTAGAATCATAGTAGCATCTGGTTAAGTGATCATCCTTTTCAGATGGCTTATAACTCTACATCAGAGCTAAAAAATTTTAATGAACTTCAAGAATTTTAAGGCATCTGGGAGATTATAGTATTGCATAGATTTTGCACCCACCCTCCAAAGCCTTGCTTAATGAATCAGCAGGCCAGGTATCATTTTACATGCTTTGAACAGCTGCCATGTCATCTTTATAATAATAACAACAATTTCATTTTCTGTTCTTCAGCTTGTATTCAGAAATATGGGTCGTCGTATACAAGAAGTCCAGATTTCCTTACATGCGTTCATAGTAAGCATTTTTGTTTTGTATGTTGTAGTTAAATGTTCTCTCATTCTACCTGAAGGAGTGGGACCAGCTCAGCTATTTCCATTTTTGATAGTATTTTAGTATTGGTCTTCCTATTCTCTAGGCTTGAGACTCCATATCACTTGTCCTATCTGAGCAGCAAAACAAGACCTTTTCCTTTTTATAACCTATTGCCATCTCACTGTCATGTTTCAGTGCTTTGGTATTTTATGATGCAAGGCATTTCTTTCCCACCAGTTTCCAAGGTCTGAATAATCTGAGAAGCAAGAGGGACGAGAAATAGGATTTACCATAGGGTTGTACGCTATGCTTGGCCTTTCATTTTCTTTTCTCTTGAATGCTAACTTTGGCTCATCCCTGTTAAAGAACCTTAAAAAAGCTTAAAGTCAAACCCAGGCTTGCGTCAGACTTCTTTACATTAAGGAAATCAATTTTACGTATCGCGTGACTCTGCTTTAAATATTGCAACCTTTAAAAATTCAAATCAGTTTGGAAGTCAGACTGATATATTTGTTCATCAAGAACACTAGAGATCAGAGTTTAATGCACTCGTCTTAATACCTTTCCTGTTCCCTCTTGAAGCTTAGCAGTGCTAAAGGTATAAAGCTGCATAAATATTCTAAATAAGTTCTGGAAGCAGATCAGTTCAAATGGGGAGAAAAACACATGTATGTCTATTTATTTTCATTTGTACCCCTGTGGTTCAGTCTCTTAACTGTGACTGAGTTTGAAAAGTCATATGTTCATACCCATGCTACCAAGGCAGGATCAGGATTTAGTCGACATTTCACATTTATAAACTGCATTACAGCAACCTTTTTTGAAGAGTGAATTGCAAGGTTAAGCGGTATGTGAAGACTTGCCCTCATATAATGCACCAGTATCACTTATGGATGTTAGAGTCCTCTGAGCTGGGAATTCTCGGACCTGTGGTACCCGTGTTGGGTGCGGTATGCCAGCTAGTTCAGAGTGGGATGAGAGACTGAATGCTTCCTTTTGCTCCTGTGTATGGCACAGAAAAGAGGCAGGAGTTTCTGCTGAAAATGGTGGTATTAACTGGGAACACTTGTTTCAAACAGCTAATCAGTATTTTAGAAATGCAAGTCTAAAGGGTAGTGATGAAAAAATCTGAAAAAGTAAAAGCTGAATAATTGATTTTAGGGATTTTTGCCCATTGCAGATGCAGTGGTTTGGAAATAAAATTATAATATTTTCCCCCATTAAAATATTAAAGTATTTTTAAATGGCTGAGTTTTGGCTAGCCATTGTCAATTCACAGGAGAAGTAATGGAGAAGGAGCCTGAAATGTGCTTGGAAGAATGACAGGCTTTGTGCTTGGCCAATTCCAGTGCGTGTCTTAATTTTTCACAGATGCTGCCAAAAGGCTATATAGCTCTGTGGGGTTGTGCCTGCAAGACATTTAAATTTTGTTTCTTAACAGCCTTTCTCCTCTCAAAACAAGGTAGTGGAAGGCTCTTTTAATCTGGCATACAAAGACATTGCATGGCCTAAGGGCTGGAGGGTGATTAGCTAGACCAGTTTATACTGTAAGGTACAAATTTTAACTGTGACAACGACTGGACAGCTTAGCAGAGTGTTTGAGGATTCTTAATTTCATAAGATCTTTGGATCAGGGTTACAGGTAGGATTCA
Organism: Buteo buteo; assembly: GCF_964188355.1. Lineage (NCBI taxonomy): Eukaryota > Metazoa > Chordata > Aves > Accipitriformes > Accipitridae > Buteo > Buteo buteo. The sequence continues at coordinate 3,064,948 of NC_134195.1, read as the reverse complement.
GCTCCCAATTCAGAGAGGTAGATGCAAGTGTTTCCAGCGTGGGTGCCTACATGACCAGTATTCCCATCACAGTCAGTGGAGAGTTAATCTGCAGTCGGTGGTTGTAGAGGGATTCCACTGACCAAACTGTGTCTGCTCTGAGGAGAGCTGAATCACGCTACGGACTCTTTATTGTACTGACTAGATCTCCACTGACTGCAATGAGAATTTAAGATAATTGCTTTGCAGATAGATGCTTACCTTACACACAAATACCTGTACTTTGGTCTGCAGATCTGGATCTTTTTCTAAAAGAGGTCCTGTAGGTCAGCTAGGAATTAGGGATTTGATTCTGTAAGTGTTTGGAAAACTCTACAGGATTTTTTGGAAATGAAGCTGCATGTGGCCTTAAAAAACACAATGGGATTTTTGTCAGTTTGTGTGTGTCTCCTTTTTAATAGTGAGTGTCATAATCTTCACAACCTAGCATTTACCCAATGAAGTTTTAATTTGCACCATTTTGTGAATATAAAAAAATAAATTCACAGTACAGAGTAGTGAACTGGAAGCAGCAGTCAGTGTACTCAGGTAAAGTCTTCTTTCCATACAAACTTCAAAAATGGAACTGGTAGTTCCATTCTCTGTCCGCGCTTACGAGCTATATATGTGCTATCAGACATAGCTCAAAGCATGCAAAAAGGACATGCTCTTCATTACTTTTAAAAGCTTTACTAAAATCTGCCATGTAAATGAATGGAAACGAAAGCTCTATTTTCTCTTGCAATGGTGTAAATCAGGAGCACCTTCTATGAAGTTGGCAGAATTACCCAGCTGTGAAGCCACCAGGAGAGTATAAGACTGTCTCATGTTCTCAAACTCTCGTGATAAGAGGACCAAACTATCAGCACAGTGATGGAAATGTCTGTGGTTGTTCCTGCTATTTACCATGGGTTGCGATAGGGTGGTATTCTGCTGGCCAGTGTTATTTCCATCTGGCTCTGCAAGGCACATCAGAATCCAGTTTGAGGGAGAGAATCAGAAGCTTGAGGTTACACCAGGTAAGTCATGCATAACCCTGTTGATTTGTTTTGTTTATCAAGGGACTTTGAAAACACTGCTGTGTCTGGGAGACTTTGCTTGTGCTGCTTCAAAAAAACAGACTTGGCTTACTATACCTAAAGCATTCCGTTACTGTGTACAGATTTCTGGTCTGTCTAGGAAAAGAAACGTGCTGATCAGAGCTGCTCTGTCGTGGCTCGTCTCCACCTTAGCCTGGCCTCTCCTTCCCTGACTCCTCCACCTCCAGTGGTGTGTCAGCAGGGCAGTGATTTACCGGGAGGTGTTCTGGCAGCTGGATGTTCAGACAGCCCGTGTAGCTGTGTTTTGTTTTGTGTGGCCTCGCCTCTACCTTGGCTGTGGCTTTGCCCCAGCTCTGCACAGCTGGAGTGGTGAGGAAGAAAAAGAATTAGGCCTCTTTTGCAGCGAGGGAATGGTTATTTCTGTGAAGCTCTTAGGATTGTGTACCCATGCTTTTCCTGTAGACTTCTCCCAGGCACTAGCTTCTGAGCATCAGGATGAAATACTGAAAATTGGCATTTCTTTGGCCAAGTCACACTCCCTTCCTGATCAGCCCTCTGGCTCTCTCCGCCCTTGTCCACGATGGAACACCTTGCTGAGGTTCAGGATAAATGCTTATCATCTCAATGGCGTAGCCCTAGCTAGAGGTTGAAGCTGTGCTGGTTACAGAGGAGAACCCGAAGTGAGAGAGTGGATGGAACCACTGTGTTTTGGTAGAGGTGGATGAAATCACAACTTGAAATGCAGATTCTTTCAGTTGTGGAGATTTGTGATCCTTTATGACCTTTTATAGAGCTCCATTCTTCGCTTCATCTGTTTTGTCCTGCTTGATTCAGCCCACTATATTTAATGACAGCCATTGCCAATCATCTGCTGATTTCTGACATCTGTTAGTCCTCTTCAGAAGAACAGTGGAATCTTTATTATAAACATATGCATAGTGGACAGGTATGTTTGTCATAGTTTTTGAACTGGCACTAGACAGTCCTTATGTCCAAAGCTCAGTTAAATAGCCTACAGAGAAAGGATTGGTGAAAACTTTTATATTGTACAATGTGATAAATGTAAAGAAATATGAAATTAGTACTCCATGGTAATCTGAATAAACTGCAACACTGTGTGCATCTAACTTCAGTCTTCAGGTAATTCAGTGTGCAGTGCAGCCCAAGAATCTGACCATTTTTTCTTGATAACTATAACACAAATGCTATCCAACATTTGGGCATATGCTCTTGCCTTATTTTTTATGCCTAACATAGCACCAATCTCAATGGCTGTCCAAAGGCAAACTGAAAGTCCAAAAGGCAGTGGGGCAAACTGAAACACAGGAGGTTCTGCCTGAACATCAGGAAACACTTTTTCACTGTGTCAGTGACCCAGAACTGGCACAGGTTGCCCAGGGAGGTTGGGAGTCTCCATCCTTGGAGATATTCCACAGCTGTCTGGACATGGTCCTGTGCAACTGGTTCTCGGTGGCCCTGCTTGAGCTGGGGGGGTCAGACAAGATGACCTCCAGAGGTGCCTGCCAACCTCAACCAGTCTGATTACTGGGATTCAAATCGAAGGGAGTCATTGCAAACAAAAATGCTGTTCAGTGCTTTCTAAGACATCAAAGGGAGTTGCTTCTGCCTACACTTACAGGAATGTTAAAGTTTTTTTCAAAGCAGCCTGTCATGAACGTGACTTTCAGGGTCACACAGAGGAAGTTAAGAAGAGACATGTAGAAGCAGTATAATCCTGACAAAAGTAGGAGTTAATCCAATTCTTAACTTCTCTCAATTTGAGAAGTGTGATGGGGCTGCTAATCTGCAAACAGTTCCTCTCCCTACATGCCCCCCTGCCACCCCATGTGCCCATCAATTCACAAGTCATGTTTCAGAATATCGTGAAGAGTCTGAACTGGATGTGGGTCTACGGAACGTTGGTCTCAGCAGAACCAGTGCATGAAGAGGGGTCTTTGCTGCTGCTGCTCGCTTAACGTGTATCCACTGAGCACTTTTTGCACTGCAAATCCAGTATCACAGACCAAACTTGGTCTGCGGAGGGCTGTTGCAGATCATGTGCTCTAACTGTACCTGTCTGGTCCACTTTTCATAAACTCTTCCTTTTGTCTGGACTGAACGGGGTTTCCGCTGAGTTGTAAGGATGTGTTGCCAAGATTGCAGGGTTGCAGAAGGCATTGTTAATGATAGTAGTTCTTCCTTTAAAGACTGCTACCTGCAACATCTGCCAACAGTTCCTGTATCGTGCACCAGAAGAACTGGGCAGAATCGTTGCTTTGTAGCTGTGCCACCCCCACTCTGGGGGTACAGCTGGTCAGGCACAAGAAGCTGCCACATATATTCATCAGAAGAGAAGCTTGGACATCATGCATTCATGTCGTAGGTCTTCCTTTTCCAATGCACTCCATGTGCTGGTGAGCCCAGAGGACAGTGGGACCGACCGTTTAACTGCTCTGGTGTAGAAGGTCAGTCCCATTGTGAATATACGTTCATCCAGGTTTGCTAAGGCTCTGGTCAGGTTCAGATCTTCTCTGTAGAAGGTGGCATCTGTGGCAAACTGGCCTGTGACTAAAGTTCACCCAAGCGTAGAAGGTCTGCAGAAATACCCTGTCTCTGCTGAACCCCGCTGCTGGGAGGGGATACGTAAACAGAAAAGCCCTCTGTCTAGGTGAGCGTTGCAGTCTACAGAATGAGCTTCTGCACTGCTCCTTCTTGTTAAGGTTGTGGAAACTGTTAACACGTTTATGTTTTCTGAAGATCACTGGTCTAGAACACAGTAACAGGTTACTACTACCAACTCATTTTTTGTGGGGACAAGGGTGTTCTCTCATCCCTCCTTTAGCTATCTCTGCAAACCACTGTCCCTGGGTGTTCTGCAGATAGATGGGTAGGTGAATTTGGACAGGTGACTTCCATTCGTTGAGCAGTTATACAATAGTTTGATATTTGTTCTTCCAATCCTTCCCAAACTATGGTGACTACTCTCTTGCTGCTTTCCTATGGAGAAAATCCACTGCCAGCTATTGGAACTTGGCTTAAAAATCAGTGGCAGACTTTACTCTGTGTTGGCCCCATAGGAACATTGTGCTGTCTGTAAACTGGATTAGTGGTTTGCTATTCTTATGCTGTTAAAACATTGGTATTTCTTTTTTATTCTCATTCTGCATAATAGAAGAGCCTAAGTTGGACAGCTCTGACAAAAATTTCAGATATAAACCTTTGCTAGCCACAAATCTGTCAGCCCTGGTAAGATCCTCAGTTGAACTACCAAAAGTAATTGAAAAGAGTACCCATCCTTCCTTGAGTACTGTAGTTGCTACCTGCTTTCTATTTTCTCCAAAACTGGGGAGAGTAGAATTAACTTTCTTAAAAATGAGCTACTTTGAGTTGTTTCTTTCAGGATGTGCCCTTCAGATAAAGGGTTGGTAGCTCACTCCCTTTTGCAATGAAATTAATTCCACTGCATGTGCTCTGCAAAATGCCTGGCACAGCTTGTTCAGCATGTGAGTGCTAGGAACTAGCTTCCAGTTTTGCCAGGTGTGAGTATTTCTGATAGTGATTCCCCATTACTGTTTAAGGTTCTTGACTTTTAATGAGAGTGAAACACCTGGTTGTGAGTGACTTCAATGTATTGTTTGGTTTTGTTTTGTTTTTTTTATTCTTTATGTAAATCAGATTTGCCAAACCAGTGTTCTCCTGATCCTTGTCACAAAGAGGGGACTGTCAAATGTGAAGATCTCAAGGGAGACTTCTATTGTGAATGCAAGCGTGGCTGGCAGGGAAAAACATGTGAAAAAGGTAATTGAGTTTCATTATCTTTCATACTTGGAACAAAGATGTATTGGGTTTTGCTATATTCTCCAATGGTCACTGATACTGTGCTGCACAATTCAAAAGTCACAGAATTGAACCTGGATTACACACCACTTGTAGTTTTACCCTTCTGTGAATTGGTTAACTCTTTCACGTCAACACTGTTATCTGACTTTAATGGATCTCAGCTTGATCTTGGCAAGATAATCTAAGAAGTTATGCTCTAACTTGCTGTCTCACCCCTCTGAAAGGGGCAGCAGAAATAGAGTAATAGTGGCTTTTGAACCCTGACGTAATAGAGCACAGACTGCAGAGCCAGAGAAGGTGGCCCATCTTCCTTTCTAGCATCCCTGCAATGGGAACAGTGACTTTCAGCAGGCAAGTTGGCATCTGACTGTGATGATGCACAAACTGATGAAATTAGTCTGTTAAAGCTTCCTTGCTAGTAGGACCTTATTTCATGACCGCTTAATCCCACTGTGTATCTCTGTCACCTCCAAAGAGAATATTCAGGCAGAAACTATCTGTGCAAGAAGTTCCAGGCCCCCAGAAGGCTTTCTCTATTCCTTTATGAAATACTGAAGTTATCTTCCCTCCTCTTGTTTTCTGGTTTCTTTTTTTTTTCTTCTGCCTGCAAGGCTTCCTGTCAGGGCCACTGCTTTTCTGCCTGCCAATATTAAGTAATTGCCAGAAATAGCATTCAGCCAGTCCAGAATTGTGGCCACCAAGACAGCAGGAGATCCAAACCCTTTCCTTCTGATGTAAATATTGTGGGGAGATTACAGGATCACTCACAAGCAGCTTATTTAAGCATTTGAGACAGTTGACTGATCAGTATGCAGTCAGCTTTGAGAGCTCAGCAACTGATCAGTCTCAAGCATATCTCCTCTTTTTTCTTATGAAATGGCATGAAATGTGCTGTTCTACCCATCAGCTAACTCTAGAGTCCCATGTACAAGCAGGACATAATGAACAGGTAAGGCAGATCGAGGGTGAAATCCAGGCTCTGCTGGATGTAACAGGCTTTTGCTGCCAAGTTCAGTGGAGCACAGCTTAGCTCACAGTACTCAATAGTTGCAAACCTAAAACTTTTTGTGTTCTCATGAGTTCTGTAGTAGTAAGGATACATTGTTCTTGTTTTATTTAAAGCTTTCATCCTGAACTTACTGGTCATAGTATTAATTTTAAAAGTTGGTTATGATATAAAATACATCAGTTTTAATTAGTTTCCTTCTGCAAACAAACTTCTTCACCTCCAAAGTGACTAAAGATACTCTTCTGCATTCTCAGAGCTGTGAAGGAGATACTCGGTTACAGTTCCTTCTCTTTTTTTTTTTTTTTTCTATTAAATGTACTTGAAGTGTTTGAATGAAATCTTTGTGCTTTTGTAATCATTGTGTTGCAGCTGTAATACTGTTTCTTGTTTGGTCTTTCTCCTTACCAATGCCTGTCCCACTCCCACCCTCTAGATTATTTACAGAGGTGAAAAGCTGACTGTAACACTTCCTTTTGATGCAGATATTGATGAATGCAGAACACAGAATGGCGGCTGTAACCAGCTCTGCCTCAACAAGCTAGGCAGCTACCGTTGCTCATGCTACAGTGGTTACACTCTTAAAGACAGCAAAACATGTGAAGGTAAGCTTTGCTGGGCCTCTCAGTTTGCTTCAGCAGATGCTTAGTGACTTGTGACTGTATTTCAGAGAGCAGCTCTGGTCTTCTCCCTAGCCCAGCAGAGACATGCCGGTAGCTCCTGTTAGCTGCACTCTGCTGGGGTTGTGCTGGGTGCTCCAGCCAGCGCTACGTGCCTGAGCTTGTCAGTGGTCACACCATGCTGCTCTCTGATATCATAACACAGGCATGATTCACAGAGCGTTTGTGGCTTGGATTGTGCTAAATTGGTTTAGCTGCTCAGTCCTCATATCCTGACATTGAGAGGAGGAAGGCCTGGCCAGGTGCGTTGTTATGATTCTTTCCAGTCTCACGGTGTCGTAGTATATGAGCCATTTGTTTTTCTTTTGTGTGTTTCTTATTTTATTTTTCTAAATTTGGCTATGTGCAGCAGCTAAGGAATTCAGATAGGTACAGATGGATAAATTCACTGCAACTGAGTATTAATAGCTGTAGAAGGGCCCTAGTGAAGGTTGGCAGCTATTTTGCTTAGCAGCTGAGAACAGAAAGTGAGGATCTGAAGTATCTGATTGAAACTGCAGAATGAATTGACATAACCAAAACTTAAGCAACTGAGATTTTAAAAGTGTTAAGAAACTGTATGCTGAGACACAGACTCATTAATGATCACAGGTGGCTGCTAAAGTTATGTGTATCATCTCATGAAGAAACAGGCAAGTCTGTGTATATACCTCTTACAGATGGATGTGATGACATATTTCTAAACAGTTTGCATAACTGATGTGAACAACATATTAATGCTACCAGCAAAAAGACAAAGAGCAGGATTTTATTCTATGTCACTTCCACTGTAAAAAGTGATGACTGTATGGATTATTTGGTATCCCATAAAGGATAAAGCAAGCAGCTTAAAGGGAGCAGCCACTTAGAAGAGCCAACTTCACTTTTGAATTGTCCTCTGGTGCCAGTTGGCATGGACAGGTGGATGGCAAGTGGGCTCACAATTCCATTTGTTTTCTTATGTACATATATTTGTCTAATACCCTAGTACTGTCTATTAGAGCACTGTGAACATAGCATATAGGCATTCTGTAGCTTCAATGTGTGACCCTCTGGTTGCTGAGGTTACTGTCAGCTGTGGTTAATGCTAGCTGAGATTTATCATTACATTTCAATTTTCTTTCACATTTATTCCTGTCATTATGTGCACACACTAAAAAGTTAGGTTTTGTCTGTTTATTTGTAGACTAGGCTACATAGCGTACTAGACAGACTACCATTGGCCAGTTCACTCAAAAGAGGGAAAATCACAAAGTGTAACATGTAATTGTAGCTTTAACATGTACTAGAAAGCAAAAGTAAATATTAGACTCTCGGTATACTGCAAATGTTTTGTCAACACCAGGATTTTGTTGGGTGTTAGTTAACATGTTAGAAAAACACTTGTTTGTTTTTATGGACCTGCCTTCATGGTGAAACCTCATAACATCTGAGAGATGTGACTTGTTCTCTGTGACAAATAGGGCTGCTTCAATTCCCCTTTACAACAGATTTAGATCTTAGTTTTGTGAATGCATGAAAAATTATTGTTTGCCTGTCTGAGGAAGGAGAACAGAAATCTGTGATGCTCCACAGGCTGTGTGTTCCTTCTGTGTTTTGGTAAAATTCATACTGCTGTTCCTCAGTTCCTGCTTGCTGCTTTTTTAACCCAGTTTCAGCCCTCTGAATGGAGTGGGCCTTTTGGGTTTTGTTGGGTTTTGGTTTGAAGTTTTGTTCTACAGTTTTTCTCTTGGCTCACTTTGCAAATTTTTTTTCCAATAGTGGTTAATGGCTTAAAGAAAGACAAATCAACTGGTTTTGAAAGCCTGAAGTCACTTTGTATAGCTAGCTAACCCTAAAGGTAGATTCTTAAAGATATTGGTTTTTCAGTTACCAAAATAATATAGAGATCTCTTGACCCTGAGCCCACTCCAGTGTACAAACAGTGAAGTGATTTATCCTCATCTGAATTCATGTTGTTTAATTGCTTGTTTTGCAGACATAGATGAATGTGCAACATCAGCAAACATCTGTGGAGAAGCTCATTGTAAAAATTTAATAAGCTCATATGAATGTCTTTGTGATGCAGGCTACAAGTACGATGATGTGAGAAAGACTTGCCAGGGTAAGCTCATGAAATAACATCATGTTAAGGTGTATTACATGATTTAAAGCTATAAAACCCCAGAAATTTAATTTCAGGCTTCAGTAAAAGTTTTGGGTTTTTTTTTTAATCTTGCTTACACACTGGACTTCTGTTCCCTTTCCCTAGTTGTGAGTGAGTTTGCAGTTTGGAGTCATCTTTGAGTTCATTGAGTTTGCAGTCATCTTTGACTTGAATCAAGCTGTACGAGCCAGAGTACTGAGACTTCTTGAATTTATGATAAGCACAAGATCTGGTGGAAGCTCAGAAGCATCTGTGCATGTTGCTGTCTCTCTTTGTAGGACAAGAAAAGTTACAGAGCAGTAGCTGTTGTTCTTTCAAAACCTGTCTTGTGGTATTACTCTGAACTAGGAGCTTAATATGCATTGGAACCATGCACAGTTCTGCTGGCTACACTGCCTGCAAGCTTTCTCAACGGAGTAAGTTTTAAAAGTATTCCAAAACTAGCATTGTTCCCTGCCTTTTTTCTAAGTTACCATAATGACTTGAATCACACACCAACCAGCCCTACTGGGCTCTAAGTATTTATCCCTGCCTGAAGAGATCCCTGGGGGCCATCGCAATTTGTTTTCCTGCATTTGTTTGTGAAGCGGATAAAAACAAGCCAAAGGGAAAAAAAGTAATGAATGAGAAACTCAGCTTTTACTTGTCTGTTGAGGATCCAGCTGCTGAGTAGCAATGAAGGAAGCAGTCCGTGAGTTGAACCTGAGTTGAAGGAGCAGGAGCCAGTCAGCACAGGCGTAGCAGAAGGGGCCTGAAGGGAGGAAGTCTTGTCTAGAAGTTAAAGCCCAGGGCTCTGCACCAGCAGACAAGGAGTTGAGCTCTGCTTCCAGCCTTCCCACTGACTTGCTGTGTATCTTTGGGCAGCTGGAATCTGTCTGTGAAAACAGATTTGTGCAGATGCTAATTCTAACTCTTCTCTCCTGTAAAGATGTGGCACAGGGTAAGTACTGGCTACGGAGCACTTGGGCACGCTCAAATGAAAGGTGCTACAAAACAGCACTGATAACATTTTTTTTTGCCCCAGATGATTCATGTTTAAACAAACTCAACTGCTGTTTTCTCCTCTCTTCTTTGCTGGTTTTGTGTAGATATAAATGAATGTGAAGAAAAGCTCTGTGAACAGACCTGTGTCAACTCGCCAGGGAGTTATACCTGTCATTGCGATGGCAGAGGGGGAGTAAAACTTTCCCGGGACATGAATACGTGTGAGGTATGTTAGTCTTCATTGCCATAACTGCAGAACGGGCCTTTATTTTACATTGCAATTAAGAATAGCTGATGAAGCTCTGGACCAAAGCTGTTTGAGCTGAGTGACCAGCAGGAGGGAATCATATTGGCAAAGTCATGTGAGCTGGGGACGGTAGCTCTCCTGAAAAAAAACTTTCTCCTGAAAGTCTCTCTTCTCAGGCTCCTCCTGTCCCCATTCCAAAAAGAGCATGCCAGTGATAGCCCTGCCAGCCCTCTGTTTGGCTATAAGTTACCTCTGGCTGCACCAGCTTTTATGAGTCAGTCCCAGTAGGATGGTGCAAAGGTCTCAGGGCGTATGATGTAAGTTATGGACCAGCACTTGCACTTGACGCTTTTGTCTTCCAGGCATTTGAGGTGAATGGGCTTCAGTGGCACAGGCTGCCTCTGCGGAAACCAGCCACCAGCAAATTCTTAGCATATCTTTTGTTGTAGGCACGATGCTGCAGTAGAAAACCTTATGCTGTACATTATGGGTATGATTTCATTTTGCAAAAGGAAATCATTCCTACAAGGCAGATAGGAGGGAGGAGGGAAGGAAAGAAGAAATGTTCTCAGTACCAGAACAACTGTATTTTGAGGGTATGAACATTAAAGAGCTCTAACCTACTGTATATATAGCAACTACATGAGAAAGGAAGAGGAGGCATACTCTCCGATTCTCTTTCTGCTGTGTGAGGAGAATAAGCACTCAAAAATGTGTTTTGATTATAGAACATAATCCCATGTGTGCCTTTTGCTGTTGGAAAAAGTATTAAATCCTTGTACCTGGGGAGGATGTTCAGCGGCACTCCTGTTATCAGGCTGCGCTTCAAAAGGAAACAACTGACGAGGTGAGGACAATTTAGAATGACAGTCGAATGCACTGTCAGGCTTTAATGCATGCAATGGAGTTAGGTCATTACAATAACAATTAGTCGTATGATCATTGTTATTTATTTGGATTATGGAGTCCTGTAAGGCGACATGTTATCCAAACCAGTAATTAAGAAAGGCAGCCTTGACCGCAGAGCTCCTAGGGTAATTACTGAAGTACAATAATGTATTCTTTATTCTTGATGCTATTTTAAAACCCATCTTCACAGCTTAAGTCTTTCAGGAGTGCATTAAAAGCTAGTATGTTTTAACAGAGCTTTGTAACTGCTAGAATTGATGCTATCTGTATGGAAAGTACTCTGTGGTTTTTGAACTCTGCATAACTAATTTATTTCTTGGCACCTGTGCGGTCAGACTTGTGGCCGAGTTCGACTTTAGAACCTTTGATCCTGAAGGTATCCTTTTCTTTGCTGGAGGCCATCAAGACAGCACATGGGTAGTCTTGGCTCTGCGCAAAGGACGGCTAGAGCTGCAGCTGAAATACAACGGAATAGGCCGTGTGACCAGCAGCGGACCACTTATCAACCACGGCATGTGGCAAATGGTGAGTCCAGACCGCTGCTGAGATCGTACCCTTTCTTGGCTTGTGCCTGATGGGCTCTGTCAAGTGCAGCTAGACTTTTGTTGTGTTTTGAGAAGATGCTTTTCCAACCTATCTATCCATTCGATGCAAGCTGGTACCTTATACATTCTAAGGTGAGAATGCGATAGTTTTCCTAACAAATTGAATGATACTTTATATCCATTGTAAACTAGATTACATCACTAATTTGCACAACCAGAGCAGACACAGTGCCTTTGAGATGCAGGAGTGCTAAGCTGACTTCTTGTCAGTTTGAGAAGATGTCCTCTGGTTGAGGGTTAGAAGGGAGTAAGAGGGAAGGAACTCTGTAGCTGTTTTAAGGAAGTTTCCAAGGGTGTTTGGTGTATGGGGTGTGTGTGTGGTTGCTTTTGTTTATTTGGTCACAGGGCTCAGACAATCTGAGCCCTTGACAAATCTCTTATGCTACACTATATGTTTTTTTAAAGTCTCAGGCTTGTTTATATACCAAATAGACCATTTCCCTTGTAATGGTATTGGGGTCTATTAGAACCTCTCTGTTTACTAATAACATAATCCCAGCAATCTCGCAAAACAATGCACTGCATCTTGGAGCTTGTAAGGATTCTTATTCTTGACACTCTCGCAGAACATCTCCTGGCGATTCTGGAAGCATCGTGGGTGTTACCATTTGTGACAGGATCATGAAAAGCATCCTGTAGTATGATCTACAGTAGATTAGCAATTTATATACGCCTTCTTACTTCTGCCTTTGCCTCTCCTTTCATTTTTTTTTTTACTTAATGAGATCTTTTGACTTTTAAGTTGATGTGTCTCTTGGGGAGTGGGTGGGAAGTTCTCAGCTAACTCGCCTATGAGACAAATACAGATACTGGTAACTGAATAGTTTTCTGTTGTAAATTTTTTAGTATAAAAAATTCAGAATTATACATTAAAGAAAAAAGCAAGGTGGGAAAAAACTTTATTTCTAATGAATAAATAAAGAAGTCCTTGAGTGCATTCACTGTCAACTACTGACATTTGGTAATGTTTCCAGCAGATGAGGTGATGTTTAATTCAGTTCCTTTACTGTCAGCGAAACATTTCATTTTAAGTATGGACTCGTGTGTGCTTTTCAACCTCACCTTCTGTGAAGCACAACCCCAACAACTTTCAGAGGTCACAGTCCAGACTGACATGCAGTTTGGGAGCTTTAGTCTGGACTTCAGTACGCACAGAATCAAGCCCTTAGTTTTGGTTAGACCTAGAACAGCAGAGTTTGGATACTTGGGAAAACTTTATAGGGGTTGTGAGAAAATAATAATTTTACTAATTAACTTTCAGCAGATGAAAAAACAATGGCTATTTAAAAGCAAAACATGAGAAAAAGCACCAGCAGTGTATGTGTTTTGGTCTCTTGAGCAAAAGCTGCATACTTTTATGGAAATATGAAGACATTTTCAAAACTTCAGGCAAATATTTCTACCTAGGCTATTTTCTCTGATGTTGATCCCTCCTAATCTATTTTTAAATCATCATTCCCAGCACTGAAAACACAAACAAGTAAGCTTCAGGAAAAACTACTAATGTAGTTATTTGTGTCTAATTCAGCTGGATGAAGTGGCACGTATGAACTGATGATAGTAGAGAACACACTCACCTTCTGTTTGTTTTGCCTTTCCAAAAAAAGTAATCATTTTGTCTTATTTTCAATGTTTAGTTTAGTACTGCTCTGAGGACAGTATGGTTAGCAAAAATAATAACTCACCTGCACTGTTAAATGTCAGAACTGAAGGTTAAGCAATCACAAGCGGGTTTGTATTTGGCTTTAACCCTGCGGCTGCCTGTAGTCCCGTCCCTTTTCAGTGCTGTCCACTTGCTTTTCAGCAGAGAGCGGACGGGCCGGCTGTGCGCTCCGAGCTAACCAGGGCGTGAATCCAGAACACAAGGCTGACTGCCCTTATGGCTAACCATATGGGAACTCTTAGCTACGAGAACTGCCTGCCTGAGTGTCCCCGAGCGCACTGTGGCAGGCAGCAGCTAGCTTCTCCTTGCAACAAGAGGAGGGAATTAGAGCAGTCTGCTAACTACCAAAATGCTTCCCCTTTTGGTTTGTAGGTGATGGTGGTGCACCAGCAATTAAGCTTTGAATATAAGGAACTGCAGCTCAAACTGCCAGAGGGCAGCGTGAAGTAGGCAGAATGTGATTTCCTAAACTGGAATTTGTTAAGAGCTTTCACGGGGATTAACCCCTTCTCCTATGGAAGTTTCCACTGATTTGGGTTTGTTTATATCAATGATCAGAAGCAGCTAAGAACTCAGACTAATTTTTAAAATTTCTGTATTATTCCTTTCTATGCAATCTAATAAAATTTTAGAAGGCCCTGAGTGTTGGTGGCCCTGCAAGTTGCAGGATTTCTCCACAGAAGAAGCACAGCATGGGCATTGCTGCAGCCAGCTTTTCCTCATTCCCGTTTTCTCCGTGGCTGTCAGCGATCTCTGCTAGGAGCAGGGAGATGGTCTGTGCCAGCACTTTGTGGTGCTCCATACCCCCGTGCATTAGGGCAGTGGTGACTGCGACACCGAGCAGAGGCATCTGAGTGAGTTTTTAGCTAGCCAGCCAGTGGAGCTAAGCCAGTTGGGCTGTGGCTGCCAGGACCTGTGGGCTTATGTTCCCACCCACTGAGTGGACTTTACAGCCTGCCAATGCCCAAAAAAGCCTGTTTGAGACTGGCTTGTGTGTCTCCGCGGAATGCAGTCAGGAGGTGTAGATGCCACTTTAAACAAGCAAGCTTCAGACAAGTAAATTCATGTCCTGTAGGATAGAGCACAGGGCAACACACCAGGTGTAAACAGTGTTTTAGCAATGTAAGCCAGACTGTTCTGGAATCCACAGGAGAAGAAAAAAGTTTGATAGTCTGTGAACAATCTTTTCAACTGTCAAATTCACTTAATCTTCATTACTGAAAACTGCAATCCAAAGGGAGTGTCCAGGTATAAACCTGCTCAACCCTATCATCCTGTATGTTACAGCCACAGGGTGAGAGCTCAGTGTGGCTGATGGAAACAATTTTGGGGCAGCTACTCTCAAAATGCAAAGAGAAAAATGCTCATGACCTGGCCTACTAGCAGGGAGAGACAAGAATAAATCTAAACAGCTGCTGGAATAGATATTTGATTCTATACAGTGGCTCACTGATGGAGGCAGCATCTGGGTGTCCCAGGGAGCAGAGCTGTACGGATGAAGAGTGGGTAGGTGGGGTATCTGTCATGGGGTGGGAAGAAGGAGTGCTGTGTTGAAGATAATGAAATAGAGGAGTTGCGCTCCTTTCTTCTCTGTGGGAAGAAAGGTGTCTTCTGCTATGGCCACAGAACGCCCCGTTGGTAGCAGGACCCGGGTCCCAAGGCAGCAGAATCCATGCTGCTGTTCAGCAGCCTGCTGCGTGTCAGCTTTGTGCTCTGCCTCCTCCTCTCCCTCTGCAGCGCTGGCTGCTTTAGAGTGCTTCTCTGTGCAGCCTGGTCATAATTAAAATTATGAAAATTTTTTGAAATTGCAGTGGTGATAGAATCTTCTTAGAAGTAGCTCTTCAGAGAACTGGAGGTAAAACTTGCAGAGATCTTTTGAGAGAAAAATTAGTGCCTATTACACATTTTTATTACCCTCTCAAAAATTATTATCTTCTGTTGTTCTTTTTTCAGGGGTCAGTATTCAAAGGCTGTGGCTGGAAGGCTTCTGCATTATCTTTCACTGGTCCAACAAAAGACATCTTACCTGTCTTTCCAGCTTTTCCTTTCACGTGCAGCTGCAATAGGAAGTTTCTCATTAATAACTCGTTATTGCATTTATGTTTTGCATAGAGCAACCTACAGATGTCATGTAGTTAATCCACTTGTATTTTTGTGTAGCTGTTTTGAAGTAGCTGGGCTGTCTTCACCATTAGGTCAACTCCAGGTTGCTTTGTAGGGTAAAGATTTACATATCAAGGTGGAATGTAATTTAAAAGGCAGACAAAGAGGCTTAGGGACAGAAAATATTTCTCCATCATGGGGATTTCACTGGTGGTGTCTGTCCTTTAGTTGAGGGTGCAGACATTAAGTTCTTTTTATACTGAATTATTCTATTTGCAATTTTACTTTTTCAGATCTCTGTTGAAGAACTCGAAAGAAGTTTGGTTATAAAGGTCAACAGGGATGCAGTTATGAAAATAGCTGTCTCAGGGGATCTGTTTACTCTAGACAAAGGACTGTATCAGCTGAATTTGACAGTAGGAGGCATTCCTTTCAAAACAAAGGACCTTGTTCTACCAGTAAGTATAGCATGATCGCTCATGTTGTTTTGCATGCCTGAAGGGCTTGATTTCATCTTCTCTTGGGGTAATGTAGGTCCTTCCTGAGAGCAGTTCAGCCTGCCCTGAAACAGGTGGAATTATCACCTCTTGGATACAGCTTTCTCTCCATTGACTGTAGAGGGAGCCTAAGCCAGTAGCAAAGGTGAGACTCCTGATTTTTCAATTGATAAGTTTGGGTGAGATATATCCCACCCTCAGCCTGCAGAATTAGGACACAGCAAAACTGGAGGACATGACAAAATTAACAGTGGTCATGCTGGCCCTGGGGGTCAGTGGACACACTGCTGTGTGAGGGTACTGTTGTGCCCACTAAGTCTGGAAACAATGTTGGGGGCACTTTTTGTGTTGTGACCAAAGTTTGTGCTTCGCTTATATTCTATCACAGTTTTGCTGCTTGTGTTTGCTGTTTCAGTTTAGTAAGACCCAAGGGAAAACAGAAGCTTATTTTTCTTTATTTCCTCCTAATTCAAGTAGATAGGGCATATGAATAGAAGTTTAAGCCTTTAAGGTGCTCTTTGGGTGAGATTGGATGATTGCTGTGTTTGTGAAATAGCTGCTGCTCAGGCTATTTCGAATGTCCACCACACACAGAGTTGGCACCTTGAAACCCAAATTGGCATCTCTTTATTTCTAAATGAGGTGACAAGCTTGCGGCTCTGTGACTGGGAGTGCAGCTGCTGAGGAAGGCTCCTGTTCCTCGCAAGAAGTCATTCAGGGCCACTGCTTGTCTGAAACATTAAGCTCGGGGTGTGGTCTGAATATAGGATTGAGCGCCAAAAACTCCTGAGGTTTTTATCCTGGCTCAGACACTTAATTCTCTCTCTGCTTCAGTTAATGGGAGCTAATGGTGCTGATTTAGACACTTTGCAAGGAGCCTTCTCTTTACGTACTGTCACATTTTAGTGCTGACATTTGGTACAGGATAACGTAACTAGAAGGTGGAAGGAACAAGGTGTGCACAGAGCAGTGTGCCTGTCTTGTGGCTCAGGCAACCCTCCCTTAAGCCAGCACTCAACAACTTATACCATCATCAGGTCCAACATCTTGTGTGTCATGAAAGCTGTTTGCAATGACACAAAGGGTTGGGTTTTTTAACTTCAAGTTAGTCTCCAGCATTCGCAATGCAGAATTATGGGAGTCACATAGCTTTGGCTACAGAGCTTTAGAAGTAAATCGCGCTAATGATGTGCAGCACGTAGAGGAGCTAACAGAATCAATACAACCAAATTAGCACCTGCGTTAGCTAGTGCCCTTCTGTCCTGTGGAGACAAGCTGAGCTCAGGGGAGTTTTCTGGGGAATACTGACCACTTACTTGCTTGGGGTTGCCACCACTTGGCTTGCATGTGCATAACACATCAAAATGATTTCTCCTATTTAGTATCATAATCTAACTCGGTATTCCTCTGCACCGAAAATCAGCTATTTTCACTGAACAGTAGTTTGAGGCATGAGATACTGCCTTATCTTCCTAGATAAACCCTCGGCTGGATGGTTGCATGCGGGCATGGAACTGGCTGAATGGGGAGGATACCACTATCCAAGAGACCATAAAGATGAATGAAAAGATGCAGTGCTTTTCTGTAGCAGGAAGAGGGTCTTTCTATCCTGGTCGAGGTTTTGCTATGTTTAATCTTACTTATGGTAAGTACTTTATTTCTGACCTGTTGTCCCGCCATTAACGATACATGGTTAATAAACAGTTTAAAACTTAGATGTGTGCCAGACTCTGTGTTGATTGATGCAGAAAAGACTGGCAGCTGTGAATGGAGAGGGAATAGCTAAATTTGTGGTTCATAGCGAAGGAAGGCCTATGTATGATGGTTAGAACCAGTACGAATATGCCCAGCACGGATTAGGTTTTCTCTGTGTAGCTCCAGTAATGCATTTCACACCCAGGCTGGTTCCAGCTCATCCTCAGCTTCCCATCTCTCTGTCAGCAGTGTAGGTGGTTCCAGCCCTAGCCACTGTTTTTCTGCTAAATAGGGAAAGCTGCAAGCCATAGTGCTGTATCTTGAGTGTATGATGGACAGAAGATCAATATTGTCTGTAGCAAAATGTCCAAGATTGGATTCACTTTTAATCATTGGGTGGTATTAGTTACACTTGGGACAAACACACTAAGCATATCCCTGATACAAGCTGAATGAAATTGGCCTAGATACAGTAATAACAAGTTTCAAACCAAACTTGGCCATACTAATGTAGCACTCAGAAAGGCACCTTTTCTTTGTTCTAGATTATTCTGTTTGTTTATATGTGTGATCAACTGTCAGTATTTTTAAACACATACAAATGCCAACGATCTATTTTAGTTTGGTGTGTAAGTCCTCCTCTGCAGAAGCCTTCTGTGCATCATTATGTGGATTTTTCTGCTGTGCCATTGTAAATTAGGGATTATCAGGTGTCTGTTGTCTCGCTTACCACATGGATTCAAAAAGCTGCAAAGTAGAGACAAGGCAGCATCTGAAGTGCAGATGACAGTACTCAGCAGAGATGAGGCCCTCAGCACCTGCATTTTTTTTTTCCCTACAAACAATAATACCTTTTTTTTTTTTTTTTTGCTTTCCTTTGCAATGGTAAGATTTATAAAGAACTTACTATGCATTTCTTTTTCTGCAGTGCAACCTTCTTCTGGAAATGAAACCAAGACAAGTTGGGAAATAGAATTAAATGCTGCAATTCAACCAGCAACAGATACTGGTGTGCTGTTTGCTCTAGTTACAGAAGAAGCATCTGTCCCTTTTTCACTATCTCTGATTGACTATCACTCCACAAAGAAACTGAAACAACAGGTACAGACTTAAGTATTTTTCTAGAGAAGGTTCTTTGCAATTCCCTGGGAACTGAAAGTCATTTTCAAAAATCAGTTGTCAGGTCTGTTGCCTGCCTGCTTATTTTCCCCCACTGGTTCAGAACACAATCTGAGACTGAGGTGCTTGGCTGACACTGAAGTTCTGCCTCTTAAGGGTACATGTCAGATGCTACTAAGGAGCTTTTTGCAAATGTGGTCTAGGTAAAAGATGGAACTGATCTCTTGAATACAGGCATATTTTGTTATGTTTTTCTGGCACAGAAGCTGTTTAATGCCATAAGCAAAGACTTTCCATTCTCTGGAGCTCATCAGTAAGAGTCCCAAAGTAGTCAAGAGACAGGCTTTACATGTCGCTCCAGGTGCTGTGAAAGGCCAGTTATGATGGAGGGCAGAAGCTCCTGATTTAATGGTATTCATAATAAAGGGCTAGATTCTGGCATTACATGAGTGTAAATCAGGAATTATTTCACTAAAACCCATGAGCCAACTTTTCATTTATAACACATCAGCTCTAGTCTGTTTGGTTCCAGTGCAATATAACAACCTCTGTAAGACCCACTAAGAATTCTCTCTGAGAAGACAGTGGTTACGACTAACAATTAGTTCCACCGGTTCATTGGTTTTTCATCTATGCAAATGAGCTCAGAACACAACCAACAATAGTAATTTAGACTAATTCTCTGGTGGCTCTGCAAAATCTTTGTAAATAAGGCCACAGTGGGGTCATCCTGGTCTTGGTTAAGCGTGGCTAGATATATATCTGCTCTACTGCCTCTTTTCTTCTTTCCTCTGCTATCCAGTTTATCATCGTGGCCTTGGAGAACACAGTTGTGTCCAGACTGGCAATAAATCTCTGCGATAAGAAGGAACACTCTGTGGACATCCTCCTCAAGAAAGATCACTTATCCCTGAGGGTAGATGGGATAGCAGGAGAGAGTGAACTAAGCATCTCTGAGTTAGAGGACAGTCTGTCCATCTTGGAGAGCTCTTTGCAGTCAACGGTGAAGACGTACGTGGGAGGATTGCCAGGTGAGCATCCAGTTTTGCAGCATGGACTACAGACTCCCAACTCACCTTGCTGAGCTGGCAGTTGGGAAATCTGTCTGTTCTCTGTTTCTGCTTGAGTAGGCTTTGTCTGCCATGCAGGCACATGATCTTAACAGATGTCAGGGTGCACTTGACAATCATTTTTTTTTCTTGAATGATTGTGTCCTCCTGAGGACAGCTGGAAGCAAAAGTAGAAAGAGGAGGTTTTGCTTGGTCAGCAATAGGAATGATTTATCTGAAGGATAGCTGTAAGCAGGGTCATTATCTTAAACCTCGTAAAATCCATAGGAGCTGGACCACAGGCTCCTGCAGTGCTTCATTAATGTAATGAACGTGTGTGAGCACTCCTTGAGGGGAGTACCAGGGCCTCACATTGTTTTGACTGAAGGTTGGGAAGCCCAGTGTGGTGATTCTCCCTGGCTGATGTTCTCTTTGAACTGATCACAGCACTACACAATTAACAGATTTCTTGCCAGCAGAGGGTATGTAGGGCACAGCCAAGGGTCTACCGCCGTTTATAGTTTTGCTGGCTTTTCAGCAACAACAGGGCTTCTTATGGGAGGTCAGTTTGCTCCTCTGTTCCGAACCTGGAAGATCGAACTTTCATCTGAATCATGAATTTTGGCCAAGTTTGGGGATTTGTTTCTTGTTCTGGCTGAACTGGTTCATCAGTCCCTACCGCTGAGGAATGCAGTTAAGGAAACTCTTATGTCTCTGATGCACAGAAGTACATCCTAATTTGTTGCCAGCAGCTAAGCAAAATCTTGCCCTTGCTTGCCCAAGCAAGGGAGAGGCAGCAATGTTGGCCTCTTGGTAGGGGCTGAAGCAGTGCCCTGTGTGCTGGGACACATGGCGTGATTGTTCCCACCAGGAAAAAGAGTTTACGGAGTATTTATGCCGATGATGTAAATGGCTCCTAGTGACACCTAAAAGGGGGAGGCCACACAGTCTGGGACGTTCACACATTGGCAGGAACAAGGCTGAACCCCCAAATATGGCATTTTCCAGTGTCAGATTGAATTGGCTGAGCTGGCCATTGCACAAGCAAGAGAGATCGCCTACTTTCTTGCAAGTAGCTCTGAAACGCACAGCAGAGACTTTCACAGCTCAGAAAACAATCCCATTCTGTCGCTGTCCCGAGTTCTCTGTGGTTCACTTGGACTAACCGTGCTGGGTGAAGCACAGTTTTTAATTAGCCAGAACTAAGTGTGAGATATCATAGCTATGGCTGTTTAGACCCAGCTGGCTTCTGTAGGTTTAGCTACTTTCCCCCTTTGATCTGTTCAGCTCAGCAATGGGAATTTCTGCCTGGGGTCTGCTTTTGCCATTGAGAAGAACCCAGCACTTGCATCGAGAAACCTTGTCATTTGCCAAACGAATAAACATTTCAGCACTTTGGTTGGATTCATCACTCTGGGTTAAATAACTATACCAAATGGTCAGATCTAAGTGAGTTTCACTCATTCAAATTTTGAAAACATTACGTCGTTTTTGGTTTTTCCCTGCTTCCATACCCTGTGGAAAAAACAAAGTATAGTGGTCACACTTAATGTCTTTATTCCATTTGCTGCAAATAAAGAAAGAATTCTGTGTCAAAATATGTACTATGTCCCACCCACCCAGCTAATATTGCAGATGTGGAAGAAATATTATTTAGAGTTTCAAGAGAGAAGAGGGACCATATAGGCATTTGCTACCATTTCTATGGTATTTTCAGTTCTGGTAAATCCAAAATAATGTAATTTATATGAAGCATAGGTGTTTTTCCAGGCAATGTGTATACCACCTGGTGAAGGAGCATTTAAACAAGTCTTCTGAGTCTTTACAGGACCACACTTCAGACAGATCCATTTCTAGTCATAACAGGAAATTAAATATTTGACCTGATTTGCAATTATAACACAAAGAAATTTTTTTTTTTAAGTTATTTTTGGTAGTATCTTACAAATCCATCTGAAAGCCCACACTGTCTTTCAGTCAGCCCTGTGGCATGTTTAACAGCAATCTGCATGACTCCTTAGACGAGTGTTCAAGCCATTAAGCAAACACTTCATCACCTTCTGGGTCAAAATTTAGTTTACATTCATGTGAAGTGCTACAATACAGATGCCCCCTTCTCTTAAGCAGACTTCACAGATAAAATCTGGTAAATGGGGAGGAGTAGGAAATAGCTAAAGTGATTAGTTTAAGCAACTACCAAGCAATGGTACTTTTCAGCCAGGAATCTCTTTGTATCTCTTTGTGGCTTACAGATCCCACACAAATGTTCTTTCTGTCACTCAGTCCTAGAGTCTGAACTGTGTTTGATCACATCAGCTTCAAATTTGGCCTTGCGTGTCTCCAGGCAGAACCCTTTAAATTGCATATAAACTCAGGTCAACAGGACAACCTATTGTTCAAGTTGTCCTTGCTTCAGTGTAAAGATAAGGGGTTTACTTAGCTACCTGCATTACTGTGAAGTTAAATAATCTTTGAGACGTTCATTGCTTTCCATTGCACAACCAGCCTGATTGGGTTGGCTTTGGGTTGTAAATAAACTAATAACCTTTGGAGAAGGGTAGAGGACACAGTTCACGTAAATTTTCATGTTACTGTGCGGGGGTTTTTGTTCATTTAAGTTCAGGGTGTATATGATGTTACAGAAGTTAGTAATAAGATTGACTAATTTCCTCTAGTCTGTTGGGTTGTACTTAGTGTCTTCTTCCTTGCTATTTGTTTTCTGCCTCTGGTAAACTGATTAAAATGATGTCACCAGTGGATCTCCATAGAAAAAAATCAGTTGCGTTAGCG
This sequence comes from Buteo buteo, assembly GCF_964188355.1. Classification (NCBI taxonomy): domain Eukaryota; kingdom Metazoa; phylum Chordata; class Aves; order Accipitriformes; family Accipitridae; genus Buteo; species Buteo buteo. Next base: position 3,042,578 of record NC_134195.1, on the reverse strand, counting down.
TTACCAACTCAACTGATGCATTCCCACACCTTTCTGATAAATGCCAGCAACCTCCTTGTGCTGATACACAGCATAATCACAGTAAAGATGAGTCTGGCAAGTGGTAGAGGCTGCATACAGGAGGATCCTTCCTGTTGTGAAGTTCTTCCTATAATCTTTTGGCAGATATTTTGAAAAGAGAGAGGGAAAGCTTTAGAGGAAGGTATAACAACTCCACTAACGACAAAGTAGAGGGTCCAAAGATGGAGACAGGGAAAGCATCGAGACGGAAAGCAGCGTGAACACAGTGTGCAACTGGAGTGAAGCCTTGCTGCTGTGCAGCACATAGTTTTATCAGGACTGGAGGCTTTGCAGAGACACAGAGCAGCTGAGGAAGGGTTCAGCCTGGGAGGAGGGCTTTGGGGCACGAGAGCAGATGGCGTTTTCCCCACGTCTGGAATCGTGCTCTTGCCTTCTGGTGAGAGGCGTGGGGGGGAGGTAGAAATCCCAGAGTGAAGAGGAGAGCTTGAATTCATTGAAGTGATAGCCATCTGAGCATAGGTAGGGCAGGTATTTATTCAAAACGAGCCATCAGAGATGTTTGTCTCCCCTTTCACACAGACGTTCCTGTCACTTCCACTCCGGTCACCGCGTCCTACCACGGCTGCATGACCGTCAAGCTGAGCAGCAAGGCACTGGACTTAGACGAGGCTCTCTACAAGCACAGTGACATCACCTCACATTCCTGTCCTCCAGTCGAGGCGGGTCAGTAGGTACCACTGCAATGCGAAAGTTTTATACTCAGAAACTTTCAATGCTTTTCTTTTTTTTTAAAGATATAAATTATTCAGACCTACCGCACTGCGTGTATAGTTTCTCTTAAACACTGAAGTTACGTAGGAGCTACTGATCCTTATGTCAGATTGATTATTGAAATACTCCTTTGCTTTGAGGTTTAAAGGTTGTAATATATTTGTAAATAGTTCAGAAGACTAATATTAAATAAGCCAGAAGTACAGAATATACCGGAAGTGAATGTTATCTTCAGACTGTAAGAGACAGTTTTATCTGTAATGTGGAAAACCTGGTAATATATGAGCATGGACTGGAAGAAAAAAATAATAATTCTGTATTATTTTTTATTACCAAACACTGCTTTCTGATTTGCAAAATATGAGAGAATAAAATATTTACATACAAGTTTTTAATTTACCTGTACTGAGATTATTCTGTATTCTGTTATTTGGAGATAATGACTCAGGCTATGCCCGATGTGGAGATTACACTAGTGGGGTTTTTTTTGTTGGTTGGTTTGGGTTTTTTGTTTGGAGGTGGGGGGGTTTACGTGCTTATGTCAATATTGTGTATCTTCTGGGCTGGAGAGCAAATGGTTGCTGCTATTCTTACTGCTAGAGTTTCTCTTTCTGGTACCACAGATAGAAGACTCAGTTGTGACCTTTAGAAAAACTCGGTCAACAGAAAACAGAAAACAAAGTTGGGTCAGCAGGAAACAATTAGAAGAAAAGACTCAGTAAGTTGAAAGCCATATGGCTTTCGTGTCAATAACTGCTGAAGCAAATGATGAGGTGTCAAGAATTGGGGAATATTATCTGGCAATGATATATTTTTGCTGCTTAATTTTTAGGTTGGCTCATTCACTGTGAGCTTAGTGGGAGCAGAGAGGCTTGAGACCGTGAGATTTAGCCAGGCCAAATTGCAGTGTGGTGAGAATATGCGTGGGGGTTTACTCAGGAGAGGTTGTAGAGCCATAAAATGCATTCAACTTTTAAGCTGTCCTTGTGAAGTTGGGGTGGGCTTTGCCTAGCCTGCTTTGAGTCGCTTAAATCCTGCTTTATTTGGTCATTGTCTTGTGTCAGATTAATGAACTGAGAAAGATAGGTATATGCTGTGGTGGAAATCTGAATACTGGGTGGCTAAAGTTACCCCATGCTTCCGAGAGTTAATGTGGAAAAGGTCTAATTCTACAAGGTCTTTTGTAAGTTGTTCCTGGTCATTCTACACCATGTTTTGCCTAATCAAATACAGAGATGACAGATTATCCTAATAATCCACCCGTGTGACAACATCTGTCACCAAGCTGTGGAGATATAATGGTCCCAGAGGAAAGGATGGAAGAGGGGGAAGACTATCCCAAACATATTTCCTGGTAAGGATCCCTGCTTTATTTAGCAGAGAAATGGAAGGTACTCTACTAGCCATTAGACAGCATGACATCGTAGCTCCATATCGTGACCAAATCAGTCAGCAGTAATGCAGTAGGGCAGAAAAGACCAGAGCTCTATCGCTTTCAACCAACGTACTCATTTACACTTACAGAAGGACCTGTCAAAAGACTCTTACGCTCAGGTGTGACCAGATGCAAGTTTGAAAGGATAGTTGCTCACTAGCCAGTAATACCTTACCGGCAGAGTGTGCCTGGGTAGGAAAACCCAGAAGTAGTTCTATGGTTTTGCTTTTTTTTACTGAGCAAGGGAAACCATGTTATTCCTGAGAGTGCTTTCTGTTAGAGTTGATGACTCTGGATCAACTTGTGTGATGGAGAAGCCAAGAAACATCAGTTAGTATCTCCAGTGAGAGCCGGGAATCCTGAAGATACTGTGGTTAATGGCACTTCCACACTGCAGTGGTTTATATTTCTGTGTGTTTTTCATGGATATTTTAGTCCTTTACCAAAACACATCTCACATCTTTTCAACTTGGAGTAGCTCTAATGAAAACAGTACAAACTTGGAAGACACCTATTTTTTAAACCAAGTAGATGAAGCAAACCCTGTTTCACTTTGTTCTTTTCAGAGGAAGCATGTTAGCAAAATAGTCTTATATGTCTGACATTTTTGTATAATTTCTGTGGTAGATCCCAAAAAACTACCATGTGGCATAAATGAATCACAAACATGTCTGACCTTTGTGTTAATGTAAGTGGTGCTCTTTATGAGGCCAGAATTATTTTGGATCCTGGAAATGTGAATCCTGTGGTACAGTATGGTACTCTCCAGTTTCAGACTTAATATTATGTGTATAAGACTTTAATTCCATTTTCTAAACCAATCTAATTCAGAGCAAAAATTTCTCCAGGACTTTGCATATGTGTGCATGTATGTGAAGGTATTTTGCATAGACCACAATGCACCCTGACCCAAAGTGTGGTTTAGAAGAGAAAGCCAGAATTTGTAAGTCTGGAGAATGACAAAAAAGGGGGGGTTCTTTTGTGTCAAGCTGGATTGTTTTTAATACCCTACAGCAGTACCACGCTGGAGGAAGAGGAAGCTGCTTCTGTATACCACTGAAAAGAGGAAAGAAGTGATAAGCATTCCTCCGCTCCTCCTCAGTCACTGTGCTTCAACCCAAGAGAAACATTGATTTTGTTTTTGCTCTGTTAGCAGTCTAGGTGCTCAACTCAAAGGCAGCAAGTCTGTTCTGGGCTTTGAAACCCCAAAAGGAACGCAGGTGGGTCCCCTGGTTGTATTCATAGCAAGTAATAAGAAGTAAATGTGTAGTTCCACTTATGTCATGATCAGGGCGATTGTGCTCTTCACAGCGTGCATTTGCACAAGAACTAAGCATTTTGGTTGCGTTAAATTTTTAAAAGGACAGTAATGGTCTCCTCTCCAATTCCTGTTTCTCTCAACCAGGTTCATATACTCACCTCACCTAAGGCACCTTGTCACTGATGTTAACAGCACTGGCCTAAAACTTTGCATCTCAGAAAAACCTTCTTAATTGAACAAAATATGGCTTTTACAGTCCATATAAATTAACCTCTGATCTTATGTGTATTAGTACTGAATCTGCTTTTTATACATAGAGGTACAACACATGAATTGACAGAAATTTCTTGAAAGGTGGAAAGTATTATGTAAAAGGATGATCATTCTTTGTTCTATTTTCAACTGGTCTGATGGTGTCACTTCCTTTCAAAGGAAACTGTCAAGTACACTGGTTTTGTTTATTTAGGTTTTTTTTAATATTTTCATAATATGAAGCAGCTGCTTATAAAGTTAATGAGAAATACCTTCCTTTCTCTGCTTTGCTCTTTGGCCTTTCAGGAAATTTCTATAGCTTCATGGCTGTCTAGACTGTAAGATCTATAGAGCAAGCAGCACCACTGCCCTTCCTGCAGGAGCAAAATGCAGCGAAGGGATGCTGTGGTCTGATGGGTTTTCATGCTGGTGTAGCCACTCCTGCTCCGAAATACGGAGCCGTGTGCTAAGACGGATGGATCCCAGCTAATGTGATGCACAGCGAGGGCGCAGGGTGCACACAACGGGGACAAGACTTTGTTCCTGTCAGTGGCAGTGCGACAGGTATTGCTGCTTAGCCTTGTCAACATATTTTTGTCTCTATACAATAGGAGAAAATTTTAAAACAATATGAAGGAATTCTGACTCTTCATCCATTCTCTTTCAGTCATTGTAAAATGCCTGGATCAGGTCTTGATCAGTTTAAATAACTGGAGTTTAACACAGGATGGTTTTGGTTGCGGTCCTCTTTTGACTAGAAAGGAATTAATTGGAACACTGAAGTGCAGCTTAAAATACCTGGCTGGAAATTGCACCTTTAGCACACTGACATGACATTTTACTTTGCAGACTAGACTGGCACAAAGTTCTGATAAAATAGTCCCAACAAAATTAACCTTTCTGTTGGAAACTTGAAAGAGGGAACTATTCCTCTCTTTTGTTTTCCTGTCCTCACAAATACACACAGCCTTAGGTACAGTATAAATATACACAGTCAATTTTATTGTAAAATAATCGCCACACTTTTATTGGTACAACACTTTCACCAAAAAGGGTTATTAAATAAATGCTACAAGCAAACAAACACCTGGTCTCTTCCTACCCAGAATATTGACTCGGAGAGCTCCCAACTACCCACTCGGACAACACAGACTAGAACCCCTTTATACTGATTTATGAAAGCAGAACACATATCCAGAGTGTTTTCTTCATTTCTCCTCTTGAAGAAAATTCATTCGGCAGTGTACTGAGAAGGAAACATCTCATGCTTATGGTAGCCAGAAAGCAACACTGCATTTGACTGCGGGCAAACTGGGCGGTGACTGGTCACCCCCCAGTGACGTGCCTGCCCTTCCTTTTCCAGGGTTCTGCTCTGCTCACAGTGAGATGCGGGTAAAAGCAGAGTGGCCGTAACACACCCTGCGGTGGGTTCTTTGGGAAGTCTAGTGCCTGCACAGCACAGTTTCCAGAGGTTTCTTAAAAACAAAAGAAAAGCCTACCAGCTACCTAAAATCAATTCTTTCTTCTATGGTGCATATGGTGGAGGCTTTTCTCCAGGCAAGTAGTAAGTTGGTGTATAGAGGGCTGGAGCATTGGGGGGAAGACCATAGCTGGAGCTGGACTGAGATGGAGGCTGAGTTTCTTCTGATAAAGAAATGTCAGTAGATGATGTTCCTGGAAAATTGCTGGCAGGCTGTAGAGAGACAAAGAAAAATACCTTCTTCAGTAAAGGATTACAACCCGATTTGCAGCCCTGCGTTAAGGGTTTGCCATCTACGTGTTATATAAAAGTCCCATGATTAAATTTCCCATGTATTGCAGCACAACACTCACTTTAGTTTTAAAGCACCTGCTTAAGTATAGCAATGATGGTGTCTAGTGAAACAAGACAGATTCCATCTGTAACCCAGTCACTTCTAACAGACATTGCGCATACAGCTAGGCAATGGAGCAGAACAGGAATTTCTGCAGGAAAAGATGCTCTGGCTTCCTGGGTGAGGCACTGCACCTGACTGGCTGATTAGGTTACGTGTAGCTGCTCGCTTCCAGGCATCACTGTGAAATTTAAATTATCCCAGGTATAATTAATCTCATTTATAATACTTGCATAAATTCAAGGTCTTATTCCTGTGCCAAATGCAGACTCCTCTTAAGAGAAAATTTTACAGGTAGGCATGTGTCTCCCTGTAGGTCTTTCACTTTGGCTGTCTCAGCTATAAAGGGGCCTTGGCTGAAAGAGGCATGAAAAATAGAGCTTAGGAAGCAGCCCATGTTCAGGAACAAGCAGACTTTGTTAAAACAAAAGAATGCATGTAGGGACTAATGTTCTGGATAAAATCCTACCACTGCTTTAAACCAAGTTTTGTCATTGATTTCAATAGGGTCAGGATTTCACTCATCCCCTCACATGCCAGTCCATGGGCTTCACCAGAAGAGGTGTGCTCAGCTCCCCGCAGGTTCAGGCCTAAAGTGCTTGGAATTTAAGAAAACAAAACAAAAAGTAGTAATCATGAATCTTTTTCAAGGGAAATGAAAAATCCGGGCAAGTAAGTGCTGCTCCCTGCTGCTAAAAAAATTCATATAGTCACCATCTAGAAGGCCAGTACCAGGGCTGGCACTTGGGCAGTGGCATCTCAGAGCTGGCAGACCCCTGCCCACGGGGCCTGGCTTCTCTGTGGGGCTCCAGGTGAGCAGGGGCTGCTGCCGTGGGTCAGACCCCCGTGGCGAGGAGAACGTTGTCCTGCCTTTGTACAACAGGGTGACACAGAATGGGGAGTCCTGGCAGGAAGGTCAGTGATGCCCTTCTTTAACTCTGCAGGAGGCAGTGCAGGTACAGACAGACCTGCTAGCTAGTCAGCTCCAAACGTAGTTACTGTGCTTTTGGGTGGTTTGAGGAGTTTTTTTATTTGTTTTGGAGTTGTTGCTTCCCTCCCCCCTCAAACTGCAGCCACTGTTTCCATCTGTCTGCCTGGAATTGCTTCTGTAACGCGTTCTCCTCTGGCAGGGATGACTGGCACAACCCTTACTGCTGTCATCACCACCAGTCCCTGCACAGCTAATCATTTACCTGACCAGTTGGCAGGCCTGTTCCCAAGACTGGTTGTGACTGAACTGTACCAGTAAGGGATGAGTGATTTTGTTAGCACACGCCACAGTAAACAAAAGAAATGCTGGTTACATCCTTGTCAAAAATGCATTCCTGTTACCACCCTTTCTTTTTTGCATTTGGCTGACGTCTGCTTGTGGACGAGGAAGCATGAGGTGAACTGAGGAGCGTTTACTCCCCCAGCTCAGGTTGTGGTTTTCTTAAAGACTGTTTGCCCCTCCAGCAAGCAGTTATTCAGTGAGAGACTGGATTCAGCAGAAGATTAGGAATGAATGTGCTCAATGGTGGGAGCCACAGCTGAACTCGGGTTCACAGTCTTTGAGGTAACGGAGCTCCGGTCCAGGCAAGTGGGGGCAGCGCTTAGGCTAGGCGTGTTGCATGCCAGACTAAGCCAAGGTGGGATATGTTCCCAGGAGGAAGAACTACTGCTGTGGATTTCCTCTGGTTAGGGTGAGGGTTCAAACTAGAGTTATTAGTTGGTAATTGATTGCTAACTGCTTTACTTCATTAACTGGCATCAATCCACTTTTTTTCTTCCCTAACTCTTAGATGAAGAAGGTTTTGCTCCTTTTGTTGTACAGAACTGGCACGTGTGACCCTGCCCCAGCTGGGGGCAGGTACAGGACGACGTGAAATGCAGGGGCTTAGGGACAGTGTTTAGCCAAACCTTCGGTGAGCCAAAGGGAATGCTGAGAAGAGAAGCGTGTCTCGGGGCCCTTGTGTGGATCTTGGTCTATGTGGAAGCAAAAACATTATCCCTTTTGAGATGCCCAAGGGCACCCTCTGCCAGCTGCTCCAGAAGTATGTGTGACTCTCGTGTAGACCTTAGCCCACATCAGCCAGCCGTATCTTTAGGCAACTGAACTGCACCCCTAGGACACAGGGTTCAGCCTCGGATTTTGGTGTCTCAGTTGAAGGCTCGAGAATGTAGATATCTATGCGCACAACATAGTGACATGTAGCAACTGAATCCCACCCCTCGTCAGTGGAAAGGCCTTTGGGGTGCATTCGTAGCACTCATATTGTACATCTTTAGCCTGAGATTATCCACGTGTGGCGCTCTCTGGATTTTAAAGGGTAGACCAGCTCAGGCAGGCTCTCCTACACTATGGACAGCTAGAGCTCAATTCATTCAATCCTTTTGGGATGCCACGGGATATCGCAGACATCCACACAGATGTGACACGGGGACTACAGGACCTGGACCCTCCCGGAGCGGCAGCAGAGGCCGTGTGGCTACCTGATCTCATGATCAGGCAGCCCTAGATCCCTACGTGCCGACAGCCCCTGCGTTTAGCCAGATGAATCCCAGCCCCAGGGCCCGTAGTTGCCTTAAGGACTAGGACCAGTTGAGCAGGGCTTATGAAGGCCTGAATCCAGCAGCTGGGCACTGCTTGGAGCACTTAGATGGGTCATGAAGACCTCCAGCCCCATGGATTCAGCCCCCAGCTCTCAAGTAATGGAAGCGGATAAGGGTTAAGCTTCTGGCTGTTCCTAATTTGGCCTGCTCCTAATGTTCACTATTTGTAGCTTTGAGTAAGGTTATTATGATTTTTTAACTCATATACTGATGCAGAAATTACTTCTCTCCAAACTACAACATAGTGAGCTCATACATGCAGAAAGGCGGCTTGCCTCTTCCCCCCCTCCCCAGGAAAAGGATTAAGCGCTTTCCCTTTTGGAGCCCAGTGCTTCTTGCTAACCTCTCCTGGCTTGGGGACAGCTGGTGGTGTCTGCCTCTGGATGTTATGAAACGGAGAGAAGACAAATGAACACACTTCTTAGAAAAAGCAGAAATCTAGGAAGAGAACTCTGTTTTGGAATGCAGTTAAGAATTTGGGGTAAATATGATATATTTCTGTTTCTCAGTGGACACAGGACTGAACAGTTACAATTGATCCTCATGAGTACTTACATGCATCTTTTCAGCTTAACTGCTTTCTTTCATCTGTTTTTATCCCCGTCTCTCTCTACTCTTGGCTACGTGCTAACTGAACTCTGCAGAACAGCACAGCTTTTCAGCTAAAAGCAAACAAAAAGAGATATTCTTTTTTTCCTCTCAACCCATGGTCTCCAAAAGTGCCTGGCCCCATTTATGTTAATAAATAAGATGTGCCAAGGACTGTTCTCTGGCTGTGAAGCCAACTGGCACAGCACATATCACATCCCTACGGCTGAACTCCTACCACCGAACCAGCGTGACTGTATGCGCACTACCTACCGGGAACTGCCCTTGCCGGCTTCTGACCCCTTCCTGAGCATTGCTGGGAGACTGTTAGGTGGTCTGGGCCAAACCCATACCAGGAGCATGCTAACAATTCACTGGTGTGGATGATCATCATGTCCCAGTACTTGTGCCTGGTAGCTTCTTGGCCCCGAGCAGATGTAGCGCAGGAGGCTGTGGGGAGCTGGTCCACAGCTACTTCATGCTAAACACGCAGTGTTTTCAGTTAACAAGTATTGCAAAACTTGTGGTACCTATTGGTCTAGCACTACACAGCCAAAGTATAAGAAGCCATTGGACAGAACAAAACAGTCTTACTGTGCTTTAAAAACCCTAAACTCCTACAATTGCTTTAGGGTCCCAGTACATTCAGCTATTTACCAGCTCACCCGACATTCTTCACCTCACTTGGGGGCAGAAAAAAAAAAGCAAACACCATCCTCAGTACCACTCCCTGCATTTTCCAGGCCAGCTCTGGCTGGACGTGGCACAGGTTTGGAGCCCGACTTGCACCTCATCTTTCTGAAAGAGGCGAAGCAGTGTTGACTCAGCTCATGTCGCATCCCCTCCCACAAGGGGAGAAAGCTGCACCTCTGACAGCTTTCTGTACCTGTCTCCCAGCGGTGGCGTGTAGCAGATGCTTATAGGAAGCTAAAAGAAAAAGGGCTCCATCTTCTGATGAGGCCCCGTTGGTTCTTGTGGCAGGCAGCCATGTGGGGACTTGCTGGGCTGCAAGTGACACCTGAATCCCTGTATTTAACAGCAGCTGAGGTTCCTAACCCTTCATTTATACTCTTCCACAACATTCTGTGGCATTTGAATCTTCTCTGGTGTGTAAAAACACTCCCTATTTCACAGACATCTTATTTCCTCCCCTTTCTTGTCTCCTTTCTGTCTGATGAGTCCTAGTCTACTTATCTCCATATTAAGAGTAAGGTGGGCTAAGGTGTGTAAACTTTTCTGCCAAATCCTGTGTGTATCAGATGCTTCCTTTGGCTTCCTCAGTGCCTCTGTTGCTGCTTTATCTTGCCCAACATGGGGGCTGTGTTCACCTTCATGACTGCTGCAGCCCGGTTCTAATCCCACACTGGGATTCCTGGTCAGCAGACAGAGTCCAAAGGACAACCAGAGAAAAGCTGAGATCTGAGAACAGACTTTGAGCACTCGGCCCAGACTAAGTCATCCCAGAGTTGGGATCCAACTTCCTTGCCTTGTTTCAAACGCCCAGGAGCCAAGATCTACCACTGCAGAGTTTGTACTCAGTAGCAGCTTATGCTTTTCTGATGAAGGAGGAAGGGTGCCGTTTTGTACTGTACCTGAAGAGGCAACGGGTAGGACGGATACGTAGAAATAGCTGCTGCAGAAGGACAGAAGCCAGCATATGTCAGGATCTGCTGGGCAGGATTGTACAGGATCTGAGGAGGAGGCGCAGCACTGAAAGCAATTTGGGACAGAGGTACCTGTTGAGCACAGAAGACAACAATTTATCAGCACGGTGCAGAAGGGGCTGGAGCAGGAACTGGTCCTAACACAAGCAGCTACGCAATTTAACAACTTGCTATTTTCCAGCACAATACCAGTACTACAAGAAAACAAGGAGCAGACAGAATGAGAGGAGGGTGTATCTGCAGTGAATTTTCTGACCAGAAATACACAGCTATTTTAATCTTCTTCCCTTGGAAAAAGACGGCTGGTGCTTCCCTAGCACCAGTTACAGAAGCACTGGCAGGACTCCAGACCCGAGACACCCTCAAGAGCACAGCATGTAGCTCTGACCGCCTCTTCTTATTCACTCCAGCACCAAACACCCAGTCCTTCACAATCTGCTGCAGACTCTTTCCAACAGCAACTACCTGATGCCCTCATTCTCTTCCCTCTGCTTTCATACACAGATCTACAAAGGTCTCCCTTTCCAGACCATTTGCTCTTCTTTCACAGCTCCCTCTCGCTTGTGAAATGGAGTTCGCTGCTGGCTGTCCAATACCACCCCCCACGTGCATATCTCATTCCTACCGCAGAAAATCCTTCATCGTATCCCATGGCTTTATCGGCATGTCCCTTAACTGCAATGTGAGAGGAGCTTTGCAGGAAGAAGTAATAGCTCATATTAAACCAGCTAATACAACTGGGGGAGGAAAAAAAAAAGAGCAAAAGCTAAATGTGAAAGGGGGCTTGTGTTAAACCCTAAAACCCTGTGCTATATAACCATTTGTGAAGGACAGTAGAGCTCTGTGAAAGATTTTCATGTCCCTCTGTTTTGCAAAGTGAGACAAATCCAGTGGTTTCTTTTCTCTCCTTTGTTTTTGTTAGCAGATTCCTCTACATGAGAGCATGGAATTTTCTTTTTACTGAAATAATAAAATATGGTGGTTGCCAAACAAATGCTGAAAGCAGCAGCCAGGGTGGTTTGGGGGGTTTTTTTGGCATTTCCTTTCAGTTTTATCAGTGAGAGACATAAATCACTGCATCCTCTGGGGATAGCGTGAGATCTCTGTGATTGAGAAAGAGGTACATTAATTGTGTCTGTAGAAGAAAAACATCGTCTAGGTCACTGACGTACCCCATGAGGTTACCTGACTATCTATGCCTTAGCTCTCTGAAGACACTTAGCACCCCAGGAGCTGGCGCAGAGAAAGGCTGGGTCGAAAGCAGAGAGCCTATTTCATGGCAGAAGACAAGTCTCTTATCTTCAAGGTACCCTCCTCAAAACATCACGTTCCTACCTGCCCGGCTGGGTGGATACGGTGGGGAGAAACAGAGAGATGCTGCCTTTCAAGAAGCAGCTAATGAGCTTGCCTCAGACCAAAGGTCCGTGGCCAGAGCGGCAGTGCCCGTCCTGGGAGGAGGGAGGCCCTGCTGTGATCAGATCCTTCTGGCTATGGACCTAAAGGTGGCAAGAAACGCTCTTTTTTGCCCAGCGTGATGCACAGATGCCTGTTCTGCGTCTGTCACCAACTCTCTGGTGTGGGTCCCTTCGGGTGCTGCTGTCCTTCTCCCAGGAACCTCTCGGTCCTCTTACGTTCTCTCCGTCCGCAGCAGCAACACTCTCTGATTGCTAAGGATGAACATCATGACAGTCCTAGAAGACAGTTTTGGGGAGTCACCCACCCCAAATCCACTGATCAGAGCACCTTGTTATCAAGCTATCTGGTCTCAGCCTGGAGCCAGCAATGATTTGCAGGAACTGAAGCTGGTTAGATGCTTTCATCACACAAAATAGAAGGGTTGGTGGAGACATTTTAAACTGAATCACCACCCAAGTCAAAGAGATAAGGAGCTGTGAACCGCCAGGGAGCCATGGGGAAGTCAGGTAATGCTGTGGGGGCTCTCTGGCCGCCCCCCACCCGGCCATGCAAGCTGCTGCCAAAGTGTTTATTTCTGAGCCACAACTACTTTCAACATCAGACTGCACCTTTAGGTGCAGGAGTGCTAAGACAGGAACACATGGCAAGTAGCTCAGTAATTAGGAGTTCATTTTGTTTTCCTTCTTAGAGCAGGGTGAGAGAAGGGGAGAGAGGATAAGGGAATGATATTTAATCTGTTCAGATTCCCTTGAGGACTCCAAGCAGGAGACTAATTGAACAAAAAAAAGCCAGCAACCCCCCCCCCCCAGGACCATCAGTAGATCTGATTAATGCAACCCTAAACTCAGGGCAGGCGGATTCCTTGGCAAGGTGTGTCAGGAAAACATCTACAAGTCACCAGATGAATACCGGGGCAGGGAAGGCAGTTTCTAGATTAACTCTTAGAACCAGCAAGTGAAGTTTTCCATGCATTTCTTCATCTCTGTCTTCTGTAAGAAATAATCACAGTGTCTTACCATTTTGGATACTCCAAGTACATACTTCTGTTGACATTACATCTTAATCTGCTTTTTGTTAAAGGTGACTTTAAGGTAGCTGCCTAGCCACTGTCCTCTATCCCAGCACACTGTAGATCTGAAAAGGAGGGTACATCGCAACCACTGCAGCTCCCCCAGCACCCAACAGATCACAGAGGATGGCCAGATGGGTGACACGGGAGCCACTGAGAGCTGACACCTTGGGGGTCAGGAGAGGATGAAATGTTTCCCACTGAGCCAGCACAGCCCTCTGGCAGGCAGCAAAACCGCGGGGAGCATGCCAGGGTCTGCAGGGAATTTGTCACAAGAAAGAAAACCCGCAACAACCAAAACAACACTTTTTTTTTTTTTTTTCTGTCCAGGAAATGTGATGGGTTTAGAGGCAACAGCACTGTTTTGCAAACTCTCCCCTTTGTAACATGTTCTGGCTGCCAGCGTTCCCCAGAGATAAACACGATGTTTTTTTGTTTCACTAGTCAGCCTGGCTCTGTGTTTTCTGGAAGCCAACCTCGGAGCAATGCCCTGAGGCCTTTCAGAGGGCTTTGCAGCTCTCCCTGCAAAATGCCAGTGAGCATTTCAGTGGAAAGGTGACATCCTGAAAGAAAGAAAATTGTTCTCCAGCACATTTTGAAGGGGATTTTTTCTTATTTCAGTCCCATGCCCCCTTCTCTCCCTCTTCAGCTTGATGTTTTCTTGGCCCTCGTCTTCCCCCAAGAGTTACTCCTTTCATAACGAAAGCAAGCAGCAGATTAGCAAACCAGCTCCAGGATGTCACTCAGAAGGACCCTGGAAAAGCACAGGCAGGAGCAAGGAGCAATCATTGCATTTTGGATTGCTGCTTTAGTAACACTTTCACAAGCATAGCATGGCTCCTGTGCTAAGGTCACTGACACAAACTCATCTTTCCCTTAAGCTCGCGAGGGTTTTGTTTCTCCTCCCGCTGCAGAAGAGACATTAAACTGCTTGTTCAGATCAGGTTTGTAGCTGGAGCCCCGACAGACTTGCTCTAGCCAAGCTGAGGGGAAGCTGCACATCTACAGCTGCTGCAATTTCCTTGCACAGCTTTATCCTTGACCCAGGCTCTGCACCCCAGCAAGGGAACGTGCCAGGCTATGGGTAACCCAGTTCTCCCAGGAACGTCTCCTAGTCCTGGTTTCCCATGCAAGCAGTGCAGTGACGACCGCCGCACAGCACAGAGGTGTGGGAGCTCGCCCTGCTACGAAGCATCAGCCCAAATCCCACGTAAGCTTCGGTTTGTGTAAGACGATTAGGTGGACTCCGGCTGGCTCCCTGCACCCTTCCCCACCTCAGGGGAGCACTAGCCACTCCCACAGGTGCCCTTCGTGGAGGCACTCGCAGCCATCTGCTAGGCAGGGGAAAATACTTAGCAGCGCTGGAAAGCTGTAGTGTTCTACCAAGGACTTACTGTAGATGATTCCTGCCTTCCTCTCCTCATGTAGCTCTTCCCCTTGTTTCCCACTGTCATCGTTTCTGCTCCCCTTCTGCCATTCCTCTTTTCACAGGGAGGGGATGAATTAAGCTGGGAAAGCTGCTTCCACTCCTTCCCATCAAGCAGCTGCAACTCTTCACTGGCTGGCTGCAATTTGTTATCAACTCCTTGCAAGAGTCCCCTCACATAAAGGACAGCGCAGCTGCACATTTCTTACATGCGAAGGCTCAGTGTGCTTGTTTGCCTTAAGCTAGAGAGAGGGATATTTCCAGCAAGCATTTTGCAACACTTAACAAAGGTGAATTTCAAATAATTCATGTGGCTCTGCTCTGTCACGTGGTTTTAAGCACCCGACACATGTTGTAGATACCCTGGACTTGCTTGCTAAGGGATGCTGGGGGGTCAGAGCAGGGCCTGGATGGCCTCCAGTCTCACCGGGTCCTTGGCTCACTGGCTGCCAGCTCTGAGCAGCCCCTTCTCTCTAGTCTGCCCCCTCCCCAGTGCACACCTCACCCGTCTCTCTTGCTTTCTCTTCCCTGCTCCATCCCTCTCTTCTTTCCTTTCCCCTGTCTTTCCATTTAGTTTTCTCCTCTGGAACAGTCACCAGAAACCTCATGGATCTAAGATGACCTGTGCTGCTATCACAGCTCCCTTCAGCTCCTGCACTTCACCCCCATCCCCGTGCCTCTGCCTATTTAGTTTGGAAGCTCTTTGGGCTGGGACCATCTACTCTTCTGAGTGCCTAGTAAATCATAAGCCACTTGGTCTTTAGGCAGTGCTTTAGCAAACATGACCACTGACAGTGATAATCCCAGGAACAGCAACTTCACCCTTTTAACATGTCAGAAAATGTAGGCAGATGAGGCACTGTAACCCTTCTAACATGTCAGAAAATGTAGGCAGACGAGGCACTGTAACCCTTCTAACATGTCAGAAAATGTAGGCAGACGAGGCACTGTATTACAGAATCCCTCCTAGCACACGGCCTCTTCTGAATGCAGTGGTGCACAGCAGCACATGGTGCTGCGGCACAGGGAGCGGTTAGAGGATAGCATCCCTTAGGGAAACAAGAGGAGGTTAATGTGACCTGACTACAACCATTTAAATAAAAACTTGAGTTAATCCCCATTCTTGGGAAAAGATCTACATAAGGTTAAATAGTCACACCTAGGACTTGAGTTTTACATGTTAGCTACAAATTTGCGTCCTCAAACTCTGTGCTGGCCCACATGTATAGTGCTGAATTAGAGGGAAAAAAAGAGCCTCTAAGTGAATTGCCAGCATCTGTTCAAACAGACGCCTGTTTTTTCCCTTCCAATCATGTATTTGACCAGGCTTGACCTACTTAGCTGTGAGCAGCTGGCAACAGCTTAGCCTAAAGATATGACTCCAGACTCCCAGATCACACAGGCAACATGTTTAAAGTGCCTCCTTCTTACACTTACGCTTCCTTGGTTTTAACCCGCTTGATAACACCAACAAGCACAGAAGTCCTCACAGAAGGCAAAAGACTGAGCCTTACCATGTCTTTAAATGCCCCAAGAATGGCTGCCGTAATAATCCCCAGAAACAAGCCGATGATGTTGAGGACTGTGGAGGACCACAGCAGCCTATAGAGGTGAACCACGTCCTGACAGCCGCTCACGCCGAGAAATTCATAGTAGCTGGCAGACTGCTCTGAACTGAAAGGGAATGCAGACAACGTCACTGCTGTGGGAATGGTTTTGCATGTAATACAGAGCACCAGAAGATCTGAATCCCTCCTGCTTACTTTCCTCTTTGGCAAAGGACTTCATCCATGCTCCCACCAAAGAGTGCTCAGATGAACTGGAGAAAGCTCTACTGTAGACAAATACTGGCTCTGTTAATGCCAGCATTAGACACGTAGTCCAACGAATACCAACCCTAGTTTGGCTGATTGCTGTTGTGCACCAGCAGGGACTCTTTTTTTTTTTTTTCTGAGGGTCTCTGAACACAGGCATAGTCCTGGTATATGGATGCTGCCCTTGTCATTTAGCTACCAGCTAAAGCATGTTTCACACTGCTTGTTTTGCCAGTTCACCTGGAAATCTGCTAGCATCTTTAACACTGGGAAAGGCAAGTTGCTTAAGCATTAATTCAACCACAGGAAGGGAGATTTTGCCAGCTGGCTACATTTGTTTATGGTGTCTGTGGTTCCAAATTAACAGATGCGGTTCCAAATTAACAGTACAGTATAAAGTTGTGCCTTTACACTATGGAATGTACTATCCAGAAATCTTTGTTTCTATTCCTACATTGCACCGGTTATTGTAAATCAGGCATGTTGTGAAGTCAATCCTCATTGTCTTGCTGAAAGTCAGAAATACCCTACTGCAAAATTTGAAACCACAGTTTCCTGTGGTTCTTTCCAGTACCTGCCTTAATGCTAGCCCACTAATGAGCTCCTAGAGCAGCTATTTGAGTTGGAAAGATGTTTTAAATGCCAAGTCTGGTTTTGCGCTGTTAGGAAATTGCCATCAGCTTATGGTGGAAACCAGAAGTGAGAAGTTTGTGCTCACTCTTCTGTTCCTCCATGGGGCAGTAAGTGGGGATGGTGGTTAGGGAAAGTTCTGCAGAGGAAGGTATCAGCATGGAGAAACTCACAACATTTCTGGGAAGAACCAAGCCGAGCACGGCAATTCCTGGAAATGTCCAATTATTTGTTGTGGGGCATGGTTCTGGCACTGCAGATCCACTACCGTTGAGTTCACTTAAGCCCTATCATGAGCCCAGACATTGCTTAACTAAATAAACCTCTAGCTTCAGCTGCCGTGAGTCTGAGGAAATCTGAGTCGCAATCCTGCCTGTGTACCGGTCTGTTGCATGACTGACACAAAGTCACTTTGTGAGACTGTGTCTCGTCCTACTTCTCTGTAGCTGTCCTACGAACTGGAATTGCCAAGTCTGTAGAGCAGCAAGACTGCTTCTTTACTCCAGATTTGTCCATGCCAGTGCCATAAAATCTTGCTGTGCACTGTGGATTGCTGACAATGGCACTCACTTTGTGTCTCTTGTGTGCATGAGAAATACGCATGCATAGAGGACTTCTCTCTAGTCCCAGATTTCATTTTGCTTCTCTAGTTGAGTCAGGATCTGGGCAAGAGCAGAAGCCTTGTGTAGAAGCCTCATTGTGCCAGCCTCATTCCCCTACACCTAAAATGTTCATGTCTGGCAGCACGCTAGCCAAGGTTTACAGAGGACTGAGGTTATTCAGGGCTGCTAGCATGTGAAAAGGAGGCAAAACCAAAATAAAAGAGGAGACATAAGAAGGAAGAAAGATGAGAAATACATAGAGGGAAAGAAAGAAGACTGACTGTGGGTGAACTGAACTGTAGAGGGTTGCAGAGGTTGCATGATTGTGCATGATAAGATGATACTGAGGTGCGCAGAGGGTGAGTCAGGTAGAAGATCTGCTCTGGGAAATTCTCCCCAGTTTCTTGTATGCAGCAAGACATGATGCTGCTTGCAGCTGAAATCTCTGTGTGCCAGGTGGCCAGTCAGTTGTGCTAGTTCATCTGTCTTCCACATTATAAACCCTTGGACTTTACTGTGATGTAGTTTTCCTAATCACCTTTTTAACTCCTGTTAAATTAATGCATGGCAACCCTGTGCTAACCTTTGGCTGATCTTTGTAAGCATTTCCAGACATTTCCTTTCTTATCTTCTGATATCTCATGCTTTGGTAATGATGAAGTCAAATGGACAGCTTCAGAAAACACTCACAAGACTCTCTGTATCTATCCTATGACAATTTAGCAAAATTCCATGCCTATGGTAACAAAAGAGCTCTGCATATGCCTACAACATGATCTCTGCTCATGGACACCTATGTTCCTATTCATTCAGTTTCCCCCAGTTTGCTAGGAAAAAAAAGGATTCATTAAATCTAATGGGAAAATTGCACTACAACATCAACAGTAAATCTTGACAGAGCTATGACTGAGTGGTTGATTTTGATCACACAGCAAAGAGCTTCTGGCCATATTTAAAGAAAAAGAAACTGGAATAATGCCAACACTAATATGCAACCCCTGACCTCTTCTCTGCTGGCATCAGGACTTCAATCGTGGATGAACTGGATCGCTCAGCATACAAGTCCCTTGTGTTGCTTCTCCCGGCCTAAGGGCACCCCCCTGCTCCCCCCCAACATTTAAAAGGAGGGACAAACAGCCAAGGATTTCTCAGAGGCTATTGACTGCACACAGGTACTTACTTCTCACAGTTGTACAGGTCACAGCAATAGCACGTGTTGCTCTTTACTTTCAGCTGGCACTTGCTGTTTAAGGTATAGCATGTCACCTGCCCAAAAAAAAGAGACTGACTTTTATTCTCAGTGTTTCAGTGTTATATGAATCATCGTACTGACCACAAAGAAGCAGCTACTGCAGTGTTAGGTTTTATTACCTGTTGTGCAGAAAGATCCTGAGATTCCAAAATCCACGACTGCAGGGCAGAAGGACATCCCTGAGCTCCCAGGACTTTCACTTGGGACGTCAGCCCCAGGCTCTTGGGGCATTTGCCCCACGGAGCCCAGAGTCCCCAGCAGCGACCTGCAGCCAGGGCTGCCAGAGTTTTCAAGCCCTTTGCTGCACTGCCTGGTGCTGTTTTGCTGAGACCCAGAGTCTGCAGCTGTGAGATGCGGATCCCTACGGCTGTGATGCAGGGACCATGGGTCTTGAGAGATAAACCACAGCAAGCCACTGAAGTGGGTAAGAATACCACTCCATTGTAGTGGGGAAATGGGCAAAGAAGCCAATTTATCTGAACAGCTTCCAATAATGGGAGCTCGCTCCTTTCAGTAACACCCTCCTGAAGAAGGAAATAGTTAGCAACAACAAGAAGAACAATCTCCAAACCCACAAACAAAACTGCTCAGAAAAGATCCAAGCACTCCAGCAAATAAGTGCCATTTGCTGCAGGCTCTTGAATAGAAAACTGAAAAGGTTTATATGTGTGAGCAGGAATTGCAGGGATGGACAGATGTTAGAACAATAAAAGTAGGCACACGTAAGCCACTCTCCATCCAGACAAGAAATCATTTTAATGACTCCTTAAGTGTGGTAAGCATTAATCACTTCTATTTGGCACTACAGACCAATTGAAATATTTTATATGTAAGGCTTTTTTTTTCCCTGAGATTTTTAGCTTATTGACTTTGAAATCCTGGAGAACTGTCAGGTTTTAAAAGCTAGCAGGTCAGAAAATACATTCTTTCTATAGTTTTTATTTTGATAGAAAAAAGTGGACTGTAACCACTGAGAAGTATTTTGTTCGCAAAATGCAAATAAAATGTATTATTGAATGGAAAATTCCTCATAATGAAAAAGTAGAAGTACGCTTAGGAATACATGCCTGCTTTAGAAAAGCTTCTGTCAGACAGTCCTGTTTAGCCATGAATGTGTTTGTCTGTGGGATAGTCTCCACAGAAGATGTTAAACCAGATGTTTCTCAGCTCCTCAGTTCTGGATCTGTGCATCCTTTTTAGTGTGAAAACTGCCACTGTTGATGAGTCTGCACTCCTCACGTGTTTGTCCCCAGCAACAAGCAAAGCCTTAAACACACACACTCAGCACCAGAGAAAGTTCATCTTGCAGCTGGTGTCAGACTTGCCACACTTGTCCTTAGCAGGATTTGCTTGAGCAGTGGAAGTTGGGTGACAAAGCTAAAGTTAAAAGGAAGTTAAAATGATGCCTTGGGGTTGCTTTGCTGCCCAGGACAAGGCTGTACCTATGGTTAGTGTCTCATACAAATCAGCTCTTCTAACCCAAAATGGAAGTTAGGTTATAAAAGGACAGTCTCAGTCTAGGTTGCAATCTGGAAATGGAGCTCACAGCTTGATACAGGTACATCCACTTGTCACAAGAATATCTCACCCTGAGATAGGACCTCGTTTCATCAATCTTGTTCTGTTGTGTCTGAACTTACCAGAATTTCACATAAGTGCTTTGTTGGCCTGAAGTCACATTCAGCTGCAGCCGTCCTCAGCCTAAGCTGCAATTTACTGCAGAAGAGGAGGGTGCTACCATCAACGACTGCGTCGGCTTAATCAAGATCCCACTCAGAACTGCCTGAAACATCACACCTGGCTACTTCTGAAAGCAGTTTGAAAACTGATCCTGGAGCAGAGTGTGCCAATGCATCCGCTACCACAGCCATTTTGTTGGGATGCCCTAGTGCTTTTGCACTGAGTGGAACTGAAGAATTTGGGTTTCACCCTCTGTATGCAGTCAAAATGGCTAGCACCTCCATAGTTAAAATGCCCTTTTTCCATTACACGTGCATGATTGGGATCGGAAGGCTTCATAAGATGGAGTGGGCTGCTAAAAGGGTGGTTTGTTCTGATGCATGGCTTTGGGGACCACTTCTGATAGGAAATAAAAGTAGTTTTTCCCTCTCCAAGCATCAATAAGGCCAGTTTGCCCCTTTTTACTGCAGAAGGCTAGAGGTACAAAAGAGGGAGATCAGCAAGATCTTAAACATGTTTTTAGCTGCTTCTCAGCTGCAAGACACATTATTGGCTAGGGGAGTTACTGTAGTTGTCTATTTTTATCACTGCATTTTTAAAACATGCAAAGAGCAAGACACTCCTTTTTAGGAGAACAGTGAATAAACCAAAATAAACAAATTACTGTGTGGTGTGAGCAAGGGTGGTGGAAACAGGCCATTTGTGGGTATTCTGCATGTCAAGATCTATTATTTCATTTCAGTGACCAGACATTTAGCTTTTTCATGTTCTGGCTGTTTGTGCCTGTCTATCCCCTCAGCACCAATTGAAGAGATGTTCTCACCTCATGATAATTGCAAGAAAATTAAATTCTTTCTGCTTTGAGCAAAGAGAAGAACTGAAACAGGCAAACTGCATGAGCTGGAGACCACTCACAGGCTAGCGATGGCAATCAAAAGGAAACTTGCACTGAGTAAACAATCTGCCTTCCTAGTTAGGTGTTTGCCTGACACGCAGAGCATGTCCCCTGCTCACTAGCTGGCTAACTTTGGAAAAGCAAAAGCCAAGTTAAAATGCCACGGATCATTAACTAGGAATTAGCACGTGCTGACTCTAGATCAGTGGACAACCAGACAAGAATGTTATTACAAACTAACTACACTTTTAAAAGATGGGGGGGGTTTGCCAGAATAGAGCAAGGAGCTCTGGGTGGCCCAACTTTAGACATTCCCAGAATCTGCAGAGCTGGGGAAGCCTGCCTGGCCAGAAGCCCAAGGCTGGGGTCACCTGCAGGGAGTTGTGGTCAGTGTGACACCAGCTACAGGCTTATTACAGGAATCAGAAGCATTTCTCAGGCCATGTCTGTGTCTGAATGTGCATGCACACTTTAGAAGAGGATGGATTAAAACTTACAGGAAAGGGTGTTGTCACAGATCATAAGTTTGTCTGGGTAGGTCTTCAGGCAAGGAGGTCAATGAAATATTTTTGTCATATATTTTCTGGAATCAACAATGGGGTGCCCTAGCAGCAAGATTTAAGGAGTATTAGCTCCTTACCCTGGTAATATACTTTGCTAAGCTGTCTAGAATTATTAATGGTAACATTCCCCATACACTGTTTCTCAGCCATGGGAGGAATGGTGATGAAGGACATCTGGGTTTAGCTGTTCTCAATCCTGCTCTGCTTGATTTTCTTTTCACTCCCACCAATTTACCACAATAACAAAATGAAAAATAGGAAAAGAAACTAAATCTGGACTTCTCAGGAGGCTAGCCATTTGGGTATGGGCACTTTTCCGACCATGTTAATGTCATTGAGATAATAAAAAAGCTGTATTCAAACCGCTGACATTCTTGGCCTGTGCTGGATAAATACAGAGGAGATTTGAAGTCTTCTGGACAATGCAAATGGATTAATTTAGATATTTCCTATTCCACTTGAAGTCTACAAAAACCTCCTTAAGAGAAAGATGCCAATGTGACAAATACATTCCAGACAGCTATTATACAGTATAGATGGACTAGGAAACATTCCAGTCTCAGAGTAATGTACTGGATAGAAACACTGATGATGACTCAAAACCTCACTGGTTGTAATGACTTGCAATCACCAGAGGCTTGGACAAGCGGGGAGTCACTTGTGGGAGAAAAAACAGTCGGGTTTCTATCAACCCGTGACCTACATGCACAGACATGCTCTCAAACACATGCCTCCCTCCTCCCCAGCCCCTCAAAGCATAGCAGCAATGAACACACGATGAGGTGAGTTTGTTTACCTCTGTCTGGTAGGCATCGTATAGGAATCCTATTCCACTTGAATAAAACTGGCACCTTTTGTTATACAAAGGTCTGGGTTCCTGTAAAGAGAAAAATAGCCAAAAAGGTACTGAGTCTGGATGAAGCGTGAAGGCACCATGTCCCATGTCCCCATGCCAGATGCTTACAGCTCTGTGGAGCTGAAGCCAATGTAGACACTTGGGTAAGCGGCTCACACACCCCCATGTTGGCTTTCTTTCCAGAATGGCTCTCCTCAGGGTTACATTTTCCTTCCTCACTCTGCCACTAAGCTATGTATGTATATTTTTCTCTGTACCAGTCACCTCTTTTAAGGAGACATCACCCCTGGCATTTAAGCACTTCCTTGCTTGATGTCAGACAGTACTGCTCTATAAGAATGGTCCAGCCACTCTTTTTCATGGTACAGTTTCTTACCCAGCACAAAGAATTACTTTGCTATTCGTCTTCAAGATATGGGACTTTCTTTTTAAAGGATTTCAACAATGTCCATAGTGAAAACAAAGTAAGATAGCTAATACTTTAAGCATGCCACTTACTACACACACTTCAAACCCCAAAAGCAAAACAAAGAATAACAAAGAAATGAAGGCATAAAGGGGAAGTAATTTCCACTGTTTGTTTTTGCCTTATTTTCCATTTATGCTTACTGCAAAAGATACATTCACTGCTCTTATTTCATATTTTGCTTGTAACAGTTCCCACAAGCTGATATAAAGGAAGAACACAATGAAATATCCTTGGCCAGATGGAAGATGTGTGTTTCTGAACTTGGCGAATGGCCACTTTGAAGGCTAGAGGCTGCATACCTCAGTTTCAGGACTAGACCATATTTGCCTAGGGAGGATTTGATGACTGAAGCGTCCTCTGTGATCAGATGTCTGTCCCAGAGCAAAATGTGGGAATGACTTATGTTGGCAAAAAAAGCCTTTTTCAACTTTCTGTTACTTATCTAGTCCTGGTCTGTGCCTTCAAAAGCACTCAAGTACTCCCCAATATGACAGTCAGACCACTTCCAAGAGAGAAGATGCAAACTCACCCATTGACATCCCCTCTTTCCATGCTAACTTAAAAGCAAAAGGCTACTTAAGTTGTTAGCGGAAATCTGTGCTGATTCATCTTCACTGCATTTTAAACCTTTATGACCCATTCAGGAATAACCCAGAAATTGCAGAAAGATCTGCAGTACTTAAGATCACTTCTGAGTATTCTTTGCTTGCTGGATAATGAAGTGTGCGCTGTATAAATCTGCTGACCCAAAATACACAACCAGTTAAAATGCAGAGCTAGGCAGGAATGCAGACAGGTCAATGAATAAAGCTCATCCATCAGCTTGTTTGCCTTTCTGATTACTCTGGCAAACCCAAGGAAGTTTGGACACCAACTCCCAAAGGTTAGGGAAAGGTTAGCTTCCTGCATCCAAAAATATTTATTTATATTACACAAGTGTAAGAAAAATGCTTCAGTAACTCTTTCTCTAGAGGAAAAGCAAATACCACACAAACAGCATGCCATGTCTTGAACGAGGACAACATTCTTCCATGGGCCTGGGAAAGCATTAGCATTTAGCCATGACTTCCAGGGACAGATGTGGTTGGGAGGACGAACAGGATTGTAGTTTCTCTGCTAGCACAGCAAGCATAGTATCAGCCAAAGGCTGTGCTGCCCTTCTTTCATGGAGTATTATACTCCAACTCTGATTTCATCTGTTGCATGGGGATGAAATGAGAGAGAAGGGGCGTGAGCAGTAGAAATGGCTTTTTCTGCCATGAGGAGCAAATCCATGAAAAACTACTGTCCATCATATTCACAAAAATAACAAGTTTCAGTTTGATCCTGAAAGATCCTGGAAGGGGCGATGGTCAAGTGTTCTCAATCCTGCTGGTGAGGAGAAATGGCTTGAGGAGGGCTGGACGGAGCCAGGAGGTCAAGAACTGGCTGTGCATCTGATGTGAGCAACAGGAATTTGGCTTTTAGGACCATAAGAGCATCTTTCATGATCAAGGACTTCTTGGAAGAGATGGGATCCTCCTGACTAATCAGGGCAAAAGCATTTTTGCCTACAGTCTAGTCAACTGGTGATGAGAGCCTTAAATTAGGAGCAACAGGGGAGCAGGATGAGGAACAACAATCAAGTGAGGAAATAGTGGACCAATGGGACAAGTGAAGTGAACAGGGTGATGTGGACAAGAGAAATCTCATAATCAACATAACAGGGCTAAATGGGGCCCACTTCAAGTGTATGCACAGGAAAAATGAAGCACCCATAGGACAGCACAAGGAAAGCACTCATCCCTTTTCTAGGCTGCTTAGCACTCTTTGAAGTGTCTGTACACTAACACACACAGCATGGAG
Source organism: Buteo buteo (assembly GCF_964188355.1). Lineage (NCBI taxonomy): Eukaryota > Metazoa > Chordata > Aves > Accipitriformes > Accipitridae > Buteo > Buteo buteo. The sequence goes on along the minus strand of NC_134195.1, from coordinate 3,017,603 downwards.
AACAGACAGTTGGAGGTTTGTGTGCAGTCACAAGGCAATGATCTCATTCTCGCAGACAAGCTGATGAAGTACAGGCTAAATAAACGGACAGTGAGGTGGACTGAAAGCTGGCAGAACTGCTGAGATCATGGTGGTGTGATCAGTGACATGAAGTCCAGCTGGAGGCCACTCAACAGTGGTCTACCCCAGGGGTCAATACTAGGGACAATATTGTTTAACATCTTAATTACTGACCTGGCTGATGGGTAGACTGCACCCTCCACAAGCCTGTAGATGATACAAAACTGGGACTGTTCAGCCTGGACAAGAGAAGGCTGAAGTGTACCTTATCAATGTGTATCAATATCTGATGGGGGAAGTAAAGAAGATGGAGCCTGACTCTTCTCATTGGTGGCCAGGAAAAGGACAAGAGGCAATAAGCACAAACTGAAATACAGGAAATTCCGTTCAAACGTAAGAAGAATCTTTTTTACTCTATGGGTGTATTGTAGACAATCTCCAGAGATGACGTCCAGCCTCAGCAGCTCTGTGATTTTGTGAAGAGGGTCACAGCCCTACCTCAGGGTATAAGCACATTAACAAGTTGTCTCAAAGTATCATAGGTTTTGAATTTAGCAAATATACCTTAGCACCTGGAAACAGATGCTCCCTGACCTTACCTTCTGGGCATGCATGCCCTTACTACAGGTCACTGAGGAGTGACACCACCACATCACACTACGAGGCTGTGTCTGGTCCAGAATGCTAAGATCCTCCCCTCAGACACATCTGTATTTTTTCAAAGGCAGTGAGAGAGCTCTCTAATCTGCCTCCAACAAGTACAGGAGGACCCTCACCTTGGCCCTGATCTCTTGGCTCACACAGCTTTCCTACCCTTTACACCTCCTTCCTCTTAAAAAAGAAATTGGTCCTTTTATTGGTTTGGTCTTTGAGGGAAAAGACAAACATGCTTTTCATCCAAGTATGCTTGTGACTGGAAGCAGCACTGTTCCCTGGGGAGAGAAGTGATTGATTAATCCATACCAGCTATTATCGCTTCATATTGCTGTGCAGTAAAAAGGTCAGAGCTGTGACATAGAAGTGACCACGGTGAATACAGTTAATACATCTGCACGCACAATCACAGCAAATGAGGACTTCCCTTCATGCACCTAATTTTGAAAAGCAAGCCTGCTGCACTAGTAAAGCCAGCTTTCTGCATTCAGTCTGTTCTTCTAAATGCATCTGTATGTGCAATCAGTCTGGTGACCCCAAATCAAAATAAATGAGTGATGATCAAGTGTCTAAAAATATCAAAGATTAGATAACATTGACGTTATCCAGACACCCACAGAACTCAACACCTAAAGCATGCAGCTTTTAAGTCGAGGTACACTGGGGAATGCCAAAGGTTGCATTGGTAAAAGCTTCCATTTGAATTAGATTTTCATGCCACAGAGGTGCTCTGGTCTGTCTGTCTACTAAGGCATTTATATGAATAAGGCACCACACAGACATTAAAAAGTGTTTAAAAATTATCCAACAGTATGTCACACCACATTAACACCCATTGGATTTTATAGGGCCCTCTAATAACACGGGCAAATGAGACATACTTCAAAGCTATAAAACTATTCCTGACAGACTGCTCATAAAATACTTTATATTTTCATATTGCTCACTGCAGACTCTGTACGACTATAGGATACCTACCAGTCTGTCATTCTACTCGATTCTATTGCTTATAGTAATACTGGTAGAGACAGAGCTACTTTTACATACTACACCTATTAACAGTTGCTTTAAAGTATATAGCAACAATATTCTGTTTAACTAATTTGATATCCTTTGACACCAGGAACTTCCTCAACTGCTGTTATTGGAACAGAGCTATGCAATACCTCTCACTAATGTGTAATTTTAATATATTAATATATAATAAATAATGCCTTCCCCTTCTCTGTTTCTTTGAGTAACTCTAACTGGAAATGGGCAGGTGGGAAAGATCTGTTGGTTAGAGCTCTGCTGGTATAAACAGAGGACAAACACCAGTAGGCTGGCAAAAAGAGGAAGAATTCTGTATGAAATGTAGTTGCATGCTTGGGTTTATTTATTGACGTAAAGGAAAAATTGATGGGTTTTATTCAATCCTTCTGAGAACTGGGAAAGATGATTTCTTAGCTAATTTCTTAGCTAATTATGTATGAGTGTGTTTGTGTCTAATGGGCAGATACAGCCAGATTGCCATCAGTCTAAGTTTAGAAAACTTTCATAGGTGTCAAAAAAAAAATCTGGACACCCAGTAATTCCCTTTAATTTCAGGCAAATCAGAACCACTCAGCCTTGAACCCTGCAAAGCAATCTGTAGTTCTCCCTGTTCTTGCACAGTTTTTATTTCAGTATTTTTCTTGCATGTGTATTAGAACCTAGGAGTGATGAACAGACAGCTAAGAAAGAAGGCTTTATGCCAAGGAAGAGAAAATTCAGTCTAAATATAGAGGGGTTTGGGTTGGTTGCTTTCTTTTAAGAGCATACAATAAAAAAACCACATTCTCTTTGACGGTGGGAGCACTGCAATGCATTATTTGTGTAAGGAGAGTGTTCTTTGAACAGTATCTTTGGTAGATTTGATACAATGTCTGTGGGGAGGAAGTTGTATGGCTCTTAACTGAGGTATGGAAAGTAGATATTTCTATTCCAGTTTTTGTTTCCTCAGAGAACACATATATTTTGGATAACATAGGGAAAATTCCATCTCCTTTATGTGTAAATCCACTTTCTGAAAACAAGAGATATAGCATAAAATGTATTGACTGAAATTAATGCCATACTTTACAGACACAAAACATGGCTAATAATTTATTGAAATAACTATATAGTGAAGGCTATTTTTTTCCAATTACAGTATTTATTTAGTCTTAGCTTCCATGGCTGCATCAATAGAAGTGTAGAATAATCAGTGCCAGGGAATGTTCCCAGGCCTGAAACTCGATCATCAAGCCCATTAAATTGTTAGAACTGTGCCTGTGATGGCTTTGGCCTGGGCAAACTATCACTCTTCCAAAATCATTTCTGGGTATGGTTTGGAAATTAGCATGGGCCAAGAACCATCCCCAGTAAGTAATATGGACATTGCCATGCTGCCTATGACTCTAAGAGGCTTTAAGAGTAAGGACGTGGGCTTCACCATGCCAGTTGGCCTGGCCAGAACAGTCCTGTGCACGTGTAAAAGACAAATATAGATAAAAGTGAGGAGTCCACAACCAGACTAATGGTTTTAGTGGGTCATTAACTTGAGGTTTCTCATTTTCTGTTTTCTTCCTACAACACTTTTGTAGGTCCCTTTCATCTACAGCATAGCTAGCAATGAATAGAAGAGGGAGCTGCCAAGATTTTTCAAGTTTAATCCTAAAAGCAAACTGAAACATCACCCTTCAGTGCCAGCTCAGCCTTGTTCCAACAGCTGGGTGTTCTGGAGATTATCACTCCCTTCAAGATCAGGCTCTCTGCTAACTTTCTGAAAGCCCGCGTGCAAATATGAACAAAAAGATGTTATTAGCAACTAGCTTTTATGCTTTTCTAGATGGAGCATAGGTATCTGTGTCTGCCTCACACTGACCATCTGAGAGCACATGGGAGCATACAGACCCAAGAGCTTTCAGACCAAAGACAGCAGAATCTCATGAAAGAAGGTGCCAACATATTCGGAGTGTGGGAAAGCAGGCAGACTGGATCGCTGTCTGGGGACCTGAGCTGAAGCTGACTGGATCCCACCCTGTACAAGTAACGAGAGGAAATGCTACAGATCTTTTGTCACTCTTGTCCCTCTCTGACCAAGAGCTGTTTCTCGGTCTTTGTCAACAACATTCTCAATGAGATGGCTGTCTCCTGAGGAAGACCACTGCTGGAAGATCCCAGGGATTCATAGGAGTGATTAATACAAACATCGTTGTGCTTTCACTCATAAACAAAAAAAAATTATGCATTTTTAAAGTGTTACGAACAGCTTCCATATTGGCTGTGACAAGATGGGTATAAAGGAACACCTGAGTCTAAGGTACAGGTCAGTATGCTCAATACTGCAGTGAGGGGGTATCAGCCTTAAGAAACAAAACATCATCTTATACATCTGTTTGCTCCCCAGCCTTGCAACTCTCACATAAAGCATATGATTACACCTTCTGGAATCAGAAACAAGGGTGGGATTTTTTGACAATTGTTTTGGGCTCTTACCCATTGGCAGCAAAACATGCAATTCAGTTTTCAGTTTGCAATTTCTGGAGCTGAAGAGGCTTTCAGAAAACAATTTATCTTGCATAATCTCACTACTTTAAGAAAAGAGCAGAAATAATAACCCCCCTGAACTCTCTAATTCCAGATTTCAAAATATTGAACCCACATCAACTAATGGAAAAGAAAATAGACTAATTACAATAACCATTTTAAACTGGCTAGTTTCTTACAGACCTGCATCTTCTCTCGTGCTTGATAAAAAATCTTTAACCTCCTGGTAGACCAACAGAATGCCTTACCCATAATTCACAAGATGTTAAATTTTTGTACACATAGTTTACAGATAGTTATTAAAATACCACTCCTCATATGCCTCATTGAAAATTATTTCTGTAAGCAATGGCAGCATCTTCATAACCTTTGCATTTCAGAGAGCAGCTGGGAAGAGAGGGGTCACTGCTCAACTGCAGGAGCCTCTGGGCAGGACGGAGGATCTGCTCCCGCAGGAAAAGGTGCCTCCTTGGACAAGCCAGTGCCCTGGGGCTGCCCCCCACCAGTATGGGGCTCGGTGGGCTTCTCTCCTCTCCCTTCAACACCAGGGACTGCTCTTATGGGGGTGCCAGGCATCAGCTCCTGGCTTTGCTCCACTGGGTTGAGTGGATGTGCTCTTTCAGTCAGTGTCAGGGATGTGAAAGGGGCTGGTACTTGAACCAGCCACTGCATCTCCGTCTCTCTCATTCACTAAGAAACTCAAAACACATAATAAATTGGCTGTAAGCATTTGGCTGATGGCAATCTGGAATGCTGTGGTTGCTACAAAACCCCAGGTTTTAAAAAACTATGACCCTGAAAGGAAGTCCAGATGCTAGAAAATAAAGTCCTGAACACTATGGACTGATGCCTGAAAGACAGGGATTGTAAAAAAAAATCTGAATTTTATTCAAAATTCAGGAAGTTGAGAAAGCACAGTTATGGGAAGAAAATGAACTATACTGGTGGACTTGGCAATGTTAAGTTTACAGTTGGACTTGATGATCTTAAAGGTCTTTTCCAACCTAAATGATTCTATGATTCTGTGATAATTCCCACCTGTGTCACATTTTAACCATGCATCAAGAGAGTCTTTTCTAGAGTTATTAACAGCTTTTATCTCGTTGCCACCAAGCTCATCATCAGCTTTTGAATCTGAACATCAGTTTAATTTACTTCACCAAGTGGGCCTCCAAGTCTTTCTATTTCTGCATTTCAGCAATATTCCTCCTCTGTGATACTAGTGTTTGTTTCCTACTTTTTCTTCTGTGTTTTGTCCTCTTGAGAGTATCACCTTGACTAACAACATAGAATGTCCTGGGCTGTCAGGGAGTGCACAGTGCATGCTGGCTGGGATTTGGAGGGGTGAGTGCTAAAAAAAAAGAGCAAGCCATTTCTGGACTCCCACAGTCCTATGTCTGTGCAGCAGCCTAGCGCTGAGGTTATGCTATTGCCAAGGGCTGCAGTGGACCAGACCATCAGGAACAGAATGTTTTCAAATTCTTTGCCATTTTTTTCAAAATTCAGCCGCTAATTATCAAGCTACATTGAGAAAGTATAAGCCATAGAATTAGGTTTTCACATGTTCTTTTGACCTACGCTGCAGACTTGGCTAGCATGTGTTGATTCAGTTTCTACATGTATTGCCCCTGCCTTAAAAGTCAAGGGTTCCCAAACGTACAGTTGAACAAACCTTCAAAGTGATGCAGAGTGAGACAGAGAGACAGGATTCTTCTGTCCATGCCATACCTCTACTGTAACTACAATACATTAGTGATCCCCTGGTGCAAATAATACATTCCCAGTTTTGTTAAATACTTAGGAGGCAGTCCCGACAGTATTTGTTTACACACTTTGGGTGAGGTCATGCCATGAGAACAATGCTGAGAGTTTCACTCTAGACTGCAGTCAGCACTTACCCTTTCTCGTGCTTCTCCATCTGCCCTGCATGAATTTAAGAGCTAATCTTTTTCCAGAAATGCTGGGCTTCAGCCTAGGGACCCTGCATGTCTCATCCGCTATGCTGAAATAACCCAACTCCAGCGCTGAAAATAGGAAAACCAGCTGGCATGGTTTAAAAACTTCTTTGCTCTCACAAACCAGATTTACTATTTAATTTGAAAGACTGGATCCTACAGAATCCTCTTCTCTTAATGCTTGGGAGCAGTAGGTACTCATTTCAGGTCTTTCAAACCAGCAAGTACTAAGAGTACCTCTATACTGTCATGGCTGAAAAACACAAATACATGGACCTGTCTCACTTTGTATTTCCTCATTCATTTTTGTTCTATTTAAAATATTTTGTAGTGGTAGCCTCAGTCTCACTCTCCTTTATTTGGGGGAGATTTCTGGGCTGGTAGTACTGCTGCAGTCAAATGAAAAGCCTCCAGATGCTGGGGCTGCCCCATTGCTAGATGATATGCACAGACAGGTCTATTCTTGATGTGGAAAGACAGGTCTGTTCTCAGATGGACATAGTTCTATTAGGGGAAGTTAAATCCTCTTCAAATAGGTTTTTTTTCTTCCAATGAATTCAGTCCACACTCTCCCTGGCATGAAGGTGGGAGGAGAGGCCCATCAACCTTCACCAGCATCTGCAGTGAAGAAAGGGGAGCTGACCCCCCTGCACACCCCCATGGAGGCTCAGCAGTCCCCGTGCCTTCAGTTGATGCAAGCGTAGGTGGTGGCAGGAAGAAAAAATAGGTGTATGTAGAGCTGCTGGGTGACACCGTGCCTGCCTGCTTGGGGGCTGCTGTGCTGCAAACCAGTATGGCATCAGAGGCAGTTGCTCTGGCTGTACTGGGGAGTTGGGGCCACGCAAGGCTCCAGCGAGGAAGCCTACTCCTGCCCTTAGAGCCCAGATCTCTGGCAAATCCAAGCCCGGCGCTGGAATATGACTGCTTTTCTTTAGGCAAGTTTTGCTAGCTAATGTCTCTCAGGATGAGGCTGTAGCCCTTCCCATGATACCTGCAACAGCTATTTTGCGTAGTTAAAAACTTAGATTTACCACTGGCTTTTACGCAAGTTTCTAATGATGCAATTAGCTGATATTATTCAAGGCTGTAATTTTAGTTATTGCTTGATGCAGTTAGATATTTAATTGCTTGTTAGAGCTGATTACTTACATTGATTACATTACCTTGATTATAGGGTTTGTTATATGAACTGATTGCTCTGTCTTGATTATAATGATGTTGTGCCATGTGAGTAATTAACTTTTCCACAAGAATGCTGTTTATTCTGTTTCTGGTAATGTAACTCAAATACATGAAATACAACCCACCTCCTCCCTTTTGCCTTAATGCTATCAGAATATATAAGAAATATATAAGTCTTTTAAGTATACTACTGCAAGAAATGTCATTTTGCAAGACACTAACCTTTACACTTTGGAAATACTGAATATCCTGCTAACTGAAATGTAGGGGGTTTACTTTTTACTCTTTTGGATTTATTTTACATTAAAGAGAAGGAAAAGAGGCTGCCATTAAATGCATCTAGTTGAGCAATATATATTGAATATCTACATATACAAATAAAATGCTGGAGACCTAATTAATGTTGCAGTGTTGGTTTTAGTCTTCAGGGCATGGCACATCACTGACAGGGCCCTTTAAATATCCCCATTATAATCTAAGTAATGTAATAACAGCTTTATGTATGAAATTTTTATGTTAGCTATTGAGCAGAAAACACAGAGCAAGTAGGTGTTTATGCCCAGCAATTTGCCATCAAAGCTCCCTACCATCCCTGTAAAGGGAAAACCCTGACCAACACACATCACAGCACACCAGAGGCCAGGCTGACAGGGCTGGTCCAAACCAAAGGGACTGCAGGACTAAGCCCCAAAATATGACAGTGAAAGTCCATGAGAGAAGCCCTAGGAGGAATGGAAAGACGTGAGTTATAAAATTAAGATGGTTTAAACAATTAGTGAACCGATTCATGCATACCCTGATTGCTCAGGTACAATAAGCTTTTCCCCATCTCCACTGGCTTGTCATTTTGAAGCTTACATTCATTTCAGATCATAGATGTTCAAACACATGGCGTTCAGTGCTCCAGAGTCAAAAAAGCCACTGGATATACTGCTGGCTGGGAGTGGGGAGAGAGTTGCATTGAGGCATACGCCCATGGAAATTCTAGGCAGGTCAGTAAAACTTTTTTTGAACTATGATATCTTAAAAACATATATTTTCAAAATTGGAATTTCTCATCAAAGACTAAATAAATATATTACAAGTGTGAAATTTCATAATCTGTCAACACTGGTACAACACATTTTAATAAGCTCTTAATAGAGCCATAAATAATCATCAATCAAAACTTCATTGAATACCTGGGAACATACTTTTTTCAGGGACATTATTTGTGACTGAATAATCATCCACTCACAGAGAGAGGAATTCCTGCTACATGATATTATTATTCATATTAATCATGGTTTCTTCTTAAAGATGAAATAAATAAAACCATTGGCTTTTTGAAACCTTTTGCTAGGGCAAAATGCAGCATACTTAAATACCCTAAATTTTTAGTCTAGTAGAATTTAAGGACTTTTATGTGCTTTGCTGATTTAGATCTATGTGAATAAACAGCACCTTTTTTTTACTCCACTAGTTTCTGCACAGGGCAACTCAAAGCACTGTTTTTCCTTTGACAAATGATGGAAAAAATGCCAAGTATTTTTGCTGTAGTCTGAAGTCTGCAGGTGGTTACTCCCTCTCCCCTCTATGTATCTGTGTAGCAGCTTTGAAACTTTTTTATAGAACAGAAACATCTGTTGATAGCCTAAAAACATTCCTGAGAAAGGGAAACGATGAAGGAAATTATCTTCTGCTGGCAGCACATCAGAGGGAAGTAGATTATGTTTTCCAGAGCAGACTGCAAGCCCTTTGCCCCAGTCACCCACCTTTCTTAAGATTAAACTGTAATTAACTTGCTTTGTATGCTTTGCATAAATTCCATCGTGGCTAGTGCTTTGTACAGTAAGGTTAAAGATGGAAGCAGACAGTAAATCTCCCCTGATCCAAGCTGCTATTCTACATTGCTAAATAAACTCCCCCTCCCAAACTGATTTTTGGATGTATAGGAGCCACACAGATGCAGAAGACTATAATCTATGGAAAGAGATGCAGATTATAGAAGGCTATACTCTATGTACAAATGCAGGAGACTATAATCTATGGAAACCAGAATACCAGTGTCATTTTAAACATGGATCAAATCCTGATCCCCTTCTCACCTCCCATATTATTTCTCACACTAATAATATGATTATTAATGTAAGTAAAATGTGTATAATTTCCCTCTGTGTCTCTGGAGTTGATGGATACTCAGTGGAGTTCTCACCTATCTAATTACAGTAGAGGCAAAGCTAAAAGAAAATTATTTAATTTTCAGAGCCAAAGAAATTGGAAGTGCCAGATTTGTTATTACCCCAATGCACTAAAAATTCTGCCCTGTAGTGCATTGACTTTGTCCCCTCTGTGAGACAGGATCATATAATTAAATGGCAGTGGCATTTAACCATTAGCTTTCATATACTCAAACATGTTGGTCATTTGGTTAATGTTTTCTCAGAGTGCAAACTCCTAATTTAAAATAAAAGAGTAGTCTTCCTCCCTCCCTATTGCATGCAGTTGTAGTAAGATGTTCCCTACTGTATCTTCAAGGAATTTTTACCTCAAAGCTGCATTACTGCAGCTTCAGTGACCGAAATGATGACATTAGTGAGGGATCTCAGCGTGGGCTGTTAATCTCAACGAGGGAAGCCAACGGACCAATGTTTGTGTCACCGGGCAAGGGGCAGCTGGACCAGTCCTTGTTTTTGCCAGCAGTGAAGGCTTTTGTCCTACACAGTGGTGCAGATGGAGAGCCGGGGGTGGCGGGGGACCTGAGACAGCCTTATCTCTGCCCCCATCCTGAGGCTGCACAACAGCACAAGGAGATCCTGTGGTAGAGGTAGAGAGGTGCTGCTGGGAAAGGAACTGGGAATCTCTCTTTTTCCTTCCCATCGACCAGGGAATTACTCTTTGGCATCCAAATGCAATGTGTGTGAATTACTCTTTGGCATCCAAATGCAATGTGTGTACTGCCTAATGGTTTAGACTTTTCTGCTTGGTTGGCACAATACCAGCCCTTTTCCCTCAGGAAAACAAGTCACAGCAGGGAAGAAAAAAGGGATTTTAAAGAATTTGCAATTCAGCTAAACCTGAAAGGAATTTCAGTAAAAAAAAAAAAAAAAAAAGGAGCTGTATAACTAGTGGGCTTTGTCCCTGCCAATGCAAACTGGAGGGGGCAGATCTTAAGATGTTCTCCTAAAAAAGGTTTCCCATTATTTTTCTTACTGGAAAATATCTAGCAACCAAACTAAAGCATCCTACCAGCTCCTCTGTAATGTCAATATATTCAGGCTGTATGCATAGTACTTAACCTGCCTGGAAACAGAGGAATATCAGACTGCAGATTCATGGGGACAAACACCTTGAAGCCCTCCCCTGTCTCTGCATTCTAGCCTAGAAAACATTTGCAAGATGACAGTTTTGCTGACAAGCCCTTGGATGCATCCAGTGTATTCATCATTGGGTTGTCTTGCAAGTTATCCGATATCTGAGGAATAGTGGTTTTAGTAGAGATATTATTTCAGTTATGATCATGTTAAAGATTGTATTTCCTTTGCAGATTTGAAGAACAGCAAACCTGGATCAGAAATCTTGATAAATGGTTTTCAACTGGTTTTAATCTGTGAACCTCTAAACATTTTCCAGCAGGGAACAGGTCTTGGCACCACACGTAGAGACCAGCTGACAAGAGGCAATAGAGCTTCCACCTGACCATAAAAGTAGTTCACAAGACCTTTCTTTGAAGACCCTGCTCTAAAATGACCTTCTGAATAACATAGGCTAAATAATCTCACTCCAAGACATCTGTGTCAAGTTCATAACTTCTGGATAAGCTTCCTCAGATCGTGTAAAAAGAAGCTTGGGATTTCAATATTTCAATGACAGAGAACAATACATACCCTTGACAAATGTGTTCCCCTAATTCATCATTGTCAAAACTGTGTCTGCTTCATGGTTTGAATCTGTTTAGCATTGACTTCAACTCACTGCACTTACTTGTGCTTTTGTGTGAAAGACTAAAAGCCCTCTGTAACCAGTTAATGTTTGAGTATGTAGATACTTTAGAGAAGCCAAGATCAATTCACCTCTCAACCTCTTCTTTGATAAACAAAATAGCTCAAACTTCTGAGTACTGTTGCTAAAAAGTGCCACTCCAAATTTCAAATGTTTCTTTGAACTCCTTCCAAGTTGATAATGTCCTTTGCAAAGCATAATAAAGAAACATCAGAGCTGGAGTCAGTAATCTAGCAATGGTCCCACAGGCTATACCTACATTGCCAAATAAAAGCCAGAGACCAACCTCCAGTCCTGAGGCCACATGTTCCCATCCACACTGCTCACCTCTCCCCCACCCCGTGCTTAGTGTTATCCTTCTAGCTCGGATTTGTTTTCAAGAGAGCTTGTGGGGGTGGTCTGAAACTGAGCTGAAGTGGCAGCTAACCATTAGACAGAGGGCTGATGCTTGAGTTTATTTCATAGCAGCAGAGTAGACGTGGCCCCTAATACCTTACAAAATACCTGTCATTATAGGCAACCCAGCTTCATCTTGCTAGTAGACACCCAGTAATTCATGGGTTATGTTAGCTCAATTAGCTACAGTATCTCCTTAGAAGATTACTTTACATTCAGATTTTTTACCACATTGATGTTTCATTCCTCCTTAGACTTGCTGCTTTCCAAAACACACTGGCTCCATCCTAGAGCTAGGATGTCCTTTTTTTCTACTCTGCTCTTTATGCATCAGCTGAAAATACTAGCGTGGCAAAAAGGTATCCAAAAATCCCTCCTTTGGCCCAGGAAGGTTCTTCTGACAAAACCACAGTAACTTACAACAGCACCAATGTAACCGCGGTTACTGCGGGGGAGATCTTCACCTGAAAGGAGGTGATTTTGACTGCGTGCCAGAGCAGACAGCAATGCAGAGCTTCCAGGCTCTGATGTGTCTGGAAGCACCAGACATCTGTAGATATCTGTAACTCATTCCAGGGCTCTCAATTAGGCTGGAGACCTGTCCAGCATGAGGAGCTCTTTTACCACCTGGACTGTGATGTTCAAAGAAGAGTATTTAAAGCATAGTCAACTGCATTTGGATGCATGAACATAACTGTTACATGAATGTGGTCATCTTGCAGTACAAAAGAGAAATCTTGGCAGATTGGCTTAAGCTGGTTGCAAGAGTCCTCTTTTGCTCCAACTCTTAAATTAAGTTCATAAAAAGGAATAAATCCCCTCTTGTAATTAATTGGTACCGTAGGAATGCAGTCTGTGCTTCCCATCTCAGCATCAGATGCAAGGCCTAATACTAGTATTAATACTGTGGGAGAGTTGACCATTGGCTCCAAATGCACTGCTTGCAAACGTAAGAACTTCATATTTAAGAAGTTCATCAATAAAATATTTTTCACCTCGGTGGACCATCAATATAAAAATCACTACTGAACTAGTGCTAGTTTTCAGTTATAAATGTTTAGTGCTCACTCTGCTAAAAAAAAAACAACCAAAAAACCCTTTATGGTATATGCTATGGCATGCTATTATATTAATGAGTCATACAGGATGGAAATGGAATTAAAAGTAATTAGCTGTAATTTTGTATCATGTAGCAGCATGGAGAAAGTAAAATGCATTTAGTGTTCTTCTCCAGAGAGGCTAGCTAACTTAATTGCAATGAGAAATTACTTATTCTTTGAGTTGTGTTTTCTACCACCAGTCGCCAAGGTAACAACTTTGTTAAAGATGGAATACAACTATTTGTTTTTTTCTTCAAAGGAAAGGCCAACAGGCTTGCTCAGAACATTTTCAAATGGCTTTTTAGGAGACCTGGCCTGAAGTGTGCAAGCCTTTGGTGCATGACTATAAGCCATGTTACGTGCCATGGGCTTATGAAGTCACCCTGTAGTAAAATGCAGTGGTCGTCAGCGAAGCTGCTGGGCACCCCTGCTGCAATTCTTGACTGAGTGTCTGTAATCTGCACAAGAAATTTCAAAGATGGGAAGAGGACTGACATTCTCGGCCATTGCATGTGCAACCACCAGATGCTGCCACCAATTCTTGAGCACACACGTGCAGCACCCGCCTCTTCTGCCCAAGGCCTGGGGAAGCAGCAGGGAACCTGCAGCTCACTGCTGGGTGGGTGTCCCTGTCTGGGGTCCTGCATTTACAGCAGAAATCATCAGATCTTCATGGCATTTCAGACTGTACTTTTCTGACATCCTGAGAAGAGGCCTCATAATGTTTGATTGTTTCAGTCAACATTGGATTCATTGCTTCTAATTTGGCTCAATGCTGGCTTTCAGCTGAACCAAGTGACCGCTGCAGCCCCAAGACCTGGTCCTGCATTCCCTCCAGCTCCCAGTTACACCTCCCCAGCCGCTCGCCTTGAGCTGGCACCGACAGTTGTCTGTCTGTCTGTCTGCCTGAGATAAATTAGATGGGGCAATCCCGCTGGGAGCCAGCTTAGGTGGTGGTGGGGGGAAGCCCTCCGGGTGAATTTTCCCTTCAGCCTGCCCTAGGCAGGCTCCTGTGCCTTGGTACAAGACGTGAGGCACAATCGTGAAACCAGGGGAAGGAGGGTGCCACTTTTTGACAGTCACCCTTATTTAAAATCCCACAATTATTTTTTTTTACTGCAGACACCTCTCCTGCACTCTGTAACCCGTAAAACACTGAAAGCGCTGATGTTTGCTAAGGCTGATAAACCTCAGAGTGCTACTGCAGCTTCCCTGTTCTCCTCTGGAGCTTCTCTCCTTGGGAGGGAAGCTAGAGCACCAAGTGGCCATGGTGATTTTGCAGCTTCTCAGTCTAAAGGCATAAAATACTACATAACTAAGAGTATTTTATACGTGGTTTCTGTGAGGCACTCAACTCCCTGATCTGGTTTCTGTAGCACAGAAAGGTACAATGCAAAACAGCATGGATCTGAATCCTTTGGAGAAGCTGAAGGAACCAAAACCCACACCCACTCACACTATTTTTTGCCAGGGTTGGCTGGGACTGCAGTTTTATAATGTAGTTATTTGTTCACTGGATGGGGGCTGCCATCTTGATATTACTTAGCACAGCAGCTTTTGAGCTGTACCAACCAGTGCTCAATTTGCATCAGCATCCCCCAGATGAAAGACTCCATTTGCTCACTGCCATGTCTCTATGCTGCCCAGAACGTGAGTTTACATAATGCCTGTCTTACTAAACAGTATTTTGAGTTAACATACATAAAGAGCAGACAAACATCTCAAGTTTAGTTTCTAAATCCCCAAATCTATAGGTAATTACCCAGCTGATACACTTCAGCAGTCCACAAGCTGCACTTAAACCATGTGGGTGAAGATCCCAGGCTAGGGGTAAGTGTTTTAGTGTCCTCCGGTTCAGCTACAGGTTCATTTCAGGGCTTAGTGCCTGATGCTATGTTTTATTTTAATTAATTCTTTAAGCCACTGCTATCAAGAGGAAGAAACTAGATCAGCTGAAAATGAAATTAAATCAATGTGACACAGAAGTGGCTTTGCACAAGAGAAGAGGAATCCAAGGGACAACTTAACACTGCCTGGTTTGATGTTCATTTTAGATCTCATGATGGACAAGCAACTCTGCCTTTCCACAGCACCCTCCTTTTCCTTATACACATATGCCTCTAACATCTACGTGAGTTTTGAGAACTCCAGTCATCAGTGTAAAGCTGGCATATAGACATGAAGTCAGAAAGAGTGCAAAATGGGAGCCCAGGTTTGGAGCCTGACTCTCTATCAGTTCCAATTCTTGCATATCTAAGTGTTGAGAACAGCTTGTGAGAATCTGCTCTTGTAAATCAGAATCTAACATGTTGTCTCTGCTTTTAGGCAGGATGGAATTTGAACCTTTGCCTGAAGTGAGTGATATCATGCCTAAGGCACCAAGAAGCCTCTCCACTATACATATGCAGTCATATTAAAATGCTTCAGCCAGACAAGATCACTTATCACGTGTATATACAATATATGATTTCAAAGCTACTGCAAGACATTTTTATCCCAGAGGCACTACAGCTGGGATCTAGTCTCTTTCAGAATAACTACTGTTTACAGAATTATCCTACATCATGAAAAAACTACAGACGGTCTCTTATTCCTCTGCCACTTCACTACTATGATCCAAGGCAGCCTGTAGCAAGAATAAAAAAGTCCCCAGATCTCCACAAACAAAGCAACCATTTGTGTTTGTGCTTTCTAGTGAAGATGAGCAAACCCCCATTGATCTTGGGCAGGATAACCTTATGGATAAATGGATCTTTTCCTTTCTCTGGACCAGTTTTCCCAACATTTCATATTCAACCACTTCCTCAGTTTCTTATTTGTGGACACTTAAGAAAACTCTTGAATGGACTAGGGTCTATCTGTATAAAAACAGGTCTGAAATTGCAAAACAACAGAGCAGGATGCTCTTGTCCTCAGACTCTTATAACATGATTTCCCTTAGCATAGTCCATTCAGGTTTCAGTTCCTAATACAGTACCTTATCATAGTGTTTTCTCAAATTGCTAGTAATAAAGTAATGAAGTAAGCCATGCTGTTGTCTACCTTTAAAAGCTAACCTGAAGTGCATCTGATTATTCTGCCAATTTGTCACTTCACCATTCACAATCAGAAGTTGTAAGCAGCTTATAATCTTTGGAAGGGTCACCATCCATTACACTATCCAAGCATTCATCCAAAGATGTGTCCATTCCACCCACCCAGATAAAAAACATGGAGGCTGCTTTTAGGAGGCCCCTGAAATAATGACTATTTCAGAGTGACATCTTGGAAGTACTTCTAAGATACTTTAGTTACACAGCTCTTGGCTGAGCTTTTCACTGGACCTTGCAGCTCTCCGTGGCAGAGGAACCCAGCTCCAAGCACAGGGGGACAGGACAGGGTGTATGTGTAGCAGTTCTGATCCCTAGATTTATGCTGTCCCTTCATTGCACCACATAAAATCAGACTCTTTTAAAAATCACTTCCTTTAAAGCAAGTTCATGCCTGACCATAAACTGCATTAAAACAAAACCTCAGCTAAGACGATGTAGCAGTAATTAATGATAAGGTACCTAAGGGTCATCATCAAACTCTTAGGCTTTATAAACACAGAAAATTCAGCCCAGTTCATGCTTAGAAAAAAGCCAAAAATGGTAATGAAATGGCAATTAATAGAGCATCCAAACCTTTTTATTCTTTTCTGTTGGTGAGAGAAATTTAGAAGAGAAATCTAGTGCATCTTTAAAAATAGTTGAATCTGAATCTAAATTCTTTGACTGTATTCTGTTAGGTTTTGTACAGCATGAATGTAAAATCCTGCATCTGAGCTGGAATAACCTCAGGCAACAGTTCAAGCTGACACGGTAGCAGCTTGGCAAAGAAAAAAACAACGGATGTGTTTGTGGACAAGTTAAACATATGTTAGCAGGGTGCTTTTGCAAAAGTGATGGCCAACTGCATACTGGGCTGCATTAGGAAATGATCAGCAGCAGGCTGGAGGAAGTGATTATTCCTTTTTGCTGAACACTCATGATGCCACATCTCAGTATGGTGTCCAATTTTAACGTCTCTCCCATACAAGGAAGACCTTGACAAATTACAGTATGACCAGTGAAGGGCCACTAAGTGATCAGAAGACTGAAGGACAGGATGTACCAGGACGGGCTGAAGGAACTGGGCTTGTTCAATGAGGAGAACAGAAGGCTTAGGGGTGTATTTATTGCTGCATTGAACTACCTGAAGAATTGTTTTAGAAAAGACAAAGCCAAAGAGGTGCATAGAGAAAGCATGATGGCAACAGTCCCAAGTTGCAATTTCACTGCTGTGTCTTCTGGTGTTCTCACTGGTATTATTCCAAGTGCTTCAGCTCTGCTTTTCTTTTTAGTGGATCCCCTCTAATAAATCTGCCTGGGTGTGGTGTTTGAACTCTACTCAAAAAGATCAAAAAGCAGTTCTTATAGTCAAGCAGAGAGGACTTCCCCTGCCTGACCCCTTGGCTTCTCCTAGAGCTTTCAGACACACCCGAGGCTCTTTTTATCCCATACATCAGGAAAATGTGACTGGCTATGTGTCAGTACCGATGTTCCATGATTCCCAGCTGAGCGTGTGAAAAGATGACACAGAGCATTTGTCTCCACAGCTTAAAATATCTTCCCCTGCTTTTGCTACCTGTCATCTTCCTAACCTTCTCGGGAAGCTCTTGCAGTCAATTTCCTCACTTCATAACTGGATTTCTTGCTGCTGATTATTTTAGGTTCTGCCTGGGGGATAACTGCAAAGCTAAGGATCATGCGGCAATGGTCAAGGCTTGCAGGCATGGAGAGGAGGGTAGTGGGTCCTGCAGAGAATGGGTATGTGAGGTGGGACAGGGGGTCTGCCTGTGTGGTGAGAGGAGCCTGTTGGATGATCTCCGTTAGCTGTTGCACAACTGGGCTGTTCTCATCCGCTAAATAACAAAATGTCTCAAGCAAACACAAATGCAGATAATGGATTCCTGTGATCACCGTATTTTTCTGAAATAACAACACTGCACATTAATGCCAGCTTTCATTTGTTTCATTTGATTCTGGCTTGGGGTTTTTTTAAGGTGAAAAGCACAGCTGAAGGGACCAATGGTGAAATTAACTTTACACAGTAAATTACATCTGCACTATTTTTTAAATAAGCTACTGCTCTTTCAAATCAAGCTACTTTTCCTTCAGTGTTCTTAA
Organism: Buteo buteo; assembly: GCF_964188355.1. Classification (NCBI taxonomy): domain Eukaryota; kingdom Metazoa; phylum Chordata; class Aves; order Accipitriformes; family Accipitridae; genus Buteo; species Buteo buteo. The sequence continues at coordinate 2,999,537 of NC_134195.1, read as the reverse complement.
TTTTATAAGTGCTGTGCTCCAGAGCTTTCTATTAAGCAAAGTGTTTTAAAATGAGTATTAAATAATTTAAATATCTCTTTTCTGAAATACATCCCTTTCCTGGAAGAATTCTTGTCAATTTTATGCCTTCTTTTAGGAAGAAAATAAAACAGAGGAAGTATTTATTATTCTATCCACAGTTTTACAAGAGCAGGAGAAAATGTGCAACAGTAATAGTCTCCATTCCACAGCAGGCACACGCTAAGAAAAATCTATAATAATGTGATTTGTCCTCTCCACATCCCTCCCAACTCAAATGAAGTTAAAAATAAAATGAAAAACAGGAGACATTTCTTATTCCAAATTGATGTGAAGGATGTTGTATTTGTTGTTGGTCTGAAGCCTGCCTGGCTTCAGCCACTACTTCTCCTTCCAGGAGAAAAGGGACCTGGAGCCTTGGTATCAGCGCCCTGATATTGGAGACAGAAATGTGAATGCTGCCCAACTCCTCCTCACAAAAACTTTATGGCTTTAGTGCAGACCTGGGCACCTGCTCTGACGTGCCCTGATTTTGTCCTTTCCCTGAACAGAGGGCAGTTTACTCCAATTCTCCAGCAGTTATCCCCCAAAGGCAGTGCCCGAAGGAGCAACAGCACAACACAGGTCTGAAAATGGCTGGTAGTGGCCTGCGGGGAAGGGACTGAACGTGGTGTTACTGCTCTCCCTGAAGGAAATTAGTGATGATGCAAAGGGGATGTAATGCAGTGGCAATGACACCGTAATCTGCACGACACACCTTCTCTTGATAAGACCCCACTGTTCCTGTAAAGCAAATTGGGAGTGTACTTACCCTACCACCCCTACAGATTTCCCCAGGTGTGTCAGTCAGAGAAATTAGGTGATGTACACCTTTACTCCACCTGATCCTATTAAGCTTCTTATTAGACAGAGGAGGAGAATAAGATGAAGTGAGTGTGACCATGTTGACATGCAAATTAAGTTTTCCAACAAGTGGTACTACTAAGTATTTCTTTGTTCTGTAATACGTGAAGGAGACCAGAAGAGACAGATGTGATAAACAAAACTTGGCCCAAATGTAAACAGCTGGAAACAGATTTCCATGAAGCATGTCATGCCGTGACTGAAGCAGATTCATGTCATTGGGTTGTCCATCTCCAGCACTCTGAGGGACGGCTGGATGGTGGCCAGCCCCTTCCAGTCTCCAGCTCTCCACAGACGATGCAGTTATACCGAGTCACTGACTTAACCAGATACAGAACTGCACCCAAGATTGTAAGATGCTTTCTTCTTGGGTGAGTGCAATGACTTTGTGCCTTGATGCTCTCCTATGACAACTCGCTGGGCCACTTTCTCCCCGCAGAGCACTGCAATGAACTGAATCACAGAATCATAGAATATCTCGAATTGGAAGGGAACCTTTTAGTCTGTAACAACACATCAAGGGCATGCCATGACAGCAAGCAATGCCACGCAGCTATTTATGCTACAATAAAGAGGAGGCAAATATAAACTGTAGATATTACATATGAGATGCTGTTTCTTCAGATATAAGGGTATAATAATATTCTAATATGATAGTTGTTTGATTTAGATAGGAAGCAGTGTCGTTTCTAAAATAGCTAAGTAACACATGTGAAAGGAACTTAAAGCCAGAAGAGTGCAAACTGACAAAGGAAACGCCTGGAAAGATAACAGGGGTGATGCCTGTCTCTGTGTTTGAGATGATTGCGCACACAGACTGTCCTCTGACACAGTAACTCGCCTCAGAGAAGGCGAATCTGTGTCTAATCTCAGCAGCGGGGGCTGTGGCCGCACGGTTGCATTGCAGTTCTAAGGTGTAAAAGTGTACAAGTGCCATCTGAACGCTTCCTAATGATCACAACAAAGCAGGACAAAAATAAGTCCGGTTCCCAGGAAATTAGGAGATTGGTCCCGTATTGGAATAAGTGGCAGTGGTCTTCTGGGGCACAACCTCCAAATTTTCAGGAGGAGGAAACCTAAATAGGAATCTGCTCCCCTCCTCTTTTAAGCAGCTCCCATGGAAAGGCTCCCTGGGCTTATGCTAATAAGAGACGAAGTTATACCAGGTGTCATCCAGAGCAACAGCAGGGCAAATCTAAGTAAAAGCAGGCCACTTCAGCACAATGCAGGGTCTGTATAGCACAGAAAATGATTACAATCCAGAGGGTTTATTCATGCTCACATTGCACAACTCAGTTTTTTATACCAATAAATGTCTTCTTCCTTGTGCAATGCACGTGAGGTTCTGAAGCCCACATTTGGTTTAGAGTCCTCTTCAATAACAGTAAAAAAGAAATCAGTTTACAGCTTTATGCTCCAAGTGATCCAAAGCCTAATTATTCTGATGCATTTGCTAACAGAAAATTAAGTAGACTTCTACTGATGCCAGTGGTGTTCTGCTGCCCCTCAACAAACATAAGCAGAAAGATGAACAGGCTCATGATATTTCATAGCAGTGAGGGAGTCATAGACCATCATACTTGCTGTATTATGTAGCACAGTACATCTGAGTTCTAGTGTCTATCAAAACATATAGCTAATTCTTTCCTGATGCTTTTGGAAATCAAAGCTCAATTAAAAGGTTGGGTTTAGATTGATTTTTATGTATTCTATCTCAAAAGATAGAGCAGCAAACAACACATATCTAACATGTAAATTGGCACATTCAAATGACCCCACAACCCAGTCTGTCTTGTTCCTCTATCAAACCTTTTTGTCTAATATTTTAAGTTGAACTCAGTGAACCAAAATAACAAAACATTGTTCTAAGTTTGTCTAGTGCTCACACAAGAAGGTCATGAGAAAGACTCCTAGGCACTCATAGACAGTAATGAACTACTAGTAATGCTACTGCAACAGCAGTGCTGTGAATGACTATAAATGTCCTTTTGAAGCAGAGAAGGCAATGGGTTGGGGGGAAGAGGGAGGAATGGGTTTTGAAGACACACTGGAAATACTAGTCACTCTGGTTAAATGACCCACATACCGCTTGATGGCAGGCAGGTATTTGGATTGTTTGTCACTCAGCTGGTTCCCCCTTCACACTACCTCTAACCAAAGCCTGCTACTTCCTCCACTGTCTTTGCTCCAACAAAACATTCCCTTTGTGCTGTTGCAATCTACTTCCCTCTAAAGATTGCATGGGGACTTCTGGTGCTCATCATCATCTGGTGCGTTCCAAATCCTTACTGTGCCCACAAAGCCTTTGTGCAAAAGGAAACAAATGCTGGTGGTGGCTGGAGTGGCTCCCCTTTCCTAAGCAGGTATGCATTTTAGCACGCCTGTCATTACATCATTTTACATCACCTCTGTATTTGGAACTCCCTGAGAGATTAATAAACAGTTGGCACCATCTCTGGGTATCAGCATGATGGGCTTTCCTGTCAATTTTTTGCCAAAAGACATTTCTCCAACAAGAAGAACTATTGAAAAAAACTAATATACTGCTAGACATAAACCAAAAGAAAATGCTTTCCTGCTAGAAATTACATAAGTAACCAAAAATGAAAGATGACAGAAAATCACTGTACTTACTATGTGTCGTGCTGCAAACACTCCATCAACTATTGCACAACAGAACGCTGCTACCACGCCAAAGCTGATAAACACAATGGAGGCTACTAACTGAGAAGAGAAAAACAGATTGAGTAATGCTTTCAATATAATTCTTTAAGTAAAACAATTACACTAATTTTTCTAGTATTCTTAAACGACAGTTCCCCCTGCTGTAATTTACTTCAGCTCAGTGTGGCAGGATGCCAGTCAGGCAATAGAAAAAACGCAGAAATTCTTGATGCTGAGTTGACATACCATCAAGTCTACTAGAAAAGCTGAAATCTTTCTAGAGAAAATTAGGTCAGCTGCAAGAGTTATTAAATTCAGTGGTGATTCCTTCTAAATCAACTCATTTAATAGAACAGCAGTGGTGCCCATAGGGAGCATGGCAAAAAGCCACGTTCCTGTTGGCTCGCATCAATCTCTAGGGCTTTACTACAGTGGTAGTAGTTCACACATACAGATGAAGACATTGTAGTAAGTTAATAACTAGCCCGTGAACTCTCAGAAAGCTTTTATCATCCCAAATAGCTTATGATAACTTACGTCACAACAAAACCAGAGACGTGTAGGACTGGTGCCTCTGGAAGGGCTGGGGTGTGCTGCCTTGGCCCCTGCCCCTCAGTCTCAGAGTGGGCACAGCAGAGCACAGCAGAGCTCAGTACATGTCCCAGCTGCAGCACAGATAGCTGTACCAGCTGTAGCCTACCAGCCGTAGCTTCAGACCTCATTCTACCTCCCAAGCTGCTTCATTCATTAGGCATCATTAATTCTTTATCAACAAGACTGCAGATGGCACAACGCTAGAGCACTGCTCTAGCACAAGTGGTGGTGGTACAGAGGACTTGGGGGGGAAAAGGCTGTGCACGTTGGGCATCCTCACTTGATCTCCGAGGATGACTACAGCTGCAGCTCTGGCAGCAACTGCAGGGCTAGCACAACCCCAGATGTGGCAAGCTTACTGCCCAATTCACTCTGAAGAGAGCAACAGGACTTGGAAAGGCCAAGCGCTGGTACGCGTCTCCATCAGAGAGCAGTCATTGTGCTGTTAGCACGCACTCTTGAGACGACCCTGGCTTGTTTTGAGGGCATCTCTGAAGGATGCAGTGCTGTGAGCAAGGTGGGATGAATTGAGTCCTGAAAGAGAGACCCTGTGTATGCCTGGCAAGGTGCTCCCCTTGGGCTCATTAGCCCCAATGCCATCAGATGAGGGAGAGATGCTGTCACTCCTTCCTCTCTCAGATTAGAGGGGTTTGTGACTTTGAGGACTCTGCACCTTGAGTTTGGATGAGTGGGTACCTGCAGGACATAAGGTGAACCTAACATGCACTCTCTGGCTACATTTTTAATATAATTTAATGTACATCTCTCACATCTCTGGCATTTCTCATGCAAAGTCACAAGAGGAACCCTTTGAAACATCCTATATGATAGGTTAACTTTAATTCACAGCAGTATTAAGTTATAGTTAATAACTGCAGCTGATTAAAAAATTCCCTTGAAAACTTACAGAACAGCGTCCTTAATTGATAGAGCACATGGACCAGGGTTTCAGTTAAGAATTTGGAACCTCTTTGTTATTTACTAGTCATTAATTGCTCCTTCACAACATGTATTTCAGAAATGCCCAGGTATAGATTACCAAAATTACATCCATACAGTTCATATATCCCTTTTGCCTATACAAAATCCGTATCTGCATTATCTAAATACTGGTTTTGCATGTGTAAAATTTGTAAGGCATGACAAACCCATTTGAAAAACAGACTCTTTAGCTTATGTTAGGCTAAGAACAGTACAATGTCAAGAGTGTCAACAGGGGACACAGCATTGGTGACTTCCTCAAAAAAATGTATATAGGACAAGTAAGAAATTACAGCCATATAAGCCCATAGCATTGGACACACAGGTCAAAGCAATATCAAACACTTGGAAATAAGAGCTCTCAGTGAACCAGCAAAAAGTACAACTTAAAAGCAGAAGAATCACAGCTTTTAAACGCTTTCTGATCCACTCTTTTAATCTCTCATCAGCTCATGGCTTTTAGATCATGGAATCAGAGGTGAGCCAGCACTGCCCCAGGGATTGCTGTGTAATCAGAATCCTCGGCACGGGGAGGAAAGGGGCACGCAGAAGCGGCTGAGGCTGATGGTACTGGCTGCTCTTGGGAACCTGCTCCGTTCCCCCTGCAGCCAGCTCCATCCTGCCATAAGGAGGCAGAAACCCTAAGAAAGCACTGTTCGTTGCATCACCCTTCAACCTCCGCTATCCCTTGGCTCTCCAGTATGGCGGGTCATGTCTCAGGAATCTGGTTGTCTGCAGATCTTGGCATGCAACTCATCAGATCAAGGCGGCTGTGTGCTCCTTGCAGAGAGCTACTATCACTGCAGACCAGTGGGCTGTGCTGCCCTGTGGCAGCTGCATTTGCTACAGACCCTGATCTCTTTATCTGAAAAAGCAGCAGTGTTTAAAAGTTCAGATTAAGTCATTATTGTCCAATACCTCTATCTTGTTTTTCAAGTCATAGTAGTCAATCAAATAATTAGTGGGCTTAGCCAGGTGTTTCCACATTCCCTGAGCTCAGTATGAATTTACTGGAAGCTGACCTCAAGGTGGCTTTTCATTTCACACATGAGCAACTTATCGATGATCTACAATCCCCAAACCAACGTTTTCCACTCATGGAGATAGTTTAAATCACCTAATGAGTATGCTGGCCTTTCAGTTTCACCATATAGCTATAAAAGACCACATACAAAGGTGCACAGTAAATTGTAGTATAGACAGGAGCTACGGAGTTGGCTTTGCACTCCTCAGTCATGTTAGTGATCATCTACACATTCAAGGAGTTGCATGCAAGTCAAAGGCTGTCAGCCAGAGTCTGCTGTTCTTATCCATGCCTACTAGCAACTACTTCAGTCAGTAGTCCCTTTGAAATTAAGAGGACAATTTCTTGACTGAAGTAGTATTTATTACAATGCTGAAGTGGAAGAATGTGACACTCAGAGGTTCTTATGACTTAAATTGCCTTATATATGTGTTCGAATGATAAAAGATGTAATAATACAAGAACAACACAAAAAATCCTTAATATAAAAATACAGATTTATATTCTCTCTCAAACCTCCCATTGCTTATTGAGAATGTGAGAAACACACAAACAATGTATAAAATTAATTACTTCTAAAAATTGCAGCCAAGACAGCCAAATGAAGAGCTGTTGTAAATTCAAAAACTAATTTTCCTGAGTGGTAGGTGATTGCTGGAGTTGTGAGTGCACGAGCCTAGTGCTGTCAAGAAAGAAAAGCAGTGCAGTTCATTTAAACTTAGAGAATTCTTGTTGACAGGTAAAAGAAACAGCACTTTAAAAAAAAAAATAAATACTGATCCATCACATCATCTCATCTCCATTTTTAAAAGCAGTATGTTTTGTCAGGAAAACTATTCATTATTTACAACAATATATTTTAACAATTGTTCAAGAAACAGTTTTGCTCTTGCTGTCCCACTGCTGTGCAGCCAGGCTTCTCTACAGCTGTTATTATCAGAACACATTTACTCCTGGTTCTGGTACAAAATACAATAATCTGGTTATTTACAAGGGAACCATGAAGCCAGTTACTAAACACTGAAAACTGTACCACGTGGGCCTAACAATCAAACCCGAAAGCCAGTTGTTCAACAGAGGTGTTTTAGCAAAAGGGAGAGCAAAAGAGCACTTGCAATGAGGGACTTTTGCCCCCAGGATTAACTGAAGAGCTGTTATCTATCTTCAGTCATGTCACAGAAATATGAAAACACTCAAAAATGCAAAACTGGTGAAAGGCTGGACTGCTAAATTCTTACATGCTGCCTTCTTTCAGTAAAGACATGCATTTTATTGCAGAATTCACCTCTCTTAAAGAACCGCTTGTCCTTCAGCAGGCATGCAGCACCACCGGCTGCACTGAGTCACCCTCCCATGCAAGCGAGCCTAAGGAAGGCAACAGAGCCCGGCGATGTCCCGTGGCCACGGACACCGTTCAGCTGTCAGAAATGCACTGGGCACAGGTACTTGGCAACCAACAGCCTCCCACAACGATTCCCGGGGTGGTTTTGGAGATAAGAGCTGGCCACAGACCAGACCCCACAGGGAGTCTGATGCAGCCACCTTGGCTGCAGCCACACTGTGTGAGATGCCTCATTCCCTCCATTTAGACCAAGTAGATTGGAGACTTCGGAAAATGCATGGATTTTTGGTTTTGAAATCACCTTGGTATCAGATGTAAGTTACATTATATCTAACAAGCTCATTTTGCTCATGCTAAATGGCTACTTTTGCGTTGCACAGTCTCCAATGTCTCCAGGCATTGTGCTGTTCATCAAATCTCTCTGGGATTTTTTTCCAGGCAGAGGAAGAATCACAATTACCCTCATCAATGTAAATTGAGAAACACTGTCATCCAATACCTTTTGCTCTGTGAAAGTAAAGGCTTTGCAAAAGGCCATGTGTTTTGCCACAGGTTTTTAAAGCCCTTTTTATCCCCACCCAGGTTCAAGCAAACATTTTTGGAAAAGAAATGCATGAGGCGGTTTGTTGTAGGCTGCCCCTAATATTACATTCCCCAAAACACAGTTTAATTCTGTGGGCCTTTTTACTTGTTTGATTTCCCTATGTCTGCAAGCTCAGAACTTAATATAGGCTTAAATAAATCTGCTGCACTTTTTCAGTACACTGAGGTTGAAGACATAACAGCAGAATTTTACAAAAACTATATCACAAATCCGAAACAGAGAATGACTTTCCACCCCAGGCACAATCTCAGCCAGGAGCTGCATCTGTTACCATGGTACCTTAGCAGGGCTGTACATCAACAGCCTGCAAAACTAAGACAAACTCATTGCATTGCATTTCAGATGCTGCTATCAACTAAACGCTGCCTGTCTTGTGAGGTGGGACAGTATAAAAGTACTTTTAATTGTGAGTTTATTTTCTCTAATTTGGAAAGTCCTCTCCTGTGTGGCTCCTTCTCCTCCCACAATGGCCACTATTTTCCCCTGCCCTTGGGATAGAAGTTTTGCTGCTGTGATCAAAATTAAGCTCAGGCAAGGCTCCTACTATGTTGGTTTTCACAGCTGGGCTAATTAGGAGGTTTCTCACTATGCCAGGTAATGTGCTTCACAATTTATGGCCTGCCAGTTTATTCTTTCCAAAGGTTGGTTCTTCAGTAATAGCACTGCTGTAATTGAGGCTCTGCTGGAGGGTTGTCACACCACAGGAGATAGGATTATGTCATGTTCGTTATTCATTAATGCCAATTCCAGTCATAGCACTAGTTACGATGGCACAAATTCGTAATGATGAAAGACTTTTATGACTGACCAACCTATGCCTGAAGAACAATTTCCTAGACTGGCTTCCAGATGAAGGAGGGAAGAAAAATAAACACAAGATGTCTCTTGGTTTTAAGAGCAGCAGTTTTGGTACAGCTCAGGAAGACAAGGACTGGGGCCGGGATCCCATGCATAAACACTTCCTTCGGACTGTAATACACCTCATAACAGAGCCAAATGCCCACAGCAGATATCTCTGTTACGAGGAAGGCCTTCAGACAGAGACGCTGCACACATGATGCTGTCAGATGTTTAGATGAACTCTTGTGTTTAGATCCAGTGACCAAGTTAGAAACGTGCAGCCTTTCCGCAGTGTCATCACTGTTGAATTCAGCAAGTCCAGTCATACGTTGTTGCATATTATCAGCAACAACACAGATCTTTGATTCAGATTTTATTCCCTCTCGCTGTTGTTAATAGCACCTCAGGGCATTGAGCTGAGCCTACGTGGCTGCTCGCTGCCGTCTGAACCGGTGTCTTGCTCTCCTCTCCTTAGGCTGATTCCCTGCCATCCAGCCCTCTCTCCTGCTCTCTCTCCCAAAGCCGTGTGTCCCTGCACACCAGCTCCTGGGCTTGCCCAAATACACAGCAAGCCAGTGCAATTCACTCACTAGGCAGAAAACTATTTGTTCCCCCAACGGAGTTAAATCAGGTAACTGTAAGGAGAGACAAGCACTAGAACCAGTGCAAACAAGAGGGTGAGACCGCGTGGCTGAGACAGAAGGGATGGAGGTAGAAGTGCTGACAGCAACTATTAGGTTATCTCACCTATTTCATGTAATTTGCACTCCTAGGGATTATCAAAGTAAAAGCTAGGTTTTAGACATAATGAATAAATGATAAGCACTGGGGTTGTTTTGCTGTTTGTGGTCAAGGAGACTTTTCTTTTACTGCCTGTGAAGAAGTCTGATGTTTTCCAGTATCGTGTCAGGGATAATTAGGAAAAATAGCAACATGAAAAGGCCAGTTGGTGTAACAGAGGCAGGGGAGAGGTCCCATGAGAAATTTAAGCAACCTCAGATGCATAAAAAGGCAGAATTAATTAGATAAACAAAGGTTGGGAAAGAATACAGGAACCACAGGAGAGGTATCACTTATTATGCCAAGGAGAAAAAAGAAGATCAAAATCCACTTTCAAAATAAAGATGGGATTTTCATTCAGAAATTTTCTCTTTTTTCTTGCCCCACATCCTGAAGGGCAGAATGGTGAAAGGCAGAATTCGCAATATCTTTTGTTACACCTTAGATACTCACAGTTAATTTATATCATATGTAGGCATAGTTAATGCATATTGCTTTCTCTTTTTCTCTTCCAGTGGTGTTGATGCTCAACTTTTGCAGGTAATTCATCAGTTAGGCTGCTCACAAGGGCAAGGGACCGCAGAAGTGCCCATGGAGAGGAAATGTGCAACAGGGTGACTTAATGGTCCCAGCTCTGCCCCAGCCCAAGAGGGCTTACGCAGCACAGCTAAGACAAGAAAGGGAGCACAGGTTCTGAGTCTGCTTACTCCAGCTCCTCCAGGCACACACGGAGATCTTTAGGACAGGGACTGTTTCTTTACTGGTCAGATAAACAGACTGCTTGAGTTATTGGCAACTTTACTTGCACCACTTGCTGCAACAGTTTCTTATGGAAATGGAGGAAATCAGCATCCGATCATATCGACACACGCCCAGGGTTGTGTGCTGGCTCCCACAAAAGGAGGTGGCTCACACAGCCATCTTTGCTTGCCATTTCTTTTTAGGACATGAAAGCCCATGGTTCAAAACTGCCCCTTAGTACCCCTGTTGTTAAGCTCCTCCCCAGGCTTCCCCAGCCATCCACGCATGGAGCATCTCTCCCGTCCTCCTTCCCTGCTCCCTGCCAGCCAGCAGCGGCTGTGCCGTTCTCACAGGTGGCGAGTACAGCAGCTTATCTCTTTTGCAACTCCAGTTACCTACTAAAGTGGCAAGGAAACATTTTGCCTTAACATTGTACTGTCCAAATAAAAACCTTGTATGTTAACTCTGATAGCTGCCTAGTCTAGGGCTCTCAGTTGATTTCACCCTCTAGAAACGCTCTCTGGAGCATTAATCCTTAATTTATACCAATCCACTTTGCAATACTCTTCCTGTAATTTATCTTGTCTTTTCTTCTAACCTGCTAAAGCATTTGAAGATACAGTTTCTGTGAAAGATGCTATGTGAAATAAAGATGAATTTTCCTGTATTTTTATCTTCAAGCAATGAAAGAGTGGTGGGAATTAAATCAATAGGCATTATGAAACATGAAACAAAGTTATTGAGAAGGGTTACCTGATTGATATATTCCTTCTTCTCTCGTAATCTAATATCAGCTACAGTACCAGACTTAAATCAGCCAGAAAATTATTTCAAATTGTTTTACAAGCAAATCTTTACTGGAATGACCGATCTTCTGTATCAAGCAGTTTCTGTGCACTTAGACTTCAAAACTGGAGTCACCATTACACTGCAATCAGGGAACAAATTTGATATATGTGTAAATGAACACATATTAAATTCAAGACAATTCATTCACTGATGAGTAAACACTTGTCTTGACTCAGTTAAAAACATCACCACTGATGATGCACTAGCAGGTCTCTTGGTAGTCTGGGAGAGTCTTAGAGTTCCAGCCACTGGAGCCCAGCAGATGTTACTAAAACAACACTGGGAGAAGGACTGAACTGTCCTTGGTTCACATGTTCCAAGACAAGAAACAGAAGGCAACCTAAAAAGGTCAATTTTTTAAATTTCCTGGGGCAGGGTTAGTTTTATTATTGGTGCCCTTTCAAGCTCCCACAGCATCTGAGGACCCCTGTTCATATCCCAGTAACCATTACCACCGTGACCGACTTCCTTCTAGCAGCAGTGCATCTCAGCTTCACTCAGCTCGTTCAAAGAGCACTGCTGTATTTTCTCCCTAGTCTGAGCTGATACAACCGCCCTAATGACTGACCCTCTCTAGTCGGAGCAGGTGCAATACTATGCTCTGCTCCACCCATGTTTTAGCTGCTTGTAAAGAGATTTGTTTAAATAGTTCCTCTACTTTTCTTTCAGCCCATTAAATAGAGCGCGGACTATATGATCAAACCCCTTCCTCCTGGCACCGCCAAAGTACTGCTTTGTTTCAAGAGCTGCCTTTTGGCAATGTACTTTTTCATTCATTTTCATTCATTTTACATCTGTGTAGTCTTTAGCTTTTTATTTCATGGGGGCTGTGTTGCCATATTCTATGGCAAATCACATTAACTGATTCCAGATGACTTTTCAGACCAAAATTATTGGAGCATTTGGTATTATATCCTCATGACTTGATTAATTTGTGCAGATATAAGTTTAGACTGGGGGATACCAAAAACAGGAACAACACACCTTCACAAAGCAGATGGGTCTGTATTCGGGAACCAGCTAGGCTCCGCTCTGTAGAAGTACAGGGTGTGAAGTGTCAGAATGTATTTCTGAAACAGGAATACTGTGGTGCTCCATCCAAAGTGAAGCAGTAGTTCTTATCCAGGCTGCTGGATTGTGGTGTTCTGTATGTGGTGAAGCTGCTAAGAAAATTCTCCTAAGGGGTAGATTTCATCATATGTAACTCCAGCTACTTAAAATATATGTATTTGTCTCAGGTGGTTATCTGTGCTCCTCTGTAGTCAACGGAGAGCCAGACACTTCCAGATACCTTCTACACCTACTGTAGAATGGGATGAATTACCTTCTGATGGTATTTGTCTTTTTTTCCACTGGCTATAGAGGGAGCCTAGATAAGGAAGTATCTGTGCTGCCAAAACCAACTCTTGTCAATACTTCTTTCATTCCCTTTATGTTGGCTGCTCTAATGCGTGCTTTCTCTTCTCCACTTCAGAACTCTCCTTCATCATTTGCCTGGGACTTGCAAAGGAGGGAGGGGAGTAATGTGAAAGGAAAGAAGGATGCCTGGGATTTGATGAAGACGGAGTGATGTTATACAGAAAAAAAATTAAAAATCAGCTGGATTTCACAGCTGGAGACATACTAAAGGTTTTGGAACGAGCCTAGGCAAGCTTTAGTCCAGTAGGCACTTCAAACTGGTAAGAATTCCCCCTTGTAAACATCAACAAAAGCACTTATCTAAGAATGGTTAAAAACGATTACAGAGTTAAGGATATCAAATACAGTCAAGAAGCAAAAACTAAATACAGCATTAAAAGGAAAGGGGACAAAAGTGAAACGAATTTAGATTCACTGATCAGCAGTGCTGACATTATAGGAACCCATCACATACCTCCTTTCACGGATGGTCGTTTATTGATTAAAATGGAACAAGCTCATTTCACCACTTAAACAGAGGTAGCTGTTCAGAGCAGTATGAGAACAATAAACCAGAAATAAACTGCATACCATGTGTCATAAAAGTTTATGCTTCCTGATAAAAAATGGTGGAATTGACATAGATCAAGACTACTACAGCTGGCACTGTTTTAGCAGCAGAAACTTTTTTTACACCAAAGTCTGTTAGTGCCTTTACAAACCCTCTTTCACGGTACAGTGACTGCATTGGTTTCTCAAGACACACATGCTCTTTATCAGAAATGCATTACAATTAAATTACAAGGTTTCATGTAGTGAAGTTCTACCTGCAGAATCTGGAAGATTGTATCTGGCCAAGAGGGATACTCATCTGTTTAATTTTATTTCATTATTCAACAAGAGGATCAGAAACTGCCTGTCCTTTTCATAGGGCACACCCCACCTCACCTTCCCCAGCATGCACACAGGAGCGCTTATCCCAGATTCCTTACTGAGACTTTTTATGCCCTGCTCCTGCTTGCTAGGGAGAGTCATCGATTTCTTTATTGTTCCACAAACACATTTCACAGATCATAAAGTTTACTTTTGTTTTCAGCTGTGTGACACTAATGCTTTCATTACATAAACAGCAAAAGAAAACAAACTGGCTGTTAAAAAGTGTCCTGTTATGTACTTAATTCTGTGTGCTGTTTCCAAGCACAGATCTTAAAGGAACCAGATCCCCAAAGACTTCCACTTAATAAGATGGAGGACTTCAATTGAATTGGTGGCTTGAGTCTCTGATTCAAAAGAACAGTGCCAGCCTTTAAAGATTGGAGTATCAAAAATAAGCTGTGCTAGTGCATGCATATTTTCATACATATGTATGTATGTATCTCCCTTCTGTTTCTATAGAATTTCAGCTTCCAGAAGCAAACTGAAGCCATTCTGGTTGCCCAGAAAGCTCTCCAAATAGGAGCTGAAGTCTCTCTTTCCTAAATTTTTTCCTTTGTAATAAATTTTCCATTTCTTTCTACCAACGATAACAGTGAAAACATGGTAGTTTCTTATCTGAGACTGAGCTAATGCTGTGTTGGGTCACAAGCTGGGGAACCTGGGATGGGTAAGACCTGGGACTGGTACAACCAACAGACCAGCACAGGGTTGTATGTGAGGGAAAGAACTACTGTGCTAGGCTGCAGCTAGAAATACTTGGGGGCATCTCTCTAGGTAGCCTAGACAGACACAGCCCTGATGACAGAACAGGAAGAATACTACAGACCTGACTGTGCTTCCCATTACAGCTTTACTAGCTAAACCATCTTGGAAGATGCATCTATAAAGAGTGCAACAAGCACTTTGCAAATAAAGACATAGTGTCAGTGGCATAGGCTTTTTTGTCATTATACCAGGTATTTGCCAGCACATGTCAGCTGTAAATACGTGTGTATATATATATCTGTAAACACATATTACATGTTATATATTCTATGGTTATAATATCATAGTACGTTTATGTATTATAATATTTACATATAAATAAATATTTGCATGACTAGCTGATGAATCTGCACTGGTAAAATCTGAAAGCATACACCTGCAGATAAGTGACATGAAATGCTGATCCATAAGGAACTAGGCAGAGAAGAGCTGAAACATCCCCCACACTTCCTTTGGTAATTCACACAGTGAGAGCATCTATTTTTGTCTTTGAGTCCCTGAACTTCAAAATTCTCAAGACACTGTGGGGAAATTTATACTAACTTCAGGCATGTAACTCACTGACAGCACTTAGACGATGGTTTCACGGCATAGCGAATTGATATAACACTTTATTCCTAGCAAAAGGGACAAGTCTTGTTCCCTCCTCCCACAGACTCCTCTCTGCTCTCAGTGATGCAGCCCCATCAGTCACTTTTGCTATGTCTGATGCTCACTTGGCTATGAACCTTTTAACTCACTAATCCAGTGGAAAGTACTTTTGGCTGGGGCAAGGAAGAGGAGAAGAAGGAGTCAGCAAGATAGAGGAAGGAGGAAAGGAGGGAAGAGGAGAAAGGAAGACCTCTCTGTGTCAGTGGGTATTTATATTTATTATAAATGTCAAAGAACTGCATCAAAAAAATTCCAAAATATTTTACTCAGTCCTTCATTCATGGAATATATAACAGCAAAATGTCTCTCATAATACTATACTAAGTAAAATGAATTATAAACAACTTTTCAGCTATTTACATTTTTATTGACCATAAAACTTCCTTCTTTTAATTTCACTTGCCTTCACTTTGGATGGTCCTTTCATACCCACAGATATATACTTGTCCTCCTCCTCTTCAGCTGGAATAACTGAGCCTTCAAAACATCTCCTGTTATCCATCTCACTTCTATCCATGACTTTGCTGAATATTCTCCTGCATTACAAGAAATAACACAGATTTCCCAGACCTACCATGGATGGACCACATTCAAAATCCTTCCCAAAAAGGATTTAAAAGGGGTCACAAAGCTGGTTCCTGCCAAATAAGGCAGGTAATACCCAAGACTGCACCATGTTTATCGCACAAAAGGAGACTGGACAGTCTATACATGGGCTGCTCTGCTCTAAACTCAAAACTGGGCAGCGTTATGGTATGATATCTTTTGTAATCTCCTCAATATTATAGAAGAGAAATATAATTGTCACTTAACACAGGATTCTTCTTGCCACACTTAGCTATCTAAAACTCCAGAGTCTAGGCTAAATCACCCTTCAAGGCTCCTTCCAGAACCTAAGGAGAGAACAAGATGCTTCCAAAGGGCACCTCCTTACAGAGGTCTAAGAGCTAGGTGTAAGAGAGCAGGAAGATGCTGTCAAAGAATAAGCTGCTGGATCTTGCCAGCTAATAAGATACTATTATATTTGGAAAGGAATGCAGATACCTAAAGAAAAGCCACGCTCCAGCTCATGCAAGGGTCAGTGTCAACCTATACTGATTATCTTTATATAAATCTCCTTGTCTGTCTCTGAAATGTGCAGTTAGATCACACCACAAAATCTAGTGTGCATTTACAACTGAAAAGATAGCAGTAGGTCTTTTAATTTTTTTAAAGGTGCTAAACAAGACAAGGATGATTGCTAATTTGTTGTATTATTATCATTTGTACATCAGCATTAATTGTTTTTCTCTGAACTATGTGAAATACAAACAAGACAAAAAAAATCGCTAAAAAAAAGAAGGGCTGTTGACTTTCTCAGAAGCTTGAGTTTACAGGAGAAATAATACCTTGGTAATGACAAAGATTGCCTTTACATTATCTGCATTTCCCCTGCACTACAGTAAAGACTTCTTCCATTTATTTGTGCAGGAACATCAAAGACAGTCTCAGGAGATCTACAGAATTTCAATGGTTTTTCTCTTTATGTAAACAAGCTGCTTTAATTAGCTTAATATGCAATATGCAATCTATCAGCAATTAGCATCTTTGATCAAAATCTGCACTAAAGCCAGTTTCTTCCAGGATGTTCCATTTGCATGAAAAGTAGATGAAGCACAATATGTTTGAAAAGAGCAGAGTAGGTATATGTGTAAGTATCTTTTTTTGGTGTACATATTAATAACCACACCTTTACACAAAATGTCCAGTGGGCATTTTCTGATGGACATAATCTATTTACAAGATATATCACTTTTGAAAAGTGAAAGAGGTTTGGCTCTTCTGAAAACTGGCTTACACATGTTACTCCTTTAAAAAAGCTTTTCTTCTGAAACAGATGCAAAGTCTAGTGGCAAGAAAATAATCAGAGATAATATTGAAATACTACCTCACATACATCTCAATGCAGCATAGGAACGCATGCATTGTCAGGGATCTCTATCAATTATAAACAGAAGAGGAAATTATTGCTTTGTTTCTCCAACTTTGCTATAGTTGCTTTTCAGCACTTAATTGGAAATCTATTGTTGACAGAGATTGGGAAGCAACCATATTAAGGCACCTAAACTTAGCATTCCTTGAGAAGTCAGAAGAAATAGCTTTGCCTCTTCTGTTTGTGTGCAGAGCTCCATGTTTTAACCTCCCTCATGTTTTCAAATTCTGCTTTTGTTAGAAGCAACGTCTCCTCAGCTAAAATCACTACAACCCTCTCTCTGAACAAGTCAAGGACCAGATTGAGCCAGCTGAGCATTAGATTTATATCTGAGTATGTCCTAGACATGTCAGCAAGAAAATTAACTGTGTGTTAGCATGAGAAAAAAACATGCAAGACTCAGCAGAGGATGAATTCACGTCTCAGACCTGCTGCAGACAATGGTCTTCATCGTGAGCGGTGCCGAGGTTTGCGCCAACTCACACCTCCTGAGGGCTCGCTCCTGCTTCTCTGACCCCTCCACATCCTCTCCATGTCCTTTACGCTCCTGTACCTCCTCCCACGCCGCTTTTGCCTTCGCCGCTCTCTGCCGTAGCTGTGCTGCTGTCAAGGTGACTCCCACGACCCTACCAAGAGCTCTTGCAGGCAGCATTGTGATATTGCAAATGTGCAAAACCCTGACAGTTATTTTGATGCCCTTGCATCTCCCAGTTGCATCTCCCAATCGCTCTTGTAGGCGCAATAGTTTCAGCATGCTCATTTTCAGTCTTGTGAACAGGACGGCTTGATGAGACTGGCATTGGAAAGATGTGTGAGCGGAAACTGTGAGCCAGTGCTTGGTTTATCCATCAGGTTAGCTAAAACTACATATATGGTGTCTTATCGACATTGCACATTTGGAGAACGCTTCGTTCTGGGTGCTAGCTCATGCCACCTCCACATTTATCTGAAGAGAAACCTCTTACAACATTCCCTCAGCACTACTTACTGCTCTCAGCTCAGCTCTGCTGCCATGAACCCCCCGCGCACCCCGCCTTCCCCACCTCTGTGTGCAATTTCAGCATCTTGTTTTCTAATTGGAAATACTTTGTACTGTAATAAGACGAGTTTGAAAGCAAGCAAACAAGCAAGGACACTTCATGTCCTACTATCAAACTCATTTGATTCAAGCAGTATCACACTTTCTACCCATCTGGCTGGACTAAATGTGCCTTCAGAACAAAACAACTTACAGCTATACTCTGTTTTTCAATCCATGACCTGCTTTGCAGGGGGCAAGAGAGGCAAAAAGGGACAGCAACATATTATTCTTCCATTTCTGCTGTTTGCCAGTTAGAAACATCCCAAATCAGTGCAAATCTTTAGTCAAAGGGAAATTTTGTTCTGCTGGTGCCAAGTTCTGCATAGCAGAGCCAAGCACAAATGCTAAGAGCTGAAGGGAAATCATGCTAGTCAATGAGGCAAAGCTTGCTTCTGCAAGCAGCAGTTCCTTTGAATTAAGGGTTATACCTTGGTCAGCACATTGAACTCCCACTGCGGGCCCTGGGATGCCAAGAACGAGGTCAAAGAGGTGCAAGATTATTAATGTTGTGTTTTAAGAACAAACCATTGTCCACTCTGCCTAACTGTGCTTTTGTTCTTTCTCAAACCCCATGCTCGCATTTATTGAGTGCTGGGATTTTGCTGTACTAGTTCTGCTAATCATTACGTATTTCGTATTGCACTTAGCATTTCATCAACCAGGAATAAATCTGGGCTTACAGAGGATAGGTCACAAGGAAATAGAACTTCAAGACAAAGAGAGAAACAGATTTACAGAGGAAAGGTCAATTTAAAATAGATTTTTTTTGACTGTAATTGAATCTACATTCTTTCTTAATTCAAAAAAAACAAAAACGAAGTACTGAGTCATTACAGGGGCCAGACAATTGTCAGAGCTATACTGGGTTAAACTCAGATTACATTGCAGTAACTGCTCAAAGGAAGTCCAGTTAAAATAGAAGCAATTTCTCTTCCTTCCCAACACCTTTCGTCCTGCTGCAATGCATAGAATTTTTAGTTACAGGAATATGACATTTCTGTTACGTTTCTGTGCTTATATAAGTCTTTATAATCTTATCGAGGGCTGCAAATTTGTTAAAGCTGCCCTAAACCCTTTCAATCGAATATACTCAGTTACATCCCAAGGAATAATTACTGCCGTCAGTTGTAGTATGACATAAACCCTTTCAATCTCATTTCCATAATGTTTGAAAACAAGCGGCTCGGCCTTAGCAAAGACAGTGTTACAAGGCTTAGCCTGCTGTGGATGGTACTCAAGGCAAGAAGCATAATTAAATTTCTAGTTATTTTCTTGGTCTGTTACCCAGAAACCCAATCTTTCAACAGCCAGATCATCGCGAAGTATTATTAGCAGAAAGTAGTTTTCCTTGTTCCATGCTGGGAAATGCAAACAGGCACTTAATACCAAACATACTGGACACTTATTTCTCCACAGTCCTTGTGTAAATGACACAACACGTTGGTTTAACTGCTGCTTACCCACCTTACATCTTTTTCAGCCATTTTACTTTCTGCTAAAGACAGAAGCGATAGAAAACTAAGAGGCAGATTAGAGGAAAACAGAACGATAAAACAACCCCAAAATGTTATGCCTGTTAGTAAAGTAGCATGAATGCTATGGAAGACAAAGCTATTTTCATCTGCCCACCACCGAGTCTGCAACTTGAAACCTGCTGTTCATCCTGGTCTCTGATATAGAAATCAGGGGCAATAGTTCTTAAAAACAAATAAGCTGTTTTGTTAGTAGCAAAACTAATGAGGCCTGGCCTGCTGCAGATTTTTGCCTCAACAGGTCATGTCGCATTTGGATTCTCTAGTGTTTAATAAGAGGTAAGCTGACATTGCAGCCTTTACCACCATGGGGGAACTAATTCCTAATTCTCTCCTCTACCCACCTGTGAACTTTCATGAAACTTGAAGGAATTGCACACCTTTGAAGTCTCTACCTCCCTGCTGACTTCACCTGAAATTGGTCACATGTTCAAAAAATGGAATGGGAAACAGAAAGACATGGACAAACATCATGGCTTTATAAATTCATTCCTGTGGGAAAACCAGCTAGAAACAGAAGTTAAAAGCAGGGGAATACTTCCAAATACATCACTGAAACTTAAAAGCAATGCAAAAGAAGTGATACTATGAAAGAAGTTTGCCTACAAATAGTGAGAACAAGACTGCATTTACGAAGAAGAAAACAGGAAATCACGACAGACTACTTGTAAGTAAAGTAGTTGCTTGTTAGTAAAAAGCAAGGCAAATCCACCATTTCCTCCTCTGAGCTTAACACCACTCTTGATTTATACCAGTGAAGGCTCTGCATTATGAAATGAATCGTATTTCATGATGCTTGGCTATAATCAGTCTACTGTAAAGTGCACATTGGACATGCTGTTATTCAACTAGGACACTGCTATTTTTTGCTGAGAGCCAGAAAAGTGTAAGACTTTCCACAAATCCAGTCCTGCACACCTTCCTTTACCCAGATGTCCCAAGGACTTTCTATGACTTCCTCACAAAAATAAAAGCAAGGGGTTTGCAAAGCCAAGCTAAATCTAAAATCAAACCACACAGTGTCGTCAGATCCTGTCTGACCTAGCCAGGGAATCTTGATAGCAAGAGCTCTGGGTTTTTTTCTTCTTTTTTAACGCATACAGTTTCAAGAAAGTGTTCCTGACTTAAACTTCTAGCACAAGATGCGATCACCTGTTCCAGTCGAGCTGATTGTGTGGCTCATTGCTGCCCAAACTGGCAAACCCATGCATTTTGTCTCTCTCCCCATCCTTTTCACAGCTACATGGTCCTGGCCAAGCTCTGGCACTCACCTGATCCTGCCCTGGGTTGAGTCAACTCACTAAACCAGAAGGAAAGTAATTCAGTAAAAAAAAAAAAGTATAAAAAAGCAGGCTGCTTCTGTCAGAAGTCAAACCATTCCTTCCCTTGTACAGAAGGAGTCACTGCCCAATTCATGCTTCTCTGAAACTTCTCAGAAATGGTGAAACTAATGACTAACACTTTGAGGGAGACGCAGCAGTTTTAAGTCAACTGGAAATCCCTGCTTTTCATGGTTTTAAGACATTCTGATACGAAAAAATGAAAACATAAAGGGCTGTTACTTACCATTTGTCTTCTGTTCTCTACCAGGTGGATGCCAACAATCCCTAGGAAAGATCCAAAGCCAAGCTAAGGCAAAGAACAAAACCAACAGAAATGCATGAGGTCAGCTTATTTGGTCAACATACCAATGCATTACAGTGATATCTGAGCTGATGTATCATACAGACGGGCTAACTGGGGTGGGTCAGGGGAAAGGGTGGAAATTACTGCTGGACATAAATTATATAACATAAAGAGGAATGACCAGAACTGCAGCTCTTCGATATTTCAGAGCACAAGTTGTCATGTAGTAAGGAAAAGTCTGTATAGACATATGCTTCTATAACTTGGCTACTGTTACCACAGTCATGTATAGCTTTACACACTATAAAGTGAAAATTACACAAAGTAGGAGAAAAGAACACTTACATTTAGCCCATACATCATTCTTCTGGAAAATTGCAAAGCTTTAGGCAATGACAGACAAAGAGTTTTCCTCAAAAAATGGATATGTTGCTGCCAGGCAAGCGACTCAAGTTCAAACCCTTAGGGTTGGGTTTGTTTGATTTTAATGACTGAACACTACCACACATCCCAGAAAAAGTCCTTGCTAAAATGCCAGAAGGACCAGTACAGTTAGCTTCAACATGGGACAGCTGCAGCACCAACAGCCCCAGGAGAGAGGGAAGAAAGGAATGCTGGAGTAAGCTGGCCTTACTGTTCCTACCAGTGCTGCTACAACACCAGGCTGGCAGGAAAAGCCCCCTCCTTACGATGGGCCCATGAAGGTTTGGAGAGGTAGAAACTCCTTGGATTTGTGGTTAACACAAGGTAAAGTGGCAACAGGTGAGACCAGCCTTTCATCAGCCCTTCCTGGCATCAGGACTCCCACTGGGCTCACATGGGTTTGGAGAAAAGGGTCTCCTTGGTGCCACACAGCTGAGATGTAGCTGGTCACAGTCTCAGAAGCAGCTGGAGCTGGAGTGCAGGTGTCAGCTCCCTCCTCGTCTTACCTGGCCACATGCTGCCCTGTGGGCACCTCAGTCTCAATCCCCCATCACTTCCACGCTCCTTGCTCCCCTCTTCACTAGGGCTGACCCTGCCCAGGCACAGCCCCAGTGCCCCCCTCACCTTCCAGCCAACCCACCCCATGGATGGGACATGACATTTCTGCTAAGGAATCCAAGCCCCTTTCTGGAACAAGGTCTCTGAATCCTCTCCTCCAAGCACAAGTTAAGTTTTTAAGGACTACGTGTCCCAGTCAAGGGCTTGAGCAATGCCCGTGAACTCCTTGCTGTTATGCACAACCGCTCACAGCAGAAAGCAAATCTCCTGCAAGCACTTTACTCAGTATCACAACAGGAATCTGTCACTCCCTCTCAGGAAAGCAAATGCAGGGAAAGGAGATTTGCTGTAGAGTGCTTTGGGAAGATTTATGTGAAAGGGAGGCACAAGGACTAAAAGCAGAGACTTTGAAAAAGAAAGAGCATGCAAGTGCATCCATGCTGACAGCCGAATAGGAGAGAGACTTGGAACTGTGAGCAAGGACACTCTGTTCAGGGGACAGCAACTTTGTAAATTAAGATAACTGCATCAAAATGACAACTGGTTCCAAGCCCCATTTTTCATCCCAATGGGAACAATCTATAAAGCCCCATTTATGGCTGATGCAGGGGACACAGAGCGGAGTAATATTATCCATGTGAAGAAAAAAGGAGCAAACATGAACAATAGCAATTAAATCAGAAGGAGCAGAACCAAAGATAGAGATCACGATGTAAGCCATGGCGTTGCTAAGATTGGTTTAGGGCCATATGCGCTGCTTTTTTTGTCTGTTTAGACAATAGGCTGTTTGGGTTAGGAACTCTGGGAGTCCAGGTCAGTATGGTGACGGGGACAATTGGACCCTGTAGACTCCTGGTTGAAAGATTATAAAAATAGCAAATGAAAATAATACAAGCAGTAGTCATAGAGAAGTTACATTAAATATTTAAGTATAAACAATATTTATAAGGAAGTGATGCTGAAGAAGCTCCAATTCTGGCTTTGCAGCCTGTTCCACAAAGACAGCCCTAAACCCAAACCGATGATAAAGGAGTAATCTACTAAATGCAGACACCTTCCAAAGGGGAACACTATACTAACTCATCTACACACAGAAATATCTTATGTTCAATTACTTTGGATGCATAAATGCAGATGATACTTAGCACTATAAAGATGTATTTAGAAAAAAGCTTTTTCCAAAATGAATGACAAGTGACCACATATGCAGAGAAATTCTCTTGAAGCCAGTGGGAACCAAGTAGAAGCACAAAATATATTATGGATCTAGCCCTGAAGACCTGCTCTGCAAATGCTTCTAGATGCAAGTAAATCTATGCAAGTGGATAGTCTTATTCACATTTGTAGGTGTTTGCAAGGTAGGCTCTAATTCTGCATGGCTTTTAAGACCAAAATCCCTTACCTAAGGTCAGCAGAGATTTAGATCTCACCTACCAGCTCCAAAGTTAATAATTGACAGCTGAATTCTATGAGAACTAGACCTTATTTTTAATTGTAATTAACACTGTCTGTCCTCATAATCTTTCTTTTCTTCAAGTCCAACAGTTAAATATGTAGTGTTGACTTCCCTCCCCTACCTTTAGGTATCTAAAAGTTTGGGATCAGTGCTATGTTGGTTTTCTAAGCTCCCTCTACTGTCAGCGGAGAAGAGACGCACCTTTTGAGGGTTATTCAGCTCATTCTGAAAGAGGTGGCTGACTTTGCGCAGAGGTGGAGGAGAGGCCACCCCATGGTCCATCTGCCAACGCTGCACTGGAGACAATAACCCCTGGCAATGGCAATGGGGCAGGAACACGGCAATGCTGTCATACACCTCTGACTAGGCTTTTGGCAAGACATCATGCAAGGTTTGTGTAGCACCTTTAACTCTTGCTAAACGTTTGGGCTACTTAGTGTACTAATGAAGTTTACACTGACAATTACCCGTCACTCTTTCTTCTCAGTTACTTCAATAATCCATCATCACACGTGCACAAAAAGAATTCTGACTTTTATTAACACTCTTTAGCTCTAACAATCTTTTGAGGGGGAAAATTATTAATAAAGGTTTTGTTTTCAAAGTGTTGTGATAAAGTCTAGCTATTCTATCTGGTTATTAATGACTCCAAGATTTAAAAGAAAATATTTTAGTAGATCATATTTTTCAGCTGAGTGAACAGACATTGTGTTATTCCTAAAAGAAACTAAATGCTGAAATAACCTGTTTCATGCACATGGGTTTATCACATATTACACTTATTAAAGACAACAGTTTAAAAATGAAACTTCTTTCTAGGGAATGAATGCAGATAATATGGTCTTCTAAAAGATTTTAATTCAAATTATGGAAGAAGAAGAGACCTTTACCAGTATTAATGTACCATTTTAGCTTAAGGAAAGGAAAATTCATTCTTTTAACATTTTATTCCTGGAACTACTTTTTGTTCTATTTTTAAAACACCACTCCTTACAGATCATTATCCCCATATTATCTTTCTGAAAGACCTGTTCTCAGCATGACACTAAGATGTAAGAGGACTTGCTTAGGAGGAACAGTTCTAACTCACAAATTATTAATGGCAATGCAAAATGTATGCACAGTATTAAAAGATACATATCTCTCTTCTCTGGGCATTTCATTCCATAGAGAACAAGAAATAACGGTACCTTACAACACATTTTGGTAGTGGTGGAGCCATACCTAAGGAGGTGCCTAAGTCTAAGTACATGAGTTTGTTTCTTCACCTTGCACCCTCTGCCTCCTCTTGTCTGGTTCGGGGAGAACCAAACAAGGCAGACAGGCTTTCCTCTATTTACTGCCCATACTCCTCTTTTTTAAATCTCAGCCCAGGTATTTCAAAAAATTTTTTTACTCCAGGGGTTTCCACGCTTTTGGATATGACTGATCTCTTCTTCTTCTGAGACCAAAAAGGGCCACGGGGGTTGAACCGGCAAGGGTCTGGCTGGGCTACCCTTCCCCAGAAGTCACAGAGGCACCCCGGGGCGAAGGTGACACAACTCAAACCTTGTGCCCAGTGCAGGAACATGTTTAAGCGGTCTGTTCCCAAGGCAAAAACAAGACTAAGGATCTCGGAAGGGGATCTCGTACAAGAGGACCAGCAACAAGACCACACAAGGGGATGCTAGGCAGGCTCCAGGGAGAAGCTTCGCCCATCCGCAGGGCTTTCCCTGCAATGGACCCAGCAGAACTCCTGGCACAGGGACATGAGAGCAGAGTGGCTCTTTGTGCTGTCAAAGTAGTAAACCTCTAAAAGGTCGTTTAAAGCTATCCCATGCCTACTGTCCAGTCACTTACATGTCCACACTTAAGAGAGATCAGTGGGAAGTCAAGCACAGGTTCTCACAGGGGCCCCTGAGCCCAGCAAACTGCTGTGCAGGGACCCCTTGTGCCCCCAACAGCCTCCCCTTTGGGGCACTTCAGAAAAACAGAGCTTACCCCCCTACCTTATCACACACTAGAACTAGAACAAAACAAAGGAGTATCTGTCTCCTGTAAAATGCAACAGGACTGAACTTTCTTTTTTTGTTGTTGTTTTAATCAATCAAAGCTTCCCGTATCCAGCTGATAATCATTTTTCTGGTTGTACCCAATAATCTAAAATAGGTTTCTTTACTCACAACGATGCCTGGGTAGTAGCCTCCCACGGTAACATTTTCTGTTCTTGTGGTAGCTGCCAGACCTACGGTCAGTATGAAAACAGACACTACCAGCAGAGAGACTGTGAACCAAAGCGAAGTCTTCTTCCTTTTTGCAAATTGTCCTGTAGGGAGTAGGGAGAAGAAAAAAAGGAAGCTCTTAATTGCAATCATGGTAAAACAAATATAAAATTATGGAAGATTTTCTTTTGTTAATCTTTGTTGTTGTTAACCCGTTGTTGTTCTCTCTCTAAGGAAAAGAGCTGGCAGACAACAGAGGGAATTAAAAACCACAGAGTTAGCTAGAGCTTAGCACAGCGTAATGCACACACACTGGGTACGTGCAAGAGATGAGTTTTTATTAAGCTGAACTGAAAGTTAGTGACAATGATAATTATGCCTTGTCTTCAGTAACATTTATAATTAAGTATCGCTCACATCCTTAATCCTGCAGGCCTTAATCGCTTACCTGTGTGAAGTGCCAGTTTGGCTCTACCTGGACAGAACATTTCAAATTTCTATTTTAGACAAGATTAGCAGAAGCTCTGCATGCTGTCATGAAAACGAATGTGCTCTTCATATTTACTAGGGCAAGCAAACCAATCTGTACCTCTGAAGCAAAGCTGTAATATAGTTGATTAGGTAACGATACATGGGCCTACCTTTTTAAGCAGTAGCTGCTCAGTGAAATACATTCAGTCTCACTGGGATTTGGATTCAGATACCCAAACGTGAAAAACAGCAGGCTCACCTACTGCTTTCAGCCTGCTTCAAGCCACTTTACCTTGTCGTGGTTGCATATCTGAGCTGCAACCACAGGTTACTAACACCAGAGCCCCAGCCCATAGCACAGATTTACGTAAGGCTTATTTAAAACCAGCAATCGATGCATCACCCTAGCTAACAAAAGGCACCCAAATGAATCGAACTGTGGTCCCCCTTTCTGGTGTTTTTGCTTTGAAAGGCAAGGCAAGAGTGGGCAGGATCACCCCCGGAGCACTGGGCGATGCGATGCCGTGCTACCCTAGGCTGCAACCGGGCAGCACAGAGCTCCAGCCAGAGCACAACCCGTCCACAGCACGGGGCTAACGTCTCTGCCCAATGCAGCCTCACAAAGCTACCTGCGTGTGCGGTCTCGGGATGAGGCAGAGGCTGTGGTGTTGCACTGAATACTGGAGGCAACAGCCCTCGGTGAGAAGGGAAGGCAGCCTTGTGTGGATCAGGCTCTGAGGGCGCTGCTGTAAGCAAAAGCAGGGGAAATGCAGGAAAGTCAAAAAGTGAGCAGAAGCCATGTGCAATGAGTCACTTGAGTTACGTGGCCAATTTAAAGTCAGGTAACTCAGTTAAACGTTTACAAGTTCAAAAGCCAGGCTAGATTAGTGACGTTTGCAAACCAAGTCAAATAATTTCAATTAATAAATAAGTGCATTTATAATAAAAATATGCATGTTTGCCAACCTTTCTCCAGTAGAACAACCAGCCAAAATGAGTCCAGTCTTTTAGTATGAAATGCAAGCAACTTTACTGAAGACAAATATAATCTATTGAGCTTACGCAAGTCTCTTTCACCTGCATGTACAAAGTCTTCCTGCTGAAGCTCAAGAAATAATTCATAAGACTCTCCAGACATCCCTCCAGCCTGTGCCCCAGCTGCCTGCCTCCAGCAATTCCCTGCTAATCCATGGAGGGTCACTGGGGAGATGGAAACGGAGAGGTTCTTCATTATCAATCAGTTCTTCACCAAGCATACGGGATTAAAGGCAGTTCTTTCAATGAAGCCAGTTCACATGGCCAAGAGGGGAAAGCAGACTTCAGACTTGTAACTCCACAAATCAGCTGCTCGTCCCAAAACCAGAAATTATTCATTCAACATATCTACCAGATTTTAAATAACATCTGATGTCCTCACCACACTATAATCTTCGAAAAGTCATGGAGATTTGGGAATCCCCAATAACTGAAGAAAGGCAAATATGATGATTTGGGGAATTACAAGCCAGCCAACTTCACTTTGGTTCCTGGGAGGCTGGGACCAAAAATGTGGAGCAAATCCTCTTGTAAGACATTTCTGGGCACATAAGGAAAAAGTGATTGGCAACAGTCAGCATGGATTTACCAGAGCCAAATCACGTCTCACCAACCCAGCTGCCTGCTCTGACATAACGACTGGCCTTGTGGAGCAGTGGATGTCTTTTACCTTAAATCTAGCAAGGTTTTTAACATGGTATCCCACAACATTCTCATAACCCAGCTGGAATGTCACGGCCTGGACAGGTGGACAAGCAGATGGTTAAAAAATTAGCTGGATTATTGGGTTCAGAGGGAGCTAATATCCATTAACTCTGTACTCTACCTGGAGGCCAGTAACAAGTGGAGTATGATGGGAGTCTGTCTTGGGACTTGTCCCATTTAATGTATTCATCAATGGCTTAGTTAAAGTGGTAGCGTGCCTGCTCATCAAGCTGGAAGATGACACAAAACTGGGGGGGGCCACTCAGTGCCCTGGAGGGTATTGCCATTCACAGCCATCTAGGCAGGCTAGAAAAATGGGACAGCAGAAACCTTACAGAATCCAACAGACAGCTGCAAAGTCCTGAGCAAAGGAAGGAACAACACCTTGCAATGATACAGGGAAGGGACTGCCAGGCTGGGGAGTAGCTCTGCTGAAAAGGACGTGGGGGTGTTGGTGGGCAATGAGCTGAACATGAACCAGCAGCGTGCCCTGGCAACACCATCCTGGGCTGTAGTAACGGGAGCATCATTAGTAGATCAGAGGAGTAACTACGCCCCTCTGTTCAGCACTTTTTAGACCACATATAATATTACACCCAGGTTTGGGCCCCCAGTACAGGAAATACATCAATTAACTGTAGTGAATTCAACAGAGGACCCCAAAGAAGGTCAGGCACTGGCGCACTTGCCATATGAGAATAGGCTGAGGGAAGAGGGCTTGCTCAGCTTGGAGATGAGATGGCTTTTGGCAGGGCTAGTAGAAGTCTTCCAGTGCCTATGAGGTGATTGTCAAGTGGACAGACTGAGGCTTTTCATAGTGGTGCACAGCAGGAGGACAAAAGACAGTGGACATAAACTGAAATACAAGAATTGTTTCAGACTGGGTACAAGGAGAAAAAAATTCAACATGAAGACAGTCAAGCATTGGAACAGATTGCCCAAAGAGGCTGTGTTATCTCCATCCTTGGAGGTTTTCAAGATTCAACCAGAAAAAGCACTGAGCAACCTGGTCTGACCTCATAGTTAACCCTGTTTTGAGCAGGAGGTTGGACTAGCAACTCCCTGAGGTACCTTCCCACCTGAATTATTCTATGATTCTATGGTTTGATGATAGTCAAGACAGCTAGACTAAAGGTGGCTTGGGTATGTGCACTCATATCCACTGTTACGGAACTGCAGCTGCAACGCAGACATACTCTAAAGGGACGTAGGAACACAGATCTTCTGAAAGCCAATGGGACAGATGCTCCTCAGCCAAGTGTTTCTGAAACCACTGAATGCTTTTACGAAAAGTGTGTGAGGAGCCAAGCTTCCACATTTTTCTCCAAGTAACAACACCTGTACTGGCAAAGGTTAATCAGATTGCATGGAGATAAACTAAGGGTCCAACCTGCCCTCCAGAGTTTTGGTTATAAATAATGATGTGCAAAAAAGAAAGATATGAGTTTGATTGCCCAGACTCAGTTTGCCAGAAAATGTCTTAGGAAAAGCATGCTCTTATTTGTAATTGGAGTAAATCGGATGTGGATTCAGTGAGATAAAACAGAAAAGGATGTCATTATTTATAGGGTCATTTTTTGAACTGAATTACATTTTGGCTTTGAAATTTACATGTGCCAGGAGGCATTTACGTATGTGATACCCTTCAGTTCCCACATTCATTGATCTTTTACCACCTGCATCTCAAATCAGAGGCAAATATTCAATCATATCTCTTCTTTTTCATACTCCAGTTTGGAAACTCTCATAACCACATGTAGTTAGCTATAAAGTCCACCCTTAGGAAAGATGACTTACAGGCAGGAGCACAGAAAAGCCCTTTCTGGAGCAGAGACCAGCACACTGTCCTGGTTTCAGACACACACGACACACACGCAAGACCTTGTTCTCAAAGATTGCCACATGCTCAGAGAAGATGGGTAGAAATCAGGTCTAAATTGGTTTTTTGCTCTGGCTGGCTGGGCTTCCTTAGTCACACCAATAAAAATCTTTGCTGTAGCTATCAAAATGTGTATAATTACATGCATATAATTCACCAGCATATCGTAAGGCCTAAGTAATATTTGTAAAGCAGCATAATGTCTTCAGATGAAAAAGGCTACAGCTGCAAAGGGTTCCTACTATTAGCTCCCTTCTGCTATTTTGGTCACGTTGGCTCCCAAGATTTTTTGAGTCTTTGTTTACTGCTGTTTGTAGCAGTTGCCATGCAGCTTTTTGGATCTGTTTTTAATGTACCTACCAGCCAAAGCCTAGTGCCAGACTGTTCCCTCAGGAGCCCTGTCCACAGCACAGACAGAGGGGCTGGCCCAGCCTTCTTCCCTGACAGCCTCTGTGGCAGGGCTTGGACCAAAGGCTGACCACATACAAGAAGAGCGGTTAAATTAAGAGCAGAGGAAATGTTGCTGTCAGTAGTTCTAGGTTGGATTTTCTTCCAACGCCAATGTTCCTGCAGTGCAGGGAACAGCTCGTGTAGGCTATTGACTTTCCAATTTTTTACTACTGAAGTGACTCTCAGAATAATTTTGACATTTATCCCCTTCAACTTCTTTAACAATGATTCAGTGTGAACATTATAAACTCTTAGTCTGGACCTTACTCCAATTTAGTTATAGCTTCAAATTCTTATCTCTAGCCTAACAAATATCAAGCATGTAGAAAGAAATCTTCTTGTCATACTCTTATTAGCATTAGCTTGAGCTGGGGTCAGCAGAGGGTGTGAACATGCTATTACCTTCTATTGGCAATATTCTTCAGCAGTTTTGGCCAGCAAAGTAGTAACTGAGTTTTGATACTGCAGCAATGGGCACTACAGTAAAAACTGGGAGATAAATTAGAGAGGTAATGCTGCTTCCACATCACTGGCTTGTGCTCTGCCTGGCATAGACTTAAATTGTGCACAAAAAGGAACAGTCCCAGAAAAGCTCTCTGCTTTGCTTGCTAAACATCTGTCAGGCAAAGTACCTGCTTGAGCCACTCAGCCCTGCTACCCCAATGGAAGGGAAGAGAATGCTGTCAGGACAAGGAGGAGAGACACTAGACTGCTGCCTCCTTGGGACAGAAAGGCCCGTGAGGAGAGAAATTGAGAACATCCCCCAGAGAGTAAAAAGAAAAAGTGCCTGCTGAAGACCAAGCTCTGCTGGACTCAGCAAAATCTTTTGTCCGTTCATCAGTTGCACAAAACAAAATTATATTTACAATGCTCTGTTCACGATGGCTGGGGGATAAATTCAATTTGTAGAAGACTATGGAAAAGGAATGGTTTTGTGGGGAGGGTATAGGTAGAATGCAAAGTGGTGGATCTAATGATGAACGGCAGGGTCTGGATTTGAAAGAAGCAAAGGGTGAGTTTAAAAGGAGAACAAACCAAATTAGTGATTAAATGTGTCCATGGTATGGAATGCGTCCAATGGTCACGGGAAAGAAAGAATAGAGTGAAACAGCATCTCTCAACCTTGGAAAGCTTGCATACGATCTGCAATTTAACTCAAAAAAATTAGACCAAGGCAACTATACTTTGCTAACTTCACGACTCCTTTTAAAATCCAGCTTCAGACATCATAAAGCCTGTTAAAAAGTGTGGAATGATTTTTGGCAAGGAAAGAATCACTGCAGGATGCAGCAATTTGCTGGGATCACAATCACATTTGCTGAATATTAGCACCACACAATTTCATACCTTCCTCTTTGATCTAGTTAAGGTGATCTAAACAGAAACAGTTACTTCAAATAATGTCCCAGACCAATGTATATTAGCATCCTGATGTGAGAAAAGATAAGGAAGGAAAGTTTTGTAGCAGAAAGAACAGTGCATTTTTATTACCTAATGAATACTACTAAAACTTGTGACACATTTCAGAGAATGGCATTAACCATATATAAGAAGATAATTTAAGCAGAAATTCACCATAGACAGAGGAATATAGTATCAAAGGTATCTGCTGCTTTGCTGCTATCGAGAAAATATTTAAAGGAAGATCTTTGGAGCTAAATTAATAATTTTTAATTACTGCAGTGCTCACTTCAGTGCCATCTCCCTCTTGGCTACACTTTTCATTGTGTATTTTCAAAAATGGTTCATGCCAGTGAAATTGAATTAATCCTACATTGCCTCCCAAAATTAAATGTGATGGACTGAGATGCTTAAAAGAGATATTCACACCTGCTACTGGTGATTACTTTCCCTTTTCTGATTAAATGCTTGACTTGTCCAGAGTGCTGAACTAATTAAACCAGATGCAACAGCATTCGTTTCAAGTCACAAGATAGCAGCTTTTATCAGGCCTGTCCCTTATCTTTATTATGAATTTGTTGAGCAAGAATCCATGAGTGTGTTATATATTCAAGACCACAGGAAACATTGCTTTTTTACAATTCTATTACAAAAAAAAAAACACACCAAAACCCCAACAAACAGAACAAAACCCCAAAACCACAGACACTGCTATACTATGTAGTATAGCTATAGTAAGTGATATCATGCAGTATCACTATGACTTCATCGCTTTGGCAGCAATTGTTTCACTAATAAATAATTTAATGAGCAGCTAATCACTAGTTTAAAGCTAGCACACAGACAGATGATTCTTTTTCTGCTGATTACCTGAAAACACTTTGAAGCTACAGCACATCTTTCCGACACCGACACCATTTTTCTTCCAAGTTTAAGACAAAAAGAATTAAGACCGAATCCGGTTTATAACCGGCTGTTAAGATCCTTGGGTAGACAGCAAAGTCCCAGTTTACCCATTCCAACGCTACACAGAGCAATCCCTCGCACCAAGTCCCGTTCCCCCTCGACTTTAATGAATGCCCCTGGAATAACGCAACACCTGTCCTCGCTTTCCCACACGGTTGGGTTGTTGTTTTTTTTAGTTTTCAGGACGTAGCCTGGCGCTACAAAGCAGGACTTCGCTTTACCAGGGAGTTGCTAAAACACCACGAACAAGACGAAGGGCACCGGCTGCCTCTGCCGCTGCCCACCACGGCCCGGCCCGGCCCCGGCCACGGCCACGGGCTGCCCCTCACCCTGCTGACCCCCCCACCCCGCCTCCAGCCCTGCGAGTGCCCGTTTTCAGTCAGCGACCAAAAATCCCCCCCGTCCCAACCCCTCCGCACCCCCGTTCCCGCTCCCCCCCGCTCTCAGCCCCCCGTCCCGGGGCTGAGGCCCTCGGCGGGGCCGGGAAGTTACGGCGGGGCAGGTGGCGGAGCTCACCTGTGGGATCCAGCACGTTCAGCGGACCCGACACCCCGGGGGCGGCCGCCGGAGCCGCCATCACCTTCCACGATCGTCTCCGCGCCTCAGCCCGCCGCTGCCCGCGGGGGTTACGGGCGGCCCGGCGGGCCCGCCCCCGCGGGGGGGCGGAGGCGGGGCGAGACACGGCGGCGACCGTTAACGGCTGAGGGCGGCGGTCGCCACAGCCCTGAGGCGGGGAACGGGGGGGCTCCGGCGGGCGCCGTGCCTCAGCCCTGCCGCCCTCGCTCACCCCCCCGCCGGCTAAGCCGCCTCAGCCGGTGCCCGTGGACCCCCTTCGACGGCCCGTGGACAACGGAGCGGCCCGGGCGCTGTGTGTCTTGACCGAAAAAGGGCGAGCTGCCTTAGGGACCCCGAGGGCGGGACGGGGGTCCCTCGGCCGCCATCACCTCGCCTTCCCCGGGTGAAAACTCACCCAGCTCTGGCCAAAAAAGTAAGACGTGGGACAAAGTCCGGCGGGTGCAGGTCCGTTCCCTCACTGCCTTCTGGCCTCTCCTTGTATTTCGGCTCGGCACCTTTCTCCTCAGGACCACCCGCACTCATTTCCAGGCTGACCTTTGAGCGGGGGGCATGGACTAGGTCTTTATTAGGGCAGCGGTCAAAAACTTAATTCTTTAGATGTTCTACCTGTCTCCCAGGCTTGGCTTCGCTTCTTGATTTGTTGTTGGCCGATGGCAGGGGACCAATTGGTCACCTGGTGGAGATCAGAATTATCAGACTTTCAGCTTTCCTCTTCCCTTTTTTTTAAAAGATCAATATCAGTCAGAAATAAAATACCACACCAAATGAAAATATTAATAAAATTAAGAACAAAACCAGACATCTTGAAGACAGAGGTTAAGGGAGGCATAGGCTAAGACAGGCAGTGGCAATAGTCAAGCGATACTGTAGGGCTATTCTTTCTCTTACGTGGTGTCTATCAATTTCTCAACCTCACCAGCTCTCTCCTCCTGTCTCGGTTTTCATTACCACAGCAGATCCTGCCGCTCGTCCTGCTGCTACCCAGGAACTGCTAACTGCTGCTTCTAGTCCTACTGACTGCGGGGATGTGTGACTTCTGCCTGGAAGAGTCTGGGAACAACTGAGAAGAAACAGCCGACAGCCGCTGTGCTGTTTTGGTGCCTGCTGTTCCTTCTGCAGGACTTCCCCATAGCAGAGAACACAAGAACGTTTTTTTGTGGACAGTATTTTTGACAGGCTGCCAAGCGCTTTGGTTACACTAAGGTGTGTTCTCCCACTTACAACAAACACAATTCTATTTAACATTCTTGTTTTTCTTTTGCTCAAACCTCTAAATATATACAGCTATATGTATTTAACTTCTTTGGCTGTTGGCTGATTTCCCCAGAGAATGGTTAGATGGAAAGAGACAACTTTCTCAGGTACCGCTCCTTACCTATGAAGCCAAGCAAGCCAGGAGCTAAGGCCAACCACAAAGTCACTTTTTTTCTCTTTCCGTCCTCTAACCTGGAGGGGCTGAAGAAAAGAGAAAAATGAGGATAGAGGTAGTATTTGTACTAATTATTAATAGAAATTAATGAAGTAATAGATTGAGAAGACAGAAAAGGTGATGGTACAAATAAAACATTTCTTTGAAATTGACCATTGATAAGAGTTATAAAAAAGCCCCCAAATCTAGTATAGTCCCTCAGGTTCAGGGATGGCTATGGGTAGAGATTTCCATCAACACTAAATAACAGGGAGGGTTGGGGAAGACTTTAATTCCCCAGACAGTTTGGAAAACAAATACCACATGCAGCATGTGTTCTTGGGTGTGATAGGCAATAAACTTTTTCTACCAGCAGCCACCAAACAGAAAAAACAGCCCAAAGGGAAGCTGCTCTAGAATTCTTTTCAGTAAAGAGAAAGGATATTATAAATCCTTTTAAAAATAATTTTATTACATAAAATAACCTTTGATGAATGACTCATGGTTTTTACTGCAAATTTCAGGAGAATCAGTTATAGATCCGGTCCTATAGTCCTGGATATCAGAGGGCAAACATCAAGAAACTATGGAAAAATGATTGATGAGGCTGCCTGGACCTAAAAACTCAAGCATTTGAATGTCGAAGAATCACGGACTTACTTTAAATCCAAAATGAAAAATCCCATATAGCACTTTCATCCCCTAAAAGAGGTTGGAATAGGTCAAGAACAGCTGTAGACCAAGTCGATAAGTAACTGCCTGAAAGAGGATATTAAAGTAGTGAGTGAACCTACAGGAGAGGAAATAGGAGAGCTACAATTTGCAGGGTTAGAAACCGCAGAACCAGCAAGAAAGAATGGATAAAAATCTAGCCAAGCCAGATGTTGTAAAGAAAAGGACAGCAAAGAATGCTTCAACTATGTAAATAAAAACGATTCAAAAAAGGAAGATGTGTGGTCAATAAATGCCAGGGATGGGATGAAGATTGAGGCTGCTCCAAATCTTGAATGAATACATTGCCTCAGTTCACAATCAAAACATTATTTATAGGAGTGTATTGGCAGAGAACTTAATGGAAGTGAGGTAACATAATGACAGTAGTAGATGTGAAGTGGAAGCATAACTTCGGCTGTTTCTTGTGACAGGCCCAGGAAAACTGCACCCCAAATGTTGAAAGAATTGGGAGCTATCTTTTCAAGTCCTGAGCAACGTCTTCAATGACTGGAGCAAGTTGGAGGCGAAGCACTATTACTGGAGAATAGGAAACCTCTCCAATAAAAAGGCGGAGGGAGTGAGGGGAACAGCAACTCCATGCCCCCTTAGTTTGACTGAGGAAAGTCTTAGAGGTAAGTGAAAAATGGGTTCAACTACAGTATGGTTGATCAAAGCTAGATCATGTCAGACTAACAAGATCTTTGATAAGGTAAGTGATTCCTGAGGCAAAAGCAAATGCAGTGAAGCAAATCTGTCTGGATTATGCTACACATTTAATAGAGTCCTTCAGAGAAAATGACTTAACATGGAGCAGACAGCTACAAGTATGGGTCACCAGTGGGTATGGAAATTGCTAAAGGGAAGCCAAGATACTGAAAGAGGCAGGCTGTCTGAGGTGCACCTCAGGGACCAGTCTGGAGGCAAGATCACTGGTGGTGTTGGGTGTAAGGAGTGTATGTGTGGTTACGAAGTGTGTGACCATCACAAAGCTGGTAGACATTGCTATTACTGAGGACTACGGGAGCAGGAGCATAGTAGCATATTAGAAAGGGGTTGAGGTGGAGCTCACACACTTAAAAACTAACAATGAGAGCTTTTGTTATAACTTTGGAGTCTCCCCAGTTCAGTGAAATTGAGGAGGGATCTGTGTATCACCAACAGTGCTTGCACAATGCCAATGCAAAGACTGCTAAAAAGATGTGTTCTAGGATGTGTTATTTAATACTTGTAAATTAGTTCAATGCATTGTAAGTGTGGTAGAACTTCATTTTATATTTATATTGCTGGTTGTTTGTAAAGCCAAAAGGATTTTTTTCACCATTTGATGTGTAACTTGGACCTGAATTTTCTTAATTTTAAGGTCTTTGTTTCTCAGATGCCTGGCTCATGTACCTTGCTCATATGTCAAAATTAAATCATTTGCTAGATTTGTGCCCAGAAGGAGTCCCTACACTCTTAAGGTGAGGCTGGCAAGGCTGTTAAGAGTTCTTCTAATGTGTGAGTTGCATGGAACATGGCCTATTTGTCAGGATAATCTTTGCATTCACACCTAAAAAGTACCCTGTAAGCACTGGGCCTGAAGGCCTCCATGATGCCCTTGATGTCTCCTGCTCCTTTCCTGTGGCACACTGCAGCTTTGAAGGTTTTTGTCTTTTGTCCTAGTATTTGGAGCTGAGGTTGGTCACATGTGAAATTTGTATCCTGTGTGTCCCTGAAGTCCTTTCTTCTTTATTTTAAACAAGACCAATCTGTTTGCTCTTTCCTTACAGGTCATGTTTTCTAGGCTAGTGGATGTTCCCACTGCTTCCCTCTAGGCTCTGTATCATCACACTCTGTGTGGGCCACATCTTTCGTAAAGGGTGATGCCCAACAGCTGGGCAATATTCAAAATATTTTTGAATTCTAAGTCCGTCTACCAGCATACTTCCTCCGAAATACTCAACAGTTTCTCCCAACGTTATGGTCTCCGCAAATTTAATACACCTTACATCCCAAGACCACCAGTGACCATATTGACTTGTACCAGACAATGGAAGCACCTCAGCACTTTCCATCTTCCAGGACATGAGTCTCCAGCTACTTTTTTCATCCCTTCTGTAGTATTGTCATTTACACTGTTTGTAGGAGGGTCTGGTCTGGTACTAAGTCAGTCCTGATATATTGGCTTCATGCTCTTGCAAGGGTTATTTTCTCAGAACTGCTTTTGGAAATCCATTGTGGGCTTTTGGTGGTGGTGGTGGTGTCTTTGGGGGAAGGTTGGTTGTTTGCTTTTAGTAAAATTCAAAACAAAAAATCCATTCTTTCCAGCCCTCCTCCATGAATCCTGCTCTCAGCAGGGGTTTATTTCCCAGGCCCAGGCTCAGAGATCCAGTCACAGAGACTGCCAGTGTGAAACAGCTTAAATAACTGCAATGCTCTTAACTCTTCACCATAGTACTCGGGCTGCTTTTGTATTCCTCACAAAGCTTGGGTCCTGCCTCCTCCTCCCATTACTGGAACCCCCAGCAGAAAGGTAAGCCAGTCATCGCTGAGGCTAAACTCAGGATTCTTAAGAAGCCAGCTTGCCCAGTCACACAGGGTCATGACAATGAGGTAAGTAGCTTTCCTTTGTTCACAATTTATAAATAGTATTTATTGGCATGGTGACTGGTACAATCCCTCTAGGAATACATTGCCTTAGTTCAGCTGGGCAGTATCAGGAAACCATGAAGGAAGCGAAAGGAACAAGAGAAGTAGCCATGAGGTTGAGGTTAATGGCCACTGACTGACTAAAATAGTCAATGGCTCTTAAAAGACAATTGCTGGACAATTCGCTTCAAAAATTCTGCTTCCTGGCACCAGCCAGTTTCCAAGGCGTGGTGTGGTGTGGTTTTATTAGCAGAACATTTAAGGGACTCTGTCTGCCAGCTTAAAAAGGGACTTGGGAAGGTATAGCTATTCATTATATTGTGCAGAGGCATCTTGGATAAATGAATGACACATGGGTACATGTTTGTCAAAAGCAGGTTTAAAGTCTTTAATTGCCTTCAGTAGACTTTTCGCCCATTAACTTGTGCAGTCAGTTTTTGAACTCTAAACTTTTAGCATTCACAACATGTTGTGACGAGGAGCTCCATGGATACCTGTGTGCTGTGTGAAGAAGTGGGATATTCCAGTGGGAGCAAGAAGCAAAGTGAAAAGAGCAAGATAAAAGTCAGGTTAAATGTCAGGTGTATTTAGAGTCACAGGAGAATGTACCTGAGGAAAGGTACATTGTCCTTACAAAAAAACCCATGCTACATGATACCAAAAGTCATTACTTATCTCTTCATAAAGCTAGATAATGAGAAATATGGATGATGCACTGGAGACCATTCTTGTGGTGTAGCTCATAACTGTATCAAGGCAACAGTATTGTGAGAAATGGACTTGACTTTGCTGAAGACTGACAACTGTCTTTTAGTTGGGCTGATGACAGCACTGCTTCTTTCAGGAAAGTATTATTGCTCAGTGAAAGAAGGGAATTCATCTCATTGAAAGGATTTAAGAAAGGAAGACAAAACAAAATGCAAGCGGTAACCAAAAGGCAGAGATGAAGGTCTTTTGCAGTAGTTTGGAGACGGGCATAACAAAATGCAAAGATGTCAAATTTAATGTATCCAGAGTCCTCGTAATTATGTGTCCCCATTAACATAGACTATGAAGACATGAAATATCAGAAGACATACAACCCATGATAGGAATGTGCTACTACGAAAATGAAACACACTGAGGATTTGTGTAAATCTGTAACAACTAAATGAAGTCACTGTACCCTAATCTTACTTCATGGAACAGTCAACATGGTTTTAGTAAAACATGAGAATATCTTCTCTTTCAGGTGCCTCCCGAAGGATTGACTCAATACAGAAATAAAATCTCTGAAAATTGAACTCTTCCTTTGATAGATTAAAGTGACTTTCTTTGGGTAGTGGTAGGTCAGCAACTGAGAGGTACAGAAATAACATACCCGACCTTTGTCAGGAAATTCCTATTGGTAGGAATAATCCAGTGTTACATTGAGAACTGCACAACAGAAAGCCTTTTTATTGGAAAAAAATCTCTGAAAACTAAAGTAAAAAAGGTTTTTCAGAGAAGTACCTGGTTTTGAAATATTCTTCTAGTGATAGAGCCTAAGTTTATATAAGCTGAATGTGTACCTCTGCAAGACAATTAATAAAGGTATGTTTGAAATGCACCAACAATAACACATCAGAAGTGTGACTGACAAAAAAACCCCTCAGTTTGTGTTGTGAACTGTTACATTAATTTGTACATAGGTTAAAAAGTATATACAGAGGTATTTATATCAATCCAAACAGGAACAGATCATCAATTTTTGGAATGCCTGAGGAAACTCCTCTGGAAAATGCAGTTTAAATTTCAAAAATATGCCATCACCAAAAGAGTAAATCAATCTGAAATACAGATGTGGTAATGATATTTTTATAACAGGCATAAATTCAATTACACTTCTAAGTAGTAAACAAAGTTTGATGAATTATTTTGCCCATCTCAAGGCATCTTCCAAAATTCCTTGAATAGCACAGTCAATTATAGTATCCATTCAAATTATAAGTTTTTTCAAAGCCCAAAAGTAAGTGGGGCACCCTGTACCTTTCCTCATATCAGCTGGTGCCTGATTTAGCCAGGCACCTGTCATGTCTACTGTAGCAGACACTGTTAAAGACAAGGACAATATATAATAGTACAGTCTCAGCGAGGGAAAAGAGCTCCTTGCACCTCTCTCTTCCCATGCAAGATTGTTTCCTCAGTATATTCTGAACAGCTTTCCTCAGTTCAGTGTTCAAATCTCAGTTACAAGGTTCTCCTCCTTTCCCATGACAGGCTGTTTGACAGTTTAATGGAAACTGAGGGGAGTCAAGAGCCATGTTCCACATTGAGAACCCTTTCGAGAATTGTGATCTACTGCAACATTTTTCAAACTGATCTCCTAATTGTTTTACTGATGTACCTCTTAAATAACTCACAGTACTCTTCAGAAACTGCACAATGAAATATGAAATTAGAGTAATATTCTGACATGCACTGCTAGTTTCCACTGGTTCAAAAATGTCTTGCTAAGGAGAAGAGCGAAGTTTGGAGAATGTCATAGTGCGGCTCAACTGGGAAGAAGAGAGCAGAGGGAAAGGGCAAGCAGAGGCTAGTGGGTCAGCCTTTGAAGCTCACTCAAGAACAAAATGCACCAGCTGTGGAGAGGTATCCCAGTAATCGAGTGGGTCTCTTTCTCCCTCCCAAAGGGTCCTTAGGAACCACCCAGGTATTTATGGGTGGATAAGATGGCGAGTTCTTACTGTAGTCCGGTGTCCCAGCATTTTTACACTGCTCACATCCACCGAAAAATGACAACTACAGCATTTATTTCACCCAGGAGGGAAGCAGCTTGCCAATTCTTAAAAGCTTGTGTTTAGGATTTCATAAAGATATGGAGGTGTAACAGAAAGAAGGCCATAAAACCTGACTTAGGGGCTGGGTCCTCCTGCAGGACGTTGTGTGACGTTGGAGAGATGAGGATTCCTGGCTACTTGGCAAAATAAGGCATACACCATCCCACTTGTGGCTCTACCCATGCTGGCTCAAAACAGCTGAGGAACTTGGCCTTTAATTTTAAAAGGGAGGATGATGCTCCATTCCCTGTTGATACCTCTGTGGGGAAGAAATTCTTCAATTAAAAGTTAAAATGTCAGCACTTTATCTTCCAAATTCCTAGCTTGGTTCATTATGGCAGCACAAAGAAAGGGCTACAGCCTGGTTTATTTCTTCTGCTTGATTTGAAAGTACCAGAATTAATGGTGCATGTGGTGACATGGGCTGCTTGTGGAGATAAAGAGGAGATGTAGGGTTGAAATAAAAAAAGGTGACAGGTTTTAAAATGCATTCTCTACCCTCAGGGCCAAGACACTTTCAGCAGCAGTTTAGAGTCTTCCAGGCACTTTGTTTTGTAAAATTCTAAATTGTCAATAAGAGAAAAAAGAGTTAAAAGTGGCTGGTGGAGCATGACTTGCTGCTGGGGAGGTTTAACCATCCAGGAGATGGACTATGGCTTGCTGCCATGGAGGTTTAGACATCCAAGTAGAGGACAAAAGATGCAAAGCCACTGCAGCCCAAAGCATTTCACAAAGGAAGAAATGCATAGAGGAAAACTACATTTGGAGATTTTTAGAAGTGTTTTCCTCCCCCCCCCCCCCTCTTTTTTTCAGCTTTGAGGCCCTCATTTTCAGAGTGGTTAAGGGCAACACGTTACATGACTTTCTCTTTTTCCCTCCAACCTCATTGTCCAAACAAAGTGTTCTGTGAAGTCATCATATTCTGATGCTAATGACAGCAATAAGCTTGGTCTAGGAAGCACACATCATTTCTAGGTTCCTTCTGTTCCTAATTATTTTTCTTTCTGTTAGCAGTCATAGACATTTCTCCTGACCTCGAAGCTGTCACTTAAGCAGCGGAGTCCCCGTGCCTTATGTGGTTAGACCACGAGGACACTTTCCACAGAGCAGGACAGCACCCACAAGAACCCAGGAGAAACCTCTCTGAGCTGACAAGATTTAAGCCATGAATAAATGTTGAGACTGGATTAGAACGACCATGACTCAGACTAGTATTTGCAAGGCCTGCACCCAAGTAATAAATCTCCTTCTTTCCCGTCTGTGGACCCCCATCCTTAAGTCCCCGGATACAAGGGGTTGTGCAGAGGTGAAGAGGGTGCTGCTGAAGGAGTGGGACAAAATCAAAGCCCTTCTGTCTCTCCTTCACGCTTAGCTGCCAGCTACCCTGGAAGAAAGCCCTGCCGGTGTTGGCAGTGGTTCGGGGGAGTTGAAGGGTGACAGCCCAGGGAGGCAGTTCAAGAGGTGACAAAATGCAGTTGCTCAAGAGGAGTTTCAGGCTCTCTGAGTGCCGCCACTGAAGACAGCCACCTTTTAATTAGCTGCTGTATTCCTCCTCAGGAAACAAGCTACAGCAGTGGATAGCAAAACAAGAGACATATTCTTTGCCTATGCACAGATGAAAGCAGATAGGTAAGAGAACTAGAATGAGAGTAAGAAACCAGTCTTCCTATTACGCACTTTTTCAGTGCCAGTAAAAAAACAGTCACTGAAATATGGGTGGGGAAAAACTAGAGTGAGAGGTGAAATCAATCAACTTGTGTGGGCTGGATGCTGGGCTGGGACTGAAACACCTGCAGAGGTAAATGTGCAAATGGAGCCCAGCATCATTCTTGATTTCATAGACTTCTAAAAGAAAAAATAGGTTATATTTGGAGATGAGCTGACTGTTCATAGCAAACAGATACCTTGATAAATGAGGCCAACCTTTTGCCTCACAGACTGTGAAAGATGGTTTACATCCAATATTACATTAACTGTGAAGAAGGAAGGTCCTGCAAACCCACAGGCAAATTCTTCTGACTTCAGCCTGGCCCATGGGCTTCAGAGGATCTCTAAAACATATAAATGCCCTTTGCACACAAGTCAGTGCAGGATTGGGTCCTCTAAGTTTATAAGCTTATATTTTCCCCATATAGAGAAAGAACTGATAGGAGTGCAGCAATAAAGATTTATTAGCATCACTAGGCAGATGCCTGAGCACCTGGTATATGGTAAAGGCCTGAAGTCGTTAGGCCATCCAGAACACATACCACCTCCAAGCAGTACCTAAAGGGCACAGTATGTACACCAGACAGTGGTAGAAAAACTGCTGTAGGTGCTTCTTTGCAAAGATACTGAAGGAACTATGCTGCTGACAGTTTTCACATGACTTTAGCCATCTGCCTTACTACAGAGGTACGGGACTCAAAAGAGAGTGAGAAGCTAACTGGTAAGTTTCTGAATTCTCTAACAGTTATTTAAAACTGCTTTTCCATGTGCAATAATACCTCAGTTTTAGGAGCTGGGCCATCTGTCAGGAGATCAGCTATAAAGGTGGGAATCTCCATTTCCATTTGCACAAAGTCCTGGCTTTGTTGCGTGTTGAGATTTCAAGCCTTAAGCCTGGCTGTTTCAGGAAAGGACACTGCATTGCCTCGCTGCCTGGGTCTCTGGGAGAGATGGGGAAGAGCGTGATGACGGGCAGAAAAGCACTGTGGAGATGGAGTCGGTGAAAGATCCACCTTCAGAAAGGGAACGTTTGCTGAGAGCTCATGCTGGTGGGAGGGCATCACTTCTTCATCCTCTGTGGCAGCAGCAGTTTGAAAGTATCAGGGATTTA
The DNA here is from genome assembly GCF_964188355.1 of Buteo buteo. Lineage (NCBI taxonomy): Eukaryota > Metazoa > Chordata > Aves > Accipitriformes > Accipitridae > Buteo > Buteo buteo. The sequence continues at coordinate 2,955,749 of NC_134195.1, read as the reverse complement.
TAGTGTGCAAACTGGGCCCGAAGGATACAGATTAGTGGGACGGGTGCAGGTGAGGTTTTAAAAAATGCCTGGTGAATGAAGTGTAATTGCACATAGCTAAAGCTGTCACACTGCCATAACTCCCTTATATAGGCATATCTATTTCTATTTATGTATACAGACATGCTCATGTGTCCCATTAAAACATGTTGTTGGATTCATAAAAACATGAGCTATACCATAAGTCCTTAGTGGGGCTCAGAGCCAGTAGGATTTTTATTTGCAGCTAATTGTAAATCTTTGAATTTACTTTGACTCCTTCTTCGTGAATTGATCCTAAGCTCTACACATATATTTGTTACCATAATTAATCCTAAGGACGCAACTTAATCTGAGAAATAAGCCATTCACAAAGTTGTGAATGGCTATTCGTTGTTTCTCCCTTTTTGTTGTGTGTGTGATCAGTCACCTACCTCCAAGGCTTTCCTACGGTCGAGGCATGGGATTGCCCCAGAAGGAGGGAATGAAGGATTTCCCCTCAGAAAGCTCCCTCAGGGTTGTTGTACACCCTCAGCCTCGTGTTTTGCCTGCTGAGGAGCAAGGAGACATGAGACTTCCTTGCCATGCTGGAGGGGGACCTGATGGCTCCCAAACCCAAGGTTTCAGCCCTCATTGCACAAACATACCTGCTCCTGTCCCGGTGCCTCTGCGCCTCGCCTAGGAAAATAAACCTTTTAAGACGAACAGGAATAACAGTTTGACATACCCCATGTACTATTGTTTTCTCCTCAGTATATGTGTTTATACAGAGAATAGCCATTCTTTGAGCATCTATGCAAACAAAAGATCTCACCCACACAAAGGTTATGAACAGCAGGTAACAAAAGTTACACATTTAGCAGTTATAAAGAAGCAATGTTTGTGAATCTAGTTTAGCACTGGGCTTATTCTAGTAAAAACAAACCAACAGACCTTGAAACCGGGCCTTTGCAGTAAACCTGAGTTGCACCAACATTCACAAAAGAGAGCTCTGGCATTGGGGAAGGGCGCAGTTTTGTGGTTCCCTGTATCTGTTGGGCTGCACAAGACAGAAAGGAGATGGAGGACCTAGTTACAAATAGCTGCTTTCTGCGTTTGAATAACCAGCTCTCCACACACGATGTATGTCTTTCGTTTTAAATAATGCTTACCCCAAGGTCCAAATGGGTCAGTAGATTTGATCACAGCTACTGGCATATAGCAGTTTATTTCAAGTGTTACAGGTACTTGCTGCTTTCTCCTTTAATAAAACTTTCAAAAGGGCCTTCATTTGGCTGTTAAATTTTCATTTAGGTTTTTCTAAGTAAAGGCATTCTTCTCTCAACGTCACTCCTTTAGCAATAACTAAGTTTACTGATCCACTTGGCTCTTGGCCCTGGAGGGATTTCTGAGCAGAGATTTAAAGATGCACATTTCCAATGTCACTTTTTAGTCACTCGGGAGCATTTATGTCCCAAACCAAGTCTGCTTTTATGGACCTTGACTTTGCATTTCCTTTGCATCCAAATTCCTGCTAAGGGTGATGCCAGCCTGGCGTGAATGAGAGAAGTGGCATCAGACCCAAGGGCTCTCTGCCCTGACAGGACACTTAGGATAATTTAAGATTTTGAGTCTGGCCCCTCCTACATCTGTACTGAAGCTTTTATACATGATGTCAGAATTTGGCACAGTTCAGGTTAGCAAAGTCAAATGAGCTAAGCCTGAAGTCACAATCTTTGGAAACCAGAACTTCACACAGTTCAGAGCAAAACAAGGGAAGTATTGATGATATTCAGGGTTCAAACTGAGCACAGGTTTCCTGAACACGGTCAGAGAGAACTAAGCTGGAACACCAACAGAACTCACTCGTAAACTGCGATATGAATGTGAGAGTTATTTAATACCAACATATAGGTCAGAGTGTTTTTAAAGACCTGGTTTTGGAAAAGCTCCTTTTGCCAGGCATCATTTTGTACCTCTACATTAACTCTGTCTGCATGTTGCTGGCAATTATTCTCTCAAATCTTTTCTTGTTAGCAGCAGATAGCTGAGTATGGTTTGTACTCACCATTAACGGTGGGCACGCCGTTGATCCAGGACCTCAGTAGCCCTTGACTGCGGTGGGATACACAAATACAAGAGCTCCTCATCTCCTGGATGTCACGACACAAACATCCCCGGGCAGAAACTCAGCCCCATTTTGGTTCACCTGTAGTACGAGAGAGGGGAAGTACCACCGGGGTTGTTACATCTGAGGCGGTGCCTGCAAAATCCAACCTACGAAGCCAAATTCTTTCTGTTCCTTTGACCATTTTAGCTTGGTCTTGAGTGTTTATACTCAGTACGAAATGCCATAGTCTTTTAGGGTGAGAAGAAACGGCTTAGGGCTTGCAACTGAAACTACACTGAGGCTAGCTGATGGCCAAAGCTGTGACCCAAAAAGCCCCCAGGCAGCTGCCAGATAATACCGGAGGCATCTGCCTGGTTGACTCCAGGAGCAGCGTGCCACCTCTGCACACCTCAGGGGCCATTCCCAGCCTGAGCAGCTCAGACCCTCTCCTCAGCCCAAGTACCTTTAAAAAGTACGGTGGTGACCACCTTTTTGTTTTAATAGTTTCATGGCAACAGCACTCTGCAAGTGGGAAGCCCCTGTCTGAGGACAGCCTGTGTTAATTAGGACAACAGTACATTGGGAGGCGTACATTTGCTACTACTTATATTTGCTAATGAAGGTGGACCATCATTTGTGCCTCAGCCAGCAAGAAGGCACTGATTGTGTTTCTTATCCTGCCAGTATTTAATGAAAAACACACAAATAGCTCTTGGCATATGGGCCACAACTCGCCTATGTCAGGCGAGTATTCTAACCACTAAAATACAGTGTCCTGCTGCAACGTACTCCATCTCTTCCACAGTCTCCATGGGTTTGCCACGCTTTTATAGAAAAGCGTTAGCTCCACTGATGCTTTGGAAGCAAAGGTGGGTAATTTTTGCCCTATAAAGGGGACTAAATGGACAGAGGCATCTGCCTGCAGCCTTTTGGGATGTATCTAAATCTTGGAGTATAGGATTGCTATAAACCGCTCTTCATGGTCCCTCCTCAGCATGCTCAACATTTCAGATGCTATGTGAGAAGGCCTTACTCCATATACTCTGCATAACAGTCCCTGGGCTGCCTCTGTTTCAGAGCTCTGAATTCAATTTGGGCAGAACCTATAGGATCTTCAGCTTATGGGCAAACACCCCTTTTACCATGGTTTGAACTAGAGTTTAGATTTTATATATATATATATGCCTGCCTTGCCTGTGTGCATAGTTTTTATCCATGATAAACACAAGGCCACTTTCCACCTCACTGGAAAAAAAGATGTTTAATTTGAAAAATGGTAATAAAGCAGCATAAACAATGGGAATAAAACAAGAGCTGAGACCAAGATTCCTGCTATGATGCAAGCAACTTTTGAAAGAAATCAAATAAAAATACACATCATCCTAATTTCTGATGTATGTAGGTTAGGTTGTTCTCTCTGAACACAAACATTTAATAATTTTGATTACTACAGAATCCTCATAAATCTAGAGGACTTCCATGCAGTTGAACAAAACTGTCTGGAAGATTATGGTCACCTGTTGACAACAAAGCTTAATCTAACCCAGCCTTCAGAGACTTTTAATTATCAGCAAACAATTCATGTGCATGATCTGGGTGTTCAGCTCTGCTTTGGACATAAATGCCTACCATTTCTTTTGACCTCTTAACTATAGTGCACCATAAATAAACACAAAGCATTTCCTTCCTAGAGCACTTTGTTCCATTTTTTACTTCCTACTTAGACTTTTCCTTTTTAACTAGAATCTACTTGTTGATTTATAAGCTGCAATTTTCTTATTGTGTTAAGAATTTCCTGCTATACAGCATCCTACATTTCGCCTACCAAGCAAGGATGCCAGGTCTTTAATCTTAATATTACCTCCTCATCTATTTATATAGGACAGTTGTTTGTGGAAACTTCTATCCTTTTCATTTTGATGAAGGACACCCTTAGGAGAGCGCGTACAGTTAGTCTGCTGTGTATGTGCTGTTCATGCAGCACCCAGCGTGTCCTGGCTTCTCATATGAGGATAAAAGAAGGACCGGTGCCTGCTTTAGAAACCCTAAACCTAAGGAGAAGCACAAACGGAAAGAAAGGAAATGGGACGTGAAAATCCTAACTGGGTTGGAGGTTGGCCCTCTCTTGCTTATTCAAAAGGCTTTTGTTTGGATTTTCTCCTCTGGAAATGTGGCTGAAGGAGTCATGCTGCCTGCAAGTGTTTATTGAGGGGTGTCTCACTAACAACTTTCGAACCCTGGCCTTCAGCTCAATGTATGTAACACAGGTGGCTGGACACCCTCTGAGATGTTTAGGTTGTATAAGGATGGGGGCAGGCACAGAAGGACACATGACAGACGGAGTGTCATATAGGTCCAAGAGGCCAAGGCAAGACCTCAGCAGAGGAAGGAGAATGCCAGAGAAAGGATTTAGGGAGAGCTGGGAGGGAGACAGATAATAAATGCTACAGCATTTTAACTCCTCAAACAATGACTGTGCTTTCAGCAAGACATAAACTGACCCCAACCTTATGGTGACTTTACAAGTAAAATATAAGTTTTTAATTAATTGCACAGTGAGCAAGAGAGAAATGAACGCTTCTTTTCTATAACGATGATGTGTGTTTGGTAGTGCTCTCCTGCTGCCTAAATGAATGGCAGGCAGAGTGTTGTGGTGCTCTGGCAGCGCTTCTGGAATTGGATTATCTCCCCTCCTCCACTTGACATAGCAGAACAGTCACCCTTAATTGTGCCTTCTATCTGATTATTAACCACTGCTTCTGATCATGCTCCATCTCTTCCCTCATCTGCTTTTCATCTTTTGCATTGCCTGTCTATAATTGCAACAGACCTGCCTCCAGGCCCCGAATTATTTCCTATCATCTTCAGGTGCAACAGATTGTTTTGGAGATTTTGACGGCTCCGGTTGTCCTAGTGCTGTTCATGTCTCGCCTGAAGCTCTGGCTTGTTGGGTTCTGACATTGGACAAGAACAGAAGCAGTTCCTACAGGTGCTGGTGGTCTGAACTCTACCTCAGGGGATGAAGACCCTGAACCTGCATGTCATGGCAGTCTTCAGATAGTCACCAGGCCAACAGTGAAGGTACTGTGAGCTACAAAATGGGAATCAGCTTTGGTGCCACCCTGTCCTGCCTGGCTTCAACAGGGCAGATATAAAACGTAGTGGTGGCTGCCAGCCCGCAGATGATAGGTGAAGCAATGATTTTGCATCGTGGTCCAGAGGCACTGGCATAGTGTAAGCAGTGCACAACACAGGTTGTAAAATGCATTCAGAAGAAATGTTTCATATATGCAGTCATTGCCTCCTAAAAATCCTCCCGCCAACCCTTCACGCAGCCAGACAGGAATTGCTTCAAAGTCATTGAAGTAAATACATTTCTTCTTTAAAATCCTACGAGACAGACAGCCCTCCTTGCCAGGAAGATGATTAGGCCATCAGTTGGAGGCTGGAGCAGAGGAAAGGAATAAATGAAAGAGATAATAAATCCATCTATTCATATTACAGATCATGAAAGGGGAAAAACTGGCAAGCACCTGGCATAAAAAGCTGGTCTGGAAGTTGGGAAACAAGAAAGAGCAAGCTTGACTGGAGCCAGACTTCTCTGGCGGAGCAAAAAGACCCCAAATCCCTAAGGACTGCAAGTATCCTACCCAGTTAGATAGCAAATACTGAATGAAAATAAAATCCATATCGGCTGAGTTATTAGTTCGCTAAATACCCAGCAGCAGCCAGCTCTGAGCTGCGGTGCTAAGTACAGCAATGCCGGAAATTTCAGAGAGGGAAACTGAATACCGAGTCTGTATTGCTGCTATCGATTACTTTGCTTTCATTTATAAATAATGCTGGGTTGCTTAGGTTGCCAGTTAGGAGCTCTAAGACTATCCAGGGTGATACCTCATTCCTTTAGAAAGACCTGGTTTAATACATTATACACTCTAAAGGGCATCACTGCGGAAAGAGGCAATAAAGCCACAAAGCAAGAATCAGTTGCATGGAAAAAATGAGTTTTCATCCTGTATCAGGAGGACACTGAGATCTTCTGTCCTTTTTCCTGGGTGAAAACAGAGATACCTACCTCCCAAATAGTCACTCACCGAGAAGTTGAGCTCACCTATGGAAACACTCTGGTGTTTTGGACCCTGGTTCCAGAGTCACATTCACTGAACTGAGGAAGCAAATCCAGCATCCTGACGAGGCCTGAGATACAAGAGCTAGTGCTTGGCAGAAATACATCTCTGGTGTAGGAATATACAGTACATCTACATCTACACACACACCCACGCCTATGCACAGTGTTCGAGGACTGGTGAGCTTGGGTCAGACGAGGTAAATAAAGTACAGGGCTTTGCACGTGCAGCTACAAATGAAAACCCTCCATGCAGCTGATTTGCCTGTTGCAACCTGGGAGAGGTTTGATCCCTTGGAAATTGAGGCCCTTTTAAGCGAGATATCTACCGTTCTTTTGCACTCCCAAATGGACACCAGAGGCACCAAATTCATGGGGTTTTTACAGTCTCTATATTATGAATAATAACTGTAAGGTCCTTTTCTTTTGCAGGTTATTGTTAGCTGATATGCAGATAACATATCTGTCTGTACACCTGTAGGTCCAGCCTTGTGTGATAACTGTCTGCAAGGCAGGGATGTTCTTCTACTTGTTTAAGAGGAAGAGCATTGCCTGGGAAAGCCCCGCTCAACCCACGTTTTAGCCAATGACTGCTTGGAGGTTTCTTAAATCAGGTTGGGTTTCTCCTTTTTGTTCTTTCTGGGGGATCTTTATCCTTGTTTCCCCTGGAACTGAGGCTTGTGTGATCATGCTGCCTATCAACCCCTGTAATAATATTTGAACCCAGTGGCCAAACGTCATCACACTTGGCAGAGGGCTGGACCTCTCAAGGATAACACAGCTGGGAAAGAGGTAACCAGATAATGAAGGGAGAGGGAGTAAGTTAGTGCATTCACTGCAGAAGGGTTTCAAGGAGAGATCAACCACATCAAGAGGCACCAGAGAAGTTTTACACAGGGGAGAGAAACACGGGAAGCAGCCTCTGCCAACTCTGCTCATCACGGAGCAGTTTGTCTGAGGAGTGTTAGCTTCAAAAACCCAGACAGGCCGTTCACACTGACAACATCAAGGACATGTCTGCACGTAGACGAATTTCCTCTCCAGCTTTCAGCTTCCCAATAGATTCACAAACAGATGGGGTGTGCTGGACTAGTTCAGTCCAGCTCAGTTTTGTTTTATCTACAGAATCAGATTTGTTGCAAATAACTTTCATAGACAGTGTTCAGGAGGCATCCCTGGCACTGTACCCTTCAAGACTCAGTTGCTGAGTGCTTATAGCCAAGCACTTAGAGAAAAGGGATCTCTAGTAATAAGTAAGTCAGCTTCCTTCCTCTCTTGTCCTGGACTGTGTTTTTTAAACAGTCTGCCATTATACAGATGAGGACAGCATGTCTCCTCCATGCAACCCATATGGCATAACCATGCTGAGCACAAGCGGTGGCATACCAGGTGGTTTCCTGACTGGAAAGCAAATACCCTGATTTTTGTCACAATATCTCATCAATGTCCTGGAAAAATTGTGAAGCCCACCAAAAGAAATGATGATGGACTGCAGGTATAGGAAGGGAGAAGCAAAGTTTTCCATCAGAACCCAACAAAGTGACACGCAGCAGCCGGTAATACCTCCCCAGGCAGGTCAGTGCTGTTGCAGGGGAACCTTCTCCCAGCAGAAAAGAAGGCTTTACACTTCCGTATTATGAAAGGACATCTGATAGCCCAGATTGCTCTACTAGGCAAGCTATCATTTATTTATTGGGCTTTAATGGGATTGAATAGCTGTCTGCCCCTCCTGGATGCATCCTGCTTTCTGCTCTGTAAGTGACTGATAGGCACCGTTAATATTGCTGTGGACAGATACATCGATTTTAGGGGGAGGAGATGTTTCTGAAGTTGAATACTGTGTGCTTCTCCCCACATCCAGAAAGCTACACCAGAACTGGAAAAGATGCATCGATGCATCAGGGTGCATCAGTGCATCAGCAGCGAGGATCATCAAAAGTACCAAGTGGCTTCTGCACCAGAAACCACTAAATCGAGGAGGGCTCTTCTGTTTGAAGAGGACGTCAGCAGGGGACAGTGATGGCTGTCTTTTCTAGTCCAAGAAGCACAGGGCAGCAAGTGAGCCTGTCAGACAGCAGTTTTAAAGGACAGGAAAATACCTGTGTACATAATACGCAGCTAATTTGTGGGCTGACTTGCCAGAGCCCACATGGTCATGATCAGCTCGTTTGGCACCCCACGCGTGCACTGGTGACACCTTATATCCCCTCCTCAGGTTGCTCCTCAAATAGGCAGACTTACATTATTTAACGAGTCCCTCACTGGAAATTTTCATTCCATCATTTGGCAACTGAAAAGCCCATATGAGCTCATCCTTGAGAGCTGAAAGGGAAGGATGTTGCAAAAGCAGAGCTGAAAGGCATCCTGCTGGAGTCAACGGCATCCATGAGTTGGAGTTTCTGGATGTCTGTTGTAAGAGCCAACAGCTGTGTTACTGTTACTGGAGGAAAATAAGAATAATGTATTGTAGGAAAGCAAATAATAATTTCCTGAATATAATGTATTAGCTAAGGTCACTTTTCTTCCTTGGGTAAAAGTCTTCTCAAAGTCAGCATAGGTGCTGGATGTAGGAAGGTCCTGATGGAGTTAATGAAACTGGGTTGTCTTTAGCCATCTGATCTTAGCAAACCCATTAAACCAATGAGAGAAGAAGACAACACGGGAAATTTATTAATTTCTAATATGTAAAAATACATTTAAAATAACTAACATGTAAAAACATTTTACTTTTGCATATTTACTGCATGACCTGCATTTCTCAGAACCTGAGAAATAACAGGCAACAGAGACCTAAGAAGATGTCCTTGCTGGTGATAATGTTTGGCAGTGCTGGGAGCGTCTGTGCTTCCCTACCCTCTCCACACTGCTTCATACTGCTGCTGGGGGCCAGACAAAGCCCTCCTGGTTGCTCTTACTCCTCGCTGAATAACACTTGCCAAGAAATCTTACCCAGCCTTTGCTGCAGTGATCTCCAAGCTTACAGTTTCTTTCCGAAGCTATTTACAATTGTTCTGAAAACCTGTGGATGAAGTTCCCAAGGAGGGCATAAGCACATAAAATGTTGATACTCAGTACTTCACACCTAGCTCTGGAGAAATTTAATTTCCGTAGCTTTCAGCCAGTAAGGTCTCCTAAGTAGCATTAAAAGCAGCTTCAATAGACAAAAATCTTTACATTTAGAATCTAGAATTTTTTTCTATTAATCATGCCCTTTCTGCAAGGTGACCAATAATGAACGGTCAAACACGGCAGTACCAAAAATCTCTGCCTTTCTGGTTCCTGCTCTGTGCTGAGGACACGGGTACAGGCGGGTCCTTCCCCTCAGCAGCAGGTCTGATTTCGGTGGAGGGCCCTCCCACAGCAGCTAGTACTCCCATGGTCAAAAAAATAACCTGGCAGGTTTCTCCCCCTGCTGCTCTTCACACTGAACTTTTGCACCCGTGATGCTGTTCTGGAAATACAGTACCAGGTAACACATGCAGTCAGTAGATTACAACCTGCCATCTTATCCATTCTCACTGTCTAGGAGGAAGATATATATTCACCAAATTAGCCCTTAATCCTTCAGATCAGGGCAATTGCACATGCGCATCCTTAAAATGTATAGCTTGAAAAGTAACTTCCAACAGCTACCACACACACTCAGCTTTTACTGCATATTGTGCAGGTAGGAGAGGGGGATCAATGCTGTATAGTACATGAGTGCTACTAATTATTGATCCTCTTGACTGGCTGGCTGAAATGGCATCGATTTATAAATATATTTGCAGAAATGCTTAGGAAGGAGCAGACACGTGCGCGTGCGTTCCTCGTGGACATTAAGAGAGAAGTGCTGTCAGCCTATATCCACACTCCCCCTCCCATACCCCCAGCAACATAGGATCCAAACAACTAGACTTTATGTGTTTCGATGGAATGAGACCCCATACGAGACAGCGATGGGGGTGTACTTATACACAGAGCTACCCCGTTCCTGTTCAGTGTGTCTGGGGGGCACGGGAGCTCTGGGTGAGTGTTGGTGTCTGTTAGTGAGTCCTGCAATGAACTGGTGGAGATGTAAATAGGAATTCCACTAGGGACACTCTGGACGTTTACAAAAATTATTTTAGATTACTTCCTAAATAAGACAGAGTTTTAGCAAGCCCACACTTTTCAGCATATGCATTGCCAGTAAGCACACCCTCTTTGCAGGGTTTTTGGCTGGCAGCTTACAGTAACAGGTAATGCACTTTGCCTTGTGGTCCAGGTCCTGACAACCCCTCAAGCAGTTAATATGACTGAGATGGAAATCCCCAAAGTCAGCAACTTTAGTACAACCTGTGACGTGAAGACGGCTACCATGGCCAGGAGCAAGGGCAGATGCATCCCCTCCCAGAAGCATCCCATAGGCACAAGACAGACAAAGCTGGAGGGAGGCAAACAGCCGTGGGATATGTGGTGGGAGAGGAAACTGGGTGAGCAGCAGGATCTCAGAGCAGCTGGAAAAGCAGAGGGGAGAGGCAAGGAAGTAGAAGTTGAAACGCGGGAGAGAGACAGAGCAGCAGAGAGAGGAGGGAGAAAGCACGAGCAACCTCAACAGGGAGCAAAACGGCATTCTTTGCTCCCCTCAAGGTGCACCAAAAGCTTTCCTTTCTCTCCCAAAGTTCATCAGCTTCATCCAGGTCTCCGTGCCAGAGTTCTGGGTCCCTGGGGATGTGTGTGTTCTGGTGATGGGACGTGGTAGAATTGGAAATTACCCACATTTCCCCAATTTTTTGGCCGTACATGTGCCCCTGCGGCTCTGCAGCACCTGAAGGATGAAGTGGGAGGGATGAGGGGATGTGAGGAATCGCCGGCAGAGTCCAAGCACGGGGGCCCAGGGCATCTGCAGCCCCCACCGCTGCTCCCAGAGCTGCGGCCAGGACTGCAGACCACGTTGCTGCCCCGAAGGTCGCGGGAACACCGTCTCCATCTACTCAGCAATGGCCAGGTACTGCCTGCCAGCAGAAACGCATCTACTGAAATGATCCAAAGTTAGAAAAAAAATGGTAATTAAAGGCATTGAGGTAAACTGGGTCATTGGGACTTAAGAGGGTTTGGAAACCATCTCACGTGCAGTTGTGCTGGCTGACTGGAGGAGGGCAGCAAAACATTGGGGATCTTCGGAGTCCAGCTCAGCACAGCCCGTGTTTGGCCCCAGCAGTCCTGGCCAGGAGTAGCCAACAGCCTTCCTACCCACCCAGCTGCTCCCCATGCCCAGCTTCGGAGCCCAGCAGGCATCCACGCAGGCCACAAAGGGTTAAGTGCTCCCAAAAGCACCTTGGCCTCAGCTGAGGTCTTGTGACCTGCTGTTACCCATCCTCAGAGCCACCCACTAACAATTCGTTCATCAATAACTGCATTTTGGTGAATTGGCATTTAAAGTGACTTTACTGAGTGAAGAAAATGAAGGTGTTTACAGGGGCAGAGTTACAAAGCAGGCAGAAAGCAAAGATCATCAGCGAGCCCTTCTGCCCCGGACATCCCCACCTAAGAGGGTGCTGCTGTCCTGGGGCCGCGGGAAGGAACAGCCCGCCCAGTTCTCTTGCCCTTGTCCACTGAATGATGCTGTTGCTGCTGAAGAAGGGAGACCGGGCTTGGTTTTTAGGACATTTCGGTGCTCCGCATACAACTGAGGTCATGACTGCCATTACTGCAAGGGTTATTCACGGAATTGTCAGTTCCTTCTCTGCCACTGATGGACTGTGTGACCTCGGGCACATCACTTAGCCTGCTTTTGCCTCCATTCCCAACCTGAAAACGGTGGTGACAACCCTCCCTCCCATCCTCACAGGAGTATTGCAAGGTGGTAAGATGCCACAGTGGTGGGACCCACATATGTAACTGCAGTACAGAGTCCTGGCAATGGGAAATGGAAGGAAGGTGTACCTGGATCCCACCTTGATCGGTGTCGGGTCGAGACTGAGCTTGCGTCCCAGTGTGGGAACTTGAAAACTTCCAAATCTGACTAAGGAAACCTATGAATAAAACTACTGATCTCCCCTCGTGTGCCGGCCCAGGCACCACGATAATATTAGTATTCACTACGGGGCTGCTGTGTGCATCCACACAGCTCCTCTCCCGCCCTGGCAAAGCCTGCACGAGCAGTGTGGCAAGGCCAGGATTCACCCCAGATGGCCTCCATCCAGCCTTGGGAATTCCGAAATGATCCCAAATAAGTAATTCATACTCAGCTTCAGATAAGCTAAATTGGGTGTTTGGTCTCCGCTGACTCTGCAGGGAGCCCTGACTGGGCACGTAGGTGCTCCGTCCCCGTGCCAGCAGGCAGGCAGCACGAACGCATCCCCTCGCCATCCACGTTTTATCCACTTGGAGCAAGGTACAGGCACCTACATGCCCAAGGTCCGGACCCCCCAAGATATCTAAGCACATACGTTTCACTGAAGCACTGTGGAGTATATTCACAGCTGAGAGCAAGAGCAGGATACAAAAAAAAAAGCATGACAAAATCACAGCAGAGTCTGCGCTAGACCGTTTGGTGGTCTGTTTATCCACTGCAAGAGCAAGAAGAGCCAAGGAGATAAGACAGGTAACTGAGAAGAGAAAGGACTAACTGCTTCTCAGCAGCCTGACTTCGCCACGAGCCATCCCTGAGGTGTCCCTCCACCAGTCTGCAGCGGAGCACTTGGAGAATTTTTGCAATCCTCTCTGCTGTCCTACAGTAGGTTTATAAAAAGCATCCCCCGTGTCCTTATTAAGATGCTTCTGCACTTTAGCAATTGAAGTAAAGACAAGTTCTATTGGACTTCTGTGTATATACGGTTACCCTTAGGACAAGCCTTAACATCTTCTTAAACTGAAAGAAACTCTTTGGCTAATTCTCTAGCTTTCTAATTGGAAAATATCTTGTTGCCTGTCATAGGTATTAGTCCTTATGTCCTCTCTTACTGCTCCTGTTTCCCCCAGTTCTGCTGTGCATCGTTCCACTCACTCTGTTTGTAGCTGAGCACTATTTCATGAGACACTTTCCAAACGATCTATTATTACCGAGCTGCATTTCAAGTGCAAAGTCAGATTTCACTCGTAACAATTTCACAGCAGTGGATTGCAAACTGGAGTTTAAAGGGCAGGAGGAAAAACATGAATTGTTAAACACAAATGAGAAAAACAACAACAAAGGGCACCATCTGTAGATATGCCAGTGATTTGGGGCAATCAGACCAAAGACCCTGTGCCGTTACACCTCTGGACAACAACCTACAGCACTGCTGAAATCAGTTATTCAGAAGACATTTCCTACTCACTTTTCTTCATAGAGAAATAGTAATCAGTCCAGGCGGTGAGAGGTTATCACCCCATCTTTAACATCTGATTCACTGCCACATTGCAGCCTGAGGTCTTCATCACAGTTTTCTATCTGCAAAGTATTTTTTTTCATCTGGGGTGTGTCCTGGAATATAAAGTACAAATATCCGTGTGAACAGAATAAACTGAAAAAATGTAATGACTACCTGCTCAGACTTGCTCACTGAGCAAATAAATTAGCTCTTAGAATTTCATTGAAAGCCCTGAAATTATCATTTTAAACTTGAAAGATAAATTTATGATTCATTTTCATGCCCGGCTGAAAATCTGGCCAGGGAGGAAAATAAAAATACTAGATAAAATCTATTTCTGGACACATGTGTTTCAGGGCTGGAAAAAGCTTGTCTAGAATTATAAAACACGGTCGTGTCCAAAATACGTTTTTGGCAAGTCTCGTGAGTGCCGCCCGTCTCCGTGTCCCCTCTATAAGCACGCCATAGGGATGCTGGTCCTCCATTTGAGAATGCTTTAGGGTCCGGGGTAAGCGGATCGCTGTTGCTGTGTATGAAGCAGTGCTGTTACCCATTAAGAGTACCTGACCCCCAGGCTGCCCTCCTCAGGCCACCAAAATTCCTGATTTTCGGGGGACCCCGGTGCAGGTTCCCCACCGTTGGTGCTGCCGTGCCCCCAGAGCCTGCCGAGCATCGCCGCGGGTGGGAGCGCAGCCCGCGGCACCCGGCTTGCAGAAAGATGCTGCCTGACCCTGGTACGGAGCACGTCATCGTTGATCCGCAGTTTGTATAAACTACTTTAAAAAGATAGATTTATCTCCTTTCTTTCAAAGATGCCAATGAACAATTCTGTGATCTCCTACTTTCCCATCTGTATCGCTCCATCATATTTTTTTTCCCTGATAGCAGCAGTTTTCTGAGGACTATAACTATTCAGGCATCTCTCGCTGATTAATGTAGAGGTAAGAATGCTTCTCAAATTCTGCCCCAGTGGTCTGGCAGTAGATATACTCCTATGTATTGAACTGCCCAGCACTGGCCTCTGAAGGGGCTCACTGAATCTATTGCATATTTCCTTACGAATAGCATTAAAAATGGCATCAAAAGCTCTTCAGTTATTCAAACGGTGTTTTGATTTGTTGTTCCTTCAGTAAAAGAAACTCACTGAAAAGTGACTTTGGCAGCTGAGAAGCTGGACTTGCCACAGGCTCGCCGTGGCTCACATCGCTGAATACCTTCTGCAAGAAGAGCCCTACCCAGCTGGGGTGGGGCGGAAATTTTTATTTAAATCTGTATCACAAATCTGAAACGGGGTCTTTTGAGTCATTCCAGTAAATTGAAGGCTAAATCAGATCTGTGGTTTTCTCTCTCTTCATTTGATGGTTCAGGTTTACAAGTTTGGCTTTCTGGCGATGCTGCAGGAGCTGGGGGAGAAGCAGGGTCACTGTCCTGTGGGGTGGCCAGCAATCTCTGCCATGGATCCTGCCACGTCTGCCAATCTTAATATTTATTTCTAGGAAGGAATGAATCTAGCTACAGGTGCGAGACAACTGATAAATGCGACAAATACAACTTTGTGCCAGTCTTATAGCTTAGGAACAGAACAAGTTCTTTATAGCAACTGGGATATTTTTCGAGAGACAGGCCTGGTATTCACAAGTATCTCCACAACTTCTGCTTATAGCAGAAGTTATTTCTAAATATTATTATTTCAGTTATTTCTGAATACTAGGACTTCATAATGGTGCCTTGGGATCACAAGCTTCATTATCCATTATGGATGCTGATCCCAGGCACTCAGATCAATATAAAGATGCACTGATAGTTAAATTCAGATGCATAGCCATATTCTGAAATGTTCCCATCTCAGCAGGATGACAGCTAAACATAAAAGTGCTACAAATGCTCCTAACCCATTTTAGTGAAACACTCAGGTTTAGAATCATTTTTCTCAGTCTGGCCTTCCCTTGAAATGTTGATTCAGCCAGCATTTGTATTAATGGTGTCTCCATTAAAACTATTCACCTTGTCTCTCTGAGGACACAATTTTCTAAGTCTTGTAGCCAGTAGCCAAAAGTGGAACTCTTTCATCCGTAGCCATGTACCTTTTTAATGCCAGGTCGCTAAATAGAAGATTGTGTCAGAAGACAGTGTAGCTTAGTCCGGTGGTTTAATAGCTCCACAGAGGCACACAGAGATCAGCGGATACTAAAACCTGCTGGTGCTCAGCCCTTGTCCTCAGGTTTTTCTCACCTCCTCTTTTCTTGAGGATCCCTCCTTAGCACTTACAGTCAAGCCATCAGGAAAAGTCTCATCGGTTTTTCCCAGTTACCAACATTTACTGGAACAAGAGAAATATTTCTGCCTCTGGATAAAGGTTGAGTGCATTGGGTTTTTCCCTTTCCTCAATCATTTAGGCACCGTTTTAAAATGCCTCTCAGCGTGCATGGTTCAGGAGATGCGCAAAGGGAGATTTGTAGCGGTTTTGAGAGCTGTGCAATCACGGGCAGCTCAGCACGGAGGACCCTGAGGGCTGTTCCCCCAGCACCACATCCTCTCGGGCAGCCCCGGAGGGATGCTGCGGCGGGTGCCCCTGCCAGCACCCTGCTGCGGCTGCGCTTACGGGTGCAGGAGAGCAGCAACGCAGCCCCGCCGTCACCCCTCCTGCCGCAACGGGAGGTGAGAGGTGACCCTTCGAGAATTAACCCGCCCTCAATTTGGGGTCCCTTATAGCACAGCACCATCACATCATACTTTTCGATAGCTCAGGATACTTTATTCAACACAAACAAGTGTCTCTTTATGCAGCAACAGGAGCCACGTCAATTAAAAGAGCGTCGTTCTGTTGTTATAACAAGGCCAGGAGGACGGATGAGCAGCTCCAGAGGGACAGGGAGTGAAAAAGGACGTCTGCATGCTCAAGGGAGCTCATTAACCACTGAACAGCCACTGGGGTTATACTGGAAGATAATTCCACGCTTTCTAGCTAGCCTCATTTCCTTGTATCACCCTGGGAAAAAATGCTTCTCTCTATATATATTTTTATTTATACACACACACGTATATATAAGTATTTATATATATATATATCTCACTGGCACCAGTAGGGGAAATAAGGCCTATGGGGGTTTAGCTCTTGACAAACATGGTATCGCTCAGACTGACAACAACGGAGGAATCAGGCACGCATACCTGAGGGAAATTTTCAATGAGTACGAGGGGCATCTGTAAAAACAGATTTTCCCAACGGCATTTTAACACCTACAGCTTGAGACGCCGCTTTCCACTCGGTATTGATTTCTTACCGGGTTGAAGCTGACCTTTCCCTGCCCGGTCTGACGCAGAATTAACGTCCAAACCAGCACACCCAAGGGCTCTGTAAACTGCCTGTGTGCAGACAAACCCTGATGCCTCCAGGCAAACCATCCCTGGAGGTGTTCAAAAAACGCATAGACGAGGCACTTCGGGTCGTGGTTTAATGGGCACGGTGATGTTGGGTTGACGGTTGGACTCGATGATCTTAAAGGTCTTTTCCAACCTAAACGATTCTACGCTTCTATAATTGGAGCCGGCCCATCCTTACCTGGGCTGGGCTCTCCGTGGTGCCGGGCAGGGCAGGAGCCGTCAGTGCCTGCTGAGGACCCGGCTCTGAAGATGGATGAAAAAAACAACCTGGGACTGGTAGGGCCCCGCTGTGGCCAGGGGGGTCCGTTTTGGCTGACACCAGCTGGTTTTGGTTGGGAGGGAAGGGGAGACCGTACCTTGATTCACCCATTACCTGGGGGAACTTCACGGAGCGATCGGCAGGCAGCAGCAGCCCAGTATCAGGCAAAGCCAAGACTGGGTGCAGGCCAGAAAAAAGCGAGATTAGGTTAAAGAACATGTAGATAAACAAGTGTTTTCCAGCTGGCCAAGAGCAGAGCAACGAGCCAAAGCAATCTCTGAAAGTCTTGCTGAGGACCAGCCTCCTTCCCAGGGGCCCAAAGACAGGTAAATACACCGTCTGTGTTTAAAAACAGAGAGAAAGGAAGGACCTGGGGGGATAAGTCAGTCCCACTTCAATGCAGATGAAAAGGCTAGAAAAAGGATTACACAATCAGTTTATAAATACCTGCAAGTCCATAGGGTGATTTAAGTCATGCTGAAAATGCCAGACCAGTCTCATTTCTTGCTTTGCCCAGGAGGGCAGGTGGTAAACTTGGCGTATCTTGGTTTGGGTAAGGTTTTAAATTGTTTCACTTAGCATTTCTCCAAGCAATCGTTGATAATGGGATCTAGGTGAAATAACCATTAGGTGAGTTCACAAGCATTCAAAAACCTGTTCCCAAAGAGAAGTTTCAACAGTTCTCTCTACTTATCCATGCTTTCCTGTAAACTGGTAGAGTATTCTTGAACAAAGGAATCTTTCTCCCTAAAAATACATTAGAGTTTTGGTGAGGAACTGGTACTTCACTACCTCCTTACCATTACATCACTGGTAATGCACTACCTAAGTGATGGATTTATTGAATAGTGTCATTAATTATCTAGCAGAGGCTGGGTGAAGTGTGCAGTCATGAATTGGAAGGATGTAATTTGTAATATAGAGACCTGTTGCACCAGAACAAGGGACCGATGCATCAACATGATGGCAGGTGTTGCCTGAGTGCTGTTACATACAGTTTTCCCAATTTCTTGTCCTTTGCTTGTAAGCAAATGTTGAAGCGGCTTGCCTTTGCTCTGCTGGGTGCAGAGTTCATTTCAGAAAACCAGGCACAGCAATTGAGCTGAGTCCTTTAAAAATGAGGCTCTTTGAACATGTTTGGACAAGGACTAAGCAAGGTACATTAAAATTAAGACCCAGACTCTGCGTTGTTACTTTTTCATCTGTTAAAAACTGAGAATCAGTGCGCATCTGCTACAGATGCAAGAGACATGGTCAGCCTGTCCATGGGGGACTTCAGCAACAAAAACAGAGCGAGAAGGAGGTCTGGCAGGATTAGGAACTTGGGCAGAAAATAACATGATTTCAATGTGGCAAAGTACAAGGTACTAAACCAGAGGACAAGTATGTGAATGCCTAAAATTTGATGGGAGGAAGGACTGTGAGAAGCAGCAGCACTTGGAGCAGTTTGGAGAATTTGCTGAATACTAAGTACACAAAAATTTGCAATTTGATAGGGCTATGTAAAAAAAAAGCCCTAAGTCATTTTGAGCGGCTCGTGCTGAGACATCATGTTACCGAACTGAAAAGCAGTATTCTTCTCTTTGGGCCAGATCCCAAAGTAAATTTAAGCCAACAGTGGGGTTTAGCGGGTTTGTGGTTGGTGAGGCCACGTCTTGAACACCATTCAATTTTGGGCACCTTATTACCCCCAAGACACTGGCAAGCTGGGAGAGGTTCAAAGGAAAATGACAGCAACGGAGTGTAGAACTGGCTTAGGAGGTAAGATGGAAGAGTTATTAGATTATTAATGGCATGGCTAAGCCATATCTCAACAGTCTTTGAAGCAGGGAGGCATAAAGGAAGGAGAGGAAGGTGAGGGGAAGCAATACCTTGCAAGATGGTCATACCACTGCAGCCACGGTGAGGCCAGAGCTGGGGAGAAGCCCACCCTGGGCAGATTTGAAGGCTGAGCCCACCGTAACTCAAGTACGATGGGATTTCCCTCCAGCTGAGGGGTCCCCACCACCCCCCATGCCCCCCAGTGGGTCCCTGGGCTCCCCAGTGCTGACGGGACGGGGTGCCCCTGGTTCAGGGCTGCCGGCACCATCGGCCGGCCACGGGCTCGGCAACGGGTCTCGGGAGCGAGGTCCATCGAGCGTGCTGAGCATGGGTTTCTCTCGACCTGCTGGCAGCTCTGGGTTACTTGGTTTAGTTGTAGCAGCAGCTTTTCTAGCGGATCGGGTGTCCTCAGCACGGTTGCTTTACTTGTTTTTTATCTTCGTATTATTTAGCCATAGTTTCATACATAGAGACCTCCCGGCTGTCAACAGCTCCTGGAGGGGCAGGCGAGCCCGTGTGGTCTGGAGCCGGGCAGAAGGGGCTTTGGGGATCAGGACAAGAGCAGAGAAACCAGGCACAACAGGGGTAACAATATAGACAGTTCACACCATGCGTAGCACATTTGGATGTGATGGGAAGCTGCAGACCGGTGAAGAACATCAGGACAAGGGGTAGAGGCTAAAAAGCGCGTGTACAGTTTTAACTGCGTCACTATTCTCTCCTGCAACAGCTAAATTTGGAGTAGTAATGATTGGAGTCTTAAGATTTCAATTACACTAACAATAAATTCTTGGCTTTACTTGATGAGCATACTTTTTGTCCACGAACAACATTTTGAGAGTAACGAGAGCCAGGGCGCAGCTTTGCAGGTGGGCGTTTTGGCTGGGCGCGTGGCTCATTCCCTTGCAACGCCGCATGAAACTCGATGGCCTGTGATAGTCTGCGCAGATGGAGAAATCCCTTTGGAGAAAGCTGATGAAGCCAGAACTGCCGGAGATGTTTCATGGGATGTTTAATGTTCCCGAGGACCCCATGACTCACCATCATCCAAAAGAGACGGCGAGCAGTAATATGTTGCCCCCCCCCCAGCAGGCTTTGGCACTCAACCACGTCTGAAACCAACGTCGCTGGGTTTCGCTAGGTTTATTTTTGCGTTCAATTTAGCAGGTTTTCACAGCAGTAGTTTCCTTTAGTTTCTCAGGAGGCGGGGAGGGTGTGAAGGGATCCGGCTGGGCTCGTCAGGGGGGTCAGCAGCCCTTGGATAAACAGGAGCAGGACAGAAAAGCGGAGACCAGCCAAGCTCCTTCTGGAGAACCGGGGTGAGCGGTAGGTCAGCCCTGAAGAGAGGCTGATTTGCCTTTTGCACGGCCCTGATCATTCTGTGCTATTATAAGCCCAGCGCTGCACATTTGCCAAACCCCCTGCTTTCTCTTATCACTTGCCCTGAGGCTGGAAACAGTGGGAACATCAGTTCAGTTCAACTCCAAGTTGTTTTCACTGTTTTCTTCCCTTGAATTGCTCAGGCTGCAGATCTGACGTCTTTATTCTCAAACACAGAATAACTGTGCTCCCCAAGTCTGAAAAATGCCAAAATGTTTTCTCTTGTCAACCTGCGAAACACAGGAGAGAAGCAAATGAAAGGGATTGCTAGTGAAACATACAATCCAGCTAAAAAAAACCAAAAAACCCCCAGACCCCCAAATTCCTAAACAAAACACAACCCTGGGCATGAAAAGCATCCCTTCACCATGCTCCACCCTCTGAGGCGCTGGCAATGATTTATAGAATAGAATCATAGAATCATAGAATCATTTAGGTTGGAAAAGACCTTCAAGATCATGGAGTCCAACCATCATCCATGCCCACTAAACCATGTTATGGAGTACCCAGTCCACTCGCTTTTTGAAGATCTCCAGGGATGGTGACTCAACCACTTTCCATTCCAATGTTTGACAACCCTCTCAGTAAAAAAATTTTTCCTAATATCTAACCTAAATCTCCCTTGCCTCAACTTGAGGCTGTCTTCTCTTACACTCTAAATTTTAGATTTCAGAAATTTTCAGAAAACTTCCTTCACCGTCCCCATGACAAAGGCAGGCCAAGCCTGGCACGTCTGATCACCTGCTGACCTTTTAATACAGAAGACAGCCAGGGAACAAAGAAAAAGGCATAAACCCCATTTCTCCCGCAGGAGATGCACTTCAAATATCAGCCCTAACGTACCACCCCATCGCGTGGGACCCTCTCTCCGAATCCCGCTACGCCAGGGTGTCTTTTCCCCCTGGCCGTCGCGGTCCGTGGGAGGCAACAAGGCGGCACGTGGCGCACACCTCTTTTGGGGACCCAAGCTGAAATCACGGTGTTTGAAGGGGCAGCGCCGCGGAGCTGCCCAAAACCTGCCGGCTGGTCCCCCGGCACGGCACCGGCGATGCTCCGGCAAGGCAGCAGGCAGTAACCTGCCCCTCCTGGTATTTCCACCACCACCTTCTGCGCAGCCTCCACGGGAGGGAGGAATCGGGGCCGTTATCGCGAGCGAATGAAGTTAATGTTTGATTAACATTGACACCGGGTTCCTGTTCGGTGCCAGGCAAACCTAAAGCAGCTCAAGCGGGCATGGCGTGTAACCCAGGCTTAGCATCCAGTTCCACTCAGGACAACGTCTCCAAGGGATAATTCCTCAGGCTGGATCTAACCTTTAATGCGTAGCGCTCCAGAAGAGGCCTTCAAGCTTATTACTCGAGCTTGCTAATTGTGCAAACCAACAGGACAGGAAGGGGCTTCACCTCCCTCTCCGTACACACAAATCCAGTTACCTCCGACCACAGCGGTGTGGCTCTCCCAAACACGTTCTCCATTACTTTTTTGGAGAGTTTGGGCTTCCCCAAGCCCAGGCTTTGCCTTGCTGGTGATCAGCAAGAGAAGGAAAATGCGATGGAGCCTGCCTAGCCCTGCCCGCCACCGTGCCTGGGCTGAGCGGGCGAGCGTGCCCTGGGACCCCCAAAAAATTGGCGCTGGCATGGCTGCCCACCCCGGGAGGAGAAGCCGGACCACGGTCTCGCCTCCAGCCTTGTTCCACCCCCACGCTGCCGCACGACCTTCCCCTCGGCCGTCCTTCCCTTCAGCCCAAGGTCAGCGGCGCGGGCATTAAATACCAGCCGAGGAAAGCAAACATCGGTCCCCCTTCGAGCAGCCCTGGGTACGTTAAACGCGACAAAAAACTCCCGGCCGAGGGGTTGGCACAGCAAAGGGAGCGGGGCTGGATGCGGACGGGCAGCCCTGCGCGGTGGGATGAGGAAAGCGGGCGCTGGTCGAATCCTGATGATCCAGCAAGAGGGTGCTTAGACCAGCGACCCTCCAGTGGGACCACGAAGAGTTGTCCGCTGGTCGGTAACGAGTGTTGCAGCGTACCCTTGTCTTTACGAATTCCAGCCACAGACCTGGAAGTGACAAACGTAGAAATGCAAAGTGTTGCCATATAACACCACGACTACAAGTTTTCGGTGTAAGATGTCCTTTTCTGGTTCGCATCCTGCTAAATCCCAAATTCTTGACTTTCACGTGCTTGCAAATAGCTTCCAAGAGGAGCTGCATACTTCATGAGTAGTTACTTATTTTCTAATCAATCCCATTTCTTTAATTATATTTAGAAACCATGCAAGTGAAATGCAGTTTTTAACAAAACCTGTCTCAGCAGGTATCCATCTAGCGTTAAATAGGAAATGCCTGTTCGCAAGCACCGAGCAGCTGGCTGGTGGCACAGACGACACCACCGCCACAAGCAAATCTTGTCTTTTAAGTTCGGTGCTGGCTCAAAACTCCTGGTGATTTCTTCAATAAAATGCAGGTTTCTCAGCTCACATCTACTGATGTATCACTCTCTCTCCAAATAATGACATCTTTCATTTTTGCTGAGAAATATCTGACATTTTCATTAACAATTTCCAGTACTGGAGGAGAAATCTAAGAGAGAAACCATCTTAATATAACCACCCACTGTTATATGACTTTGTTTTTCTTACTTCTGTTTTTTATGTAAATGCATTTTTGTAATTTATTGGTTTTAACATATTTATGTATTTAATTTGTGCATCAGTTGAAATTATGTACATAGTTTATTACATGATAAGGATCTAATAAAATTATACTAATTCTATTTACGCTTCTATATTAATGTGGTTAATGCATTTATCTAATTTGTACTTTTGGAGCTTCTAGTCAGAACAGATTATCAGCTGTAATATTGTTCTGCTTTATTCTTACCTTCTATTGTAGATACTGCTGTTAACTTGGCACATTTGCATTTTCAATTTTCACTGAACTTTGCTAACCCCAGTTTAGAAATAAGGAAAAATAATTTAAATCATCCACCCAAATCATTTAGCTTCCTTACTCTTGCCTAGTATAGCTGGCACGGGTGAATCTCAGTTCGCAGGTTAGGTACAGGTTACAGGCAGCATTAAAAGCAGCCAGCCCCCTCTCCTCCATTTGAAATCCGGCTTTCCTTCCCTTCTCCCATCATTTTCCTGTCTGTTCTATAAAACGTGGATCCTGACAAATTTCTTTGACCCCGCTGGGATGGAAGCAGCCGACAGCGATCGTCTCCCATCGCCCGCAGGGTCCCGCTGAGCTGCCCCGTCCTTCCTCACCCTCCTCCTCCTCGTTTTACCGTGTTCCCCTCCCCGGCGCGGCCGTGCCTGGGCGAGCGGTGCTGAACTCAGCAGACTTTTAGGTTCGCGACAGACGGGAACAGACAGGGTATAACAGAAGAGAGGAGAGCACGTGAGATCCTTGGCCTCAGTTTCGTTAGGGTACAAAGTGATGGGTTTCGGGAGGCTCCACTTCGCCTCCTGTACAGACAGTTGCACCGTCCCGATTTCCACACCCTCTTCACCGTGTGAAAGCAGAAGTAACAACATTTTGCGTTTGAACACGATTTGGGATTTAATTTCATTATTACTGATTAATTTGTTGGTTAGATTTAGTTGCCTACTGAAGTCTGTGTACTGTTAAATTATCCCCTTTCTACCAGCAGTGCAGAAAATGCTTTTTCTTCAGAAAGCCTCTCACTCCTCATCTCACCAAGTCCAGTTGCTCCCCTTCACCGGATCCACTCAAAGGGCTCCTGCTCAACACACAAAAAGTCAAATCCTGTTGAAGACCTGCGACATCCCTCCCTGCTTTTCCCCCCAACCCCTTCACGCCTCTGCTCTCATTTCTGAAACTGCTACGTGGGAACCTCCACAAGCCTTTTCACCTCTGGGCACCTGTCTCGTTTTCATCGTTTTCAGGCCACTGGCCAATCTCTTTGTCTTATTTTAACTTAAAAAAAAAAAAAAAAAAAAAAGGCATTTGTCCTGAATATCTGTCAGCTCATGGTGTAATGACTGAAAGTACCTTTTTGTTCACTCTCCTCTCCTTTCTACAGGGCATACAGATTGGTTAAATGTCTGTAAATCTTATTTTTCTTTTACTTGGCCTGACTCTTATTTCATCATCTGAAAACAAGTTAAATCACCCCAAATTGGTGGCTACTACGCTCCACTATCACACTGTCCAATCTGAGGCAGAAAAGCACATGAAATCTTCTGTGTTCAGAAACTCAGCATTATTTAGCTGACAGAATAACCCTGCCATATTACTCCAGCTGACAGGCTGGGTTACAGCTCTCTCAATGTCCAAATAATCCAAAGTCTCTCGGCTACCCTTACATACGCGCCCATTTTAGAGATTTGCCCCCACCACGCATCCCGTGAAGCGAGAGAAAGGCAGGGCACGCCAGTATACCCAGTTAAAAGGGATGAACCCCTGGCCCTGCTGAATTCACGGGGCAATTTGGGGGTTTGACATTACCGGGGTTCAATAAAAGAGTAAGAGCGTTAGAGAACAACTTTGACAAGGGCACCAGCGAGCCTGGAAGGGCTTTCTAAAAAAACCCAAGCTCCCCTTGCAGCGGGGCAGTTTAGAGAACTCATCGGCTCTGCCGTTTGCCGAGAGCCTTTTGCTTTTCCATCCGCGGGGAGCTGCCGGGGAGGATTTTCGGTCCAGCTCCTCCGTGCGCAGAGGGAGCGCAGGGTTGGGGACCTGCTTCTCAACACGCCGGAGCCGTCGGTAATTAACTGACGCCTATATGTTCTCTGCCTCAGCATATATCTGTACGGCAGAACTTTTTATTGTACGTACTCTGAAGCTGAGTTAGCCTCGTCAGAGATCACTAAAAACATTTCCTGCACAAAACAGAAAAACGTCGAACCTGATTTCCCCAGCTGGGCAACAAGGCAAACGTCCCCCCCTCACTCCCGCTGCCATCCCCTATATCCCAACAGATAGCTACAGGTCGTAGTGGGAGAGTTATAGCCACTGTTTGCAGGTTAATTGGAAAAAAAAAAAACCCAAACCCAGAGAGAAACAAGTTCTCCTTCGCTTTATCTGCTCTGATAACAGCTATCGCACCGAGTCTATCGCAAGCCCTACGGGCACTCGGCAAAATGCGTAACTCTGCCGATCTGCTAAGGCATCAAGAGAAAGGAGAAGGGCATTTGATAGGAGCGAAGTTTTCCTTGCCAGCCTCAGCCCCAGCATTATCGACACCCTTTATAAAGAACGGTATCTGCTGCTGGTTGATAATGGTGAGCAGGGGCTTTCATTGGTATAGGAAGTAATCTCAGTGACCTTCAGCCGAGAAGAAGGTATAAAAACCAAAGTGTTTTTCTTGGGCGACTGTTTGGGCACCGGTTGAATTTCTTAGTTTCTGAGGAGGACGTGGTTTAGGGGAATTTTGTGAGAAAATGGCAACTTTAAACGAAAAAAAGACCTGCAGCGAACGGATGGAAAATTTCCGTCGTTTTGTCTGGAATCCAGAGACAAAGCTCTTCATGGGAAGGACCTTAATTAACTGGGGTAGGTTTTCACACACAAGGGTCTTCTTTTCCTTCTGGTATGCTTAAAAACCTTGGGCGGGGGGGGTCTTGTCCTAATGAATGCGACATAATCTGGTGGCAGATGTGTTGTAGTTGTTGAAGCCACCAGTTCTCATATTTGCTTCTGAGCCACTTCTAGGGTGGCCCTATAAGTCGAATCAATTAGATCAAAACATTGATCCAAGTAGTTCCTGCAAACATAAGAAGACTTTAAACCGGTTTTGGAGCAAATACTTCAAAAGGACAAAACTTCACACACTAACAGGTAACTTATTAATAGCTAAGGGTGATGTTACAGTGCAGTTCTGACGCTGATGACTAAAGAGGGTTCTGGCGTACGGAGAATTTTGCTCAATTGGTGGGTTTTGTCCCATTCTCTGGAAACACGTTTTGCTTTTTCCGAAATTCCTTTCTAAATTATTGTCTGCTCAGTAGATCTTCTCTCTTATCACCGCGTGCTAGTGCATATTTCAGCTGAGTCTCCCTGCCCGTAGCCAAACCTGTCTACAAGGATGATGTGTTTTCTGATTGAAATTCTGGGAAGAGCAGCCCTGACCGTGGCGAGGAAGGTCCCTGCTCGTCCCACAGACCGTAGCCGCAAGCTTCCACGTGATTTTTGTCTACCGTGAAGCCCACGAGCGTAGCTTATTGGCCACTCATCTTAAAACCAGAATTTTACAGAAAATGAAACCAAAATGTGAGGTCTTTGAGTTTGGAGAGAAGAAGGTGCTACGAGGCGCCCGTGATTACAGGGAGCGGTTTCTGACGGCCCCCCCAAAATAACCCCTGGCTGCTTGGAGGGCACCAGCCGCCTGTAAGACACATTATGCCCACACAGACAGAAACCCAGCACTATTCTGCATCTCACACCTGAATAAAATAGCAAGATGACACATTTCGCTGAAGGTGAGTTCAGCTGTAAAAGGCAGTGAGGTCTAAATTCAACACACCTGAAATACCGACATCTGTCATCCCAAAAACACCAGGAGCAACTTGGTTTTGTTGAGGAGATACCTCGGCTGTGTCGCTCAGTCCACGCATAGTAAGTAGATAAATGGTCTCGATACATGAAGTCACTTCAAGAGGCCACGCAATCTTTTAAGCTTTAAATAATCTGAGCGAAGCACCAACTACTTCAAAAATCCTTGTAAAACTGAACAAATTTACAGCCAAATTTTTCTCAGAGAATATTCTTCTGAGTGTACAGAAAAAGATCCCAACCACCTGTCCCTTCGCAGGGAAAACCTCCCTGGGACCAAGGGTGGAAAGGAGACGGCCACTGGTGCCGGGACGGTCCTGGCCACAGAGGGATCACTGCACTGCCTTGCTCAAAAAATGAGATTTTGCCCTCATTTTTTTTTTTCCACAGTGTGGATCAGCCTGTACTACCTGGCTTTCTACGTGGTGATGTCAGGGCTGTTCGCGCTCTCCATCTATTCTTTAATGAGGACGGTGAATCCATACGAGCCGGATTACCAGGACCAGCTGAAATCCCCAGGTACGGCCACGGTCCCGTCTGCTGCTGCCCCGGGTGGGAATTAAACCCCCCCAGGCTGCGTGGGGCTGGGAGGCATTGGTAGAGCCTGGGTGCGAGGAGAGACAAATGTGGAATAAATCAGGGGGATTCTGCCCAAACAATCCCTGCAAAGTTTAACCTCTGCCTGAAAGCACTTTTAGACTTAAAAAAAAAAAATTTGCACATTTATTTATTCATTTATATATATTTATATATTTAAAATATATATGAATATATTCATGAACATATATAACATAACAAAACAAATATAACAGTAAATATAATAATAAATATAATATAAATGAATATATATTCATTTATTTCATCACGCTATTGAGACGACCAGTCTCAGACCCAGGCTGTGGGGCACCTCCTCTCCCCACGGGCAGGGCTCAGCCCCTGGGAAAACCCTGGTTTCTGCTCCAGCCCCCCCAAAAAAGTCAGAGGGTTTTGGGGTGCCCGGCAAGATGGAGGGGTGCTCGGGCGAGCAGCCTGCGGTGGGTATTTCCACACTTGCCAGTGGCATGGAAAGTCCCTGGGGGAGCAGGAATCCCTGCTGGGATGTGCTGTGCCAGTGGCCAAGCAAGTAAAAATAAGACAAAGACAGACGGGATTAGGAATGAAGATTTTTGGGACATGAAGTGAGACCGGGGAGATCATCAGCGAGAGATTGTCGGCGCACGCTGCTAAAACTTCACCCCACCAACGGCTTGTTTTTACAACGGGAGGGAAAAAATGACTTTTTTCAAAGCTATAGCCCCCAAAATTATTCTGTCTGTTGATGACGTATTTTGAAGCTTCCTCTCCCAATGTTCAGTAAAGTTTGGTGTTTGCTGGCAAAACAATTCCTGTAAAATATTAAGTGTGGCTTTTTCAAAAGCTGTTTCTCACGCTGCAGGACGATGGGTTTCTTTAACCTGACGTGACTATTATAACTGTTATTGTTAACAAGTCCTGGGGAAATCCAGGGCAATTGCTGGAATGATTTTCCAAGTGGTTCTGATAACAGCATGGATATACATGAAAAGAAAAGAATTTAGCAGCAGCGGAGGCTTTAGGGTTTTGGTGGAACAACTCACAGCTGAAATGGTTTCCGTACGTGCTTAAATCCTCCCCAGCAAAGCCTGGGGATCTCCCACGCTTACAATAACGAGTCTTGATGCAGCGTAATCACCACTGTCAATTTAAATAAACAAATCTGCGCCTGGCACCTCTCCTCTGCTTTGCCTTCCCTTTTCTCCCCCCACAAAGGTGTAACGTTACGACCCGACGTTTATGGGGACAGAGGACTACAAATTTACTACAATGTGTCCGACAACAAAACCTGGGAAGGTTTAGTGACAACTCTCCAGACATTTCTGACAGGTAAAAATGAAGTTTCCTGCGTAATATTGAAGAAATGTGCTGTCACATCTCCCGAGTCAGGCCTGAGGACCTTAAGCCAGTGTTCCCATTTTCTATTTGTCCTTCTGAAATCACAGATTTTGAGTGGAAAGTGCATCTTCTGGAAGGGACGAGCAAATCGCCTCATGATTCTATAAATCAAACATATGTAAACATGTCTATTAAAAGCAGAGCCCTGCTTCAGAGCCTTTGCTTTGTTTAATCCTTAATAAAATAGGCCAACAGTTTGAAGGAAGAGGGAAGAAGAAAGGTCTTCAAAATTAGTCTCACCTAAATTAATCTAATACCGTCCACGAGTACAAATACCGAAGTGCCGTAGCGAGTCTTGTGAAGCTGTTGCACGGTGTCATCAGAGAGCACAGACAAAGCAGGTTAAGTGCTCCATTTGCCTGTTCATGTCTTAACACATTTATATTCTTTTTGGGCCTTAAATATCCTATTCCTGTGTTTCTCATACACATATTGAGAAAAAATATATTTGAAAATGAATTTATATGGAGCTATCAACACAAACTGCCAGCCTTAACTCAATTTGATCTCTTTTTTTGCTTTACCTGGGTATTCTAAAAAAAACCCCAAACAATTTAAACTTTCCTCATGCCACCTCATCCCAACTCCTCTTGAAGTAGTCTCCTGTGATATAATCAGCCCGATACCGGGATGCATAACTTACATATGAAAAACTTCAGAGGGGAATTTTTCTTTCTTCCTTCACACGTCTAGCGTATACGCCAGCTGCCCAGCACCTCAACATCAACTGCACCAGTGACACATACTTCATCCAGGACACCTTCGACGGCCCGAATAAAACAAAACTCTCCTGCAAATTTACCTCAGATATGCTTCAAAACTGCTCCGGCATCACAGATCCGACTTTTGGATTTCCAGAAGGAACTCCCTGTTTTATTATAAAAATGAACAGGGTAAGTACAAGCTCAAGGTGCTGAGCAGGAAAGAATTGACCGAGAAACCCCCCGATAGCTCCAGTCCCCGCTGGGGAGCTGCCGTACCGTCTGCTGGCACGGGCTCCGATCTCTGGTCTGTACTGGGAAGACAAATCCATGTGCTTTTCCCAGGAGACCTCCGGAGTTACCGGAGAAATGGTGAGACTTAGTCACCACCCCCAGGAATGCAAAGCGATCTCTGAACTCACTCTCTAGAGCGTTGCCTTCCGTTTAGTTTTGGCAGCATCCCCATAGCACGCTCGTCCGGCGTAAACCAGTACGTAAACCAGTTTCGTTCTGCAACGCCGCGATCCCGTGCCTTCAGCTGGGGCGTTAAGATGTGACGGTAACTGATTTCAGAGAGGTGATACTTGCTCACCTTATTTCTCCATGTTGCAAAGAAAATCTTTAGTAGAACCTATAAAACCAAAATTCAAACCTGTGGGATTTTTTTTTTTTTTCAGTGCAAACCACCAACACGTGTTTTTTGGAAAGGAAAAAGGGAACCTGCTACGCTTCCTTTAATTTTTTCAGGACATAGGCAAAGGCGCAAGCATTTTATTTTTGTTTTCAGGTAAAATGCTGAGCCTTCTAGTTCAATTTTGGTAGAAAGTGAAGAGCTCAGATTCCCCTCCGGTTCCCGATAGACAAAACCACTTGATTTTTGGTTTGGCTTCCACCCTAGACATTTTCAAGAATCTGTGTGAGATCCAACTGCGAGAGGAGCTACAGGATGCGACCCTGCTCTTTTTGTAGGATCAGACAGGCCCGAGGGTTTCTGCCAAAGCCAAGGTTTTCTAACAAGGCACAAGAAGAAAAGCACGGAGATTCAGCTCTTCCTTTATTGTCACGCAATTAGCTGTTCTAAGAGACCCCTGGCTGCCTGGGCATCAGAAAGAGCAAGTGGTATGTGTGGGTAAATGAGCTGGAATTGCTGGGGAGCGCACCTGGCCAGGCTCGCACCCACCTGCAGTGCTCCTCCGCTTCCCAAAAATCCAGCCACGGGATCGTTTTTCACCTGGGTACATAAGATGAGATGTTGTTTGACAGCGCCTTACGCAGAAACACATTAAGCGTCCTCGGAAGCTCAATCGTTTGCTCATTTTTAACTCAAAACAATCTCCGAAATGACCAAATGTGTGTTTACTATTTCAGATTATCAAGTTTCTCCCTGGCAACGGCACTGCACCAAGGGTGGACTGCACATACGTGGTAAGTGTTTGAGGTCCAAGTCTCCAAAATTTCAGGCACTGCAGCTCTGATAGCAAGTGAAGCGCAGTTGCAACCAGAAAGATCACTTTGCAGCTCTGGAAATCAGCTCACTCTGGCCAAATACTGGGAATATTCTCAGTTCTGTGCAATTTCTTGCACCGGCAGACATCCTAAGAACAACAAAAAAAGACGTTC
Source organism: Buteo buteo (assembly GCF_964188355.1). Classification (NCBI taxonomy): domain Eukaryota; kingdom Metazoa; phylum Chordata; class Aves; order Accipitriformes; family Accipitridae; genus Buteo; species Buteo buteo. The sequence continues at coordinate 2,924,548 of NC_134195.1, read as the reverse complement.
ATTTTAAATCACCTGAAAATTTGTTTTTTCTGTGCCGCAGAGAAGAGCATTTGCCGTTTGCTTTCAGCTCCCAGTAGTGAAGTTCGCACCCCAGAGCAGCTCCTGCAGGCTCTCCGCACATTTCAGCAGGTCCCCATTCACTCCATTCACAACTGCTCTGAAAGAACACTTGCCTCTTTTTTTTTTTCTTTTTTTCTTTTCCTTTTTCTTTTTATTTTTCGGGTTTTTTTTGGCAATAGCAACAGCAGGAGATTTCCGCTTTTATTTCAAAAATAAAAATAAGACCAGCACTAAACAGACTGCTGAACTCGAGTTTTAACAGACACTACGCAGCTGTTAGCAGCAGTAAAACGCTTGCCCAGGGCTGGCTTCTGATTGCCCAGGCAATGAACCTTTTCTCTTGCTTTACGAACAGGGTGACGAGTCTCGCCCGCTGGAGGTGGACTACTACCCCGTGAACGGGACCTTCAACCTGCACTACTTCCCCTACTACGGGAAAAAGTCACAGGTGGGTGCTCGTGTACTTCAGTACCACTTTTCTTCTTTATCTTTGCGTAAGATGAAACGTATGGATCAACTCTGCAATCTTACAAGAACCGGGGAGAAGGCTAATTTTAAGACTTCATTTTTAAATGGCTAGTGTAAAATTAAAGTTTGTTGTTTTTTTTTTTCCCTCTCCTAGCCCAGCTACAGCAATCCTTTGGTAGCTGTGAAATTTCTCAACATTACAAGGAATGTCGAACTTAGAATAGTGTGCAAAATCATCGGAGCTGGAATTACCTTTGATAATGTTCATGATCCGTATGAAGGAAAAGTGGAATTTAAATTGAAAATAGAAGACTGAGCAGCAACAGAGACACTTCTGAAAAACACGTGTGAAGAGCAAACTTACCTATTCTCACGTTCATCCGTATTTATTTTCTCACTATGATTTCCATATAAATTTAGGCAAATTACAGTGCAAAGAGACATTTTCTACTGAAAGATGACCCATATAGCTAAAAATCAAGGTACCACTCTCAGCCCGTGAAGGAGAAGAGGATCATCTCGATGTACATAGCTTAATATTCCATGGCTATGGTAGGCTGCTGCCTTCATGCAAGTATTTGTACAAAACATGTTTCCTCCAAACTGAGCAGCTGTGCCTTCGAAGAAAATAAGTATAGGATCAAACCAACATTTTCTGTCACTCTTCAAACCATAATAATTGATGTATGATACTAAATCTTGGATACTGAGAAATAATTAGATAGCTAGAAAAAGAAATCCATACTTTGACATACTAGCAAGTAATAGAATTCTCAATCTCTCTCGTACAGGATGTATACATTTTAGAAGTGTACTAAAATTATCTGTACCCCAATGCCCTGTTTTTTTGTACTGGTCAGCCAAGTCAGATTTTTTTAGTTGACAAATCAATGACTGCAAAAGAAGTGAACTTGAAGTCTGTCCCCTAGCTTACAGATTTTATTGTACCACTTACAACTTCTGTATGTATAGAACTTAATAAAAACGACCGGTAAGACTGTAACATCCAGTTACATCTAGGAGAACTGTGTTCCTTTAACTATTAGACATTGTCATTTATTTGGGGTTTTTTTCCAGTAGAATAGCCCTGTACTGCAGTGATGAGTTTTGGGTTACTTGGAATAATCTGGAAGATGCTGAAGTAACACTGAATCTTTAAGTGAGTCTAGAATTTGAGAAGTCCAACTCTACCAGATATGATACAAAGAACAAGATTCCTCTGTGTAGTATGTTTATGTTAGATGAAGTCCAAGCTGCTTCAGCCAGAGAATAAACATTGCACAGAAAAAAAAAGATATTCCAGAGAAGAAATCATTTTACACCTTCACTACCTGCACATTTTAGGAAGCGGGAAGATGTGACAGGTCAATCTCCTTTATGACAGGGACATTCAGACAGCCTGCCTGCAGAAAGAATCCAGTTGGAGGGGAGTATTTCCCCTTCAAAATCACAAATGGTATTTCAGCCTTTCTTAGAAAAACTGGGCATTCTGCATTTCAGATACAGTAAGAAAATGCATCCTCATAGAATGTATTTTTTTCCCCCGGCCTTTCACGTTTCAATTTTTACAGTGGGACTTCAAACTTCCCGCGGACTGGGCATCTGCACAGCCACAGCTTCAGAGTGACAGCCTAGACGGACTTTACAACAAGACTTTTGGTGGGATAAATACACTGCGAGGAAAGACTATAGTGTCCTCGTGTTGACCAAAGGGTGAGGCGTTCTGAGGTCAAAAAAAGGGCATGCAGGTCCACCAGATCTGGTTCTTTACGTACAAAGATTGTCACGCTGAATTTAGATTTCTCTTGAACTTTTTAGCCATCTGAAATTGTTCTCTTGCTTTGCTGGAGTTACAAATAATAGTAATACAGAGCAAGGTCTGTGGCTAGTGCAGCCGAAGTAGAAAAGCTCTGTGAAAGCTGTAAGTGTATTAATCTGGGTATAGTTAATATTAGCTTGCCTGGAACCCAAATATAAGGACACTTAAATAGCACAACGACCAGCACGCAAGTATTCTGTAATACTGCGACGGCACAGCCCAACGCTACGTACAAGCATTTCATGCAGTGAGCAACGTAACCATCAAAGCAGCAAAGACAGGCTTGCACAGCTGCGCTCTGGAGACAGAAGTTACAAGATAAAGACCAAAATAAGCACGGGGGAAGGAAAACAGGCAGGGCATCCTGCCCAAAGCACAACAGGCATGACTGGCAAATGCAAAACCAAGTTGAGGAGCAGCTGAATGCCACTTTAGGCCAGGGGAGGGGGGGCAAGAAGCATAAAACAACAAAAATGATGGGGGGAAAGGAAGACAGACGCTTCCTCTGGTGGAAGAGCTCTCCAGCCTGATCACGTTCACCCTGGAGACTAATGAGGACCTGGGCCGTCAGCACCAGCTGTACAGCAGCAGCTCCAGGCTACTGCATAGTCACAGTTAATTTAGCAGGCAAGTGTTACAGACTAACAGTCTTATATACATAGCAATAATGATTAATAACAGGCAAGGACTAACCATTAGCACAAAGTGTGTTGTTAAGGAATGAATTCAGTGGTGGTGTTTTCGAGTTTAAAACTGGCCTCATGTATCAGTCTTCTAAGCACTCCCACTGCAAGTCTCCAATTCCTTGAGAGGCAGATACACACACACACAAAAGAACATGTATACATATATAGATATATATAGATGTATACCTATACATAGATACATATAAATTCAGTTGCAACATTAGAGATATTTGATTAGACCATACAATACAAATGGGAAAAAACCCTGTCAGGCTACACGGGTCTTTGGTTAGGAAACTAAAGCAGCCTATTTAAGAACGCAATACAAGTAAAAATGAATTCCTGAATTTCATGAAACATTGATCAGCTCGGACATCTGACAGAAAAGGCAGTTAGCCCCTGCCTCTGGGGCAGCGGGGGGGGCTGCAGGCCTTACCAGGAGAGGACTGGGCGGCCACCAGTGCCAGGCTGTCTGTCCTTCTTCCCATCGGCTGTGCAATGGAGAGGTTAGCCGGGAGAAGAGGCAAAGGGAAGATAATAGCATGCCAGGAAACTAGTATCATTGGCGCCACGATTTTTTATATCAAATCAATTTTGGTTTCCAGGCTTAGCCCTAAAAGATGTTAAATAAGACTCCTGAAGATCAGCGGAGAGAACAGAAACACGGCAGTTGCTTTGAGAGGTATCTTCCTCCCGACACGCCCGTCTATTCTTACAAATATTCGTATGACTGGTAAAGCCAATTATTGAAGCGTAAAGTCCTCATGCCTATTATTAAAAATGATGAAGAGAAATTAACAGAGTGCAGAAAACCACCAAATATAAGCTCCTTGATGCTTAAAGGATCTTTTCTGCTATGGCTGTGAGACTACAGCAAGTTCAAAACGTTTGCCCTCTACCTTTCAGAATTGCTAAGTACTATATATTAATAATTAAGTCTTTGCTTAATGGTCTCACATGATGTCATTGCTATTGCACTTGGGAATTCCTCTCATCATTTCATATAATTGGTTTTAATCTCTTACCTGTAATAAAAGTCAGGCAGAGATTGATTCTGCAGCAAATAAAGCTGTCTAACCATGAGCTACTTTCAGTAATTGGATGTAGAGTAACAGCTGCATCGATAATGCTTGCAGAAAATATTCTATGCTTTGCACATACCCTCCCTTCACAAGCTTCATTTCTTTCAGATACAGAAGTTCAAGCTCAAGCAAGATTATCTTGTTTAACATAAAATAAAAATGTGCATGAAAGAACAGGTGTCCTTTTCCTCAATTTAATTTGAAAAACTCTGAGGACAAAGACTGTTCACATCTCTTTCAATTTCTTTTTTCTTGATACCAGAGTGATAACAATGGACGCATGGCACTTCTCACTATGTTAAGAGCAGAAATTGGGCTGAAAATGCCTTTTAGGATCCCACCACATTTCTCTCACTTGATCTAAGATGAGAAGGAACTGAATTCTGGAGAGACACTTGGGATTAACACCCTTCATCATTAATGTGTGTATTTATGTGTAGTTCTACTGTTACCAATGTGGGAATTCTATCATTCCAATCAAAATATGTTCCAGGGGTTTATCACCATCTTTATCAACTAGATAACTAATTTTAATTATTCTGATTTCAAGTCCCAGTCCTTAAATCTTGTGTCACTTTTCTCTCTGATACTGATGAGCCTGCTAAAATGGTATCTTTTTGTGTGACCTGACATAAATCTAGTGACTTCTCTTTTTTTAAAAAAAATAAGCCAAAATAGTTCCTTAAATCTCCTACTAAAAGATCTTGACTTTAGGTTATCAAGTAACTGAGGGAAGGGCTTTTTTTCTGAGTCTTTCCAAATTTTTCAGTACCCTTTTTAAATGGTGATGCTAGCAAGTACACAGCTGCTTACTATTGGTCTCACTGTACGTATCTTTTCTAACCAGTATCACTTAAAGGTATTTTTTAAATTTTCTTCTGGGTTATTGAAGAAAAGGTTAAACAGAAGTAGCCTTACTTGATGCAGCTGTTCAATCAGTGATAATGCCACAAAACCTATTTTTGATTCAGCAGTAAACAGTTCATAACCCTTTAACATACAATCTGTTGATACTGCAAAATAGGTATTTAAAATCAGAATGCAATGAAACAGAAAAGGCTTAAAGATGCTAAAACATATCCATCGTTTCCTTAATCAGCTAAAAAGTTGCAATCTCCTCCCATATTCACCTGAGAAGACCTATTCTGTACTTTGTCATTAATAATTAACCTTCCAGGCTTTTAATTTTCTTTTAGCTGTTTCCTTCAACGGTTTTTCTAATACGAGGTTCAGGGCTGATATCAGGCCATCTTGACCACATCTGGACAGGAATTCCCCACACCCCTTTGAAGATTGGCACTCTAGCATTATTTTAGTCTGTAAGAACTTACTATTTCAAGGTACATTAAAAATCAGCATCAGAAACGTAGAGATCCACACTACCTAGCATAAATTGCCTGTTTTAAGGGAGTTAAGTGTCAAGTATGTGTTTAATGTTCTGCTTTATTTTTAATGAACCTTGCCCAAAGTCTTTGGGCAACTTTGCTGTCTCTGAATAAGCTACAACACAGAAACTTTCTATTCTGCTCTGACCAGCCCTACTGATAGGTTTGGGCTGGTATCATTGTGCTATTTACAGTGAGGTACCATGATGCACACACAGCGACACGTTAAAAGAAGATCCAATCTTTGAGCCTAAGTTTGGATTTCAACCTGTTCAAAAGATCAAAAAATTTAACAAAAAAGAGGTCATAGCAGAACAAAGAAAAGCACTTGTAAAGCATGTTATATGGGTGATTTTTGATTAACACTGGTCTCTCCTCTTTATTCTCTGCCACATGAGGAAATTCTGCCTTTATCACAGCAAAGCTGTGAATCAATCATCATGATTTTCTCTTGTTAGTGCTGAGGTACTTTGAATGTCTCTCTGGCGACAGCAGCCCTCCAATCGAGTGACAGGCAGATGGAGCTAGGTGACAACCATCATCATGCCAGATGAGAATTGCCAGCGTAACCAAATGTTGGAAGTAGGAATCACCCGTGCATGTCCATTGTTGCCCTTCTTCATTCTGCTCTCAGCATCAGCTCTATTTCTGCTTCTTAGAAATCCCATCTTAAAGGAAGACAGTCTTCACTTCTACCCGCTTATCTAATTACCTTTTCCATCATAGGAGTTTGGTAAATTTGATGGCTTCTGAAGATGAGCTGAGGTTCCATTCTTTTTCTGCTGAGTCTTCAGTACGCAGGCAAGCCAGATGACTCACTTGTTGGTCTGTTCATGATACTGATATACGGTATTTGCTAACATGTTTTTTGTTTTCTTTTCCTCTCTCTTATGGGATCCATATGGTAATTCAGGCTGGAAGGCACCTCAGGTTGCCTCTAGTCCAATCCCTGTTCAAAGCATGGTCAGTCATGAGGTCAGACTCTACATTGCTCAGGGCTTTTACCCTGTCTCGTGTTGAAAACCCTAAGGATGGAGTCAGCACAGCCTCTCTGGGCAACCTGTTCCACCGCTTGACCATCCTCAGTTCTTCCTTAAACCCAGTCAGAAACGCTCTTGTTTCAGCTTGTGTGTGTTGTCTCTCATCCTCCCACCACGCACCACTGTGAACTGATTCCATCTTTGGAACAACCTTCTTGCAGTACTGGAAGGTTGCCATTAGGTCTCTTGAGGCCACCACTTCTTCAGGCTGAACAAGCTGCTCTCCCTCAGCCTCTCCTCATACAGCAACTGCTCCAGCCCCCTGAGCAACTTGGTAACCCAACAGAATCCATGGAAGCTCAAGAAGGAATCAGAGACCAAGAAAAACCTTGGAAAAATCTCTAACCCCCAAATTTAGAAAATAATGACATGCAAAGTTCCTGCTCTCACTGTGCTGGCTTGTCTTTGCTTTTCCTGATAAATGAATGAAAATTCAGGTAAAGCAAGGCTCTAACAATAAACTGTGCGTGTTAATAGTGACATCTTTCTGGAAGCAGACAGATCTGAAAAGGGCTGAAAGTTGTTAACTCAATGTAGTGGTCAAGATAAATAGCCTACTACTCTTCTCATAAGCAGACAAGAGAAAGGAAGTCCCTACAGGAAACAATGAACTATCTGGGAAAAACAGTCTATATACTCTCCTTTCTACTGATGATCATTCCAGTAGTATTACATCAATGCTTTTTTGGTTCCCCCCCCCCTTCTGCCCTTTTTATATTAAAGCAGCATCCAATTTTCAGATTTGCCATTAATGTGAAGATTTTACAACCCATGTATTCACTGACAAAGAAATGAAGAGATTTATCTTGTGACGGTTACCTTCTTCCATGAACAATTTGATAAACAGTCATCTTCAAGGGCCGGTACCCTATCAGCGCCATTTATTTTTTCTTCTCTGCAACAGTTGCTTTCCATTAAAGTAAGATTAAAAAAGAAAAAAAGTTTCCACAGTCATAATTGCTTTTCTTTAGTTAAGAGAAGCAAATTCCTACAGGAAAAACAAAACGGTTTACTTTTGAAACAATTCAAGAAATCCTTCTTAACTTGTTACATATGTCAAAATAGAGAGATAAGTCTTTCAAACCTCAGTATCACTTTAGAAAAACAGTAAAAGATGCACATTGTTCCCACGATTTATCTGCAGGACCATTTCAGAGATGTAAATACAAACTTTGCAACTTTTCCTCTTCTTCAGATCACAAAAAAGTGCTGACAAATTAAAGGAGTAACAGTACATCCCTTTCCTGTCATGTTTTTCCCCAAACTGAGTCCTTATTACCATTCTTATTACCTTTACCATCACTTAATCTTTCTTCAACTGAATTCTAGTTTCTACCTCCTTACAGTATTTCCTACTTCCACAGATCTCCTGTCCGTGATTTCCTCTTACATTCTGTTCCTGCTCTTGATCTTCCTTTTCCATCTGTATGCATGGTACCACCCTTTCCAGAGATCAGAACCATATAAAGTTCTCTCTCACTTTCTAGTTATTTTCATGCGAGGCCTGACATTATTACATCTGTTCTACGCATTTCTCCACCTTTTTTTTTTAAAATCAAGTTTCTACTACTAGTCTTTTTTGTAGTCCTTGACTAGTCTTCTCTTGTTTTTACATTACTTCTTCCCAACTTGCACCTTCTTCTCTTTTTATGCCCCTCTGTAAAGACTCTTAAGTTTCAATCTGTTCTTCTTCTGGTTCCCTCCTCCTCCTCCTTCAAGTCTCCTTTCCTCATTTCCACCGCCTCCCTCACCATTGGTCTCTTTCTTTTTTTTTTTCCCCTCCTCCTTCACCTTAACACTATGACCAAGTAACTGCCTGAAATCTAGCAAGTAATTAAAAAGTCAATAGACTTTCTCTTGTTATTCATAGATGCCTTTACTAGAAAGCTCTCCTGAAACAAAGGTAATATAGAATTATAGAATCATTTAGGTTGGAAAAGAACTTTAAGATTATTAAGTCCAACCATAAATATAACATAGATTCACTCCCCCAAACCACTCCAATGCTGTTTGTTTAAACTCTCAAATTCCATTTCAGAGATTCATCAGCAACGAAAAGCATGCAAAGTAACACCTTTTGAAATGTATGTTTTGCCACACTTTCACTCCCACCTTTGACCTTGTCTCATCTGAGGTCTATTCCACTGCTAAGAACCAAAAGGAAACTATCAGATGCTTTCAGCCTTCCTTACCTAACATCCCTGTACTCACTCTTTGCAGGCAAATCCTGGATCATACTCTGGAGATTTAGAATGTAAGGGAAAACTGGAATAATCTCCTTGGACTGTCAAAAGTTCCTTGATAACTATTGTTCGACTCTGCAAATAAAACTGCCATTCAACAGCAAAGATAATTTGAATCAGCTGACAAAAACCTTGCTTCTAGCATTAGCACTGCAAAGAATGACATCTTCAGTGAGAAGCAAAGCATGCAATTAGCCCCCCCCAAATGGTTTTCCCAGGCCCATAAAATTAAGCAATTTGCTTTGTTTGCTCATATTACGACAAGGTTTGATACAATTAGAAAACATTCACTGCCTATCAACTGCTCTGTAGTAAGCACCCACATCCCCTTAACCACAGAAGATTTGTCAAGGCACAATCCCTCAGAGAAAAAAAACCACGTAGTGCACTTCGTATTTACTACAGGGTTTAAGTGCATCCAGGAGCCCTTACCACAGACAGAGAAGTTCTTAGACTGCAAGTTGTCTTTGCAGCAACTCCCTGGAGTTTGTGGAAGCAAATAATCCTGACCCTGACAGCAGCCTGCAGAGTGACAGAGCCAGTTCAGTAACCTGCGCACCTTCAGGTGACAGCAGAGGATGTGATCTAACAAAAAAGTTTAAGGTGGAAAGTATATGGAAAGCAGATGAAAACCTGTTTTGAGGACATGGGAATGTATGACGGAAAGCCAGGATTGAGGAATATGTAGTGAAAAGTTAGGACAGTAAGCGTGGGATTTTAAACAGAGAAGCTGGATTGGAGTACTAAGATTGGCTTGACACGCTGAGGAGTGACATGATTGAAATAAGGAGACATGAAAGAAGAGAGTATACAGGGTCAGATAGTGCTTTGTGCATCGTAAGTTACCAAGAGCTGTAAGGACAAATTACTAAATAAAAGCAAAAAATCTGGGCCCTCTGTAGTGTAGATGCAGTATCCTGAGACAGTTAATTCTAGGTCTTGTGACGAGAGGAAGTGAAATGTTCTAAAATAATCCTAAAATTAGAAAAACCACAGAGCTTGTTAAAAATGCCCATGCGCGTTTTATTAATAAAAACTAACAGTGCCAAGGTTAAACAAGTCAAACAATTATAGTCTCTTTATATTCCATAAAATATTACAGAAAAGTTTATTTGTGTTTCAATAAAAAGACTACTGTCTTAGAATAGGCAGCTGACAGTATTTGTGCAGTTAATTGTTTGTGAATAAATTTAAAAAGACTACCACCTGCCCTGAAATTCCTTTTATAAAAATGAACTATTAAAAATGATTGACAAATTTTGAGTTAAAAAACTTAAAACATTCTCTATATTTAATTTCAACTTTATAATAGATTACAGGAAGATGCTTATGAAACAAATACAAACATTTGTTTCAGTACATGTCTTTATATGATAGACTTATAAGTATGTAAACAACTATATAATAAAAAGTTTCCAAAGTCTGCCTGTAAGAAATCAGGCAAATTTTACCATAAGCAATAAATCATTCCAAACCTTCAAGACATTTTATATAGCTGCACCAACTGGCAGTAAACATTTGCCAAAAACTTTGTAATTCAAATGTCCCAACATACAGTGAAAAGTATATAAACTTGGTGGAATCATTATGTTAGATATAATTTAAGGGAAAATAAGTTCACAACAACATTTCTGGAATTTAACATGTAAAAAAGTAGGACGTATCTTTCTTGTTCGGTTCTTTGGACACTGCGTGATTAACAAAAAACACTACTACATTAGCTCACTATCCCTCAAAAAGTGGCATAATCAAAATACACTCCAAATAAATTGCCATTCAGTGTATTCATTTTCCACAGAAGGACAGCATTTTATTTCTCAATGATGTGTCTACATTTTCTTTAGCAAACTTCGCAAGAACATCTGGGGCAAAATCCATTTTCCTTCAAGTAAAAAAAAAAAAAAGCCCAAACAAAAAACAACCAACAAACCAAAAACCCCTAAAACAAGAGTAAATAAAGGCTCTGCATTAACACACTGGTATCAAAAACACACATCCACACCACATTTAAAAATATCCTACATAAAACAATCCTTGTTTGCTTATCAGAGGTGCAATTTCTAAACTCAAAACTGCTTACCAATATTTTCCTTGAGGGATGGGGCAAATTAATTTGAGACACTTCTCCCTAGAACAATTTATTCCTGAAGCTTGCTGAATTTTAACAAAAAATAGTCTACAAGCAAAGGGCATCAGTCGTCATCATCGTTTTCATTAAAATCGTCATCGTCGTCATCATCATCCCCAACATAAGAAACTGGTGTTTCAACTCTGGAGCCACTGTACTGAGATCCATTGGAACTTGTAGCCAACATCCCATCTCCACCATTGGAAAAGTCACTGGGGAAAAAAAAAAAAAAAAAAAGAGGCCAGTTGGCATTGCTCAATAATTTTTCCCAGTTTACTGTGCTCTTAAATATAATCATCTATCTATTCCATTCCTTTAATAAATCTGCCACTGCTACTTTCTAAAACTGTGTTTAATATATGTCTAAGTTGTTTCTCAAGAGCAGAAACAGTTGAAGTAATTTTGAAATGGTTCTTATTATGTTTCTTCCTTTAGGTTTAATATAAAGATTAAATCCTTTCATAGACACCTTGTAAGTATGCTTTCCAGGTTTCTTCTGAAGTACCTTTAGTGTTAAGGCTAAACAGCTAAGTCCTTTGATATTTTTATGTAGCACTGGACACTTGCATCACAAGTGAATCATGTCTTTCAGAAGCACTAATCTTGATTCAAAGACTTGGAAAATCGAGGAATTACAGCTTCTCCTTAATTCCTTGTTATTACATGGCAAACTGTCATTCCTGCATGTGCTGTATTTTTAACTTGAAATTGTTTTCTTCTCATTATGCTTTTTTCTTAGTTAAAAAAAACAACAACAACAAAAACACAAACAAAAAACAAACCACCTCTTCAGCATCCCATATTTTTCCCTCTCTAAGAATATCCCTACGCTGAAAATCCACCTCCTGGATCAGCAAGTAGATTTGGAGAGTATCCACTTTCTTACTTGAATGTGTTCTTTTTCCACCAAAATACACACCCATACTGTAGATACAGTCTGAAATGTCTTGTTCCTAGATGAATTAACTTTATCCAGAAGTATTTTATTTTAATAGAGCCAGAACATTCCTGCCTCCATTATTAGCTGCTATTTTGCCAATCCTTTTTATTGTTTACTTTCTCAATAGTTTGATAAACTATTAAACTTAGTCAGAAATTCTTGACAAAATGTTTTTCTAAAAATCACAGAAATAGTATCTCCAACTTGAAAGACATTAATCATCAAAAAATTGCTTTCAAATATATGTTTGCTAGTCATTTTTTAATGCAGCTACTGCACATCATCAATCATGCACACTGTTGTTGTACGGAGCTAATTCAATAGTCTATCATCACACAGAATGAAATTGCAGGGGCACACCCTAGAAGCTCACAAGGAAAACATACCCAGTAAGACACTTTCAAGAGTTTCTGCTGTTCTGCACACTTATTCAAAAGGAAGATACCAAGATAGCTGTCTAGCTGTAGTCAGATGACTTATAACTGGTTCTCCATAATTATCTGCAGAACCAGTTTCAGAAACAAAGAAAAAAAAAAGATTATTCTTGTGTTCCTGTGAACTTTGAAATTACAAACCCAAAAACCTGTCTCCCCTCTTTTTGATAAAAATGGAACTGGATTTCATAACCTGCGTATCCTACTAAGACAAAGAAACTGGAATGAATTGGTAGCAGCATCCTCATTCTTCTGCAAACTTTCTTTAGACAGCTTGCTAAATAAATTTACAGCCTTTATTTGCCTCAGCAGCAATTTTTGGTACCAGAAAAGCTATGCATCTTGTAGTTTCTTATTGCCATGAATATTTATGTATGTACTATAATTAAACATAATTTGTCACTCCCCTTTTCCAACCTCCTAAGAAACAGAAGTGGCTTCTCATCAAGATAACGAACCACAGTCAGCTTCTGGTTTTCTACTGGCCTCTGGCTAATAGTGGCCTATTCAAACAGGTTCTTTTTCACTAACACCATGCTCATTATCACAGAAGGAACCGTGCAAGTTCTGCTCCTCTAAAGATATTCTCATTCAAGCTTCAGTTCCCTAGCAAAGAACAGGCAGAATTCCCCACACTTTTTTGGGCAGCAGGAACAGACTGGAGCATAAACCACACTCCACACCATTGCTAGTGCTGCACATCCCTGAGCTTAAAACTGTTTCCCTTGCAAGTTATTTCCCCCCCTTTTAAAGTAAGCTAGATACTGTATCTTTAGAAGGACCTCCTTCCAACTCTGGCGGAAGGCAGATGGGTGAGAAAAAGCTACCAGAAGACTGTCTTCAGAAAACAAGAATAAAGCTGTATTTCCTTGTATAAAGAAATCCCACCAATACAGGATTTTTGCCTTTAAGAATTTCAATGGTATAGCAATTTCTCCAAATAATTTACAAGGCAGAGCCTACCAGTGATTCTGACATAGAACAATTATTGCTGTGGAAAGAGCCAAAGTAATCTAGAACTTGCCCTCTCCTCTCCAGCTTCACCCTCAGTGCCTGCTAAAATCCTCCTGGAAGTTATGCTGAAGCATACGGAAGACATGGCTTCACCAAGGACAAACTGTGCCTGACTAATCTAGCGGCCTTCTACGATGGAGTGAATCCATCAATGAACAAGGGAAGAGCTACAGAGGTCATCTACATAGGCTTCTGGAAGGCCTTTGGTACAGTCCCCCACAACCTTCTTGCCTCTAAATTGGAGAGGTATGAGTTTGACGGATGGACTCTTTGATGGCTAAGAAATTGGCTGGATGGCCATGACCGAAGATTTACAGTCAACAGCTCAATGTCCAAATGGAAACCAGTAATGAGTGGTGTCCCTCAAGGGTCCGTACTGGAACCAGTACTATCTTCATTAATGACAAGCAGTGGGATTGAGTGCACCCTCAGAAAGTTTGTGGATGACACCAAGCCGAGTGGTGCAGTTGATACCTTGGAGGGAAGGGATGCCATCCAGAGGGACCTTGGCAGGCTTGAGACATGGGCCCATACAAACCTCATCAAGGTCAACAAGGCCAAATGCAAGGTCCTGCACATGGGTCAGGGCAGTCCCCTGTTATCAGTACCAACTGGGGGATGAATGGATTGAGAGCAGCCCTGTGGAGGACGACTCGGGAATACCGTTGGACAAAAAATTGGACATGACCTGACAATGGGCTCTTGCAGGCCAGAAAGCCAACCGCATCCTGGGCTGCATCAAAAGCAGCATGGCCAGTAGGCCAAGGGAGGGGATTCTGCCCCTCTGCTCCACTCTCCTGAGACCCCACCTGGAGTTCTGCGTCCAGCTCTGGGGGCCCCAGCGTAAGACAGACATGGAGCTGTTGGAGCAGGTCCAGAGGAGGGCCACAAAAATGATCAAAGGGATGGAACACGTCTCCTGTGAGGAAAGGCTGAGAGAGTTGGGGTTGTTCAGCCTGGAGAAGAGAAGGCTCCAGGGAAACCTTATAGCAGCCTTTCAGTATTTAAAGGGAGCTTCTGAAAAATGTGGAGAAATAGGTTTTACCAGGGCCTGCAGCGACAGACAAGGGGCAATGGTTTTAAACAGAAAGAAGGTAGATTGGATATACAGAAGTGTTCAAGGTCAGCTTGGACAGAGCTTTGAGCAACCTGATCTAATGAAAGATGTCCTTGCCCATGGCAGATCTCTGAAGATCCTTTCCAACCCAAACCATTCTGCAATTCTAAAATTGCCCAGATTGGATTAGTTGCATTACACGTTCAACGGTTTTCACATAAGGCTAAGTTTCTGGACATGACAGAAACAACTGGTAGAAAATGAACATTTTTGCAGATAATTTGTTCAGCTAATCAGCTTGCTCAATTTGAGTATTTGTTAACAATTTTAAACATTTCAATGATACTTCACTCATTTTACAATGTAGCAGAGCTCACAGAAGGACTTATTTTTGATTAATGTAATAGCAAGAAACTAGTGAGTAGTGACTACATAAGGAAAAGTGTCTTACATAGCAAGAAAAAAAGAATAGTTAAGTTCAGAACTGTTGTATGTCCACACACCGTTAAATACAAGTTACAGTTTACCACTCTACCAGCTTCTGATGCTGTTTAAAACCCAAAGACCAAAACCTTTTTTAAGTTAGACACTAATGACCAAGGGAGAACCTTGCCCATATATCTTTAGGGAAGTACCTGTTTTCTTGTCACAAACTCAAAACTAAACAAAAATAATACTTTCAAGATTAACATCAGTCTAATCAATTTCTTTTCCACTATACAGGAAAAGATTTCTTTAATGACACTGCTAAGAACCACCACTACTCAAGTAGAAGCGATGTCGGAGAATAAACTTAAATACATATCCACACCACACTTAATCAAAACAGAACTTGTTTCATGAAGTATTTAATCTCTAATTAAGTTTATTTGATGAACAGATTTCAAAAACTGATTGTTCATTTCATCTCACCTGGCTGAAAATCTTGTGCCATTTGATGCAGAACCTGATGAAGATGTGACATACACACTGCTGATTGATCCCTGAGCCATTTCTGTAAAACAAACAATATGTATTTCAAGAATACTTCAAAACACACTCACTGAATTCAGTGGAAATGCTTAATCCTTTTAAAGTCCGGAAAAGGAGTCTTGCAACCAAAACAAAACGTGTTGACGTACTATATCCAAAATAGCATAATTAAAAACCAAGCAGCCAGTGCAACAGCAAAATTTCAAAATACATTAAAAAAAAATTTTATTTTGAAGTAAGCAAGTCAGATGTCTTCAGTATTCTTATATAATGAAAATGATAAAACAATATAAAATGAAGCCATGATCATGTTTGCTCTTACTACCTTTTACCTTTGCAGAAGAATTAACTATAAATACTGTCCTCTTAAAAGAATTACACACTGCAAATATCTACTTATATGGTATAATGCAAAACGTGGTTCTGTGAAGAGCAACAGCCCATTCTCCATGAATTGCTGTTATTTGTTCCCTAAGGTACACTGAAAAGCATATATTGGAGAACCTGTTAGAAATCTTCACCACAAATCAGTGGAAATTAACTGATCTTGGCTATTTTCATGCTTTTTCCTTGAGTCTTGTATTAAGGAGGAAAACACATTGACTCTTCTTGGGAGTTAACTAACCTGTCACATATGGTTCCAGAGCTTTAGGAACCAAACTCCTTGCAATTTTTAGGTCCTCTGCTGAACAGCTTCCAGATTCTAGGCCACAAGCCATACCCATTCGTTTTAGTACTTCTATATCATCATGAATTTCAAAAGTATTGTCAAAATTAAATAGATATTCAAACCTGGAGAGGAAAAAATGTCTCAATTAGCTTCAATGACTTTAACTACCTTTTAAGTTTCGAGAATT
The DNA here is from genome assembly GCF_964188355.1 of Buteo buteo. Taxonomy (NCBI): domain Eukaryota; kingdom Metazoa; phylum Chordata; class Aves; order Accipitriformes; family Accipitridae; genus Buteo; species Buteo buteo. The sequence goes on along the minus strand of NC_134195.1, from coordinate 2,908,363 downwards.
GCAGCATTTCAAAAGCTTAACACAGTGTTAGCGACACATCACATTAAGTAATCAAATTTTTCAAGATTTATGTATTTGATAGCAAGCTACTAAAACTGTAATTATACACACTACATAAATCATTAACAGGTTTAACAGGTACAGAGTTTTAATTAAACATTTTGCATGTTTGATAATTTTTTCTTTACTCCCACTCCCCTGCCCACTGTGTAATATTTTTTCATGTTTTTAAGCTTTTCTAGTAAGCTAATAGTACAAGGAGAAACCACTGCTACATTCAGCTTTTATTTAGCAGATGAAAAACCTAGCTTTTTGAACCAAAAGTAGAGAACAGCAGTTCTGAAAGCAACATCCATTTTCAATTCTGCTTGGCTGCATTTCACCATGTTAAAGCCAAAGGAAAACACTACTTGGTAAAGTATGATATCAAACTTCAGCAGAGCTGCCTTATTTTGCTTCTAACATCTCTAGACAGTAAGTCTTAAGTAAGTTTTTAAATGTGAATGCAATTATTCTATTTAATTAAAAGCTCTATAAAACTCTTGTTTCTATTCAACACGACTAAGTTTTATCTGTCTGAAATGCATGTTCTCAATCTACAAAAGACATAAGTAAATTCATTTGTATTTAATTTTTAACAGACCTAGACGAACACTTTAGCATGGACATAAAACTCATAGCTGTACCAAAAGCCAGACAGAAAACTTTGTTAACTCACTTGTCATTTGAAATACTGCAGTCAATCACTGTCTTCTTGCTGGTGTTCACAATGATAAACGGCAAATGGATGACAGAATTGGACGGTGGCGGTCGATTTGCCTGTTGTTCTGCTTGACGGTTTCGCTGAACGAGGTTCTTGAAGGCAATTTGCTAGAAAAAGCAATAGTATATGAAAGTATGAATTAAACCTTTAAGATCCTGTTAACAAAAAAACCCTCAGATAAAGAATACCAGCAATGGTTGCAGCCTGTAACTGCAGAACAGGACAGAGAGTGTTCACTATATTACTGCATGTTAAGATGCAAGAAAAGACTCAAATAATAGTATTGAAAAATACAACACAGTAAAACTTAATTGAGGAAAAAAAATGCACGTTCTAAATAAGTACATCAGGACAGTTCCTTGGACAGATCCTTGACAGAATGAAGATATAACAATGACAGGAAAAAGGAATTTTCATACAGCATCCTACTTCCACTCTGTTTACTACTCCCTGCTAACTACTGCACTCCATGAGAACAGCTGAATGATTAATACTGTATTTTTGCTGAAATTATATGCTAAAAAACATTTGAGATTTGAGTGTCTGACATTAGGCTTCTGAATTACTCAGCTAAGATTAGTGACTTTACTCTCACATCTTACCAAAACTGCTTTTCAGAATGGAATGTTCATATTTTAAAGATTAGCAATTGTAAGAACTAAAACCTCAAGTTAACTATTGAAACTCGAAGTTATAAATCTTACAGTAAGCCACCAAACTAAGAATAAGTATTTTTCTGGTCATGGAATCAAATGAAATAAAAAGGAATTAAAAACAAAATCCAAACCCAACACAGAGACTGATAAAAGTCAGTCAGCTGTTGAGATTGCTGTCCCACAGTTGTCTGTACCTTCTTTCTGCACACCCTCCCTGAGATTCTCATTCCTACTGCGTAGGTAATGCAACTACTAAGGGGAACATTCCGGTGAACCAGCAGCACAGTGACTTAGGGGATAGACTACTGCTTCCCCCAGCGTACTAGGAGAAACCTGGGAAGGAGTTCAGCAACTGTTTCACAGCAGTTAAGCCACTTACACAGCAGGGGCAGCAACATCCCAGAAAGGCAAGACACAGAGCATTATGAGAGACGACGTCTACAGTCACATAATTTCACCTATGGACTCTAACACAGAAAAACATTCTGGATTCAAGAACTGAACTGGAAAATTCAGAAGGTACAGTATGAATTACAGCTCCTGTCAGCATAAATCCTGTTTAAACATACTTGAAACTGCCAAAGAATTCATCATAACTCATGGAAGGTTGCTGGCTTCTCCAATAGCAATGGCCAACAGCATGGTCCCAGTGCTAAATTAAAACTGCATACACCCAATCCTGAAATTCACCTCTGGTTTTCTTAGAAGTTTATGATCCCTCAATGGGATAAAACAACAGGAATACAGATATAAGTTACCTTGCCCTATAGACAAGAGTACCTTGACTGTACCTGTAGAATGAGTTCTTGTAGTTGAGACTGTTTTTGCTTTATTCTTTCAAGTCTTCTCTGTTTCTCCACCTTAAGACAGAAAAAGTATTGGTTAGTTAGTTGGTTTTAAGTAGCATTTTATATCAACATTTTCTCCCCTTAAAATCATTTCAATACCAGAGAACCGGAGGTAGGACATATGATGTCAATCATTAAGGTTCTGCAGATAATTTAGAGATCTAACTATCAAGACTCACATCAGTACTACTGATGGAAACTGTAACGAAGAGCAGAATTAGAACACTGGGGAATAAAGTACAACATATCAGGGAGAGGGTAAAAACATCTTTGCAACAGAAGCTATGCCTCAAAGAATTACCAAATTCTCTCAAGGAGACAAAGAACATGTAGACCAGAAGGATCTACTTGATGTAGCCTACTGATATGGAAGGTATTGGAGAAGATTGATTAAAGATGGTTAAAGAAATGAAGCTGCTATGGAGCCTAAGGTTAAGTCCTCACAGTATTAAATACATACTGAATACTAACATAAAAGATAGGAGACAAAATGGTAGGAAATAAACAGTTTTCTCAGTGGAGGAAGTTTGCTAGGAGATTCCCGCAAGGACTTAATTTACAGACTGTTATTCAAACTATAGAGGATCAGAATAATGGGATGAACAGCAAGGTGTCAGAATCTGCTGACAATGCTCGGTTACCTGGCACAGTAAAGAGAGCTTGTCATAAAGCACACTTGAAGTATCTTGTAGCATTGAGTGATTACAACATCAAAATTATTTTTGGTAAATGGAATGTGGTATGTGTGAGAAAACATAATCCCATCCATGCATATTTTAGAAATAAAATTATATTCAGTAGAGATCTTAAATTACAGTACCTACAAACCCCATCAGCTCAGTACACCACAGCAGCCAAAAATATGAATTATTAGGCAAGGAACAGATAACAACACAGAAATTATCACTACATCAGTGTATGAACCAGAACGTTTACATCTTGAATTCTGTAGGTCTGGTGTTCCTATTTCAAAAAGACCATACAAAAGAGCAATCAGGATAATCAATGGTACAGAACAGATCCCATACAAGGGAATAATGAATAAACTAGGACTCTAAAGAAAGGAGAATGAAATAATGGGGAAGAACATGGGCGATACTTATAAAACCATGAATAGGATGGAGAAAGTGAAGAAGAAATGACCAAGTCACCGTCACTTCCAATCAAAAAAAATTAAAAATAATCAGGTATCAACTAAATATAGTATGTTCAAAACCAAACAAAAGGTATTTCATAAGAAGCTTCTAATGCACCTGAAACTCACTGCCACAAATGACTCAATATTAAAAGCAAACTTTGTGCAAAGTAAAAATTTGTGGGACAAAAATTAACCGAGGGCTATTAAATAGAAGGATACTGTATCTGCCTTGGGTTATGCCTGAACCACAAGTTACGGGAGAACACATCACTAAATACTTTCTCTAATCTTATACTCCTTCCTAGGTAAAGGCTACTGTCAGGCAAGATACTGGACAGACAGACCACTGGCCTGAACATCAACTTTTGTTCTTAGGTCCTTAAAATATGCCACTAAAAAGAAAATGACTGGAGTTAAAAATCGACATGAGTGCCATTTTCTGTTTGTGTGTGTACACAGTTGAAAAAAACTACAAAAAGGCATGATGTTATTTAAAAAAAAAAAAAAAAAAAAAAGGCGCAGGGGGAGAAGGTAGGACCAGTCTTGTAATTTAGCATTAGAAAATAAGTCAAATTAGTACTTCAGTACTAATATTATCCTACTCTTCTCTAGGACATTATCAATCATGACATCAATCCCAGCTGAATTAGCAACACTTCTTTTTCTTTTGCTCCAACATTACATTCATTACTGGCAATGCCCTACTTTGGAAGACAGATCTAAAGAGATCTACTTTTAAAATCCCTCCAGCTAGCTGGTTCCCTATTCAGCACACAGCACTGTCATTTTCAAACCACTTCACCTTCCATACTCACCCTACTATTTATGCCCCAATTACCACTCTCTTACCTTAACTAATAATTTTCACTTGGGATAATAAATACATAAATAAAACTCATATTGATTAGATACCCTATATTTTCTTCATCTAGATAGCAATTACAGTACTAACTGAAAAATGAATTATCAGTATCAAACAAAAATCTCCATAGAATTAGCCCTCAGATAGATTCCAAAACTTTTTTTTTTTTTAATTTGTCAGCTTCTACACTGATTTTTCAGTCCTGCTGAAAGGAATTTAGACTTATTAAGAATAAATACAAAGTCTCATTCTATTCTGATAAAGTGAATTGACTTCAGTAAACCTCAGTAACTTTATTATCCTGCAAATCTCAGGATACAAAAAAAATCCCTGCCAGAACTTATGAATGCCTTTCAGTATAAAACATTTTACTTCTTACCCAAGACATGCAGTAAAAAAGTCTGACATGTTCATGTAAGACAAATGTCATAAGACCTGCAGCAACAAAGCAGCAGCAATGCACATATGTACTGATCTACATGCAACATCTCTCGTCACAGATGTATTATTTGCCTGGCATCTGGAGAAATCAATCTTCCTGATGCTTGCGCAACACTATTGGAATGTTGGAAATACACGTTAATCTTTCAGCTTGATTAACTTCCACTCAGAACCATTTCACATATACTGTGAAAACTGTGACAGAGCTGTATTTTTGACATAGGAGAATTAAAAAAATATATTTAAGCAATTTGGAAGTTTAAATGTGTGTTTTGTAAATATAAATAAAATAAAGAGTCAAAAAGGACTACACTATTCTACCTTGCTAACTCAGAAGATCACATGCACATGCTGTATCGAAACATATTAAAGCTGTAAACATTTACTTGAACACAAAGCCATTGTGAACTTCTTAATACATATACCTCTAAATTCTGACATTCCTGAGCCGAGTTAGTAGGTAGACCAATCCATTTGATTTCCTTCTTCTCCTTAGAGATAATGTTCATGGCCATAAGGACATTTAAGGCATCATAGACACGTCGTCTAATATTCTTCTGGTCATAAGCCTGCTGTAGACATAGTGCATTAATCAAAAACATTCCTGTGACAAAAATATTTGAGAATACATATATTACAGTAAACGGGTAAACTCAGGTAATGTCTGAACTGTTTCATTTAGCAGTAGGAAAAGAAATACAAAAGGCTCAAAAGAAATTTCTCTTCCCCCATTCAGTTCACATGTAATTGACCTCCCATATACTTACTGATTCATTTGGTGAAATGTGATTATCAGTGGTACTGAATTCTGCAACCAACTCGTCTGCCACCTCATTGTATGAGGTGGTTCCTTTTCTTTGTACCTTCTCACAAACCTTCATAGAGAAATGACGTAAACCCTTGCCATTCTTCTCTCCTTTTTTGTTCCGCTTCCTAAATATACGTATAATATATATTTTAAGAAGATTTGAACTCTGGAATATTTAATGTCTCTTTTTCAAATACAGGCACACTGCTGTAAAAAAACAAGCCTTCCCTTTTATTCTGCTTCTCACCCCTTCCCAACATTTTTTCCTGTAATTTTTTTTCCCCCTACAATTTACAATAATTAACAATTCCAATATCTTGATGCTGAAACACAGTACAAATTCATTCTTTTGGCAACTCCACTAGCTCCAGTAGCAGATAAGTTAACAACAGGGATATTCCTTGAAGAAGTCAATAACGAAAACCTTCCAATCTTCAAGACAAGAAGGGATTGGGGGATAAATGCTAAAATATGAAAAGCGAATTACAGGAGATAACTTTGTCCTTTGGGGTTTTTTTTGTTTGGTTTTTTTTTGTTGTTGTTTTTTGTTTTTTAATTTCAATAGCCCATCTAGTTTGACCACAAAAAATTAGACTGATTGAGCATTTTCCATGTAATTCCAATAATGACTGAACAGATGAAGTCTGATATTGGTTGAACTCCCTAAACGTTACACTATTACTGAATCACAGATTTGAAGTTATACAGTATATGAAGTTGCTATGAAAACTTCAATGTTACAAGACACAAGAAACAAAACAGTTTTCTGCGTATTTTTTAAAGTTCCTTGTAACTTGAGGAAAAATGTAAGTACCAACAAAATAAGTATCAGCAATGGAACCTCTCAAATCTCTACAGCTCCTTTCACTCTATAATCCCGAAGTGGAAATCTATTTATGTGTAACAAGACACTGATGATAAATTTAGTCTTAAAGCAAATACATTTAACAAGAGACCCTTAAAAACAAGCTTGCATGATAAAAGACACCAAAAGAATGCATTCATTCTATCTAATACTTTTTCCCAATAAAGGACTATATTCTTCTTTCAAATGATACTTCAGGATACACTTGTTCAATCTGAAATGTCCTGTATTTTTTTGAAAATACACCAGCAAAACAGAAATGCCAAATTAAAAACTGAATCAAGTCAGATGAATTCCTGTGTCCTTTTAGGAGCTAAGTTCTCTAAATGTAAGTAAAGTGAGAATATCTGTCAGAGTTTACAGAAAGCATTCTACTTCCTTTTACAACAAATGAGGGGGGTATTTGTTCTTGTGTGACTGTTCCCAATTTTAATACAATAAACTTTAATGACGAAGTACTCTTGATGGAAAGGTAAACAGGCTTTCTCCCGCACTGCTAGCCTGAAGAGTACACATACATTTAGAACAAAAGTTCCAAACAATTCATTAATCCTCTGCAACTTTTATTTTGCTCACCCAGCAGACCACGGCGAAGAATCTGCAGTCTGGTTCTGTGATACAAAATGTGTGTTGGGTGTATGTGGACTTCCTACCAGGATAGTATTTGGCGCTGAAGGTCTCTGAGGTGTACCAATAACCTACAATAAAGATAAAATAATTTGGAAAACAATCGTAAGTATTCCAAGATATTCATACACTGCACGATTCAAATGATGCATTATTCAAACAACACTAATAGTTTTTGTCTACCTACTTCTATTAGGCACATTGAATCTACACACACAAGCACAAAAACCTTCAGACTACAGATTATATAGTTAGAGCACTCCCTAAGTAATGAACATTTATGTTTTATCCTTAAATGAGCATTTCATCTTTGCTGGATTTCTTAACACTGTTCAACACTAACTCAGACAAGATCAACATACACACATCTTCTCCCCTCCAAAAGAAAAAGGGAAAAAATGAGGGGAAAAAACCCCACCCTACCAGGCTATGTATAAAGAAGTTGCAGTAAAATTACAGTGAAAATATGAACATATGAAACAAGAAAATCTGAAAATCAATAAAAGCAGAAAGAAAATGCAAGCATGTTAGAGGTGAAGAAGAGTAAGGGCCAACTTTTTTTATCACTGCAGTGAGTGAGACCAGTTTAGGTAAAACCATTCCATTCTGAACATGTTACAAGCACACACTCAGCTGATCACAGTCTTCCAGCTTACAGGTAAGTAGTCCTGAAGATGTGCTAATTTAATCACGAGTAATACATACATTTGCACACAGAGCCATGCTCTCCTTATCCATGAAACTAGCTGAAGCAGAACTCCCGCTTTTGCAGATGACGTTTTTTATCTCTGAAATGTTATAAATATAACTTTCTAGAGAATACATATTTAGGAAAACAAAATGTACAGATTTCTGTTTTGTAGAAAGATATGCTGACTTTTGGGGGGGTATATTTACCTCCCAGTGAAAACAGCAGGTTGCATCCCTGACATCAGGTAAGCAAAACAGACATCAAATGAGCCTGAACTCATCACCACCCACAACCTCACTATATTTTCCTGCAGCCACGTTCTGCCTCACCAACAAAATTTTAAGTTTCTTCCTCAGGCTAGCTTCAATAGTTTAGCCTCAAAAAGAGTAAAATAGAAAAACTGAAAACCCAAATTGAAACATTTTATGCTTGAAAGTTAAAATGAACCAAAATTTGAATAACCTTTAAAAGCAGAATGCAAAAGGTAGTCTAGTGACTATTAGATATTTGTGATTTCAGCTACCTGGAAGGACAAACAGCTGCAATTTTTCCAAAATACTGTCTGTCTATATTATGCCACCTCTCCGAGTAGTTAACATACAAGTTTGTTATACCCACTTCTGACAGCTGGAAAATCGTAGGTCCTCCTCCCCTTTCCAGTAGCTTTGTTCCATACTTAAAATGTTTCTAATTCTTAGGGAAAGTCAGCTAATCTCCTCTATCACTTTTCATAACCAAAACTCCTGACTGTGGGAAACTGAGTGAGGGTGGGGGATGCTGAGCAGGCACAAGACACATGTGAACCAGCTCACTTTCTCCCCATGAAAAAAACACTTATCAGTTCTGCTACCGACTGATCTGGTCGGTGGGCTAAAATTAGATGGTCCCCCGCTATTCCTTAGCTTCTTAATTCCACAAGCAGCCCCACCATCACCCTGGTGCCACATCTAGAATTTGTATGACTGTGCAGTAAGATGAGAGCCAAGCCAATAGAGGGGAGGGGGTGGAATTACAGCTGGGAGAAAAACAAACTGTTTGGCAGCAGCAAACCCTGGACATCTACTGCGCTCAGTAATGTCTGAAATAACAGTACAAAGGAATAAATGGAAGTGTGTACAAGTTCACAGGCTCATTTCTAGAGTGGAAAACTGAAGTCTGTTTAATAAATTCAAAACCTGCTCTGCATTCCCATTCTAACTCACAAAAGTCTGCAAACCAGCCAGAATTATTTGCTTTAATGTATCACTATTAGGGAAGACCCTACAGTCTAGAGTTTCAGAATCTTCTAAAGAATTACTTTTACTCACAAGCTCATGAACAACCATGACTCTGAATGAAAAGAGTTAAGTAGTATCAAGTCACTGGGAACATCCTAAAATGAAAGCTTACAGATAGAATTAGAGAGGATGGTTTTAGGGACAACAGAGGGACTGGGGGGAGGAAGCAAAAGTAGAAAAAGAAGTGCCTGCTGTTTCTCTTATATTTCCTGATTTCAAAAGAGAACAAGATTACAGTTTAGCTCCTTGATAATGAATAAGATCAGGACAATGGGGAAAACAGCAAGACAGCCCACACACTCTACTTCACTGTACTCAACAGAAAAACTTCTATGGGGACAGTATTAAAAAAAAAGAAATCAGACTACCTGAACAAAGAACACAAGCTTGGAAAATCAAGTACTTAAGTATTAAAAACCTGTGTTTACTACTCAAAGGTCAGAAAGTTCAGCGGGGTCACAAGCCAACACCTCAACTCTGCTTCCCAAGAACATTTTGCACATTGACAGAAAATTTATTTCCTCTTCATTTTCAGGGTTCTAGAGGTATTTTTTTTAATAGTTCTTGTTATCCCCTTCAGAACTGTAAAGTCAACAGAAATTTACCCAGAATTTCTCTCTCTATATATACACAAAACAAAACCTCCATCTCTTCTTTAATGACATACAGCTAAGCATCTAATTTTGTACTGATAACAGCCAATACAAATATGCTGATATGGGCCTCTTCTTTCACAAAAAAAAAAATTAATGCTAATACTTTCAGAGTAAGACTTAAAGTGCTGAAAAAATTATGATTGCAAATGTAGACTTCCGACAGTAATGATACTAACAAAATCACCATAAAGAGTAGCTTTAGTTCAGAATCATATTTTTTTTAACAGTGATCCCATGTAAAATTAATCATAGATAATACGGATGAGGATTTTTCAATTTAAACTTGTGATGGAAGACACACAAATTTATTTTATATGTATATAAACATTGTTGTAAACATTACTTTACTTGTTGTCGAAACTTTAAAAAAGCATCAGATGATTTGTAATTTCATTATTATCCCCTCTTTGGGCACTTTAAGGAAATGTTTTCTAAGTTACCTGAAAGAACATTTCATTTTCAACATTAAACTCAAGTATGTACACAGTCTCACAATAATGCCTAGAAGGGACACCATCTGTGTCATTATGGCCTATGATCTATACTTAAAACATTCTCCTCCTACTGCTGGTTACTGATTTTAAATGAAAAGAATGCCTAACTACTCTGCATTTCCTTGGTTGGAAATTTATTGATATAACACCTCCTATTGAAGGAGCAATTTCATTCAGTTGAATTCATTTCGCTACACTCTACCTTCCAAGTGGTTGCTGGAAGCAGTTAATTCACTGCCACTGCCAGAAATACAGCAGAGTGAATGATCTGCACTACATCTGTACAGTTCAAGTGGTACAGTTTATAGATTCAAGCAGCCTCAATTATAAAACACCTCTTAGATCTTAGAGTTGGGAAAGGCAGGTGGGGAACTGCTTTCTGTCAAGAAGAAACCCAAATATAAGACATTCCATTTCAGATGTTTACATGTTACAGTTGCTTTCCATAAGATGAATTGAGATCAACTCTTTTCAGATCACCAAATTTTAATTTTGATCACTATAAAAGTGACTTCTCATAACCTATGCATTATCTATTACAGTATTAGATTCTTTGAAACCTCTAATTTCATGTACCTCACACGAAGCTCACAATATGTATTTAAGCAAAAGAGTATCTAAATTAAGCATTAAGAAATGTAGCTCTGTTTTCAATTTTGTTCCACTAACTTCAACCTCAATAAAAACGTGCTGATGGACTTCGTTTATATTTCCCTATGGCAGATTTCAAAGCAGAATCTGAAAGACCCCCCTGGTTTTAAGTAGCAAGACTGGCAAAAGATAAAGCTACCAGAATATTCAGGTATCTGCATGTTGATTTGAGAGTCATCTTTGCATTTCTTTATGCAAAGGAACATTTGCTTTAACCTAAGTCTATTAAAATTACAAACAAGCTTTATCTGCCCATGACAAGTGATTCCAACTACCAAGCTACAAGTGAGATTTACAGTATGTGTAAGTAACAGTATAAGCAATAAAAAGAATGCAGTCTCCTTACCACTTGTTGTGCAATGTTGACATTAGACTGTCCGAATGTTTTTGGCAGGAGCTGTTTTCCAAGCGTATTTACTGTAGAAGGATGAACAGCCAATAGAGAAACAACACCTAAAACAAATGCAAATACATAGCTTCAGGTCAGCCACATTGTATTGTTTTAGCAATTCCAGTTTCATCTATACTACCAATGCGTATTAATAGAAACTTTCTCCTACATAACCTGTAAGGTTACGTAGTATGATCTAGTATGAACATGTTTTAATTCTTGTATTCCAATTTTTCTCTCAAAGCAGAGTAATAGAGGTAACTGGTATCTGACAGAAAGCATAATCGCCTCCTCTTCTACTCCTATCCTTTGTGGCTACTGAAATCTTTTCCCGCACCACCTGAAAAACATGCCCAACACCCCAGCATATGACATACCCTTCTGATGCATGCTGGTCTACAAGAAGTAAGATTGGGCTAGCACTGGCCTTTCCAAGAGAATATTCCCAACTTTCCTCTAAGTGTCCCCGCCCAGCTGAAGGCAGGGAATCGAAGAACAAAAGCCTTCAAGAATCCAATATTTGAGCAACACAGTAGACCAACCCTGCAAGGAAAGCTGCTCTCTCCCTGTTCATAAGCCATCCACAATCAGCATTGATAGGTAGGTCTTAAGCCATGATAGGTAACTCTTAAGCCATGTTAAGCAAAAACTCAACTACAAAAATAGCAAGCCAGGTATCCTCTAGCAATGTGATGCTCCATGCCACAGTGTAAAAAAGACCCACAAAACAAAACAAACAAAATAGAAGCAACAAAGACTGACTACAGAAAAAGAATAAAGGGACAAACAAGTCTTAAAATACTGGAGACGTTTATTTTGCAGAACCATCTGTCATTTGGTTGTCAGATGAGAGGTTTAGCAGTTCTTTCCCTCAGATCACTTTTAAAGGGGCCAATGGGGCCAGAAGGACTTGGCACAACTCCCACTCCTCTTCCTTTTATCCATTATCCAATACAGAAGCAATAAGCAAGCATTTTTACAATGGCTGTATCAGGAAGGGCCCTAATGAGCCTTAATGATGCCTACCATCCCTCTTATGCATTCAGGTAGTCTACAGAAAGTTAAGGAGAAGTCAAATCTTGTTTAAGCCCTTGTTTTCCAAAAGGCTTGTATTTCCCAGCTGCTATTACTACACCATGTCGAACTGATAGCTTCATGCAAGAACCTATTCTCAGTCCCCCAAACCTGACTAAGATGCAGCAGCCTGACATTCTTCCATTATTCACCAACTTTCCAGTGCTCTTTCAGAAAGTCAGCAGCTATTCTAGTTTGTAACCGACGACTGTTATGCCTTCCTGTCCCTTCAAGTACACCCATCACTATCGTGGCTGTTTTGTGTTTGTTCTTCCTCTCTGCAGAATGCAGTAAAGCAATATAAACTACTCTGGTTATTAGTGCTTGTGTATCTTCTCAGCTTCCTGGAGGTCAGCATGTCTTTTTTTAACCTCTTCCTCATTGCTTTAAATACAACAAAGCAATCTGAAGATCGCATTTCGAGTTGAGTAAAGTAAGAGTTGTAACTGCTTTCCAAAATTAAGATGCCTCATGTATTTGATCACCTTTCCTTACTTTTGATGGTTCTTGTTGCACATATACTTTCTAGTTCTCCTACCCTTTTATTTTTATTTTTGCAGAGGACAGGGCTGGACACATTATTCATGACAAAGGAATGCCATATGTTATTGTATAACTCCACAGCACATTTTCTATTTTATTCCCTGTTTCTTTCCAAATAAGTCTCAAAATTCGATGTTCTTGTTCCCTACCAAACACCGATACCACATTTTCATAATATAACCTACCAGGACTTCAAGATCTTTCTTGAGTGCTAATAGCTCATTTGGAGTACTCATTGTATCTAGTTTGGTTTTCACCAATTATTAACCCATGCAGGGACCGTCCCATTCTATGACACCTTAGTTTCTTTAACAGGCTTATTAAGGACCTTGATAATCAAGGGGGTTTTGTTGTTATTTTTAAGAAATCCAAGGACATCACACTGATTAGATAAGCCTTATCCACATGGTTGTTGACTCTTTTTAAGTATGACTTTGAAAAGACTAACTTCCCTTTTCCCCTCCCTCTAGAAAAGCCTTGTTAACTCCTGCCCATTATCATATTTGTCCATATGTCTACTTCTCTGTTATGCGCTCGACTGATTTGCCCAACAGAAGTCTGACTTATTCATCTGCAGTTATCTGAGCCCTTCAGAAATTGGTGCAGGATATGTGGCTTTCTATCCTTCTGGTACTATATGAATTACATATATACTGAGTTAGCAGGACAGAAGTACCATTGTTAATGTCCTTTAAGAATATGCAGGTAGATAATTCTCTGGCCATGATGATTTCTAACTATTCCTGTTATCAGTTTTTTCCTAAGACAACAACTTCTAGCAAAACTTCAGTAAGACAACTTCATAAAGAACAGTGTTGCCATGAGACTCTCCCTCATCATCTTGATCATCTGTCTACTCTTCAGATGTACTCAGAGACTTCATTCTTCTGGTATGTTTAAAAATAAAGTAATCCTTTATGCTTTCATGTTGTTTCTTAAAGAAACTTTTACGCAGTCAATAAAGACAAATGCAAAAATCTTGTATTTGTGACAGTGTAAGTCCACGCAACAGCAGAGGTCGAGTGGTTAGGAAGCAGATGTGCAGAAAAGGACCTGGGGGCCTGGGTGGACAATAAGCTGAATGTGACCCAGAAGTACACCCCTATGGTAATGAAGACTTAACCGCATCCTGGGCTGCATTTGGAAGAGTACAGCAATAAGTGATTATTCCCTTTTACTCCAGCACTCTTTAAGCCGTACCTGGATTACTCTGTTCAGTTTTGGGGCCCACAGTGCAAGAAAGGCATTAACAAAGAGGAGAGGGTCCAGCAGAAAGACACTAACATGGCTAGGGTACTGGAGTATACGATATACAAGGAGAAGCTGAGGGAGCTTGGTACGTGCAGCCTGTGGAAGAGAAGATTAAGGTGGAGCAAGGGGTGTTATTTGTGGGAATCTGATCATTGCCTTCAACAATTAAAAGGAGAGTTACAGAGATGACAGCGGACAGAGCAAAAGGAAAGAGGGAACAGTCACAAGTTGCTGCACAGCTAATTCCAACCAGACACGAGGAAAAAAAATCACAATGAGAAAGGTAAAGCACAGCAACAGGTTGCTTAGGAGGTTCCCTGCAGATATACTGAAAAATTCAACTTCTGAAGGCTCTGCGCTTCAAAGCTGGCCCTGGTTTGATTGTAAGGTTAGATTAGATGACCTCCAGCCTCCTTATTATTCATTTAATTCTATTAACACAAATGGCTATCTTGCAACTAAAACATCTGCATAAAGGGAAGAGTACCCACTATGCTTCTTTAAAGTTTTTAATTACATTAACATTTCATGTGGTGCTGTGCCAGAGTTAATTGATGCAACTGAACCAACCTGGCTCTATACAGAAACAGCAAGGTAACGTCTGTCTCTACGGCACGAACTGATTGGCAAGGAAACACAAATGTAACTGGAAGAACAGTAAGACACACTTCACAGTTCGAAGCAAAGTCAAAGTCAACCTATAAAAGATAATCAGACTAAATAGGAAAGAGCATAACTGCTCAACAATAGGAAGAAAAAAATTGAGTGTTTTGTTTTTTTTTAAAAAGGGGACCTTCAATTTGTCTCTGCCCCAGAGCATCCAACTATTTTCTCATTTACCTGATGTGCAAACATTTTTCTCATATCCACCTGCATTTTCATCAAAGGCTCATAATGCTCTGGTTTCATAGAGGGTTTGTGTGTATGGTTTGTTTGGTTGGTTGTTAAGTATACAAGCAGAAATAATTTTATTAACTTAGCTTTGCGAGTGACTGACAGCTCAGTTTCTCAAAGGAATTTTACTAATCATTTGTTAATTACTGTTACTCTTACAGCAATTACCACAATCCAAATAATCCTGTACTTTGTGGCCAACATACGGTGTGCATAACAGCATGTGAAAATTAAAACCACAAGTTTGCAAACAGTTTTGCTGGCACCAACTCTTCTTTATTTTCAAAACAAACACATTATTAATACTGCTAGCTCCGACACGTCTTTTTTTTTTTTCCCCTTTCTTCTTCTAAACACTTCAAAAACCATGGGAAAAGGCCATGTGAAGCAGGAAAAAAAAAAAATATACAGAAGGATACAACTACTATTTAAATTCTCAGTCTCCCAAACATGGCCAGTTTGGAAGACCACTCTTAGTAACTTATAAGCAGTCATTAAACCTAAAGGGAAGTAGAACTTCACCAATATGAAGTTCCAGAACTACCGCCAAATAGAAGATAACGATACAGATGGGATCAAGGAGTAATGTTGTATAAAACTTCCACAGCAAAAGCAGCAGCACCCTTTAACAAAACCTCTTATTTATCTGTCTGCAAACTGTTCCAGGTAAGTGTTCTCTTCACACAGAGCATGCTGTAAATAGCTGCCTTTGGTTACTCATTGTGTTTAGGGAAGATCTTCTGAACTGGATCTTTGCTTGCATATAAAAACAAATCCGAGAATTTTACCAAAAAGGAAGAATTCCTTGCAGATTTTTAGCAGTAAAAAGGACTGGTGATACAGCCAATTATGAACATTTTCAATAATTTGAGATGCCACAGAAAAAAACACAGTACAAATAAACTTAGAGAAAGGAGTGCCCTCTGCAGACAAAGCAGTGGATCTCTCTCAAAGCTGACTGCTCCAGTTCATAAACAGTAATGACTTTGAATTTGGTGTTTCAGTTTAAGGAGGATGGGCTGAAGTACTCCTTGCCTCAGGAGCCAAAATCCCATTCATTCTAGGTGCTGTACCATTTTCTGATGTAGTCAGTCTTTATGTTTTCTCTACTTGTGAGAGAGCAACAGGAATGATGCAACAACAGAAGTCAACAGAAAAACAAGTCAGTTTCCTGATAATGCTGTCTCTTAACAAACTAAGTCTTGTCAGTCTGTCTTCTAGTGTAGAAGCAATATTGTATATGAGAGAACTGGACTTGGTAAGAAGGTATTTTGCAAGCACTTTCTGCATTATTACAGCCCCCAAAAAGAACGTACAGAACAAGAGATTGGTTTGTCAGAAGGCGAAGTAATTCCTTTACCATCTCCTGCAACAGTCCCAACCAAACTCTGTCCAGCGGGCCAATTTGTAAGTAAATACTCCACATGATCAAAGGTTAGGAGTTAAGCAAAGGGTTATTTTAAGAAAAGTCTAAAGAAAATTAACCTTGCAGGTGACATTTTACAGTACAACTGCTTATAACCACTCTAATGAACTCTACAAACTTTTGTCTTTATTACATAACGAACTTTGAAATCGATGGTTTTAACAGTGCAGATGGAATCTTGCTTAACGACAGCTACACAACTCAAAGGCCACAACATTATTAAGCCAGTCTCAATACAAGTCAAATATGACTTACACTCTCAAAAAGATAACGTTACCACCAATAAACTGATAAAACTCATAACTAAGAGAGTATCAGTTGAAGAGCCCAATGGGTCTCTTTTCAGAGACCAAAAAAGCCCAGTGAGACTTCCCACGAACAAGAGGATTTAAGGAAGTGACACAGAAACCAGACTCCATTGCCATTGTCACTTCTGAGAAGGCCAAGTGCCATCTGGAACATTACATTCCTTATTTCAGGAACTTTAAAAAAGTTAATAGGAATAGAATTTATATAAAGCCAGGGTACCTATACTGCTTAAGATGCAAATGATTGATATAAGATTACATGAAAGCTACGAGAATTATCTGGAAAATGTTATAGATTCAGTTTTAGCAGTCTTCCATATGTGGGTTTTTTCTTCCTTCTGGTAAGAAGAGAGAGAGGAGGAGGGGGAATTCGACATCAGCATCACTAACAAAATTCCATGCTGTCACCGTTTTGTAAAGCAAATACAGGCCAAGCTAATTCCAGCTCCAAACCTGTCCATCAAACCAACTGCTTAGAATAAACAAAACCCTAAATAACAAAAAGCAAACTAGTCTTAAGTACACAATCTGCCCCTCTTTCCAGTGTGTCACGCCCCAACCCCAAGCTGGTGTCTATAGAAAATTGTCTGAAAAATTACAGTTTGGAATCAAAAAGTGGGCAGGGTCTCTTACAGGAATGTAAAGTAGCTTAAGTCCACCTATTTTTCGGCAAAGCTTATTTTTTCAATTGAAAACCTCCCAGTTATCAAGTTACAGATTTCTCTCAGGGTCTTAGCAAGTCATGGGCCTTATTACAGACACCACTATAGTATTCTAGAAGACGTTACATTAGAGTCACTGAACTTTCATCATGGCCTCTACTTGTCTTCATGCCATCTTCAGCTATTTCTTATTTGCCACTGTCCTACTGAAGAAAGTTGCATTTAGCTAGTTCAGCCACGTAGTTGACAGCTCAGTATGCTTTTAGCAGTACCCTCCTTCCTAGTGAAGTAAGAGCAAAGCACCCGCATGTCCTGCAAACAGGAACAAAAACAACAGTGTGAAATCATTCAGAACTGCAGATTTATAGACGCTTTCTAACTCTTTCTTTGGATTCTGTACAAGGCAATGCATTTATTTCCAATATGGGAGGGGGAGGAAAGTATGACACAAGAATTACAGAAAGATGAGCTACTTCTGAAACATCTTTCATTAATCAGAAGTACCATTCTATGCAGTTGTTTAGGCTGCTGTCAATAAAATTGACAGCAATATGCCTTACAGCAATTTATCCCATGCACTTGAAAGTTTTCAGTTGCCCACTTTTACTTGGCTTCTCTGCTGCCACAGAAACTTCCACAGCTAACTCCAACTCCAGGGCTTCAGAAAAAATTCCCCAGTGACCCGGCTACAGGTTCTCTTCCTCAAAGCATTAGAAAGCAACAGAAATCTAACAAAACCCCCAAGTTTGTTTTGTGGCTTTTTTTTTTTTAAAGGTATGGGAGACCTCATGAAAGCTTATCATGGAGACTGAAAGATAAGGAAGGCAGATCTTACGAAAAACTGAAGTTCATTACTTCACATCACAGTCTAGTTCAGAGAAATAGTAGTAAAGATGTGCCTTTGAAGACTCCAAATAATGAAAACCCAAAAGCTCACTAGAGAGTGGAAGAATCTCTAGAAGGCTCCAGATTTTCATGCAGTTCAAACACAGGTGCACAATCTCTGAAGCAGACAGAGATGAATCCTGTTTTGGACAGCAGTGAAGCAGAGCTCAGAACGTCATCTATAGTCAAGATGGGAAATAAAGCACACAAAGTGAGAATTTCAGAGCTACGGAAAGCTGGTATGGCAGTCAGGACACAACCAAGTAAGCTGAGGAAGTCCTCAACTTATCTACACAACTATCACTGAACAAGAGGTAACAAAAGAAATGTCTAAAAGAAACATCCTAACAAGAAAAAGCTTTCTGTATTAATTAATCGGGTAAGCTTCCACCTCTTCCTCTACCTCAAAGCATCATGACAGCAGGAAACAAGTGTACTGAAGTCTCAAACCCCATTAATCTGTCTCAATACAGTGACCAACGCAATGTTTGACAACAATCTCATTCAACCCCAGCACTAGATACAGGTGAAATGGAAATCAAATGCCAAGCAGTTCCCTCAAGGCCTGTTTACATTATTTTCTATGCATTTTGCTTTACAAAATCTACCCTAAATCATTGAGCCTGAACCGTTGCTTTCTTTCAAGTGCAAGAGGAGTCTTGAAGACACAACTAGGATAAAAACATTAGTTTAAAGGTGTCATTTAAAGTGCCTTTTATCCAGTCCACCTCGCTTTCAAAGAAAAATCATTCCTTATCACAAAAGCATCAACTTGACTAGTTTTAGATTATTAGATTACTTATATATACAGAATATGTATAAAGGGGGTACTTAGAAGATCTGGGAAAGAAGACAGAGGTGACAATTATATCCTAGGAGCTGATTCCTCAGATGTCACTCCTGTGAAGCTGCAGTTTTTAATGTCTATCTTGCAAACACCATAGATATTTTATGATTAGTTATACGCTAATTTTCAGAAAACACTGAAGTCTTTGAGCCTATCAACCTACCATAAGCTTTGACAACACACAGGTGATTGTCTCTAGTTGTGTGCCAAGTCAAGTAAAAATACCTCTGCTTATTCAATAAGTCACACCATCCTGTTAAGACAACAAGTACGCTTATAGAGCAATTCTGAGCACTTTTAGAAAGACATTGATCTTCCCCGGTGTGTAGTACTACTAAGTTCTTAAGTAATTTCTTACATCAGCTCAGACTTTGAGGTGATTCTCACCATCCTTAGATATGACTAGTAATACTTTAGCAATTACAAATCAGTCTTTCCAAGTCTGTGTTGAAATAAACTGTGTGGTCTACCTTTAGACTTTTTAAAAGTCTTTTTAGACTTTTCAAAATATCATTCCTATCTACAATAACAGTTTTATTTCCTGAGCTTGACTTTAGATAATAATAATTGTTTGGATTTACCTCAGCTGCAATAATACACAGGCATATTATAACCAATGTTCAGGCATATATCTGTTTCCTAAAGCATAAATCACAGGCTCTGAAATAGATACCTACTTCTGTTCCAGAGGAACAATTCCAGTCACTGACAAAAATCAGGGAGAGTTTGAGCTTGCCAATAAAACTAAATATAACACTACATTGCAGAAATTTCTTGTCATATAAAGAACAGTACAATCTTAGAGTTAGGCAGTGTTGAAATCTAAGAGTCTAAATACACCTTAAAAAATTACATATTTGACTTCAATTTTTTTTTCAATTACCAAATCTGAAATGAAAATAAAACTAAAGTTCTTTTTGTCCATAAAATGTGAAACCTTATTTTAAAGTGTAAGAGGTGAAAGGAGCTAAAGACATCTTTTACAAGTATTTTCTGGTTACATACCAATAATGCCACCTACTGGCACGACAGAAGATCCAGATTTTCTTTCGGAGTAATTTTAAAATAATTACTTTAAGAGCTTTAATTTCAATATAACATTAAATACCATTTCTCTTCCCTTACACTCATCTGAAGCAGATAATTTCTTTCACCCAAATTTCTTCACAAGTAAGGGGCAGGATTAGAATTGAACAGTGTTCTACTTAATATTTAAATATCAACACTAATCTGAATATAGCAAGGACCAGAAGGTAGGAGTTTTCTTCAAAATGCAACCTCCCGGAACAGCAAAATTTCTAAGCCTCTAAAACTCATTACCAAATAACTTTTATAAGACATAAACTTGTGAAGAAGTTTTACTGGTTCAGCACCTATTAAAAAATTCTTTCCATCCTTCCAAGCCATATGTATTTTCTAACCCTCAGAATGAATTCTGATTATAATTATCACCAAAAGTCCATGTACGGGGTGAATTTTAGCAGTTTCAGGTTTAAGCAATTAGCAAGGTAGATATCCAAAACAAAGCCAGGAATTAACAAAAAAATATATTTTTTTTTAAATACCAGAATGGTAATGAACGAAAATAACAATTAAAATATCTAAATGAGATTATTCTTGCCTTGTAAATAAGATATGCAAGAAGCAAACAATTACAATCAAGTAACTTTGGAATTTTACTCCATAATTAAACCGCTCTCTTATTCTATGTTGGATAAAGCAATTCAGAATAGAAAAGGACAGAACGGTTGGAAGGGACGTATGACGATGATCTCGTCCAACTGCCTGACCACTTCAGGGCTGACCAAGGTATAGCGTGTTATTAAGGACATTGTCCAAATGCCTCCTCAACACTGACAGGCTCGTGGCATCAACCACCTCTCTAGGAAGCCTGTTCCAGGGCTTGACCGCCCTCTCGGTAAAGAAATGCCTCCTAATGTCCCATCTGAACCTCCCCTGGCGCCGCTTTGAGCCATTCCCACGCGTCCCATCGCTGGATCCCGGGGAGAAGAGCTCAGCACCTCCCTTGCCATGTCCCCTCCTCAGGACGCTGCAGGGAGCAGCAAGGTTGCCCCTCAGCCTCCTCTTCTCCGAACTAGACAAGCCAAAAGTCTTCAGCTGCTCCTCATGGGACATGCCTTCCAGCCCTTTCACCAGCTTTGTTGCTTCCTCTGGGTGCATTCAAGGACCTTCCCATCGTTCTTAAATGGTGGGGCCCAGAACTGCAGACAGTACTCGAGGTGAGGCCGCACAACTGCTGAATCCAGCGGGATCATCCCCTCTTCTGACCGGCTGGTCACGCTGTGTTTGATGCCCCCCAGGATGGGGTTTGCCCTCTTGGCTGCCAGGGCATGCTGCTGACTGTACTGAGCCTGCTGTCAACCAGCACCACCAGGATCCTTTTTATTAAACCCAATCCTGAACACAGGGTAGGTAACAAGGAAAGGAAAGGGCCCTGTATAATTATGTTCTCAGCAACTGAGGCTTTAGGGAAAAATAGATGTAATTGGTATTTTGGAATGAGCCAAGGAAACTTGCAACTGCTTCCAGTGAGATTTAGCATTCCTCCACAATGTCACAACTGAAGTTGACAGTAAATAAAACAGCACAGGACAAGCAGCAGTTCTCAAACCAAGTGGCTTTATTAGAGTTCATCAGTGAGAGGACATCTGGATACAGAGCTTTTGCTGCGCATGTTAACTCACTAGCAGTCCCTAGCAAAGCTACATTTTAAAAGCACCTGGCATTGCTCAGGATTTCCTGAAGCAAAAACCTCCATTCTCAGACACCCTCTGCACATTGCATTGCTGCTTCTCTCCTGAACAGGGTTACAGCAGAAAACCATATTCCTGGTTACCAAGTACACCAAACCTTTCACAGTCATACGTGTACCAAACCAAACCTTACTCCAGACCAAATCTGGGGATTTGTGCCACTTAAACTCTACCAAACTACAAACTCCACAGACCTTGCACTTAACAGGAAAGCTGCCCTAAGATGTAAATGTCATACCTCATGTCCTTCCAGGAGAAGTTAGAGACTTTCAACAGCACCATCTTGGAGCCAAACATACTGAAAACCCTCATTACCTAAGTTCCCTCATCCAAGGACTGGCAAATATTCAAATAGTAAACAAATTTATCCCAAACATACGTATTTGCATCAAGAAGAAAAACTAACTAGATGGTACATTTTCTGAAACCTTTATAAGATCTAGGAATCAACATGGCCTTAGATCAAAGAGCGGTTGATATAACCAGTGTATTGCTCCACTGATACTTTCCAAAGATTTAACTTTAAGAATTAGCCTTCTAGACTAAATTCTCAGTGGTGAAGGAATAGAAGTAGGCAGAGCAAAAATCTTCTTCCAGTGAGCAGAACCAACAGTGTCTTCTTAATACAAGGGAAAACTTGCACCTTGCTTGAGAGCAGCTCCATGGAACACTTTTTTCAGGGCTAAATGGGGTGTTATGCTCCAGTAATGGAAATACACAGAGGTATCAGAAAACACAGGTGAATTTACACCCAACCTCTTCTGGAGGTTGCACAAGCACTGGGGGAAGCACAGGCTTCCAGCTCATTTCTACCACATACAGACTGATACCTCTTACTCCACACTAAAGATGTTTTTGAAGAAAGACATTTTTAGAGCATTGTTTAGAATGGTATTTTATGTTCATGACCAATTGACTCAAAATTAGATGCATTATAAACTAAACAATTATTTTAATCTTTTTTTACTATTTTCTCCTCTTAAAACAAATAAAGTCAGTCTCAGCTTTAAAACAAAAATCCTAATCTGGAGTTCATGGTTGAGACCAGTCTCCCCAAAATGAATTAGACTGAAGCATGTTCCCACTAGCTGAAGTAAAAAGGCTGTCCAGGCTGGTAACCTGTTTCTGACAGTGGATATTAGTGGATAATCAGGGAATGAATGTAGGGATAGGACTTGCATACAGAGATAATTCCCTAAAATACCCTCTCTCTCCCAGATTCTACAGCTTTAGGACTTTTTGAACAGGAGGTTGTTCAGCGTAACTGTTCAGCATAACTGCTGAGCAAGATGTCCCCTTTTCATCATTCATCTAAGAAGCAACAGCTACATACCCTAACAAAACTCAGTCTAAAAATAACCTGTTCACAGTTCCCAGATTTCTGCCAGTGCAGATTAAAAATTTACAGAAGTCCATTTACAGGCTATTCTGAAAGTGTTGCAGCAAAGCTGTTCAGGCTGTTAAGAACTGTTGCATAATAACCTGTTTTGGCCAGAAGCGTCAACCTTTGCTTATCTTTCATAGCTGATTTATATACCTACCACTTAGTCCTATACTCACCTTATAGACCTTTGATGAAGTGTTAAAGAACCATTTCAAGAAAAATATTCTGTTCTCTTTCTCCCAAACCATGTTTTTGCAAGGATGTCCTTATGACCCAGCAGAAAAGTAATTTTTTTTTTTTGTCCTCTACGAGAGCCCTAAAACCTTTATTCCTCTGACAGCAGAGTTCCTCCTCCTTTGACATCTGGCTGGCACCATGAAGAAACTGAAGCAAGTCCTAAGTTTCTTGTTGAGGTTGCATTCTTAATTTGCTGAGTCTTTCGAAGTTGGACTTTTCTGAAAAGATGTTGGAATGCACCCTCTGATACTACTAATCCAATGACCCCGAGTGCTGTGAGAGCATAAGGAGAATGAACTTCAAAAAGTAGCCAGGTTCCTGCATTCTCCCTGAAGAGCCTGCCCTACTACTGTTGTCGGAGGCAGCAGACGGGGCTAAGCGAACCACTCTTCTGACACAGCAGGGAGATTTGATCCCATATCAGCAATGCAATGTATTCTCAAACTCTCCTTGTGATTGACTTCCAATTTCCAGAAAAGGCTCCTTCCTTTTAAATCTGGAGCGAGAGGAGGGAGAGGACCCTACTTTTAATGATGACCACCAAAGAAGAAAAGAAAGATTCTTTCCTGACCTCCTTCAATTCATCCTAAGAAGTACACCAGATACACTTCTGCTACCCTGTGGAAAGCTTACTCTGTGTTTATCTGTTGCTGTGGACTGAATCCTCTTCATTGTGAAATTAAGAGAAATTTTGCACAAACTTAGCAAGACAATGGAAGACTGGACTTTTTGATATAATGGCATGTAATGTAGACAGCTACTTTTAGAAAGCATAGTACTTTTGTGTATACTAGTTACATTTAAAATTCCAACATTTAAAGACTACACAAAAAACCTAAAAATTATAACAAAGTGGCAACAGAAAATGAGTACTACTTTAGTGAATAAATTCTGATACATATCTGAATACTTTAGTGACAAAATATTTGCTATTTTAAGCTCTGATTAAGACTACAGAGCCTGCATATAAAACACAGACAAGTTAGAGGCAAGAAACATAAAACCATCAAGCCAAGAAAAACAGTTGTTTCTTCTCAATATTAAGAACTAGTTGCTATCCATTAACTTTACAAAACTCCTCCTAAAAGCAGTGAGGTGCAGAAATTAACTGAGGGTAGCTTAGTTTGCTTGTATTATTATGTGGTATGAAAACAGAACTCAACTCTCAAACTGGAGGAGCTAATAAACTATTTAATCACTTGAATTTATTTTAGAAATTCTACAAGCAATGAAATGGCCTCTATTTTGCCCAATTCTACTTTAAGAGCTATGTAATAATGGAAGATTCACATTTCCAATTCTTGCTGTCTAGACTGCACTCTCTGTTTTGACTAGCTCTCCACTGACTGTAACAGGGTCTTAGACACAGACGCCTACACGGGTGTAAACGTCCCCATAAGTATCTGCCCTGACAAAACCATCAGTTTTACTGCCCATAGGGGTAGGGACAATGGTACAGCTGTTAAGGATCAGGTATTTACCTGCACACTTTTATTGCTCAGGGGTGTGTGACTGTGTTAACAAGTATACACATGGACCAGTTAATAAGTGTCAGTTATTCAACACCTGGTGCCTTCTCCATCAAAAGTGGATCATGGCAGATTAGATGGACAGCCCCCTTTTGTAAAGCAATGTGTATTTTAGACAAGGGAATGTCAAAGAGAGCCTAGTGAGATTCCAATAAAATACTTGATGTACCTAGAAAAAACTGTTAGTTAAATTGGTGGTGACAGAAATTAGAAGTTCTGCAGGTTGTGAAAATAAATGCTTAAATTATTTTCCTGAAATGGTATATAAAAGGCTAGAGCAATACTACTAATGGAGTTCACCTGAACTGGACTACAGGTTAATCTGAGAGTACTAGCATTATCCAACAATGTATAAAATCAATAGATCTGTCAACAGTGAGGTTTATGAGAGCATCAGACAAGAAGCAGGAGGTGATGCTGTCCGAATAAATTTCACCCTACTTAGTACAGTCTATCAAAGCAGACCATCTGTCACACACAAGAATAAACCAGACTATCATCATTTGGAAGCAACAACAAAGGAAAACGGCCATTTCACCAAAATCTGTTGTGAGATGCCCATGAATCAAACATGACATTGCATAGAAAAATTACTGATACCTCTTGTACAAATATGACTGACACTTCCACTCGGAGTCATATATACTATTTTGGTCACTTGCATTCAAGACAGCTGATGAAAGCAATCAACTAGGCTCAAAGAATGACAATAAGGAAAAGACAAAGAGCTCATCTGACGAGGAATCTAGGAAACAGTGACTAGTTGGCCTGTCAAACTGAAGACTGTTAAGATACCCAATTGTTATGTATAAAGAGTAGCTAAACATACTGGAGAAAACTATTAAACTGAAGAATACCACTGCCACCAGCAAAATGCATAAACTGGCAAAAATATACTTAACTGGAAATCAGAGAATAGTTCTACAGCCTCACTACGGAAACAGCCTTCCCATAAGAATACAGGGGACAAAAACCTTATCTTCACATATAGCATAATCAGTTTACAGAAGAGGTGATATGACATAGCTGTCCAGAACTGCAGGTGACTGGAACTCAGTGGTGCTTCTGGTTTTATTTCCAACAATGCTAATTGTAAAGTGCAGCTCCTAACTCCTCAAACATTTAGATACTCTTAGTTTTTGAGCTTACACATCAAATTCAAGTTTATAGCCTGTGTTTTATTAAATTGCTTGATTACATTACACTATCATACATGCACAGCCATTATCTGCAAGTCCAAAACAGTTCTGTTCAAAATATTTTTTCAGATAGGCTTGCACTAGTGTGGATGCACCATCATAAAAACTGTCATAACCCATTTTAAACTTCTACACTCCTGCATTTTTCCCATTTGCTAAAATGCATTGCCCCAAAAGATGTTTTAGACCATCCTGGCCTTTATACTTACACACAAGCTACACTAACGAGAAGATCACATATGGGATGACAAACCACCACTGAACTTCACATGCAGTTTAAAGACAATTATAAACCACAGAAAATCTGCAGTTTGCTTGCTGATTATATAAGATGTAACTTAACATAAGCTTTACAAAAAACTATGCTAAGAAAGCAGTTTAAAGCCAGTAATAAGCATAACTAAAAAACAAGAAATGGAGAGTCTTACTAAAAATTGTGTTCTTACCTTTTCCAGGACTTAGGTTTTGGTCTATAAACACCTTAAGCTCTCCATTGGCTTCAATTAGTCCAGCCTGCAAAAGAAAGTAACTTTTATTAAATTTACAAACACAGATAGCCTTTTATTGTTAAAGATGGAAGACATTGTACCAGAAGTCTCTGCTGCTACCACTCGCATTTTGTCACAAATCTGCTGCTAGGTAATGGCACTGTTTGTGGCATAGTATTTGCCAAATTTTAAAATTTTGATTTTATAAATACCATATTCTTAAAAAAGCAAGCAGAAAATCAGTTTACACCTACTTTGCTACTTTGTGTCCTACCTAAGGCCTCACAGTGTACATGCACTGTTTTAACAGATAGCTGAACACCCTTCTAATTAGAACCACTGACACTTGCGACTACACCTTTCTCTGTGTAAATACCATTTACCTACCACAGAAGCTAACAATATTATAGCAAAAACAGTAGAGGTGGTACAGCCATTTTAATTGGAAGAAAAGCATTAAAAAACACCTTGAGCTTTTAAATTATTATTTTTTTAAAGATCAGAATATAAAGGTCTTAAGCAAAAGAGCTATAGGATGACATACAAGTTTATAAAGTAATCACCATCCTTTGAGAAAGCTCACAGTAGAAGTTATTTTTAAAAATACTACTAATTTCTGGATAGAAAACATTTGACACAGTAATTCTTTGATATCTCCAGACAAAAGAGTTCCAAAAAAATAACGAACACAGGACACACAGTTTCCATTTAGAAAGAAGAGCAAGAAAGTCAACACTTGCACTTAACCATAATTTGGCATGTGGTGTTACAGAGGCTGAAAAGTCCCTAGCTGCATTTTGTGCATCGCTGGTATTTGCAGGCTGCTGCTGATCTTCAACAGACAATTAAGTGGTTTGCTGTCAGTCAGCAGCAAAGCTTTTCCCTTAAAAGTCTACCTGAAGAGCTCTACTTACGATTTGCCACAAGTTCAGCAAACTAAGCGAGCCACCAGAGGATGCTGTGGTGCTGTTATCAGCCAGGTGTATGACAGCAACTTAAGACGGGGAACTTTACAGGAGGGGAAACTTTCTCTCCTCAGTGAAAGGCAAGGGGTGAAAAAGAAGATGACCAAGCATTGGGGACAGGCTGGGAAGTGAGCAGAAGAGAAGTTTTGCTAAGGGAAGCATAAAGAGCAGTGGCCTGTAATGGCATGGCAGCAATGAGGACCTGGTGGCACAAAGAAAACGTGAGACGACAGTGGAACTGATGGGTAGAATGAAGAGTCTGTGGCAGTTCTGTCCTCCATTCTCCTAATTTCCACCCCAAAAGTAACGAAATAGCATTGTTTTAAGGAGACTGCAACAACTTACCAGTACACAAACCCTGCCTGTTCTCCGTCTTGCCCACAGTAAGGATTCAAAGGTCCATTTGAATAAATGACAGTTCTACTGCCCTATTCCCAGGCACCAGAGCTTTTTATAAGCCTAACTCTTCATCACACTTACTACGTAATTCAGCAGGGCAACAGACTATATCAGACACTTTCAAAGAAGGTATACTCATCAACATGAAATCAGCATCACGTACAAAGACGTTATCAGAGCTACAAAGACGTTACTAGAGCTACACTCTATGGCAATACAACATTCCAGAACACTGAAACCCACCGTGCTATATGAAAATCAAATTTTGATTAAGTGTTACATTGTACTCCCTTTCTACCTCTATTTCACAAGAGTGTTAAACCACACAGGAAGTGCAGTCTCACTGTCATTAATTTCTTTAAATGCAGTACTTCAGTTTCTATTCAACAGCAGAAAGAGGAGGCTGGTACTCAAGGATTCCTGCAAATCCTCTTTTCCATGAGGATCAAAAGATATCAGTGAGACTGGAAAGACATTTAATATACTGAGTTTGTGATCAGTGGACCACCAGGAAAATGGCTGTTTTTATCTATAATGTCTTTCATTTTAGAAGCACATGAATTTAATAATTTTGGATTATTAAATCCATTCATCACTTTAATATGCAAAAGCAAACTTGCATTGAATCCACATGTCACTTACAGTGATAATCCAAAATCAAATATTTAAGCTGTGATATTCAGCAAATTCAAGTATTAAATGCAAATCATTATTTCAGTAACTGGCAAATTAGGCAATTCAGTAATCAATTCCTTATTGCTCTCTTCCTATTTTTATTTTTTTAAACTAGAATGGTCTCCAATATAACCACTTCTATTAATTTATTTTATTCTTAAGTATTCAACCAGCCACCATAACACAGTATCAAATAATCTCATAAGCTTCAAGTTTTCTTCTACATAATTAAAATACACAATGAAAAATATTACCCAGAATAGTATGCAACTCCAAAACCCACAATCTAACCTAGCATTACAAAGGGTCAGGTTAGTGCTACATGCCCTGGACCATGCTTTTGTGTGACTGAAATTACGCAAGTCACTGACAAACGGGAGAACATTTGGGAAAAACACTGGATTGAATCAGTAAAAGAATACAATTTGGGAAAAATCAGAGCAACAGCAATCACTGAAAAAGAAGAATCCCCTCACAAACCACGACACTGATGAAGAGTACAGCAGTTACGGCTCCACCACCTCTCCACACCAGTGTCTTACTAAAGGTTCAGCTCTAGCAGTTAAAATGGCTGGTAAATATTCAACTCATTTGTAAGAGTATGCCTAGGAAAGACTCCAAGAAAACTATTTGGAAATAATACTACCAAATCCCACAGCAAATAGCACCCCCAGCTGCTTTTACTCATAACGAAAACTGACTTCTAGTGAAAATTCTGTTACTCCAGCCTCAGTACGCTCTTCACACTTCTGGATATGCTATTTATTTCTAAGGCTATCAAAATGTATCACTAGTTTTGAGTCTCCTCAGTCACAGATAAAAGCTTCTGGCGAGAGAAAACTGAAAAGTAAGACTTTCACCCCATATGAAATTCTGGTGTCTTTATTCTAAAATGGAAACAACTAGACAAAAAAATCTCTCAGTGTGTATTTCGAAGAAATTCCCGCTATTTTTCAAGTCAGGTTATTTTGGAGGAGAGACCAGGATTACTCCTCCATAACATATCTAGCATAGTGCAGTGCCCAAAAGAAAGAAAATAGAGGAAAACGTGTCCAAAGCTCCCATTAGGTATATCATAGTCACACATTCACATCGAACACAAAACAGAACAAACCCACACCCAACCCCAACTCCAACAACAAAAAAAAAACCCACACCAGCAAGAAATATCTGATTTTCCCCAATGGAAAAGTAACCTTCTCCTAATAAGGGGTTAGACATCAAGGAAAGTCTATTTTTTGATGGGAAAATACATGTAGTTTTGAGGCCTTATCAAGCTACTTGTAACAAGGTATTTTGATTTTTTTCACATGATAATGTAATTTTTTTTCATATTCCACATTTTCTTCTTATCTTCTCATGATTCTCAATTTCAAGATGTGTTAACTCCTTTGATCTTAACAACAGGGCTGCTTGAAATAATATCATGCTCTTAATATTTGATTCTGAAAGCTTATTAAGTGTGTGCAACTTCACAATTTAGCATTGCTTTCCTCTTCAGAGAGACATGTTGGCTATGTATATGCATATTCTCTATGGCTACATAAAGAAACTCCTAGTATCCTAAACGGGCAACAGATAATAGATACACCCTTTATCCTGGAGTGGAGACCCCAACCATCACCTAGGCTTTGTGTCATCAAATCATTCAGAACACCTAAGGAAAAGAAATCAACTGACAGGCTAAACATATCAAAAAATCAACTGTGGTTAGCTCTGGCCTGCTACGAGATCATCATCAGTCCTAAGGACTGGGAAGTCTATTTTTGTTTTGTTTACAAGTAAAAGCTGAAAAGCAGTACAAGTGCCCTCAGCCTGAAAGTCAGTAAATTGGGAAATATCTTTTTGTTGGGACTAAAGTTAATCTGAAACAAGATTTGCTAAAAATGCAGAGAATTTAACTTTTTCAAAAAACCCTTAGTGCAGACAATCATAGAATAATTTAGTATCTTACTACCAAGCTAATATTTGTGGTCTCTGAAATTATGCACTAGAAGTTCAACACCCTTACAATGGAAGTGTAATTTCTTCCACAGCTTTCCAGACTTGCAACTCAATTTCTTAATAAAAATTGGCATAAAACTATTAACTAAACCTTTAAACTAAACAGAAAATATTCAAGCTGAATTTGGACTGAAGGACAAGGAACCTATAAAAGCAAGACCAAGAAGTTTGACAAAAATGAGACTGAACAAGTACATGTGCTAGGTCTCTCAGAT
Source organism: Buteo buteo (assembly GCF_964188355.1). Lineage (NCBI taxonomy): Eukaryota > Metazoa > Chordata > Aves > Accipitriformes > Accipitridae > Buteo > Buteo buteo. The sequence goes on along the minus strand of NC_134195.1, from coordinate 2,877,436 downwards.
TTAACTGGAGAGGAGGGTCCCCCCCACTACTCTGGACTAAGTAAATATGGGGAACAGAAGGGTGCTTTGGTAGGTGCCACAGAAATACCTCTTCTATCTTGCTTCTACGTAATGAGCCCATTTAAGTATACTCCCTGAAAAAGAGCTGAAAGAAGAGCAAAAAGGCTAGAGAGAATGTTAACAGAGGTATTTGCCAAAAAGTATTTTTCACAACAGAAATTTTCAGGTGCTAGCAGCAGATTAAGCCCACTAGATTGAGGCACAGGACTGGGTTTGACAACAAAACAAGAGATGTGGGTGCCAAATATACAACAATTGTTAAAGAATGGGCGTCAGAATGGGACAGACAGAAAAGCAGACCATTTGGGGACTGACTGGGAAAGAGACAGAAAGTGAGCTAGAAAATCAGATGGAAGATGGCAGATTAAGAGTTGAGGTAAAGAAACTGGGAGTCACTGAAAAAGTACAAGCAAGAGAACTGATGAGAACCTGAAAGAGAGCTTTAATAGACCAAGGAAATCAGATCCTGCGAGTAGAAGGGAAGAACATGGGAACCGGGAAGACGAATACAATCTATTCTAAGCTATGACTGACAGGGTAAATAAGCTGGGACTCAGACTGAGAAGTTCAAAATAAATCGGGAAAGAAGTAGTAAAGACGGATTGAGTAAATGGAGAAAATGGGAAGGAAAAGTATTCTCGTTAGAGTACATTTCCTCCCAGAGCTTGTCAAGGGCATCAGGAGGATGCCTCTGCTGTCTACAGGCACTTGCAAAGCCTACGAGCAACCAACCGCACATCTTGTGCAAACTGCACCTAACTTGATCCATACAGAATGACAATCCCTAGTCATTTTACTGCTTAAGAGTAGGCAATAAATGTAAAGGCCCTATGCCATGCAATTTTACTATGTGCCACTTCACTGACAATGTAGGGGTTTTTTTGTTTGCCTTATTTTAATATCAGGAAGCAACAAACACAGACAATGGAAAATTAGCACAGCTACAAAGTGGAGAAAAGCTTATACAGAAATAATGCTGCTTAACCTTAATTCATCTTTCACCCCTATCCGTATGCAAATGTCATTTGTAACAAGATAATACACTATTTTTCCCACTGGATTCTCATCTCATCTCATTCAGGGACCAGAGCAAACATGCTCTGGGAATGAATCATCATGTAAATGCAGGAGACTATTTTTATGGGACATCCAATTCATTTTTTCACAAAAAATTAAAAGGCAATTAAGATATGAAGTAGAGGACTGCAGGAAAGGAAAGTTCTTTAATTTAAAACACTTGAATTTAATTTTGCAAATGAAGTCAGTGAGAACTATTCTTTCCTGCATAAAAGTTCTTTTATATTACCTTAAAGTCAGTCTATAGGAGTCTGATCCTGCAAAATTCTCAGACCTTATTTTACTGTGTCTCAGTAGCCTTCTTCTGAAACAGTGATCATGCCACATCCTCAGTTCATGGCAGCATCTTCAAGATTAATGTGTTTGTCAACCACTCAGCAATGAGCTATACCATAGAAATGAGCTTTTCAAAAAGTGTATTTGAATTATTAGCACCTTAACTAGCAAGGAATAATCGAAGCACTAGATGTTAAAGATCTGGATGACACAGAATTGTGAAGGTTAAAATTAAATACAGGTTAGTAGCTCAGCTAAGCGTTGTCAATCTTTGGTCTGAATATAGGCTCCACTGATACTGCACATAAATTGGACACTTGAGTATACACAGAATGACACCTGAGGTCTCCTTATTGCAGGATATGTCAAGACCATTAGCTTCCTTGGCTGTTCTTTCTGAACAGAGCAACATGTCTACAATTCAGCAAAAATTAAATAAAGAATTAATTTTGAAGATGAGTCAAATGGTGGTCCAGTCTAAGCAGCCACACAGATCAAAAATACCACAGGAGTTAAAATCATTATACTGTCTTGTTTCTCACAGTAATTCAGTTGCCCAAGTGATAACAATCCTTGCAAAATTTAAAGCTGACATCCCCAAAAGTAACTGTGAAGCTGTAAGAATGAAGCAAAACTGAATACAAGATTCCTAGGGTGAACATGACCAAAGCACTGGTTTGCCACTTCTACCACATAAACTAATCAGAAAAAAAAAAAAAAAGAAAAAAAATCATTGTTTGTGTCCTCTGCATATGAGTATTTAGTCCAGGGAGGTACCAGCAGCAGCCACTTCCACAACTAGCTCCAGGTGCTGTTCTAGGTTTGACCTTAATAGACTTCTGTTTTTCCAGCCAAATCAAATCTTTACAGCAGTTTGTTCAACAGCATCTGAACCACAGCCGAAATCAACAAGTAATGTCAAACAGGACCCATTCCGAAACCGTTTGCCTCACCAACCTCCTTATCAGTGTATTACAAGGCTACAGCAGCCCACGAAGTAATTTTCAAGCAAGTCTGTGTAACCATCAATGCAATACTGGGACGCTTAGCAAATGTGAAGTAACACAACACAAGAGAAGTAGCTGACAGCGTTTTTTGGGATATGGACCACTGTCACCCTTTAAAACCAAGTTGTCCGCTATCCGTCCAAGAACTGCTTCAACATAGAGAATGTTTAGCACAGATTGGCCCATTTTTCCTCCCACTTCTAATTAGCCACAATAAATCTCCATTAAGTGATATCCAGGCAAGCAAATATAAACACTGAAGTAAGTGATCCCTAGTATAACTTCACTTTTCAAAGCTGCATTTTTGTTTAGCATGTTAAGTTGCCAGCACAGCATATTTACTCAGTAATACTACAAATATGTATCTATATAGAGCCACTACCATTAACTGACACATACAATTAATAAAGAAGTTAAAACACTTTAAGGCTACAAGAAAATGCTTTATTTACACAAATAAATTGGCAAGGTGACAGGCAACTTCTGAGTTGCTATTTTCTGACTTATAAATACAAACCAACACAGGAAAAAAGGGAAATTCTTATTGTGTATTTGGCATGTAAAAAGGAGAGCTTAAAGACCACCTTCCTTCTGCCTTCTTTTAAAAAGCATATCTAAAAAAAATTTTAACAATATTCTAAATCCCAGACCGAGATGCCTTTTTAGAAGACCTAATTTCATAGTATTTGATCTTCAGTTTGCAAACTTCTGAACACATTAGAACTCACTAAAGGCAAATAGAAATAGATCAAGCTACCAAGAACTGGCTGGACTAAAATGGTATCAAAAAAGGTGCATGAACCACTTGAGATCCACTAAAGACTTTACTTCTCTAGTCTGCCTCACTGAAATTCCCAGTACATAACCAAAAATAAACATAAAAGGAGAAACACATGCTGGTATTTTAAGAAAAGTCTGAAAAATGTTTTGAAGACTTTTCAATGCTTTCTAGGCATTGAAAGTGCATCAAGTAAAAAAGAGCCAAAGTACATCTTTTTCTTACTTCCATTAGGCTCTTTTTTTTAATCCATCCCAAATGTAACTTTTTCAGACCAAAGACTTCCTCAAGATTGATGTAGGAGCAGCACATGAAAGCTGTTAAAAAGTAAAACTTTTGTGGCGTTCTGGCAAAATTAATATACAGAAGCACAGATCTTCTTCTTTCCCCAAATTTAACAGACCTATTGACCCATCCAGTAAAGTTGCGGTAAGAAATTAGTTTGCTGTAGTTTTTTTAAAATATTCTTGGAGCAAAATATTTATTAACACTATGAAATTAATTCACTGGATTAAACTACATACCCAAATGTATTCTGAATACTCAATTAAAATAAACCATCAATCAACATTAATCCCTACATCTCTAGATCTCTTAAACAGTAATATCAGATCAGGTGCTGAACTTTGTGCAGGCAGAACTTCTTACATGGTGTCCTCAGATTTACACATGTGCACAAAGTTAGACACATGAGCCATAGCTACTACTCAGTGAGATTAATAAACGCGCTATGAAATACTAGAGACATACAGTAAGTTTATGCAAACTAGAGATCAAGAGAAAAATCCCACATAAAATAATTCAAGCAAAAGACAGTAGAATAAAACATAATTTAAAAAAAATTTTAAAATCCAATTTTAGAACGAATGGTTCCAAAGCCAACGCTACTGTCAACAACCTACGGAACAGTAAAATGCATGAGCTTTCCAGATGAACAGCTCTCAAGAAATACATTTTAGTCTGTGAGAAATTCTGAAGGCTAACAGTGGCATGTCAGTTTAGAAGTTTGTGAAACACCAAATTATTTTTCAACCGCATGTTCTTCATGAACAATTATGTATTTTTTTAATGACTGGAAACAGTCCATGTAATAGTGAACAACTGAAACAATCATAACCAACCGCTACTATATAGAGTATTTCATTTACGTAATTCATCTATTTCGATATATGTAATTTTCAAGCTCAGAAGGGATCTTACTCATTCCTTATGTCTAGCCCCTTTCTCCTCAGTGGTTGCTTGTAACACCATGCATTGGACTATCCCCTCTAACAGACCCAGCACCTGCAAGCAACTTCTGCTTCTTCTCTTCCATTTAACAGTGGGTCTTCAAGAAAAGAGACACAAGCTTCTCTTTCTTTATGGCTGCTTGAGAGGCCTCAACAGTTCATTTGCAACAGAAATAACTGAGAGGAGAAAGAGGGTCACACCACAAGATGGATCTTCAGCTACACTACAGAAACTGTTGATTTAGTGGTGGAAGGTAGGTTAGCCATTGATACTAAAAAGCATTTCTCGTCTTAATTTACAGGTAATTCTCAATATATAACTGAATATAAAAGTGGCCAGCAAGTAGTCCTCAGTCTTCTGCTGGGAGTTGGAAGACAAAAAATTAAGTTACCAAATTTACTTTCTTGCTACAGTCATTCCTGCTCCTTCTTTTGATGCTGCATCCTGCCTAGTTTTAAGCATGCCAAGGATGGACAGGTCACCATTCCACCTAGGGAACTGTGTTCCGCCCCCCAACTATTAATCCCATGAATCCAGTGAGCAGCACAAGGCAGCCAAGGACCTCAGTGCGTACGGTTGGCTCCTCCAGCTCCTGCCTGGAAGGTGCCACATTTGTAAGCGGCGGAAGAGTTTACAGTAGACTCAGCAAAGTCTTAGAGAATGGCACTGATTAACCAGAAAGAGGAATACTGGCTAAGCTGGAGTTCTGGAGATTGTCAGCATGTGATGACTTCCTCTGTCTCAGACCAAGAAACCTCCCATACAGCGCAAATGTACATGTCAAACTGTACCCAACGCTACTGACCTCAACTTCATTTGTCATTCGGCCTCTGACAAGCAATAGAATGGTCCCACTCCCAAGTCTTTGGGGTACCGCAAGTGGTGTTCTCTCATCCACACATTTTCTTTCATTGTTTCTTTAAATCACAAAAAAAGTAAAGTCTTTCTAGTAACTAAGATCTTCTGAATTGAATGTGATATTCCATGGCCAATCTGCCTGATTCTCTTAGAACTGCTTCTCAGCTCCACACAATGCTCATTTACATAAACCCAAAAACGGTTATGGTCATTACTATCGCCAGATCACACTGGAAAATGAGTTTGCTCCTCTTTTTCCACCTTTACATTTATTGCATTCCAGACCCCCTACTCTTACATTAAGAGTTTTCAAAAAAATAAGTTGATATACCCACAGATACTTTAACCTTCACAAACTCGTATTTCCCTTTTCCCATTATTATTTTTCAACTTATCCAGCCATAACATTACTTGTGATTATGCTCTTAAACTCCACCTGCAGGCTCTTAATCAAGGTGCTACACATGAACATACCTTCCCCCTGCCCCCCCCCCATAGCTCCTGGACCACTACCGAGGAAATATAAGTATTTTGCAAAAAAATCGATGCTTTTCAGTACTTTGGTAATTATTTAATCCTTTATAAAAACATTTCATTGGGTTTGCCTGTATTCCCCATCATGCTCCCCATTTGTTCAATTATCCGTTGAAGTCCCAGCCTGCAAACTTTTACACGTATTTGATTTTTCAAACAGGTCTTTTCAAATTATAGTTTTTCTTTTATAAAAAGGTATCAGAAGAAGAGCTGGAAGCGAGCAACAAAAGGAAGAAATGCTCTCCTGCTGCAGGTGGGAGGAGGGGTTCAGTAGGAGCATGTTCTCTTGCAGTGCCCTGGCTCCACACTTTCCTCTTCTGCAGGGCTGCCTCCTTCACGGTCACCAGAGCAAGCACTGGCCCCAGCAGCACAGAGTAAGTGGGACGCACATCGAGCCCGCGTTCCCAGGCTGGAGCGCACCAAAGCTTGCTTGGCCATGTAAATGCCACCTGAAGCCCAGACTTAACATGGTAGCACAGCACAGCCCTAACCACAGTTTAGCCATCTCAGCTCTGCTGAGAAAAAGGGAAGGAAGGGGTGGGGGCATTCATCAACTATGCCATCTTCTTCACCACTACATCTCACGGTCAGTGCACTTGATAGGTGACATTGCGGAAGCATAAGCCATTAATCACAGCCGTATTTCCATGTCAGGATGTTAAAATTTACAGCAGTGCAGGTCTTCATAGACTCAGTGCCCAGGAATTTAGCAATACTGTCTCTATCATGATTAATTCCATTATTTCGCTGGGAAAAGAACTTGGATTTTGGACAAAAAATATGGGAGTAACTCTCTTCCCTTCTGAAAATCCAGAAAGTCTTATACCAATTAGCATCTCTATTGTCCAGCATTAAGTCAAACCTAATAGGGCCCACAATCAGACCCGGAAATTTAAAATTTCCCAGCATTCACTATGTGTTCTAGACATCATGTAATGGTGGGTATGTAATAGTCTGCAAAAAGGTAAGCAGTACATCTTTCTTCCCCGAGGCAGAATTAAGTATGTGTAGAGGTTTTTAAGAACAGGTTAGACAATACTTCCAATTAAGATTTCATACCCTTTCTAGCTACCCCGTTTCAGTGCTCAAGTACACTTAAAATTTACCTAAAACCTGACCTAGATTTCCATTTTTCCAAATTCAGCTTATTAATTCTTGTAATAAAGACAGTGAAAGCAATTTATTTTCCTATCCGCAGCGCCTTCTTCCATTTCTGAAGCTTACTATCATGTACGTTATTCCTGCCTTAACTACTCCCTTTTCTAGAATAAGCTAGATCTTTCAAAAATGAGGTTCGTTCTTAAATGTCTTACTCTCACTCTGCCCCCCTAGACCTTCCAGGATATTCACCTGTATTTCCAGGTGCTAGCACTTCTTCACTCGGTTGATCTCTCTCCCAAAAGCTATATTAAACAAATGTACTTTAGTACCTCAATTACTTTGAACTGTTTCCATTTCATCTCCTAGTCTAACATTCCTCTTTCATTTTCTTCCCGCTTATATGGCCTTTCATTCCCTGAACTCTGCTATCTGTAACGTACTTGGCACCCTTATCTCTTCCAGGCAAGCTCTGAGTGACTATGTACTTCTGGTTGCTTCTCTGCACATTAAGATGTTTTTCAGTTCCTTCTGAGCTACTAAAATTCTCTGCAAGGTTAATTTGCTAAACCAATCACTATTTCATGGAAATTCTCGCTATTTGAAAGCTACAACAGTCTGCATTAGATTGCAACCTGCTGTTTAAGAATTTGAATTGTATCACTTACCCCTAGCTCGCATGCTGTTGGTTTGGGTTTTGGTTGGTTTTTTTTAAGGGGAGATATATTCCAATTTGAATATGGAGTAGTATCTTGTCTTATTTTCAATAAGGAGATGTGAAAGCCCAATTATATTAGGCATTAACAATGAATTACATCTTCAGCAAAACCTGTTTAAATTTTTTTTTTTTTTTTTTTTTTAAAGTACCGGAATGGGTAAAGAGCAAGCATGGTTCAAAAGGTAGGCCCCAGAATTCAAAGCCACTAACCTTAATGTCAAAGATAATGGAAGTCTGTGGTGAAAGTGCCCAAAGCCCACTTTTACAGACACTAACTAGCATCTTTTGGTAGACAGAGACAAAACAATGAACACATACGGAGACTGAACCATCTTCACTCCCTTGAATATATGATGCCTCCTCAAACACAAAAAAGGCAATGCTAGTTGACAACAGCAGTCAAAGACAACCCTGTCATCTGAACAGTATTTGCTGAGTTTTTTCAAATCCAATTCAAAACCAAGCTGCTTTAGCATTCAGTACCGATACACATAATGCCAATGGCCCAAGTGCTTTTATGAGCATAGTGAATTCTTAAGATTAATTACTCTGAAAAAATGGCTGCAGATCTGAAGCTGTTTTATGCTGTTACATCTACAGGAAAACACAGCCTAGGCTTGATGTACAATGTAGATAAAGTAAGTTTCATATATTCATCAATGCCAGCTATCATAAAGCATGACCCCGTTTGCTTTCGCTAATAAAACCAAAAATATTCTACGAGCTACGCTTCCCCATATGACGTGCTACAAATATACTTACATCTTTTGCCATGTTACCAAAGACTAGAAATCAGTCCTCTTAAAATCTTGACGGCTGCAGGACACAGAGACAACGATGCTATTTTCTAGAAAGCAAGCAAAGACAACATCAGCTACAAAAACGAAAGGAGGGAAAGTTTCTACAATTGAAATTACTGGCTGCCACCAAATACAATTTAGCGGGGAAAAAGTTTCCTGTCATCACCAATTCACCCCCTAAGCCCCCCCCCCCCCGCTCACGTGTGGGAAATACTCCCCTTTCCCGACGGTGGGAGTGGGGGGGGGGGGGGGGGGGGTGAGCTCCCAGCCGGTGCCGGCGGGCAGCCCACCCCGGCCCGGTTTCCCCCTCCAACACCGCAGAGGCGGGCGCGGGCAGAAGCGGCGGGGGAAGAGATCACTCCCTCCTCGGCCTCCTCCTCCTCCTCTTCCTCCCCACCCCCATTTCCAGCAGCAGGCACAAGTAGGCCCCAGGGGCCAGCCCCCCCCAAGGCCTTGCAAACCACCACCACCCCCTTTTTCTTCCTCCTCCTCGCAGGCGGACGGGCCGCGGTTGCACCCAGAGGCAGAGACTGCCCAGTCGCCACCTCGCCTCGGGCAACCCAACGCCCGCCCGCCGCGCCCCCCGACCAGGGCCTCACCGCCCGGGCAAAGCCCTAAGCCCCGCGCCGCCCTTCCCTCAGCAGCGAGGGGCCGCGCTAATCGCCTCAGAAGCGGCGGGGGGGGGGGGGGGGGGCACACGAAGAAGGCGGCGGAGGAGAAGAAGGCGGGGGGGGGGGGAACGAACAACGCGCCCGCGCACCAGGCGGCACCGGGGGAGGGAGCGGCGGGAGGTCCACCCCGTCCTCATCCTCCTCACCCCGCCGCCAGCAGCGAACCCCCCCCCCACACACACACACACCGTCCCGATGCTCCCCATCCTCCTCCTCGCCGCAGAAGCCCAGCCCGCGTTGCCCGCACCTGAGCGGCCGAAGGTAGAGAGAACCGGCTCCATCCCCCGACGGCCAGACGTTCCACACACAAGCCCCCCCCCACCCACCCACCCACCCCCCCCCCGCCGCCGCCGCCGCCGCCGCCCGGGACAGGGAACCGGAGCAGCGGAGCAGGGAGCCCCCCCCTCCCAAAAAAAAAATTTAAAAAAAAAAAAACCAACAAAAAACGAAAAAAAAAAACAACAACAACAAAAAAATAAGACAACCCTCCTGCCCGCCCGCCCGCCTGCCGCTGCGGAGGCGCCCGACTGCACATGTGCGGCGGGGAGCGCGCGCGCGCGCGCGGGAGGCGGGAGAAGCGCGAGGGGGGAGGGAGGGAGTCGGTGTGTGTGTGTGGAGAGAAACGGCGGGGGGGAGGCGGGGGGGGGGGGGGGAGATCAACGGCTCTAACGGCAAACCGGGGCGGAGTGGGGGCGGGTGGGACCGCCCCGGGGTTGTGTGTGTGTGTGGTAGTGGGGGGGGGGGGGGGGTGAGGAAGAGGAGGAGGCGGTGAAGGAGCGGGGTGTGGGGGTGTCTCACCCGGCGGGCTGTCACTTTCCCAGCCCGCCTCTAGTTCCCCCCCCCCCCCCCGGTCGCCAACCTGGCGGGCTCACCGCCGGTCCGCTTCCATCGTTCGCCCTCACACCTGCCCCCGCCGTCCCGCTCCGCACCCCCCCCCCCTTCACCGGCACCGGTGAGGGGGGAGCGGGCCGCCGCTCTTTTTTTTGTTTTATTTCCCCTTCTCTTTTTTTTTTTTTCTTTCCCCCCCACCCCGCCCCGCCGCCGTTGGCAGGGAGGAAGAAGAAGGAAAAAAAAAAAATTTAAAAAAAAAATTGAAACTTACACTTTTGTGCGTCCCACCGGCGTAACGCTGCGCGCTGACGTCACGGCCGCAGCGTGCCTTCCCCGGGCACACGCGGAGGCGCCTTTACAGCCAACCGCCCGCCGCGCCGCGGGGCGGGAAAGGGAGCATGCGCGCGCGCTTTTTCGCGCCTTTCCGACTCCCCGCCCTGCGGCGCTTTACAGGGGGCGGGCTGGGCGGGAAGCATCGGCGCGAGATTGCTGCTTCGGCCCCCCGGCGGCTGCTGCTGCCGCCGCCGCCGCCGGGCACGTGGCCGCCGGCGCGCGCCGCCCTGTGAGGGAGCGGGAAGGCGCCGGGCAGCTCCGTCTCCTTATCGCTGAGGAGAACGCGGACCGCGCCTTGGTCCCGCCGCCCTGGGGAGGGTTGGGGCCGGGCCGGGCCCCCTCAGGGCCGAGGAGGGAACCGAGCGGGTTTCTGGGGTCGGGGAGGGGGGGAGCGTGGGGTGCCGGTGGGGTGCCGGTGGGGCAGGGCGGTGCGGGTCGGTTGCCACAACATCCTGCCGCTGCTTCCTCATCGCGTGTTTTTGGTATTTCTTTTTTTGGTCCGGCCGTTAACTTGAGCAAGTCGCCTTACAGCGGTCGGTTGCTAAAATTAGGATTTTACGGTAATCCAAGGGAAAGTTTTTTCCGTCAGGCGACCGCCGCTCGCAACCTTGAATTAGGCCAGACCCACACCAAAAAAAAAAAAAAAAACCAAAAAAACCCAAAAACTTAGGCGCTCACGCTTTCCGACGCCTCCAGCCTGCGAGACCTGTGCGCGCGGCCACGGACGCAGAAGCGGTGCACGTTCGCTAGGGTTGTGTGATGTAATTACACGAGAGTGATGTAATTCTTGGCCGAAAAAAACCTTCCACCGTTATAGCCCCTGCTACACATGCCGAGAACTGCAGCGAAGTCAAAACAGCTCAAAAGCTGTCCGGCTTACAGGAGTGGATATAAGAGTATTTGATGGCAGCTGGGGGGGGGGGGGGGGAAAGCTGCACATGCTTCTGCACGCGATACCAAGCCTGGGTGGTATGAGGCTGTTGATAACGCGACCAAGAGGGGAGCAGGAAGTAAAAAAGTCCATTTTTTCTCTAAAACCATGCTGCTTCCTGATCATGCCTTGGAACGGAGGCACCACCAGCAGAACTGCTACCCAGGAACAGCGGAACAACATAGCATGGGTGCCAGGGAAGATGAGTTTCCTCAGTTGACTAGATTCACATTTAGTTACTTGCATACCTTACTCAATTTTATTATTTTTTTTTAAGACTTTGGGGAGTTTTTTGTAATAATGAGGAAACACTAACTACCTCCATTTTCTTGATAAACTGCAATCTTTGAAGTTTTTCATTCACAGTAACCCCCCGCATGCTGCTCTGGGGTTCCATGGCTGCTCATCCAGTAGCCTGCTCTGATAACGACCGTTATTACCCCATTTCTTCATCGTTCTTGATTACGCTTAGTGGCATGGACATCAAAGAAAGAAGGTGATAATGAAAACACGTTTGTAACTTTTCAGAAAGGGGCAAGAACTTTCACACACAGAAAACATGGAGCACACCAAGCCAGCTGCAGAAAAAATGCTTCCTCCCAAAAGACAACATCTCCTCCAGTTGATGGTGCTGCTCTCCACCCTCCAGGTCATATATACTGTGCCTGTGGATTTTAACTGTCTATATATCTCAAGTCCCTGCCGACACTCCCCCCACACCCCTTTTTACATTCTTGTAGAACAAAACTGTTCCACTACCACGAGCTCCTGCAGTCTCTAGGAATGCACCCTCAACAGGGTACATCTGGCCCAGGGTGGAGAAGGAACTACAAGAAGAGCAAATACGCTTTTAAAAACGTAGAATTAAACGGCTGCGCTGCAACACAAAGCATTTCCTCTGCTGTTTCAAGTTTATCTAAGAGACTAGTGCCATTTTGAAAGTCTCAGGTTGAAGAGAAACCTCCTGCCTTCTCTAGCACAAAGCAAAATTGGCAGAAACTTACGAATAAAGAAGTAGAAAATAATTCATTAGCAACTGTGATTTGTAGGGACTAAGATAACTATACTAGCTTCCAGAACAGAGGAGGGACCTGTGCAAGCTTCTGGCTTAAATAAAGACCTAGTACCAGTTGACAAGCTTGTCAGCATCTGGTCTCCTTGGGAGGTAGCACCTCCCAATTCTCAAATTCCTGCTTTATTTTAGGAAACAAAAAAATACAGCTTAGTACCGTAACCTTGAAAGTGTTGCCACTCCCTGACCTAGATTTTGTCCCCCAAGGCAGGAGCCCTTGTCCCTAAGTCACTCTGGTCACACTGTTGTCCAGCTTGTTCCTCTGTCCTCCTAGTCTCCACTGTCCCTACCATCAATAAGTTTTTCCCACCCGGCGCTGGTAATTAGTCAGCAGAGGCAGTGGGAGAACCGACGCAGCACACCTCCTGGGCTCCTAGGTGAGGCTGGTAGAGGCATGCCTTTCCCTTCTGCCTTTTGTTTCCCTTAGGGCAGGGTGGGCCACGCATCTCCCAGCCCTTGGGACATCTTGCTGCGCTTCCTTCTCCCTTCACTAGTGTTGTTGGCTCCCTCGTTGTCAGATCATCTCAATAGTGGATGTCTGGTACTTGCTGCTCCTCAGGAGCTATTGCTGTTTCCCACAAAGATGTTACGACGCGTGGCTTGCCTGCTGTCACTCTGGGGTCCTCTGGCACTGCCCACGTGCTGGAGCACCGCCAGGATTGCTTACAGAGCAGAACTACCGATTCCTTCCCTAGACAAACCCCAGGAGTGCTTTTGTGGTTAGATTGTTCCTGGGTTCACTCCAACGAGCAGCAAGACCGCACTAGGTTTCTCACACCCTCCGTCAACCATCACCATACAGCGCTATTCTGTCCTGCTCGGCAACCGCCCCCGCGCCTCTGTCTGCAAAGCCGAGGATGAACTGTAAAACGAGCACAATATAAAGTACTGCGAGGCTGCTTTCTCCTCACCATTGAGGATTACAGCTTTCTTACAGAATTCTTACAACTTTTAAAAAGCTACGTAGCCCCATGGACTAAGCCACCGCGACAACATTCCTTGAGCCGTCCTAGGCCCACGTCAGTCACAACTCCAAGAGCCTACCTCTCAGCTCCCGCGCGGTATCTTCCTGCTGAGCAGCCTGCTTTATATATGGGATGAGCCGTAAGTAGGGTGGTTGTGGGTCTACCTATACCAGTCCGACCCTGGGGACAGGGAGAGGACTCACAAAGGAGAAGCACAGCCCACACTACCAGCTTTTAAACTGTTTTGGTTCCTTCACTCCTATAGGGAACAATGGCCAAAGGGGTAACGTGCAAGAACTCAAATTTTCAGAGAGAAAAACCGCACAAAACAAGCAACCTGTTACACCCACTGCCGAAACAAACCAACCGCCCCCAAAACCAACCCCAAAACAGGTATGCTGAAAGAGTTGCTACTCAAGCACAGAGCAGACCCTTCCTTTCCACTCCCTTAGATTCAGCTTCACCACAGAAATATCTCCTCATCACTTCAGAAGTTTCTGGCCCATATCAGCTTTTCCGTATTCAAATGAAGCTGATCATTAGATAAGTGAACGAGATAGAACCACTGTCCAACAAGCTGAAACAAAAATTTCCAGAAAAGACCACCTGTTCTTCAACAAACCTTCCACAAATCAGGAGATTTTCCTCTCGGGGCTCCCGGATCTCTGCTGTAATTTCATCTACTTGACACAGAAAGAGAATATTCCAGAGTACAGGCATAAGGTTCCTGAAAAGCTGCAATTATAGCTAAGTGGGCCAATTGTGAAATATTCTCCCCTTTTTCCATACAGGAATAAGGTCTGTTGTTTCTGTCCTGAGACTGTATCATGGGACTACCCTGTTTTGACATGGCATTACGCACTGAGCCATTATTTGCATTTCAGGGAACATTTACAGTATCTCAATATACCTCCCCATTTCTATGAGACGATCTCAAACATCTGATTGTAAACAAACTTATCGTATGTCCAATAAGACTAGTAGTTTGAACTTACATCTAACATTCAGTCAGGCAATCCAAGTTTATGTCAACAAAGAGGCAGAGAACATTGATACTCAGATGAGGCTCCCTATTTCTCTTTCCCCAGTTCTCCTAAAGCCTAGCCAAGTCATGGCTGAATCAAAAATTATTTGGGAAAGAAGTGACAGAGATGAAGCAACCAGTAAGGTATCTAGATACTTGCTTTCCTTTTTGGACATGGTACCAAAAGGACTCTTCACCCAACTCCTTTAAAAGGTAATCAGGAAAATATTTTCTTTCTTTTAAGAGACACAAACCATCAGTATTTCCTAGTCTCCCAACTGGAATTTTCCAGAGAAATACAACTAGTGGCAGCAATTTATTTAGACAAAAGGTTTACTCACCACAGCTGTAATACTTTGTATAATAGTTTCAAGGGCTAACTAAGAGACATAATGGAAACCATACAGAGGTCTCTACCACGGTCTGTCATGGATACTTTTTTTTTTCTCCCTGAAACGTAGGTGGTAAACTACATGTGAAATAAGCATCTTTCAAACCCAAAATGAGGCATTCAGGAGAGAAGCTTGTATTTCAAGCAGAAACTGTGAGCTAGGTCAGTGGATAGAGTAAGATTTCTCTCCCTCGTACAGTTAAGAAACAAATTATTTTAGTGAGGCACCTCAAAAAAAGGCCTGAGCTAGTAGATTGTTAAACAGTACCATAAAACTTTTGAATTACTTCTACATTTTGAATACAAAATATTGAAATACACCAGCAAATCAGTTTCAAGTTTCTTCTCTGTGACAGATTCATTTTAAAGAAAAACTATTTTATTTATAGGTCAGCTTTTTCCTCTGCATTTGTCACTGTTCCTCAGTAACTTCTGAAACCATTCCAGGAGAGGCGGAATTGCCATACACTCCTGCCACCTTTATGAAGGAAGCATCAGTGCCTGGAGAGAAAGCCCCGAATCCAGTGAGCAAGAACTCAAATATGATTAACCCTACCCTGTCCTAACAGTACATACACACACCAGACTAGTCCAAGCTGCATTTTGACAAGCCCAACAGATGTCAGAGAAAACACAGGAAGAAACTGAGGCTCCTATGGTAGAGGAAAGAGGTATAAAGCACACAAATCCATTCAAAGCTTTGTTTGTCTACTTGGAGGACAGCTTTCATTTTAATTGGCAATTTAAACCTACGTAACATGCATTTTTCTAACCATTTTGTGGCTATCGAAGTTATTTCAGACAACAGTATCATACTGACCTAAAGTGTTAATATATCTTTAATAGTATTGTTTTTAAGCAGATAAACCTCAAGATGACTTTTAAATTGTTTGTCAGAGTAGACTACAGTCTATGAGTAAGGTTTCTCTACGACAGTTAAAGAATGGGCTTTTACAAGGCTTATCCCGCTACATAGAACGTTTTAAAGACCAAAACACTTACATTTAAGATCACATTCAAAACACCGTTTTTTAAAATATCACAACATTTTAAAGAGACTAACAATTTATTCAATGTAAATGCAACATATAAAGTCGTGGAGTTCCAAATACACATCCCGTCTGCCATTTCTAGTTTTGTGCAAATTAATTTACTTAAAATGATTTTAAATCTGGCATAGTGTCAAATAACATCCAACCTCCCAAGTTACAGAACTGATGTTTTTCACATCTGCTTGAAATTAGACTCCCCAGTTTTACTAAATTTATTTTTTATTTAAAACAAAGAAAAAAAACCTGTAAACAACTGTAAACAGTGCTAACTGTAACAGCAGTTAGCAACAAGAATGGGTGACAACTGTCAGTCTTCAAATACAACTTAAGTTATGCCCTTTCTTATCATCGACTTCTAGTCAAATATGAATATGTAAATAAATAAAAGAACTAACACAAATAAAAGTTACCACTATAAGAAAATACATTATATTCTGCAGTTTGGAATAAAATATCATACAGTATTGGCTGCATCATTTGGAATATGTGTTTGACTGCTTAAAACAGTTTGATGCTAAGCAGTTAAACCTTTTCTTTGTGTAAAGGACTACACTTTTACTCACCATTAGAAATGTGGTTTGTGATTAATTTTATACTAGTATATTAAACTCCTAAATGTGAAAATGACTCAAGTCATTTAGTGAAAGAAGATACCATAGGCACCATAATATTATTTTTTTTCTTTTTAAACAAGATCTGGTGATGAACCAGCAGTAACAAAATAGGATGAAAATTAAAAGGCACATTCAGGCAAAAAATAATCAACACAGTTTGCATGACGCTGTATTTAAAAAAAATAACTCATGCTCTGAACAACTGATTGGATCAGGAACAAATATTCTGGCAGATTCTAGTCTGTCAGAGAGAAAGTGAATTTTGTAAAAGGTGTGCAATTCAAATTATGTAAATTTTTTTAATGTTGAATTTTGTTTTGTTTTAAGGTCAGTGTAAGGCTTATAACCAAGTGCACGTTAAGAGGACTGACTACTCAAAACCTCTTGTTTTCTGAGTGCATAGAAATACAATGAGCAATGAAGATATTCCTTGCAAAGAGATGTATTCTTGTATATGTGCAAATCTTAATCAAGTACTTGAGCGTCTTTCAGGTCTCGGAACACATTTCATAATCGCAGCTCTCCACAGGGCGGGGGCAAGTAAAAGGCTTAGAGTAGTCACACTCAGAATAAGAAGATAGACCTGAAAATCGCAAATGAAAGCCATTACTTCTCTTAGTTACGTGGTAAACTAAGAAGTGACTAGAAGTTTGAGGAGATCGGACTCTTCTGGACAGTATTCTCAGGAGATTCACCTGTCTTCCTAAGCAACTATGCATAGTGCTACAAAAGCAAACAAGTGCACGCTCAAATGATCTAATTATCTGTTTATCTGATTTGAAGATACAATTGCAAAAACAACATTATGAGCTTATAGAAAAACAATTATTTACACATATAGTTACGAGGTCAATTTTGAAAGCTCAATGTTTGCTAAAAGATCAAAGGCCAAATACCACTTTATTCAAAGCCCCCCCCAAAAAACCCAAACCAAAACAAACCACCCCAAACTATTCTGGTTTAATGATATAATGGCAAAGTTCACTAGTATTTTATACACTAAAAAAAGCAAACAAAAATCCCTTTAAGTCATACTGCACATCTTCTGAAAAAACATCTTAACTACATAGCCTGAATGAGTCTTATAAACAGCAGCAGGAAGTAGTTTTGAGGTCTCAAACAGAAGAATGACTTTTAGAAATTTCAGAGCTATATAAACCTATACAGAAGATAATCAAGTGAGAGCTGTCACAGGAAAAAAAAAAAAGCCTAAAGGCCTCCAAGCGCAGTGGGTGGGCCCCTAAACTGGTTCTGTGATCATGTATGGCTATCTTGAAACTCTATGCAAACATACGGTATTTGTAACTCCTAATTACATGCAGGAGTGAACGTGAAAATGAATCACCTTTACCTATACAAGTGAACAGCACTGTGTAAGTTTTTCACACATGCTTTATTTGGAATTGGTCCCAGCATTATACAGCCCACTTGCTCACACAATGAAAAGCTTGGAGCGCCAGCAAAGTATTTTTGTGAGCAGAGATACATAGGAGAAAGCAGCAAGCAGTAGAAAGTGAAGTCAGTTGTTGTATCTCCATAGCCATAATTTACTTAATTTCACAAAGCAGACTTCATCTTGAAAAAAAATAACATTCTCACAGCTTCAATATAAAACTAAGGTTTCTTTCCTAGGGCATTTTTTTTTCGTGACTACTGAAAAAGCTGGTTGTTTCTTTTGCAGAGGATTGAAAACAAACAAGCTTTGCAGGTAGAGATTACAAGTTTGTTTGCTTGTTTAAATGTTAAGGCAATTTCCACTTCAGTCTATCTGCTCTCCAGTTCGTATTTACTGATATTTCCTTACTCAAATCCTATACTCTCAGTTACCTCTTTCTATAGCTATATCAAGGTTTCAAAAGCAAAGGCTTCTCCATCTTAGTGACTTGAGTGCTATCTACAGCTCATTGCTCAGTTAATAAAGAAGTTCTAAGTGAGAGCAGTTAAGGTAAAGCATTTATAACCAAGCCATTTAAAAGTAAAACCTGCTATTTAAAATACTGCAGTACAATATGAAACAAGTAAAAAATGGAACTAAGAATCCTGTCGGGGCCATACATGTCTCCATTTGTATGGATTGATTCTACCTGTTAACAGTTGAGAGATGCCACAAAATTGGAGCATATTGGTAATTCAAATACACTGTAATACCAAATCCCAGTAAGTTATTCAGGTGCAAAAACTGAAGTTAATAACTGTAGCACAGCTTACCTCCCGAGATATGATCCCTGCTCTGCGTGCTCTACTTCCCAGAACAAAAGAGAATTCACTGACTTGTGCCAGTCCTGCTGAGACAATCCACTTGATATACTGGCTGGTCTTTGGAAGAATCAGAGAAAGGACAAGCACTGCCAAGACAAACTTTAAAAACATTTTTTTGTGTTGTTGTGGGTTTGTTTTGTTTTAAAATAGAAGAAGTGCAATAAATAAAATAGTACAATCTTTGTAAAATACTTAGCATCAAATACAATAATTCTGGACATAAACTAGTGGACTTCTAAATATGTCTTCTGTGTTAATGTCAAAAGAGACAAATGTACATTGCACAGTAAAAAGTAGTATCTTGTTTACTATAATAAAAACACTTGATAACTTTGTCACAAATCCCAAGCTAGATAAATAGATGTTTCTCCATGTGTAACTTACTTTTAACATTAAATACAATCTTTTTTTTACTATCCTAAGAATGTTGTATCAAATGGTATTCTAATCAGTAAGATTCCTCCAAATACAGATTTACAGTAAAGATGTAATATTCTCTCTTATATCACATGTTCAGGTCTTGCACAGAATTTTCATTAGGGCATGCAGCACAAAGATTGTTTAGACTATTAAAAGATAAAAAAGAGAAAAATAAAATACCTTCATTATGACCACAGACAATGTAAGGAATAGTAAGACTGTGAGTTCATATATTACAAACGTGGGGAAAACATGAAGTCCTAGCAGGAAAGAAAACAGTATTTCAAAGTTTAAGGCCAATATCTTACTATGATAATTTTTTTGAGTTAATAATGCATTTAATTGCAAGACTGTATTCTCAAAAACAAACAAACAAAAAGCCCTAACATACCTACCAACGCTACCTACTTGATGACTAAAGCACTTCCTGCATTATCCAACCATTTTTCCTTTGGAGAGGTTTAGCACAAACAATATTCCCAACTGAGTTAAACTGTATATGACTGATACATGAGCACGTTCATTTATCAAGTTTTCTGTCTTCCACACCAGTCAACAATCCAGAATCTGAACTGAAACACACCTCTAATGAAAGCTATAAAAATACTGCAGGAAGACAATTCCATTGTTCTGCACAGTGACTGCACCCTACACTTTGCTAGCCATTTAACATTTTTGTATGACGTGGTAATGGACTATCACTGTGGAAGGAACATGATATTCAGTATTTGCATAGACTATAGCTACAACAGAAAATCTAAAATCTAACTGGTTTGATTCCATGACCCTCACTTGCAAACACTGAAAGTCACCTGAACTGAAAAAGTCACCTAGACTGGAATAAGGTAAAATCATAAACCCCTGAGCATGGTCTAACAATTACGGAATTATATAAAATCCCATTGCTATAATGATGTTGTTGATTTGGTTGGGGGTTTGGGAGGAGGGGGAAAGTATCTGTCTCTTTTTCTTTTTTGCAATTTTTTTTGTCATTTTAATTTGGTAATTATATGAAGCAAGATAACAAGAACCATAAAGAGCACAGAAATTTAAAACTAAATGCTGCTAATATTAAATGTAAGAAAAAATATTTGTTGGAGAAGTCCTGGAGTCACTGAGGAAGAATCTTACTCACAGCTGACTAAGTGCATTTTTTCCTCCTAGGGTATGAGGAACTTGTGCAGACAAACATAACTGTGTATCTTTGGAAGCTTATTCCTTTTTCATAGAAGCTCTTAAAAAGAGAAACCAAAATAGTGGTGGTGTCCCTGATAAATCCAGAATAGTTGGCAGTTCTTCAACCCAGTTATTTCTGGTGAAGGACAAGAGTTTAGCTTTCTAAAGCATGAGGCACGTAAATCGATGCTGTAATTTCTTATTTTAATGCAAGACAAGTTTTCACTCATTTTCCCTGCCGCAGAGTGCTGCAGAGCCAGAAGAACTGTAGAGAACTAAGAGTCATCTTCTCTTCCTGAGTGCACAAGACAAGTTACTTACAGTTACTTCACAATATTTTGTCCATACACACATCCCATTGTGGATGGAAATGTACTTCTAAGTACATCAGAGATTTTTATACAAGTACTACCCAGTCAGCATGTACACACTGTGTTTTATTTCTTAATTTCCTTCCAACTACTGAAGCACAAATGCAAAAGACTATCAGAATAAGGGGAGAGATGGCAGAGTAAGAGAGGCAAACACCACACCAAAACCAGAAATCCAAACGTGTGCACACACGCACGTGGAGGGGCAAGTAGCTTCTCTCTCTTTTTTACTGTGTATCACGTGCACGTCGCTCATTCACCTTTAGGCCGGTCTCAGAAACGTACATGAAAACAACTAAAGAAATACAGCCTGTAACAATGTCATGTTTGATGAAGGGGCCAGCTCTGCCACATCTGGAACTGAAGATTTCAGAGGGAGGCTATAAATATAGCCTAGTGCTCTCATCACTACTGGCAGAGCTACCTTTTCAGTTCTGGAGCAGACAGGCAGTCTGAAGTCCATTCGAACTGCTGCCCAACGTAGAGATTACTACCATATTCCAAAGAGCTGAGGCACAAACTACCGCAGATTTCGATACCAATCCCGTGGAGGTAAGCGTCTGCGAGGTGAAGCAAGCCTAAACCTGTTACATACACTATTCTGAGCAAACAAACAAACATCCCAGCACACAGACATGTTTTGGGGAAAATAAATCCCACCACAGTGGATTTCATGGTCATTACAGACCTCTGCCCCAGCCCTAGATGAAAACTTAGGATAAGGCCAGAAGTCGTATCAGACTGCTGTACAAGCACATGAAGCCTTCCTAACAACACGAACGTCATCAGAGAGATTAACTTCCCAGACAGAAGGTGCATGAATATGGGCATTTATTTCAGTGGTTTTAATCAGGCTTTGTGACTAAGCTCAGGAGTCACTATGGACTTGTTCTCTAAAATGGAAGAAACGCTTCAATCAAATAATTCAAGAACTTCAGCACCGTCATCAGGTAGCAAGTGACATGTTGGCCTGTCACCAACAGCTAGGATATCACTTAGGTACATTTTCACAGAGCTGAGCATAAGCCACCAGACTTCAATTCTAAGCAGTGTTCCGGAATAGCTAGAATGGAGGCCTTGAGGTGAAGGTGACCTTGCATCAATGTCAAGCCAAAAAGCACAGTTCACTCGTGTAAGTTGGTATGTGTTCTTCTGTGGATGATTACAGGCAAGATTTTGCACATCCTTTTTATAAGTACTTTTTTCTTAACAAGTCAACTCCCTCTCCCCCCTAATCAGACAGATTCCACCTATCTGCTAGAGGGCTGCTAAACAGCACGCGAAGATCCAAATGTCATGGCCACATCCTGGAAGATCCAGCATCAAGAAAAGGAATCTTGGAGATCCTTGACAGCAAACAAGATTACAGAAACCAGAACTCTGTGGGTCAAATTGGAGCCAGTAGAGTCAATTCTGACACATCCGCAAGACAGGACATCGCTCAGAAAAATCACATTAGCGCTGCATTGGGATGTTCTATCTACAAAGAGTCTTAATGAACCTAAGATCATAGCTAGCAAATGCAATAAATGCTACAGCCCTGGCTAGATCGTTAAGTAGCAGGGGGGAAAACCAACATTCATTTCCACCTTTCTGCAAAGGGGAAAGTCCTCTTGATTCTAGTTACAGTTCTGAGAGCTTGAAACCTCCAAGCTTCATTGTATTCCATGCAGGACAACAAAGCAGTAGTCCTGGATGGAGACGGAGAAGGTGATATATGTCACCTAATAAATTCCAGGTTGGGATCTTCCTTTGATTTCTCTCAAATTCAACAGAAATGTTAAGAGGCTCATCAGAGAAACATTGTGTGCGTGTTTGTTCTGGACGGTGGTGATGCTGACAGTGTCAGCATCACCCACCTTCTGAAGAAAAAGTCCGCACTGTTAAACGGTTTTTAGCATCTTGCATTCAAGGTTCAACGCTGACCGCAAGATTTACCCAAAAGGGAAACCTGGAGCCTGGCAAGTGAGTACATCTGTACGGCACATTGAGGACACACAACTTTGTCAGTCCGTGGAAGTAATCTGCCTCCTCACCAGTGGCAGACAGGGTCCTGATGCCCAATTTCAAACTCTGTATGTCTTGTAGACTGACAAAAAATGGGTTATTGGGGCCTTTAAAAAAAAAAAAAAGTCAAACAGTCTATGCAAAGATGCCTTCCATCTTTCTAAAAAGCAATCAAAACAAAATCGAATGATGCAGAGGTGGAAAGGGAAGGATCTGAGTACTAGGTACCAAAACATAAATGAGAAAGGAAGTTCTCAAAATGTGGCTGTAAGGGATTGGTCCACATGTTCTCTCAAAAATATTAGTGAGGACGGGGACTAACAGGAACTTTCTAACCTCAGCAGGTAGCATAAAGAGAGCCAGAAACCTTGAAGAACACACAGAGGCCTAAATGAATGTACAGATGGAGAGTAACTCAAAGTGCAGCTGTTAATGCCTAACTGCAAAGGTGTGTTACTCCCCCAAATGCACCCATGTGCAAATTTGAAAGCAGTAGCATTACACAGGTCAAGCTGAGGGCAGGAGCACTGTTACAGATATTACACGAACAAGTACTATTCACAGCTCAGCTTTCAGAAACCAGAAGGATTTCTGTAGTGAGAACAGAAAAGCAGGCATTTAAGACAAGCAAAATAGGAACTAACTTTTCCAAATGACATATTTACTGTCACTTTTCAGTTAAGTAAATTTTTTCTATTTATTCCTTTACTCTAAAAGGAATGGAAATGATATTACTGCAGTGGTGTACGATCCCACCTCTGGATCTCAAGCACTTCTGCTCTCTATAATAGGGTGCTTGCTGCATATAGCAACAAGCCTTCTCTTTAGGCAGGGGGAGAGACTCTTTCCCTGTGGCTTTTACATAATTTCATGTAGTAAATCTCTATGTATTTATAGATACATAACATTTGCATTTATAGATCTATAAGTAGGGAGCAAGCAAGAAGCCTTTTCTTACTAGATTTCTTTTTTAAAAGTTTACGGAATACTTTTTATCTTACTCAGGTTTTGTTTGCAACATCGTATCACTGGTTTTAAAACCTACCTCCTTGCCACCCCACAGAAATTCCTGTTAACCACAACATTTGAAAGTAATTGAAAGTAAAGGGGGAAGGGGGGGGATAATGCTTATTTGGGGGGGAAAGGGGGTGTGTTTGGTTTTTGTAGGGTGGTTTGGTTTGGTTTTGTTTGGTTTTTTGCCTTTTTTTTTAAAAGCAAGCATTGTCACATTTTGTCAGAGGCCTATAACATAGCTCATTTTTCTGATTTTTAGCTAACTTTCTTCTGAGGCAGGAATAACACCCATTTTCTTTAAAACCATACAAACTTGTGAGGCAATTTTCTTTTCTTTCCCTCCTTGCAATTATAATGGTAACAAATAGTTAAAAA
The DNA here is from genome assembly GCF_964188355.1 of Buteo buteo. NCBI lineage: Eukaryota > Metazoa > Chordata > Aves > Accipitriformes > Accipitridae > Buteo > Buteo buteo. The sequence goes on along the minus strand of NC_134195.1, from coordinate 2,853,494 downwards.
GATTTATTTTTTTTTTTAATTCTGTAACAGAACTACCAAAATAATTTCCTTATGGTATAAAATAAGCTATATGGAGTGCTTCCAGCATGCCAACTGAGGTCTTGCTGTTTTCTGGTACTGTACCGAAGTCTTCTCTCTAGTCTTAATTTATGCAGCCACAAGAGTGTAGGGCAGTATTTTTGTTCAGTCCCTTGTAAAATTAACTTTGGGCTTACAATTACTTGTCATGCTTTGTAACCCTGGTAACACTATCTGCTCCATCACCATCTTTACTAAAACACATAAACAACTTACCTGTGAGCATTTAGCAATTAGTCATCCAACCTTGTCAGTTATATGGGCCCAAGAGTTTTACCATAGCTCACCACTTTCCTCCCTTTATTAAAAAATAAGTTATTCAAATAAACATACCTATTACTAAGCAATCTGATCAGCACAAGCTATTATCATGGGCTGGGTAAAACAAAAATCAAGACTGGCAAGCATAACTACTTCCTTTTTATTTTGATAACCACCAGAAACAGTTTTAGTTTCTGTTATGAAACAATGGGTATCAAACAGGTATATAAGGAAAGGCATTAAAATTATGCTGATGATGGGACTTCACTGTTATCTGAATAAATATACGGAGATAAAAAGAACAATAGAAAACTTAAAACCAGAAGAAAAGCCAAGGGCGGTCTTGAAAAAAACCACAACCAAACCCTAAGGATTTCTGAGTAAGCGTGGGTTGAAGGAGGTTGGATTTGTGCAATGGGCCACATTCAAACCCCTATTTTAGACCTTGCAATGCCCCCCATAATAGGACACACATCTCCTATACAATCCACAAGGAGAGACAAGCGCTTTCACAGGGCCTGTCTCCTCATTCACTGTACCTAAGCACTTCAGTAACGTGCCTCAGTTTCCTTTAGAGAAAGCGTACGGGGGCATGCATGGACAGCTAGAGCATGTAGCAGTTCAAAATGAAGCTACTGGTTAACTGTAAATATTCTCAGAGTAAACTTGTTTTGGGTAACAAGCATGATGAGTTACTCTCCTGGTCTTAGGCATCAATGCTGCATTTCAGTTGGCATTCAGGTAGTCTCCAAGATACATCTTGTTCAATTATTTTTTCCTTGCGTTGAGAATGCACAGATCACATTTTCCTAACTAAAGAAACAAGATGCTATAAAAAGAGATCTGTTTCCATTATTGTATCCTGCTTCTAGAGAAAACCAAGCCACAAGAACCTGAAATCTACTCTACCAATTGACTCAAAATAGCAATGCAATTTTAGTATAAATTACAAATATAGCTGCTGTGAAGACAGAACATTAAAAAAAAAAACCCAACACCCAAACCCCCTTTTCCCTTTAAATTTTTAGTTACATGTTTTAAATAGTGCAAATTCAGAATTAACAATGAAAAACTGACATTAAAACAAGAATTGAGAGCACAACATGGAAATTGCTTATGAAAGTGAATGTTACATTTAAAAATACCAGCAAAGGCAAACCAATACAGTGGTCAGTTAACAGTTTAGTATGTTAACAAAATAAAAATCTATCTCCTTCCCCCAATTTGTAGACACCATTTTTCCCCTCCCTCACATTAGTAGGTCAATATTATTTTTTAAGTAAGTTTTCTTAGAAGTTACCTATGGATGCAAAGAAAATGATGGCAAGAAAGTCACGTATTGGTTCAATACAGGACATAATCTCCTCAGTAACCATGTGACCCTGAGAAGAGATCAGAGCTCCGGCTAAGAAGCATCCCAGCTCCATTGAAACATCCAACAGCTCTGTGATCTGTCAAGGAATAACAGAGAATCTAATGTTGTTCTCTAGCCCCGAGTGACTTTATATAGCATTTCACAGTGACATTATAAAACCGTACATTATACTGAATGTAGGAAATTACTTTGTCTTTATGCAAGTTCAACAACAAATAGAATTCAGTGTATTTATTTCAGTGTTCTGCAGTATTGTATTTATACAAAAGACTCACAAAACCAGTTTCCCCTCCATGTTACCACCTTCCCTACAAAAACAAAAATAAATTTCTTAATCTGCATTGTAATGCTTTGTGTCACTCTTAAGGATAGCATCTGATTTCACAAAAACCAGAAAGACTGTAACGGCTTTGGAGTCAGGATTACATAATACATCAAGGCTGTGAAATAAAGCAGTAAGAACAGCATATTTTCCAGCTGTCAAACAACAGGGGGGGGAAAAAATAAAAATCAAAGCTTTTAATTTGGGAGAATAGTCTCAATTTAGCAGAAGTCCCAGGCATAAATTACATTTTATTATTGTAAATTGAACTTAAACATGCCTGCGTGCTTTACTGAATAGGGATGCATTTCAGCATGTGAAGTTAACTACTGAAATGAAGCATGGTATCTGTCTGAAAGAATTCAGACTGCTTCCTTCTTTTTTGTTATTTGAATACAGTACTAGAAGAAAAAGATGAAACATGTATAAAGAGACTGAACTAAAAACAAAGCAACTGCTTAAGGCAATGCTTGGAACATTAAAAAAGCAAGCAGTACTTTTAGTCGGTATAAAGTATGTTTTAAAATAATTACTTTAAAATCATGCTGCTGCAGACAGTCATCTTACTGAGAAAGGGCAATGCTATTAATATTAATAGAACATTTAAAACTGAAGACTTATTTCCATATTAATTTAGATTAAGCAACAATACACCATAGTACATTTAAGGACAACATTCATCATATCTTGAACGGTGTTACACTGTAAGGTATGAAGCTAAAACTCAAGTGACTTGAAATTAATGGAAGAGAGCAAAAGATACAATGAACAAGTCTCCGAGCTATGCATAAAATGCCACCTAAAAATAAACCAGACTTTTGTGTATTGAAGTATTAATGTCTGAATGCTCATCACATAACTCCATTTGTGCCAACAGTCTGTAATTTATTGCAAGACATTTAAGAAAATGAATTGGTTCTGTCAACTAATGCAAATAGTTGCTGATCAGGCAAAACCAACAAAACAACATTATAATGTTACTCTCATTTTAAAACAAAAGGCATTTCAGTGCTTTTCACAATCTGAAACTGTAAGAGGGAAGAAGTAAATGTATATAAAAGGCTTTGAAAATCACCAAAAGATCAATACAGGAAACAGTTATAAAGAGGAAACATTTAAGTTCTCAATCACACATAAGTTGTTTTAAAAGTCACAACCTCTTGAGTATGATTAAGATCCAATATAGCCTCTTTAAATAAAGTTGGAATTATTTTTACTATTCAGCTATAATCCTCCCACACTTAACTGTTATCAGCTATAACAGACCTTCAGATCAAAACTTTTACTGCTAATATTTTAAGTATTCCCACATACGTGGTTAGGTTACCATGTAAGAAGGGATTCAGCAGCTCTTGTATTGGAATTGCGTGATACTGTGCTGTTAGGAGAATCACTATTCAAGCAAGGAGCAATTTAAGTGTGAAAGAAACATGCCTGTTCAGAAAGCATCAGACATAACTGGAGCAAACTGTATGTCCATCTGGGTTTGTTCCCAGAGCATAAAAACTGAATTCCATTCCTTCACTCTATGGCAAGCTAAGTATGAGCTCAAGGGTCTCGTAGATAAAAAGGCAAATTTTGCTATTTCTTGTCTACTACTCTAGGTACTACACAACTTCAGGTCTACATAATCTATAGGTCACTGTACACACAGAGAAGTGTGAAGTGGATAAGAAGGCAAGAAAAGAACCAAAAATTACATTATTTTCTTAACACCAACCCCCTTCCTCCAGTATGTTCTTCAGATTCATATCTAGATTTATACAGAGATTCCTTTTACTGTTCCCATCCTGGTCTCTGGTTGTCCAATAATATTACCAGTAAGTGGATACATTTCCTCAACTAAAGCTGCAGCATCAGGGTTTATTATATATAATGTGTGGGTGTGTACGCACACCCACACACTGGAGAGGGTTTGTTTTACTGGCAGGAAGGCATTCTCAACAAAATTTCTTACATAAGCAAAACTTGGAAAGTATTTTGCATTTAGTATTCCCTCTCTGCTTTCATCATTTTTTATGTTTTGCCTCTACCAAACAGGGCTCTAACCATTACTAATCCCTGGGCTCTGCACTGACCTTTTCTCAACTCCTACATTACAGAAAGCTTTTTCAGTCAAAATTAAATGAAAAGTTTTGTCAATTTACATGTTTTTCCCAGTACAGTTTAATTTTCAGTTGTTTTCAAAGGTCCCATTTTACTATAATTCAGAAAGGATTGCCTTGCTTTCACTAGGATATTGGATTTTTATGTTCAAATATTCTACCACAGTAATAAAGAAAGAAATAAACATTACTGCTATAACTTGTTCCAGTTGAATTTCAACCATTTGTTCAGCAGTTGTTTTGCCTATATTCTCTAATAATGTGTATCTTATTGCTACTCTTTAATCATCACAGAAGCTTAATGAATATGGTAAGCCAGTAAAATTAAAGAAATCCCTGATGGAAATAAATATATTAGAACTTCAGGCTTTAATAACTTAAATCTGCCCCAGAGTAAAGAGGTGAATTCTAAGCTTGCATTTTATGGAAGTAAAGCCTTAATGGAAATGGAAACAATTTTTAGTAAGCCTTGTGAAAAGCCTTGTATTTTATTAAATAATTAACTAGAATATTTGAGATTACAGTTCTTCCTTAATCTTCTCCTTTTAATTGATAGGAAAGAGTTCACAAGCAGGTTATAAGCCATTGAGAAGTACTCCAGGCAAACAAGGAACGACATTCCTGATACACTGCAGGAAAAAGTACATGCATCTTTATATATAAAGTACTGCAATAACATAGCTATATTTTCTTTTCATCTTTTTGCTATATAAAGCAAGCTGGCAATTTCCCTTTGTTTGCTGCCATCATCCCAGGTCAACCATAAGGCAGTCAAACTGGAAGCCACTTTCCCCCCCCATGTGTACGCATAGTCCTATAAACATCTAAATGTAACCGCTATCTTTCTTGTCAGGTCAGGTTTTATTTTTTTCCAATTCTTTAATAACATTCAGCAACTTAGTTTTAAAACATAACAAAACTGACCACTGGGGTCCTGCAGATGTCCAATACAGCAATTTATTATCAGGACAGCGTTTAAAACAATTCTCCCAGTAATGTTTCTGTACATACAGAACATGAAAAAGCAACACTACACCAGTGAACACTCCGGCTGACTTACACTGTGGTATATATCTCAACCTAAAAGTACCAGTTTGGCCATTGATCCTAAATGGTCATATTTAAAACCATAAGCTAGATTTGCTCTTTATGTTGTGATTCAGGAGAACAGTTCCCCAGTTAAAAAAAAAAAAAAAAAAAAAGGCATTATCTGCATAACTCAAAGCGTAAAAGGGAGTTGCTGAAAGTGTAATAATGATCTACTGAACCTTTGGTACTGATGACAAGGTACATGATTGAAAGATGCACAACTGTGTCTCAAAGTCAGCTAGATTTTTATAGGAATGGCACTTGATGCAATTCCCCCCCCCCCCCCCCAATCTAACTAGTTGAGAGACAAAAGAGAAGGGAATTTCAGTTACTTGTGAGAATATCTGGGAACAGAAAGAGGTATCTTAAGCTCCAAATCCTGGTAAAATATCTCATATTTGAGATTTGTTGTATCTCTTCTACTCTAAGTTAGTTATCAAGCAGAGACGTATTTAAGATCCTGTTTCAGATTTAATGAGCTGCAATGCTATACAAGTGAGCCAAGCAGTTCAGAAATGCTCAAAAGTCACTTCCATACAGGAAGTTCCTCAACTGACAGGATAATCCTTACATCAAAATTGCTTACTCATTCTGCAGTATAGGAACCTCTTCTGTCCTATCCTCCCTCTTGTTTTCCCATATAGATTTGCCCTTACTGGTAAAGAAACGGCAGTTCTTGTTTAATTAGTCATCTAAGATTTTCAAACACAGGAAACAAGTAAAATAAATTAAGTTTAGATATAACGTGCATTACATGTGCTAGTGTTACAGATGAAGCCCAATACAGGATAAACTTAGGTGGACCCCAGAAACCCAGTCAACACTGAAGCACATAACAAGTAACTGTATGCATGAAGCAGGAATACCATATCATTCCTAGCCCCTTTGTCATGTATTGGAAAGGATGTGGCCTGCAGAATAACTCACATGTTAGATAAAGAATTAAAATATTTTGTTTAAAAACGTCTCTCAAGTTTTCTAAATGGAGCCACAGAGTCATCTTTGGTTAAGGCCATTAAAACATGCACTCTCTTATTCCTCCCTCTACAAATTCAAAAGCTTTTTTAGAATTAACACTGGTATGAAAAATTCTGTGTTTGCAGATAATTACAGAAACTTGGTCAATAAATTACAGAAACTTGGTTAATATTTGGGCTTTGTTTTCCAAGGAGAAAGATCTTTGCAGGAACGGTGACAGTTTAATTGTTTTCCTACCTGGCACCCAAAAACTTTTCCAAATACATGCAACATTTTTTCAAATTAGATTGCCATCCCCCATCCTATGGTTTTATTCCTGACATAGTAGGGCATCTATACCGATTAAGATTTCTTTGTTGAGCTGTTCAACTGGACAACCAAATAATTTTGTCGGTTTTTGGGGGTTTTTTTTGTTTTTTTTTTGTTTTTTTTTTTAGTGTTTGTGCTCAAACCACAACTTGTAGCATTACTATAATGAATGTATCAGTGCCAGTGAATATCAAGCATCTCAGCAGGTTTACAGAGGTTACATGCAGTATCCTTTGTACTGTTCCCTTTGATAAATTATTTATCAACTTTAAAAGAAAAATTGATTTCACTTAAAGTACACAAAATATTTGCTCCTTCACAAACGCTTCCCATGCTGAAAAATGCTTCTGTTTTGCAGTACGAATCCACTACACTCAAACATATTCTCCCTCAGGTTTGTATAAACATGTATATTATGTAAAGTCATGTAGACAGAATTGTACATTTGATACATGATTTGGGCACAATACACCCAATTCAATCAGATCAGTCTATGTAGGCTGTATTTTTAATGAAGGTAAGACTGCTTCTAGATATCATAATATTTTATGCAATTTTTGTGATTTGGTTGTTGGTTTTTATTGAAATTATTCTACAACTGTTATGTCTGCTTGTTAGAAAGTAAAAAGGAGAAGCTACTCTTGTTCCTTCTCTTACTACATGACATGTTTGGGATATGAATAGCTGTTTAGAGGGAGGGCATTTTTAACCTATACAATAGAAATCAACACATTGTAAAGCTATGCTCTCATTAACTTCTTTCTTGACCTTCTTCCTGAAGGAGGTCAGCTTTCTCTGTTGGACCTGTAATAATTAAGCAAATATCCCTACAAAAAAAGGCACATGCACGGGAACTTTTTTGGATAATTTTTCCCCAGAAATTCTTGGGAAACTGCACATCCAGGATAATGGAGTTTCAAACCCACAACATTATCACTGACTGTCACATTCTGTTCTCCAGCAGGATAGTTTTTCAGAGGGCTGAAATGTGAGATGGAAACAAATAGAAGGAAGATTCATAGGAGAATCAACCAAACCCAAAAAGGATATCAAAATCTATGAACCTTAAGGTATTTCTCTACTTTCTCAACTTCATCCCAAACTGTTCATCTCCCACAGAAAAAAAAAATAATTTTATAATAAAAACCATGTTGAGAATTTGCTATTGAAAAGAAACTTGTGAGCAAATGTCACAATTAGCCATTATCAGCATCTCAAAACCCATCCTATATTACTTTCAAATGCATGAAGTAGCCCAAAATTAAAACTGGAATCATAATTCTTTAACTGGCTGTATTAAAAGTTATTAGCAGAAGTTCACCTGATTGACATTCAAATTTTATCTCTTCTTACTCATCTACATTGTAATGCATGAATCATCTGTGCATTTGGGGTTTGTTTTAAAACATTTTAAAACCAAATAATTAACTATGGAGGTACATGGATATGCAATAACAGTAAGTGCGATGGCTTTTGTGATACTGATGCAGTAAACTACCACATGTATCAAAATGTTTTATTAAAAGATTACCGTTAACATAAGGAAGATGAATGCAGTTATTCCTAGAATGAGGATTTCTTTATTCCCTTTGCTTTCTCCATGCAACTTGCGATAATACGGTCCTATGAGATAAGTCTTTATAACAAGACATACAAGAAAAACAGCAGCCAGAGAAAAGAGAATTTGGCCAATCAGTATCAGTATTCTCAGTATTTCCTTGAGAACGCTGGAAGAGAAGAACAAACAAAACATTTCTTTCAAGTGCTCTCACACCTCCCAACCAGTTCCCCTTAAGTGAAAAGATCTAATTCCACAGATGTTCAAAACTGAGTAGCTACAGTAAGATATTTAAATACATTAGTAAACAAGATGAATACTAAATCTGCTAAGTGCCCAGCAATCTCTTTTACAGCCTAGAATTTACTTCCGTGTTGATTCAAAAAGATTTCTGTTAATTGATCTTCAAGGTAAGCCATCAGGCTCATAGTATTATTAATACTATCACATAGTCTTCGACAAAAATACGTCTTGAGAGAATAAAGTAACTGAAGAAATGCAGTTATCCTTTACAGTAACAAACTTTTCACCACAAATTTTAAGTACTGAACAGGACTAAGGCAGCTACAGCAAAAAGAATATCCTCACACAACATGACCAGTACAAATAGTAAAGCGAGCTCACAGAATGGGAGTGTTTATTTTTCATGGAACTGACATTAACTGTAGCACTCTTGTATTCATACTGGTGTTCTACATACTAATTGGAAGGGGGTGGGGAAAAGATACATACAATAATTTTTTTTTACCTGGAATATGTGCTCACTCCTGCTTGAATAAGTGTAGGCATGACAGCTATAAATAAACCAAGCTGCACATCCTGCATCACCAACATGCCAAGTAGTACGCTGCTGTAGTCAATGTCCCCTGCACACCAGTAAAGCAGTCATGGAAATATTCAACAGAACCTACAAAGGCTTGCAGTGCTCAGAAATCTAGAAATGTCTTAATCAAATGGAGGCTAAGTATAGTTCTCAATGGGGTGAAGTCTTTCAAAGAATTCTGGGTTTTCTTTCTCCACTAGTAAGTACATTAAAAAATATATATGGATAAAGACATGTTAAAATAGAAATAAAATATTCGTATGAAGTTTCTGTTACACAATAAAAGTATAGACTTTGCTTAGCAGTTAAGCACTAGTTATGCAGTTACTAGAACTCCTTTACTGAAAACATACAGTCTTTAGAATAACAAACACATGTAAGAGCCAGCACGTGTAAAATATACACTTTGAATTTAGGCATTAGAATGTGAATATTCGGGGTGGGGGGAGAACTTTAATGCGGTATGTATGAAGGAGGTTTAAGGGGAAGAAAGCAGGATGGCAAAACTTTTGAAAGGAAACATTTAGAAGTCTTTGAGAAGCTAGCAATATGGTACTTGAAGGTACTTATTTGACTAGCTGTTAGCTATGAAAGACTACCTGAGCTGTCTTAGTTTGCTGGTAGCCTCTTAAAAAGCACAAGGATTCCAGACCCTCAGTGAAGACAATTCTTAACATGGAGAGTACTGTTTGGACTACACTGTCTTTCTCCAAAGAGGACTGGCTACGTAAATAGCAGGTACACCTCATAACAGGAATATACACAACACTAGCCAGTGTTAAAGGAGGATGATCACTTGTAAACCAGACTTAACAGTGGTATTTGTTTTGTTTTGTTTCATTTTTTAACTAGTTTCTCTCATTACAAAGTCAACATCTTTCAAATTTTATTGCAGACACTACAGTAGTCCCTTTGTAAAGTCATACTTACCTTCTTTATCACCTCGAACACTACCTGCAAGAAATCTTGACACCAGTGGTGTGCTTGATAAAGATAAACAAGTGGAAATGAAGACACTTTGTGTTGGTCTAATTTGGAGCAAGTGTCCCCATAGTAAACCAAAGGCAATCATCAGAACCGTCATGTAGCAGGGTCCTTGCAAAGATATTTTCCATACCTTGGGAAGAAAACAATTTATTATGATAAAGTCTGATGACACTTTTCTTACTGATAACTTACAATGATTTTTAGTGCAAATAAGTGGTTACACATGCATGATTTGGGGCTGCAGTGCTGGGCCACTGAAGTAGCAGGCTGTCATCCTATACATCCTAAAACTCTAGAGTTATTATGCCTAGCAGATATTCTGTGCCAGAAGACTCATTACCAGAAATTAGGTAAATTTCCCAGAGCTCACAGACAAGTTAAGGGCCAAAGGTCCAGTATGGGTTGAAATATATTCAAGTCATCAAATAGAAGACCAGTTATTGGATGTGATTCCAGGGTAGAAAAAAACCAGGAGTGGCAAAGACTGTCATCAATACCAGCAGCCCACTCCATACTAACGTGCACACAATTCTGACATAGCAATTTACATACTACAGTTTACAAACCCTTGAATTACTGATTTTTATCTTTGACTTCAGATGGACAAGAAATAGCAGATTAAGCTGAATGCTCATAAATTTTAATACAATTCCATTAAAGCTTTTATAGTCTCATGAACTCACAACCATCAGTTAGGAATAAACCACACAATGCAACTCTTTACATACATACAGTCTTTACATATTTTCCAGCAGTATTTTCCACTATTAAAATTCTAGCTGGTTTATGAGATAACTTTTTTTTTTTTAATTAAGACCAAAAGAAACTTGTACCTTTCTGCTGAATCCTGATGGCCACATCATGTAATATTCCAGATTGTGCTAACATGCTTGCCGAATCAGTTTATTAGCCAGTACAGCATGTATCATCAATTCAGTATGCAGTACTTAATAAACTGATTTTTTTAATAACAGGACTGGCAAACATCACTGGACACTCCACAACAGTAACTGCACGTTACTGCGTGTTAAAGCAGAGATGGATTGCCATAAATAGTGTGATATTTTTCTAGTAATCAAATTGTTTTACTAAAATCAAGAGGAATAGCGAAGTTTTTTCCTGGAGACACCAAATAAATAATGCATTCTGTTCTTTCTAAAGCATTAAAGAGCAGAAGCAAATTAAATACAGAGGTATTATACAAAAATACCTTTCTTAATCTTTCAGGAGAAAATTCCAGACCAACTAGAAAGAGAGTGAAGAATACACCAAACTCTCCTAATGTCTCCACCTGTACAATAGACTTTAAAAAAAATAAAATAAAAATCAGTGCACAGCAGTCTACTTATAATACAAATTATAAGTCCACTTGCAAAACAAATCATTTCTCATTAGGTTTCCACAGGTAGTTCACTTGCTGGTCATACAACATCAGAAGTTCCCTCAGCACCTTTAGGGTTCAAACTTTTTCCTCCATCACCTGGCTGCTACTAGATAATTTGGTTGGATAGTGCTCATCACCCAAAATGCACATGTGCATTGATCTAGGTAAGCTTGCTTGCTTGTTGAAAATAAATAGGTTACATTTTATGCATATGCTATTAAAGCCCCAAGGCATGCATTCCAGAATTTACTTCCAGCTATTTTATTGATCTACTGGTATAATCATTCTGCTAAACTGTAGCTGCTGTTCTGCTCTCCATCCTATAGACTCTATGCATCCATCTCTCAGACCAGTACAACTATCAGACTTTCCACTTAGGAAAGAAGGATGCAACAGCAAAAAAAGTGGTTGCCTTCCTTGTCACAACAGAAAAATGGGGCTACATCTGGCTGGTGACCAGTCATCATCACTGTTCTTCAGGGTTCAGTTCTAGGGCCAGTTCTGTTCAATATATTTATCAACAATCTGGATGCAGAAGTTGAACACACCATTAGCAAGTTTGCTGATGATGCCAAACTGGGAGGTGCTGTTGACTCTCTTGAGGCACAAGAGACCTTGCAGAGGGATCTAGATAGATTGGAGCATTGGGCAATGATTAACGGGAAGAAGTTTAACAAGTCCAAATACCAGATTCTGCACCTGGGATGCAGTAATGCCAGGCACAAGTATAAACTGGGAGAGGAGTGGCTGGAGGGCAGCCCTGCAGAAAGGGATGTGTGGGTGCTGGTCGACAGCAGGCTCAGTACAGTCAGCAGTGTGCCCTGACAGCCAAGAGGGCAAACTCCATCCTGGGGGGCATCAAACACAGCGTGACCAGCCGGTCAGAAGAGGGGATGATCCCGCTGGATTCAGCGTTGGTGCGGCCTCACCTCAAGTACTGTCTACAGTTCTGGGCCCCACCGTTTAAGAAGGATATGAAGGTCCTTGAATGCGCCCAGAGGAGGGAACAAAGCTGGCGAAAGGGCTGGAAGGAATGTCCCGTGAGGAGTGGCTGAGGACTCTGGGTTTGTCTAGTCTGGAGGGAAGGAGGCTGAGGGGCAACCTCGCTGCTCCCTGCAGCCTCCTGAGGAGGGGACGTGGCGAGGGAGGTGCTGAGCTCTTCTCCCCAGGATCCAGCAATGGGACGCGTGGGAATGGCTCAAAGCTGCGCCAGGGGAGGTTCAGACTGGACGTTAGGAGGCATTTCTTTACCAAGAGGGCGGTCAAGCCCTGGAACAGGCTTCCTAGAGAGGTGGTCGATGCCCCAAGCCTGTCAGTGTTGAAGAGGCGTTTGGACAATGTCCTTAATAACATGCTATACCTTGGTCAGCCCTGAAGTGGTCAGGCAGTTGGAGTAGATGATCATTGTAGGTCCCTTCCAACTGAATAGTCTATGCTATTCTATTCTAAAAACCTAACTTTTCTATGTATTTACAGTACAGAGCAGAACAGGACAGGGTCTATCATCAATCATAGGAGAAGTGGAGATGGAAACTATCTTCCCTGCCAGATTAGAATCTGCCTGCTGCCTCAGTTCCTCCGACATTCAACTTTTTTATGAAATACAGAAGAGACAAAAGGAGAGAGGACACACAAGAGACCCAGTCAACATGAACATTATCCAGATGAATAACATTTAATCACAGCTCCACAGGAAATAGGCAGCTCACTAACAAACTGTCCTAAAGAAACCTCTCATGTCTGTTCTGACCATATTATCTTCCTCAGTGTAAGTCTCTGAAAATTCATTCTTGAATCTCTTTCTAACGCCAAGCTTACAAACTTGTCTCTCCGTTTAAGTGGTCAAGCTTTCCAGACCTTCTCAACCCAGAAGTTATGTACAACACAAAGGTTATTATTTAATCTCAATTTTAGAATATAAAATTTTGATAGTATTTGTAGCCTTCTCTTCCAATATGAGATTAACAAAATCCAACAATTTCTACTCATCCCTACTTACTTTTGAGCCCAACAGTCATTTTCAACAAAAGTCCACGTAAGAGCAGATGTTGCAAAGACAATAAGTTTCAAGCAGTTGTGTGAATATCAGTGTAACAGACACAAGTAACTTAAGCAGACATTACCATGCAACCTTAATATGTGTTCTGTTTTGCCTGCTGGCTAAACAATCTGTTAATGCACACCAGACCACTAATCAAAACATGTGCAATGTCTAGCCAACCACAGCCCAGTTTCACATAAGCTAGTAATCAGGGTACACGTGATGGAGCTAAAAAGGTTCAAGAGACTTCAGGAATGTGGGCAGGGGACTGGAAAAGAACTAGAGTGACTAGGATCGATGAAAGAGCTACAGAGATGCAAAATAACTCTCTCAGAAGCCAAGCTATGCTACTCAGGGAGCTACTTGTTTTAAACACTTCCCCCACTGCCAACACTGACTTCTTCCAAGTTTCTGAATATTTAATGCCATTTAAATAACTTGGCTCTCAAACATGATGCTTTATGATGAAAGACAAAAAGAAAAGAAAAAAAAAAAACAAACAAAACCCCCACAACACACAACCTTCAGCTTTCACTTTCAACAATTGCTATGTCACGATTATATAGGAGGAAAGGAAAAAAAAAAACAAAACCAAAGTGATTCAAAGACATAAAATTCTAAGGTCTCATTTTGCAAAGGTCCAGGTTTGGGTTTGTTTTTTTTTTAAATATATTTGAGGTTGGCAATACCATATTCTTTTAAAACTACTTTAGAAGATTTCAACAAATTAAATCAGTCAAAAAGCAACTTGCACACTTACCTTGATACTATTTAGCCCTGATGGTCCTAAGAGTACTCCACAGATGATATACCCAAACATGGTTGGCAATCCTATTGTTGTGCATAGCCAGCCACATGGCAAAGACAACATTCCTATTGTCACAATATCCTAAATATGTAAGATTTACAAATGCATTAATATAAAGGACACACAAATTTGTGATGAAATTAAAGACTATATCTTTCGAAAGATAAACAACACTAAAATTAAATGTAGACTATTGCCTGTGAAAAGAAAACACAACTTCAGGAAACTAACGTGAACACTTTGTTGTAGGTGTAAGCACTGTAGTTTTGAGATGAAGCAGATAAGGTATTGACTTTAAGTAACTGATAGCTTTGGGGACTTCTGATCAATTTATTAAATATTTTAAATACACCATAGGAAGTAGACAGTTTCCTGGGCAATTGTGAGGGGAATGACACTTTGCATTAAAACAAAATGGTGAAACAGATCCATTTCGGTTTCTTTATTAAAAAAAAATTAAAAAATCCCAATCCAGTTATTCTTCATGAAGCACAAATACAATAAAAAACATCTCCATGTATTTTCCAGCATCCCTTTTTTCATCACAAGACATGAACAGATAAATGCTCTCTAGTAACAATATGCAAGTGGCTTATCAGGCACAGCAGTAGCTTGCTTTAACACTGCGCAGTCTGAGAGAAGAGATGTTGCCCCAAAGGTGCAACAGGGTAAATCAAAAAAATAGGATTCATGCGGCATCACGATCAGTCTTGTGAAGACTGTGCTAGGAGTAGGGAACACATTGGCCAGATCACCAGTAGACAGGGAATCATGAACGCTAGGGTAACTTTAAAGGGACAAATGCTGAAACTATATTCCATCCAACCAAGCAGTACTGGCATGCAAACTAGTGGGACTAAATCTTAGCAAAACAAATGACAAGAATGTCTCTAAAATTATTACCTTTATGAAATGATGATCGGCACGAGGAATGGTTGAATCTCTGGGCTTGGTAAGGATATACTGATTGTTCTGGGAATCAATAAGCATACTAAGACCTAAATCATCCTCTACTTCTCTTTTTGAAGCATTTCTTTTGGAGTTGGCTTCATCTTCTTCCACCCTTAAAACTGCTTCAAAGTTTACACCTCTTACCTTTAAGAAAAAGAAAGCAAATTAAAAAAAAAAAGAGGGGGGGTGTCAATGAAGCATAGAGTACAAAGGGAAAGACTAATAGCTGTGCTTGAAGTTGCTCCAGAATTTGTTGACACTGACTAAAAATACTGCAGTTTCTTCTCAGAGAATTCTTTCAGTCTCTTTATCAAAACCTGATGTCCATAACTGAAAAGGCTATAATTTGCTTTACATTTTAAAAACAAGGGGTTTTCCAGACCTCTTTAGCCAAGCTGTCTAACCAAAAAATACAGGGGCAGGGTTCAAAGCTGTACAATTCCAATTCAGAATTTTCAATTGCATCTAATCTGACACTTGGGAAAAAAAAAAAGCTTTATTGCATTTAAAACACAAAAGGTTGGATTGAAATGTAACGTTTTGTTCCCTTGAACAAAAACAATTAGAGATTACAAAGTCATATTCAGTTCACAAAATCTGAGATAAGACTGCATTCAAAGTCAAGAAAAAGTCACTGTCCTGAAAATTTGAAGGAGTGAGGATAAGAACTGTTTCTACCTAGCTCTGTCTTCAGTGCCTGTAATTACAGAGTGGAAGACACTAGGATGACTTTATTATTCACTGTATTTTAAATAATGTAGATTTTACCAATATTCAGAAACAGTTAAGGGTGTTACTTCTTTTAGACTCCAGTAAAGAGAGTAGGCTGTTGTCATTCCAATGACTGACTACAAAGCATTCAACTTTTCTGGATTGCCATATTTTGCCAAAGCAACTCCCCAATTTAATGAAGAAATGCATTCACGTAAGCCATTTATAAAAAAGCCTCCTATTTTTCTTTGCTGATTCCTCAGCACATTTCCCCAAACTGTTCAGATAAATATTGCATTTTCAATATTTAATATTTAACCTGCAATTTTTATCCTTTTCTTCCACTCCTGTGTGTGTACAATTAAATAAGAAAACTTTTATCATGGGAATGACTTCTTCCCCTGGTTTTGTACATCACACAATATGATGGGCCTCTAAAGAACTGGAAGTTCTGAAGAAGAATCAGACAGAGGGGAAAAAAAGCAATTTGAAACAAATTATTAAGTTTGCAGAATTATTTAGAAGCGTAAAATAGCTGCTTCAAACATCAGTATTCTTAGCTGTTGGAGTGAGAGGCTGATGACCATTTTCTTTTTATGCATTATGAAAGTTGTCTTTTCACCCTTTTTTGCCCAAAAGCTGTCTTTTTATATCTATTTTGCCTTTACTTCCCTAAGCTCCCCACTTACCAGGCTATTTTGCATTCCAGAATGAGGTGTCCATTGCCAAGTCTAAAAGACTTGTTTTCACGTTTTCAGCTGATGGGAGAAAGCAGTAGTTGCATGCCATGTACATGCAAACTATTCTCACAGTATTGGAGCAAAGAAAGGCTTCCCTACAGTCAGCAAACATGAAGAACTGTTTCTAATCAGAATACACAATAAGTACCCAATCCTACTGTTTTTTCTGTCATCTTTGCTCTTGACCGCCTCTCCCACACCCTTGTTGCTACTCCAGGGATACTAAAAGAGAGCTTAGAGCTTACTGTTAAACATTGGCTCTGCAATATAAAACATACTTTACACTGACTTTCACATTGGAATTATTTCACTGTTCACTGCAGTGTCTCCATCTTGCAGATGACAATTACTTTGCCTAAAAAACAATATGCTGATAAGCCAACATCTGTTCTATTATCTTCTTGGGAATTTAATGTTATGACATCAGCAATAGCGTTCACTAAGCAAAATTATCTTACAAAATACATCAGCAGTGAAGCATCTACTTTGAAGCTCTGGAATTCCGAATTCATAGAGTTTGGTTTATGTTCCTTTGTACTTAGTAGCTTGCGTGTCTGGAATCTAACCAAACTTCTCTGCATCAAAACTAAAAATGTATCAAAGATCATATAAAAGTAATGCAACTGGATAAATACATTCCTCATCTAGTAGAGTTCACAGTCTAGGTCAGAAACAATATTAGGAAAAGCAGTAAGATGCTTATAAGATTAAGACAACTACGAAAAACAATCTGTTTTTTTCTGTGTAATCTATATTAAAAAAAATCTTACATTGTGTGGATATTATGGTGTATTTTTACTTTTACAAAAGAAAGGGAACTGATAAGACAGACTATGCTAGAAGACTGAGAGTAGATGGCACAGGTTCAGATAAGCTTTTAAATACTAATAAATTTGAGGACATAATGAGAGAAAATAGTTATTTTCAGGATTTTATTTCCTAAAACACCAATTCCTGAAAGTGGGTTGTACGTAACAGAATATGGTGTGCTTATACTCTTGTCTTGCATTAAGTGGGTTGGGTCAGTTTTGGGGGTTTTTGGTTTTGGGTTTTTTTTTTTTTTCATTTTTACCTACTACACTTCTCTATTTGATTATATTTTAATAGAAGCTTTCATATCTTTATCAGATTACTGATGATTCTATTAGAGCTTCTTTGTTCTAACGTTCCAGTGTTCTAGCCTAAGAGAAAAAACACTAGATATTCCTTGCAAAGATGGAGATGTAAACAGTCCTCCAGGTTGCATTTCATGATTCCTTTTCTTTCATGAATAGAGATACAAGCAGAAAACCAACGAGATACGCTGGAGAAAAAGGATGCGGTAGCATTTTGCCAATTAACAGGTGTAGCAGAAGAAACCTCATTCTTGGTCCCTTCAAACGTGCCGTCATACCCCAGCAGAACAGAAGAGGGCACTCCAGCTAGCTTCTCCCTTCCCCGCTGTTGGTCCTGCTAGGTCGGATTCCCACTGGGTACAAATGCTGCGGTCTAGTGTATACAAAATAAAAAGCTGCTTGCACTTTCTCTCAATACGACTACAAAAAAATGGCCTGGCGCTCTACTGCAGAGCAACTGTTTTTCCTCTTTAGCAGAATTCAAGAGCTATGCTCACCTCAGGTCAACAAAAACCTTTCAAGAGCAAAAGCCAAATAAAATTGCAACCCACCTTTACACAAACAGGACCAATTTAGAGAGTCAGTCTCCGAGGACAGCACAATGGGATGCTGGAATAAACTGACTTACTCCCAGCTCCAAATACACACAGCCTTACCTGAGGGATACTGTCCATCATGCAACATAGAAACAATGAACAATGCAAACAGGCCAGCTATGAAAAGTGGAGGAACTCAGAAGTGGAAGAAAGCAACACCACAAACAGATTTCAGGTCCTTACCTTGGACAACATATCTTTTCCCAGACTGTGAAAACTAACTGCAAGGATTCTTGTTCTCCCATAACTTTCTCAACAAAATGAAAGAGAAAAAAGCGGAGACTACGCTTAACATGGTAACTCCGTATCCTGCAAGGTCTAAATATCAGTTCTCACCACCACCACTGAGATGTCATAACTCTCATGGGCTGTATCAGTGAGATGGACTATACTTGTCACTGTCAAAGTGGCAGCTGCAGGGAGGGCTTTCAGATCAAAAACACAAAAAATCACTAGCAAAAAGGAATAATTATTCCTGTTTGCTCACTCCTAACAAGCAATCATTCTACCACTATTTGAAAGGGAAGCAAAAACAAATGTAGAGCCAACAGTTTTTGGTTTGTTTTTTTTTTAAATAGTCACTAAAATCCTAACAACTATTTAACACAAGAGAAACATGCCTACAGTGCAAATATCAACTAAAAAAATAAATGCACACCAATTGAAAGACTGAGTCTAAAACATCACTTACAGATTTGTTGTCATCAAAGGCATGCTCTTCTATCTCCTCTTCCAATCTATCAGCCGCCTTCCTGACATCTTCTAGAATTTCATCAAGCATTGACAGGCTTTTGTTTTGATGCTGCATGTTCTTAAGGGCTTCAACCTGGTGTTTTTCTGCTGCTAAGAGTTCAACGTATTCCATTTCTTCCTGTTGAATTTTACAACACACAGTTAAAGTGCTGGCCAGGCCTTCGAGCAGAAAAACATTTGACATAAATGTGTGCTTCTTTTGACACAAAACATCTTATGAGTGCAATTGCAAAAGCAGTATAGACTTCGTAATGGTATTTGAAGATTGCTTTCTCTTGTGCCAGTTTTCATTGGAGAAAGTGGGCAAGAAATAAACAAAATATCCATCAATAGCCTTTTCTAATCCATTAAACAGTAGAGCCACCCCAAGGTTATAATCCAGAAAATACAAGGAACTACTTTGAGGAACTCTAGGAAACATTTCAGAGCCAAGTAAAGTTTAGAGCTCAGTGCTTTAGCAGGGAAGCATAATAACCTTGAAAGCATAGCTTTACTAGCTACAGCAAACAAACAAATTGGAAGGAAAACACAATAAATCTTAATTTTATATGCCATTTTATAAACATGGGAAGAGGTCTGTTTACGGTTTTCAGAAATTACAATAACTGTCGAGACAGCTACAAAAAAATAAAAGCAGTTGGGAGAGAGTACAGATGAGCAGCCCAGCACTCTAGCTGAGGTTCCTGTTTATGTCTCCCAAGAAGCATTTTTCCTATCAGAAGCAAAATACTTGACTTTGTCCATCTTTTCAGTTTGGGTCTCTTACAAACTTGCACTAATGACTTCTGAAATCCATTTCTAGGCTTCAGAAGTAAGAAAAGAAAAAATGCTGATGTCATTTGATATGGTGTAAAAATAATTTCAGTAGCTTCCCTGATAAAGCTATGATGTTTCGTTTCTCTTTGGATGTTTCAGGTTCAAAAAGAGAACTAAAAAGTTTTATTTACTACTGATCTAGACTGGAATTAACACTGCGCCTTCTTCATGGTTACTGAGACAATGATCAAACATAATACTTTGTGTATGGACTGAGTGTAATTTGAGGTTTTTTGGAAAAAAGATGCTTCACTTTACATGCATACATTCTTTAAAAGATGCACTGGTTGAGAGAGAGAACAACTATGAATGAGGAAACACACACGATGGCAGGCTTCTTCCTTTTAGTTAGATTCGGGATCCTGAGAATATTTAGATGAGAGAGACCCTACATCTGTTCTTTAAAAGAGCCAATATTACTACCAAGGGAAAAAACAGACTGGGCAAAAAATACAAACAATCTCTAGGTCAGACTGAATTCCCAGAAAACACAAGTTTCTGTCTCCATTCTAGATGCCCTGCCATACCCAGTTGGAAGTCAGACTGAACATAGGTCTCCCTTAGGTTGTGTGCTTCATTTGTCTACCTCACACAGGTATCTTGGACAACCTGGGCATCTAAAATAGTCCTAAACTCCTATGTTTAAATAACTGGAGTGTCCCCTCCTCCACACATTTGCAGGTAGACATTTTTTTCCCCTTGAATCCTGCAAGAACGTGCATATAATTTAATCAGTTCCTTGATGCCAAGACTAGAGTATGTTCAGTACAGCCTGTAACCATAGCTTAACCCTTTTAAAATCCTGACAGTCAGATGAATACCTCTGGTTGTGATGAAACCACAGAACTGCTGTCTGTTGGTGTTTAGAATTACCATAGTTACACTGGCATGATGAAAATTACCCAGTTCCCAAAATAACTGGGGTTGGGAAAAATGTAACTATTAATCTGTTTGGCCGAATGTCAACTGCTTTCGTTCTTATGCAACACATAAGCAAGAGACACAGTCACTCTCACACAGCCTCAAGGAAAAACATTTCCTATCTGTTGTTCTCTAGCAAACATTGCTCGAAAGATGTAAAAAACCAGCCCCTGTATGAACTGCAGATTATATCCTCATTCAGTAACAACTTAGAACACGAGAAGGAATTGGTAAGGGTTAGATTCCTTCCCCTCGAAAATGGAACAGGTTTTGGGTGGAGGGAGCCGATCAGTCCTTTCTGTCAGCTGAGACAAACCAAGCTGAACAGAGCTAGAGGTAAACTGCACAAAAATAAATAATGCTCTAATTTGCAAGAAGTTAACTTTCACTGAATATCAAGGTAGAAGAGCTTTGAAAAATCTGAGTTTAACTGTAAGTTCCTTTAATTAATGAAAACAAAGGGTTTTGTAGCCTATTAAAGTGGCATCTCCGTTTTCACCTACTGACCAGTGTCACGGCAGTAGAGTAGGACAATCACAGAGAATGGTGTCCATGAAAAGGACAAGCTATCTCAAACAGCCTGCTACATGTTAAGCAGCAGTGCATCACAGTACAAACACTGTTCTGCAACTCAGGCTGGGATTGGAGACATCTGATCACAAGGTACATAACAAACAATCTTTTAAGCAAGGTAATACAGGTAAGGACTGTGCACTGAACAGGAAACTGGAACACCTAGAAACATATCAGCAAAATGAAGTAAGATGAAGTAAGACTTTGGGGCGATGCTGGTTAAGAACACAGTGGTGTTGTTGCTCTCTACTGTTTAATCAGGAACGAAAAAAGCACATTCAGAAGAGGCTGCATCTTTGCACTACTTGTGAGGGCTTTCTTCCCATCGATGTCTGAGTAGTAGGCACCCAAAAAATTAGAAGGTGATAAAAAGTAGGTAAGATTTTGTTGCTTTTTCCTGAACCTCCATACAGGTTCCTGGAGCAAAGGAAGGCAGAAGCTGTCTTCAGCACTTCTTCCTTCCTCCCACCCAGCCCATGAGTGACTCTGCTATACCTTTTTCCCAGCAGCAGAACCAGCAAGAAATGCATCGGACATGCATACATATCCCAACACTAAAGAATTCCAAATACTTCAACTCAACGGAAATAAAATTAAGGGAAGAGTCCAGCACCCTCTACAACCATTTGTATTTTCTGTTCAATCACTGTTTGAAAAATGGAAAGGATGTCTTATCAGTACACCAACAAAGTAATCATTACATTAAAATGAAACTGGAGCAAAATTGGACCTAATGTGTGTCTTCTGAAGTAAGAACAAGTCCAAAAAAAATGTATCCCGTGTAATTTTCATCTTTTTGGCCTGCATTTCCCCACCATCCTTTGCTTCAGTTTATGTAACAATTGTAAGGTTCGAACAACAAATATTCTCTTTAAATAATCATGTGCATGACATAAGAAGGAAGGGTGTAAAAGATTGCTCATTCAAGTGTATATCTTGATATGGTAATACAAAAAAAGCCTACACAATCCACCTCTGCAGAAGTAAAGTTTTGACAGGACACACATCTAAAACACATCATTACACACACAGGCCTCCTTTTATGAGAAAAATGAGGAAGCACCATTCTCAAGTTCAAGGATAGATTACTTCAGTATTTTACAGTAACATTGCCAAGAATTAGGTAAATAAGAAAGAAGATTCTGGACAGCTTCGCTGCTGCTATTTTAAGAGCTCTGAGGAAAAAAAAGGTGGAAAATCAAGTCATTTTCATGACAGTTGCTACCATTTCTATGCAGCAGAAGCTGGCGCTGCCATTAAGCACCAATATCAAAGTCACATTGAGCACTTCACTGGAACACACCTAGATCCAAGCTCCTCCCTAACCAAATTTGTCGTAATTCAGTCTGTTTTCACTGCACAGACCACTCCAGCCTCCCAAGTCTGCATCCTAACTTCTACTTCCACCAGCTTTTCTTGCCACAATTCACTACACACCTTTCTTGCACACCATCTCTTGTAACCTTCACCTGTTAAGATCTGCACATCTCTTACACAAATGCCCTTTAGAGATTCTCCCAGCTCAGACACTATATCCCAATTACATTTTTCCCCATCTCTTGCTCCCTTGTGCAAGGGCAGCCTCTTCTTTTAGAAGACAGAAAACAAAGAAAATCCTTAATATATTCCTCCAGTGGTTGAGGGGTAGAGTGAGGAAAAGAGCAATTTAAATACCGAATCAATTAAACGACACTTACAAGGGGAGACTTTCAGTACACAGTCTAAGCACCACCAAATCCAGTAGACAGTAGCAGATTGTGCATACCCCAACAGGACTGCATCAACATGGGAACTCAGATTTTTCATGAAGTACTTGTGCTCAACTGTTACTCATCTATGCTTTTCTTGGTAAAGTTACCTCAGCTGGCTCTTTCTTGGAAGCACTGTTTTTCAAACCTGCACTTCCTAGGCTAGGAGTGCTATCCTAAGATTAAAAACCCAGTAGTATTTTGCATGTCGATTTTACCCACATCTATACAAATACAGAAATAAAAGGCAAGAAGTCATTCTCTTTAAATTGTAGATTTTGGTTGAGCAATTCTCATTTAAAGTGGAAAAAACAGCTAGTGTTTTGCCAATTTATGGCATTATTTCCACTCTGATAATCCCACTGGCTTATCTACTGCAACTGCTGTGTGCACTGACTCACTTCTTGTACTCCCTTCCCTTTAACATAATATTTGCCATAGGTCTTATGATTATGCTTAGCTTTGTTTTAAAATAAGAACTATTGACTACTAGTAAGTTTTAAGCTCTATACCAGAATTACTTCTAATTTTACTCATGAGAACAAATACTTAATTCAAAAACCATTTTAAACACCAAAACACTGCAAGTTTCATGTAAATCCACTTTTTAATAAAAACAGACTGAAACCGCAGAATAATAAAATTAAAATAACAAGTAGAATATTAATACTCTAGTAATAAACATGGGGGAACTAACCTTAATTGCAGCTTCTCTCAAGGCTTCCAGTCTCTGTCTGCTGCTTTCTTTCATATTTACAACATCTTTGTAATCACCCTGTAGAGCTCTCTGGAGGCCATGGATTGCTTGAAAGACTGAGTTTTCACTTTCATTTAGCTCCTTTTGGAAAATTTCAAAGGTATGCACCTGAAAAAGTTTCTCTTCATCTGACAGTCCAGCATCCTTCTCAACTGCTCTTATAGCATTTTTTAATTTGTTGAGAACAACGTTCTTTTGGCGAAGAAGACCAGATAGTTTTCTGCAGCTCTCCAACACCCACTGCTTTCTCTGAGTGATAACAGCTCCTTTCCCACGGTGCAGCTTTATTGCATGCTTTACTACATCTTCATGTTCCGCAGGATTTGCTAACTGACCACGAGGCAGTGAAACCAACGTCCATAGGGAAATAAATCCAGTCACCTTCATTCTTCACTTTTTACTGCTGTTGGAAGAAACTGATAATCCACAAGTGCTCAAAGCTTTCTGCTACATGGTTTCTGCATCTCCAGTTCACATACCATGCTGCAAGATAGTACCAGTGATCAAATACGATAATGTTGGGCCATTAGGTCAAACGAACGTAGAAAACAAACCTAAGAATGCATCGTACACTATGATCTTTAACAGCATGCATACGGTCTCCTTCAGTCAACAGTTATCAAAACCAAGAAACAGCCCAAGGTTATTGATAGATTTTTGTTTTCCCCTTGACTATTTTCTAGGTACCACCTTGTTTTAAAAACACTGAATGGAAAGCTTAGTCATTTCACATGGTAGTCACCTGCACTTCTTATACGAGAGAAAAGCCATTAAAAATATTAAGCCACGATGCCATAGGCTGTACTTCAACCTAGCACCAGAACTCCTTATTCTTATCTATCAGCAAACCTCTTGTAGTCTTTCAAACCTATCCTGAAAAATTGTTATTTATACAGCCTCAGAAGCATTAACACACTCAAGTATACAAAATGTAGTGAAAAAAAGCTTAACTGAAACAGATTACATTATAAATCATACTTGTGAAAGAAACACTTCTACAGTAAAGAAATAACAGCAAAACTTCCTAGACTTCTACGCACTACTAGTTTGGATCAAAGACCTTCACCTGAAAGGCTGCATGGCCTTGAGGCATTTTACTTCAAAGCTATTATTGATCCTCATGATTTTAAAATAGTTATAAGAACACTAAAAGTAAAATCAATTCATTCATAAGTTCATTTCCCAGAAGCTACTTGAAGATCTACATTTAAACTGCTGTATTTGCTTTTACCATCAAGGAGGATAGAATTTAGAAACTAAGAACGAATTTACTTCCCTCAGATCCTACAGGAAAACACTGACATTATTGTAAAATAACAAAGTTACATTTCTTAGAAAAAAAATGCAGACAAACACAAAAACCCACCAAAACCCCACACACACCACAAAGCTATACATAACGATATATAAATGCCTGTACAAAACATACATTTACCACTGAAGCATGGCATTCTAAAAATGCGCAACGCACACTAGATGTTAGCAGATCATCAATAGAGCAGGTATTTCCCTAAAACTTTAGCTGCCATCTTGATCTCTGGGCCAACAGCCTTAATGAGGAACCAACATACTGACATAGTCATCTGGAAGCAGTCTGCCTAAGAGAGAATCTTCTTTCCCTATAATGCAGTAGCAGTTGCAATCACAAGTACCCAAGCCAGCCATCGTCAATATATAGAATGGGAAGGGACGATGGCAAGCACAGCCATGCACTACCTTTCTTTTTAAAATGCCCTCCCATCTCTGTTTGAGAGAGAACCAAGGAAGCCTGGGTGCGTTTATTTCTTTTCAATGCATGAAATACAAGCCAAAGTATTTACAAAGTATTTAGCTATTAATAGTTGACTATGGGGTAGGGTTTAACAACATGAAGAGCTAAAACATTTAGAATTAAGAACTGACAGTGTAATTAAAGTAGCAAAAGCATATCTACCTCACTCTAATTTCAGTAGAATAATAAAGTAGAAATAATTCAGAACTTTTGATAAAGCAATGGGGTTTACTATTTTTAAGAGATTAGGAAAAATAACAATCCCCACCACCTGGCAAAATTCTGGAGTGATACTTAAGGAAATATTTCTTCAGGTATGAAAAGTAATACTCTTCCTGTTTAACATGTTTGGGGGAAGAGATTTTGCTGAATATATTACAACCTATTCCTCCAAGAAAGAGAGAGGAGAAAATGCCTAGTGTATATTCAAGCCTCCATTTGCAGTGAGGTGAGTAAAAGACTCTACTGCACATCTTACATGGTATGTCAAACCCCATAACTAAATTCGGAGCAGAGATTTATATTAGTAAGTTTGCCCATTGTTGCACTGTGTAAACTTACCACCGTGGTTCAGACACAGTACAGTTTTGTTTCAGTAACAGTGTTTTTTACTTGGCTAGCAAAAACTATTTGGAAAAGTGGCACCAGTGCTCAAAAGCTCTTAAGGGAATAATGACCTCACATATAAAAAATACGTGATATGCTTCACAGTGCAAATAAAGAGGGGGGGGGGGGAACCAACAAACCACTCCTCTCCATGCACCAGTAAGTATGAAATTAGAGGGAACTCCCGTCGTTTGGAGTCCTTTTTAAGCACAGTTTGTCTTCACATGGATTCCAGCTCATCTTCCCCATTTTTCCTTCCCGAACACCCTACCGCAGCACCGGCTTTCATCAAGCTGGTGCTAGACCCTGCCTCCAACGCAAGCTCTCCTCCGAAAGGCTTGCCGGGTTCCTTCCACACCTACCAGTTTGCCACCGCCGCCCACCGCTTTTCTCAACCCCAGCCCCTTCTCAGCACCCCGCAAGGGGCAGCCGAGGCGGGGGCGGCTCTCGCCCCGCCACGCACCCACCTGGGAGCGATGGCAGCCGGAGGGCAGCTCCCCGCACAGCCGCCTCCTCCTCCTCTCTTCGCGGGCCGGCTTCCGAGCAGCGCCTGCCGGTACCTCTCCCTGGAGAAGGCCGGGGGAAGGAAGGCCGGGGAGGAGAAGGGGAAGAACAGAGAATTATCAGGAGAACGCCGGGACCACCAGCCCCTTTCCCGCCCCCTCATGGCGGCGCAGGGAGGGAGGGGGCCGCCTCACAGCCCGCCGGCAGCGGCACCCAACTTTCCGGGACCAAACCCGCCGCCGCTTCCTCACAGCCCCCAACCACCCCTTCCCCCATCCACCGGCAACCACCTACCGCCCACCTCGGCGCGGCGGCTGGCCCGGCCGCTGAGGGGAAACAGACGGAGAGAACCGCCGGCCCCGGGGGCAACGCTCCCTCCCTCCGCCCCGCTCACCTGAGGGAGGGAGGGAGCGGGAACGCGGGGGTAAGGAGACGATGGCCGCTAATGGAAGGCACCGAGGCAACCCGGTCCTTACCAACAGCCGCCCTCCCTCACCCTGCGCCCGGTTACCGGTCCGGCACCTTTAAGCGCAGAGCCGGACGGGAGCTGTAGTCCGATCGCCTCCTCTTGGCGGGTAACAGCGGCTTCTCCCCCTCACACACACACACACACTCCCCTTCGCGCCCTCCCCGTTCCGGCCGTTCTGCGCGGTGCACGCCGGGAGGCGTAGTCACCGCTCCGGCGTACCCCGAGCCCCGCCGGCGTCGCTTCTCCCCGGGGAGGGCGGCGGTGCAGGGAGGAGGAGGAGAAGGAGAAGGAGGAGGGCGGGCGGCAGCGGCGGGCTCCAGCCCCGCACCTCGATCCGCCGCTCCCGCCTGGTCCCTCCAGCGCGGCCGGTGAGGGGGGACGGTGGGCGCCTGCGCGAGAGGCGGCGCCGGGCGGTGAAGTTGGGCAAAGCGCCGGTGATAAAATGGTAGGTTGTGGGAGCAAGGGGAGGGGGAAGGGAGGGAGGGAAATTGGGGAAGGGGACGACACCTCAAACAACCCCCGGACCAGCGAGCTGAGCGTCCCGTGTCCCCCCCCTCACACACACCCGCCGGGGGTTTTCCCGCCGCTTCTCTCCCTCAGCGCCCGGTCCCGCTCCTCTCCTCAGGGCGGCGGGGTGGGGGGGGAACGGCGCCTAGGCGGGGGGGGGGGACGGACGGACGACGAACCGAGGGGAGAAGGGACACACACCCGGTGCGGTAGTCGGCCTCCCCGGCCGGGAACGGGGAAGGTCACCGGGGGGCGGGCGGGGAAGGCTGAGGAGGAGGAGGAGGAGAAGGAGGAAGGGGGGGGCCGGCCGCCGCGGGTATTTCGAGCGCCGGGCAGCCGTCGCGGCGCGTACCTTTCCCTTTTTTGGGCTTCGGGCTTGCGGGGCAGGTTGCCGGAGCCCCGTGTCTTGTCGTCCCCCCCCCCCTCCTCTGCCGCTCCGCCTTTCGGCAGCGGGAAGGGCCCTCCCGCCGGCCGCCCTCCTCTTCCTCACCGTCCCGGTACGCGGCAGGTGCGGCGGGCGGGCCGCGGTGGGAGCGGTGCGGTACGAGTTGCCGTGCCGGGGGTGTGAGGGGAAGGGTGGGTAGGGTTGTTGGGGTGAGGAGGCAGGTAGCCGGGACCGGCTCCGGTGGGACGGGTCAGGGAGCGGTCGGAGGTGTCCGGGGAAGGGTTCGTAGGGTCCGTGTTTCACCTTCAGCGCTTCCTTGGGCTTTGCCGGGGGGGTGTAATTACCGTTCCGAGAGGGATTCTAAAAGGTGACTTAATTACGCCTTGATGCGAAGTACGCCGGCGTGTTTGGGTTCCGTTAGTGAGAAGGCGTGCTGGAAAAACGACTGGCAGACCTTCCCCCCCTGCCCCGTGGAGAGCAGACAGGTCCCACTGCTGTAGAGGTGAAGGGTAGAAGCCATACTGCGTGGCAGAGGGGTAGCTTGGGTAGTCGAATGCGTTTCTTATCTCTGATTTCTTCAAATAACCCGGTGTTTCATTCTGAACCTAGAAAATACGCCCGGCGTAAGTAGACTTATAAGAGGACGTGGGTTTTACTTTGGAATTGTTGTCGGAGGCCTCTGTTTTGAAGTGGTCGTCGCTAAGTTGGTTGCTGAAGAGGAGTTCTATGTAACTGAGGAAGATCTTAGTGCAGAGAGACCCTTACAGTTAGACCTTAATGAAAATTGGGGGGGGGGGGGAGGTTGCACAAAGCTTGCGGTCAAAGGATTATTGAGTATTTTCTTAACAAAATACGTTGTAGTTATTTTTGTAGCTCTTTTCCCACTTTACGCATTTCTTCGTGTATGAAAAGAAACTTTACCCGTTTCTTCCTGTATAAAATTGAAAAATCTTGTAGGAAAGACCAAAGTCCTTATCTTGTTTACACGATGTGTTTTTTTGCCTCAGGACCATCTGTAGTCACAATGTCACCATCCATATGTGTACAAGAGATAACAAGCAAACTGAGAGATGGTCCTATGTTTACTGCTTACTGATCACTGAATCAGGATTTAGTTTTTCCCCAAGTGAGACCAGTGAATTTGCCATTATACCTCATGATTTAAGCAGTAGTGAAGAACTTAGACAAATTTCTCAGCTTAATTGTTGGCCCAGAACATGTGTTAAGTATGGCTTAACAAAACTGAAAAGTATCGGAATAGCTTAAATCAAACTCTGTTTTTTTATTATATCTCCTTATTCTTCCAATTTCATGTAAAGAATAATGTCAAACTATGTTAATAGCAAATTTGATCCCTATAAAATCCCTGTTCCCACCTCTGGGGTGTTCCAGAGGTTTAGGGATGTTGTGTCGATAGGGGTTGCTGTAATTAGTTGCCATAAAGAGAAACATCTTATTGGTTCCTGTATACCACTATAATAGGCCGTTTTGTTGTTTAATGTATGAATAGTAGAAACATAATTTTCAGAGCTAATTAAAGTTTTAGATCACATTTACAGCAACTTTATAGTCTCATTGTAACATTCAGCAAATCTCTGACATGTCTGTTTTATCTATTTTCTTTTTGTCTTGTGTCTTCTGTTGGCAATGGTTTCTAACATAAAAATGTGATAAATGCTTCTGCCTTTTTCAGCTGATCACTTAAAATGATTAAACTTTGCATTGTTCGTTGTTGCTAGGAAAATATTAGGAAAACCGTTGAGCAGGTTTTTTCCATGTATGAAGGACTTACACAGAATCTGAGAATCTAGAAGTTGTGCCTTTGCAATTTCTTGTTTGTATAACTGCTAGGCATATTTTCAGAAGATAACCATATTGTTGTATTACGAAACTTGTGTTTACTGCTCTTACAGAACAGAAAAACTTCTGCATATGTGAGCAATAAAGCAGAAATACAAATTTATTACTGCCAGAATATGTGCTGCTAAAAATGTGTATATAGATGCTGTCATTTCAATTTTCAGAAGAAAATGCTTTCTTTTTAACTGCAGAAGAACAAGGCTTTGTCTTCCTGTAATTCTGAAGTGAAAGTTGTCATCAACAAGAAAACTAAAAGCTTTTAAAGATAGGCATTAGTAGTAGGATGCTGAAACAAACTTCTGGATTAGCTTCATTGGCTTTCCTGCTTCTTTTGCATCCCAAAGCATAAGCTTAAATCGTCTCAGAAGGACAAGGTCCGCCAGTTTATGGCATTTACCCAGGCTGGTGAAAGGACTGCTATATACTGCTTAATGCAGAATGAATGGAAACTAGAAGTGGCAACAGACAACTACTTCCAGAATCCAGACTTGTACTACAAAGAATCCATGAAAAATTCAGTAGACAGGAAGAAATTAGAACAACTGTATAATCGATACAAAGGTAAGGCTTGTTTTTTTTTCTTTTTGTTGTGCGTTTTGGTTTTTTTCTAATTACTTTGTTTGGGTGGTACTTCTGCTTTTCCCTCTGCCATTCTTAAGGACTTCTAAGGAAAGATTGCTAGCTTCTGCTTCTCACTCTGTGTTTGCAGTAGCGAGATAAGAATGAGAAAGGTTTTAAATGCTCTTAATGTCCAGTACGCAACTTCTGTAGTTATTCCTGTAGCATTTAAAGTAAATTCACAGGAGGAAATTAAACCTGTCATGAGGAAATAGTGTCAGCTACACATGGTGGAAAAAAGAGTAAAGCTTATTATGCAACTTATTTGATTTATTGCCAGTGGCTGCTACTAAATATACGTATAGTGCACGTCATGTGGCAAAATAATACATATGATTCTTATAGTAATTTTGGGGGGAGTTTTGTTCAAAGATAGTAGTATATCTATACATTAAAGTAAAAAATGTTTCAGATAACATTACAGCTAGGAGTCTGACAAAACAGTCGAATAAGAAAACCAAAAAAATAGTCATAGAAACTCCATCCTTATTTTACTTTTTTGTGCTGCATATTACAGCAAAAGTGATGTGCCTGTTCAGAGAGGCTTGGAGGGAAAACCACAGGGAGGTGGATTAAAGGCAGAGTTGTTTCTTTTCCATTTATTTTTATTTTACAGCATTGTTGGAAAGAACAGAAAAAATAAAAGGAAAAGATAGTCATGTAAAGATAAGAATGTACATGATCCAGGTAATAGTGCTTTCTGAAATGTGGCCCTCCGACGTGAAGGTGTGCATCGTTCATTACTTGTTAGAGCAGAGCGGGCTGGAATCATTACCAGCCCCTCCTGAGATCCATATGTCTCTTGTTTTAAAAAGCAAACTCTTAACAATTACTCAAGTATCATTTTAGGTACTTTTCTAATTGCAGTATATGGCATGCTTTGTATACGCTTTATCCTGTTCTTATGATATTGTTTTCACCTTTTTTTGTTACTGTTTACATAATGTGTTCTATTTTAAGTATAGACATTCTTTAACATTTCATTATTATGTGGTAATGAATTGTGTAGGGACAAAGAACCAGCAACACTATAGCATTTCCTTTGCAGGAAAAAAAACCAAAAAAACCCCACCAAAACCTAGAGAACCACTTTCTGATTATTTTTTTTATATATATATATGTAAGTATATATATAAAACAAATGTATGCATATCAAAGTCTTTTGCTTGCTCCTTGCATGTCAGTCTTGGAGATTGCTGGGTCAAAAATACACGCAAATTTGTAAATGCTACTAAGAATATCTAAAATAAGCAAACAAACAAAAAAACCCCAAACCCCACAAATGTTGTTTATTATTCATAGTTTTCTAGCAGTGGCAAAGTGCACCACTTGGCTTTCATGAAAGACAGTCTAGTCAGTTTTATGTCCGTGTTTTGGGTAGCAGCACACCTTTGCAGTTCTAGCACTTTAACACTTTCAGTAAAATTGTAAACTTGAACAAAACCTTCACAAGATTTGAGAGAAAACAATAAAAGTTTTGGTTAAACACCTTTCCTTTTTTCATATGTAGCTTAAACCTGAGTCATTGGCCTCACAACAACAAGGAATTCTTTTGACCTACATGGCCTATAGAATACTACATACATTGCACTATATTTGAAATCTGAGAGCAGAGGTCTTTCATTTTCTGTGTTGTCTTTCTGTTAGTTCTCTTATCTGTTTATCCAGCAACTCTGTCAAAACAACAATTTCATTCTTGTTCCTAGTTACCTGGATGATGTGAAACATGATAAGGATGAAGCAGTCCTTGTTGAAATCCATCAGAATTTTTCCACTGATTTCAACGCTAGTGCGCTTTTTGCCTTCAGTTCTTCAATTACTCCCCAAATATACAAGAAATGTGTTTTACATGTCTTAGAACTAGATCTGGCATATAGTAGACTAGATATGTTTACTTGTTATTCCTGCTCAAAGGTCCCTGAATTATACCACAGATGTAATTCTTTGTTTAATGGGTATAAGTTTTTGTTTGCTAAATTAACTTCCTCTCTGCATTTTAGCATTTCTTCCACCATAGTATTGGCTGGAAAAGTGGAAGAGATCTTAGCTTAACACCCCAAAAAAAATAAAAAAAAGAAAGTTTTCTTTAGACTTGATTTTTTTTATCATCTCATTGGATAAGGACTTATTAGCACAGTTGAAAAACTTACCAGTTTGAGGAGTTAAATTTACTCAAGGGATAATTTTCTGATACTGAAATGTATCAAAAGCTGGGAAAGACAGTTTTGTAGTTTGTAAACTGTTAAGCTTTGAAAACTAAAGATGGTTTGGGTTTGAGGTTTTTTTTCTTAATTTTTTTTGTTTGTTTTTTATTTTTTCCCTCCAATTATTTAAGTTTACATGCAGGGGTGTTTGTTTGGGGGTTTTTGGGGGGGGTTGGTGTTTTTTTTTTTTGAGAGAGAGAATTTCATTACAGTTACAGGATTGTCACAATGACATCTCCGCTGACATGGGTAGTTACCAAGTGTTGTTCTGACATTCAAAAAGGTGGTAAACTTAGTACTACTGAAACATAATGTTTCCTAAGTTGTATTGTTTGGCTTAAGACCCTGTTATGCGAAGGCATTGTTTGAGCAATGTTTTGATGATTTTCTTGACTTATTATTAAAAACCAAAAATGTTTGAGTTAATTGTGGTCCTTAAACAGTTATAGTGGATTCCCATATATCCCTATCAGGAAAAAAATCTGTGGGCTCACTTGGTAGGTGTATTTTTGTTGGTTTTCAGGGGTGGGTTTTTGGGGTTTTTTTTCCTTTAAAGTTTAATATGTGCTAAACAATAAATATATTGTATATTTTGATGTGTTTATCAGCCTTGCTGGTTTTGGATGTAGTCAGGCATCTCCTCAGTTAATTCAGATCTTTCATAGAGCATTGTGGAAAGAAGACAAAACTATTTTGCTGGCGTTAGCTGATGAATTTAGGAAAAAGTTGCAAACAAACTTCTAGGGAAGTTTGCAGAATACTTTATTTACAGATAGTCTTCGAGGTACTTCTAAAATTAACTAGATTTCAAGTGAAGATATTTGTGAAGCTTATGTGTTATGCAGCATATCAAAGCTGTGCAGGTGATTATTTGTAAATATTTTTTGTAAATAATTACAATTCCCCTCTTTATCTTTTGAACTGCAGACCCACAAGATGAAAATAAAATTGGCATTGATGGGATTCAACAGTTCTGTGATGATTTAAGCCTGGACCCAGCCAGTATCAGTGTTCTGGTTGTAGCATGGAAGTTCAGGGCAGCTACTCAATGTGAATTCAGTAAAAAGGAATTTGTTGATGGCATGACAGAGTTGGGGTAAGTATCCATTTCTGCATAGTTCAAAATGTAAGGCCTGAGCTAGGTTTACATTTAAAATTTTTCTAATTAAATTAAGTGTGAACCTTCAAAAAGCTGGTAATGCTAGTGCCACCTTAACAGGTGCTAAATGGCTGTAGTGGCCCATATTTCTTGAATTGTTGCTTTGCTGCAAAGTCTTAACAATGACCACAGTAAGGGTGAAGCAAAATAATTCCTACCTGTACAGCAAGGAAAACAGACAGATATGCTGATCTTTTCATGTAATTCATATGAACACATGCATGGTTATGTTAAGGCTTTGAGTTGGACCATGTGCTATTAAAAGCTGAATGTCACTGGAGATGTATGAAGGAAAAAAAAAATTCAGTCAGTGTTGAAGCAGAAAAGAAACAGGAAAGCAGAGAAGAACCTTCAATTCTTTCCCTTTACCTTATCACCACCAAATGCAACTTTTTTTCTTTCTACCAGTTTTACAAACCATGGTTTTCTTTTATTGCCTTGCTTACTAGATACTTAATTTGTACAAAGTATCTATAAGAAATTGAAATAAAAACGAGGGTATTGGTTGTAGAAAAGATTGTTTAGTCTGACTGTGATGTAACTGATAAAAATTTTTTTCCTTCCTGGCTTATGGAGCTGTTCTGGATAATAGACTTTGAGGTTAAACCACGTTGCCTCTGTTTAGCAATAAAGTCAAGCACTTATCACCATAAAATAATATTTTGTGTATATCTTCTCCTTGGAAGAGATGCAGTATTTCTACTATACAGAGGTGTCAAAATGGTTTTGTTGCTTTTTTTTTTAAAAACAGATTGCAGTGGATAGGTGGAGAACTACAGTTAATTAGTTGTGCATATTTTTTGTAGCTAAATAATTTCATTTGATCTTAGAATGGCACCTTACCAATACCTTTCTATAGTAGACCAACTTCTCGCAAATGTGGTTGTTGTTTCTTGAGCAGAGGTCCTAGTAGTCTGTTGCTACTGACCTCATCGGTTATTGACTTCTTTCTGAGCTTTCATTTTTAGGTAAGGGTATTCAGAAATTGTGATGAAATAACTTTCGATATCATCTGAAGTGCACTGCTTTATTTTGTCCCTTTGGGTAGAGACTGTAAGAATAATTATGATTTTCTAGCCATGGACAGCAATCAAGTGCTCATGCTGTTGTATTAAAGGCTGCCAGCATTATTTGATACAACTGATTAAAAAGGTTTTGCTAAACCTTGGCTTCTGGCTTGGATTTTGTTTTGTAACTTTATTGTCATGTTGCTCCTGTGTCCTCATGACTGTCTCTGATACAGTTCCACAGATGTCTGTGATTTTTATCTCTTTCTGCTCAACACACAATATTGTGTTCTTGGGAGCATAAACTGATCATACCTGCTTGCCCTGGTATAGTGCTTATTGAGAATTTGAAATGATCTTGTTACATACTGGAGGTGCAGTGTCTGTTGTTTTTAGCACTGAACATAGGTGAAGATTTGAATGAAAAGAAATTCCCTGAGGCTTAGTTCATATGGTACCTTTAGAATACATATGGGAAGGTGTGATATTTGTCCCTGTTGTTAACTAGATCAAGTCCTGGTGAAAATGAAGTTCTCAGTCGAAGTCTGTTGGCAGAATTCTTTATCTTTTCTCCCCCAGGTACTGCTGGAGGCCAGAAAGGTACTTATTTTTATCTGTAGCATGCAAGACAGTTAAAACTGCATCTGCATCTTACAGATTTGCTATTATTATCCATCCTTTAATAAAATTATTCTTGAATCTTTAGAATAAAAACAAACATTTAACTACTGAGAACTTTCAAATGCAAGATGTTAGTTATGGTAGCTGCTTCTTTGAAACCTGTTTCCTTCACTTTGAGTTTCTAGGTACAATTCAAAATATTGGTAATATCCTATAAACCTTGGATGTTCCTTGGCGTGAGGGAAATCCTTTTTCTTTTAAAATTGCTTCTCGTCAGCTCAGGTGCTTTCACTGAAAATGCTCTAGTCTTGTGTTATTAAGGGATGTGTTTCTATTAGAATCTCAGTAACTTGATTTTATCTTAGCTTACCTGTGCCAGGCTGTTAAATGGCTTGTCAGCCTTCAAGCTATTGTCAAAGGGTCTTTTTTTTTTCCTAGGTTTTATCTGCACGTGTTCTATGGCGGGGAGAGGATGACTGCAAATCATAGTTCATTTTGTTGGAAAGTCCCCTAATGTTAAGGTTAACTGTAAACGTAGTATGCAGCTCTTCATTTAGGTTGAGCAGAGGGAATAAATAATGTCTATCTAGATTAAAGCAAAAACCCACACCCTTGTGTTACAACAGCTATAAAAAGGGAAAGGATATCAGATTTCAGTGAGGTTTATATGTTCTTAAAGAACAGAGTAACATCTATAGTTTGAGTTCATAAACTCATGAAGAGACTGAGAAAAGAAGTTAAACCACTAAATCTTGTTGGGGTTGTGTACTTAATGGATGCCTATATATAATGTTCCACTTAAAATTGTTTAGTAAAGACATATGAGTGTTTATATTTTTAAGAAAGCTATCCAGAAAGATACTTTGTTTTTATCTTAACTACTGTTTTATTTTGCTCTGAAACTAAACCTTAAAAAAAAAAAAGAAGAAAAAAAGTAAAGAGAAGTCTTAAATATTTACAAATAATGTAACTTCTTTTGAACAGGTGTGACACCACAGAAAAACTAAAAGCTTTATTGCCAAGATTGGAACAAGAGCTAAAGGATCCAACGAAGTTCAAAGATTTTTATCAGTTTACTTTTAACTTTGCTAAAAACCCTGGACAAAAAGGTCTAGGTAAGTAGAAAAAAATCGAGAAAATATCTACAGTGAAGTCAATTCCAAATTCTTCCAATAATACAGTTTTCTCATTGATGATTGTATAGTAAATTCATTATTGATTTCTTTCACTGACTTCTCTTTCCCATCTTCTTTCAATTAATCTCTTCTTTAATGTCCCCTTGGTACAGATAATTTAATGGGGTTCTCTGCTAGTATTGACATTCTCTCTCCTCTTGTCAAAGGAAGTTCCTGCAGTTCTTAGAGACCTGTCAGAATTACTTTTTTTTAAAAGACTGAGCTGGTGAACTCCTTGTGTTTTCCATTTTGTTCAGAACAACTGAAACAAGATGTCCATATTGGCTTACAAAGAGGGCGAAAACTCTGGGCAAAAGTTACTATTCTTCTAAGAATTTTTAGTTTTAGCTCACAGTTTTTATGTAAAGTTTAGAAGAAGAATATTATGGACTTGGTTCAAAGCTAGTGAATAGAAACAGGTATACAGTTTATAAAGTATTAGATTATTATTCTTTATAAATAAAGTTTGAGATTTGTCCTAATCCATGCTTTGTAATGCTGGAGTGAAATGGATATGTTATTTAAATTCCAATGTTTTATTCTCTTCAAAAAAAAAAAAAATCAAAAAAATTAGATGAAAAAAAATTGAAATTTTATATCCTTTCTTATGTCCGCTTTCAAAAGACACTGTGTAGGAAGGAGTTAAACTGGTTTGTGTGTAGAATAACACCGTACCATCATCACTGTTCTCTTTGTGCTGTGGGTAAGAGGAAGTGGGGTTTTTTTAGCATAGCCACTTTAACTCAGTGTCTATGTTACTTGGCAAGCACATTAATAAATACTTTTTTTGCAAAACTGTTGGAAGAGTAGTGAGATGGAGGAGCAGAATATTGATTTAGACCTTCTCAACCAGAGGCATCTGTTCCACATTCTTTCCTGGGAATTACTTTGAATATCTCTTGTCTTTCCCAGTGTCTTTTTTTTTTTTTTTCTTTTTAATCTGGGGGCAACTTTTAGCCAGTTTCCATTTTTCTTTATTGTTTTTGCAGCAATTTTGTTTTTCATTACATGTCACTCTTTCATGGGTCATGTGCCACCTTTCCAGACACCAAAATGAAGTAGTCTTATAGTGGTTCTGTGAGGCTGCTTGGAATTCAAGTCCCTTAGTAGTTGTTCGTTTTCTTGCCTCTCTTCATTAAAAAGCCTAGTACTTTCAGATTGCGGAAAAGGTAAGTCAGTTACAGCTGAGGTTGGAATTTATGGGATACCTAAAGAAATATTACAAATGGCTTCCTGTTTTAATTGGATCACTTCCAACATGAAACTCATGTACTTGGGAAATATGTCTCAAAAGCTTTTCACCTAAGTCTGTACACAGAGAGGGAGAGGGAAGGCAGCCCAGCCCAGATTATGGAACTGAATGTACTGTTTATTTGACATGAGGAGGAAGAAGGAAACTTACTTGTTTTGCATTACTTGTGTTTATTTGGTATGGAGGCCCTTTCATTTGTAAGTCTGTCTTCTCTGTTGTGTAAGAATGGTACTTTTGGGCAATAAAACACCTAAGTGCCTTCTTGCACTAAGAGTTGAAGTATTAGCAGGAGAAAGTAAGAAGTGCAAAAGTTAAAAGTTAAGCTTAAAATAAACTGTAGAAAGAGTTAACTGGAACCGTTGCTGATTTTGGTTTTTAGGAATTTTAAGAATTCTGGTAATACTGTTTCTTAATTTCAAGTAGTGCTTAGTTCTTACATGGAAGGTTTTTGGTGACATTTTTAGTCAGACTTTTTCTGGTTTTGCTAAGATGATTCTAGATATTAAACAAATATAAGCAGTTGCCACTGCTCTTCAGTGGAGATACACCATATTTCTGTCTGGTGCGAACTTGGATCTCTATAGGTTGAGTAGAAAGAGAGTGCTGAGCAAGCATATTGACTGATATGACATTTTTGAGTGATTGAGGTCAGTGATAGCTTATCCAAATAAAAATTAACACTGTATAGGTTTGGAGTTGGACTCTTTTCAGGGAATGCTGTTATAGTGGAGCAGAGAGGTGGAGGAAAAAAATAAGTTTACAGGTTGGTGTTTACAACCTACAGCTTTCTGCTGCAATTATTCTAAGAGTTATGTTTGTTCCCTTTCAGCAAGAAAGTGTTCAGCAAGGAAAAAAAATTCAGTCAATTATCTTATGGGAGTGTCTGTCTGAGCTGAGAATTCTAGTTGCTTCAGCTACATTTAGTATAGGCTTAGGTGCTTTTTTTATTTTACATTCTCTTCTCTGTATCCACTATGCATTTTCTCCTAGAATGAGAAACTGTCCATCTTCCCTCCCTATCTCTACAGCTGATGTAGAGATGTTTGGTATTTGTGTCCCAATGACCGTGTGCCCTATAGTCAAGGAGATGCAGGGATTTATCTCATCCGTGTACAAAGTCTCTTTCTCCCTTACTAAGTTTGGAGCCTTGGCTCAGGATGCTTTATGAATTCAGTCCAGACAGTTAAACAGAATGTATAATTAGATTTGTTACCAAATGAGCTGATATAAATCTCTGCCTAGCTCTGTCTAGGTCATCTTAAGGTGTTGACCTCCCTTTCTTCCACACATGCACGTTGGTGACATGCAGTGCTACTGAAGTACGGGATGCTGCTAAGCTACTGCCCTAGCTGCTTGCCTTAAAATGTTTCTGGTGACATGCTCCCATGATAGGGCTTGCCTGCTCATTCCCATACGTTCACATATGAATTACGACGTGAAGACTGAGAGGTCAGTAAGTTTATGTCAAGTAGGGATAACAGGGAATGGTTTTAATTAATGAAGTGGGAATAATAAAAGGAATTCTTTCCTAACTTTTAATTACAAAATATTTTATTGTGATTTTTCTGTGGTGTGAAGTATCCAATGCTTCCTCTTGCTACACTTGGTGCTTATATCACCGAGGCTGGTAGCTGTTGCACTCATTGTTTAGGGGAGTGATCTGTAGGCTAAAAGAATATTGCTTGATTCTCAGGTATACACATGACCTATGAATACGCCTATTTGAAAACTAAGCAAATTTGACATAGTGCCAGTGACAAATGGGAAATTCTTATTCTTAGCAGATTGTTAATAAAAACTTTTTATAAAAGAAGGCATAATTAAAATGGTCCTTCTGTTGGATCCTTCAGGCTTACTGCTAACGCATCTTTTTTTTTCTTGACAGAAATAACTCTTGAGAATAGAGCTCACCAGGAAAATGTCTGTGATAGGCAAAGAAGACTCATTTATGCAATTATTTTTCATGTTTCTTATCTTAACATATTGAAACTATAAGAAATTACTGAAATACCTCTAAAATGTCCAAACAGTGATGCTTTGGTTAAGAGTCATGTTCATTGCTCTCAGTATTTTAATATGTTTCAGATTACTTTTTTTTTAATCTATTTCTGCTGTTCTAAGAAGCAATAAGCAGCAGTTATTACTTTATTTTTTTGCCCCATGTCCCCTGAAGGACATCAGGAAATATGGTGATTCATGGGTTCCTTTTTAATATGCTAGATGGTCTCTGAATTTAAAAGATAGAGAAACACTTATATAGTGTATTCCCTTGTGCCAGATAGGATCAACATCTACCAAAACCATTCCTCGCACATGTTTTTCTAACCACATGTTCAGTGGTATGCTAGCAATATATAATTGCTAACTTGCTTTTTCAGTTTCAGTAGTTACCAGGAAGATTTGAGATCTGATTGGCAGTGGTCCTCTGGCTGAAAAAGTTTGGGAGCCACTGCCTTCACATAATATAATCTTAAATTTCCGATGGCAGGTCTCATACATACAGGTCCATGCTTGCTCAAACCTATTGTTAGATTTTTTTTTTCTTTTTCTAGCATATAACTTAAATTTCTGTTCCTGAATTCTTCAGTTCAGTACTTACCTGTCCAGCGTAAATAAGCAGAATACATGTTTCCTTAGAGTTAGTAACAACTTTTTACGTATTTGGAAACCATGTATGTGTCTTCCCTTAGTCGGTTTTACTCAGTCCAGAGACTACCCTGATAAATTTTATCTTCCAGTTCTCTGACATGGGAATTGTATCTTCCAACTCACTTTTCCTTTGCAATCCAATTGATCTAACTTTCTCTTGTCTAGCTTGTTTGGGTACAAGAAGATATCTTCCACGCGCCTTAGATATTTTGCTCCTTGTTTTACATCCCATTATAAAGTGTACTTATGTTTATAACACTGATACTGTCTGCAGTTTGTGATCTGTTCTATTATTGGGTTTCTGCAGAACTGCATTGCACCCAGTTAATTCTGATCTTATATTTCTGCGGTCAGTCATTCCCACTAGCTATATGACTTCGCACTTCTCTTTAATGAAATCTCTTATTTATTTCCGAGTGGTTTTCCAATTTGTCCAAATAATTTTGAATTCTAATTCTGTCCTCTACCATGCTATGCTTTTTTTCAGGCTTTGTATAAGTTGCAGATTTATTAAAAGTTTTCTTTGTTGTATCACCTCAGTTACTTAAGTACTGGACAGTGTTAGATACAGGACTGACTCCCATGGGTGAGTAGCTTTCTCCCAATTTGGCAGAGAACCACTGAAGTTCTTCTAGAACCTTGTTTGACCTCTATGAAGTCTCAAAGATGGTAGGCAGAAGTTTGAGATTGCTTCAGCATACTGAGATAAATTTCACCATGTCTAGCCTCACTTTGGGCACCAGTGCTTCCAGACTGAATTTCTAAAAGTTGTTTCTGAGATTACTGTCAGTTTTCATTGAACATTTTTGCCTGGAGCATATCTTGA
This sequence comes from Buteo buteo, assembly GCF_964188355.1. Classification (NCBI taxonomy): domain Eukaryota; kingdom Metazoa; phylum Chordata; class Aves; order Accipitriformes; family Accipitridae; genus Buteo; species Buteo buteo. The sequence goes on along the minus strand of NC_134195.1, from coordinate 2,812,082 downwards.
AACAAAAATCTCTGTATATCCCAAACATTTCTCTTTTGGGAGATATCAGCAGGATGCGTAGTATCTTTTATTACACCAGCTGCTATTTGTAAGGGAGGAAGTGGGAAGGCATAGAAGCCCTTCTTAGGAGCTTTTTTGGTGATAGAAGAATTTTGGTGAGACCTGACACAGTCATCTTTGTGATGCAGTGGATTTTGCTCCAGGAAAGCGGTCCGGGGGAGGTGCATGTGTGCAGTTTTGTGTTTTATTTATCTTTAGAACAGCCTGTCCTCTATTGGTTTTTAATTTCTTCTTATTCTACAGTTCCCCTCAAAACCAATGCAAGAAATTCTGCCTTTATGTAATTAGATGGGAAGAATCCTCTCCAATAAATTAAGTTACATGTATTCTGTCATTCCCTAAAATAGGCACAGAATTCAGTACACCAATAATCATTCCTAGAAACAGCACTGCCTTTTATAGGTGTCTCTCTTCCACAGTTTGTGTGGTGATACTAGGGAATTTTTATTTCTCTTTATATCTGCAAGACTTCAGTCTCTGTAGTCTCATCCAACTTCAATGTTTCCATTTACTTTTATTAGCTTAATATTGTCAAGTAGTATGCTTCAGTCTGGACACATGCTGTTTAAAAGTAGTACCAGTCCCCCTAGGTGATAGCTCGTGTAAGTAGTGAGATGCAGGAGGCAAAAACATATTGTATAAGATCTACCATGATTTTCTTTAAGCAGAAAATGATGTTCTGATTAATGTTACTCAGGACCCAATCGTGAAGTGTCTTTCAATTGAGATCTGAATAGATCTGATTATTATCTAAGAAAAAGACAGATGCTTATAACTGCTGAGACTATTATTCTGTAAGTGGTGGACAGAATTCAGGAGAAAAAGACAGCAAGGTTTCAACACGGCAGTGCCGTCTCAATGGCTGCATATTGGACCTGGCAGGCATAATATATAGATATATTAAACTTCATCTGAGTGTTTTGTATATATTTTGAGATAATGTAAAAGGTGCAGTTTATTAAGGTCTCGTTTGCCAGGAGACTTTTAAAAATAATTATTATGGATGACTGTAATTCTGTCTAATCTGCTCTCTCATGTTCTCGCTACTATATTTAGTACAATAAATCTTCATTTTGCATGGTGCAGATTTACAGAGGTTTATCTCACTTTCTGCTCCCAAGTTTTAGCTTTTTCTACTGCAGTCTGAGTGAAATTTTGCATCCTAGCTCTTGGTTGATAAGTGTACTAAAGAATAGGGTTATAGATCTTTTGTCATGTTGTATACAGAGCAGTTCAGATTTCTAAGGACACTGCTCAAGCTCAAAACAAGGCCTTAGCTCCATCTTTTTTTTTTTTTTTTTTAACATGATACTCACTGTAAGTCTCTTAATGGGTCTCCATTTGAGCCCCGACAAGACATGTTCAGGAGATTCCTCATGCTCAGCAGTTTACTACAGTTTGTTTCAGCACCGTGGAGGAACTTAACGCATTCTTTCATGGTCTTCGACTTTCAACATGGAAACAAAAAGCAGATTTGATCCTTCAACGCTCCTTTGTGGTCCCTTCGCCTGCTTGCTGGCTCAAAAGGTTGTGCTTCCTTCTCTCTGCCAGCTTCCTGGGATCAAGCAAGAGATGATACATGAGGAGGGCATTCAGACTTGAATCAAATATTACCTCAAGACCAGAAGAATGACTATATTTGCATCCGGTATGTGGACTTCAAGGAGGTTGCATCTTCTGTGAGCAGATGAGTATAATGTGCTCTTTTTAATTGAAGCAACATCAACTTTGGCTTTCATCATAGCAGTATCTCAAGATTCTTTGAAGAGACACTTAGACATTAGGGAAGGATATCTTTTTCTTGTTGGTTGGTTTTTTTCTCCCCCTAACAAGTTATCAAGATTTCCTCCACTTTCAATGAAGAATTAGATTGATCCATTTGTAGGGTGTTTGTAGGAGTGAGTGGATGGAAGAAGTTGAGGGAGTTCAATAAATGAATTTCATGTTTACTTTACTTTGGAAGAGGTCTGTGAATGCTGTATTTTACGTGTTTCAATGGCCTTGGTCTGTGTGTATGGTCCTTACTTTATTTTTATTCAGATTTTTCTTTCTGAAAATGCCAGCAATTTAAGAGAAGTTTAGTATAGAACAGGGTGCTCTGATCAAAAAAGGCCAATAGTAGCAGCAAAAGTGTGGCATAACTGCCAGTTCTAGTAATGCCTCATTGATTCTTTTACACGTTTGGCTCTTATTTGGGAAACGTATATGCAGTCAACTTAAACTACAACAGATTACTTAATCTGAATTGTACATGGAGAGATTTGCAGAGATGGAAGGATTTTGAAACTGGCTACAGTGAGGTTCATTAGGCTGCGCTCAAACTGGCTTCGAGATAGCTATCTTCTTCTAAGCCTAGCTGGCGTTCAGGAGCAGTTTATCTGCTTTTGTGCAGTTGATGCGCAAGATAATAAATATGAAAGGCGAAGAATCAGCCTGCTTCAGCGTGGCAGATGCTGAGATAGAGTTAATAAGCACAGTCAGACTCTGCCGGATTCCTGCAGAGCTCTTCTGAAATCCACATGCTGTCTTCCACCACAGGGACTTAACTCTGACACGGTGCGTTACACGTCCCCTAACGTAGAGCACTGGGAAGCTCTTTGCTTACGGCTTTTGCAGGGATGAATGGATCCAACTCAGCTGGATCCTGAGTTTAGCCACTTTCAGTATTTTTATCATACCCCTTACCTGTTTTTCCCCTTCTCTCTTTCTACTAGGGGGAGAGCTCCTAACTGCAGATAAGGGCTGTTTTGCTCTAAACTTTTGGCAATTTGGTGAAGCGTTTTTAGGTTGAATTCTGATGGTATTTTCTTATTATTTTGCTATGTGGATTTTATCTGTTTGTAGAAGAAGAAAACATTCTGATTAGGAAAGAAACTAATTCTTGTGTCCATGTTCTTAGTAATTTGGAGGCCAAAGAAGACTATTTAAATCATTCAGAGATGAGGAAACAAGGAATCAAGTAACTCACTGAATCTTGCAAGTATTCGTTTGACGTTTGTTGGTCAGGTAGTATGATAGTCCAATTGTTGAGATAGATTGACACCAGTTTCCACTGTTTACCCCATCTGCACCAGTTTCTGCGTGGTGTCCAGGAATTTTATTAAAACAAAATAATTTTGTGCAATGTAGGTTTTGTTTTAGCTTTACAGAAGTATGATATTTGCCTGTGATCACAGTGAGAAAACAAGAGGAAAGAGATTAAAGAATATCAACCAAATAATACTTTAGGGCAAATTATATGACTATAAAGAAAACATCTGAAGTTCAGCCTTTTACAGAGGCTACATATATTTTTACAAGGTAATTGAATGATAAAATAGATTTCTGTGTCTTGCACCTGTCCAGATTAATTTTTTTATGCAGTGTTGGGAACAAGAGAGTTTGTTGGATAATCTTTTTGTTTTCAAAGCTATAGAGTAAGTTTTGTTTAAAGCATTGGGGAGAGAAAGCCTCAAACAAAGGGGTTCTTGGCACTGAAATTTTCATTTCCAAAACATTTTGTTTTTTTCTTTAATCCTTATTAACTGGTCTAATAAAAGTAACTTTTTCCTCCCACAAGCTTTGTTACATTCTTTACTAATTGGTTGGTTTGTGTCTGTAGATGGACTGGATAAGGCTGATGCATCCACTTATTCTGGAAAAAAAAAAATATCCTGCCCATGTAGCTTGAGAGAATACTCCGAATAAAACTCATTGGTGAGCACTGATGCTTATAACAAGCTGCCCAAAGTCTCTCACAGAGACGACATATAAAGTAGCAGAGCTTTACAATATTGGTAAGAAGATTAAACATCAATAAAGTTGTGCCAGGGGAGGTTTAGATTGGTTATTAGAAAAAATTTCTTTACTGGAACAGTTGTCAGGCATTGGAACAGGCTGCCCAGGGAAGTGGTGGAGTCACCATTCCTGGAGGTGTTCAAAAAACGTGTAGATGTGGCACTTGAGGACATGGTTTAGTGGGCATGGTGGTGTTGGGTTGACAGTTGGACTCGATGATTTTAAAGGTCTTTTCCAACCTAAATGATTCTATGATTCTAAAGGAAGAAGGCGGCAATACTTGGACAATCATTTAATCTGAAAAGATGAAATTAAAATAAATTATTTGTTTCCAAGCTCAAAAACATGATAGATTCTACCATCATAATATACAGAACCTAGTCAATAGGCTAACTAGGGATTATGAGGGCAACAGTGGCTAATATTAAAGTATTTTTATTAATAACTTAAAGATTTTAAAATGTCATTAGGAGGCCAATGTAATGCCTTTAGCTTTTTTTTCTTTTAAATATATCAGTAATTTAGGTGAAACAGTTTTAATATTCTGACAGCTTCAAACAGGACTGCATGAGCAGCTCTGTTGGGAGGGCAGTCTGAGAGCTGGAAAGCTCTATTTGGCAGAGGATGACAAGCGAGTGCTGCAGTCCCAGAGTGCTGTTTTGGCACAGCAGGTCTAAATGAACTTCATTTCATGTTCCTCATAAATCCTACTCTCCAGCCATTTCCTTGCTATCTGTTGATTTATCTTTCTGTTTTCTCACTTCCTTGATTACTTGTGTGCAATGACTTCATTGCCCTTGTCCAAAATCTTAGCAAAGGGATGAGGAGCTTAATTTGATTATTTTTTTTTCTATTCATGCAAGAATCTAATAATGATTTTCGGTTTTTGTTAACAAGATAAGCATTTGATCAGATCTTGAAAGTAGACACAGGCTGTCTAACTGATAATGTATTTCTCCTGCATTAATTGTGCTAATTTGTTATCACTTCGAGCTTTCTGTTCAATCAGGGTAGAAGGGACTGAGGGGTTTTTTTAAAAACAATTTTAGAATGAGGCTTTAATGTTTCAGGATAGATCATACGGCATGCAAAATCCTTCTCGTTTTGAAAAGATGATTGTTTAAATAATTCAAAAGTGTAAAGAACTCTTAAAACTTACTAAAACATGTTTACTATAATAAATGTTATTTAGCAAAATAATGTTTAAAATAATTACAGTGTTATTTTACTAGCCTTTTCCTCCTTGAATTTGTTTTACCTAGATATGGTATATATTTTTAAAATTTTTTAAGTAATTTTAGTTTTAATAATTTTGTAATAGTAATCGGTATCACTTTTAGGTGGCTCAGTTCTTAGGGTTTTACTACAGAAAGCTTTATAGATGCTTTATGTAGCCACAACTAGACTAGATATCCAGAAAGATGAATATCTAGATACTGAAGCTTTGTTTCAGTGTATGCAAAAACTTTGGACCATGAAGCCATTATGCTGAAGGGGCTGCATGACATACAACACTCACTAGATAGTGACACTGAAAATATTTTGGCATGAAGGGAAAGCTCAAACCATTGTATAATGTCCAGTCTATGATGTGGTATTTTTAAGATGTTCTTTATACGGTAACAGTTTAGCAATTTTATGTTTTGGATATGAACATGGATGTTTGCAATGAAATCTCTTCTGAACTGGTCCTTGCTTAGGTGTTAGTTTCCAGAGATTTATGCATCTGTCTTTTCCTTTCCATTTATAAAACTTGCATTATTAATCTATAATGTGGGAAGCATATTTTTTGGTACAAAACCAGCATATTTTTGTAATTGTAGTTTGACTTTATTTGTAATGATGCCTTCATATTTATACAGCATTGAAATAGGTATTCCTAAGACTGCCTAAAAAATCCATGCCTTCCAAAGCATCTTCCTGTGGGGATGCAAAACTCCCATGGCATGAGGCCTTTATTTTTTTTCTTAGTATCTTTTAGTGCTGCACTAATTGTAGCAGGTACACAAACTCCTCAGCATTAATGTTTATTGATACTACTACAGCATCCTAATGTAGAACTGGGACTCTGTGTAACTAGGTCTTCCGTTTAAAGCAGAAAAATCATCTCATCTGTCCTCCAGTGCTGTTTTTCAATTTAGGTAGGGAATTGTCTTCAAACAAAAGTGTAGCCATATCCCCTGAGAATGTAGCACACCTGAAGGCCTAGTTTCCTCAAATACTTTAAGACTGCATAAACTGGCACCACTACGAAAAGTGATAGTCCCATCTAGTCGTTTTGTTCAAATTTCTCTTGTGTTAGTTCATGAGTTTGTGTGATTCCAGTGAACCAGATGAGAAAGATTTACTCTTTTTACTTTTTTCCCTTGAGCTGAGAATGGGACTTCCCTCTGTGTGCTTAATGGGGAGAGCAGCTCCAGCATGGACCGGTTTCAGCCACTACAGAGCAGCATCCTCAGCAGGATATGCTTTTGTTGTATATTATAGCAAATAATTCCTGTGTCTTTGTGCAGGAGAACCGATTTGCACATGCATGTAATGTATCCCTCAAGTATCAACTTAATTAAGATAGTATTTCACATGCATTGTGTTAAACACAATTTTGCAATAATCAAGTTCACCTTAACATAATACTGCATTTGACACATACCCGAATAAACCAAGGAAGTGTGTCCTCTTCTTTACCTTTTAACTTTTTTGTGGCACCTTTAACCATCTTTGTTTCCTTGCCTGTACCTTCTTCCAAGTAATATTTCCATCAGAAGTATAAAAACTCTCCTGCTATTAAAGTGTTGTTTCTTCAAAGTGCATTTTGCTTAATGTTGTCACATGATAGATTTGCAAGATTGGCTTGGAAAGGTTGAGTCGTCATAAAGAAGCCTGAGTGAATGGGATCAAAGCCAGTCACTTCACAGTGAAGTTTAGAAACCCTTTAGATTATTCAAGTTTCTCCCTTCCCATTTCTTTTGCTTTTCATTTGGGATAACAAATATGAATAATTAATCTGCACCTCTAAACAGGAAGTAAATGCTATTAACTATTCTATTCTACTTATTTTCTGTGAAAAGTGAGCAAGGTGGCAAAGACAGGAAGGACTGAAAGAAGTTTATTAGGGCATAAAACAAGTTCTGTACTGAAAAGCACTCTGATCATAGTAGAACAAACACCAGCAGCACTGTCTCTGTATAGTTAGGTACAGGCATATTGCGTTTCTCTACATCTTAACTATTGCACTTTGTCTGGGCCCCAGCCCTCTATGATGCAGACTCTAGGGCACTGGCTATGTTAAAATCTGGAACATCTCTTTCAGACTCGAAACTTGATTTCAGGTGACAGTGTCCTTTGGTTCGTAATGTGGTATGTACAATTTCAAATACCATGCTCCTTTCTTGTAGGTGGAGGTTAAGCTTCCATGTTATCTGCTATGACAGTACTTTCTACTGAGTTTCATATTTTGTTTATACTTACTTTACACTGAAAGCACAAACTGAAATCTTTTTGTGGTTTAAGAAGGGCTGTGCTTTGTTTTGCGTTTGCACAGCAGTACGCATACATTCAGTGCTATTATCTGTGGGACCAAGCACAGAAGCCATTAGGTATTGTGAGTTGCTGAGAATGAAAACAGGCCTTCAAGAAAACATCCTTTCTACCCTTATGCTGCATCTAATACTGCTCCTACTTTTCCGCTTGAATGTGTGGCAGTGCTGCACCCTCCTGTTGGCATGCATGAGCTGAACTCTGCTCTTGGATCACTGCTCACGGTGCAGAATAAGGGCTGCTTTCTTGGACTTATATTTTCAGTATTGGGTGTAGGTGCTGGATGATTCCAGAAGAACAGAATTATTGCTGTAAGGGGTGCTGTAGAATTATCATGCTTCAGAAAAATCTGGTTTTATCCCCTTGTGTCCTTAATTTCCCTTTAAAGTCAAGTGGGTCTGAAATGTGATAAATTAACAGGAATTGGCACCTGCAGACTTAAATGTTTGGGTTTCTATCAATATTTGCTGTGTTTGTGCATATATCTCTTTTTTATTTATTTACTTTTATTTGTAGACAGGGTTATTGGTAAGTATCTTGTTCTCTTTCTGTAGATTGAAAGTAGTGTTAATTTGGCACTGCTGGATGGTGACAGAAATATTTTAGTCTTTATGGCCGTGATGTTCAATATGCAATTTATACCATTACTGCTTGTCTTCCACCTTTTGGGTCAGTGAGAGTAGAGAGTAGTGATTTTAAAAGAATGTTGTTCATTTGTATCATAATACACTGGATGTAGCATTAATCGTTCAACCATAAGAGTTTTATTGCATATAATGTGCTGTAGTATTTATGTGTTGCTTTGTCTTTTGCAGATCTAGAAATGGCAATTGCATATTGGAATTTAGTCTTGTCAGGAAGGTTTAAATTTCTAGATCTTTGGAATAAATTTTTGTTGGTAAGTATTCCTTCCTGACTATCTTAGTCCACAGTAGTCTGGCTTGTAGGCTGTGTGCTTACAATAAAGAAAAAGACAGGATGTCTGAATACTTGCTTCGAACTTTCTTCTTTTTGAAAACTGTTATAAAATAGTCTTTTTGAAAACTGTTATAAAATAGTCTTAAATCAAGCCAAATTAAATCTTCTCTATATAATTTTCTAATTGAGAAGAATGCAAAAAGATTGCTACATGCAAAGTAATAGAGCGTTCTGCTTGCTTGATCCTGTATCCTCCTACTTATTGAAAGCTTCTGCATGAAAGGAAGCCATGATTGTAGATTGTCTTTATTCTCAAGATAGCTATGATTATTGTCAACCATGTATTTTACCATGCTCTGCCTTTTGTGGTATTAATGCATGAACTCAGCCTTTTTTAAATGTCAATTCTGTTATGACTGACTTAACCTGAGAGACTTTTCTTTTTAAGCAGAAGTTCTTGTCTTGAGTACTTATTTTGACTCATTTTTTAGGTAATAGTTGTGCACTGATCTTGACAGTTTTCTATTATCAATTAGAAATTACAGAATATTCTTATTAAAGACCCGATTCATTCATCCAAGTTTCTACACTTGCATTTCTATGTACTTGCAAAAAAATACCTTATATAATGTTACATAATGTATAATTTATCTTGATTTTTTTTTAATATATCTTTTTATCTTTAGTTTAGGAGAATTAAAAAGTCTTTCTGCATTTGTCCCATAATCACCAGTGCTTAATAGAGGAAGTGTATACTTTTAGCAATATTTTTTGGAGTTTTTTCTAAATTTTTGGACAGTATATTTATTTTATTCACTGAATAATGTACCAGTTTCATCAAGAGAACTTGTGAAAACATTTCACATTTTAACTGCCTTAATACCATTAACACATCCAAATTCAGATCTATAGATGTAACTGAAGAAAAGTCTTAACATTTGTCTCCCACTTGGCTATGTGATTAAATTTGTTACATCAGACAGTTCTGCAGATCTCTACTTCAAGCAATAATCTAGATGATCTGGTATAAAGTGTCTTACTTCGCTACAAATATTTAACCTGAATGTTTACTTTAGAAGAAACGTTTAGATTAAAAAAATTCAACCTAAGTAAGAAGCAAGTTAGGACTCTCTAGGATGGGCTTTTTTGTTTGTGTTTTGTTTGTTTTAAGGATCTTAAATCTTTTGCAGAAGGTGTGTTTGCTTGTCATATTTTTTGCAGTCAAGATATGACCTTTGGCTTGAGTGAGAGGACATGTTTGCTGCTGTGTTGGGCATCAGCCTCATTTTGATCAAGTTCCAGATTTTTGAAATGGAGTTTATTCTTCTCAATACTTCAGAGTATTACTGCTTAAAAAAAACCCACAGAAACAAACAAACAAACTGACTCCACAACACAAAACCAAAACCACAAACACAAAAAAACCCAATCCTTCACCGAGCAAGTATTTTCATGCAGTTGCAACTTTTTACTGCAAACCAGAACCAGGTGTTGAAATTTAATTCCCTGTTAATCACCTGCTATCTTCAGGTAATATAGCAGTATCAACAGATGAAGGGAGATGTGAATGGTCTGACTTGATTCTACAGCTCACAACTGCTGAGTAGTTGTGTTTGCCCACACACTCTCTTTTTTTGGGAGTGCTAACTTTAAAAGCTGAGAGAATGCTGACTAGGACTGAAGCTTTTTGGAATGCTGCTCAAACTGGCCAGGGTGGCAACTAGTACTTGTGAATGGGGTGATACAGAAAGAGTGTATTTGAAATCAGACAAGGTGGTGGTAGTGGAGAGTAGGACAGACTGGGAAAAAAGAGACTGGGCAGAAGTGGAGCAAATGCAGATATTGCATTACAGTGAGGGAGAGAATAGCTGAAGAGAGGCTGAGATGATGGATCTGGAAGGCAGTCTGGGAGAAAGAAAAGTGTAAATACAACTATAACCAACAAGTTGAAAGAGAGACTGGGTAAGCGTAACTAAAAAGGGGTAAGGAGAAAAGGGCTCGAGTTGAAATGGCAGAATGCTAACCCATGGCTGCACAGCTTCAGAACCTGGAATGGATGCCATTAAGTAGAAATATAAAGTGCATTTCATTTATTCTTTTTCATAACAAGCTAGGAACACATACCCTAAAAGCAGAATGGAAGAAATAAAACAACTATCAAAGACTTCTTATACATTTTTGCCTTCTTTAGTTGCCGTTTATTTTGTAGCTTTCTCTGGAAGCTCTGAACTTTATTTAAATTAAGAAAGAAAAAAAAAAAGAGAGAGAAGAAGAAATACTTCTAAAACGTCTATTTCTGTATACGTCAATATAAAATACTACTGTGGAATTTGAAAATAGTTTGGATTGAACAGTACCATTTTTCCTCCTTTACAGGAACATCATAAAAGATCAATTCCAAAAGATACTTGGAATCTTTTGTTAGACTTTGGAAATATGATTGCAGATGATATGTCCAACTATGATGAAGAAGGTAAGGAGTACTTGAATATCTTTAAAAATTGGTACAGCAGAATTAAAATATTGCTATAAACAAACAACAGAACATGCTGCTACCTTCTGTCTTAATTTGTTTACCCTTAGAGGTTTAGCTGCAAATATAGTGTCATACTTGTTGCCGAAACAGTAATAAGAAGGTTACCTAGTTTGCTATAATATGTAAGTAGAACTAAAGATACTGTCACAACATGATATAGCACATGCTGTTTGAACCTGTTATGCTACAAGAGTCTCAGTGAAACTGTATTTTTTTGTACAAAAGTGCTGCTAACTACAAGAAAATACATCATTTTTCTGCTTGCAAGAATGTCTATGTGGACATTTTTTTTACTAATCTAAAAGCAATTTCCACTCTGTTACTAATCCTGCAAATCCTGTTTTGGAATGACTGTGTACAGAAATATTTCCGAAGTTATGAATGGCTCTAATAGGAATGCCATGGTTTTGCTATCAACTAACGTTCATAAACTTTGTAGTGTGGATTTTTATGCTTTAAATACATTTTGTATGTACTAAGAGCTATTGCTGCAAGAAGAGATTCAAATGTTTAATTTATTAGTCAGGTGTGTTTTTCAAGTGTTTGTCATGTCATGCGTGTTAAAGCTAGACTAGGCCAGAAATGTCAAAGTGAGCTTCTGATCTTTTGTATTTGGAGACTACACCAGTTTATTGCTGATAATGATACATTAATTTCTGAATTGCTTGACTTCTCTTTAGGAGCGTGGCCTGTTCTTATAGATGATTTTGTGGAATATGCACGACCAGTAGTTACAGGAGGAAAACGTAAAACTTCATAACCCCAGACTTGTCAATATGGACTTAACATGCGCTCTGAACTGCATTAGGTAATGAAGATTTGTTGACTGATGACTGTGCACATTGTTGCTGGTTTCAGTGGTCGTGATGAGATTCTGCAGACAAAACTGAAATTCTTCCTTTCTGCCTAAAGAAAATAATGGCTGACTTGTGGACGCTTCAAGAACAAACTCGGAAGATAGTCCAGGCTGTTTGTAGGCTATTGGCTTCAATTATTGTACTGGTTGTATCATATAGGATGTAGATTTTGCATGATTTTATACTTTGGAGAAGTTTAACTAGAGGCCATTTTATTAAAGTTTTGACAGCACAGCATGCCATTCAGTTCATGATCCAAAGTGAACACCAGCAGTTACATAAATAAAACTGTATTATATTGTACTTATATTAAAAGCAGTATTTGTGGTATATAAATTAAATCCCTAAATAAAAACTTATGCAGTATGTTGTATTTTTATAAAAGTTAGTTCCATGGATCTGTCCTAATACAGAATTGTAACAAAACAAAAAAGCACTTATGCTTTTTTTACTTGTTGCCAAAAATTTTAAATTTGTATTTTTAAGTCCTAGATATATAGACTGATTATATCCAGCCTTCTGTTTTCTCCCAGTGAGGTTAACTTCCTCATTATTCTTGAAGTGCTTGGACATGTAACAGTAGCATTGCTGAGGAAGGGCTGCTGCTCTATGCTATGTTGCAACTCCAGCTTTTTTTATTAACCATTTTAAAGTAGACATTAAACAACCAAAGATGCTTTTATAATTCATGTTTGATTATCATAATTCAGTTAGTCTTCAATTATGTGTTTTATTTATTTCAAATAACAAACTGGTGGAATATAACTTCTAGTTTTATTTGTAGCGTGAAACATATCCTAAATTCTAGCTAAATGCAACATAGTTATGAATGCAATTCCTGGCACTTCTCAGAGAAAATAAACATGAATAAGCCCAAAGACCTAACTAGTTGGCTTCCACTTTGGAGAAATAGTTAGAGGTAAGGAGACTTTATGTTAATGATGATAAGCATTCATGCCTCTGGATGTATTGTGCGTTCAGTTTTATTTATTTAAAGGGGAAAAAAAGAGTAAATTAATGTAGTATTGTTGATCTCAAGGCTAGTGGAATTGGACCAGTTTTCACCAAATCTGAATTTGTTCAGTCATTTGTGTCTCCCCTTTGACCAGCCATTGATTATAAAGTGTACAGAGGTCAGTCTCCTTTTTCTCAACAGTGTCTTCCAATGCCTAAGCACAAAAAAGTTTTACCAGGAACTATTCAGCATGTCTTCACACAGGGCTCTTTTAAATGCTACCTCATCAAAATGAGTTTGTCATAGCCACTGTAAAAGTTTATTAAAACAAAGAGATGCTAAAGAGTATGTACAGCTATGATCAATATATTTTCTGTAATCAAAGCTGAATAGATGCAAGAATTTTGGAGAAAATAGTGCATTAAGTTATATAATTTATATATGTTTGGATCACATCATTTAAGTATTGCATGACAGCATACTATTTTATTTTGTAGTTGTGAGGGTATAAAAGCTTACAATATTCTCTTAAACTCTAATATTTAGAGTTTCATATTAGCAGTCAGCTTTCATTTATGTCAATGCAGCCTACAAGAACAAATGTACGTGCTGCATACAGAAGGATTACCTTCATTCTTCCACTTGCGAGAATTTCAGTTGTGCATGATGTTTAAAAAGCAGGATTAGGACAAATTTGAACAAATTAGCAAATTTCCTGTTAGTAAGAACATAGCAGGCAACTTACAAATGCCCCACGAGTGATTTATTAGTAGTAGTCTTTTTACCCTAAGCTGTCTTTGTAAATGTTAGATCTTGCATGGCAGCCACTAGATGTCCGTGTCTCAGTCTTCAGCTGCCTCTCTCTCCTGGCTAGAGTTAGGAAGTAATATTAAGCCAAATTATTACTTACTGACTACATCTTTTTAGAAGGGCATTTGTGTACATAAGTACAGGTATTCTACAGAAGTCAACAGATTTAAAAACAGTATTAAGCTCTTTTTAACGCATTTGACTTACCTACTCTTCCTTCCCAAAACAAGCCATTTCTGTATCTGTCCTGTAGGCTTTGTAGAATGTGTAACATCTCATAACATTAAGTGCGTTTATGCAGCCAAAAGCAGTGGAATGCTTGTTATTCACACAATTGCCACTTAAAATATATAGCTATAATATAACTGACCAGAAGTAGTTTAATCTATTGGTATGTTATATAACTGAATAGTTTCATAGCGCTAGAGCTTGTGAAACATTTGTTCATGCTGAAAACTCCTTCAAATCAACCTGATGAACCTTCTACCTTTTAAAATAAATAGAGCATAAAAAATGCGCGTGGGTTGAGGTTTTTTGCCTTGTTAATCTGAGGAAGAAGGAAGATGCTTAGCATAGTATTCCGTTTCTATATATACATACTTATTCGCTTACTCTTAAGCCTCATTCCTGTGAGGATCCTTCATGGAAGACACCTTCCAACAGAGGAAGACTAGGCAAAATACTCTCAAGATAGGAGGTCCTCCTTATCAGCCAGCTTCCTAGGCGTAGTATGCTTTTTCTTTTGTTCTTCCTAGTCTTCTACCCATTTGAAACCACGTATGCATTTTACATTCCCATAAATAATAGCATGGAGTGTCACCTTCACACTTGAACAATCATGAAAATAAATGCAAATACACTGCTTTCAAATTATGAGTTCCTTATGTATTTTAATAATTTGCTGCTGTCCACAGTTCCACTTTACAGGGCACTCTTGATTCGCTTTTTAGGTAAGCTGGTACAGTGGTGACACTGAGGCTGATCAATTTATAATTATAAATGGTACAGATGTCTTCAAGTTGTTCAGTGCATACAGTATTAGTTCCTAGAGATACTGTATGTATTTTTAAACTTGATGCCAAGTTGTTCGGTTTTACATCCTAGAGTGTTTGGAACTGAGCCATAGGATTTGTACTTGCCAATTCTAAATTTAAATGTAATTTATCATGTATGTCATGCTAAGGAGAGCAAACCTGCAGGCATCTGCTCATTCAATGCACCTGAGAGATTTGCTGCCAAGTAAGCTGTATGTGTGTAAATTTTGTGGCAATGGAAAAAGGAATAAATGGACTGTCAACATAAAGGATTGAAGTCAGTCATGCGAACTGTCTGTATGTTTTTTCTCAGCTTTCTGCTTTGGAAGCCTTGCAAAGGCCAGTTGGGTTTTGTTTTGTTTTCTGGCTAATTTATTAGATCCTTGCATTATTATTCCATCAGTCAGAAGAGGGCAAGGATGTAACTCATTAATTTTTGAGCAGTTGTAATAAATATTTGTTCTGCACCTTTAAGCTTTTAAGAAGCTCGCTGTGTTTAGCTGTGGTGCTGCATCCACTACATGTACCTGCTAGCTACCAGACTCTGCAATTTGTGTCATTAGTTTGTACTGACAAGGAGAGGTGTAATTGCAGGGAAAGTCTTGCTCGGTCCTAGGCTCTGAGCTCTGTAGGAGAAGCAGCACGCTCAGAAGTCTATGCAAAGACCTTTAGAGGTATGTATTCAACTGTCCTTAATTCTCTTCTGAAAGTTTAAATCAAAATAAGTAGGTTGTCCTCTGTACTCTCCCAGCTGGCATCCCTCTCCAGTGGTTTCACCAACCACTGGCTGCTTTGGCATCACACGAGTCCGTCTTCCTTCTCCTATAACAGCAAAACTGCTGACGCTGGTACCTGAACCGTGGCAAGCTCTTCTCCTTTCAAGCATCAGCGCCAGTAGCTTCCCTCAGCTGATGCCAGCCAGCATCTGGCACACCGAAAGGCACAGCCCTTCTGAAAGGGAAAAAGTGTAACGTTTTACAACCGTGAGAACTTTTTTAAAAATATATTCAACAAAACGTGTTTTCTGACCTTTGTGTCATATACAGTATGCTGGGTAGAATTAGGTGAGGATGACACGCCTCTAAAATGGGCTTTTTTTGTTACAAACTGTTGATAGAGGGGGCTACAACTGCAGCTACTGCTACAACCACAGGCAGAAAATTCCATCCTTCAGACAAGCAGGGAAAATGTTCACCTACCTCTTAATTAAAAAGGCCTGGGGAAGCTTAAGCGCATTCAAATTTTGATTGAGTATAATTATTGGAACACTTCCTCTTGTTGGTGCATATACTTGACAAATTCCCATGAGTTTTTTCTTGTGCCTCTTTTACAAGCTGTGAAATACTCTATTTGTTGTTAGGCAAACCCTACAGGCTTCATGTCGTGACACAGACTTTCTGTCAAGAGGGTAAAGAAGGAAGAAGTGCATGCTGTCGTGTTAAAGGAATATTTTTCCTCTAAGGTGGTGGTGTAAAGCGGTATGAAAATGACTCATCCTCACTATTAAAGAATTGAGTAAAACCAGTCTATTTTTTCCTGGATCTCAATGAACGTGTTCTATAATTAGTATTGTTCCTAAAGGAGTGATCCTGTTGCCAGAGTGAAACCCTTCGCTACAGTAGCAGCGAAGATGCAGCTCTGACAGAAGTCTGACACCCGCGTGGTATCAACCCTACGTTACCGGGATATGGCTCTGCATCCTTCGGATGGGTAAGCTTGGAATCAAGAGCATTTCTCTGTCTTTGACTGGCAGAAGCATCGCTCGCTCACTCAAGGGTGAAGTAGTTGGGGGTCTCGTCGTCGTCTTTTAATTTAAAATGCTGAAGGGCTTGTGTTGACAGAGCAGTCTCAGCCTGTGCTCCCTTTACCAGTTCATTTACTGGTACAAGTCAGCAGCGCCGGTACAAGCCCGGAGCCCTCTCCGGGGCGGTGGGGATCCCTGGTTCACATCCCCGCAGGTGGAGCCCCTTTTGCTGAAGGCAGGCGTTCATGATCTCACTTAGGGTTTCTGATGCAGTTGAGCTCTAACACCAGCGTGTTGCCACCATCACAGAGAAGTCTTTTCTCTGTCCTGCCTTCCCGTTCCTTTTTTTTCTGGGTTCTCTCCATCTGAAAGCAGTCATATGTACAGTAATGAGAGGACACCACCAAAGCTGCCTTTTTGTCTGATTTAACATTTACCAAACATTTTTTGCCAGGTCTACTTGGGGTTTTTTTCCTATTGTGAATATGTATGATAAGTGAATACTTATCCATCTTAAAGGAGTATTGTGTTTTGGATATGCAAGTATGATATTTTACAAATAATTGTCTCTTTTGGGGGGAGTAGAGGTAGATACCAGTGTGCCTATCTTACCTCTGCCCAGAAAGCTCATAGTGGTTGAAAGTACCCCATGAAAAGGAGGTCATGTGCAATTAACAAATTAAATAAAAGCTCGGTTCTTTGTTGCATGTTCTGTTTTGCAGAGTTGAAAAATAGAACTTCCCTGAAATTTTCTCTGGGTTTTCGTTACAGCCTTATTTCTAAAGCCAAAGATTTTATTCCTAATTTGGGCTGTGTTACAAGCAGCCAAGTGTGCGTGCAACAGGGTAAAGTCCACGGGAAGCTAAAGGGCAGTGCAACTGCCAGCCACATTCAGAAGGAAGAGATAAATGGAAAACTAAGAATAGCTTTGCCCATTTTCAGGAAGGAACCTTCCATCTGATGAGGCCCTTACTAGCTCTCTGCAGTGCCTCAGCAGGTGATTTCTCCTGTCCTTGCTTTGCAAGTTCAAATTCCCACCTGCTTCCAAATCGTAATGCTCTGCGGGAACAGAGAAGGGGTAGGTCCATGCAGAAGGCATGGGGACATCAGCACCAGTGCTTCTGCCTGGCGTGGTTTTTGTAAGCTCCCTTGGCCGTAGTTTTCCATTTTGGGTGTTCACTTTCAGAGTCACAGAACCTGAGGTGATGCTGATGGCGCAGGCATCAATGCCCTTTTTCTTTTTTTTTTTTTGCTTTTTCAGTGCAGACGTGTTCCCTCCTAGCAACAAAGACACACTCTCAGTGTCCTCCTCTTAATACTCGACACTTCTGCTACCCAAATCCTCATCTTTAAAACAAGAGCGTGCTAACAAAGGCTACTTCCACCACTTCGGCACCTTATTTCTTATAATGTGGAATGGGGGTGGTGATGCTTATCTGTGTTCTGAAACTGCATGAAGGTTTCTTGTGAAGTGCACATGTCAATAACTCAGTCTGTGATTAAGTCCTTATCACTCTGGGTGATAGGAGGATGCATCCTTTACACTGCCAGCCTTTTCCATCCGAATAGCGGTCAGTATTGCTTTCTGAAAAAAATCAGAGATAAACAAAGACCTTTCCCCAGGTATCCTTTATCAAAATTACAGTCAAGCCAATCAAAGCTTTCTTTTTATCTGCCTAAGTTTATATTTACATTTGTGTTTCTATCTGTAAAGTAGTAGTAACTTGTGAGTCTTTAGGACAGCACGGATGGTGACTCGGAACCACATTCTGAGTCAGGCTGAGCAGACCCCTTGAAGGATGATGTTGAGCCTACACAGAGACAAAGTTTGTGAGCAAAATATGGTTAAAAAGCTGCAAGACTACGTAGCCCCTTCTTGCATGGCATGGCACAATCACAGAAAAAAACTGCAATAACAGAATGAAGTGCATAATTGCACGAGTATTGAGTTTGAGAGAAAGGTATTAATAAAGCTCGGTTCTTACTAAGTGAGATTTCTTCATACGTGAACTTTCTCAGACTCACAGGATGCCATTTAAATACATCTTTCAAAATAGTTTCCTTCCAGAGTCCAAATGTGGGCTGCACCTGAGCTTGGCATTAGGAAAAAGTCACTCTTTGCCAGGGAGTAAAAGGCGTGGGATTGAAGTTGGTGTTTTGCTCAGCAGTCATCCAGGGGTGCAGCGAACTAGCAAAACCTTCTTGTAATAGGTGGAACAGAGCAATAAAAGCTGTTGACAAAGTATTGCCCTAGGGTGTAGTTAGAAATGGGAGAGGTCGTCTGCGTTTGACTAGATTTCTTACTGCCTGACCCCTCATGCTAGTGTTTACAGAGTTTGGAAACTCCTTTTATCACAGGCTTTCCTTCTGACTGGTCCCTGAACGGGAGGCTGACTCCAGCATATCAGAAAAGGGCAGGAAAATATATTAATTTACAAGTTATTAAATAAATAAACACCCCTGTGGAGACATCTGTTTTTCTGGGTGTAGAGTTACTTACGCTGGGTAGGGCTAAGGATTTCCTGGCTTGCTTTACGCTGGGTTGCAGAAACGAGGCTTTTGCACTTTGCTTTGCGGGTCCGCTCTTGCGGTTTCATTGAACAAAGCCCCAGCGAAATCCCTGGGTTATGAAATATTTCCTCTCCGCCGGGTCCCAGACAAGAGATGGCATCTGCAGAGCCAGAAAAGGAGGTCCTTGCCTTATAGAGAGTGCTCTCGGTGTGACACAATGGCTGATATAAAGTGTCAGGGGAGCTGAGCCAAAGGCAAAGGAACAAAGGAAGATCAAGATTCGGTGGCTGTCTCGGACAAAAGGAAAGCGGGCAGCGTCTCAGGGATGGATAAATTTAAGGCTGCCCTTGTGCTGGCTGGGGTAGGGGATGCCCTCGGTTATCGCAATTTCTCCCGAGAAAACAATGCCTTAGGTGCCAAAATCCAGCAGGAGCTGAAGGAAATTGGAGGGCTTGAGAACCTGGTGCTCTCTCCCGACAAGTGGCCAGTAAGTGACAACACGCTCATGCACATGGCTACGGCAGAGGCTGTCATCACAGGTAGGTACGAGGGGACTCGCGGACGCAGTCTGGAAAGGAGCAAAACTGTCGAGCTGCTGCGTTTCTTAGAATAAACCTGAGTGCTGGGGAAGTCATGAGAAAGCGTGTCAGAAAGGCTGCTGCTTGTGAATGATAATGTTCATTTGCTTGTCTCGTCCTGCGACCGTCGCACAGACTGGGGAGTTTTGATTTCTTGAGCGCGGCGGGGCTCTCCCTGCATTTCCCCTAGGTTTATACAGTTGGTTAAAGCTTAAAGACTAAAATACCGCATGTCCAGCGTAACAAAAGTAGATTATCTATATGCTAGAATACGTCAGGGAATACTGTAGCCACTAGGGATTCTTCTGTAAAAGATAAGAGCTCTTCCAAGTGCATTTTTAACATGTTTGTGTCCAGAACTGCAGGCTGGAGTAGAGTCACCTTAATACCTCTTGCAGGCTAAAATCACTTGTGCTGTCTCCTCTTTGCTGCCCCTTGGGCAAAGGGCTGCACCTGCAAGGCCAGAAAAGGAAAAATTTGCTTTATAAGGAGAGCTCTGTGTCTTTAGTCCAAAAAATATTCTAACATACTATGTTTATTACAAAGTCTATCAGAATAGTGGAAGTTATGAATATATATCTTCTAATATCACAATAGTTTGAAAGAGAACATTTGGTTTTTCCTAAGGCAGGAACAGTCTTTTGTAAGGTACGACGATATTTGTATCGACACCTTACCCATCCAACTAGACCTCTCTGAAGACTGTCAAGCTTATCATCATCAAAAGTACACCAGACAGCAGTGACCACTCAGCAATATTTTGCCTCTTCAGAATGAGTCAATTTTTTTTAATCTCTGTAAAAACATTCCTGATTTTTCTTAAAACGCCTAACACTGGATAACTAACAGTAGCAGAAGCTCACAATGTAGCTAAGTATCCATCATGTCAATGAAATTTCCCTTGCGCTTCTGTTTCACTGCTTTATCTGCCTGCTTCCAATCTGCTCTAAATTTAGGACGTAGAGATCAGTTGAAGAGTGTGTTGGACACTTCATACTTGGCTATTAGCTAACCAATGGTTTTAGGGGTAGCTAATACACTAAAGATAAGGGCAAGATGTCAGCCTATCAAGAAAAAAGATGACTAACATATTTCTGAATATAGGCTATGATTAAATACATATCATATGTTTCTTGCTTATTGAACCCTCTAAAGCCATAACTTCTGGGTAATCAAGCCAGTTAGACTAACAGTAAAATAATAAATCTTATTTCTTAAATATAGCAGGAGCACTGTGGCTCTAAAGAAAAAAAGTCAGCTATAAATCCCATCAGCTGTGTTTATCCTACACTCTCATTTCTTTGGCCTGATCAGACACACTTTTTAAAAACGTGCTTTTATGGGCTGGCAAGAAAGCAACAAGCTACTGTGGGGAATTTTAGTAAGAAATCTTCATTTCATAGTAACGTTGGTGAATGGGGGAAAGCGAGACCTTCTCTCTGCCCACAGCAGCATCTCCTCCTGGCAAGGGGAACGCAAAAAAAGCCACTGGGCTCCGTCATGGCCCGGCCTGTGTCCAAAATTACCCAGGTCAATGGAGTGAAGCTGAGGGTGAACGGAGTCCATGAGGCTGAAGGCAGCTGCCGCCAGCCAAGGGGACCTGCCTCGCTGCTGCATCAACTGAGATTTTAAAGAATATGTTGGGTGCCTGGAGCGTTACCAGCCAAAAAAAAAAAAAAAAAAAAGAAAAAAAGAGGGGGGAATAAGCAATAAAAATATTCGTGTCCCTTGCTACCCCACACATCCCCTTCACCTGGCTGGCTGCCCGCCGGCTGCAACATCCCTGGGTGCATCCCTGCAGGTACAGGCGGGATGCGGGATGCGGGATGCTCGCCGGCTGGGACGGACGTGCCCCGGGCTTAGGCTCGTCGTCAAGTCCCGTGGCCACGGCACTGTCCTCGGGGCAGCTCCCAGCCTGAGGCTGTGGGAGGTGGGGGTTTGTGCCGAGGACGAAGGCAGTTCTCACCCGGGGAGGCGATTTCGGCCAGCGCTTTGCCGGCGGCGTGGAGGACGTCCCGGGAGGGCCATGGCCAGAAGCAGCGGGGGCTGCTGCAGACCGAGCTCGTGCTCCCCAAATCCACCACATGCACAGACTGAAAGGTCGACCCGACAACGAAGGATAAATGAAACGTCTGCTTCATTCCAGCAGGAATCTGTCCCATAAGGGAGGAATGAGAACAGCATCATCAAAAAGAAGGGAACTATCCCCGCAACGAGGAAAGCCTTTTCCTCTCCGACTTAAACACAGGTTTAAAAAAAATAAGGGTTCATTTCTAAAGAAAGAGCCTCTTGTATTGACTTGATGGCTGAGACAGCAGCCTTGGCTCCGGGTGCGGGAGCCGTGGTGGGCTCGGGCAGCCCGGAGGTGCTGGACCACAGGGACTCTGGCTCTGGGGACAAAGCTTCTGCAGAAGCTGCCGGGCAGTAAATCCTGCTCCTGGCTGCGATCCGGATAAACTGACACCTGATGCCTAAATCTGGAAAGAGTTGGCAGCTTGAAAGTATCATGTTCCTTTAGGATTGTATGTGGGATGGCCAGCATAACGGATAGGGTGTATTTTATGTGAAAGGAGGGGAATCTTGCTTTTACCCTGCATCTTTATTCACCTGTCTCCATAAATGGCACTTTTGAGTGGCTCTGGCTTATGGGCCTCCAAATTGTCTCTTTAATTGAACCTCTTTTGTGGATTTCAAGAAATCACCGATCTTTGACAAAATGCGGATATTTGTAGAAGAACTTCCCCTGCTGTGTCATTCGATCTGTGAGTCGAACCAAGTATTAAACAGGGTTTCTCTAAGTACATGGAAAAGATATAAATGGACAAATCCCGACAGCCTCCTCAGTTCCCACTGCTTCCACAACTGTAACAGATGCCAGTGGAAGCTTTTCCTTGGCAAGAGCCAAGGGCAGGGCTCTTCAAGCCCAACAACACGCAACAGCAGCCAAGAGAAGCAGCGATACTGAAGAAACAGTGGGTGTTTAGGAGGGGGAACGTTCCTCCTTAGGCAAGACTGTAGGCCTTGGTAAAAATAATCAATATACTGTTGGGATTTACTACTCTTACTGATCTTTATAATAATTTTTATAAAAGCTCGCTGTTCTGGTTACTGTACTGACAGAAGAGATTGGGATCCCTGCATGAAAGACCTACACATTTTAGACAAGATAAATATAAAATAGAGAATAAAAAATAAGGCCACTGATGTGCTTTTGTGTTTAATCATACATACCTCTTTAAAATAACTCAGTGGTACTTGAAAAAAAAATAGGCTTTCGTTTTTAAATTGGATTCACATCTGCAAATAATGGCAAATCTGAGCCAGGGTGGCTTCAGGTGCACACCCAGTCCCACGTCGGCCACGCACTCACCTTACAGTTAGACAAATCTGCAAATACTTCACACCACGGAGCCTAAATAACGCCCCTGAGCAGCTACTGTCAACAAACAGAATGCCTTCATCTTTCCGATTAAAGGAATTACAGGCAGAAAGGAAAGTGGGAAAAGATGAGAACAGAGAGATGGGAGTTTTCTCCCTCCAGCCCGCTTTCACGGTGTGTAAAAATGTGTTGACAGTGGCACCAGAAACACAACTCAGTGTATTGCAAGTGGAAATAGGAACATTCTTTAAACGCATAGTGAGCTTGCTTGGATTTTTTTTCAGTGCTCTCTTGCTCTTCTGCCTTCACACAGCAACCTTCTCTTCCCTCCTCCGAGCAGATTACTGGTGTTTGGAAGACCTGTACCGGGAGCTGGTAAAGCGCTACGTGGATGCTATCGACAAGCTCCCGGGGAGGCGGCCAGACCCTGCTACCATCGAAGGCTGCAGGGAATTAAAACCAGACAACTACCTTCTCGCTTGGCACACACCGTTCAATGAAAAGGGTACGGTACCGCTTTCCGTTTATAGATCCTGGCTTGAATAATGCATGCTTTCAGCGTTTGTGGCTATATGGAAATTGTTTCCTTTTTCCCCCTGACATCAAAGGCTACTACCCCAAAACTTTTCCATGTTTGCCTGAGGATGGCAAGAGATCTGCCAGGAATTCCTTCTGCAGGGCACTATGTCCTCTCGTAAATGAACCCTTCCCTCTTTAACGTCTATTTAAAGAGACTTTGTTCTTGGCTCTGTGCCTCAGGGTCCAGATCTTTGTCCTTGAGTTTAATGGCTATTTTAAGAAATATTTTCTACCATTTTTCATTTAAACATTTGTAGTCTTGAATCTTTTTGGTGATGGCAGATCTGAAACAAAAAGCCGAGGCTGTAAATTGCTCTAAGCACCAACATGTTCACAGGAGGGAAAGCAGACACTTTTCTCCAGGTGGATGCCCTGCTAACAGCTATGACTGTTTTGCTGACAATCCCTAATATTCCTAGCCCTGTTTCCCTACCCACGACCCTCTCTTTCTTTCTCGTTATGACCATTTCATTTTACGACGAATTGAATTTCTGCTTCAAGCTAAATAACACGCACGCAGCTACGTGCGCAGACGTACGCATATACCCCCACAGTGCAATTAATCTTAAAAGCCTGTAGAGAGACATCGCATCGTCCGAGGAGGTAGACGGAGACAGCCACAAGACGATGGCAGCTCACGCAGGCGTTGCCCCGTGTCGATGTGACGTTCTACCGCCGCAGCATGTACCGGCACCGCTCAACGGCATTGCCTATTGATGCAACGTCGTGGCAAGGACCCGGTGGCACGACGCCGCGGCTATTTCTGGGTCTCTGCAGTCAGTTTTCTCTGACACAGAAAGCATCCCTCGCTCGGCCCCTGCTCCTCACAGCAGCTGCTGGGAGGGAAAAGGATCCCCTCCCCGCGTATTCTGCCAGGCGGATCTGAGAAAGTGCCCCTTTGGCAGTTGTCGTATGTTTTCTGATTGACGGTGAGTAAAATTTGGTCAAAATGATTGTGGGAGCTGCTGTGAGCCCGGAGCAGCTCTCAACACCTCCCGCAGTGGAGCACGGCTGTTCCCTGGCCCGTTGCTGGGTTGGAGCTACGTCTCTTCTTTTAGCCTTCTTTCCATGACAAACTATTTGCTTTTGGGACACTCTGAGCTAGAAGGATCTAAAATTAGTTCCTACCTTGAGACCTGGCAGCTAAAGCCCACCTTCTTCATCTGGTCTGACAAATATCATCCTGAACATCTCAAGAAGCCTTTTTTTCACCCTGAGAGCAAAAGAACCAGTGACCTGAGGTGGAGATGTTCAGCCTACCACGGGACCTGACACTGCTACGGACGTAATTAACTTTTTAATTGAATTTTCACAAATTTCTTCTCGAGGCAAAAATATTCCGTGGGCATGGAATGCCTAGCAGTCAGATGATATCTTGGGTGGGCTGGAACCAAAATGCTGTTTTCCTGTGGTCATTCTATCTTATCTCACTTCTAGCAAGAATTCATGTGCCAGCCTTCATGGACCAGTGAAATCTTAGCTTAGGTCATTTTGTATTGCTTACGTGATGCTCTTTGCTCAAACTCTTGTGGGTGTAGTCAGCACACCGAGTTCTTAAGTCAAACTGCCCCATGTGGCTCTTTGCCAACGTGTCGTGCTCCTTGCCACGCTCATTACAGCCGTACCCAGATTATGTTAACAGCTGGTGAAATTCCTGTGACCACCAGAAGACCTGCCCGAGGCTGTCTAACCCCTTCCATTTTAAGAGCTTGTTTCCAATTTATGATGATGTTGATAAGCTCAAGGCTAAAATTTTCACCGTTGAGTGTTTGCCTCTGTCTGTCAGCATTTGTTTAAAGTTTCGATGCAGGTGAGTCTGCTGTTTCTGAGACAAGCTAAAAAAGTTTTGTTCCATTGCCAAAACCTCACGTTGTTCAGAAGAGAATCCCTGATGTTTGAGAGCTGGAACCAAAATCTGAGTAAGATTGAGCCAAAGATGTGCCTTCGGAAAGGGCGGTCAAACTGCAGCTCGGCTCTACCTGTATCGTGTGTGTTTCAGGCTGAGGCTGCAGCATCCAAGCAGGTCTTTATTTGCAGCTCCCGGAGCAGCTGCTCGCCTTCCGAGCAGCACACAGCGCCTTTTTCCTGGTGGCATCGGTAGAGGAGTGTGAGGAAAAAGCATGAGTTAAATGCAGAAAGTTGGGGAGCAAAAATGAAGAGAAGGATAAGACGCAGACAGATGGGAGATAAAGGTGCCAGGCTCTAAGTTCTCATGCGGAACGATCTGTAGTCACAAAAGACACATCTTCATCAGGGCTTAGCAGCCATTAAGCTGATCTTTATTAATTATTCTACAGATGTAGGGTGAAGAAAAGCACACTGAGGTATTACATACTAAAAGAGAATAAATGTAGTGCACAAATGAAAATGATGTAATAACAAAGTGTCAACACAGCTTTTGTGACGAGAAGTCACACCTCAGAATTCTATTAGAAAGCTCATGAAGTAGCCAAGAAACAGGAGGAAAAAGGAGATCTTGTGAAGGTGGTCTGTTAGGATTTCCAAAAGACTCTCGACAAGGTCCCTCACCAAAGGCACTAAGTGATGAGGCACAAAGTTGCTACAGGATGGCAGAAAGGTTCTCCTGAGGACAGACAACTGGTTATAAGACAGTAAATGAAGAGCTGGAGATTGCAGTCTGTCTTCTCCATAGAGAAGGAGGTACCTGTGTTGGACCTCTGTTATTCAACGTGTCCACAAAAGCGCATAGTGGGTCAGCAAAATCAAAGACAATGTGATGCAGAGTTGTGGAATGTGCTCACAACAATGAATAACTGCACAGCACAATAGCAGAACCAAATTCAACGCAGATAAGTGAAAAGTCATACATGGGGTGGGGGTAGAAATCCTAATTTTATATACGTTGTTGTGGTTGCTGATACAGCTACCATTCAGGGAAGGGATCGTGGAGCTATAGTATTTCTACAAGAACATTGCTTCGGTCCGCAGGAAGAGCCAGAAAGCAAATAGGCTATTAGAAATGGCTGGGACAGGAACAGACAACAAAACGTGTTTGCACCACTGTATAAATCCATAGCTGCTGTTTCTTCATTACTGTATATAATCTGGTCCTTCCCTCCCCCCAAAAGGAGGTAAGAGAGCTAGAAAGGATATGAGGAAGGATGGTTGGATTAGTAAAAAACTGCTTCCATAGGCTGTGATGTCTGAGACAGTATGACAGAGAGCTGTAAAGTCATAGATAACTCGGAGAACATGAATAGGGACAGAGAAAACTCACCGTCTCCTCCAGCACAGGAACCAGGGACTTCAGATGAAACTAGCAGGCCGTGAGTTCAAAGCAAGGAAAAGGAAGGACTTCTTCACACAACACCTAATTAAGCTGCACAGCTATTTTCCAATGCCAATTTGCAGATGCTGCAGTTCATGTGAGTTCAAAAAAGAGCTGGGCAAATTCACCCAAGGGAAATCCTTCAAGGGTTATTAAGCAGAAAGATGAATAGCCAGCTGCCTCCTGCATGGGGGAGAAAAATTGTCAGCAGTTTAGTTAGTACAAAGGAGTAGCAGCATCATACTTTTCTTTTACTCTTTCTTAAGTATCCTCTCCGTTGGCCACCGTCAGGCATGATAAGTTAGGTCAACCTTTGGTCTGATCGTGGTGGACTGTCCTTATGTTCTTACACGTTCTTAAGTGCTTGGACTAGTCACGCTGTCCCTTACTTCACTGATTCAAATGGTAGATACTGAGACATGGGACCTAACAGCTGCTCATCCCTTGAAGCCCTGTCTAGGCTTAATGTTAGTCCGTGTGATGCAATTTTTTGTTACCGAGTTCACTCATCTAATTCTGCAGAAGGTTTTCATATAACTTCCTTGGCTGGAGGAACACAATGAAGTTGCAAAGACAAGCTCCTTCAGACCAGCAGTCAGATTATTGTGGTTCCTCCTCTGCTTCGGATATACTTACAGATGTTATTTAATTAGCAGCTCTGTGTAGCACAACACCCTTCCCTCTTGGATAACCAGCATGGTTTGTGTCCTTTGGAGGAACCAGGACCACATAGTGAAGAAGACTCTCATCTGCTGCCATAGAGCAGCAGATGGTTTAATGAAGAGTTTGGTCTTGCGAGCAGAAGATATGTTCTCCCAGTTAAGTTGACTGATGCTCTGGAAGACTGGATTTCTTTCCTGATTCTTCATTGTGGTTTCTATGTGATTTGTGGGATAGGCAGACAGGTTTTTTGGCTCCTGGCTCCTTAATAACCAGGCACTACAGCTGCAGCGTATGTGAGGTGCAGGAGCAAACCCACCATTTGCAGGACGAGCATCCAGCCTTTTCACCAGGAGCAGCGGCCAGAGGTGATCTGGAGAGGGGCCCTCTCACTGCTATCACGAAGGCGAGCGAGGGGTGAGGAAGCAAGCTCTGAGCTTGCAGGGAATAAAATGGTGTCTTGCAAAGCCTTTCTTGTCACATTTATCGGGTGTTTGGCCTTTTTTGGAAGAGTTACGGCGCACAGAATTTGCACATTAGACTCTGAGGAGGAAGGGAAGGAATGTCTTCAGCTAACCTGATTAGATGACCTAACCAGCGTGCTCGCTCAGGATCGCTGCTCTCCGGGGAGAAGAGAGAGAAATCCAAATCCCAGTCGGTCTGTGTTGCACCTGGAGATGCCGACGGGTGGCTTACATAGTTTGGCTCAGGCTTCGGTTTGTCTTGAAGCAAATTTTCCCACCACCGCACTTGGATCACGCTCGTGACATGTAGGACACTTGAGCTGGGGATGTCACTTGGGATGGCACGGAACGGCAAGCGGTGGTCCGAGAGACCCCCGGTGCTCTGCACCCGCACCGGGCACAGCCCAGGGGAGCAGCGGGGGCTTTTCTTGGGATGGGTGACTGCAATCCCTCACCCCCCTTCCTTGGCATCTGCTGCTTCAATTTGCTCCGGCCCATTAATCGCTCCTACTACGCCATCGTAGCGGCTGATGGAGACATAGCCTTTCTCCACGCTGCGTATCTGGGAAAGAAGGGAGACTGTGCTCCTAATGCAGGTTCCACAGAGGCTAAAATTAGGTGGCAGAAATATGCCCCTTATCTTCCAGGGACCAAGTAGAGAAATGCTGATTGCTCTCAGCTCTAGCCAAGGTCACTGGGAAGTGTGATTGAGCAAAGACAGCGCTGAAAAATGCCAAGTACTTTGAAAAATCGAACCCTATCCACCTCAGGGTGGGTGCCTGCAATGAGTTAATGCTTTTTTGGGCATTGGCTCACCAGCTGGAAAGAGGAGATAATCACCTCACTGGTGCCTGTTGAAGATAAGCTCGTTAAAACTTCTGTGGGATCCTGATATTACTGTGATAAGTACTGCAGAGAAACTCATTAGTAAATTTAACACTCCATTCAATGAAGTGTTTAAAAGTTGAACACCTGGGATCATGCACTCAATGCTGAGGATTAAAGAACTTCTGAATTAGCTATTCAACAAATAAACTCCCTGCTGCACGAAGCAGAAATTCCCAAGACCAGGCTCAGTAAGTGCAGGCTGTACCATCATCAGTGTGCACACAAGCACTAATTTCAGGTCACACAGGGAAACCTCAGTTCTGACATTGCCTAACTTTGGAGGATTTGGCTCCGCGGCCTTTAGTTTCTTTTTGGACGCATTTTTTTTGTATGTAGCAGAAACTATTTTGTGAACTACCTGGGGGGCTCTCTAGGATGAAGCGTACATTAAAATGTTAAGATCCACTGTGATACTCATATAAAGTGTTTTAGTTCTGTGCTTTCAGCAGGAAGACTACCAAAATAAGGGCGTAGTAAAAGTGTATCTGTTTCTCAAACTTCTGTTTCCAGAGCTGGCATCTGGAGTAAGCAAAACAGCGGTGTCAGCCAAGAACGAACAAAGATGGCATGAGAGTTTGAATCAAAGAAGTGCTGTAAACGAGAGAGCACACTGCTTTCTGAACCCGCTTTGCTCTTTGTCACACTTGAGAATATTGGAATATACCTGTAAAACCAGAATGACTATGTAGAAGCAAAATTCCTCACAAGAAACTTTCAAAACTTGTAACTCTCTTCGCATACTAATATCCCGTTCCCCGAGGAGTTCCCACACATGAGTTGAATTAATAAAATGCGCTCGTTTCACGTTGTATCAACATATTTGTGTATCGTTAGTCTCCTTTTAACTGCTTGGTGTTATCTTACTGTAGGTTCTGGATTTGGAGCATCCACAAAAGCCATGTGTTTGGGGATGCGGTACTGGAAGCCGGAAAGGCTGGAGTCCCTTATCGAAGTGAGCATTGAATGCGGGCGAATGACTCACAACCACCCTACAGGTAATGTCGGCTGGCGTATACGCGCTGAGGGCCCTAAGGCTGCTCTTCACTTCTGCGGGGAGTAACGCGGCTTCTCTGAATTCACCTGGTTAAACTGCTTCTGCTTTGCAGATTCCAAGGCCTTGGTTCAAATTTTGCTTGGATAGTATATACAAGTATATATTACAAGTATACAGTATATACATGCATATATTACTTATATAGGCTCATATATTTTTCTTGTATATTATGCAGACAGCAACCTCAGGCTGGGAGTTTTCCCTCCTAAAATCCCAATAACTAAACACAACCTGTCTTGTCCAAAGCACATTCATGTCACTTGCCCTGATCAAATTTTCGGATTCACGTACTTTCAGATGACTCACCGTTATCATGCTAGTTTATGGTTCAGAGGATAAAAAACATTTTTCTCTTGACAGGTTTTGTCATATCGAATCACTGCAGGTAAAGGTAGAAAGCCAAAAAAACTACCTTCACATATTTTAGGATACAATCGGAAACATTCTCTAAACAAAACATAAATAAGTAGATTTAATGCTGGTTTGAATATTCAGGTCTGTCATTCTGATCATTTTATGCTACGTAAGTGTGTATACATTCTGTCAGCTCTAAACAGCAAAAAATAAAACCATAATGAATGGTGACATGTTCAACATGTTCAGTGCTCTGAAGCAGTCAGAAAAGCCATCAGGATGGCATAGAATTAGAGGAAAATATTTCAGAGCAAAGCAGAAAATAACATTAAGCCAATATATAAAGTCCCTGGAGCATTAGCAGCAATAAGACTGCTTGCAGTTCTGGGTCTCCCCCCTCAGAAGGTACCTACTAGAGCCAGAAAAAATGGCAGCAAGGAGCGTTCAAGTCATCAATTCCCTTCCATACAAGGAGAAATTACACCCAGAAGGAGTTTTCAGCCGGGAAAAGAGACAAGTGGCTCGGCGGGGAGGAGAGGGGTGGAAGGGCCACCGCGGACCTCACCGCCATCCCGAAAGGTGCCAGGGAAATGTCAGTTGTGATTCCCGTAACTCAAAGCCGGGGAGAACCCGATTGAGGTGTCAGTCAGGATTGAAACAAACAGACAAAGGAAATATTTCCCCGTGCCGCACGTAGTTCAGCCGCAGACCTTGCTGCTGCCGGCAGCTGCAAAGCCCACAGATACGCCGGGGTTCAAAAGGGATCAGGCGAGTGGACGAGAAGGGCTGTCGCTGTTAAAAGCAATCAAGCCGAGTAATTAAAATTGCCCCTAAGCTAGTCCAGAAGCTCTGGGGAGCGGAGAAACCAAACCAATTAGGCTCACTCTGTACGGGCTTTATTTGCAGAGCCAGAAATCTCAGCTGGGGCTCGCTTTCTTCCCCGGCGAGGGCTGCCAGGAGCGTGGGCAGCAGGGCCATAGCAGCAAGAAGGGGGGGATCTACCTGGAGAACAGACAGGGAAAGACTGCCAGCCCCCCTAAAACCTTCTGGGCACGTCGCAACCTCCACCACCCTCTTCACCGCCTGCTGCCCACCGCTAAGCCCTTTGCTTCACCCTCTAAACCCTCTGTTGCCACCCTCACGCCGAATGTGACGCTAGAGCATCTTTGTGGCGGTTGGGTTAGATGCTGTCTACCCAAGTAAGACCCTTTGGGCTGGCTCTACCTGGTTTTTTATTCTTTCTGAAAGCATCTATTGGATCCTGGGTTAGACGTGCCTTTGGCCTGACGCAGTGTTGCGGGTGTCACAGCAGAGAGAATGAGTAATTGTCTCATCTGGACTTGTAGCCTCCTAAAATAATTTGGTTTTTACCTTCAGCAAAACACATTAAGTTCATGCTTACCTCTATGCATGAGTGAACACTTTTGGGCCCATGCACCGAGAGAAGCGCACACATCAATACTTCACTCACCTGGGGCTTATTTAAATGACTGAGTTGTTTTCCCATCCTTCTTTTGCATGTTGCTCTGGGTTGGTTTTGTTGCCTTTGACTGAATGCCAAGAGCACAAGCAAATATGAGAAGCGAGCCCCTCTGTTTCCGACATCATGGAAGCGTTGAGTGCCTGTTAACAGAAAGTTCATCTTAAGTATATTCGTATCCAAAGTAGAAGACCTAGCTGGGCTGGCAGACAGCATGTCTTACTTGGACATTTGCTTCTTTCCTGTTAGGGGACAAGGGCTTGTCCCCTTGGAGTAAAATGAGCCAGAAATAGTGATAGATCTAACAACCACAGCCCTTGGGCTGGATGACTCTGTAAGCAAGGTGATATAGCTTGTAATTGAATCACTTCGCACAAGTCAATTATTTCATGTGACTCCAATTAGAAGATTTTTCAGTATCACATTAGTGGATTATGTTTATTTTTGACCCCTACCTCAATTTCTGTCATGTTACACCACTGAGAACAGAAGCTCCCTTCTATGTAAAATAAGTCATAAACCAACGGGCACCATGCATTAGCCAAGAATCTCAAAATGCCACGAGCCTCCCTGCAAACGGACGGAGATAGGTTATGTACATTCGTTAATCTAGCCGACGGCCATGAGGCATTCCACTAATGATTTTACGAGGGACATGACAGGGATGGTACAAGCACAGACGGCACATCGGTAATCATTGTTATCTGTGAATTCCAGGCTTTCTGGGGTCCCTGTGCACAGCTCTTTTTGTGGCATACGCAATACAAGGGAAACCCCTCGTGCAGTGGGGAAGAGAGATGATGAAGGTTGTGCCGATGGCTGAGGAATACTGCAAGAAGACCATCCGCCACATGGCAGGTAACGTGTCTGAATCAAAAGAGTTATTTTCCTAAAACCATGTTCAGCTAGAAAGACACGGAAGAAACGTCACTCCCCAGTCTCCCCATTTTGCTGCTTTCCCCCCCTCTCCCACCCCCCCAGGCTGTCCTCCTGCTTTCTCTGCTCAGCTGTAAGCTCTTCGCAGGTGGTGCCACCTTCTTCTACCGTCCATTAGTTGCCTGGTATATTGGTGGCAAAAATACAAAGAGAAATAGCAATGATAATGTCCTACCGCACAGGTTTATTTGTAGGAAGTCTTCAAAGATTTCTGGCCAGGGGGGAGGGAGGAAATGATATTTAGCAGGTTATTAGGCAAACTGACTGCTGAGATATGAATTATTCAGCTCCCTTCCATCTGTTAGCACAGTCCAATATTTTCCATATGAAACCCACTGACATTCCTCATTTTGCCAGGAAAAGTTCACCTGCAGATGCCTCCTGACCAAGGGTTAGCTTTTCACCACAAATTCAGATTTGACTTGTGCTTTTCTGAACAAGTATTTAAGATACAACCTGTCATATCCTTGTTTTAAAACAACCGAGCGTCACACAACTACTGAACTTGATATTGCTACTTTACTAATGTATGTGATCTTCAGGGCAAAGGTATTTTAGTCCTCTCTTGCCAGGGAATGATGCGTTTGTAACGGTGAGACCCGCCGTAGACAGAGGAGTATCGTTACGTTAAAACATGGAGGAAAGAGGTTTTTCTGTTAATCTGAAGGGGCGGCTGTTGAGAAAGATCAAATTCAATGGCAACCTTTACTCAAGAGCACCCAGAAATGAAGATTTACCCGGGAAGGAAAGCTGCCGCTTTAAAATCTGAAAGGACCACCGGGGAGCCTTTCTGAAAGACCCCCCCCATTTTCGTCTGCGCCTCATTGCGCACCAGGATTTTTTTTTAGCCGAGACCTATGAGGAGCAGGTGCAGGATTAGCGTGAGCGAGCTCTTCTCCGGGTGGCTTTGCAGCAGGTCCCTGTCACTCCACCCCAGCAGGACCCCTCGGCGTGGAGGTATGCGCGTTGGACTCCTGAGGCATGCTCTCCGGCTAGCGCTCGTATTGTTGAGCTTCGTCCTATTTTGGTAGCGGGAAAAGTCTCCTGCATTAAAGTTAAGCTCCTTGGCTGGTGAAACGCACCGCAAAGAAATCCTTCCGAACAGAGCCCTCCACTTTTAGAAAACTCTTTTTTAGCTGCGTTCTCCCCCGTGGGTAACAAACAGGGTGTTCAGTCACCGCGGGCTCGACTCAACACCCCCTCTCTGACGGTCGGTGGCAACTAGATGCCGGATAGTCCCATGGACCTGAACGTGACCGTCGGCTCGGGCTGGGCTCGAGGGATGGGGCAGACCCTCGCCAGGGCTGTCGGCGTGGGGTTTCTGACCGTGCTACAGGTCGTCCACGCAATCCCAGATCTCCTGCAACTGCGCGATCCCTTTGTTTCTGAGCCCGTGCGTTGGAATAACCACACTTCCTTGCTTGTTGAGGCGCTACGTAGAAAATATTCATTTTTTGAGGCATTCGGTTTTTACGGTCATGGGAGAAATAGGGGGAAAAAACACAAAGAAAGAAACCTGTTAGGTCACCTGCATCTCTAAAAGCAGTCTTGTACCCAGCTGCTGGAGCGGGTGTCAGTAGGTTCCTTCAACGAACATCTTTGTGCCACTTTTTTTTCCCTCAAGATGGTCTCCTCGGCTTGATGGATGCGAGTCCACTTTTGCTCTGTTTTCCTAAACACTCCCCTTTTTTTAGGGTTCTAATGAATGGCTTCCTTGTAATCAGGGAAAACTGGGGCATGGGCTGAGGAAAAGGGCAGCTGGGCATTCCCAGGTGGGAATTGGCCACATTGTTAAAGGCTCATCCCTGTCTGGGGAACCAGCACCCTTGTGAATACCTTCACAAGGTCCTACAAGGCAGCTTGGGTTTTTTACATGGAGTTGAACCGCTTTAAAGACCTTAATTGCCAAAGAGGATCACCTGTATGGCATTTTAGGAAAAGAAGCAAAATCAGATTACGTCCTTCAGAGAAATGGTTTGGTTGTGTGTATGTTCCTCAGCCACTTGCAGCACACAACTGAGCGACCAAGCAGCAAAAAGTGGCAATGATCGATTTTGTTTTAAGCTGTACACCAACAGTCCCATACCGAACTGCTAGTTTGCCTTGGCATACTTAGCTGTCTGGTTCATCTCACTGATTTCTAATTCTTTACCCCTGCCAGCTTCCCAGGCAGGGTTTCACTCAGGCTTCAGTTCTGCAGATGGGTGCATGTGTATGTGCCTTTTGTTGACTCTTCTCTTTTCCTCGGAGTGTTCCTCAGAAAGTTCTCTAAAAATCTCACCTTGTTGTATCTTAACGTAATTTTAATATACCATAAAGATAACACAAGATTCTGAAAATATTTTCTTCTTTCACATCTTCTGTTTCCAGTTAGATGTCCCACTCCATATTAAAATGCATACTTAGTACATATGCCTGCTTAATGTACGTTACTGTAAAATTCCTAGGTTTTTGGGTCAGTCAATACAGTCATTTTCTTTAAAATTTATTAAAGTAGAACTGAAAATATTGCCAAGATAACATACTACATCGTTAATTTCTTTTGCATTCAGAGTATCAGGAGCACTGGTTTTACTTCGAAGCCAAGTGGCAGTTTTATTTGGAGGAGAGAGAAATCAATGAGGAAAATCAGAATAAACCTGTCTTTCCGGACAACTATGACGCAGAGGAGAGGGAAAAGGTAACTGCAACTTCAGAATGTGTTCAGAAAGGCTCTGGACCGAGAGAGGTATTTTCAAAGAGACACACCGGTATTTTTCCCCAGAGTAGTTGGGGAGTCTTAATTTTTTTCTAAAATTTCAAGAAAAAAATAACTCCCATCCTTGGCTTAGCTATGTGTTAGCATAAAAAAAGAGTTGCCAATGGCCCTGGGGTTGCTGCAATGGGAGGAAACGGTGCAGAGCGGCAAACTTAATGGTCGGATGTGTTGATGCCCAGAGCAAGTACAAAACATAAGCCGCGGCTATTTGAGGGTGGAAACAGCAAATGTCTCACCAGGGGCTCTCATTAAAGCCTAATGGAGCTGTGGCCCGAGTCCCACAGAAATCCCCCCGGGTCCTAGGAGCCGGACTTGGTCATGGTCCTTCGAACAGAAGACGGCCGTCCGAAGCGATCCTCTGCCAACGCAGGCTGTGCCCAGGCTAGTTTTAAGTGTCTCAAAAGATGGTGTTTCACCACACCCCATGAGATACTATTTCATAGTGTACATGATCTTTTCTTTGCCTCATCGTCTTAACTCAAGAGAAATGATGTGTCTTCTTCCCTGGTGTTTACAGCTTTCTGATACGTGCTGGCACCTCTCAAAGCTCTCCACTTAGCAGCTAAGCAATAAGTATGTGGTTCTTGTCACCTTTTGCCATAAATCAATCCTTTTTTCCAGACTATTAAAGCACAGTTCTATTCTGAGAATCCACTTTATATATTTTTAGGTGCTCATCTATGCGGTGAAAGGTGCCAATGGATAGATTGACTGTGGATAATAAGAAATTGCTCACTCTAAACATAAAGAATAGGTCTTCCTCCGGTTTTATTTTCTTAATTCAGTGCCATGAATTTGTTACTAGTTTTTTGTTCCTTCCAGTTCTACCAGAGTCTTAGCAGAGGTTTAGGAGAGATTAAACCCAACAGTATTTTCCCATGATCATTTCAAGAGAGAACTGCATGAATTCCTAACGCAGAAAGAAAATTTACCTCCGTTGCCCAAGACCAACTAATTTGGCCTATTGAGCTATTCATTTTCATGCACAAGAAAGGAAAATGTTGCTTGACCCTCAAACTCCACCACCAGCCAGGGATCACAGCCCGACAGAAGTTGAGAGACTTAATTTGCTTATAAGCCGAACGTGCTTATAGCCATGGAAAGAGCGAATGAGGAGAAGGTATCCATCCTGCCTGCCTTTTTCCCAGGAGTGTTTTCCTTTGCACTCCCCCAAATTAACTGGCCACTTGTGTCTGGAGGCATAGCTGATTGCCTTTCTACAGGCAATTAATAAAGCACCAATATCTGGCACCCCTCCTGCCAACAGGTCCTGCTCGACCAGGCATGCACCTTTCTGCAGGCTCATACCAGCTGCAGGAGATGTGAAAGTGAAGCCCTCAAACGTGGCTTGGGTTGATCCGAGTACATTGCAAAGGCAATTTCCCTCTCTAAAAATAATCACACCTCGAAATGCTAAGCAGCAAAGAGCACAGTCTGTATAAGCATGTATACCACTTAAATTTGTAGATAACTAGAAATGTGGGGGTAAAAGACAAATTACCCCTTCTTAAATGTATAAATACAAGATGGGCTGATGTAGGATAAATCATTTTTCAGTGATGTGCGTTTGGAACGCGTTAGATACACAGTGAACAGGCAGGAACTGCACCACGCTCGGGATCAGCCTTGCTTCTGCAAACAAATCACTCGCTCTGCTTCCTCTCCCGTGCTGGACACGGTGCGCGACAAAACAAGAGGGGAACCAAACCAAAGTCATCCAGGCCAATTAGACTCTGAGGATCTTGTCCCCTTAAGATGGAGCTGCTTAAACCAGCACGGTGAAAGGACCCAGAAAGGGAAACAAAATGGATGGAAAGGGAATGCTAGCCAGCAGCAGGTCAGCTCCCGGAGGGTGAGCAAGTCAGGGGCAGCCGTAATTACTGACCGCAGGGGTTTACAGCGAGGAGGGGATGCATGAACTACCTCCAGGGCTTGGCAGCAGCTCAGTGCCTTCATCGGGAGGGAGCGAGCGTTGACATCTCCATCCACGCACTCGGGGCTGCCGGTCCTCGCCCTGGGGAAGCTGGGCTGGTGCCACGTCGCCGGGCTGCACGAAGGCGCAAAGAGGTTGGCGCTTCTGAAAAGCTCGAGAAATGCTGCCTCGGTGCAGTTAAGTCACAAGGCTCAGTCCCGAGGACAGCTATCCCGACCGCAAAGTTGCTTCAGCAAGGCGAGGTGACATCAGATGGGTGCAGAGCATCGGCGATCTTAAGGGCTAAATGGAGCCGACACTTGAGCCGCCTGCCTGCGCGCCCAGAATAGCATCTCCGCGCCTCGTCCTCTTGCCTTTGGTAGTATTACACGCGTCAGGACCGCTCCGCCAGCATCCCAGCAACAAGGCTGGGAAGCGTAAGACATACATACTCTCTCTAGATTGCAAAAAAAAAGCAAGCGGCGGAGCGAAGCTTGTTCAATCTATGTGCAGATAAACCGCAAGCCAGTATGTAATGGCTGAATAGAAATGCAAACCCTCCGTACCTGTTGCAGAAGCCGATCGCCAGCCAAGCAGCAGCAATTCAACTTACCATCATGCAACTTAAACTTCAGGAAATAAAGCTGCCCGGTTCCTTTAAAGGAAGGGGGGGGTTTTGCTATAAATTTATGAGTGTTGACTTCATTTAGGGATTTGGGGCAGGAAAGAGTGAGTTCTGGAGGTATTCCCTCTAGAGACAATCTGATCTTCCTTCAAAAACCTCACTGTGGGTTTGGAGGTTTTTTTCTTCTTTCTTCTCCTGGGGAAGAAATGTTTCTTACATTTGCAAATTGTCTTCCCTTTTGTTCAACAAAGGCTTGTAGAAGAGGAGAGAAAAGGCTTGGCAAGAAAAAGTCAGAGGAGGGGGCTTGAATTAACTTAGTCTGAAATTGAGCCCCTAAAGAAATTACTGAATCAGAACTTCTTCACCCCCCCCCGTAAAACCTGGGTAACTGAAACATTTGCAAACGTGTCACGAGGGGAGCTGAGAATATTTCCAAGAGGCAGGAAGAGGGCTGACAAAGTAAGTCCTTACCGACCCTCATTTTTTAAATAATAAGGAATTTCTAGGGTGTGAACTTGGAATCTACCTCCATCTACTTTTTGGCATCCTTGCCTTGCTCAAATCACACCAGCTTCTTGGCCTGCCGAGAACCGGGTGCATTAAGCCGGGGTGAGCTGCACCTCGAGCATCTCCTAAGCTGACCCGCGCACCCCCCGTCCCCATTTCCAACGCCCTACCCTGACGCCGCCGTCTCTCCCGCAGACGTACCGGCGGTGGAGCTCCGAGGGCCGGGGGGGGAGACGAGGCCACGATGCCCCCATGATCGCCTACGACGCCTTGCTGGGCTGCGGCGGGGACTGGACGGAGCTCTGCAACCGCTCCATGTTCCACGGAGGTGAGGGTCCCCGAATACCTGCCACCCCCCTCCCCGGCTCCCTCCTGGCTGTCGGTTGGGCAACCTGCGATATCTGCGCCCTCGGTTTTACCCCTTTAACCCTTTTCTTGCGGCAGCAGCTGCCACGCGAGCCGTTTACGGTGCTTTTCAAACGTTGCTTCGTTTAAGTCTTAGGGTTTCGCCAAAGGTGGGTGCGCGAGGAGTAAATCCAGTACGGCTTTGTAAGGGGCCGGCATCCTTCTCCGCCAAAACGCTAGCGCCTTTGGCAAAGCAACAGCCTTTTAGCTGCATGTTGTGAAACCGAGTAAGGGAGAAAAATAATACAGCGCCCAGCCAAGTGCCAGGCAGATAAAATCTAGCGCGTAGAGGCACACAGTTAACTACTTCTACAGCTTTGCAAGCGAGAACTCTCTCGCTGACGGCCACCTCCTGCCGGGCTTTCGAGAGGGCCAGTGTAGCTGGGGGGGGGGAAGGACCCCAGCCCCAAATCCCCCGCTCCATCCCTGCCTGACATGGTCCTTTCGTGCCGGCTGTGGGTCCCTTGCTCGCCCCGACACAGCGGTGAGAGCCCCCAGCCCCTCGCAGGGATGGACCGGCAGGTACCGCACGGAGCATCGCTGCTACCCACCGCGGCTGGGTGTAGCAAAGCACGTGTTGTAAATCCAGGACTGGATTCTCTCCAGTCCAGGACATTTTCCAGGTAGCAGGAACCCCCACAACCACTCTTTTTTTTTTTTTTCCTAATGATGGTGAGCTGCTTGCAAAAGCTGTTGCATCAGAGTGGATTTCCCCCAAAACAAATACGCTCCTAGCCCAGGAGCGCACGCCGCCGAGGCATCGCCGCGCGCTTGCCTTGGCATCGCTCTCTTCCCTCATCATCCTCGCCTCCACCGGTGAGGCAGGACACGGCGGGTGGCACAAGCCTTCTGGACTGACCCACCGTGCCCCCACCACGCTCCATCAGCGGCTTAATATTTTTTTTCCCCCTCTGCGCAGCGCGGTTTTTGGTTGCGGAGGTGACGTTGAGAGACCGTTGCGATTGTGCTTAAACCTGCAGGAGAAAGCGCGGCTACCGGCTCCATCGCCGGCTGCCTCTACGGCTTGGTTTACGGCCTGAGCAAAGTTCCCAAAGGATTGTACCAGGACCTGGAACAGCGGGAGAGGCTGGAGTACTTGGGCGAGAATCTTTACCGACTATCCACGGAGGAAAAGTAAAGCGGTTTCTGCCATTTTCTCTTTCTATAAAGACTATATCGAACCCTGTAGATAACTGACTGACGTTCATAGCGAAGGAATTAGCCGAGAGTTAGTCCGAAAGGCTGTATGTAGATCGTGTGCAAGCGAAGATAGCCGAATTATTCGAGACTGATTAGATATTCACGGTCTGTGGTTTTTTTACCGATGTAGGGATTTCTGAGTATAAAGAGTGCTGCTTAAACCAGTGAGATAATCTCAAATGGAAAAAAATAAATAAAACCTCTTTTGACTGATTTCAGTCTAACTTGCTATAATACCACTTCCTAAACAGCCGTGACCAGTAATTACACATATGAAATTAATTTTCAGAACTAATGCTTTCCTGCAAAACTAATGGTAGTACCCACTTATGGGGATATTCTCTGTGTATTTTACAATCCTTTCACCACTGTGTTCCTCCTTGTTCTCGAATCTAATGTGTCTGTGACACTTGTAAACCTAATGTCTCACGGATTAGCTTTTAATGAACCACTGATCCCCGCATCAGCACTGTGGTGCAAGGTAATTGTTACATTAGAAGCTTCCAGAAAAGGAAAAGCCAACACTAAAAATACCCCCAAGGAACAGCAAACCATCAGTGTGTCTAAAATTTCTGAATTATGCTTTTATTCTTCTTCAGTCTTCAGAACAAAAGTTTTTTTAAAATATAACTGGCTGAAATATTTGTAAATAAATTAATCTTGCACTATTTTCTAAGCATCATTCTTTATTTTTAGATTGAGCAGATTATATGTTGCTGTATCAGTATCAGAATTTTTGGCTGAGGTCTTCAAGCAGTTGTAATAGGTCAGCAGTCAGGCTGTGGTACATTTCACAAGTCTGAGCACCACAAAAAGTCCAGGAAGAAAATAGTTACAACTGCTTTACCTTTTTCCTCCTTCCTTTTTCCTTTTTTCCTTTTCCTTTTATTCCCTTTTTTCTTTTTTTCCCCTCTCCTCTCCTCTCCTCCCCTCTCCTCTCCTCGCCAACTTCTTCTACTTTTTCTTTTCTTCTTTTTATTTTCTTTTTTCTTTTTCTTTTCTCTTTTCCTCTTCCTTTTTCCTTTTTCTTTTCCTTTTTCTTTTCGTTTTTCCTTTCCTTTTCTTTTTTCTTTTTCTTTCCTTTTTTCTTTTTCTTTCCTTTTTTCTTTTTCTTCTTTTTCATTTTCCTTTTTTCTCTTCCTTTTTAATTTTTTTTTTTTTTTAAATTTTTATTTTTCAAGAAAACCAACAAACTATGATTCGGTTAAAAGTTGCATACAGCACACAAAGTAAATAGCAGACCCCGGTGAAGGAGATTCTGATGCCCCCACAGCAGCACGGGCACAGATCTGGAATCCTCAATGAAATGACACAGATGTGAGTGCAGAATTTGTCCCCAGTGTTTAACCTTATGTTTTACCTCAGAAGTTCAGAGACTGAGGTCTGCGTAGCACTTTCCAAACTCCACCGTGAGTGATTGCCTACGTGGTGTTGGTTTCTCCTATCTTTCTCCAGCTGCTGAACCGCGTTTTAAAAAGATAGCTAAAAATACATAAGTACTTTCCTACCCCTTTTTCCATGTAAGCAATTGCTGGAATCGTCACTGGGACGTTATGTGGCAGAAAGAGGAGCAGGTGATCCCTGTCGTTATGAATAGCAGCCTGCATGACAATATCCGTATGAAAAAGGTTTTCCGTACTGTGAGCTACTTCGCACACTGTTGTTTCAGCATGTTTTCTCTTGGCAGCTTCGCAAGGTGCTTTCTTGTTTGCTTTGGAGATACGTTAAACCAAAAGGAGCATTCGTGTCGGTAGCTTTTGATTTAAGAGAATACAAAGACCTTCTAAAAACATTCCTTCTAGTTTAGGATGCCTCTAGCATACCTGTAATAAATTCAGCAATAGAGAAGAGAGAAGAACATATCCTGCATAAGGTAGGATTTTCTCCAGTATTTTGGCTTTTCCTCTTCCTTTAGAAAAAATAATCACCAAAAAATTGAAGAGTCCTCACAACTGTTCCCACTCTACCTCCTACGCAGGCTGAGGAGGACCAAGTTTTGTTTCAGAGACAAATAAGAGAATCTCATTTAAAAGGCGACTCCCACAGCCCGACCCTGTAAAGCACCGCTCCTGCGGCCGGGTGCAGGCAGGGTTGGGGCAAAGAGCCGGCTCCTCTCCCACCGCCGCCGCGGCACGTCGGCTCTCCTCCACTCCACGACACGGTGGTGTCCGCTCCGGAGGTTTTCCTGGGATGGACCAGCCAGCGGGATAGGGTTGCACTGCTGCCCGTTAGCGTATCAGGCCGTTTGCCGCTCCGACGCTGCCGTGATAAGTGTCGCCGAAGGACCTGTAAATAAATAACTGAGCCGCCTGTCTTATGCATGTTAATTCTTCGTGGGCCAAGAAGTCAGGAAAGTTTTGAAGGTGGCTTTGCTTCCTCTGGAGGTCCAAGCGGTGTGTCCTCCAGCCGCCGACAAGCGTGCAGCGGTGCTTCCAGAAACCAGCAGCGCATTGAGGCAGCGTCACGCACATTAAAAAAACCAAAACAAAACAGTGAAAACCAGCGTCTCGGTGGGAGGAGAGGGGCGAGGAGGCTGAAGTCCATGTTAGGCCATTTCACAGCATCAGGGATTTGCCCAAGTATCTGCCTCGTCGCCTGGCGTAGCTCGCACCGCTGGGAAGTGACTTCTGCTGGTGTGGGGTTCCCTGCCCCGTTCCTCCCCCCACAGGTGGGACTAGAGTTGACTATCTGTAGTTGATATAGAGGTGACTATATTTCACTGATAGGTCACATAGTTTAAGAACAGCAGGATGGAACTTGGGAAAAGGTGGCGAAGAAATATTAAGGATGGTGTCTTGGCTTGTTGGAAGTGGTGGTCATGCTCCCAAACGTGAGAAACCATCTGACTTTGCCCTCCTTCCCTGAGGGGGAAGCATGGCGTTTTCCAAACATTGGGACAACGCAGACTCATCACCGCCCACATTTTCTGCGGTGGTCTCAGAATTTAGTGTCATTGTACCACAGCCCTCGCACAGACCGCATTTCAGATTGACATGGTCGTGATGCTGGTTTGCAGGTGAGGTCATCTTGGAAGACCTGCAAATGCCCTAAATAGGTGCCATAGCTGTTTGCTCGTTTTCTGCTGCTTGCTGGTGAATACGGATCAAACACCCAACCCATGCAACAACCTGTCTTGGTACTTAAGGCAGTGCAGTATTCCCACAAATGCTACCTTTCAGATGGCATCCTATAAGAACCCTCTAACGTGGAAAAGGAAAACCCCAAACAGAGCTCACTAGTAATATATGTTAATGAAGCTGTTTGAATTTTACAGCTCATAAGTGATTAATTACTGTGAATATTCCTTGCAGGGAGGGTCTGATCTTCTTCCCTTCACAATCAATAGTAGTTTGGCTATGCTGACCTCACTGAAAGCAGGACTAGTCCATATTTTACTGTGGCCATTTATTGTATCCAAAGTAGTCCGGAAGGGACAGGTAAGCAGGACATCTGGTTCCACTGCTGTTCTGAGAGATCAGAGAGGACCCTAAATCACGCTGGTTGATGGCCCCACGTGTGCTTCTGAATACACCAGCCACTTCTTAGCGAGGAGAGGAGCGGTCTTCTGCCATGGCAAGATTTCAGTCAAAATATCAGCAGACTGGCTATAGGAAGGAGAGTGAACCAGGATATTTTTAGCCAATGATACCCTGAATTCTGATTTTTCTTTATTCTGAAAATTGCCATAGTTGCGACAAGCGGGGATCTTGGCGTAACATGGGAGCCTTGCCTCCTCCTCGGCTGTGGCCAATTCAGTAAGAGAAAGGGTGGATGTTACCACATTGTGCACGTGGGAGCGTGCACCTGTGCTGTGCTGAAATGTGGTTATTCCCAATCAAAACCTACGAAGTATTGTTTGTCACATTAGACATGGGCCAGTTGTCACGCTTTTTTCTTTTATTGGCCTGTAAAAATATCTACAAAGTCATTATAAATAGACCTTCTTCCATTCAAGTTGGCCACTTCGTCCCACTGCTGAGGGATGTAATTTTCAATATGTGCACTTGAAATGCAGCCAAGTGGAATCCAAATGTCACAACCCGACGGGACGAGGACCGGCCCCCCCACTTTACAAACAGCCTCCATAATATCGCAGTGGGGGGCCAGGTCCAATTTCTTTCAAAATCCGTGGGGTACCATCTGCTGGGGCACAGCTGGGCCTTCCCCAACCTTTGGAGGCTGACATTCCCTAAAGGATGAGTCTCTCTGCAGCCTTTCTTCATTTTCTACGCGTGGGCTTAATTTAAAGAATTTTTTATTCCACTTCTGCTCATAAAAATTAATCCCCTCCTGGTATGCAGGCTGCATTCTGTGCGTGAAGCTATTTCACTGCCCAGCGAAGTAACCTTGCAGCTTTTCGCGGTGTCAGAAAGCCGACACCTCTTGCTTTTTTCCCTCCTATCTCCATCTATTGTTATTGACTTCACGCTCCAGCTTTTGTGCTGAGTTCAGTATTTTATTTAGTAACAGATCCACACCAATTAAAGCATTGCATAAATCCCCAGCTGTCCAAGGGCCTGATTCTTCAAACTGAAGCGTAGGTCCAACATACCAGCCTTCTTCCTCCAGATTAAAAGGGGTTGTAGTCG
Organism: Buteo buteo; assembly: GCF_964188355.1. NCBI lineage: Eukaryota > Metazoa > Chordata > Aves > Accipitriformes > Accipitridae > Buteo > Buteo buteo. The sequence continues at coordinate 2,767,686 of NC_134195.1, read as the reverse complement.
AGGGACGTTGCCAGGGTTGCTGCTGTGGTGCTGCCCTTCACAAAGCAGATTTAAGAGGGTTAGTCCTGATGTGAGATTTGAATGCTATCCAAAAGCAAATAATGCAAAGCCTGTGGTGGTTTTTTTTTAATTCTGGAGAGGTACCTACTGACTTCTAACCTGTACCAATAGCAAAAACTATCAGTGGCACATTTGTGCTCCTCAGCCTTGAGATTGTGTTTCAATGGTTTGAGTCTGTTCTTATAACACAGAGGCAGAACCATGTTTTCCTGCTAACTGCGTTCTCATTGTATTTATCTTTGCCTACGCTTTACCTACGCAGGAGAGGAAAATACCTTCGGTGTTGCCCTTGCATTAGGACACGGTAATACTAAATGAGCGAGGAGGGGCACAGAGGAGACGCGGTCACCCCGACTAGCGCTGCTTGCTCCCCTAAGTGCTTCCACTGCCCACAAAACACAGAAGAAAGAGCCGACGGTGCCGTGGGAGACTGTGTGTAGCCGTGCGCGCTCCCGCCACACCGTGCCTCACGAAGCTTGTAAAGCACTTTTTGCATGCTTTTTAACAGGCCACTAACGACAACTCTCTTGAGAAGTTCTAAATTAAAGTATTTTTTTCCATTTTACGCTCGGCAGCATGCCATTAAAGCAAAATAAGGAGGTAGCGGCAATGTTGATGATTTGAAAAGAACATTCGTGTTTTCTCTTGCGCAGCACCAAAAGCACACGCTTTTGCGGAGATGATAAGATGCTGGTAGACCCTTTGGTGCTGAAGAAGAAGCTCAATAGGATGGCGACAGAGCAAGGGGCCTTTGCTGTTCTCAGCAGCCTGCTGCTGTACGTCACCGAGCTCGCGGCCGGCGACCCACAGCTCAGCAACAAGAGGACAAAATGGGCAGAAGGTAAAGAAAACAAGGTGAGTTATAACCAGCCACGTCCAGATCCAAACAGGGGCCAGCATCCCACCAGATTTCAGCTCTTGCGGTCCAGATTTCTAAACAACAATCGTGAGCCGTATACCAAGAAAAGAAGAGAAGTCGGCAAACTGGTCATTAAAGAGAAGTTGTGGGTGAGCAGGGCTGGTAACAAGATGGACAGAAGCAGAGACAGGAGAGGAGATGGAAAAGCAGCAGAGGAAGATGCAGACACAGCACCCAGCGAGAGGGCCAGGTGGAGCTGCGCGAGTGGGAAAAACACAGTGAAGGACATCCTGAAGAAATTTTTAGCTGCCGAAGAAAAAGAAGCCAAGGAGAAGTCTCCCAGCTGGAAAAAGAAGGGGCCGGACAACGGCTTGCCGAAAATAGTCAACAGGAGTTCGGTCCTGTCCAAACTGAAGGAGAAGTTCGAACAAAATGCTCTCTGCTCAGCTGCGGAGGTGAAAGCATCGCTCTTGCGCAAAGGTGAGAAAAAGACTAAAAAATTCCCGAGTAGAAAAACTATTCGTAAGCCAGAGGTCAGAGTCCTGCGCACGGCAGCAATGACAGCCACAGATATAAACAGTCCAGAATCCCAATATTTAGTGTGCTCCACGGTCCCGGTGCCCAGACTCAGCATCGTTACTGAAATTAACCATCCTTGGAGCTGGTCGAAAAATAACGCCATGAAGCAGCCTTTCGGTCATGATAGACCACTGAAGGAACAGGGGGGGTCCGATAGAGAGCCCGGTGAGAACAAAACACCCGCAAATACAGCACAGGACAGGGAGGACAAAGAAGAGTTACCGCTGGCACCTGAGGCCATGTCTGATGCAAAGGACCGTGCCAAGGCTAAAATAGATTCCACAAAGCAAAGACCCAACTTTACTCCTAATCTAGATAGCTCTTCCACTACCTGTAAAAACAAATCTCTTTCAGACTGCGTTCCTCCCTTGTCTGAATATAGTCTAGGCTGCGATGGGAATAACACGCCAGCTGGGCCTGATACTTCTTCACTATTGGGGATTACCAATGCTGTGCGACATGTCAAGGAAGACAGCCCACCTCCTAACTCGCCTCATTCTGGCACAGCTGAAGGATCCCATGAACAAAGTCCTCGGGATACTAAAAGAGGTGAGATTCCTGAAATAACTATGTATGTATACAGTTCAGAGGAAGTTGACACAGAGCTCACAGAGCCAGAAAAGGATCCTTTCTTTGCAGGCCAAAAATGTTTTCCAGAGCAGAAAGCACTGGGAAACATTCTGCCATTTCACTCTCCGGGAGTCCAAGCATCTCGTGAAGTTGAACCTCCAGTGGAGGATCGACAGCTAACTCTCCAAACACCAGCTTCTGGCAAAAGGCCACTGATAATCCAAAAAGAGGCACCAGGTTTAAGAGGCAGGTGCTCTGAAGAAGCCAAAGAAGGAGCGAAATATCACAGCGAAGAGAAAATATCCTCTACTTCTAGCAAAAATGCTAGTGATGTCCCAGCTAAAAAGGAAAAGGAGAATAAAACACCCAACAGCCAAATGCAAAATGAATCCAAAACCAAGCAGCCACAGCCTCCTCAAACGCCCAGCCCACAAAATAACTTTGGTAACTTCAGTGGGGACGTATCAAATCCAGATGCAAATCAGACCAAACTCACACTCTCCTCAAATCAGAGCCAGGAGAAGAAGCCTGGTGCTGCAGAAGAAGAGCACATCTCTACTCATTCGGAAGAGACACAAAGCCCTTTGCCAGGTGACCTTGTGAAGCACCGTTCCTATACCACGGAAGATTTTGGGAAGGACAAATTATCTTCATCAAATGAAATGATGAATCGTGCAAACAATCGAGCCCTGCACAGAGGTGCCTTGACTGACCTGGAGACCTGTCACAAGCCATCCAAATCTTTCATTGAGCGTGAAGAGGCCACTGCAGATGAGATGCCCTGGCCTGACCCTGAGGCACGGCAGCCACCCTCGTCAACCCCTTTACCAACACCAATGAGTGGGATTGCAGGACAAAGAATCCATCGCACTCTTGGAAATCCTCCAGCCCTTCGACCTATTGATCTGGTGAGGCAGGGAGCTGGTGGCGTGGGAGACGAGCATGCCAGCGATGGCTGTGAGAAGCATCCACCACCCTCTTCAGACAAGTCGACAAACCATGGGAATGATACGACGGCGGAGAAGAAAACTGCATCTGATTTTAAGAACCAAGCTCTGCCCCCAAATCGTGCAACAGAAAATGAAAACTCTACAGCTGAAGAGACAAATACATGTCCAAGATTTGAGAACTGTCTTTCACTTTCAACCAAGAAGCCAGGAAAACAGGAAAATAAGACCACGCTAGCCAGAAAGCCCCTATTAGCCTTGAAGAAGAACCGAACACCAACTTCAGATGATACCACGAAGAAAGGAAGTGATATGCTGGAAGAGAACCTGTTTCCTTCATCCGATGAATTGGTCTCAGACCAAAAGAAGCATGCAAAAGGTAAAAATAAGGTCTCCAAACATACAAAGGATAAGCTTTTGTCATCAGGTGACGACATGAAGCATAAGAGTGATAGGACAGAGACAGATGAGAGAGACGAGAGAAATGTCTTGCATAAATCTGAGGAGGAACAAGTATTCACACCAAGTGATACAGGGGATCATGATAATAACTCTTCAAATGAGAAGAATGCTCATAGACCTCAAACATCCCAGTCACCTTCATCAGAGCACGATACCAACATTCAAGGAGTGAAAAATACTGGGCAGGATTTGAAGCGTCTAACACCTTCAAGAGATTTTGTGAAACATGAACATGATATGGCAGTAGATGAAAACGTCACCTGCAATAAAGGGAAACACCACTTGTCCTCATCAAATGAACCAATGAAACATGCAAATGACAGTGCAGGGCTAAAAAACATCAAGTCAAGCTTCAAGAATTATTCAATGCCACCAAGAAATACATCAAGGCAAGACAATAAGACCACTGATGAGGAGAATACCCCTCATAATTTGAAAAATGAACCCGTGCAGCCTAAAAAGAGTTGTGAAGGAGAGAGGAATACTTCGTGTGATCCTAAAAATCGAACACCATTATCAAATCCACTGATGAAGCAAGACAAGAAATCGTCTCCTCTAGAGTCACAGAAACAGGTGTCACCAGGTGACTTTGTAAAGCCTGAAACTAAGTTGTCCGAAAAAAAGACTAAACATGCCTCTGAGAAGATCCAGTCACCTTCTTCAAACAAAGTGCTGAAGCCTCAAGAAAGAAGCTCTTCAGGAGAGAAGAAGCAGAAGACACCAGCAGCGGCAGACACTGGGTCACCTGAAACAAAGGCTGTAAAAGAGGATAACGAGCACCAGTGTTCTGGGAAGTACCAGCTACCTCCTTCAAGAAACTCAGCAAAGCATGAAGAAAATACTCCAGGAGGAGACAAGCAGCAAACAAGATTTGAAGATTTTACGCCGCCTGATACAGGTGCTGCAAAAGAGAAGAACAAATTTCCAAGTTCCAAGAAATACCGATCGGTATCGTCAGAAACGTTGGTTAAGCCTCAAGAAAAAAATACTCCAGAACAAAAGCAACAAACATCAGCTTCTGCAGGTTTTAAGAAGCCTGGTACTAACGCTGTAAAAGAAAAAGATGGAGATCCAAATTCTGAGAAGTCACCCTCTTCAAACAAAGTGGTGAAGTCCCAAGAAAAAAATGCTTCAAGAGATAGAAAGCAGAAGACACCAGCAGCGGAGGACATCAGGTCACCTGAAGCAAAAGCTGTAAAAGAGGGTGATAAACACCAGTGTTCTGGGAAGTACCAGCTACCTCCTTCAAGAAAATCAGCAAAGCGTGAGGAAAATACTCCAGGAGGAGACAAGCAGCAAACAAGATTTGAAGATTTTACGCCGCCTGATACGGATGCTGCAAAAGAGAAGAACAAATTTCCAAGTTCCAAGAAATACCGATCGGTATCATCAGAAATGTTGGTTAAGCCTCAAGAAAAAAATACTCCAGAACAAAAGCAACAAACATCAGCTTCTGCAGGTTTTAAGAAGCCTGGTACTAATGCTGTAAAAGAAAAAGATGGAGATCCAAATTCTGAGAAGTCACCCTCTTCAAACAAAGTGGTGAAGTCCCAAGAAAAAAATGCTTCAAGAGATAGAAAGCAGAAGACACCAGCAGCGGAGGACATCAGGTCACCTGAAGCAAAAGCTGTAAAAGAGGGTGATAAACACCAGTGTTCTGGGAACCATCAGTTACCTCCTTCAAGTAAATCATCAAAGCCTGAGAAAAATGCTCCAGGAAGAGGAAAACAACAAACTGTATCTGAAAGTTTTACAAAGCCTGATGTAAGGGCTGTAAAAGATAAAAACAAAGATCCAGGTTCTGGGACGTGCCAGTCCCCATCTTCAAATTTGCTGGTGAAGCCTCAAGAAAAGAATGCCACAGCCAAAAAGAAGCAATCGCCACCGCCACCTGACGAAAAAGCAACGTATAAAACTGGTAGTCCAGAAAAGAAGAGCGCACCTGAGAGAAGAGAGAAATACCAGCTACGCTCTTCAGCTCTATCAGAGAAGCTCAGCAATGACAGCTCAGGAAAGGAAGGTCCTGCGGGCGACATCAAGAGCTATCAAGCTCCATTGCCAAGTGATGGCCTAAATTGTAAAAGCAATACTGTCCCAAAATACACCGGTTTGTCTAATAGAGAGAAGTCCCCCAAATCATCCTCATTTCATGTTGCATCAAAAGACGAGGAAAATCCTGCTGGAAATCGAAAAAAGCAGTCTGGATTTAAGAAGTACCAAGTGCTCTCATCAAAGAATTTGGTGAAGCATGAGAAAGAGGTTGCTGAAAGGGAGGGGAGCTGGCAGGCAGCTGGCGAAACAAGTGAGGAAAAAGCAGAACTGGAGGACTGCTCTAAAGCAGCGTCATTCTCAAAATACACAGTGGAAAGCTACAGCGAAAGACTCTTAGATTCATCTTTCAAACCATTGATCATTAGAGTAACTGACACATTTAAACATCACAGCTAAAAAATACGGCTACAGCTTAGGCAAGAACTTACAACTGATCATGTCACCGATTCTCTCGATCTTTCTTTTTTCCTTTACTCTCCAGGGCATTATATTATCATTTTTTAATCACAAGGACATTGATGTGCATCTATCTGAGCTGGCCTTTTTTCCTTTCTTAAACACTAGCCTGAAGACAAGAATTAAATTAATCACTGCAAGTGAATTAGCTAATCACTGAATTAATCATCAGTTTATAAATTAAATACGAGAAGGGCTTTGAGATCAGCGTGAATTCAGCCCTGCTCCAGACTCTCCTTGCTAACTAATGGGTTTTGTTTGCAACAAAGACGACTGTTCAGGGTGAATTCTATTTGTATTTACTTATTCTAATGAAACTCCGCTAGTACTTCTTCCAGGAATGGTGGTAGGCAGTGTCAGCTTTAATTATGTCAAAAAGTGCTTGTTCTAAGCTCTGCCTTTTCACAGATTAACAGGACCTGTTGATCTATTGCTGCACTGAGTGACGCTGTTAGCAGAAGTAGTGAGGGAAGGAGGGGAACGCTTCATTTATCTGCAGAAAAATCCTCAAAGGACATTGACGCTACAAGAGGATTTACCGCGAATGCAAATGTTCAGCCTCATTAATATTAATATTGGAAAAATAGTGATTTAACCTCCTCTGAAGCTATTTGCACTTTGGCCATACACTGTGTGCATTATTGTGGTAAAGATACGCCCTTTCAAGGGGTTCTTAATTACTGCAGAGGAACACGCAGCAAGCGTAAGTGCTCAGAAAAGCCCGACGCTGAAAGGCCCTGAGGACCTCTCCTGCGGACGATGTAAGCCAGAGAGAGGCAACACCTTGCCAGGGCAATTCAGATTTCCCGGGACATCTGCCCCACTCCAAATCCCGGGGCACGCAGACATGAGGCAGGTGCCGCAGCTCGCGTTAAAAGTCTTAGGAAGTGTTTATTTTACAACGCAATGTGAAACGGAGCAGTAAGAAGCAGCCGGCGCCACTGGATCCTGCTGACGGGATACGATTTTTTTGTGTGTTTACGGCAACAGCGGCTTCCGCACAAAGTTTGTGCGTGACGAATGTTTTTTTTCAGAGAAGCGAGGGCAGGGTTGCTGCCTTGGGTGTCGTAGCAAAGTTGCGACAGGCAGAGAAATCTTACTGCATCCCTCTCCCGTATGCCGGATTAGCTTAGCGTCGTAACCGTGCATTCAGGTTAAAATTTACCATGGAGCAACCCTAAGGACCCCCGGCTTCAGAAAGTCGCAGAGCTATCCGGAAAAAGAGTGGGTTTTACACAAGCAAGGGAATTTGATTTTTAGGACGCTCTCTCTGCGCAGTCCCGACCCGCTGCCAGCAAAGGAACGAGGACACGAGGATGCTGGCAGCAAGCGGAGATCAAACCCGTTTGCCAGCACGATGCGCACCAGTCACATCCGTGACAACTGGGCTGGACTGGCCGGCCACGCTGCCGGGAGGGAGAGGGGAGGTGAACGTCGTGTCCCCCGACTGCCGAAGAGGCTTAGACTTTGATTTCTTTTCCTTCACCACAAGAATTAGGCTTTCTGGCATCCGGAGGCTCACAAAATTAAAATCACATATGTATATCACACCGGTCCTCAAAACAGAGGCTAAACAGAATTTATCGGAGGCACAAGACTGCCCTTTTGCACAGAGGTGTGTTTCGCCCACTGAGCTTTTATGAGCTGGCAACCATAAAGGCCACTTTGTACTAAACCTAAACCGTAATTTACTTTTTATTGTCCATGATTTCATTTCCCATTTGAGAAAAGTCCTTACAACATAAAGCTTTTGCAGCAGACTTGAATAGTAAATTCTCTATGAGCTGGCTTTTCCTGCAAGCACAGGAGAAGCCGTTCTAATTATTCTTTTCTAATCTTTTAAAAGAAGAAATTTAAAGGGGTTTTTTTTTGCCCCTTATTCACATCTGGAAAGATCACTACTCTATCACAAATTAAAGGACTTCTGCCTGCCAGATATTAAGCAGGTAGTCAGTGCGTACCAGGAGGTACCCTCAACTCCTCTAATTTACACCTGCAACGTCTGTTTTTCTCAACAGAGATACAGCACTAGGAGACTCAGACGCAGCACCCTACGTTCAGGACAAGTCAGGCAGAGTCATCTTGTGAGGGTTAACTTTTAGGTTGCTGCATGACTTAATCTCTGCTGGTAAGACATAAATCATCCATCCAAGTCAATTGACTGTTCCTCCCTGAAGAGCACTTAAAACTTGACAGAGATTTGCACTAAATGCATCCTTAAGTGTAATGCCTCACTTAAGCAAATCACCAAGTTTTGTTTCAGGAGTTGACACAATTAATCCTCCAGGAAAGGAGAGAGCGAGGCCATACGAATTCCAGTGGTGATGGCTAGAAGAGCAGTACAAGATTGGTATGTCTTGCAGTCAACAGCCCAAAACAAGCCGCTCCAGACCATGCTGGCAGGAAATTTAGCACTGGTGATAAGCAAAGAAAAGTCAGAAATGGGTATTTTGGAAAGAACAGGAGTTCAAGGAGGGGTATGCAGATCTACGCCAGCTGTGCCAGAAGGGGTGCAAATGGCAAGGCTCGGACTCTGGTGACACCCTTGCCCGAGGGAGATACGCAACAGAAAATATGGTTTCATTCCCAGTGCCCAGGAATCCTTCCCGGCCTCCTTTGCCCCGGGAGGAGAGGTCCCGAGCCGCTGCTCTCCTTTAAGCACATCTCCCACCTTGTCACAGGAGAGGCGATGGAGGGAGCCCTCCCAGGCTGCTATTTCACTTTGTCTGAGCGGGTAACAGGTATTTTTGATGATCTGCTGGCACATCTCTTGGCTTTCCTAGTTTTGCGTGGTGGGTATAATTCTGTACAGTTCTGTTGCTCCACCATACTACAGCCTTCTGCTTTACTAAAACGCATCTTTTGAGGCAAGTATCTCTCAAGGTCACTGAAGGCATTAGGTCCTTAGCCCTCACTAAATGCATCAGAGGGGTTTTTTGCCAGTTTTAGTAATGCTTCCTTAAAGCCCTGGCTTAGCTATAGACACAGACAGACAATCAAAACCAGGCCAGGCACACAGAAAATAAAGAAAAAACAAAGCCCAGGTGGAAAAGGTTTTTCAGCATTACACCTCTGTCGTGACGCAGTTTGAACTTTCAGATTCTTACGCAAATAACCTCTGAAAGTGATTTTTTTAAGGGGACTGGACAAAATGAATGACAGTGTCATTTCACCGGGTGTAGCCCATTCTCCAAAGCATAGATTTCCAGGAGCTTTTGAAAGCCTCAATAAAGGAGGTGTTTAAGGGGAGTCCCGACTCCGAGCTGGAACTGGGGCACCTGAAGGGTCCCAGCTGAAGAAACTGGTCTGAGGTGGGTTTGGTGGTAAGTGGTGGGGTAGAGGTTGGGGCAAGCAGAGAATAAGGCAGACTTCCAGAAGCAGCCATCAGTAAAGTCTTTCAGATTTTTAATGTCCTCTCTTATGAGGCCATAGTAAAAATCTCCCCTAGCACTTTGTATCAGCAGGACACCTCTCAGATGGGCTTAGTAGTAGGGGATTCACAGAAGGATTGGTTTGGGGTGATTTGGGTAGCCAAGCAGGGACCCCAAAAAAACCTGCACGCCGGTGTGGAAGCACCGTCTCCTTCCCACCGTCAAACACGTGCCCATCATCTCCTACAGCAACGCAGCCCTCAACTGAGATGCTTGGGGCTCAGCGGGACAGACCCGGGTCTCCAGAGTCCCAGCTTTGTAAAGAGACCGCCACTTTCTCCAAAAGTTTCATGAAGCGAACGTGATGTCCGTATTTCTGGGGCTTCAGGAGCCGAGAGAGCTCAGAGGACCCAGGGAAGGGCTGAGAGCTCCCTCTCCCCCCAGCTCAGAAAGCCGTGCTGGATGAGCAATGCCTCCATGAAACTATAGCGAAGAACTCCCACTTGCTGATTTCTTTTTTTTTTTTAAGTTGAAAGAGGGCATATAAAGCATAGCTACTCTTAGCAAAAACAGCCCAAGCCCTGAGAAGGTTTAGCCAGTGGAAGAACTCAGGCCAGTACTGTACCATGAGGCATGACGGGTCCACATCAAAGTTGGGAAATGTGTCACTATTTTTCTCCAGACCTCAAAACCAGGAAGAAACTGTTGTCCTGGTAGTGCTGTCTGATTCCACATTGTTCAAACGAAACAAAAAAAAAATAATTAATGAATGCACAGCTCTGGCTCTGAACTGTGAAATAACTGAGTAATTTATCAGCATCTTCTAGACTTCTTTCTCAGACGACCTTTAACGCATTGTACATGATAAAAAAGATAGAGACCACAACCTTAAGTTGTACAATTTGCCTCAGGTTTTCCCCGTTATACTTTTTTGGATGTCAGTGGAGCTGGTAATAGAAGAAAGCACTAAAGAGAATAGAAAAGACCTCATATTAAAATGCAGCTCCCCCTTCGCCCCCATTTTAGCTTTTTCACCTCCACCTGCACCAGCAGATCCCAGCACACCGGGATTATTCAGGATTTCGGTGAAGCATCCCGAGGAGCCGCAGAGGAGATCTCTGGGCTGCTGATAGGAATAACGCTCCACCTAATGGCTGCATTTGTAAAGCAGGGATGAAGGCAAAGTGGAAATAGTGGTAGGAATAGTAGGGAAATTCACCATTTCTTCTCTTATTCCTGTGCCGGTAAGGACTGTACATCACCCAGAAGGAACTCGTCTGTGTGACCAGAGAAACCTTACAAGTAATAACTGGGGATCCTTATGGCTTTTGGGGTGGGGGGCTGCTCTGTAGCACAAGGAAATCTCTGTTGCCTGAGAAATAAGCATAGAGGTATTATCAGCTATGAGGAGAAACAATTTTAACTACTTCACTCACTATGTGGTTTCCAAAATGTGTCATGTCCTCCAAGCTTTATATCTCTCTTTCATTTCTGTGAGCATCTCTTTTTATAGAATGAAGCATTTTTCACTCCTTGATGAGAACTTTCAGCACAGGAGGAAAATCTTGCTGGGTATCCGCTTTCCTGCCAACTAAAAGACTTTTTGTATACTGAATAGCCAAAGCAGCAGCAGGTCAGTATTTTACCTCTTAACGACCTGAAGGACCTGAAACAATTTGGGGAATTGCCAGACACCTCCCGCTATGGTGCTTGGTTTGTCCTTACCGTGCCTTCAGTCACTTGTGTTTCACTGAGCTGCAGGTGCAAGAACAACTTGTAAAATGGTGGGATTTTCACTTGGCAAGCAAATGCTGCAGCAGCCTTTCAATGATGTGTGTCATGCAGCAGCAGAAATATACTGCCAGAGGGAAAATTTCCTGAGATAATAAAGCCATAAAAATCTATAATGCACTGAACTGGTTAGCCTCAAAAAGCCCCCAAATAACTGTTTGGGCCTATGTTTTTGAAAATGGTTAGTGGTTCCAAATATCCAACATGGGACACCTTATCAAAGGATTGATTTTTTGGGGAAGTGCTCAGTACTTGCTGTCTGAAAATCAAGCTTCATTCATAAGATGCCTTATGTTAGGCAACCAAAGCCCCTTTTAAAAAAATTTACCCAGATTTCTGAAATACAGGAGAGTTTCACAGGCACCTACTTGCTCCTGCATCAACAAAAAAAAAGGCTGTGAACAAAAGAATTGGTGAGCAGGGACTGGCCAGCTCGCCACAGCCCTGTGGGTGAATGCAGCCAGTGCAGGTCGCTTTTCCCGCAAGGAATTGCAACCACTTTCTGCGGACAGCACAACTTTTTGGCCTGTGGCCCTTGCAGGGACGTGATAGAGTTTTTATGTGGTTAAGATGCACCTAAAAAGAAGGCGAGTCCTTCCTATCGCTGTGGTCCCCGAGGCTTCTGGAAGGCATGAAAGCAAGAAAACTCTTGGACACTGTAGAGCCAGTCCATCCTTACCAAGAAACAACTGTGTTTAGTCAAGTTACACCATCAGAGTGAAATGCTTGTGTCCATTGGGATTCGTACCGATACAACGGACTACCCAAAGGCAGCTCTGGATTGCTAGCCCCAGTTACTGAGATCTTTCATTCTTCTGAAGAATGGGAACAGTGCGGGCAGCGGTGATCCAAGCGCCCAAATAGGGTCCCACCAAAAGTATCTCAGCTCTAACTGTCTCCAGACTCCAGGAAACTTGTCGCAGAAGAACAGAAATCCCCAAAAGACATCTTCTTTATTAACTCATTTAAATTACACCCATCATGTAACAAGAAAGCCTGTACCATTGTCATATCACACAGATTTCTTAATAAAACTGTTTTCCTTCTTAGATGGGTTACTTATTTGTACCACTGAGTCTTACTTGTGTGTCGAGAAGATGAAAATAATAAAAGTGTACAAAATAACGGTTTTGTAATCATTCTGTCATTATCAAGGAAGGAGCATGAGAAACAAAGACAAACAGCGCCTGTAAATATCTCATCAGTATGCAGACTGTTTTCCTTATGCCCAAGAGAGCTGACACATGCTGAGTTTCATGGGACAGCTGGGAATAGGTAGAAAACATGGAGCATTAATTATGCAAATGTTGTGGCTTTGAAAAGAGCACCACAAGCTGCATTTTCTGCAGCTTGCTCCTCGCTGCCCTGTCCCCACCGGCTCCTCAGACCTGGGCAAAGAGCAAGCTGCGTGCCAGGGAGGTGACTCCAGCCACCGAAATAGGAGCAGCGATGGGCTAAGGACCAGGTTGATGAGACCGACCTCCTCCCACGCTGCCCATGGAGTGAGGGTGGCCGGCCAGGGCTGCATGACCTGACGTGACTGCCTGTCTTGCTTTTGCTTGGTGATGGGAGTGATTAAACGCACACCTGAAACGAACCGGGTGCTGGGGCAAGGCTGGAGGAGGTTTGGTTATCTGTGATTTAAGGTTGGCAGGAGAAGCCAGTAACCTGGTGACCACGTTAGTGCATTAGAGCTGCAGAAATGCCTCAGGCAGCTCCTTCGTATATATAAACTTTAAGGAAAACAGCATTTACTGTTGAGGTTGCTGGATGCTGTCCTCTCCAGAACACGAAACTCAAGCAAAACTGAACCTTTGAATGTGGAAATACAATTACCCACAGAGCAGTCCAGGGTGACCTGCAAGCACTCCAGCCTTGCCTGCTGCTTGTCTGGAGCAGTCGGACAAACCTGGGGCTAGCCTGTGAGCAGCAAACCCTGGGGAGATCCCCGACCCTTGCCCGAGCCTGGCCTTTCTTCTGCTCCCACAGATGCCGCTGAAGGGAAGAGAGGGATCTCGCTGAGATCACCCTGCCCCATCTGAAGAAGTTTTGGAGGAGCCGAGTTCAGTTCTGTTCCTTCTCGTCACGAACTGTCTGTGCAACCGTCGGCGCTTAATCCGTCCACACGCTCCACCTCCGAACCAGAGGACACGCTTCGGAGGCAGCGGGGAGCTCGGGTGCCCGCTGTGGCCAAGGTCCGGCAAGCACCCAGTCTGGACCCACCACCCGGACCAGCACTGGGAAACCAGGACGGAGGCTGCCCGCCCACATTCGCCGTTGTCCCATGCATCGGACTCCTCTTCCAAAATCACCGCCGCTGATCTGCGCCTCCCGTCCGGCTCTTTCCGTGTGAATTCTCCAGGGGACATGTGTAGGTGAGTGGGAGAAGAGCGGTGGAGAGTGGGCAGAGCTGCGGTAGGAGACAACCCACGCGAGCACGCAGGTTATCGGAGCGATCCCGTACACAGGCAACGCTTTTTGAGCTGAATATTTAGTCGAGTTGCAACTCCCCTGTTATTACCCAAAATGATGCTAGCAGTTGCTTGGGGACTTCTGATGTTCCTCTGGCGTTTCTCTTCACGGGCTCGTGCAAACCCTGTTTGAAAAAGGCACAAAGGGTCTGTGTAAAGTGTGTGGGAGCGCAATTCCCAGAGGGACCACTTATGAAGCTGAACGTCACTAAGAATTAGAAGAAACAGACTTGTACGAGTACCACATGGAAGCAAGCACTTAAGCACAAGCTGTCCTAAGAAAATATAATGAAAACACAGGTAAGTCTTGATTTCCACCCCCCCCACACACACAATACAGTAAGTCTTTCTGACATCAAAAGGATCAACCTCTTTCTATGCCTTGCTTCTCCATCCACGTAATGGGAACGAATGACTTTTCCCCTCACCTTGGTGCCTGTCTTTGTATACGTGATATATAAGGTTTTTCGGTCATGGCAGTCTGCACAAGTGTATGTACATGGATGTACCACCTATCTGACTGCAACCAAGAGCTCACCTGAAGTTTCCAGGCAATGTGGAAACTCAGACTGAAGCTTACATTTATTATTTTCTATTAACTTCAGCCCCTCATTTTCAGAATTCACCTGGAAGCAGACAAGCAGCACAAGCGCAACCTCTGCATGCTCCCTTCCAAACAAGCTAAAACTGAGGCTTAGTTTTACATTAAAAAATTGGTTCACTGACTTATTTAAATACCTTTTTACAATAAGTGGCCACTGCTCTCCAATGTACACCACTAGCGCCCAACTCTAGGCAAACAGAAATGCACACTCAGGTCTTTCTTTATGCTTTCTCCTTCAGAAACCTGGGTTTAAATGAAAAATCTGTTGTTTGCAAATCCCAGGGGCTAAACTATGATGAGATAATTATCCACGTCCCAGGGGCTGAAAAACAGTTCAGCTTCACTTCTGAAGGCCGTGAGATCACGACAGCCTCTGTGAAGATCGTTAAAATTCCTCTCGGCGTGCCCTGTGACTGATGAAGGATTGTAAGAGCATATTAAGTCAACCAGCAGCGACAGGACCCCGAAGCTTTGACAAGTTCTCTGGGCAGCAAACTCCGTAGCAGAAGCTCCAGGTGGGACAAGACCACCCCCAAACCTCCGAAAAGAGCCAGAGGAGACCACGGCAGACAGGCTTGGGTCTCGCTCACATTTGGCAGGATCATTGGGGCCGAATGAGCGGTGAATTATGGGCAGGAGGCATAGCAGTAACAAGGCTCTGCTGTTTCTCATTAACGTGCCGCATGATGGTATTTAGGACATGGCTTACAGGGCTGGCAAAGGCAGGGCTGCAGATTTTCTGGTTCCTCCGTGGTGCTTTCAAACCTTTCTGTTGCTGGGGGAGGTAGAATACGTGTGTTTTCCTTTCAGCAGCTTTGAGATAGCTTTTGTGCAAAAGGGGGTGAAACGGAGGCTGCCTCAGTTTCCTCTTGGGTTTTTTTAAGGGCTGAAATATTATAAAAAAATGAAACATTTTCTTTAGGTTTTGACTTTTTACTGTTAATTGGATGCAACTGTGATTCATGAGCACTACAAGACAGCCACTGAAATAAGGTAACTTTTCTCCTTAAAATTTATTTCAAATCAAAAAATGCATTCCAGTAACGTTCCTCCAGCCTGACAAAGAAAGCTTAAACTCCCAGAAACACCGTGGTTTAGCATCTTTTAAAAAATAAAATATATTCTCACGGAAAAAATATGCTTAAGAAACAGTATGTTTCAATCAAAACCATGTTTCACGGGGAAATGGGTGCCCATTTCTAGTAGCGGGGGGGGTGTTAAGGCCCAGGCTGAGAAGCCGAAGTGGGCAGCGTGCTCGCTCCTTGCAGCTGAGAGCAGGCTTGAAGAGACTGCCAGCAAGGGTAGGAGAAGCCTGCTGCAGAACATGAAATCTAATTTTTTTTTACATTTTTTTAAACAATCCACTGGGATAGAATTAAGCTCCAGAGACAGACACTGGGAACTTCTTTGGGATAACACCCAAAGGGCGATTTCCTTTTGCTAACTGGTGCATAAAAGAAGAGGAAAGCAAGGTGTCCCTGAGCTTGTGGGGCTGTTTTGTTCCCTCGTCCTTGTGAGTTGTCTTGCTGGCCTGAAGATGGCGAGTTTGCCATTTGGAGAGGTGGCTGTTGGCTGACAAGATGGGGAAAAGCCCTGCATCCTTAAGGGAAGCTGAAAAACAAATACCGGCTGAAGACGATAGCTAAGAGTTAAATCTTCACCCTCCCTAAGAGCTCTCCCATAATGCTTAATTTTGTGTGCATGACCAGCTGTTTACTAGGCATGAGGATATTGCCCTGAAGATGGTAAGATCAGTACTTTGGCTGATCATTAAACATTATTATTGGCAATGGAAATAGGGAACTTCGCTACCCGCTTCAGCAGGAGCCACAGTCCACAGCACAGAGTCATTAAGACTGCTCTTCCAGGAGGCAAATTAAAGGTGTATGATGACCATTCTATCATTTTCTTGTCACCCCTATGGTCTTCAGTAATACATGGACATGAATTAAGAGATACCCATATTGACTGATTGACTCCAAAGGTCCCACAATAAGGTCCAAGACTAAGACTCAAGCAATGACTTGTAGCATTACTGATCTCTGAGCCGTCATGAGCCAAATTCTCCAAGGAGGTCAGAAGTTTTGAGTCTGGGCCCCACTGGACCATCACATACTTCTGGGAAAATATGTTTTCCATATCTGTTTTTCAAAATCCGTATCTGTGTTTTAAACTCATCTGGACTACTTCACCAATTCACAAAAGCAAAAATATGAATAGTTCACAAAAGTAAAAATATGATGTTGAAAACAGTGCTTTAAATAGACACAAGAATACAAGTTTTTCCCTGACTGCCCACATGGAAACTCCACTAAACTCATCCTGTGACACACACATTTCCTATTGCTGGCTTCCCTCTCTTCCTTTCCACTTTCCTACTTTTCCCGTTACATTTCTGTCCTGTCCAAGGGCTAGAAAATGAGGCTGGAATGTGAATCATGTGTTTCCAAGAAACATAGACAACTTGCTCTGCGGCTCAAATTTTCCATTTATTTTTCAATAAAGATTTCTGAGCCCTCCCGAGAGCCTCATGAGTAGGAATTTCTTTCCTACATGCAGCTGCTCATTAATTCCTGGGAAAACCCCTAAAACAGAGTTTTCAGTAACTTTGCAATCTTCCCATTCTGAAGCTTCACTGTTATTTTGTTAAAGAAAGCACAGCCATTCAAGAAAACATTTTCAATGTGCTATCTTGATCAGCTACACAAATGCACACACATACTGCGTTCTGGCTGCAAATCTCAAATTTGGTGACAATTTGGTGCCCAAATAACTAAAACATTGGCAGGGGCGGGGATGGGTGGGTGGGTTTTTCCACTCCTCCTCTTCTCCAGTGCGGTACCCACTCCTCCCTGGATAGCTTGGGATTTTCCCTCTACCAGGAGGAGCCCTGGGGGGAGGAAGGCAGGGTCCTCTGCATCTTGGAGCCCTGGGCAGCACAAGGGACAGTATTGCTACAAAGCAGGTAGCGGCATCCCCGCCGACACTTCCAGCGTTGCAGAAGGATGCTGTATCTCAGCCATCGGACCATAAATGCACAGCAAAAAATCCAGGCCTGTCGTATTTTGCACCAGGGCTGAACTCTGCCATCGTGTCCGTCTCTACAAGCTGCAAGACCAGATGAGCTGTAGGGCAGCACTGATTCCAGAACTGCTTTCAACACCAGCCTCCCCTTGCTCTGCCACCGCTGCCACTGTCCCCCACTCACCCACAGGGAATGGGGGGAGGTTTGCAAGAGCCTGGACACGTATGTGAGTGTATTTGCCCATGGCTTTTCCCCTGCACACCCAGCACCTGGTGCTGCAGGGCTGCTGCCGTGACTGGAGGTGCTTGGGTGCTGCTGGCGAGCAGCTGCGGAGCACCGAGGAGGGTGGAGGTTTCCTACGGTACCAGGAAAGAAGAAACGCACAGCAAAGGCTGAGTGGTAATAAAGAGGAAAACTTCTTGATTTGCGCTCAGAAGAGCATGTTGCTGGCAAAGAGCAGCGCTCAGTACCTCCTCCCTTCCAGCAACCCAGAGACTCTACTTCATTTCTAGGTCTTAATAGCTTGTCTTTGACCCCACAACATTTTGTGGGCCATGTGGGCAGAGCTAAGGGGAGCAGAGGCAATACCTCACTAGCATATGTCACTAGCTCAGGGGCATTCGCTTTGCATGCACAGCATTTTTTGGCTGAAAAAACCCAGCATTTTTGGCTGACTAAACCTTCTTGCCTCCCTGCAAGGCTCCTTATGCTATTACCTCTGCCTTTCCCAATGCTCAGCTGAGAGTGAAGTAGCTACAGGGTCTCAGAAGTATCGGGGTCGTAAAGCCCCGTTACCACTTGGCACAGAGCGTACCTTTATAGGATGGAAATCATTCGACTGCTGACAAAAATAATCCCAGGGTTTGCTGTCACTTAGATGATGTGGTGGAGTGGGCCTGAGAAGAAGACTGCACCCCTGGCCATCTCTCTCCACTAAAAGCACCGGCTCCCTCCACCCCACACAAGTCCTTTTGGAGGCTCCCCCCCCCCCAAATTTCTGCGAAGTTCTGCCACTTCAGGGCGAAGGGGTTTGACGTTGTGTCTGCAATGGGCTCAGGAGCTGCGCTGAGCACAAACCCAACAGCAAAGCGGCTCTGCCTCGCCGGAGCCCCTGCATTTTGTAGGGTCTGGGTCTTTCCATTTTCCAGGCTTGAAGAGGTCTGGAGGGTGTTTTGCTGAGGTCAACAATCAAATCCTCCACGATTTGCTTCAAGGCCCTTTTGACATTCCCCGGTAGGGTCTGTACAGTGATTTCTTTGGCTGTTTTTCTGCTGCGGGCATAGATCAAAGTGCTCTCTCTGACCCCCCCATCGCTTGCCATTCAACTTGCATTTCCCCCCCCCCCCCAACGGCTAGTCGGAAGCTTTTTTAACGAGGCTGCTTTATCACTTATGAATATTATCATTCCGCACTGCGGGTAGATCTGTGAGTGAACAGCTTGCTAATAGTAAACGGGGATAAGAAAGCCGCCTTTGGCAAAGGCAGAAGGAATATTGCTCTGCGACAGATCCCTTATTCTGGGCCAGCTCAGGATGCCCCTCTGACAGCCGAATGTGGGTTTATATGGCAAATGTGTTTGCGCGTCCCCTGCTAGAGATTATGGGAGTCTTGCTCTCTGCTGTTCTCAGGATTAAGTAATGAGGGAGACAAGATTCTTGGTAGGGATTGCCTTGCTTCCCAAAATGTTAGAAGCACCACAGAATAGCAATAAAAAGAAGGCAATGGGCAATCACAGATACCATCTGTAACACAAAAAAAATCAGAGTTTTGTAGAAAAGCCATTCACTCCATTAAATACTGAGAACTAAAGGCTGTAAAATTACTCTCTGGAGTTAAAAGGTAACTGATCAGAATTCAGGTAATTAATTCACTCCACACTTCAAAGCACAAACTCACCTCCAGGACTGCCTTTGAATATTCCAGTAGGGAATACTCATGGAGAAGCAGTGCTCTGACTGGTGTCTTTCTGCTGCACCTTCTTACCCTCCTCCATCAGATTTAAATGTTAATAGTTGTAAATTCTCACCCATCCTGGGCAGTCAGATCCTATACCCCGTTGAACCGGCCCAGCCTAACGCCCCCTGAGCCACCCTTCCCCTTGCACTCCACACACGCTTGCTCTTGGGTTGGCTTTACATCATTCATTTATCTCAGGCTAATTTTGCCTATGGAAACCTCTCAGGCCCTACTTTGTAAGTCCTTTGTTCCACACAGTTTTATTTTAAAAAGTGGCAACCCAAAGGGAAAGAGAGGTAAAATAAAAGCATAATTCAATTTGATGGAAACAAAAAGAATGAATTACTTAACGCCTACTTGGCAAAAATACGCTTTAGCTAAATCCTGAGAGCTCCACACGATGTCACTTGCTCTAGGAATGTGGTTGTCTCTGCTGGCAGTCATTAGTGTTGTTGGTATGTACAACAGGTCCTCTAAAAACAGCCATGTTCAGATTAGAGCTGCAAAAACCGTGATGCAGTGATTCTCTGTGGCGTCCTGCCTCATCTCTTCTCACACCATCAAAGACGGATTTTGCCTCACCTTCTCCTAAGCTATTGTTAGCCATCTTTAATAGAACAGACCATCAACTCAATTACTGTATTGAAGCACGTACAATCAGGGAGGAGACCCCAGATGCCTTTGGTCAACATAGGTTTTTAGTTTAATTAAAGGTAGGTGCTAAAACAGAAGAGGCAAGATATGCATCTCACATGTCCTTATTATCAACTTTTCAGCATTCACAGCTTTGCTCTTGGCAATCATCTGCTGCAAATTTCTCAAATATTATTTGATGTTAGTCCATTGGTTTTCAAAAGTGTTTAGTGAGAAACATTAAATGCAGCCCAGCCCCAAACACCTGAAGGTAGCTCTGTGGGTCACGGAAGTGCAAGTCCCAAAAGCCAGTTCTGCCCAGGATGATGTATTTACAAAAGATACTGAAGGGTGCTCAAGTGGAAAATCAGACCATTGAAAAGCTAAAACCAGCCATTGATTCTTATGTAAGTGTTACCTAATTGTTATTTTTTTCCCCCAGAAAACAGTCCAGTCAGACCTGTCTCTTGTTTCTTTACAAGTGTCCCCTTTGTGAGGACCCTTGACAGCAACTGTGAGGTTTTTAAGTACTGTTTATTATCACCACATAGGCTTGACTCCAAGGATCAGTGCTAGCCTTCTCCCCTGGGAGTATGAATGGTATTGCCAGGGAACACACTATCATTGCTGTGGGAAATACAACACCCTGCTAATTTGGCATTTGCTTCATACTAGAAACTCCAACGCGAACACTAACCACCCCTTGTAGTAACCACACATCAGTACTCTAAAATGCAGCCACTGCAATCAAAAGAGCCACCAGTGTTTTTCCACGGAGTAAGTCCCAGTCATGCTGACAAATACTGACGGTGCACTTTCACAAGCTGAGTCCTCCCCAGAAGACAATTTCCAAGAGCCCCCTTTGTGGAAATTATCTTTTTTTTTTTCTTTTTTTTTTTTAATTTTCTGAGGCACTGGGTGGCTCTGAGGAAGTTCTGGGGAAGCTGTCCCTCTTCCTGGTATCTGACCATTCGATTCTCAGCTTGCATATAGGTGCCAGACTGCAACTTTTGCTGTGAGCTATATTTGATCCTGTGATGTGCCGGGGGAAAACTCTGTGGGGTTCTGCACAATAGACAACGCACCCGCATTTTCTCTACTGGATGGAAGGCTGAACTAATCTGTTGCACACATATAAAGAACCATTAAATACTCAAAGCCTGTAATTCTAAGCAAATCTTATACAGGGCATTCATGCTGTCATCAAAATGCAAAAAGCTATGTCTGAGAGATATTTCCAGAACAGCATAGTTAAGAGAATTGCAGCTGGAATTACTTACAGACTCGTTCTTTGGAATGCTAAATGGTTTCATCACATGTAGGTATCATGGGCTAAATTGTAACTTGAGTGGGGCAGAGCATCAGGACCCCTACAAGGCATGTCCACAGCAGGCAAAACTGTAATGGTCTAATGTCAATTCTAAGTATTACTCATGCATTTTGGTGGGTTGATTTGCATCTACATGCGGATTATGACTATGGTCAATTTTCCATCAACATCTAATAAGAAGACATTTGCACTTTTGCAACCATATGAAAAAATAACTTAGCATAGATCAGGAAAGATAATAATTATCATAAAGCTTACTTGACTGTGTTCAGAAGTTTGCATCAATTGCTCATGGAGGACTGGTATTGACAAGATGTCATGTAGAAGGAAATTACTATAAAAATAATACCACTGGAGTTTCTGAGAAGAAAATTCTTGAAAAATATGTTGTTGAGAAATATGAAAATACAGAAATAGAAGGTACCTGTTGCAGAAGCAATACAAATGTGCAGCACTGTCATACACAATGATTGCTATGGCTCACTGGATAATAACAGCAAATTAAGTTCTATAATTTTCCTAAGATCACACGTAGCTAAAATAAAATTTCTCAGTTAAAAAAAAAAATCAGGTGCATTTTTGACACATGAGCTACACTTTCAATGGAAAAAAGAATCAAACAGCTGGCTGTGAACATATCTTTGTAACCACTTACACAGCAAACCATGGAAATACCAAAATGTTCCTGATAGTTTTCAGTGCTACACATCCCTCCTCAATTTGACCACTTCAACACAGGAAAGAACAGTGTAAGAAATACCTGAAATAATAATAAAAAAAGGAAATTTAAATTAAATTATTTCAATTTTGACAATGTGTCATCTAGTGATAACATTAGTGTTTGGGGGACATCTACCTGAAAATTAACACAAAATGAGAATTGAATTTTTCCTCCAGTATTAGTCATGTGTAATCTGCAACCTGACAAAGCAAGCCAGAGAGAAGTCATAATTTGATCCTAGATGTTGCAATCAAAGCTTCTTACCTTTCAAAGGAATTTAAAAACATGATACTTCAGCTGATATCTTGATCACATCTAAATACTGAAGCATATCTGCACAGATGGTTGTTGCTATAACCTTGCAGTTCAGATAAGCTTCAGCCGCTCTTGCTGCCAACCCCAAACCTGGGTTTTCACAAAACTTATTTTTCTTTCAGCCTGTGAGTTTGAAAAATGTGTAGGGAATAAAAATGCAGAAAGCTACAGTGAAGAACAACCTCCTTGGGAGCACGTTACCTTTGCAGAGTTCAGCACTCCAAAGCTTGGAACTTACAGAAAGGGAATTTGCTGATCTGACCTAAACTCAGTACCCTTGTACCTATGCATTATGAAGTAGTATTTAATCACAGAAACTTAAGATTATCTGTGCTCCTGGAAAGCTCCTGCCTTATTCCATGTGAGAAATGGATGTCTCTTCCTGAATGGGTAGCTATACCTTCTTTTTACACCAAACTGTGTCATTACTTTCAGGATTTTTTTCCTTAATGCACGATTTTTAGAGAAACTTAACTGCATAGAGACAATTAAGTGAAATAAATAATGTGCTTCACAGCTCACACTATGTATTTACATGCAATGATTGTATTTAAATACCTGTGATGATAACTCTGCCTGCTTCTTATGGAATAGGATACTGCCGGAGACAGCTGAAATGGAAGTCCTTGCAGGACTCCTAATGCAGAGGAAACTGAAGGCCAGGAGAAGGTTTGCCTTCGCATTTCCCAACTAGGACCAAATGTAAAATCACAGTAGACAGCCAGAGAATATCCAGGTTAAACCCCATCCCTAATCAGCAGATCTTGGAGCTGCCGGATTTGCTAGGCATGATACCTTCACAAATAGGGACAAGAAAGAAAAAGGGGATGGGGGAAGTAAGAAGGAGTTAATAATCTCCAATCTCATCTGTCATCTCTCCCTGCGAAATCTCAAAGTTCAGTTATAAGCCTTGTAATCATGCAGCCAGGAAAGTAAACATCATTAGCATGAATTTAAAGTGCTTTCAGCATACCCCTCATGATCATTCAAGCAGATAAGGGAAAAAAAACAAACAGAACAAAGCCATCTAGAAAATGCTTCATTTTGTCAGTTGAAATAACAAACACGTTTTACAGAGTTGCAGCCTGACCTAAGCTAGATTCATCAAGTAATTAGCCACTATGAACCTCTGTTTTGGTTTACTCGGTTCCACAGTGCTGGGTTACTGGTCTGTGATAGTTACTGACCTTTTTCTAAGGACATCCTTGTCCCTGTCTTAGGAACCCTTCCTGCTAATAATGTTTGAGTATTTTTTTCCATATCACTTTTGCCATATAATTTTGCTGAGTTTTTCACACTGAGGGCACTACCATATCATTTCTCTTTCCCTGCTGTTTCCAGCATTGTCACTTACAGCCTTGAGCCTTCTTTTCTGACGCAGCTGGAGGATGGCAGCTGAGTGCAAAAACCCTTCTGCAGAGATTTCTATGGGTAATGTTGATTCTCCAGGCGGCTGCAGTGGTATGCAGCAAGCTTTAGAGCTCCTTTTTATAGTTGCTCATATCAGTATGCTTTGACTCCTGGGGCCACAGTCATACTGAGAATAATCAAAATACTGGCACTTCCCAGACTACACGTGGATTTGTAACTTGTCCTACCAGCTAGTAACCTTCATAGACATGAAGCTGTGAAGCCTTCAGGGAATAGAGGAAATTAACTTTTTAAAATATGTTTCTGTCCTTGCTATGCAGTCTGTTCTAAAGTTCTCTGACTGCTGTTGGAACAATTCACGTGAACAGGTTTAATCAGGCCTGCAGACTGCAATTATGTAAGCATGATGTAATTTTCTGAGACAAAAATATGGAGCAAGTTCAGCATTTCATTACCTGTCCAGATCCTCAATCCATACATAGGCGAAAGGTTGCCTAAACTTGGTAGGTATAGCCGGTTGTAACAGGAACCAAAGGTGTCTGGATGCGATGGTAGCATTCCTTAACCTCGCTAGCTGGATGAGTTGTCTAGTCCTGGAGCACATTGTGCCTGGGTTAGAATATCAGCTTGTGGTGATGAATATTTACATATACAGACATATATGCTTACTTCTTACTGGATGTTTCTATACTGCGAAATCTGCTTAATCTAAGCTGTTTTCCCCAGGTATGGAGTAGCAGATTTTTTTCAGGCCATGGGAAAGCAGCTCAAGCCAAACAGATGCAGAGTAGAGCTCCAACAAAGCAGGGCATGCTTGTCTGGTGTGGTTTACTAAGTACAGACACAAAGATGAGTGGCTGTATGACAAACCACACAAGCTAGGGAAGCCACGTATGCTGTAGGAATTTCATCGCTTAGTTGGGATACTACAACATCCAGTCGCTAGCAAGAATTATCTCTTCTCCAATGCTGCTGCATTCACATTTTCTAAACAGGGGTTATTAACCGTTTTGTGAGTGATCAGGTGTTTTTTAAAATTTACTGTCTGGATCTGGAAAAGCAGAGCTGCTAGCTTTGCTGGGAATGGTGTTTCTCACTGGTATTTCTCAACGAACAGGCTCACCCATGCTGTCTTAAAAACAGTAGGCACACTATATCCACACACACCCTATCCCTTTCTTGGTCCTATTGCACTTTGCTTCCCCCTAACAATTTCTTTTCTTTGACATTCCTGCAGCCAGCAAAGAGAACCTCAGGCAAGAAAACAGACACGTTTATGATACACAAAATAATAAAGATATTTCTTCCATTCTTGGGTGGGTAAAGAATCCTTAAGGCCCCCACAGGCAGCCAAGGAAATACTTGCAGGCACAAATATTATCAAAGGCTTTCTCTGGTGCTCCTTCCCCAGTTTTGTCCTAGAAGTAACAACGGCCTTGGGGTGGTATGTGAGGAGCTGGACCACGTTTCAGCACTGCTGATACATCAAGCATACGTGGCGTAGCACACATTTCACAGCTTTGGGAAGCAGAAAGCCACCCCAGACTAATTCCCAATAAGGCTGAAAATTTTGCTGGTATTGTTCTTGAACAACAACCGCTCTGCAAACACAAGCAGGGAAGCCTTGCTTGCTAAAATACAGGGTACAGGACAAGCAAAACTTTGAATGCCCTAGCCTGTGAAACACTTGTCTGCTGTCTTCATCTGCCTTTGCAGGGAACACATCTAAATACCTACCCTTAAAGGGAAGTCACTATTTTAAGGACTTACTCCGGCAGCAGCGGGATAGGACTTCCTACCAAACACGTTCACCATAATGTAAAAACTACAGGGATAAGGTTCAGATGCAAAAGGGGGGGAAAAGTTAGGTAAGGTACATTTCCTTTGTGCCAGGGGGTAGGTAGGAAGGCTGTGAGCTTCACTGGTCTGAACGTCACCAAAGTCTGCCCTCCTGCACTCTGCCACTGCCACCAACTCCTTCAGAAGTAAAGAATCAAAAGTAAATAGTGTCCTTTTCTGCCGATCACACCACCAAGCACATCACATGCAGTTCTCAGATTCGAGGGTTTATGCACTAGTTTCTTTGAATGCCTTTAAAAGCAGCATGATATAATCTGCCCAGAAGAGAGCAGCATTGATACCCTGTGAAGGACAACCAAGGTATTATCTATTGCCAGACAGTAGCAGGCTGATTCATTTATCAGCCATAATATGGGGATGCAATTATTGCACTGAAATTTAGGAATTATTTTTATTAATCGATTAGCATTCTATGTTGCTTCTTTAACAGGAGTTATGTGAAGTTTCTCGATAGGAGCCTTTGTGTGAAACGGGCATAGATCTGAGTGAACCACGCAGTTGTTATGCTTGTATTAGAGCAACAGAAACCATATATAACATTTAAGGCTTGCTGACAGTAAAAATGCACTGTGGTATAGACAAGGCTACCCTTGATGCACTGCAGATGTACCCTTAATTAATCACAGAAACAATCTGCTGCTTGCAGGGAACTTTTGACGGGTCCATTTTAAAAGGAACATGCACCGAAGAGCCTGACTTTGTCAGGTGAAGTATCACCCTGTTACCGAACAAGCCTGTGGCTTCAGGATTTGGGGGTGAAAGGGGTATTCAGGCTAACTGAGGCTTCCTTCTTCCCTTCCGTGGGACACCGTCGCCTCCCTCTATTCACAGCTCTGCCAAGGATTTTCTGTGCGACTTTGACCAAGTCAGTGGGGCAGAGCTGTTCGCAGAGCATGCAAACATCCTACGCTCTGCCAAGGCAACGCTGGCGGGATGTCAAAGCAGAGGCTTGGCACGGGCTGGTTTGTAATCAGGTTCCAGTCCTGCCAGTACCCGAGCGTGTTCGTGACGCCGCACAGTAATTTGAGTGGGACCGCTCTCCTGCAGGAAAAGCCCTACGCCTGCTGAAGCACAGAATTTTCCCACAAAAAAAAAAAAAAAAAAAAAAAAAATTAAAATATTATGTTTTGCTGAACAGTCGTGAACTTCTAGGGCTCTGTGACGGCAGTTAGACCAAGTACAAATCTCTGTATTTTTTCCCCGCCGTTGGAGCCGAACTACTTCCACATTTCTGCGTGGGTGATTGCCTTTGATCCCTCGGAGAGGAGGTAGCTTTCTCCAGGAGTGTGCTGGGAGGGAACAACTGTTGCTCTCCCTTGTGAAATCCCATCTGTTGTCTTCAGCAGCTCTTAAACTCGCTGGCTGAACGCGATAATGTTTCTCCGGCAGTAGCTGTAATTTTCCAAGCGCTTTGCTGGGTGCAAAGTCAGAACTTGATTCAGAAAGGACAAGCAGGGATATAATTTCGCTCTCTCCCTTCTGTTACGCAGCGTGTTATGAATTTAAGCTGCTGGCAGCCAGGTAGGGCAGAGTCCGTGTGGGTTTGGGGTTTGTTTGACATCTCCGAAGGTGAAGGGAAGCGTGCTAGTGTTAGAGCTGGAAATGGGGAAACCTTTTTTTTTTGGATGTGATTTTGGGTAGTATTACTCCATGTTTTTGACAACCTGCCATTTATTATTAAATAATATTTGAATGATCGTTAGCTTATGGTGGAAAGGTAAGCGGGCAGAAGCTGAAGTTGGTGATGTTTCCATGTAATAAAGCATTGACTTTATTCCGGGGAAATTAAGTGGAAGAGCGTGAGGATTCGGGGGGGGGGGGGGGGGAAGCCCAGTGCAACCAAGCAAACCGAAATACTGACACAACCACCCCTTCTCGTTGCTTGTGGGGAAATTCCTTCGGTTTGAAGGGCCGTACCTGCAGCCGCTCTCCCTCCATGTCAGCGAGACACTCCCCTCGCGCTAAAACACTCGGATTTTATTTTTTTTTTAATTTTTTCCCCCAAGACGTGACAGAAAAGCGAAGTAGACGAATCTAAACCACCACCAGAGTCCGACCAACATCTCTTCCCCGCTCGAGGGGACCGGGACCGACCCCCCGTCCCGTCCCCGTTCCCTGCCATGAGAGGCGGGACCCGGCGGCCGCCCCCGCCCCTGAGAGGGCGGCAAAGGAGAAGGAGTCCAACTTGGGAGCCGTTCCCCTATGGGGCCGCCGCGTTCTTCAGCCTGAGGAGAGACCGTTCCCCGCCGGGGGAGGCGGGAAGGAGGAGGAGGAGGAGGGGGGGGGAGAGAGGCCGATGGAGAAGCGAGAGGACGGGCGGGACTGGGCGTACAGGTAGGGCTGCTGCGGGTCGCCGGGCTCGAGTGGCGGGACGGCTCTGAGGGGAGAGTCCGGGGTGGGGGGGGGGTGTGTGTCCGTGTCCGTCCCGCCGGGACCGGCCGTGGCCGCTCCCACCCGGGCTCTGCCGGGGCGGAGGGGGTGTGTGTGTGTGGGGGGAGTGTGTGTGTGTCACGTTTTAAAAATACCGCTTTTACCGCTTTCTTGTGAATCTGCGGCACGCTGGCTGAGGGAGGGAGCGAGGCGGGAGCGGTGACTCTCAGCGCCCAAGCAGGGCGTTTGGGGTTTTTTTTTTTTTTGCCCAGAAACACGAAGGGCTGAGGGGAGCCGTGGCGGAGGGTGAATTTGGAGCCGGTTGATGGGGGGAGAGCGAGATATTCCTCTCAGAGCCCTGGGGGTTTGGGTCGGGGGGCCGGCGGGGGGGAGAGGCCTTCTCCCCGGGGGAAACCCTCGGTACAAACCGGCGAACGGTGAGGGCAGCGAGGAGCAATGGCAACCTGGAGGCAGGTTAGGGAAGGTAACTTCCTTAAAACCGTACTTCCTGGCTCTTTATTTTCCCTTTTTACCTCAGGAATGGAGTTGAGAGTGAAATTATTCTGTGCTTGCCGCCTGGGCAGTCGCTGGCATAAATATGAGATGTGCATTCGTGGAGGTGTTAGGATTTTTTTGTGTGCGGGTTTTCACGTTCTGTGCCTTCAGAGAAACTGGTGTTGGGGGTTTCGGTGGTTTTTTTACACCTGTGGGTTTTGTGTCAGGTTTGGGGAGTACGTGGGTACAAAGGTGACTCTTCTAACAGCCAATTAGGTAATACCAATTGGAGGTCTGAGTATGAAAATGTTCCTCTTCTGATTCATGCTTTTACTACCCGTGACAATCCCGTGAGCTGGAGTTTACCCAAGGCTGTGCCGGTTCCGCTCCATGGGCAAATTCCTTCTCCATGAATGAAGTGGGCAGTGGTTTTGGAAGTCAGGCCTCCATGTCTGTCTTGCAAACTTTTCTGCGTAGACAGACCCCTCTGCCTTTTTAACTTCTACGAAGCCTATGAGTGTTATGTACTCAGGTTGTTAATTGGTGGGTATAAAGCGTCCTGGGAAGTTGCTGTAAATCTAGTTTAGCAAGGTGACTTGATATATCAAGCTAAAACAGAATTGGACTTCCAGTTCTGAAACTCCATCAGTGTCGTGCTGCGACACTGAAAAACTGTTAAAGATAATAAAATAAGCATTTTTGGTACTACATACAAAGAGGGTAGATTGACACAAAGATTTGTGGTTTTTTCCAAGCTGTATACTTTCACGAAGATAATTTCAGAAATTACCCCTTTTAAAAATCATCTTTGGAACTTGCTACACTTTTTGTTGTTATTTTTCTGTGCAGAACTGTGTGGAAAGTGAGTTCAGGCCATATTTGAGCTATTGTGCTATACCTTCATACTTTTCAACTGTTTGTCTGTATTGTGGAGAAAAATACCTCCCAGACTTCTGTGTGATCGTAATTTGGGTCAGTTTTGCACACAATGGACCCTGTGCTCTAAAAACTCCTTACTTCTGAAAGTAGTGAAGTCTGTAAAACTGACTGAACAGTGCATGTTTAAATTCATTTACTTACACAGCTTTGATATGCTCGATGGAGTGTAACAGTCTGTGTAAAGTAGGTTTTTGTTGGAGGGAGTTTTGAGCTGCTTTTAGAAATAGCAACTGGAAGTTATTTAAAGCATACTTGCACATATTTTTTTTTCAGCTGCAGGTATGTAGAAACATTTGTACAAGAATTCTTTTTTATTTTGTAGGGTTGATCCATATGGGTTTGAAAGGCCAGAAGACTTTGATTATGCATCCTATGAAGCCTTCTTTTCCAGATATCTAGTGGTACTCACTAGAAGAGCAATAAAATGGTCCAAGCTCCTAAAGGGGAATAACAGTATACAGAAGAGTTTAAAAGGTAAGCTGTACGCCTGTTTGTAGGTAAAAGTGCATTATGTTGGAACCAATATCTATCGTATTAAATCGGTTTGTGTTTTAGAATGTTAAATACTATTTTTGTCTTCAAATGAAAAACAGTAGTATAAACAGTAATAATACATAAGCAAGTATGCTGTTGTTAGGGGGATCATTGATTTGATTTAAAGCTTACGAAGGAGTACGAAGCATATGCTATAATATTTTACTACATCCATAATACAGAGATTACGGCCACTGGCACTTCAAGATGCCGTTTCACAGCTGTTTGTTGTATTGTAGTCTGCTCTGTGCTCTCTTTAAAAAGATATGAGATTATATAGAAAACACTGTATTGAACCCCAGGGCTCTCAGTTGCTGACTCTTTGACAGTTTTTTAGATTGTTGAGATTTTCTAGCTCTTCTTATCCTCATTTTGTAAAGTGATGTTCACCTCACAGCTAAAAAGGTGTGTACTAAGAACTGATGCTATATGCCTTATGAAGAAAGTAAAATCAGTGCAGGAGCTGATAAAACATTGGATAAAATGCTGATGGAACTGTTAATGGTCACTTCAAAAAGCCAGAAAACCTCTAGTAATGTTTTATCTTGCAAGAGAGATGAGGAGAAATAAATGGAGTCAGAAGGTAGCAGGGAATCCTGTGAAACTGAAGGGTGGGTGGGGGGTTCCTCCCACTCTTTCTCTGGCTTATTATTTCATATAAGCATCTAAATTTTCCTCTTTGCTCTTAATAATGCTATCCATCTTGCTTTCTCTTGGGAGTCTTTTGGAGTGGGGCAGAGTTCTTTGTAAGTATGTTAAAGTGAGTAAAACTAAGCAAAAGTTGATCAAGCACTGACTGTAACAGCTGAATGTTTAGAGCTGTGCTTCAGGTGCAGATGTTGACTGCTAATTCTGGTGGTTTTGTTGTTTTGGGGTCGTTTTTTTTTCTTGGCACCAAGAATGAGGTGGTAACTAGTGAGACATTTTAAGTATAACAGTGTATTTAGTGTATGGATGTCCATTTTAAGGCTGAGGAATCCCAGAAAATTTAGGTTTGAGCTATTGCGGCTAGATCATATGCTGCTAACCAGCAAGTAGCTACTTCTACTCTCTGTCTTCCAAATGTAAAGAAGCTTTTGTTTAGGGTGTCAAGTTTGAATATAGCAATAACTGTGCGGTATTTTGAATTAGTGAGGATTTTGAGATTCTGCAGAACTTAGTCTTCTAGTTGTTGTGGAAAAATAATCTCAGGTTTTGATTCATCTCCTTCTTCTCTAAAAATGTGTGAACTGTGACAGTGGCAGCTTTTAGCAATTTCTGTGAGTTTGTTACATTTCTCTTCCCTTGTGTTCCCTGTTCCAGCATTGTGGACACAGAATGCTATTGTGATACAAACAGTGTGAATGCCTTTGGTCTTATTTCAGAGCCAAAACTTTGACCAAATCTCTCAACTTATCCACCAGGCTTCAGTACTGATGGTCATGCTGCCCCACTAGCCACGTAATGGCAGTAACCATTAATGTGGCTTTAATCGTCTCCAACATACTACTACTTATTGTGCAAAATGGGATACCACAAATGCACTGAATGGACACAGGCAATGGCTCTTGACTGTAGCAAGCCCTTGTGGGCTGGTACGTCATCTTTGATGTTACTAACTTTTTGCTAAAGATACTTGAATTTGTAGACTGTGCATTCTCATGCATATATGTAATATGTAGCTCTAAGGAGAGTGACTGGAATAAATAATGTTGAGGAAATGTAGTTTTGAGTGTACATTCTACATTGTTAACAATAAGCCTCCCATATTATCCTCAACTGATATCTCGGAAGAGGAAGGGAACTGGTTAACCTGTACAATTACTGATTTTTAAATAATTCCCTTCTTGTATCAGTATGAAGATTGAAGTCTGTGGCATGTGCACTTAGAATTATGTAAGCAGTTTTTTAGGCGTGTGCTTTATCCTGCAAGATGATCCTGCAGTGATTTCCTTGCAGGCCGGCAGAGAGCAGAAGGTCTGCCTTGTGGTGCACTGTGTTTCCCTCCTCCAGGACCTGAGTTCATTGCTCTGAAGCTTTGTTCAGGAGCTGCTGGTTCTGATTAACTTCCCCGCTGCTGCAAGTTGGCCATAAGCTAGAATTAAGAAGAATATTTGATTTGCCGTTTCCCCCTGCCCCAAATGCAGTAGCTGTATCTGTGAATCCATATCTTTATTTGGAGTTCTACTGGGGCCTTTTCAAAATGCATCCTGCTGTGAGTAGATGTGAGAGAGGCATTGTACGTGTGGTATCTCAGTAGCTCCACACCCATTTGTCTTTACACATAGAGAAGCTCATAATTCCTGTCTGGGTGAACAGGAAGAAGTGATGACTTGTGTTAATTTTCCAGTTTGGAAATGTGGCGTGTTCACATGCTACTGTGTCTGCCTCCAATCCAGGGTGGTATGTATGTATATAATTCTGTTCTACTGTAAAGAAAAATAATTAGACTACATTCTAACAGCTGTAATTAAGCAGTGTATCCTGTTGTTCTGGATTACAGTCTTCCGGCAGGGCGGACCTTGGGAATATTGACTGACAGTTCCTTTTGCACATTCTCCAGTCTCTTCCTTTTTGTTATTTTCTGGTATTTTGTTTCCCCCTCTACCCTTGTTATCTTAACTGTTTCCTCTGCACATGTGAATATTCAGTCAGTGTTTGGTCACTTGCCTCCTCTCTCTCTCTCTCTCTCTCTCTCTGACTACTGAGATCCTCTTAATTTTTGCTCTTCTCCATTCAGCTGCTACCTTTATGGGACCAAAAGACAGCTTTCTGCTCTGGCTTGTTTACAGGTGGGCAACTGTCTGACATAATTGCCCAAAGTAGCTTAATTCTGACTAAAAGCATGCTATGTAAAATAATTTGGCCGTAAGTGGATTCGTCAAAACTGACCAGTAGCAGAAGGTGCTTTCTAGTCTTTGAGGCTGATAAAATACAGTGAAAGTGATGGTACTATAAACAGTGATGATAGCAGGAGCACTTCTGTTCCAGCTCAGGGCTTCCAACCCATCTTAGTCAGTTTTCATGTTTGACTGTAACTTGAACATTTACAGCACAGATCTGCTTTGTATCTGTGGTATATTCGTAAAATAAAACTTTCAGTTCCTTGTTGTATGCTGTTTTCAGCTCTTTTGTAGAATTTTTCCTCTAGGGTCCAAGTTAGTTTCCTCAGCATTCAACAGTAATTGTTAGTAACTGAAAAAGTAACTGAAAAGTGAGATGCTTCTCAAAATCACACTCTTCTAATATTTTAGACGAGATCATTTTAGTTTTTAAATGGGGTTTTCCTACATAAACTTTGTTTCTCTCTACACCGTAGACTATGCTAATGGGGGGAAAAGGTAAATATAACATCATCTAGAAGGAAAAACCTCCAAAATTTTCATGTCCTACCATTAAACAAGGACAGGCAGGTTTAAAGTGATTTACTTATTTTTAAGTCTTGTTACTGTAAGTAGTGCACAGTATTGGAAAATGTTATTTTCTGCATATTTTTCTCTTGAAGTTACTTGGGGCATTTATCAGCAGTTCTAGAATACTACCCTATCATGTAAGGTAGTAACAAGAAAACATACTAATTGTAACAAGAAAAACATATTAATAAAGTGTGACTCTAAACCTGCAGAAACTGGCACTGGGTGTCAGAGGTCATGGAATTATTAAGACTGCTTTTGTTTGCTTAAAAATGGACGTTTCATATTTTGTTAATGAACATAGGCAAAAATTTCACATAAAGATACTTCTTTATAACACCTTTTAAAGCTTAGACTGAGTTCTGTGCACTGTGGTTGTTATCCTGGGAGTGATTCTGCACGTGGATGCTCAGGGCTTGGTGGTATTCAGCAGTGCTACTTCAGAGATCAAGCCCTTGGTTTAGAATTGGGAGTCGGATGTGTGACTGGAGACACATGCACAATCCGGCTTCATCTGTGAAAGCTTCTTACATGTTACAGTGGGAGGATATTCTGTGGTGTGGACTGTTGTTGTGGGCCTTTTACCTCCTGAGGGTAAGGTGGAAGAGGGCCTACAGAAAACAAAATAAATACATATTTGTATAAAACAATACAATTTTATGTATAGAATATGACATATATAAATAATATAAGTATATATAAAACATAATAAATTGCAACTGTTCTTGTTTTCAAAACTACTTCGCTGCTTCTGTATGCCAGTTTGCAGATCCTGGCAAGTATGATAACAGTGTGAGGAAGAAAAGCACCATGTAAAGCGCTTTTCCATTCCTCAGGGAGTCGGGGAGCAGGGGTGGGTAGTCACCTGGGGCAATACAAGCCTCTGGCTGTCTATCACCATGAGAACGAGGACACTAAGGAATAATGAGTGTATGCTGTGCTGCAGGGCTGCTTTCCCCTTGTGCCAGTGTCAAAGGCTTGTCCCTGCATCTCTTGAATTTAACGTGTATTGTTGGATATGGATGGTGTCTATGCTTTCAGAATTGACAGGTTTTCGATAAAAAAATACCGTTAGAATTATGTGTTAGAATATGATAATCTAGTAATTTAGCCAGTAAATTTGCTTCTAGAGACACTTGCAGTCTCATCCGAACATTTCTTCTTGTTGACCTAAATGGGACTGGTTCCTCGTACTCATTCCTGCATTTGCTATGTCCATCTATAGGATTTCTTGAGCATTAGAGTTCAAAATCTTGTAAAAAAGATGAAGTGGGGATTATTAAATAACCATGGGAACAAGTAAATTATTTCCAGTCTGTCTAAAAGAAGGTTGTAGTTAAAGTTACTTTGCAGCTAGAACAGTAGAGACTGTAACCCATAGTATAAATACTCATTGAAAAGCTAAACAGAAACTGTACCCTGACGACCAGGTGTTTATTGCAAATGTTGAGGGTAGGAGTGTTTCTTTGAGAGAAAGTACCAGACTGTAGGTGGGTGAAATGCCCGTAAGAGATGCACAGATCTCTTTGTGGACACTGGGAAAGCAGCTTTGGCTCCTAAAGGATAGGCAGCTCCAGGTAGGTGCAATGTATTTAGAAAGTGGCTGGCTGAGTTGTTGTAAAACCTTGTTTCACTCTGGTACAGATCATTGTGACTGGATAAAACCAGATTAAGTAATGGTATTGGGGGTCGTGGTGGGTGGGGAATAAAAATACCCACTCTCATTTGAGTGGTATGGAGTTTAGGGAGGAGAAATTGATACTCTAATTGACACAGTCTCATTCATTTGGTAAGAAATGTGTTTCCTTTGTCAGTTTCGGCTCCCTGGAAAAAGCAGAAGGATCTCAATCATTTGACTGTCTTTTTGGGTCAGAAGGGGTAATGCTGATTTAAGATTATGAACCAATGAGCAGCATTGGCTCCTTATTAATATTTTTCATACCATTCCTAGGAGGAAGCTGCTTTGGCTGTCATTAGCCTGATGCTTCTTCCTGCAATCTTGCATCCTAGTTATTTACACTGAATCATCTGCTTAAAAAAAAAAACCCAAAGCACACCCTGATGATGAATATGATGCAGGAGATAAGAGCTACTTTAGATTTGAAAAGACTTCCCCAGTTATTCTAGGAAAAAATCATCTGCTGCTTACTCACACCTCCAGTTCTTCCAGAAGCTCATTTAGATAGTAGCCACAGATTTCATATTTATCAGTTTCTGCTGTGTTTTCAGTGGTTAGGTGCTAAGCTGAAATCCTAGGGTGATGTTAAAATAGCCATTTATGCTAGAGCATAACCAAGCAAATGGAAAGGGCTATCATGTCGGAGGCCATTGGTAACATAGGGAAAGAAAAAGTCAGTGCTCGTCTGAATGAAAAAAAGACAAAGATCAAGGGGAAACTTTACTGTTCGTATCTCTATCTGGAAAGGTGGGTAGAGGAAAGAATTCAAAATCCTAATGGGGGAATAGAGAAGGGAGGAAAACCTCAGTCTGGAGATCTGTGTGGGGAGTCTGAGTGGCAAGAACTTAGGAGTGAGTCTAAAATATACTATGTAGCTGAGAAGGAAATGCTTATCCTAAATGGTAGCATAGGAGAGAAAGCATAATAATGTCTAGTCAAGAGTTTTCTTGTGAAGTCTCAACTTTCTGTTGCTCATTTCCAGAAGAAAAATCAGCTGGATTTTTTTTATTTATTTAAAAACCCAACCAACCAAAAAAAACCAAACAAAAAAACCCCAGACAACAAACCACCAAACTTCTTGTTTTGCAGTGAAGAGATATATCAGGAAAGGCATCCCCAATGAACACCGTGCATTGATCTGGATGATTGTGAGTGGGGCCCAAGCCAACATGGAACAAAACCCTGGATATTACCACAGGCTGCTTGAAGGAGAGAAGAATGACAAGCTGGTTGAAGCAATCAAAACAGGTTATTGTTTTGATACACTGTTTATCTGTGTTTATCTGTCCTATGTCCTTAAATGTCAGAGATTGACTTATGTAATGGAAAGCTTAGTTTCTGTAGTAGTGGTTTAAGAGCTGAATTAACGTGTAAATTAGATTAGCCATAAACTCTTTAACAGCACAGATCTTTCCAGGTTCATCGTGTGATCAAAAGCATTAAAGAAGATTAGAAATTATTTGGGAAGGAACAGAGAACAAGCTAGAAAACATTATTATGTTTCTCCTAAGTGATAACTTTGTACCATGAGACCTGCCTTTGGGTCTGTTTCTCCTTACTTCTTTCCCAATAGGATACTGGAAGAGCAGCAGGGATGCTTGAAGATGTGATACAGTGTCTGTATGAGGCAGGTGAAGTATGCTAGGATTTCAGCTCAAGGAAAAAGGCTGCTGAGAAAAAGCTGCTGATAGACCTATATGAATTATAGATGGTGTAGAGAGTGTGAATGGGGAGCAATTGTCGTTTGTTTCTTGTAACATGAGAACCAAGGACACTGAATGAAATTTGCCATGCTGCAGGTTTAAAACAGCGTATTACTGAATTGTGGCACTTGTTAGTGGAGGGTGGTGCTGAGGCCAGAAGTATGAACTAGTTTAAAAAGGAATTTGACAAACTGAAGGGTGGGGATATCCACTTGATGCATGAAATCCTGAACACTAAATGTAAATCCCTGAAAGAATTGAAGTAAAGGAGGAGAAATACCCCTCCTCTACTAATCCAGTTTCATATGTGCTGTCTGC
This sequence comes from Buteo buteo, assembly GCF_964188355.1. Lineage (NCBI taxonomy): Eukaryota > Metazoa > Chordata > Aves > Accipitriformes > Accipitridae > Buteo > Buteo buteo. The sequence goes on along the minus strand of NC_134195.1, from coordinate 2,730,824 downwards.
GAACATTGATTGGTGGCCAAAATTGGTGACAGGGTATTAGGGCAACCAGACCTCAGACTGGCCCACTGGGTGTTTAAAAGAGGCAGTAGGGGAGGACAAGCAAGTAGAAGTTTGATGTAACTGATGTTTGTCCTGAAACTTCTCAACCTGCTGCAGCAGAGTTTTTTGTAGAGAAGCTGATGTTGGCGGAATTGCCCAATTAATGAGTCGAGAGGTTGGGCTGTGCTCCTGACAAGCACAATGCTGAGGTTGTTTTGTTAGAATAGCAGGTGCAGTTGTCGTCTTTTTCCACTTGAAAAAGCCAGGTAGTTAAAGCTGGGGCTTTATGGATTTTTATTCAAGTTGCATAACCATCAGAACACTTTTTGGTTTATGCTGAGTTTCTCCTCCGCCTCTCCCTGCAGCAGCAGCAGCAGCACTGTGGGCTTTTGGGACTACACGCCTTACTAAGGCATTTTGGAGCATAAACTTTCATGTTCCTATGAATATGAAGACTAGCCAGAAATCTTCAGGCTCACATCCTGCTCAGAACTACAAACAGTAGAGCTCTCACTATGAATACTCCCTCTATTCATAGAGGGAGCTACTAAGATGACTTTCCAAAGCCAGCCTGGAGAAGAATCAAACTGTATTCAGTTGGGGTATAAATGCTGCAAGAGAGATTTGCAAGCAGTTTCTTTTCCAATACTAGACAATGGCACAAAGGATCATATCATGACAGTAGGTGGCTTTTCACACAGGTTATACTGTGAAATAAAAATATTTTGGGGGGAATAATGGAAGAAGATAAAGATCTATTTGTGAATTATGGAGGAAATAAAGTTTTGGAAGAGCTACTGCATTGATTGGAAAACTGCAGAAAGAAAACTAACAAGGAGCAAATGAGGGAAGGGGTAAAGAAAAATGGGTTGGAGGATTTTAGTGGAGGAAAAAAAAAAAAGGACCTCAGACTCCAGGGTGATAGATTTCCCTTCAGAAAGGAAGAAACGATGTAAATGTATGACGGATGGAAGGAGCAAAGTACTTAAGGTGAATGGAAACTTTGTGTTTAATAAACTCAATGCACCTGTTGACTGTATTTTATAGTGGGCTTTAGCTGAGGACTGTTTCAGTGTGAATTGTTGTCTGACATTCAGTTTTTCTGCCTGTGTTGTTTTCCCATCACTGTAGTTGTTTTTAACAGTAAACTAAAGTAAAACGTGGAATCTTGCTGCTGTTTACTTCTCATGTCTGCAGTTTCCAAAATTTTCAGGCAATTGTGTTGTATTTAGTCCTAACGGGTCTAGCTGTAAAGTTATCACCCCGGACAATGCTGCAGTTTAAAACCAAGAGAACCACCACCACGCTTTCTTTTTTTTCAGGGAGAGGGGCAGGAGGACAAGGCCAACGAAAGACTTTATTTCGAATTCAATTTAAAACTTGTGTAAGAACCAACGTGTCCTGTTTCTTTTACATGCCTAGAAGCTCCAAACAATTTTTGTGTATGCTTGGAACTTATTTTCAATATGGGAATGTTTTTAATGGGATATAATCAGGTTAAAAAGTGCAGGTAGACTGTAGAGAAATGGTCTAATCTTTAAAGAAAAATCTGATTAGTAATAGCAGCAAAAGTGTTTCAGCTAAATAAATCTAAACTGTCCTTTCACCAATTTTTTTAACTTGCTGATCCTTAACTGATGGGCTTTGTTGCTGATTTTGTTTTATATATTTGCTCTTTGAACATAGTTTTTTGGGGTTTGGTTTTTTTTTAAGTGAAATGTAGAAGACAGCAGGCTTCTTACTCTAAACATAAAAAAATAAGAGCTTAAAGAATGCAGGTCTCTAAATTTTGATGGAAATTTTCATGGCTTAGTTTATGTACACATTTAGAAGGGCATGCATTCCTACTGAGCTTTGTTGTTCATGCCCTATTATAGTAAAGTTTAGTAGGATAAATTATGTTGGCAGGATACAAATGTGGCTGTCCTCCTAACGCAAAGGCTACGTGCTGGTTACAGAAAGGCTGGGGTGTAAGCTGACATAGCTTCCTTGCAGTAAGCCCCCCTTAGGCTGGGCCATTGAATTTCAGAGTAAGTATGTCTGTGTCTGCAAGTCCTCTTGCATGCACATGCAGCTAATATTCACACTTCCACTCTCGCATTTCATGAGGAGGAGTTGTAGGTGCCATGAAAGCCAGGGTCTGATATTTATCAGTCAGTCCCCTGAGCCTGCACCGCACTGCATGACTGCTGGTGCAAGGATCTGACTGTGTGGATTGGATAGTAGTTGCAGGATCTTAGTTTAGTTTGATGGGTTCAGAAAGGTAATTTGAAAAATAGCCACTGCCACTTCACTGGAGACAGTGAATATTTTACTATCAAAGCACTAATAAGCTTCTCTGAATGGGGTTAAACTATTAGTGAAGGTTGGGAATTTTCACGTGAGTTTAGAGCATTTAACTGTGCAAGAGCAAGGGGAACAGCTGTGTCAGCTCTTCTGGCTCTCTGTAGGAGAAGCCATATCAGTTCATATCTGAATGGCTACCTCACCTGGTGTTCTGTCTACCAGAACAGCTAAAGGAGGAACTGGAGGAGTAAAGTGTGTAGTGATACTTCCTCAGAATGTTTTTTCTAGTCGCCAGTTATCTGTGGTTTGGGGAGTTCCTGAGTCATACGCTGCATGTTTGTAGTTAGTCACACTGGATGGGGAAAAAAATTCACAAAAAAAATTCACAAAAAAAATCTGGTTGCTCCTTTTTCATGTCATTTACCTTGCTCACGATTTTGCAGATTTGTGCTGTCTTGCTCATAAGCATCTCTGTCCAAACTAAGGAGCTCTAATCCACCTTGTTTTATACTATGTGTGGTAGCTATTTCATACCTGTGATCTTCCTTGTTGCCATTCTCTTCTGCGATTTCTCCAATTCTGATACCACCTTTTGGAGATGAAGGGGACTGGAATTTATGCGGGTTTCTCGGATTTATACAGTGGCATTATTGTTCTTTTGTGGGAAATCCTAACCCTGTTTGCTTTCTTGATTGCTGCAAGCTATTGAACTGTTACTTAGTGCTGGTGGTGGTGTGAGGCTCAGTGTCTCTGATAGCAAACTTGACCTTAACTTAAAAAACAAAACAAAAAAACCCCCAAAAACCCCAAACCTCCAAAACAATTTCTAGTTCCAGGTGTTGCAGGGAAAAGCTTGAAGATGAGTCCTAAATATCCACTTACAACAATTTTAAAATACCCTTTAAGTATATTATTTTTACAAGTTGCAATTGATGACCTAACCTCGTTATTCTGGAGGTTTGCAGTGGAGTTTTCGAATGCTTGTAGTTGGCAGTCGAGGCAAATTTTTGTTCTACTCTTTACTAGTTAAAAAAAATAAAATACCTGCCTGGAAGATACTCAGAGCAGAAGCTACTCAAGTTGCAGAGGTAGCAGTAGCAAAGAAGTGACTGTAAGTGCAGTATAGGATGTTCGTTATAAAAAATACCTGTGTAATTTACTGGGTGCTGTGTCAGGGTGTGGGAAGCACCTGGATATGAAGGTAAGAACAGAAAGGACGAGATGGCAAGATGCAGAAGGTTGACTTGTAGGTGGCCGACTTTTGAAGTACCCTAAATATAAAAAGCACAAGACTGGTACAAAAGCATTAATTTTCAGGACTGCACATTTAAATCTCTTTGCTCCAGAAATAGCATCGACAATTGTGATTCCAGGTACCAAAACAGGTGTCTGTTTTATAAACTGAGGCTAATGTGGCTTTCTGTCTATGTTTGTATTATTAAATGAGAGGTAGAAATACTGCAGACCTGTGAAGAGCAAGAAACAAGCCAATGGTCTTCTCATGGTTGCTGCACAGGGATAAATCAACAAGAAAGGAAAGCTATTGTTTTTGTTTCACAGCAGTGTAACACTGTCATCTCACAGCACTGAGAGATCATCTAAAAAAAATGCTATTGGGATTTAATCTGAATTTACTGCAAGGCCTTCTCCCTGGTCCCATGCTCCTACACCTAGTTTGGTTGTAGCCAGCAGATCTGCACACAACCACAAGATGGTCATAGTTTTGGGGTTTATCTAGGAGTATAAAGTTCTAATGTTCATTTCCCTGCTTGAAAACAATTCTGATATTTTTTCCCCAAACTGGACTAGTTTGAGGCTGTGTTCCTTTGGATGCTAATGTCTATCAAGAATGAAGTAGATTAATGCATAGCAGGTCAGAGTGTGGGCTGCGCAGAGCAGCAGAAGGAAGCGTTTGGATGTCTCCTCTGGGACTGATGTACTAAAGTGGGTGTAAATGCTCAAGTCAAGTGAAGAGCTCTGGCCTGCTCCTGCTGTTTGCCTCAAGTCGTCTCTGGCAGTTGTCTTGTAGTATGGTAAAACATATCAGTCTGTGTGTGCTCGAGGGTTGACTTCCCTCACCTTGCAGTCAGATAGCTGGAGGAAGAGGGAGAGCATGCAAGTGGGGCGGAAAGGGGAGGATGGAGAGGAAGTGGGACCCCCAGCTCTTGGTGTGCTCAAGATAATAATCTGGCACAAGGAGGCCTGTGAGACCATGCCCCATATCTTCTATTAAGTGTAAAGACTTCTAGCTCTTGTATCTTCTTTTTGTGCCTGTCACCTCCCCCCAAACTAAAATGCTGTTACTAAATATAAGAAAAGTTTTAAATCCTTCATAAAATTAGGGAAAACTTCCCCCAGTCCTTGTGGAAAAAAACATGCTCTGCAATCAGAAAGCAAATTGGAGCTGATTCTCTCAGCTGTAGGCCTTCCTCAGGTTGTGAAATTAAAGATGAGTTCAGTTTGAGTAGTCTGTGCTCTGTGTGTGATGGACTTGTACTCCCCCGCACCCTTGTTCTGCATAGCTGAGGGGAAGAGCTGTAACTGAAATGTCAGCATTAATCTTTTCTGTAACATCTAGCATATACTTTAATAAAAACCCAAATTTTGATTATGCAAATACTATGCTGCTCTTGCTACCAAGAAGGAAACAAAACAGATTTATTTACCTTACAACTGGCTGTTGCTCAAGTCCTTTTAAAAATTGTCTTTTTCCTTGTGGTTTTTCTTTTCAGTCACATGAAAGGTGAAGTGAAATATTTCCCTGCCCTCCCATTTCTGTAAATGATTTGTTCACTTTAAAAGGAAGAAGTAGTGATTAGTGTGATAACTTTTTAATACTTGTGAGTTCCATTACACTACTTGTGATTCTTGGAGAGCTTTCTTCCTTTGGTTGTTTACCGCTCAACTTTGTGTCAAAGCTGTAAGAGACGACTTTTATGCAGGAAAAGGCTGATAAGAAGTGATAACTCTTAGGACATAGATATCTGTACAGTAGTGCTGTTACTGATTTTTTTTTTTAACTTCAACCCAATTTTTGTTGTTGTTAAATATAACCAAAACAACTATTCATATTTTATTAATAAATCTTGGGGTTTGAAAATCTTCAAAGTAACTTTTGAATAGGGTTTTTCTCCCCAACTCGTGCATCTGATTTTTAGAAGCTTGAGTCTGGACTAGTGTCTTTGGGTTCCCTCTTTATGGAGTGAAGCAGGCCAAAAAATTAACTCTGCCTGTTTCTTGCCAACAACTAAAGGGAATTTTGGGTGACTAGCTCAAACTTGCATGTCTAATTTTTAGACCTTTGTAATGAGAGACGAGTCCTACTATTCATGTTTAGTGTGGAAGAAATGAATATTTTGAAATGTCAGTAATTGCATAGTCCTTAACTTGGTTTAGGACTGAGCATGAAGCATCTGGGATGTGCTCTGCTGCTTGAATATCAAAAATCACTGTTCTTCTTGGTGATTTTGCACCAATGAAGAAACAACTTTTCTCATGGTTACATCATGGAGAAACTTCAAAAAACTCTAAAAAAGTGATTTTAAGTGGAAGTCACCAGCTGCAGGAACAGGACACTTTTTTTCTTTGAGCTGTTTGGGACTGTTTGGTAGAAGTTCACTGAACAAGTCAATTGGAAGTTCATCTGACTTGTTATGAGAATATGCTTTCCTAGAGGCACAGTTCATGTCATGCCACTTGGCGAGATAAATTTGGTACACGTTGTTTCTGTCAGTCTAAATGTCTGGTTTGCTTTCATTTTAGCCTTTGCAGTCAGACACAGAGTCCAATCTGCAGGAGAGTTTCTTTAGTCCTGCATGAAATGGATTTCTGTACACTAATAGGATTAATCTTTCTAGGAATAGATTATCCTTGAACACAGATGGCCTTTTAGCCAAAATAGAGGTAAACCTGTTTCTTAAAATCCATCCACCAAAACTACAGTTTAATGAACCATAGTGAAGTTTCAGTTGTACTTCAGAAGAGCTGTAAAAATTTGTTTGAAAAGTGAAGGAGGGAATGGCTCTTAATTTTGGTCTTTTTCCCTTTTGTCTAGACATGAACAGAACATTTCCAGATAATGTAAAATTCCGCAAAACTGCTGATCCATGTTTGCAGCATACACTCTACAATGTATTGGTAGCATATGGGCATCATAATAAAGCAGTAGGATATTGTCAGGTATGTAATCACTGTTGTTTAAACAATGCTGCATTTCACCAATGGTAGTTGTTCTTGTCCATTTGATTGTGTGTTTTTAGAAGCAGATCCACAAACTATTTCTGTTTTTAAAATGGCCCTGGGGGGGAATGAATCACTTCCAGCAAGTTCAAATGTCCTTGTGAGTTTTTCTGTGGCCTTTTTTGTAGGTAGCTGATCATGTTTGGTTCCATTTGTTAGCTGCAAATAAATGTTTTGCCACATATGATTGTATCAAGATTAGTCACTTCGGAGAGGAAGAGAAAGAGAGCTTGCCTTTCCCTTTTCTTCCCTCCTGCCATCTTTCCCAAGACAGTCCTTGGTATGTGTGAAGCATTAAGAGATCTCAATTTCCTTTGTTTTCACTGTCACATTTTTCAAAATAGAGGAAGACCAGCATTCATGTGACATCACGTAGTTGGGGGGGTGGTAGTGTTTATTTGGTGCCATCTCCCAGTATAGACAGGCAAGTAAGAAATACAAGAATGAAATACAACCTGATCCTGCTTGGATGGCAGCTCAGAAAAGCTCCTGTTGTCGCTGCCAAGTACTGTAAAGTTTCCTGGGGGACACAAAGAAGATAAAAGTTGATTCATGTCAGTCAAGGAAAAAGCAGCCATCTTTAAGGATCATAAAGAAGCAGGAACTATCATGAGCAAAATGTGTTTTCAGTTCGCTTATTAAGTCCTCTCCTCCCCTTCCTCACCAAGGATACGTGTGCTAACCTATACGTCATGTCAGTTGAGAAAGATTGGAACAGTTGTATTTACTGTACTAAGTTAAAAGAATATGTATTATGTTTATTGAAATCTGGAGAGGAGAAGACTTAGAGGGACTTAAACCTAAACTGAAGTCACGAAAAAAATTTCTTTTTGTGTATCCCAACCAGTTTTAGTACAGAAATTACTTGAAGAATGGGAATAAAAGATTAATGATTTTTATTATTTTCAGTATTATGTATTTATTAAAATACAATTTTAATATTTTGAGAATAACAGAAGGGGTAGAATTATGAATACTCTTTTTTATAAGTGTCAGGCTCCTATACAGAGGTAGTTATACCCACAAATATACACAGCTCCTAAACCATAGGATCATTTAGGTTGGAAAGGACCTTTAAGATCATAGAGTCCAACCATTAACCCAACACTACCAAGTCCACCACTAAACCATGTCCCTAAGCACCACATCTATATGTCTTTCAAATGCATCCAGAGATGGGGACTCCACCACTTCCCTGGGCAGCCTGTTCTGATGCTTGACAACCCTTTCAGTGAAGAAATTTTTCCTAATATCCAATCTAAACCTCCCCTGTTGCAACTTGAGGCCATTTCCTCCTGGCCTATTGCTTGTTACTTGGGAGAAGAGATTGACCCCCACCTCACTACAACCTCCTTTCAGGTAGTTGCAGAGAGCAATAAGGTTTTCCTCTCAGCCTCCTTCTCTCCAGCCTAAAGAACCCCAGTTCCCTCAGCTGCTCCTCATAGGACCTTTGCTGTAGACCATGCTAGCTTCTACCTAAAAATTTTTGTCCAATTGTTACTAAAAAGTTTTGGTACATTAGCTGTTTAATGGGCTAATCTTTGCGTTTTGACTTGGCATTATGAACACTGGAGATGACAGAAGAAGACTTAAAAAGCCTTATGTGATTTCTTTTCACCTCTCGTCTCTTCACAGGATGAATGTTATCTTTTCTGGCTAAATAATTAGAACATAAACCAAAGGTCAACATCTGCTTTCCAAGGCATGTTGTAAATCAAGCAGAGTTTCAGGAAATCACCTTTTCTGCTAGTGAAGCAGCAGGCTTCATCAAGATAGATATAGTGATACCCACTGCATGATAAGAGAGACCCTGTAAACACTAGAAAACTTGGAGTGAAAAATTGAATTCCGCCCTTCCCCCCCCCCAAGAGTTTTGCAGAGCTTTTACTGACTGAAGGCTCTTTAGGGGATGTTTCCATAATGCTAGGGCGTTTATCGTACTTGCTGGCATTTAAGTCTCCCATCTGGGAGTGTATTAGGCTTTGCATTGTCGTGCTCTGACAGTGGTACAGTGTTGCCTATCCTGGTATAACCAGCAAAATTCAGTGTCCTGTGAACCTAAGCTCCAGAGCAGTTCTTTGTGCGTGCCACGTTATACGCCAGTCTGTTGTCACCATAGATGCAATTACTGAACTGTCAGCACGGAAGAAAATAGTTGCCTTCCTAGCTAGAAGGCCAAGCACCGAGTAAGGCCATGCAAGGTCTATCCAAGCCATTTGTGTAACAACTCCTGTAGTGACTCAAAGCTTGAAAATGAAACATTGGAGAAGGTGCAGTGTCCTAATATTTCCATGTTCTGGGAGTGTTGCAAGGCATTCTGAGGTGGGACAGGCGAGTCAAATCTGTTGAATATAAAAAATGAGATCTCAGTTCAGGGAGGAAGTTGTAGTTTCCAGGGACTGCGAGGGGTGTTCTTTTTGGTAGCTGTCATCTGGCTCACAGCCATGATTGGCAGCATTGCAGGATACCTACAGGCAGTGGTGCTGCCTATGGCGATAGACGTGCTGGAGAAGTCCGGCTTGGAGGGAGAGAGAACAGGGAGAAGGCCAAAATAAGGGATGAAACCAAAGAAGGCAATGTAACCAACACCAGCCTTCATAGCCTGTCAATATTTAAAGGTAACTTAAGGTAATAAAGGAAGACTTTGGGGTGGCTTGCACCTCAGAGGCAGCTTTTGTATATTGTCATTCTGATGTGCTGTCTGTGTTGTTATGCTTGTTACCTTGTTTACGATGGAAAAAACCATACTTATATGATTGTTAGCTTGTTTACGATGGAAAAGACGTACTTAAAAAATGCACAGTAGTTCACTGGTGTTTACCTTCTGTTTGCACTATGAAAGACCCGAGCTACAGTGGCTAGTCATTGAGTAGCATGTGGAGTACTGGAGGTGTTGTGGAAGTAAATGATTTTTATACAGTCAGTTGATGAGTTAAGCAGCAACAGCTTGTAAAAGCTGCTGGAGCTGCAACTTTTTACTAAAGAGTGTTTGGGTCAGGCATTCTCCTTCTGCAGGTGCACTGTCTACCTGCAGGTGTGTTGTGTTTCTACCACACATCTAATACAGCTGTGTTTTGATTCTGGGCAAAGCAGTCTTCAGATACATTGGGACAGGGCTTTGGGATTTAAAAAAGAAAAGGAAAATTGAAGGTAAATTAGAGACTACTAAGCTTTTCTTTTAATTTTGCTCTCCTTGATCTTTGTTAATAATTCTTGTTAGCTGTCATCATGCAGCTTTAACAGCTTACTCAACCAGTGGCTTTTATTGCTAGATTTTACTTAATATGCCCGCTTTGTAGAATTGTAGTTGTCTTAAACCCCTTCTTTCTGTTTCAGGGTATGAACTTCATAGCTGGATACCTGATTCTTATTACAAAGAACGAAGAGGAGTCCTTTTGGTTGCTAGATGCTCTTATTGGAAGAATATTGCCTGGTATGCTAAAAACATGTATAGTTGTATGCGTATATTGGAGCTTGGCTTTTATTTTATCTTTGTATTCTTCTCTGTTTTTAGAGGTTTTAGATGTTAAAATAGACTTGCATGAATTGAAGATTTTCTAGGGTCCTGGAAACACAAGACGAAGACGCAGCACACAGTGGTTTATGTGTATGTTAATTTGCAGTCTTACTTCTCACTCCTGATTTGTACCTGTTAGGTAGATGTCTTCCTATATCAGTATGGTGCTGGGGAACAGAACTTGTGAAGGTGTCTGGGATTTGGGACTTTTCGTTGCAGGAATATGATATGAGACACAGTTGAAGCAGTGACTGCAGAGCAGAGCAAGGATGGGAGATGTGCACAGTTTGAGCACTGAACCTGAAGTAGCATTTCCCAGTGGCTTGGCTGGAGGCAGCGTGAGGTATTTGGCAAGGTGGTAGTTTCTGCTAGGCACAGTAGTTTCTGCTGTGTCCTTTACTTCTGAGCAGGGATATCTTGGGCACTTTGCACATCATGATTTTGCAACAAAGCAAACAAATGTCAAAATCCTTGTCTTGTGTCTGTATGTGAAGTTCTTGTCAAAGCTCTGTTACAATCAATGGTGATCTAGGCAGGCTGGTCAATAGAGTCCGGAGGGAAATTCAGCACGCCCTAAGCTATAGGCAGTATCTACATTTGGTCAGTGCAGTAGCTCTCTAGGTTCTGTTGCCTGGATCTCTGGATTTGCAGGAGGTGTTTACACACTGAGTTTTGACCCATGTATAAGTTGAACCTCACCACATGTGTGAAGTAGTTTAAAACTAGAAGCAGACATCAGGCACAGCTATGTTTTATACTCCTATGAAATACACTTGGGAAAGTTCTTTCTTGGGATTTAATTATAGAGGAAGAATGGTGTTTCATTGTGAATTCCCATTAGCATTGAACAGGACTGACTACAGCTACACCCTTAATGTAAAGCCATACTCAAAATGGAAGGCTATTTTTTTCTTTAAGGAGGCTTTGAAATGCCCTATTAGCCCAGTTTTAGTTTTGAACAGATCTTTATCCCAAGTGGTTAGAGGCTGAATTCAGTATCACAGTGTCAACTAAGTGGTGGTCAAGGACATGAAGGTCGATACTTTCATTTCTGCTTCTTTCTGTTCTTGTTTAAGATTAAACAAAAGTATATAATTTTTGGTTCCTTACTGAACAGAAGGGAAAGACTGAGAAAGAAGGAAAAAGAGCTGAGGGAGTCTTTTACGGCTTTTGAACAGCTGTAAGAAATTATCTTTTACAGTGAATACACCCTATAGGAACACAGGTTTTCCTTGCATATGAGCAGAGCGGTTGGCCTTCGTTTGCAGATTGAAAGAGTAGAGACAGGCAAGGAGCGCTATGACTTGTTGAATCAATCTGCAAATATTTGAGGGATTGCAGCCTTGAAGTTTACTTTCAAGCTATAAAAATAGTCTAAAGAAATCAGCTGTGTCTGTTGCTTTTGTTCAGCCTTGAGAGCTGTAAGCTGTGCAAACAGGTAGGAGACTTGAGGGCTGCAGTCTGCCATGTGACCTGCCACTGGCTGACGTCAGTGGATGTCTTTCCAATGACATCACTGTGTGAGGAATAAGGCCCTCAGTAAAAGGCAAGTTTCGCTGCGAAGTGATGTGTGGCAACTTTTGCTGTTAATCTTTTTTATAGTCTTATACGTTTTTATTTGGGTCAAGGGAGTAGATTCAGAATTTTTTATTCATTGTTTTTGGTAGGGAGCTTATGTTAGTTTGTCATAAAACCTTTAATTCTTCTTGTATATACTTCTTCTATACTTAGCTGATACCTAAATGACAAAAGTTGCTCTTAGACTTCCCTCTTAGTTGTTGAATTTATCTTATGCCAGTAGCATTGGTGATGAGAAGAAACTCATAATGTGAATTACTGTGTGTAAAAGAGATGTACATTTACTTAATTTATATTTATAGATATATTTTTACTACCCTGTTTATAGATATATTTTTACTACGCTGTAACAAGAGCCTTGTTACAGACTTTGGCCTGGGTTCAGCACATCCAATACAGACATCCATCTAAGGTGCTGAAGTTAGAAACATGCATGCTTATGTTTCTTTGATAGTGGGGAAGGGGATATCTGATCAGAATTGCTGATCTGAGTGTGCCCCTTTTCCCCTCCAAAGTCAGTTTTAAGAGAGCTTGAGGTGTCCCTTCCAGCTTGAGTGCCTCAACAAGAGCCCAAATAAGGTAGTATGAATCTTTTATGTAGTAAAAATATTTGTACTGAGTAGTAAAATGCTTCACTGTCAGAAAACTTGTTGCTGATGCTCTTCCCCCCCCAATTTTCTTTTACCCCCCCCTTTTATTCCCACTACCCTCCTATATCATGCTTGAATTGTACATTTATACAACTCAAAGCATGACAGATAAAATAATCGGCATAATTTTTTGTGTGTATGTGAGAGAATCAGGCAGGCAGGCAGACTGTATCCATAAAGAAACTTACTCAGGTAAGTACTGCCCTTCTGTTAACAGTGCAAGGGGCAGTGCATTTCAGTTTAAAGCCCTATAATTTTTTGTTGGACAAGCAGAGAAACATTATAAATTCTCCAGATCTTCAGAGGGAAAAGTGGCAATCTTTTTTTGTTGGATGTTAATGGTCTGATTAGCAACATTTTTCCTTTAGTTTCATTGCTAATGCTCTTTTGTTGATCTGTTTGCATTATAATCGACATGCTTTCCCCTTTCATTGCAACAGATATGCCTCCAGGTCATGTCCTCATTTTCGAGTGTGTCCTGTCGCTGCCAGTTAAAATTAGGACAATTTAGAAATCCCTTCTTTGCCCTCTGCCATGTCCCTGTGAATGCTTCCTTCCCCTGGCCCACAGGCATTTAATTACATTAAACAGCTGCTCCAGTACCTTGATGCTGACAGCGGTTTTTTTTTGGTCAGCAGATGAACCAAGCGAGCCACAAATCAATGTCATTGATTGAAAAATGTAGAATGTGACAGACGGGAGCATCAGTGGCAGCTTTCTGGGGAAGTGACAGAGAAGGGCTCCCTAAGGGATGGCTCACCTCCCCACTTGTACCGTTTTTTAGGTCTGTGTGGAGCTATGTACCATAGGATATGGTGAAGATGTAACTGCTCCACCCACTGACTGGAGGGGGACAATTTGGGAATGGGACCCCATCAGTTGAGGTTTTCTGGCTGAATTGCTCTGTTACACTCAAATGGAGTTAGCACAGCTGGAAGAGCGAGCCAGCAAAAATTACAATTTGGTTTGTTGGTATGTGGAGTTGTGTGCGTGCCATTCGTCTGGCTGAACGTAGCACTGCTGGGTACAGCTGGGTGAGGCCAGAAAGATCCTGCTTCTGCTGAAGGCAAGCCTGTAGTCTACTGCCTGTTGTGTCTGTCAGCTGCTACACCAGGGATTTGGAGGGATTAGGAGCATATCTCACTTAAACATAGCAAGGGGGAAGAGAATTGTTTGTTGAACTGAAGTTTTGGGTGTTACCAAGATCTTTCATTCCCCAGGTTCATTCAAATCAGATGGCTGGAGCAGACAGTATTGCCCACAAGATGCAGTATGGATTCAATTTGAGCTCAGAGTGGATGTGTCTGCAATTTGTATTCAGCATAGCCTTAGTGTTTCTGTTCTGTTCATCACTGGTTCTTGCTGAGAAATTTTTTTGTTCTGTTGAGGAAATATTGGGGAGGTTGCTTTAGAAAGCATCAGGTAGGTGGGAACTTTTAACTGTGGTACTTTGGTATGTAATTTAAGGAGCAAATTTGTCATGTTTTGCATATTTGTGATTAAATGGTGAGTTTAAGAGAAGAAAAACTTGACAATTTGGACCACTTTAGCATGACAGTTATGCCTGCATATAGCAGAACACTCCTCCCCCCCTGCCTTCAGTGGGTTCTCAGTCTGAAAGCAGCAGTGTTTATCAAGCTATAGTCTAATTAGTCTACTGGGCTATTATACTGGAGTTATTTACTCTTACTGAAAACTAGTTGTAGAATACTCTTTCAATGGTTAAGAGAGGTCTTACGATTTCTGCAGTAGTCTGTTCATGGCCAATTTTATATCCTTTTGTTCTTGTGCCAATGCTGACTTTTGGGGGTAAAAAAAGTCCCCCTTTCTCTTGTGCTTACCTTTCATGTATTTGTAGGATACAGTCAATTCAGTTTACAGTTCTTTCATATTACTAAGCTGCTTCAGTCAAATTCTTCTCTGTTCCCATTTTAGCCTAATAAATATTTTGTGTGCTTGTTCCAGTTTGAATTGATTTTTTTTCTTTTTTTTGTTAACTTGATCAAAATGGCACCCTCTTTTTTCCAGTGAGAAATTTGCTAGTGCCTTGTGCAGTGGCATTATTTCTCTTTTCACAGCTGAAAGTATTTTATTTGAGAGAGAAAAACTGTAGGATCTCCCTCGCCTTTCTTCCCTTGTGGCACTCTGGTTTTGATTTGTGATCTCGGTAATAATGCATGTGCTATTGCTAGCTTCTCATTGTCAACAGATGTTTTTGCACAGCTTACAGGAATCCATAACACCTTTTTGCTGAACTTTATTTGCACATTCTTGTCCTTGTTGTTTTAAATATCATCATGTCTCTCTTACTCCAATCTTTTCACTGTGTTACTCTGTTGTGCCTTGTGTACTGACATGGGACAATATCTCAGTTTGGATTTGTTAACAAATACCAGCTTTATCTTTTTCTCCAACGTTGTTAATAAAAATCTCACATTAGGTGTAGCCTACATGCATTCTTCAAGGATCAATCTAACAACCTTCCTTCAGCCTGGTACTTTTTAGCCTTTTGGGTTTTAATTTTTTTTTACCCACATGTACTGCCTGGTTATTTGTCAGTAATTAAAAATAAGAACAGAGTTTGAATGATGAAGTAGTTACAAAAGTAGTAGACTGCACTGAGCTAACTGACATTATCTGCAAGATACAAGGTGCAATGCAAGATACCGCTTTGGTGGGTAGCTTAGCAGCTGCTGGTTAAGGCAAATGTCTGCATGTTGAGATTATAGATATCTAACATTTCTGTTTTGAGCGCTCTATGGTTCTCAGTTGTATCAGCCATAGACTTGGAGGTACTGTTGAGTAAGAGATTAAGCATAGTAAGAGACATGAATATTTGAACTGAATAATAACATAGTTACACATCAAACTCTTGTATATCCTTCTCTTTCGAGTTAACATTCTTTAAAGTCCCATCATACAGACTTCCAGGTTTGAAGGGAAGGGCCACTTGAGAAATGCAGAATCCTGTACTACCTTTACAATATTCCTATTTAGACTGCTTGCTTTTAATTGCAGTTAAGCATGTCTTTATTTTGTTCTTGTGGCTGAATTTATTTTAATACCCTGACTGGGTATTGCCAGGGAGCCTCTGAATGCAGAACTGGCTAGGCAGCTGCATCTTTTAAGACCTGCTTCTCCAAAGGGGAGTGGAACTTTGTTTCACGTGAAGCATTTTATTCAGCTGTGCAGGTAAAAGACAGACACCAGTAGACTTGAATAGTAGTAATGTTGAGCTGAATTTGCAGCCTGTGAAGGAGACTGTTGTGATGAAAAGTGTGTCCTTTCACAGAGAACACTTCAGCATCACAGGCATGTGCCTTTGGTGTGGAAAGCTCCTTGCAAGGCTATGCATAACATGCATGACCTCATGTTTGCAAAGTAGTTTTTGATAACCAAGCTTTTTTTTTATAGCACCATCAACCCAGAAAGTTTAAACAGATTGATCGGTTCTGGGCTGTTTGCTTATCTTCCTTGTCTGGTAGCACACAGCTACAGGGCCATGAGCTGGCAGAGTTCTCGCTCATCCTTAGAAAGTTCCTCTGCAATCGCATGTGAAGCCGTAGCAGTGCGCACCTCTGAAGTACAACATCACGTCTGCTACTAGGAGAGAGGAACGCTTGGCTGGTAGGCTGAATAATTAGGAGTTTTGAAATATGGGACTCCAGCATGGTTTACTGTTAACCAGCAGCCATGATGAAAGCATTAATCTTCGAACATTAGAGGTCAGTTGCATTTACCTAGGAATTAAGCATGCAGTGTCCTGTTAAGCTGAAGGTGGAATGTAGGAGTCATCATGTGCCTGTATTTAGAAACCATGATAAGCCTGAAATGCTTATTACTTACAAATCTGAACTGCTAGGAGATTCGGGAGACTTGAGCAAGCAGGAAGTAACTGATGTATTTCTTCCTTAAAATGATACATATATATATTTAGACTTTTGGAATAATTTATTTCCTACATGTATCATACATGCCTCCCCCCCTCCCCCCAGCCACAAGCCTCATCAATAAAAGAACAATCTCAATATTTAGTAGGTATGCTTTAGGTAGCTGGCTAGAAATCTTACAGTTCTGTCTAAAACAGAAGTTTCCTGTATATGACAAGAATATACATGTTGTCAGCCTTACTTTTGTGAGGAGACACACTAAGTTTCAGCTATGCAGCAGAAGGACCCATAGTGTTTAAGAATGCAGAATAATATTGTGTTCCTTGATATGGCTGTATTTACACTAGAAGCAGGATCTAAATTACTTACTCCACCCAAAAAAGTCAAGTATGCCTCTTTCCTTCTGGCAGGCAAGCCTTGTATGAATATAAATTTCATTACGTTGAACTAGAGGTATCTTCAGTAGGCCTTCTGTGGTGCTAGTCTGGATGGGACTGCAGCCTTTGGCTGTCTGTGCAGGCAGGGGTATTTGCCTGTTTATCTCACCAGTAAATCAAAGTTTCATCCCTTTCAAAAGCCACCAGCAAAACAAACTTTTCAAATGAAATCTTAGTTCCATTGGGACTGATCAAAAGTAGAATTCCCTGGCTGCGTACAAAGGCGGAGGGTAGGTAGAGTGGTGGAAACACAGAAGTGTGGGTTTGGGGGAAGAGATTCCCCACCCCCTTTTTTGGAGGGGGGGGATGTGTAAAAACCAATTAGTGGCCAAGCCATATGTGATCCGAATAGCCGTGTTGGAGGGATGTTTGTGTGGGTTTTTGGGAGGGTTTTTTTTGTTTTGTTTTTTAAGTTTTAGCTAATGGCTCTAGTTGTGAAAGCACTAATGTGCACATGTGGTATTGAAACTATAGTTTTGACAGAACTGTCTCCATGTTAAAGGGATTGTGCTGTTTTAACTGCATAATTAAAGCAGCAGAGGTGCAAAGCCAAATTGAGTAGCTTATTTCATTCCTCATAGCTTTTTTTGTTTTGTTCTTCTAATGGTCAGCCAGGGCTCTGCATGTTCAATTACAATCTTAATAATGCAGCCTTCCTGAATATGTCACTATGAAAGCAAGAAGCATAATGTAATTGCTGACGAATGTGTAATGTGCCATTATAGGCGCTCAACATAGATCCTAATATGCAGTTTTGTATTTTAACTTGTAAATCCCCATAAGATGTATTCATATGCTTGAAGTAATCCATGTGTTCAATACCAAGACTCATAAAACTGGAAATGTAACTGGATTTGCTGTACAAGAAGCCAGCTGAGGAAACAGTAGTATTTCCTCTCATTCCTTCTGCAGCAGACTCATTTGGCTAGAGCTTGTCTTTGTGAAAGGTCCCAAACTTGGTCTGAAAGAAAGACCCTACCACCACTCCTAGTAGTATATTCAAACTATAAATCGCTCTTATTAAAAATGTTTGCTATACTTTTTATTGGGAATTGCCTTGTCCTAACTTGTAGCTATTGCTTCTTTTTAAGACTGTCTCATACTATATTGAAAAGGCTATAATGCCTAGAGTGTTTTCTCTATGAAGTGGTCAAGTTTACTTTTCATTTTGCTTGCATAAATTCTACAGAGACGTACCTTATCAGAGCTCTATTTTTTTAAGTGATGTTTGTAACCCTTTCTTTCACATCCTTTTCAGTTCTTCAACTTCCTGCCTTAAATGTCAATATCAGAGCTGGATGCAGTTTTCTAACCTCGGTTTTGCTAATGTTATATACAGAGATGACATACTCTCCCTCAGCAGTGAATATATCCAAGGATTACTTTGGCTTTTCCTAAGCTAAAACGTGCTTACTCTGGATTTATCATATTTGCAACTTAAAATACTGCAAAATTGTTTATTTTAAATTGCTCAACTGTATTGTCAAGATTTGGTGGGTTTTTTTAATATGGCATAGTATGAAGAAGCACTGACAGCAGGCTTTGATATTGTTTCAAAATATAGTACGATGCATATGCAGCGTAGGTGGCTACATAAAGAATGTGTTTGTGGAAGGAGACGTGCTTTGAGAGTAAAGGAAATTATATGAAGAAAACCATGTGTAGTGCATAGTGGTAACTTTTGTCTACCTAAATGTACAAGAAGTGACTCTGTTTAGTTTCAGAGAGATGCTTGGGAAATAAAATGTTGGTTGATTTATGTGTTTTATGTCCAGAAGACTTGAATGCTTTACTAAGTTTATGGCTAGTGGAGAAGTCTCATTTGTTCCTCTTATAGTTTTAAAACCTGTTGCTTCAAGATTAAAATTAATTCTTGTTAGCTTCTTTGAGCTTGAAGTAAGAGGATTGTGGCTTTCATTCCCCTTCTTTTCAGACTGAAGGGTTGGATTGGTTTCCCTCTCCAAGTATCAGGCCAGAACCGCATGTGTCTGTCCAGCTCTCTATTTTAAGCCTCCTGCTTCTGTCCCAGTCTTTTAAATAATGTGTTTGGTAGTTCCCATGGTGTGACTAGTGTTCTTGTAGAAGAAAATGTAACACTGGACTTCTTAACTGTGAGAGTATATACATGCTATGTTTTGTGCTGAGGTGTTAAGAATAATCTTGTCAGTGTGGTGAACTGATAAAATAGCTATTCTTCCTAAACCCACAGAGGATTTAAAAAAGCCACAGATCCAGGAATCCTTATTCAGCTGAAGTCATCAGTCATTAAGACTCACTGTACAACTGTAAACTCATTTTTTAAAAAGAAAAAGTTTGCTTCCTCTACAGGCATGATAAGCAGTTGTGGTAATCTTCAATGCTTGTTCATGAATTTCCCTTCAATTTGGAGGAAATTGGTGTTAAAAGTCTGTCAGAGTGTTTTGTGAATTAAAACCCTTTGGCTTCTGGGACCATTGACAACCCAGTAAGCTGCAGCCTTCTCCAAAGTGTGTAACTCTTCAGACTGGCACAGTTCATGGACTGTAAATGACTAGAGTCGGGCCAGGCTGTTTGGAAACAGCCAAGTGGTGAATAACCTGCGTCCGCTGGTGTCTATCACCTCACTGATACTCTGAAAAAAACACTATCCACAAAAGGTGCAATTCCTATGACAGCGGATACGAAGAAGGGTAAGAGGGAAGAAAGGAGAATTGGCCAACAGCATTTTGCTCAGAGTTGTATCTAATCTGTACAAGAGTGCTTTGGTAGCTATAACTTTAATCTAGACTAGCTTTTAATAATGCAAATGTCTCTACTGAGCAGCATGTAACAGAGAGTATTAAAAAAACCCAAAAACAACAAAACAAACAGTTTCATTCTCCATAACTAGAATGTCTGAAAGTTGCATTTGTGCTTTCTAACATGCTGCTAACTTCAATTTGTTTCTCTGAGATGTTACACATGGAGTCTTTGTTTCTTTGTATTTCATCTCTGCCTTCTGTAATGTCTGGAAGGATATCATCTTTGTCTTTCTTTCTTTTTTCTTTGTAATTAACAAGCATACTTCTTCAGTTTCCAAATGGTAGCCACTACATCTGCTCAGAATCCACTGGGCTGTGTGAAATGCAAATAGGAAACCAAAGGTTTCCTTCTGCTCCACAGAGTCCATTTTCCAAATTTGGGATCAGAAGCCAAAGGTGAATACAGGCAGACAGGATTATGTAGAAACGATCAAACATTGCCTTTTTGCGCTTGCTGAAAAGGCGTTAATAGTAAATCATTTCTCAAAATGCTATTATTCTAATTTTTGTGTAATCTCGGTATGGCAGCCAGTAATCATCCATAAAATGCTTGCATTCTCCTATTTGTTTTTTTTTTTTTTTAAGGTAGTTCTGCCATCCAAAATGAGTTGGGCTTGCTTATGTTTTTTTTTTAAAGCTAATGTTCAGTTGTGAATGATACGGCTACTGCTGGTTCTGGTGTGAGTTCAGTACCTCAGGACAGAAGTTCTGGTTCATTTTGGTTTGATGAAGGAAAAATAAAATATGGCTTGACCCTGTTTGGGGTTTGTTAGTTGGATTTTTATTTTTTTTCAGTTCCCTGGATGATTAGGAATTTGTTTTAAAAAGAACATAGTTAAGAGTTCAGCTTGCCATTTAACCACATATCTGCAGGATATCACTTTGGCCAGGACATCTGCAGGAGGTCACTTTGGCCTGATATTGCAAAAAGAATTGGCAGTACTCTTGGTTTTCCTCCTTTTCCTGTTGTGACTTTCTGATTTCCTCCCAAACATAGGTTGTCCAGCTTCTCATGCCAGGCCCATGATGTAGATTCTTAGAAGACCTATTGCATCTTTTTGGACTCTCCCATGGTAGAAATAAAATAGCAGAACATTGCCCTGCCTTCTTGGACAAAGCAGGCTGAGAGTCGCCAATAGGGAGAATAAGTGAGTCAGTAAATTGTGTAGGAATATCATAAATGGTATTTAGATGCTCTGAAAGTGAGAAGGGACTGCTGTCATAATCTAGTTTGACCTCTGTGTAACTGAAGCAATGAAACTCGTTCCATGTGTGTTGCATGAAATTCATAAACTCAGCTATGATAGCAGATCTTTTTGGAAAGGAAAGCTTTGCACTGCCAAGATGATTTAAAATAACCCCTGTGTTCAGTAACATGCAAACAGCTAAGTTTTATAGTGAAGGATTACGGGAAAGGACTTTTTCCCACAAAGGCACGTGGTGGAATCTGTTTCTGTTTTGACTTGAAATGTAGAACTGTGTGCTTTTCTCGAAGTTGGCTGATTCTGTTCATGGTGACCTCTGCTTTTGCCTGCCAGCATTGAAGTCTGCTCTGTTTGTCCCCTAGATTCCAGTGAAGTCAGGTAGCAAATGATATCATGCAGCTACAGCAAGGAGACATTTTTCAATGTTGCATGTTGGTATAAAAATAACCATTTTTTCTTGTTTGGGGGAGTAGAGACAACATTAATTCCAGCTGCCATGGCTCTCATGGACATTATAAACATATTCTTGTGAATAAAATACTTTACATTGCTTATGACTGTGAGAAAAGTTAAACCAGCTAATTTTTAATTTTTCAGTTTGGTTAAATAAACTGGATTCCCAAGACAAATCACTCAGTTTGTCCCCAGCTGGGTTATATAGGCTCTTGAAATAATACTTAGAAATGCTGGAAGATAAGCAGCAGAGCTGAGGTCTTGTCTTGTGTATTTCTGTAACACTAAGAATTCATATGGTGTTAGTTCCAGTAGGAGTATTTATATTTAACCTGACATATGCACAACAGACTTAAAGGATTCTTTTTTAACTTCTGCAGCTCTGACTTGTAGAGGTAATTTAAGGCTGTAAGAGTACTACTTCTTAAACTTTTATTTTTGGAACCTCTTAATCTATTTGTAGTGGAGAACAAGGTCATACAGTCCCTACAAGCTTTATCCTTATTTCCTGCAAATCTCATTACCGCTCTGGAGCACAAGCAGACAGTTATGTCTTAGTCCTGGACACGCTGGTAGGATTCAGAGAGGTGCTAATTATCGTGATAGAAAGACAGTGAAATGTAGTTTAAGGAATATCTCTTTGCCAGATGCTGAGCTAGAACAGGTTTCAAGCTCAGTGACAGGATGCCACAGTCAGTGCAGTGTTAGTACCAAAAAGCCCTTTAAACAAGGGAAAAAGTCCCTTCATCTAGTCACCTGTGTTGTACAGTAGCAATAAAATACCTGGCAGCTGGTGAAGCTGGCTTTTCTTTTTTGCTGCTCGACTCTAAGAGGAAGAGGAGCTGATGATCCCGGCAGAGCCATTTGCGTTGCACTGCGCTGCTGTTCAGGGTCAGGACTTTGATGAGGAAGGGGTACTCGGTGGGGCAAACTCCACATGGGGTGCTGCCAGCATTGCCCTCTGCTACACTCTCAGGCACTCCTGCTCTTGGCAAGGCATCCAAAATCCACAGGCAGGCACCAGGACGGACAGACTAGGCAAAGCAGGGGCATGTGGGTAAGCAACAGACAAAGGAAAGCTGAGAGGAAAGTAAGGAAAGCCTAGGACCAGTTTACAGAAGAAGCTTGGAAATGTGGTTTCATATTGGGAAACTTAACTTTCATCTAGATGTTTTTTTCTGGAATTTAATAATAATAATTTGATAATAGAGTATTATAACAATAATTTATAATACAGTATTTCATTTGTTGCCTTCCAGAAGATGCGATGAAAAGTAATGTAGTGTGCAGTCACCTAAATGTTAACATTATCACTTCTGTTTGACAATTTGAGGAATAAAAGGAAGCAATCTGGCTATGTGTTTTTCCAGGGGGATGATATATTGTCAGAGGACATTCCTATAAACCCACCTAGATCAATAGATGCACAATATAATTAGTCTACGTTTGATTTTTTTTTTTTTTTTTTTTTTTTTTAAATTAGTAAGTGGCAGATTGGGAGCAGTTAGTGACTCGGGTCCGTTCTGGGTCATCAGTTGCTTAGTATTTTGCCAGACTATTGAGAGGGAAAAAGAATTAATATGCTAATTAAATGTGGATCATGCAAATCTAGAAATTTCAGATAATTTGTAAGATATGGAAGGAATATAAAGCTAATGTATTTTGATGGGAAGTGAGTAAAAATAATTTTCTGCACAGTATCTTGTGAAAAGCAGCTTTGTGATATGGGGGAGGATTAAGCTTGCATGGACTTGTTTATAAACAAGGATATCTTGACTTTAGGGGAGATTCTGGGCAGAGCAGCCAATTATAAGAGATTAGAAAAATAGGGCACACAGTGAAACGTCTGCAGCAAGGGACAGCTGCAGGATTTTTGCTGAGGGGACATTTCCAGAAGGCTCAGGGACTGGGCATCCCTACCAAGTAAGAACAGAACAGAAGAGCCATGTAGGTTAAATGTTACCAAGCTCTTAGTCACCGAACCGAGTTACAAAATCATTTTTGCTAATGAGATCAGACATGGACCACGAAAGGTGGCTCGAGCGTGACACTGGATCCTATTCCGACTCGCCAGTGTAGTTTTGGCTATCCCTGCGTGACCCTGACAGCTCGGTGTGGATCCCTCGGGCAGAGTGCCGGTGTGGGTGCTGCTGGCTGTGCCTGGAGGCCTGGCTCCCCCCCGGGGGGAACGCTGCCCTCCAAGATCGATGTCAGAGCCCTAGAGTTAGGTCTGGGCTATCCCCTGGGCTACCGCAACGCCGTTATGTTCCTCGTAAATGATCTGTGGTAAGTTTCGCACAAATACGGGGTCCTGTAGGAATGTTTCTGGAGGATTGGAAATGTGGCTTTCCTAATTTGAGGAGCTAATTTTATATACACACATTTCTGTATAAAAGTGTATATATATAGTAAATTTACATACATTAAATTATAATTACATATTAATTTCATGTAACAATTATAATTAATACCCACAGTAACTATAATTAATGTATAATAATTACATATCAAAATGTCTTGGATGCAGATTCTTTTCATGTAACTTCTTTCTGTTGTGAACTGGCAGCTAGTATCCTGGAAAAAAACTGCTATTCAGATATTGGCATTTGCATAAAATCGTTAATCACTCCTCACGCTTGTTTTGCAGCGGCGCTGGGCTGAATGTTGCAGTGCTGTGTACCAGGGCACATGGGAGTCGCTCCTGCTCCACGAGGAACGGCAGGAGGCTGCCCCAGATAGATGAATAGTTCCTTTTTCCTTTCTGTCCAGCAGTACAATCTAACAAACTTGAATGAAATTTTAATTTACGCCAAGGCTTCCCAGCTGCTTGCTGCTTCAGTAATTCAAGGAGTGACGTATCCAAGTTGCCTAGTTGTTAACTTTTTATTTGCCAGCTCTCAAAAAGCTGGGTGGGTATCCAGTTGCGTTCTCACTGAGATCCTGACATTTACTTTGCTGTACAAATTAAAAATAGCAGCTGCTGTTGATTTCAGCATATCGGATGATTGCAGCAGAGCAGAGAGCGTGTAGGCTGCTGTCCTTCCTCCTGAGGGCACTCACTAGTGGTAACTTGAAGTTTTAACTACTCGCATGTCTCAGGAGCACAAAAAAAAAAAAAAAAAAAAAGCTTGTGGATTTATGAGAAGAGGAGGAAGGATAGGAAAGGGAAGAAGGCTTGTTCTGTTATTTGAAATGTGGTTTGTTTTGCACTTAAAGTAGCAGTTTAGAAAGGTTTACTCAGTCAGTTAATGTTACTTTACCTGCATTCCAGTTCACAAATGAGCACAAGACTAACAGAAAATATGTAGAGAGATTTTTGAGTTGGCTTTGAGGTCATGGTGTGACTCCATTTAGTTTTAGTACGCTTTTTCATGGGATTACTTGTGCTTTAGCTCTCAGAGCTTTTCCTACAGCAATTGAAAAGCAAATGGTTAAAGGAGTGTATGTAGTGGTAGTGACCCTTATGTCTGTAGAGGAGTTTTACCTATCATTCTTCAGTGGGAACAAAGAAAATAAGGATCACAGACAAAAAGCTAGATTCCTAAAGGTTGAATGCGATGCTCCTTAGTACTGTAAAAACTCCTGTAGATGTTCTGCAGTTTGGACAGGACAAATGTAGAGCAAATAGCTCCTGGGGTGGGAAGTCTGTTCAAAAAAAACCATTGACGCAGGAAAGAGTGGAATATTAAACTGCTCTTGTGACTTCAGTAGAGAAATTAAAGTGGTTAGAAATGGCACTGCATAATTTGGACATCTTCCTAAACTTAATTGTGGCACAGGGAGGTTTTATTAAAATTATTTCAGACAAATGGACTTTGCTCTTTCCAATTCCTTCACTTTCATGTGAACCATCGGCCTGTGCTGTGTGTGTCTGGGAACCTTGGCAGAAACCAGCTAAGTTAGAGAAACCTGAATTGCAGCTTTCCAGAATCAGTGAAGGAAGGAGCTTGTGTTACCAGTTATTTCTTTCAGTAAATAATGTTAGTAACACAGGTCTTGTCAGCAAAACACTACTGAACCATCAAGGATTGCTTCCCAGGGCTGGAGCCATCAAGTCCAGCTTAAATGTTTCTGTCTACATATAAACCCCAAATATGAATTCCTTAAACATCTGTGTAATTCTTGTCCCTTGCTGGGCCATCTGAACTCTTAGGAACGAAAATAATCTTTTTCTTCCCTTAAGTATACCCAGAACTACTTGTTTATAGAACTGAGGTGCTTATTATTCAGTCTGCGCCTTGGTAATGAAAATGCTTACCCTGTCAAACAGGCTGTGGAGTAACAGTTGTAGCGTGCTCCACTGTTCTTAATTTTGGATTTAACGGTTTAGTGCAGTGACGAGCAGTGTAGGAGATGTAGGTCTAATTTCAACCTCTCTTGCGGATAAATTAAGTCGGAAGAGATGTTGCCTGAGGGACCTGTCATTCACTGCCTTTTGGAATTATTCTATGAAAAGTAGGATTTCGTTAGGTCAGAGAAAAAAGGAAAAACTCTTAACTCAGTGAGCTAGCTCACACCCTAGGAGAGGTGGTATCTGGCTTCCAGCACCCCTGCACAGCTGACACTCTCAGAAATTTCCATTTCCAGTTTATGACTGGACCCAGTCTAAAGGCTAGGTATTGTTTGGGGTTTTTTTTGTTACCTGTCTGAGTATTGTGTGGACTGGGAGGTGTGCAGCTCCCCAACATGGGAAGGAGGCAGTGGTGGTTATATTGAACTGTTTAAGTATTAGTAAGACTTTTGTAGTTTAAGTTAGCAGTTAAAAACTACCGAGATTATCCTACCTTGGGAAGGAAGAATGAATTGCCAAAAAACATCAGAGAGAAAGAAGGTACTTTGGTAGGCATGAATGAAGTGTTTGCGTAGAGGGATCAGCCTTAGCTGAAAGAGAAGTGCTGCATGACTGCAATGCAGGTATCTTTGTTGCATGGGTTAAATTATTTCAACTTGGGATTCATAGGCTCAAACGTGCCTTTATATTCTCAGCTGCACAGGACATTCTCTTCAATTTTGTGGAAAGATTATGTCCACAGATTCCTGAGTTTTGGTTTCTTCTCTCCAAGATTACTACAGTCCTGCAATGTTGGGCCTGAAAACTGATCAGGAAGTCCTTGGAGAACTTGTGAAAATGAAAGTTCCAGCTGTGGCAGAGCTGATGGAAAGACATGGAGTCATGTGGACCCTAGTGGTGTCACGCTGGTTTATATGCTTGTTCATTGATATTCTTCCAGTAGAGGTAATTGGTACCAAAGTTCTCTTAATATACACTCATAATCGTTATTTCATTTGTACTGCTTTAGCAATAATTACCTATAGGAAATCAAGAAGCTGTAATCTGAATTCTCTCCTTTCCTGCAGACTGTGCTCCGAATATGGGATTGTTTATTCTATGAAGGGTCAAAGATCATCTTCCGCGTGGCCTTAACATTAATTAAGCAACACCAAACTTTTATTTTGGAAGCCACGAATTTCCCTGACATTTGTGATAAATTTAAGCAGATCACCAAAGGAACATTTGTAACAGAGTGTCACAGCTTCATGCAGGTAAATTCTCTGCAGCTTTTTGTTGTTACAAATTAAAACCAAGACTGACTTAGAAATGTTTTGCTCAGTCAAAAAGATGGATACACTTAGGAGAAATGTATCTGTGGGAATTGCCAAAAGGATGAAGAATGTTTTTACATAAGAAACTCAAACCCATCTAAGAACTTTTTAAAAGACTTATTATCTAAATCTATATATAGCAGTCCATTTACATTATCTGTTGTACAGGGAAGAAAATTCTTTTTGCCCTTTTTACCAGTTAAGGCAGGAAGTCTGATGAGAAAATAACTTTAGTGCATTCTTCAGTGAACTATGGATTGTGTTCCTGTGCTTTTTTCAGATGAATTGTAATAGAGTATTGTAGAGTAGACAGACACAAAGTGAATTTTAAATTTGCATTGATAAATCTTCATAGTGCCAGAACATAAAGCATTCTGTTTAGAACAAAAAGGTAGCACTAAATTCTTATTTCCAGACAAAAACGCCACGAGGTTGAGTGCTCAAGTGTTATGACTATCTGCAAACTAAGAATTATTCTTGTAAATTATTAATAGATTGGATGCCAAATCTGTATAGAACATTAGATTCAGAGTTTAACTCAGAAGATGGAAATGTAAAAATGTGCTCCTGCACAAGTTTTCTTGCAGCTAACATTTGTCATAAATTGCTTGGCCTACTACTTGACTCTACTATCATTTTTTGCCAAGTGAGCACAAAACTACATCCCAGTAGGTGACTTTTACTCCCAAAAGAGTTTCACGCTCATGTCAGAGCTCTGTGCATATGTCTGTCATAGTGGGATTTCACTCATGTTATGTTTCTTTTTTGCTCATATAGAAGAAAAATAAGCTTAACTTCCCAGTGTTTGTGAGTCTTTCAAGTAAAGGAGCAAAAGAAAAATCAATCACAGGTACAGCTTTAATCTAGAAGGCAGATGTTTGAAGGGTTTTCCCACACCATAAAGGGTTTAGAATAAGAGTTTTGTTAAATGTTAACTGCCATGAGAATACCAGTTCAGAGGCTGGTACAAACACTTGTCCTTGAAGGACCTTTGCCACCCCCCCTTTTAATTATATTTTACAGCAGCTGTTCTAGAAAATCAACTATCTTTTTCTTGCAGTTACCCTGAAGAAAACAGTTTATTTTAACTGCATTGGTTACTGTAGTGAGGGGGCTTTGAAGGCAATTAAATAAACAATTTAGGTTAGGTTCTTATGTAACTTTGAAACACATACTTTTGGGTTCGGATTTGTTCATTTGGGTGGAGTTTTTTTCAGCAGTACAGATACTAGTAGCAGTAGAGGTGACTACCGTTGAGTATTTTATGCCTCCCTCCCTCTGAACAAAACCTTCGGTTTTAGTTCAATGCAATGCAGGCTTCTTCACCAGAATGCTGTTCAGAACTGGCTCATTTATGATCTTGTCTCCAGAGTTGTCAGTTGTAACTACAGAGAACTGAGGGGCCTGCACATCTGAACTGTAGATTAAAGTGCATAAACGTGCAGCTTGCTTTATAGTTTTGTTCAGTCAGAAGTTTCAGATGAAATAGTGGAAACAAATGTGTTGTTCTTGAGCAACAAGTCAAACCAGGAAAAAAAAGTTAGACATGTGTGACAGCATTTGAAATGCCTCAAATTCTTACATCCGTATACATTACTACCCTGGAAAGCCCTGGCAGGGAAGAGTGAAGGTAGTATAGCAAGGGATTAAGACTGATTTTTTGCAGCAGGAGTGTAATGTTTTATGCATGTATGTGTTCCAGAGCCTGAACAACCCATGCTAGCACCACATGACAAATGCATTGGTTGCTTTTGTAGCATTACCCAGGATGGCTTAATATGTTTTAAATATGCCTGCTATCCACTGACACAAATGCCTTCTAAAATAATTTTAACTGGACACTTATATTCAAACTAGCTTTTGTCTTGTTGCTTTTGTGTAACTTAGAGCACTTGTTATGAGCTGCAGGTTTACCATGTCTTTACAGCAGAGTCGATGAGGATGCTACCCTGTTACAGGGAGACCAAAGAGCAGTAAGAATTTTCACACTATGGATATCAAAGCAGGGACTTCACACTTCAGAGAATTCCAGCGTGTTGTCTAAAGCCAGCATTTTAACTGAGAATTTTCTCCTTTTACCTCCAGAAAATATTCACAGACCCTGGAAGCTTGTCCATGGCAACAATCAACAAACTCCGAGAGACTTGCAGAGAGAAGTTGCTTTCTCAGGGATAACTCGCCAGATCTAACCAGGTGGTCAGATACTACAGCAATTGACACATTCCTCTATTCGCACTGACTAAAGCACACTTTAAGCTTTCCATGAGTTAACTGACACTTGACCAATTTTTCCTGACTTTCAAGTAAGTGTTGTTAACACTTTGTACTGTATGTCAGACTTGATAACAAACTGGTGGTTCTGTTGTTGTTTGTTGTTTGTTTGTTTTTTAAAGGATTAAAGTGTTTTCGGAGTAGATGTAATCAATCAGTGTCAGGATGCTCCTTTTTAAAAAAAAAAAGTCACCATCCTTGTCTTTTCAGGGCATTTTGTAATGTTAAAACAGGTGTATAAAATTACATATCCTTCCTACTGTATTAACTGTGCCACCATTATCATTTGTACAAAATAAATTAATTTAATTTGTCAGAACCTGTTTCTTGGTATGAAGAGACTAAAATATCTTATCTCTTTCCTGACTGCCATTAGTGGGCTAAAATACAAGCACCTTCCTTTTTCCTCACTGCCATCACTTAAAGAACTCAATAACTACAGCAAAGTGCAGGGCAAGACAGCACTGAGGAAGGTGATCTTTATCTTCACGAGCAGTTACTCTATGCAGTATGCAACAGCTCTTCAGGTAAAGGCAGCAGGGAACGTGCAAATCCAGGCTACAGAAAGCAGCAGCAAGAATTCCTCTATAACCACTCTTAGTATTTTATATGCTTATTCAGGATTTTCTAGCTCTAGCACAGTAGGTAACAAGTAATTAGACTCAGCTCTGGAAGTAGTATTTTTAAGGGATGCTGAAGGTAGATGCTGTACTTCTGCTGGTGCACTGAGGTTGCACTACAGGGGCTATATCCTCCTTTACCTGCATCCCTGCAACTTTTGGGAGAAACGCTTGTAAAGACAGCCACGAACAGACTTCTTGACAGGCTGAGCCATGGGGCAAAGCTGCACCTCAATGCAAGCCTGAACAGCCGAGCCCGGGGCAGAAACAAGCAGCGCAGCAGCCCTGTCCCTGTCCCTGGGGACACTTCAGCCCTGCGGGGCCGGTGTCCGTCCTCCCTTCCTTGTCCTTACAGGGCCCTCTCGTGGCCAAATCCTTTCCCTCTCCTTGCCGCTAGGGAAGGGAGGAAAAAAAACCTGTGCTTTTTGTTCTCCCTGTTGAACAAACACCACAGAAAGCCTCACCTTTTACCACCACACTCCTTTTCAGACTCTACTCCAACCTATCGTCATTCCTTGTCAAGGAAGGCTTTTTCCCTGCCTGCCCCGCCCCCCCCCCCCCCAGCAGATTAAGTTTCTTTCATTCCTCAGCAGGGGGAAAAAAACCAAACTCTTTTTTCAGAGGAAGCAGATGAGTGCTCTTCCAGACAAGTAAAGACAGCTGCTCAACAGTACGAGTCCCAGCTATCCTAGCCTTTATGGTACCAGACAGACACCTTTTTCCTTGAGTACTGAATTACAAGGTCAGTAGCAGTACCCTACTTGTAGTAGTACATCAGCAGGTGTTAGGAAGTACTAGTTTATCCACTACTGCTAAAATCCAGTTTCCAGGTACCTTCAAGGTAGCAGGGCAGATGGTCCAAAGTATACCAGCCTTCCTGCCACGTGTTCAGTTCTCCTTGCCAGAAGAATAGTGTTCTGGGCAGTATTTCAGTGTGCCTTGGTTCCTGCCCTGCATAGCTGGTACTGTTAACACCAAAACATTACTGCAGGAGGGAGTCAGGGAAGCTTTAAACGCAAAGGTTCATTTACAGCACATTACGACACATATACCACGGCAGACATGCATTTCCTATTCTGTGGTAAGAATCCAACTTCAAAATAAAAACATAAAATGTCATTTACAGAGCCCTTATACCAAGTATCTTAGCAGCACTTTCAGAAAGCGATGCTTAGCAGGGCAGACCAATATACTGACATTTAATTTAATGGAAGAGTTCACTTCTCCAGATCTCAGGTTACTAACACACAGAAGCTTTACCTGCTTCCAAGCACAAAGTCCAAAACACAGGAATTAGTTAGGGACCTGCTACACCATCTGGACACTCACAAATCCATGGGACCTGATGGGATCCATCCAAGAGTACTGAGGGAACTGGCAGAAGTCCTTGCCAAGCCACTCTCTATCATCTATCAGCGATCCTGGTCAACAGGGGAGGTCCCAGAGGACTGGAGGCTTGCCAATGGGACTCCCAGTTATAAGAAGGGTCGGAGGGAGGATCTGGGCAACTACAGGCCTGTCAGCCTGACCTTGGTACTGGGGAAGACTATGGAATGGTTTGTCTTGAGAGCACTCACATGCTCACAAGTCCAGGTCAAGGAGGGGATCAGGCCCAGTCAGCATGGATTTACAAGAGGCAGGTCCTGCTTGACCAACCTGATCTCCTTCTATGACCAGGTGACCCACCTAGTGGATGAGGGGAAGGCTGCGGATGTTACCTACCTCGACTCCAGCAAGGCCTTTGACACTGTCTCTCATGGCACACTCCTTGAGAAGCTGGCATCTCATGGCCTGGATAAGTGCACTCTTTGCTGCGTGAAAAACTGGCTGGATGGCCGAGCCCAGAGGGTTGCAGTGAATGGGGTGAAATCCACTTGGCGGCGGGTCACAAGTGGTGTTCCCCAGGGCTCGGTGTTGGGCCCCGTTCTGTTTAATATCTTTGTCAATGATCTGGATGAGGGGATCGAGTGCACCCTCAGCAAGTTTGCAGATGACACCAGGTTGGGAGGCAGGGTCGATCTGCTTGAGGGTAGGGAGGCTCTACAAAGAGATCTGGACAGGCTGGATCCATGGGCTGAGGCCAATTGTATGAGGTTCAACAAGGCCAAGTGCCGGGTCCTGCACTTGGGTCACAGCAACCCCACGCAGCGCTACAGGCTTGGGGAAGAGGGGCTGGAAAGCTGCCCGGCAGAGAAAGACCTGGGGGTGCTGGTTGACAGCCGGCTGAAAATGAGCCAGCAGTGTGCCCAGGTGGCCAAGAAGGCCAACGGCATCCTGGCCTGCATCAGAAATAGTGTGGCCAGTCCCAGCAGGGAGGTGATCGTCCCCCTGTACTGGGCACTGGTGAGGCCGCACCTCGAGTCCTGTGTTCAGTTTTGGCCCCTCACTACAGGAAAGACATGGAGTTGCTGGAGTGTGTTCAGAGGAGGGCAACCAAGTTGGTGAGGGGCCTGGAGCACAAGTCTTGTGAGGAGCGGCTGAGGGAACTGGGGCTGTTTAGCCTGGAGAAGAGGAGGCTGAGGGGAGACCTTATCGCTCTCTACAACCACCTGAAAGGGGGTTGTAGTGAGGTGGGTGCTGGTCTCTTCTGTCTGGTCGCTGGAGATAGGATGAGAGGAAATGGCCTCAAGTTGCGGCAAGGGAGATTTAGGTTGGATATTAGGAAAAATTTCTTTACTGAGAGGGTTGTCAGACATTGGAACAGGCTGCCCAGGGAAGTGGTTGAGTCACCATCCCTGGAGATATTCAAAAAGCGCGTAGACGAGGTACTCCAGAACATGGTTTAGTGGGGATGGATGATGGTTGGACTTGATGATCTTTTCCAACCTAAATGATTCTACGACTGTTCTGAAGATGCATACACACTTAAGCCTCATCTTTGTGCCACAGAGAAAAAAAAAAAAAACGCACTTATTTAACAAAACCCCACACGAAGGATTGTTTAAAGCTTCCCAAGTAGAGCCAAACCAAGACTTCAGCACTTATCAAACAGTCAAATGTTTTTTAGAATGATCAGCAACACTAAGATATACAGAAAAAAAGTGTCTTTATTAGCATTGTTACAGGCAATGCATACATAAGAACTGATCCTTAAAGTGTACAACCCCCCAGCCAAGTTTAAAGCAAGAGAATCAGCAGATTGAGATCTATATTGTACACATGTGCAGTAACAGGATCTCTCTGGACTTTCCAACAGAATAGACTGAAATCACTTTACAAAAAAACGTAAATAAAAATAACACCCATTTTAAAAAAGTACCAGCTCCTAACAAGCTGGCATAGCATCAAAAATATCAAACAGGGGAGTTGTCCAATCATAAAGAGTTCCTGTAAGGTTTGAGTATTGCATCTTTCACACCCTGCATATGCCAGGCATTGAGTTTAAAGCTTAGTAAAAAATACACACCTAAGAGACAAGGTGGAGTTTAGATTTTAAATTTCAATTTTGTCAGTTGTTACTAAATTTTTTTAAATGCATCATCAGTATAATTATCATCATCACTGGATGGCAGCAGTATGAAGAGTGAACCTTTTCCCTTTGTTAAGAGTTCTGAAACTGAGTCAGTGTGAATTAGCAACATCCCTCTCTGGAATCTTTAACTGGCATGACCTTATGCCAATTCCAAAAAAGCACCCTTAAAAAACTTTTAGCTTGTTTCTAAGTGGGTAAATATTTAAACTAGTTAGCAAAATTAAACACCAGAATTTTCAGAAGTTTTGTGCATAGTTAAATGCTGCAAGATGATTTCACATTTAATAAAGCAGACTTTAAAGAAGCAGCAATTTGCAAGAAAAGGTGTTCCCTTACAATATCAATCTTAGCTCAGGGGAAATGTGTGTGGGTTTTTTTCCCAGCCTCTTGCAATTGCTTTTCATCTACACTGAATTTTAGTGCAAGTCATTAAATTGTTTGATATCCAGCATGGCTCCTCTTTCTGCCAATCAAGTAAGCAATCAAAACAATTAGAACAAGACCAGCAAGGGCTGCACCAACTATTATAGGGATCAGCATGTTATTTTCATCCAGTTGACATTCTTCCACTGAAGAGAGAGAAAGAGATCCATGTTAGGCACTAGTGCACCAACAGATGGCTATATCCAGAACTTCAAGCTTCCGCTCTCAGCACACAGATAAAACTGGCTCAAGTTAACTTCTAGCTTAGCTTGCCAAGAACCAAAAGGAAGCCAAGTCCACTAACTGTGACCATTCAGGATGAAGTCTTTCTAGTACTAGTTGTATGCACAATAGAGAGATTTATAATAATTGTTTCCTTCTCAAGAGCTGTTACTGTTATGCACAAGCTTAGCCATCACAAATACATCCATGCGACTCCTCCTCTAGCCATTTTGCTTTAACCACAGTCGCAAAGGACAGTGTTAACTACAAGACTCAGGAACTTTCCAGAACTTCGCCCCTTTCATACAACTGTCTCCATACAGTTGGTGGGGGGGGGAAGTTAACGTTCTTCCTTAACTCTTCTCTGAACCACAAGGAACAAGTCCTAATTATTTCAAAGCTTTTTACATACTTCTCGCACTAGCCTCAACTCAGACACCGTATCAGCCCCCCCAACATCTGTATAGGGCATGCAGAGACCAAGCATAGCACCCACAAGCTGATGTTTCACTACAGAATATTATGTCTATATCAAAGTGTACTCCATGAATCTTAGGTTCTCCCCCAAAATATAAACCTCTTACCTGCCCCAAATTTGTCTCCATCAATCTTGAAAACCTGGATCTGAATATTAAATACATTGACAAGGGCTTTGTCCGTGACCTGGAGATTCTCCTCAGCACTGCACTTGTAGGAGTTCCCTACTGTAGCTCTCAGCTCACTCATGCTGTTGTTCCACGCTTCAAACTTTGGCTCTGCGTAAGAGAAAGTCTTATTTACAGAATCCTGAAGAGCAGGAGCCGTAAGCTCATAGGGCTTAAATTCAATACATTCATCCCCAACATTTCCAACGTGTTATTTAATGCAGGCAACCCTTAATATTTATAGAAGTAGTCACTGGAAGTAGACTTCTTAGAAGTCCCTACCTTTTGCTTCAGAAGGCAGAGTCGTGCTTACATTCACACCTTGCAAGAAGTATTTTTCAGTACTTGCATTCTTTTAAAAAAAAAAAAAAATACAAACCAGTAGTTGTCATTTAAGCTAATGATATACAACATAAGCTGTTAACATTCCAGTTCAATTCTGCATGCATTTTGAGAAAGGTTTTCAAAGGATAGTCCACAATTGGAATTAGCATCCAAAGGAGGAGCTTAGTTGCACTTTAGGAGAGAAAAGCTACAGCATGTATGCACCTTAGGGAGGATTACTCTGGGGGAAGGAAGGGGGACAGAGAAAGGGGGACTGTCACCCCTCAGACTGCTGCCTTGACTTCCACACTACAGGCGTAGTCCCACCCGTACTGTAACCAGGCTAGTGCAAGGATCTCACCTGTGCTACAGATACAGCTTTAAAGCAGCTTGGTACCCCACAGAGATGTGGGGAGTCATTTAATAGCAACAGGTCAAGGTGATCGCATTTGATCAATCCCATGAGTACTAAAAGGAGCGTGAAGCTCTCTGACAAACACAGTGGATTCAGTCCTCAAGGGTACGCAGCTCTCATACAGCACTGGGGCAGGGCTGTGGGAAACACGATTCCCAACCATCGTAGGAGACCATAAGACAAGCACACATGGCTTTTGGGCTGTATACAGAATGTTAATGAGGACTTCAATACAGTTCCAGACTTGCACAACTAAATGAGATGCCGACTTGTCACAGGCTGTTCCCAGTTTGGGCAAGAAGCTTTAGAGAGCAGGCAATACAATCTTAAAAGAAATTCCCATTCTAAACAAAATGGATTTGTGTATACATATGTTTGTGTGCATATATACATGTATGTATTCTTTCCTCACAACAGTTACCAAGTATTAAACCCTCTAAATCCTAGTATTAAAACCGAAGGAATTTACTCCCCTTCCTGTAGTTGCATCTTTTTTCTCTTGTACTTGCCCCGATTAGTTTTCCCACATGAAGAGTCCTGCAGACCCTACACGCTTTGTCTAGAGATTCTTACCAATACAAAGTGGAAGGTAACCCTTGTTTTCTCAAAAGTCAAATTCAAGAAGGCAGATGTATTGTCGCATCTCCCAGAAGAAGTGGTATTCTGTGGTATGAAATTCAGCAAATCCAATCCCATCTATGAGAGAAGAGAATCAATTATGACCTTTGAAGAGACTTAACACATCACCATACATTCAGTCGACTTCTAGCTTGCTTGTACTCACATGCATACAGTGCTGTATTTGCCCACACGTTACAGGCAACCGGGCAGATACATGTGCAAGTCGCAGGCTGGTGTAAGCTGCACCTGAGTTACCAGCTGGCACAGAGAACAAAGGACACCTTTGCACACCTAGAAGCTTTCTGCAGCCCTGACTGGCTGCTGCCAATAACCTGCTGCTTTCTCCCCACTAAACTTCTTTGGTCCTAGCAGCATAAGGAAAAACGGTAACCGCCACTACACAGAGGCAACCAGCTATAAAAAACTGCTTTGACACAATGGAGAAGCAATCAAGGGAACCGCCGGTAAGCATGATCATCTTGCAAGTCACTTCAGTTCAAAATGCTCTAGCTTTGCCCATGGTACACGATTATACCATCCTGTATCTGCAGAAGGCTGTGGGTTAAGTGCACTTGCTAAACAATCAAATAGAAACTTTTCAATAGCTCTTAGCTGATCCTCATATGACTTTGGAAAACCTATTTGCCACCTCTTCACTGGTCATTACACTAGAAATCAGCTGTTCCAGCAGAGCTAGAATGCCATGCTACAGCATGCAGCTTAGGGAACTTCACACAAGTAAGGTGGCTAAAACACAGTTGCCATCATAACCAGCTTCTGTACAGCCACACACCAGCTATCAGTGCTCACAATGTTACCTCTCAGTCATCATCATCAATAAATGCAACAGATTCCTTTGCACCACCACATACAGCATTAAGCAGGTAAATCCTATATGGATACCACCCTCTGCACACCAGGTCCTTTATCACTGAGATCCAACTTAAATTATGGCTGCTTTTGTGCAGTTTGCTTGCCTGCACTTGTCCTACTTAGCTCAGATTAAGCCACAGGACAGGAAGAAGCAGCTTGTGATCAAAGGTCCATACAACAAAGCTTTATTGAACATAAAGGTTTGCTGACTCTTGGTCATTGTTTCCTATTGAGGGCCTTCAGCAGTCCCTTTGGGATTACTCATAGCTTTGCCTGACCAATTAGCAGGTAATGGGTTTGTCCACGGGGCTGGAGAGCTCGGCTTTACATCAACAATGGAGAGAAAGAACCTGTGCCAGGGCTAGATCTTACATAAACCATGTAGCATTTTTGCTGTTAAAAATCAGCCATTAAGTAGCTCTTAAGCATTAAAGTCAAACCCAAGCCTCGTCAGTGCTGGCTGGAAGTAAGCTAAGTCACAAGCCTATCCAGTTTTACAGTAGTAATAATTTTCCCTTCTAATAGTCATTCACCGTTTTCATTCAGGTGCCTCAAGCCAAATTCCTGTATTTTATTTAACAGTTTAAAAATCTTGTTTAGACAGCATCTTTGATAATAGGACTCTCCCTACCCATATCTTGATAATTTTTACTGCTTCTGTGGAATGACTGTATACACTTACTGGATTTGACAGACAAGTTTAGTACTCTTACTGAATGGAAAAATCTTTAATGACCACTTTCAGTAGAAGAGAACTGTTTGAATCATCACTAGTCTAGTCCAAGTTAAGCAATGCAAATAAGAGGACAATCATGGATGAACACTACAAAGAACTAGGATTTTTAAAGAAACAAGTTAGCCTATAATGATTTACTAAGTCTTCCCCAAAGAAGGAATCTGAAGGCTTTGAAAAAAGAAAAATTGTACCTTTTGATCTTTTTTTTGATAGGTGATATTAAGCTGTAACCCCATGTAGGCAAGTACACAGGTTCCATTTGGACCAGTCACATTGTATTTACCAACTGCAGGATTTGGGGGGGATGCAGTTGGTGCTGGGCTAGTTGTTGGAACCTGGCTAGTAGTCTGTTTAGGAGTTGTAGGCACTATAGCAGTAGTAGATACCATATCTTCAGCACATTCTGTCTCTGGGGAGAAAGGAAAACAGTCATTACCAAACAAAATGAAGCTGTGGGATGAGCTACCTTTTTAATCCTCAAGGGAAAGGAGGACACAATTTCAAGTAGCTTTTCCTAATAGAAGATAATAAAAGCCCAGAAACACAACAGTAAAGCATTACCTAAACTCTTGTTGCAAAGTTTGAGACACTTTTAAAGCCTGGCATGTGAAAACGACACCTCTGCTGTTATTTACAGAAGTTCACGGTGACCGCATCTGCTTTCATTCATGTCTGTCATTTGACTTTGCCATCAAGTCAGGATAAATAAGATACTGCTACGTTGACAGAGCCAGCAACACTGAGAGGACTGCCTCTCAGACACTCCGGGCGCTTGTGTGCTAGAAGCAGAGGAACAGTTCTCCCGCCCACTGTTAAAAGTGGCCTCCCAGGAGATGTGTTGCCCTCCTTCCCCTCCCTCCCTCAGTTA
The DNA here is from genome assembly GCF_964188355.1 of Buteo buteo. NCBI lineage: Eukaryota > Metazoa > Chordata > Aves > Accipitriformes > Accipitridae > Buteo > Buteo buteo. The sequence goes on along the minus strand of NC_134195.1, from coordinate 2,692,657 downwards.
CACCACCAGGTTGTGAGGACCCCATGTCATTATTTTGGCAATGCCCACAGTAACATTAAAATACTACTGGACCTCTCGTGTCCTCGTAGCAGTGCTGCGGCTCTTCTATCCTTAACAAAGGGATTCTAAGACACTGCTTCTGATGGGAAATGTTCTGCTATATACTCTCAAGTCCATCCTCCCATCAGAGTCCTGCATTAGTAGCCACCCACCACCGGGGTACAAGGCTGAGTGAAGATGTGCAAGACTGCCTTCCTCTTTTCATCCAGTTCAGCAGCAACTTCCAAGGCAAAAGGAGACAGAGCGGTGACACCGATTTATTTGCCAGAGTACTAAGAAACACCTGGCAGCAAGATCTTAACTTGATCTGGGAGCCAAGAAGGTTCCTGCCTTGAATATCTAAGCCAAAACCAAAGGTCATAGCAAAGACATTACTGTAGCAGAGGCTTCTATGTTCCAAGCCAAGGTCATCTCCACGTCAGGGATAACAGCTTGCAATGTTATAAGGATGACAGCAACTGCAACAGCAGTCAATTCTGACTCAGAGGGCCTACTTCTAAAATGTGATCCATACATACCTTGCAAGTACTAGGTATATAGTAAATAGCCTCTGAACTTAAAAAGCAACTTAACTTTCCATTATGGCTCAGAAAGAGGAACTCTAATCACACCTTCTGAAGTCACACAGACTCCAACATGCACGCTTTCCTATTTCTACTCCATTTCTGGAAAGTCAAAGAGCAAAGGGAAGGTGGATGAATGGAGGAGTAACCCTATCTTTTGTGGACTAATACTGGTCAGGTCCCCAGATGTGATCATTTCCTAACAAATAAACCAAACAGCACCTTTACTTGGTACTTCAGTGGAGAATTTCCCTCCATCCTCAAGACCTCAACACATACAGCCTCTTACTCAAGTTGGCAGAGATGGAAACAACCAAATCACTTCAGGTGGAAGCTTGTCCTAGGTAGAGTCTTGACACAGTATTTTTACTGAACTGATTTACAGCATAGCATCTAGTAACTCTTCAAGACAGATCTGAAGATGAGACGAATTCTTACATCTTTTTCTGACAGTTACAGGAAAGCAGCTGACAAAACTACCAAAACAGATAAAATGAAAGCCTCCTTTTCTTCAGAGCTGCAGATAATCACTACCATAACCTCAGTCACTAACTTCTAGGTACACTGACAGAAGTTACCGTCACTAGTTATACACCGATGCACTGAACGCTGACTCTTCTTCCCTTCAGTGAGCCTTGCCCAGATTACCAGCAGAAATACCCTCTAAGGAAAGAGCTGCAGGGAAAAAAAGTTAAGGGAGAATTCCAGATCTAAAGTTTTATCAATAACTAACTGACAAAAGGACAGGGGACATCTCAAGCCTACAAGAATGGAAAGAAGGAACTGATCTGGAAAGAACAATGTGATTTCAGGGTCAAAAAGATTAAAAAAAAGGACAAAGTGAGAATTCTTTAACCATCTGAATAAAAAAAACCAAAACAAAGCAAGGAAATTGCTCATTGTGCAGTAGGAAAAAAAAAATATATCTGGGTGCAGACCCAAGACAGTAATAAAAACTTAGGGATGATGCAGAAAAAACTGCAAATGGCAGTATGGATAACAGGAATGTAGAAACAAAAAACCCCCAAAACCAGAAAACAAAAAGCTTGAACTCAGACCAATGTCTATCCCAGGATCATAGGAAATCACTTGGTTTTTTTCTGAGGATCAATAGTTCCATCAAGACAGTGATACCACAGGATGGAGAAAAGCAACTTTGTGGAAGTGATCATGGCAAATTAAAGCATTTATATTAATCTAAAAAAGAAAAGAAGGAAGTATAGGTATAGCAAATAAAGCAAATGCTGACAAACTTGTGTTACATAAGGAACACCCTCCAGAAATAATGCAATATTGAATTTTTTTAACCAAAGGACTATGTAAGAACAAATAATAGGTGGTCTTAAAAGGAAAAGTACTACACAGTAGGGAGATTTTATTGAAGTTTTGTAGAAGTTAAAACCCAGGTTTTCCCAACATCATGGCTTATGTTCAAGTCTGCTGGTAACTGATCACTTATCATACTTATCCAGTATGATAACTGCATCAAGATATCATATTTAAAAAATGAGATAGTTCTGAAAACTGAAGTAATAGAAATCAGATTATTATTTTTTTCTTCTAAATTACAAATGTTTGCAGCAAAGATGTGGACCTACGAGTTCATTGAAAAGGCTGATCAAGACTCATCACACCTCTGCCTCACATGACACACTGAAATCTGAGCCAGTCATGCAAGGCAGCTGTAAAAGAAGTCAATGCCAGTATTATCATGCATCAGTCAAGGTATTTTTCAGCGATAAGGGACAAGGTAGAGATACTCCTGTAGAAGGCACCTGTTTAGTGAATCCATCCCATGCCAGCACTGACTACCCTTGTTTTTAAGATTCATTTCAACCTAACAGGTGCATAAATGGGATTGACAGCGTAAGAAAAGTTCCACATTTCCCAAAGAAGATGAAGACTTCTCACTTGCCCCAAAAGCAAGGAAAAGACTTGTCACTCCTTAAGATAGCATGGGTGATCAGTTTACATGGCTCTTCATTTGAAGAGTGTTGCCACAAAAGCAAAGGACACCATGAAGTAGTTTGTCTTCCAATAATTATAGCAGTGAAATTCTGAAATGCTTTTCAATACAAGCAATTAGGACAAGAAGTCGCTTTGTGATTGAGCCTGACAGAGAAAGAACATCACTGTTACAGCTTACATAAAGCCTCCTGTAGGAAGATGTACATATCTGCTCCCTACAAACCAGTTCTCTATTGTCTGCCATTATATCACTAATTTTCCCCAGAGCACACAGTAACTACTTCAGATTACTTTGGTAGAGGCATAATACTTGGAAGTTATCAGATACTTCTTAAACTAGGATTCTGGCCCTATGCCCAGCTGACGTGTTTACACCAATATATACTCATAAACAGAAGGAATGTTCCCTAATGCCTGTACAAAACCCACAGGAACACAGTGCACTATCTTCTGCTCATGGATGCTGACATCCCTACAGAGGAAACCTGAAGCAGGTCCATTCATGTCACAAGATGCTGCTATCAGAGCTTCAGATCCAGTTTGTACCTGCCTAAATATGATTAGTCAGGACATAAAACGAAATAATCTGTTATTGGAAACACTAGCTCACCAAGCACATTTTCTTCTACAAGATACCTACTGTTCATACTGAAAGTGCCATTTGTGAGATAGGCTTCCAAAGTAACGTTGCTAAAAGTAACGTTCACACTCTTCATATTGATGTGCTTAGCGTTGATGCATCTGTATTTTGTGCCCATGTGTGCCTGAATAGTAGTTTTATGTGATACTTTCTTCACTTCTCCTGTAAAAAGATTACATTGCATTAGTATGTAACAGTATTTACAGAAACAAATCAGTATTATATCTGGAAGGGTTACACAATGAGAACAGGAAGTTTTCATTTTACCTGCAGTTGAATTATGGAATAAAGTTCCATCTGACAGATTGTAGTGGAAAACTAGCTCTTCGACTTGGTAGTTGTCTGCATGTTCTGAGAAATTCAGGCTTAATGAATGTCCCGCTCCAAAACCCAATACCAGAATTGGATGAGATTTGTTACCATTACCACATGAGCTCTGTGACTCTACTGTAGCATTTTGTGGAAGGAAAAAGTGTGCAAACTGTAGGGTAGAAAACAAAACACATGTAAATGGGATGACAGAACAGCTTTTCCGTACTGCTTTTTAAATATCCTATGAAACTGTTATAAAACATACAGCTGACATTCATATGTGCTATAAGATGTCTACTTATATACCTGTATATAGCAAGTAGCATGTTACTGGCACTCACATTTCTAAGAATATTGCTCTCTGAAATTGGAGGACAAAGCAGTACATATTTACAGCACCTCTTAAGACTTCTTTTCCCTCCCTAAAGTAGCACTATGAATTTGCAGGTACTTCTGTACTAGGTGAATCAAATCTGGCAAACTCTGCATATGTGAAAAAGAGAGAATTTAAGCTTTGCTTCTTGTAATACAATTGAGCAAGAGCAAAAGCAAATGGTACAGCCTACATAGTTTGGCTATAATACTTTGAGTTTATTACATATTGAGAAGTAACGTGGTACCTGAAGACCAATACAATATTTACTGGAAAGTTTTGAGCTTACTGCTTACAAGAAGGAACGGCCAAAAGCATGTTATGAAAGCAGTCACCTCTGAGTGCAAACTTCCATACCAGTATCAGCAGGATTTCAAACCATCAGCATCACTGAAAAAGTGGACTAAGCAATATAACTCTCAGCTCAAACCACACATAGCAAGTGCACCACTGGCAAAGCAGTAGGATTTTTTTTAATCTCACATTACACTGATGGCTAGGAAAAAATCAAAAAAAATCAACAAGAGTGCCTCAAAATATGCTACTGCAATGAGATTACAAATAACCCACAATTCCTGTTCAGTAGTAAAGGTACCAAAAAAGTAAACTGAAAAGCAGATTATTTGTGAATAAAATTCTTAACTTTCCATTAACAGGCTTTTGCTGTTAATATGGAACAACTTTCATGCACTGCACTAGTCTGTGCATACATTGGAAGCTAGAGATTCGCTTAGCAAGATGATCAGAGATTTTAGGGAAGTTTAAAAGCTACATGCCAATGGACGTTTCAGTTCAGATTTAGTCCATTTAAAGTACGACCAAGTTCACCAAAAGACAAATGATAGCATTTTTGCCTTTACGGTTCCAATGAAAGCCACTTTAGCTACCAATAGGGCTGGTGTGGAATTTCAGTCACAAAAGTAATCTCACACACGTGGTGTTTGTGGTGGTTTCAGGCAGCCTTAACCCTGCTTAATTAGAAGAAGCATCTGTAATAAAGAAAAGTTGATGCAACATGACTGGAAGGGGGGAAATCTTTGCTGAAGCAGTTTTTCATGCTTAAGTATTTGTTCAAAGTTTAAATACTGCGCACATGCAGAAATACCACACATTTTATAAACACAAGTTAGAGACAAGCAGTGAGATACTCCCCTTACCTCTTTTTGCCCATTGCTTTTGTATTCCACTGAGAAGGCTACTGTCAGATCAGCAATTATGCAGACCTTACCACTTGAATCTTTCACCTCAAATGAAGAGGAAGCCTGTAAAAAGCCTGTTAAGAATGACAAATGGTTAACATGGTGTCACGTAAGTTTTTATTTTTGATCCCAAAGAGACAAATACATACAACTGTACATTTTAGGAGTACATCCTAAACGGCAGTTGAGTTTGGAAACTTGGGCATTAACGGTCTCTGTACTAGCTTCAGCATCACTGATGCACAAGAGGACAAATTTAACGCCCCATTTATAAAAAGACAAAGCCACCCAAACCGAAACTGTTGACATGCTGGGTCCTCAGAGGGTAAGAAAAAACTTACAACAAACACCAGTCACACTGTTCAAGGCAGCTACTCAGTGTTCACCCTACACAGCAACTATTTTGCAAGCTTCAGCCAGAACTGACTTAGCATATTTGATCCCGTGTGCCTGTAGTGCGCAGCCTTCCCCCCGCAGCACACCAAGCAGCCTTCGTTCCTGCTGTACCAGGACACTCAGCTGTACATGCACTGAATGCAGCATTTAGAAAGCTTGGATTGACTGCAGATGTTTTGGAGGGACTGCCAAAAATAGCGTGATGGAGCGTGCCACCCTTGCCAGGAGAAATTCTCTTTAATGTCATCGGGCTGTCCGCACTTGAGAGGAGGATGGGGGCCAAGACCTTGACACAGACAGAGGTTACGTCTTCCTGACTGGTTTAACCTCAGACAGAGCTGCTGACAAAAGCACAGCTTCTCTCCCGACTCGCTCCCCTCCAGCCCCGGCGCTCAGAGCACTGGTACAACTGACCACAACAGTAGTGACTTAACCAGGTAAGAACATGGGCCCAGAGGAACGCAGGATCACCCCTTCTGACAGCGGCACGGACTTAGGCCAGCGTCCGCTGCCAATGGAAGCTTCACCTAGGGCATGTGTTGTGGCAGGCTGGATACAGACGGAAAGCTGGTCATCTCATATGTCATTCGCGAGGGCTAACTGATAGTGCTCCTGTATCTGAAATCATACCAAGGTGTTCCAAGTTCATTATTGTATTTTATTTTATTTTTCTGATTCTCCATTTGTCACCCCACACACATCCGAAACAAACTTTGCTGCAAAAAACCTGCACCATTTTCATGCTGACACTTTATCAGCTTGCATTTGCAACAACTTCAGTCTTGTAGAAAACCTGATAAAAAAGCAGCTGCAAGACATAAGGCACTATCTCAAGCAAATAAGCTTTCAAGAGTCAAACATGCTAATCCATTCAACTGCTGATATAGCAAAAAGATCCAGCTGAGGGATTACCCATTAGCTAGCTTCCCTCCTCAAGAAGTTTTCAAAAAGAAAATCCCAATTTTAAAGCTTTTCACTATAAAACTATGGTGCGTACAATTGTTTTAAGACAATTATTAGGAAAAATTGGACTTCTGTCAGCTGGACTTTGGTAGAAGGCCCTTCAGTTGTTGGAAACAATTGGAAACAATTCCTCTGACACTCAGCAAGCCTTTTCCCTTGTTGCTTTCCCTTTAGCAACAATATACCCTCCCCCAGCACCAAAGTGGGCCAAAACTTAAGCTGTAATTCATACACTTTACCCTGTTTGTTACTGACTTGTCATTGATTTGTTATTAGTTAGAATTAATCATATTCAATTTTAATAGGAATATAGAATTATAAGAAATATTTTAGCAAAAATTATATATCCATTGCATTTTACACATTTAACCAACAACCAACAGCTGCTGTGAAATCCTCTGTATAACCCTGTACCAAGGCCGGAGGAACTGGTCAAAATCACCTAGTAGGAACATTTAGATAACAAGCTTAAGATTTAAGATAATATGGATATAGTGTTTATTTGTAGGAGTATATTATAGCTTAGAAGAATGTATAAAATGTCAGAATTTCAAATTAATGGGAACTGAGAAGAGTCGAATGAAGCAACTTGTAGTTATCTGCCAAGAAACAGTTAGTTACCTGCCAAGGGCCAAACTGCACAGAGTCACCTAAAGAAGGTCAAGAAGCGGACAAGTGAAGAAGATTATGAAAGACCACCAGAGGACTCCAGAAGACCACCAGAGACCTTCAATGCGCCTGCGTAAAGGACATTTACATATGCAAATGACTTCCCAGAAATCTAATGAATAGGCATAACATTTCCCGGAAATCTAATGAATATGTATGAATGAGTTCAATATAAGGTGTATGACTTTGGTGTTCAGGTGTGCGTGGTTCGTGAGAAGACTCACCTGCACACCCGGCCGTTAATAAAGAAGTGTCTGCTTATCTACACTAAATTGGTGTTGATAAGTTTTTTTTTTTATTCCGAGTTTTTTGGCAACACGTTGTTTAAAAAATCTGGACTTGAAATCAGTGATAGACAGAAGAAAGAAATTGCTTACGAATGGATAGTGTAGAACACTGGTATTTCAAGGCAAAACTGTCCTACCTTTGCATTTATGTCCAGCTCAATGTCCATTAAGGAACACATATTCACAAAGAAAATGTTATTTATTGCAGTTCAGAGCAGTACCAGCAACAGTCGATGCTCCTCCGCATGGAAGTTTCAATTCGCACAGTTCCCTTCAATTTGAACTTACATCTGGAACTTGTTTATGTTTTACCCAAGCACTTGTTTTCTCAAGAGCAAAAAGAGAACTGCTTACACTTTCTTGTGGATTTCTAGCACAGCATAGAAAACAGCGCAGAGGCAGGGAATGAGTCCATGGCTACTTGAACTAACACCACAAATGGAAAACGTGCTAGAATGAAAACCTTCAGCGTGCATGCCAACTCCCTTGTTTGATAGCTATTAAAAATCTTGGCAATTTTAGAGCTTAAAATAAACAAGTAATAGGCAGTAAAAGAACAAAAGAAGGGAAAAAAATCAGTTTTAAAAAGAAATTCAGGGGAAAGAAAACACTGAAAAACAATTAAGAAAAATGTTGCTGACCTAAAGGAAAATGTGACAGACCTGCCCATTATAGATGATTCAGAGAACAACAAAAGACAATGCAGAGGTACCAGAAAGCACCAAATGGAAGACAGATTCTGGGAATGAAGAGCTGACAAATCACCCTCAGCAAGTTTAAGTAACAGAGAACAAGGGGTGTGAACAAACAGTAAAAAATACCACCTGCATAAGTACTAGATTTTTGCAAAGTTAAGTTCACACCATGATATGAATCCCGATTTCGTTAGTGTGGAACAAACGCTATAAAGCCCCATTCCTTCTTACGAAACGTTCAGCAGCTGCTGGATTTGCAGTGTCAGTGATAGACAGACGCATCCAGCACAAGACACTGAGCTGTCCTCGATGAAGTGGCAAGTGGGCTGTTCCACTGCGCGTTAGCTGGCATGCACAAGGATGGCGATCAGAGAGACCACTGTGCTGCAGCACCATCTGCTCCCGTGGTCTTGGAGGAATGCAGGTGAAACCAAATAAACATAAGGGACATAAGAGCAAAGAAAAATTAGCAAAAAAACACTGAAGAACAGATCAAGACACTGAAGGAAAGTTCGTTCTGCCTACTCTTCACTCCAGCCAGTTTAAAGCAGAGGAACAGCTCGCTGGGTTTTGCAGGAAAGCAGCTGTTGAGTTTGTGAAGGCAGTTTCAGAGTCGACTAGTGATTAATGCATGAATCATCACCAGCCCACAAACAGTAAGAGCCTACAGTTAAAATGTCAAGAATACAGAAAAGCAAACTGATGTTGAATCAATCCATCCTGGGAATACTTCTAATTAAGTTACATAAAGCATTGCTCAATTTTATCATGGCATATCTGCAAGTTGAGAATATTGCTTGTACTTCTCATAACAATATTGTTCTTTGCTGTTTAACATAAACTGATAAAACCTCCAGCTTCTTAACTTCAGACTTTAAATGCTCTTCTTAAACTGCAGCACCCTGTTTGACAACTATGTGTGGTAGAGCAAGTGCAGTACTTCAGATTTACGCACAGCTGAACAGCTCCTAGACTTTTCAAGAACAAAAATTAAGTCTTGTGAAGTTCATTAGTCACTTGGCCAGAAATGTTATGTTATGGATATCTAGTAGAGGAATCATCAAAAATGTACTAAAAGAAAGAAAATTCACTTAGTTCAGATGCTTCCTTTGTATTCCAATAGGTTCTGAAAAAGGGCTGCTTATATATTTATTCTAGCTACATACTTTCAATTGAAAATCACAAAATAATCTCCCCCTTTATACCCCATTTCTGAAATTATAGTCTCACGCAAGAAGAGATTGAAGGTAAAACTGTTGAAGCAACAGCTAGTTATGTTACTTGAATTAAATCCAGCATCCTTGCTTATCTAACATACCTACGTCAAAAAACCAAGCAGAGTGTATTAACACACTGAGATGCAATAAACAACTCAAAACTAAGCCTTTCTTAGCTATATAACAATTCATCTTCAAGAAATCTACCTCAAAAATGTAAGTTTGTTTTAAACGGAAAACTACAAAGCTAACAAAACAATATAGCACATTTGAACAATCTAAATCTGAGCCCTTTTGAACATGGCTCTTAGAATGGCAGGATTCCCCATCCCTTGACCACACAAAGAGACTTTCAGGTTTCAACCTTTTCATAATTGAAATCCTGTTAGCCAAGCACAGCTACCCTTGGATTACTCTCCCATATAACAGAAACCTACTAAGGGAGAAAGATGAATGGTTGTTGTGCTCTAAAAAAGCGAGCATATGTTAATGGCAATTGTTTACACTGTCTGCTTGCAAAGAGGACTTCTGTTACTATAGTTAATGATTTACTTTGTCTCCAATTAGAAACATGGAACATTGACAATAAGGATCTCAAACACAAAAGCTACTTTTAAATAATTTGGGTTTTGTTACTATAGTCATGTTTCCTGCATAAGTAAAAACCTCTTCACTATTTTTCTTCTTCTCTCTTGGAAGAAAGGACAGCAAGGCATCCAAATCCACCTGGGCACACATTCCACACCATCAGTTGTTTAAGCGATACAGATGTCTAGTGGATGGGACTGTTCGCAGTTACATTGAGTGACTATGGCATTAAGGAGGAAAACCATGGCTGAAGCTCCCCACGAGTGCCATGAGAGTGGTTCAGAGAATCACACCCACAGCCTGGCCGTACACAAAGACTCTCCTCTGCTACAGCCTACCCTGTAATTACCGTGCAGCAGTACTCTGCAGGTAAGGGATGCTTGCTGACTGATGCCAGCACTACACAATCATTCTGTACCTAAGCTACAGCAGTGCTGTGTTGCCCGGCACCTTTGCCCAGATGTTCTCAGGGTATACACAACACACACTGCTATCTATGGGGCATTAATCCAAGGAGATAAGAAATGCTGGTTCCTATCTAAAGAAGGTTTTCTTTCTATTGTACATGTGAACAGAAGTCCCCAGTAATTTACTCATTCTGACAGTTTGGAAGGATCCTGTCATCTCAGTGCCATTTTGTGAACAAAGTGGTGACCTTAGTCACCGCTTTAGACTCCTAAATCTATGCCAGAGAAGATAATGGAAAAAATCCCTGAGGAGTTATGCTCTCCTCTAATCACTTGTCTTCTAAGGTAAGCACCACTCCCAGAGGGACACCTGGTTCAAGTCCTTTCTCAGAAGACCGAATCAAGATCACTTGCTTAGGATCCAGGATCTATACTACCTTGGGATAGTACAGAAAAACCAAGAACTTAAAAAATAATACATTTTTTGAAATATCACACTATTTACTAACCCTAACATTTCTGGGGAACAACTGAAAGGAGGAAAAATCCCTTAACAGACTCAATGTATGAACTACTGTGTGAGACAAGATGGGCTTCACAAAATTATGAGTTACATTTATCTGTCACCAACGGACTCAGAAGACGAAACACTGGCTATCTGGAAAGCATAGCAACAAAATACAAGGCTGGACTCACTTCAACTGCTGTTGGACACACTTGAACAGAAACACAGTGGTAGAAAGGGGGAACAGAGCTTACTTCAAGGACAGATGAGAGTACTTGAGGGGAGAAGAGAATCAGCTGCACTTGTGCAGGTGCAGCACCTGATTACATTGAGTTCCTGATCCAGCCCTAGAAGATCCATCCTTGCCAACTAACAGACACAAGTTCATGCAATCTCAGATTACATTTTCGATATTGTTGTTTTCCATTAAGGCAGTAAACATTTTGTTTCTTGATTCAAGTTTGCAGATGAATAACCTCTGTCTTTATAAAAAAGTTTTTAACAGTACAAAAGCATTATAAAAGAAAGGCTATTTAGCAACTGCACACTTGCCATTTGGCCAGAGAATTGCACAATTGCATCAAGTTTAGTCACATGAAGCTTTTTTAGAGTTTCCTATCTAGAGGAAGGAAGTCTTGGGATAGTGCTACAGCAGCTGATTACATGAGTCCACTGGGAGGTCTGAACTCCCATGGCTAGACCCTTTTCAGCAATGACACAAGTCCATTTTGCACTTGCTCTGGTCAGTGCTGCTGTATCACATCACACAACTAGCACACATCCTTCAAGGTAGCTGGCAGCCCCAAATAACGTGTTGGGGGAAGGTGCACTGGCTTGACAATTTAAAGAGAAAGCCTCCCCAGAGGAGAGGATATTGGGAAAAAGATAATAAACCAACTGCCTGAGTAAAATCACTCTCCTAGTCCTATCAAAAAGAGAGCACATCTCACCGCCGAGTAAAGACATACTGGCGTTCCCATATTACACAAACTCAGTCCTGCCTTGTTAACACATCGAAAGCCACTGAAGTTTAATACAAGAAAACTAAATGTATTAAGTGCAGACTACTGCACTCAAGCCTGAACACCGGAGAAGGAACAGCTAGACAAGTGCCCACCGCGCAGAGCTGAACCGCATTTGAAACTCTACTGCCAGGGTGCTACCAACACTCACACTTTGAATTACAGTAGAAAAAGTAGCACTGACAGTCAGTGGTGCTGTCAAGCGACAGAGAAGGTTAAGAAACTGTTACCCTTACATTGAAAGGGACACCAGTCCATCTTGAAGTCAGATGCACAAAAAACACGGAAGCCTGATTTACCAAAACAGAAAGTACATTTTAAAATATATAATTTAGAATTAAGACAATGCAAGGAAGATTTGAAATAGCTGCAAGTAACTACTGCCACTCACATACGCAAAAAAGTCTCGTGCCAAGCTGAAGAGAATAAATACCATGAAATCCATTATGGCACCAAGCTTTCTCAAGGAATTTCCCAATAACCATGTCTGACTTGAGAGAAAAGACAAACTGTTGCAGTTAAGCTGCAACAAGCAAAGGTGAGGCATGCCTTCATAGTGCTAGAAATGTTATTAAGACATAGAAAGGCCGAACAGAGAAAACAGTAGTTCACTTCTCTATAAAATATCCATCTTTGAGTAGGGTTCCTCTGTACCTAGAGGTAATTCTTCAGTTTATTGTCTGCTACTGATTAGAAAATATCCTATTCACTACAGAACAATCCAGAAGCAGGTTACACCAAAAATGAAACCTCTCAGTCAGCCTGAATAGGAACCTAGGGAGCATACCTCAAAAGCAGCGCGCCAGGGAGCGTGCGGCGTTCTTACTCAGCTAGTGAGAAGTTACTTTACAAGTCACAAAACCTGCCTAAGTCAAAGCTGAGTAACCTATCGCACAATGACAGGCTTGGGACTAGCACACAAATTCAGATCCTTAGAGACTGTGTCAACACACTTAAAGAAGCTATCAAGCAAACACTACATTACGGGCAGCACTTGGCAAAACAGTGTTTCGAAAGTCACACAACATAAAAGCAGTTATATTTTGTGAAAACTAATTTATACACGGTCTCAGTTCCATCCAGCTAGCAATGCCAAAACTGAGGAAAACAATACAAAGCCAAATTATGCACTGGCTGGAATTTATTATCCACATTTCGTTCAACAACCCCTACACTGGTAGCAAGGTTTGAAATTCCCCTTCGGACTAGAGTTGTGCAATAGAAGCACGTGGATTATGCGTCAATAACCCTGAAATGGCATCACACTACCTCGTCAAACTCATTTTTCCTTCCCTACATCTCATATGCTTCATTATTTACTCTCTAATACTGAATCCATGTCTGACTCTAAACTTAGATTTTCAGAGATGTTTTCTCTTATGCATTTGTGTTTCAGTAAGGAAAAAAACTACAGGTGCTCTAGGACTCAAAGAGCAGAAGTAGCTCTGTTGGGCTTGGCACACATCCCGACTGACCCATCGTGCTGAACAAGCACCATCTTCCTCCATATTTCAAAATGCAGCAGCTAAGTTTCAGAGGAGATACTTCATTTCCCTTAGCCCCCTTTCTCTATATTTATCACTGTACCTAAATCATTCCATATGCACGTTTGATATTAGTGGGGAAATTCATCACGATATACTTAATGCTGACATACGAAATATTCAGCTTAGTGCTTGCTGCTCAATGTCAATGGAAAACCGAAACAGTAAGCGAGGTGTGGCGAGGTATTCTGGAGGAAAAAAAGATTTCTATTATCCCAAAGTCAAGGCATTGCCAAACAAGCTTTCACATCTGACCCACCCATGCTAATCCTTCAGCCTCCTGTGATCATTACCTTATCCTCATCAGTGTTCACTCAGATGACTAAAAGGCTGCAAACGAGCTAAAAACATGTAAAGAATTCAGCTCATATCTTCTCATTATCTCATATTCTTTCCCTCTCACTACCACCCAAGCCCCACACTCTGGCAGAAGATCTGTACTCCAAGAGGGGGTCTCTACTTGCACCACCAAAGTTTTCCCCTGAGACTGTAGGATAAAGTTATGTAGAAACATCCAGCTACTAGACACTGGTACAAAGTCCCGACCGACAGTAAATAGTTACTCTGTAGTAAAATAAACTAGTCTGTTGCCTCAGCTGCAGAAACCTAACAGATTTGACATGCCAGAAAGTAGTAATTAAGCAGGGGAAGACTACTACATTCCCAGAAAATATTAGCTGTAGTGCCACCTAAAAACCATGCAGGCTGATCAGAAGGCAAACAAAGGCAATTCTTCATTTAAGCCATAATTATATTAAAGAAGCCACTAAACAAGCCAAAGAACTCCCACTATAACACCAGTTCAATGCCACTTAAGTTGCCAATCCTAAAAAGCAAGTCTGATAGCGCTAAGTCACAGTGCTCGCTAGACTGGCTCACAAGAGCTGGATACTTGAACTGCTCAGTGCCCCTTGTGAGCGACATCTTTCTTTCAAGCTCAGTGAAACCAAAGTACCGTCAACAATGATAAAGATATTTACTACCAAAGAAAAGCTACAAGAGTTTCAAAGGCTGTCATAATCTCCAAAAGGAGAGCAGACAGCGGTTCTCAACTGCTGCTTTATTCAGGAAATATTTTCTCCAGCTGCTGAAGAGGTTTCCTTCGCTGCGAAGACCACACTTCAGAAACTTGACAGTGACGTGCGATGTGGCTTTCGAGGCAAGAAACCCAGAGCAAGGTAGTTACCAGTAAACAGGCACCACACGCTCCCTCACAAAACAGCCTTGCCGCGCTAACAACCCTTCCCACCGGCGCGCTAACACCTCTCTACTCCAGCGGCGTTTCAGATTTCCCTCAGGACACGGCAGGGCGAGAGCCGTTAAGCGAGGCAGCACGAAAACAGCCCCCCGTTCCTAGCCATGACATCAGCGCTGCCCGCCTTTCCGCGCCTCCCGAGAGCCAAAGCCCTATTCCCGGCTTCTTCCCTGGATCCAGTGCAGACCCTCAGACCCCCTACCCGGTGCAGGGAGGGAAGACCCCCCCACACACACACACACACCACCACCACAGGACCAGCCGCCCGCCTCACCGGGCTCCTCACAGGCCGCGGCAGCCCCGCCCCCCCCCCCTTACCGAGCAGGGCGGCCGCCGCCAGCAGCCCCCGGGCGCCAGCCATGGCGGGGGGCAAGGGACGAGGCGAAGCGGCACCGGGAGGAGAGCGGAGAAGGGGCGAGAGCGGCGGTGGCAGCGGCGGGCGGGGGGGGGCAGCGGCGGCAGCGCACCCCGCTCGGGAGAGTGGCGACGGCCCCGGCCGGTCATAGGGCCTCTGACGTCACCCGGCGAAGGCGGTGGGAAGGCTCTCGCGAGAGCAAAGCGGGGAGGGGGCGGGGCGGGTTGTCTGTGGGGAATGGCGGAGGGGCGGGGCGCTGTGTGAGGGGAGGAGGAGGGCGAGGGCGGGAAAGGGTTTCGGTGGGGAGTTAACCCGCCGCGGCTCGGTGTTGCGCCCTCCCCTCCCCAGAATATGTTTCTTGCCACTGAGTTTAAAGGCAGTCTGAGGTAAATACCGTCGCCTTGCGTAGGGCTGGTTCGGTCCCGGCTGTGTAAACGCACTGGCGGTTAACGGTCTGTTACCTCTGAAGTGGTGCCTCCGTCTATACCTGCGGAGACGTATAATCCGCATACGTGTCCCAAGCCAAAGCTTGTGGTT
The DNA here is from genome assembly GCF_964188355.1 of Buteo buteo. Lineage (NCBI taxonomy): Eukaryota > Metazoa > Chordata > Aves > Accipitriformes > Accipitridae > Buteo > Buteo buteo. Next base: position 2,677,102 of record NC_134195.1, on the reverse strand, counting down.
GCGTGGGTAAAATTAGCTGCGCTTTCACGTGGTTTTGGATGTCGTCTGATGTTTTGGTAAACAAGAATTCTAAGAATTCCCTTTTTTTTTTTTGGAGAAAACTAGAAAAAAAGAGGTGAAGTTAGTCTATCAGCATTCTCGGGGGTTAGCATAGTAGCGGAGATGGGGAGTCCAGGCCATTTGATCGCTTTGCAATTCAATGCTCTTTCTTATCTAAGCTGTTAAGGATATGCTTTCCTCATGTGAAACCTCAGAAGTACTTTGCTCCTGAAATCCCATTTCTGGTACTGGTGGAAAGTGTGCCAATAGCAGGGTGCTTCTGCTTTCTCAGGGTGACTGCCATGTCATCCCTCTCCTCATCGCAGTGTACGCCGGATTACTCTGCTCTCAGGCAGAATCATTTATGCTCCCAAGCTGCCTTCATACATTTTTACTTGGAACCAATTTGAAATGCGGTTTTGCTGCTACCAGCTGCTAAAGTCAAGTCCAGCTATTCTACACTTGACGACCTTTCCCTGATGTCTGTCTCAGTTCACTTACACTTCCCATTTCCCCAAAACATCCTAGAGAAGTTCATTTGCTCTTCAAGGTGGCTTGGGGATCTGCCTTTCTTTTTCAGTGCTATTGGTATAAGCAGACATTTCTTTCTTAATGCTGCATTTTTAGAGACAGTAATGTTTTATTTTAGTTTGTTTGCTTTTCCCTGCAGCACTTCTAGCAGTCTGTCTTCTTGCCACGTATTGCCAAAAGCAGAAGTTAGTCAGCTTGAAAAAGGATGTAAGGAACAGCTCTGGTCAAGTGTTTGAATGAGTCATCTGCAGAGGAGTTGAGGTTAATGGAGGTGGGACATGGGTTGTTCTTCTCATTTTTTTAATCGCTGTTTTTGGAACCTGCACCAGGAGTGGAGGAAGGCCTGCGGAATACTTGAAGTCTGCCAGAAAACTAAATAGAGGGAGGCCCAACCCAGTCAGGTTTAAACTTGCTGTGCAGTAGTCTGCCCCTCTACTGGAAAATTGGTAGGCATCTATGAATTGAAAAATGATGACAGGTGCTTGGAAAACTACCAATTAATATCAATATATAAGTTGCATCAAGCAGCAATATTGTGACAAGAAATTGGTAAATAAAGAATGTAAGGCTATCGGCAGAGAATTATGTTGATCTTGTGTGCTGTGGATCATTAGCTTACTAAGCCTTTTATAGCGGTGTAGAAACCGCACAATAACCAATTTCCACATCACTGTCAGTAGAACTATTACCAGGGTGTTTGTTAGCCTGTTCTCCTAATGGAACAAGTCTTTTGCAACCACATTGGCCATCAGCCTCACTGCTCAATTACTTGTTGGCTGACATCAATCAAACTTGATAGCAGGGTAAGACATAAACAAACATGAACTAACAGCTTCTGTAAAAGCTGGTGTATAGACAGCCCAGAGATCCAAATTAGCGCCGTCACCGAGGGAAATGTAGTCCGGACCCAGCCCCTGCGCATTTTGTTTGACAGAACTGCTGGCCAGCCAACACACACACAGTTCCAGATTAACCATGGTACACCTCCTAGCCCCTCTTCAGAGCCGTGGATGCAGAATGGCTGCTTATGGGGAAGAACATGGGAAATACCCACAAGATCTAGGAGACGTTACTACAGTATGAACTGTTCTGCAAAGTCAAGGCAGAGTACTAGCATGGGAGACAGGAGCACAGGTTGGGAATTTTTACCAGGAAAGAATTTCCATGGAATAAACTCCATTTTCCCTGTAGCCTTTTGCGGCGTATTGTCTGACTTCACAGGGTTATTTTCTTTCTGAAGAGACTTGCTAGGAATAGATAACCAAGGTTATGGTACAGAGTCTGCTCTCCCTAGTGCACATGCCAAAGATCATAAACCTACAAACAGGCCTGTGTGCCTAACAAATCAATGCACTGAAGTTGCCTGAAAGGTGTGTAGTGTTTTTTCCACAGATGTGTAGCACAAAGAAAGAAAGAACGAAGGAAGCTGCAGCAGACCAAGGGATTTAAATGATAAACCCAGGTTCAGATAAAGGAATAGAGGGGAAGCTAAGATACAGAACTAAGAAAACAGGACAGAAAGAGCAGGCAGGAAGGCAGGCTGTTGGTGGCTGGTAAAGGAGAGCTGTAATTGCCAGACTTGAGATGCACCTGCAAGTCAGCCATCAGCCTGCATTGTGAGGCTTACACTCACTTTCCCCCAGGAAATGTTGGGCTAGATGACAGGGCATCACATTGAGGAAAACTGCTTTTTAAATACATGTAACATATAGTCTGGATGAGTTATCTGAATGTTTAAGTTAAACTGAGTTAAACTGGAAAGTTTCAAGTCAAATTGGAAGGTTTTGGTAAGACTGGAGAGCCCCTGCCTGAATCCCAGATTCCTGCTGTTATTTTTGTCATTCCATAGAAGTTGCTACACAATTTGTTCCAAGGATGCTGAATTGCCAAAAGCCAGGTTTTCAAGACGTCTTCTGAACGTAGATGTGCTACAGAGGAAATACGTTACTTTGCTACAGCCTGATGTCTTCAACACTGGGTGATCTTCCAGGAAGAAATGTTTAGCAACCTCTGCCCTGTGGGCACAACTCGGGGGGCGATGTGAACCCAAATAGCCAGCATCAAACCAACAGCTAGTAGAGACTGGATGCTCAGACAAATTCTATCACCAGCTATCACAAAGCAATCAAATGCAGCTATTTTGCTATGAAGAAGTGATTACCATGCTGATTAATAAACTAACTGCTTACCTGTTCGGTTCAGCATATACAAAATCCAAAATCCCAGCAAGAGAATTTTGAGGAAATCAAATTAAAAATGAGGACCTGAGAAAAAGGGAATCACGATCACCTGGCATGTCCATCTCTCCCATAGCTTTCAAACCTCTGAAGCCACTTGCACACCAATTTGGGAGAGTAAAAATCTTCAGAGATCGTGACATTCTCTGTAGGTTTGGGGGGTAAGGAGATGAGTGGAGATCAGCAGCTGGATAAAGGAGAACAAAACCAATGCTCCCACAAGCAGAAAGGCAGAACTAAGCAGAAAAACCCTCTGCAGCACTGCTGCTGCTTGAGGTTATTTGGGGGGGATGATACAGTAGGGGACAGGGGCGCACCTCACAAAGACAGGCTTTATTATTTCCACTGCTTGTGGAACAACTCATTTTTAATTGCTATACCAGAGTAATTTGGCCAAAGAGTCTATGGCAATTAAGAAATACTGCACATCTCAGCACTTTTAATCAATTAACATTGCTTTGTAAGGCAGAACCATATCAATCATCTTCAGGATAACACCACTGCTTTTAGTCTATTGTTTAAAACCGCTGAACCAGGAAGCTGGGGTTCAGAAAGGGAAGGCGGTACACATTCACTGCTTGGTATCAGTTACTGCATACTACTGCCAAATTTCTGTGTGGATAAACCCTCTGGCCATTACAGTTCTGTGAGGCATGTACTCCTTTTTGTTTTAAAAGTCTAGCAAGATGGATCTGATCAGCTTCCATTTGCATAGAAAGTGCATTACAAGGTGAATGGTATGATTAACACTAAAGAACAAACTGCACAAATAAACTGAAGTGCCACATTCCCACAAAGGCTAAGAAATTAATATTTAATATGCATCAAAGATTTTATTTGCATTAACTGAAGATTCAAATATTAAAATAAGTCTACATTAAATTACAATATTAAATACGCTTTAAATACAATAAACTAAATGTGTTTAGTTTCTAAACACAAAGGGAACAAAAATAATTCAGAAGAATGCAATACAATTAATGACACCAGATGACAGAATAAGGACTTTAATACGTAAATCCACAAGATGTCAACTCTTAGTGACGTTTACTTCAAGAAGAGGTGGCGGCCTTTTAATCGATGCACAAACCCCATGTTACATAAACTTAGTAAGATTTCTTTCAAGAAAATATTGCTCAGTTAAATTCTCATTTGTGCCATGATCAAAACTCCTTTGGTAGCTCTTTTTCAGAATGAAACACACCAGTATGCAAATCCGGAAAATAAACAGAGTCTTGTAAGTATTACCACAAAAGGTGTCTTCCTTACAGTTACAATTACCTAACAGATCTACAGTGTCTTTCATTCTTTAATTCGGATCAACTTACATATATACAATATGTAACAAAGTACTCACAAAATCCGTAGTCTTTCAAGACAAAAAACTATGCTTTCACAATATCAAGACCATAAAAGTATTTTTAAAAAAAAGTTTTTGTTTTTTAAAGTGGAGCACGCTGTACAGTAGGTTCCCTGTATGTTATTTTCAAGGCAAAACTAAATGTTACGGCAATTACCTAAACAGTGATAAACACCAGTTGCCCTAAAATGAGGTAGGGCCTCTTTGACTCAGATCTAATCTTTGCCACCCAAGCCAGCAGCAGTAGTAATAAAATAATAATCCATATCTTAGCTAAATAACCCAACAACTCACTACACACATGAACGCAGTTGTCCTCTTGGCACTTCAAAGATCTCACTTCAAAACCTGATTTATCCAAACCAGACTGAAGTTTATAATAATTTGAAAGAAAATTAACTGAACACAAGTTTAAGGGTTTTCATGGTGCATAATTCCAAAAATTCAGTGTATTTCAACAACACTGCTTGTACATAAGTGTTCATCAATTAAGCGTTTTTAAAAAGTTACCCAAGTTGTCACTGTAGCTAAAGAACGCAGCATATAGGGTCTTTATGGATGCAGTTGGGAACACGTAAATGAAGAAACCAGACTTGCATCCATCACAGGAGTATTTCTCACACGGGTAATTTTACCTTTCCATCAAACTTCAATGACATTGTTAAACAAAACTGTAAAACTGAATTTTGAAGAACCCAAAAGAACAAAAGAGTAACTAAAAGAAATAAAAACATGACATTTAAAATTAGTAAGAAGTCTTGACAAGGATGATCAATTAACATGTTGTTTTGCTTCTTTTCCACAGCAGTGCATGCAGCTGGTTGAATAATATACATCAACCTGAAATCTGCTAAAAGGAAGGTCGGGAACAGCATAGGTATTTGGTGTCCTGAAGAAGATATATGTGGATGATTTTGGTTTTTATTTTTTTGGGTTTGTTTTTTTATTTTTTTTTTAAATAAAAGTATTTCTTCTCCATTATGCAACATAGTGGTACTGATTGGGGTTGTCTTTGTCTCTCTCCATATAGTCTCTGTCAATGAGAGATTCAATCCTCTTTTTCAAGTCTCCAGGCTACAAGAAAAGATGAGATTAGTATAGCAGTTAGTAATAAAAATGCAAATATATTTTGTTTTTAAAAATAGGACTGCTGACAGCTACATAAGAAAACGTGCCATAGTAAATATCATTTCCTACTGATACTCTGGCTTATTTCTGTTCACACACTCATTTTAATACCTTAATCTTTGGATTTGATTCAGACATATTTCACATTCCTTACTCTTATGGACAAGCTGAATGGAAAAATATATTACATTTTCAGATAATCCTAGGATAGTTTGGAAAACAAAATCGGTTACCTTTACGGGAAATTTCAGTTGATTATACAATTCAGAAACAAGGAGATTGTGACCAAGCGTCTTTCTCATCTTCATTATTCGCACAATAGCAGCATCAATCTGATATTGCCTGTCTTGAAATACTCTTTCAGTTGTGCTGACCTGTTCCTCGACCTAAAGAGCAACACCACGAATATCACCTTTTATTGCTATTTTTTAATCAGTTATATTTCTATAGTTAACCTTTACAATGAAATGAAACTCATGTATTCTTATTCATCTTTGAGACAGATGCATGCATTACTGCATGCTAAGAGCTAAGTGATTCTGCAGTGTACTGCTAAAGCAAGCCAAAGATAAAATTAAGGATAAAGAAAAAGGGTAAAGAAAAAAATAACGTACATCTTATTTTCAATCTATTTGATAAATTAAACTAAATCTTAAAAACTCAATTCAGATTTTTGAAAGAACATGTAACTCTAATTTGACTTTTAGGGATTTTAATATGCAAAGGCAAAAAGGAAACAAGTCAGTGTCAATTAAAACATGTCACCTTGCGTCAAGAATTGGGATTCAAGTACAACAACAACATCCACTGCAAAAACAGGGACAACCCTGACTTTAATAACACTCTTACCTGCTAAATAAAGAAAAGAAGTGACATGGTGACATTTCATTCATGAGTAAAATATAGTACCAACACTTCAGCCATACCACAGAAAAACTAAGGTGGACTGAAACATCTACAAGATCCTATCAGTTTAATATACATGCATTTAAATTTGCAAGCACAGGAAGGAACCTAAGTTGTTTCGATTTCAGTGAGTTTTGAAATCTTTATTGCCTCTGCAAGTCATCCTGACTACCAAAAAAATTTAGTATCTGTTTCCTTTCTCCATACGCAAAAACTACGCGAGGAAATGCAGCGATTTTGTCTCTTCATGTGGGACATGTGGATAAAGTTAACACAAACAGAATGAAAGCAAAAAATAAATACATACTGTTTCTTTCATTTGGATTTGGTTGATCTTTATTCTAAACAATTTATGCTTGAAATCACCATTAAAGATGAATTTATCTCCATCTTCTACATCCTTGCCCTTTGGATTTTTAATTAGCACTCGTGCTTTTCCACAAGCTAAAGACTGCAAGGTTCTTCTTAATTCACTGTCCTCTGTGACGAAGTTCAAAGTATGGGAGAAAGCAGAACAAAACATTAACATGAAGAGTTTTATGTGATTAATCTAGAAATACAACTGAAAAGTTACTGGTTTTATCTTAACACCTTCTTCCAGCTAAGTTCCAATTAGGTATCAGCTCACAGCCTTCAAGCTTGGTCTCACATCTTTCATAGGTAAGTGCTGAGAGCACGCACAGAATGGTGCATGTCAGGAAGACAGACTCCAGCTCATCTCAGTGAGCTTTCCATCCAAAAGTAGTGTCAGAAAAGTTTGCACATTAATGTGAGCCTGGTTTTATTGCTTCAGTTTTGTTTGGTAGTAAGGGGACTTTAGAAGAAAAAAAATTAGCTGACGACAAGAAACTCAAGCCACCCATTTTATGATTTCATCACTAGTTTTAACATACACCAGAAAATACATAATAAAATAAAAACCCAGAAGTCTAAATTGATAGGAAGATGTTTTGTGAGAAGGTAGAGCTGACAGCTGTGACAGTCACAAACTTCCCCACAACAGGAAAGTAGTAGAAACAAGTGAGTGAGGAAAAATTTATCTAGTAAGATTTAAAGCTAAAAGCATTTGGACAAGTAGATCAAATGAAGTCTAAAACTTTCTAATAATTATGTGGCAAAGTCTTGTATCAAGATTTTGCAATAAAACAGCCTCTGCAACCTCTGGAATACTTTTATTCACAATACAAAATTATCACCAAAAGTATTGGACCTCCTGAACATAGTTTTAGCCTAAAAATTAAAAAGAAAGGTTTTGCAATCTAGTGCTCAAGTGCAATGTAACTGGATGGCATTTGATCTCCCAATCATTCAACAGTGTGAGATCCTTTTCTAACTTTTTTTTTACATGTTTCAGATTTGACCTTCCTCAGTAATTGGCACCGAATTCTGTCACATCAGTATTCATCTTCGTCAGATCCTTAATGGCCATGTTGAATAATACCTGGAGATCCCAAATAAGAGCTTCCTTTCACTGTGAAAGCTGCCCATTCATTTCTACCTGTTCTTTTCTGTCTTTTAATGAGTTATTCACCCCTAAGAGAAACTTCCCTCGTAAGCCATGAAAATTTAGTTTATTTTAGAGCTTGTGAGGAGCTCTTATCAAGAACTTTTAAAAAGCCAAGTGCACAATTATGATTGTGCATATGCTTGCTGACTGTCTCAAAGAATTTGAAAGGAAAATCATGCATCACATAAATCATGCTGGCTCTTCCTTAATATACACTTATCCATGGGCCTACCAATTCTGTTCTTCCCAGTACAGAGGTGCTACCCTGCAGTAATCTGCAGAATTACCCCACAAACATAAAAAATAGATTAAAAATTTAGCATTGCTCTTGTCAAGCTTGCACCAAGGCTCACTTAAATTATAACCTAGACAGATTCCTGTAAAGCTTCGGGGTGAATACTGTTCAGCTGGTGGTGGTCTAATTTACTGTCTGATTTACTCATCTGTTCTAAAACCCTTACTGACACTTCAATTTGCAATATTTTATTCTGCCCTAGGGCACGTACGTGGCCCTATGAACTCTTCTGCAGTAAACACAAATATGCAAAGACTGGGTAACACCTCATAATAGGGTCTCAATATAAACAAATGTTAATTCACTAACAACTGCACAAGGTTTCCACCACCTCCCAGAAAGAGCTAGCACATGTGAACGCCAAAGTAAAGGAAGTGATTAGGGCCAGTTCTTCAGAGTTGGGACGTTCAGTATTCCTTTTGGTGTTTAGTTCATAACTGAGGAACAGGCACCCTGGGCCAGAAGGTCCATCTAGCCCAGCACTGTCTCCAGCAGTGGCCACGAGCAGATGAGCACAGAGCAGCATATAAGAGCAAATGGAGCTAATACAGCTCCACACTTCCCTGCTCTTCCTCCTCTCCTCATCCTACCGCTCTCTAAGTCTCCAATCACTTAGAGCTCAAGGACTTCCTAAGCCAGAGGTGGTTTCTATGTGTTGAGAAACCTTCAGTGCTCTGCTCTTCCCTGAACCTGTCCCCTTGAATTCTGTAAACTTTCAGCTTTTACAACATGCTGTTTAGTTTTCACCACCCTGTGCTCATTTCAGTTTTTTGCCCTCTAGCTTTTTTTGAGTAAGAAAACAAATCCTTATCACTTTATTCTTAACCTTTTGGTCCATTTAGTTTAGTCCTAGCACATACCACTGTTCTAAAGAAGCTGTCCTGTGTCTTCCATCTTTATTGCCATTCTCTGAACTCTTCTCAGATCCACTATGTTATTTTTAGATGGTGGAGGGAGAAGTCTGACAAACCCTACAGACTTTCTAAAACATTAAAATGTGCCAGCAACTCCCTTTCAATTTAGACGAAGCCCACCCTTCTTGTACAGGTTCCCCTTGTTTCAAAGGCTCTCCTACTGCCTAATAAATCTAAACCTTCTTCTGTATGTCATTTTTTCAAGCATACATTGCAGTTCTGCCTGTCTGTTGAGCCCTGCACATGGTATTTAGAACATTTAGAAACAGTTTCTATGGCAACCCTACTGCCCAGGTTTTGCCCTCCAGGATTTCTACCATGTCCTGTAATTTGTACCCATGAGCCAGGACCTCTGGTTCATGCAGGGTGGTCTCTGAGACTCTGGCTGTCTGCACCTCTGCCCTTTGTGGTGCATCACAAATTCAGCTGCTTTTTCTAATAACTGAATTGCTGTTCTTTTCAAACTAGCCAGGAAAGCAGCCTGTGGCCAGGTACCACTGAGCGAAAGGATCATCCAAGTAGCAGGAGGCAGGAAGGGCGCAGTGTGGGACCTATTTCTGCCATAATTTCTGGCCGTAAGAGTTGCCTCTTCTCTAGAATTAGGGAGACTGCTGGGTGGGAATGGGACCTCTCTAAAGCAGCTGCGAATGCCTTGGGTAGGTAGAGCCTGGGAAGACAGAGATTTTATGTCATTCATCCTGGCCCCACAGGAACCCCATGGACCATGAACTGTCCTCCTTACCTGCATTCCTATACTATTTCCCCACAGGGGAGAGAAACACAGACATGGCACTCAGTGCAATGACATAACATAATATAGGTAGCTCCCAACTATCAATTGTAGCCAGCTGCCTTAAAAACAGTCTACTGAAATCCCTTCTATTGCGCTATAACGGAATGCATTTCCATGCAGCAGATTTTATCTGTTGCTGTCAGGCAGCCAGAATGCAAGCTCCAAGGTACAGCAATACAAGATGAGAAAGCAGGATCTGGATCAGGCTTCGTGAACTTATGTTTGTTCTGTAACCACTGTACTCTGACCTAATGAGCCTCTCCGGACTCTCCTCATGCTTATCATTCACACTGGCATTAGTTTTCTTCAGCTCCCCTAGCATTAATGGAGTGGATGACTAAGCAACTTGAAGCACTGATGCTGACAAGCTGGAGCACCCGGGCTGTACTGCCTTCTGCAACGCATCATTCTGAGCCACAGGGATTCCCGATATCCTCATTTTACAGTATTTTAGTAAATATATTTACATTATTTTAGTACTTGTATGGGCTCAAATACTCTTTCAGCAGTTGCTGTACTGGGTTGGTCTTAAGATTCAACATGTGAAGGGCTACTAGGTATAACCTGCTGGTTGATGCAGAAGTTCCAGAGAGTAAAAGGACGATAGTGTTATCATTTTTAATGCCAATGGCTCTAATTCAAGGAAGGGTAAAAATTTGGGGGAAAAAAAAAAAATCATCCAAGAGTATAAGAACACAGAAGGCAGATACTGCAGATGGTTAAAAAGAAAACTATACTTTTCCTCAGTTTTCTTTGTCCTTTCTGTCTTTGGGTTTCAAGTGCAGAGGGACACAGCTACCAAGTATACACCCTACCAGGACACTGCTCTTCTTAACAAATCAGACCTACTGTAAATGGGCACTCCAGCAACAGTCATGGAAACAGGTGGGCAAGCTCTCAGAACAGTTCAACTGAAAATACTCTCTTGAATCACCCCATAATGACAGCATTCTACAACGCATCATTTTCAAAATATAGTATTTGAAACTGTAAAGGAACAAAAACAATGTGTACAGACACCAGACTTTATCACCACTTGAATTTTAAGAATTGCAATGATACATTTTTTAAGTCTAATAGGTTGTTAGTAGTACCATATGCTACACAGCTCTCACTATTAATTTTGTGAAGTATCTCTTTTATCTACACTAGGAAGTATCAGCAGTGTGTTTTCCTCATCTCTTTTGGTGTCTATATACTATTGACTCATAAAGTTTGTCCTAATGATCATGGCAAATTTCTTAAAATTAGGCCTTTGCATACCAAATCACAACTGGCAATCAGTTGATGAATAAATTTGAGAATTAGAAAGTATTCTTCCTACCTACACCAGTGGCCATTTTAATTTCTTCAAAACTGAATTCATCTCCTTCATTAAACATAAGCAACACTAGTGTCTGAAAGAGTGATACTTGAAATTCCTTCTTTCCCTAAAAAAGAAATATCAAATAATTAGAAATAATATTCAGAGCATTTTCTATTGTATCCCCCAAATTTGACAAGTTACAGAAGCTATACATTCCTTTTTCTATTTCTAGAAGAAAAGATGTGCATTTTAGAATGTCTAGCACACAGAAGAATCTGCTTGAATGCAGTATTGAGGAAACAGGACATTTTTAAAACCTCTTTTTTTTTTCCTCCTCTAACAGTAGCAATACAGCACACCGCAGAAGCTCATTAGAATGGCCTTGTATTTACTTCACATCATTTACTTCATTTTCCTTACAATATATGAAATTCTGGCTTTGCTGCTATCAACAGCGATTCTCTTCATACTTCACCCAAGTTTCATTTATTTTACAGAGATGAGCAAATAACACAAAAGAAATCTTGGCATTGAACCAAATATGAAAGAAACAAAAGATAATTTTGGTTTAGTCAATCAACAACTACAAACCTATCCATCTTACTGTTACATAATGCCTAAACCTCTAAGTTTCATATTCACAATGAGTTAGTAAAAGAATTCAGGGGTTTTTTGTCTTTGCCCTGGCTCGATTAAGCTGCATTATTAGCAAGGCAAAGTACTCCATGAGACAAAACAAAACCACATTAAGAAACAATGTGGTTATTTAAGACTTAAATAATTCAACAAGCATTTAAATTTTAACCACAGTCATTACATGACTAACACTCTTCAGTCTCTTTTTGTATCAGTGAAGCACACTAAAAGCATCACCACTATTTCTATGATCAAAACAATTCCATATTAAAAATAGAAAGATGCTGCATTCTTTTTCTTTCATTAATTTCTTACTTTATTACAACTTTCTTTATTCGACTGAACAACAATTCCTATCAAGTAATACAAATGTTACCAAAAGGTATCACATTGTTGTCTTCTGTTAGCTAGGCAGTATTTCAGTTTATTTATAAAAAGCCTACTTTCTGTACAAAATAACAATACTGAATTGTGATTGTTCCTCCACAAAAATGTTACTACCTTTATAAAAAATACAATACATAACTAGATTCCAAATAATTGACTTAAATTTTATCCCAACAGTCTAAGCATTAAAACAAGCAAACTCACTTCCTTAAATTCCGCCTTTAGGACAGCATGCCCTAAAGTGGTCTGCCACTGAAGTTTTCGACCACTGTGTTTTCCCAGGTAAAAGGTTTTAAATACCTCTTGAAGCTTTATCATCTGTAAAGCAGAGAGAAAAATGTTTATTAACATTATACCAGTGCAGTGATGCTGGATGATTTCACACATGTAATTTCTTTATTCTCCTCAGCAATGTTTCATAAAATAAGTGTTTTTGCGTGGAAAAACTAAATCCAAAGAGCAAAATTCTGCTCTCAAGTACACCGGTACTATTATGCACAAAAGAAAGTCTCAATTCAAAAATAGCTTTTAATTTCTTTTTTTTCTTCTTCTTTTTTTGTTTGTTTGTTTTAAATAAAAGTAAAATAAACCCCCTGTAAAGGGCTTTAAACCTCAAAAATGAATACTAGTTTTGTCCTGGGCTTTGACCAAGAAGCCACCAGACGAAAAGCACACATCTCACACCTATGCACTGACTACTGCCATCTGCTCCCCAGTTCTTCCTTTAGTTTGTCCTATACAGATTCAAGTCTGATTCCAGTACTTTATACCCTCTTACTTCCAAGAAAGGGGGTTTTACCCCTCCGTTTTCATGACGTGTCACTCAGATTGGATCCTTCCGAAGTAGTCTGCTACGGAGGAAAAGACAGCGCAGGAGCAAGAGCACAAAAGCTTCCACATCTTCTGAACTGAACGGGAACCCTGCTATCACCTTTCGCCTCTGAAGTGCTCCCCACATTTCAGGTTGAGCAAGGTATTGCAGGAGATAGGACTCCAAATACATATTTCAACTTAAATTGCTACCGATAGGAACTTTGCAAAAATCTCTCAACTTGGAAGCAATCTTTTTTCAGGCAAATGCCATTTAAATGCAGGGGCTAGTTTTGTGTGACACATTGCTGGGAACAGAGGAAGGATCTTACAGAAAAAAAGAATGTGCAGTAACGTAACTATTGGCTAGATCAAAACGCCTAACCAATATAGTTAAAGGTTGACTAAATTAAGGTGAACTGTCCTGTTTTAAACTTTTAAGTGCTTGACTGCAATGTTAAGCAGGACACTGATTTTATTTTAATACTAATTTTATATTATTTTTATTAAAAAGGTAAAAAACCACATTGAAACAATCGTCCTAAAAAAAAGTGGATTTTATCCACTGCGTTTTATTTTTTGCAATTTTGGAATCTTTAAAATGAGATAAACCCCTTAAATATCTAAGCAGAAAAACACTGAACAACGGGCATTAGTTCACCCTATGATAGCCACTCTGTAAAGTGCACTTAGAAGAATTCAAACACTAACCTCTGAATTTAAGTGGACTTCCATAGGTGTATAAGTTGGCCAATATCCCATAGTTAATATATTTACTGTCAGGTCTATATTTCCTGGGTCACTTTGGTTCTGCATATACTAAAATACAAGAGACAAAAATCATTCAAGCATACTGTCTGCATGCTAAATTAGAAAATATATAAACTTAAATTCAAAACGTAAAATTAGCATAACAATAAAAAAATTTCTACAGGCCACATCCTTGGTTAGACATGCTCTACCAGGATTTTGAATGACTATTTAATGCCCCCCTCCCCAATTTCAAAACACAGCAAGTGGCTGGAAGTAAAAAGAAAAGAACAACGTGCCTTGAAGTATCCTAGCCCACTGTCTTTACAGATTATTAAGGTCAAAGGAACTTCAATGACATGCAAGTAAAGCAAAAGAAAAGCTTTTGATCAGAAGCCAGGGCAAGAACTTTAAGATCAAAAAGGATCCCCTGGGACTTCCACATCCGTTAGACAAAACTTTTTCATATAACTTGAGCATAGTATCAGTCAAGCCAGGCTGCAAAGCCTGGGACAGAAAAGTCACTACTGTGTTTTATTACAGGAGCAGGTGTCCTGGGACAGATCTTTACCCCCGTACCCTGTCTTCAATAAGGCCCCAAAACAGGTACCCAGGGAGAATTGCAACAACAGTTTACAGCATATACAGTATTTCCTCCAAGCAATTCCTCGGTTACCAACAGGTTGGAAGCTTTGGGGCTGAGACATACAGGGTTTCTGTGCACTGAGCAACCTCCAGAGAGTTTTTCTGGTGTGGGTCATTCACAAAGAATTCATCAGAGCAGCAACGGTTTACAGAATGAAGGGGTACGGACTTTAAAGGATGTCAGACAACTAAATTACTATGTGGTATTTAGACTGTAATTTACTTTAAAAGGAATCAAATAAAACTGTAAAGTAGATTATCTCTGAATAGATATACAATAAATTCCATTCTATCAATAGAACTAGAAGTAGACTGTTACTATGACGAGCACCTGCTCAAAAGCTGTTTTGTTTAATTTTAGCTTAATCCAAGGTATAACGCCACTAAGTGCTTCCCCATCACTCTTGAAAATTTAGTACACAAACAGAAGCTAAATGTACCTGCTTAAACTGAACCATGACATCTTTTGACAGTTCCATGTCCTTGAACATGCCCTCCAGTTTGCTGGTAAAAGCAGCGCCACATTCTGTCACACGAATTAAAGCAAATATCCCACAATTACAAAGAAGCACAGAACAAGCAATAAAGGTTTAACCTGAGACAGCTGAGCCAGATTTGCCAGGTTACGGAGCACCCACAAACAGGTACAAGTTTTAAGGATTTTGCTTCTCTGTAGGTACATTAAATGAACCAGTCGCATATCTAAGAGGTCACCTCAATAGTTCTCGCTGAGCACAGTGAAAGCTGTGATATGCTCAGCTATTACTTAAGATCTGGGTTGTCACTTCTTAAAGTGTGAGAAAATAAGGATTCCAATTTACATGCCAAAAAGTAATAAAAATTTAACACATCTGAAAGTGCCTACCATGTTTAAGCTTTGACAACATGGACTTCTCAGCATCTACTGATGCACTTTTTCCAACCAGCAGTCTTTTGGCCAAGTCTTTCTTATAAAATGCCTCAAACACATCTTTACCTGTATGGAAATGGAAACAAAAATAAAATACAAACTGAAATCATACATTCTACTTGCGTCATTGCACTTCAGGTTTGTGACACAAGTGCTTCTCATCACATGTTGATCAGAACAATATTCACTACACAACAGTGAAGAAAAACATTTAGATAACTTGTTCTTTTTGTATTTTAATTATTTTCTTAACATATTTTGCAAAATTTTTACTTCTTTCTTTTTTTTTTTTCTGCCCAGGAACATGGGCTGCCTTGTTATTTCCCATCAGATCAGCTGCAAATCACATTAAATTATTCTGGGTTCCAGAAGAACACTCTCCCTTCAGTGGTCTGATTTATTAAAATAAAAAAATAAAAAAAAAAGTGTTCCTATGTATTAAAGAAATATCCTTTAAAAGCCTAAGGTGAAGAAAAATTGACATAAGTCTTCTGACTTGGTTTGCCAATCACCTTTTGAAATAAAGAAGTCGTACAGGCACCCACAAACTTTCACACCTTAAACCACAGTTTCCGCAAACCTTTTCTATTGATAGTGCGAAGATATCAGCAAGTTGTGTCACTTTTAAGAGGAAGAAATTCAGTGTAACTCAAGGCACTATTTGTGCTGCCTACAGTAGCCCCTTCTAATTCCTTGCAAACACCTTCCAATAGTGATTCCTCCGACACTCTTCTTCCTTCTCCATCCCACCCTCTAGGGAAGTGCTTTTTCATGAAGCAGCATCAAGATACTATCAAAAAGCCCAATGCCCAGAAACTAACTACTAATTATCATCTGCTCTTAAAAGGACTCTTACGCACCAGATGGCTCAAAATAAATTTGCACTTTTAGCTCAGTACTACAAAAAATATTAAGAGAAAAAGAGTTGGTCAAAGTTTCAGATTAACAGAAATTAATCTCTTAGGCTGACAAGTTTCCAGTGATACTCTTTTCATTCACCATCTCCATCCAATACCCTCTGCATTTGACAAAAATCATGATGCAAATGATATTACTTTATGACTGATTTCTTGTCTGCTTTCCCATTATTTGTACTTGTTTTGGATTTTATGAGGAAGGAACCCCACAGATTTCAGAAAAAACTAATACAGAATTAGGTAGTTCCTGCTTATTCCACCCCAGCCTGGGATGCACGTCCCACTTCCCCCAAAATAGTGACCATGTGTCTCTTGGACTCAGCCACATACTTTTTTCTGATATCCAACCTAGCAAAAAAAAAAAAAAAAAATTCTCCTAACACATTCAAGGGTTTTGCTCAGATAGGGACATATGTAAGGAAAGTGCATTTCAAAAGCAGTAAAACACAGCAATAACATTTTCTCCCATCATTCTGAATCACCCTCTGTGTTCATTCTCAGCCATGATGAGAAAAGAGAAGTCATTAGTTGCTGGGTTTTCACGTACTTTGCACCTACGACATACTGAGGTGGGCAGGGAAGAGAAAATCTGCACTAACCTTTCTGTTCTCTGTCATTACAGGAGAGGTTGTGGTTACAGATATGGTTAATTTATGTGAAAAAACTTCCACCAACAGCTCTAACTCTTGGGTCTCCACTCACAGACTGTGAAAGGTCTGTAACATGCCAATCTCCATAGAACAAGTTTGTCCTCCCTCGTGTATTTATTGTGCTCCTTCAGATGTAAGGCAAACTGAATTTAAGACCAAGTCGAGCAGAAACTCATGCTAAAAAAGATTTCTTACATTCAGAGGAATGCAGTTCTGCTAGTAGCAATAAAAACAGTTTTAATTGCATCAACGGTGAACTGCTATTCTTACCATGAATGAATCTAAATATGATCATGATTTTGTCAAGGATTCTTTCCAGCTCTTCATCTGTTGCTTCTTTATTACCAGCTCTTAACTTGGAATCCACATATTTTGCTACAAATAAATAAAACAGTTTAACAGCTTTAAAAAAAAAATTCTAAAATAACCAACTTAAGCATCTCCCACTTGAAATATTACTATACGTTAAAATACAAGTGTTACATTTTCTATTTTCCCTTTTCCCATCCCTAGGTTTAGTGGAATGATAGAGCCCTACTGTACTACTGCCATAATGGAAAAATATCACAAAAAAGGAACCGTCCGAGAAAGAAAATGAATACAGTATAATCATTAAAAATAATGCATTAGAAATTCCCACATTTTGTTTAAATAGTCATAGCAAGCACATTACTTGTTGAAAGACAATGTTTTGGAAGTGTACAATGCATATGAATGTATTTTATGAGAAACAGAAACAAACAACACAAAAAGGACTATATTTCTGTAGACCTTTACCACGTTCCTCATGCTCCTTCATAGGAGCGTACCAAAATTTAAACAGAAGCAATGCTCTCAAGTTAGTAGCTTCAGAATGCCAGAAATAAGGTTAAGCCATGAGTTTAGCTACGTATTTATTAAGCCACATTAGTACCCTTACACAACCTTCTGCGTAAGAAGGAAACCTTTGCAGGAGCTGAAACACCACAATCCCCAAACGACAGCAGCCCGTATCATGGCTTTAACCTGTATCACCAGGTTGTGCAATTTGTCCTACATAAAGCTGGTTTTAGAAGGACGCCACAAAATAAGGTGAATAAAGGCAAAAGAACGTACAGAGGAAAAACAAACAACGAAGGAGTGGTATCCTCTCCCAGTGTAAAATGCTACAGCTCCAGTTTTGCTGCAGGCAAAACAGTCAGAACAGCTTTTGCCAGATCAGGGATAAACCCAGTAACAGTATTTTTAAGATGTTTTTATTATTTTTCCCCTTAATGAGCACTAGTGCCCCTTCAAGGTAATAATTTCTTTTTTTTGCTATTAAAACTCCTTGTATCTGAAGGCTTTAAAATTGTTCTCCCACCTTCAGCCTTCAAGGCAGATAGATGGGCTGTACTTAGTCCTCTCTGAGAGATCCATAACATCCAAAGAACTCCTCTACTACAACTGAAAACAGTTCCCTTTTTTTTTTTTTGCCAGAGCTACTCTTCCCCCTAACCACGTACTCCACTCGTAGCATCAGCATTACGCTCTGTGAGCAGTTGTTAGCACCAGGCACCGTGCAAAAAGCAGAGCGGAGGGAGAGCAGAAGTTGGCATGCTCCGTCAGGACGCCGCGCACACACCTAACCGCACACCCAAGCTTTTTGAACCCGCAACGCTCCCAGGTTAACTTTTGCCTTGTATCCCAAAAATGAATCTCCTAAAGCAGAATGCGTACTGCATCACTATTGCACTAGCACACTCAGCAGCATTATCTTATCATGCTCTCTATAGATTTTCAAAATATTTTACAGAAAAATATTTGTGTACCTATCAATTCTGCAGGCTTATTTGGTCTCTTGTTGATAAATGTTTCAAAGGACTCCTTCATCAAGTTTATAAATTTTTCATTTTTCTGAAAGCACACTTCTATGATATGGTCCACTTTATCCTTAAAATCTAGTAGCTCTTGCACCATATCCTTGTCTTTTTCAGGATTAACCACTATTGTTGTCCCAAAGTTCTGTAAAACAAACACTTTTGATAATAAAATACTTTAGAGTGCTACCTATCTCCCCCAACAGACACATTTACCCTTATATCATTAGAAAGAATAATTTTTTTTACAGAGCTACTTATGTGACTTCCAAGTTTTCAAAAAATGAGATGCATTGAAATTCAAAATAAAAACCCAGACACACATTAATGGATTTCAAACATTAGTGTTTGATTTAAAGATTATATACATTTAAGACAAAAGCTAAAAGAAAAACCAAAAACCAAACCAATAAATAAAAAAATACACAGTAGACATGACTCTATGAAGTGCAAGTTCACAGTTAGATACAGAACTACATGATTCATATAAAAGAAATTATATGGCAACTGCCTCAGAAATGTTAAGCGTAATGGAAAACTTTGCACTATTTTTCTTAAATCCACTACAGAGCTCTATTGATGGAACTGGTGGCAAAAATGCAACTGCTGCTCATCACTCCAAGATTTCTCTTTCAGCAAGGGCTTAAAAGCAAAAAAACCTAGCTGACTTGCAATAAAACAAAACTTTCCCATTTTCAAGAAGCAGCCACAGACCTGACTTTCTTTTCTTGTTCCTATATTTATTATCTTAAAAGTCAGAGATACAATACTGTTTGTCTAGTAAACCAAAATATCCTGTAAGGGAGGATTTTAACCTATCAGACTATTTACAATTTCTTAGTAACACTGATCAGCACCCTAAACAGAATGGTCAGTTTTCCAAGGTGAGAAAGAGGAACATCTGAACAGAAACAGCAAAACAGCACTCAATCCGTGTATTTTCATCACCTGAAGTATGTTAGCCACAACAACAGTCAACGAGAGATGGGGAAATCCCTCCCAAATCTCAGAATTTCCGCTTCAATATCTAATTATGCACTGTGATCTTTCATTGAGATCTTTCTCAAGTAAGATTTCAGAGTGAAGCCAAACACAAGGCTGCCCAAGGTCCTTAGATTCAATAGGTATATCGTAGAATGGTTTGGGTTGGAAGGGACCGCTGAAGATCATCTAGTCCATCATATTTTACATTTCGCACAATTTCCCCTTCATTAACACAGCATTTAGACATCTCACAGTCTCTATCGGTTATGTTCATAAATTGCAGGGCATTCCCCTCATTCTGCGAATGGCAAACTGAGATACAAGAAAGCTAAGTGGCACCTCTAAAATCATAAAAATTTTTCTACAGTAGAGCACAGACTTTCACTCCAGTAACCTGGCATGCTCTCTGTGCTTTTTCTTACACTGGCTCACAAGATAAAAGTTCTCGAAGCCTCACTTCAACACGTTCTGTCATACAGAATGTTTGAAAGGAGGAGATTCACTGACACTATAGAAAATGGTTTCTAGCTTTTTGAGTCTGTAGAAAAATGCCTTAAAAAGCAAGCCACAAAAGGTCTGATTCTGTGAGACATAAGGTACGATAAGCCAACTTAACAACTTGCCACTGTGAAAGGAGAGGTTCTGGTCCTCCTTTCTTTATTTTCCTACCTGTCCCAAACTCCTGCTTCTTTCCTTGAGCTAGCACATAGACTTTTCTGTGAGCGTCTTCAGCTCACTAAACCTGGCATAAAGCTGACCTTGCCCAGGTACTGTGTTATAACAGATCACAAAAGGGTCTACGGAGTGGCAGGCAGCACAAGGCTTAAGTCAGGAGTGTGATCTGGGAGCAAGGAAGATGTTCCCTCCTGCGGAGCAAACTCCACCTCGGTTCTGGGGGGCAGAGGGGGGACCGTACTCCCACTTCCGTGGGCACATGCTGGTGGTGGACGATGCCGAACTCCAGACGTGGGTGTGCAGGAAAGGCACCTCCGAAACTTAGTCCTGAAGGCTGATGAACCCGTGGGCGATTCAGGGGAGAAGCACCACATCAGGAATTATCCACTCCAGAGAGAAATCTCTTCTGTGAAGCTCTCCTGCCTTCATCTTACAAGAGCACTAGAGTGCAAGCTCTCTGGGGCAGCGTACTATATGCATATTATGCCTAGCAAAATAAACCTGAAGCATCTAAACACAACTTTGATGATGGATTTTTTTCAAGAGGAGTATTCCGTTCCAAATAGCTTAAACGTTCATCAGCATTGCTGTAGGTTGGTTGCATGTAGCACTGCTAACCTGCAGCAGAATAGCTACATTCTGATGTTTCACTGGATTTTGCAGATATGTAAACAGCTGAGGGGATTTGTAGCAAAACACAACACATAGTACAGTCCAGCATACTTTAAACACATGTGCATGTCCTTCTATTTAAGAGCAAAGCAAAACAAAATGACTTCTTGTATAATGTTCAAACCTACAAGGAAAGCAATTTCCAAGTAGAAGTTTAAAACCAAAACTTAGGTGTTGCTGTTTCTCATCATGTGACTGTTATCGGGGGGAAACCATTAACATCCCTCCTCGTATTTGCTTAAAACAGAATTATGATGCATACACCTACATATTATTCTTGGTTTTCATAGAATACATACATGGTAACAGCATAAATTTTGACGTTAGTTAAGAGACCTTTGAAATACCTTGATGTATTCACTCCAATGTTGCAAAAGGATCTGCTGTCCACCTTTTACCCGGCTGAACAGCTGGTATGTCTGGGTCAAATCTGATATTCTATTTTCATCGAGCAGGTTATCAAGTCCTAAAAAAATTAAATTAGAAGAGCAAGCAAATTTGAATACAATTGCACAAATACAGTTAGAAATATATTAGAAGAATCTCTATGAAATACATCAAAAGACAAGACCCTCTGGTGTGCTTAAAAAAATGAACTTTTTAAGACTAAATTTCTGAAAGTAAGCAATACATTCAGGGTTAACATGTCCCCTTGTTTAAACTGGCTGAAATGACTTATGGTATAATATTTTAAAACTATTTCAACTGAAGTACTTTCCCAACAAGGTGTTCTGCCTTTTGCAGAATGTTTATGAGCAGTGCTCAGGGTTTTTTTAGCAACCTTTACAAATATGGAATTATATTTGAGATATTTGTTTCCACATATACAATTTACTTGTCACAGTGGGTGTAACAGTCATAGGGATGGCTTTCTCTATCTGTGGAAGTTTTTCCCATGGCTAATATAGCTCCTTAAATTCCTAAACTGTAGAGTTTATAGTTATTGCAGAGTATGAGAATCTGTTATCAGATATTACATTAATTAAAAAAAAAATTACCTTTTTGCAAAATAGCTGATAAGTGTTCTCCTAGCAGCTGTTTCTCCACACAAGCAATCAGTGGTTTTCTAAATAAGGCAAGAGAAGTACATTAGAAGTATTACAGTATAAGGGAATTGCCTGCTGTCACAGTGTATTTGTGAATAAGTTACACTATAATAATAATTAAAAAAAATCAATAATTTTCTACTTAAAACAGAGGGTACAAATTAAGACAAAAATGTCACATGATGTAAGTCAAGAATAAAATAAAGCATGTATATAATTAAAAAAGAAATTCAGGCTTCAATACTAAAAAGCAAGTTCTTACACAGTAGAATAAAGAAGTTCAGATACCAAAAATCAATACAAAAATGTTTCTGGAAAAAAGTCAAATTGATGTTTTTTTGGAAACAAGCAAACAAAACAACACAAAATGACAAAACAAAACAAAACTTTCCAACAGTTTGAACTCCAAAACAACACAATACATGCTGGTGATGTTCAAACCTGAAACTTTTCATCTAATTGTGTTATGCACCTACATAAGCATAAATTGAGCTAGAACCACAAGACTCAAATTTGCAAAACATTTTAAATTTGTCCTTGAATTTTCCCTACTTTTTACTATTAGTGAAATATTTGTTTGATACATTCACTTTAGACAGGAATGAAAAATAGTGGCAAGTTTTCCTTTACGTCTTTTATAGCCTAAAAGAAGAAAGAAATGCCTGAAGTGCTAAGGGATGATTTCAACGTTTCAACTTCTACCGCTGCTTACAATATGACACCAAAAGACCAACCGTTTCTTTCTAAGTTTTATAAAACACCCTTAATTTAGATTTTCTAGCAGAGAGGTGCTCAACTTGGATTGATGGAAGCCTTTTATGTAGCAGCATCCACTTTACGTCCCTACCTTTGCTAAAACACCACCTTTCCTGAAACAGCCCATCAATGACTTGCCTGACCTCCATGCAATACACAGTTTTAGTCCCTTCATCTCAAAAAGATTAAATTAGAACTTGGAAAGTTTCAGAGAAGGGAACAGGGATGATCAAACTATGCAGCAGCAGCTACAAGAGAAACAACTCTATGTGTTAGCACTCTTCTTTCTGGGAAAGAGATGACTTAGCAGGGATACAGTGCACTGGCAGGGAGGAAAAAGGTGGAAGGGAACTGACTGATCACTTTCCCTTCCAGTGCAAGAACTGGAGTCATCAGTGACGGTACTGGGAGCCAGAGTTAAACAAAAGGAAGCAATTTATCACGTGGTGGCTACTGCACCGGTGGAACGCTTTGCCAAAGGCTGGCACAGATGGAAAAGCTTATGTGAATCCCAGTGAGACAGTGCAAGTGTTTGAAAGAGATCCAGACAAACCACAACAGGTTCAGAAAATACCCTAAGCTGAAAACAGGCAGACACTAGGAGAGTATCGGGGCATCACATATACTTACTTTATTTTTTTCCTTTCAGTGGTCATAAGCAAAGATGAAATACCAGTTAGACAAACCCTTGGTCTTAACACATATGGTCATTTTTATGGTCACTTCCAAATTCCCCAAAATTTCCAACTACTGCTATCTACAGCTGCTGACTGTGTCCAACAATAGAAGGAGTCAAGGTTGTATAAAATACCATCCTTTGCCCTGGAAGACCTATTCTGCCTACAGGGGAAGTAAGGACAATTCATCTGCTTGAGACTGAGTGGCAGAGCACTATTTCCTGACAAGCAGACAGAATGAGTATTTATCTTGACTGCTAGCTAACGAATGAGCCTGAAGGTACCTTCTGCATGGCCTCAAAGTCATCTACCTCGGTCATCTACTGACCGGCCAGGAGATGTGCTTGTTCTGGTCAGCTGCCCAGAAAGGCATGTACTGATGGGCTGAATAAATCCCTCTACGGGCTGCAACACCACACTCCCCATCTGTCGCACAAATCTGGTTTGAAGTACTTTGAATGGTGTTTCCCATGATGGTTTTGTCCTGGAAGTATCATTCCCATCTCAAGATCAAACCCAGTAACTAAATTTAACATCCTTCCTGCTCTTTTCATGCACACCCAGAGAGACAGTGTGACCTGAGGACAACTCAAGGGCACTAATTTTAATAACTGCTGTTTCTTAATGCAAAGAAAGGAAATTAGTGCAAAGCCTTCTAAAAGTAGGTCTCTAAGCCTTTAACTAACGACGAGATTCAAAGCAAGGACTTGATGTATATCTAGACAGAAAACGTAATGATATCAACCTATTTTTTTAACTTAAACCGCAAAGAACTATATATATGCTTTAACTTCATGCATAGAAACAGTTCCATATATTTTTGTGTGAGTGATTTTGCCAGAAAAAGCTAGTTACCCTGCAATCAGCATTTACAGGGAGATGATTTGGGTTCAAATACATACCATGACATGCAACCCATTTGTGTGTGAATATATATATAAAATACGTCTGAAGAAAATACTAAGTTAAAGAGATAATTTTTATTCAGTTATCCTTTTAACACCCAATGAAATGCCAACACATCACCCAGAAAACTAAAAAATAAAATAAATTGTTATGTTGTTTATTAACTGTTATGTTCTTTATTTAAAAAACAAACAAACAAACCAAAAAAACCCCAACAGCTTACTGCAGGACAAATAATATATGGATTTACAGCATGTCAGTGACTCTGCAGTACTTCCTGAATGCACACTCTTACCCCAGCAAAACACACATATTACTCAACACCTGAGTAAAAAAAAGGACAAGCTACCTTGCACAATACATTGGCAGCAGCTACACCAAAGCTGATCTACTATTAAGTTCACATCCTGGACTGTTCATGAGTGGTGTTCATGTCCTCTATCCTACACCATAATTTAACCTTTTCTTTTTTTGCCTAACGAGTCTTTCTTTCCCTCAAGGGATTTGTGGTCAGTGTTGTTATTAGTACATGAATGAGTAAAATCAGCTGCTACTTCAATAACGCAAATTTGAGTTCTTATATAATGTTTTGTTAACTTCAGTATACACCTATAAATCTTTCTGGACAAATTTCTCCCCTCTTACTCAAATAATATTTTGATTTTAAAGAAATCAGTTTTGATAAAAATGAAGTCTTAAAAAAACCAAGCTGTATCACAAGCACTGTCAACAAGATAATATCTGTAAGATAATGCAGAAATAATCTATGTGTCTCTACAACCACAGATAATCACGCTGTTTATGAGGGATGCTTGACTTATGCCAAGAATGACAACATTTGTACTCACTGTGTGCTGTGGTCTAAATATGTTATTACTCTGTCTCCTTCTTCTTCCAAACGTTTATTAACATGGTGAAGGTATTCTGGGACCTAGTGAGACAAGCGAATGTCAAGTTCATCTACAGAGGTATGAAAGGCAGATAATCTTGTTCCATGACAATTATTTTGAACTACAAATTTAAAGAGAATATGAATTGGAAAGGACTATTCCACCAGAATGTTGTTATGTACTACATAATCTATATTTTTATTAATCAATGTTACTTTATATTAAAAGTATTATAACTGCACCTGACAGAAAGGAAGAGAAAAAACAGAAATCTAAGAATTTTTCAGAGGAAGTTATTTTTTTCTCAAAAGCCTTCTGAGCTAAGCTAGCCCTTAAAGCATCATGGAGCAGATTTTCAGTTGGTGTGAACCATATAGTTCTATTATTTCAATGGCAGTTTGTCCAGTGGAGTATCTGTCCCTATGGAGAGTTAACACATTTAGCACATACTAAGCCACAAGTATGAAACTCAGGCTTCAAATGATCAAACCAGTTATGCAAACATGCATATATATGTACACGTATACACACACACGTATGTACACATGCATGTGTATGTATGTAGATGCATATATGTGTATGCATTATGTGCATATGCGTTAAGTATGTACATGTATATACTGTTTAAGTTAGCGCCTTACTCCTTTTGTGTTTTTCCACAGCTTTCCACTAGGCATATAAAAGCAGCAAGACTGTTGGTCTTAAAATGTGTGTCGAAGCATTTTGCCTCAGGTCCCAGTGGAATGCCAGGGAATGAGGTGAATAGAGCAGGACTGGACACAAGGATTCACCTCAGTGCAACGCAAACAGGCGTAGTGACTCCGTGTTAAAATGGAATTAAAATAAAGGTAGTCTGCTGGATTTTAGACCACCAAGAAACGCACACATTTTCAGACATAACCACATCTGCAGGCTGCCCACTGCAAAGCGTAATTTTATCTCAGGAAGGCAGAAAACAAAAATGTTCTTAAGCCTATTTAACTAATAAGGAAAAGAAACAAAACAGCAAAATAAATGCAATAAAATAGTAAAAAAGTAAACAGTTTACTTGCGTATTAACCACATAGTAAAATGATGCCACTGGATATTTTACAGCTCTTGGGCAAAAATAATATTGATGGCACACCTTTAAGCTTTATGTGGAAATGACTTTCTGGTAGTGTGACTTTCGCTACACAAAATGTCACTGGGTTTCTCCACCCTTAATTATATATTTCAAGCACCAAGGCAATCTGGAGCCTGCTCTTCCCTTTGATAGAATACCATGGTTCACATCAAAACATGTGAATGTGTACATGCATACCTGGGTACCAGTGAATTTCACTGAACATTAATACACCATGGTACTGCCACAAGTTCTCATGTAATCCCATAGCAGATAAAACTAACATAAAAGCAATCATCTACAGCATGCACCTACCTCTCTTTCTTGCATTAATCTTTGGCCTTCTGCAGCATATAAGCAATTTGTCTCCTCCAGAAACCTCTGTTCAAATGATTCCTTGTAAACCTGCTCAAGAAATCAATTTAGTTAGTTACATTAAGCTGCCAGTAAGGGTAGCATATTTTGGGTGTCAGGCATAGAGGGCAAGTAAAATCTCAAGAATGCACACAGTTACGAGAAGTGTCAGAGCAACACTACATTAACACAGAAGTTCTGTGCCCACTGGTTTTAGAAAGACTAGATCAGAGCTGACTTCCCAGTGCAGCAATAGCATGTTTCAGCCATCAGTACTCATATCGTATAAATTGACAGACTTCTGTCTAAGGCACACAGCCCAACACCAGTACCCACCATCACAGCACAGCAATGACATCCAATCCACCTGAGCTCAAGGCTCCCACTGATATTTCTGTGGCAAAAAATTAATAAAATACTTCCAACTAGTGGAACATTGGCACAGAACAGGTAATTCCCATCAGCAGAATAATAATACGCTCAGTAATGCATCTTCAGATCTGCCAGGTTTATCTCAGTGGCCCAGGAAAAATGAATTATACCAACTAAGGTGAAGTCTCTTTCTCCAGGGAAGGAATAAGATGTGTAAAAAAGGGCACCAACGACAATCACAGACATCGAAAAATTTCTGCATAATGATTAGTAGTTTAGTATAGACAGGAGACAAGTTAGAAAGGACAACTACATAAAATAGTTAAAACAGTCTGGAGAAGGTAGGTCAGGAACAACATGTCGACAGAGGGACAGTTAGGCAAAAGAAAAAGGAAAGGTTCCTTGAGTGTGGTGGAAGAATAGAAGAAAATATTTATTCCAAAACATATAGCAGAGCTGTAAACTCATTACATTCTGACCATTTTTTTTCTCTTAAGGACTTCTAAAAGCTTGATTTATTTTTTTTCAATGCAGACTTAAATATGAAACCTCTTGCTTGACAAGCGTTCAGAGCATAATAGTTCACTAATGCAGCATCACAAGTAGACATCAACTCACTGCTTCAGCCTTCTCTTTACACTAGCTCCATGTTCAACAGAATCAAATACTAGATTTCATTTCTTATCTTGCTTTCCTTCAGGGTAACTGGGAAAACATTAACATAACAGTATATGGAACTATTTTCTGCATAAAACATGTGTAAAGCTCTACAATAGGAAACAGCTATAGAATAGGATTTATGCAAGGAGGAATCAACTTTCAGCAGCTGGGCCTCAATTGCGTAATTGCCTAAAAATTAGGAATGAGTAGGAGATTAATTGTTCAAATTAAATATAAGATTTGCTTAATTAATTAATCTTTCTCCAGAAGCTAACTTCTGTTGAAAGAGGGAGAAGTAGAGATCCTGGCATATAATTACAGGATTACGAGCACATCTCCATCTCAGTGAAGTGACAGACATTATAAAAGAACAGATTAGACTAGGTTAGTTTCCCTAGTGAAAAAAGAAAACTACACTTTTGAGCCAATGAAGAAGAATGCAGACTTAAATCCAATTCCATAAGAAGGATCCAATAAAGGGGACTGTTTATCTTTAGTTAGGAGAGTACTTTGCTAAAAAATAATAAATGTTAAAAAGTCAATACCTAGAAAAAGCTGATGCAGTTAGAGAAGCCTGGCACGTAACAATGGGGAAAAAAGGGGGAAAAAGCACACAAATCAGATCTGCCCCTCCACGTTATGTGATCAGAAAAATCATTGACAGAAGTTTGCCTTCTCTTGAACAGAATAATTACTTATTAATTTTTCTGTTACACTACAGAAAGTTACAGGTGAAAGTCAGGAGCCTTAACACAAAAGGCAGAAAAGCAGGTAAGCTGCCTGACCAAAAAGGGCTATTTTATGCAGTCCTCCTCTTCGAACTCTTTTTTAAACCTTCAGCCAGTTCTGTAATGCTGTATACCACTTGGGAACGGAGCAGCCTCAACAGTTTTCAAGAATGAGAGGCAGCTCCGAAGATTTATTGCACATCACACAAGGCTGCAATGTCAACTGGAGGACAACGATGTCCAAGTCAGACGCACAGCATTTTTTAGTCTATTTGGTTACTTAGTATGCTAATGAAAAGTTCCAGTAAGTTACAGATTGACCTTATCTATTTGAAAACCTTGGCCTTAACTTTGCATCCCATTCTACCCTTGACATCTCTGCTAAGAAGTTGCCAATACAATGATGTTGTTGTGATACAGACCCAGGATTTGGCCTCCAAAGTGTGACACCTTTTTACAGTGACAGAGGTGGTCTTTTTTTGTCCCTACATTTAATCGGCACTAGGATTAGAAAATGAGTGATTAAGACAGACAAAATAGCGCACATACTAAAAGACTTGCAAATCTATTATTTAAGAGTCTGCAAGCCACTACCTCTGCTAAGGAAAACAGGCAAAGAGGTCTCATTTAAGAACAGAGAATAAAAGATTGCACATCGGGTAAAGAAGAGGCAATCTTATCAGTCTCATAGCTAGATTTTGAAGCACATTTTCTAGAAGAATAAGATTATTTCTGTCCAACACATGAATTAGAAAAGTCCAAACTGTTTCTAAACATAGCTATTATCAGTAAAGTTTGCTGTACTCACCTGCAGATCAGACAGCATGCTCAACAAACTCCGCAGCAAACTTCTGTCCACAGCTTCACCATTTCGTTCTCGTTCGATCAGCAGGAGGATTCCATCAATAGTCTTGTTTTGAACTTGCTTGTCACTAATGACGTGATTTCTAAATAACTCCAGCCCCATATCCCTGTGAGAATATTGAAAATTAATAAATCACACCGTTGATTCTTTTCAAAAATCTGTATCTCAGTTTGAGAAAAGTAAATACATATAAAATATATATAGTGTATATATATTATAAAAAAAGAGAATGTATTAAAGGTATATATAAGCTTTTTGACACTGTCCACTAAGAAAACTGTAAGAAGAATCATCATAAAAATACCAGGCCACATGCTACCAGATGCACGCAATTCAGCTGAGAACTGCGACCAGCCTGTCCATATTTCACGTAATAGACTATAACATTCTCTGTTTATTAAAAAAATTACTATTAGAAAAATGGTGAAATATCTGAACATGTACATAAGATTCCCTGGATCAGTCAATCTATATGTAATTTATAACTTCTGGTCAAAAGCATGAATTCTCTGTATGTTTAGGACCTTATTATCACCTGTGTCAGATTCTTGTTTCATTCTGAGAGGACAAGGAACAGTGCTTCTATGCCATGAAGCAGCCAATTATTAAACATGGGCTCGGCCAAGGAAAACAGAGGAATCTTAGATAAAACTTGTTACCTCCAACTTCTTCACACGCATCAGGATTTCACTAAAGGGAATTTTCCCAGTATGAGGAAAAAAGACACAAAGTATGAACAAACCTCTTCAACCGCTTTTAGTAAAAGGAAGCCTGAGACAAAGAGTTGGAGGAAAAACTACTGCAGAGGTCGGGAAGTAAAAGATGTCCACAGGACAAGCGAGGGGCAGGAGGAGGAATGTCGGGTTCCTCAGACAGCCTGAGGGACTCCTGAGAGCACAAAAGCCAGCCAGGCAGGGAAAAGGTACGCTCTTCCTTCAGTACTTTACGTATTTTTTTGCTTTAGATGGAGTAACAATACCAGAAATTTTCGGCAAAGCCTGGGTTTGTTTGTTTGGGCGATGATATACAACGTCCCTCAGGTGGGATGCTTAAAAACAGAACACCCAAAATGGTGGCCGTGGTATGCTGGAAGTACAGTGGCATCTTCTCAACGCTCTGAGCCACAGGTCTCGACTCTCAAGAGGCCAGCGCTGGAAAGATGATCTGCACCTCGTCAGGGGATCTGACTGACTCCAAAAAAACAGAGCAAGAAGCGGAGCGCTGAATTTTGCCAAAAGCAGGAGCACCTGAGGTAACGCTGGGCCAGCAGTGAGGGCCCAGAGGCAGCAGGCCGAGGGGGTTCCCCACAGCCAGCCTCAGCCAGGCTGAGGCAAATACAGCTATATATATACACGCCTTGACTTTTAAGTGTTATGTTCACAGACCTTTTTCTTCTTTTACCCTCACTTTACACTGAATATTCCTGGGGAAGGAGGAAATGACACCTGCATACGCTGACACGGGTACTTCCGTAAGTTAACACAAAATTTGAGAGACCCGTTATACAGATCAAATATAATGTGAAAAATTCATTTGCAACTTTTGCAGATATAATAGCATGTTCAAACTCTAAAGATCTGAGGAATACTTACATGGATACCTACCATATAGAAGGAAGCATTGAATTCTGAAGTACATATGTACGATCCAAAAATAAGAAAATGCTTCTGATCATGATCTGAAAATATATAAAAGAAAATGTTTTTCTCTTCACCATCATGTGGTATTTTAAATTATAAAGCAACTTCTGAAAAACTACATCACATAGACACGCACCTTAATTACTGATGTATGTATTTTCAGCTTTTATGGTGACTTGTACAGCCACTGACATGTAATTTATTGTTGTTAATGCTATTACTAAGCAGTATTTCCAAGTACATCCATGACAGTTTTCAAATGCGTAACCATTAACTAAATAGTTTCCTTAGCCTGTTATGATTTTATTGCTACTGAAATACATAAGCCATTCAAGCAGTACCACCAAGACATTCAGTAAACACCCTGAAATAGCATGCTGCCATGGTTTTTGCTTTTTAAAAAAAAGCAGCTTTAAGCAGAGACAGCAATAAGCTATGCAACAGATCTTTTCATAATAGAAGTTAGCTGCCAAAATTCATGAGAAAAATAGAGATACATTAATTCTAACAGAGGAAAGACGTTATAATAAGACATTACCTTTTTTTTAAATTAAAAAAGTGGGAGAGGGAGGTAGTTTTTTAGCTTATTACTCTTCCACATTCAAAATCCATTTTTACCTTTGCTCATAAAAAGGCTGCCCAGCTTTCAGTTTAGCATTAGCATAACTCAGAATGTCAGTAACTAACTCACCCCCAGGCCAGCTACAGAGATTTCTATCCCCAGCTGTCCACCTACTCCTCCCCTAAAAGATTTCATTGCTTCTGAAGCAATTCTCAAGCTGACATAGTTTCAGCCAAGCACAGTAAAGCAAAACAGCAGCGAGACTAAATTTTTTTTTTCTTTAATACCACAAGTGCTAACTCAGCACATGGGCAAGAAAGCCACTTGCTACAAGTTTGAGGAGGGAAAAAAAACCCCACTCAAAAGTAATTAAAGTCAACAGAGTTCATAGTAAAAGCCTTTTTATAAAATAAAAACACAGGTCCAGTTTAATTACATTTTGAAGGCAATAAACTTGAACTCTATGTTCATCAGACTGTTGAATTTGTTTTGAGTATTTGCCATAACACTTTCCATTTTTGTTTCAGATAAAAATCACATACCTCTGCCCATCCCCCACAGGGGAGGGGAGAGTGGTGGATTCAAGGAACGAAAATAGAAATTCAACCATTTGGGGCATCTGTAGCCAAAGCTAAGTGACAATGCAATGAAAACTCATTGTACAATGCTGGTGTAAAATTATAATGATGCATTCTCAAAGGGACAATTCACACAGAGTGTCTGCAAGAGGATTTTTTTCTGTAACATAATTCATCGCAGAAGTAGAGGACAAGAAGGGCAGAAAGAAAGAGAGAGGGAGTTTCAGTTCTTTAATCTTCCTGTTTCTTAGCCCTATAGTCAGGATAATCACCTGTGCTTTGCAAAAAAAAAAAAAAAGTCACAAATTAACCTAGCTCTTGGAGCTAGCTATAAACAAAGATTGTGGATTCTCCAGTTACTTAAAATTACAAACAGCAAACAATTTCAGCATAGCCCCACTACATTTTTTTTCCACCCATGGAAAACAGGTGTCAATATATTTCTGAGTGATATTCCAACTTCATATGAAACCGATGAAAGTCAGAGTTAACACAACAGAACATAAGTTTTCAACAACAAAACCACCCCCAGCTAGCAAAGGGGAAAGTGAAAAGCAATGCTGAAATTGAGGAGGAGGTGCAATGCAGTCCCAAGTTAAAACCATGACAAACTCCTTTTTGCCAGATTTCACACCTCAAGAATATGTATTCTGAACAAACATTCAACTTACCATTTGTCTGCAATGATCTTGCCAGCATTTATTTATCTTCTTTAAAAATAAAAGACTATCCAGTGAATCTGTACAGCAGCTATTAAGGAAAACTAGCTTGCCGGTATCTTTTGAGGCCAGATACTGGAGGTGAGCTTTGCTAGCCATTAAGCAAAAGCTGCTCCATGAATATTCTGATGTTACTGTGACTGCCCAGGGATAAACCACTAATTGCAGAGCTCCTGCCCAGCGGAGGGGCTGGCAGTTCTCCAAAAGGCCTCCCTTGTATTTTCAAGGAATAACTCACTGCTCTTCAGTAATACCATCTAGTGGCTGTACTGCATAACTTTGATATAGATTTAAACAAGAAATCCCACCAGTGTCAAAAACAACCTTGTCACCAACTGAGGTGAGAGGGATAGAAAGGTTTATTTTGTTTGTTTAATGAGTTCATGCTGTGCACAACAGGAGTGACCCTAATCTCTTAAAAGCAGTTACAGTTCTAAATAATCCTCAACAAATCCAAATACCACCCTTTTCATACACACCTCCAGGTCTCCCTAAGTAAACTATAGAGTTTTCTTCATTACTCAACAGATCCAACTGTTATTTATGAATAACAGAATCCTTGTGTGTTGTATGAGTAAATCCTAATGTGGCTTTACCTTCCTCTCCTGCACAGTATCATCCCAACTCCCTCTGGCCAAATCTGATTAATCTGATCTCATGTCCTTGGGATATAAAGTGGTACACCTGTAAAATATAAAATTCTCAACTCTCCAAGCCACCAGCTCTGTCTGAGGGCAGGCAGAAAGCAAAGTTTTAAAACATCTCTTCAGAAGATCAACTGAAGTCTGAAAAGGCAAGGTTGTAAAAAATAGTTGACTGTACTCTGCTTTAAAGCAGACTGTAAGATTTGGTTCTGAGAGATCAGTTATGTTTAAGAGACTACTGCACTGACTAATGCACTTTTTAGTCAGATGTGACTTTAAA
Organism: Buteo buteo; assembly: GCF_964188355.1. Classification (NCBI taxonomy): domain Eukaryota; kingdom Metazoa; phylum Chordata; class Aves; order Accipitriformes; family Accipitridae; genus Buteo; species Buteo buteo. The sequence goes on along the minus strand of NC_134195.1, from coordinate 2,643,430 downwards.
TGCATCAAAGTAAATGTAACGAAAAATTCAGCTGCCATATAAGAGGTGAATTCACAGTGCTGATTTATGTACCTATGTTTCTTATATGCTATGTAGAAGCCAGACGTCTTAACTGGGACTCGAAAAAAAACCCCAAAACCACACAACCCAAAACCATGTTGGGACTTAACTAGATAATGGGGCAGGGGGGCAGGAAAGAAGAGATACCTGGGATCTTCTTTACGAGTGCAGGCACCTACCTGGGGAATGCAGTGAACTGAGAAACTGAAAGTCACAACCCAAAGCACATTTAAGGCATTCACCTGGAACGAAGGTTCTTTCTGGGCCCCAGTCCCTTGCTTCTTTCTATTATAATCTACCATTTTCTGCTAATAAAATACATAGACACGTGGGAAACAGTGCCGTTAAGTATGGCACTCTCCAGCATCTGCTTGCTCAGGCATTCCCCAGCAACGTGGGGACAGCCAGGCGGGTGTACACTCTATTTATCTTACTGCCCAAGCAAGTGCAACCCCTAGGCTGTTACACAAAAGGTAACTATCACATAAAGCATGGTCTCAGCATGCAAAGCACAATGGGATTCAGAAAATAGGGGTGGCTGCACCCAGGTGTCCAGAGAAGATCTACAGGCACTTACTTCTGTGACCAGTTCAGCCAGAAGAAAAGCCCAGCAATGTAACTTCAGGAAACTATGGGGAAATTTACTGTAAAACTTCAAGTTTCTGTGCGTCCCAAGACAGCCAAGTGATCTCCTGAACTTAGAGCTCTCTCCCAAGAACCTCCTAAGCACACAGAAGATACCTAAAAGGCTTGTTGAATGCCTCCGTGACACATAGCCGCTGGCCAGTAGTTATTTTTGGTCAAACAGGTGTACTTTATGTTTGAGAATTCTTTTACAGAAGACACTGTTGTTGAAAATTACTGCAGTGATTTTTTTATTTTAAAGCTATTGCTACTGTAAGCATCTCCACTACTCACCTGCCATACAAATCCATACCTGCTGTTAAATATCATAGTGCTACTGAAATTTTCTAAATTAGGTGTAACATTTGCATTCCTATTAAAATAAGTAAATTGTTATTAGCATGCTACTTATTGGTACACAAAAATTATTCACTCAGATGGCTAAAGTTGCTTATGCCTGATTTGAAAATGTAAGTGGTCAAGGAACCTCTTTAACACATTGGCAATTATGGGTGTAATTTTTACAAAGTATTGTTTTAAAAAATAATGATTTACACTAACCATTCTAACCATTTCTGTGCACGAGAAAAGGATATTCTCTGAATTGAAGGATTTGTGCTTTCACATGATCTTCACAGACTTGTCGCAGCTGTTTGTACAGTGTAGCAGAGACTTTGTAAGAACAGAGATTTTCAACAGCCTAAAAACCAAAAAAAGATTATGAAGAGACAAAAAGAAAAAAACAGCTCAAATTTTTGTGCCTGCATAATCAAGGCCAACAACAAAGAGAAAAAAAAATATCAGCATTATCTGTTCAAGCTGTGCACAAAAACAAAACTTCAAAATGAAATTATCTGAACTATGAAGAAAGATTAAGACTTCATGATTCCTTTCTGATTTCGGTCCCTTCTTATACTGCCGGATTTCGTGTACAAACAAGGTCCACCATCACCACCTGGGTCATATTTCAGATGTGCTGTTAAACATTACTCGAATTTTCCCCCACTTGAATACTGCTTGGCAGCGGAACTCTTCCGTAGGTTCATTTTGTGCATCTTCCAGCGCAAGCGCACATGCACTTTTTTGGGGGAAACACAATCATACCAAATATTTGCATTCTTAATAATTTTCAGGTACACATTTCAACTACTATCTCTAAATGGCAAATGAACACAGCTGCTTTCCTGTCATTTTATTAACTTATTTCTTTCCAAGTGTTTCCACTGATTGACACACTCATGCTAAGGTATGTAAACTGAGGGGAAAAGATAATAATAATAATAAAAACTAACAAAACCCCCACATTAACTGTTAAATAAAGACTTGAAATGATTTATTGGGACCTCACAGGATTTAGCTGAGTATTTATCCAGAGCTGACCAAGACGACCGATTCTGCCCCAAACCAAACATTCCTGTGGTCACTACATTAATGTAAATAGAGTTGTTACACAGCTGACCCAGACTACGCTGAGACAGCTCTGACCATCTCTAGAATACTGCTGTTCAGCTATTCAGTAATTACGTTGTCTTACACTAACATTTTTTCCTCACAAGAAACTCAATGAAAATGCCAGAGAGAAAACGTAGCCTTGCTTGATACCACTGCCTATATTTAGACTTTGTTCCAGGCACACTTTATTTTAACTTGTGTGCTGTATTTCAATAAATTATTTTATTAATAGACCATAGCATCTGAAATGAATCACCATGAAGACAGCCAAATGTTCTGTGAGAACTGTGAAGTTTACAGCAAGTATTTTTGGCCATTCAGTGGTTCATACAAAATTATCTGAAGGAGTTAGACATGATTTTCAGAACTAAAAATCCAGCTGTCTTGAACTTCACCTCAACTGCCTTTGTGCTATGAGGTGATACTGCAGAGAGCATTGCCTAAGATTTAAAGCGCTATTTCACCTGGGCAACTAAAACCGACCCAAGAACGTTCTCCTTTGCTCCAGAGGATTTATAGTGTCGCATTTTGTTGATAAATTTACTGATAGCATCAAGGAACTTGGACAAAGTTTCAGTATTATCCAGTGCTTGGCCTTTACTCAGTTTTCCCCAAACTTTAGTTTTTTCTGGTGTATCTTACTTCTTTGTAATATGAAACGTTACGGTACCTAAAGCCAGCATGTACCTCTTTGTCAAAGTGTTAGTAAATGTTCTTCACTCCGTTTCAGTTTAAGATCCCCCAAACACACAGGCTAGCAAGTGCATGGGCAGAGAGAGACGTGAGGGGGAAAGCAGGGCTGCTTCCTTGGGCAACAGTGCTTGGCTAAAAGTGTATTTCAAACTGCAGCTGTATCATCTCAGTGACACCTCTACTAGCTGTTTCTGCTTTTTTTGCAGGTGGTGGGGCATGAAATCCAGTCATTTCCTCCTTTTTCACCTTTTGTTTCATTCAGAATTTTTGCTCCCTCTCTTTCTGAAGAAATTTGATTTGACTTTTATTCATCTTGCACACAATTAGTTTGGAAAAAAGCTACAGTAATTATCACATGTACAAGGATACGAGAAAGACAACAGTTTTAGACTCTTCACCTACACAAACCTCATAAAAGTTCTGCTTCAAATCAACCTTTTAATAGCTTGTTTTGAGCAGAGTCTTCTGTTTTAACATATAGCATGCAAATTATTGCTACTTCTTGTATTATTTCCTCTATAGGTTCTAACATCCTGAAGAGTTTGTCTTCCAAAACACAAAGTGAACCTGCTTCCCAGCGATCTCCCTGTGGGATAATTCTAACCTACCTGATGTCGTCTTATTTAAATGTACACCAACTATGGCTTCCTCAATTTTGATACAATATTAAAGAAAGCAAACAAACAAAACTATCACACAGTGCCTGTATTATGTTTTTCATCTGGTTTTAAACCAGATAAGTTAAATGAAAGCTGCAACAAACCGTATTCACACATAACCATTTTGCGGACAGTTTGTTGTGTTGTCTAAGACATAGCTGCCCTTCCTATCCATCCATCCAAATAAAAGTCTGGTCAGGACTCTCCATCATTTTTTTTTCCCTTCACTACTACACCGTCCTACTCTATGTCCTCCAGAAGGGCAGCGCTGCCCCATTTCAGGTTATTTAGGACCTTGCTGCAAAGGGAATTTTCTTTTTCCATTATTTTTCTCACTCACTCCTCACTTGGCAATTCTTTGCACTGCCCCACTTTCTCCATCCCATCAAGTATAAGCTCCTTCTATCAAAATCTGTGCAATCTACCACCAATCCCAGACATCATTTCTATTTTAGTCGCAAAAAAAATTGGCTGCCACCCTCCCACTGTTCACTGACTAGGTCTCTGCCAAGCACCTTCGTGCCTGATCCCACACTGCCTCTAAAGCCTGGAAAGGAGTATCCTTCGGGCTTCCCACAAAGCCTTGTCATTGTTCTTCAGTTTTTCCTCTGCCACCGTGCCAAATTGAATAAATAAATCAGAAAGTTCAAAGGCAGGCTGGTACACTAGCACTGAACTCTCCTAGGCCTCTCACTTCCTCCCATAGCGTCAGATAAAGACTCGGGGAGGGGGGGGGCCGATAGTAAGAACTGATGCATACAGAGAAATTTTCTCCTGTAGATGACTCGGTGCTCACCAACAGGCAGCTAAAACGATCTGTAAGTACAGATCAGGTTTCTGACAGATGCTGAACTTCATCTTTTATTCCTTTGGCAGGAGCGTACGTACCTATCCACGTGCAGGCACGCTGACCGCCACCACCCACCGTGCAGAAATCTCACTGATTTGCACCGCCGCCTTACAGATTATTGGACTGGCCTTGCGCAGTTTTTACAAATAAGCAGGCAAACAGAAAAAGCAAGAAGTACAGTTCTCCCTTCAGAGTTGATCTGAAATCTCTCTCCTCCTCTTCTGCCAAAACTCAAGTCTGTACCCGGGCGATTTCATAGCCGTGTTACTATAATCTCATTTCTGAGCCTCTGAAAACAAGTTAGGTAACGCTCGAAGCATCTGTGAGGGTTGGTTTGTTGTTTTTTTTTTGCTAGGCATGAAAAAGCAGGATTTTTCAGATGCTGAGTTTAAAACCATGAAATATATTATGTAATTCAAACTCTGCAAACCTGCAAGTATTAATAGATGCATATATCACAGTCAAGTTAATCTCTTTAAAGGGAATAAATTATATTAAGTCAATATGCATTTACATAATCACCCATTTTAGACCCAGATATTATATACCCTAACTAATCACAGGGACAAGTACAGTCAGCTCTCAAATTCATCCCTATTTTCTTGAGTGTGGACCCCATATGGACTGCTGGCTTTCCCCTCCCTCACAGCCTGCACTTTGCAGACAACATCAAACCTACCTCAACTGAACATTTAGAAAATTTTAGGTGAGCATATAATAAAGTCTTAAGTCCCGATCTGGCAATGAGATCGACATCTGCAGCTCAAACACCTGCACCCACAGAAAACTCGTAACTAACTTAAGCTATGTAGCACAACTTAGCGCATCAGTAATTTTTTACAACATGATCACTGTAGAAAGTTACAGCTTCAGTTAGCTACCTCAAAGCACATACATTTAAAATAATATAGAACTAAACCATATGTAAATGGAGAAAGTAGACAGAAACGACTCATGAGTATTTCTCTCTTACCCTCCCTAGCCCCTGCTCCAGTAGTCCAGATGTCCCAGAAATACTTTTTCACCATTTTAATAATAAAACTAAGATCCCAGTTGTTACGAAAACGTAACAGTAATCTGAAACGCAGGTAAACTGACAGTTTGTTGCTTGCTCAACCAAGATTCTTTTTTAATTCCCCACAGGGTATTGATGCTGAAGCCTAATTGTTATTATCTCGTAACAACAAATATTTCAACACAAGAGACTATGGCATGTAGAAAAGGGAAATCATCATAAAATATGTATCTGCATCACCCAGCGAGAGGAACATCCCGTTTCCAGCATCTCGAGTGGGCACTGTACTAAAAGAGACCTAGACTTAAATCTCAGCCGTGCCCAGGCACAGCTTTCTGTGTCTCCCAACATAAACTGCTTTTTCATGGGCCCAGATCCTGGTAGCTCTCCAAGAACTGATAGATAAAACTGCAAACTTGACTGGAAACAGAGTGCGGAGCAAACAGTTCCGAAAATATAATCAGCTTTTAAGCAATCAAATCGCCTGATATTCCACGTGTCGCTCTGTGAAGGTCCCAAAGCATTTGATTTTCCTTCTGTTACACCGAAGAAAAAAAACAACCAACCAAACCAACCCTACGCGCCTTACCTGGTAGAGCTCTTCAAGGTTGTATTTAATAGAAACGCTGCTCTGTATGGCTCCCACCGCCTCATGAAGTTTCTGCCAGGTGTCCCGAGTGTAATTATCCGGCAGTTTGGGTCTTTCTGCGAAAGAAGACACGGGCGGTTGGAAACTCAACGGGAACTCCGCACCGATCCCTCTCACCCCGCTCCCTTCGGTTTGGCACAAGAAGGTAACGAACACCCCCCCCCCTCCACCCCCCCACACCCCGGGGGGGGGCGACGAGACCTTCGCTCGCTGCGTTTGACCCCGGCACCCCCCACCCCGCTAATTAGTTTTGACACTAAGGTGGCTTTCTGCCCGCTCGCCTATAAGGGAGACAGTCCTGCCCCCCCCCCTCCACGCCTGTCCCGGTCAAGCCCCAAAAACCGCGACGGGGAGGGTTATCAGCCCGCCGGCAGGCTCCCCTCAGCCCAGATAAGGCGGCGGGGCGGGTGACAGCGGCGGGGTCGTCGTGTCTGTCCCCCCCCCCTCCAAAAAAAAACCCACCAACCCACCCTGCCTGCGGGGAAGGGGCGGGGAGCGGCCGGGTAAACACGGGTCGGGCCGGGGCCGGTGGCACCTGCGGGGGCAGAGGGCCCGGCCCGCCCCGCACCCACCTCTGAAGTTCTTGATCACGAGTTTCTTGGAGGAGGCGGTTGTGCTTCCTCCTCCTCCTCCTCCTCCGGCGCGGGTAGTGGCGGCAGCGGCCAGCGAGGCGGGTTTGGTGAGCCCGTTGGTGTGTCCCACTAAGGCCGACAAGTGCGGCTTCTTCTGGGGCTCGTCCGCCATCTCCGCCCCGGGCGCCGTGTCCGGCCGGGGTAAGGCGCTGGGCTGGGCACGGCCGGTCCCCGCCTCCTCCTCCTCCTCCTCCTCCTCCTCCTCTCTCCCGGCCCTCCCCGCCGTCACCGGGCCGGCAGACAACCACAACCGGCCCGCCCTCCACCCTTCCCACCGGGAATCCCCGGCTCGCCGTCCGACACCGCCCACAACCACCGGCTGCGGGGCCGGGTTTGGACCGGAGCTCACAAAATGGCTCCCACCCACCCCCCGCCATTCCCAGCCGGGGCAACCCCGGGGCCCTCACGCTTGTCCGAGGACACCCCCCCCCCCCCTTCCCGCGGGGACCCCTCCGTTACACCCCTCACATTGAGTGCCTTGAAGAGCGGTGGTCTCGAGTTAAAACCGCTTTGATCTAGCTTTTTTACTTTTTTTTTCTTTTTTTTTTTTTTTTTTTCCTCCCCCCCCGACTCCCCGCCCGCCCGCCTCCCCTCGAACGCGCAGCCCACCCCGACCCACGAGGTTTATCACCGACGCACGCCCTCGCCCCCCCCGCCCATCGCGCTTTTCCATTGGCTACCGGGGTAAAGCCACGCCTCCTGGGGAGCTGCTTGTGGGCGGGGAAAAGGGGGGGCGGCGGCCGCAGCTATTGCTGGGCGGAGTTCGCTGGCTGGCGCCCGGCGCCTTGCCGGGTACCGGAAGCGCGGCGGAAGTTGCTGGAAGCGCCGTACCGACTAGCCGGAAGTGCGGCGCCTATGGCTGAGGGTGGGCTTGGCGGTGGGGCAGGGCGGGCCGGGGCTGAGGTGGGGGGCGGACAGGTGTCCCTCTCCGCCATTATCTGCCAGCAGGGCCGTGGTCCTGCCTCCTTCCAACGCCTGCCCTCCGCTTTCGGCCACCCGCGGGCTTCCAGGGCTTTCCGCCTTCCTCGGGGCCTTCGTGCTAGGGTTTCCCCCTCCGCAGGCTGTTTCCCCCCGGCCGGCAGCCTGTGTCTCTGCTCTGCTCCGCTCTCCCCGCGGCTGCCTTCACGTAGCCCGGGGCTGAGGTTCGGTGAAGCCATCCCCTGCTTCCTCAGAGCGAAGGGGGGGGTGTCTGTGTGGGGTATTATTGCTTTGGTGTGCTCTTAAACTCCTCTTCGTTTTGCAGAATGCGATACGACTGCCTTTCATTCGGGACTCCTGCCTCTTAGGTTTTGATGGCGCACATCACCATAAATCAGTATTTGCAGCAAGTAAGCAAGTTTTTGTTTGGTTTTGTTTTTATTTGTGGGCACTGCTCAGAGGACGTGGATGTATTTTACTTCCCTGTAAATGTGTTGCCTTGCTTAAGAAATGAATCAACCTAGAATGTGTGATGTGGTAAAGAAATATACTTCTTAAGTCTGTATTAAGTATACCGGCTGTGCACCAAGAGTGTATACCTGGAATTCCTGAATGTACTGATATAACAGATAGAATTTATCCATAAGACCTGACATGGTGGGATTGTCTGTGCGTGCGGTAACAAATGCAGCTCAGGGATTCAAGAAATACAGGGATTTAAGAAGTACAGAAATACACAGTGTGTGTGGCGTGGAGGATGGAGAGACAGGAGCGGGGTCACAAGGCTGCCAGCTGGACTGAACCCTCAGTGTCAAGCTTTTACTGTGGTCACTCTGACTGCTTCTTTCTGAACCATGATTCAGCCAAGATCACTCAAGTCAATTGAATGAAAGGCACAAAAAGAGAGTAATTGTTTGGCTTTCAGTCTCAAAATGGAGCGGCTGAGATCTCTCATCTCTGATCTGCTCTGAAAAGTCAGCATCTTGTCCAGTTGACAGCCCATTTAACATTTAGTAAGAAAAACTACTTCCAAAACACAAAACTGGCACTCCTTTACTTGCAAAAACCCACCAATCTCTGAAAGAGTTTAAGCAGTTGATTTTCCCTCTTGCTGTTTCCCTTGCTGTTGTAGCTTAGGATTTTTCCCATTTGGTATGAGCTTTCCATGCAGCAAAAAGTTGTGGTGGTTTTGTTTTTTTTTCCTATCGGAACACAAAAAATATGACAAATAAAGCACAAACAGTGGGAAAGGAGCTCTTAAGAAGTAATATCTAAAACTACTTCCACAACTGAGGAAATTTCCAGCTTGATGTCAGACTAAGCTGCACAGACAGACGGTTTTTTACAAGGAGTTATTGTTAGCAGGAAGCAGAATCAAACCATTCTCCCACAGAATATAACATTTACAGTCTTGGCAGGTTTCAAAAGTATTCTATATAGATGCTAGTCTAATACCAGACATTGCCTGTGGAATGATAGCTGTGTGTTTAATCTACCTGTCTTCATTTTTGAAGTGTTACTCAAAAGATTGTTTATGCCTTCACATATATGTTTGATGCCTGTAAGTCCCACTGAAATTTTAAAAAGCTTGACCAAATCTGGCTCACAATTGCTGTTTTACAATGCTAAATCCATGTAAGTTGTTTGGGGATTCTCTGGTTTGCTCATATACTACAAATAAGGAAAAAGCCACAATAATAGCGTTCACCCTACCTTCTCCCTGATACCTTTTTGAAAAACAGGTGCATTGAGAGTACAATATTGATTCATTCACTTTTAAACCTTTAAAAACTCACGTTTGTGTTGGTATTGATGTGGATGAACAGTGGTAACAAGAAGGTGGCTTCTGTAGTCACGTGTAAATATGTTGTATGGCTGTGACTGGATTTTAGTCTGTAACGGGGCTGTTTTCTTTGGTAGGTACAAGAAGCCATTGACAGCAGAGATGGACAATTTTGTGCAGAATTGGTATCATTTAAACATCCACATGTTGCAAACCCAAGGCTACAGGTGAGAATCTGGTTTTGACCTTTCTTTTGTCTTGCTTTTGGTTTTCCTAGCTCTCTATATGGGTTCCTTTCCATTGGAGATAAACCTCAGAAATCTGTTTCACAGGCCAGAGCAGGATCCCCTTGTAGGTTTGTTTCCCTTTTCTTCTTACAAGGATATTGTGTATTTCCTTTTTTTTCCTGGGTGGCTTTTTGTGTTCCGCTTTGAATTGTTTTCTGGATAGATACGGTCTTGAAAGTCCCTTCTGGCCAGGTCTACATTAGTTAGTAACGTGGCACAGTGGAAGTGACTATAAAGAGAAAACCAGTGGGTAGCAAGGGTCCAGTGTTTGTGCTATATGCATTTCAGATGCTTTTATTTAAGGTGAGCTCTAATCAGGTTCTGCAGAAAGAATGCACACTAGCCATTCATTACACTAGATGTGATTATTAACGTAACTTAAGGTTCTGATAGATAGCAAAGGCATGTATGCATAAAACTGCCATGACAGAACATCCATATGATGTTCTGTTTCTGGTGCATTGGATGTTCCTTTAATGTTTTGCTGATTTATTCTATACTTAGCTTCCGTCTCCAGAGGAGAAGTGTCAACAAGTTTTGGAACCACCATACGATGAAATGTTTGCAGCCCACTTAAGGTAAAGATGGACCAGGAAAGTAAAGTCAGTTCTGAGGCAGCCAGCAGGGATGGGGAAGGATATCCTTAAGTTTACTTAGTTATTTTAAAGGGCTCACATCTGAGAACTTGGTGTTTATTACTCTTACAAGTAGTGCTAGAACTGCAGGAAATAAAGACCTGCTCTTTCCTCTCCATGTAAAGTTTGCTTTATGTACCTGGCGGTCATCTGCTTACAGTCATTGACACAGCTTTGGTTTTGGTGCTTGCTGTTTCCTTTGCTCTGCATTGGCAAGCTACACAAGAAGTTAGAGTGAAATAAGCAAGGGAAAGAAATATTTTTAAAAGGGAATTTTAGTCATAAAAGTACTCTTAAGACAGCTTTAGGACCTAAGTAATTCTGTGAGGCTTTTATTTAAAAAATTCCTGCATTAATGCATCCTTAGTTCACTTCCAGCAGTCTTGGAATTTTGTTTTATCTGTGCTAATCTTGGTGACGGTTTCAATAAGCATTAGCATATTACAGTTGATACTGTACATATTATAGAAGCAAATCCCTATTCATCTCTCGGATCAGTTTTCTACAATTATCAAGCTTAGCGCTGTGTTAAAATACTTGTGCCATTTTGTTAGGAACGTTTCTAATCGTATTTCTGCGTCTCTTTTAAATAAACCATAAAGCTCTGTGCCTGTTAAGAGGCAAAAAGAAGTATTTGTCTTGGCGCATATGGTATTTTCTGATGCACTAATGCACCTTTTCTTTGACAGGTGTACTTATGCTGTCGGAAACCATGACTTTATAGAAGCATACAAATGCCAAACAGTTATCGTCCAATATCCTTTTCCATAAATCTTGTACATTGTTTTCAGATTAACTATATGTCTTCTTGTAGAATAAGTTATCTTTACCCCTTTTAAAATCTAGTAGAATGTGGTCTGCTTCCAAATACACTTCAGCTATTTAGGTTCCTAAGCAAGCAAATCCAGATACGCTCTTCTCCTTTCGACTTTCTGTAGGACTAAGAAGGAAGAGAAACCAGGAAAAATAGAAAATTTAAATTCTAAAATAGAAAATTAATTTCTTGTGGAGTATAGGAGACCCTCAAATCATTAACATACCTCCCAGTTTGTACTTCGTTAGAGGGGAAGATGCTGATAAAGCAAGCTCCTATCATATCTCTACGTGGCCAGTGTTTCTTACTGCCACACCAAGGAGTGTGCGGCTGTGCTCATGTTCTTCCCTGCTGCGTCTTTGCATCCTGACTCCTCATCTGCTTGCTGCTTTATTGGTTTCTGCCCTTTCATGTAGTAGTATATGGTACCATTCAACTGCTGTTTTTTAAATCTCTGCTTCATTTCATAGCATTTTAAATTCTCCTATATACAATACATCTTTCCTGCGAGCATTTCAGGCACATAAAGAAGAAAACTGGTAAGTGCATCATAGAGAGCTACTAGAAACTAGACTCTTGTATTTCCCTTGTATAATACCATAATCGTCAAACTAAAAGTATGCTTACATTTTTTATTTATCCTCAGCGATGCTTAAATGCAGTCTAATTGGTTTTGCTGCCTGTTTGAGTGTTTAGGTCCAAAAGTGTGAAAAGTAAACATCTGAGCTTAGTTACATGGAATTGTCCATAAGTAAAGGTGAAGAATTTATTCAAAGTGAGATGCTATTTTATTAAAGCCACAGTAAAAAAAGTTTCAGAATTAATTCTTCTTCCAGTGTAGGATTCCTGAAATGCTGAGATCTTGAAGACCTTTCCTTTTAAAAAGTACATCCTTCTGTATTTAAAGTTTAATGTATACTTTTCTAGCTTTATGACCAACTAGCAGAAAAAAACCAAAAAGCTTGTTTCTCATGTCTTGCTTATGGCATGATTTGCACATACTAAGAATACTATGTTTTACTTTTCCAGGGCTTTACCTATCATGTATGCTGTAGCCCTCGATCTTCGAATTTTTGCTAATAATGTAAGTAGATCTTATTAACAGCCTCATTACTTTCATCTGTTAAGAGTTTCCCTGGTGGAAATCTTTTAGACTTTATTACATAGCCTAATTTTGCTCAGTACTGTTTAACTCATTGTTTAGGATTTTGTTGACACACTAAATTCATACAGTCCTATTGAAAAACTTGCGTTGCTTAGTCTGCCCATCTCCCATTTGCAGCTTGGACTAGAGAGGTTCTGAGGACCCGCGTGCAACTCACAGCAGTTGCTTAGAGCATATGAAGTGATTAAGTACTGTCTTTATAGGGTAGCCTGGTGGCACAACTCACTATTTCCATGCGTTTTCCTTGGGATTTGGTGGAGATCTTTGTAAGGGTGGAGATATCCCAGACAACTGAGCTAGTCTAACCCCTCACCACATCTGAAGAGGGAAGTTTCTGCCTCCTTTCCCCTCTTCCAGCTGTGTGTACTGCTCTTGATGCTCATTGGAGCCCCTGCTGAGCCCACACAATGCTGATGAGCAAAAAAAACCCCAAATTTACATTCTTTTTCTCAGGCTAGTGAATTGAAGTAGCTTGTGTAGGGATCTGTTGAGAACTGCTAGGCCAGGGTAAGTGGCAGGATCGTGATCTTGCTCCTCGTCACTTTACCTGAAGAGGTGAAGCCAGAGTTCAAGTTAGATTAGAGTTTGACAATATGCAGTATTTTCAGTGTTTGTCCTCTCAATGCTTTCTTGTGCCCACCCACCCATAAAACAACGCATTTGATGTGCTTGCACAGATAATATTTTGCGTGTGTGTGTGCCTGCTCTGTAACAAGTCTCGATTCTCAGTCTGAAAGGCAAATTCGTATATCTGAGGTGCAGGAGAAAGGGGAAAGTTGGATCAGTCACGCCGTAAGTGTTTGAACTCTGTCTTCTAACCTTAGTATACGCAAAGAATGTGGATACAGAGAAGACTTCTGCAGCAAAGGATGCATTTCCATTTCTTTTCCTTACGTTTCAGCTAGTGAGAATGCAAGCATTCTAATAAAACTTTTTAGAAAGTACATAGTAAATACCTACTCACTCTTTCCCCCCCACCACTCTTTATTAAGTTCTGCATTAATCAGTGCATGGATCTTTCCCATGTATTGGCAACTCATTTTTTTTTTTTCCTCTTGCCACTGTAACATATGTTTTCCATTTCTTTTGAAAGTCCCAGGTCCTAGCAGTGTGTGTTACTACTAGAAAATGTTGAATATGGTTTAGAAATAAAATCTAGCTTTTGTGGCTGTGGAGAGAAGCTTAATTATAAATCCTAAAACTCAAACTCCATAACTGGGGGGGGAATAATTTTAGCTTGCTTTTGTTCAAAAGACATTTTTTTGCCAGACTGTTGGTCTTTGAAAACTTGAGTAGAAGTGTTAATGCTCCAATTCAGCTATCAGATGATCCTGAATTTAGGTTTCTGAGAGCTGCATTAAGCTTAGTGGTGCTAAAGGTAATAGTGGTCAGTGCTATTTTCAAAGGACTGTCCTCCTGTGCATTTGGTTTGGTACATGTTCAGGAGCCTCTCCTAGTGTTTTCTTTTATTCTGTGAGCTTGACTGCCTTCTAGATTTAGTGGATAGCAGGCATGACAAACCTATTGCTATAATACTTTATAAAATGCTGTATTAAGGAACTGTTTGCAACCCAGCAAACCAGGATGTAGAATTACGTATTGTTTCTTGCTGTGTAATGATAGGCAGATCAACAGCTAGTGAAGAAAGGGAAAAGCAAAGTTGGCGACATGTTGGAAAAAGCAGCAGAACTGCTGATGAGCTGTTTTCGAGTCTGTGCCAGTGACACGTAAGTGAAAGATCCTCTATAGAACTTGCACTATTAAATTGTTAAGAACTTAATGAACTTTACATAATATTTTCCCACTTACTAAGACCATATCTGGGTAAGAATGCACACTTCTGAGGCTCGTTTCCTCTCATTTATAGTCTGTTCTCTCGTGACTATTAACTAGAGCTGGAGAGGCCTTCCCTGAGGTTTAACATTCCTAGCAGATGTTGTTGGGAGGGACTGATTATGTCCCTGTTGCTCAGGAAAGATCATTAACACTTTTGTGCCCTGTTCAGTTGTGAAGTTTGCTTCATTATGATTAGATGGAAAAGAAGTGACTCTTTGGTTTCCAGTCTTAGCAATTTTAAGACAGCCAAAGTGCATAAAATGCTTTTTTTTCCCCATCTTTCTTTCACCTTGAATATTATAAGCAACTGCGATGCTAGTGTAAGTGTTACCTCCAGACTGGAGTGAGGACATTGATGCACATGAATGATATTTTGCATGACATATTTTCATTATGTTGAGAAGAAATGTAGCAGTGCTGTTTAAGATGGGAACACATGTTCTGTTTTGACAGTGCTGGTATGGTTTAAGTCAAGGAGTTTGGCCTTGACTTTTATTTTCAGACACCTGTTTTTACCCTAAAAATAAATAAAAAATCTATGGAGGGAATTTACCATAAGGACGAAGTCATTTTTCTTTCAATGTTCAGTACTAGTAGGGTTTTTTTCTTTCTTCTTTTCTTATGACAGTCGAGCAGGCATTGAAGATTCCAAAAAGTGGGGCATGTTGTTTCTCGTGAATCAGCTGTTTAAAATTTATTTTAAGGTAGGGTTCAAGTCTGGTAAGCTGTATTTTGTATTTCATATTCTAAGTCAGACCCACCCTTTTTATATGATACTATCTATCTACACTCTCTGAGTAAAATGCAATTAATCTTTTTTTTTAACAGATCAACAAGCTTCATCTATGTAAGCCCTTAATTAGAGCAATTGACAGCTCAAATCTGAAGGATGAATACAGTATGGCACAGCGTGTTACATACAGATACTATGTTGGGCGCAAAGCCATGTTTGACAGTGACTTTAAGCAAGGTACTGTGTGCCAGTGAGACAGATCTAAAGTCTTGCTGCTTGGTGTGAGATCTGGCTGATGTCGTGTGTGTGTGACTCAAAATGGGTGTAGAAGGTACAGTTGTGTTTGCATTGATCAAAGGAAAAGTCATGCGGAAAGATCCAAGGGCCACAGGCTGAGTCAGATCAGAGATGAGATT
The DNA here is from genome assembly GCF_964188355.1 of Buteo buteo. Taxonomy (NCBI): domain Eukaryota; kingdom Metazoa; phylum Chordata; class Aves; order Accipitriformes; family Accipitridae; genus Buteo; species Buteo buteo. The sequence goes on along the minus strand of NC_134195.1, from coordinate 2,628,209 downwards.
ACGTGACGCTTCTAATTGTAGTGTATGCCCAGTTTTAAAATACTGGTGGCAGTGAAGTTCTCTATAGTCTTACGCATTATGTATGTGCATAATAAGATGTACCAGCATCCAAAAGAATAGGTTTGTACAAGGTTTCGCAAAGGAGGCTTTGCAACTCTCTTGTCCTCTTCAAGTTGCTGTATGCCACATAAGAAATCTTCAGCAAACCGTACTGTAGAATTAGTTTCTCAGTGCTTTGATTTTGGGAGATGTAGAAACTGCATTTCTGAGGTTTCTAACAGAGTCACTAATAGAAATGCTTCTAGAGCTAAGGTGTACAACTTTCATCACTAACTCAAACCCCTGACCAAAATCTATTCTGGAGCCGGTTTTGTTACTTTAAACAGTGTCTTCTGCCAGTCAAGCTTGTAATTTTTCTCTCGGTGAAAACTAATGAGAGCTTTTCATGTTGTTATGCTGTGTGATCTCACTGGCATGTTTCTGCAGCTAGCAGATGTGTGCATCATATGCGGCTTGCATCCACTGAAGAACCTAATCTGTGAATTTAGAAAATAGAGTTCTGTTTCATCAGCTCTTCTTGAGATTCTCCCCTCTTGTAATAGTAGCACAATCATAATACTGAAATGAGCTGAAAATTCCAATATTGCTTGTAACTGTTACCTCTGACATCTAGACCTTGACAAGTTTTCTTTGACTTTCTGAAGGAGGACTTATTTTTCTGGTAATACTTTGTATTTTGTGTGAATCTCCAATAATTCTGACAGCCTTTTTCTTAGTGTGTTTTGATTGGTATGATTCTTTTTTATATCATTTCAAATATCATGTGTTCAAGCTATAGATGGACATTGAGCACAAAATTACAGAATTTGGGTTACAGTTTTAATCCGGTTTTTGTTGTTGACTCATGTTACTAGCACTTTTATTTGTGTCTGCAGCTGAAGAGTATCTGTCATTTGCCTTTGAGCACTGTCACCGCTCAAGCCAGAAGAACAAAAGAATGATTTTGATCTACCTGCTGCCAGTAAAAATGTTGTTGGTGAGTAGATGTTACTCTTCTAAATAATTTGGGGGGCGGGGGGCAGATAACTGAACTGATGCTCATTATTGTTCTTGGTTTTCCCTTACTGGAATTCAGAGGTTATCTGTGCCTGACCCCCGTAAGAGCCAGCATATGCACTCTTCGTGTGTGAGGACAAAAAATGTTGAATTGTTGTTTATAGCAACACAGGAAGGGAGAAGGTGTGTGTGGGGGGGGAACAAACAAAAACCCCACCCTCCTTTCTCCCTACCTTTCTCCCACCCCTGGTAAAAGTGCAGCCTGAGATTACTTCTTTAATAAAGAGTTCTTTGGAGCAGCACTTCACAGTGTAACTTGGGTCGTGTTGCAGAGTGCCTGTCTGGTCATCAGCCGCACAGATGGGCCAGGAGGTGTGTGGATTCACTAGTGCGAATCCGTCTGCCGCTTTCACCTGGTGGAGGGAAGGAGGGTGTGCAAACAGAGGGCTGAAGACTGTTGAGGGGGGTTTGCCCCAGGAGGGAAAGGATACCTGTCTTTGGGTTTTCTGTTTGCACCCTGTACGTTTGCCCGTTTGAGGCATGTCAGAAGGGTCATGAAGTAGAGCATTTCGGTTTTGAACAAATCAATAAAGACTGGTTACTGTTTGATCATTTTATCTTTCTGTTAAAAGAATTAAGCTCATCTCTGCTTCTTGTTCCTGTCCTTTCCCATGTGCTGTGCTAGCATTTGTGTATCCCTGAGTTAGTGGGATTATGCTAACAATTAATTCAGTGTAACTGAGGGCACAAGAACTAGATTTTAGAGTTTCCTGTTCTTGGCCCTATTACCCACGTTTACCCGTGGAGAATGCTGTTACCACCTGCTTCTGTGAGTTGCCACGTCCCACCTTTGCCCTGGCCTGTTGATGACCATCCTTCCTTTTCCGTTCAGTGCTCCCTTTCCAGTCCCTTGCAGTGTCAAGTGGGTAAAGGGGAAGCATAGTGAGTATGGTAATTGGCTTCTGGTTTTCATTTTTTATTTATTGACTTTCTTACTGGTTGTCTTCAGATCAATCAATGGTCAGGTTGACAAAGGAAAACTAACAGTCTTCCTAAAAACTTTGCCCCAGTCCTGACTGGGTGCCTTAAACTGATGGGTCTGCTAGCGCCTAAAATTACTGTGGTGTTTCTGGAGCAGTTCTAGTGTACAAGAGGCACTAAAGAAACTAGATAAAGGTCATTGTTTTTTACAGTTGGTTGTTTTTAATCAGAGCCCAAACATTAACTCTAACTTTAATCTGTACTAAAATAGCTTGGATGGTTTTTTTTATTCCTAGCAGCTCTCAGTAAACATGCAGCTGAGTTCTGCTCTCAGCTAATCCTCCAACCAGGAAAGGGGTTACCAACAGCATAGCATGATGGTAACTAAATTTAAAGTCTGACCCAAGTCAATGTGCAATCTGATCTCTGCTGTGCAGGGGGAAACAAACAAAGTTTCTTTTTGATAGTGTAGGTGGTTCCGTCTTACCTGATCTAGGAATGAGAATTAATTTTATTTCTTTAAATTTAAACATTCTTTTTCTGTTTGGTGGTGGGGTTTTTTTTTTGAGAGGACATTTTTATTTCCACAGGAAGGCATAGTGAAGAAAAAATCTGGTAGACTGAGCTAGCACTTGACAGTGCTGAAGCACCGCTTGTATTATTAGTAATGCTTGGGATTCCTGCGGTTCTTCTGTTTGCCGAATACATCGTACAGGCATGACATAAAATTTGGATCTGCCTAGGCCTCATGTCACAGGATCTTAATTTTACAAGTTTGATAACTGTTCCCCAACATGAAGAAATACTCAGTAGGCTCCCTAAACTATGATACATAGTGAGTTGAGCTACAAGGTGTTTGGCAGGGGAAAGGGGGTTGTCTTACAAATACTTTTATTCACCTCTTATTCTGTAACAAAAAAAAAAGTGGTTAAACGTTTGTCTTTTTCTCTAACAAATGTTTTTATAGCTTACTAGATTATGTTTAAAACGCATTTGACTTTACCCTGGAAAACTTGGAAACCATTTATTTTTCAGGGCCATATGCCAACAGTTCAGCTCTTAAAAAAGTATGACCTTATGCAGTTTGCTGAAGTAACAAAGGCTGTGAGGTATGATTATTGTTTTATTGCATTGTGTGTTAGTTCAAAAAGTATTAAGTAAAATGTATTTTTCTGGGATGATTGAGGAAGGCAGGGGAGGGATATTCCTACCAAGGCAGACAGTTTCTTTTCTTGTTTGGATGAGACCTTCTCATGTTTTCATTGCTTCATCCTTCTAGTGAAGGCAATCTTCTCCTACTGAATGACGCTCTGACAAAGCATGAGACCTTCTTTATTCGATGTGGAATCTTTCTTATCCTTGAGAAGCTGAAAATCATCACGTACAGAAATCTCTTTAAAAAAGTGTAAGCATAACAAAACCTACGTTTTTGCAAAAGATTTAATATGGTTTCACCTAGGACTGAGATGGAAATGTATATGCTCCTTAGTTCTCTCTGACAGACCTGAATTCCTGTTAAAGTGAATTTATTGTAGAAAGGCCATTTTCCTAAGAACCAGAATTTTTAGGTGATTGTTTCTCAATAACAGATTTTTTCCTGTTGTTTCTTTCAGATACTTACTACTCAAAACCCATCAGCTATCTCTAGATGCCTTTCTCTTTGCCCTGAAATTCATGCAAGTAGATGATGTTGATATTGATGAAGTCCAGTGCATTTTAGCTAACCTTATATATATGGTATGTGCTGACTGCTTGTTGTCTGGTCCTTCCAGACTTCAGACAGTAAAAAATATTAGGTAGAGAATAAAAGTTTATAACAAAAAACGTATCAGTAATTCCAGGTTTTCTTGTGTAAAAAAGTTGATTCACTTGTGCCAAAGAGAAATGCTTTCAGTTGCCCTGTGGGCTTCCTCTAGTTCCTGCCTCCTTTGCAGGAATCAGTTAAAATTGAAGTTGAATTTTACGTTACAAATCCAGTACTTACTTACATTTCTATGTATGCATAAATACTGGTTTAAAAATACAAAAATTGTTACTAGCCCCAAAAGGGATTTGTTCTTCTGCATTTGAAGTAGGACACTCTTGACGTTCTAACATTAGAAGAAATTAAAACCAGATTTCTTTGGTTTTGTTTCACACTTTGTCTTTTACTCAAAGTGGATCTCAACTACTCATGAACAGATAAAGGCTTGAAATCTAGAGATTTCTAATAAATTGAAGATTTTGGAGCAGCATTGAAGTGTTAGCAAGAAAATGAACCGCTTCTCTGTTTCTGAAACAGATTATTTGGTGTAGTCTAGGAGTAATGGAGGGTGGGATTAGGTCACTGGAAGATTTTTTCAGTGTTACCACGTTATGTCTGAAAAGGAAGTACTATGTCATTTAGTTTATTAGGTATGGAATAGCGATTAATTAAAATCCTAGTGTTAAAGTGAGCAAGAGTAAATTTAGAAACTTCTGTAGAGCTCTGTCTCTTCAAGGTAAATGTGAGCAGACCAGTAGGGACCCTGGCAACAGGCGCTCAGCCTGACAGCGCCGTTACTACGCGAACATGGTTATGGTTCCAACTTTCTGCTTACTCTGTGAGTTGACCTGCTTAGGTAAATTGGATCCTTATAGATACTAAGTACAGTAGTGCAGTGGTGATTGAGTATACACACATTGGTTGAGTATACACACATAGCTTTGCTTGATGTAGTCTGAAGACAGCTGAAGTTATAGGCGTTGTGTTACCAGCTTCCAGTACTAACGCTGTCTTTCTCTCCTTCTGCCAGGGTCACATCAAAGGCTATATATCTCATCAGCATCAAAAGCTTGTGGTCAGTAAGCAGAACCCATTTCCTCCGCTGTCAACGGTGTGTTGAGTATTGTGTCTTATCCATGCGAGTACTTTTCAGATGCTCAGCTTGCCCAGTGGAGCTGCTCGTAATCACCCCGAGAACATTGTAAATGACCTGGTTCATGTCCAGGACTGGAATACCGGGAACTGTTTGTGGCTCCTTTCCCAGAATGACCAAGGCTGCCAGTGTTACAAAGTACGTTGGAATGAAATGCTAACTTTTCAATGATAGTTTCCCCAGGCTTTCTAGATCATTCAAAGTATTTCATGAGGAAATAAAGCAAAGCATTCCACATCCTTTCCAAACTACTTACAAGCTTTTATGAAGTACTTTGTTACTATTTCTGCATTTATCTTTCAGAGGGAAGTATCATCCTTTGTTACTTGTGTTAATCCATTCTTCAGAATGGAAGTGATGTTTTCTTTCATGGTTTCTGTGGTTTTTTTAAGCCTTTTCAATTATCTTGCTGATATTGAATACTCTCTTCAAGCTTTCTCTAAAAACTACAGAAGAGGTTGACACAAAAAGCTTTACTGCGTCACAGGACTTATACTGTGTCACAGAACTTACGGGTTCAAGTAAATGTGAGATTTTTATCTGTAGGTGCCCACAGATGGGTTTGGGTTTTTTAAATTCTGGTAATATTCTGTTTCATTTTTGTTATGTTGAACAAAAGCTTATCTAAGTAACTTATCCATACTTGTTTTATTCTGCTTCTGGGAAAGACACTGCCACTGGATCCATTATTTTAAGTGTTACCACCTCGGGGGTTTTGTTTGTTTGGGGGTGGTACAATGTAACTTTGTCCATAGTGATGGGATGGTAGTTCTGGGAGTTTTAAATTATTTTTAAAGGAAATAAAACATTTTTTTTTCCCTCGTTGAGAGTTTGGTTTTATTTTACCCACTGACTGACATGGATATGATTGATAAGGGAAAACACAGGTACCATGTATGAAGGGAAGCATTTTTTTAGTGTGATGAGAGTGTCAAGTCCTACATCAACATAGGTGTTTAAAGGCTTGGAGTTCCCCCAGTCTTCATAAGTTTTACTTGTATGGATGCTGAAATAAGAAGATGAATTTGCTGAATCAAACCTCAGGGTAACAAGAGTTAAAGAGACTAATTTTCTTCTAGCAACATTTAAAATCCCAGAAAAACAGCAATGCTTTTTGAGTTTTAGGATGAATAGTTCTAAGAAACTTAAAAGTTCAGTCAGTTTTTAGTAAAATAACTAGATTTACCGCATCGTGACTTTCACAGTACTGTCAGCAGAAGAAGGAAAGACAGATGCATTTTTCTGTATGAATTGGAGTTATATACATATCGTTGTTGCAACTTCCATTGCTGCAAGTCATGACAGAGTCAAATGGGTGTACTAGCTGCATCAAGGTGTTTCCTTGCAGTGAGTGGTAGGGGTTTGGTGCTGGAAGGTTGGTTGTGTTTGTGTCTTATTTCATTTTTTGTTTAAACCATATCGTATACCTTGCGGTGTTAGTGAATAGGAATGTTTCCCAGTCAGCATCTTCTAGTGGCCAAGATCCCAGGATACCAGTTAGAAACCAAGTGCCCTTATACTCGGTAGCTAAAAAGCTTCCTCCAGCCAGTCGTTTGTCTACAGGCTCCTGGAGGTGTCCACAAAACTGCCTGTTTGTGAGGCTTATGTTGAGTATTTGTTTGCAGTCCTCAGCAGGAAGGTATGAAACCTGCAGCTCATCACCTTGAAGTTCATTGCCTTCCATTCTCCAGCCACTGACCGTACCAGCCAATTTTGGAATTAAAATGTGTTCTGCAAAGTCTCTTTCAGGGGTGCACACAGGAAGCTGGTGGTTGTTGCACTCAACATGCTCTTGGAGTTGTAGCAATGCAATGTTGTTCTCACCAGTGTCTTCGTCATACCGGATGTGTATGTGTTTCTTGCTAACTTGCATTGTCTTCTCAGTTCCACTTGTTCCATTAGGCCCTGTGAAGCAATGACATTTCACTGCTCTTAGGAAGAATTTATGAGACCTGAAAACTGCATGCAAACTGTCTAATCATGCTGAGAAATACATGCAGTAGAGAAACTAAAGGTGCTCTTTCTTGAAACGGCTGCAGTAAAGGTAAACTAGGAATGATATATTGACAGCTTTTTAATGCTGTGTAGAAGCATGCGTAATTTCAGAGAGAAGGACAAATACCCAACAAGAGAAGTGAATTTTGGCATGAAACAAAAGCCGCCTCTAAATCCTCCTGCTTTAGCTTATCCCTAGCACGTGCTGACTTCTGAATTGCGTTCAAGAGGCAATTGTGTCTCAGCTTGGCTTGTAGGGGGTTATGGGGCAGCCATAGTTCTAGCTCAAGATACTTAACTGAGATGCTTAAATGAGGTGACAGCAGATTTGTTCCCTTTAACAATATTTTTATGCAATAAAAATTTTAGTAAGCTTTTTTTAAAATTAGCTTGTCAATATAAAATGTGCTGCAACAAGAGAAAATGTGTTTGATCACCTACCAGCACCAACCCTGACTTCGAAATGGCTGTGCAGAAGGGCGCATTCTGCTGTAGTCACTACAAAGTTACTTTTCAGCAGCACTCCTCCGCAGAAGCCCTTTCCTTCTGAGTTCAGCAGCAGGACCTAAGAAAATGCAAAAAGATGATAGATAGCACTGTCCATGTGAGGTTGAGTGATGGGTTTCATGAGTTGCTACAAATACCTGCCAAGGAAATCGCTCATCACGTTTCTTCCTGGTTTCACTTAACAGATTATCACTGCCTTGAAGTCTGCCACATGCACATTGATCTAGCAAATGAATTAAAAAGAAAATCAAAACCTCGTGTATCATTTCAAGACAGCTAATAACCTGCAAATACCTTATTGCTTCCACCTTGACTTTGGGCTTTTGTTTTTGCACCAAGGAAAAGGAGAAGGATAATTTCTCAGCTAGTGAAAATTGGAATAATTCACTTGGCATCTGTAGTCTAATAGCTTAGTGATGGCACTGAACATTTTGGGTCATTGCGTTAGGCTTGTGGTGACCAGATTTCACTGTGTCTGTCACTAATGAAATGAGGCTTCCTCGTTGTCCTCATTTCAGCTGGGCTAATTTTCTTTCTAGTAGCTGGTATAGCTTTATGTTTTGCATTTAGTATGAGAAGAATGTTGATAACACACTGATGTTTTCAGTTGTTGCTCAGTAGGGTTTAGACTAAGTCAGTCAAGGATTTTTCAGCTTCTGATGCCCAGCCAGCAAGAAGACTGGAGGGGCACAAGGAGTATTCCATACCATGTGACCTCATGCCCAGTATATAAACTGGGGGAGTTGGCCTGGAGGGGGATCACTGCTCAGGAACTAACTGGGCATCAGACAGCGAGTGGTGAGCAACTGCATTGTGCATTGCTTGTTTTGTATATTCCAATCCTTTTATTAGTATTATTATTGTCATTTTTATTATTGTTGTTATTATCATTATTAGTTTCTTTCTTTCTGTTCTATTAAACTGTTCTTATCTCAATCTCTCAATCCACGAGTTTTACTCCCCCCCCCCCCCCCCCCCCCCCCAGTTCTTTCCCCCATCCCAGTGGGTAGGGGGAAGTGAGTGGGTGGCTGTGTGGTGCTTAGTTACTGGCTGGGGTTAAACCACGACAGTCATCTTTGTATCCTGTATCCAAATTGTGCCAAATACCTGATAGCTGTGGCCCGATCTGGACAAGGTAAATCCTTGTTAAAGCTATTACTCTAGGGATGCGCATGCCTTTCTGTTCGGGTTCAAACAGCACACATGCTTTTCACATGGATCCCCCAGTTATCTGCATTTTTCACACTTGTCTTGGGTCACGCAAACTGGGTTCTGCTCAGGTGAAGCTAAACCAGAAGGCACCCTCCAGGAGCACACATAACGTACTCTTACAGCTAATGGGTGCTTAGTCCACAGGACCAAACTAGAGCTAGACTGAAGCAAAGGCCACCTGAAATGTGCACTGAGTGTGGACATCGAGCCTTCATCACCAAAAGCATGGCTCTACAGCTCAATTCCTATTCTGCTACCCTACGTGCTAATATAGACAAGGGCCTAAGTATAATAATGTGGTTTTAGTAGACCTAGTTTTTAAGGGGATGAGATTCAATGAGATACCTAGTTATGAGACTGAAAAAATGAAGAGGGCTACTGCTTCAAACTAATCAATATGGCAGCAAGCATTGCCCTTCATTTATCAGATCATCAGGTGCCTGATTGGAATCAACTGAACCTCATTCCTAAACAGACAGGTCTCCAGTGGAGTTACTCTTTACCGGGCATAGGAGTGGAAAACCTGGCCCTGTGAGTGATATGTGGGATGATGCAAGTCCTCTCTGCAGACACATGTTTAAAAGTTCAAATACCGCTTCTTTTACCACTGCTTTGGCATCTTGGGTGGTGGTCCCTAGGTTCCTCCTTTTTCTGCCCAGTTTGGATGGTCAGTAATATCCTCATTGCTTGAATCTCCAAGCAGGCTGATGGCATCTGGATATCAGGTAGTGGCCTGCCCACCCCAGCACTGAGCCTGTGCCCCCTGTACGTCCGTGCTCACACCTACCTAATGCAATGCACTGTTTTTTGTCCTTCCCGAGCTCGTAGCCATCAGCACAGGAACAGCGGTAGGAATTACTACCCGGGTAGCAGAAGTGGTCACATCCTTCCTTTGCTTGGTGGCGACATTCGTTTTTAGCTAAACAGAACAAGTGGAGGAAAAGCATTTGGAACAATTCAGCTGGAGTATTCTTGCATAGCATGAGTCCTCTTTACTAAGCGGTTTATTTTTACTTGCTTTGTGTGAAGGTGGATAGGGACCCTGGCTTGGTAGTATTTCCCACCACATTGTTTTTCCCCTTGTTAAGCAGAAATTGGAGACAGCTGAGTCTCTGCAGCATCCACAGACTTGTTGCAAACTGTGTTGATGCTGCACCAGACTGTCTGCACCTCTGAGTTTTGGGGAGCATTAGCCAAGGGTCAAACTAGGCCTTCCATGTGAATCCATGGAAGGGTGCCATGGGTTTCTTTTCTGCTTTCTTAAACAAAACATGTAAGTATCGGCAGCGGGGAGAACTGTTGCACATCTTAAGAATGCAGGTATTGCTTGAGGAAGAAGGCGGCTAAAGCTTTCTGGTTTTCAGCAAAAACAAATGCATAGCTCTTATTTCTCATGCTTGTGCTAAGAAACTTAAAATTAACAGCTGCCAAAGATAAGAAAAGAAGTATTAATCACCTTTGAAATGTGCTCTGTCAACTTTCCATAGCTGAGCAAACACTTAACCTTCAGCACAAAGCAACAGGAGGAACAGCCATTTGATGGTGGATCTAGCTCACAGGTGGAGAAGTAGAAAAAAAACCTCACGTAACATGGCTCTCTAAGCGGATCCGCACTGAGCAGATCCAGTTCCCAGCACGTGTCTAAGCTGTGTCACCTTCTGCTCTCCCCCAGAAGCTGGTCACGGTCATCCCCTTATCCAGAACATGACCTCTGCCTTGTGGCAGCCAGGGCATCTCCCACCCCAGGGGACATCCGAGCCAGCAGAAATACTGACGTAAGGGCTGGAAAGTACAACCTGGCAGATATGAAAACACAGGATCCGGCCCAGGGTGTTTTACGTGCCAGGAAGCATCCGTTTTCCTTTATGCTTTTTTCACTGAAAACGCGTTGTTTCCTGGAGTCCCTCCGTCCCCAGGGACTGTCCTGGCAGGGATGTGCAGCCTCAGAGGCACCGGGGTGGCTGGGAAGCCATCCCAGCATGGCAGCCCTGGTTCTCCAGGCCATGTGCCGGCTGGGACCGCAGCAGGACAAGCAGTCTCTTGCTTCAGCCCTCGTTCCGCGTCCCTGGAGAAGGGAGGCTCAGGGGGAAGAGGCAACCTGTGTAACCTCAGGATTCCATAACAGTTCGGTAGACGGGCAGCACGCATCACCCCTGCTCTGCCAAGAACTGTGTCTTCTAACCGAAAAGACAATAACTGGCTGTAGTGGGATAGCTGTGTATGGTTTCCTGGGGACCCCCTACGACAGGAGGAGATAGGGCTTCTCAGAAGGAGAGCAATGCCTTACCGAAAGCGCAGTTCTTTCCCTCGTAGCCCTCGGTGCAGGTGCAGGTGTAGCTGCGAATGCTGTCCTCGCACACGCCATTGTGCTGACAGGGGCTCGATGAGCATCTCCTGCCACCTGAAAAAACGCCGTGGGAGAGGGACAGGTCACCGACGACGACGCAAATTGCGCAGCCCCCTTCCTCACGCGCAAGTCACTCGGAGAAGCATTGCGAAAAAGCAGGTCGGAAGGAAATGGGCTACATCTCAAACTGTTCCTCGGGAGTAATTTTAGCCCAAGTCTCTGCTTCCAGAGGGGCTCCCGCAGCCCCTGGCAGAGAGGTTGGGAGGTGCCCAGGGGCAGAGCCCACATCTGGAGGAGGGATGCACTGCTTCAGGGAAAAGCACTGACTGAAAGTTTGTGTGCTCGTCACAAATAGAATGCACGACTGGTGTTTTAGGTCTCCCATGTTAGGTTGATAGGCATTGGATAAGAAAAGCTGGGATCAAAATTATACAGCAAGCAAAAAGATAGGAGGAAATCTGGCTGTTACACATCTGTACAATTATTATAGAGCAGCTTGGACACAAGCAAGCTCAGGCTTTCTGATGAACCCAACACTGAAACCAGAGGATGCCTCGCCACAGGTGAAGCACCAGGCAGAGCTGCCAGTTTCCCTTTAAGCTGCCCACTGGAAAGACTCCAAAAGAATTGGGAAATGTTCTCCAAATAACAACTGCTTATGGCACAGGCATGAGAGATCAGGGAGCAAGCCAGAAAAGCCTAACCCAAGATATGCTCTCCAACCTTTCTAAAATTTAAAACTTCATCAGAGAGCTTAACTTCAGTCAGCAGGCTGCTGTAATTGATGAAAAGGAAAGGTGAAAATTCTGCCTCGTACTGGGAAAAAAAACCAAACCACTACCTGCTCAGGCTATGGGCATGTGTATCTTTTAGCTTTAACGGTACTAAAATACTGGCTTAAAGCATTTACCACCTTCAGTCCACCTGCCGTCAGGTGCCACCAGCATACCCCAGCACAATTTAGGTCTCCTGGGAGGGTTTTTGGGTGGGCTGGGGGGGGGGTCATCAGCAGAGCTGAGCAGGTAGAGGTGAGGAGTGAGGACTTCCAGCAGCAGTGGTGGGGAGCTGGAGGTAGGGGAGGGCTATACCTACAGCCTGCAGCAAGTTAGATGGTGTCAAGCCTCTGAAATGCACGCTCAAATATAGGTAAGGAAGCCTCAGAAAACGTCTGGGGTCAGGTGAGGGTCTGTAAGACTAGGAAAAAGTAAGCGCCTAGCTTTATTAAAGGAGGAAAGAGAAGATTCAAGGAATTATAGAGAAATCGGCACGATTTCTGTTACTGGAAAGCTGCTGGAATGATTAAACTGTTTGTAAGCACTCAGCAAATTAAAAAAGTGGTAAGTAACAACCAGCATGCATTTTTCAAGATCAAATAATCCAAACCAATTAAATCTAATTGTATTATATAAGGGACCTAGTGGGGAATCAGTGAACATCACAGAGTAGAAATGTCATTAAGTAAGTGAGCTAGGAAAACAGACTACTGTAAGGCATGCATAAAAATCTTTGGAAAGTGATATTTAAAGAGAGGTTATCAATGGCTACATTTATACTGTTAATAAAAGGGGGTCAGGGACAAGTGCATCCTCAGGCCAAGTGCCTGGACTGGGTACATCCATGCTAGAGCAAGATGCCACTACATCAGCTTTGACTTGACGAGACTGAGGTGGAGCAGTACGAAACGGAGCCAAAGGGTGAGCCAGCAGTTAGGTGGGCGCTCAGCCTTTCTCCCCAGCCCTCTTTTATTCACAGTGCAGATTTACCCACTATAACCTGGACTATGGGGGGAAAGCAACATGGATACCAGAGGTCTAGAAAATGAGATTTTTTGGAAGACAGGTTGAGAAAATGAGTTTGTTTGGTGAGGAGGAAAGAAGCCATGGAGATGCACGGCAACACTCTTCAAAATGTTAGGAAAGACATCACAAAGAAGGAAACACACACTGCTGTTCTGTAGGAAGACGACAGGACATGATGGCTTTTAATTACAGCAAGGAAGCCACCCCTGAGGCTGAAGCCAGTAATGCATCTTGATTGTGGCTAAGCTTGTTTGGATGGACCATTCTCAACTGGTTGCCCTTCTCTCTTCATAGACTAGAGAGGAAGCCTGCATGACATGCTTAGTACAAACATCCAATGACTGAAATTAGGAGAAGTTAATCCCGCCCTCACAGAAGTAATGAAAGGCTAGGTATTCTTCATAACATTTTTATCACTGATGGGTTTCTTCCATGTAACGGTTCCCTGGAGTCAGTGTTCTAATGGCTTCTGCAGAAAATTAATACTAACTGCTGGTTTTGTCACCTCCTTATCCACTGTCTAAACCTAAAATTAGAAAATAATAAAAGCTAAGTCAAAAACTAGAGAAAAACTTAGGACGAGCCATGCAGAAAAGAAGAAGGGAATAGGGCATAGTCACCATAAGCTGGTACCCCAGGCTCCTTGTCAGGAGGCATCTAGTTACATCAGCCCCTCAGCTTTTACAGATCTGTTTCTTGCCTTGAAGGCTGCCAAAGGATGATGCAGTGCCAGTGTTCAGAGTCTGCGGATAGCCCAGTAGCTTTTAACACCTATTTATCTCACCCAAGTTTAAGTGCTAGGTTTGTATCTGGGAGGTTTTGCTGGTAAAGCTGTGCTGCTCTATTGTATCAGCAAAGCAGGCATTCCCAGGTCCCAGGCTGTTTCAGAACAGCCTTAAGTTCAGGAAAAGAAATAGCCTATTTACCATGCTAACCTCTACTCACCTTCAACTTTTATTCGCTTTGCAGTCTTAAATGTTTTTTCCTATTTATTAGTTTTTTTAAACCTTTCACATCAATACTTTTCCTCCTGCTTTACTAGAAACACAACAAATAGCAAGTGGGTGTTTCTTGTAGGATAAACTGCTAAAAACTCTCAGAAAACCAGCATTGGACTGAATCATAATGTTCATAGTGCGACACCACTATGAAGGTCAGAAATCAAGAGGCCAGCTTACCGTAGTAGCCATCCCAAAACATTTTCTGGAAAAAAAAAAAAAAATTAATTCTCAAATAATATAATCTTCCATAAATATTTTAGTAAAACAAAAACACTGCATGAGAGAATATATGCTATGGTTTAACGTTTACACAGTTGCACAACTACAAATTCTGCCCTGCCAGCAAAATTTGAATGAGATGGGAGGCAGTTTGCAATCTGCTTATTTTATTGTTTCTTAAGAAGCTGTAATAGGAGGGCCTCTTGTATGAGGGGACTTGCAGCCACTGACCAAGTAAGACTCTGTCTATAGGTCCTGCTACTCGCTGCTGCATTGCTTCCCTCCTTTCCAACATCCCCTCGCTCCTCCTCATCCCTAAGGGATGCCAAAGCTGTATTTCTGCGCATGGTCAGGATGGGACAACAGCCATATACTTTCGCAAGGTAAGGTGCAGGACACATCATTGTCAGGAGGGAACTGCAAAAGTGTCAGAGCTGACCTCTGCATTTCCAGTTTGACCACTGAGGACACCTGCTTTCTACCTGCTGTGGTGGAAAGTGCAAAGATTTCACATGGAGAGAATCTGAAACAAATGAAGCAGGCTGTGGATCTGTATTTGACAGTAAAGGACCAAGGCAGTAATTTTTGTTATGCACGCAGGAAAACAAAATACTTACAAGCATTTCATCGTTTTCAAATACTTCTCTTGCTTCTTCTTCTGTGCATCTCTCTTCAAGGCATTCCCTTTCCAAGCTGCCTTGGAGGACCTCCTCCAAAAGTAGGGAACTGGCACGCCTCTGTCTCTTGATAACATTGTTTGCATCATCAGCCGATATAAACACTGGAACATTGTATGACAAAATGCTAACGTAAGTACTTAGATTCCTTTCCTTACATGCCTTTACGTTCTTTTTGTAAAGAGAAATCCTTTTGGCTGATTCAGGGTTTCAGCCACATTAAACTTACATACTGGAAGAGCCCTACTTTCTTAGCCCAAACTCAGCTGAGGAGTCGTGACCTTTTACTTTTGGGGAGTGCCTGACTTGCTCCCAAGCAGGGAGAATTTGAAGCCCTTCCCGACACAATTTTTTCCTGCACCAGACACACAGAGCAGCATTGCTGTGGCACAGCCAGGGAAAGGGGAAAAGTATTATCATAAAGGCAGAGGCTATTTTGTAAGACTGCATGGGGCTTTCAGACTCATCAGTAGAAGTGAAAATGATTTGTATTAATTTACGATGATGGATCCAAACTGATGCCCTTCAGTCTGACTTCACAGGGATTTTTTGTTGAGAAGCAAAACCATGACATGGCTGAGCTGTCAATCAAATCTCCCTTATGGAGAATAAATAAAAGCTACCCCTCAGCAATGCTCAGAAAATTTATGAGGGCTATATCATACAACACCACTTATAGAATCATAGAATCAAAGAATCATTTAGGTTGGAAAAGACCTCCAAGTTCATCGAGTCCAACCATCATCCATCCCCACTAAACCATGTTCTGGAGTACCTCGTCTATGCGCTTTTTGAATATCTCCAGGGATGGTGACTCAACCACTTCCCTGGGCAGCCTGTTCCAATGTCTGACAACCCTCTCAGTAAAGAAATTTTTCCTAATATCCAACCTAAATCTCCCTTGCCGCAACTTGAGGCCATTTCCTCTCATCCTATCTCCAGCCACCAGACAGAAGAGACCAGCACCCACCTCACTACAACCCCCTTTCAGGTGGTTGTAGAGAGCGATAAGGTCTCCCCTCAGCCTCCTCTTCTCCAGGCTAAACAGCCCCAGTTCCCTCAGCCGCTCCTCACAAGACTTGTGCTCCAGGCCCCTCACCAACTTGGTTGCCCTCCTCTGAACACACTCCAGCCCCTCCATGTCTTTCCTGTAGTGAGGGGCCAAAACTGAACACAGGACTCGAGGTGCGGCCTCACCAGTGCCCAGTACAGGGGGACGATCACCTCCCTGCTGGGACTGGCCACACTATTTCTGATGCAGGCCAGGATGCTGTTGGCCTTCTTGGCCACCTGGGCACACTGCTGGCTCATATTCAGCCGGCTGTCAACCAGCACCCCCAGGTCTTTCTCTGCCGGGCAGCTTTCCAGCCCCTCTTCCCCAAGCCTGTAGCGCTGCGTGGGGTTGCTGTGACCCAAGTGCAGGACCCGGCACTTGGCCTTGTTGAACCTCATACAATTGGCCTCAGCCCATGGATCCAGCCTGTCCAGATCCCTCTGTAGAGCCTCCCTATCCTCAAGCAGATCGACCCTGCCTCCCAACCTGGTGTCATCTGCAAACTTGCTGAGGGTGCACTCGATCCCCTCATCCAGATCATTGATAAAGATATTAAACAGAACGGGGCCCAACACCGAGCCCTGGGGAACACCACTTGTGACCCGCCGCCAAGTGGATTTCACCCCATTCACTGCAACCCTCTGGGCTCGGCCATCCAGCCAGTTTTTCACGCAGCAAAGAGTGCACTTATCCAGGCCATGAGATGCCAGCTTCTCAAGGAGTGTGCCATGAGAGACAGTGTCAAAGGCCTTGCTGAAGTCGAGGTAGGTAACATCCGCAGCCTTCCCCTCATCCACTAGGCGGGTCACCTGGTCATAGAAGGAGATCAGGTTGGTCAAGCAGGACCTGCCTCTTGTAAATCCATGCTGACTGGGCCTGATCCCCTCCTTGACCTGGACTTGTGAGCATGTGAGTGCTCTCGAGACAAACCATTCCATAATCTTCCCCAGTACCGAGGTCAGGCTGACAGGCCTGTAGTTCCCCAGATCCTCCCTCCGACCCTTCTTATAACTGGGAGTCCCATTGGCAAGCCTCCAGTCCTCTGGGACCTCCCCTGTTGACCAGGATCGCTGATAGATGATAGAGAGTGGCTTGGCAAGGACTTCTGCCAGTTCCCTCAGTACTCTTGGATGGATCCCATCAGGTCCCATGGATTTGTGAGTGTCCAGATGGCGCAGTACATCACTATTTCCTTCCTTCCTATTATAAGGGGGGTATATTCTGCTCTTCATCCTCGCCTTCTGGCTCAGGGGGCGGAGTACCCTGAGGGTAACTGGTCTCCCTATTAAAGACTGAGGCAAAGAAGGCATTAAGTACCTCAGCCTTTTCCTCATCTCTGGTGGCTATGTTCCCTTCTGTATTCATTAAAGGATAGATATTCTCCTTGGGATTCTTTTTACTGTTAACATATTTGTAAAAACATTTTTTGTTGTCCCTTACGATAGTGGCCAGATTTAGTTCTAGCTGAGCTTTTGCCTTTCTAATTTCCTCTCTGTATGATCTAACAAGATCCCTGTACTCCTCCCAAGTTGCCCACCCTTTCTTCCAGAGATGATAAACTCTCCTTTTTTTCTTGACTCCTAGCAAAAGCTCCCCATTCAGCCAGGCCGGTCATTTTCCTTGGCGGTTTGACTTGCGGCACATGGGAATAGCCTGGTCCTGAGCCATTAAGATTTCCTTCTTGAAGAATGTCCATCCTTCCTGGACCCCTTTGCCCTTCAGGACTGTCTCCCAAGGGACTCTCTCAACCAGTGCCTCGAAGAGGCCAAAGTTTGCCCTCTGGAAGTCCATAGCAGTGGTTTTGCTAACCCCCTTCCTTGCCTCACCAAGAATTGAAAATTCTATCATTTCATGGTTGCTAAGCCCAAGACAGCCTCCAACCATCACACCTCCCACCAATCCTTCCCTGTTCGCAAACAACAGATCTAGCAAGGCTCCTCCCCTGGTTGGCTCACCCATCAGATGTGTCAGGAAGTTATCTTCCACACATTCCAGGAACCTCCTAGATTGTTTAGTCACTGCTGTGTTTTATTTCCAGCAGATGTCTGGAAAGTTAAAGTCCCCCACAGGACAAGGGCACATGATTCTGAGACTACTGCCAGCTGCTTGTAGAACGATTCATCCGTCTCTTCAACCTGGTTGGGTGGTCTATAACAGACTCCCAGCACAATATCTGCCTTGTTGGCTTTCCCTCTCATCTTCACCCATAAGCACTCCACCTTGTCATCAGAATCGTGTAGCTCTGTACAGTCAAAACACTCCCTAACATAGAAAGCCACCCCACCACCTCTTCTACCTTGCTTATCCCTTCTGAAGAGCTTGTAGCCATCCATTGCAGCACTCCAGTCGTGGGAGTCATCCCACCATGTTTCCATGATGGTGACTAAGTCACATCTATCCTGCTGCACAATAGCTTCCAGTTCCTCCTGTTTATTGCCCATGCTGCGTGCATTGGCATAGATGCATTTGAGCTGGGTTATCGAATCCACCCCTAACATCAGCACGCTGCCCCCAGGCTCATCTCTGGTGCACCTAGTTTTATCCCTTACCCACTTCAAACCTCGTTTAAAGCCCTCTCTCTGAGCCCCACCATCTCATGAGTGAGGATTCTTTTACCCCTTTGAGATAGTTGGACACTATCTGTCGCTAGCAAGCCCGGTGCCGTGTAAACGTCCCCATGATCAAAAACCCCAAAATTCTACCGATGGCACCAGTCTCTGAGCCACATATTAACCAGGTGTGTTTTCCTGTTCCTTTCAGTATACTTCCCTGCCACTGAAGGGATTGAGGAAAACACTACCTGTGCTCCCGATTCTTCCACTAATCGTCCCAGTGCCCTGAAGTCCCTTCTGATTGCCTTTGGATTTCTCTCTGCAGTCTTGTCACTGCCAACCTGCACAACCAGCAATGGGTAATAATCAGAGGTCTGAACCAGACCAGGGAGCTTCCTCGTAATGTCTTTTACCGGGGTCCCAGGGATGCAGCAGACTTCCCTGTAGGACGGGTCAGGTCTGCATATTGGGCCCTCTGTCCCCTGCAGAAGGGAGTCACCTACGACAATTACCCTCCTTTTTCTTTTTTCGGAGGCTGTGAGAATGCATGGGGCTGCCTGACTGAGCCTAGGCACCTTCCTAGATAGGGCTTCACCTACAACCTGATCTTCACTGGCCTGGTCCTCAAGTTCCAGAGCCCCATAGCTGTTGTGTAGGGGCAACTGGGAAGGTGAGGGAGACCGGGAGGGGACTCGCCTGCCTGCCCGAGCAGGGACCTGTATCCATTCCCCTCCATCTCTTAGGTCCCCTCCCGCCTGGTGGCAGGAGGGCAGGGAAACCTCCGCTTCTTGCGAAGCCTCCATCTGCTGCCTCTGCCTCAGGGATGGCAGGGTGCGGGTCCACGGATCTATCTCCCTCTCACACTCCCTGATACTCCTCAGCCTTTCCAGTTCCTCCTTCAGCTCTACCACCAGGCCGAGCAGATCATCCACCCGGTCACACCTCACACAAGGGGTGCCCCCGCTGCCCTCCATCATTTGTGACAGACTCAGGCACTCCCCGCAGCCAGAGACCCGGACAGCCACACATTTACTCGGGAGCCCTGTCTGCGTCGCCACATTTTTCCTAACAACGGCTTTCCCCCGAGGGGCAACCGTACCTGGGTCTCCCCTCGGAGCCCACCGCTTGAGCAGCCTTCTCCAGCTGGGAAGAGGGGGGGGCTGCAGCCCTGCCCGCGCAAACTAACCGCCGCGCCGCGCCCTGCTGGCCGCCGCTCTCCTCAGCGCCGTTCAAATCTCCCGCCGCTGCCCCTGGCAACGGCCGCGCCGCCTCAGCCGCTCTCGCGCTGACTGACTGGGCGGGCGACGCCATGATCCTTTTGGGTGAGGAGGAGGAGAGGCCGGAGACGCGAGAGCTGTCAGGTCTTAAAACTCCGCTTTGCGACGGTGCCCACAGCAAAAATTGCCAGCCAGATGGCTGGTGCCGCCTGTGGCCTTTGATTTTAAGCGGTACGTGGCTGTGGGTGTCAGGGCGTGTTTGTCAGTTCTGTGCTTGGAAAGTAAACCCATTGGGGCAGGGACTGTCGTTTTTTTGTTGTTTTTTTTGTTTGTTTGTTTTTTTTTAAATTTTGTACAGTGTTTGGGGGCCCAGCACCGCTAGGCACCGAGGTTGAAATAATCGATAATATTAGAATTGGAAAAAGTGACAGCTCTAACAACATTATTCTGAAACTGCGTACAAATGCGTAGTTAGGCTTTTGAAGGATATCCGCTAAGCAACAGGCCTGCATGTGATAATAAAAAAAAAAAAAAAAAAAGCCTCACGAGACTGTTTTGCATTTTAAAGTGTTATCTGGCAGCGCAGTGCACATTTCTGCTGTGCAGCGGTTCCGACGCGTCCGGCATAACTGGCAGTGCACTTCTGCTGCTGCCAGGGGCGTTTTGACCTTCCTAAGCGATCACCATCTTTTTCTTCCTTGCCCAGCTCCTCCTCATTATTTTTGACAAACCGTGGAGGATTAATACAGAAACATAAATTTCTTCAAGCTATAACAAGCATGCATCTCAGCCTTTTTCATAGGACTCTCTTATTTTTATTTCAGCAGCAACTGGAAATATAAATCAAAATTCTATTTAATATCTGGGGCACTCTTTAAGACTGATAAGAAAAGACAAAATATTACCCTGGTGTGAATGATGGTACTTCAAAATTACATTGCCTCAGTAACTTACCACAGTTTTTACTTAGCTATATGAAATAAACAGGAGAAATGTAAGGAAAATAAGGGACAGATAGTTCTCAGTGATGCCACCCCATGCTACAAAGTAAACACAATACAAGGTACAAAATTACTGGTGTTTTTAGAGGAGCAGTAGCACAAATCAGAATCAAAGCCGCAACAAAACAAAGGCCATACCTGTCTGCTCTGTCTGGAGGAAAAGGGCAGAGAGAAGAAACAATATTTTCCAACAGCACCTTGCCATTGTTACCCTCTGAGCTGAATGGCCGCCTGCCTGCCTCCCTGCAGCTTTTGGGGAAACGGCTACACGAGAGATGTTGGAGTTTAAAGTCCAGCTGCTCATGAGAAAACAAAACTGCCAAGGGCAAAGCCTGGCCTCGGTGTCAACACATGAGGGGGAAAAAAAAAAAAAAGCTCAAAAAAACCCTTGCTTAGCGGTGCAGCAGTGCTCCTTCTCTTGGTGCACTGGCTGAAGGTGGAGCAGGTTTGCTGAGAGACGCTCCGAGACTGGGGTGTTCCTCCCACCCCCCAGCCTTCACTTACCGTAACACAAAAAGGGGAGAGATGGACAGTTCTTTGTACCGTACCAAAGCACAAGCCAGATGATGACTACAGAGATCAGTTTTACAGCGTGGCTCTTTCATACACTGTCCCAAAACATCTGCCAAGGCTTAGCTCTGCTGGTCAAATCCCATCAGCTTTTGGAGCAACCCGGGTTGCTGTGCCATACAGCCAGCAGCCGCTGCAGCCCTCCTGCCCGGCCCAGGATGAGAGGAAGGATAAACCCATTGGCATGCAATGGCAATGGTGCTGCAGGGAGATTTTTTTTGGCTCCTAGCATAGGCTGCCTCCTGGGAAGAGCAGGAAACCATTTCTACAGTCAGAGCAACAACCGGTGAGATGGAAAGTGTTTGTTGTTTTTTTTTAACCTGAGTTAGAAACATAGAGACCATTTTGTGTTTTCATGTCATTAATTCCCAGCTATTATTTGAGCATGTAGTTCTGTTAACAAAGTATAATTGATCTGAGTATTCATGGGTAAATCCCCAAATAAAATTTCACTTCCCGTCAATTGCAGCTTTTAAAACCAGCTACAGTGAGTAGCGAGGCAGTCGAGTGAAGCAAACCACATGCCTCACCAAGGTCAGTCCCTGCCAACCCAGGGCTGATGTTACAGCTCACATCACAGACCCTAATGCCTTCAGCAAATAATTAACCTCTGCATTAAAACTGGATTGTGGGAGGGTTTTCCTCCACAGTCTCCACAGGGATGTTGTTCCAGAAGTTCACTCAGAGCTAAAACCCTTCTAATAGGAAGCTTGATTTTATTCACAGCCTTACGTATTTATTTTTCCCTCCTTGATATTTCTGCAGAACTAATTAATATAGCTTCCCATCCTCCTTGGTTAACTGTGTGTCAAGCTTGCTTTAATAAATGAGCATATGCAATACAGCAAGTCCGGCTCCCTTCAGCATGAAAAATATATCACCACTTGATGTCAGCACAGGACTTTGCAGAACCCAGCACGAAAATGCAATCTGCAGATTTATTTCTTTTTAAAACAAGCTGTTTATATTTTGCAAACCTATGTCAATTAAAGAAGTCTTGTAGGTATTCAAATTAGGTTAATATTAACAACACGGAGCTTCAGAAGCTGTATTCTCACCAGATCTTAGTTTACCTAGTCATTTTTTTCTTACTGTCTTGTTTTAAAAAAATACTTCTTGACTGAGCAGCTGCATCCTTGGGAACGGGCCACAGTGTATTCGATATGTTATGGCGCTGACTTTGCTTGTTCTGTATTGATATCAATGCAACAGGCTTTACATTTTAATTTTTGTATTACTATGGAAAATTGCATAAAGAGAGGGTTTTAAAAGGGCAGTCCTTTCCTCCCATCTTTCTTTATCAAGAGTTACTGGGATTTCTTTTTCCATTCCTTTAATTACCTCAGTAAGCGCATGGAGACGTGTTTTATTAAGGAGTCCCGTGCCCCTATTTCCTGCAGCCCCGCTTAAGGATTGCCTCCTGCTTGACGGGTGACTCTTTCCAGCGTGAAGCCTGCACGTGGTGTCAGATACAAAATCTGCAGTTCCTCAGGATGGAGTAACTGGGTTAGTTGGTCCTGCTTCAGCACCTGGTTCCCGTGGAAGCCCTCCCAGCAGCGTGGCAAGCCGGTGGGGAGTGGGTTTGCAGACCAGCTGCCCGGGCAGTGATGGGGACATGATGGGGACGTGCCAATGCCACCCACTTTGTGCTGCACCCCTCAGCTAGCAAAAGGGGATAGCAATTATTTTCCAGAAAACATCACCCCCGCACTAAGCAAATATTGAAAGCCGGTGGCTGGGCTTGCAGCCATGTTTCTCCCCGGGGGTGTCCTCCCGCCGAGTGGCACATGGGCACAGCAGTTAGTTGTGTGTCGTGGACGCTGGAGATGGTTCAAGGTGAAGTGGGCTGTGGTTCGCCTGCCCCGTGGCAGGAGGTTCAGGCTCACCGGAGCAACTCCAGTTTCTCCTCTGCTCTCTCTGCAGCCTCTTCTTTTTGCATCAGCCCTCAACGGCTTGTTGGGAGCCCTGGGATAAGGGGAAGCCCACAGCTGCTTGCTGCTGCAGCACTGGGAGGAGGAGGAGGGACGGGGATGGGGCCCATAAGGAGCAGACCCCTCTGGTGTTGCTTCGCACCATGCCCCCCGCCCTGGTCCTGTGTGCCCATTGCCAGACCACAGCCCTGGGAGCGTGGGGGCAGAAGAAAGCAGGATGTGTTTTCTCTGATGTGCGTAGAGATGTGTAAGTCGGTGGTTAGTGACCTGGCAAAGCTGAACTTGCTGGAGGAGAGGCAATAGCAGGGGCCCCTCTGCTCCGAGACATCTGTGTTAAACCTCCCATGGCTACAGCAAGCCACCTCCTTGTCCTGCACGCCATCAATTTCCACGCAGGTCACTTGTCTCCTGCCAGATAAACTGAAGACAAAAACTGCCCGTGCCTGGAGTATTGATGGCTCTCCAAAGCCTCATCCCTTCTCCTGAGGCAGAGGAGGGGATAGGGACCAGCCACCCCCGGCCCCACTGGTCTGTCCCTCCCCATAGGGAAGAGCCCTGGAGAAGCTGCAGGCAAATCACAGCAATTGCTGTCAGCTCCAAAGAGATGGAGAGGGCAGAGGCCAGGCTTTACTGTGGCTTAACTCAGTAATTCCTTTGTCAGAGGGCTGATTTTGGGGACAAATATGCTGTGGAGCTTTAGGCTATTCTTTGCATAGAGAATATGAAAGGGGAAGCAGCAGATTCAGGAACAAGGGAGAGCATTTTCAACTCAAAGAAATGCTCCCTTGTAGACAACTGTTTAGGAACAATAAAATGGGAGTGCATCCCTCAGCCCTGACTAGGCATCAGCTGGTCCAAAACAGGTGACTGTGGTCATGTGTAATCTTGATCAAGACCTAATGAGTGACACAAGCTGATCCCGTTTCCATGCCGAAGTACAGTCTCCTTGTACAAAGCACGGTTATCACCATGGATGCTTATAAGCAGCACAGGTCTTTGTGTGTACAGAAGCTACAAAAGCGTCAGCTGAACTTTGCCCTGCCAGCAGAGAGGAAGCACGTCCTCTGCAAAGGCTTAATGCTTAGTGCAGTTAAAATGGGTTATAATTCAGCTAAACAGCTGGACTGTCATCAGCCACTTCTGTTTCCTACCTGCAGGAAAAGAAAAAGCTTTTCTTGCCAAAGCCAAAGTGCGTCACCATTTCTAAAAGCTGGAGGAACTTGCAGCCGTTTTGGAGCAGCATCAGCACTGTCCTTCGGGTTTGGTTACAGATTGCAGGAAATCCTGGGGGAGCGAGCACGGGGGAGGAATGTAACCCCAGGGAGTTCTGATTCTCTTCCATGCTGCACCCACAGCAAGGACTTGATCCTAGCCACAAGGTTGTGCAAGTCTCCTGACAGCCTGGCAGCAGAAACAAAAGCCACGTTGGAACTACTCTGACATCTGCCCCAGCCCTGGAAGTGTTCAAGGCCAGGTTGATGGGGCTTGGAGCAACCTAGTCTAGTGGAAGGTGTCCCTGCCTATGGGATAAGAAAGTGTTTGGAGTTCAGCCGGAATTCAGACTTTTTAATGCTGTTTCCTGTTCCTCTCTCTTTCTGCCTGATTCTCTCCCCTGAGGTCGTAGGGCAGCATCCCTGCAGCTGTGTCCAGATGTTGTGATTTAAGGTGTTCCTGTGACCAGCCAGACACATCCTCTGCAACAGATTCAGCAGGAGGGAAGCCCCAAACTGACCTCAGCAGCGCCAGTGCAAAGCCAGCACCTGAGAGCTTCCACCCACAGCCCAGACAGATGCCACTGGGTGGTGGAAGTGGCCATAAACCTGATTCCCAAGCCATGGGACACATGGACTCTGTGGACTTGTGCAACTGCTGGATTGCTTTTGGAAGTTGACAGTGTCCTGGTTTCGGCTGGGATAGAGTTAATTTTCTTTCTAGTAGCTGGTATAGTGTTATGTTTTGAGTTCAGTAGGAGAATGGTGATAATGCACTGATGTTTTCAGTTGTTGTTAAGTAGTGTCTATACTAATATTTTTCAGCTTCTCCTGTCCAGCCAGCAAGAAGGGGGAGCTGTGAAGTCTCAGCTGCCATTACCAGCCTTCATTTTAGCTCAGAGCTACCTTTCTTGCTGATTTAAGTCAATATATAGGATGCGGAAGACAATGGTCTTCCATCTTTGGGGGGATGGTGCCTGTGCTGTCCCTGAGGCACCAAGCCAAGTGACATGCAAGGGACAGTACCTGCCAGCAGAGCAGAAGGACATACAGTTGCTGTTGAAAACAATTTCTGTCACCAAAGTGCCATTCAGCAGAGCTTGTCTGACAGAGCCCTTGCTCTAAGAGACAGTTTCGTGGTCAGAAAAATACATCCAGCTTCCAGTGCACCTCGTGTTGTTCTTCATCGCAAGAAATTGTTCAAACCTGCTGGAACATGAGTTCTGCAGTCAAAAGCAGCCTTTAGAGTTACAGATAGGTACCTACAAGGGCAGAAAATGGTTTGCAGGTCACTTTCAGAGAATCAATTCTTCATGAAAACAAGAGAAAAATTCCTTAACAGTTCAAGGAAAACTCCTTGACAGAAGCCTTTTGCAATCAAATTAGATATGCAGGGATGGCTTTGCTAGATTTTTCAAGACATTAACAAAAACTTTGCAAATGCAAAAGGACCAGAATGATTGAAAAAAGAAAATAATTTTCCATGTCTAAAACATACCCATTTTGAGCAAGTGGGCTAATGGGTTCAGCACTTTCAAAGTATTTAAAAGTTAAACATCTTCCAGTATTTTTGTGTACCTGCTGTTATTAAATATTTTGTAATTGGGAAACAGAGCAAAGTATTCTATGTTAGGAATTATAAGCTCATGACAGCAATTTGGTATTAAATTACAAAGAGCATTATAACAAATATCAGACAGACAGAAGAATAGATTAAGATTAATAGTTGCTAATATTCACTTTGGATGCAGGCAAAACTGATGGATTTAAATTCAATGTCAGTATTTATTCATGTATTTAGGCTACTATATGTTAACTGCAGAAAACCTGCTTTTAGAAGAAAACAGAAAGGCAGGATGGAACAGGTGATATTTGAGGGGAAACAAGTGAGATATGACAATCACATTATGTCACTACCCCTGAAATTACAGTGGGTCCTTGTGAAGTGTATATTGTAAAGCCAGAAGTTTCTGGGGTTCCTACTTGTTTGGATCTGTGTGTTCAGCACATCCCAGAGGCCTTGAAAATAGACACCAATTTTCCCCAATGATAAATCAAACCTGTTCCTTTTAAACAAAATCTCCTGAAGCATGAACGACCTGTTTCAGTCTGTGAGAGAAGAGGAATCTGAGCCCCAATGTAATCACCAGTTTCTCATGGCTTCATACCTGCTGGGACATGGGTTTTGCAGTCCCCTCTGAGAACGCACCCACTTGCACAGAACACTTCCATGAGCTATTTTTGCTACTCCACATTGCTCACAGTTGCACAATTTGGTGTTACTTAAATTATGACCTTTAGCTAAGATCTTTCTAGATTTGTTGGCAACACCTCAGGCAAGCCATGTGAGAGGCGTGAACAGTTAACATTATTCTTTAGGCTACTATGTAGCAGTGCAACACACCAGCACTTCCCAAAGGTGGTGAGGATGGGATGTGTGTCCCATAGAATGAACTTTAAGTGTGGCTTCATACCTACAGGAATGTAGGTTTTGTTGTCATTGCTCAGGGCATAGCCAGCAGCACAGGAACATATGGCTCCTTCATCTTCAGTTTTGCAGAACTACTCACAGTTCCCATTGCTGACCTTACACGCATTTGGTATGACTGCAAAGGAGACAAATGTACAGGCAGATTACAAATTCATGGTGATTTCATAAAAGCACAAGCAGCTCATAAAACCTTGCTTGCAAACATTAGTCAAACACCCCACCATTTGGGGAAATTCTGTGCAATTCCTACCAAAGGCCTTAGTAATAACAACAGTTGTAACTATCATTATTTAAAAAATGGTAAGCTGTCAACTTTAGGTAGACCACTATTACTTTATATCTTATGCTGTGTTTCTCAGCTATAACTGGCAGCTCTTTGAGGGCAAAGCAAGGGATAATCCATACTCACCAGAACAGCCATCGTACTAAGGCAAAGATGGACATGGGTGTGGGTAAGAGGCAATAATTAGCAACAGCTAAAGTATCAGTAATAAATTAAGTATTGGACTCTTGGTAGACCCTTGCAATATTCCTTTTCCACCTGTATACAGCTCGTACTACTCACCTTAGCTCAGTCCCTGGCATAGCAAGATCACAGGCAGAATGGGAGAGCTCTTCCTGGCACTGACAGTGTGAGAGCAAGGAGAGGTAAACCAGTCCTAACAGATGCTGTCTAACCTGTTCCTACAGATTCACAATGAGATTCCACAGCTCACCCACGCGGCTTAATCCGCTCCCTAACTAGCCTTATAATGTCTAAAAAGTGTTTCCTAATATCTAACCTGAGTGTCCCTCAGAGTGATGGGATCCCATCACTTCCTGTCCTAGCTGTTCATCCTTGTGAAAATGGAGAGACTTCTTGCTTTTATTACATATTTTACAAATTTCCTTGATTGTGTGTTGTAGGACCGAGGGTGAAATTTTGAATTGCCTCCAATTTATGTTGGACCACTCTTCCAGTTTCACAGGATTGTCTTGAACTCTCATCTCGACTTATGGTAGTCCTTCCAGTCTGGAATGAACTACAAATGCAGTGAGTAAACACTCTCTTCTGTCTTCCATGTCACTGTGGAAAATACCAAGTATCAGAGGTCCTCAGGCTCACCTGTGTGGAGCCCTGCACTCCATGTCATCTCTCAACCACTGAGCAGTTTCTCAACTGGACGTGCACCAAACTTACACTGCTTTGATCCAGACCAGTTGTTTCTCTTTCTGTTACAATAAAAGCATTATATAAAATGATGTTAGAAGCCTCCCTTAATGGAGACACCTGATACGTACTACACCTTTTGCAGCCACCCAGCCTGTGTGAGAGACTGAAAGAGTTAACGTCTCAAACATTGCGTTGGGGCAAGTTCTGCATAACACCAACCAACCAAAGGTGAGAAGCCGAAGCCCATCAGCAACAGGACATGGAGGACATGCTGGAGGATGTGCAATTCCATGTTCTCATATGCTGAGCGGGGCAGCTCACCAGGCATGGCCAAAGATCAAACAATGGTCATGCTTGCAGGGGGGGAGAAGTTACTCCCCAAACGATCCCCAACCCACCAACCCATTTCCTGAAGGTTCTGGAAGCACAAACCGTGCATGACACCTAATTAGCCTAATGAGTTCGAGTGCCCACCTGAAGGAGGGGCAAGGAGGTTATAAAAGGACTCAAATCGAAGCCCCACATGCGCGCACCCTCCCGAACTGGACCACTAGACTGACTGGACCCAGGGCTGGTGAAATCTTTGTCTCTTTCTTCTCTTTTTTCTCTCTCTCTCTCTTTCCCCACAATCCCTGCACTTCATCGCTTTAGCCACAAAACCGTTGACCAAGTCTGGGACTAGGAGTGGACCCATCCCTGGGCTCCTCTCTGAGAAGGAGTCTAGAAAGCAAGGGGGTCTGCTCTGAACCTCCTGACTCAACAGGAGGGCTCTCCTTATTTTCTCCCTGAATTGATCCCCAAATAAGCCAGGCTTGTAGCGTATGTTTGGTGATGTATGGTTAGCACGTGTTACACAGTTTACTGATGTAGTTTCATGCCAACTCTTGTTGGGAGCAAATAAAAGTTGAATTTTCTGAGTTAATGGATCCCTGGCGTCACTTCACCTTAATCCTGACTTGGGAATTGGCAAACCTGAGTCATCATCCTGAGAAACTGGGACATGACAGCCTGTTATCCTGTCCTTGGAGGATACTGATGTGATATGTTCCTGACTAGTACAACTCAGAAGTTTCTTTCCTCCTTGTTGGACACAAGTAATCTGGTACCTTAAGGAATAAAGATTTTCTTCTCCATTGGGAACAAACTAATGTTCTTGGTTTCTCTTCCAATATCCATATACTTAGATCAGCTCTTGATTTTCACATCAAGTTTATCTTTTTGTATTTACTCCTTAGCTTTTCTGGTTTTATGCTAGGATGTTTGAGATTCTTTTACACAGACCTTCTGGAGGTCAGGTCATGAAGGAGCTCATGATTTTAATTAATCCTCCTGTCCTTTCTTGACCTTGGGATAGTTTGGACATGTGCCTTAAACACTTTGGGGTTTTGTGGTTTTTTTTAGAAGTAGCCTGATTTTTCTCTTTTTTAAAAGATACATCATTAATTTTATTCTCTTGTTCTTTTTCTTTACTTCCTTCATGACCTCTGTCATTTTACAGTTACCTTTATTAAAGTCATCTTCTGTCTTTGTATTGCCAGCCACTTCTAGTCTGTTGATTAAAATCAAATATAGATGAGTGCGCTCAAAATTGCTTTCCACATGTTCATATGAGAAAATTTTCCTTGAAACACCCTGAAGACTCTCAGGGCACCATGTGTCCCACTAAGTACCTTTCCCACCTCATTTCTGGGATGTCAAAATCTCATCTAACTCTGAGCTCTTGTAAAGTGGATGACTCAGGTGTTTGTTCAGTTGTCTCCAACCACCCCTCTGTAATCACCAAATGACTTTTACAGCAAAATTAAACAACAAGGCATGCATCATGTCTGCAGTATGATTCACACACTTACTCTGTAGAGAAGCATCTCAGGGTCCAACCTCAAAGACAGGTGGGACGCTTCCTCAAGTGGAAATGTGATGTTTGTGTTGAGACTTATGCAAGCACAGTGGGTGACGGTGTAGGGTTCTCGTCCCCCTCTGCACTGTTAAACCTTGTGGGGTTCATTTTGTCACCCAATAGCTTATGAATGGATAGTAAGGATTATTTCATTATCACATCTCTTGAGGACATGAAGAATAGCACATCATTTGTGCTGTCAGTTTGAAAGCCCTGCATATTGATATATTAACCCCATATTTTACACTGACACAATTGTTTCAGTCCAAAATGGTATTTCCCTGGTGACTCAGCCCTGGATATATTATTGCACTGCAGCAGACAAATGGGAGCAAGGTGGGTGAGAAAGCAAAGCTACCAGGTTTTTGCTCATGTCACCCTGGTCCACAAAGCACAACTAATGGCAAATAATTATCTGCGTGGCTTAGGCAAAGCAGCACAAAGCCAAGTTAAAGCAAAGGCTGTACCTGCCTGCACCATCTGAAGGAAAAGGAGGACAACGGGAAGAAGCCACATTGTCCCGCGATGACCTGCCATTGCCATCCTCCAAGCTCACTGTGTGTCTCCCACCAGATTCCCTGCAGGGCTTTGGGCAGCTGCTAAATGAGAAACACTACAGTGCAAAGGTCGTTAACTCGTAAGAAAACAAAACCTCTAAGAGCAAAGGCTGGGCTCAATGTCAGCACAGGACAATGTTAAAACAGAAAAAAGCCACTGTGCTGCAGCAATGCCACTGCGAGAGCTTGCAGGCATCTCGTGTTGGCAAAGCCCCCCTCTCCCACATGGGCAGCGTGGAGCTGGGTTTGCCACCGAGGCTGTGACACCCGTGTATTTCAGACTCCTCAGGAAGAGGGGAGCCCATAAACCAGGGCGGGTTATGCCTCAGTACAGTACATGCAGTCGCATGGTTAAACTTGGTTATGCTACTGAAACTCCAGGTACCAGGCTGCCGCTTGGTGATTTCCTCTGCAGGACCATGGTCCATGGCTATTCCCTTTCTCCCTGTCTGCTGTGGGTGCCTCTACGTCTTCAGGAAATATGGGCAAAGCCCCCCCCTAAAAGAGCTTTACTAGCCAGGCAGCAAGCAGCTAGAGTAAATGATCTGGCTGTCGCCCATGCCCCAAGGAAGGCAGAACAACCAGAGCCAGAGCTTTGTGCCTCCCGCAAGCTGGGCAGAAGCAGGAAAGCGTCTCAGAAGCGAGGAGTAGCTCAGGGCACCAAATTTGCAGAGCTCAGTAAAGCATAGTGCAAAGATGTTGCCTCCCAGCTCTGGTAGTGCCTTAAGGAAGCAAGTAAAGCACAGAGGTAATCAGAACAAGAAAAAACCTGAGGGAAAATTCAGGCTTTTTTCTGGGTTAGGCCAGTAAGGTATTGCACAAGGTTTTGGTCTCTTCTATTCCAAACCCCTGCAGTTTGAAGTGCTTGAGGTAGGGTGAAATTGATTGTCATGCTTGTAGGTGAAGCCTTTGAACCCAGTGGAGCTGGTAAGCAGGTATCCTGTACAGATGAAGCAGGCTGGATGGGACCTCTCGCAAACACAGAATCCAGTCTCTGTCACAAGCACCAGGCCGGACCACACTTTCACAAATTCATCAATTGCTGTCTTATTCTGGATGGATTTTTTTTTTTTTTTGGCTTCCACCGCTCCCTGAGGACAGCTGTTGACAGGGCCTTGTGCTTATGGAAGACAATCCTGTCAGTGAGTCACCTGTGTCAGGGAGCAGTAAAGAAGAAGGAAAACCTTGCTTGTTATTACTGTGCTAGCGCAGGTCACAAATACATGACCGCAACAGTGACCCTTTGCTTGTGTTGCTTAAACACAGAAAAACTGAAAACAGGGGCTGGCAAGACCTCCAGGATCACCCAGCCCAGTTTACTGAACCAACAAGGGATCAAGTTTACCTCTATTATTCTTGGTATGTTGGCCAAGGCTCCAGCGAAGAAACCTTCTGGGAAATTGCTTCCAGTTGGACACTGCACCTGCAAAAATATGTCTTCCTGCCATGCTGTAGGATGCCATGACGAAGGCCAGCTCATCCATATTTGTTCCCTCGGTCAGTCCCCCTCATACTGCCCGCCTGACGGCTCCCTACCTCTCCTGCTCTGAAAGACTACCAACATCGGAGACTTCACAGCCCTCCGGACAAAATCTATTAAAGGGCTTTTCTAGTCACTGCGTTAGAAGGGTTTTCCCTGGGATCTCCCTGAAACTTTCTCGCTGCAACTGAGATGCGCTGTGCCTTTTTATCTTCACCACAGACATGAAGATCTGATCAGTTCCTATGTCTCTGCACGCACGAAGGCTACTGCTACATTCCTCCTCAGGCTTTCTCTATTTTAGTCTAAAGAAGCCTCATCTTTTCAAAGCCCAGTGCCTCATGCACAAGAGTCTCTTGCGCAGATACGTCATCTTGGAGTAGGCCTGAGCAATGTCCTACCTTTTTATTCATCATATCAGTCCTTTTCAAAGCTTCAAAGTGATTGCACTCTTTCCTCACCATCCTTCCTTTCTTCTTGGGACTTGCTTTTCCTTGAAGGCTGAGGAAACCTGAGCACTAGAGGATAGCTTAGAGTATTTCCTTCCGCCATCCTTGGTAAATGTCAGCTCTTGCCTAAACGAGCACTGTTTGCTTGCCATGAGGAGTTCTGGTATTTTAAAATCCACCAGTTTACTCAGCAGCTGTGTGCTGTACCTCTTTCCTGGATTTTACAATCTGTTCAAATTTTGCTACGTGAAATTACCCCCAAGTAATTAGTTTACATTAAAAAGAGTGCTTTAATTCTTTCTTTTCTTGCAGGCCCTAGAGCTGGTTATGGGGTTCAGTAGGAGGCCAAGGTGCAAGCAGATGTTTCACTCGTGTCCTCTCAGCACGGCAGAGACACTGTTACAGAATGAGGAATGTATATGAAGCCCTTGAGCCTTGGGCACTATAGGCACCATGGCACAGAAGAAAGGCTCTCTAGGAACCGGTTTCCTTTGTAAAAGACAAACTCTGGTAGTGAAGCCCAAGGACAGCGTCTCTCATACTCAGCAGCGTAATGACACTTCTAAGCACAGTCATGTTGCACACAAACACAGACCTTCATCACCCTCTTGCACGCTCATTTGTTAAACCAGCTCTGTGCCTGCTCTCAAGGTGCTGCTTGGCTTGACAAGAACGGGAACACACACCAGCTAGTAAAACCCAGCTACTGCCACCGTTGCCGGAGGGAGGTCCTCCCCTCAGCTACCTCAACACCTTACGTAGTCCAGTTTCACTTCTGTCCGCAAGCTTCACCGAAGTAGAAGAATGCCCTTAGCACAAGTACGTAAATAGGGTTTGGGTAGTGCCTAGCCTGAGGTTGTCCCTTTGAAGAGGGATGTTTCACCTCGATGGAGCACAGGGCAGGCTACCAGCGGGACAAGGGATTCGAGCAGGAATCCAACGGACAGTAGAACTCAGGGAACAAACATTGCTGAACAAACATTGAAGTAAGCCTGCTGAGGGTCTAGAGAGGTGGAGACCACCAGGCCGGGGTAACTGACCTGCAGTCCTTCCTGCCCACATTTACTGCTGACTGCAGCAAAACCTCGCTGCTGTCCGGAGCTGTATTTCTAGTTTGTCAGCCTGGTTTGCTCACAGCACTTGCTATATGAAAGTAGTCAGGACCAGCTCAAACCCGAAGAGATTAAGTAGCAGGTGCTTGGTGAAGTTCAGCGCACCTCAGACAACAGGGGAGCGCAACCGATCAGAGGAGCCTTGGAAAGGCCATCAGGATGGTTAGGGGCCTAGAGGACATGGAGCACAGTCACAGGCTGAGGGCTCTGCGTTTGTTCAGCCAGGGAGAGCTGGGGGATCTAACTGCAGTCTGCCACTGCCTAAATGGGGACTGCAGCGAAGACAGGGCCAACCGTTTCCCAGAGGTGCCCGCAGAAAGAAGATGAGCCAGTAGTCAGAGGTTGCAACAAGCAAAATTCCAAATGAACATGAGAAATTTTAGCCATGAGAGTGCTAAAGCACAGGAACAGGTTGCCCAGAGGGTACCAAATTCTATGCCTCTGAAGTTTTTCAAAACTTGACTGGACCAGACCGTGCAAAACCTGCTCTAACTTTGATGTTAGCCCCACTTTGAGCATGGTCTCCGACCAGATTCCTTTCATCTGTCCCTTCCATTGTAAATTTTTCCATGATTTCTGTAACTAGGACTGAAGCTGAGAAGGTTTAAAGAATATACAGAGGAACACCGCTCCACATACAAAAAAAACCATCCAAGTGCGTGCAGAGCTTCTGCCTGGAAACCTTACAGCACAGATCAGATCATAGTACCTGAACAGACTATGTGTGGGGAATCACTGGCTGAGTTTGCCTCTTTCTAAGAAAATTAGTATCTTGGCATCTTTCTTGCCATTTATGAACCTCTAGGCCAATGAAAGCCTTTTAATTACCCCCCTCCATTCTCTACCTCCTCCTTGACATAAGGCAGGTGGAATGTGTCACACATATTTGTTTAGGGATATTCACTCTTTTTTCACTCTCAAATGAAATTTTATCTTCACATATTTGTAAGCCGACTGGAGGGAATAAATTAAAAAAAAAACAAAAAAAGAAGGAATATTTTATTTCAAATGCTGGTGTACATCAATATTGCACCTTACAGAAACACCTAGAACAATAAACAGGCAAGCAGCTTTCCAATCCTCAGCCATACACAATCCAGAACATGATACAGGAAACAGTGAACATGCACATATTATTTTTTTCCTGATGAGCAGAACAGAGTGTTCAAATTAAAATAAAGTGAAGTACAATCCATATAAAGCAAAACCCCATTTTAATTAGCTGCTGTGACCTAAGCAGGCAATTTTGTGGAACATGTGGTTATTTAGCATCACATGTTGAATACTTACTTGTGTCTCAGCTTTTACCAAGCAAGCTTCCCTGCTCCCTTAATCTTCTAAATACACCTGCAGGTAGAAGCCAAACTGCTAAACAGCTCTAGTAATAACAAACTCCCTACAGAGCCAGCTGGCTGCAGTACGAGGATTAACTGAAGTCCTGTCCTTGCCACTTTCATCATGATTAGTGGAGGCTCATATTATGCCTAGGAGCCTCTGGTGGAAGCACTTGGGCAAACAGACAGGAACCAAAACGGCAATATAAAAATAACCAAACAAGCAAAGAAAAGACCCCACTGAGCAGCAATTTTGTTTGGGGAAAGCCCCTCATTGTACAAATTCAAAACAACACCAGCAGTCCACATATACATGCTTAAAGCCAGGAATAAAACAAAAAGAAAAGCACCATAACTTTTAAGGAATCAGCTCTCAAAACAAGTTTAGCAGATGTAGCTAAAAAAAAAAAAAAAAAAAGAATAAAGTTCCCATTACAGAAACTGTGTCTCGTTAGCGAATAGAAGGATCAAGAGCCACACCACTAGAAACGTTGTCTCATGACTGTTTTTACCCAGCGTAAGAACCTGGACAGTTTGGTATAGACACCGTATTTGCCTTTCTTTGCACATCCTTCTCCCCAGCTAACAATTCCAGTAACAAAATAAGTATCCTTATATTTGGTTACATGGGGACCTCCACTGTCTCCTTGACAAGCATCTTTTTGCTCTGTATCATAACCAGCACAAAACATGTTTTCTGTTATTGCAAAGTTAGTGGATTGCTTGCAAGTGTTCCTATCAACATAGGGGACTTCAAGCACTTTCAGTTTTTTGGATAGTCGTCCACCTTCAAATTCACGCCCAAAGCCACTAACCATCCCGGACCTTTGGTTCATCAGAACTTCATTAGCAAAGTCTGCTTCAGGGAGGCATGCTGCGACAATGTACTCAGAAAACGTTATAGGTTCCTTCAGCTTTATCAAGGCTATGTCATTATCGTAAGTCTCAGCAATGTATTTAGAGTGAACAAGTATTTTGTCCACAGTATGCATCGTTTCAGAATGTTCTTTCTTTTCTCTGTCCACTTCACCTGTACAAGATTATTAAAAGGGTCATTAATATGGAGATAATATAAGAAATTAAGAACAACCTTGATAAAGGAGGACAGTACTATAGCCATTCCTAACACTTTGCCTAAGCCTTTATACCATACAAGTAAAGATGTATTGCAATATTTATTAGCAGCACCTGGATCAGTTTCGGTTCCCAGCTTTTGTCTATGGAGATTTTTGTATCAGTTTACATAAAGGCATAAACTGATTCAGCTAAACTAATGCAGTTTTGCATGGAAGCTCTCACAGGAGCTTAAGCCTGGCTTATATCAGGGAAGAGAAACTGGTCTGGGTCAAGACTATGTTTTAGTGCAAATATAAAGTTGTGTTGATCTAGTATCATGCCTCAGAAGTGGAGCAGTCACAATCTGAGTTTGTTTCTTCTTCCCCTAGTCAATGTGTCATCACAGCTTTCCTGAGTGTTCCTGCAGAAACAAATCTGTATGCTTCAGATGTGCCAGGAATGATAAGCTTTCTAAAGGACCACTCTGATGAACACAATGCTAGCCAACGCTCCTAGAACATCTGTTCTTAAATCACTTCCAACTAGCTGGCAAAGAAGAAAGGGATGCACCATTATCACCTTTCACATTAGCCCCTGTTATTACAAAGCAGGATTCCTACAACATCAAGAAATTATAAAAAGCAAAACAACAACAACAAAGTAACAAACCATAACAAAGTAATACGAATACACCTCACACAAGATTTAGAGCACAAAGGATTAGTCTGCAACAAATGCTCAAACATCACAGGAGTAAAATAAATAACCACTTACCAACAACAACTTTGATTTCTTTAGATTGGTTCATGCAATGAGCTGCAGTAAGTATAAAATTCTCATTTAAAATAGTTCCACCGCAAAACTCTTCCCCTGCCTCGTTTAACAGAACAGCCTGCAAAAGAAAAAAGGTAAGTGCAGAATTAAGAAGAGAAGTTTAAGTTAAATGAGCTATAAACAGGTAGTTGATTCCTCTGCACATGACATATATGCTTATTACTACAACATGTACTACTCTGCAGGTGTCTCCTAATATTACATACACACATGCATATGCTACAGATTGGCGTGTACCGCTACAGAGTCTCAACTGTCTTTACGTGACGTAGATGTTTGGCTTCTATGTCACCTCACTCACAGTGCTTAGTAATGTCTTTTAGGAACAAGACACTGACTGACTGAGCAGGGAGAGTGCAGCCCCCAAATCACCTCATCCCTTGGACTCACCACCCTAAAGAAGTCCTGTCCAAGTTCTGTTCCCGTTTGACCCCCGCTTAGCGTCCCAAACACAGGAACTCATTTTGGCTGGTCCAAACTCAACAGGAAAACTTAGATATGAAAGCCTATTTGTGAAGCAAATGCATGCTTGACCTGACACGCTCTCAGGTATACTACCTAAACGGACTGCTATCAGACAGAACTGGAATGTAACCTGCAAAAATGACACTGGTAGGTCAGCATGACTCAAAAACCCTCTCTGGTGACAGGTTAAGCATCACCATCTAAAATTGCACAAAGCCTTTCATTTTGACATTTTAAGGCTGCAGTTTGCAGAACAGCACATCCAAGTGCCTAGGTTCAGGCAATTCAGCTCCCTCCAGCTACAAATGGCGTACTACATGGGTGACATTCAGGAGGCAACCGGGTTAAATGAACAATTGCATGCTTTCCCTCAGAAACACATCCTGCTTACATGCAGAGCACAAACACCAGATTTACCTGCCATGGACATTCGCCAAGAAGGCACTCATCACCACCCACTATCCTGGTATTGACGTACGGAGTCTTGCTACTTGTACCATTGCCAGGACGGACAGTTGTGCTTTCTGTGGTAGTAACAATGGCCGCCTCCAAACTTGTTCCATTTGTGGGAGGCCCATCTTGATTACTAGTTACGTTGCTATTATCATCGGGTAAAATAACTGACCTTTTTTTTCTTTTCACAAAAACTTTTCCACAAGGATATTTTACTGTAAAGACAAGAATGTTAAAATCAGAGACAGACAGAAACACCAGCACAAGAGGAAACTCCTTGACAACACCACCTCACAATAAATCAGTTAATGCAGCTGGCAGCTGTCCCGTTTTGAAAACACTAGCAAAACCTTGGCAGATGCAACAAAGGAGGAAGACCAGATGGTTTGAAAAATGAAAGCCATTTTGTAGTCCAAAAACTTGTCCATAGGTTCAGTCTCTGGACAGTGTTTTCAATGTATTTAAAGTTTAAAACACCATCTTAAATTGTTTACATTTTTATGTTCATGTCCTTGCTCTTAGTAAAACCACCTTAATTAGGAAATGAAGTGTTTTATTTTAGGAATAATATGGCTCATGACAGAAAATTATTATTAGTTATAAAGGATATAAAAACTGACATCATGAGTATATAGTTGGCTTATCCCTCCCCCCAGGTTTGTTGAAATACAACAAAAATATACAAATGTAAATAGCATTAACCGGAATTATTTAATGTCATCAGTTACTATTTGATCAGATTAACTGAAATCTAAAGTAGAAAAGTTTTTGCAAGCTGCTATTTTATATGGAGTGTAAGTGCTTAAGTAAATGAGATATAACTGCCATCACTTCTCTCCTGCCAACAGTGGAGTTTACTCAGGTAATTCTGAGAGAGGCACCTTGGAAAGGGTTTGAAATCAGCTAGATTTTGAAAGTCCATCACATCACCTCCCACATGGAAGGCTTTGGAAATACAAATTGGCTTGCGTCAGTGTTAAATCTATGTCATGTAGAATACTGATAGCTGAAAAGACATTCTTTAACTGTGAAACAAGTCTCACCACCATTGCTATTCGTTTATTACGTGGCTTCATACCTGATTGAACACAGCGTTTGCCATCCTCTGCTAGAACATACCCTTTTGCACAGGAACACAAAACATCCTTCTGTACACTTTTTTTGATGCTGCAGAAATGCTCACAGTCACCATTGTTTATTTTGCAGTACTTTGGTATGACTATAAAAGAGATAAGTTCAGAGAAAAAACTAAATAAACAGTGACTTCACAGAAGATCTCAAAGTTCACCAAATTAAACCGCACTCTTTAAACAGGATCTATATCTCCACCTGTAAAACCTGAAGCATGTCTTAGTAACAATGTGAGCGGCTAACAATAGCTTATGCCCTACAAAGCAGTCACATCCACCGCATGAAACAATCTTGCCAAGTCTGCGTGGGCCCAGTGGCCATATCATGGTAAGCTTAAAAAAGCAGAGACAAAATGACAGTGGAAGAATGAATAAAACACTAACAGAGAAGTCCACATATTGGTATATCCTCACATGATTCCTCCCTCCTGCCTTAAAAAACTCCACTCCTCATCACTCCCTGCAGTCCCGTGTCTGAACTTCAGTTCCGCACCCTCCACTCTTACTTCCTGGCTACTGATACACGCTCCAGTGACATCATTAGGGTAGTAGCTGTATGCTACAGAAGTGAGACTTGGGAAGGATTTATATGCAAAAAATGATTCCTTGCAAAGCTGAAAAAGTCTCTGAATTGTCTACCGAAATCTGCTTTCTTTGGTTCTTCACTGCTGTGAGCTGAGCAGGGAGGCTGTACTTCTGAGCTTGGAATAAAGGCTCTTCGATATCAGTTATAAGAATCCTATGCTTCTTAGTTTTATCATCATATTTGGGGGATTCAAGTTCATATGTAGAGGCACTATCATAATTAAGAGGGCTTTCTTTGGAGCAAGTGAAACTTCGGAGCATTCACTAACACTATCCAGCTGTATAGCCACCAGTGCTTTGACTTTCTGGCACTGTCCTCCAACTCATTGTTGACTGCCATCCTATTCTATGCATTTTTCCAAGAGACGAATAATGCTCGTTAAGAAAGAGTTAACTCTCTCTGTTTCAGCTCCCTGGGAAATTCACTGCCACAGTTCTATAAAGCAGAAACCTACCAAATTCACAGTTCTTGCCTTGGTAACCATCCAAGCATGAGCAAGTGTAGGAACCAATTCCATCTTTACAATGTCCACCATAATGACAAGGATTTGAGCTGCATTGGTTCCCATCTACAAAAACAAACCAAAAAAACAAATTATTGTATGAGTCTAAGCATCTTCAGTGAACTCTGAAGGGGTGTTAGTTTTAATAAGCAATCTTTCATCTTTCCTTTTAAAAGTATGTCCTGTGAGTTGCCACATTCCAGATGGAACAAAGAGTATAAATGCAATCATTCCAAACCAGCAATGATTCTTACACATATCCTCAGTTTTGCAATCTGTTTTTGGTAGCTACTTTATGATAGAGCATACATGAGCCTTTTTTTGTACTAAGATAAAAGTAATACATCATGGTCAGAGTATACATCATTTACAGTCTGTAAAAGCAGACAGGACATTTCTACATTGCAACTACTGTCTAAAGATATTAACCTTTTGGCCTCTTGCATTTCCCTACAATTTCTGCATAATAATGGCAACTCAACTTTTATTTCTTTAAAGGTCATCTCATCCCTTGTGCCTGTCTTCTGCCTGCAGTGCTGTTCCTTTGAAGAAACAGACACCAGCGTATTAACCAGAAAATACACAAAACCAAAAAAATGCTTTACAAAGCCCTGCTAAATTCAAGCATGCAGGCCAAATTCCTTTTTTGTGCTGCTTACAGTACCAACACTTTCCCATTGTATCCGTCAAAGTATGAGCTTGAACTTCAAAATATTAGCTCTTACCTCACGCTCCCCACATCTATGTTGGGATCTCCCACATTTGAAAGGCAGCTCTGCAGCCTTTCTTTCTTTCTTTCCGTGACCTGGACACAAGGGGCTGACCTGACTCCAGGGCCCCAGCCACATGTAATCTCACAAACTCAGTTACACGTAGGACAGTGAGGCTGCACCGCGTTCGGAGACAAGTTCCACGTAGCAGCCTTTTCTCCCACCAACACAAAGGTACCTCACTCCTACACCGATGCTCGCTGCCACAGTCTCTCCCACTCAGTGACCTGCTGTAACAAATGTGTTCCCATCACATGACCCTGCTGGGCTCTTCTGCGGTGTTCAGTAAGAAAAGCAGGATATCCAGAGAATGACTTTTGCTTAATAATTCATTGCTTTACACAATACGCTCTTCACATTTCTGTATTTTACCACCTGTTCTGCCCCTGTTTGGAGCAGCTGGCAGAACAGCAATACCCACAGAGGAAACAAGATGCAAGAAGCTGTTCATCCTAAGGATCCTGCTTCCCACCTGCATGGTGGCTCTGGCCTGTGACCTCATCTGCTGCAGCTTTATCTGCCACAGGGAACATCTGCTGGCCCTTGTGTACTGCCCTCACACCTCAACATCCCTTCTGTACCTGCACGTGACCAAAACCAACAGTGCTCCGAATGCTGCATCTGTGTGGTCCACCACAGATGTCCATCCTCAACAGAGGGAAGGTGAGAGCACCATTTACCAAAAGACAGACAGACTCGAGGCCTGCAGCACATCTCCTGGTTTCCGCCTCCTCTGCAGTACCAGGGCACTCCATTCTGTAGTAGTCTTAGCTAAGCAGCATCCTATTGTTAGAAACCATACTCGCTTAGTTTTTCCCTACATTGCAGTTGCCACTGTGGTAATGAGTTTTACATCAATATTGCACAAAAGCATTGCAGAATCCCCTACTATGAAAGGAAGTAAGAATGAATTGTTCTAGTAACTTGGCTAAGGATAGCTGTGGTTTTCAATACTTCTGAACACCGATAAAGCATTCGTGGACCGTGGTTTAAGATGTATGAAACTGGCATTTCCGCTAAGAGCACTGGCTGCTTGTACTCTCATGAGAAAATGGTTTGAAATTTTCCACTCCTGTTCACTGCAACAGTGACGCAGGCTTTGCTTGAAATTTCAGCCTGTAGGTTCCAGAGTTCATCCCCTGCTTAGAGGATTGTGAAAGTCTGCATCTTCTTCGTGGCAACTGTCTTTAATTTTCTGCAGACTCCAAAAGACAAAGCCGAGCTGTCTTTGGTCAACATTTTTGAGGTACTGCTCCTAACACACAAGCTGGACACATACTTTCAGGAGAACATGTTACCAAACACTAATACATTAAAAATCTGTCCCTGCATAGTGATTACCAACACTAGAATCCTAATAAAAACAACTCAGACCTTTAGAAAAAAACAGAAAAGACTGATGGGTAGTATCTGCCAATCTACTGGCATGTCCTCCTTAAATGGCAAACAGACCTGTAGAAAACACACCCCCCAAAACGGGCTATAATACAGAAGTCAACAACAGTCTGGCATGAAAGGTGACACGAAATTGGCAAGTGACTGTGCGAAACAGTTTACTAACTTTGTCTTGGCTATGGCATTTAAGCGCTGCCCTCATTTATGACTCTTTGCATCTTGAATTCCCCCATCCGGGGCTCCCCCTCCAGAGGACAACTGACCAGCAGAGTCACACACCCAGTTTTCTGCTTCTCACTGTCCTTTGTGTGCAAAGGGCCACTATTCTCTTTTTGAGAGGGCAAAGATTATCCCAGCAATTGGAGGCAGCTGAACCTTGTCTTCAAATTAACTGACTGGGTTCAAGCAAAAGCAAGGCCAGTAAATCATATTCCTTCTTCAGAGGAAACACAAAGTGAGGGTGTCCCATGGTGAAAAGGGAGGAAGCAAGGGAGCAGGAAGTGGTTACTTAAGAGGTGCATCCTTTTTAACCTTGCAATAAGGAAGCTTAATTCTCTAAACAAACACAGAGTGTTTCTTACCTACATAGACGTTCCAGAATTCCTCCTACAGGCAGGTGTGGGAAAAGGGGAATAAAAGGAGACAGAAAAAGTTAGACAAGAATTACTGAATTCCTCAGAAAAATATTAGAGCTTTCATACAGAGGATACTTGCAGCTAACAATTGTTAAATAAAATATTTAAGTTACAGGCACATACAGTGCCTTGCAGCCTGCTATTACCATTTAGTAAATTAAAACTATATCATCCATCCATAGTGCCCAGCGCTACAGAAACAAGTCTCATGTGTTTTTCAGAAATATCTAGAACTCCTCAGACATTTCCCAGTGTGACTCATTCAGCATAAGGAGCTTGATTTCTTGCACAATTGCATCTTTCCATCTGTTTTGACTGAATTTACTTACATTCCTGTAATGCCAAATTCTCAGTCTCCATCCCCCCCCGTACTCCCATCAATCAGGACCTCAGAAATCCTGAGATTTAAAAATATTTTGTCCAATTTGTGTTCTTCTTTCCCTCTGCACTGAGGACTCCAGGTATGCTGTCTGTCCAAGACAGTCCTTTTCAGTGACATCTGGGCACCAGGCAGAACAGGCTGTGCTGGTTCTGCTATAGATCAGCCAACCCTTATGCTCTGAAGT
Organism: Buteo buteo; assembly: GCF_964188355.1. Taxonomy (NCBI): domain Eukaryota; kingdom Metazoa; phylum Chordata; class Aves; order Accipitriformes; family Accipitridae; genus Buteo; species Buteo buteo. Next base: position 2,585,117 of record NC_134195.1, on the reverse strand, counting down.
ACCCTGGCGATGCACCCATGACTCCCCACCCAGGTCACCTCAGGGCCACTCCAGGAACATTCTGGCCATCAAGTAATGCTAAAGTGAAATGAATCTGGCCTTAACTCCAGTTTCAGGGCTGTTCTTAACAGCCACATAGCTACAGCTGATCTTCCCAATTCCCCTTCACCACCAGGACACTTTGAGTTTTCAAATATCACCTTTTCTACTGACCCCAGCCCCCACAGCTGCCCCATCTCTTTAACTCTCCCTTGCACTTGGAAACATATCACATTTCTGTCTGAAGTTCAGCAGCCATCAGGGTAGGGCAGGTGACATAAGAGTCGCACATACAAACTTCATTCCATGTGGGCAATCTAACGTTAAAGCATGTAAGAACTGTCCACAGTATACATTCTGTCAAATCAGGTACTGAAAAAGACAGCCACAAAATGATAAGCACTGCAAAGCTGCTTCAGATAAGTTTGGCAAAAATTTTCCAATGAAGTTCCATGTCAGCATTCTCCTTCTCAACCTTCCTGTGGACTCTCCACCTAAGAACTCTTGACCATCGTCATGACACTCAGCTATGCCACCCAGATAGGGTGAACGTATTTCCAACACAGGTAGTATCAAAGCATTTAAAGGTCAAATACCTCACAATGGCAATTAAACAGATCAGAACAGGTAAAAGCACGGAGGCTTTAACATGGGCTGGCCTTGCAAGAGCTAAATTAAGTTAAGCCTAAGCAATTCCAACCACAGACAAAATCACCATTTATTCTTTGTGTTAAGTGATTGGGAGTAACTTGTGAGTTCTGATGACCAGCTCAAAAGACCTTAATGATACTTTGTAAACATGAAATATTATAGACCTATGTTTTGTATTAGTTCGTCCTTACAGTTTTCTCCTGGTCTTCAAAGGCTTCTCTTGCTTCTTCTTTCGAGCAGCGCTCCTCATTGCATTCTCTTTCAATATTCCCTTTCTTCAATTCCTCCAAAAAAGAGTTAGCACGTTTTGTTCTTTCCAAGAACTTGTCAGCATTTTCTTTCTTGATGAATACTAGACAACAGAGAAAATTATACAGGTGGCAGGTGAAGAGCCATTAGAAATCAGTGAAGTAGACACAAAACCAAAACAGACCCTTTCACCACTCTACCTATAGACAACATTACCTGTGAGGTTAGTCCTCACACTGACTGATACATCTCTGAATCTCTCAGAGAAGTCTCTCTCTGAGAATCAGCAACTCCAGAACAAACTGCAGGCCCCCAAAATTCTCTCCTACTGTTTTTAGTCTTGAAAATAAGAACATGCAGGTTGCCGCTGAGGGTTTATATTTGTGTTGGTCCTGCTCAGGACTCCAGTCTTGAACAGAATGACTTTCCCTGAAGGCCAGGGAGACTGCATTCCTTGACTTGGTTTTAAAGCTGACCACCAGGCACCACCACCACCTGCTCCAGGGGCTTGTGGTGCAGAAACTGAATGCCACACGAACTCAGGATGCAGTAACATCTCTACGACAGATGGGGAAAGCCCATGTATGAATTCCACTGCCCTTCACCACCCCAAATCCCACTGTGCTGCCCTGGGGTCTTCCTTCCCTCTTAACACCACCTCCCAGCTGCCTGTAGAAATGTTCCTGCCTTACCGATATGTGTGCAGGTAGAGCTAAGGCAGCTGCATTCTAAAATTTAACAAAGAGCAGGAGTAAACGAATGTCAGCTTTAGCAGAGAAGTACTGCCTGAGGTTAGTTATGTGGGTTGTTTTATTTTTTAAAAGCTTGGTGTCACGGAAGCATAAGACTTGCTGCCTTCAAGTTCAAGCTGTTGAATTAAACTGAAGGATCAGAGGCATTAAACTCAGCTCAGCCACTTGGCTGCATGAACAATAGCATTACTCTCCACTGACTTGTGAACACATTACCAGACAGGAAAAACAGAAACAACACTGGAGTAAATAAATCGCCAATTACTGTAAAAAGTATATATTCTAGGAAAGTTTGCAGAGTTTGGAAGCTGGCATTTAATTATGTTATAAACACCTGGAATTTAAAGAGAAAAAATACTTTCCAATCACAGACCGGAGCGTGGAAGACAGTGCTGCAGATGGGACTTCAAGTCCAATGGCTTACACTCAGTGGGCAGCTTGCACCTACCTTGTGGAGCGTTCTTCGTGCAGTTCAATTCAGCAATAAATTTGCTGATAGTACTCATATACCATAATATCCTCTCAGAGAACACAGAGGGGATTCATTGTGTTTTCACTGGAATTGGTGGATCAGCCACAAAAAGCCAACTTCTGCTAGTGCTATTTCTATGAAGCAATCCCATAGAGCCTATGCATAACTTGAAGCCCTGCTTATTCTGAAAAGGCTCCTCGCAAGGAAGGCTTACAGAAAGTGCTTGTAACTTGTAGCTCAGCAACTGTTAGCTCATTCACCCACTACCTTGTTTGCCCTTAAAACCCTCTCTGCAGCCACAGGAGAGTGACAGGACGCAGCCGCTGGGGTTATTGCCTCTGTGTTCCTTTGCCTCCCTATCATCCGCCTAACTGGATGTTTTTGTAAACTTGAACTCTCCGCTGGTCGTTCTCTCTCCCAAGCTTTCCGTCACGCTTCTTTCTTCGGAGACACCAAGGAGCAACAGGCGTTGGTCAGCCGAAGCAGGACGTTCCAGAAACGTGCCGAAGACCTCATTTTAAAAGCCTAAGCGGGCTGACTCACTGAAGGAAGAGTTAATGACTTTTGAAAAGCCACTCGCTGCCGGTGCTCTGGACTTTGGTGTTGACCCTAGCAGCACAGAGGACGGCGGGGACGCGCTCCCTCCCTTCGCCCCGGCCCCTCCACGGCCAAGCGCACCCAACCAAGCCTTGGCCAAGCTTCCCCTCACAGACATGAGCCCCCCCCAGGGCTGCGTGCGAGGGCACCCAACGGCGGCGAGGGCCAGGAACCCCATTTTATAGAGGGGGAAACACGGAAGGCGGGAAACTGGGAAGGCGCAACAGCCTGGGAAAGGTTTCGGTGGACCGCGGCGGGACATGGCACCCCCGGGGCTCAAGCACCCCGAGGTGCCCCCTTTGCCCCCCAGGAGGAGGTCGCCCATCTTTTCGGCGGGGCGCGGGGGTCAGCAGGGACAATCCCTCGGCCGTTTTTTGGAAACCGTCCCGGGGGAGACGAGCCCCCGGGGTACCCGTTCCCTCAGGCAGGGGCCGGGCGGGACCCCTTCCCTCAGCGGCGACGGGCGGGAAGGCTCTCTCCCCCTCACGCACCCGCAGCCCCCGGCCACCGCCTCCCGCCTTCCCCCGACAGCCCCCCCCTCCCAAAGGCTGTGAGGAGAGGGGTCACCCCCCCCCCCCCCTCCGCCCCCAAAATAATAATAACTAAAAAAAAAAAGGTGCCGCCTTACCGCCTCCCTCAGCCCGGAGCTCGCCCGCCAGCGCCGCGCAGAGCAGGAGGAGCAGCAGGCGGTCGGCCATGGTGGCGCGGAGCCCCTCGCCCCCCGCCACGGTAGTGCCGGTCCTGAGGGGGCCACGCCGGCGGGACGGGGACACGGGGACGGGGGGACACGGGGACGGGATCCGAAGCCTTCACCCGCCCCGGGTGGGGAGAGACTGAAGCGGCGTTGCCTCACCCTGCCCAGAAATAGCGGAAGCGCTGGGGAAGGGGGAAAGCCGCCGGCGGGATCTCTCAGACGGGAGGGTGCGTGTGTGTGTGGTGGGGGGGGAGGCCTGACGAGGAGACTGGGGTTTTTTCTTTTTTTTTTTTCTTTAAATAAACCAAGGAAGGTGGCTTTTTAAATCGTACCTTTGATTTGCGGGAGGGGGGGGTGTGGGGAATTGGAACGTCACTTCAATAAATAAGCGCCGGCTGAGGATGGCGTTCCCGCCGCTGGCAGGTGTGGGGCTCGGCGCCAGGCTGAGCAGGGGGAAAACCGGGCTTCCACCCCAAAACACCCGCCCAACCACCCGAGGCAGATCCCGTCAGCCTTCCCCAAATCCTGACAACCCTCACCTGCCGGCTCCGGGCTTTCAACGCCCAGGGCCCGGTTGATCTCGGCCTGGGGCTTACCGGGAGTTGTCCTCCATCTCCCCTTTTTTTTTTTTGGGGGGGGGGGGTCCCTGTGGAGGACCCGTCTTTGCTGCTTCCAGAGCCTGCCGTCGGGTCTCCTTCATCTTCTCGGCTTGCTTAAACAGGCTGTTGTATTAAAAACATACCTAAACCCCAGCTTTGTTTCGAAAAAGTCGCTCTGTGCAGCCTTTAGTACTGGTTGGTTTCTTTCAGCATTTTACCCTTTTTCTGCAAGACGATGATTTGTTCATAACTGTCAATATTGGAACGTTGCGGAGAAGAAATCATCCTATGGAGCATGGAAAACTCAAAACTGTTTTAGCTTGAGGGGTCTGGAGGGATGATTTTTGCAATGCTGAGTGCCTCATCTCAGTGAAAATGAGACTATTTGCTGGTCGCTGCTCCTAGTCACCTTCCTCCCCAGGGAATATACTCTGCTGGCATATATGCTTTCCTTTTAGGAGTAATGAGAACCTCTGGAGCACGTTTTCATACTGCAAGACCTCTTGTTTCTCAGGTCTCTGAAATTTGCTGCTTTTCCCAATTCAGGTCACTCCTTAAGTGAACAGTAATACCATTCTTCTATGCCAGTAAAGCAGGTTATAGGTTATTTAGTATTGCATGGTATATGTACTATATAATGTCAATGTTTTCTCCTAATAATAGAGTATGATCAATAGTAAGTGTCCTGCTTGCTGATATGGTTTTGTGATTGAGCTGATATTCAGCATGATTTGAATTAATCCAAAGTGTAAGTTTTGCGTAAGATACTGAAACAGTTTTATAATCTCCTGGTCCATTTTCTGTCCCTCACCTTTTCACTGTTTTCATGCTTAGATCAGAAGGTACATTTTTTAATGGTTGATGGTATTTTCAGAGTGCTTCAGGTTCTACCGTTTATGTATTAAGGCTTTAGAGAATGGTCTTTGGCCAGTGTTTTGCAGATAGTCAGACAATTATTCTATTCTGGTTTTAGATCTCAGGACAGAGAGTACAATTTAGATTATACTGGACAACAAATGAAACAAATGTTCCCTTTCATTTTCCCTCTTCTGTATCGATGAGCAAGGCAAAGATAAATCAGTGGTATTTTTCACCACTCATCGAGTTAAATACTACACTTAACAGCCTTACTGCAATAATGCGTAGTGCAAGAAGACTAAGATCAAGCTTTTGTAGCAGATCTGTAAATGTGGAATTAACCTTTTTCCAGCTTTCTTGTCCTGGAGACTCTCTACAGTTCCTCCTCATCAAATCTACCTGTTGCCACTGCAACTGTTGTAGAAAGCTACTTTAACACACGCTAAAAGAAACACTTTTTCTATTTCTTCTGCTATTGCATCATTATATTACAGGACCCATCAGCATAGGAAGTTGTGAAAGCCAGAAGCATAAACATGTTCAAAAGAGATTGCACACATCTGTGGACAACAAGTTCATTCATGATTGTTCAACCTAATGCAACTTCTGGCTCAGGAAGTCTGTACATCACTGATTACCAGAAGTTGAGAGGGTAGCTGGAAGACGGATCAAGGTCTGCTGACAGAGTTTCTCTCAGCATCTAGCTCTGTCCCTCAGCAGAAAGGGATGCAGAACGAGAGGGACTCTGAGTCTGATTTGTTATGGCCATTCTGTGCCCGCTTGACAAGACGCACACGTTTACAAACAATACCGATAGGGAAGTTATTTTATATATTCAAGTAGGCATTAGGCTCGTTTCAAATCATTAGTAGTGGTGTGGGTATCACATGCATCACATAGCTGAGATAATGAAGAAATGCTTCAATAGGAAAATGACAGAGAGGGGTTGGGGGGCAATAGCACAATCTGGAAATGCTCTGGTTCATTATCATTAATCCATGTGCTTCTTCAACCAGTCGATGTATTTGGACACCCTTGTGTAAACCCCATAGCTGCCTTTAACAGCACAGCCCTTTCCCCAGCTGACAATCCCAGTCAGAAACCAAGTGTTCTTGTACTTTGTAGCATGAGGTCCACCACTGTCTCCCTTGCAGGAGTCTTTAACGCCGGTCACGTCTCCTGCACAGAACATATTCTCTGTAATATTTAAATCGGTCTCCTTTTCACATTCTTGTGTCTTTACACGTGGCAAATCAACTCTCATCAGAATAGAAGATGTGGCACCTTTATCTAGTAGGCGTCCCCATCCACTCACTGTGGAGAACTTGATGGAGGACAGTTCATACACTGCAAACTGCTTTTCAGGCAAACATATCGGCACCACATAGTCGGTGAGATTTACAGGTGTTTCCAGGCCTAGGAGGGCAATATCGTTATTGACTTGTCCATTCGTGTATCCTTCATGAATGATGATCCTGGCAACTCCACTTTCTTGCTCAGTTTTCTCATCGGAATTTGTTGCATGTTCACCTGGAAAAGTTATAAATCGCAGGTCATGTCAGGCAGCTCCTTGATTCCTCAGAAGTTTGAGGAGATAAGGGGTTTCTAGTCTGATACCTCCTAAAGACAATTCCCTTATACTACCAAAGCCTGCACATTTGGTCTTTTACTCTGGTTTGCCAGGATGAGAAGCTGCCGCCACAACCACAGCTCGATAACATGAGGAGGGGAAGATACATACCCAGTCTCACCCGAAGCTGTTTAGGAAGAGTATACTCCAAACAGTGAGCTGCAGTGACCACCCACTCTGGGGAAAGCAGGGTACCGCCACACTTTTCTTTCTGATTCTGTATTATAAGGGCCTGCCAACATAAAGCAAATGTATGTCTTGCATCAAATGGGCTTGACCTGAATCTCAGTAGTGTTGGGTTTCCTATTGCTTCCTTCTGTCACTTTATGCAACTGTGTTTGAGAATACTGTGCTGATTGCATGGAGAATTTAGGAGGGGGAGTCTTCCCATCGACATTTTTTCCATCTTGTAGTATGGACCCTGCCTATTATGGCCAAAAGTGTATCTCTGCAAGCTGCAACTAAAATTCTTGCTGGCACTAAGGTTAAGGACTAAGGAGTCAGGAGATAGAGGAGGTTGTATTACCACTACACTCCTACGAAAGCAGGCACTCCAGAACAAGGCTAAGATACATAATTGAAACAGGTAGATCTGCTACCTATGGATGAAGAGGGAATTTGGTTATCCAGACCTGGCACTTTTTATGGATTTTTAACATAATAGATTTAAAACAATGAGTTTAAGATAGTGGTTTCATAAGGGAAAAAAAAAAAGGCAATGAAAGATTTCTGAAGACTCACTTGCCATGGACATTCACCTGGAGGACAGATTGAACCACCTACTATTCTCCCTCGTGTAGTTGCATTTTTTTTTGCCAGTACTGGTATTTTTCCACATGGGTATTTCACTGAAAAAAAAAGAAAAAAAAAACAAAACCAAAAACAACAAAGGGCAGCAAGTGTGATTTTATTGCACTGAATTCACAGCAAAATGTGTAAGGTCTTCAGTGAAGTTATGTTAGCTGAAAAACTGGTCTCTAGTCTGGGACCATGGGTTCTCAAAAGTACTTTAAAGCAGCTCAGCAGATAAGTAGTCTTTTTGTTTGGAAACAGCCAGAAATGCTTTTATAGATAGAGTGCAGGTCCATACATTATCATTGACATATATTCAGCTACCACAGGATTTTGCAAACAATATACCTGCTTAAGAGATATATCAACACAATGAGGTAGGCTGCAGGCTGGAGAGCAGAAGTGACTCTGTCCAGCTTTATAGTCTACGTATTTTCAGCGACCCTGCTGACTTTTAACTCCGCTGTACCAAGTGCACAGCATCCACGGCATGGTGAGATACCGGCTTAAGCGTGGGACGTGCAGCTTGCTGTCCCTTGTTCGGGTGGACTCAAAGATCTCCTAAGAGCAGACACTATGTCTCCTGGTATGCCTCCCGGCAGACTGTGCCTAGTTTGCTTGGGTCCAGAGCATCCTTGATTCTTTTGGACTGCATGCCTCCATCTAAGGTCTGTTTTTAGCCTGGGCAAGCATGTGAAGATTGGCAGTAAGAGAATCAAATCTTGAGGACTGAACCTGCGACTGAGCTGCAGTGCAGGGGGAGCCTTCGTGTTTTCAGTACATCGTTCACCCAACAGAGCTTTCCTTTCAAGAAGAAGATGGTCTACCTCTGGGGGTTTTTGTGTGCCACGTGGCTGTGCTGTAACTGAACGCTCTGTCACTCTGCGATAATGCAGTAAGGAGTGCTCGCTTTCTATCACTTTAGGAGCCAGGGCCCTATAGTCTATGCTGAGCTGAATCCGACATCTCCGCGGATCTGTAATAGCCTGAACATGCCGATTGCCTCAGCTGATACGAAGACAGCGTCAAGCTTTTACAGGTACAGGCAAGGTATGGAGAAACAGAACTAGATCTTTGGTGGCAGCTGGTGAAAGAGCAGAATAGACGTGACACAAACCCTCTAACACTGTATGCAGGGCAACGCCGGTCTGGGCATTTGAAAGGGCCATTGTGAGAGACGACAGAAGGACGGTGAAGGACTGAGCAGTTACACAGTTGTGTCTCCTTGCGACACACGGTCAGCGCTATGGCTGGTTTGGTCCCCAAGAAGCAAGCAGCAGCAAATACATCTTCCTCGCAGGGGAAGACATGCTGAAAAGCCTGTGGGGAATATTGAATTCTTTGTTCTCAGCTTTTAACAAAAGCAGCTTCCCCATCATGTGATATGGCAGAATCTGTTAATAAGGGATAAGCACATTAGTAGACTTTTTTTTCTAATGAAATTGCTGTTGTTGAGAGCTAGGTTGTCATTATCAGTTCTCTGCATGAGTGCTCCATTGAGGTGTGTGTGGGGGGGCATCGCCACTCAGAATTACTTTGCATGCTCCCTGCAGCTCTGTCCGTTATGTTCATATCCCCAGGGGTCTCTTTTTCCCCTCTAATAAAGTAATTCAAGTAGGCATCTGCAATAGAGTCAGGTGCCAGCTCATTTATTGGAAAAATATTTAACTTGTGCTACCCTAGTCCTAGTTGAAATTTACCTTGTCAGATGAGTGAGAGAAATATCTAGCCATAGTGTCTAGAGGAGTACCAGAAGTGTATTAGTCCTGCCAAACAGGAAAGAAAAAAAGAAAAAAAAAGAAAGAAAAAAAGAAAAGAAAAAGAATAACTGGTTTTCTTTGGTTTTTAATAGGTTTCTTCCTCTCTTGCCTCCTGCGCTGAAATAAATACGGTAATAAATCTATAGTCACAATTTCAGGTTGGAGATCCAACACTAAAACAATGCTGCCCCCAAAATATTTTCCCACTGCGGGTGTCAGCTAAACAAAAAAAGGACTTGTGAGGCCCAGAGCCCCTCCACTCACCAGAAACCCCTCAGCCTGACCCCAAATCCCTGACTACCTGCCGCTCTGCTTTATTTAGACCACCCAGCCATGAGCTTGTCTCCACTGCTCAGCTCTTCTCTACTAGACCAGTGGTGGGAACACTCCCCAAGGAGGAGACAGGGGTCCAGCTCCCTCCTCCCTCCTAGCAGGTGGGATGTTCAATCCCGAATTTCCCATGTCCCGGAGGAGTGGAACTCTGGGGCCAGCGAAGAGAGGTCCAAAAGGCTCCCTGCTCGGTGTGCACACTTTGCCAGCTGCTTTTCTGGGGTGTCTAACTTCCACCAGAAGCCCAAACGTACTGCTCTGGACTCTGCCCTTGAAGAAGAGGTGGGGAGCTGGTGGCTGAGCGCGATCGACCTCGCACTTCCCGATGTGTACGTGTTGAAAACTTTTCTTCCAGAGCTGGCTTAGACTTAGCATCGGGCTAGTAGTATCTTACCTTGGGGAATGCAGGACACACCATCACTCGCTAAAGCGTAGTCGTCCGCACAGAAGCACACTCGTTTTTCAGACTGCTCGTCAGTACAGTACTGCTCACAGCCACCGTTGTCGTAAATGCACTTCAGTTTGTCAGCCACAGCTAAAATCAGAGAAAGAGCATTTAGGTTTCCAAACGTGGATTTTGGTGCTTAACATGAGTCAATTGTGACTTGAAATGTTGACAGGGAAGCAAGGCAGCAAAGCAGATTTCTGTGATTTATGTACAGTGACTGCATCAAAAGCGCCTTCCATGTGGCAAAAGCTAAGTAGGTCTGGATCTCCAGGGATTAGGGAAGAAAAGGCTATGCTTAAGAAACATACACCTAAAATTAAATCAGTCTGCATTTACGCAGTAGCTGAACTGTCTAAAGGATGGAGGTGGTGTACTTGTGTGGTAACCATCATAATATACGGCTGAAAAATTGTAACTCTCTTGTATTTTGCCATTTGGGAGAAGGAATGCTCTGGGATGACCATTGATGCTGCCTGGTTAGACCTGATGAATGCCTAGTCCTTCTTTGGGCTCAGTGTGTTCTGAGGCTGTAAGTGTAACACTCAATGTGCAGCGCCCACTGAAATCAATGGAAAGACGTACATTGACTTCGTTAACTGCTGGATCTCTCCCCTCTGGCTTTGTACGATGCATATGCAGCGCAGTTATCATTCACATACTGCACTGAGCTTTGAGGTCAAAGTAACTTCAGCACTTGGGTAGGAAAAGAAATTCCTTCTTTTCTCTCAGATGGTGCACAAGAGGCAATTTATGTTTTTTTAACAAAGTCATCATAGGGTCATAATTATCTCACTGCCTTGCAGTGCCTGACTGCCAGCTGATTACATCCATCGTGTGACACCACAGGCAGTGTGAACAGTAGCTGTCATGGCTAGAATTACGCAGAATGATAATGATTGCTACTGTTTATCTCAATGCCTTGCATTTGAATTAATAATGGCATTTTTATTTTGTTAAGCTATGCCAGAGCTGACCTTTTTCACAGCTTTTGCCCTCATATTCAATGGGACAGCGGCAAACGTAATCCTGAAACTGGTCGTCACAACTCCCGCCATTCTGACAGGGGCTGGAGTCACACTGGTTAGGGTCTGTAAAAACATTCAGTGTCAGTCCGGCTCACACGAAGAGCTGCAGCAGTGGGAGTGTTTTCACAGCTGTTAGAACATCCCGAACAATCGTACCAGAATAGATGTGCCAGAACTCTTTCTGGAAGAAAAAGATGCGAGATTTAATTAAAGAAAAATTAACTCAGGTTAAGTCCTACAGCACTTATAGCACAGGAGGGGGTACAGACAGCCACAGTGATGCCCCTTTTGCCTTTATGACAGTTGATATCCATAAAATATTCTACATTATTTTCATATACCAATAGAGAAGGGCACTGTGTAGCACACACAGAGAGGTGATCCATAATAACCTCCATATAGTTGAGGGGGGGTTGACTGAAACAAATGTTGCACAATACAATAATTTAAGGTATTGTCAGGCCAGGAATTACTGCGAGGTTGCGGAGACGACTTAGAGAGCGTCCACTTTCCCACCATCCCCCAGATCGGTACTGCCTGGGGCAGCCCATACAGTATACCCTCCTGCACCTCACTGCTGCTGCGTGCCTCCCCATAAATATAAGAGAAAGATGCAAACAGCAGGACACAAAGTGCTTTTTTTTTCTCTCTTAAAGTGTCAAAGCACACCCTTGAGCGGGGGGAGTCAGTCTGACAGTGAGCGCTCACCCAGGCCTGTGTCACTTACTGTCCTTTCATCATCATGGTAAATCTCTCTTGCTTCCTCAAAGGAACACTTTTCTTCCATGCATTCTCGCTCTAGTGACCCCAGTTTTAGCTCTTCGAAGAAGCTGTTGGCTCGCCTTTGCCTTTCCAAAAAGCCGCTTGCCTCTTCCTGCTTTAGAAAGACTGAAAAACAGCAGCATGGTCTCTTTGTCATCAGCTGCGCTCTCCAGACAGAGAGGACAGGGGGACGATTTCCCCTCAAAGCTTTTCCCAAGTTTTTTCTGAGACACTTTTGAAAAGAAATGGGTGACTGTGAAAGAGACTCCTTTCTCTGGCGTGCCTCCCAGGTAAAGCGGCAGCACGTGAATTTTACAGAGCCCAGACCTTAAGAGAAGATGGCACGTTACACCAGTGCGTACATCAGCGACTCCTAAGGTATCATCGCGCGTCATATAGTAGGTCTCAACACGCGCAGCACAGTTTCTTTCAATTTTAGCAGCTGAAAAGCCCGCGTCGCTTCACCGAGCAGCGATGTACATGGCGACACCTGATTTTTCTGTACTTGCTACAGTGTCAGTCACTTGGTGACACGTGGACCACAGTCACCCCTTCGCCCACAGTTACGTGTTATCTCACACCCCTTCACTCTTTGGACCTGCAGAAGGCATTTACCCCACCACTAGTAGACCACAATTTTACAACCGCTGCTTTAATATGTTTATCTTTAGTTTTCTTCTGTAAAAAAGGCTACGTTAAAGTACATGGGAAGGCTGGACAAGGCTGTTTGCGTTTCCTGGTGGAGCCCGCGGATGGCTCCTTGCTGCTGCCAGCACCATAGACCACAGCCACGGGGGTCTTCTCCCTGTGCGTCTCTGCCGTGCTTCGGAAAGACATCGGGTACTCAGGTTCGACAGCAGACATCAGCAGAGCTCGCTTCCTAGAGCTACATCAACTTGCAGCTGACAGAAGCGTGCACTGAAAGAGCCGATAGCATTGTCACCACGCTGACCTGCTCCTCAGCTTCAGGATACCGGCACATCACACAGCTATGCTGTCCCGGTATAATTCAGGATAAGGAACAAGAAGGCCCAGTGCTGCGGTGTGCTCTTGCTCCACGTACGACACAGAGCAAGTCTTGAAATAATTAATTTTGCATTTTTTTAATCTCCTCTATGTCAGCAGGGGATTCTGGAGCTTCATAACAGTAACTTACATGTCAGCACTTTTAACTCTTTCATCTGGGATTGTGGGTAGATTTGGGGATTGAGGCTGATGCATATCACCTGCCTTTCCCTCAGGACATTCTCCACTACATGACTCCTGAGAGAGCAGGAGTTATCTCCTACCTGCTGGAAGGGCCCTGAGGTAGTTGCTGAAGGACAGGACTCATGTGTGTCCTCACTGACACACACACAAACAGAAATACTGAGAGAGTTTATTCCAGTCGGGTGAGGTGTCTCTAAATGTTTGTGTCTAATCAGAACGTTTGCTGAATTACAGGCATAATAGTGGGAATTTTCCCTGTATTTCAAAGTTACTTAAGGAATAAAATATTGTGTGGCGTGCATTGAATTTATCCCAGGGTGTTTCATAAACATTTGCTCAGGAATGTCAACTGGGTCTTTCTGCCGTGATTTCAAAGTCAGGCTGTATGCATTTAATATGGCTTTCTTTAAAGGCTTTTAATTAACCTTACACTGCAGAGACATGACACATGTCAGTGCACAGGCACAGACTCTGACAGAGGAGCGTGCCTGGGCGCGTGGCTGGGGACATCCTCCTGCTTTTATTTCAGTGTTCTCCACTTATTTACATTGGAATGCTTTTGACTTTGCTATGTATTTTTCCAGCTTTGTTCACTGCAATGCAGGAGACCCAGTCAATGGCTAACTGGGAATCTGAAAGCACTGGGTCTGCTTTATTAATTTGGGAGCTGATTTTCAGACACGTACCAGAGCCACTGAAGAGCTACGACCTCACGGCCTTCTACTGCTGCTGAAACAGGTGGATCCTCACCTCTTTAATTTCTCATCAGCTGAATGACAGACTATCGATTCTTTGGTTTGAAAAATGCCACAATTCAAAATGAAATAACAATAAATCCAAGTTCCTTTTTTCACATAGGTGATGGTTTGCCTGCTGTCTGTGCAGTGAGATAATAGATTCATTTAGCACTCTACAGGTGCTTCTCCCTAGTTGGCAAAACAAGCGCGTGGATGCCATCACTGAAAGCAAACAAGAGCCTTAGAATAACTCACAGGGACAACCGGAGGCAGGACAAACATGCAACGGTGCTCAAAACTTGCAATGAAAATAACACCTGAGTAACAGGGGAGAGGTCCATTGTCAGTAAACATAATTACAGCCATATCCTACAACATACCTGCATCCAGAGAAAGAGGAACCAGTAGTAGAGAGCAGAGAAACAAAGCCACGCACTGCCTGGAAACCATGATGAACCCTGAGAGCCAGCGTCCCGGTAGTGTATTGACATTTCAGCAAAGACTGTTTGGCCAAAGAGCTCGACTTCAAATGCTCGGAGCCAGAGGAGGGGCCGGCGAGTCATGGAAACAGAAAAAGATCCATGACAGCCCGGCGAGCTGAGCAGAAGGGCACATGCAAATCCTGCAATGTGCCCTTTTCACACAAGCGGGGAGCTTGGTTTTGAAGCACGCTCTCCTGACCTGTGCAAAGGCTATGCTGATGACACAGGCTGCTATCTCCACCTTTGTTTTCCATCTAACATGCTTTTTTTCGTGAGAAACATAAATGCCAGGACCCTGCGGCCATATGACTGGCACTAACTTGGCCACAAAGTCCTGTATGCAGAGAGCAGCGATGTGACATTTATCTTGAATTGGTGGTCAAGATAGGGCCTTTCCGTGCTTTGGAGTATGATTGAATCATGACATTTGTCTTTTCCCATTTCTCCACCAGCTGAAACTCTGCACTTCTGGCTGACTTGACTTGGAAACACTAATTAACCAGCAAGAGGCACCCTATGCTGTTCTCTCCATCTTTCCTGCAAGACCCATGTGGCCTGCACAAGTTGTACTGGCTGGAGGAGGCACTGAGCTGATCCACGATCCACGCTGTATTTTGTTAGTAACGATAGGGGATTGAGGGGCTAATCTGCAGAAAATGTTTTATGTGGAACATAAGCAGTCCTCTGATTTAATGGAAATCAATTAATGGCATCAGACTAGAGAGTTGACAACACTCTTGTGGAAATATTTACTTAAGATAGCAGCGAGGTAAAGAGCATGTTTGCCTATGAGAAGTGAAGCGTTGGCTGAAGGCCAGAGTATTTTCCAGGCTGTTCTCCCCTTCCTGCATGGAAAAGAAGGAAGGTCAGCTCTGCATCTGAACGTTGCAGCAAAGAAAAGCAGCAGCTAGATTTTTACTTTGCTGCCAACACTCAGCGCATCTCCCTGCAGAAGCCGTGATTCCTTAGGAAAGCTGAGCTCCCGGCCGTTCTTCACATGCGATCCTGTTGTTTGGCGGCGGTGAGCACAGCTGGACGTCCTGCTTTGAAATCGCTTTCCCAAGAAGGGGCGTCTGGGCAGTTCTCTGGATCGAAGCCTGGGTAATTCCCAGCAGCCCAGTTCCTGGGATGGTCGGGGACGGGTGGCAGGTCCTGTCCTGGGGCAGAGGAAGGAGGCCACTTACTGGAATACAAAAGAGCTACAGCAGCCCCACGCCATCCCCATCTCTGCTTTTTGGGAACCCTCTCCACATCTCATAGCATGCGATGATCCTCATTCCTTGTTTGCTTGCCTACATCAGTGAGTTGAAAATAGCAAGGGCACATTCGGCTTAGCAAGACCAAAGCCAAGCTTGTTGAAGCCGCTTGAAAAATCTCTCTTTGTCTCATCTTCTTGGGGAAAGACCTAGCCCTGTCTAGTTGAATGAGTCACGCAGATCAGAGCGTGAGGCTGTGCCTATTGCCCCCCCAGCCGCACTGACCAAGGCTGGGGGGCATCTCCCTGCTGGGGGGAGTGGCTGCCACTCCACAGCAGCATCTCTGCACCTCTGCAGCCCTTTGCTTTCTCTTCTTCTTTCGCAGTGTGCAGATCCTGTACATCCTTTAGGACTGATGCAGTATTTTCCTTCTGTCTTTCTTCCTCTGTTGGCATCCCCTTAAACATGAAAGATTTTGCTTTTATTGCTTGGGAATACGGCCAAACAGTGTTGTTATTTTTAGAGCCCGGGGGAAGCTCAAGTGCTGGGAACAACAGTCGGTTCATATGGGGACAGTCCTTCTTCCAAGAAAAATTCATGCGATTAGGTTTCATCAGGGATGACTGTGCCCACGAGGAGGGTCACTGGGGATTCAGCAGTCCCAGGACTTCATCACAGCTCTTCCTTCATGAACTTCATATTGACAGACCTCGTCTCACAGCCATGTCCTACTAACTTCAGCCTGGCCAGTTCTTTGGTTGAAGAGCTCTGTTTTTAAGGAAGTGCTCCCCTTCCTTACTGTCTTAGACCCCAGCCAGAGGAGCAAACGTCAGTTCCTTTGCTTTTCTTCCCCAGAAGATCCCTAAGTCTCACTTCATTTTTCTTCTTGTGTGGTCTTGCTGTAGTTCATGAGAATTGCCCTGGCATTCTGCTCTATAAATCTCCTTGCTTGGGAAGGCTTCAGCCTTGGCTTATGTTTTCTGAGCAGTTCCAAGAAAAATAATCCGCTGTTCAATTAAAAGTGAATGTATATTAATGCAAATGTGCACCCCTGCTGCTCATGGGTGCTACTAGAATCAGTCTGGGGACAGCTGTTCAGAAGATTTAGGGTATTTTTTAGTGTATGCTTTGGATGTGCCAAAGTTGCTTTACCCCCCCCCCCAAAAAAAAAAAGTTAAAAAAAATTAAACATGAAAAATGTTAACAATGTAAAATAAATAAATCTAAAGCAGAAACATTAACCTGGAAGACATGATGAACTGATGTCTCAGAACATACCATTCTTTATTTTTGTTTTGTTTCCTACTGACATTTTTCAAAGAAAAACTCTAACAATGTTGTTATTTTTAGTTTCCTATTTGGGGTTGAAGAGAAGACAGGTATGGAAGCTAGTGGAAACTGTGCAACTTGATCTGATCCAACAGGTCACTGGTCATTTAAACGTGAGTTTTCTAGTCAGCACTCAGGAACAATTTAAAAAAATAAATCAATGATTTCTATTTCAAAGAGGCCATTTGAGTAAGCTGACAAGGCTGTGTCTAGGTAAGAAAGGTTTAGGAACAAGCTGCCTCACGAATTTTGGAAAATTCAATTTAAATCTCCACTAACAATACTAACTTGCCATCCTTCATTTATCAGACTAATTAAAAGCAAGCCAAGCCTGTGATCAAGTTAATAATTTCCTGTCTGTTGTACTAATCTAAATATATGAATATCATGCTGCTAAGCTTTAAAGCAAATGATTTGGGTTTTAGACCTCAAAAGAGAACTATTTCTTTCCAGGAGAAAATTACTTGCCTGCTTGACTGAGTTCTGTATCCCCATACAGCAATTATTCTCATAAAGAGGAAGCAGAAGATGGGGAGATAATATTTTTGATAATTTTTTTTTGTGACGAGCTCTGAATACAAGTGCTTAATGTTTTATTTTGTTTCTTAATCTTGATGTGGGTTATTTCTTTCTCTTCTTTTGCTGCCCGAGGAGAAGGATATCTGAAGATACCTGGATAATAAAGGAAGGAAAAGACATAGAAAAGGCAGTGCAAAATAAATTTGCAATAAAGGCCGTGTGCCCCAAAGTTTGTCTGTTTGTCTAATGCCACCTATCTCCATTGGTGATAAGAGATACTAACTCTACTAGAGACCTTCTCTTGACTGTGTCCTGAGACCATCACAGCTGCAACAGCACCACTGGTAAATCTGTAGTCTTTTAAATGCAGCTGGGGACCTTGCTGTCTTGTCAATTGATGTGGAATGAATAGATACAACAACCTGAAAGGTGACTGATGGATTCACTTCAATTGATCTGTCAAAGATAATATTTCAGCACCAAACCAGCTAATCTGAGTAAAAACATTTCAGAATAAAAATGCAAAACTTGATCCTTGATTTTCTACCACCATCTTTAGGCTGCCACTGGTACAGGCAGGGGAGAGGTGCAAAGATGCCTGCCAAGCATATTTTAGTGCGTCATCTTGTCTTCCTGCTATAGGGACTTTATGTTGTAGGTGATTTTGGCCTGTCTCGGCAGGGTCAGAGCCCTGGAGGAGCTGGCAGAGCTCCTTGTGGTTTGCCTTTGCCCTGGCTGCAACTCGACGTCTCCTTGCAAAGGGCTGAGGGACTCATCTTCTTGCTATGCTGCTAGGTTAGATGGGGAAACATTACCACTTTGTCTTGCAGCCTGCTTTTTGCGTGCACCAAGCTGCTGTTTTTCTCTTGAGGCTTTGTTGTCCGGACATAGCGTTGCCCCCAAATTTCTCAAGAAAAGGTTTGAGCTTTGGGTGAGGATGCTTCACTGTGAATGCCCTTTGGACCAAGCGAAACAGTTGGAACCCACTGACGATGGGGGTGTGTGTGTTTATTTACATATGACGAGATATATTGAGCTAACCACAGCGCATGAGCAACCGAGGGAGGGAGGGAACAGACGCCAAAACAGCTGTACTGGCCTTACCCACACTCCGGCAGAGCCCTCCAGCACCTCGCCACCCTGGGCACCCCTCGCCTCTGCCCTGCTGCCTTTGGGGGCTGTCCCTGCCAGGGACATTGCAGAGGCTGGGGCCACGGGAGCGAGCATGGGTATTACTGGTCAGGGAGGGGAATGCTGTGCCCGTTCTAGGAGCTGATCCAGCCAAAAACTGCCAGGGGAAAGGTGGGGGGATAACCGAGTCACTCCCTGGAGCTGGTGGGACCAAGGGTGCAGCGCTTAGAAGGCAAAAGGGGAGCAGGGAGGGGAGTTTGCTGCTGGACTGGCAGCAGTTCCACGCGGCTTCTAATTTGGCATACGACACGCAGTGTTTCTTCCGAGTTAAAAAGTCTTTGCGCCCTTGGTGCTCCTCGCCCCACTGCACCCACCAGCCCCACGCGCTCCCCTCAAAAAGATAACCCACCCGCTCTGCGCTCTCCCCCCTCTGCTTTTTGATATCTAGCTGACATATTACAGCCCCTCGCCCCACAGCACCCTGCCAGCAAGCCAGTCCCCCGCCATCCATCCCTCCAGGCTGGCATGACAAGCGGCTGCTCGGGTGCCTTGCCGGGGTGCGAAGGATCCTGGGGTAGGACCAGCCTGTGGTGGGGTGGGTGCCGAATATCACTTACGCACTTAAAAACTGCCTTTCAGCAATGCAGAGCAACGGCAGCTCGAGTTAAATGACAAAGAAAGAGGCATTAATGCATCCTCCCCAGTGCTGTTAGATACTTTCTCTTAAAAATGCATTTATGCAGCCGAATTGTCTGCAGAGAGGTGGCAGCTGAGTTTCTGCTTGCTGAGGGGATCATCCACCAAGAAAGCAGAAAGAAAGAGAAAGAAACAAAGATGCCCGAGCAAGAGCCAGGTAAGGGGCTCAGGCAGCTTTGGGTGACAGCCGGCGAGAGCAGCCAGCTGGGGCAGGAGGGCAGCGAGGCAGCTCTAGTGCTCAACACGGTGCAGGGGGATGTAGGGCAGCAGGTACCTGAAGGATTGCAGAGGGTCTGGAGTAAAAGGCTGGATTTCCTGAGGATACATCATCTGCAAGATATCAAAGCTAAAGCCAGCTGCAGAGACCTGCAGGAGCAGGTTGTGATAGTGGACGGCCAGGTAATCGAGTGATGGATGAAGCTGAAAAGGCTGCCTGGGAAAGGAGCTGAGAAGACTGCACACACAGTGCTGGACTAAGCTGGAGCCGCAGTAGATGGTTCCCTGAAAGCATCAGCTTGAGGTGCAGTGGCTAGGAAATATGTGGAAAGGAATTAAACAAACAAACAAACAAAACCCCAGGAAAAATCTCATAGAAGCTTGCTGGTGAGGGAGCTGGCATCCCCCTGCCTAAGCTGGGTCTCAGGATCACCTCCTGCTGCCTTTCACACAACAGCTCACCAATCAAGGCAAACAGGTACTTTGGTCCCCATATTGCTATTTGAACATGATATTGCACAGTCTCCTGCCTAGAAAAGTGACAAGCTCAAAGTTTCACAAACCTTAAATTTCTTTCCTGAATGTATTAAGTGAAGAAGGGGAAATTTCATAAGTATATTGGGCAGCATTTAAAGTTGCCTGGAACAAAGTAAGTTGAGTGCATCTAATACCTTTGCCAAAGGCCTTGCGTTGTCCTGCTGCCACAGCTGGCTTTGCCCTGTCGGGGTGTTTGTAAGGGCAGGAGAAGTTACTTATCAAGTGCTTTGCTATTACAGGTCAGGAAACTATCTCGTCCTCTGAGGGTCTTAACATAGCCATTCATTCCTGTCCACCTGCTTACGAGTCTCTGAAAGCATCTCATCTTCACCTTCCTTAACAGCTGTTAAAATAAACAATAGTTATTGCTAGTGTGGCCATCATAGTTTACGTGTTACCTATTCATCTCCTTTCAAATGAAAAAGCTACTTCAACATCTAAACATTTTATTTTGATAATACAGTATCTAGACAGTTTACACCGAATCTTAAGGGACAACTGAATGTGGCTCTTCTGTTCCTACTTTCTAAGTTAAGCGAATTTAATTTGGGTATCTCCCTCGTACCAGGCAGATCTGACACTCACCCCCGCCCCCCAAAATCTAGGGAGACTGCTAATTTTGGGGACTTGTGTGGACACTCTGAACTTTACAGTGCAGTTCATAATAACCATCTGACATACGATACAGAAGGGGAATGAGAGTCCCTGTCATTTTGAGATAAGTGATGTAAATGAGTTAGTCCAAAGGCCTCAGTTTTGCTCAGTGACAATATCCATGCAGAATGGAGAAGGGGTTTTGTATTCCAGCTAGCAAACTACTTCTGTATCTAGGAAAGACTGTGCTCCAACTATGAGCCAGTTATCTACAATATAAGAAACCCAGGATGAGTCCAGAATGTTTGCAATAGGAAATAAACATCCTTACAATTAAAAATAAATCAATCATTATTAGGTTTTTATACTGAAAATGCTTTACTTTCCAGTAATGTAAATCTGGGCTGGAAGTCTTTCATTCTTTTGCTCTAACAAGTATGATGTGGCTCTGCTCAGAAAGGTTGGACATCCTTTTGCTCAGAAAAGTCAGACTACCTACTACAGAGGTAACTGTTATGTTAACAAGACCGAGAGTAAATAAAAGCAATCAAATCCCAGTAACACCTTAGCTGGATCGTGTAATTGCACACGGCCACCCTCTCAGCCCAAATCACTCTGGTCAGTGTGAAATTCACCCCCTACCATGGCATGATGGTCCTTAAAGCCATTCATCTGTGAATGTGCAAACACATTCTTCAGATGCTGCAAGAGTGAATATGGCTTCTTGTTTCTCACTCAGCTGCGGCTGTTGCTGGACACAGACCTCCAACTTGTTCTGCTACAGGATCAAGAGGAGCGTGCAAACAGGAGGAGGGGAACCACAGGATACGCAGCTTCCTGAGGGAAAACCCAACAGCGATGTGCCATCTTTCAAAAAAAGCGTATGTGGGAGAAAGGGAATCAATCTGATTACCTGGCACTGGCTTTCATTTTTTATCTTCAGCCTGCAGACAGGCTTTATTTTCCCAGTGCCAGGTAAGTGAGACAGGATCACAAGGGCAAAATGGTGTTTTTCTGAGATGGTCCAGAATGAGTAGGGCTAAGGATTTGAACACATGGACCCTGACAAGCAACAGCTAGACAGACCTGGTTTGCTGTTCCAAATCCTTCAGCCTATGTCTGTTTTTATATGATACCCATAAAAAGCTTTTAAGACTGTGAGACAAAAATAAAACACAGAGCATGTCTATATAAAGGCATTCAGCAAGAAGCGCTGAAATTTATTCAAATTAATTACAATAGAGACTCTGACTTTGAACTTCTAATTCACAACAGCAGTAAAAAAAGGAAACGGTGAAATGGGTTGTATTAAAGTGCAATGATGTGGAGAAAACCATTGAAATAACACAAATGAGGCTGCAGTGAAAAATGAAAGGACAGTCTCATCCTAGCAATGACAGCAATATATAAGTATGTTACAGATAATTTACAAAATAACTTACATAGATGAAGATAAGCTGAATCTCATGTTGCCATTCCATTGTTAAATCAGACTAAATATTCCTGGTCAGCACAGTATTATATGGGATAATTAAAAAAAAGATCAGAGGATTTCTGCGTTGGAAAAGATGCCTGAAGTAGAACCCTGATCAGCCTTTATATTGCAGTATTGCAAGAAACCTAAGTATTTATGAATTGTAAAGTGACACATTCAGCAGCATGAAGACTATAAATACATCTTTTACATTGATACATTATATCTACAGATATACATATCTACACACACACATATACACACAAGCACATACATGCACATATATATATGTGCATGAATACATGTGTGTGTATATATGTTTGAATTTGTACTGACCGTGGTCAGCTGCATTTTGATTGCATCTGGAGTAGGGTTGCTTTTGCAACCTAGGAGTAAGATCTTTCTTTAGAGTATTTGTCATTTAAGTTTCCTAAGCCGCAGCCTCTAAAATATAAAATTCTGGCATAAAGATAGACTTCAGCGCTCAGCCATCAGAGGGTCTGATGACTGATTAAGAGCAGATCCTGTTGACATAATCTGCTGTGCTTAGTGCTTCTGAAAAACTATGCTTTTAATATCCACATTATTTTTAAGTAATATGGTACATGAATCAGTTAAAAACCTATTTTCATATCAGTAAAAACACTTGAGAGATGGACAGGAATGAATAGAATATTCCATACATGCACACACGTTTTGGACCATTTGTAAGGATGACATGCAAAGAACAGCTGACAATGTGAAAATTTACAACATTGGCTTACATCAGACCTTGAAAAATGGTGAGTGTAGCATCACCCTTCCTTTAAAAAAATTTAAAATATTTGTCTGTAGCATAAATCTGACTCTTCTCTACTAAAGAATTTTTCTCCCATGCTCCCCTTTTATAGAAAAATTATGTCATTGTTTTTTTCTCTTTGAATAAATCTTCAAACACTATTGACTAAAAATACGTCTGATTTCTAGCCCTCATAGGGTTTTTCTGAAGGAAGGCTCTTGACCCATAGTGGAGCCACAATAGTATCCTCTGCCTGTAACTGCATGTTAATTGTGAGAGCTGAAGATGGCCATGCAATTACCATTTATTAAGAAATCATTTAGTGACTAAGAACATTTGTGTTTCATTGTGCACCTATGTAAGGAAAAAGATACTACTAAATTGCCAAGGCTATGTAAACATAGTGATCTTGGTAAAGAATTTGGTTGTGAGGCCAAAATACCTCAGAAAACAGCTATTCCATTGCACACATCATTAAAAGGTTAGAAAGGATAACATAATAGTTTCTTCTGATGCTGTTGTGGTCAGTGAATCGGTCATGTCTGCATCCCAGTCTCTAGGGAGCAGAGGAATATCCTGAAGACCCAAGAGAAGAGAAAAGGCTGGACCAAACCTCCTTCCCAGTTGCTGTAAGAGTCCCATTCACTGCACTGAGCGAGGTATGTCCTTGGAGAAAGGGGTGGTTTGGGGAGGAGAAATTGTAAACTCAGATTTATTTTCTTCATACCTATCCTGTACAGTGATTACTATGTTATTAGTTTACAACAAGGATTTAGCACCGAACACATTTTGTTTTCTCACATTCAGGTTCTGGCTGTCAGGAAATGATACAGTTCTACAGGAACCTGACTGTGTATCAGTGAGAAAATGTGTTTTATGCTAACAGCTCTGCCTGCAGCTTCAGACTTCAGGTCAGAAGCCTCTACAAGACTCTATTTCAAATCATTCGACTTTTATTTACAACTTCACATTCCATGCACTTTTCATTGGGATCTTCTGAGAGAACCTGTAAAAATCACCATGGAAAATACTCAGAGCTGGCAACACAGAACTGGTGGTGGTTCTCCGTTGGAGTCCAATGTCTGAGAACTCTGCACAAAATGACAAACTCCAAATATTTCCTTCCATGGAGGTGGGGTGAAAATTTAATGTTAGCCCTTTATGTCAGAGAAGCTGGTGCTGCTGGCATTGCAGCTATCACTGCAACTTGATGATGTGCTCAAAGTGCTGGAGGCAGTGCCCGATTCTGGGAAAGGAAAAGGAAAGAAGAAAACAAAAAAGCCACAAGAAAATATGATATGGTGGTTGTTTTTCACAACTTTGATAATAGGAATCTTCAGAGAGACAATCATCTCATCTAAAACAAATAGCCTACCAGAGCTGCTTAAAGATTGAGCTGATTTTGAATTGCCGATGAGCATCAGCAGATTGTTTGCTGGGATCCAACCTTCTTTACCAGTGCTCAGGTTCTTTACATACCTAAAAAGATATAAAAAATAGAAAGTCAGATTGCTTCACTTGATGCCTTTGAAAGTTTTGCCCTAAACATCTGCCTTCCAAACACAGTTCTGCATAGAAAAATTTCCAAACACAGATCTGCGTACCAAAGTCCATCCTCCCCTTCACGAATCAGTTGAACTAGTTCTCCACTTTTCACTGTAAATTCTTCAGAAACTCCTTTCTCATAATCAGTCACAACTGTGTATTTACCAGGAGTCTAAATGCATACAGAGGAAAAACATAACAAATTATTTCTGTTGAGTACTTTAAGGTACATTGCAGCTTTTCTTATGAAATGATAGCACTTTTCCCTTCTTTCTCATGTGCGTACATGCTGAAGACAGTGTAAATATACATACTGAGAGGCAGTAAAACTTTGCTGTTTGATTACATGCAATTTCAGTACATGAATTCTCACACCCTGAAAAACATTCAGTGAAATGTTTCCATTACAACAATTAGTCCAAATCTCTACGAAAAAAACCCAACCCCCCCCGTCCTTAAACCAAGCTGGCAAACAAGTGACATGATGTATGTGTGGCAATCTGTTGACATGGTAGCTGAGCATGTCATCGCTTGACTGCTGTACTATATGGCAGTCTGCAGGTACACAAAGGCACCGATGGACCTTCTTAAGGTACAAACACAAGGCTGATTTAAGAGAAGGGGATATTTTCCATTGCCCTAGGAATTTTGCCCAGCTGAAGATTTGAAGGCAGACACTTTCCTTCCTGCAAGCTTCAAAAGCATTCCTGTATACTGCCACACACAATGGATCCGTATCATTTGCTTAGCTCAACAGGAAAGCATTTCTGGTTACCAGCTTCATCTCGCCTCCCCCTCCTCCTCCTTCTTCCTCCGCATCTGATGAATTCAGCGGATCTTCAGCACTAGACCAGCCGTCATTTTCTTCAGATGCATCAAGAGAATGAGATGTTTTAGCCCAACCTTGGGGAACAAACAGCCAACAGTTAACTTTGCAGCAGTGAGCCACTGACTGGAAGAAACGTTCTTCCCACTGAAAAGCTCTTAAGTGATCAACATAAACAGGAGGAAAACTGTACACGGGGAAGTTATTACAGCCAGTGGCTGAAATTCAGAGCTGGCGAAAGTTGGCCCGTTTCCATCAGAGTAAGTGGAGTTGTGGCAATGCACAGCAGTGAATTTGGCCCTTTGGACTTATAGAGAGGGAAACAGATGGAAAGAATGCAAATTCCCAACCAAAAAGCAGCTATTTCTTTCTTATACAAAGACAAACGATGGCTAGATACTCTTTTTCTTGGGAGGGGCTAGAAGACAGGAATGTACACTTCATGGGAAGAGGATGAACACACACGGTTGTCACCCAAAGCAACCTAACGAACCTGCTGGAACAAGGGATGGATGTGCATTGCCTCCTTCAAACTGTTGAGCATTTAGAGCTGTCAAGAAATTCAACACAACCTACAGGCACTCTGTACTTCACCTGATTAGGCAGCTTATTATTTAAGGGTATTCAGGTTGACACAAGGATACTTAATCACACTGACTTATCTTGGTGTTAAGCCACCGCACCAAACACCACAAGACCAATCTCCTGCCCATCATTTATTGTGAAGTGTTCCTTCTTCTCTCTCAGGATGAAGCATTTCATTTATTTACGAAGCTGAATCACATCCAGAGTGCACAAAATCTTTTCCAAATAAAACTATAGTAAGTTTTCCCAGTGGGATGCTTTTCACTGAGGTCAGCAGCTGCTAATAAATGTGTCGAGCTTATAATGAAAAAAAAGTCATAATAAAAGAGACAAATATTTGTAAGTAAGATTTTGGTTCAAGCCAAATGATAACAATAAAACTCAATGAAAAGAATGAAAGGAAGGACAAACCTCCCAACTTTTATGTAACTATTAGTTAAGTTGAGAAAGCACCAGCATTTTTGCTCTTCACTGCTTCTGAGGCATTTGTCGCATGGCTGGTTATGCCATTGCATTAGGAACAAAACTGAGCATCGTCAGAGTAAAGTCAAAGTAATCTAAGAATCATAGAAACAAATCAAATCACACCCAGAGCACACCAAATGGAATGGCACTTTTACCTCACCTGCACTGCTGGATGACCTGCACAAGGTTAGAAGTACTGACCCATTTGGCCCTGTCCAGGGTTAAGAATGAACTTCCATCTGTGAAGAAACTGAGTAATAAATTCCTGCTGTATTCCATGCAAATTCCTTGGAAACTCACATCTTATAGTTGGCTTGTGGGACACAGCTGAAACCCTTTCCATTATTTCCAAGTTAAGAACAATGCAACAAAAGAAAACTTGGTTTGTTTGTCCTAATTATTCCAAGCTCTCATTAGAAACAGAACCAATGAGTTGCACAAAAGATAAAGAAAGTGAAATCATGGTAATTGCTCTGCCTGTAGCATCATACTCACTGGCCTGCTCATCTGGCGCATTTTGGGTAACAGCTCTTTTTCCTCAGGCTCACTCTTTTTGTATATTGTGCTGATGTGGGTAAGAGCAGACCTGCCTGATCCTGCCATAGCAACAGCACTCCTACTCCTCATACAAGCTGGCACTCTACTATTAACAAGTCTGTATAAAAGCCCATCTCATCCTGGGCAGGGAAGGGAAGCGGTCACTATGGTCATATTCACATTAGCTAACTACAGGCACCAAAATTACACATGCACATTCCATGTGCATGTGTGTATTCTGCACGGTATAACAGAGCTCCCTATAAAGGCAGGAAAGGTAAGAAAATGGCAGACAGTCTTGAGAAAAGACAAGGTTATGCAGAAATGAGTTTAGATTTGATGGTGCCAGGAAAACCAAGAATTCATTAACTGCTTCTCTTCAGAAATGGGCCCACAGGTTTCTTCACAGAGATAGGATCTATCTGCAAGAGGTGAACCTGTCACTAATTCATTTTCCTTGAGCTCACTGCGTTGTAAGTCCGAGTGACACAGCAGCAAAAGGAAATGAGTGGGGGCAAAGTGCTCTGCACTGGGGAGCTGTGACCACCAGCTGCTGCAGTTTCACCCTGAAATGCCCAGGTCAACTGCCTGCTTATCCCTCTTTGAGTTGGGGAAGGAGAAGAGATAAAGTGTCAGAAAAGAGATCAGAAGGTGCAAGACAGAAAAGGGATTTTAGATGTTTGAAATTACTTGACTTGGTTTAGTGGTTTCATAAAGTGAGAGGCTGCTGGACAGGACAGCAAATCAGACAAATCTGTTCCAAGGACCCAAGAATTTTACTGTAAATTAGGAATGATCAAGGACTCTCCACCCTGGAAAATTCCAGCATCCATGGAGAAGGCCACAAAACACCCTTTGCTTTCTGATAGACTTTCCAGGCCCTCAGGATTTCCATGGTACCTGGAGATCTCAGAGGTTTGACTGCTACCTGCAGAAGATTAACCTTGTAACTCCCATATCCACACTTGTGGAGTTTCTGCATGCGTCGGCCTGGGATTACATTGCCTGCTGCTCAGACAAGGTGAGTGGTGTTGTATAGTCTCCCCAGCACAGCAGCTGAACCTGCATTGTTTCCACAGGTGAGACAAAGACAAAGGCTGTGGAAACCTGGAGAGGAGGAGGATGGTAGGGCTTGAAACAGCTTCATCTTTAGAATAGCATTTTCTAAAAGAGATGGTGGTAGAAAGAGTCAGGAAGAGAGGGACTGCTCTCCTTACACTCTCTAGTTGATTAGCCCTAGGGATTTGTACTCAAGCCTTCACCAGCAGCCTGGCGAGTTAGAAATGTGTCATTTAACTGAAATGCTTTTCTATTCTTTCCTTAGCTGTGGGTTGGGAGGACAGGGTGGAAAAACTGCGTACTGTTACCCAAAGAAAGATGCAACAGCACTGCGACTACAGTAATAAATGCAGATCTAAAATGGAAATTCCACATGACAGTGATGATCCCTACTCTCACTAGAGTACATGAGTTTTGGATTTTTTGGTTTTTTTCCTTTTTTAAAAGTTAAATCCTCTCCACAAGGGGCACAGTGACAGTAGGATGCTAACTGGAAAACCATGTGTCACAGAGCAGCTGGACACCCCTGTAATTCCATTAAACACCCAGCTTCTGGTTATTTCTTCAGCAGAAGATCCCTTCCCCACTGCCCTCTCCTAAAAACTAGTTAGCCGTATGCTACTTTATTTGATGCCAAGGTAAAACTTCAAACAGTTGTGCTATCAAAACCAGTATATACAGAAGCTGACAGACCCACTTGGAAAAACTCAACTGCTATCAACACTGCTGCACGCAACAGCACCATATAGGTATTCCCAGCGCTCTGATGTACCATATTACATGAGGGATGTGTGGGTATCTGTGGAGTACAAGATGTGGTATCACTATACCTCTTAAACCAAAAGGAGTTGGGTCACTCACTACTTCATGCCGTTTAGCTTTTTTGTCAGGACTGGTAGGAGAAGCTGCAGGAGGATGAATAGGCAAAAAACACAGAAGAGAGATATTGAAGAACTGGAAAAAAGAGAATAGGTGGATTGCATGCTACATACCTTTGAGTTTACACTGGAAAACAAGTGGATTTCTGTAATCACTCTAATTTTAGCTGTCATCAGTCAATTACAGCAGAAGGAATTAATTATTTACATGTAGTTATTTGAAGATAAATCGACAAATTTATTTTACAGTAATAGATGAAAGTATATGTACACTTTTCCAAATGAACTAGACATCAACTAATTACAATTAATTTCAATTTTAGACAAACACTACCAAATTAAGCAATCATTTTTATATAAATCTAGTGCTACAGCAATACCTGGTCCTGTAAGAAGGATCATTGGCAATGTCTGGCTTTTAGCAGAAGGAGATGGAGTTTCTGTCAAGGCAAGCATGGGATATTAGTGCTCACCTCATTAGCATTAGATACACAACCCTAGAGCCTCTCCAGAAAGAACTCAAAGGTAATCATGTTTTAAAAAGGCATTCTGAAAAGATGCTTGGAAAAAAAAGAATCATGCTCTTGAACAAGTGCCATCATCTGAATGCAATTCAGACTGTTCAAAGACAGCTGTTCAAAACAAGAAGTGAATGTACGAGTGCAATTACTTGGCAGGAGGAAGCAAGAAAGGTCTCAGACTCCTGTTGCCTGTTTTAGAAAAAAAAGTAGAGACCATTTCTGGAAGCACAGGGAAATTCTTATTTGTTTTTGTATCCAGCAAAACAACATTGTCATACACATTCTGCTGTATTCATGCTTTGGGAGTTCTGTTAGCAAGGATGCTAATATAGAAATACTCTAGAAAACCTTGATTCCTTTTTGCCAAGTACAAGTGCATTTGGGGCAGATCCACTGAAGCTAGAAGCAGGCCAGGTGTCTGATCTGAAGACAACTTTCTTCCTCTAGTTTTCCTACAGGAATAGGGCACTATAAACTCCTTCCTTGGCCTTGACAGTGAGACTGGAGGCATTGGAAACCGCACTCCTTCCCTTGCATCTCCAACAGCTCCACTTTTCCCAGCTGCATCTCCCCCTCCCACTCTGGAGCCGGTTTCTCTTGAAATCTCCCTGTCAGGGTCAGTGACTCATGAGCCTATCTTGAACTTAGGAGAACAAGCTAGTGCATACACTGAAAACCTGCTACACTACGCACACACAACACAAAGTGATGCTTTAATTACAGCCTTAAACAGAAAACAATCTAGCTTTTTTTTTTTTAAATTACCTTTCTGACTTTTGAGGTTAGTAAAGCCCTGCAGTGTAAAGCGCTTTTTTGACAGTACAGAGCATTCTGAGGTAGAGCTAGTGTCATCTACAAAGGAAGAAAGAGACACAGAAAGAAAGGGGAGAAGGCCATGAAAAGATCAAGGCAAAAAAATCGTTTGCAGCCCTGCCAGGGAACCTGCATGTTAGAATGAGAAAGGACAACTGAAAGCCCAGGTACAACAGAAGAACCCAAGTGGCCAGTTGTTCTCACTGTACAGGGGCTTGTACTGCCACCGGTTCAGTAAATAATCTCCATGATGGGAACCAAAATTCATGAGAAAAAAAAAGAACAAATCCAAAAAGAACAAACCCAAAACTCTTCAGAACAGGTAATGCTGGAAATTTATCCAGAGGAAGATAACCCTGAGAAGCTGGGCAGCTCTAAGAGAAGACCTACTGCATACTCAGGCCTCATAATACATAGCTCCCACCTCCTTTTGGCTACCCCTTATTCAAGCTGACTTTGCGCCTGTCCACTCCACACCGTGGAATGCTGAAACCCCAAGCTAAGGGCAGATAGGACCGGCACGCTGGTGTAGCGTGGGCAGCTCTTTGTGGGTGGGCTGCCTTAGGGCTAAAAGCAGTAAAGCCCTTCTCGTTCAGGTGTAATGCTGCATTTCCCTGCACTACCATGGCTACTCTGCTGGTGGATCTGCCTGTGCATCTGCAGTGCAGGCATGCTCTTTGCAATTGAAGATAACAGTACATATGTGTAAACTCACCTTTGCCTTTCTCAGGGTACTTTGGTGCTACTGCAGTGCCATAACCTTCTAGACTTGCGAGATCAGCTTTTCTCTCCTCCATTTTTTTGGTGTTTCTGATGTGGTTCCGTGAAGGACTGTTTATTGAAAGAAAGTTAAGACAATTAATTGATCTGCAGCAAATTTGGGTCTAAACAGGGGTGATGACCTTTGGTCGTGGGCTGCCTTTTATGTACAGGTATATGGGCTGAAAAACATTTCTTAGCTACTTCCCAGATCATACCTTCCAGGACTGAAGAAGTCATTGGTGACTGTGCATGGAAAGACAATGAGCATGTACAAAGGAGAAAGACTCCCCTAACTGACTGCAACCACACGTACTATGGCAGTGGGAGCTACTGAAAAGACAGCTCAGGACAACTTCCACTCACTCTCAGCTACAGGCACACATTTTGTGCTGACAGATTTCTCCTGAATGTACTAAGAAAAAAAAGAAGAAAAAAAAAAAAGGGGAATAAACTCTGCCCCTCAGAAGTTTTTAACACAGGAAAAGATGAAGGATGAACAAAGAACGTAGGCTGGATCTTGCAGTTGGATTCCCATCACACCTCTGATTGGGAATGGAATGGAGAAAGACATCCCACAAATACTATACATCTGGGAAATTCTCCCTGAGTGATAAGCAGATGCATAAAACATGCAGGGCAGAGAGCTACTGATATATATTTGAGAGTACACCATATGGGAATGACTGAAAACATGAGCACATGGGCTTAGGAGTATATACACATATCACAAAAAAAGAGAGAGTAGCAGAGGATTAAAAAGAGGTGTCTGAGAAGGGCAGAACAGCAGGTGGGAGTAGAAAAATATACAGGCTGGTAGGGTGAAGGATAAAA
Organism: Buteo buteo; assembly: GCF_964188355.1. Classification (NCBI taxonomy): domain Eukaryota; kingdom Metazoa; phylum Chordata; class Aves; order Accipitriformes; family Accipitridae; genus Buteo; species Buteo buteo. The sequence goes on along the minus strand of NC_134195.1, from coordinate 2,553,739 downwards.
AAAACAGGAAAGGAAGAAAAGCTTGACTCAGAAGTTGGGACACTGGAGGAATCAACAAATCAATTTAAAAAAAAAACTACAACAAAAAAAACAAAAAAGGAAATTGGAGAAGAACAAGGGATGGAGAAAAGATAATGCCCTGAAAAAGACAAAAAGGAAGATAACATGACATTGGAAAAGGAAGCAAAAAATAATCCAGGTGAAGGTAAAGAACAGAGAAGGAAGGAAAAGGCCGCTGTTCCACATAACTCTCTTATCTGGAGTGTAAAGTACATAATTAGCTGTTCAACAAACAGACTCATAATACCACCAGGATTTTGGCTGGTGCAGAAAATGACTTTTCTGTGTTGCTCTCTATCAACTGGCAAAGCCCATGTCACTGCTGCTCAGTTTAACACTTCTGGAGATGTATAAACCCCAAGCTTTACAGCTTTATAGTAGGAAGAGACCTAAAAACCCCCTAAAAGATAAGGACCAGTATTAAGGGATAGGAGTAATGAAGAACTGCAAACTCGATGTATTAGTATTTTTACAAGACAGCCAGGCTGATTTGACAACATACTTACTTACCTTGTACAAGATGATGCTGGTAGAGGTAAACTCTGTGTTTGTTCTAGTGTCCTGTGCTGACTAGCTTCTGTAATGGAGGAAACAAAAAGAACTATTAACATCGATTTGTGTTTTGAGCTTTTCATTTCTATAGTCCTACACAGTGAAGATATACAGGGCAGGTTTTGAAGTTCAAAGAGATTAAAACCCATATATATATATATCTCCAAAATATTTTACCTCTGCATGCCTGCAGTTGACTTGTCAGCACTTTTCTTATTTCATTTACCCAAGTAGCTTTAACTTCAGGGGTTGGTGCCTACCCGAAAATAAATACAATCAGCCATAAAGCATAGAATACTTATTTCATTCAGAGTGGTGTGCCAAAGCACAGCTTTGGAGGAATCCTTCAAAAGGGACAGACAGAGCTCCCTCTCTAGTCCTTCAGCGAACAGAAACTAGTTGTGACAACTGGAACACGCCGAGGCAGAGGCTGTGCACATGCTACAGTCAAACCCCGGCTCCCAAGCCATCCACTACTCCAGTGAGAGCAATAGTAATGGTGTATACAATATCCTCCAGGGATATTGTAAAATGTGATTATTTTTCCCCCCAAAAGACTCTGCAATTGAAATATATTAAGAAACTACCTTACGAATTAATCTGGCGGTGGTTTGGGTTCCCCTCCGCTCCCGTTTTTTTACATTTCCTCATTACTGTCTATTAGTGATTTAACACAGGAAGAAAACTCCAGATCTTCTTAGGGTTAGACTCCCCCATGCCCTGTCTTTTTGCTCTCCTTTTTATTTTTCTTAATGTAGTGGCATGTTATTTACCTGTATAATGTAAACTTCTTCCCTTGCATTATACCAGATTTCAAATTTTTTTGCATCACCTTTGACATTTTCTGTTATTCCAACTGCTGCCATCTGGAAGCAAAGAGAACAGAAGCTGACCTACCACATTGCAATTCCGGTAACAACAGAAGCAGGCAGCTACTGGTATTCTTCGATACCCTATTTCTGAAAAGGAAAATCACATCTTGCTTCTTGCTGAAGGAAAAGAATAGCCAATAACATATGATCTGCATGTTGGACATCAGGGATTTAGTGCTTTGTATCAGCTTGGCTACCTTGGAGGGAAGAAAGGTTTCCGTATATTAAATTGAGGCTGACCCATGAGATGTCTCTTAAAATCCAGACCACCAAATCTTACATCTATTTTACACTACCCTGCTCTACATTTTCTGTATGATTAATATAACTGACACTCAGCTAGACTAGTACGGTTTGGATTTTCTCAAAGGGTGATTTCCTGCCCACCATCTCTCTAACAGACAGCAACACAAAGTAACACAGACCTGCAGCACCAGTTAGGTTTGCCTGAAACAGCAAAGCTCCCAGTGCCAAACCGTAACACAGCTTCACAGACAAAAAACTAGAATGTTGTATTACTGCAGGCTAAGCCCTCAGTACCTCGACCTTACTGGACTGCTCGGTGTCTTACATTTAAGGAGTGTTTGTAGCTGTAAGAAGGTGCTTTCTCGTATCCCTCTCCATTTTCTTCTCGCTTTTTACAGAACAGCACTGCTTTCTCGTGGAGGAAGAGGTGTCGCTGCATTGGCTTGAAGCGTGCCAAATCCTTCACCTTCGAGTGACCCTTTTTATGATCAGTCCAGACATTGAAGGATCCCTGCATTAAAAGCTTGCCCAGCTCATTCAGGTTTCCCTGGAACAAAAAAAAAGTGATATGTATAACTACAGAGAGATAATATCAGACTAAAACACATACTCTGAACAGGTCTTCACAAGTTCTGTTGTTCCAAGTAATCTCTCACATCAGTGTTTATGTTGGGTTTTGAAACATAATAAAAATAAAGTCAGTGTTGGATTTTTACGCATAGTTTTCTCTCCCAACACTGTTCAGGCACTATTTTACAGTCAAGAGTACCAGTAGCAGATGTACAGAGATCTACCCATACAGAGAGGGGGAGGCACAATACACATACTTGGTTGCTTGGGGTTTTTTCCCCAAACTCTGCTCCAAAGCTGCTTATGTTGTGTTTCAGGGTTGTTTTTTTTTCGTTTGGTTTTGTGTTTTTTTTTTTAACTGGAAGTTTTGGGTGTAATTTTACACACAGATATAAAAACTTAGGAGCAACTCCCATTTGGCAAGTAGCCTAAACCAGGCTCTTTGTGATGATTTTCAGTTTCTAACTCGGTGTCAAGTAGATCAAAGAAAAAAAACTTGGGTAGATGGAGCAAAATATTATTCATAGCAGAAAAACTTCAGAAGAGTATAGAGACCCATTTTCCATTATTTTCATTACACAATTCAGTATAAAGGCACCTTTTGTAAAACTTTCTCCTCATTATTAGTACACAGTATAGGGTATGCTGTACATATATATAAGAAATAAATGAAAATAAATTAAAAAGTAAGTAAAAATACTGTTACTTACATCGTAGCCTGTAATGGCTATCTGGTGCATAGAATCATTAACGGCTTTAAGAATACCCAATATAGAAGTTAATGCCTCCTGAAGATCTTCAGCACCTTCACAGTTCTTGCTATACTTCAGCATTTCCTGAGCAGGCCGGGAATGACAACATACTTAGCTTTGGAAACAGTAGGGACTAGGAATGTTCAAATTTTAACACTGAATTTGGGCTACGTTTTTAAAGTTATCCAGTAAAGTTTTATACCATATAATCTAGTGGGTTAAATACTGGCTGGAATTCAGAAGACCCTGAAGTTTTACTTCTCCTCTCTGCTGCTGATTAGCCAAACGTATTTTGTTCATCTAGAGGTTTTGTAAACTCTACCTAAGAATTTTACAAGACTAACTTTGCAAACATTTTTTTCATCACAATTGGTAACTCCCCCCAACCCAAAACACCCACAACCCCAAAACAAACAAAAAAAGGATATTTTTTATATCTATTACTTTTTAGAAGAGAACAAATGTAAAACCAGGCAAATTTCATTTATTATTTGAATTATGGTAAGGCCTGGGGTGCTAGTAACAGACTTAAACTTACTGCACTGAGCATTGTCTACACATTTAAAAAGGCATTGCTTCTCCAAAGGGATTACTGGTGAAGCTGCATCTTCCAATTTGATCCAGATAAACATAGCTGCAAGTTCACATGGAATCCCCCAGACTTCACAGTATGAGAATAAGCATTTACTCATGGACTGCAGGCAGTAAAGATACTTTAAATCAAAAACGTTTCTAATACTCCTCTTTTTACACAACCTTAATGTAATTAATTCTTTAAAAGCTGTTAAATTCAGCTCAGTTTTAACTCAAGAGTAAATTTGGTCCGAGGCAATTTTTTTAAACTACTGTTAAATACAATTATTAAAACGTGTCTATGTGGGAAATACTTCTTACTTCAAACATGGCAAAACCTTATACAATAATTAAAAAATTTATGATAGTATATAGCTCTCATTTTGCTCTCTCAGCATAGCGTGTTTAAGTAAATCACAACAGCATCCTTCATAAAAACACCATACAGTGCTCTCAGTCAAGTACATTTCCTAGAACACAGCAACAAAAATTCCTGCAATATGGATGAGGCAACTGTAACTGAAGAGTAACAAGTACTTCAGATACTCTCTTTTCTTTGTTGCAAAGGTTTCTTGGTCCTTCTCCATTTCCCCTAATCAACTTTTCATTCTTCTTTTCAGCAGAAATATAAGGGCAAAAGTAGTTATGCACGGTGTCTCTGTAACATTTGCCTGCCTACTAGCAGCTTTTTGGCTGGAAAAGAAGACAACCAAGCTGGAAGTTGATAGACTGGGATTTGTCTCTGTTATGATTTATACATCTGTCTGCTAACTTTTAGGTTTCTTTCCAGCAGGCTGAGAGAAGCAGCATTTAAAAAAACAAATACACAAAACGTACTTAGCATTATAGTTTAGTAACACGTACCTTTAGCAGTAATTGGTATTTGGTTATTCTTTGAACGGGTTTCAGCAAGTATGAGTCCAAACTGAGCTTGTGATCGAGTTTCCTTTGACATTCCTGTAATCAGTGTTGGATTTCATCAGGACACTAATCAATATTTTTGTTATTTGTTCTTGAGATGATTAAATAAAGACAAAAACCCAAACCAACAAAACAAAAAAACCAAATCACAACAAAATGAAAACCACAATTATTTTAGAGATTTCAAGGCAGCATACCTGAAAGAATACAGAATCTGAAAACTGCCTCCACAAACTTTCAGATCGAGGTTTATTTTGACAGTATTTTTCATAAATCTGGAAATCTTCCATCTGAAATTGGTGAGAGAAACAAAAGGTTAATAAATTCTTGTGACTTTAATAGACAAAGCTCAGATGAATTTTTTTCATAATCAATAAGGCTACGAAAAATCAACAATGAAAAAATGCAATTCCTTGAGGCATCCCAAGCAAAAAACCAAATATTCAAAGATCACTGATTTTATAATGGCTACTAATTTTGTACTTGGGACATCAGAGTAAAATGTTCCTGTTAATTTTTGCTTCAGTTGAATGTTAGGTACCTTACGAAGCAGCACATATTATATTTACAAATATATTTCTATTACAATATGAAAAATACTTCTATGAATGCCCAACCATGAGTCCCTCTGTGCAACTGTTTAAAAAGTCTTTGCCCTTTTTTTCCTTATACATTTTCATTTTATGAATGTGTTTTTCACTGGAAGTTGCACCAAGGTAGACCAAGCAATTTGTTGCTCCTTTCAACTTCAGCAACTAAATAGCATGAGTTCAGACTTGTTGAAAGCAAAGGGAAATAAGACTGTTGAAAATGTCATAGCAACTATAGATATAAAGGAAAGACTAGGTAGAAAATCAGCAGGCACAGAAGTACCTCTCTCGGTCCTTCAGTTTTAGGAAACAGCATCTCGACGGATGTAGCCAGTAAACAGAAAGGGGAGGGAGGGCTCCTCCCAGGACTTCAGAGCATCAATAGGTAGTAACAACAGGAGATTGATTTCCATAAACAGATTCTTATTTAGCCTTTAGTATACTACAGGTGAGACTCGCTGTTTAATAAATCCCAATTTAAAAAGTTTAATTCTGTCATAGCTTTCTATGTTGAGAATAAAAATATTTTTTTTGAACTTACTCTGTTGAGGTGTACTCTTTAAAGAGAACAGAAAAGAACAACAACAACAAAATCCAGTAAAGAAATCTAACCAAGTAAAGCAATCCTTTATAGTGATGTGAAATGATGCAGTACATGACTTCTCTCATGTTTTCCTGTCACTTTCATAAAGCAATTTTCTTTCAACAAGGTAGTAGCTCTAACACAATTAATTACCCCACACAGCAGAAAATATCCCCAACTCTCAATTAACATCTACATTCTCAACCTGTTACCTGTTCAAGACAAGCAAAGGGGATGTGGTGGCAATTACTACATGAAAAAAATCACTCATACGTTACAGTCCTAGGGGGGCTTATGAACAAAATACCAGCAAAAGATGACACATACCTGATCCAGAAAGCACCGTCCTACTAGTTCTGGGAATTCTACATAGTTTTCTAGTTCTCTCAAGAATATTCTATGAGGAAGAAGATTTTCTTAGAGCACATGTTAAAAAAGCTGCAGTAATTGTTCACATTCCTGCAATTTGTTTTCTAAACTTTTGGAAACAGAGTTGTAATTCTGTACTACAAAACTAAACAAAACTCTTCTAGATCATGTATTTAAAAAGGGATAGCAAATTAAACAAAACATTCTGACCAATTTGTTTTAGCATACTATTGCTACAACTGAAATCAAATACAAGATTGGGGAGGGAAGGGGGATTTTGTTTCCCTGCCTTATGTATTCAGCAGCAGGATTTGTACAGTTTGAAGTGTTTGGTTTTTCCTTCCAAATACTACCAAACACCACAAAGCAAACAAAGTGACCAAATCCCACCTCCCCAAACCAAAAAAGCCCACCCCAAAAGATCAGTGGCAAAACTTTCAGTTTAGTTTTGCCTGAGTAAGAAATAACTATTTCATGTACTTAACTTCTCTTGAAAATACTTCTCTCTTCTAACAATTTAAATATTATCCTGTGAAGAAATAGTTCTCTAGCAGCAAGGATTCAAACTTCAGAGAGAGGTCACTCAAGTATAAAATTAACCAGCCTCAATCAGATGTAAGAGTTGAGAATTTAATTTGTGGTTTAGAAAAATAATTTACTTTCCATAGCAAATTTCATAAAAAATAAAAGAAACTCAAACCCAAACAAACCTTGCTTTAATTGGCTAGTAACCAGATCCCAGTACCTTTCTTCAGGAAGAGGACCACAATGTAAAATTTTGCCTGTGTACTGCAAACATTTGAATAGTTTCACACAGCTTTGCTCATCTTTTATAGATATTTTGCTTTTCCTCTACTATGTAATATGAACTTTCACGTGCCAGATAGCCAAGTGGGACTCAGTAAGGAACTTTTAGCAATTTAAATCAGATTAAAAGAAAGAGTAAAAGAATCCCATCCAAATGCTATTTTTAGATCTGAATGCAAATCCTCACCTGTTGTGAAAGTGATAAATTTCTTCCATATTCCCAAACAAGATATCCTTCTTATTTTGGAGTTCTGGTGAAATGAGATGAGCCATTAAGGGGTTGTCCATCTCTGCAGCATAACCCTGTAACACAGGAGAGAAGCGCACTGATTATCTCCCATTACTTGCAGTATTTATCTCTCTCTGACAAGGCAGTCTGCCTGCAGGCTGACAGACAGCAAAGAAAGAGCTCAGTATTAATCATGAAAAAATATACAAATTCTGTTTTTCCATCAGTCCGGTAAAACAAACCTACAGTCTTTAGAAAGACACTTGAATAATTACTGCAATTTTAGCTAAGCAAAGATAAAACAAAGTTTGCAATCATTTACACCAAGCAAAGGCTGTGCATTCCCATACTGCTTACAAATTATAGTTCATACTTTTTCTGTTAAGACTTTACATATCTGAGTTTAAAGCCACAATTCCAGTACACACGCAAACCTTCATGCCAGTCTTAGCTATTAGTACGAAGGAACAAGCTGACCGTAGTTATTTCTGCAGGTAACAGAAACCATTAAGCTGCAAGTTCTGTCTTTAAGACATTTTCATTAGCTTTGGTACCAGAGTCATAACTTTACATTCTGACATCTTCCATTTGTCACATAAGGCCACATCCTCTTTATCTGGCACAAATAAGGAAAAGAGAACACGCAGGTGGCTTTAGCCCAGGACCATTCTCCTCTGGTCCTGAGATCACTAATCTGCGGTCTCTCAAAACACTAAAAAAACCCCAAACAAACAACCTCCCCCCAAAACCCCAAATCCAAACCCCCCCCCCCCCCCGCAATCAATCAGAAAAACTGCAGGAATACTCTAGTACCTGTACTGTAAGCAGACTTCTTAATGTAAGTAGATTTTTTAGTGTACAGGCACTGAAGGAAGATGATGCGACCTACTTTAGATTTGGATTAAATTTCTTGCTCTCCTCTTTTTTTTTTAAGCACAATTACCATGAACAAGGTTATCGCTGCATTAGTGACATTGATTATAATAACCTGCACTGAATTACAACAAACTGGCAAATTAAAAGATAAGCAAAAATGCACCTACAAGTAAGATTTTCAATTTCAAAGTGATGTCCAAACTACAAAAAGTAGGAGAACTAGCTGGTAAAGTCAGCTAGCCTGAAGAATTCAAGCATTTGAATAGGACAGCAATTAGGTGTTGTGGTTTTGTTTTTTTTTTAATCAGGAACATTCCTTTAAAAATCTGGGTATTTTTTCCTCAAACACCACAAAAAAGAAAAACAATGGTATAGGCAAAGATGCTGTAGCTCATAGATAGCTAACCATTGATCCATTTCTCATATCTCTCCCACAAATAGGAAAAATGCAGAGTCTGAAAGAGAAGGGGAAAGAAAAAAAGAAAAAAGTGGTACAGCCTTAAAAAAGAAAAATAATTTACGTAAAATGGAGTTAAAATAAATTAACAGGGAAAGAACTGCAGCCACCATGCAGTTTAGATGCTGTGAAGAGATGCATGAAGAGAACAACTCATTTCCACTTGAAGTGAAGATGTTGCTGAACGTATCAGCAAAGAAGCATTGGCATAAAGAAGGGGTACCTAACCCACCTGAAGTGAAAACAAACCTGACAGAGCTCAGTGCTTTGGATTCTGAAAGAACAAAAGCATGAAATCCATACGTTGACAAAACACTTTTGACAATTTTTTTTCACTTCAGGCTGACATAATACTTATATTAAAAATTTAATATAAAAAAACCCCCTTCATGTTTTACTACCTATGCAGTACTTGTGTTTTAAGAAAGGAGAGGGAAAGCTACTCCATACAGCCACAGGATCATTTAATCTTACTTTGAGAATATATAAGGCTTTGCTTAGTCTTCCATTTGAAAGCTGTTCTAAAAGCATCAAAGTAAACGGAAAAAGGAGTCGAATACAATACCTAAAAATAGACTAGACCAATATTTTTCCCCCCAAAAAACTACTATATTTCACAGACTAAAGTGGGATGACCATGGTTATTAATGAAAGGAAAACTATCAAGCTCAGATAAAAGCAGCTGTAGCAGTTTCCCAATAATCAATGTTGGGAACTACCTTGTTTTTTTCTGTTTGAATCCTTGGCAGAGAGCAAATGCATGGCAATTAAATATGGCATAATAATAGGAGACACTGTCCATACAGAGGAGTATCAGGTTATTTTACAGGAAAAATGGCAAGATTAATAGAACAGGAGAAACAAAAGAATCAGGAGAATAGCCAGAACTATGGATTAATAACTCGAATTAAAATTAAAAGCTGGAAGACTGCCACTGAACCATACCTCAGCAAGGATCTGATCCAGAATTACTGTTGGCAGTCCCAATCACCCAAGTTCAAGAGAGATGAATCCCAAACTGCCAGGAGGCAGAGAATTGTACCTGGCATAGTCAGAGTACTGGAGAGTCTATCACATTGGCAGAAAACCAAGACAGCTTGGCCTAGCAGGACAAGGGTTGCACTATACTCTATGCAAAACAAGAGTAATACCAGAGGAATAGAACAAACTAGGCAAAAGCAAGACCAGAATTCAAAACCCTCATACAGTACACTTACTTGAAAGTATGTACTCAGAATTTATCACTCCCGGTCCATAACTTAAGATAGATCCTTTTCAGGACCTTAACATTGGAATGGACACCAAGAGTACCCACTTGGCTCAATTCCATTTAATCCTGATTAAAATAATTCAACCTCAGTTACCTGCAACTTCTTCATCTCCTACAGTCAAATTGAACTACAACAAAATGACTTGTCCATGTCTGAAGACTTAACAAACTTGAGGAATGCCACAGAATACAGCAGCGTATTTCTACAAGCAACTCAGCAGGACTGCAAATGTGCCTCCACAAGAGTGGAGCAAAGGGAACACCTTTGTTTCCTTTATAATTTCAAATGAAGATATTATTATTACAAGGCACCCTGTTCCCACAGTTGTACCCAAGACATTTGGAAGATCACTTAAAGATATGCAAAGAGGGATGCAAGAAACAAATTCTCTCCTCTGACACAAGATTCCTTTGACACAGATTCACATTCCTGTGTGACACAGGACATTCCTGGAATTGACACAAGACTCTGGAATGAACTTTTGCAGGAATTAATGATCATTACAAATCTCACTATGTTCTACCTAAATAGTTAGGCATATCTTATTTTCTGCCCGATTTGTGTTTTCTAATACAAAATCCTAGTTGCATGAATATTTCTAGAAAAAAATTGTACATTCCCACATCTGTGAAAATATGATGAGAGAGGAGAGATGTAATGATCACACTGCTTGACAAGACAAGCAGAGGCATTACAATGATAAGGAAAGCATAACAGCATCCCTGAAATGGAAGAGGTAAATAGATTTACTAACAGCCGCAGTGAAATTTAATCTTTACCTCAAGAACGCACAGAAGTTCTTCCACATATGCTCGTTCAGTCTCAATAAGTTCATTCATTACATGCCTGTAGACAAAGAATGACAATTAAGGCAGGTCTGTTCACTTATGCAAAGTAATGAGGCAACATTAACTTTGTCTGTGTTTCTACTTTACTTCAGACAATAAAAGAACAATTTCCAGGTAATGGAAAACATGATGTTTCATAGATACTTCTGTCAACAGTTTATATATCCTTATTGAGAAGCACGTATTTTTAAAACATTTTAAAATTTTTGAAAATGTGTTTAAATGGCAGAAAAGTAAAATCTAGCATTTTTAGTGCTGTAGTAAATGAATTGAAGCAGTGAAGCATTTTATCATTGAACATACAAGATCTGTTTATGCTGTGTTTGCAAGTATTACAGGAGCTGGAGTTAGAGCTGCATAGGATTATCAAATACAGTCTTAAAGTTACACCGGCCATTTTAAATTAGAGGCATTTAGGACACACTTTAAATATCATGATGCTGCTTTAAGTTTAATTTCCCTAATGGTCAAGCAAGCATGCTTCCCTCCAGCCCCCTCCCCTTGTCATTTTGTACGATTTAACACATGGTTGTAACAGTGGAAAGACAGAATTATGCAGTTTACAGGTAGAAATGCAAGCTCTGCTATGCACACTGCAGGTGGTAATAAGTTAGTTTTTGAATGTAAGTGATGCTGTTTAGTTTTTATATAAGAAAGTATTTTTTGGTAAGATTTATCAAAACAGGGACTAAAAAGAGTGAAATAAAAAGACAAAGTCTTCTGAAGCACGGAGACCAAAACCTCCAATAGATTTACAGGAGGCTTATTATGCAAAACTGTCATCTCTGAAATGAAAATATGTAGTTATCCTGCCATAGCATCACCTCGCTGCAGCAAAGCTGGGGTCTGGTACTACATAAACTATAAATAATGATGCAGACAGACTGAGATATCTTCCTCTGTGTACAGAGCATATTCAATGCATTTCAAAAAGCACTGAGGCTTAATTCAGAGAAGCATACTTGTCTTATCAAATCCTTGGCCGAACTCAGCCTTTGCTGGAACCAAGTCAGAGAAAAAGCATGTTTTGTTTATCAAAATATACTTACTGCCGTAACACAGCTAGGTTTTCTTCATCATCCATTGTAGATCCTCCTCTGCTTTGATGGAGTTCAGTCATTTCACTCTAAAGAAGAAAACAAACAAACAACAACAACAAAAAAATAATCACAGCATCACAGATGGGGGAAAACACTTTAAAATACAGAGCTTTGCACCCAGCTCTACTTGCAAGCGTTTCCACAGGAAAGACTGTACTCCATTAAAAATGAAGGCAATTTGCAAGAACGCTGCAAAAAAATCCAAGTCAACCTGAAGGTCTTGAAGCACACAAGAACATTTAGACACAGGGAGTTTTCCATGAAACGCCAGCTTAGAAAAGACCGTGGTTCGAGGCCCCTTTCCAGGAACACAACATCAGAGCATCAGCATAATCTTGGAGGCAACACTGGCCTTAGTCTGTTTCTCAAGCTAAAAATGAGGTACTGTACTAACTTTCTGGTAACTTCCTAACTTGACACAGAAGTTCACTCTTAGAACTTCTACTGTAATGGTTGACCTAATTACGGCTTGCTGAAAAAAGTGAGAGGTTCTGCTTTCAATCCCCCCTTGAACTAACCCTTTGCTCCAACTGTTGTCCCTACTGGTCTTGTGGTCCTGCCTTCCTCCTCGCATTGTCTTTTGCTGGACCCTGGCTGAGTTGATTCAACTCTCTAACCCAGTGGGAAACTACTTGCTTCTGTTGCTGCTGTCAGGTTACTTTCCTTGCCGGAGGCAGGGCAGGAAGACCATCCCCACTTGGGAATGGCAACCCATTAGGTCAGGTGAAGCTGTCTTGGAGCCAACGACAACTACCTCTTCACTTTCACCAGTTTTAAGAGTAGCCAATTACTACTGGCAAATAATAAATGCTTCCTGTTCATAGATTTTATATTTTGCTGCCCCTAACATTTTTCCTAATATAGGCAACTATTTACTTTACCTTCCCTTATACCCAGCCCAGCCACAAAGCAGCCTCTATTTAAACCAGATGACTGCTTCACCAGAATTACTTTGATAGGGGCAATACCATCACTTTTTCAGTGGAATTGCCTCATCCTTCTTGAGGTTCCTGAATATTCTGTTGTATTATGACTTTCTCAAGCAGTACGTGCATGAAAAGCACAAAGAAAAAAACCTACCTTTCCTCTTCTGCAGTTTACTCTCCGAAGCGCACTGCTTTCCGAGTTGGATACGTATTCTCTTTGAAGACCTAAGCATGTAAACCAGAATCAAACAGCAGTTAGAAATTGAGCAGATCTGACACAGATGTTTGTGCAACCACAAATTACAGCTGAAAGTTTCTTTAAGTTTCTCAGCATAGCACAAAAAATTAGTTACAGGCTACTACAGTTACTTACCTGGAGAGGTACAAGGAGATTTTACAAAGGCTTCAGGTCTTGGTGCAACTGGCTGAACAGGACGTGTCTGCTTAGCTGCCAGTTTCTTAAGACTTACTTGTCTCTTTTGAAACATTTCTTCCATACTTTCTTGCTTCTGAAAAACCTTTTGCACATGCTCCTACCATTGCCACAGAAATAAAAATCCTTGTCAGAGACCTATCAACAAGCTACACTGCCATTTACAGTACATTGATCTGAAATTGCGATTGTTTTTAGACCACGTATAAAAATATTACCCTACTCTTCACTCCTAACAAGGCATAATTTACAGTCAACTTAAAAATTGGAACATTACTTTATAAAACATTTTGTGTGCTTGCTGTAGAGAAACCAATGGGATTCAGGTTTCAATTTAAAAAAAAAAAAAAAGCAGGGAAAAGTTTTTTGACAGTGTCTCATGGTTCTGTTACATGAAGAGAGCAAACAAGAGGAAAAGGAACATATTCTCAACTACTAAAAAAAAAGCAGTTACAAAGCAGAAGTCATACAAATATCAAGGACAGGCACATTCTTGCTACATAAAAAAGATATTTCCAATACTCACTTGGGAGAATTTTTTTTAAAAGCAATCCTACTATCTGACAAATTGAAGTAGTTATTAAAAGGCTCTGAAGCCCCTGATGCTTATCCAAAGATATGACAGGACCAGCACCTCAGGTAGGGAAATGTGTTGGCTTTCCAGTTCCCCAGTATAACTCCTAGTACCAATTATTTAGCTTTATCAATGGCCATGCAAGAGAGCAATTCTAAAATTAACAAATGAACTCATAGATACACATAAATGTCTTCTGATACCTTTAGGTCCTCATTGAGGATGTGTGCATACTCTCTGTAAATTTTATTCAACTCCTTGATTTTATTGCCTGCACCAGTGTCCAGGAATTTCTCGATCTCCTGTAATGCTGATTCTGCACCATCCTGAGACTGACACTTATCTACCGGCTGCGAAGCCAGCAAATAAATTCCTTCATCGCACCACTTCAGAGACTAGAAACAGAGAGAAGAACAGGCTCAGAATGCAGCGATGTCAGCATCAAACACTAAGAGGTCTAAACCATTTCATACTTATACTTGTCATGTATTTAGCTATTTAAGGAGAAAACTTCCAGCGCACCCAGATATTTTTACCTGCTGTTATGACAACTGCTTGACTGAGGTTTTAGCAAACAAGATGGGAAACAGAACTGTTCCATACAAAATTTACCTTTTCTAGTAAGCCATGCAGTTCTAGAGATTTGTTAAGAAGATTCCTCCTCCGTTCTATCTCAGTAGTGAAGGCATCACAGAGATGATGAAGTTCACTGCATTTTGGAATAATGGAATCCACAGCATAATGATTGCTTTGAATAAAAGCATCACCCTCTGAGGCTAGCATTCTGGCTTTTGCTACAGTTTCCTAAGAAAGCAAGCATTGATTTAGGTACATCTTTCCTTGGGTCAACATCAGTGAAAAAAATTAAAAATTATACCATTTGTTTTTATGCAGTAAAATACACATGTTGATAAAGAGTACATCTTTAGTTAATGGGTGCCTTGCTTAATAAATCAAAGTGATTTCTTGTCTTCCCAGATGCCCAAGAACTTTTAATGCCCCCTTCTTTACTGTATCAGAGTACTTCAGAAACATTAATGAGTTTAATCATATGCCTCCCTGTGAAGGAACGACTATTGTCTTTCTGTGCCTTAGTTAGTCAGCAGCATGTTTGTATGCGTACATATGCAATTTGGAGTACAGCAGCAATAAGAACCCAAATTAAAAAATACCTAACACCGGCACCTCAGCCTCAAGAGCAATGACCTTACTTATAGAGCTATATATTTTATTGTGAAGTATAGATTATAATAAGGTTCCCTTTCTACATTGTTCAGTGTATGTTTCTGTTGGTCATCTTTTAACATATTGTACATTCAATACACAGCTTTCTCATTTCTGAGATTTAATGAAATAAGTAGCTTTAATGGGAATGGAAGTGTCCCCTTGATCACTAAGCGCAGAACTCGGCTATGTAGACATTTCATGCTATTCTTCCATGAACTGGTCACACCGACTTTGTGACTGGTCACTCTGCTCTTTATTGAGGGATGCCCAAGAACTGGGCTGCTCCAATGGTTAAAGACTTCATTCCAAATTCTTTCTGCATGTTACTTGAGACACTGATTCAGCTCAAGCTCTGCTCATAAGACAGACTCAATAACCAAATACCGTTCCCCTCCACACATGCATTGTCATACTAGAAATTAAGGAGACTTGCAGAGTCCTTACACATGATTTTTCTTCAAAGTTGGCAAGATCTTTCAAAATATGCTCCACATGTGAACAGCTGTTTCCTACATCTGTGAAAGTAGACAGTCTCTCAGACACAATATCCAAAGCTGCTTTGACCTGAAATGAGACACAGCTATGTATCAATAAAGATGATTCCACCTCTCTGGAGACCCATCAGTTAAATAGCTATTTCCAGTCAGGTGACTCACATTACGGGGTTACTGGAGCACAGAGACAAATCACTTTTTTTTGTCAGCCTACCTTTACCCCCAATGCAAAATGAAAACAAACACAAAGAAAAGGCAGTGAAGTAATCCTGTTTCCTGGTACTATAAAAAGAAAAAAAAAAAAAAAAAGAAAAAAAGAAAAAAAAAGGAAAACTAATGCTCAGGAAACATTTATGATCTTGCTTTTACCAGATGACAATAATACAAAGCAACATACAAACAGAAAAATGTGAGGGAGAGGTCCTCACCCTAACAATTGATTGAGACACATACAGACAGACACACACTTGTCAGTGGGTTTCTGAGCATTGCTCCCATAGAGACACAGGAGCCATGCTCTGAGATCAGCTACACCAGCGTAAAGAGACTGTAGGTGCCATCAAGCATATGAGTTAAACTAACATGAGATCAGAAACTGGCTGTAAAAATTGTAGTTCAGCCTCCACCCAGCTTCTAACACTGTGGTTGCAACTTCCCACCCACAGTGTTGGAGAGTGTTTTATAATATTTCAGCCAGAAGGTTTAGGTAAGTCTTGGTTCCATAAAAGGGCCTATTGGCAAGATGAAAGCGTTGCAGCCAGCATATTATGCTTCTGTGGTGGTGAACAGGTTTCAAAGGATTTTTTGAATGTTTCTACGCTGCTGGGTCCATGGAAAAAAAAATCATAAGACTGCAGAAGAGAAGCTATTATGTCTCTATAGGCAAGTATTCAAGGTAGTAAAGATAGCAGTATGTCAAGTAAGGACATGTACAAGAAAAAGGTTGGAGAAAGCTTTCAAGCACACACAAGAGCTGCAAAAGCAAGAGGGGGAAATGTTTTCTTCTGAATAATTTCTATATTACCAAATATTGACTGCCACCAAGAAGTTCTCACCTCTCTGAAATTCTGTTCAAAATTCCGAAGGCGCAGACATTGCTCAAGTTTTTGCTGATGCTTAATCCAAAACTCATCAAAAGCAGTCTCTGTTTCATGTAATTGAGCCAGAAGCCTTTTCAAAAAACCAGAAATACTGTAAGAATGATGGGTGCAACCTTCAAGGGACAATACAATCTTCCACAGTAAACAAAAAGCCTCCCCAAAGCAATACTTTCCAGAAAAAATAAACTGGATACAGGAAAGTTTTTTGAGTATTGCACAGAATTGTTTCCTAGAATAACATTGATGTAAAACTGAAACCCAACATAAACATTAAGTTCTGAAAAATTGGCAAGTGCTGATCTGAAGCTAGCTGCTGCATATACTACTTCTCAGCTCTGGCCTGGGGACATGGGGACAGCAAACAAACAAAACATGCAAATGTGCGTGGGCTAGGACCCAGAGGAACCCAAGCCTTGGGCTACAAGGGAAAATGAAGGCAAAATTTGTACTGCTGTGACCAGCCAGCTGCCCTTACATTTCATTCCTTGGAGCAAGGCTCATAATAAACCTGAAGGTCACTGCTGCCCCTTTTCTGAGCAGAGTTACTACTTAAATGTCACAGGCAAGTGTACAGCAGTACTATGATGAACAGAGCCTTCTTCAATTTTAATTTTGGCTAATGCCTTAAAACTTTTACTTTTCAACTTATCTTCCAATATTGCATTTGACAGTATGGTATCCCATGGACTTATTACAGGGCGCTTTGCTGTACTTAGGCTACATCCAGGGAATTTTAATGAACTTTTGGCTTCAATAGGACAGAAATGAACCCTGAATTTACAAGTTAAAACTGATTAGAAAAAAGGCGGATACACACACAGAGTTTGTTTCAACTTCCGTCAGATACTGTATCAAGTGGGAACGTTTTGGATAAATTAGCAACCCCCATCCCGATTGTCCTTCGGATAGCTGATAGCAACAACGACCAAAAAAAGTGACTTCTGCCAAGCTTTGTGGATTGGAATGGACAGCTATTTGGAAAGAAAAGTCAGCCCGAGTGTCACAGAAACACAGAATGACAGACAAAAAAAGAATGCAGAATACTGCCTGGGGGAATGAGCTATGCTTTCATAGCTTTGTGCAGATTTACATCTGTGCTATGGTGATATAATGTCTTCAAACCTGGCAGTAATTTAAGGGGGGGTGGTGGGTGGGGAGCAATGGAAAACAACATCTATTACTTATATGCCCAAAGGAAGCATATAGGAAGTTTCTGCATGTTTCAAGTTTCAAGAGCAGTGTACTCCCTAGTAGCCCTTTAAAGGCCCCTAATGACATTGATAAGATATCAGCAAAGTTAGAAGCTCCATTGGGCAGGTTTAAAGAAAAAGAAACCTCCCACTTCAATTCAAAAGGACTTAATGAAAGTGGACAAATCTACTGAAAAGATGGGATATATCACTCCTGTCTTCCCCTCCTGCTTTCCCTACAGCAGCAAAATTTCCTTGGATTTTACTGCAGTCTCTAAACAAAGCATCAATATTCTTTAAAATAAGGAAAAGCTGCTCAACTACATAGTCTAAATCTGAAAAAAGGACAAGAAGAACAGTGTTACTTTGTTGGCACTGGAACTCAAACCCCATCCCCTATTTCCTTATAGCCAGGTGACCCAGTAATGGACATCGAGGGGTTTACTTTGCTCAGGACAGTTCTGACAACAGAGGAGTTGTTTCTGAAAGTATGTTTTATACGTTCACATTGTTAACATTTGCTTATTTGCTAAGCATGCATATGGAACTAAGTAAAATTGCTGGGGAGGGATCAAAAAAACCAGAAAAGCATCATGTTCAGTATTTTGCTCCTCTCACCTTTCTACCGTTGTTTGATTGTCTAGCTGATCTTGATTCAGTTTGTATTCAGGATTCTCAGTAACTGGTTTTGTAATACTTTCACGGATATCACCTCCCTGTTTTACTGCTAACCTGATATCCTCCTACAAAACAAAACAAAAACCCCCACACACTGTAGTTGTGCATTGTTGGTTGTGTTTTTCTTTTTTTTAAGCAGACTTCATAAGGCACCAAACTGGAAAAAGGATTTTGTTTTAGTAGCAATAGAGCAAGGACAGTTTGATTAAAAGCAGCATTTGACAACAAATAAAGACAGTAAACGCTAAATGTCAGCTTTCTCTCCATTTACCGTCTTAAGATCCCAGTGTAACCAGGTTGAATTTTCATGATAGATAGCCTTCTAGTAAGTCCTTAGGCTACAAACATCCCAAAAATTTTAGATGTACAGTTTTAAAACCCCCAAATAGTTTTCATTTAAGCTGATTTGAAAGAACATTTATCCATTCTTCAAAAGGTCATATATTTTCATATGCATACAAATACAATCAAATTACTTGTTGCAAAGAAACCTAGAAATTAAACACACCACTACTTACAAGGGAATTTCTGTTTCCACATACAAATCATTATGCATTTGTACATACGTAAACTTACCCTCAAGAAATGTCATTTTTGAATGCAAAAAAGGATTTTTAATATCAAACCAAGCAAAATAAGATTTCAATGTTTCACATTGTTACTATTAACATCCTCCAGATTTTCTATTAGCATTAGTAGCTATAAATTACAACATAGTTTAACTAGAAGACAGCATCTTTACAAAAATTACGTACCTTCATTTTGTCCTTCTTTTCTGTGTGTGTTGCAAGAAGGGAGCTGGTTGACTGCACATCATTCGGTAGTTCTGTTTCAGCCAGCTCAGTCCCAAAGGACTGAAGAATCTGAGCTGTTTGCTTAACCTTTTGGGCGAAACCTTCTATAGCCTTTTGGAATAAAAACCATTAAAGATGTTTCATGCTCATCACATGCATATGTACAAACAGACACATACACACAAAATATAACTTTCAAAACAAACCCCAGCAGATGAATTACAAGACTGAAAAATGGTCAAAGTATAATTTTGCAAGCAACAGATACCGTCACCATTAATTCCTTAATTGTATATTTTTCCTAGGCTCAAATCAGGTGTATCTTCCTCATATTTTTATAATCTGGAGTAATTTTACAACTTGAGCTTTTTCTTTCTCGTAGCAAAAACAATAAACTTCAACACAATAATACACTGTAGTTCCTTTGCTCCAAGTGTTCAGAAAACCACTCCCAAATTATTACTCATATTATTTCTCTAAGATGACTAAGTACCATTGGGAACATCTTCTCACTCTGAGCAAGTCAACTTGCATCACTTGAAATCTGTTTTATAAATGACAGGGTATAAAACAGAAGTGTTCATTAAACTGGAAAGTTAAAACAAAAACTAAGACTTACAGTGCGACGGGACAGCCATCTGTTATGGCAGTAATCCAGGGTGCCACCAAGATCTTCTGTTAATTGTGTTTTATCAATGTAACCCTGCAGTTCTGATACTGAGCCCAGCATTATGATCTGCAGCAGCAAAGAAAAAAGTGAATGTGATCAGTGGTGAGAAGTCCCTTGTTAAGGATTCTAAGCTCCATCCTTCAGCCTCTGATAGAAAAAGTTCAGTTTAATACAGAAGCAAGTCATGGAACTATTTCCTTTGGGTACAGAAAAACAAACTTAACAGTTGTTTCAGTTGAAGATGATATAAATAACTGCATATGAGCACGAGCACTAGGCACATTAAAAAAAAAAAGCATACGGATTATACAACATAAACTACACCATCAGGTTTTTTTAACCTTGATAAACCATACATGGCTATTTTCTAAGAACAACATTCATTTCTTGTTCATTTTCCCTTGTTATCCTGGGTCTGTGGGAGAGAATGATAGTATTTCCATGGATTTGGCATGTAAAGACTGGTTCCCCAAAATAAATGAGGGATGGGGGACAGGTATCTTAACTTAAAGACCATCCTTCACCCTGGAAATTTACATCTGGTAAGTAAAATAACTTTTATATCTTTAGCTCATATAATTTCAAAGTTTATTTTACAATATAAATGCTGTACATTTACAAACAAAAGTATAATCAGTGGGTTTACTGGTGATCTAACTACAGGCATCAGTTGTATGTTTGCTCAAATGATAGAAACTATAGTATTTGTCCATGGGAAATGCATTTGCCTCAAAATTCACGTACTGTTTCAAGAATAAGCCATCATGAATCAGCCAAAATTGCTGGAGCTGCCTTTAAGCATGGCTTTTTGTTGGGATTTTTTTGGTCCTCACTGGTTACATTAAGTACTTGAACAGATTCCTAAGAGTAAAGTGAAAACAGAGGACTACTTACAGGTACTTTCATTTTAAACTCATCTTTGTTGAATTTGAAAGCAATGTCCGAGAGAGCTCGATGAAAAAATCCTGTTGGGCGCAGAACGAGGACTAGCTGCAGGTTTCCCGGGAAAGATGCCTGCAAAACAAGTTTAGTCTGTTATTTTCTGTGTCTCAGCTCCAGAAAAATATTTTTGAAGAAGGAGAAGCCCCTGAAAACCACAAACTAACCATATCAAAGGCCTTCCATCATGGGGTGACCAATTATAAACTTGCAAGGCTTGCACAAAGAGCTTCATTCAAAGAGGCATTTACTCATCTTTGGAAACAGGAATCTATTCTCCTGGAATCAAATTTTTCAGGGATGGCTTGTACTGCTCTTCAGCCAAGATTACATCCTAGCCAAGGAGGCTAATGAAAAAACAATGGTGGCTTAGTACTTTAACAGCAGTACTTTCACAGATACCTTATCTTCTCTTTAATAGAGGGTGCCAAGAGAAACCTCCGTTATTGTTTCAACACCTAACAAACGTTTTAATTTGCGCATATACTACCTTGCCAGTTGCCTACACAAACTATTGCCACCGAGACTGAATTTCTCAGGCAGTAGCTTAGAAATAATCTTTAATTTTGCAGACAAAAATAAAAATCAAACATCATAACTCCCAGCTGTGGTTTTTTTCATCATCTTCCAACTAGTAGTGTGATGGATGTTTCCCAGTTCTACAAGTGATAGGGGGAAAACAGAAGAGGGGAAGGAAAGCAAAGAAATAGCATTAAATTACTAAAAATCAACCTCTGCTGTGGCAGAGGTTTCCATACTTGTCATTTAGCCATTCTTGAAATCATGCAAGCCTTCTCCCCTATTCAGTATTTCCACTGTAGGGAGACAGTGAAGCTCACTAAAGAAATGATCATTATAATGATTAAGTATGCAATTTTCTTCATTATACGGTTGGAAATTATGTCACTTTTCTAGCAAATTGAATTACTACCAACAAAAAAAAGCCAACCAAAAAAAACAAATACTGACTGAAGGAGCTGTTATGCTATGCTCTGTTTCCATGCCCAGTGAAACTTAGTATCTGGAAGATTGGAGAGTGGTTTAATACTCATTTTGAGGTTTCCAAGGGTTCCAGGTATTTAGCATTGGAAATTACAAACTTTTAAAGAAAAAGTACTTAAAAAACTTTTCTGGAAGACTTCACAGATTCATTGTGGTTCCCCAGATATTCAGTATACAACTGAGATCTCAATTTGATTGAGGAACCTTTAAGACTGGAGCTTCACAATCTGCCTCCACTTCAGTGATGTCCACACATTTTCTAGAAAGTACGGTCGTTCAGTCCCAGAGGAATCTGTCTGAGAGCTGGGAACAGAATCCAGGTAATTCTGAGTGCCCACACCAGCTCCTCATCCTTGCACCGTAAACAATCTGTCTCTGTGTAGTAGTACATCCTGCGGACTTACTAATCCACAGTTATCAGAGGAAAAACTTTTTA
Source organism: Buteo buteo (assembly GCF_964188355.1). Taxonomy (NCBI): domain Eukaryota; kingdom Metazoa; phylum Chordata; class Aves; order Accipitriformes; family Accipitridae; genus Buteo; species Buteo buteo. The sequence continues at coordinate 2,531,600 of NC_134195.1, read as the reverse complement.
TAGAAAATTCTTGACTGTATTCAGAAGGAAAAGTGAAGAAAAGATGATTTTTTTTTACCATTTTTTCCTGAACTATTGTATTAAGGACAACCACAAATTTATTTAAGAAAACTATTTAACTCATACTAAGAAACATTGCAAGAATGGACAAAAGGATTTTTTTATAAAATCTCCTGAATAATCTTTTTAGAATGATAGCCATGTAGTCTATTCATTTCACACACTCAATAGACACATGTCAATTTATTTTGTGCCAGCAGTGTTCAGAGTCTGAGCTGTTAATTTTCACCTTCAACTTAAAAAATGTGAAGTTTATTCAATGGCAATGCCAACATTTCAGAAGAAAAAGCTCCAAGAAGAAATATCTTTTAGATAATACATTTTTAAAAAAAAACCTAAGGGGTCTTCATGCGAGATATTTGCCCCACCACATGACATCCAGACATACTGTCTTTGGCAGTGCATGTTTGCAACCCATTTAGCCTTACCCAGAATACTGGGAAATGCCTATCCTCTTAGCTCCAAGTTGAGTAGATGTATTAGAAATAGACAATAGTATGAAAGCATATGAAGCGTAAAGACACCAAACAATAAAAGTAAACTTAAATTACATGTATGAGTAATGAATTTCTTCATTCTAACTTTAAATTCTCACTTTTACATTTTGTGACCGTAGTCTAGATTTTTATTCCAGAATTTCATAGAAAATATGCTGAAAGGGACCTGGGGGTGATGGTGGACAACAAGCTGGACATGAGTCCGTACCGCACTGCTGTGGCAACCAAGGCAAATGGGATCCTGGGCTGCATCTGCAGGGGCGTAACTAGCAGAGATAGAGATGGGACCATCCCACTCTACTGAGCGCTTGTCCGGCCGCACCTGGAGTACCGTGTCCAGTTCTGGTCCCCACAGCTCAAGAAAGACGCAGACAGACTGGAGAGGGTCCAAAGGAGGACCACAAAGACGACCAAAGGGCTGGAGAACCTGCTTAGTGAGGAAAGACTGAAGGAGTTGGGTCTCTTCTCCCTGGGGAAGAGAAGGCTCGGGGACACCTCAGCACAGTATTCCAGCTGCCACTTAAAGGGTGGCTGCAAAGAGGACAGAGATTCTCCCTTCACGAGTTGCCGTGTGGAGAGGACAACAGGCAACAGGTACAAGTCACACTGGCAAAGTTTTCATCTTGATAGAAGAAAGAAATTTTTTTACAGTGAGAACGATCATTCACTGGAACAACCTCCCCAGGGATGTGGTAGAGTCCCCATCACTGGAGGCTTTCAAGATGACATTCGACAGGGTGCTAGATAATCTCATCGAGGCTCCCTTTCCTCATGAAAGGTTGGGCCAGATGATCTTTCAAGGTTCCTCCCAACCCAAGTCATTATTCTGTGTTTCTATGATATTTAGGCTATTACTTAAGCAAACAGTAGTAGCCAAATGCAATGCAATAGTAAATTTTTCTGAACTGTGTATTAGCTCTTATGAAATACAGAGTTTAACTGCATGACCAAATTAAGTAGGGTGTCTCATTAGTTTTCAACTCAAAGAAAACAGAGAATACACATTACAATTATTCTCAATCTCAGCACATCTACCCAAACCGATGGCTGTTGAAGTCACTACAGTCTTGTATCACTTTAACTCCCATTCACGGCTTGCCAGAAGTTTTCCCCCTCTCTCAACAAAAGCTCAAATTACTCCAACTTTGTCTACAATACCATTCTGGCCTCCGCTAGTCTGTCTCCTATGCCTCCCATTTGGTTTTATTTATAGTCAAAGAAACCCAAGTCTTAAAAAACGATGCCTCCTCTGCTTGTTGTGGCCAGGAGTCAAATCTGCAAATTGATCTTTGTGAAACAACAGGAAAAGGGAGGATTGCTACAGTAAACAATGTTGGACCTGTGCCAGCTATTCCAGTTTATCTGAGCTTATATCTGCACTGCCCAAATATTACTATTTTCCTAACTTATTTTTTTCCTAAAGCCCTGGTGACTTGCAGAGACAATGATATGATGCAAGAGACACTCCTTAGATGCGTGTGAACTTCATCAACCAGTCAACTTCACCCTGAACACGAGAGAAGAACAACAACAAAAAAACCTCTATTCCAGTCCAGCAGCATATTTGTTTGAAGCCATTGTATGTTAAGCAGACAGAGCAAACAATGACTTCTCAATAATGTGCCAAATGTTAAGCACAAAAATAAATATTCATGTATGTTTAGCAGTGCCATGAAATAAAGTGCCTTCAAGGACTGTGTCAGTGAAGTCAATGAACATCACTGAGACTTGAAGAAGGGTTTGTGTGCTTGGAAAACTGCTTTTTCAGAAGTGTCTTTCTTTACTAGATTAATATTAACTGCTCCTCCAACATCTAGTCTCAAATATTGCACTGTAACTCATTTAATACCTATGCAAAAGAGACCAGGGGTCATGTTTTTGGTATCCTCAACAAAAATTAGGGTAGATCCTATTCTATTCTAGCCCAACCCATGTATTCCTTCCATCTCACTTGCATCAGTACCAGCACTTGTTTGATACTTCATGACAGTCATGGGATTAGTTTTCTATCTGCTTATCTCCTTCACATCCCCATCCAGTCAGGTCAGTGCCGATTCCAGAGATACAGAAAGAGATGTAGATGTGCATGTAGTTATCAGCTTTGAAATAAATCTGACCAAACCAGGGATTTATATACAGCACAGCCCTTAAATCAAAGCTTTCCCATACAGAGATCTTTGCTGCCCTATGAATACCCTGAACATAGAACGTGGGAGGAACCTTCACTGGCTGGACAAAACAGGAGCTACCTTAAATCCTCCAGGAAAACAGTCAATAAATACTCAGGAGCAGGTTGACCTGCCCACTTTCAGGCCTCCGCTTCTCAGGGATGGGAAGCTTTCCACTGCATGTTCCAGGCCTCTGGAAAGGGGGAACCTACAGAGACTGAACCCAGCTGGGTTTGGGCAAAATGTAAAATTAAGTTAGTTGCATATAATGTTAATTATCACTTTCTTTCACAGAATATTAATGAGAGAGAGGCTGTCTGTAGCACCAGTACTGACCCTGAAGTTAAGCAGCTGCCACCAGGGTGATATAAGGAGAGGCAGGCCATCTCACGAATGAAGATGACCCGATGCTGAATGGCCAGTAAGGAACCACGAAAGCTGAGCAGGAAACAACCCCTGCCTGATGCTCGGGAAGGGGCTGTAGCAGCTTGTGTGCGGGGAAGGAATGACAGTGTTTCCCCAAAGACAGGTACTGAGATTCTTCTTCTCTTCAGTCTCTGCTGTGTAACATGGTCTTGCTCTGTTGGTGCCAACAGGGAGCTATTTAAGTCACTCAACAATTTCATCTGCACTAGCCAGGCACAGCAACAATCCCACGCACTCCTGCCTGACAGTAACTGTACAGCGTATATGCACTATAGGCTGTTGGGCAGATGGCATTTTCAAAGGGGAACTAAGTCTCATTAAATGACATACTTTACAATAGCCACGATATTCACTGGGACAGGATGCAGTGCTGGCAGGCTGCGCTCCCTGGAAGAGGCAGCACAGGAGCAGAGCAGTGGCTGGGGTCTACAACCAGGAGCCAGTCACTACAGCTTTTAGCAGTGAATATCCAAAGGTGAGCTTTTGGAAAAGAAAACCAGCACCTTTGAGTTTTTATATCTCAGGTTTCCTCCTAGGGCTTATTTAGTATACAAAGGAATTATGTAGATAAATATGTATACCTTTTAGACAGAGATGCACTTAAAATAAAGTTGCAGTCTGTTGTTCAGTCCGACAGAGCAATTCACTCAGCTGCCCCAGTGCTCAGAAGTCTTTTATACTCCTACACAGCAAAGGAAAGTTGTTCTGATAAACAGTGAACCTACAATCCCTTTTCTTTCACTTCCCAGATAAACAGCCAGCTTCCAGAAATACCTGAACCATGCGAGCAATCAAAGAGCTAACACTTGACTCAGTTTTAGTAGTTCTGTCTTAAAATACTTGGAAAAACACTATTTTTCATTTTATGAAGAGCTTCAATATACCCACACTACCAAACTCTGTGGTGGTGTTTTCCCTTCTGCACTTACTAGTATGCCGTAAGCCACAGGGCACTTCTTTCCAAAATACCTCTGTACATAAAGGAGCCAATAAGTACCTTTTTCTTCTTTTTTTCCCCCCGAAGACTGTTTATTCCTGGCTAGAATGAAGTCTCTTACACAGGCTTCTTGTCAAGAAAGAATCTTGAATTAAATCAATTCATAAAAGGAGCAATTTGAAATCTAGTTTTAAAAACATTGAGCTGTTTTACCTTAGATGTGGGTTTAATGCTTGTGATGTTATGATCCTGTTTTCAGAGTTTAAGTGATTCACTTCTCTCTTTCTACGTATTAAAAAAACATGTAGTAAAAAGGAAAAATGGCTGACTACACAAGGATAACTGCAAAAGTGCCTGCACATGTAATATTCTCAAAACTTCCAAAGCAATAAGACAAAACCGTACAGCATCTCAAAATAACCTTTTTAGTTTATAATTTACTGGAATCATTCATAACAATAGCCACAGAATTAATAAGAATACCGTTCTGGCTTCTTCATACTGTTAAGCTGTTCTTTTGAATACAAGCGAAAATTAGAAACATAACTAGGGGCTGAAAGAAGAGCCATTTTTTCAAACTTAACCCATATAAATTGTTAAGTGTCATTACAGCTTTCAGGACACGATGCAAAGAGTTAGCTAGAAATTGGGCTAGTGGGAAATACCTATCCATAACATAAAATAGTTCCTTTCATGGAGCATCACTTACTAAATGCATCTTTTCTCCATCAACAACTCACTAAGAAACTCAACGTCTCTCTACAAACCAGGCCAAAGAACTCAAGGTTGGATTACTGTAATTCACTGTTTCACACCTTGGATGTAAAACCAACAATAAGACTCCAGATGGCACAAAAACGGGACTGCCTGGCTCCTGCGAGTTTAGGCTGGTATTAGCACCCCAGCCTCTCCACTGGCTTTTGGTCTCCTCCTGCCAGCTAAAGGTCTTGGCCCTCATCTTCAAAGCAATTAATGGGCTAAGCCTCTGTTACAGTGAAGACTGCATTTTAATTTATGAAGAGCTAAGAAAAACAGTGCTCTGGACAATGCAGTCCAAAACAGAAGGCATGAAACTTGCATGCAATGCATCCTCAGTCAAAGGTGGCAAATCACAAAGCAAACTTCTGCAGGAAGTTGGATAAAACCCAACTCTTGTCACATTTAGAAAGGGCTGCAAAGTTTCACAGCTGAGTAAAACTTTCTCACTACCACCTGAGTGACCTCCATACTAGCTGCTTCCTCAAAAGCAGTTGCCCATACATATGTAATTCGCTAAGCACCAAGTCTAAGGAAATTTATTTTCTCTGGACTTTCAATATGAGGCTGATGGACAGCTGTGGTGGAACTTTTAATGATGTTGAGTGCAGTTTTTTTTTTTGTCTAAAACACGGAGTTCACACTTCAACCTTTCTCTCAAGATGGAGAAAGACAATGATGACAGGACAACAGAGACAAAGACAACGTAATGACATAGGCTTCGTTTTTTTAAGAAAACATACTGGAACTACGAACAGAGCAGTGTGAAACCTCAGAACACATTGATTAATATTGTGCCTTGCTCCTACAACTGTGGATTGAATATTGCTTGTTTGGGTATTTTAACACTAGGAGATAAAAGAAAAAAAAAAGCGTCATTTTTGACTGCATGCAAAGGCAAAGGGGATCAATTTGTCTGGTGTTTGCCATTCACCCAACTTCAGCTGGGACAATACGGAGCCGTTTTGCCAAGCTATGTGACTGCTCCTCCTTGCACCGTCATTCAGGAGCCATGCCTTATTTCCATGAGCCTACCCACTTGCTCAGCCACGGGAGCTAAAAAGTTCAGCAAGGTCTTGTGTGTCTCTGTATATCATGTTTAACAGAAACCTGGACACTCGAATATTAATTTAGAAGAATCTCAGCAGCTGACAGGGCAAAAAAAATCTGTTTCTTCAAACAACAATGCAGTAAGAGTGAACAATTTGTGACAGCTAACTGGTATTTTTCTTGTAAAACCTTTCAGTTTTCTACAGCCTTTCTAAGAACATGAAAATTTACTGCCAAGACTTCACACTTAACAACATGAAGCTTGGCTTTTGGCATCTTTACCAGAACTCCACCTCTTAGCCTGGCTATCCCAGTAGGCCAGATTCATCCTAGTGACTCAACAGTAGGGGTGAATTCTGTCCAACTTACAGCCATCTAAAAGCTAAGCTTCTAAACAGTCAACAGTATCTCTAGGTTATCCATCCCACCTACCTTGGATAGGATGAGTCACCCTCCAAACACAGGCCATTCTTGACTGCACTAGGCTAGTAACTTCACTTCAGCTAAATCAGGGGAAAAATAAAAAAAAAAAAATCTTGTTTGCAGTGTCTTTTAAGCCACAGGGTCTGCAGTCTTGCACTGGGCTGCTTGTCCACTGCAACTTTGTCAAGTAGAGTATAACAATAGCAAAGCCTGTGCAACTAGGCACGTGCTTGCCACAATCTGACACATCCCAGGAAAAGAGGGACCATTTTTCAGCCCAGTGCCTCTGGCTTTGGCTTCAGTTCTGCTGCCACTGCATGTGCTTCAGCAGTAGTCATCCTGGGTGAATGGTGCAGCCACTGCCCTTCCATTATGTCTGCAAAAATAGGTTTACCTCATCTTCGCTGCCTTGACTGTCTATAGCAACCTTAAAGGATCAGCATGAAATCCAGATTCAGCTTGTCATTGCTTATTTTCTGTCCCAGGAAAGAAAATGATCCTTAACAGCAAAGAAGAAAAAAATGAAGCCTAGAAATTTTTCATAATGTAGAAAGATTTTCCACAATAATTTCAGCCTGAAACAAAAATTCTTTCTTCTTTAGTTTTGTTTTAAAACATACTTCCAACACCCACTAGTACAAGCCAAATGTTTGTGTGTGAAGAGTCTTGAAAATAACATAAAATAACAATAATAATAAAATACATGCTAGTATGAATGCCTGGCTAGCAGCTCAGTGCTTACGAATATATTTCCTATGGTTGTCGGGATATTAGTGATGGGCAGATGCTCCAGCCAGGATATTCCTGTTGGGCAGTGCTCCAGCCACAGCACCCTGTGCTGGCATCTCTGATTTGACAAATCAAGAGGGTCAACCTCCTCAGGACAATTAGAGAAAAAAAAAATCAGGAATAACGGCAGGGAGGACACTGCAGGAACTACAACAAATGAGCCAATAGCCAAAACTCTCTTCTCAAATAACATGAGACTCGTATCCTCACACACAGCAATAAGCTTTAGCAATCAAAACTGCTAGAGATACCAGGCTTTCAGACATAAAGTTCAATCTGGACAGCCCAAATGACACTCAGATGCTTCATTACCATCCAAAGACAACTCTGACCGTTAGGAAAACCAAACAAGTAGAAGTTAAGCCTCCAGTTACCCTTAACCCATTTAAAAAAATCTTTGTCCATCAACAGGACCTAGAGAAAACCTCACGACTTTGGCACAACATACGTATCATGTATATCTGACTTTGGTTTTTTAAGCAACAAACAGCAGAAATGTATTTAGAGTTCATTTATGGCAAGTATTATAGCAAACAAATGGTAGACAACAGCAAACAATGATTTTTTCACTATTTATTTTTTTGGAATAGAAATAAAAAATTTCAAAGTGTTCAGGGATGATGTGACTATTGCTGACGCCCAAGAGGAGGACTGCCACATACATCCACAGACGCAATACAAAGCCAAAGCTGAGTCAGTTCAATGAAAGAAACAAATATAAAAAAAGACCGTGCCTCTAACAGATTAGACTTCAGTTAGGAAGCATGATTTCTCTTTTAAATAAAGCTCACAGAAGAATAAGAAAAGAAGAAAAAAGGAAAATGACCCATCATCAACAGCACTGCAACTTACAGTGCTCCCTGCACTTAACACCCTTCTGCAGGCAAAGCCCTGAGGCACCAACACCATCACTACAATGATGGACCCCTTATCATGGGGAATAGATACTCAGGTTCTGTATATCATGCTTCTAGGCAAAAAAACGCACACTGGAGGAACGGTACCATAAACATTAATATTATGGCTATAAGCAACATGCCTGTATTTGCCCCCCACCCCCTATAACCCTAATTATGTAAATAAAAGGACTGTCATCTGTGGAATACTTATCTGTCCTTGAACAGAAACTACAGCATCGAATTCTGAAAGAGATTGAATAACTCCAGAGATAGAGTCCTTTTTCTTCAATCACCCCAAATTATGCTGCTCTCAGTTTCCACTACTGGAATCTGCTCAATGCTGCATCTCAAAATTTCAAAATGAGCTGCAAAAGCGAATTTTGCTAATATTTTGGTATATTTTCAATATTTTAACATTCCTAACATACTTATTGTGGAAAAACTTGTATCGTGGGAATATTACATTACTATATATTCATTCACAAAAAGTCATATAGTGGGAGTAATGTATTACCTTTAAACGAATACCTTTTAACTTACAATAAACAAACAGTTCTTTGGTCAGAATGCAGTTACACAAAAATGACATTTACTGTTTTGGTTTGACTTTTATCTTACAGAGCCAAAAATTTTCAGCCTTTAAAAAGAAAAGATGCTTACAGCTCTGTTTTTCAGCACTTACTGGAAAGATTATCAAACCCTAACAGTTCAAGCAAGGGTAACAAGAAAAAAACAACAACATCAAAAAAGTAACCAACAGTAGGATAAGCACATGATAAACATGAATCTGTCTTTTCCTACTTGTGTAAAAAAAAAAGAGCCTCTAATAAGCTTAGTTTTCATATTTAAAAAATATTAATTTAAAAGGAGGCTGAAAGTAACAGTGTGTGCTGTTGATTGATCATAGTAAGTACATAAGATTTTCTTGCTTACAAGCAACCCTTGTTTTAATTCGAACACCACAAGATCAGCTTTTACACCTGAATTCCTTTCACAAGTGGTAAACTAAATCAGGACCCTCATCCTCATCTCTTCCTAAAAGGGAAGCTCACTTGAAGAGCAAAAGGTGGACCCAAAGCTCTATGGGACACATGGGCTGTCCATACAAATATTGGTTCCTAACTGGGAGAGCTACATGCCGCACACATTTGCATGCACACACACGCACGTGCACACACACGTGCTCTCCGCATCAGGAAGATGTCCTGAGCTGCAAACTGCATTGAAAGCATGTTATAGACACATGATACTCGGTCCCAGTCAGCTAGGATACAAAAGAACTACTGGATACTTTTTGTGTCATCTATCAGCTAACATTTTCTTGAAGAAATAAAATACTTGCTGTTTTTCTACTCATAAGAAGAAGGTTCAACAGAGAAAAATCTTTCTAAGGAGTTAATTTAAAACAGTACTCACTGCTATCCGCAGTATGGAAGCTTTCACGGAGGTCCATTTGTCCTGTCTGCGATCTATGACAAGAATAAATCCAATTCCAGCATCTCGTAAACTAAGTTTGGAGGAGGAAAGAAGAAAAAGAGAATGTTTAGTTAAAAATACAAATGAAACTCCTCTGGTTCTCTCACTCAAAAAAGCAGTTAAAAACTAGTTAAAGAAAAAAGTAGCCTGACCTTTTTGTGCAGAATCTTCTTCATCTGAACAACTTAAATAAAAATATGCTATACTGTACACCATTGGAAAGATGCAGCAGTCCCAAATACGTTCCACAGAGCTTCAAACCATATTCAAATACTGAATTCTTCTTTTTCACAAAAGATAGTTTTTACATTTCTTGTCTAGAGATTATTTCAGAAGAAAATAAACCCCTTTGATTCTCCATTGTTTTGGTGCCGATAAAATCCCTCCTTCATGCTGCTTTCAGTATAATTTCAGGATCAAAACAAAGCTGTTTTCCTTTTGCATCTGCTTTTAACCTTTTGTTGCCTCCCTCCTCACTGATATTTAAAACTCCTTAAAAAAGCATATCCTTCTGATCATTGCATGATATTGCTCCGCGCATCTGAAATTCTCATATGCCTCCAGGTTGCAAACTTGTTCCCAGGTGCATTTTTACATTCACCAAAACAAAAAATCCCTATGGCATTTAAAGATGCCAAGTCATAGATGAGAAAAATGAGATCAGATGCACTTCTCTGGAATGAAAACATCTGTGAGAGATTCCGCTCAACTCCTTGTGCACGGGTGACCTTTCTTTTTTGCCTGCGCTCAGCTGCATGTGCTACCGCTTCCCAATCAAGGGATCTGCTCCTGTTTTGTAATTCCCCATCTAAGCCAATTGTGCAATGCCAGCAGCAGCCCTTGCCAGCCAATCGCAATCAAAATGGAAACGACAGGCAAATACAAGGCAGACGGGCTCGGATTTGTTATTTTCTCATGTATTTGGTCATTTTTAATATATGTGCTATGTTTTCAGTCTGGATAATAATTTGCCGCAAGGCCTACTGTCTGCACTCTGTGACATTCAGAAATACCATGCTTCGATTTGTTATCGTCATACCTTAAAAGACAGTATAAAAATCGACGCAACAGAATGTCAGGATCTCTTATTCAAGATTGCTGAATCATGAAAACACCAGCTTTGCTTTATAAGATTACGTTGTTAGCATAATAAGAGGATGTTGAGGAAGATGAAGAACACAGGTACCCAGATGTGTCATCTTAAGCTATTCTTCAAAATTACAAATTTAAACATGACTCACAGTCTATCCCCTCTCTTTTACAAACTGCAATATCTCTCAAATTTACAGACAAAAATATTTAGGGGGAAACATGAATAATCATAAAAAATGCAAAGGAACGCTTGCTTTCTTTCAAATGAAGCAAGCAGCCATTTTAACAAAGGAGAATATTAGAAACGACCCCTCACTGCCCACACTCGGCACATGTTACTTGACTCTTGCCTCTGGGTTAGGACAACACTGATAAACAATATCCGAGTACTTGCCTTGTAAGCCTGAATAACCCTTGCAGACAAACAGGGCTTTATATTAGCCATATGCTTCTCACTACAGTAAATTTCCATGATTTACTAAAGCTTCCCCTCTTCCTTCTCTTTCTTTATTTGAAGGGCAAGAGGAGGAGAGAGATCCAGATTGATTTTAGCATCTTCCTGTTCCCCATTTAATGTTCCCACCATTTTAACCTTTAGTGACTGAACAAAATAAAATGCTAATAGCAACCATGTTCCACAATAATCAGGTAACAAAACAAACTCCTGGGGTCACACAGCCTAAATGTGGATGAATGGAGTCAGAAAGGTGCTACAGCTGTTCCCACAGCAGTTCAGGTGGATTTTGAAGAGTATTAAGACCCTTAAAGAGCTATTTCCTCTGCTCAGTAGAAGTCCCCGGGACTCCTGAAATTTCTGCATACTTCCTCAGTGGAAGCATAATCTCAGATCCCACAGCGTACCTAAATGCAACTTCTGCATCGTATTTCAAGAAACTATTGACATTTCTGCATAACAGGAACAAAATTAAAGCCTCTGACAGAGCATCAATCAGATTTCTCTCCAGGAGCACAGGGGAGACAAGCTCAGCTGGGATCCTGGAGAAGAACTGGATGGCAGCTCCACACAGTTAATCATCTGCCTCAACACCTGGCAATAAGCAGAGCTTAATACCATTCTCCTAGAAAAAAAAGATAAGGCTTACTTAAGTGGAAGAGTTGACAAAGGAAAGCACATCTCTAAAGATTGCCCAAAAGAAGTCTTTTGCCAGCCTTCTTTTTCAACTGGATCAAATCGAGGGATCAAATATATCAGGTGGTTGCATGATTCAGAAGGCAGCCCCCTTGTAGGCTCAGACATAAAAGCCTGGATTCCCCACTACTAGCTAAAAGAGACCCAGTGGCAAAGTCTTGAGCACCTGACTTCAAACTGCTAACACTCCATTAACATAGATAGCTTAAAAAAATTAAATGCTCTGTTCTGAACCGATCACAGTGGGAAAAATATTTGTTATCTTGACAATGGTGTCTTGTTGCAAAGGGCTGGCTATGAAGTCTGGGATCCAGCTCCAGGAAGCTGTAGGCAGGAAGCAACAAGCCAAACAGACATTGTGTACAACAAAGTTGAGAACATTATGAAGACAACGAAGTCATGTATTCAAGAAAAGTAAATATTGGAAACAGGTCTGTTTGCCAGTGCACCCTTGCTCTACTGACCTCTCTTTGCTGCCACGCACACCTGCGTACGTAGTTAAAAGACAGTCTGCAAGACTCCCCCTCTCTTTTAGGGCATAGGACAAATGGTGCTCTGGTAACAAGCAAGTATTCAGTTTTCCTTCGGCTCCTGATTTAACTGTGAGTGCCAGCTGTCCCTCTTTTCCTCAGCCATATTTATTAAATTCTATCCAAATACTGATTTCCTCTCTCCCCCCCTCCCGCTCACTTGCTCGAGAGTAAAGCATTTTGGCTTCTGCTCTATGTCTCAGCAGAAGTATGCTCTGATGGACATGGCCTGTCCTGCTCATCGAGCTTTACCCCCTGCCTTGCTCCAGTTGCATTGTACTCATCAGTTTAGCCCAGCTCTTCTCACACCTCCGTATCACTCTCCAATAAACTTGTCACCACTGCCCGTGTTTGTCTCTCCCATTCATCCCTTCAACCATTCTCACTCCCTGCTGCCTTTTCCCAAGAACAGCTCAAAAAGTCTTGGAGCTTTATTATTTTTTATTTATTTATTTTTATTTCTATTTATTTATTATTTAATTTTTTAAAGATGAAATTAAATAATAAATAATTGTATTATTATTTATTTATTTTTATTTATTTTTTATTTTATACTGTCAGGACAAATGACCAAATTGGTTCTCATGCCACCCCTTCCTGAACGTCGCAGTCCTCTCATCCCCCAACCCGAGTCTCCCTTACCCTATGTCCTGCTCGATCTTTCAATATCTTCCCTCGCGTGGACGCTTCCCTTGGCTGTGGTCCTGCCTGTTGAGTCGGACAGCTTGCCTGCTCTGCCTGCTTGTCAACAGGCAGCACTCACCTCCTACAAAACAGTCTTCTTGCCCTCAGCCCTAGTAGCAGACCTGGCTCTAGAGCAGCTCGTTCTGCAACCATAGAGAAGCTCCTGCTCAGCCCCAGGATGAAGCAGGACGTTTTTGACAACTGACTTGAGTAGCTACTGAGCACCTGTGACCTGGGACTTAGGCAGATTTTTCTCAAGGTATTTGCTTGACACAAAGGCCGTCATTCTTCTAAGTGTCAAGTCCGAGTCCTTGACCAAAGGATGGAGACACTTGAGCTTCTACAACAAAAGGCTGTTTCAATGTTTGAAAAGCACAGTGGGTTTGTTCCCTGGCTTCTTAGGAACAACTCAGCTATTTTGGCCGAACTTCAAACCTAAAACTCAGGTGAGACATCATGAACAAAAGAAAATTTGGCAGAGTTGTAAATGACTGGAAAACAACCCTTATGGTGAGAAACAGCAGACAGCCTTAGCAGAAGCACCTGCCTATTAAGGCTTCTTGACATTTCCTTTACAACCTCTGTTTTCTTTAATGCATTAACTTGTATCCGGTGTACTTTCTGAAAACATAATTTATATAAGCTTGTAATTCAAATTTAGTATTTCCTTCCTTTGTTTCCCTCCTCCCCCCCCCCCCCCCCCCCCAAACGATCATGGGATAAGCTCTGTTCTTCTGTTTATTCACCAACACAAAGAACAGAACATTTTTAGAAAGGCACAGAAACCATCCCTGCTCTGCAGGAAATATGTCCGGCAAACACACAAAGGCCAGGTCAGAAAGGTAGAGAACAGGGAAAGGGGAGCAGGGGCCACAGAGGACAGGAGAAAATGCAGCAGAGGGTAGACCTTCTGCTCAGTCCCCTCCCTCCGTCTTGGGGAGCCAGAGTAACACCATTTGGAGAAGGTGACAGTGAGGTTGAAGTACCTGCACAACAAGCACTGAGTTCTCCATGTAGGCTGTGGAGCAGGAACCGAATTTTCCACTTAGTGACTCCTCAGCTTTGGATTATGGGGACATATCCCTCTTTGTCTTGTTTGCAAGACTTATGAGCTCATGCACCTGGGGGAAAGGGCGGGAAAGCTTATAGTACATGGGACTGCAGAAAGAAAGTTCCCTCTGGGATGTGTGGAAGCAATTACATAGTCATCATCTGAAAGATCCTTGCATTCTCCAAGGTATGGGTGGTGGCAATTGCTACACAAATAAGTTCCTATTGCTTCTACGCTGCCATAGGAAAACTGCTTGTATACATTGCTCTCTACTACAAACAAAACAAAGCAAATCTTTAGGTTCATCGCAGGGACTTGATAATATCAAACTTTTGCATGCTTGAAATTCTGTGCAGCATTTTAGGTTAAATAATTCCAGTTTAATAAAAGTGAATTTCAGTCTTAAGCCTTATTATTAAACAGTTGGCTTACATTACACTCAGGATTGTTCCCTACCTTGACTATGTGTGGCTATACATACATACTGACTAGAAATTCTTGCTCTTGATGGCTGAACAGCTGTTTTGACAGTAGGCCTTCAGTAAAATTCAGTGAAGAATTACTGCATTGAGCAGAGCACCAAGGCAGTGTCTGCAGCAATCTGCATTATAAGCAGCTGAAGCTGTCTTTAAATCCCTGGTACCACCCGTTCTTAAAGCTTACCCTCTGTAGCTCATCATTGACCATCAATGAGCATCAGTGATAGTCACACACTGCTTGAAGAGATGCGGGGTCTCGGGCTGCTCTCAAATCCCGATCTTTTTTGGCATACAAAATGTAGGCCTATGTAAGAAGGACTACGGAATTGGCCCATCCACCCATCATTGGCCATACTACTGTATCACAAAAGGGAAAACATGTAAAACATGGTGACAGATCATCTTAGGAATGGTATTGGCCATCTGTCCATACAGCAGTTAGATTTATGCTTGGGCATGCCACAAGGGTTGTGTGGACCAGCTCTTTTTCAAATAAAAATAAATAAATAAAAAAAAAATAAAAAAAACCAAACCCCCAAAACCCCCAACCTCAAAGGTAGAATTGTAACCAGTGCAGGAAAAGACAACCTGGAGCTCAAACATGTTCAGCATATACAAGGAGATGGTCCAGTACCTGAGCACAGGGGTAATGAACACTTTGAACAGCAAGCTTCCCATCATGGCCCAGTGATAAAAATGCTTCCAGCAGCTATCAATCTTTGAAGTCAGAAGTCATCCTATATTCAGTCATCAAGCAAATGAGCTAGGGTAATCAAGAACAGCATTCTCTGTTACTTTGCTTAGGAACACACTATTGGAAACCAGACACTAACTAGCGAGGTTATTGTTTCCCAAGAAAAACTTTGCATCCTACATTTTCAGAGGCATTTCAACTGATCAAACCTCAGCCACTTCAAAGATTGCTTCTCCATCTTTTCTGCTGCTAGGAGTGACTTCCTGGGGGTAAGGGGGAGACAAGAACTCCTCCTTAATCATAAGTGTTTCACACATTAAAAAATGAAACCACTAATGCCCTGGCAATGAATGAAAGCAGAGAATAGCCACCTTCTTAGTGTCCTTTATATGCTCTAGAAGACAGCCAGATAATACAGTGAAGAACATGCTATTAATGGTATTAACAAATCAAGATAGAAATCTCCAGTACATCAACTCTGAAAGAAAATAATTCAGCTAAGCCCTATGGTGACATTTCATGTTATCAGTTTTATGCTGGTGTCCCAACAAGGAAAAGGGCAGGAACAATTCACCTGGCATAGCCTTGCCCCACAACTCTCCTCCTTGTGTCTCTTATGTAGGATAACCAAGACTCCTTCTATTTGATCACTAGGTAAGTCCTAGAGGATGCAGTTCTTCCTAGAGCAGAAGAATTTAATGGTTTATGAATTTGACAAAGAAACAAAAGTTAAACCATAACATTAAACAAAATTTAAACAGTGATTAGATCTGCAGCAGTTTCATTCTCTTACAATTCTTGATTGCGTTATCCTAAAGCCTACTTTGTTTCAAAACTGGCAAATTTATTCACTTAATTCCAAAACAAATCCACCAGCTGGGTATATTAATAAAGAAACAAAAAATATATAATATTTGTCATGTTCCACTCATTTTAAAAGGTGTTCTACTTATTAATTTTAAAGTAGTTTTGTACTTGATTGGTCTTTAAGTATTTTGATCTTATGGCAGCTTCTTTCTCACTACCCAAAGTGAGACTAAGATTAAGGACTTCTTAATGTTAGAAACCACAGTCTCCAAGGAGAGGAAAGCGGTCTTGTGCTTTCTTGAGTAAATGGTGGAAGTAAGAGGATATATCACACTCCACAAAGCTCCAGTTTGAAAGCTTCAGATATCACAGGCTTTTATAGCCCATAATACCCAGCCTCACAGTAGAAAGTGCCTTGATTAAATGAATTTAGAGATAGCAGGAACTGAAAAAGAACTATAAACCAGACGTTATTTGAGCTCCACATTAGACAATGAACTTTCCAGTTTCAATTGCTAAGTGAGCCTGTAGGTTTTAACACGGTATTGAAACTGAACACTGCTTTGTAATGCTGCTGCTATTTCAGATCTCACTTATGTGGTTTTTTAGGAACCTGCACTTAAAACAGTATTTAAAAGCATTCAACTGAAAAAAAAAAAGCCTGGGAAATAAAAAAAAAAAGTTATAATCCTTTATAACAGCAATGTAACAAATAATATTCCAAATTTGCAATGTAAATGCACAAATCAAAGTGATTACACTTAAGACAAATCGGAAGTGTTCTGAAAGCTGGACAGTAATACCTTCCCACTAACTACCTTTGCTCTAAATTAGCAAACTTTTAAATTATATTTTCTATTTTTATGACAGAAAATTTGAGGTTTGCATTGGTATTGAGATATCAGTGGCAAAGAAACAATCCGCCAAGAAAACAAATAGAATGAAAACATATTCCCAAAAGATGGCTGTATATAGGATTGCATGATGCTGTCATGACATTTAATTGGTTAGACAGAAAATAGCTGTTTGGTGCCAAGTTCTGCCACAGATGTATACGTATGACTAACTGAGGTCAAAGAATATTGCACACATCTGAGAACAGAATTGTTCCTAACAAAGGTAACATTTATGAACGTAACATTTACGAACACCCAGATGAAGCTCTTTGGCTACCTAGCAGACCTCCTGAGCCCCTAAAGCAAACCGGACCGACATTTCAGCTCCGATTCAAACTGTGGGCCTGACATCTCAGTATGGATTCCTGCAAGATTCACTTTCAGTTGAGGTGTGTAACCGGCCTATCAGATATCAGTTCTTATTCCAGCAACATTCATGAGAAAAAACAGAAATGATGAGTGTTCTCTATTTCTGGCACATGGCACTGCATACGGGACAAAAATGGGAATGCAGTGATTAACAACTGCATAATTTCAGATAGAATTAGTAATAATATAGTTTTGTCTTTACTTTTTGTAACCCATATCTCTTCAGCTGAAAACACTGAAAAAGTCAGCTAGTGCAAGAAGCGAAGCTAGGAGGACATGACCACTGCTTCCAATCTCCTTGGAAAATCATCCATAGAGCGCACACCCAAGGAGCAGGCTCACCTCAAGCTTCCCAAGGTCCTGAATTTAAAGCCGGTACTTGGTGGTGTGGAAGTCACTGTACTGCACCTATCTCTTCATATCCAGATCTCTGGAATCAGGGACAAAACTTGCCATCTACTCCTTACTGTGTTTAACTAGTGAATGCCTGTACTGTGCTTCAACAAAAGGCTACTGATCTAGAAGAATTTGTTATATTTGATTATTGGGCCCTCTCATAGTCCATTCAATGACCTTTAACTGCAGAAGGAAAACCCTACCCAACTCAAACTAAGGCTGACCATTGTTCATTAAGAAATATAGGAAAGAAAAGGAATTCCAGCAAAAGAAATTTAAAATGAGTCAGTCAGAATTGCTGCTATACAAGTGCAGCCTCTAGTGGTCTGTCCAAAATCACTGAATGCCAAGTTAAATTTCTTATATATAAAGCTCCTGGCAGTAACAGCTGCATTTCACCCAACACAGCTGCTGTTGTGACACTCCAGAGCAGGAACATAACCTGTATGCAAGGATGCACCATTTCTCATCAATTCTTATGTTTAAAATCTGATTTTGAAAATAAAGACTGCTCCCTCTCCCCCCCCAAAACCAACTAAATCACTATGAATACAGCAATGTGCATACTATTTTACCATCTATTTCATTCTACACTGGAATTCTGTGAATAAGTGGATTCTTAAATGCACATTCAAAACACAGCATTTGGACCCTCCCTTTACTTTGGTTTTGATAGTTACTGCCTTCCCTTTAGAGAAACAGATGAAGCTGCACAGGGAATGAAGAAAATCTGAGCCTTTGTGCTGGAGCAGAACCTGTTAAGTTTGAGCAGTAGACAAGGTTCAGATAAGAAACTTGATGCATTTCCCTCCCTCCACTATGCACTTTTTTTTTCTTCCTTCTCCACATTCCAGTTAACTCTGCCTAAATCTTATCCAGCATACCACTAATGAAAACCTTCTCTCTTTCCCCTTCCTATTGTGTTTACTTTTGGTCTCAGCTGTTACTAGTTCACACCCCAGGTGTGTCTGAAAACACTCATACTGTATTTCAATTTCCTCAGGATTGGGGAATCATCAGATACAAAAAATTGTATTTTAGGATCTCACATCAAGAGGGCAAAGAAGAATTTAGATGAATGTTGGGTTGTGAGGTGGCATAAATAAAAAGACAAATGGTTATAATTTGCTTATGAGGCAGAAGAGACAAGCAGAATCATACAGCTGGAAGAGCGACATCACAAAAATGCCTTTTGAAACTTTATAAGCCTAGGCAAGATAATTACACACGATGTTGTGTCAGTGACAGGACATTTTTAAAGACCAGATAAACAGGAGACAAAATAATGAAAGCAACTGCAAAGAGCTTTGTCTAAGGGGCTGTTAATAATTTAAAACTTTGGAAGTCTCATCCAAACTCCACGACAACTGTAGCCCAGAAAGCCACGTGTGGTTACATGCAGCCCTACCCCAACGTGAAAATCCTTCAGTCACCGCAGGACTGTGACAGCGACAGCTCGCTGCATCTGCCTGCAAAGCAAGAACCTGCGCAGAAGATGGGCTACCATCGGAGATGTACTGTCAATGAGGCGAGTGACAACTCACCGACAACCAGGAGAGCTGCTCTCCAGCCTTGGTCCCAAAGGCAACCAAAGGCCTTTATCCTGCACAGCAGTAGGTCCCTTGAAATCGTGAGATATGAATGTAAACGTGTTTACTTGAGGCACTTTTGTCTCAAGCACTGCTTGTGATCCTCAGCCACACACGCAGCACTGGTACACTCCTTATTTATTTTAAGGTATTTATGCCAATTTATATAGCATACACAGTCAGTCACACTTCTCTTTTCCCTCCCCACTCAGCTTCAGAGATACGGGCATCAGTATCTTCCTTGATTGGTCCCTATAGCTCCTCTGGATCTCCTATACTGCTCTAGGTCCTCAAATCAGCCCTCTTTCCCCTACTTTCAAGCCAATTCTTCCTTAAAATAAACACGACTGATTGGAGTACAGTAATGCTGGCTATATTCCATCATATATGCTGACATTCTTTCTGCTCCAAAAAGCTTATGCTGTTGAGGGGAAGCTGAGGGAATGTAGCCAGTGTTAAAAATAAGAACTAAAATGTTCAGGCATCATCATCTGCCTGAGCCTGGACATCTGCTTGTACCACATGCACTGATTTCCTCTCCGTGGTACCCATCAGCCTTTTTTTATGGTAACTTAGCAAGCTTTATCCCACCAAGGAACCCCACAGACTAAAACCAGAATGGCTTTGATGTGTTTCTGCAGATAAAAGAGATAATCATTAAAAAACAAATCATTGCTTAACAGATCCTCTTCCAGTGTGTGAACTTAACTAAAGTAAGGGCTTTTAAGGAAGAGTTTTTATTTTCTAAATGGAAAAAACGGTGTAATTTCTCCAGGTCACACAGAGCTGCTTTTGGAAGGACTGTTTGAAGAAAGACAACAACTTTGAGGACTCATTTAGACTTAACTACAGATGGCTGAAGTAGGCCACATTATCCTTGAGGGACAATTAAGGATAAATAGGTCAAAAGAGGCAAAAGGGCTCCACGTTGGTTAAGCTTAAGTAAATATGAGCAACAGAAAGCCTACGCGATCCTCACTTTAGAACTATTAAGTCCAGCTCCATAACAGCTTTTTTACACCTATTCAGAACTATGATATTGGAATTATACATATTTCCAGTACTCTGCAACAACCATTAATGCCACTGCACAAAGTACTGGCACAACCTTCTCTGGAATGCTGCTTGTTTTGTTTTAGAAAGGTGAGTTTACACTTAAATAGGGTGTTAAATTCTCTGAACTTAAGACTGGACTAATGAAAACTCCTGGGTGAGGTCCAGCATTTTAGTAATTAACTTTCACAATTTTACAGTGCTTAATTTACTTTGTCTTGTTAGCAGATTAAATTCACCACTAGACAGTGGGTGTCATGTGCACTATTCAAATCCTCCGAGCCCTGATGGCGTAAGTGGGATTTAAAGACTAGAAACATGCTGCCTGTATAGGGCTGAGCTTTATAACAAGTTTAAGACATTCACAAGGTGGACATCAAAGCAAGTGTAAATTGTTTCAAACCCAGTAAAAATTCAGACTCTAAGTAATGTGTTGAGCTTTGACCTAGTCTTGTCCAACTATGCATCTGATACAAAAGCTTCAGACTACCACTTAACTTTAAGATGCAATGCTCTTACTTCAAACCTAAGCCTTTACATTTCCTTTCTGCTTACAGGAACATATGGCATTTACAACTGTTTGGCAGCTGTGCTCTGAGAAAGGAAGGGCGCACACAGCATGACAGATTTTGCTGGAAGTCCCGGGATGTTCTCACTGACAAATTTGAGGGGCTGCCAAGGTAACAGCAGGATACAGGTTCCACATCTTCAGCCTGGATTGTAATCAGACAAAGAGGAGAGCATGGAAATGAAGCACAGCTGACAGAAATAAACTCTGAAGCTGCAAAGCTGTTGCTCCGCATGTCAGTGCGAACTGTCAGGGTGTCTGTTTTTTGGCACTTCTTACCCATTATGTGGTGATGTTCATCCGTGGCAGTCTATAAAACAAAAGTGGTTAACTCTTAGCTAGTGGTGGGCTGCCTGTTTAGTTTGCAGATAAATAAGGAAACGCATGCAGTTACCCTCCCACACTGGCTCTTCACAGGGTCAACCTGGACCCCGAGGGACTTCCCAGCCCAAAACACAGCATTACCCCACACTGCTGCCCTGCTTCCAGAGCACAGGGGTGGATCTGTGCCGAGGAGACTGGCCAGACCCGAGCTCTGCGAGCCCTGTGCCCCTCGTGCTGAGGTTTGTTAGCTCCAGCAACACCCGTGCCGTGCTGCGGCACGTTCTTCTGGTCCCTACCAAAATCCACCCAGTCACGCTTTGCTGTGCCCACGCTAGTGAAATCTTCTCAGATCTGAACCTGCTGGAAGGCTTCGCACAGACATTTCTTTTTCAGTTTTCCAGTGTTATCCCAAACAATGGGGAGCTGGTGTAGTTAACAAGGGCCTACCTGAAGCTTAGCAAACCCTAACAACTGAGCTTTCACTTACTGTCGGACATCGACACTTTCGAAGGTCATCTTGTTCTGTTTCATTACTCAGACAGGACAGCTCCCTAGTTTCCAACACCAGACGGTACCACAAACAACAGTTTTTCTTAGAAGGCCACATGGTGTTCAAGCATTTGTAAACCATCGGGATCTCAAAGAAGGGGACGTTCTCCCAGGCAGGAAACTGATGGGGACAGCTTTCAAAACAGGAAATTGCCGAACGCACCAAGTGAACCTGAGATACGCTCAAGATCGTGCAGTAGGACAGAAGGGCGTTACAAAGAGAGGCTGTACGAGGCTCTGTCCGAATACAAGTAAAAAAGGCCTGTGTATTGTATGTAATCAGCAGTGTGGGACTCAAACTGGCCATCAAAACCTGTTCTGAATTTTCTAAGCTGCACTATTTCATATTTCTCTTGAAAGGAACTTTGTGTTTAAAGACTCAGTTTTACACTTTTAAAATGTTAATTTTCCAATCTCTTATGACCACAAAAATTTTAGCTTGCTTTCTTTGTTCAAAGATGAACCTATATAAGCAACAAAGAAAAGCATTAGAACTATATCCTTTTGTTCTCTCATACAGCATATTGTTTTCTGATTGCAGCAGAAACTGCTAATTAACCAGAAGCAAAACCATATGTTGAAAAATCCTGTCATTTTATTTTTTTTAACCATTGCAATTATCTATTAATTTCTTTTGGACCAAGTTCTCATGCTACACCCCACATTTGGTAAATACATATTCCAAGAATGTGTACGCACTTAAGTTAATAAAATCTTTAGAGTGACAGCTGTGATGGATAGAAGTATGAATAACACTTGTCTTCAGGGTACATTGCAAATCTTAAAAGTCTATTCACTAGGATAAATAGAAAGAGGAAAAAATAGTTTCAAGACAGAGGAAAAAAAGAAGAGAATACTGCATGCCCTGAGATGACTTCTTAAGGGTACAGTCGGCAGCTATTTCAGGAGCCTATTGCAAACCTGAATGGAATATTCTTCCTCCAACCTTGGTATATGTGGGATGTAAAAGGTACATCCCACAGGTGCCTCTGCCACTTTGCAGTTAAGAATGACAGATACTGTGTGTGGAGGTCATCTGTTTTTTACTCAGCTAAGAGGTGAGACAACCTTGTTCTGCATGATCTCCTCTTCCTACCAAGCTCAGCAGCAATCCCCAAAGGACTCACCCACTGAAGTAATAGGAGACATTCTTCTCTGCAGAAACAGAATCAGACCAGCTACATGGGCATTATAAAATGTCCTCAAAGCATTTTAAATAGATGCAAGGCTTGGCTCACTGTCCTCTGCTGAAACCCAGTGGAATTTAAAGAGCTCACCTCTTACAGACACTTATCTTCAGATATGACTTTCTTCAGCAACTCCATCAATAAGAACTATTAATTCCTGTGGATCAATACTTAGATGCAAAGTATTTGTACCAATTCAACATTTTAGTTAACATACTCTTCCTAGAAGGTATTGCCTTAAGTACATTACATACTGCCATGGAGTCTCCTTCTTTCATCTTGGGTACTATATGTATAAAACGAAAAATCACTAGACCTAAGAAAAATCTTCCTAAGACAATCCTCACCTTTTAATAAAAATTTATCTTGTACTTCAATAGTAATAAAAAAATACTAGCTGCTAAAAGGGAAAACCTGTTTCAGAAGTATTACACATATACCTTTACAACATACATCTCATTACCAAAATGGCAGTTATAAAAGGATTAGCTGTAATCTTCCATCGCCTATAGTACTCATCCTTAATCCATTATTTTTTCCTGATAAAGCAGTGATCTTTAAGTACACATAGTACACGACTGTTGTCACACATTATGTCAATAACCCACACTGAATATTTTGGTATTATTACAAACCATACATTAGACATTGTATTTTATCCAGCTGTCTATAGAACATGAATTTACCTTGCAACATTAACAACACCCACCTGAGGAAGATGGTTCAGCTCATGGCTTAATGATACAGTTGCACCAGGGTTAACTGAGTATATTAAATTGAGATGAGGCATTTCCTTTCCACTTTCTTAACATCCTGATGTATCAGGCATTTACACATCTGAGCACAGGATGATAGCTCTACTATTTGCACTATTCTACTCCATGGTCATCTAAGTTGGCAACGTGCAACTTGTAATAGTTCCATTCCTAAATGTAAGGTGCCCCATGAGACATTTAACTTGTCATAATTAAAGTTCACTATGAAAAAGACAAGAGAAAGTTTACACAGAAAAAGCTTGCGAAACACAGTGTTTAGATAGTATAGAACAAGAATGCAGTAAGAGGGGACAAGGTCACGTTCACCTATAAAATTAGAGGGGATAACAAAGGCAGGTTAAGAGGTTCCATTTTTCCCTCTTTCAACAAAGTCCTAAGCTAGTCTTATTACCAAAACTTCTTCTTTCACTTGGGAACAAATCTTGAAAACCTGATGCCACTGCTAAGATTTATTACACCAGTAAATATTTTATTGGGTGAACTCTTACTACAGAGCACAGAAAGGTCCTTTCTTGTGAGGCTCTTAGTAGCTCCTCACTGTCATTCCCATGAAATATCATTTCCCTTAGCATGTGACTGCAGGCACTCAAACAATGAGTTTTGAATTGTTGCTGCCAACCCCTTGCTGTGATCAGGAATCTTGTACAGGGCCAAGTAGCACAAGTAGTTTTCTGAGGAACTGTTGTGGCTCCAGACATGTTCATGCTCTACAAGGCTTTTCATAGAAAAGTCCATTTCCCCTCAGTCAGTGAGAACAGCGGAAAGACAAGAGTTAAGTATTTCATAAGCTAAATGACAGTAATCTGGAGAGTATTCCATGCATAAAAGCTGTAGGCTGCGTTTCTATCCTTTCTGTAGATCTGCACTCCTTATGCCTCTTGAATAAACTTACAAAATAAATAAATGATTAACTAACTGCCCCCACTTCCCTCAAAAGCAGTTTCAAAAGCATCCAAAAGAGTATTTGAAATTTTAGCCCTTGAAAACTAAGATAACGGCAAAAATCCTACCTTATGACACCTTTAACAGCACTAGAAATATCACTATTCAAGGAAAATTACAATACTGCCCCTCTTTGGGGTATACACAGTCAATAACTTATCATTAACAAAACATATTTTATAAGGGGATATATGCTGACATTCAGCTAGCGGCATTTCTGTAGGTTTTTTTATTCCTATAAACCTGCACAAGGGCTCATAAACATTATTTTACACAGTAAGCTTGTAAAACCTCTAATGAAGATGTCAGGGATGTCTTCAGCCCTTTGAGATTATAGTTTTCTCAGGCACAAAAAGGTCCCAGGTTTATCAGTATCTTAACAGTGACATTATTCTTACAAGGATGAAATTGAAGTGTCATCACCCTAATACCTAAAGCATTGTTATATTCACAGTAGTTAATACCTTACTCTTCATGTCTAGCCAGCTGTGCCATCTCCTTCATTTACACAGAACAGTGATGTCTTTCTAAAGAATTATAAATTAAAGAAACAAGAAAATCCTACAAGAACAGCCAGACTTAAGGAACAGCCACTTCTGGCTCAATACGCATAGAAAAATTCTTGTCCAGTAGAGGAAACTAACAGAAAAACCTCCAGAAAATCTGCTCCCAGACTTTTAATTAGTAAAAACGTGTTCCTGCCAAACTGATGCTCTGGGATGCGCTCAGTGCTCCCCCCCTCCACCAGATGCTGTTTGTTCTGATCAGAATTTCTCACATAAACCCCACTCTGTGCAGAAGTTCAATGGGCCACCATGAAGCGCACCACCAAGGACTTTCAAAAGGAGGAGCAGATGTGAATTTAGTACATAATTATTTCTAATAACAGTATCCAAGAAAGATACCATCAAGGGAGGCTTAGCACCATGCAGTTTAACCAACACAAGGATAAACAAAGAAAATACAAAAATTGGCTGTTAGCTTCACAGCTTCATTCCCTGATAAACTAGGGATTACAAGTACAACCAGGAGGGCATCTCACAGTACTGGGCTGCATATAACCAGTATTCCCTCACTGGGAGCAGGTCCTACAAAACAATTAAAAGGAAAGCCCTTTACAAGAACACTACTATTTCTCTTCATGCATGTACAGTAAACAAAAGCACACACGTGCATGAAGGACATCTGCCATGACTAGTTCCAATTGTGAGTTCAGCATGGTCCATGCTGAGTTGCACTGAATGCTGTCAGTGAAAAGAACGCTAAATGCAGCTCGAGAACAACACTTAATCAGTGTTACACAACCTGTGTTTCCAAGAGTTTTTAATCTGGGAGAGCCATATAGCCCAATTTGGGAAAGACAAAGGAGATCTCTTGATTCATACAATGATTCAGATTTGAAGGGATCTCAGGAGGTCTCGAGCCCAACCTCCTGCTCAACGCATGGTCAACTCTAAATTCATACCAGCTTGTTCAGAGCTTTGTACAGCCAGGTCTTGAGAACCTCCAAGGACAGAGACTCCATAGCTTCTCTTGGCAGCCTGTCTCAGTCCTTCATTATTCTCCCAGCAACCATTTTTTTCCCTTACATCCACGTCAGAACCTCTCTGTTCCCATTCCCACCCTGGGCCTGCCTTTCCCTACTGCCCACCTCTGTGAGAAACCTGTTGCCATCTCCCCACAGCCCCCCCGTCGGTGGAAATGGTGGCTGTTGGGCCCCCACAGCTTTCCCTCCCCCAGCTGAGCAAGCCCTGCTCCCGTAGCCTCTCCCTGCACATCAGCTCCAGCCCTGAACATTGTGGGGGCCCCACTGGACTCACTCCAGTTTGTGAACCCCCACCCTATGGCAGCTCAGAGCTGGGCCCAACACTGCAGGTGGGGTCTGGAGAAAGCCAGCCAGTAGATCCCCTGCTGTCACCCACTCCTGACCATGCTCCTGCTGGTGCAGGCCTGGGGCCACCAGCCTTCCCTGCTGCCAGGGTGTCCTGCTGGCTCATGTCTAGCCTGCTGCCCTCCAGGTCCTTTCCAGAAGAGCAGCCTCCCAGCCAGTTAGATCCCAGCCTGCACTCTTGCAGGAGGTTAATCCATCCCAACTGCAGGACTTGGAATTCGTTGTTGCTGAATTTCATGAGGCTCCTGTCAGCCCATACCTCCTGCTCCTCTGAATGGCAGTCCTTCCCTCAACTGTACTTAGTGGTCCACCAGTTTCTCATCCACAAACTTGATGAGGGTGCACTCCAGCTCCTCCTCCAGATCCTTGCCAAGGATGTCAGGCAGCACGGATACGTATGGTTCCCTGAGGAACTCTGTCTCCAGGTAGAGCATGAGCCATTAAACACCACTCTTTAAGCTGGATGATCCAAGCAATTTCTCACCCACCCAGCAGCCCACCTACCAAAACATAGCTACTCAAAGTAGATACAAGGATGCTGGGGGAGACTCTGTTGAAAGTCTTGCTTAAGGTGAGGTAAGAGACATGTACAGCTTCCCTTCATTCAGGCATCCAGTAATTTCATCACAGAAATACGTTGGTCAAGCACAATTACTGTTGTTTAATCCATGCTGGCTACTCCCCATCACCTTCTTTCTTGTCCCAGACCTCTGTATGTAACTATGGAGTATTCCCTCACACCGAGTAACATCTTGAGTAGCATCCAGGAATTAGCATGCTTTGCCAAAATGATACATGTTTTCAATTAAAACACAGAACATTGCACTCTAAGACACAGCAAAGATAAGAAACTAGAGGACAACGTCCACCACAGAATCTGTATCCATACATACCAGGAAGTAATTTTCTGATGAAATATAAATAGCAGTATATAATTCACCTAAAAACTACACTGGGCAGCTGTCACTAATCAACACTTATTGACACTGTACCATAAGCTGCATTTTCCTTTCCTTTAATTAAATACCAAGCCTGACCTTTACACCATCACATAAGTGACTGAATGTGAAAAAAATCACATAGCAGATAAAAGGGTATTTTCTCCTAGACAGGTGCTCACCTTGGGATGCTCGTCAGGTAGGTCAAGACATTCTGGAACTCCTTCTCGGGGATCTCGCTGAAAGCTGGATAGTCTGGAAAGGTGATAACGGGGCATCCATCTCCCCCTCTTCCACCTGCAAAAGAAACAAGCAGCAGGCGTGTTAACATGCAAGTCCCTTTACTGAGCCTGCAATTTCCCAGTAAGGAAACTACTGTGTTTCCTCGTTTTTTTCTGCTACAGGGCTCATCAGTGTGGACACTGTTTATTCTGAACACTCTAGTCTCTTCTTCAGAGCTTAGGAAGTGTTATAGGAAGGAACTTGTTACACCCATTAAATTTTTTTTTCTGTACAAATGTCTTTGCTCATGCAAACACAGTTTTGACACCAGATGGCAGTGCATCTTTCTTTTGATAAATGCCAACTGTATGTAAATATAAACAACTCAGAGAAATAAATGAACTAATTTAGGAAAAAAATGTTAATTCAGAATTAAAAGTAGGCAAATCTCCATCTTGAGCTGAACTCAAGCTTCTTACTAGTTTGAACCCACTCATGCAACCTCTCCCTGCTCAGCTGGCTGCTCTGCTTCCAGGAGAGTCTAAAAGAAGTGGAAGGACATTGAAAGAAATGGGGAAAGTGTTCAAAATGGGATTTCCTGTTCAATTTCTCAGATTATCTACAAAAGGTAAAGCAGAGCTGAACACCTATGTTGCAGTATGGCTGCTGCTGAGCTAGATGTCATTATCTGTACCTTTTCTGGCATTTGCATCTCTCAGTAGAATTCACAAACGCAACGCTTTTTAATACGCTTCACATACATTTTTATAAGCAAAATGTAATTTTTTTAAAAGGCAATGTTAATGTTTCATGTCTTAAGCAAGTATATTTTCATAAAGACAGGCTGGACAAAGGACTTGTTGAGCACTAGCAACTGTATGAAGTTAACAGTTGGGGGTGGCAGGGACACATTGCTGAAAAGTCATCTTTGAGTCACAGTTCAAAAAGAAGAAAAACAGCCAAAAATTACCGTGGTAAAATAACAAGGATATTTTTTCCAGCCCTCAAATCTGACAATTGCGCAGAAATCAGTTGTAAACTGTTTTAACAACATTGATCATGGGAGCAACAGTGATTTGTGAAAATTAGTGTGCTGTTACCTACTTCCAGTGCCTTTGCATCTAATCTCACCAGAAAAACAAGAGAAATATATGAGCTCAGATTCATTTGATAAGAGAAACCACCATTTCCCTCCAAACCCACATGTAATTAGAAGAGCTCAAATAGTATCCTTATGTTAATTTGTGGTGAATATTACTTCAGTCTAGCAGCTTACAGGCAATATGGTGCTACTGCTGTGTAGCTCTTGAAATCAAACTACATCAGAAAATAATGTGCTCTGGATCCATTTAAACAACAACAACAAAATGCAACTATTACACAAATATCACAAGTTTGCAAACATAACCTTTACAACACATCCAAATGCAGCAACGTTAAGTCAAGGGAGTTAATTTTAGCTATATAAATGTTCACAACACAAATGTAAGTTAAGAGCAATTTTGATCTATTATTTTTTGTGCTACCCAGGCTCTCAGGACCAAAGCATTATCCTTTCTCATTAAAAACATTTTTCAGCCATGATAATGATTATTTCTGTTGCTCACGAGGTGTTCTGCTCTCTCTAGAATATCTATTTTTAGGTACAGTTATGCATTATTTGCTGTATCCCCATTGGTTACTTGCTTTGTTCTACTTAATTTCTATAAATAGGACATATGAAACAAAAGAACAACAAATGGCTTACAGGACATGTCCTAAAAGCAGAAGCAGGGACTATGACCTTCGGGAAGTTCACAGACCACCACTGATTGTCAAGGACAAATAGAGCCATCCTGCCTTGACACTGCCTATTAGTTTTCAGTTTCTAGCACAGTCATCTGTGGTTATCTTGGGTGGAGATGACTCTGTCCTGCCACATGTTGTTAAAGATTGCTGTTCATTGATTATCTTTTTCTCCAGTATTTTCCTGCTGGGACAATTAAGCACACATATACCTTCAAATGCTGCTCAACTGCTTTTCCTTATCAGGACCTCGCTGCTGAAAAGAGTTTAGGGCAGAGTGACCTGACATGCGAAATATAACAAAGTAAAAATCCTACATATAAATTTTGTTTCTATTAAATAATAGTAAAAGCAGTAGGTGAGTTCACTTTTTAAAGTGTCCTTTGTTTCATAATGAATCTGATGCAGCAAGGAATGATTTTTTTTTTTTTCCTTTATTTGGAATCACTTTTTCTTGCTTCACCTCTGCAAAAGCAGCATTACGGTTTATTCCTAAATTAGCTGTGTAAAATTTGATTTTCTTCCCTTCTCCCAGAAGTAAATCAAGCCACATAATTTAGAGGGAGGAGATAAAAGGGAAAGTTTAGGCATCTAGGTTTGGGTTTTGTTGTTGTTGTTTTTTGTTTTAGTGAGAGGGAAAGCATTCGAGTGACAAAATGAACAATTTTACTTCTCTCATCATTCTTGAAACACAGGTTTAAGGCAAAAATTTAAAATATCTTATTAAAAACAATTCACACAGTAACCTTCCAGCAAAAGCACCTCTCTTTTGACATGACTGCAAACAAGATTACTTTTACTTAAGCTAGGTCTTTTGAACGAAAGCTGTAGATCCGAGCCATTTAACGATGATGCTCTTGAATCTTGTGTGTGCATATTGATCAGCACAGAGATCATGTGGTTTTTTTCTTATAGTCTGAATACCATTTCATTTGCATTACAGATTCAGGCTAGAAGACCTACCTCTTTGCTCCATCATCAGCTAA
Organism: Buteo buteo; assembly: GCF_964188355.1. Classification (NCBI taxonomy): domain Eukaryota; kingdom Metazoa; phylum Chordata; class Aves; order Accipitriformes; family Accipitridae; genus Buteo; species Buteo buteo. Next base: position 2,501,161 of record NC_134195.1, on the reverse strand, counting down.
TTATATCCAGCTACCTTGCTTCCTTTTTGTGGGGTTGGGCAGAGTGCTTTTGAGAATACCTTTTCTTATGCAAACAGGAGCAGAATAATTAGCGGTACATTACAAAACAATCTGCTCTTCTTCCCTGGAAATCTGAGCAATCTCTTTTCTGCTTCCAAATTTTGATGGCCATACCAAAAAACTAGCATGTCTTTCACGGGGTTGTGGGGAATTACCCTTTTCTCTATGCGTGTGTTCACATGAACATGTGTGTGTTTTTTTAGTAGCTGTAAAATTCATACTTTTTGTAATATTCCCTGTCAATGCTATTTTAAGTTGAAAAGAATACTAATTGTTTCTCATGGGAGATTGTTTTTAGATACCAAGTCAGTAATATGCCTCTCGATTAGAATTTGTGTAAAACAGTGTTGCAATTTCCTTGGCTTGGCACTTCTCTATCACCCTACCTGCTTAATAAAAAGAAGAAAACAAACACAAAAGAGATTGCAACTATGATGGGAAAAGTTAGATGTAGCAGAATATAAAGAATAAATGGTAAATTACCTAGACTTAAGGTAAACTTTACCAGTCCCATCTCACAGTAGCACAGCTAGTTTTCCAAGGATCATTTTTCCACTCCTTTCATACAAGAGATCATGATGCTCTGGGTCAGCATAATTTTAACAGTTGGTGCTATTGTTTAAATAATCATATACAAAAGTCAGGAACATGAAGTGCTATTTCCTAAGCATACTTAAGTCATTTTGCTACCTAACCCATGGAGCTAATGCAATTCAACATGTTTTTAAAATGCATGTTTCTCCAAAACACAGGGCTGTCATTGCTGTAAAAACTGGCCTTAGACCAAGGCACGTAGATCAATTTAGAAGAGCTCTAACTAACTGGAAGTTTACTAGAATTGTAGAGGTTTAGCCACTGAAAAATATCCATTTTATAGAGGAAATCTGTGTTTTCTTTGATACTAAATCTGCTAAAGAAGTTTCAGTTGAATAGGCTGCCAAAGTCAGTTATAAATGAGTTAATAACTAAGCTTTCTTTTAATGAAGGCTCACAGAAGTAGGGTGGAAGCAGATCTACTTAATTTAAAGTGGTGTTGCACTTTTATTTTTTTTAATTGCTGACATATGCTTTAGTGCTCTTTACCTCTATTGTGTTTCCATTTTTAGATTGAAAAGTAATAATCCTCTCACTTGGAGAATGTTCCTTACAGCTGCATGTTATGAGACAAGTCTCAAATAATTCTTGGGAATCATTTCAGGTAGTGTGTATGGACTGATTGCACCCACTTACGGACTGATGCGTTCTCTTCTGCTCTTTGCAATAAACAAAAACTAAAGCTGGGACTCAAGAGGCATTTGTTTATTTCAAAAAGAAATAATATTGAATGGTTTTAACCATTTTCATAGAATCACAGAAGCATAGAACAGTTTGGGTTGGAAGGAACCTTTAAAGATCACCTAGTCCAACCCCCCTGCCATGGGTAAAGACATCTTTCACTAGATCAGGTTGCTCAAAGCCCCATCCAACCTGACCTTTACATAGTCACAACAGTGTCTGTATTTTTTAACAAAAGTAAGGGGTTTTAATATCCTTTCAGAAATTTAGATTAAAAAAAAAAAAAAGCTACTAAGATTAGACTAAGAAAATGCTCTCAAAGAGATACTTGTTTGTCTTAGGAACACATAAAACTATTAAATTCCAATTACATAGGTCAGTGCATCCTTGCTTAAGCCTAGAAATAGGAGAGTGGGCTTGTGTGTGCCATTGTGGACAGAACTCGCCCAGCAAATAAGTTTAGGCTGTTCCACAGCTGTGGCTGAAATTTCAGGACTGTGACCTAGAGGGGAAGGAGAAAGGTGATTTTCCAGTGGTTATGACTGAAGTAATTAGACATAGTCACTCCACCAACAGACCTGAATTTATTAAAACATTACAGTTAAATCACTACTTTTTTGGACGGTGATTAAAATTCCAGTCACTTGTTTTAAAAATTACTCTGTACATATTGAACTATTTTCATGAATTGTAGCACTCAGAGTTCATCTAAGTTTTTGCATCCTTTTTTGTAATTGGGTGTATATAATTCTGTTGTGGTGGTTCAGCTATTACGTTTGTATGTTTCTGATAAAGAATTTCTCCTTTCTACTTGCATAATATACTTAACTGGAGTATTTGGAGTATTTGAAATTACGCGTAGATTTCAATGAGGTAGTGGATAAAAGCTTTATTGCATATCCTTTGCAAAGAAAAACAGAATCAAGAGGAATTTATTAAAATATTCTTTCCTTGAAATGAGAGAGAAGTTTTACTTGTATAACTTCACAAGCTGCATTTTGCCCACACTGATCAGCAGCAAGTATACCGGCTTAGAAATCAGATTGCAATAACTAAATTTGCACCTGATTCTATTTGAACTGGAGACATCTTAGCCAAGGATTCTTTTTTTTTCCTTTCTCTTTACTGCTGTTCTTTTTTTAAATCTCTGCAGACAGTGGGTTTAGCACAGTAAATATAAAACAGCAGTTAAACTTACACCTGTGCAAAGGAGAAACTGCTAATACCTCCGCCATTGTCAATATACAACATAGGCACTGACCATGTTATACCGGCAACAAAAATCAAGTTGATATTTTAAACAAACTGATGCAATGTATGTGGTACAGGATCCACTCAGAAGTTCTCAAACACAATTTTACAAACAGACTCACCACCCCTGGATACTTCAAAGGCAACAGTTTAACCAGCGAGGTATTTTCAGGTCATTTCCACAGAGGAGAGCAAGAGCACAGCCAAGTAAATAAAGTTACAGAGAGCAAGGAGAAGCTTATTATTTAGAATGATAATTTAAATGGCCAAAGATATAAGCATTTTGAAAGCTAGTACCAATGCTAACTTTTTCAACTGCAGGAAAAACAACTATGAATTGATGGGCAAAAATGCAAGTAGCATGAACTTGTATTTGTATTTCCTTTAATGGAAATACTTTGTTTGAAGTTGTTCAATGCATAAAGAGGCATTCAAAGGAAATGAGTTGAAATAATTGGTTCAGTACTCATGGTGGCCAAGACTCCCATTTGCACATCACATAGCTTGTTCGATTTAAGATGCATATAAACATACACACCTGTCTGTACGCTCTTTTTCATCTACATTTATTTTAACATACCTGCATACAGTAATGGCAGATAGTTCCAAAGTTGGGTATGAATGTCACACAGCAACTTTCCAATCAAGGAAAGAGAAAAGAAAATACTTACGAAAGAAAATATAAAATGTGAATGAAAGACTGTAAAGAATACATTTTCCAGAGACTTTTAAATGGACCTTCCAATGTCCTGTGTGAGGATTAAAAAAAAGAAAAAAAAAAGAAAAAAAAAAGGGGGGGGTCAGAAGACCCGTTGCAATGCAGAAGAAAAAGTGGTTGCACAAATACTAACTAAAGGAAAAAAAAAAGTAAGAGAGGTGAAACAGTCAACCATGTAGAGCGGATGTTTACTACAGATTAGCAACAACAAAAAAGAGTAACAATTCTTGCAAAGATAAGGACCTTGTTCCACAGAAAGAAAAAACTCCAAGGGAAAAAGTAAACAGCTGGGCCTGAGGTAAAATATTAACATCGGTGTTTATAAACTTATGTGAATGATTAAAAACCTCACCCACAGCTTGCCCCTCCGTTAGATTCAAGCTGAACACATGACTGCATACTCACTGCGGAGCAAGAGCTAGAGCCTTCACCGTCTGTAGGAGTAGCTAGCACCTAGATCTCATTGCACTTTGCTATATTTACTGAAAAACCAAAGCATTAATGTAAAAGTTTTTGCTTTATTTTGTTTCATTTCAAGCCTAATTCGGGTGTCCCTGTAGCATTTCCATTATAATCTAGCAGAATGAGGGACACGAATTACTTTGTACCTGCAGAGGCAAAAAGACCAAGAGAAAGAAGTGACCCTGATTTAGCCCAAAACACAGAAAGCAGCTCAGAAAGGGCTACAGCCTTTAGCCACAGAAGCAGACCAGGTTTCATTTACTATTCAAGCAAGTGTCCCACGAGACCTAGATACATCCTATTAGAGAAACTAAAGCAATTCTCAAGTATATGTTGCATTACCGTTAAGCCAAAAAATAAAAACTGAAATGCATCCAAGACATTACGCAATTCACCTTATCCACAAACATGCTATCTATCAAAAGTATTTGTAATCTATGGACTTGCATTTTAATGAGTTTTATGTCCCAAGATTCTATTTCCAAGGCAACTTAGTAATAAGCAAAAAAGTCCCCTTCACAGACACACTGTGAATGTCTTCAGTGGCATTACAGCAAAGCCACTCGTAAGCCCAACTGCAAGAACAAACAAATTGTACATAAATCAAGTATCAAAATATTAGCTCTGTTCCTTGTTCACAGAACCCATAACACCACTATTTGGTACAGCACAGAAAATTAACAGTGCTGCAGGAAAATACTAGGATAAAAGAATTGAAGTCCAAAGTGAAATGAAAATGCCGAACAGTCAAATTGCCCAAGAATAATAAAATACAACAGAGGATATAGTCACAGTCCACAGTAACGCAGCTGTCCTACTATTTCAGGCAAACAAAACAGACTTCTAATAGACATGAGCATGAATAAATAGAAGAAAATAGAATGAGGAACGGCTGCTCTTACTAAGCTCCATTGCACGGTGGATGTAATGAGCGCTGAAGATTCTTGTGGCTATGCAAACTCAACAATCTTAAGACGTGAACAATCTGCTGTTGGACTCGATGAGATTTTGTTCATCTACTGTAGTCACCAGTTTTCCCCCCTCACTTCAGAGGGGCAAAATGTAAACCCTACTTATGGTTTCCTAGGTAGGCTGATTCTTGCATAACACTATTATGAGCCATTTTCTGCCTCTGGATAAGAAGGAAGAGCTTGGAAAGTCAAAAAAATAAACTCCCAGAAAAGAATTGTAGCTTAAACACCATCATCTCAAATAGAGCATGAACAGCCAACTTCATGAACAAAATAATCTTATTTCCAAGTGCTACCACCACCACCCCATAGAAAACACAGTCACTACCACAGACTCACATTTAGTTTAGCTTGTGTGGCAAGAACAAATCATAATTAATGGTTAATTATGAGTACAACAAGATTCAATGAGCTCTTGCCAAGCAAAGCAGTACATTGCTTCATTCCTCTGTGTCTCTTGATCTGATGTAGGGAGGGATTCAAAGGAAGAGGGAACAGTCATAAAGCGCAGCTTCAGCCCAGAGAGCTAAATCTCCTTTATGCTGAAGGAGGCAGGGCAGCTCTGCAAAGCCACTGATCCTCTCCCTCTCTATGTATTGGAGGGCAGGCAGGGCAGAAACTCCAGCAAGTTTGCTGCTGCACACCTGCAAGAGCTTTACAGGCAGGAAAACAAACTCAGCAGCTTATCAGACACCTGCCACACAGCCTGATCAGTGAGCAAAGGCACTACCTTCCTTTACCCATTAACAGCCAGCTGTGGTCCCAGCATCAAGATGAACCAAGCTCAGCAACCAACCCTTGCATGGCACAAACACAGGCCTGTATCACCTACCTGGCACGGGTTATCCACGGGCAAAGACACTGCGTTGTGTGAACATGGCTGTGCTGCTTTTAGAGACGGCTTTACACCTAAAAGCAGGTTCCTTTGCAGAAGGCACGCAGTGATACCAAGCCAAAAACCCTGTCCAGAATTTGATGCTACGCACGCCTGAGCCCACCGCCGAGGCTGCGGGAGAACGTACTACCGTGGTGCTCACTCCACCACTTCGGTCAACACTAAGGTGTCAGCCTGGGCTTCAGTATCACACCAGACAGCAGAGCCAGTGGCAGCTGAGGCTGAGGACTGCAAGACCACAGCAACCACCAGCGCATCCATGCTGCACTCCCCAGTTCTCCTCAGTGAGAGCTGCGTTAGCTCAGAGAGCTCTAGAGCAGCCTTTGAGCCCTGTCCTAGCTGTGAGCACTGGGGAGCACAGAGTGAGTACCCACAGCTCCCTTAGCACTGACTACAGGAGACTACATGTTCCTCTACCAGGCTCACTAGCACTTATTTATTTTGACCCATTAATTCTTTTATCCTACCCTCAATTCCATCCCACTAACCTGGATCCTGGAAGATTAACTATAATTTAAAATTTCTATTATGCTTTTTTAAAAAAATAAATCTTCTTTTTGTAAATCCTTAAATAACAAGTCTTGATAGTCTGTATTTTGAGTTGCTCATAAAATATGAATTTCTCCTACGTGAGACCTCAGAAACTGTGAAAGCACAGCAGGCCAAACCATACATCTAAGCAACGTCTGTAAGAGGGAACACCACAATCTTACCTGACAGGTAAGCAAATTGTTTCTTTAACTGGTCCTGAATATCTGCAGCATAGAGGGGAATGATATCCTGATGCATGATTTCATCTGTGGAAGAAAAAAAAAAATTTGCATTGCAAAGTCATTTTATGTAAAATTTCACAGCAGACATCAAAAAAAGTCATCCCTAGAACACAAACACTCAGAAAACCATTCAAGTTTTGAAAAATACATGAAAATGTCTGCAGTGTTTCAAGTGTGTGCCAAGGGCAAACTTTTCTTTGAACAGCATACTGATAAAAGAGTAAAGAAATGTGGATTTGCTGATGCTCAGAAGCGGTACGGGATGACACTGATCCAAACACTATAGATCTAATATTCCTCAGGAATGATGTTAAACAGTGGGTTTTTTACATATCAAATTCATTTTTTATTAAAATCTTCTCAACTCACATGAAAAAGGGAAACCTAGGATCCCTCTAGCCTGTTGTCTAGTGTTCAAATACCCCAAGGCAACAGTGTTCAATAAGGTAGGTAGAACAGGCTTGAAAGTGCATCCTCACATTTAACACACACATTTGTACCTCAACTGGAAAAGCATTGCTTAATCTTTTATCTCAGCCCTTCCACTTCAGCTTGATGACAAACATACTGTTTTCCCAAGTCTTTGTTTTCTGCCACAGTGTTTGAGCAGAAGCGTTTCCCACAGCACATTTCTAGAGGTCAGGCAGAAACCTAAGTTTTGCTGACCTCAATAAAGACTGCATGACAGAGGCGCCTCATTCATTAAACTATGATCTCATTTTTTTACAAGGAAACAAAGTTTTACTCTTGCAATTCCTAAAAATTAATTATTCTATATTGTTAGCCTCATTGAAAAGTAGCGAAGGGATAACCTAGCATTTTCATTATTTGGTTTTGAACATTTCCTTTAATCTGACATTGCATAAAGTAGTTTTGTTTTCTAATGTACACTGAAATGCCATTAAGATAGACTCAAATCAGACACTCAGAACTGTGAATATGCACAGGAAAAGTAAGTAAAAAATCCCAAAGCCACGTAAGGATACGTGTCATCTGCCTTGAAGTACAAGCTGATCAAATAGAAGTAGAGCTCTGGCCCTCAAGGAAGGGACTTGCTATTACTGAGAACTTTCAAATGCTAGATCTGGAGTGGAGAGCCACTCACTTTTACAAGCGATTCTCATGTATGTAAAATTCTGAGAACTGCAATTATTTGAGAACAGCAAAATCCCCCAATTTCAGTTACTTCTTCCAGATAAGCAACAACTTATACTGGGAAACAGAACTTCTCTGTTCTCTTTCGGCCAGTCGGGTAGAGGAAGACCCATGACCACTTTCAAGGTCACACACTGATCACAGATATTTTTCTGCATCCGGTGAACTGCTCCTTGATCAGAAGACCTCTGCATTCCATGCTGTCAAATCCATAAGTGGGTACATTTAACTGCTAAGTCATATTTCATCCAGACCTTCAGTTATGTCATCATCTTAATGGTTTTAAGAGAAAACTGAACACAGATCTTTCAAAAGTCCAATCTCAGATGGCCAAGTCATTTCCAGAAGAGGGGACCCTGCCCTTCTAAAGGAAAAAGGATTTTAGATTTTATTTTTGCTGTGAGGGCTTTTTAATATAAGGAGCCCTCCTGCAGCAGTGTTTAAGAAACTGAAGTAAACACCCCTGATTCTGCAAACCAATGCCTGCAGTGGACCCATTTACTTGAATATAAACTATTATAGGGTCAGTGCTTAATTTTTTGGTGAGAGATGGGTAAAGAGAAAAGAATGTAATCACTTTGTAATATGTCATCCTGCCTACAGTCACAGGCAGAAATAATTTTCATTATTGCAGCCTAAGCATGTAATAAAATAGGAATGTTTTGCATACCTAAGTGAATATGTGACACGGAACATTCAAGCAGGCAAGACATTCATAAGGCATGGAAACTCTTTACGTTTCCCAGATATGTAATAATCACCATTTCCTCTTGTATCTGTGTGATCAAATCCCACTGCGGTCCTGACTTGTGCCATATGAAGATCCAAGTCTAGATCTGATTGCCCCAGTGTTCCCTCTGGTAGGAGCAGCAGCTTTTGCAACCAGCACAGGATAGCCCCACAACCTTGTTGTCCAATACTGTTTCACTGAAAAGACAGTATTTTCCTCCCCCTGGTTTTAACTCAAATTTAAGAGCCAGTCTGTTTGCAACTGGAGGAGCAGCACACCGTGTCTGTTTACAGACAGAAAACCTTCAGAAGCCCTTCCTGCTGCTCTCTCCTCCACCAAAGCACATCTCATCTTGCTCTTGCTGGTCTAGTTTCATGACACACTTCTGGAAGCCGAATAAGCATTGAGATCAGAGCTGATTTTTCAATAAGTTAAAACAACTGAGATAACAAATAGCAGTAAAAAAACAAAGCAAGAAAATGCAACTCTTGGAACTGCTGAACAGTTCATATCCTGCAGCTTGACTGGATGTGCTTGAACCCCATATCAGTGCTCACAGATTTAGCCAGAAATCCCTCTCCAGTACCCTGTTTCCTTTCAGAGGAGATGCAATTGTAAAAACTCATCACTCTGCATGATTTCCCTCATATTTAGCATCCCATTTAGCAACATTTAGAAAAGAGAGTTCATCACAGTTTGTTTGGGATTTAATCTTATTTCACTTTAAGTTTGTCCATCACTACTTGAATATGCTATTTCCTTAACAGGGTAAGGTAACAAAATGCACGCGTGCTAAATAGACTGCGAAGGGCACAGGCTCCTTAAGCTCATGGACTGTGTGGAAAATAATTTCTTGGAAATATTCTTTAAATAGAGAACCTGCCACCTGGTACATTCTTTAGGGACAACTTCCTTTTTAGTAAGCTAATTAAGTGCACATTAAAATACAGAATTACTGAAAATCTGTTCACTGTTTTCTAAGGAATTTTTATAGGCTCGAACTCTACTTCCACTTACATGGATTAAGATTGACACAGCCCATGATTTTCCCTGTTCTACCTTAACTGCTTTACATAGCATTTTCAAAACAAAGACCTAAGAGTTTGTCTGTTTTACTGTATCCAACATCCATAGCTGAAAAAAGATGCTTATATCAAAACATGCTAGAACATCCAGTCCTTCTTGAAGAGCTCATTTAAAGAGTTTTCCAGAGTAGCTTGCTTAAAATAAAGCCCTTGGGATTTTTAGTGCACCTGGTATTGTAGGTGCTAATAAACAGTAAAATAAGGTTCTGTGAAGTTATTACTGCTTTTTTATTATTATTATTTTTTAAAGCTGAACACATGTAATAACTGGGAATGCACAAAGATTTTTTTCTACGCCAACAACTGGAGGTTCTTTAAAAACCCCCACATTATCTAGCATTTAAAGTACAAATATAAGAGACGACAGAAGTGTCATCTTACTAACATAAGGAATCAGTTCTTATTTAAAAAAGCCTTTCTCTCTAAAAATGTGAACCACAATCTTATGGATATATCATCTTCTAATTCAATTTTAAATCTTGCTTTGATAAGTCCTGCCTCTATGATGGCTTAGAGGGGCCCAACCCCGTCCCACCAAAGGCACCTGACTGCATTTCAAACGAAGCAGGATGACAGGTTGAAGCACAAGGGCACAAAGATAACTTGTGCTTGAATTACCTGGTGCCAGTAAGCCCTGAAGAAACCCGGATCTGAGAAAACGATCAATGTCACTCAAGTCAAGATTTTCATTCATTGGTAAAAGGCTCCTCTTTCTTTTCCAATCAAAATTAAACTCTTCATCATTCAGAGTTCGCCTGACATGCAGAAGCAAAACCACTTTCACAGAAGACAACACTGGAGGGGAGTCTGAACAGACTGTACGTACGTTACGTGGAAGGAAGTCTCCACGCATGACTCATGAGCCTCTTGTAATGGGTTTAATCCAATTCCCACTGAGCCAGCTGAAATTACACCCTTTGAGTAGCTCTGCACGAAATTCTATGGCCATTACTTTATACCAACTGGAAAGCCAACCTGTTTGTACACATATGGACACAATTATGCCTTTCAGCACAGATCCCAGTAGCACACCATAAAGTAAACTACAAATACATTTTCCTCCTCCTCTTTCTTGCTGAGTCAGCAAGATTTTCCTGAAAATATGTCTACATCTTCTCTATGCAATTCATCCTTTAAATTGAAGAAATAATGTCTTTCTTGACCAGTTTTGTTTTGCTTCTCCTCTGGAACAGCCTAACCACTCAAGAGTTGAATGCCTTTTATGAAGGGGGTCTTCATTTGAAAAATCTCTTCATTAAAGCACCCTCCCATCTGGTAATTATAAATGTACGATAATGACTTTCAGAGCAGTCCCTTCATCTCTCTCAGCCCGAAGGCAAACCTTTCATTTCCTCATTCTTCCCTCTTTATCTTCGCCCCCCGACCACCATCACTAACAGTCAGCTCCTTTGTGTACCCCCCAAAGGAGGAAGGGCCAGAGCAGCAGAGCTGGCGAAGATAGCGCTCTTCCGCACTAAGCCACGTGAAACTAATGAGCTAGTCAAGACGCCAACAGAGCTCTCCAGCTCTAAAACTGAATTTTAAAAATCGCCACTGAATAGAGATGATGCCTGCAAGCTCTGTGCTAGGTGTGCTCTGGCACAACAGCTGCAGACCGAGCTCCTCGAGTCCACGTGCTATTTGTAGCCACGCTGGGCTGATGACATGATTTCATGCACGTGTTGGTAAACTGAGTATTAAAACCTCACAGGTTCGAAATATCCTCAGGAAGAGTTAATTTCTATTTTATTTGACTGCACTGCAATCAAAACAAGGGGCCAGGAAAAGCGAGTGATTAAACTTCTGGAATTTTCATACAAAAGGCAGATCTTTGCTGAAGTCTAATTAGGAAGGAAATTATCACCTGGGTAGAACAGTGCTCTCTCAACTTGTTCATTTCTGGTGAGCTAAAATATCCCAAGCAAGCAGGAAACACAGATTTTTCATCTCTACCAGCATGCCAATTGCTAGCACAAATAGAAATTATGCAACCTAGCGCTCCAAACAGCTTTGTATGGCACTGGGTGTCCAAAAAATATTTTAAATGATACAAGTATGTAGGAATTTTACTTGTAAAAGCTTAACAGCCTACAGTCAAGCTACATCTCCCATTTCCTCTCCTAGTCAGAAAAGACAGTTTCCTTTCAAGAGCCCTGGTGCATAAAAGAGATGTTCAATTTGAGATACTTTTTCTTTTCAGTGAATCATGCTTTATATAAGTAGTTCTTCTGCGGCATTACTAACATCAGTTCATTTTCTAGGACTGCATAGCCTATTGCCACAATATGCACAGAACAGCAGGCCTATGTAGCCCATTGCTACAATAGGCTAGGCTGGAAACGCATACATTTTCAAGGTTAAGTAAGGAGCTAGCTGAGTCAAGACTTGAAAGTGGTACTGCCAAAGAAAATCTAAAATCTTAGGAGTGATGTTCCCTCTACAAGCCCATGCACAGTGAACAGAGGCATTTATTGAGTAGTGTTTTCAATGACTCATGCATCAGAAGCTCTGACCATTTGGATCTTTCACAGAGTCCATGGTATTTCTGCAGCACTTTTCATAATCCATTAAGTTTTGGTAATATTGAAATGATTCCATTGAAATGAAACTTGATAACTCTGCTCATTTAATCATATCTGAAGAACACTGCAACTACTTAGAAGAGACATAAATTAATCCCAAAATGCTGCAATTCCATTATTTAAATACAAGGGATGGGAACTTGTCATGTGTGAAATAACAGAAAAACAAAAAAAGTTTGTATTATATAGATGCCTCCTGAACCACCTGCTTTACCCAAGTAATTCCTGCTTCCTGTAATCACAATTAAAGAGAAGAAAAAAAAGTCCATCTTTTCTTCTTTGAGATCACAGACTTGGAGCTTTGGCACAGGACTATCGACAAAACTACAAGGATGATGGTTTGGTTTCATATAGGGAGATTAATCACTGATCCTTCCTTTAAAAAAACTTTTGAGGTGTACAGCAAATACAGTGCTGCTGGGCTGGCACAAGATGACAAGAAGTGTAACAGTCCCTATTTTCTTGACTCAAATTATGAAATAGCTGCTCAAAAGCATACTTTGACAGCCAACCAAGATTTTTGTTTCTTTCAAACTCTTCTAAAATTTTTGGATTTGTCCACTTATTACACATGGCAAAGGATGTATTTGTCTTTGTTCTCTTCCTTCTTCCACCTCCACTTTTGCAAAAGGCAATAAAGTTCAGACTTAGTTTGCCTAAATGATATCACCTCAAAGCACAAACGTCGGAGGAAATATAATCCTCTCGCTTCCCTGTAGAGTAGCTATACTCACAGGGTACTACGAGTGCCAAAACCTACATCATCTTCCTCTTCTGCTTCATCAGTCACACCTTCTTGACACACATACTCTGTAGTCCCACAGCTTCTCAGGGTTCAGCATTAAGTTTGAATATGGCTTACAAGAGTAATCAAGTACTAGCTGTTCTGTAACTAGAAGAAAACTATGTAGTAATTAGGAAGGCAATCTAGGGATCAACACAAGACCTAGTATTTCTTGAAGAAAATCTACACCAAGACAAATCATATTAGGAGCTATGCGAAAACAGAAGGGGGGGGGGGAGGATGTTGCAATTGTTGCAAGAAATCTGAAAGTGTTACCAGTTATAGCATCTAATCTGTTTTGCCACACTTTTGCTCCACACAGTGTTAAAGTGCGCCTAATCTGTTTTGGTGAGAAAGAGATGTTCTTTGTGCTATTTCAAGTCATGATAATTACTCCCTTACCAAACTGAGAAGGAAGGGGACCTTTGAATCATGCCACACAGCCATATTATAGCATAAGTTTTTTTCAGCTGCAAAGAGGACTTGGAGATAAAGGGCAGCAACACTGTCACGTGGACTTACCATCTAAAAGCAAAAATTCACCTGGTGCATATGGGCATACTACTGCTATTACAACAATAATATTCCTCTAATTCTCTTTCTAGGATATCCTGAAGAAAGCCAAAGCAATTCTATTTGCCTGCTGGTAAACCATTTTCTGTTCTTGCAGGACAGTTTCAGACTGCTAGGAACCAAAACAGGGTTAACAAATATTACCAAAACTGCAGCATCATTAACTCCTTAATACTACAAATCATGCTGGGTATGTAGTAAAAAACTATTTCTGAAGTTAGTCACCAAGAAGAAGCAGATTTTGCAAAAAGCAAAGATTTAAAAAAAAATTTTTTTTTTTAAGCAGAGAAATATTAGATACAGCCAGAGCAGCAGAGAATATTCTCCTAGCAAGCACTCCAGTGATAAGGCGGCGATTGACCCAGATGTGTCTCACTCAGTACTTTAGCAAGCAAGCCTCCACGGAGTAACAAAAGTGTTAGATTTTGCCAACTGCATTTAATAAGATTTAATGCTCTGAGAAAATTATTATGGGAATTTTGCATTCTGAGTACTAAAGCATTGCAGAAAGGGAAGTCTTACAAAAACAGAAAATAGAAAGATCAACTCTGAATAGAAGAACTATATGCAAATTATAGGACTCATCTTCAGTGTGACTTAAAAACTGATGATGCAATCACACAGCTTAAACATGTATTCTAAAGTGGACATCCTTTTCAGGCAAACAAACCAAAGATTCTTCTCCACTGAAGCCACCTGCTTTCAATCCTCCCTCTGCAGAAAAACACCTATCTCAAAGCATGCCCCAAAGCTTTGACTGAAAAGTCAACACGCACAGGACCAGCTGCATGAGTACTTGGCAATTCCACTAAACAGAATGCTATTTTTGTGTGGTATTTTGGAAGCAAGATAGGATTTTAAACAATGCATGATTTTACTCTTGATCTAAAAATTAAAATCACTTTTATAAAACAGCAAAGTGGTAAAATCTAATTGCTTATTGTACACATCTATTCTGGAGAGAAATTATACTTCCTTTACTCAAGGAGGATTACCAATACGCACAGCTACAGTACGAGCCTGCACAGTACAGTGCTTGAAACACTAGGCTGCGGTGCTAACAATTGCGAGGTTGTCACAGAATGGTTTGGGTTGGAAGGGACCTTCGAAGACCATCTAGTTCCAGCCCCCCTGCCATGGGCAGGGACACCTTCCACTAGACCAGGTTGCTCCAAGCCCCATCCAACCCGGCCTTGAACACTGCCAGGGATGGGGCATCCACAGCCTCTCTGGGCAACCTGTTCCACTGCCTCACCACCTTCATCGCAAAAAAAATTCTTCCTTATGTCCAATCTAAACCTACCCTCTTTCACTTTAAAACCAGTGCTACTTGTCCTGACACTGCAGGCCCTGGTAGAAAGTCTTTCTTGAATTTTGTCATTTCAACAATATGGAGAATAGCTAGAATCACTTCTAGGGAACAATGTATTTTAAGGTACTCTGACACAAGCACACTATTCCATAGAACTGTACATCTATAAACTAATGTTTTGAAAGAGGATGTGAAGCACTTCATGGTGTGAGAGAGGAGGAAGAGCTAAGTGTTCACTAAGTGGCTTAGATGGAGCTGAGTACTAGTTTTCAGCTAAGACACATTTACTTGCAGCTGTTTGTAAACTTCCCAGTTCTTGGGACTCTTGACTACAGATGACTTACAAAGAAGAGGCTGCCGAGTTCATAACCAAGGGCTGCCCCCCTTTACCACACGGACAACAGAGTTGTTAATGAAGCAGCTCTTGAAGTACTGTGGCTTACTGCCCAATACCATTAAAAAGATGAAACCCGTCACATGGGTCTCTAAAGCACTGCTAGTATTAGCTGCTTCAGGTAATGCAGAGGCAGGACATGGTTCAGCATCTCTCCCGGGCAGCTAAAGAGTCCTTTAATGCAACACAGTCAGGTCTGCTGCTCGCATCCAGCGTTTTGCAGGCAGTATGCTAGAGGTTTGGCAGGAGCCTCCCCTCCTTTGCTTTACAGACCCCCGTTTTCACCCCTTTTAGGTCTCAAATTAAGCATCCGTTCATTATCCAATCTGAACATTTGGCACATGGCTGTAATGACTAATCAAGTTCTGCTAAATAAAGCTCTGGCCTTGTAAGCAAAAAGTTATTTTTGATGGAAACTGACTGTGCAAAACAAATCAAAGAAGATATAATTTATTGGATTTATTTCAGTGTTTCACCTGAAAAAACCCCATTAGATTCTGTTTCCATAAGTGCAACAGTCTAACTGATGTTACTTCTATTTTGAGAGGTGGTTTTGCTAGATTTTAAGTCCAAAGATTGACATCTTTCTGTTTAAAATCTGCCCTTTTGGGCATACAGGGAAATTACTTAAGCTTTCTGGAACAAAAGAAATCCCCTATTTTGTGTGTGCCAAGTACAAAGTAGATGCATATTTAAAAAGTTACAACTTGCTGTTTGTTACGAGAAGCCATGGTCCATAAATTGTCTGAAATGAAACACAAAATCCTTGCTTAAAACTTAAAACCAACAAAACCCTGTCATGTTCAAACTGAGAAGTGAATAGATACATCACTTATTCTGAATTAGATGACCTCTACAATTTCTCTCACCTAACTGAGCATAAAAACAGAAAACAAGACTAAGTACAGTGGAGCTGAACTTTGCTACAATTCCACAGGCTCTGTGGAATGAAGGTTTATAAAAGCCAGGGTCTTTAAAAAGCACTGTAAGTGATTGCTCCTCCATCTTCAAAGGCTTTGTGTCTTCTGTACAAAACAGAAATGCAGTAGTGCTGCATTTTGAAGAGAAAAGACATATAAATGAAAAAAAGTTCTGAATATCTGATGCTTAGAGAAGTGCCTGAGACACAGCAGCTATAAAAGCATTTGAGGAAACAAACATATAAGGCTCCCTTCATTTCAAGGTAACACAGTAATGATGAGATGCAGAATCTCTCACACATCATGTGCAGTGAAGAAGCTAAAGAACAAACTTTGACCTTGAACTTCCCTGGTGGTGGGTATTCTCATCTGAAGTTTCATTTGACCTCACTGGACAGTCTGCTCCTCTGAGACTGAAGGCAGGTTAAAATAAACAAACAAAAAGCCAAATGAACAAAAACAAAAGTCACATCAGTGCTTTTAAGATGGGGATTTACTTTTAAAAACCTGTCCCTAGGTCTCAGTAAGTACCAGGTTTCAACGACACCACTAAGCTGCTCTATAGATGTTTGGAGTGTTTAGTTTTTAAAGGACACTAATACTTATTAGAAAGGAGTGAATGTTTTTACTGCAACTTTGCACAGCAAAGGCATGAGAGGCAACAGTCAGATGCTGCAGCACGGGAAATTCCAGCTGAATGCAAGAGAAAAAATTCACCATGAGATGAGCCAAGCACTGGAACAGGCTGCCCAGCAAGGCTGAGTGATCTCCACCTTGGACAAGTTTCTGAGAAACCTGCTTTAACTTTAAAGTTAATCTTGCTTGGAGCAAGAGGCAGGACTAGGCAGCATCCAGGGGTCCCTTCCAGCCTAAGTTTTCCTGTAATGCTGAAGGAATTCCCTGGTGAGAAGTCCTGAAGCCCACCTCACAATCCTGGAAAGAAAAGAGAAGTTTCCAACATAGATGTCATGGCCTTACAACAAATAAACACATACAAACTAAATTCTGTACTAAATTCAGTATATTGATTTTAAAAATGAATACAGAATAGGGTAAAATCTAGTTATGTTGATACACTTGGTGAATCTCAGGCTAATAAAATCTGTCTGCAACCATATATTACAAAGTATATCTATTTTCTGGAAAATAAAATTAAAACAAAAAAAGAAAACTAAGGAAATAGCTTTTCCAAAGGAAAGAGGAAATATCCCAGAGTCACGATGAAGTAGTTCTGCTTTCTAAAAAAATCCAGCCAATAATTTATTTCATAAGAACTGTTCACAACCCTCCATAAGGGTCCCGTGTCCACAACTAATAGCTCTGCAGGATGCAAAACTATCACTTAGTAGCAGATCCCTTCCTGCTGCAGGACTACAGCTCTGAGAAGATCACATCATACCTGTCTCATAGGCAAACAAGCATGGTACTGACTCGCCTTGCTTTCCTCCTTTCAGATAAAGCTTTGGCATGTTCTTAACACCAAGATGGAGAAAATTATGGTGATTCACCTGCTGCACCATTCATTCCCCAACATGCGACTCCCAAGTGCTGCGCCTGGCTCCAGTGGCTGAAGGGAGTCCACCTTCATTGCAAATAAGGCTGACAAAGCCAGATTTTAAGAACACTCCCCTCAATTACATTCACACACATTAGACCTCTGCCAGGGCTCCACTCATCCTCTTTCCACATTTCCCCTACCTACAAAGAAAACTAGGAGAACCTCCACAAGATCCTGCTCCTTGGAGACAGCCTGCAAACTCCTGGGGAGCCACAGCCGGGCAGCCCCGGCTCCACACCCCGCTACCGAAACACTCCAATTGTGTCTGAAACTTTTTAGTCCTGCGATGTACTTACGAGACAGGAGGTGCTTTCATCCCCATTTGGGCACTGAAAACCAGAACCAGCACTGCTCACAACTACCTGCACATTCTTGAAGCAGAAGAGAGACTCGAGTCCTGTGCCTATATCCCAAACCCCTCCTCTCTTTTCAGTTTGTCCATCCTTTTTGCCATCTCCTTACCCTCAATCCCAGCCATCGACTGACAAAGGAATTCCCCAAGATGACATTGTTTTCCTTGGAAATTTTCATAGGGTTGAGAATGGAAAGATAGGTATCTGAGACCTCTGCTTCACTTTAATTTTCTCCCCTCTGCTGACTGCAGGCACAAAAAATTCCTTCTCTGAGTGCTGTACGGGGTAAGAACAGTGCCGGGGAAAGGGACAACCCTCCTGCCCACTTTGAACACAGAATCTTTCAACAGTTCTCCCAGAAGGAGCTATCTCTGGAACACTGAACATGCCCACAAGAAGTGGTGGCAGTCAACAGATGACAAATCAAGCCTTGGCAGTTGCTAACAAAAGCAGCCCTGCTCACTTATTTCTCAATAATCAAATACAAATTAACCCCCCGTATTTTAAACTTGGCAACTTACACAAATAGTCCTGGCATGGCTACATATGCATCGCCATGATTTGACACAAAACACTCCCTGGTTCTGCAGTTTAAAACAGATATTCGCTCTCTTGTACAATCATCAGCCATTTCCTAAACCCACCCCTCCCCTCTCAGCACAAATGAGGATGCACATAAAGACCAAAAGTTACTCAGACTGATTAATCCCTCCACCTTTTCCATCTGGCTAGCCTCACCTTTCTTAAATTTTTCATTCATTCCTCCTAAGCAGCATGCCTTTTGGTTTTACCCCTAGTAGCATGAAGCACTACAGAGAAGCAGAGCACTCAGACTCACATGTTGATAATTTAATTAGTAATACTAATTAAAGATTAGTAAGAAGATCCACTCTTTACATACCTGTTTCATTTAAATTTGAGATTTCAAAAGCAACAACACTGGAAGGTTAAGACACCAGTTCACAGACTCAGTGCTCTTTCTCTGGTCCTCCCCTGCAATAGTCACGCATACCAAAAGCGGAGAACAGAACTGGAAATGTGAATTCAAGCACTAGAATAAGGAAGCAATTTTTGCTTGTCCCTATTCCACAAAACATGCTTTCAGTTTTGCAATGGACTGTAGCTGCACTATTAACAGCAAATAATATGTCCACTATTTCATTATATCTTAACAGAAACAACATTCCTATAGAAAGCTCTGACTGAAGGAACTTAAGAAATAATGCATTTTAGATTAACCCTCCTATACTAACAACTAGGGGATGCCAAATTGTATCCTGCGAAAGAAACTATGCTTTTTCCCTACCTCAGATAGGGATCAGGAGAAATTGTGTATCTGATATTTACATAAAAAGCAATTAATTGAAAATTAAAACTCAATGTAATTCAGGAACAGCAGGATGGCTCTCTGAAACAGCAAATTCTCCTTGTGAGCTTTAGCAGTGGTTCTGATCGCCATAATCACTGCGTGAGTGAATCCTGAACAAAGTACCTTCCGTGTAAAATACAGGAAGAGTGGATACATCTGATGTACCGAGAAATATATCCACAAATAAAAGGATACACTGCAAATTTATGCAAGGACAGAACACATACACCCATAACAGTAAACTACATTTATGTATGAATGTACACAAAAAGAGTACAACTTCTGCCTTTGTACTAAAACACATCCCATTTCCCTCAGTAGGATAAAGTTATCTGACAGAGTTCCTGCCTGAACTGCAATCAAGTAACTAAGAAAATTTGAAAAACTAGACACACCTGTGCTTTTCTTCAGAAGCAGCCACAATTCAGCAATATCTTTGTAGAGCAAGGAGATCAGGCTTAAGGTCATGTTGCTTCTAATCGATTTAGTGCAATACAGTTCCGCAGACAGTGACCTATTTATCTGTGAGCCCGTCTTCAGTGCAAAATGAGAGCGCAAAACTCCATCTTTCAGTCAAAGCCAAGCCACCAGGGACACAATACCTTTCTTCAAATTACATGCAGAGCAACTGCGCCTGTCAGCAGGCTCAGAGGTCCTTCGAAGGGCTCACTGGTTGCTGGATACCACTTCTTGTCTTTCTGCATAAAGCACTGGCATGCCCTGAATGCAGGCTGTTTGCTTTAAATGTGAACACATGCACTGCTCAAACATTAGCAGAGTAAGAATGCATTAAAAAATTAATCCTAAGTGTGCCTTGTCAAGAACCTCCTTTTAAGAGCCCTAGTTTTAACAAATGATGATCTAGTAAATCCATCATCATCATCATCTTTTTCTATCACCCACCCCTACTCCACACAGGGAAATTAACTGCCCAAGGAGCAGATGTCCTCTTCCAATGTACCTTTGGTTAGAAAGTTGCCCAGAAATGCATCCAGCATTTCCTATTTGTGTGGGAATTCTCACCCACACATCTTTGGTGGAACCAAACTGGGGTGTTTTCCTTGGTGGTAAACCCATCAAGCACCTGTTCCCTATGAAGAGGCCTACCCAAAGCAGCAGGAACTGCCAAAAGGACATGTATTCTACTAATGGGACTTTGTAAGTTGAAATATGTACAAATCTTATGAATAAGACAATGGGAAATAAAGCAACAGATGATGAAATCAACTACAACCAAAGTATTCCATATGATCTTTCAGACATGAATGCTGAGCCACCTTGCTTTACTTAATCCTTTAAAGTAATTGTCCAGTGACAGACTACCTGTTAATTAATACACTTGAGATTAGTTACCAGCCATCCAGACTCACTAATACAAAGAGTGAACTAGTGAGTGGGAGTGACAGTAACCACCATACGAAAACAAACGGATTGTTTTTCTTCATGGTGTTCTAAGAGCCCTTTCCCAACAAGAGGGGTCAAGGAAAGAAGACAGTGAGGATAAAAAGCTTGGATTGATGGTTACATCTGTTCACAAAATCCCATTTGCAGATGGGGAAAATCTCCATTTCTGCTTCAGCACTCCTGGCCATCAACCAATCCCATAAAAACAAACCCAAACAAACCCAGGTCACCCACAGACCACACCAGAGGTTATTTTCTGAAGTGCCCCACATCTGTGTTCTCATCGCTCACCTGCCACAGGGCAGGAACTGTCGATAATCCCAAACCAGTCAGATGTATTGTAATAAATCTACCATCTATATAAGCAGCTCTATTCAGTGCATGGCATTAAAATGTGACCTGAAGAATATAATTGAGGTAATTTATTTTAAATTCTGCTTTTTCATTTTGGGGCCATTACATTTTGTACTATGTCAAAACACAAGAGTTTCCTAAGCAATATCAGATGTTCTTCATTAAAGGTAGATTTAAAAGAAACAACACTCCTTAGGAAGGTTCTACTTAACTGTTCTGTATTTTAGAAGGTCATTACTAGCATATTGGATTTTGAAGAGAGAGTTCAAAATTAGTGAATGAGTCTTCACACTGCTCCCACAAGTCATGTAAATACTCACACACGTGGAAGTTGAGACAGAGTAAGTGACCTCTCTTGGATCAGGTAACAGCATCTGTTGCAACGTCAGAAACAGGATCTACATCTCGGCTCTAAGCCCGTACTCCCTCCTTTCCAGGACTGTCACCTAACCAGCTCGGTGGAGGTGCATGCTCCTAGATCAGTATCTTGACTTGTCGTCCTCAAAGACCACAATTCACAGCATTTTATTTCTAGCTCTTGAGCTACAACGTGGCTCTAGGAAGAACACTCTCAGAGCAGCTAGAAATCCTACTACATACCATATACAAGTATACACACTGATATTAATTTCTTACTTAACAGCACCCTGCCAGTCTCAAACATTTGCCAGCAAGAGTCCTCAGCAATATGCTTGGCTGACTAGATATGAGTGTTAATAACAGGGGCTCGCTGTCACCTGCAACACAGCATGCTGAAAACGTAACTCTTGTTATCCAAACTTTTACGCAATGATAAAGCAGGCATAGGAGTGCTTTCCAAACACGCAAAGAGAGGGAGAGGAAGTTTTATGGCCTTCCTTCAGAGATTAAAACCAAGTGAAAGAGGAGCTACACCCTTCTCAGAAAGGTATCACCCTTACCTACATCCATTCAGTAAGATACAGGAACTTGATACTTTAGCAAGCTGGCTACTTCCTTAAGAAAAAAAAAAGCCAAACCCATGAATGTAAAAGAAGAAAAAGAACCACCTACAGCGTGTTGGCTGTGCTTGTTCTCATTGTCAAGACAGAGAGGAAGTATAAACCCTCGTATTAATCAATACTGCCTGTTCCAGAGTACCTTCATGTTGCACGTAACGTGGACAACCACCTCTCAACAGGCTTCTGCCTTCAGATTTCAGAGCAGAGGAAACAGTGGAACAAGCCATTCAGGTGAAAACCAAGTACTAGTTTAAAAATAATTTAATTTCTCAGACTAGCACAACAGATACATGTAATATCCATCCTCCAGGCTTCCACCTCGCTTCCTCCTTCCTACCCTTGAAATCTCCAAAACCCACAGTTACATATGTTTTTCCTGGACCACTCAAGATCTAATAATGACCTAAGAGCACCAAAATATAGCGTTGTTTGTTTCAACCCTGCTATCCTTCAATGTTAACCAACTAGACACACCTTCACCTCCCACTTTCAGGAAACTTCACAAACAGCAGCAGTACTCTGTGCAACAGTGCCTGCAGTGAGACACAGCTACTCAGACTGCACTGGCGTGAGGAAAAGAGGACTCCTGGCTCTGCGCTGAAGTTATCTGTGGTACTATTCAAAATTCAGGAGATGGGAGATTGCAGTCTGATAAGAATTGAAAACTGTAATTAAAGCTGGAAACCCAGTCACCACTGACGTTAGATAGACAGCAGGACTAAAATTCAGGAAAATCAGGAGGATGAGATCCATTTTTATAGCAGCAGTGGGATTAAAGGAGCAAGTGGAGGAGATAAGAAAAGGAAATGGATGTGGAGTTTAGTGGCAGCAGAAGGAGAACCCAACAGTGAGTAACAAGAACAGAAACACGTGATGAAAGCAGCACAGGAATTAAACTCAGGAAAGGAAAACCAGATTTATTTTGCTTGTTGTTTTTTTTTTTATTCTGCAACATATATATTAATAAGAACATTACTCCAGAAAGCAAGAAAAACCAACAGAGACCATTACAACAAAAGGAGTGTTGTGCCACAATTGCAGCTATATTTATAGTCAAAATATAAACTGAAACTTTGTCAGCAATAGGAAACCCTTTTTATGACTCTTAAAGTACACAGAATCTTTTTTTTCCAGATTAACAAGATACTCAGGAAGCAGAAAAACTTTCAGGTCAAAAGTTGTGGGAGAATTGGTTCCAACAAAAATATCAGATGCTCCTGCAACAGTGATGAACACAGAAAAAGGCTGCAAAATTATTTATTACAAAGGAAGGAAAGGAAAAGAACATTTGCAGAAAACATCATTCCCCAAATCCTGAAAGAGCAAACAAGACAGAGAGAAGAGAAACCTGCTTTTGATCTCAGATAAAATTAAGAGACAGAAAACATTCATTCCATTCCATCTCTAAAATAATCAGTTTGGGTGGGTTTGGACAAGTTAGCTATGATATTTCAGTACTGGATAATTCATAGCTCCAAATTAAATAAAAAAATCCGGCTATTAGATCATCTCAGTTACCTGTCATTTTAGGCAAAACCCTTCAGAGCTGGCTATCAACCTCAAGTCTTACTTACACTGCATAAATCTGACCCACATTATTGTAAGGTTACACTTGAAAATGGTCAAACCCACATAAGTGACAGAATAAAAATGCCACTGTCTTCTTAACAGCTTCTTACTTTTCAAGCCAGTTTTGATTTTGACTCATGATTTGGAATTTTTGTGGCCCATGCACGCTTCAGCAAGCTGCCTCTGGTTGTGCAACCCACCAAGTCCCCACATGGGAAAAGTGTGGAAAAAATGCAAGCAAACATGATGAGCAATCCTCAAAGCTCACCATTCCCTCCACTTACGGGTTACCAAAATAGTATCTCAATTTCTATCATTGCCAATCCTTTCACTTTCCTGGACTTCAACAAGCTCCACAGTTTCCTCAAGAAAATAAGAGGCTTAATAGCAAGGAGTAACCAAAGCTCATTTTCCACTGATGAGAAAGAAAAAGAGCAGAAAACACACTTAGACTAGCTGCTTCTAGAGAGCCAACCTGGAGAACTGCTTCAAGTTCTCAACAGAAATTCACTTCCTTCCAAGAAAGAAAGTCTCACTGCAACAAGAGAACAAAATACCTTAATCCTTGTGCTTAGCAGCGTGATATTCTTGGTTAAATTTAGTCAATGGAGAGAAGACAAAGCTCACATTGGTTACTCTCTGTGGAAAGACACAGCATACAATCACACCTGTCCTTTTTACTTTGTAGATGCAGGATTTTTAAGAAAACATTATTGTAGCATTAAAAAAAGGTAGTGATCCCTTTAACAAAACACTTCTTAAAAAAAAATCTAACCCTGCAAGGAGCTGTTGTAACATCCATAAACAACTGCAGCAGAGCAGCTGTAACTGTGTCCTGTTTCCACTCTCCGGGAAGCAAACAGGAAACCTATACCCTTACCTGATTGAAAAAGCAGCCAGTCCCTGAGATTTTAATCAACCTAAAGCAACAGACATTTTCCTTCTCTTCCAGTTTCCTGGGATGCTTCCTGGCCCGTTCAGGATAGCAGTATGGAGACCAAGCTTTTTAACAGCAGCATTACCTTCATTTTCCACATTAAATATTGCTACTTGCCCTATTACTGTATTTACTTTTGGCCTAGGTGTGACAGCTCAGGCAGGGCTGTGGATTCAAACAACAAAACCACTCCTCTGCCAAGGGCGGTTTATTAGCATTAGCCTCTAACTTCAGAGGGCAGGATTTTTCAGCACACCTCAAAAACCTTTACACTATTTTCAGATGAACAGTACCAAAAATAGATGCACCAGCCAAGCAAGAGATGTAATTATGCAAACCTTTAGCTAACAAGGAGGAAAGATCTATAAAAACTAGGCAAGCCATCACGTCCACCTCCACCAGCTAGGATTTTGCAATAAACAGAAAGCAAAACTTGCCAAGTCCCCCCTTTTGCAGTTCTGGGTTAACACCTCAACCCCAAAAAACTTTTGAATCGGTTTTGTGTTTCTTCTCCTTTCCATAAGAAGAATGAAGATGTAAAGAAGGATGAAACGAAGGCCAAAGAGCAAATTCCACTTGTTCTGACACATGCAGCAGCTGAACTAATGCCCATGAATCTCACAGGACTAAGAGACAACCCGGACACAACCCCCAGCCATTCGTTCCTCTCTTCCTCTCGTTGCCTCTGCAAAAAAGTGCATTTAGTTTCCACCAGCTCCTGCCTTAACAAGTGCGTACCTGATTAGTTCAACGTAATTTTAACTTAGCCCTTACCCTTGTATTTGCACTAAACGAAAAAGCATGGGGCAAACGGATCAAAGGTGAGAGCACTCTTTGTAGTTCCCTGCGCTATGGTGGCAGCAAGTAAGACCTCTCCAATTAAGGTCTCATCCTGCAGCCAATCTTTGAAGTATTTAACAGTGTCTTTTTAACAGAACAGATTTTATATTCTTTGCCAAAAGCCTCCATCTCACCTTACTCAAACACACAACATCCTGTGACTGCTGCTGTTTTGATCCCCATGCTACAGCAGCTTGGCCAATGCTGAACACACATACACCTTTCCAGGACACCAAACGCACAATACCAAGGATAACAAATGCAGATACCTAGTCAATTCAAAGGATCAGCAAAGAACCAAAGATACTGCTCAGACAAAGAGAACAACAGCAAAGTAACATTAAAAGTATCCCCACTCCCCAGTAAGGATTTATTTGCTGCACTACATTTTGGTGAGAAACTTCAGGACAAGAAATGGGATTTTTGTTTAAGAAATATCTCATACAGACTTCTTCAGAGCACTTGGGGAAGTAAGGTGTAAGGGGCCCCCAAATAATCCATTTTTTTCCATCCTGAGATTCTGGAAATGTTTTTCAGCAGCTCTCAGGGTTTTTTTCTTCATTGGAATTTCTTTTCCTGCACTATAAACAAATTTGGTGCAGCTTACATATAAGATACGTTCAAGTCCCTACTGTTGGTTGCATATAATTCCTTAGAGCAGAAAAAAAAAATCCACATCTTCTTTTTAAACTGCCTAGTTTATTAGCTAGTGGAGGAAACAGTAGCTCAGCTACAAATAAGCAAGAGCATGTAAGTATATTAGTCTCCCCAAACCAACAACAAAAACCCATGACTTCATTGAACTTGTTTCATGCTTTCTTCTTCAGGCAAGAAGGAAAAAGCTCTCACTGTACCTGAGTGGAAGGAAAAGACTCGCAGCTCTATCATCAGCTTGCCCAAAAAAGCAGCATGCATCCGTCTGGCACCTCCTGGCAGCTGACTGGTATTCAGCTTCAGCCAGCCCAGCTGGGGTGGACTCCCAGGCATTTAAAGATTCACAGGTGCAGCCACCAGCAGTTAGCTGACAAAGAGCTTGTGCAAATACTCCTTTTGCAAGCAGGTCTTCAGATCGAGGATGGTGCTATAAACCAGCAATTGAGGTTTCTCCTGAAGACTAAGCACTGAGGAATGGACTCAGACCTCACGTGAGCCCACTCCTATCTGTAGAGCGGTTCCACTGAAGTTACTGCCTCCCATGCAACAGCAGAGATTAGGAGCTAATCGGTATACGTGTGCTGCACAATTTGGCAAACTGTAACCCAAAGTCTACTTTGTCACATTTTCTCTGTTCTTATATTATATTATTGTTTTATACCATACTGCCTCCCCTCACTTGCTTAACTGTTGGTACTGTGCTCTAAAACCTGCCTTCTGTCTCTGAAGCTCTGATGCTGTTTGCAGGTACCAACAGCAACCTCTGTTTTTTCCTTCCTAAAATAAACATCATCACATAGAGGAAATTGTTTTAAAAAATTTAAACTATTCAAGAGCGAACAAGCCCATTGTTTGGAGAGGAGACTTCAGGGCAGCAGTGCACTACCACAACTGTGTTGCATAGCATCCATAAAAATCCTGTGGACCACAAGGGTTCAAGGTTGGCGTGTGCTGGGACAGGGAGGGAGGGGACAGAGCATTCTCATTGCTTAAATGTAAACAATAATAATAATCAGTTTTTGTAACTGAGAGAAGGAAGCAATCTAATGTGGAAAACAGTTGTTACTATTCTGTTTATGACTCCTTGTTCCTGACAAGTATGCTGGGTTAACTTGGTAACGCTGAAGGGGCTAAACTGAGGTGACCTGAAAGTGGGCGAATGGCTGAAAACCCATCTGATAAGATGGGCTTGGGAATACCTTTTCTCTTTTTTTATACTAGAAGCATGCCAGAGTGGAAAATACTGGGTGGAGGATCCATAACTCTCGTGACTGTAAGAGCTTTATCCTCAAACCCCCAGACAAATTCCAGTTGTTCAGGCAGTGAACTGGATTCACTGCCAAACAGTAGCTTAGGCACCTTCAGGAAGAAAGCTGCTACCTGAGTCCAAGGGCATGATGCTCAAAACAATCTCCTAACACCTCAAAGCTTGAAGGTTCATTAGAAATTTTTCCAACACAACTTAAGCTCTCTGCATACAGTGTGAAGTGTATTTAGACAATTTAATACAGAAAGAAATTCCAAGAGCCGGGCCAAAACCCCAAGTCCTTTCTTTGGCAAGGAAACAGGCTTTGTTCGGGGCCACTAGGACAGCTCTTAAGTTTTTAAGCTCCAACATTAGATGTTGGTACCATCAAACCTCCTCCAACACCTTCAGTGAAAATGGCAGCAGAGGTTGGTTTTGTGCTGAACTGCAGGTGCACATTACTCGTGCTTGGAGCATGCTAACCAGACCAGGACACCTCACGGGACGTAAGCAGAGGATCTCCCTGCTTAAGGATGCCACTGCAGTTTAGGGTGGCAAATCTGGCATTCCCAGAGGGATATTTTTGGGCACTGTGAAAATTGTACTCACAAAGTGGTGAGTGATACCTAGGGACCCAAAGGACCAAGCGAGGACTCCAAGGGTCCCACTTTTTGGCTAACGTACCCAACTTCCATTTGCAGCATTCTGTGTCTTTGAGCCTTGGTGGCTCATATGACGCTTAAATAGCACTGTACAGCCAGTCACCTGAGCCAGAGCAGGTCCCCTCTGAAACCGCAAAAAATTTTAGTCCCTTTGTTTGACAACATAAATCTTAAAAGTTCGAGTGACACTCAGAAAAAAATAGCAATCTCCCCTCAGGCTATCATAAATAACACATTTTGTCTGGCTGCTTGAGTTCAAAGATGACTAAATCTATATTTTACTTCTCTGATGCCTTTTCTGCCATAGGGCATTCTGTTGTGTCTACAAACTGTTTCATCTGCGAAGCGTTACAAGATTTCATCACAAGCAATGTATATACTTCATTCAGTCAAAAGAAGTATCTTCTCATGAAATATTAAGTTAGCACTCTATCACTACTCAGCACATGCATCTGGAGACTGTCACATCTTATCTGATTCAAGTAAAAAATCACATATTTCTGTAAGCAAAGTGTAGCATAAAATGTTTTCATTTTACTGACATCAGAGAATTTTGCTTCTCAACTTTGAAATAACTTCTAATTACACAGGAAAACACTCAAAAATCTCATCAGCTTGGTTTTTTTTCTTCAAGGAATCTATCCCTAAAATAACTCTATAAAGTCAAATGAAAACATCTGCAAAAATTATTATTACAAGTTACCTTGCAGACAAAGAACATAATTTTCAATAGCTGGAAGCGAGAAAAAAAATCACAGAAGGAGGCAAGGTCAAATGTTATCAACCAAAAGGAGAAAAGTTTATACTGAAGAAGGTAGTAGACACCACCTGTACTTGCACCTGAAGTCCTTCAACAATCTTTGATAGCCATTGTGGTAGATGATATAGAGACCAATAGCAGAACATTATCCATGCCCCACATGCACAGTCCAGTTAAAATGTCTGAACACATTACTGGAGTCCTAGAGGTTTAGATGGTAGAAGCTAGAGAGTTTGAAAGTGAGTTGAAGGACAGCTGTGTGGTTTTGGGCTCCCAAGAAGGACACATTTTGAGTTTCTGTTTCAAAAACCCAGCCATGTCATGCAGTATTGGAAAGGTAAAGTTTCTCTAATGTGAACCGATAGAGGCATAATCTTGAATTCTTCATCTCCCATGCTAGGTCTCTTTAAAAATTGACCTACTGATCCCTATCCATTTTCTCATATACACCTTTGGAATCCACCAAAGATGGTAAGAATTAGGTAAGTGTTTGGGTAAAACAGAGGAAATGCTTATTTTTTAATCATGAAGGCTTAGGAATTAAAAAGTAATTCTGCTCTGCAGACTCAGTGCATGAAACAAGTTGCTTGTGTGTCATGAAAGCTTATGACTTTCACCTAGAAGAAGAAAAGGAGGGAAATATAGATTGCATCTTTCCTTCAAATAAAAGCCTGAAAAGCAAGTAGCTCCTTCCCCAAAAGCCAAAGGACACTTAAAAACAGGTTCTTCAACTAGCCCTCTGACATACATTCATATAAACTATACGTCACATACTGTGGAGACTTCTAAAGTGATTTCTCAGAGAAATAAATCAAAAGATGGAATCATTTGGAGAATTACTCATGACTAATGCAACTAAGCAACTATTTTAAGACTGTCCATCTGGAACTCTTAATGATTTTCAGGATACAGCCCCATCCAGATTAAGATTACTGTAGGTAATACACAAATCACAACAGTTACTGTAATCTAGGACAACTCTAAGACAAATGGTCACCAGAATCGTACTAGTCACAATTTTTAAAAGTATACTCTTGACTAACCACTCACATCTGAAATTATAGGATCATCCTCTCCCAACTGCCCCAGCAACTGCTATGTGTTTGTTAAGTGGACAAAACTCCTTACTAAAAGACAACTGCAAGCTACTCCCAGTGAGCTCTTCAAGGTCTTCTTCCAACTTGGTCCCTGGACTCACTTTTTTGTGGCATCTATTTACAAAAGTTCCAAAATTGACTAGAAACTTTGCAATGAGAAATAAGTGTAAGTCTGATTAAAATAATTAGATGAGGCTGAGACTCACTGCATGCTGACGGCAGTGCAGGTGGAAAATTCTCACATTTTTTTCCACCTGGGGATAAGAAGGGATAAGAAGCAGCAGCCACCACAGAAGATTTCTGTAGGGTCCTCCAGTTTAGTTATTTGGCCTCATTCCAAAAGGGAAGAATGAACACATTCAACAACTTGGTCCCTCACCCCAAATTGTATGCAAATTGACAGACTCACCGTCAATAACACCAAAGACTGCTGACAAATACTAAAGAGTATTAAGTAAATGTGAAAACTAAGACTGTCAGCAGCACTTATCCATCATTTTCAGAAAAAACACCGACCAACAATACTGAGGAAGGTTTCATGCCATACTTGAGTCAAAGTGCAAGAAACAGAAGTTGTGTGTGAGGTTGGATTAACTGCTGACTAAAATAGAATCTCTTTTTTACATCACCGAGCAAGAAATGAAACACATAAAACTTGCGTTGATCTTTGCTTCCTGCTTTGGAAGAAGACGTAGTGGCTCTGAGATAAGATAAAATAAATAAATAAATACAAGAGCTAGCTTCAATCAGGAAGTGCTGGAAATCTTACAATAAACTTTGATCCTTTTAACTTAGCATGCTTTACCATGAGACCATGTATGTTCAACCTCCTCGGGTTAGCTTAACCTTTGAAGTTAATTTGAAAATCACGTGGGATTTTGTTAAACACGACAAACATACACAGTATAAGGAAGTAGTGCAGGCCATCTTATTAAGCATGACTTCAGTACAGCTAAACAGATTGCAACAGCACATGAGGCTGGAAACTTCTGGAAGAACAATCAAGAAGATAAAGGGAGTAAATAAAGTTACATCCTAGCTCCAAGACTGGTTCTGCCCAGAGAGTAAATACCTTCTTGTGGACAATTTTCCATATGGGAAAGCAAAAGCATGCTACAAGAACAGCAAGTCATTTTTACTCTAAATTATTGAAACAAAGTATCTCTGCTTATTCATCAGGGAAACTATAAATTCTTTTTTTCACTATTGCATTATTTTTCCATATATTCTTCAGCAGCCATGAAAGCAGGAAATATATAAATTCCTACCAAGTCACCACATACTATGGCATTAATGCCATATATGCTAGTGCCTCTAATTAAATGGGCTTTTAAAATGGCACTAATGGTCAGGAAGACATTTTTTTGCCATTTCAAGAGTCACAGGCACAGTCACATTCTGTTTTCTGAGGATTCATTTTACATGTGTTGAAGTAACACAACTATTTTTGACTTTTTTTTCTCCATTCACATGCGTAACCCTTAATGTCACACAACAACCACCCTTAGAAAAGGTCTGTTTGTTGTAAGAAGACTCATATACAGCCTAAATCTTAGCAAAGAGGGACAAAGAGAAGACCATAGGCAGACAATGGAGAGGTCCAAGGGGCAAGGGAGCAGGCTCAAGGAGTTCAGAGTCAGTGGATCTATTGGAACAGGAGCCTAGAGGCAAGGTCTTGTATTGCCCCTAATTCTGTGTGCGTGCCTCTCTAATTGGAAAGATTTTAAAAAGCCCTTGTTTTTGTGGAGGAATAATCATCCAGGGGAATAAAAGTGGTGGCCTGTATACCAGTATCCCAGCGCCTACATACTCATTCATTATTATGCACACAGCTGGAGAAATAACATTTTTCCCCCAAAATTAAGGCACCAAAAATTTTACAATAGTAACTTTTATAACATTGTAATTTAGCATATTATAATTTTATGTCATTTAAAAAGGAATTCAAATAACTTTTTAACACAAGAAATGGGGAACAATAAGCAATTTCAGGGATCTTGAATGGGACCACTCTCAGAAATTGATTGATAATGTCATCCATTTTAGATAATTCTACTTTCTACCATAGCATGTATCTTAACACAATTGTAAAATACACTCCTCGAATCATGCATTCCTTCACTTTTACTTTTAACACAAAGAATATAGATTTTAAAATTAAAAAAAAAACTCAATTAAAAAATTTCAGAAAAAAACAGTTAAAAAAGGAGGCTGGGGTCCCTCAGTTTTATGGGACAAGTCAATACAGACAACTATGTGAAGGAAGAAAAACATTTGCCAGTGTTGCTGAATTGGTATCTCTGAACAGTAACAACCTCTTTATCAGAAAATATACACTGACTACATTCCAGCAGCAGAAACTGCCCTATAAAATTGCATGATGATGCTCTGAAAACTGATTTCTGAGGGAAGAAACAACTCACTCTTGATGGACATAATGCTTGGGAACTTTTCTGGTTTTGGAAGGAGGTAAAGAGGTCAGCTGTGGCTGGTTTTGCTGATGTGCTCACTTTTCACTGAGTAACTTGGCTGAGTCCAATAAATCATTTAATTTAAGCACATCTGTCCTGGTTTTGGCTGGAATAGAGTTGATTTTCCGCATAGTATGGGGCTAGGTTTTGGATTTGTGCTGGAAACAGTTTTGATAACACAGGGATGTTTTTGTTACTGCTGAGCAGCGCTCGCACAGCCTCAAGGCCTGTTCAGCTTCTCACCCCACCAGCAAGGAGGCTGGGGGGGCACAAGGAGTTTGGGGGGGGGACACAGCCGGGAGACCTGACCCCAACTGACCCAAGGGATATTCCAGACCATAGGACGTCATGCTCAGTGTATAAAGCTGGGTGAAGAAGAAGGAAGGGGGGACGTTTGGAGCGATGGCGCTTGTCTTCCCAAGTCCCTGTTCGGCGTGATGGAGCCCTGCTGTCCTGGAGATGGCTGAACTCCTGCCTGCCCATGGGAAGTGGGGAATGAATTCCTCGTTTTGCTTTGCTTGCGTGCGTGGCTTTTGCTCTACCTGTTAAACTGTCTTAATCTCAATCCATGAGTTTTCTCACTTTTTCTCTTCTGATTCTCTCCCCCATCCCACCCGGGGGGGGGGCGAGCAAGTGGCTGCGTGGGGCTGAGCTGCTGGTTGGGGTTAAACCACAACAACATCACAGATGTTCTATAAAAACCTGGTATGAAAATTTAGATCCTAAAATATCTAATATTTTACTTCCTTTGGAAAGGTGATTTAAAATAAAATCCAAACACTACCATCCACCAGACTCTTCCAACAATGTGCATTCTGTGAACAGAGTGTATTTTCAAGAATCAATGAGCTAGCAAAATTTATATTAAGGCTCTTGAAATGCATGCTTTTTTGGCACATATAAAACATGGAGTTCAAAATGCTTCTAAGAACACAGTCCTAAGCCACACACCTTACACACTCCTGACTTAGCAGATGGGACAAGTCTGTTTACATTTACAAGATCTAGGAGTTATTATAAAGTTAAGCCAACTTACCTTGTGCCACAAAATCCAGCCATGAACACCATTCTGAGAAAAAAAAATAGCTCTTCATTTCTGCTACAGAAATTCCTCTCTGATTCATTGTCAGAGAAGAAGAATGTCCACTTTTCCCTCCCTCTGCTCAGAACAAACTACCCTGAGAAGGTAAGAGCTTTCATATTAATTGAACTTTGTTCCACAAATGCAACAGGTGGCACAAGATGACTTCACAAATATATTTTCCTCCAGTAATGCCATTGTTCTTGTAATTATCTCTTTAATTGCAATGTTCTTCCCTCATGTCCCCACCCTGAATATTTACAGACTGCCGATATACCCAGTGTCTGATACAGTACATCTAGGCTATAGGCTGAAGCCCTAAGCATATTTTCACTCATGTTAGGCTTTAACAAGGCAAAGCAAAACTGTTTTTCACTTGGATATTCACAATGCTATCTGGAACTAGTTGTATTGAATTGCTCATTCACAGGTTTAATATTTCAGTGCAGTTTATCACATCTGCTATGGATTCACACCCAACTCTCCTCTCCCAACTTTCTGCTGGAAAAAGTGCAAGGGCATTTCCAGTAGGACAGGTAATGGAAGTCTCAAGCGTGGAAACCCCAAATCTCAAATAAATCCCTTTTCAACATGTTTACCCAGCCAGCAAACAAAGGTGTGAATGCAGCAAACAGAAAACACAGCCTTACATGCCTGGACCTATCTAGCATGGGGACTAACAGTAATAAAGTTGTCGTGGCAGACTTTAACACTGACCAGAAATCTCAGTGTTTACACAGGTTCCAGGCAGGCTTTGGCTACGTTGAAGCCTTCAGGTACTTAAGTATATCTGGCATATTCAGTCTGACATATGTTCAGCCTGACATTTCCTGCATGCATGCATTTTGCCATCCTGCCTGTAAGCTAACACCCTCTCCCCATACAAGAATGCCCAATATCCAACAGAAATACTCATACAACTCCAGGAGAAGATGTACCATGTCTCCATCCCCTCAGCTGACATGGAAGATGCAAGAGTGCTCTTCCTCTAGACTCCTCTATTTGTGGTGGATTACCCAGGTTGTGGTTTAACCAAGCTTCATCTGACTCTTTCACTACAGAAGTCTATTAGTATTAGACACCCACATTGCAGCGCTGCCTCACTTTACCTCATCGCAGAACTTCCTTGGATTGGATTGGAAGGACCCTGGGACACAGACAGTCTCCTCATCCATCCATTCATTACATGCCTAGAGCGTACACACGAAAGCAAACCACCTCAGAGCTTCAGTCATCTTCATCAGAAAACCAACCTGAATGCAGTGTGAAAAGATGCAGACTACAAGATGCCTCCAAAGATACTCCCCATCCATGCTAAGCACAGCACAGACTGAAGACAGATGTCTCTGGAGTCTCCACTTGCCAGACTTGTTTTACAGCTCTCGGTTCAAGCTGACCTACTGTTCCCGTTTGCTTAGAGAAAGCAAGAAGGGGGAGAATCTCAAAGGACGGTTTGTGAGCACCATGCCAGGAAGCCCATCAAAGGGCCACAGCAGGTCAGCACCCTGGAAAATCTCCCCTGCTGATGGGAGACAGGCGTCCCCACAGAAGACTGCTTGAAGCCACAGCTTTCCAGGGCTGAAATCCTCCACAAACTCTACAGCTGCCATCCCACCTGCCTGCAGTCGGAGATGCAGAAGCGCATAGAAAACGTAGGGTCAGGGACAGATGCAGAAACCACGATGCTGTCTCACGTGAGCCTGCCCAGGCAGGAGAGGCCACATGGCACCTGGTTCCAAACCAGGGGATTTGGGAAAACCATTCCAAAGACCAAGCATTGCGAGAGCCAGGGCTCAACCAGGGTGAAGGGATAAAAGCAACGCAGCCTGCCCTGGGTAAAAGACACTCGTGGAGAGCAGCGCAATGAGGATCAGGCCAAGGAGGACGGATCTAACTGTCCACGAGCTGTTAGTAAATAAAGTCTGCTTTGTTAAAATGAAAATAAAAGAGAAACAGATTTGACGAAGCATGAAGACTCTGGAAGCCAACCCAGCTTCCCTCATTAAGGTAAGACAGTTAATGCAAAAATCAATATATGAACTAGGACATTCATTGTTCATGTAAAGATTTCTACATTAAAGATTTTAGCATGCAGGGCAAGGGTGAAGTGACAGCGCGCATAGCTGCTCTTGGCAATTTCCAGAGATGCTAATGAAGAGAGAACAAAGCTCTGTCAGACCTGGGACAACAGGACAGAGTGGCTTAATTTTGTCACAAAGAGAAGAGAGACGCATACATCATGGGATTCACAGAATCACGAGCACATTTACTTTGGAAATACATGCTTGCCAAAATTGTAATTTTACTCAGCGTAGCTACAGGACAGAAATGTTCCCAGGCTGCAGTACCTCTCCCCTTCCACAACCTAAACCCTTGATCCACCTTCTGTGTAACATTTGGTCTGGAAATGCCACTGAATGCAAAATGAGTTCTGCTGCCAGGAAGGCGAGAAACCTCTTATCAGTCCAAAAGGCCATAAAATGGTTTTGACCAAAACAATGGAATAATTCCTACTGGATATATAAGGGTAACATTAGAAGCATATAATTGCTTTCCTACTGTCAACATAAAATGGGTAACAGGAAGGAAAGGAAACAGAATTTTTGCATACTTGAAGACTTCAAACAGAACAGGCTGCAACAAAATCAAAAGGAGTTTTGGAATAATAATAATAAAGATGGGTGGGAGAGAAGACAGACAACTTCCTACAGAAACATACAATTTTCTGACTATACATACCTATATATAGTGAAAGGAACCTGTAAGTAAGAAACGACTGCATAGCATTACAATATTTATATTAAGGAACTGAGTCTGAAGAAAATTAGGCTAAAATGAGGAAAAATATCTATGTTCGAATGTGTTCCATATATTAAATTTGTGTTTTCCTGCTATGCAGTCAAGGCTTTGCCTACATTTGAAATTAGCTCCAATCCATTCACGAATGGCCTGCAAGTGCTCAAAACTCGTAAGTACATAAACGTTATAAAATAATCGGTGCAAGTGGTAACTTTTATGGATACACTTTGAACTTGACATTACTACCAAGTGCTGGTTGAATCCTACATGAAGGTAAGACTGAAATTTGAGGAGGCCTTGTTTTGCTTTGCAAGACTGTATCCCATGTGTTTAAAATACAACTAAATTTTTCCTGACTTTACTGTGATTAACAGCAATTAACATAAAAACTTTTTCTATTCTGAGCTGAACAGAATTCATTGTTACATCTTGATAATGTATTAGTTAGCACTCCTAAAGGTACCAGACCTTGGCCTCATGAATGCCCAGAACTGATAAGTTAGGAAAGGTGAAATCTTTACATTTCAGAAGTTACAAAAAGGTTATCAAAAAACCTTACAATTTCCATTCCAAGCAAAACAGATAACAAAAGACTCAGTGAGCACAGTACAAAAGAAGGTGTCAGCAAAAGGAACCACCAGAGAGGCATTTTTCTCTATTTTTTTCCGAAGAGTGTCAACATTAAGGAAAGGAATATTGAAAGGCCTTGAAAATTTTATATTTTCCTATAAAGGCAGATTAGCTTACATTGATTTCAATTTCATATGCTCCAAATCAATTTAAAAAGAAACCAAAAAAAGTAATCTTTTTTTTTAAAAACCATAATAGGTCACTGTGCATATAAAACCAAGAAAGGATTAATTAATTATTGAAAAATCTGCTTCAGCTTATCTCAGCCAGCCAGTCAGGGTTAACCTATTTCAGAGAAAAACCCCAACCAAATGTAGCTTTACTAAACACAAAGATTATATAATTATCAGTCACACTAACATATTATTACACCACGTACTGTATGAAACAGACTTTGAAATTGAATAAGTGGCAGCAAGTCCTAAATTCAGTACATTACACTTAAAGATAAGAGGCTTCCTGATTTTTTCAGTACAGTTAAAATAATTTTTTGGTGTAATTAGTTATATTTTTTAAGACCGGAGCACTCAGTGAAGTTTTTCTAGAGTATCAAAGGTGGGTTGGTGTAAAGCATTCAAATCTGTGTTTGTTAGACACTACCATACACCCGGAACTGCAAGGAAAAACAAGATACAATGTTCTTCTTCAGTAAAGTACTGGTGACAGCAAATAATCACTATCCATGAGTAATGTCTAATGGATAAAGATATCTATTTTTTAACTATTACAGTTGCTGGATCCCTACATGAGTATGCTTTCAGGAAAAATACTCATTCCTGCACAAATCACCAGTTGAGAAAATTGGTAGCACCAATACTAGGCTACTTACTCCTCACCATCACCTCACATACTGCTCAAATTTAAGTGCAATGTTCTATGTAGATATAGATCACACTATAGGATCACCTATACATTCACCTCACCAGAGCATATTTGGCGTTGGTTATTTCGTGAGTGCCGTCTGCCATGAAGGATTTGGATGAATCTTGGTAGGATCCTAAAATGACTTTCATGTCCTTCCCTTAAAAGGCGTCGCTGAGACATGGATGTGTATCCCTGTATCTTCACCAAGTTATGCACCAAAGGAAATAAAAAATCAGCTCTTCAGAATTACAGTCTTCTAACACCCTGAAAGATACTCTGATTTTGTTTTTAAATGTCAATGGAACATAAAATTTCTTTGCCAAATTCAAATGCTACCAAAAAAGAAAAAAAAAGGACGCAGATTAAAAGAGCTGGAAATGGGTGCAGTGCGGTTATTTTTGTATTGTATGTGCTCTCCCTCAGAAACCAATACCTGGTTTTACTAGAGAGAAGAAAGAAAAATCAGTTGTACTTAATGGACTGAAAATGCCAAAATAGTTTCCGCACGAAGCCGCAAGACCCTCTCAGTTCCTAGCACACTGCACCCAGCAGACAGGACATCTTGCCACAGCTTTCAGTCTGCTCACAGTGTGACTAGTAAGAATAAAGGAGGCACAGCTTCTCACATAAGCAGGTCAGACTAGCAGATGAAATTTTCAAAAAAAAGAAAGTGTGAAACTGCCTGTTTTTCAGTGTTTCATCCAAAATGAAGAAAAGCCCCCCCAAAACATCCAGTCTGTTAGTGCACTCCAGCCGCGTGCAGCGATCTGAAGCCGCTGCTCATCCCAAGTAGCTGGTACTATCGCCTCCGTCTTCGCATCCTTCTCCTTAACGTGAGGGATGTTCAGTTGTTGCAAAGAGACATCTGAGGTTTCTCCTGAAGAAGGGCAAGTTGAAGGTCTTTCTTATAACTTCACAGTCTTGCTCGTAAGTTCACAGGTCAGCACTCCAAGGGCAGAAATCTCACACTGACACTTGCTGCATTTCCTACTTCTGTGTCTGAAGCACCCTGTATTCCTCAGGGGCCAGTGCTATGCTCATACCAGCAAATTAAAAGAAAAAACCGTTGTGAATACAGTGTTGTCAATTAGAAACTCCCCTTCAGTTCATTTGCCTTAAGTCAGACTCTCATCATCAATCCACCTCCTCTTCCTCCCCCTGCATTTGCACAGAGGTGCAAAACCGAGCCCCTCCGAGGCAAAGCCCGTTTCCAGAATGTGAGCAGAGAGGTCTCACAAGAAAAACCTGAACCTTCCTGGGACTTAACAAACAACTAATAGGAAGGAAGGGAGGGGAAATGAATCCTAGGCTTTCTTAAAACATATCAGGAAACCCTACACTGTCTGTTCCCTCTGTCTCTTTCAATGCAGGAGAGAGGAAACTGATAATGCTGCTTTACTTGGCAGTCAACATTTCCCTCTCAATTCTGTTTAACTATGTCCTGTATGGCCACAGATGTGCCACAACCCCAATATATACCATTACGCACATCAAACTGAAGAAGTGTTTTGAAATACGGTGTACCAACTATTACTCTGAAAGCAAATTCAAACAGACAACCTTTAGTTAAGTCACACTGAAGTAAATATTAAATAACTTGTTACAAAAGACTAGTTTGAATATACCTTGTTAACAGAGAAGAATCATTATAGTTTTAGCTGGAAAATGTCCACCTTTCAACATGAAATCACAGGCAAATCTGACAATCTTGAAATGTGATGATCAAGAAAAGGATCAAAATAAATCAGAACTGATGCATTTCATGTAAATATCACTTGTTTCCAAAATTAATCATACTAAGTAGATGGACCACTGCATATTGGAGCCATGCTACTCATCCTGGATCAAAGGCCTACCAAGCTTATTTAAGCAACACAGGAATTAAAAGGAAGGAAGGGAACAGCTTAGTGGTCGAAAGCCACAATGATACACGTTGCCACTGTACTATATACTCAGCATTCAAAGAAAAGAGGAACTGAAGTAAGGCACAGAGTCCATATTAGACAAAATTCCACATTTTCTTGTGCTGCTTGTCACTGGGGGGCACAAAGCAGTAGTTCTGGTCAGATACAGGGGAACAACAGCATCCACAGAGACAACACTGCAACCTGCTCCTTGCTGCCGAGTTTCCCAGTGGAGGCACCAAATGTGACCAGGAGACGCCTGTGGCAGATTGCCAACCGTCAGGGCTTTCCTCCTGCCTGGCAAGCTACTACTTGTTCGGGGCTTTTGGGGCACACCAGCCTCATGACCGAAGGACCCAGCCTGACAATCGAGTGGGACGCTGATGAAACTACACATCTTCTTCCAGCAGCTGAGCCGCTAGCTAGAAAACAAGGTAGATAAGATGGGAGGAAACGGCCTCAAGTTGCACCAAGGGAAGTTTAGATTGGATATTAGGAAAAACTTCTTCACCGAAAGGGTTGTCAGGCATTGGAACAGGCTGGCCAGGGAAGTGGTGGAGTCACCATCCCTGGAGGTGTTCAAAAAACATGTAGATGTTGCATTTAGGGACATGGTTTAGTGGTGGACTTGCTAGTGTTGGGTTAATGGTTGGACTCGATGATCTTAAAGGCCTGTTCCACCTAAATGATTCTATGGAAAGTGACTCTTTGTCCCAGCAGTGTTTTGAGTGTGCGGTGACTCTAGTGGCACACAGTGAACCTCACCAACAATTCCTGCAGAAGATTATTACAATGAAGCAAAAGGACGTTCTTGCTTTCTTCATATATCAAATGCATGCAGATTGATGACTTGAGTTGTAAAGTTAAGTACACACAATCCTCCTGAAAGCTAGCCATTAGCTACATGCCTGTCCGCAAAACAAGCTTTTAATCTTCTTTTGAGCACTCAAATTTGTGCCTAGAAGCAAAGAAATTAATCACAACAATGGCTATGGTGGTGTGCAATCAGAAGGAAACAGATGGTGTAATGCAGTGTTTTCCAAACAGCAGCAGCCTCTATCTCCAGGAAAATAATCTGAATATTTTCCCTTGCTGTTGGCATTACTATAACAACAGCTCCTATTAGAAGGATTTTTTCTCTGCTCTGTACGGCATCAGCAAATTACATAGCAGTTTAAAGACAGTAATATTCTTTGAGTATTAGTTGGCAGAACCAACTAGACTGTACCTATCTCTTTTTCATGTCACACAAACAGTAATGTTCAACCGGCAATACCTCCATGATTATCTTTTAAAGACTGCAGACAGCCTGATGGAATCAACAAAATTGTGGCAATGAAACAGGGCTTATTTTTCTCATGCTTCATTTCCAGGTTTGTTTCTGACTGCAGGCATAGTGTTGCACATTGACAACAGAAGCAGCCACACTGACTTACATCTGTATGCTCTCTCTGATTCCTCCTTTCATTCCCAGGGTCCTTCACAATATTTTAGTACAATAACTTCAAGTTTTCTTGGGAATCATTAAATTAAGCTGCCATCACTTTCATCATTGTTGGGTGTTCTCACTGTTCCTTTCATCCTTTTGTTTATACAGGAGCCTTATCTTTATGGGACATTTCAAACGCCATACTGAGATTTTTCCTCCATATCCTAACAATTATTTACAGGCCCTTCCTTACATACTCACATGCAATGAGATGCTGGAATGTTCATATTATAGGACCATGTATCCCTCCTAACTGTGCAGTGCAGGAGGCTCTGGTAGCAGAATCAACACTGCTCTAGTGTTTCTTTTGTATTTCTTCCACTCCTCAACATAAGTTACTCTTCGTATCTGCTGATATGCCACTGCCACTGGTGTTGCTGTTTCTCCTTAATTGTAGATCTCATTTTCCAGGGAAAAGAGTGCATCTCACAGATAAGAAAACATGGCACCTCTCATGCCTGGCACTTCCAAGATCCCACCACACACACACCCACCCCACACAAGAGTCCACCTGTGAGATCTATTATCTACCACTCATCTGGTCTTTTCCCCTGGATTACCGGCAGGGAGGAGCTTCTGCAGGGAAACTTCAGTATGATAAATGCCATCAAATCCCCAATAAAAACCCGGAGGACTGCAGGAGAGATCTTGCATGAAGAATATAAAAGACTATGAAAATTATACGGGGAATTGCATCTAACATACACATATGCAGAGCTCAGAAATTACTGTTTCTTGGAACAGTTTCTAAAAAACAAATGTAAGGGCACATACAAGCTAAATCTCATAGTCTTTTCAAAAAGGGGCAAGTGCCATGTGTATCTTTCAGCATCAGCACATTCACAATAACAGTGGAAATTAAATGAGGGGGAAGAAAAGCGAAATGTTTAGATGTTTCTGTTTAAAGCACGCTTCATCAATTATCTGCACACGTTTATTTTGTTGGGAACAGTAGTACAGAAAGCTAAACTGGACTCATGCTACATTACTGAAGAAAATTATCATTTTGCACACATTAAAATTACAACATACAAGCTACTTCTAATCTGAAATGTAATCTGTTTTATAGAGTTGAACACCCATATACCATAACAAGGTAGCACAGATTGCTGTTATGCTTAGTCCTGAGCTTTCTTATAACCCTACATAAATGTTGAATTATGGCAAGTTGCTTGTGTTGATTTTTAAAATTAAAAACAAGTTGACAAAGATTAATCCATGCCAGAGGCTAGTCACTAGGCTAAAACAGTAAAAAGTCAGCTAGAGGCTGATTTTAAATGAAAAATAAAGTGTAGCTGAGGCATTAAAGACATAGAACTTGCTATTTTTACATCCACAAATTCCACGGGGCTCTTGTAGAGGTAAAATGCTGAGAGAAAACCTGTCTGAAAACCCAAGAAATAAATCATTGTTCTGTGAATAGTCTAGTATCCTTGAAATACAAGAAAAGAATGAACCTTCCTTTTTCAATGTGGATGAAATGAATATAAAGTTTAGATACAATCT
Organism: Buteo buteo; assembly: GCF_964188355.1. Classification (NCBI taxonomy): domain Eukaryota; kingdom Metazoa; phylum Chordata; class Aves; order Accipitriformes; family Accipitridae; genus Buteo; species Buteo buteo. Next base: position 2,458,694 of record NC_134195.1, on the reverse strand, counting down.
TTGGCCTGTATTATTTTTATCCTTGTTAGAATTGGATAGGTGTGCTTATATTTCACTTTCAGGCTACTCTATCAGAACATTCTCTCTAACAAAAAGTTTAGAAAGGGCTCCCATAGTGTAATCTAGAGAATCTGTGAACTGAAATTACATTTAATAAAATACCATGACATATAGGGAGAAGCTGAAGAGGGGAGAAATCTCAGAAATACATATGAATGGAAATATATCCTGGCAAACCTAAAAGCTACTACAAACAAACTCAATATGTCCCAAAAACATGGACAGTGATAAACATTCTCAATATTTTGATATTGATTTATTAAAGGTTAGGAGTTAAAAGAATTAATTGGTTTCACAAGAAGTCTTGTGAAAACATGGAAACCCTGAATTAAGTTACAAAAGCGAATTAGGTTAGTTGTCCAAGCTTAATCCTAACTGGATGTATCTGCTCAGAGACAAACCATGATTGTAATAAGCATCAGATGAATATAAGTAGATCAGGACTGAGATAAATGGACAGCTTGCATTCTATTTATACTTGCACATTATGCTGCTGAATCACAGCTGCCAGTCTTTCTTTAAAGCAATCACTGAAAAGAAAAATTAAACTAAAATAAATCCTAAAATCAATACAGAGCATTTCATAATTTAAATGTACAATAAGAAACAAAAAAATTTGCAAGATACAAAATTAGGGTTTCAATATTCTGGAAGTGTTAATATTTAATTGTAAAGATAACAAAAAGCTTTTAAAGCCTAACATCTGTCCCTCTAATTCAAGTAATCTTATATTGCACATCTGAATTTCCTGAGGGTTATCAACAAATTGGACCCATCTCCAATAGAACAAGTTCCTCCACCATTAGCAATAGAAAATACTGAGAAAATCACAGTGGATCAGAGAAATATCTAGAGGAGAACGGCTCTTTATGATCAGCCAAGCAAAGTGAGGTTTAACATCTAACAAGACAGTGCTTCTAGTTTGTCCTTTAATGTAAGTCCTTTAACTTTTGAAGGCAACTAGCAATCAATTTCAAAACTTCAGGGATGTTCTGGGAAATAGTAAGGAAACTGCACTTACACTGGTGAAGACCAGGAGGTCAGAACATGGGAAAAGCCTGAACAGCATCTGGCACCAATCCAAAGCTGCAGGTAAAGGCTACCATGACATTGGAGCTAATCATGCAACTGCCACCACCAGTTCACTCATTTACTTAAATTCTATTAGGTAAAATGACCTGGCAAATAACAATTACAGGTTGGGATTGAGGAGATTTGTCAGAGGTATGAGGCCTACCTTTTTGGTCAGAAATGAAAGCGTGTGAAGAACAGGAATCTGTTCAGATCAGGAAGCTCCTGGGAATTATTTCGGTCCTATGCTTGATAGGGACCCACGTTTTCACCCAACCACTCCGTCTCAGCTCTGTGTTCAGTACTGGTGCTGCTGTGAGCACAACGCAAGGGAGGGAGATGACCACAGCAGGTGGTGGGCCTGTAGAGAGGGGATTTTTGCAGGAAGAGAAGGAGAAAGAGAGTGATGGGAGACCTTTGATGTCACTGCACAGCTGTGCATGCACACCACGGAGTCACTGCAAGGGGAAGCTGCTGACATAAACCAGATAAAACAACTGGCAGCAAAAAGTGGCTTAAAATGGTTTATCAAATATAGTTTTATTGACAATGTCCTGTAAAGGTACTACAGTTTCAGGCACATTGGCCATTCCCTGCATGTACACCCTGGGACACAGTGGTCATTCCCATCATGTGCAAGCTACATCTATACAAATAATAATCAAACTAAGGGGCTGAGGATAAGTAGTTGCCTTTATACATTAAGTTATGCTAGTGGAAGCTCTGCTCAAAAATCATATGCATCTGTGTGTGTCTATATGTGTGTATACATATCTATATAAACACATATGAACGTATAAAAATCAGTAATACATGCAGTCAACAACACTGATTGACCTTCCAGCAAACAGCTCTGTGCAGGATCAGCTGGGGAAGAGAAAGCCAAAATTTGATGTTGAAAGAACTTTTGCTGGAATTTAGGAATACTTTAACTATGCTCAAAAGAGAGTTCCAGTTCAAACGCTGTATCTTTTAACAACTACAGCAGGTACACAGTACTTCCTCATCAGGTTGATTTCTGGCAGAAGCAGCCAGAGAGGGAAAAGGGGTTTGTATGCATTTTACACTCTGGCCAGATACTGCTGCTTTCCCCAGCCAGGTCTGCCTCATTTGGTATTAGTGATCAGCTCACTAATGAAACCTGCACTTCCTTAATTTCTCTACAGGAGACAGAGTGACCTCTTGCACCACTTAGGAACACGTTTCTCAATTGTTCAGAAAGGCTGATTTTGCTGAGGTTCAGGACACTGCAAAAGTCATGATTAGATGGGTGATTTTTAGAAGGCCTTTTCCTGAGGACGATAACTCTGACAATTACAAAATGTGGAATATGGTATAGACCACTGCTGGATCTATGCATCTAGGCAGCTCCCAGCAGGGGTGAGGCCTGGCTATAGCTTACGATGTTGTCAATAATCTAATGCGTACAGCGAGAAATGACTGCTGTGCATCTATAGAAACAGATGATGTTGTCTTGCCGTGCTACCGCAGGCCAGAAGCACCCTTTGAGCCTTTGGTCTCTACTACTGTAATTTCCTTCCTCTGAAAAACATTCTCTGTTGCCACATGCTTTGGACCCAAGGGATCCTGTGCTCAGCTCTCACCTCTTCTCTGTCAGACTTTAATTCCTTTCCATATCTCACAATCCTCCCTCTTCAGTCTCTCAATGAATGCGGTATTAATAAAGCAAAAGAGTTTTCAGTTGAGTAACTGCTTTGAAATTCTTCTGCATGCACTGTTACACCGATTACAAATTTATATGGCAGTAATCCACTCAGCACAAACGAAACAGTGCTATTAATACTTCACAAAGCTGGTATGCAGCGATAAATAACACCTTTTAGGGACCTTTCAGAAATGCTGGGAAAATCCCTAGGCTGTAAGAACCTAATACAATTTTTCTCAGGCTACTGTTAGGATGCAGCGCAGTAGGTTTTCTACTGCAACTTTCTGAAATGGCCATAGGGGTACAAGAGTGATAAACCACATGAGTGTTTGGAGAAGGAATGAGATTTCCATAATATTAATGAACACAAAGAATTCATGAACTGCTGATTTCAATGACCACTCATGTAGGCCTCCAGCAAAATGGGATTTTCCCCATGTACAGATAAGCACACTTAATTGAACTGGGATGAAGGGAGTTACTGGTGGTACATTCGCCAGTTCACTAGGCAAAATTTTAGTATGTTCAGAGTTAGTTTGCCTCATTCTTCTTACCAGCTAGTCAGTTCTAATAGACATATTTTAATTACACTGTCATAATTAAAGACATTCAAGCAGATAGATCTAAACACACAGTGACAGAGAGACCAAAGGTCCTTACGCCATCTGGAACTGGAAAGGACTAGGACAAGTCCACATTTAAGTTTAAAAATGAAAAGCTCTTTGACAAGTAAGGATTGACAGACAATTTCCTTCTGAAAACGTAAAACAAATGCTGTTACGCAGTTACTGTGGCTGTAATTCTTATAGAGACTGAGAAACTCATTCCATCTATAGTGTCTTATCAGCAAGTACCAACACTGAATACAGCCACAATCACAGAGGCACTTTGTTTGTCCTGACTCCATACTGCTGCCAAAGGGAGGATTCCTGCTCCCAGTAACTTCTTTCTCTTGCTTCCTTGTGTGGGCATTTACATTTGTGCAGCCGCATGGTGAATTATACATGGATACGTTCCAGGTAGGAAAGCAGGACAGGGACACATGATGTGGCTCCTGGTTGAAGAAGTCAATAACCCTGGCATGAAATGCAGCGTGTGGAAAGCTGCTGAAATTATAAATACCTATTGATCTCCAGGTTGGGCATACTGTTTAATGATTATTTCCTAAAATGAGTACTGCAAGCTGTGCTTGTCTCTTTTGGATTCTTCAACAGAGATCTTCACATGATTTAATAAAATAGTACTACTGATTACTATTTATGGCTGTACACTTAGAACCCCAATAAAGGCACAATGGATAAATGTATTATTGGAGTTACAGTCTCCAAATAAATTAATATATCAAAAGGTGTTGAAAGACACTGAAGATTTTGTGAATTAAATATATGAAATAGAAATAGGCAGTGATGAAATCACAGCTCCTCTTGACATAGTCATACAGCATGAAAACACCGAGGGAAATAGCACTGTTGGTATGGAAGCTATTGAGAAAGAAAAAGTCAAGACATTACAAAAAATCCTAGCTTATACCTGAGCAAAAATATTTTCCTGCATATTCTCTCATGTGAATAAAACCTGCAAAAGGTACAAAATGTGGATACCCATAGCTGTAGAGCTGTACAACCAAAGGTGAGTTCCAGCCAACAGCCCCTTCCTCCCTCCCAAATTTTGGTCTCATTTGTTACATTTGGATTCACAGATTGTTTTTTTCCAATCTAAATGAGGCTTCTCACTTGTCAGTTAAAGACAGCACTGGGACAGAAGTTTTTTATTTGTCCTTTCTTTATACAGAAGAAATGTTACACAGGCATGGTCTGCTGTCCATCAAGGATGTGTTTCTGAGAAGTGTGACCATTAAAAATATTACCCCATTGCTTCACTCTTCATCCACAACTGATACGATCAAGCCCAGTTCGTTTGAGGAAGATAATGATGACACTGAAAGGGTAACTATTCAGGAAGAAGGGCACAAATGCTCACCTTAAAAGACTGATACTGGGGACTTGGTCTCAGGGATGAAGCAGTTGGGATCTTTGAGGAGGGTGATCTGCTCCAGAAGCTGGCATCTCTTCCAGGTGACAACTCTGATCCTGCTCTCACCGCTCCATCCACCGTGCCATATATACTGTCCCTGTGCATTTAAACTGTGTGTGTTTAGTCCCTGCATATATCCCATCCTCCCCACAGAAAAACTGCTTTGCTCTCCAAACAACCTCCGATGTTTCACCTGGGTGACTGACAACAGTTAGCAGAGCAGGGTGTTCAACATCAGCAGCAGAACTCCAAACCCAAGGACGGGCTGATCTCGGGAACCGGTCCTTTCATTGTGCAATCAAACACAAATCAGAGACTTGCTCACAGGAGCAATCTTTGCTCAGATTTTTGATGTGCAGAGGCAACCAGCACCAGGCACCTCTATTAGTAATGTACAGGTCTGCATGGGATATTTTTTATTTTGTATCCTTAAATACAGGCAGCTCATCTGGAAAGCATCACCCTTATTTACCTTCCCCATCAGAAGAACATATGGGCTTCCCAGATACACCCAGGTGTGAGAAGTAGGTAAGAAAATGAAAGAGAAAAGGGACAGATGCTGCAGTTCATTTTAAAGATATACAATAATCAAATATTTTAGAACTTCCCAGCTGCTCTTGAATCCAAATAAATCCAAATCAAACCAAAGTTGTATCAGGGCAAAGGCTGTTACTGAGTGCAGAAACTTTGCAGAATACAGGCTTAACTGTAGTTTATATAGCTCTTTATTAAACTGTGAATTATACCATGCAAGCTTTCTTGCGTCAAACTTCACTGGCAGAGCATTCTGCTTTGCAGCTACATGCCTGGACTTTGCTGCTGTCCTGGATACTTACAATATGTTATAACATATTCCTATGTACAACCATTTAATTATCTTCAAACATTTAAACTAATCTGTGAAAACTACAACAACGTATAGTATATGAATATGGCAAAACAAAACCCAGTAACTAAAAGAAACAACTGGCTACTACATAAATTAACAAAACCAGATTTAAGTAGTAAGACCCAGAAGCCTTCATAAAGTCACCCTGTTTTGATCTATTACAGATCCATTTAGAGAGAGCAGCAAAATTTTTTGCTCTGTCACAATGGCACTGAGGCACCTGTATGCCTTGCTGCAGAAGTTTTAACCAGTGGGAAAATTTTTAACACTGCAGGCTGCCACGAAATTCCACCAGCCGGCCAGGCAACAGGTCCCATGTGCCCTACCCATGTACCCCAGGACGCAGGAGACTCCTGGAATGTCTCCATCCTGGAACATCTCCACCCTTGGAGGCATTCAAGATTCAGCTGAGCATGTCCATAAGTAGATTGTCTTTGAGCAGGTGGTTGGACTAGATGACACTGCAGAAGTCCTTTCCAATCTAAATTATTCTATGATCATCTGTCCATTTAGCTCCCTCACTGTTATGCAGTTGCATTCACTGCTTTGATTCCCACAGAGAAAAAGGGAAACATTCTTGGTGCTTAATTTATATTGGTTGTTTCAATTTCCCAGTGTATTAATAATTTAGCAGAATTTTATCTTCCTCATTTTAGAGTTATGTGAAGAGGCCAAGTGGTAAAGTAAAACATTAAATTATTTACAAGTTGTACACACATGCAGGCAGATAAATGGTGTAGCATTATATATTTAACAGTTGTTAGAAAGTACAGAAACTATAAGCACGACAGACAAACTCCTTTGTCAAAGGAGAGAAAAGTAGTCTTCAAGTCTGTTTTAATTTTTTTAGACATTAAAAAGAGCTAAAGCAAATGTATTTAAAGTAGATCTAAAGTCTGTACAAACTTCAGAGCTACCAGAGTAAGCAGTTTCTGGCTGCAACTGACGGAATGAGGCTCCATTTCTCTATTGGCAGAATTGTTCATGAAAGGCAATTAAAGCCCTGCTCCATGTTTTAGCAGGATGGAATTGAATAAATCACAAGAGTGCAGAACTTTCAAGTGCTGGCAGCTGATTAGGTTATCACAGACTAGGAGAATAAACTCATTTGTAATGGGTGGACAGTACTATAAAACATCGAACAGATCCTCCTATATCCTCAACTCTCCAATTACCAACTCTATTCAGTTTGCTTAAATGAAGGATTACGTCTTCTTATTTTGGTGCTCGAGAAATAAAGTACTAAGAAATAATATTAAACTGTTGAATTTTTATACTACTCCAAATAACATCTACAAGTGATGAAGACAAGCACAGCAAACAGAATTCCTCATAATTCAGCCTTTCTAAATGTATTTACTGTCTTACGCATGTAGCTGAACAACCTCTTACAAGTAAAATTTAACCAGAAATAGGTTTGCAAAATGGAAATAGGTTTGAAGTACCATCCTCTGAATATTTACTGCAGAGTAACCACAATACAGAACAAAATACTGCTATACTTTTTTTTTGCCCTGTAACTTCACATTTTACTTGACAACTGATTTAAAGATATTTCTTTCTTAATGTCCATATATTTTACACAAAGACCTTCTGTTAAAATTCATCTGGCTATCTGACCCCCCCCTTCCCCCAAACGCACACAGACAGACATAGTCATTAAAGGATTTGCTGAACAAGATCTCCTTTCTTTTCTGAAGGGGGCCCCTCTAACAAAGGACATCGGAAAGTAGTCTTTATTGTTAGGAAATGGGTGATGCAATCCTTTAGGGCACTGAAGATTTAGGATCCACTTCCTCTGTGTCCTGACAAATAGCCACATCTCTCACCCCCACTGCATTATCATCCTTCTACCCTCTGGGTTTGACAAACTGTTATGGCTTGTCATTGATTTTAAGTTCAGCAGGAACCCTTTTGAGCACCTAACACAAGCTCCACCATACCCAGAAGGTAGTTTTCTATCCATAGCATGTGTAAAATTTGTAAGCTCTAGTGTAAGGACAGCAAGAGGAAAGGGTAAAAGCACCTCCAGCCTTGGGGCTTGCCATGGCTCCCCAGAAACACTCAATCTGGCCAGGAGCTCACTCCTTTCCCTGATGCAAGCCCCTGCCTCCTCTCACCGGTACAAAGACCACTGGGCATGGGAGGCAGGAGGATCCCCAGCTGCCGGCACAAGGTCGACACCAGCCTGCCAGCTCAGGGAAGGCTGGCCAGCGAGACTGCAGCACGAGGGAAAGGAGGCTGGACCTGGGTGATGAAAAATGTTGGGCAAAAAGAATCATCTTTTAGTGGAAGGAGACACTGCCAGGAGGCCTGTGGAAGGGACTCAGTACAGGGGAGGCTGGGGAGGGGCAGCAGGGGCTGAAGGCGGGTGAGGGCAGAGGAGATACAGGCACTGGGAGAGGAGGTGTGGGGTGATGCCGGCTGCAGCGGAGGGACCTCAGGCAGGAGACCAGAGGAGGGACCTGCTTAGGACAGCAGTAATGGGGAACCAGAAGTAAATGTAGAACATTTCTTAGAAGTCAGTTGAAATTCTGCTTTTAGTAATGAAACGTATTACAATCAATTCCAGTCTGAAAAAGAAAAGAAAAAATCACTGAAATTTGCTTTCTTCCTTTTTGCTGAAATTTACTTTCATCCTTTTTGCTGAAATTTGCTTTCATCCTTTTTGCTGATGGCTTTAGCAGAAAACTGCCTTCTCATTACAAACATGGTTAAAGCTCTAAGGAAAACATTCTAATCCACATACTGAGGGCAAACCTAGGGTGAAAGATGTGCTTGCAAAGTGGTTTGGGACCAACTGTTCTCAAAAAGCTTCAAAAATTAAAAACGTCATTAAAAATGGTTGTTGTTGGGTTTTGGTTTTGTTTTTTTAAACTGGCCTAATTTATTAGGTGGCAATAATGTGGTTTATTGCTAGCAGTCAAACTACTGCTTGACATAAGAAACTTTTGTTTGGGGAAACTGCAGTTTTGTTGACTAAACATCTAACATCTGTCAAAGCCTAACAAACTAACCAAGTGTTGACTCTACACGGTACAAACCCACAATTCTGCATTAAGCATTGTGAAATGCGATATTATATGCCATTTCCAATCAATTTCTAAAAAAAAAAATAAAAATAAAAGTTACAAAGATGAAAATTAAAACATTGGAGCAAAAATGCTATTTCATATCTTACTGTTCATAACATAACTTCAGATGCTCACTGACAGAAGCAACTGAGGTGAAGAACAAGACCAGGTAACAGCCACGGATATCCAGGTTTACCTACAGCCATCACCAAACAGACACCACACACGCTACCTCCGGAGGAGATGACATGAGCGTGATTGCTGTTGCCCCAGGCTCCCCCTCTAGCCATGCCCTGACTTTATCAGGGAAGGAGACCCCCAAATGCCAAGCCCTCCCTTGCCCTGCTCCTTCCCATCCCACCCCATCCCTAGGGAAGGAAACCCAGGTGAGTGAGCTGGGCAGGAACCACAACAGGACTCCCATCTCCGCAAGCAGAGGAGCAGACCTGTCAAGAGATACTGTGGGGCACACACCCCTTATTCTCCCAAATAGGAGCAGGCGCAGCTAGTAAAACTGCTTGAAGCCCACTGATGGTACTGTGCAGTGATGCGCCTGACCTTATTTCTTGCCGGGAATGTTCCTCCCTCATCAATTCCACCACGCTTGTCTGATGTTTCCTTTTTTTGCTGTGTCGAATACAGATAACAAGTTACTTGAGGCAGGGAGCTGTCGAGAGCAGTATAGCTCATCTGCAAAGGGCTTGGCAGGCTGTGCAGTGCCATACCCAATAACAAAAATAGAGCAGAGCAGATGACCAGCCTTTAAAAAAAAACCAGTTTCATTTATTCATAGCTTAATAACTTACTAATTCATTTTCTAATATGTTATTAGCAAAACATTTTATAAAAATCAGGCTTTGACTCTCAAAAAATTCCTTTCTAAAGGCATAAATAGTTCAAACTAAGCTTTTTTCCCCCAAAGTATTTTGTGAATACAACGGTAATTTTCAAAGCCTGAGATCTCCAGTATTAATGATGCTATAAAATTAAATCTGATACTTTCAATAACTTCTTCCCGAGTACTTCACAATTCCAGTAAATTGCAGCCAGCACAGCTGCCTGTGGAGCACCCTGAGCTCAATGGGACGAAGGGCCCCTGACAGCCAGTGTGGCCCATGCAGACCCGGACAGGCTGTAGGGCAGGATTTGGGCGGGGGGGGAGGCTCTGCAAACCCCCGGCACAGCACCCAGCATGGCCTAAGCTCCCTGCACAGGACAGTAGCATGCACATGGTGAGTCTTGTGAGGCCCCACAGAGGCTAATGAACAAGAATAGCCCCCATATGACTACCCCACAGCTGATCTGCTGCCAGGAGCAGGAAGCAGAGAGAAGGGTTAGGAAAGAGTGGTGAGCGGGTGTACAAGTTGTCTCACTTCCTTTTCTTCCACGAGTATCTTTAAATCTGAATACTATGTACTGCATGTGCTCCTATTTAATGTCATAGGGCTAACTCCCTATACCAGCCATGCATCACGTCTCACATGTCACGGAAACTCGCAGACTGGTTGTCAAACCAGCAAGGCTGCTGGTCCAGGGTGGTGGTGATACTGAGTGAGCAGGAAGGCTCCTCTCTCTCGTACCATCGCCTGCTCCTGCTTTCCTTCTTCAGGCAGGACGCACACCAGAGACACTGCGGCTCAGGCAATTTCCACGTGCAAAAGGTCAGGAGCTACTTGATGGGAAAGGATGGGAGAGGAACTCCTGAGGGAACGTGGGGGAACAGGAGGGGCTTCTCCGCTTTGCAAGTGCCAAACGGTAACACCCAGATCCCTTCCTGCCTTGGCAGCCGCACATCGGGACTGTCTCAAATACCTGTATTTCCCTTCAAACCACTCTTGGATCTCTCTAAACTCTCACCTTCCCTAGGGGATAAAAATTTCAATCCTGCCTGTTCTCACCAGCTCTGATAAGGGTTCCCTGCAGCATCATATAAATGTCAGGCAGTCTTTACTGAATTCAGTCCTAGAGCATTACCCTAAAAGAACCACTGGGGGGGTGAAAGGGTGTTTAAAAATAATGTCAAATGAAGCCCAGAGTAATTATTCTGTTTCCATGTTTTAAAAGGCAGGTGGTAGGATGCAGAAAAGCTTGTTCCTGATTTTCTGAAGGCTGGATGGGAATTGTTAGTACTATTTTAACTTAAATAACTGTTAAGCACACTGTGCAAAATCAACAACATATTATTTAATGCATACCTTTGCTCTCCTGATACAAAATGTATGGCAGCCCTCTGTGCCATCCAGCTTTCACCAGACCGTTTTAATTCCCTGTTAGATCTTCAAAAAATGTAAACAATTGCTTTGAAAACCACCTCCACCTGCCACACAGAAATACTTAATCTTCTGTCTTCATATAAAAACAGAGAGAAGCTGTTTCTATTAATATCCCTCTCCTGCTCTGGGCTGTGTGCTCTCAAAGCAATTCAGGTATACTCTTTTCAAAGGAACTGACTGTGAAACAACGATGGCACTGAAGTCAGAAGCAGATTGCAATGTCCTTGAAAGGCAAGTAAAGCATGTGCTGGGGGTAAGAAACACTGAAGAGACTCAGCAGAAGGAAATTAAGAAAGTATACAGTTAGAAAGCTGAGAATGCTACGTATTGGTTTATATTTTTTTCTTACCTTTACTTCATAAATTACTTCACAAGTGATTTGTCTGATGTGGAAATGACCATTTTTTTCTGTAAGCTGCTGATACCATTTTGAACACCATCAACAACTTGAATGGCTTCCTCTTGCTCTCTCTAATGTGCTCAGATGCTTTTTGCCTCTCTTTACCTTCAAATCTCTAGTATCAGAACTCCAAAGTACATCCCACAGGTCACTTGCAGTCTCAGCAGCCTTTGCACAGAACCCAGAAAAGGAATTTTTCACTGTCGTTGTCCTTGACAAAACCAGCTGTACCAGGATCACAGCAAATGTCTGGGTCCTGAGCGGACTGGAGCTGTCTCATAATTAGAGCCTGGCATCTCTACTCAAGCATGAATTAAGTAATGATGATGAATTTTCATCACTCCTGTGATTCTGTGTATGTAGGTCATATTCCAACATAACTATTAAATATAAAGCTATTGTGTTTCAGACACTTTATCATGGGGGCCCCAGCTTCATGTCCTACTAAATGACTATCTGTGAGTAAAACATCCAGAAAATCTGTTTATACCACCCTGTTTCTGCTAGCTTTCTATTCTCATCCAAGCTGCACAACCAAACACACCTGTTTTGCTTCCTTAGCTCATCTTTCTCCACTTCCACTGTCAATAGTCCTCAAAGTAAGCTGCGAAAATCCCTCCCTCAAACACAAACGTGCTTTTTTCTCTACTTTGTTTCACTGAATGCTTGTGTGGGAGCTTTTATTTTCTTCTGAAGCATTTTTACAAGAATAGACCATTTTATATAAATGTACTTTACCATTACAAATAAGCTGAACATCTGAATAAAGAGTGTCAAAAAGTGAAATGCTAAGTAAAGAAAACATCAAGCTGCCTTTGTTAAATCTGTCAAGTAGTAGCAACCAAGCTACAGACTTGCCAGGAAGCTGCAAACAAAACGCAGCAGAAGAAGTACCCGGTGTTTGGGGAGAGAAGGGCACAGTATATGGCAGCGAGAGGGGACAAGACAGGTAAGTTTTCCCCTGCCACACAGCAGGTGCCTGCCTGAGAGTTCAGGTTCTTCTCAGAGGAAGGCAGGGAATTGGACAAACCTGCTCTTAGTTTTCATTTCACCACATGAATTCACCAAATGAGTCTTTCATTCTTCACTGCAGTAAATCTGAAAATTTAAAATGCTGAGATAATGGAAATAGGGAATAATCAACTCAATTACAGATACTCAGTGGCAGCAGGATATAGAGCCGTAGGGAACATTAAAGTTTGGCAAGGCTTTTTCACCACAGTTGCTTCAGGAGGCGTCATGCCTGTAGTAACACATGCAAGGTAAACACGGAAAGAGGAAACAAGTAAGTCATGCATCACGCTGGTTTGTTTAGCGTACTCTATGGGCCAAAAGCTGATGCAAGGCTGGGTTTGCAAAGCAGCTGTTAAAACATAGGTGTGTGATATGAGGGATCCTGGACCGACCGGCTAAGTAACACAGGGTAACATTGAGCAACAATCAGCAGCCCAGGACAAAATACTGACCAAAGTAAAGCAGTTTGTCCAGCCCAGAAGCCAGACACAGGACTGCTTACAGAAAGCCTGTAATTTATCATGTGATATTTTCAATAACAAAGGTTGTAGCCTGAAGAGTCATTTTTAAAATCAGCTATGTGTATTGTCATTATTTTATGTTTATATCAATTATCCTGTTGTTTCATATGCAAAGCTATCCTCCCTTTAAATTCATCAGGCTATAGGCAGGAGTTGAAAGAAAAGGAAGACACATTTCTGGCTCAACAAGAATTGAGACTATAGGAGAACCGGGACAGTCACTTCTTGGTGCAAATTTTCTGCCTGCTACTTGAAGTGCTGAAGACAGAAAGACTTTCAGTAAGACCGGCACTTAGCAAATGCCTCAAGCACATGAAGGGGGACAGCACTCACCCCTCCTGAAGTAACAGCACAGGTGGAAAACAAGAGCCTACCTACCACACAGCAGTGTGGTTCTCAACTTGCCAAATACCTGTTTGCCCAGATTATCAATTTTAAGAAGGCAGACTGCTGCGAAGCAGCATTACACACCTACATCTTCAAAACCAGGCAGTACCACACTGCACTGTGCTTTATCAGCTTGCCACAATTTCAGCACCACATTCTGCTAGGAAGCTGCCTTCCCCTGTGTCCTCAAAGGGATTTAACTGCCTAAGGCCCCATCACATCAGCTCCTCCCAAGCTCAAACACCATCAAAGTTCACATGAAGACAGAAACGTTTGGGGATGGGTATCACAAGGCTTCTCTATTTCAACTTATTCTCACTCAAACTTGCAGCCAATTCCACCTTTTGTGTGACCAAGTTTAGCATCTGTCCATCGTAGAATGGGATTCATCATGCCTGACTCCCCGCTGCTCCAGGGAACCATGCGGGAAGCCCATCAGCGAGCTCCATGCCCCTGGTACACCACAACCCAAATAGCACGTCCTGTCGGTCATCAAGAAATTCAAAGCATTAGTACAAAAATTCAAAAGCCACAAAATGACCAGCAGAGACAGACTGAGGATATAACTAATATTCAAGGTTGCTGTAAGTGAGGGGATCTATTGTCTGAAACTGCCCAGTCTGTGTAGTAAGTCAACCTCCAAGATGATAAACCTGTCTCTACCTATGCCCAGAACTGCGTGCTTACACTGACTGTTCCACAAGGCTTGAGCTGGCTGTACCCACAGTGCTGTTAAATGTAGTGTTAAAGGCTGGACTACCAGTTTTCCTCAACCACAATACCTGCATTCCTACCTGTTGTGAGCCAGGTGGTTCATGCTCAAGCTATGTAGCTATGGGGATAACTGGAGAATTCAAAGTGAGGTCAAAATAGCTAACATAGTATTGCAGGCTTACTTCAAGAGACCTACAAGTGATTAATCCATATAAAAGCATCCAAGATCATGCCCTTTCTGTCTAAAATAAAAGCATATCTGGCTGATATTTAATGGGACAAGACAAAAGAAACAATGAAACAAAATTAAAGTGGCTTTGCCAGATATTGTAAAACAGGAGGCTCAAACTTCCAGCTGAAATGCACTGTTTCAGATACTGAAATCCTTAAGAAGTTGTTGGGCTGACTCAAACCCAACAAAATCGCAAGTAGCTTGCTTGATCTGCTTCGTTAAAGGAAAAGGTGAGTGACCCAAATGCCTTGTGCTCCCTGGCCTTGCTCAACATGTCAGCTTAAAGCAAACACGTTGAAGACAACGCAGTCTGTGTTACGTATCACACCCATGTCCCTGCACCGTGCTGCTCCTTTTCCCCTGAAGTTCCCTGTTATTTAATATGCACGAGGTGATCTTACAGCTTGGCTCTCTGCGGTTGTAAGCGTGGCAGGCAGCTGTGCCAGGCATTCTTGCCAAGAAAGTATTCTGAGTCACTATGATAATAAAAATACATCAAAGTAACAGGTTTTTTTCTTCTTTCATATCACCAAGTATGTAAGTCCAAGCAGGGCTTTCCTGGTTCTACAAGTTTTAAGTATATATACCCAAAGTCCATAGACTGAATGGAAGACTGACAATCATGCACCTTGCAATCCTTTGAAAAGCCACTCTAAATGTGCCACTGATTACTGTTAATGCCTATTTTGCCCTTATCTCCTGTTCGTCTGTTGAAAGATACCTGCATAGATTGCAATTTTCCTACTGTAGTTCAGCAATTGCCATTAAAATCAGTGAAAGACTGGGGTAGATGATATGCTAAGAGGTCATTGACAGTCCCCAAAAGAAGTGCACACAGATAGAAACTCAAGTGGGCATTTTTTTTCTTTTTTTTTTTTTTTAATGTGTAAAAAAAGAAACCCTACTGAGCTGAAATGTTTTGGGATGCAATTTTTAAGTGACAATAGTTTGGTTAAAAATAGAATTCAATCAACCTTAATGTTAATAAAAATATTTTTCCTCAGATTACCAAAAAGGCAGCTGTCTTTAATAAGGACAAGGCTGCTGCCAACACTGAACCTTACTCCCACCAGATTCACTAGATCCAGCTGTTTCAGCAGTAAAATAAAGATTTTGATTTAGGCCAGAATACACTAAGAAATGGATGCCATGCAGGTACACACAGAAGCCGTAACAGTGCATGCTAATAGAAAACATGAGCAATCCACTCCTAATTGCTTAATTTTGTCTGTTCAACTGCAGCTCCCACCCTTATTTTTGAACCCTCTATACTCTCTAGCCTGGGAAATCAGAGGCATCTTTCATGGTTAAGCTCAATGCAGGGGCAGGAAAGCTGAAATGAAGGGCCAGCAATACCAGGCAGAGACATCCCCCACTACCATTAAATGCCACCTCGGCACAGCGGATGTGCTAACAACCTGCAGATTTCAGAGCTCCCAACTGGATCTCTTCAACTCTACCAGCTACATAGAAAGCTGTCAAAGTTGCCAAGTAGTAATTCAATGCCCTTCACGCTAGACCTGCCCACCTGCCAAATTCACACGCGCACACAGAGTACTCTGCCACACGCAGAAAGACTTTTTTGGGTTCCCAAACTGGAAAATCAAGTGAACCGAGGACAGATGCTACAAGGGTAAGAAAGAGCAGGCAAGCTCCCAAGAGAGTAGGAATGGGGAGGACACACAGAACAGGTCCTTCCAGCCGCCCACAACTTCATAATCTCCCTTCAGTGTGCCTGAGGGTGTCCCCATTGCTCCTTGCAGTAAGCCAACTCTTTCCAGTGATGTTGGGCACTCGAAGGTGGTATGCAAGTTCATTCCTCCTACATCTGTTCCTAATTTGTCAAGACAAGTGAGCCAGCCTTTAAAACTTCAAAAGCCTGCCGGTCAAGAAGACAAAGCCAGGGAAATGAGGTGTAAAGTTTTGGCCCAAACTGTGAATATGATAGAAGATCTGGAGCTACTGAAAACTCATGGAAGCTGAAATGGCTAAGGGATGACACCTGTACTTAAAATACTAGCACTGCATACATATTTACTAAGAAACTACATACATGTTTATCTTCTTTGGCTTGCAGATGTTTCTTCTTTTTGCGAAGTGCTAAAATTTTGTTCAAGGAGAGGAAACGGATAGTAGCTGTAACAGTGACCCCTTTCCAAGGTGGAAAGAAACCATTTAGTGGGGCTACCACAGGCTTAAGGCTGGGAATGTCAGACTTGTATTGCCGGTTTGCATGAATTAGACAACACCGTCACTGTAAAGCTTCCCAGCTCAGTGCCGATGTGAACACGAGTAGTGACTGACAGAAAGAGCTGGTGCTGTAACACTGTTTCTGTATCAGCCAGAGCAAAAGGAGTCCTAAGCAGACAATCCACAGCAGACAGTAATATGGACAATGTGTGAGGTCCCAGACTAGAACTATTTATAATCTGGGGCTTCAATTTCTGAGCTACTGTTCCTCAGAGTGGGGAAATTCCATCCATGAACAGTAATTTGTGGAAGAGGGTCTAATTTAACACAGCAACAGAATGGAAAAAGAGGAAGAAAAGTAAAAACTATGATATATAGTATTGGTATATGGTATTGATACTATAGTACCAATAATCATTTCACAGTTTTCCTGAAAAAAAAAATACCACAATTCTAATGGGGAAAAAAAAAACCAAAACAACTTAGGCAGAAATAGAGAATTTCTTTAAATCACTTCTGTCTTGTTTTAAAGATTTATATGAAAACAGGGAAAGCAATAGTCTGGTCATCCAAGTCCAGGAGGCCATTTGATAGAAGGGAAGTGACCAGGAGGACTGAGGAGTGTATGTGGGAAAAAACAAAGGAAGATGCCATGGGACCACCCTTTTTAGTTGTTGGAAGAGCGCAGGGTAGAAGGTTCTTTTGAACTGTAGAGCAGGAGTCAGAGAAGGAATATGAAAAGGATGATAATGTTAAACTAAAGAGCATGATCCTTATGATCTTAACAGCTAAATGTGTCCAGAAGCAGAAGATAATGTATCTGTGAGGCATGTGATGCTAAAGTGAAGGTGAGCAAGATGATAAATAATCAAAGCTTTGCCAGCAAAAGCTGTCCAGATTTGTAAAATGTAGCAGAGGAAGGCACTCAAGGGATCCTGTGAGAGAGTAAGGAGTGAGAGATCAGTAATTTACCATGGGGGCTGGGAGCATGAGCACATCAGAATTTAGTCAGAGCAGAGGGAACACAAGGACCGCTGAGGAAAGTGCTGGTGTGGCGGTGAGGGACGAGTAGCCCAGAAAGGCTGTGTCAGTGCCAGACTGATGCAGGGGGACTTGCTAGTGGGACAGCAGCCAGAGGTGGAAAGGCTGTTGTGGTAAAACAGCGAAAGATTACAGACAAATCCAGATTTACCATACCTAACTTGAGGCATTGGGGAGATGCTAGGTTAGGAGCTGAGCTACTCCAGGCTTCCTGTACCCCTGCCCAGCCAAGGGAAAGATGAGTGCACCTCGGAAGGTGGAAGGACTTCCTTTCTGAATGTGTCCCCTTCTCTCCTTTCAGCGCACACGGATTTTAGGGGAATTCCTCTTCCGACTTAGATGCTTAAAACTACCTGGGATGAATCTCTGCCTGCCTGCAGTATCATTCAGAAGAACAAGCGAAGGAAGTGGAATAGTCTTTTTCCTCAGTTCCTACAAAGGAGAAAATCCCTTGATGCCTGAAGGTGGATAGCTGCACTATGGGGCAGCCAGGGGAACCTTTGCATTTCAATTACTCCCAAGCAGGGAGCTATTGAAAAATGGCTTGGAAAAATCCTGCACAGGATCTCGGGCTGTTAAGGAAATCTCTGCTTAGGAAAGGTTTCTGAGTCAACAGAAAGACAGCTGTGAAGCCAGACAGTAGATAATTTGACCCAAGGACAGAGTATAGCCCAAGAATGGGAGACAGCAACAGAGAAATGGTCTAAGCAACCTGAAAGGAAAGAGAGGAAAAAAAGAAAAAAAGGAAACCTAAACAGCCACCTATAAATACAACCACTGGCTGTAGAAAAGAGGTGCCTTTGGCTTGGGAACACCTGCACAGGGATGATTACAGAGAGGAAGAGACAGAAAGCGAAGGGGGAGAAGAGGGATCAGCTAAACCACATGAACATGAAATTGGCAGTGAAGTAACAGCTGCTTTTTTTGAAGAATATGCAAGTTTAACAAGGTAAATATCAGGACACAGAGCCTGCCAGCAAGTGTGAAAACAGCATTTGGAGCTGCTGCTGGCTTACATGAAGGTCACAGTGTACCTGCATCTGCACAGCTGAGACAGGCAGTGTCACAGGCAAACCAGTGAGCCTGCTGCCAGTCCAGAGGCTCTTTCTACTTCAATTCAGGAAGAAAAGGCTCCCATATTCCTAACCAATTCTACCATATGTTATTAAAATTTATCTTGCCTCAGAAAAACTACAGCAACAATTGTAAGGGAGTGGAAAAAGTAATGTATGAATTATTAAAATAAACTGCAAAAGACAGTATACCCTAGCAAATATCAGGCTGGCTTTCTTCTTAAACATTCAGAAAATCACAACAGGCAATGAAATAAATATCCAAACATTTATAAAGACATGTTTTGAAGATAGGAAGATAATCAGGGTAAAAGTGCATAGGAAAAACAAGGAAGGAGAAAATAGTATGTATGGTGACCTTTACTTGTAATTTATTGCTTGTTCTCATTGGATTAAGTCTTGCTTTTCCCCCCCAAAAATGTTACTAAGAAGGTAAAATACCTACTTCCCCTATCCAGGAGAACTGATGCAGCTAATCTGCCCATTCCACATTTGTCATTTAATCTATCTGTTCATCGGACTACAGCATCAGCCATCTTGCTAATTATCTCCTTTAACACATGGAAATTGAAGAAGCTGAAAAAGTCACCCTTAGGAAACAGAGGACCAGGGAAATGGGAAGAAGAATTCCAAGTTTTGATACTGCAATGAATATACCTCAAATATTCTGTGTCAGCAAACCACCAGTTTGCCTCAGATGACAAGAAGATGCAAGACTTCTGACATCTGTCAACAGACTAAGAATAATAGAAAACAGCAAAAGAAACAGTTTCAAAGGATGCAAAATCCACATTTCTTCTCTTTCCAGGTAACTTTTTATTCTGAAATACGTTTACATCTCTGCATAAGCAATAGCCAGTAAAACATTACTAGATCTAATCACAGATCACCTTACTGTACAATGCTGTTTAGTTCTAGTTTTGAACACATAAGCATTTACATTTTCAAGAAAATAAGAAAGTCTCCCAGAAATCATAAGAATCTTTCTACAGTGCCAAAACCATTTTAGCAGATCTGCTGCAATTTTTAATCCATACAGATGTAAACTACATTTACCACAATTAATGCATTCAACTCTTCATTCTCATGAAAGTACAATTTAGACCCACCCAAAATACTGGCTTGCAGTGCCTTACAGTTAGCCGAGCTTTTCACTGCTTCTTCACATTAGACCCGTTCCACTAGACAAATCAGTAATTCTCCCCACTTCTTAGCTACAGCTGAGTCAGAGATAAAAAAGAAATCGAGACCCATTTAGAGTATTTGACTGGGCTAGCAGCTACCCAAAACTATTCAAGAGGACCTTCTAAAGCTTGCCTCATGAATATCTAAGCACTAAAAATGTTAATTAGTGTTAATATAAACAAAAGTTTAACCTGGTGACAAAAGCTCTTAACATTTTCTTTCCTATTAATGCGAACATGCATAGAGAATGCTAGTCAGATTACCAGGCTTTTCTGTAAATCCTACAAAATCACTAACAGCATCCACACAACACATTAAGACCAGCAGCTCCTCCTACCAGTGCACTGGGAAACCGCATTTAATCTTTGCATCAATTCTTCTAGGGCCATTTCTTCAATTTTCAGCCAGCATCTCATTCTCTGGTAAAACAAAAAGAATCCACAGCAAACATGCTCCCCCTACTCCAAGAATGAAAGCAGGGGGGGACCCCAAAGCAGACCACTACAGCAGTGCTTTGCAGCTCTGCATTTCAATTACTCCACACGGATCCCAGTCGGCACAAAGGGAGGCAGGAGTGCACGTTCCCTCCTGGCAGCGCCTGGGCGAGGCGGGCGCTGCTTGAAGCCAGAGCAGTGAATGTTAATGACAGCAGGAGCGCTTCAAACTTCTCTCCCCTCCTCTGCGTATGGGTTTGCCCGCAGTGGAGTCCTCAAATGCTGGAATTAATGCGAAGCGCTGATTAGCCGACGTATCACCAGTCTCTCCCAGCCTGCAGCGAGCGCTGGGAAGGGCTGCGCTAAATCGACAGCGTGGCGAGGGAACGGCGAGCAGCCGGAGCTTGCAGAAAGCCCCATCCTCGTGCTTACATGAACACTAGGCTCCCTTCTACCTTCTTGCCAGCTTGCTGCAGGGTGAGTAGCTGCGGAGCAAAATCCCTTCCCGCTGACAATGCCAAGGCTATTCCGCTCTCACCAGCCCGCACGATGCCTTCACGTTCGGTTTGAAATGGTCATTTTTGAAGGTTGAGGACTTCAAATTTCCTTTAAACACTGAAATAACCACAGCCATCTTCTGGACTATTTGGAGGAGCTTGACTGCTTAAAGGTTGTGCAACAGCAGTCTCCATAACTCCACAAAATCCAGATTTCCATGAAATCTCTATTACCACCTTAGGCAAAGGGGTTTTAGAGTCAGGATCTGTGGACCCCACAAGGCATATGGGGTATATACAAGAGAACTGCTGTAGAAGGTAACTAGGAAAAGCAAGCCTAATAGCCAGTAAACTTCCATTTGTTAGAGAGGGTACACCACCACTGGAAAACTTTTAGGGATATAGAAAATCCTACAGGACTGAAAGCCGTACAATGTCTCTCTATACAACTGCTCCTCGTGATTGATTTTCAGTGCTTTTATACAGACTGTTTTACAAGTTTCAAACTATGAGGCTTTTAACACTTCCCTTTTTCAAGATTATCTCAATGCCTACTAAATCTCACTATTGGCATTTTTTTTGCTGATGGTCAGCTGAATTCTCCCAGTCTTCTAATAAGCCTATTGGTTTTAGCTATGTTCTCTTATATTTTAGCCATTAAAATAAATAAAAGGCTATCTATGGCTAAAAGAAAAAGGGATGTTTTCCTGCACACTTAGAAACACTGTGTTATTTAGGATAAAGATTCTTTTCTACAGATTACATACAGCAGGCAAAAAGCAGCAGTCCTTCCCAGGAAAATATGTGAATACCTATGATGATTTGTTCATAACTCTCAACAATAACATTAGGGAGGACATGAACTAAAAATATTTTTTTAAGAGGACCCATCAACCTATCTGGGCTTCCTCTGTCAATAAAATTAATTGAGATCATATTTAACTATTAATTTATAAAAAGTCCCACATCATTTCCACTCCAAGTATGACGGGCCTACAGCAGCTCCATGTATTATATATGACTAAAGTCATATATCTTTCCATTTCCATGCTAATAGAAATGAAAATTGAAGTCTTCAGTCAAGCTTTTGCATAACAAAGTATTACCATGGAAATACAGCATCTATAGAAACTTCATATGCAAAAAATATTTTGTTTATCTGACTGCCATTTAAGATTGCATTTTTGGAAAGGACCAAGTAATCTGCAGCAAGACCACGATCACCAGGTCAGGCTCTGGCCATTCAGGTGGTGAACCAGAAGCAAAGAACTAGAAAAGGCGTGCAAGTCCACGGGTGTGTATGGATAGCTGAGGCTTGTTTTGAAACAAAGGCTATGGGACAGAGCACCACGTCCAAAGATAGCCCAGGGAGAGCTCCAGATGTCAGGAAGTCAATGGGACTTATTGACTGCAGCAAGTTAAAGGCCTAAGACATTTTAGCATATGCGGAACAGCAAAGTTCACTTGTAAGATTCTACTATTTCCCGGTGTAGCAAGAAGTGCAGGAGACATACTGATTCATAAGCATCTACTGCAATAAAAGATACTAGTTCAATCCCAGCTTTCCTCAAGTGTCCTGCCTCAATTCAATAGCAATTTCCTGTTTTCCTTGGAGAATCAGAAAACTGCTTAAGAGTCCCATATATCATAAGGTCCATCTTTCCATGGTGTTTTCTCAGTGAAATAACAAATGAAAAGATATAAATGTACTGATGAATTTTATCACATCAGCCAGTCAACTTTCAGGATCACATCACATAATATGTATTTATACTTGTGCAAAATGAATGGAGAACCCTAATACTCAAGTTAAACCTCAGTTATACCAACATTGCCACTTTATATATGCTTTCTACACCTTCGAACAAATTCAAAATATGCAAGGCATGAGCAGAGCATCAAAGTGAAAGGCTTCAGTTAGCTGGACTGAAAGTTAGTTGCCCTAAAAGTAGGGTAACCACGTACTTGTTTAATCATGTTCATTCACAGAAATCAGGCAGCCTTGTCTGGAGTGATATAGCTTAGGCATAGTTTCTCTACTGAAGGAAATAGAGATACAGTATTTTCAAAATACTTAACCAGAATGTGGGATTAGGATCCCTGCTGGTTTGAAAATGGATCATCCGTGGTTTCATGAATAACATTGAGTCAGAGTAAAGAAACAGACCTTAAACTAATTAAAATCAACTCTTAACAAGAGGAGCCAACTGAGCTTTCTTGCAACAAAAATCAAACCAGTATCTTACCATGAGCTACACAGGGAATCAAAACAGTCCTTGAAATAACAGTGTCAGTATAGCTCTGCGACAAGCCACTGCACTTTTGCTCTCTTGAAGCTTGTACCGGACGCCCCACACCTTTGCAGGTCATCACAATGTTCATATTAGGGAGTTGAACATGTCATTTCAGCCCGACACATCTCACGCTAAACTAGAATTTGAGAGTAAAAGGACTGATGTCCAGTTCTAGCACTGAGAGTCTGTAAACACAATAGAAGATGTTTTCACTTTTCAGGTAAAATGTGATTATTTTTATTATATATATTTTGTTTTTACTGAAAAATTCAAGCTGCTTCTGGAATTCTGTTTTTTAACTAAATTATTTAGCTAAATTATCACCTCTAGCAAAAAATCTTCAGTAGTCCCAGGCAAGGCCCTGCTGCAACAGAGGAATTCAAACTGAAGTATAGCACTGTGGAAAAATACTTTCACAAAGAAATTTGAGGAACACACAGCCTTTCAGTTTTGTCTTAGACGTTTAAAATGCAGTAAAAATATTTTTGTCAAATCGTCTATAGTCCTATTTCTTTCAGTGAAACAGCAAAGATAATAATCAAGGAGCAAATGTATTGCACAATTTAATCAATCAACTTCCAGGACTACATTGATGTAATATTTGACCTGATTTCTGCAGGTTTGTACGATTTTTTTCTAAACTTCTATTGGGTTTGAAAGCCACAACAACATTATTTTTTTCCCCTCAGTACTCTACTTTGCTCTGGTTTTGGCTGTGGTTTCCAGCAAAGCCTGTTCAAACAAAGCAACACCACACATCTCTCATTTTCAAACAGCTCAAGCCAAAAAGCATCACCTAGTTTTTCAAGAAATTGTAGCTATTTTGGAAATGTTCTGGAAGTAATACACAACTATCCTCTCATGTGAGGAGCGAAAGCAGTAACCATAAGTCATTAACATATAATCATGTAAAGAGTTTTGCCTGAGCAAAAGATACTTGCAACAATATACCTAAAGATTTCTCAGCTAACTTTACTTTGATCTCCATAATATCAGTTGTCAATGAGTTCCAAAATTTAATTATGTGCTGTGTGAAAAACTGCTTTTATTTAAACTACCTTCCTGAAATTTTTCTGGGTGCCCCAGTTTGCCTTTTGTGAAGCAGTGGAAAAAACCCAGGAAATAAACACTCTCTATTCACTTCCACAAGCCATTCATGACTATACAGACCTCCACTGTAGGTGATATTATGTCCCCTCCAATTGCCTTTTTTCCAGACAGAAAATTTCCTACACTAATTAGTTCCTATTTGTACAAAAGCAACCCCATACCTCTGACCGCCTTCGCCATGCCTCCGCATACCCTAATTCTACTCTAACAAAGCGAACAAAACTGGACACGGTACTCAAGAAATAGGCACAGCAGAGATTACACAGTGACATAAGGATTTTGTTGCTCTTGGTTTCCCTCTCAGTGGTTTGTAATGCTCTGTTTGCCTTTCGGACCAACACAAAGTGCTGTCTGAGCTGCTGCTGTTTTCAGGGAACTACCCACAATCAGTCAAGATCTCTTACTGAGGGTAACAGCTAGCTTAGGGGAATAGTGTTGTCTTTTCTCATATGTATCATTCTGAACAAACAATTAATTTCACCTTCTCTACTGATCAGTTACTTAGCATCACCAATTTATCCTCCAACTGTTTGCATTCAGCATTGACTTTGACTATTTTGAATAATTTCACATATTTACAAGTTTTGTCTTTCTACGCTTCCTTTCCGTTTCCAGCTCATTTAGGATTATGTTGCATAGCTGAACCTCCTGCAGAAATCCCTGCTTTCCTCCACCCACAGAAAACTGACCACCTAAAGCAACTCTCCATTTCTTTTTTAATCAATTATCAATCCACAAGAGGGCTTCCATTTTATCCCATAGGAGCTTAATTTCTCTAAGAGCAGCTGCAGTAGAAGAAATACTATTTATAGAACACAAAATAGGACTACAAGAAATTAAAACACATACATGTTTCCCTGCTGCTTTGTATGGGCCCTACCACATTGCTTGCTGCAAAGGGAACGGGCAGAACATATGGATGGTTATGCTACGCAGCTGAATCCTCTGCCAAACATCCCATATGGCTTTCAAGTGATACCACGTGGTATCAGGCAGGCAAGTCAGCCGCGCTCTTTTCTGGATGGCCCCAACATCACATGTGACGAAATTCTATATGCAGTGTAAGCAATGAAGCTACAGGTATCCACATCACCACCACTGTCCCAAGACACTGCAGATGTAGCCAGAAAGACTTACCTAAGCTGGGGTCCTGCAGAGCGGGAAGAGACCCCGTTGAATGTGGTTTTCATAATCTAGGTCCTCACAGATCCTACAAAAAAACTTCCACATATACCCACTGCACAAGAGCAATACTGATCCCCAGCCTGAAATAAAAGGCAACAGAAAGGGGAGAGAGGACAGTCGATATGAAAGATCCAACAGAAAATGCATTTTTAACATTTCAACCTTCTCTTGGCACCAGTTCTTCCTTCGTGAAGCAAAGGGATTTTTCCCTTTTATTTTTCTGAATGACTGAGTTCTCTTGGTAATCAGCCCAGTTAGGCTTTATTATGTAAAGCATCTGGGATTTGAAACTGGGATTCATAAGCAGAGATGGCAGTATTCTGGTTTTGGCAACACCTCACTCTTTCACAAGGAGAAAATTGTTCCTAGATTCACAATCTCAAGGAATACAGAGAACTTCGCATTGTACAAGTCATTACACTGCAAATACATGCAGGACAGAAAAGAAAAAGTAGAAGTCTTTTCTCCTTAAAAACTTGACACTCAAACACTCATACAAAGCCAGAGTACAGACAAGATTCGTTATAGGAACACAGACTACAGAAGCCTTCAGATGTGCGGGAGCATTTAACAGAGGAATTCCATGAAAATTATGCCTTGTTTTACTAATCTACTAATAAACCAAACCTCTCTTGAGTTCTCAGTGTCAGGTCAACCTCAATAATGTTTTCCTTTGAGAAAGTAAGTGCCATACAGGAAAAAAAGGCCTGGCAGCTGCTCTCCACGCTCCCTTGTCTAGGATGTGCGTAAGCCACACACAGGGACCAGGCCGAGGTGGTACCCAGACCAAGTGTTCAGCAGGAGGGGAAAAGCTTCACCCTCACCCTCTTTGTACCTAAATGCTCCCCTTCCTTTCCATTATTGCTCAGGCCCATGGCTGAGAAGTAGTAGAAGATGGATGAAATACAACATACTCATTTCTATTTGGTGGCCCCTTCCCCAATTCAGCCCCATCTTGCTACAGTCCAGCTCCCACTACTTTCAGTCTTCTTCCCTAAACATCCTTCCTTCCCCGTTCTCAATTGCAGTCTAGCCTCCCCTTAAAAAAACCAACAAACAAACAAGATTAGTTCTTGAAGCTTAGCTTAGCCACTAACTCTTCTGCAATTCATTTCTTTCATGTCTTGTATCTCAGTTTTACACTACAGCAGCATTCCTCATACTTCTGTGAAGTTTTGTAGTTAGGCTTTTCAGCCTGAACTTAAAATGATTGACCAGATCAAAGATTTCAATATTTCCTAGCATAACAGGCAGTGTCTTTTTCCCCAGCCTCTCTTGCTTGTATGAAGGAAATGAATGAAGTGTCATTTGAATCTCTTCCACCAATCTTCTGTGTTTCTGAAGAGTGCCAAGTTTCCCAGTAACCGCTTCATTCAGTTTTCTTCTTCATCCTCCTCTTTTGCCACATGGGATTAAGTAATCACTGCAGAGCCAACAGCCTTGAAAGAGTTTATTTAGTGTAACACCTCCAACTGCCCCTGCTCCAGCCCTTTATCCCTCTGCAGTCTGAGGAGCTAAACCACCCAGATGTGCCAGCAGCTGCACTCCTCTAAAAGCAGGCATGGCAGTGAATGAATGTTCCCTTTTCACCAGTGCAGTGCCAAGCAAGACCCCAACTTTCTAAGTTTACTAAGATATCTTTATAGAAGAAAGAAGCACTTTCTGTAGGAAGTTAGGAAGACCAAAGATAGGAAAGCATACAGGTAAGCCAGGAAAGAACTTGCTGCAAACAGAAGTAATATGGAAAGAAATGAAGTATCACTGTTATTTTCTTCTTTGGGGCACTTCCACAGGTATGTGTATGTATATGTATTAAAGGAAAGGCCACACAAGGGAAACTACTCCGACCCCTCAAAACATGAAACCACAGTACTTTAAACCTAGAAAAAAGGGGAAATTGGGGAGCTCTTGTTTTAGAAGATCAGATATTGAAAGGTACCATGATAAATAAATAGGTGGTAGAGTCCAGATACAGAGATGTCATAGTCTCTCACAGTTAGTATTCTGTATTTAAATGCAGAAATGAAATCGATCCAGAAAACACACATCTTTTGTCTTCTCTTGTCAGGGTGGTTTTCTTTTCAAAGGAAATGCAGGGTGAGGATTCATAAAATTAATCCCCCCCCCAAAGTCTGTCCAACGTTTTTTAAAGCTCAAATATTTGAGGTCTCCTAAAAAGTATTAGACTTTAAATCAATCCCTTTTTGTATGTGTTCAGATTTGGAGTATTAAGAAAAGTCCAAATTTTATTACATGCCCCACTTTGCAAAAATCACTATTTCAAAAGAACTGGGCGTACACATAGAAGTTAAACAGGTCTACCATTCAAGAGTCAGGGCTGATTTAAAACATTCTCAGGAAATTACTCTGTAACAAAATGTGATGTTTAACTGTCACTTATAATTGTTAATTTTACATACAATCAGCAATCCAAAAAGTATTCAGAGTAAAAAAAAGTAGGGTATTTCCAGGACCATTCAATTTGATTGCACAGAATAAAACCGAAGTGCTTACCCCTGAGGAACAGGCTGACAAGTTTTATCACAGATAAAGGACAGAGTAAAAGGATGTCAACTCTAATTCGGAACTATTTTTTAATGGGCTGTATCTTAAAATTTGACTGCCCTTTTCCACTTGTACATCTTTTAAAATGTAGCATCCACTGGAGCTTTAGGGTGACAGAAAGCTTTTCCCTTTTCAGAAAAGGAAATAGTGCAATATTCAGAGAACGCACTGAGGACACGGGAAAACGCAGTTTATGACTGGTCTGGCTAAGCTGCCCACCTCCAGCAGACATGACCCCCCAAGGCTACTTACTATTCTGCCCTGGGTGCTGGCCTCCCTCCTGGACTGCACCCCAAGCACTGTTAAAGGACTTGGCTTTGTCTTGATGCAGAACAGGAAAATTTAAGAAGTCTCAAAAAACATCCAGGAATAGGAAAATCATTTCCAACAACCACAAGGGTATTTAGCCTGCAACCAAAGAGGCCAAAACCCAAACAAAATCTCAGTCTTGCTGCAGAACACTCACCCTGACTGCAGGTCCTTCAATGGTACCTTTGTGTCTTTCACAACAAAGCTTGAAAACTTCTCTGTGTATGTTTCTTTAACAGGCCAATTCCCCCATCTATTTTATTGCATACAATCGTCAGTAAATAAAATAGCATTATTTTCTTAGTCTGGTTATTTGTGTTGATGGATGCTTAATACAGGAGAGAAAGACCAGGTCAGATCTTGTTAGAAGTGGCAGGAGATTCCAGGTAGGGGGAAGAAAAAAAAAAGTCTCTGAAAAAAAGGCTTTTGCAGACAAGTACAACTTTTTCACTTCTTGAAAAGCAAAAATCTCTATGTCCAGTTCACAATGATTTGGGTTTTTTTTAATTAGAATATGAAATAGTGAACATTTTCAGATCCCATCATTTTTTTCACATTTGACATTCTTCACAGAAGATGTTACTTCCCAAACTAGCCAAATAAATTGATCTTTCCTGGGAGCTGGCCTGCACAATACTTCAGTAGATGAGAGAAAACGACTGCTCTTCTTTATACTTTCTCCACTTTCATTATGGTAAAGGTGTCAGAAAGGAAAATGTCATCTAGTCTTCTTTACCTTGTAAGCTACATCCAAACCACCATTTCATGCTTTCTTGAAACAGAAAGAATTGAAATTTTGCTTTAATAGGCTTC
The DNA here is from genome assembly GCF_964188355.1 of Buteo buteo. NCBI lineage: Eukaryota > Metazoa > Chordata > Aves > Accipitriformes > Accipitridae > Buteo > Buteo buteo. The sequence goes on along the minus strand of NC_134195.1, from coordinate 2,429,663 downwards.
TGAAAGTATTGCTGTTAGTTTTCTTAGAGGACCACAGTACTGAATAGTTACTGCTTTTGAAAGAAAAATGTAAGCATGCAGGTATACATTTCCTGGTTATTTTGATTATGTACTGCTGTTGGTTTCTCTTATTTTCTCTCCTTCACTCTACAGCTATTTCTAATCCATAACAAGGATTCTTTTGTCAGTGACAAGCTTAATGCAATGCTGTTTATTTTCACTTTCTTTGCCTTTAAAATGCAGTAAAAAAGTGTTTTTTTGACAAACCACCTATTACACATAAGAGGTTGCATGGGCTTCAAATAATTCTTTAAGCTTTATAACATCTGAATACTTTAAAAAACATCTTTTGAGTTGAGCCAATTGCAACTGCAACCAAGAGCTTGCTCCATAAATCCACAAAGATTAACACAGAGGGACAGGCTCACAGAGAGACTCATCCCCGGAGCACAGTAAGCATTTCTTATTCCAACTCATGAGACTCATTGTTTCCAACCCTATCCAATACTGTCAGGTCAGCTGCACAATTATTGGTAACTAATAACCACCAGGATGAACCAACTGCTGCACCAAAATATCTTCAGCACTGGTATTCTCAACAGTTGCTTTGTAATCACACTGTTCTTGCACTGATTTCTGTTGCTCGTTGAGTTATGTCATGTTTTATGAGACCTAAACAAAGTTCGAAGTGAGATTTCCACAAAATTTCAGGTTCTCTACTCTTTCCATTTCTCAAGTTCTTCAAGTTTCTTTCTACGAAGTTTTGCTCTCAGAGTTCCTCTCTTTAGGAGAGCAATTTCAACAGGCTGAAAATTACTCACTCCAGCTGCCAGCCCCTCCCCAGAGGCTCAGAATATCAGTGCTGTCCTGTGCCACACTTCTGCCACTTACCCATCTGCATTTACTCATCAGATGTAAACTACCACATCAAGATTGAACCATAGCACTGAGTTCCTTTCAAAAGGTTAACAGCTGAGTGCCTACTGAAACAGTTGTGCAACTTGGATGTGCTGATTCAAAGGGCATATCTACAATGCCGGTTTTGGTTCAGCTCCAGTCAGATGTTATTTACGACAACATTGAAAAAAATAATTACTTAACAAAAAAAATTCAGAAGTACACAAAAATTTCCAAGAAAGTAAAGGAAAAATAAATGAATGTGTCAGACAAAAACCAGCATCTCACACTATTTCATCACACATGGTCATATGATTGTCATAGCATAAAACGCTTCTGCATGATTATTGCCAGGGTGTTAGGCCTGGAAAGGACTTCAAAGAAAGAAAGAATTATGGAACCATATGCCCCTTTCTAAGACAGCAGATGTATAATGGACCAGTCTCCAATCATGTTCCTGTATGCTTCATGGCAATGCCCGGATCTCTGAAGAACAACATTTTGATCCTCTTCACCATTCCCACCTGTGTACCCAAGAGGAAGACCACTTTCAGAGACAAATACTGTCAATGCACCAGCAGAGCACAAAAGAGCAGCTGAGAGAACAGGGAGGCTAGAATTATGAAATGTAATTTAAAAGCTGCAATTCCAAAGGGCAGCATATAGAGGAGGCTTGAGGATGCCAGATACCATGCACTGGAAAGCCTGACTTGAAACTTTAGCTATACCACACCAACACACACGAAAGGACAACAGTCTCTTTGGTCCTTAGACACTGATCTGCATTAGCATCCCCTTAAGAGTCATTTACTTCCTTCAAGATCTTGACCAACGCTTCAGAGAAACAGGGTAAGGCATTAAGGAAACAGTCACCTTTGCATCTGTGGTTATTAGTATGGCTGCATCTGCCATTGCTAGGATCACCTGCTACAAAAACAAAAATCACTAACTTTGGCTGGAAGGCTGTACTAGGTAAAACCAGAGAAATGCATAAAAATAAACAACCTAGCAAACAATGTTTGAAATGATGTTATCAAATACAGAGGTCAGATATTCTCTAACTACCCAAAAGCTTTCCATAACACAATGTTTCCTGTAAAAACTGTTATCCTACTTCAACTTTCTAAACATCAGATTTCTCTTCACTGTCACATGTATGTGCACATGGGATATCTTGTAGAGTAATTAGCAGTGGTGTAGTAACGGGTTGAAGGTAAACAGCTCTCAAAAAGTAGAAGTAGTTATGTTATTAGATGGTTTAACTTTAATTTTATTGCTTTCATGGGATTAGGCAGCATGCTGTTCAAGGAACTGCACTGTTTGCTTTACAATAAAATAAATATTTTCATACATTTGCAAAAGAGTATTTAAAACTGAAGACTAGTTTCTCATGGAAAAGAGAGTATCTGCCTGCTCTCCCTATTTCCTCAATCCCCAAATAGGCTCAGTTTGTACACACAGAGCACATGGACCATTCTAATGTAATATTAGTAACTTAGAGCATCCAAAGCTAATAGTAATAAAAGAAAATCCATGAAAACTTCACTTCAAGTCCTTTCGAAAGGGAGAACTCTTTAAAAAGATATACCTCAGCAAAGACAGGCAACATTATCTGTTGGGGGAAACACAGTAAGGCCTTAGATTCAAAGGTTGTTTAATACTCATGAATAAAATCCCAAATGCAAAGGGCCTAGTGACTAAACTTATATGTCATTTCATGTGAACAGCTGTCTCCGTTTAGAGAGGAAAAGGAGTTTATGAAACATTTTAAAGCCTATTTTAGCAAGCAATCCCACCATGGAATCACTGCCAGATGTCTCTATAATTTGACAAGCTACAGCCAATGTTTTGTCAACATGGGTTAAGTGTTTTTCTATACAGCATAGTCTTCTCAGTACTATATGTTATTTTTCCAGTATATATGGGAACCTGTTTTACTAACAGAAACAGTCACAAATGGGACTTCCACCTCATGTCCTTGTGACCCAGGTACACACATGAAGCTATGTTAAACATACTGGCCAAAACCCAATCAAATTCTTATGCAATACTTGCTAAGAAAGAGAAGCTTTGTTAAAAGTACAATAATGCAAGTAAGTTTTAAATTAATTTTTCCTGATATAATTACATAACCACACTGTTGCACAGATTTGGTTTTGGCTTGAACAGTTGAAGCTAATCATAAGCATCACTAAAATCTTTTAACACAATATATGAAATCATACTCCTCTCACAGCCAGAACAAAAATACTAATCTGTGAGAACACATACATGTATCCCATCTTGAATTACTTAAATAAACTACAAATAAAACCAACGTCCTGCCAAAATCCTATTATGAGGCAAATGTACCAGCAATTCCTTTCAGCAGCTCTCTGATCTCCAACTCCAAGAAACAGCTAAGACTGCAACAATATGCAAACAATAGCATTGAGCTTTAAAAGGGAAGACTTTAAAAATAAGTGTTCAGAAAACTAGATGCTGTAAGTAAATATATATACACACACAGACACACAGAGTCCATGTTTCGGCTTGTAAATACCAACCTTTCTTGCTGTTCTGTCCAAAATCCAAAGCATGTTGCACATCTCCTTTGATCAGGTGTTTTATGTGAGAACAGCATAAATGACACAGCATTTGAGAAACAAAGGTAGTAAAAAGGTCCAAGTGTGCATGTTAAACTCTTCTCAAATGCAGTAAAATTGAGAGACTCGGTGCAGTGCATTTAGCTTTTGCAGTGAATTTGTTTCCAAGGAAACCAATAGCTGCAGATGTTTTCCCATATAACAGGGAAGAAAATTCAGCAGTGAGATTACTTGTTTACTCAATATTTTATTCACACATTTTTTCTGAACAATAACGAATTATTCCTCAAATTCTGTTAGAAGACCAGACTGCATTAAAAAATAATTTAAAAAAAGCTTCCTCTGCACATAACCTTACCGAACAGGTGCTGCTAAAGGAAGCATGTCACCTTTAAATGTTTTCCTCTTTATCCTCTTTCAGTCTCCTCTCCCAAAGTGACCTGCCTCACCTGCTTTGTCTCCTTCAATAAAAGCAAACAAACCCCACCCTGTGTCACTGGTTTTCATCCTAAAAGGTGTTCCAGCAACCTGACAAGGCCCCAGCTCCAAGGAACAATGCTGACTTGGAGAGGCTACAGGAATGCCTATTTTTACCATATAGCATAGCTTTGCAAAATTCTATAGTGCTATAGAGATATCACCATGACTGACAGGATTTATGCTTCTTAGGATGAGAGGACAAAATATAAATATTTAGTAAAACCATAATGGAGATGCAAGGTAGAAAATCCTCTTTCCCTGCAGTTCTTCCACAGGACATTAAACCTGCAACTCAAAGTTACATGCACAATGCTTACTTCTCATTTATGCTGTAGATTCTCAAGCCAATATATATAAATGAAAATATTAGGGGCATTGATTTTTTTATTTTTTTTTTTTTAATTAGACCTCTTTTCTCTGGATAAGATAACAGAATATTTACCATACTTTCTGAGGTCTGAAAGATTTTTTCCTCTTGTCCCCTTTTGGTGTTACTGATTCAACAGCAACATCTACTGGGCATGGAAGGGCAAGATTCAATTTCTTAGAAGAGATTAAAGGGCCAGGCACAGCAGCAGAAAATACTTACAGCATCTATCTCTGCATCCCAGTCACTGCAAAACCAGAACTGAAAGGAACAAAACTTTTAAATGGGCATTTGCTCTCTACTCACCCCTCTAAAAAGAAAACGATACCAACAAAAAGACGGATAAAAGAATAGCAATGACTTCTGGTTGTCATTTGGAGACAACGTATTTATATTACATCTTCTAGGAATATTATATACACTGAGCTAACAGAACCAGTTGACAGGAATTCTGCCAGTAAAAGCATTCAAACAGTCTTCAAGTTCATGCAATGAAGAAGTTTATTATACCCCTTTTGCTCTTTAAATTTATTTTCCCTCTTTAACAATTACACAGATTTTAAAATTAAAAAAAACAAACAAAAAACAACCAACCAAACAGCAGTGACTAATAACCAGCCAGATCACACCAAGCAGAAGTTCTTCACAACTTCACAGAGAACAAGATGATCACATGTGGACCTATTAAATGTTAAGAAAAAGGATCCCAAAGGATTTTGGCCGAAGACACCCAGCATTTGCCTTCCATAATAGAATCTACTGGAGTCTAAATTCCCTAAGTGGAGCACAAGAAGAATTGAGGCCTTGTGAGAGGGACACAGGACAATCCACATTCCTGGCAGGCTCCATCTAACCAAACCAAAGACAATGACAGAGGGGTAAGCTCAGCTCCATCCCTCTTTCTGCAGAGACTGGTGTTTCATCTGTCTGCTGAAAGGCACATATCATGATCAGGGCTCACAATCCCAGCCCTTGCCCAGCTTTCGACACCTACGCAATTCCTCCTTTTAAAATGCAATCAGATGAGAACAGGATCCCTGCTCCAAGCACTGATTATGGATCACATATCAAGCAATTATTTATTAGATGTATAAATGCTACTGGAAACAGAGCAAAACTCAAAACTCCTATTTTACAAGTTAGGGCCTCATTCACTTGGCAGGTAACCAAGTTGCCCCTTGCCACCCCCCCCTCTGGTCTAGTGAATCTTGACTCCTTCAAGACAGTGTCTTCACCCAGGAAGAGCCCAGCAGCTGGTCGGCTGAGCATCCACCCAGTCCTTTAGGCTGACGATGAAACTGAAGAGCACTCTCTTTTTCTGGGCAAGTGCTCCAATCACTTCGCTAGGACATATGTCGGGAACCCCAATGCCTCTGTATCCAGCCTGTATGAAGCTGACCATCCTACCTTTTGAGAAGCTCAGCAAGGTGTGTACTGGGCACACATAGCAGCTCAAGAGCATGGCAAACACCAAACTGCAGACAGCCTTCTCAAGAAGGCAGCAGCGCTGGGCAAAGTCAAGGGGACCCATCAACCCCAGGTAGCTCAGTCCTCACCAGAAAAACTACTGAAGGAATTACAAAGAGAATGAGGGACACCCTCTTGGACTTAAACACCTAAACACTACTGAAGTCCCCCGAACATTGACACTGTTCTCTCCTGTGTGCTGCTTTTCCTTTGCAGTGCAGTGAACAAGAGCGAGCCCAGCAGCCCTGCTGGAACCCCACTAGCTGGTAAAATGGAAAAACAACCCAGCTGCTCCCTTTGGAACCGGTCCTGGCTGCACACACATACACCACTGTGATATGTTCTAGAACCTCATTTATAGCTTTCCTATGCAAATGTGTTTTGCAACAGTGAAAAGGGCAGGCACAGATGATTTCCATGGAATGAAACATGCCAGGGTGTGTGATACACCACATCATACTATTGCTCAGAGCTGAAAATATACAAAAAACATACTACAACACACAGATGGAACAGCAAATTTCTATATAGTATAGTTCTAGAACATACACTATATGCTGTAAAATGAGAGGCGTTTCTCAAAATAAGCAGTAATTGGGAAGGGAAGAAAAAGTAAAACAGCTTCCTCAACATGTGTAATGGGGCATTTTTGCTGTATTTTTCCCCCCACTCCTCTGACTGCAAGCCTTGCCTATGTGGAAAAAGAAGCTTCTAGGATTTCTCCTGGGAAAAAACCCTGTCCTCAACACACAGAGTGCTTGTGAAGAGGCCTTCAGCAGTATTAAGGGAGCTGACTGCTTCTAGGCCCACCAGCCTTGTTCCAATTGGATTTTTTGGCAAGTCCTGACAACATTACAGAGGTCCCCAATACTTCCCTACACATACACAACCTCATGCATGTATCCACACACCTTACTAGAAACAGAAGCAGCTGGCTAGACTGCCTGGTTTCTCAAGGACCTGCTCCCCACCTCACAGAAACCTCAGCAGAAGCAACATTGATGTGGTTTCCCTGGAACCTTCACCTTTTGGACAGGTCTTGGCAGCAGTTAAACCCAAGAAGCTTATTTTCCACTCAATCCATCATTTTCAGTGTAGCTGTTTTTCCCCAAGATGATTCTTGGATGGAAGTCACACGTGCTGCAGGGCTACCACAGAGCCTTCCCTCCCTCCCTCCACACACTTAGTAATTAGCAAAAGTACATTTCCGCGGGTAAGCCTTTGCAAAACAGGTCACACAAATTTGACAGCAGAAAGCTTAAACTGACAGACTCCAGATGCATTATCAAATTTATTTCCCTCCTCTCTCTATATAAAGTCGTTTACTAATGGTTAATGGAAAATATATTAATCTGTTCAATAATCAGTTTAGATTACATTTTAAGATTACAAGCAATAATCTAATTATCTGCAACAAATAATTTTAAAGAATCACAATTTTTCTAATGTACCTTATGATCAACAAATAGGCTTAAGCAGATCTGATAAGCTGAGCTGAGAAAATAAAACTGCTCACTAAGTAACTTAAATTGCATGTTCAAATTAAATAAACTCTCTTTAGCCTCTAGCAGTTAAAACAAACACAGTATTTTTAGCTGGAGAAAAAGGTTTTCCTTTGACAGTTGGCCATTTAACCAATTCTAGTCAACTCTAAAATGGCAGTTTTCAACAGCAAAGAAACCCAGACGTATCAGTATGCATCTAGTCAGCAGTTTGTACCTCTGAATAATGAACAAAAGGAGTTCCTAGACAGCTATTTTCAGCGACAGGAAGATTTCTATGCACCTTACTCGTGGACATTAACACCTGTTGTTGCTACAGCAAAATGCAAAAACAGACTTGAAAAAACCCTTAAATTTATTTATTTCATTATTTTCCAATATTTCTGTTATCAAAGCTCCCTACTCCCACATAGAGATGGTTTGACTTTCTAAAACTTAAAGAGAGTGCATTGATTACCACCAGCAAATCTGTGCATTTGCATGAAACAGCTCTGAGTAATTCCTCAGAGCCAGAGGCAACAACCAAACCCAACATCTAATCTGGGTATTGGCTAGAATAGAGACAATACAATTCATTTCTGTGACACACACCATCCATCTGGAAGCCAGCGAGTCAATCTAACCCACCACTTTTTACACTAGAGATGTGCAGGTGACACTGAAATGATATTAAGGCAGCATGTGAAACCTTGTAGCTCGGATGGTTTCTGTTGCATCTATGCAAGACCTAATGTTTACCTTCACAACTGGCCTTAAGAGTGAGTGCCAAATCCAGCAAGTAGTCTGCCATTACAGAAGCAGAGGAGGCAACAAGCAAGGAAGAACTCTAAACTTGCCATGCGACTGCTCTTCATTACATAGGGGGGCACATTGGAGGCATGAGATGTTTAAGGTCATGCACTACCCTGTCAGAAGGAAGAATAATCGAGTTTCTATAATAGAGTTTGGTTTTTCCTGTTTAGATATTATCATCAAGCAGATTTACAAAGATATGCTGAAAAATGGGATTTACAGAATGCCTAAACAGATTAGACGCGTCACCCCTCCTGAATTTCAATTACACTGCTGCTTAGGCACTTTTCCAATTTCTTTGGAGCCACCTGAGGCACCAAAAGCACAAAGGTACTTGTGTCGGGGACTAAACAGAATTGACAAAGCTTTCCTACTTTAGTTTCAGCAAGTTTCTAATGTTTCATGCTGCATGGAGAATATCTGAAAAGTGAAGCATTATTTAAATCAAAAGAGAAAGATTCATTACATTCAGAAGTATCACAAAAGCTATTAATTTTCATAATAAACTAAATGTTACTGCTTTCTCTTCTGATTAAATAGCTATATATTCCAAATAGATTATAAACAAAAGGACATCTATAACTATATAATATTAAAATATATAAACCCAAGAAAGTGTTAACTTTTACTGGCTTAATGTTGCTAGAGAGTAATTTCATACCTGCCTATGCAACATAAAAATGCAACTATTTGAGGAAACTCCAAATTTCAGTTTACACGCACCCCATCTTACCATGAAAGTGTTCTGAACACACTTCAGAACAAAGCAGGTGTAGCTTCCCTCAACTTAATCTTAAAAAGCCCTTGCTTCTTTGTACAGATTACTGGTGTTTGGCTCTCCCTTGGCAAGGAGCACTGCCAACAGGCAGCAAAATGAAGGCAGACAGGCTGGCAGAGCTCCCACTATACCTCCCAGGTTCATGTGATCTCACAGCTAACAAGGAACCCCGGCCAAACTCTTTCTGAAAAGCAAAATACTCTCTAGGAAATGGGAGAATAGAAAGGGACAAAATCACAAATGCTGTGGCTGAGCTGCTTATTAGAACAGAAAACAGGGAAAAAGTAGAATGAACTGCAACAATGCAGCAAAGGTATTTCCAATACACCTATACACCATTAAAAGTTGCAATGGATCAGTATAAGCCACTGCAGCATGCAGTACTTGGAACATCTCCCTAAAATCCTTCCCAACTGGGTTCAGGGAACTTTGAAGAAAAATTAAAAATGCTTTCATGCCTTTACTATAGCTGCAGATGGTACCATTAGTTCTTCAACTTTACCTTAATGGCCTGGCAAAAAAAACCCAAAAAACAAACAAAAAAACCCCAAACCAAAAAAAACCAAAAAAAAAAAGAAAAAATGATGACTAGAAGTTAATTAAGGCTAAGAGTAATTTCAGGCAGCACTATTTCCTGAAAATGTAATTTATTTTTTTTTTTAAAAGCTGCATTCGTTCTCTGTTACTATATGAAATACCCACACAGGTAGGAAAGCAAACAGCAGTTGAACTGAAAATTCATCAAATGTGGCACCAAATTACAGACGTGTATATATATATATATGCACGCATACAAACACACACACACTCTCTGAATTTTATTGCTGACATTACTGAAACACCACTCCATAGCTCATTTTTAGCTGGCAATGCCTTTTTATACTAATGGAGCTTTTCTGCTCTAACTTCTTGAACTGAATGCTACTAGCTGAACAAGAAGTTATTTTTATATATTCCATATTTGCTGTAATTCCCAGGAAAGAAGGAATTAGAGTAAGATGTTTAATATTAATTTCATTTAAGAGGCTGGTTAACCTGCACAGCTTAAAAGTCTTAAGACGAAAATCCTGACAAGACTCCTACTGATTTTAATCAGGCTGGGATTTCATTGCTCTGTTACTTGAAGCAGCAACACAATACAGATGAGGTTTACAATGCAAAGGTTCTCCTTTCCATGTTGTTAGATTATTCCAATTAGCTTTAAATGTGTCTCATTTTGAGGAGTTAAACTCATAAGAATTTGCCAAATTCGTTCAGTAGAAATTCAGTTTTAATAAAAAGCGGCAGTTTTAACTAACACATAAAAACATTGGCTCAAAACATGTGCTGAGACTGATACCAGTCCTACAGCAGCCAGTAAACATCTGTAAAGATCTTTATTTATGAAATTGAGTTCCACTGTAAGCAAATAGCCTCCAACACTGAGAAATGCTAACTGTGCACACCTAATATCTGCTATACCTTACTTTGACATGCACTTCACATCAATGAAACTACTAGTACCAAACACAAAGCTCAGCAGGGGTATACTTAAAAGCTCCCACAGTAAAAACCAGCCCATCCTTTAGGGTCAACCCACTGCCACCGAGCAAAGAGAAATGTACAGCAAAACAAATACTTTTCTCCACCAACAGTTATGGTGATCCCAGTTCTATGTTCATAAAAAAGAAAATAAATCCCAAGTATTACAGCTTAGGGACTCCTGCCCTATTTGGCTGTTTTTAAAGGCAAAAAAGGTCATGGGCTATTTAGCATCTGCATGGACAAGCTGAGAAGTCTACAATGCCATCTTCACCCCACAGAAGACGTAGCAATGTTAATCAGATGACAGCACACTGTTGTCAGTCCCATGAGAAAAGCAGTCTTGCTGCATATGGAATTGTAACAGAAGAAATCTCCAACTGCCTCACAAATTTTTGTCTAAATTTGACATTTTAATTTCACTTTGGAGTGTGGAAACAACCTCGAATAAAAAATATTTTGTATATATTCATAGCCTCATTTTCTACATATACCTGCTAGCTGTATTAATCTAGTTTATAAGTAATCCCTTGAAAAAAAAAGCTTTTCATCAAGTTATTACTTCAGGTATACTGTAATGTACATAGCTTTGCAATTCAAAATTAAAATTTTAGTGAAATATTGAGTATGCTAAAGCTTCTCAGACAATATAAAACAGCTCCAGGAATCAAGGAACTTCCCAAATATATTGCATAAATGGGGGACTTCTCCCCAAAAACACACTGGCACTCTTTCAGCTACCAATAAAAGCAGCTTTTACAAGATCATTTTAAGTTTCTTATTTTTTAGTTAAGATATTTAAAAGGTTGCATATGTAGACATCAAGGAATAGAATGGGCTTGATCCAAACAGCGTTAGCTATTGTTTTTCTGAAAAGTCACTTAATTTGAAACAGTATAATTATTATAACAATGAACGCCTACAATATTTCCCTCATACATTACTACTGAAATCTCACATTTATACAGTTGTGACTACTGGAAGCAAGGGGCTAATGAGCTCTGGGTTCAGCGTATAACTGGAGTTTACCAGGATGCGCAAATGTTTAAGAGACAGCATGTTGTTGGCTTTTCCCCCCACACTGATGCGGGTGATGAGTCATCAATGGTCCTGATAACATAAACCTGACCACACTGTTCCAGACATGTGAATGTAACAGGTGAGCATTTCAAGTGCCTGTGAGCGCAGCAGATGATGCTGTGTTTTGCAGCACTGTTACAAGTGTTAGAATTGGCATATCGCAGTCACTCAGCTGTCCTCTCAGCTGCCTTGTAATTTCTTATGCAAAAATCCTAACAATCATGTAAAATGGTAAAAAGACACCCATTTTATAATTTACAATGGTTTAAAAAAATTTTCCACTCATGAAGTATGTCTTCTCATGTAAATTTGGACAAGGGAGACTTCAGTCAGCAGTCATCTGTATCCTTGAATTCCTCAGAACTTGGGCAGAGTCATGGTAGTCCCCTTACTTTTGTAAAAGCTTTGACTGTAGGCACCCTCATGGCTGTTTGCTACATCATCAGCAATTACAGTTCCCAAGATGTAACACTAGCAAATCTTGATACCACAAAAGGTTTCCTCTGCTTCCCTATTGCTTTAGCATCATGGCAGGAGGCTAAAAAACCCTGTGTGATTATACTCCAAACAGATCTGAACTGAACAGAGGAAAAAACAAACAAGCAAAGAAAAGGTGTTGTCAACCATTTAGAGGGGACCATCTCCAGAGCAGAAAAGCCACATTAAAAAAACAGAACAAAACATTGTTCTTGTGTAAACAGGCCTCCTGAAGTCCAACCCCAAACAGGTAGAACAACATACCAGGAACTGAGAAAATACAGAAATACTGGGGTTTTAATTTTTTGTTTGTTTTGGACTCATGACTGTCTTCCACACCTTCATCCTTTCTCCATGATCTTTCCATTTTCCAGCCTCTTCTAAAGACAAGAGGGGGAAGTATGTATTATACACACACAATTTGAAACGAGACAAGAGCACACACAAGTTGGTCAGATGTTATCATGCTTCCACCTCAGCTGTGCTCTCCCTCAAGCTGAATTTTGCATGCTTCTTCATCTATCGCTTTTAAGCCTTCCAAGGTGCAACATGTTCTCTCTGTGTATAAACTCACAGACACAATGAAGACTCAATCTTAATTACAACTTCTAGGAAAACAGTGAAGTAAAAATATTGCTATTAATATAGTATCAATAGCATAGCAGATGAGTTCCTGGGGAGGGGGAGGGAACAGAGGCATTAAAACTTCAGCAACATATGGTTTAACTAAGAGCAACAAGATGGTCTCCATCCTACAGTATTATTAGTCTGCATGAGAGGCTAAGACCCCTCACATTTGCTTACAGAAGCCAAAAATAGAGAAGGGAAAAGACTCCAACAATGTTGCTGGAGTTTATTTTCCACAGCAGCATTTTTCTTTCTGCCTTTTCCCACCAGAAGACTGTAAGGCTTAGCTTCACAGAACAAGGCACTATGGCTTTCTTTACCAACCACAAAAATACTTGCTTCTTTTCCTGAACTAAGTATTTGAACAAGTATTAGAACTAGAGCAAAATAACTGCTCATCCCACCACATACCCAACATACAAATTGCCCATTTTAAATATTCACCATGTTATGCTGCTGTATTTCTTTTCAGAGCAGATTCTTTTTAGCAGGCCCTTGATAAAGTCAGAAAATATTAACATGCAGATTGCATCAATTAAGAGCAATAATTTATTAAAAATCAAAACCCAATAAAATGGCCACAAACACAATGATTTATTTAATTCCCAATACTAACAACAGTATTAGTTATGACACAGAAAGAGCTTTCATACTAAATTTAGTTTTAAAGTTTAGTAACTTTACCAGAAAATTATCTGCAACCAAGTTTCTCATGCCTGGCTCTGGAAAAGCTCCTTTCCCAGTCTACACACTGTTCTCCTCTAAGTCGGAAGAAAACATACTTTTTTTTGAAAACTACGTCCCACTTTTTCCAGGCATAAAGAGTATTATCAGGTGCTTTTCAGTTTTGATTAACAGCTTGCAATTCAGCTGTCAAGCCAGGCATGGATGTAACCCTCAATGAAAAAATCTCCGGCCAGGAAACTTAGTCCAGAACTTCTTCCAGGAAACCTCATATTCCTTTCAAATGGACTTCAGTGACAGAAGGACAGCAGCCACAGCTAAAATGTGAAATTAGCATAACCAAGTATGTGCAAGTTACTATAGGCAATCCCACGCCTGTGAAGTTCCTGGTCCACCTTCAATGCTTCCATTCTGATCTGTGCAGGTTATCAAGTTGCCTTTGTAGATCAACCAGTCAACCCTTGATTCACTGTTAAATCAACAGAGAATACACAAGCACCTTACTCTGAACCTAACACAGCTCTCCCCTGAATTTCTGGAGAGGTGGAGTAGCAATTTCCCATTTAAAATCCTCCAGCTGACACAAGACAGAACCACCTTTCCTCTGACTTCGTACTCCAGGCCTGCCCCTCCCAGGACTTGTTTGTTTCTTCCTCCAACACACAAGCACCATACTAAAAAAACTTCTTGAAACCTCTTAGCCTAGCTTAAAGCACTTAGATGGAATCAAGTACACCTAGCTCACCTACAGCAGTGGTTTGTTTCACTAGAGATTTCATTAAGAACAGGCTAGAGACTGCACAAGCTCTTTAAGCAGTCTGTTTTAGCTATCCCCACAACTAGGTCTAAATCTTCTCTGCAGAAATCAAGTTCACATTTTCTTGTTCTTATTCTATCAGATACGGACAACAAGGAAATAAAAACAAGCAGATGTCCACCTTCTCCCATAACTTACAAAGATCTCCACTAGAAAGTCAGAATATGTGTGCTCTCCCTTCTGTTTTCTCTTGTAGTTTAGATATGCCCTCCTTATTTCCGCAGAAGTCGTATTTTGTAACCCTCTGACCAATCCTGACATCTTCCTCTGGCATTTCTGCAGGGTTTTTTGTTTACATCCTTACTTGTTGCCCTCAAAAGAAATCTCATATTAAGGCTGAGACTTCACTACTACATAAATAAAATGGTTACTCTAATAACTACTTCCTGTTAAGCCAGAGCAGAATATGAATCATTCTGTAGTAGCACCAACATCATTAGCTCATCCAGGCTGAAAGAATGAGCATTTTTTCTTTTATGGCAAAGGAGTCATATCCTGCCTTGTAATTGTGTATTAAATGCAAACCTGCATTTTAGTGAATTTCACCTTTCCGGTTTTGCATCATCATTCCAGCCTGGAGAGCTTTGCATGAATATGTGTAGATATTTTTTAATTACCTAGGAGGCTTTTTAAAAATGTATTTAATGAAATGAAGATGTGTTAATAAAGACCAATTAGCAACTGCTAATCAAACATTAGAATTATAGTTCACCTGTACTAGTACCAAGGCAAAGGTCATATAGTTCATATATGAATGCAACAACCTCCTGCATGGGTAAATACAAGATCAGATAGTACAGGAAAAAATGTATTCTTAATCCCTGTAACTATAAACTAGCACTCACTGCAGTTTTCTGCTTACGGACCACAGCAACAAAAGCAATATGATGAAGTGCAAAGGTATTTTGTACTTGCTTCTCCACAGTTTCTGTAGAGTATGATTTTAAAACTGTAGGAAGGTAGGTCAGGTTTCTCCGGGATGACTATTTTTTGCTAATCAATTAATTTATGGAATTACTTTAATTTCTTATAACAAGCATCAGTCCTCCTGAGTAAAGGTCTTCACTCTTCACTGGCTGCTACTACATGTTTGGTTTTGTGGTGATATCAACCTCCTCCAAGTGAATAGTCAGCTTTACCTTTATTTTTTTCCCTTTATTCCCCGCCCTACTCTCATGGCTAGTGATGAGACACCATTGCTAAAATTCTTAAAGCCATCAGTCCTCCTCTTAACAGAGTTTGGCAGCCAGCTGGATAATTTTCAAAATATACTATATTTTTCTCACCTGCTGTGCTTTCTGGCACCTCCTGCTTATCTCGCACAAGCTGCATGATATCTGACACCACAACCTGATGATTTGTATCTTCTTCTTTCTCTTCATTAGACTGGTTGGCTGTTGCAAAACAGTTGCAGCTTCCAGTTTCTTTGCACGGGATCAACCTCCAATACCAGTAGTCAGACATGAAAATGCTGTAAGTTGATTTCTGAAATTTAAAAACAAACAGAAAATCATTTTCTGCAAGTAAGAAAAAAACCCCTAGCTACTTGAAAGAAGAGGTTCAAATAATGTTAAGATTGACAGTTACATATAGATTACCATATCCTTGCATTTATTTAAAGAAAAATATGCAGTTCATAATAGCCATTTATGGTATCATATGCAGTTCATAATAGCCATCCAGCGTACTGTACCCAAAATACAAACTTCACAAGTCCCCCGTAGTTTCTCAAAATGCTTGTATCATAGGTCAGGGAGCTAATCACAAAAAACCCCAAATATGCCAATATCAAATTACGTATGATCTTAATAACAACTGCATAAAGGCAAAAAATATCAGTATCGCTCCGTATTTTCAGACAACAAGTCAATATTTATCTTAAAAGTACCTTCTGAAATCCAGTTTAACTAGATGAAAGAACACCCCAGAACATGGACTGTCAAAAAGTGAAATAATGTAAGAATAAAATAATAATAATTGAAAAAAAAAGAATAAGATACTATGATTCCCATGATATGGGGTGCTGAAATTACATTTTGAAATTTTCATAAACAGATTAACTGAAGGAAAACTTGACTTTGGAAACGTGGCAGAAAGAAAAGATGCTTTGGTTTCTGACACAGTGCCCAAGTCCTTTGGGGTTGCCTTCTTCCTGAGCAGGAGAAAGGGGCAACAGTTCCTTTAGCCTAGATAGAGCTAATTACCACACTTATTTGTGCTTACAGGTAAGGGAGCAAGCACGTTCTTAAACACCTGCAGGTGGCAGTTTTATAGACCTGAAGAAAGTAAACTCCATTTAAAAAGCCTTCTTAATATAAAAGGTTGTCTGTTTAGAAACAGCCAAAAAAAGACCTCTGCATTATTTAGCGCCAGATCTCCCAGGAATCACCCATGAAGGACAAAGTACTCTCTGTCACTTATTACTTCAACAGAAGAGAGGACTTCCAGATTAAACACATTTCTTCAAATACTACTGCAAGGTGCATCATCTTCCCAGTTTAAAGGCAGTAATTTTGTTTTATTTTAGCCAACATACTGCCAAGTTTCCTCAATTCTCCCTTTGCCTGTTCCCAGGCTTTGCAACATTTGTCAGAGGACAGGTAATGGAGTTAAAAGCCAGTTGCTCAACTCTTTCTATAGTTGCCAAACCCAACAGGTTCAGTGCACACATACTCCTTGTCACACAGGCAGCAGCAAACAGTTACAGCTGTACTAAAGCACACGCTGCTTGTAAATAATCTATGTAGTACATAGTATGTGCTTTTAAACTGCATCTGCCTCTGCAACTGTCTGACATGCCACGTGCAACTGTGGGCACAAGCGTGCACACGCAGGTACCTAAGCAGCACATGCATGGGGGTTTTAATGAAAGAAGCATTTCATAGCATTTCAATGGTTTTTTTAGTTCTGTGGGAGTGGGTGTGTGTGCTTCTATTACCCTTACACTTGAGATATTAAATAAATAGATTTTACTTCTTAAAGCCACTTAGCAAAGTTTAAAGTTTTCTTGTCCTGAAATTCTCCTTTTTACCCCAAGAATCAGGGCAGAGATAGGAAAGTCTCCTCTGAAGGAGACAGAAATCCCAAAAACTTTCAGTAGTTTTTCCCTTGCCCCTGTGCAAGGTGAACTGAAAAGCAGCTGGATCTATGCTTCAGTAGTCAGCAAATTACTCTAGGAATAAATTTTTAATTTATTGCCTTTCCTTAAGGAATGGAAACTCCTGAAGATAACCAGAAATAATTTTATCCAAATATGCAGTTAGGGACACACATTTATGACCTTAAACCTACTTTAATTAATTAGTTTTCTGACCCACTCATCATCTTTATTTTGATTTTAAGAACAGTAATGTGAACTTAAGTCTTTAAGCCAACAGCTCAGCAACTCAGAGGGCAAAGAATTTGGGGAAAAAAATACGGGAAGGCTGAGACATAATCACTACATATGTTTTTCATAGTTTCATGAAGAGAGGCAGCTTGCAGAGACATTCACAAAATTGACTTGACCGAGATTACCTATAAAAAGGAAAACATTAAAAAAAGAACGGGGGGGGGAACCCCAAACCCCAACATACTCTTTTGTCTTAAGAGCTAACGTAAAACGTTCCAAATAGTCACAGCATCCCTGACAGGTATATGTGCATTTGGATCTCTGCAATGATACTGCAGGTACAAATAGTTTTTATTATTATTTCAAAACATCCAAAGATAAACTAATGCCCTCAACCAGCATAAAAAACTAGGCTGATGTACCAAGAAAAAAAACCCCAAGACTGAAACCTCCATTTGACATTTACAGGTCTAAACAACTGCTCCTGAATCTCAGTTTTGCATGCTAAAACCCACCCTGCTTGTGGGTTTGGGTTTTTCTGTTCTGTTTTAAACCAGATTGCAGACATCAAAGTTGGTGAAATACCCAAAGAAAAGCAAGGGCAGAATTTGGATCCATTTATCGGGGCCTGAAAGCACTAGTAGGCTTCACTGGCCCCAACCAGCCTCAGCCAGGACCTCTACTCGTTGGCCCAAGTTCAGCCCGAGGCCTTCAGTCCCTACTTACGCTATGCCATTGGCATGCCCATCCACAGCCCTGTCCCCTGGGCAGGTCTACATCACAGCCTTGCTTTGAATCCTGCCTCTGGATCCTTTCACTCCTGATGGGACCCTCTTCAAGGACCAGGTTCCTTGCTCACCAGGTCAGGGACGGCTGGAGGAGCCTGTTACCAGCACCCAGCTCTGCTGCTCAGACCCTGCAAGCGGTGCCCCGGTCAGCGAGTCTGTGCCAGGGCCACCCTCAGCTCCTGCCTTGGCCCCCCTTGTGCAGCAGTCCTGCTCTTGCTGCTCTCTGACACCAATTATTAAGGTACAACTCACGCAAACTCAGAGAAAGACCCGCTTCTCAGCTCAGTAAAGTTTATCAAAATATAATTCTAATGGGGATACAGCAAAGCACAAAGGAACACCTGGGACTGTGCAGAGGACGTCTGACAAACGCGATAGTTCCTCACCACTGTATGAAAACAGGCACAGATACGTTACAGCTTTGGCACGTGCTCTAGGCTGGGAAGGAGAGAAAGTCTCCAAGAACACAGTAGGTGTAACAGGTCACTCCGAATTCACAGTCCCTATATAAAAGCTCTGTTCTCCCCCCCGTGATGCCAGTCACTTCCAGAGGGAACGTCGGGTAGGGGTCACCATCCCCCCATTTACCACAGTTGCCAGCTATTCCGACATCAATTAGGTGCGCTGGGTGCTTCGTCTGCAAGGTCTGACGGCACGCTAAATGGATGAGATCTTAGCTTTGAAACTGTAATTACCTATGGGGCCAGGAATGCATTAATATGCAAGATGAAGAAGTAATATGCAATATTATTACATAGCACTCCACGCCACTTCTTAATTAAAGTGCAAACGCTTTCTGAACCATTGCTTATGAAATTCAGACAAAAGAGTATTTTTGAAAGCAAGAGTCCTTCTATTTCAATCTGCACACACACTTCACTGAATTTACTTCAGTTTCCCACCCAAAAGCCCCCTTTGCACTGCAAAGGGAGTAGTTAAGTAATCTGGTTACATTTGAAGATAATTATTAAGGCATACAGTTATCTCAGCAACTTAAATCGATATTCTGCAACCACTTCATCATGGCAGTTAAACCTGACTCCTTGGGTCCCTGTTGCTCTGAGTCGATACACTATTATACTGGATCTCTGCTGCTGCCACACAGTGCAATTTCTTCAGCTATTTCCCGGGTTATTTAGGCAAGGCATTATTTCTAGTCAGGTATAACACAAACATTTAAAGGCATCTCACTTCTAAGATCATTTGTCTGATATTTTCGGATTGTCCTGTGAATTACCTCACTTAGCATTTAATCACTGCAGCATCTCATCATGCTTTCATCATTGCTCCATTTAAGTCACTGGGAAAAAAATGTATTTACGTCGGAAAAACTGGTCCTAATTTAGCATCTCCTAAGATTTCACGCCCTTATTTTCAATATACACAATGACACTTTATTCCAATGCTCTTGAAAAACTGTTTAATGTGTAATCCAGCCTGAACAGGCAGGCTTAAACTTAGCAATTCACCAAGCTCAGTACACCCCTATCAATAGTGATAGTGGAGTCCAGCTGAAGAAGTAAGAGCTCATCCGTGTACCTCATAGGTCTCTGCAGAAGAACTGGACTGAATTGGATACCAATGTCTGTATAGTACTAATTAACTATTAACTAATTTATAGTACATAAATTATAGTACTAATTAACTAATTTATTTTAGAATGGATTAAAATACACTGAATGGTATTTGAACCTGTCAATATTGTTCTGATAAGAATCTTATTTTAAGTGCATGTATCTGGGCTGCAGCATTCTTTCCAATTTTTATCCTCTGCAATACTGGCCAGTCATTCTTTCCATTGCACGATAAGCTGGGAAAGTGCAAAATAGGCAAGACACATACATTATAGCCCAGGTTCCTCCCACCTAAATTCAGACATTAAACTGAGAGGTCTAAGTTAAGAACCTGCTTGACCCATGTGCCTTCAGCATTCACTGCAATAAGAGATGCACGTCTCCTGAGGCTCAGCAGCCCCTCACATTGACTCAAGAGAGCCCAAGGCAATTGTGGATGAACCTGAGTTTGTATGATGAAAAGTCCCACTTTTGTATACATTACCGATAGAGTGCCACAAAGAATGAGTCATGTAATAAAAACAATAAAGCATTTTAGGATTTTAGTAAAGCCTATTAAACTACTCAAGTTCTGCCTATGGAGATATTGTATTTCTACTCCTGCCCCTCCCCCAGTCCTGTCACATTTTGTTCAGAAAGATGGCGAAAAAGAAGCCAGCAGCAACAAAGCCCCAGACATTCTCACCTCTCTCTAGGGCATGTAGAATACCCTTACATGTTTTAAGCCAAAATCAATCTAAAGACTAAATTTTTTCTCAGTTGGAGCTTTACTGTGTTCAACATTTAACTTGAGTACTAAGTAGTCCTTCAAGATAAACGTTCTCATTTTTTATTTAAAAGCCTTTCACAAAGCATTAGAAATCATCAACAGACCTATGTAGGAAATAATAATTTCAAAGAAATTGCAAGACTATTTAGCAAGAGCTAAACTGAGTCCTCTTCAAAGGAAGGGGAAAAAAAAAAATCAAATGTGTTTCTTAAGAGAAATGCTTTCTTATTTATTCAACTTTTCATCTTATAGGTAGCCATTTGTCTTTTGAGGAACACTTACAAGTTTAAATGAAGTCCCTTAGCTGTCTTTTTTCCTCCTTCCACCACACAAGAAAAGTTTATCTTCTGTTAGTTAACCCGGGATCATGCATCATATTTTAAGACATCTAACAAAAAAAATAAAAAGGTAAACATACACACATGACAGAGGGTAGCTGAGTTCTCCCAAGACTCAAGCAACCTTCCCTGCTGCCTGCCTACACCACTCTGCATGTAGGCGCTGGAATAACTTTATGTACACAAATTCTCTCTCCCTTTTCAGAGCTACAAGCCCGGTGCACACCAAGCTGCCCACAGATCGTCAGAGCAGGGCACAAGGGCAAGGGATCAGCTTCTTGCAGGTATGAAATGAGGTATGGACAAAGCCAGAAGTTCCTCCTCCTCCCTCACCAGCTGCACGCCTCCTAAACTGAGCTGCATCTCAAGTCCTTCAGAAATCTGGACCTTATACACGTGCTATTTCTGCTTTGGATCCACCACAGGAAAAAACAGAGGCCCTCAACTTTAATAGGGTATTGGATTTGTAAAATGGCTTGCTGTCCATTTTGTACAAACTTCATGTCTAATGGTGAGTGAAAGACCTTCCCTATTTTCAGTGACTATAAGCAAAGAAAATAAGATACTGAGGAGTATTAACATAAATGTGGGAAAAGCACCATATTATAGAATTCTAGTTGCCTAGAGATCATTATTAGCAAAAGCATAATTTCCTTAGTCTTTAAAACTCCCACCAAACCACCTACATTCCTGAAAACTGAGCTTCTGGAATAAGGTATCTAAATTTCTCCTCCTCCTGCCCCCTCATGCTGCCTCCACATGTCGAAGTTTTCTTTCCCACTCATTTCTCCTTCCATCCATGAGAAATCAAATAATCATACTGCCACTAAAGTGGCATGAAGAGCAGTTTACATCTCTAACTGTTCACAGTCTGTATCCGTTTCCACTCGGATCGTGTTTCAGAGATTTTTCTCAAGACCCCAGAGAATGACAAGCTAGGTTTAGTTTTTAAATTAAGCCTGAAACACAATAGTATCTGATAGTGCTATGCAGCATCCCGTGGAGAATGAGGTGGTTACATGCTTGACCCCTTATTTTAAGGGGCTGATAAATCTCCCCTTATTCAAGTTGTTCTCACGATAAAGCCAAACTCCCACCTCACCAATGCGTTACTCTTGCACATGCAAAGCCATGACAAACACAAGTCAATGCCACCAGCATGAAGACACTATGGAAATACCATTTGTTTAACTCAGAGGTACCCATGGCCAAGCATGCAAATCCTAACTCCTTGACTAATTCAGTTGAAAGAAGCAGAATACATGCTACTTTCTGAAGGTCACTGAATACCTGGCATGTTCAGTTTATTTTTAATTTATTTATCATGGAAAAATGCATTAGAATATTAGCAGTTTCTCTTGAAATCAGAACTTGGAATGTCAAAGACCTTTCTCTGAAGAAAGCTTCTAGGACAGCCTCTTTGTTCAGTGACCATATAACAGGAGTACATGCTTTCCTCAGCTTAGAGAACACAGGTCTCTGAGAGATCACTTGGGTCACTTCATCCCACCAACTTGCTGACAAACATATAATAGGTGTCTAGTTTCAAAGGGCTCACAGAACATCTACTCCACAAGTTCCTTCTCTTCCTCCTCCCTCCCGACTCCAGCTTGTCACAGATCAAAAGCATTTTGCGATAACCCATAAAAAAACCCTCAAGATTCGTAGCTTCAGCGTTCAGCCTTTTACCACAACACAGAGGGGGAAAAAAGCACGGCTGAGGTTTCCTAAAGCTCAAGAAACCTTCCCTACCGCCTGCCGACTGAGATGGAGAACACTGCCAATGTCCTGTGCCTGCAGAATTTGCTGAACAGAAGTGCAAGGTAAAGGAGACCCTTTAGGAAAGAAGAGGTAAGTTCTCTTCTGATCTATTTGGGATTTAATTTTCTGTTAAGTAGCTACTATGCTGAATACTTCCCCATGAAGTTGTTATGGATTTACCCAGCAGGGTAATTTTGTTAGAAATAGCAACTGACAGCAACTTCTGTCTTGAAAGGAGCACTGTATTAAAAGTTTCAAGTAGATGTACATTTTAAGATGATTGAACTTGGTATCTATTCTGAAGCTCCTGCAAAGTGCACACAGGTGGCTGCATTCAAGACTGATTTCACAGACATCTTTGTCATTTAAAAAAAAGCCTTTCCATGCAACTTCTGCAATTACTTTGTATAGCCCAGTCCTGAATCAGTGAAGCATATCGCTTCTGGAAGCCATCTGAAACACAAGAATTTCAAAGTTCAACAGAGAAAAATGTTGTGGATGCAGCCCATACCTCCCTACAGAAGGGACAAGGACAGAAAAGAGGGTTGTGTTGTAGCAGCTGGGCCCAAACCACAAGAAATAGCATGCAACTTCAAGTACAAAAACGACTGTGCCTTTACTAGGCACGTGCTCTAGCACCTTCTGGAATTAGGGTCTAAATCAGATTTTTTCCTCTCCCCTCCTACTTCAGTGACAAGATGTGTACTTTTGTTTAGAATGGTATTCTTTATTTTTCCTTATGCTAACCAAAATTGCACTGGGTAAGTACACTTAATAAACAAAGACCCTGCTACTGAACAACATTATTTTGACTGTTCCGCTCCCCAAGCCAGAAAGGCTGTATGCATACTAACAAAAAGCATTTGAAGGTTGTCATAAAAAGGCAACCTATAGGAGATCTTTTAGAAAATAAATTTGGTTTCTTTTCATTTGCTTTCTGAGTCTTTACTATTCACATTCTCAGTCATTCTGAAATTGCTAAATCAGACTGGCTTTAAAAATTAAATAAAGGGTTTGCAAGAGCAAATCTATTGCCAAGTCTATCAAGATAAAGTTTTAGATTATTTTCCAAGGTTTTCAGCTAAAAATATCTTTAAACAAATCTTTCTTTCTGGCTTTTAGATTGCAAACACTTAAGTCTCCTTCCTTTTGTAGGGACAAAAAGAAACAGAAGTAAAAAAAACCCCAATAAATCTACAGACAACGCAGCTGGCTGATGTATTTTAATAGTCCGGCCCCAGTGAAATACAAAGAGTAAATAAACACCACAAGCGGCAGAAACATCCTATTTTGCAGCCCGTGGGATCAACCACTGCAGGTACCACCAGCCGACGAAACCCCGCACCTAAAACATCTTCTTCATACCAGGGGACCGCTTTGTTCCTGCGATTCCGGGATGCTTAATTAATCTACTACAAAACCAACAGCACAAGCCCCGCTCGCACCACCACAGCGCCGGGCAGGCTGCGGCGGGGCACCCCCCCCCGGGGGGGGGGGAGGAGAGGGCATCCCGTGGCGCCCACCACATTTTCTTGATTTATTCGTTCGTTTTCAGGCAGGTTACCGTGCTTGCCTTTGTTTCGCTTCCCCCCCCACCCAGCCCGGACCTATCACCACCGAAACTGAGGGGGAAGGGGGAGCAAAAAAAAAAAAAAAGAGACCCCCCCATACACATCACCACAAAGCCCCCACCGCGGGGTCCCGCTGACCAGCGACAAAGTCCCACCGCCGGCGCCCTCTGAGGAGAACCTCGGCGGCACCGGGCGCGTCCCCCCACACCGCACGCCTCAGACCCGGTTGGCGCGGCCCAGCCCGGCCGCCTGTTCTCCTACCCCGGGGGGGCGCTTCCCCACCCTCTGCCCCCCGGGGGAGCGCTGCCTCCCCCGACAAAATGGTGGCTCTCCCCCGGGGGCGAGCGGTGCGGTGCTGCCCGCGGGCCATGAGGCGCCCGCTTCCACTCCCTCACTCACCTCGGCGCCCTACCCGCAGGACCAGGTGGCCGCTACCGCCACTCAACAGCTCGCCCGGGCGAGTGGGGCAGCGTCTCCCCCCCCCCACCCCCGGGACCGGCGTGGATGGCAGGCAGCGCGGAGGAGGCGCCGCGGGGCTCCGCCCGCAAAGCCGGAGGGGCGGAGAGGGGCTGCCTTTTGTCGGGGCTTCGCTCCCTTCCCCAGCACCCGTGCGTGTTCCCGGGGGAGGCGGCTAGAGGCCCTTTGTGTGGCGGGGCGGGGAAAGGGGAGCGAAGCGGAACCTTCCTCCCCGCCCTCGGGCACCTGTAACGCCTCAGCCCGGATCCCCCCTCACCAACGCCCGGGCGAAAACTCGGACCGCTGAGGCGGGAGAGGGGCGACCTGCGACGGCTCCCCCGGCCCCCGCTGAGGCGAAGCCGGCGGCGACGCCTCCCTTCGCGCTACACCCAGGCCGGTCCGTTAGCGGTTGAGTTTGGGTTATTTACGTATTTTCATGGAGAAGGGGGCAGTTAACCTGAGGGCTGAGCGGCGCTCGTCCTTCACCGGCAGGTACCTGGGGGCGTGAGGGGGTGGGCGGCTTGGCGGGCTTTTCTGTGAGGAGAAGTCGCGCGGCTCTTTGAAGCAGCCGGCGGCAAAAGGGCGGTGAGGCACCGCCGCCTCACGGAGGGGGGGAAAGCGTCGGAGTTAGGGTCCTGGCGTGCCTTTTTTCTGGGAAAAGCGGTTATTTCCAGCAAAGCGGTTGCTACCTGTAGGAGTATCGCCTCGTCTTTTGGGAAACTGCGGTAATGGCACTGAGGTACGACCTGGCTGCGCCATGCAGAAGGTTGGCAGCCTCGACATTTCCTGGTCTTTCAGTGTTTGGCTTCCAGCGTTTTATTTTGCTGTTATCGGAATGTGTATGTGAAGGTAACTGTGCTTTTTGTGTTTGTTTGACAACTGAACTGCTGGAAGTGGATTAGTTTTCCCATTATAAAAAAAAAAAAAAGCAACAAACCAAGCAACAACACATATATGCTTTCTTATTCAGGTATCCCCAAGCAGTAAAAACTGTAAGCAAAATAGCGCACAGCGTGTGCTTTCACGTGCTGGGTGTATAAACACATGGAAAGCGGGCGCTGTGGGGAAGGCGTGCGCTTCAGGGGAAGCACCCAAGATGTGTGCGTAACTCTGACCACACTGACTTTTCCAATCCCTTCTCCTCTCAGGCCGTCGGCAGTCTTTCACGCTACTCCCTACATCCCTGCTGCAACAGTCGTGGTTCCCAAACTGCACAGGTTCCTGAATTTTTTCAGGAAGAGTGTTCCAGGACTGAGGACGAAGGGGGATTACCATGTATTTCTTGCGCTTTCTCTTTCTTGAGTGAGAGGAATCTGATTTTTAGAAATGCGTCAGGTGACAGAGATATGCTGTGTCTACTTGTCATCTTAATAACCTGAAATGCTCTTTCTTAAAGCCTGGTGACCCAAGGCAGTGTCAGGAAATGGCTTAGAGAAACAAGGTTTCAGTATCTAGCAGCTTCTTACAGCAGCTTAACCCAAAATACGGGACAAACAGAACCTGAGATGCGAGTAGGTAATCGTCGCCTCAGCAGCAGCCGTGCTCTGTTCTCTATAAGATACCCTGTGCTGCAGTATGCCATGGGAAAGAGTGACCCTGCAACGCTTCACTGCAAAAGAGGGGACTCTGCAGAGAGAAAGTACAGATTCAGAAAATCACCTTTTTTTTTTTCTTTTTTTTTTTCAGTACCTCACAAGAATGTTTTCAGTGATGGTTGAAAAGATCTGGTTGGTTGTCCAGGAAAAAGGGCCAATTGATGATGACATGAAAGAGCAGAGATGATACCTTAATTTGGAGGTAATGTCAAAAATAGCTTTGAAAGAAGAGTGTGAAGCACAAGGCGGACATTGATAAAACACACAATTTAGGTTTCTGTTGTTTTGTGTTGCAGGCACTTTTTGATCTCTATCCCTATAGCTACCCCTATAACAGTAAACTGAACAGGGCTAGGGTTCAGGCTTAAACTGCAGCACATGGTCATCCTCCGTACTGTTTCCTTGGTGGTGTTCCCAGTGTGGTTCTGTCCTAGCAAACTAACAGTATCTGAAGCAATTCCCAGCACAGCTCATGGGTCAGTGTGGATCAGGGGCCATTCCCGGCAAGACCACGTGCATGCAGCTGACCTGTTTCGGGAGATAAGAGAGTTTAGTTGTGTGTATGCAAGCCATGTTGTGCCAGCAGGTTCCCGTGCCAAAGGACACTTCCTGACCTGCTTTATTGGCTAGTAGAAACATGAGGTTTTTGACTTTTGCAATCCCCACTGTGTTCTGTGTCAAACCAGAACCTTAGGCACTGGCTGGTTTCGAGCAATGAGAAGTCAGACAGGAAGATCTGAGGATTTTTTGATGGAGCAGGATTTCTGCAGAAATCTCTGCTCAAAAGAAGATACAGTTGCATTGGCTGGTAGTATCAGAATTTATGGAAGAAATTTATCTCATTATGAACAGCCTTTCTTTTGTTTCCTCACAAATGTTATTTCTTCTTCATTAAACAAAATATGTTCATGAATATAACATTGGCTTTGATAAGAATGGTGTATTCCATGGAAAAAACTCTTTTGTTCTGGCTATGCCAAGAAGCTGGGGTGAATTTCAGCATGGAAGCAGTTACGTTTCAAGCAAATGTCAAGAACAGATGGCATTTAGAAGTTCTGAAGAAATTAATAAAGAAAGTAAGTAAGCCACTAGAGCAAATGTGTGCTTTCACGTTACAACAGCTGAAGGTAAAAGTGGGTTGGAATGAGGTTGAGATATCTTAAGATATCCATCCTAAATAGGAGGAGTAGGGTAGGATTCCTAGGGACTGTAAACCAACAAAGTATTATGGCTCTGGCAAAAATTGTACCACGGAGCACCTCCCTCAAATGCATATACATCAAATGAATGGATAAACTCTGCAAGGTGTTTGAGACTTGCTGCCATAGCTGTGCTTTGGGAGTCAGGTTGGGAAGACAGGCGACAGTATTTTCAGTGAAGGGCCTTTAGTTCAGGAGTTAACTTCTCCTGATCTAGTGCCCCATGCCTGTTGCCAAATTTATCCAGAGAAACACTCTAAAGCACACATTTACTTTGAAGTGTACAGAGTAAGAAGAGGTGTACGAAGGTATCTAAATAGGGAATCGTAACTGTGTGCCCTGTGTGGTCTGGTGTGATTCTACATGCATATATTTCAAGCGAGAACAGAACTAACAGCGGTGCCATAGGAAGAAGTTAGCTTGGTATGAGCCGTAGCCATTTCTGCCAGCTATGAAGTCTGGAGGGGCTACGAAATGACAACAGGTTGGCTTTCAGGGAGAGATTACATTAATTGTGTCTATCAGATATCTGAGACCTTTCTTTATGGAGCAACTGGTCTAAGCCACGTCTTGTACAGAATCAGAAACTGTCTGTAAAATCATAGTGATCTACTGAGAAAAAATATGCAGAAAATTAAGCCTCAAAGCTGGTATTTGGAGAAGTTCTCCAGGGTATGTTAGAAAGATTTTTGAAACATGATGAGAATAAAATAGTAATGATTGTCCACAGGAAAGAGGAAATTAAAAATTATCTTTTTTTTTTTTTTAAGAGACTGATAATGATTCTCTTTTTTATAATTGTGGCAATAATTAGCGAATGATGTAAAACAAATCTGATCAAAACAAAGCAGTCTGAAAAAAAAAATCGGAGCAATTGAGATATGTGTAATAAAGCACTGGGCTGAGAGATTTCTTAGTGGCAAATATAAAGAAAATGTGATAAATTGGGAAAAAGAAGAGCCCAGACTTTAGAGAATCCCATTGGTAGGCTGCCAATATGCATGCATACAACAATTCCGTGTTTTTGCAAGATGTGAGCAAAACATGTTACCAGAAAACATAGCCTGTCTTCTTATTGCACCGTGAACATTAACAAACATGACTCAGAGGCTCAGAGGACATTGTGCAATCATACTCTGCTTTCTGATGGTGTAAAGTATCTCCAGAAATTCCTCCTCCTCTAATATGAAATATTTACCTTAATACAAATCCTAAGAGCTCACTAAAAATAACAGCAGTCTCTCCATAAATAATAGAAAGACTCTTGATTTCAGGGTTATTCTATGGCTGAAAATTCAAGCAGAATGGGCTAGAAATACCAGTGTAGCCCACAGTAGTCCTTTTAGCCTATAGTAAGTTAGATTTTATCAACAGGGCACTGCTGAAGATTCAGCTCGTTATGGCTGGATGATCCTTTTGTGCCCACCAGAGTTCTTGATGAAACACAGGACGATTGCCATAACAAATGGGATTGCGTCGAAAGGAACTGGCTTGGGGAGGAATCAAACGGACAAGACGCTCAAATATGTGCATTGAATAGGAAGCAAGCTAATTAGTTACAAGGAAAAAGACATGTGCACACCAACTGCTCTTTGATGCCCTCCCTGAACTCATTTTGATCAAAAAGCAGTATACAGACTTGTGCTTTAAAAACCAGATGGGCGACTTCTTAAGCATTGTCACAACCTGCGTGAAGACACACAGGGTTCTGAAGATGAAGTCATTCATTGTAAGTCTTCTACCATTTATTGCCATGATTCCCTGAGCTAGTCACTGGGACAAAAGTGAAGATACACTCCAGTCTTGTAAGATGTAAGTGGAATAAATAAACCAGGAAGAACATTATCTCCAGGGAATCAGCTGATAAAGGAGAATCCTTTGGTGGGACCTTCCTATTGGGAGGTACTAGGAAATCTGTAGCAACAGGAGCAGGGACTAAGGGAAACTGTTTATAGCTCATGTGGAGGAAGACTCTTCCTTTATCTTGCTCTAAAAAGGCAGGTTAAAAACGCTGGACTCTTCTGAAATCCAGAAAGGGTTTTTCTGTGCTTTTTCATTGTAATCAAACCAACATGAAAAGCGCTAGCAGCACAAAGCAGGCAGTGTTCATGCAGCTGATGCTCACCATAGCTACCCTGCCTAGCAGAGCTTCCAGAAAGGGCCTGGAAGAGCTGGGTATGGCTCTCCCTGAGCAACAAAATCTCAAACGCCTGTCACAAGACAGAAGCCAGTTTCCTACAGGCATGGGGAAATCACAGGGCAAGCATCTCCCTATACGTTGATTTAGCAAATATGTGAGATTTCTAGCAAATTTGTGCTGGAAGTGACCATGGAAAATCTATCCTGTTGTTTATCTTGGTGGCTGGCACAGAATCAGACTCGTCCAACTTCTGGCGCCTATAACGCATATGCGGTGTGTGGAGCATATGATTCTCTTTCCTCTCCTCCCTTCCTTCCTTTCAGGGTTATAAGAGTCAGGCCAGGCCTCACAAGAGCAGTCCCGTAGCCATTAAAGGTGTGAGGACTAGGAGATCTGCCAGTAAGCCTGAGTGTGGAATACATCTAAATGGAAGGAGGAAGATTCCCTGGCTAGAGACCTGGGACTCTAAAGATGCTTAGGTCCTACAAAACCCTACAGCTTCAGGCTGCAGGGTGCAGAGCTTGTCAGCTAAATAAGATTAGTCCTAATCTGTGTATTGGGGACATGGGCATAAGCAACAAAAATCATGTGGGAGGACGAAGCTGTAAGTCCATCCTGCTAACAGCTTGTGCAAGAGCCCCAAATTCTAACTTCGCTATTCACATTTCAAATTTTGCATGTCTCTGTGTCTATGTTGTCATAGTGATAGAAGGCACTGAGAACATTTTGTCTTTTTTTTTTCTTGGACATGGATGCAAAACATCCTTTGCCATGTATGTTTTCTTTCCCTCCTAGTTGATTTTTTTCTTGGCTTTTCCAAATTTAAAAAAGAACTGAAACCGTTAATGGAGTTCACTATGCTTATATTAGGTAGTATTAGACAGTAAATATGTTTTTAATGTCTGACAGACAAATACAATACATACTAAAGGACTTATGGTGAATGTCACGATTAAAAATACGTTGTAGGTACTATTTGTTCTTATTCTCAGTGTACCATCCAACCAGTATTTTCCGCTGGCTGTAATGGGAGCTTGGCCACCTGTGTTGTACACACACAGCTGTAGGTGCCTGAACCTGAACCTCACGCCTGGCTGCTTGGATCATGTTTTGATGTTGAGTTACTCAAATACACAGCTCCCACCTAATTTCTGCCTTGGCTTATGCACAGAAGAGGCAGAGAGGGAGAGGAGAGTGGAAAAGTGCCTGGAACTACAAACATGGTGTGCTTTGTTCTGCAGCATGTAAGGAAGGGATTTCACAGTCATATGTGCTGCTGTCTTGTTCTGCGGGAAACACAAACTGCAGATCAGGGGTTTGTGCTGTGCACCATGAAACAGCTGAAACGTAATGATGAAGACTAGTAGTTAAGGAAGGAGATTGTTTGGGACTGGACAAAAGCATGGACTTTCTTTAAAAATATTAGAAAGGAAGAGTGTGTTAGTTTTGACTACATCCAGTGTGGTGGTTGAGAATAAATGGATTTGCAACCCATGAACCCTATTAGAAGAGTGGTGTAACATGGCAGTAAGGTGACATGCCTGTGAAACAGTAATGTAAAAGATAAGTTGCAGGCAACTGTTCAGAATGGACATTCATCAGATTAACAGGTCAATCCATGTGAGAGGATGCCTGAACTCTGCTGCGGATCAGTTAAATTTATTTTTATGTTATTCTAATACTTGCCTAACTCCCAAGCCAACATATTTTAATATAACATCTGTAGTGTCCACATATAGATGAGAAGGCAGATCAGTGACAAGACTATAGTGCCTTGCAGCAGTTAGTCTGGGCTTTTTGCACAACATCCGCTTTCCTCCCTAAATCAGTAGAATTCCAAACATACTGTCTTGGCTCAATACCTGGATATAAAATCAATTACGATAAATCAGAATTGGTAAGTGTGCATCTCTGCAAAATGTAAGGGGAATGTAAATCTTCATAAAGTGGTTAAAAAGTTAATAGGGTGGTTGGATATTAACCTTATGGAAAACATACGAGTACCTTCTAGAAACCAATTATTTATTGTTCTAAAATAGCAACAACTCTTAAACAATGAGTAAGGGTGGAGACTTCTCAAATGAGCAGATTAGTTGCCAGTGAAATTAAGATAATCTCTCAACTTTCTGTATTTCAATGTTCATACATATTTGGAAATACAGAGCTGGCAGATGGTTCTCATGAACTACATCTGGAAATAGAAGATGTTGAGTGCATGAGTATTATTCAGCTAGGCTACAATGGAAAGATTCATGGGCTCAGGATAGTGGCATATTGCCCAAAGTTAGTTGAAAGATATAAGCATGATTGATACAGAATCAGATCAATATAAGGGAAATGTATCTTTCAGATATGATATGGATAAGAATTTATTGGGAGGGTGGTGTGGTGTTAGAACTTAAATAGCCATTCCCTTTCTATGTTACCTTCAAATCTTTGGGTATATATGAAAATGGACCTTTTCTCATCTTACAAATACAATCACTCTTAAAAAAGAAATTCTCCCTGGAGACCCTCAAACATGTGAGTGGTCAGGTAATGTGTCACTCAAGTCAAAATTATAGGATGCAGGTAGTTTGCAATAAACTCAGTGGGCTAAAGATTCCTTTTTTCCAATACCTCAAATAACAACTTTTTATAAGAAAAAAAAATATTGAAAAAGTCCCATGAGACCATGTATCCTTTTGGAGCAGGTAGCATAAATGGACTCAACAGGGAAAGGGTTAACTTCCAAAATGTGCAATTTTAGCAGAGAAAAGGATGGATGATCTTATTTTGAGTCTTAATTTGCTTTAGAAAGAGACCTGGGAAAAGCAACAGAGCTGTACGCAGGAGGAAGGTAAGAGGGAGGTTATCATCTCATGAAATTCACACTGGTGGGGGGTGGTGGTGGTTGTGCACACGTTCAAATATTTGTATAGAAGTGACTAAGGCAGTACCTGTTGTGGTGGTGACTGTGTTGCTTCAGATCTGCTGGTTTGCCTGCTGAATGCTCCTCTGAGACAGCATGGAAAAGAGAGCTCTCTCTTGTTACCACGTATGGAACTACACTTTGCTCAAACATGGAGGGAATGGTATCTTTCTTTCAGAACAAAGCATGGAGTGCTAAAATAGACTTCTGGGGGAGAGGGAGGTACCCCAGCACGTCAGGTACTAAGTAGGTAAGGGGCAAGAAAGGGGAGATGTAAACGTGTCTCCCATGTCCTGTCTATAGGGAGAACAAGAGTTGAGCAGGCATTAAAGTTTGAAACCCTAGTCAAACTCTTTAGATGGACAATTCTCCATTTCATACAGCTTTTTTTTTTTTTTTTTGCATGTGCACATTTTTTGCTTATTTACTTACCCAAATGCGTGTGCCCAGCTAACCATCTCTCAACTGTGCATGTTCACTTTTTTTTTTAAGTTCTTCCTGCCAGCTGGCTGAAGCAGTTGCTATTCTCCAAATTCCTCAAACTCCTCCTTATCCCTCAGTCAGCACATCAGACTGCGTAGAGTGCAGCATTGGTGTGGCCTCCCCTCAAGGGCTGTGTACAGTTTTGGGCTTCACAATGTAAGAAGGATGTGAAAATATTAGAATGTGTCCAAAGGAAGGCAACAAAGATGGTGAGAGGACCAGAGGACATGACTTCTGAGGAGCGTCTGAGGATACTCGGTGTGTTCAGCTTGGAGAAGAGGAGCCTGAGGGGTGAGCTCACTGCTCTCTACGACTGCCTTGTGGGGGGAGTAGAGAGGGAGGTGCTGATCTCTTCTCTGGTGTCCTGTGATGATAGGACGCGAGAGAACGGCTTAAAGCTGCGTCAGGGGAAGTTCAGATCGGACATTAGAACAACGTTCTTCATGGCGAGGGTGGTCCAGCACTGGAAGGAGCTCCCCAGGGAAGTGGTCACGGCCCCAAGCTTCAAGAAGCGCTTGGACAACACTCTTAAATCTACGGTTTAACTTCTAGGTTGCCCTGGCTGGAGTCAGGAGTTGGACTCAGTGGTCCTGGGTCCCTTCCAACTCAGGATATTCTGATTCAATGCGTAGCTTATGTTTTACATGAGAGAGACTGAGAGTCACCTTTTGTTTAGTTTTATGACAAGGAAACAGGATCAGAGACCTCAAAAAACCCCCCAAAAAACCTAACCCCAAACCAAACCTCAGTAGTCCTGAAACGGCTGTAGTGGGACTCACTAAATTTAGGTCAGCTGCCTTAGCCAGCACTGGTACTATGATTTACAGAATCTTTTTAATTGCTGCATATTAAAAGCTCTTTGCTGCAATACCATGAATTCAGCATTTCCGTGCAGATGGCAGCAAAAGACTGTAAATTGTGTACAAAGATTTCAACTAAATAATCAGCTTTAGGAGTAAAATCTCATTTTAAGAAAAATGTTATCCAAAGATTTACCTTATGGCTGTAGAGAGCATTTCAGCTGCTAGTACAAGTTCCTGGTATGATGCGTAACTAGATGACCAAGATAATTTTAAGACAGTGAGCAATGTGGCAGGGCAGGGGGTGAAGTTGATCAGCTTTACTCCCATTTTAGTGTAAAGTGGTAATGCTGTGGATTTTCATTTCCTTGTTTTGCTGTTTTCAGAATGGAAAACAGAAGTAACTGAATAGAATACTTTTAGAAAAATAAAATGTTACTTCTAGGCTAGGAACAAATATGTAAACTTACACCCCCCTCCCAAAAAGATTTTAAATGAAGTCCCAGAATTATCTCCATCAGCAAAGTGTTTGCAGAAACACCTACTACATTATACATAGACCAGCAGTAGCTAGGAGTAAGATCATCTTGGGCTCAAACCTGTTAACAGTAGAAATGTTGTTCCAGATGTGCGCTACAGTGGGTGCAAGTACACTTTCTGGGCAGCTGCTCTAAGAAACACCCACTGCAGTTGGAGGGTATCCGGTACCCGGACATTTCTCATGAGCATGCGAGAGTCCAGGGCCTCCAGGGAATGCGGATGCCAAATCATCGGCTGTGGGCCTTATCCCAGAGGACAGAGGGAAGCCTGACTCGTGTTCCAGTACAACCTACAATGGAAGGATCTTCAGCTTTTTTCCATCTGGACCAGTTCCTTTCAGCACGATGATGCACAAACACTGCTTTTGGGCTGAACCAGTACATAATTTGGACTGAGAAGAGTCACTTAAAAGCCAAGTGAATCCCAACTG
This sequence comes from Buteo buteo, assembly GCF_964188355.1. Classification (NCBI taxonomy): domain Eukaryota; kingdom Metazoa; phylum Chordata; class Aves; order Accipitriformes; family Accipitridae; genus Buteo; species Buteo buteo. The sequence continues at coordinate 2,394,903 of NC_134195.1, read as the reverse complement.
TTGCTGAGTTGTATCACTGCATCAGCATTACACGTTGTGGTCTTGTGCCTGAAATCCCTTAGGAGGTGAGGTCCTTCTTTCTGGGCTGTAATTTTATCAGAATAACAGGGAACACAGTACCTTTTCATAGCTGAGAATAAACAATTAGACTTCAACCTAATTAACATTGACAACTTTCTCTAGCTATGCAGTTTATAATCATCTTAGAAGCAAGCTGCTCAGCACTTCCTAGAAGAATACTCTTAGGTGAGGTAGTTGGTTGTAAGTATTTTCTGAAATAAAAGTTGGCATACCACTTTATGGTCTTGAACTTTGGACCAGGATTTGTCTTCCTTCATTTCTAAGTCTCAATGTTTATTGGATTGCAAGATCTAGCTTTCAAATTTGGTTAATGTCTCAGTGTGCAGTAACTTTATAAAAGATGTTTAAAATCTCAAGGTAAGTGTTGATGTGCTTTTTGAACAACTATTAACATTACTTTCCTTGTTAGGAAGAAGCAGCATATCTGTTCTTCCCACATTAAATAAGGAGAGGGGATGGCAGCAGTTCTTCCTGATACAATCTGAACAGGGAGCCTCTGAACCTAGCAGGACACCACATCATGTGTATTTTTAAAAGCTTAATGCACCATGAGATTTCTTAACTGAAATGAATAATGGTAAACAAAACCAAACCTTTCAGTGGTTTAGAATTGAATACTACTCCTATTTGTCTCCTTTAAATGGAAAATAAACACTTAAAGTATTAAGAGTTACCACTATTAATTTACTGCAGACTCACTAGTTAAAAAACAACGGATTACACACTGTAATTTTCTGATAAACACATCTAAACCTAGACAGGGGACACGAGGCTTCTGATAAACTGTTCTGTATAATGAAATGAGTTAATGGCTCTGTTTTTAACCCTGTCCTATCACTTCACAGTGTAAACGAAGCCTTTGAAGGGCTGATTTTTGCTTTAGCATTTGAATGAAATTAAAGTGAAAAAGACTTGTAAGTATGTATAATGGAAAAAACACACAACAACAAAGTTTTATTAGAATGGTCGAATACTATTTCTTAATTCCTGTAGAGTATCACCGGAGGAAACTGGAATATGCAGAAAACAAAACCAAGAAACTTCAGTCTGTCTCCAACCTACCTCACTTTGTATGAAAATAACCTTCAGGAAAGATTTTATATAGCAGTATTGCATATATTGCAGAAAAAAATGTAGTCTCATTGCAGAATATAAGAAACAGTTTTCAATTAATTCTACAATGTAACTTACTGAAAGAGCTAAAGGAAAACATAAGGTATTCAATTTAGAATTCTATCCAGAAACCACTCTCTATCCTGTTTTCCTTTAAATAAGTAAACACATTTTTACATGCAAAATAAAAAGTTGTCTGCTTATGAGGTAGTTTGTTCCTCTTGCTACTGTGTTCCTCCTGAAATCCAGATGCATCATCACAGTATTTTTTTCAAAAACAGTTCCAATTTAATATTTCTAATTGCAAGTTATGCATTTTTCTTCATTGCATTAATAAAGGGAAAAACATCTTCCATATTTACCTTTTCCCCTCAAACTACCTTCTCCAGAAGCTTTTTGAGTGGAAACACAAAATTTCTTGACACACAAAAGGGAGATGGGTACAATACACTTGCATTGTTTGGATTAAAAGTTCCTATAAGTACAAACCCATTACTCTGAAATCTTAATTATGGGAAGTGTGAAATCAGCACAAAGCGCCTAAGCATTCTACGCAGCCTTGCAGCGGAAGAGGAAGGCTAACGCTCACCTAACGCTCTGAATTGCTTTGCAGAGGCTCTCTAGGATACCCGCACTGCGACTGCGGCGATGTCCTGTGCAGCCTGGAGTGGGTTTGAAACTACAGAAAGTCCCATAATATTGGAACACCAAATGAAAGAAAACGGTGGCGTTTCTGTGCACTCAGCCTCCTTTGTAAGAATCTGTGAACACTGCTACCAACTCAGATGGTAAAGCCCACGGTTTTCGCCTTTAATTTGGCTTCTTTAAATTGCCAACATTGCAAAAGAAAGGAGAAACAGCTCTGGGTTCCCTGCACAGCAGAACTGCAAGGAAATACAGATCTTCTCATGTGTAGCTTATGAGTTTAGTGAGGAAAGAACTTCAGCACTTATCCAATCTGTGCAGGAGGAACAACTCTCTCCTGGACCAGTACCAATTTCTGTGAGCTTTGCAGCAAACTCCCCACACCGCTCATGTTCCAGTTTTGTCTGAATTTCCCTTTTTGTTAGCTGGCTTTTTTAGCTGGCTACCTATACTCTCTTCTGAAAAGAAACGTGACTGCAAGTATATTCAGTAACAGATTCAAACACTCATTCCATTCTCTGTTATCTACTTACATTTTATTACAGACTAATATGAAACCATCTCATATTCATACTAGTTTTAATTACTTGTGAGCAAACTTAAACCAGTCTTGAATGTTTATATTTATTGCAAGCAGATTCATGTCTCCTGCTTATATATTCTACATAAGGATCCAAAATGTGACTGAATATAAACAAGTTATATTTGGTTATCTACAGAAATAAAAGTTAAAAATAGCACTGAAAAGAAACTTTACAGTAATGTATTCACACAGACTCTTCAAATCAAATAAATGAAGTGGTATAGGATAATCTAAATATTAGATTTGAAGGCTGATTTATTTTTAAATAAATGCACCTATAATTGTACAGTTAAAAATAAGTGTCAGTATTTGGTGCTGATGACTACAGACATCGTTAATGTTTAATGCACAGATAACTACCCCCCACCCCCCATACAGCAACTTTCGCAGATTCTACTTTACATTAGATCATGAAAGGACATTTAAAATGCAATGCGTACATAGCACAGAATTTATGTCAGAGACAGCGCAGATTAAAATTCTGTGAATTTTCATAAGGTAAAAAATTAAAGCTCTATAAACTGATTTTTAGATTGTTCTGCAAAGTAGAATCACAGACTTTTTCACTTCTGTAATACTTTCACAAATTTCCATTAAAGCTTTTGTAACAGAGACAGTAGCATGAGCACAATGATCCCACTGGCTTCCAAAAGAAAAGTAGTGCAGTTGCTCAGTTAAGCTATTTTTTCCTTTTATATTTGCAAGCCAGTTGGGTCAAGACAAACAGGCTAATGCAAGCAAGAAAGTAAACTGTAAGCTTTTACATTAAGTGGCTGAACAAACACTTATTGTACATGGTAAAGCAAAAAGGATCTTTTGCCAAAAGCCACTGCAGGAATATATGAACTTCAGTGGCTGAAAAGCTTGAAATACTTTCTAAGTCTTCACATACATTTGGTTAGCGCTTACCAGTTTCAAGACATTTATAGGAGCAGTTATGGAGACACTATGCTGTTAAAGCTGCAACAATTTAAACAAGGCAAGTTAGGAAGTTATATAGGTTTTTATACTTTTCCCCTTTAATTCTTTTTTTTTAATACATGAAAAGCTGTCTCCTTTCAGTGTCCCATCTGTAATAAAACATTCTAATGCATTTTGCTCTAACTTCTACTTTTTCATCTTTGTATCGTCTGATCCATTTACAACGAAACTCCAAGTTAACACCTGCTGCAGTGGACTAGGTTTGCATGGCAACAGTGACAGGGACTGAAGCAAAAGCACATCAAGTGAAACCAAGCTGATGTCTTATAGTTTTTTCCATTAAATGGTCTATTTTAACAAAGCAGAAAAACTTTTAAAGGTAAAAGTATTGCTAAATCAAAGCAGAAACTTCCACTTAAATTCAAGCATTCCTTCTCCTCCAAAAAATGACACGTTGAACTAAAATTTCCCAAGCACGTGTATAGGTGTTCCAACCTGGATAACTTTGTCAGTAATTTATCAGTGCAGGGCTACATGAAGTTTGCAATGAACTGCTTTGTTAGTAGGCAGAACAGGAATGCAGCATTTTCAAAAACATTAAGCAAAAATCTCCTTATTTAAGGCTAAAAGATGGAACTCAGAGAAGTAAAAAAGCAGGAGGCCTTATAGAGTAAAAAAGCTAGCAGTAATAGTACAGCACTGGAAGTACAGCGCTCTAATGGCCGCTATCACAAACACCAACAAAACATCGATAGTTTGGGTGAGACTGACAGAGCAAGAGACCTATATTTCTAATTTGACATTCATTAGAATTTTAACATTCAGCCACAACTCCACTCTAAGCTAAATTTAAGTGGCCAAAACTCATAGTTATAAAAAAAGCCTTCAAAACATATACTTAAAAAAAATAGAAATGGTGTGTTAACAAATGTATGCGTAAAACAGATTTATAAATAGCTACAGTATGAAAAATATTTCAGTGCAAAGGCAATTTTAAGATTTCTAAAAAATACATTACAAATAATTTGTTAACTACACACAAGAAATTTGTCACTGCTACTGGTATAAAATTTATACCCATATTAACTTTTTAAAAATATATACACCAGTGTTTTATGTAGGGGACGGTTCTAACTGACCAACATTCAAGTCTGCAATGGCAAGTATATGTACACACACCCACACACGTATGCATGTATTTGAAAATGTTACTGCTATGAGGACATTCTTTGAAACTTAAAAGTGCTACATGTTAAATGGTAAAAATACCTTCACCTGTGGTGCTCACTGTTAGACTTCTTAAAATTCTCTTATCTTTGGTATACTGAAAATTTCACAACCCACTTTACAATCTCTGCTCGTCCCAGGGCATTTTAAGAATATTTCACTGTTTGTTTAATGCAAAAATCACTCGGAATATTGTGAGGACACTTCCTAGGAAGTTGATTTTTCTTTTCTTAAAAAGTAAATTAGTAAGTAAACCATTTTGCCTCTGTTTTTTTGTTGGTTGTTTTTTTTAGACACAAAAAGGGAAATAATTTTTCTCTGCCACCCCACTCCATTCGAAAGACAACTAACAATATCTCGGCCAGGTCTTCCAATAAAGGCTGCAGCTCTGATTCCAAATATTTTGTTTTCACATTGAAGTAAATTTTTAGCTAATGTCCTCCCAGAGGTATTTAATGACTATGGTTATTAACCAGTTCTAACCACCAGGCCGAACCTGATTGACATCAGATTCCTCCTTCAGATATTTTTGCACCCCAAAATAAAACACTGGACTAAAGAAACAAGACAAGGACACAGCTAATAGTTGAATTAGTGCAAGGTACCATAAACTTAGCAGAGAAAACAGAAGTGCAAGTTGGCTGTCGTTCTTCAAGTCACTCAGACAGAATCCTCACAGTCAAACTAGTTTCTCTATCATGACTACGGTTCAACTGTTGGTGAGCAGCCGTGTGCCACCTCGTGGTTTGCTTGCAAAAGTTAACGGTTGTGTGCTTTGTAATACATCTACCAAGCCGATAAGCCAGTATTTAGCCATACACACAAAAAAATAGCAGAATTAAGAGGATGAATCCAGATAGTAAAAGACACTTCTTTGGAAAACCAGCCTTTTTTCTTCTAAGGAAAAAAATGTGTCAAAAAAACCCTTAATATATAATACTTTCTGCTATGCCTATTTTACAATCACAGGGATAGGAAGTGGGAAGACTGGGTACTCTGCTTCTTTGACAAATTCACAAAAACCTTTTAGGCAAAACGCTTACATTCAGTTTTGGAGCAGATATCAACCTTGATGACATTTACCTGTTTAACAGCCAACTTGACTTCATACAGTGTGCACATACTTCACGCAAGGATTACTTTGCCTATCTTTCTACCGGGGAAACGAACTGAAAACCAGACATAGCCCTGATTTGGCCACTTACAAGGAAGTGAACATTAGAGAGTGTTTCTTGAAAGCAGATTTGCACAGAGGAAACACCAGTTTGTTCTACAGAAAGAGCAAAGAAAAAGGACAGAGGAAAATCAGAAACAGCACTTGTTAAATACGCTTTAGGAGACTTTCATTGGAGATAACTGAGGTCATTGCTTCTGGCTGAAAATTAAAACTGTTGATCCTCAAAATGTAGGTCACTGACTGAAACTATGCACTTCAAGTAACAAAGAAAATGACTAAAGATGACAGAAGCAGTAAATGCACAAAAGTCTTGACACAGGATGAAGAGAATTTTTAGTGCTACCAGTCTCACAGTACCAGACTGTGCAGATTGTTCATTGCTCCAGTAGTTCAAAACATAAAAAGAGGCCTACTGGCCTGGAAGGGTTCATACTTCTAGCTCTTGATCCTGTTTGTCTGAACACTACCTCAGACAGCAAAAGCCACATACAGTTTAATATATTTCTGTGACATGTTTGTTTCCTGAAAAAAAGAAATAAACAAAACTACAGTTTTTAAAGGCTTGACTTGGTGTTCTGTCATACAGACGTTTCCAAACCTGACCCACTGTAGCGGTAGCCTGCACTGGAACGGCAATGCTTATTATTGGAATAGCCAAAGACAGACGGAAGTACTGAATAATCAACGCCTCTCCAGTGCGTAAACATCATTTTTTTAGAATGAGAATTAGACCTTCTTGCTGGGGAATTGCTGCAGTCACTGCTCCTGTATCTTGGGCTTTTCAGACAGGCAAGAGGTGTGAATTCCGAGATGTGCTCCCGACAGTGCCTCGATGCATTCTGTTAAAAAGGAAAAAAACCCAAATACATAGTAAATAGATGATTTTGGAGCTAAAAGTCTACCATTGTGTCCCTTCATAGGGCCATTGGCATAATAATGCCTTTCACTAGATCACCACTCTGGCTGTTTGTTTCATGTGAAGGTATAACCCCTCATGTTGAGCAATCTCAACCACTTTCAATATGATTAGTTTTATACGAAAACCTACAGAACCAGGCATAATTTTACACATAATCTCTAAACCTGATAATGGGGCTCTTCAGAGAACAGATGAAGACAGAGAGTCTGCTTTCAAGTTGAATTGTTTTAAATCGAGTTTATTTCATTTTGCAATCTCTCTTGGTACATCTTTTTATCGCTGAACTTCTTTAGTCAGGACTTCTTATGGGGAATTTTAAGACAGAACAGATTCAAGGTCTTTGCCCTCTACTTCCAAGGAGAGGGAATTCTTTACAGGCCGTTTGTGCTAATAGATGAAAGTTCCAGAGCTTTAATGCACTTGCTTTGTACTTGTACTAAGCCATATCTGATTTCGGACTTAAGCTTAGGTTACACGTTGCATCTATATAGGCAATTTATACTACACATCACAATACTACCTTGCTCTAATCGTCCATTAAAATTTATCTGTACCACTTAATTGCTCCACACTCTGGCAGAATCGACACTTCCACTCAGGAAATACTCAGGCCTACAGTAACACCACGGCTGCCTGACAAGACCCTGGAACACGTGCACAAACTACAAGAAAATTAGCACAGCAGTTTCCCCAATGAATTTATCTAATTCTTCTCACTAAATGCACATATAATTTCCAGGTATAGAGATTATGTGACAGTATTTAAGATACAAATGCATTATAAGCATGATTCAAATCAATGTTATCAAACACTCTCTCCAAGAATAGTATATAAGCCAGGTAATTCTCTGTTCTTAATCATCCCCTTCCTCCTTCCCTGTTAACAGCAACCCAGTAGTAAAGGGGACAAAAGCACAAAATAAATATTAATGAGGTAGCGTACAGAAGTTTGGCTGAGATTTAATAATACACTTTTAATGCCAATCACAAGCTTGAAACACTACTTTTGCATAACCGAGAGCAATCAGAAAGCTCTCTTACAACAGTTACTCTTGGAAAAGTCAGCAACCTATACCAAACTGCTCACTAACAGTGAGGTCTGGGTTCTTTTAAACACACATATAGACCAAATACCAACATTAATGCAGAAAAATGTAGATAATCAGGTAACAGATTAGCAGACTTTGTTTTGGAAATGTCAGAGAGAGTAGTCATGCACTGTATGGTAGCTATTTTTCCTATTCTTCCAGCTAGAAAGTGAAGCATTTTAGTTATCATATGTATTTCCAAAAATAAAATCATGTGTTTTCCACACATAGCTCCAAGGAAAGCACTTTCAATCTGCCATGCCTGAGGCTACTCAATAAAGCTGGGGTTTTCTACTACTACTTGTCTAGCAGTCTTTAAAAGCAAATCAAGGCACCCCCCAACTACCTTGAAGCCCTACAGCCCACACCTGCACATTACATCGCATCTGTCCTCTTCACACATGGGTACTTTGCACCTTAATTCTTCATGTGCTGCTTTTGGGGTCAGGAGAGCACGAAGGGACTGGAGCAGATACGGCATCCAGGTGGGAACGTGACTGAGTAAAAAGCATACCTTCGTACCTACACTTGTTCGTGTAATCAGTGGCGTGGCAAGATGACGTACAGCAGAGAACGTCATTCTGCTGCCCTAACATTTGGAGGATTTGGGAGCTCGCCCCTCCTGCTGCTGGCTCAGGTACTTGGCAAGTCTACCGCGCTCCTCTCCTGATCCGGGGCAGCGATGCCGCAGGCACCGGTCTGTACAGAACGCCTTACTAGGGCAGATGGTGTCGGACGTACAGCCCGTCTCCTGACCCGAGGTCCTATTCACAAGTACCTCGCTTGCTTTTCCGCAGTTATCTGCCTGTTGTACTGTCTGCATTTGGTCTATATGTGTATTCAAGAGCATGAGAGGTGATGGATAAACTGCTTGTGTGTGAGAATTACTTCTGACTCCTTGTATTTTACACTGTGGTGTAATGGAAGTACACTCTGCAATAACGACTGCGGTTCTTACAGGAGCAACGTCACACAACACTATACATAACACAATGTGTTTACAGGACTTTAATAGGGGTATATTGATTCAGTGTTTTGCTTTACATGAGTAAGTGTCCGAGACAAAAAGATCTTACCTGTGGCATGGAACATCTCTTGCAAAAACTAGGCTTTCCAAGTAAAACATAATGATTTTGTATCAATATTGATAAAGTACATCAAAAACTCTGGAGGAAACAGTTGATTTGTGAATAGCACAGTTCACCAATAGAAATTAATCCAAACTGGTGACACGTACAGTACTGTTACCTAGCTTTGATCTAATTATGGCTCGGAAGCTGAAAGGTTTCCTTCAAGAAGTGGCCCATCGCTGTTCGCCAGTGCATTTAGGGCTGTTTTATGTCTCATACTCTTCTGCAAGGATGAGGAAAAACAGTGAGACTCTTGCTGAATACAAGAGGGAAATGTGAATGAATTGTACCATTTGGTACAAATGTAACTATTGTAGCAAAGTCCTGTAAAAGTGAGGGATTTTCTGATAGATTTAAAAAGGAAAAGTTATCCAGTGTAAAAAAGGTTTCTGTTTCTTGATCCTGAGGTTAATCCTTTGAGCCACTCTGAGGATGTTTTAAATTCCATTTCAAACTCTGTTAAAAATACCTGATGACTCTCAAAAGCACTTAACTGTACCATGACCAAGTACCATGGGCTCTGCATCCTGCCCCTCTGACAATAACCTGGACCAAGTGGGAGAGGTCCCCGTGATATGAAGCCAAATCGACTCCAAATTAAGGAGCGGACACCCTGCTTCACTACTCCCCAGAAAAGCGGGTACGCTGAAGGGAGTGCTACACACGGAGGTGACGGGGCCAGTGCTAACGAAGGCTGACTTACAGCTTAGTCATTACACCGCGGGGAGAGAGGGCAGGGGAGTCACCGAGGTAACTTCTTCCACGGGATTCAAATAGTGCAACAGCAAGATCCATTTCTTTGTTTTCCAACAAGGGGAGCCCAACACACGAAAAAGGCAACAGCTTGCTGATGACCAGCTTTCCAAGAGCCCCGCGTGGTTGTTGCAGAGCAGCTAAGCCCATTGAGGAAGGGAAGAATGATGAATCCCCAGAGAGGCTTCCCCAGGCAAAAGTACCACTTTGGGTTTCCCCAAGCGCAGCACAGGGTAGAGATCTTGTAACAAAGCTGATGGGCTGATCTTGTGACTGAAGTGAAAGCGAAGTACAAAAACATTAGGCAGAAGCGAAGAAAAAAAAGAAAAATATTTCTTAAAAAGGGATGAAAGCACAGAAGTTATTTACAGCTCAGAATCTAAACACCTGGTATTTCAGCTACAAAATATTTGGGATTGCTGAAACACTGTCAATCACAGTAACAATTATAAAAATGAAAAGAGGACAATTTAAAGTGAATTTGTATTTTCCCTAACAGAGCTGTTGAGCTTCTGCTATTAATGAAAGAATAAAGGAAAAGGAAACATAATTAATGTAGATTGGATATATTAAAAAAAAAAATCCATACCCTCTTGCTTTTTAGAAGTATAGGCTGAAAGAAACCTCACAGCTGCACAATTTCAAGTTAAATCACAAAATTGAGCTTCTTTCATTGAGCCAAAGAGTCACTGGGACTGCATGTATGACAGACATGAGCAGATTTTGACCAAAATTACCAAAAGACAACAGATTCCTCCAAAGCTTTTGCAGAATTAAGTGGTTTAGCCCAAGAAAGACAACAGTTCATATGTGTGTGTATATAAATATACATGCACATATACATATACTTGTATGTACATATATGTATTTGTATATACACATATGTATATATGTGTGTGTACAGATTTTTCTCTCTCACAGAAAAGCTCTCCCAAAACAGAACTAGATCTTGGATGTTTACAAACTTCTGAATGATAATGATGGTAAGCAATCATCCACCACACACTGGAGTGACTTTCAAATAACTGAAAAACTCAGAAGCGTAAGAATTGCTTCAAAGGCTTTATATGATCTTAATTGCCTGAGAAGAACTAATTTAGTAACCTGGGAGGTGGCTGCTGGTCCTAGGTTAATCTTGTCAACTGTCCCAGAAGCCCTTCCTTACAAAGAAGCAATATAGCTTATAGGAATGCAGTAAGTTTAAAAATAATTGGTTACAAGCTCAGTTCAAGCCAATCCTAAAGCACTTAAAAGCCAATTTTAGCCAGAATTTTCAATAGTAAAAAAAAACTTTGTGTAGTTTCCCTGTGACTTACATAATTACACTCATTTTTATTGACTATACATTTTTGAAGGGGGAAAGAATGAGGAAATATATTTATCTTCACTGGTTAATAAATCAAGATCTAAAATCTGCAATGGAAACCAACAGTCTTCTAGTATTAAGTTAAAAATAGTTTTCTTGCAGACTCTAGGGAAGCCAAGATTTACTAGCATTTCTTCTACTTTTGTATTATATTAAATGTCATAAACTTCTGGATCTTGAGCTCTTTTCTTTCTAGGAAGAGCACAGAATTTCATGAAATGGAATATAAAGAAAGCTCAGCTTCAAAATGCATGCTGGAAATAACTTATTAATGAAAAAAGTTGTATTTTCTTCTATCCCAACGGAGCAGATATATTAATATATTCCAAAGATCACTTAAATGGCTTCCAGTACCACATTTTCTACATGATGCTAGTAACATCAGCATAATCAGAATTATCACTTCTTTGTGTGGCAACTATTCCATTTACTCAGGTACAATGCAAACATGACATGCATTCACCTACAGATAGACCAATGATTAAAACAGGGACCTAAGAATCCTAGATTCTTGAGGCAGAAACTATGTAAAATTCAGTAACAACAGTGACAAAAATGGTAGTGACAGACTGTGACAATAATTCATAGAATCTTTGAGATAAGCAAACGGAAGAAGGAAAAAACTATACTAAAAAGTATTCTTCTTCAAAATATAGTTGATGTGAATCAGAAATGGAGATAATGAGTACGGTAAATAACTTCTGATGATAAACTTTTTACTGTCCTTTGAATGAAATGGCCAAGCATGCAGAAAGGCAGAAAAAAGTCACCTTTTGTTCCATTAGAAACTTAGACTGCTTGAAGTCTGAGAAAGCATAAAGATGGTGGACTGCTCAACAGAAAGGCACTGATGTTTAGTCTGATTTCCCCAGAAGATTGTAGGAAGCAACCGTGCACATCATTTATGTTTAAAGCAAGGTAGCAGTTATTTAGACAAAGCGGATTGGAAGACAGGAAGAAACAAAGAGAGGGAAGAAGAAACACAAGGCATATATCTGGTTAAAAGTCAAAGATTTTCTAAATATTAAAAAATGAATATTGCCAGTGCTAAGCCCAAAGTCTGCTTTACAACTGATTCATTTTCCAGCACTAATATACAATGTCTGTAAGAAATGCTGTAATACCTTTGTTTGGGGCTTTTGTTTGCTAGCTTGTTTCTTTGCATTAACCCCTCCTCTTTCTCTCTCTTCAGACTTTTAAATTAAGCATGCACAACCTATACTGAGATCAACTTCTTCCACAAATAGCATATATGGCAAAGAGACATCTATTAAAGATATCAAAATAGAAAAAGCTAAATGCTGAACTGCCTGGGAATGCTTTTCTGCTAATCTTTATTCTTTCCTCTCCCCCTGAGGTGGGGCATCTTAACAACCGTACATTCAAGGAATACAGAACAATGGCAAGGGGGTTACTTTGCAGGTACGAGAGAAGAATTTTTTACCTTTGCCAAAGGGGAAATTTTGCTTTCCTTGGAAGCAAAGTATCTTCTCGAATAAACATCAAAATGCTAACTAATCCCTACACACACAGTTGCTGGTAACTCATTATTTTAACCTACCAGTGTCAGTTGATGGGCTGAAAAGGACACGGGCAGTAACATTAAGTTTTATGTTCAACACCTCTACTGTCCTTCACTTTCTAATGTATATAATATATGAAAGTTTGTTGGGGTGAAAAATACAGGTAACGTTTTCTATTGAGGTTGCTTTGATGGCCCCAGAACAGTACCACGCTTCCCACAGAACCTGGCTTCCCTTTCAGCCTCAGCAGAGCAGACCTGTATTTACAGAGTAGTTTCTCCTTCGGGGCTCATTAGAAGAAAGGAGACAACAGATCTTAAAATACTCTTCCCATTGGCACAGCAAGACACATTTACATAGAAATAATGTGTCAGAACAGGCAAAATGTAAGTTGAAATATAAAAGAGGAAAAAATGATGAATAGAATATGAGTAAGTTTTAATACATATGTTTTTGTAACAGGCACAGCATCAGTATAAAATAGTTTCCTAAGAAAGTATTATACTGCACAGATCATGCAATATGAATGTTGGCATGAGTTTACTACATATCCCTTACCAGCATCCTATATATTAATCACATTTATTTTAAGTGTATAAATTCTAGATTTGTTCAATAATAAACACACATGCAGTTGTCGAGTCCCTCGGTATAGGATTGCAAATGCTTGTGCAAATCCCTACTTTAAGGGGGATTTCAGTAAAACCACATGCTCTCTTCCTACCAGTTTTATTTTGAGCTTAGGTTATTTTAGCTGGTTTTCCATTTTAGAGAACTAAGCTCAGCTTGCATGGTAAATGCTAAAACGACCACATTAGAGTTTCATTTATGCAGTAAAATGACTTGGTATGAAAGACAATGACTTCAGTTCAGGGGTGCGGGCAGTGCCTCTGAATACTCTACAACAGCAGGAACAACTGCTGTCCAGGCCAATGCAAGTGCCTCCTATCTGGCCTCACGGAGATCCTGATCCCCTTGCCCTTCTTATCTCCTCAAATCAGGAATCCTGTTGAGCCATGTACCTGTCTCCCACCATCCTCATCAGCCGATTTCCCTGTGGTTGCTGGTAGAGGCACAGGGGTTGCCCCAGGATTCAGGTAAATACCACCACGTAAACAGTTGGCAGCGTCTTTCACCATACCACTCAGAAGTGGCTGGTATACAACTGGTGACACACACCACAGGTGGGGAACCTCTATTCTAATCTGGTCTCTAACCTTGAAAGAGGTCTCATTATTAGAGACTTGTGATACAAAAAACTAACTTCACAACGAAAAATATTTTTACCTGGATTCTTTCTGTTGCTGTAGGCCACAACTGTCTGCATAAGACCTTCTTGAGAACATCTGGAAGAAGGCTGACAGTTATGAGCAGAATTATACCCAGCCATGCAGGACCACTAGACAGCATTTGCATGAACACATAATACATCCTCTGATAATTGAGAAAAGGCCTAGTAGGAAAAAGATTAAAGAGATTATTACACTTCAATACACAAGAGAAAGAGTGGCAATGTTAAATATAAAAATTATGACAGTAATGAAATACTTCAGGTTCAACTTCCCAGTTTGTGGGAGTTCATCCATCCCAGTTTTCTCAAGAAGAGATCTAAACATGCGCTGACTAGAGATAACTACCTTCCTCGTGCCTTCCAGGCTGCAGGAAATATCATGCTGTCCTCCTTCCCACACTGCCTCTCCCTTGCAAAGATAACTAAGTTACATTCTTATCCTGTTAACGCTTTTTCATCTACTCCTTATCCTGCCCCAGATACTTCCCACCTTTCTTCTCAGCATCCCACCCATCACTTCCCTCCTCTTCCCCAACACACACTCATTTGTAATGTATGCTCAGAGCAAGGCGCGCTGACCACAGCTTTTTTCTGGATGTCTCAAGCTCCCCTAAGCATCTCTGATGGTTTCATGCTATGCTCCCTAACCTACTCACCACATTTTTATCTGCCCCCACTTTCACCACCTTCGCTTCCGTGTTCCACTGTATCTCCATGGCAGTTTTATGGTCGTTAAAATGCCATCACTGTACAGTTATGGGCACCAGAGACCATGTTTACTGAGAGCAAAGATCAACGGACAGTTTGTAGCAACACTGCAGTGTAAAGCCATCCTACCAGTAGGGCAGTCTCCTGCTAGTTTCCAAAATTTGATAGAAGTCTTTACATTCTATAAAGGTAATCAAATTAAAATACATGGCTGCATGTAAATAGTCACATCTCTAATATACAGCAAGGCTGACTACAGAACATTATCAGGGAAAGTGTCACTTCTGCAAACTGTTTTCATTCTGATGCTGAAGAAACTGAGATCTGATCTTACTGGGGAAAAAAAAGAAGAGGCTACTGCATATCCAAGGAGCTGACAGGTAGTTACTCATTTGCAAAGGGCACACTGAAATACAAATCCTTACTCCAAATTAAATAGCACCTTAATCATGATGCAACAGTTAGTCTCTGCTTTCTCTCTGGTGCCTCAAAACGTTTACTTATGCATACAAAGTAGAACAGCTCCCGCAGAAGAGGTCAGAAAAGATAACCTTGTAACTGGGTGCTCTACAGGTGAGAAACACAAACTTGAGCTCCTGATGGCAATCGTGCATAGTAAGAACTTGGAACTTCTTTCAACTTGATCTCCTACCCAAAAATTTCAGTTTCAAGTACACAGAATGTTTTAATAGAAAAAAAGCCACCAAAACAAACCACTGTCAACCAGCTATGTACTAAGAGTTATACTAATTCTTAAAAAGCTTCTTACCAACAGTAGAACAAGTAGGTGCTCAGGCATCTACAGTACATCTACTTTGCTAAAGAAGGGGGCAAATATTGACCTCAAACAGAGGACTCCTGGCCATCCACACAACTTCCACGTGAGTTCCACTCCCTGGCTCTAGTTCAGACCGCTACAGCCAGTTCCCTCCAAGATCAGCTCAGCAGGCGGGGACTAGCCCCGAGCTGCATAGTCCTGATCTACTCTGGGATGTTTTGCCTCAGATCAGCAGCCCCAGCTCCTTGAACCAACCCTTGGACTGCTTTTGACTGACACGGCTGAGATGGCCCCAGTGGCAGTCTGAGATCTGATATTCTTCTCTAAGAAAATTTTAGCAGACATTCAGTGAAAGAAGAGCTGAGCATCCTCTAATTAGCATTACTGATGCTTTTAAAATGTGATTGCTATTGGGAGTTCTGCAATATATAAAAGCTAAATTTCATTCTGTTTGGGACAAAAAGGTGAAATACGTAACAACTTTATGTTTCTGAAACAACATTTGCAATGCAATTTATATTAGGGTTCATACCAAATAATTCCTCCCCAGAGCAGAGAAAAGATAATGTAGAATACCAGTGACCCCCAGATCATGAAGTGATTTATCCACGTCCAATAGTGTGTATCTAGTGCAAGCTGAAAAAAAACAAACAAGATTATATGGTCTTATTAATATGTAGAGGCAACAGAATACTCAGCAGGAGATGAAATAAAATGACACTGTTTGAAAAAAGGGAAGGATTCTACCCAGAACTAGCTAAAAAACCTTTTTCAATTTTGAGCACAGTTAAGAAGGCAGAGATAGCAAAATCTGTATTTAATTTAACTAATACAATGACATATGGTCATAGAGAGAAATGAATATAAATAACCAGCAATTTGAAAGCAAGCTCTAAGGAAGTTTCAATGGATAAAATACAGCATACCTTACCTTCAATGTAACTGTGAATACAAGCACAGTGAACACCAGTGTTCCAAAGGTCCAGTTTCCAAACATCTATAAAAAATGGTCCAAAACACTTATAGGTAATATTGTCCACAACTTTGTGAATTGTACAGAATAAACCTCTTAAAGCTATGTACTGCTTTGTATCAGGAACAGACACTTAAAGCAAAACCACTGAATTCTTACATGATCTACCCAGTGCAAACTGGTTTGGTCTCTTGCCCTCGTGTGTACACACTTCAGACTTCATACAGACAGGAAAAAACCACAATCAATGCACTCAACCTTAAGTTAGTTCACAGGTATGTTTCTTAATAAAAATCAAGTGTAGCACAGTTAACAAATCACTGAGATTTACAAATGAACTGCAGTAATTTCATCAATCTTCTTGGACACCGTCTTTTCTCTGATCTCCCTTCTCTGCTGTCCTTGGTATCCTACAATCTCTTGGAGGTTCAACAGCACGTTATACAGATGAGTAACAGTGTAAGAAAGTATGTGGTAACCATAAAAGCCATTAAGTACGTAAATGTTCAACATACATTTTAGGATAAAACACTTTTGAATCGTTGATTTTCTCCCCACCTGCGTAATGAAACTAAAACACTTCAGCTTTTCAAGTGGGCAGAAGCAATCATTAATGCTGATGGAGGGAAGAACTGGTGGTGAATATGGTCACAGAGGATTGCCTGGACTGCAGCAGCTATGAGATGACCAAGTTCAGGATCCAGAGAAATGTTGGCAGAGTAAGCAACAGAGTTAGGACACTGTATTTTAGGAGAAGAGACTTTGGTTGACTCAGGGTATTGCACCCATGAAAAAGAAGGGTGCCCAAGAGAGCTGAATGATTTTGAAAGAGACAGCTGCTGAGATGTCACGAACTCTCCTGCAGGAGGACATGGAATTTCAGCAGAAGACCCAGTTGGCCAAGCAGGACATTTCTCAACAAACAAAAAGGCAAAATGGGAGCTTACAAGAGATGACAATATGGGCAGGCAGCAAATGGATAGCGTAAAAGCATTACTTGGGTACAGAGGAACAAAACCACAGATGAAGCCCGGCTCAAACTAAGATTAGTGAGAGGTGTTGAGGGCGACAAAAAGGATATTTACAGGTATTCTTGTTTCAAAGGGAAAATATAAGTCCACTGATGGAGTGGTAAGACAAACTAGTGGAAGGTGTTAAAGAAAATCCTTAAGTATTCATACCCTGGATATTAGTCTTCACGAGCAAAACCTGCTCCTTGCATTTACCAGCAAAGCTCAGGAACAAAAGGAACAGGCAACAGTGTGGGAGCAACGGGTTAAGGAGGGAGAGCCATGGATGCAATCTATTTTGAATTTAGCAAGGCATTTGAGACTCGTCTCAGACAGCATTCTCATTTGGAAGGTAAGGAAGCAGGGGCAGGGTAAACAGATTACTACTTGAGTTGAAAACTGGCTGAACCACTGGACTCAGCAGTTTGGTGATCAATGTCCTTGATGTTCAGTTGGCTGCTGGTAACCAGTGAACCACACTAGGGACTGATACTGGGGTTGATACTGTTGAGTATCTCTGTCAGTGGCCTGGATGGTGACAGAGAGAGCATCACGAGCAAATTGCGAGGTGATAAAAAAATAGAGAATAGGTGACATAATGAATGGCAGGGTTTCAATCCAGAGGGACCTCGCTGATTTGAGAAGTGGGCTAACAGATATCTCATGAAATTAAATAAGGAAAAGTGCAAAGTTTTCCACCTATGGAGGAGTAACACCATATATTGGAACTGACTGGCTGAGCAATGCCCCTGCTGGAAAGGAAGTTGCAGTGGGGTTCCAGTGGACTCCGGGTTGCATACCAACCTATACTGCGCTCTCTCTATACATCAGGGAAATGGCAAACTGAGCTGTATTGGGAGAACATGGCCACTGAAGAAAGGTTATTAATCCCATCTACTCAGCTACAGTGAGCTTGAACCTGGAACACTGTGCCCAGTTTTGGGCCCCTCAGTTCAGGAAGGACGTGAAAAAAATTGGAAAGGATCAAGTGGCAGGCAACCAAGGTGGTTAGCAGTCTGTAGCTCTCCTGTGAAAAGAGGTTAATGGACTTAATTAGTCTGGTGAAGGGGAGGTTAAGGAACAACCTAGTAGCTGCCCACAAAGATTTGAAGAACAACTACAAAGATGAAGAAATGGAATAGACCTCTCTTCAGCTACAAGAAAAATTCTGCTTAGGTATTAGGAGAAATTTTTTCACTGCAAAGGCAGAAAAACATTGAAACAGGTTGCCCAGGAATCTCCATCCTCAAGGATACGCAAAACGTGAAAAAGGCTAGACAAAGCCTTGAGCAACTTGACTTTAATTAGCCCTGCACAAAGCAGGGAGTTGAACTGGATCACCTCCAGGGTCGTTTCCTATCTACATTATTCTATATGAGCTCACCCAGTATTAGATGACGGGGATCCACGTGGGCAAGGGATTGCACAAACGTGCTGCCGTGGGAAAAACTCTGACTGGAGACCACGGCCAGCCACAAGACAGAAATCTGTAGGAAGCTAGGCTGAGATAATCTGATCAACTGAGAATGGAAAATAATTTAAAAATAAACAAAAGACTGGCTGAAAGACTCATTATTCTAAGTAACTGTTTCATTATTTTAAAATTACTCAATGTGTGACCATGTGTACAGAACACAAGATGAAGTGCAGAAAACCTTCGGCATTTTGACCTTTTACTTTGATATGTAATATAATTTTATAGGGTCATGCCATCGCTACAACATTTTGTGTGCCCTAAGAAAAATCAGTGCAGTTAAAACTGGAAAGGAATCTAGTTCAGGAACTTCAAATTATGCCATTTATCTACTTTCTTCTTACAGTTAAATTTTACAATACTCGCATGTTGTATCTGGCATCTCCCAGAAAGCCTAGTGTCAATCTAAGTTTCTGCATGCTGAACAGATGTGTCTGTATTTCCAATGAAAGCTGCCAGATTAAACAAAAAAATTGAGACAACTTTCCCCTGTCTCTAGACACGAAAAAGGCTAGATAGAAAGCATGAGGCTGCAACCAAACCCTTCAACTACCTATCTCTTTGGCTCAGAAAAAGGTCATACCACAGGGACACCAGACTCCCCAAGACTGCTAATTTGGCACAGAGAAAGGTAAGCAGAGCAATATGGGACGGTGTGAGTTACAAAAACTCACAATGTATTTTCAGCATTGAGTATCTCAAGATACCACTCATGTCTTCAGGCTGTGAATCATTCTTTCGGAAGTCTGTGTGCTAACATCTAATTTATTAACAAATATTTTTCTATGCTCTGCTCCCAGCCTATCCAAGACTTCCCCTCCTCCTTTTGTGACCATATTTGTTATCTTCCATGTTCCAATTCATCATTCTACTCACCTCTCTTCCTTCCTGCTGTTTTCTATTTCCTACTCTGTTATTCCTTTTAACTTAAGTTTTCCTACCTATCTCTGAACCCAGCTTAACAACTATATTTAATTCACTCCACATCAAATGCTAAAATAAAAAAATCACACAGGAAATACATTTTATTATATGGGTAAAGTAAGATGACATTTACAATCTGCAGTTACATCTATGGTGCCTTCTTTTCTTCTTACCCTCCTTACGTAGTTGGTCTCTGACTGTATGTTTTTACACCACCAACCATGATGTCATATCCAAAGTGGAACACCATATACAAAGCAATATAACAAATTAATAACAATTAATAAGAGATAAATCTTTGGCATCTTAGTTTCATTTACCAGGAAATGTCTGAGGCAGGCATTTATGAAGTATATCTCAGTGATTAAAAGAACACTTTTCTATTCTTCTAGTAATATCAGTTTACAGCATGCAAACAGTTTTGAACAAATTTCTAAATACTAAGAAACATCCTGGGGGGGGATTACGTTTGGAAGCAAGCTTAATGGTACGTAAATTTTAGTCTGACACAGACATCAATCTAAGTGAAAGACATTGACTATCTTCACTTTTTACTAGTTTTGCAACAATGGTGATTTGTTCATTTCTGGAAGGAAAGAAGAATTCAAAATTTTTGCTTCAACACCCATTTTAACAATTCAGAACCTAATTTGAATCATCTTATATCATTTATGGTATTAGTGTTACCTTCAGCCCTTTTATCCCCTTTCCTGCTTTCTACCTTCTCCCTGTTCCATAATAACATACTGTTGTGGTAAACCTTTCAAATCTTCAAATCTTCCACTGAGTTTTTCCAGATGTGAGCATAATTTAAATACTTGGAAACAACCATCAGCACCAACTAGCATTCATGTATGTATGGAACTCACGCATGTATTCCTGAACACTAACATTTTCAAGCCTTTAAATCTAAAACTGCAACTCAGTATCTGTAAGTTTTATACATACACACAAGCATGCGTGCTGGATAACAATGAATTTTCTAACCCTCTCTGACACTCAGGAGTCAGAATGTCTCATCAAACAACACATTTTATCATCAAATATTAACATGGGTATGTAGTTGTAGATATAAACATTCAAAATTTGGAGATTAGGCACTAGTCTGGCTTTAGAGCTTTATCAAGAAGAATTTGATTGAATGTGTGCAACAGCAGTAGACTAAAATTTCAAAAAGGAACCCAGTCAGAATATCTGCAATACCAACCATTTATAAAATGTGTACAGGTATGAGAAGTCTAATTTTCAGGACTATAAATATAAGCTGATGCAGAATTCTGAACATCTAACAGAGCATAATGGTACCAGGAGAAGAAGTGCTGCAGTGTGCAGTTATGTCTAATGGAAATTCATTCTGTCCTTAGAAAAGCTCTTTCTAACAAAGTGTTCCCTCACACACTAGAAGTTCATTTCCCTGATAAATGTCACAAAGATGGTATTTAATGGTATTTGAATATTGCATTCCTAGCAAACATGTACGTTACATATAGGCAACAAAATTGTGCAGTTTATTTTCTCTCTCATTTTGAGGGTCTTTTCTAAAGCCATTCAAGCACTTTATAGCATAAAGTGTAATAAATTTTCTATAGCAGAGAGACAATCAGCAACAAAATGTAGGTTACAAAAAAGCATAGAACAAAACAACAAAATGTAAGGAAGCAAAAAGCCTACTTAGTTTTTAAAGTTCATGGCTCTTTACCATACCTCACATACCTTATAGTCTATATAAGTTCTTTATATTTTAAGTACTTATAAAGTAGCAATAAAGAACATTTCTATCTATAGGTTTAAGTGATATTTTGAAATAATTACAGGAAATATTTAACTGCTCTTTAACAGTTTAATTAAAGAACAGTGAAAGATGAAATGGATATCACGACAAATCCACAATAGTCTTACCATGTGAGTGCTGGTTGTCATTAGCTGAGGATAGGAAGAGAAGCAAGTAGCAAAAAGAAAAAAAGCACACAAATAAAATAGACCAAAATATCAATGGGTAAAATAAATAAAATGCAAAAGTCTTAGAATTTGCATTCATGTGACTGCAAAGCAAGTAGAGATAGATTATTTTAAGCTGCCATATGTCAAAAATAATTAAAATATTAAAAAGCTTGTTATATTTAATCTCTTTTCTCATCATTCATAACTACTCTACCAAAAGTCCTTTGATATGTTAATCAGATATTCATCAGATGCATGTTAAGCACGAAACAGAAAAGTTACTATGTAAATTCTGAAGGAATACTCGGAATTTACTATGTATATTTCTCCTAAGTTGTATCTAGCCCTGTGCCTCTACAGATACACAGAATTCCTATTCCATAGTTTGGACTTTGCTAAACAGATAACCCATCTATCTCACTATAACTCATAAAACAGTTATCAGCTGTGCTGGAAATCTTGAAAAAAAACAATTAAAACTACGTTCATAGCACAATCGACATTAAAAAAATTACTTCTGATTGACTTATCAAATCCAACACTAACCTGTCCATTGCTGGTCACAACTGTGTTGTCAAACAAGAAATAGGCACCAAAGAAAAATACCACAGCATCAAACACTCCTAGGAATGTCCAATAAATAAATGCACGCCAGCGCAGCAAAGCATTCTTGGCAACATCTCTGTGTAAAATAAGATACACACATTCATTATCTGCATGTTCAAAAATCCTAGAAAAATGATGTCACTCATATTGGGTTTTTTGAAGGAAAAACAATTAAGAGATTACATGTATAACCACTACATTTCCACAAGACAACTGTCTACCATTTCACATCCAAATCCTTCCTGAACGTCTCCTCTTTCTTTTTTTTTTATTTAATTTTTACTAAATCCTTTTAACTGCTGCCTATAATTCTGCTTATTTCAACTGTATGGTAAATTCCCCTGTGCTGCACCCATTTACTTTTCAATCTTTTTACAGAAGGTATCTGTTTTCCAGTATTTGCTGCGCATGTGATGATCCACTGTAGATTTTAAATGGAAACACTAGAGGTCTCTGGAGACTTTGCTTTATTTCCCATGGGGCACTTTTATACAGAATATTGTAACAAAGCAAAATATTAATTTTATGTGGAACATGCGAAACAAGGATTTTGCAGTTGAGTTGATTCTTCAGGTCAAATTGGATTTCTTGAATGCTTTCCCACAAAAAAATACAGGGATTGGTCAACAATAGAACTGTTCACTAGCATGCATTTTCTTATTACAGAAAAATTTAAATATTACAACTTTAGTTCTTGCCCACAGAATGAGTATATATCAACTTGGCATATAGCATAAGCCACATCAGAGTAAATCAGAACACAGTTAAATGAAAACCCTGAACTACAGAAACATTTACTACCAAGAATACTTTTACCATATGCACTTTAAGACTATCTGAGGACCATATGAAGTCATTTCTCCCCGCAGATTACCAATATACAGTGCAAAACCATATGTGGCTAACAATAGCCTCATCTGGCCCAGAATAACTGCACTCTTGCCCAAAGCAGCTTAGCGATAGACTGTTACATATCAAAACCCAAATATTTTTGGCCAAATAACCTCTGCTATCTTTCAAAAACCAAAAAGATCTTTTGAATGACCATTTCTAAACCAAAAACATTTATAATATAGAAGAGAAAAAAATGGGGGCTGTGGAGGCTGGGTTTCAACAGTAATATCTTGTATTTCTTTTCAATTTCAGAGGTAAAAACATATCATTGCATTGATTAACCTTTGGGCATCTAATATTACTCTCAAAAAAAATGTTTTCCCTTGGATTATCTACTGCTACCACTCTCTAAAATGTACTAGTTCTGCAGCTACAAGAATCAAAACTGGGCACTGTTCCTAATTTAAATGGCCACATGCAGTTAATTGGCAAGAACTGCATTTCAAGTGGCTAAGAATCTAAACCAGTCACAATTTAAATGCACAGAAGTGAGTCAACAATATGCAGAGGACAATGTTGGGTACCACACAGAATACATCCTATGATACAATGCTCTACCACTTAGTCCTCTTTTCTTTCAGAATAAAACGTGTATATAGAAGAAACAGTATGTTTTCTCTTTTTAAAATACTTCTGTTCCCCACGGCTGGAGAAAACAGAGTACTAAAATAAATCATAGTTAGATTTGTAGAACAGTAATTTCTACTTTGCTCTAGCTCACTAATGTAGCGAGTGAATGGTATGGACTGCAATACGTAAATATACATGCAAAAATACACATGTATCTATTGTAGTTTATAGACTGTGCATGTGGTCTTCAACCCTTCTGTTGCAGTGTATGTGATGTTCTACTGCAACCTTGTACAGAAATCCTGAGGATTTTGGTTATAACAGAGATAGATCCCACAACTGAACTTTGGGGCATAATGTATTAATTTTACCTGTATAGGGAAGGCTCTCTCTTGAGTGTGTCTGCACTGACATGTTGTTCCATTAGACCGTACAAGAGGATAGGAAGGGAAGTGAAGCTGATATTGTACAGTGTTAGATACGCAGTATCGTATAAAGTCTGTAGATGGAAAAGAATTAAATCAGCTAGTTTTCATTTTGAAACATGATCCACTGCATGACACTTGATTTACAATGAATGAGTCAACTTCTTCAGAAAAAACAAAACTCTATCCCTTCACAATGGAGGCAAATATCCTTGAACAGCTGCTAACTGATATAAGACACAACTCTGCACTTGTACCCCATTCATCTGGAGGACAAAAGATCAACTAAAATATTGATTTAATAGTCTGGTCCACATACCAGCCCCTCCTATTGTTTCGACTGTAAGACCAACTCCAAACTACCCAAACTGAACAACAGCAGATTCCTGTAGAGGCAGAAATTCCTCGCTGACACATCCACCCCCCTTTTATCTCCTCCACATCTATATAACATGGAGACATGCAGGGAGGAAGGGTGAGTGCTCCAGAGGTTCTTCAGCCGTAGGTGACTGCAATGAGCTGTACAAAGAAACACCCCAACATGTCTTTGATTCTTCTTCCCTCTGAACTACTTTTCCATGTATGTATCATCACTGTAACTAGCCCTCAAACTTACCACACCGCCCCACAGAGAGTTATTTCCCAAAACCTATTTGGTGATCATTTATGCCGTAAAAATTGCTGGCAAACCCCCCTTTCTGATTCAGAGCTACATTTAGCACTTAAAAGAACAGGAAATTAAACTAAATTTTCATCAACACACGCTTTCATATCTAAAGCCTAATAATGCTTGACAAAAACCTACAAAGTTTTCAGTGATCATTTGAAATTAAAAGCAAAACAGATGAAAAAAAATAGTTCTGTCATTTTTACTCCTCCTGGAGCTTTCTTTTGAGACATTCCACAAATTCAAAGCAACAGTATTATTTTCTCCCAATTAAATCCTCCTCTTGTCCAATTTAATCCTGAAAACATTCCTTTGGTTTTTGTTCCCTCATTCAGAAGAAAGAAGAGGCAGATTTTTTCTGCACAAATTAGATGACAGCAAGGGCAAAAGTAAATAAACAAAATTTCAGAAAGGAGAATACTGGATCATCTCCTGAATGATGGCACTTTTCTGGCGAGCAGGAGCTCACTTTTCCTCTATCTTTCTGTGTTTATTTTTTCTTTTCAACTAACTGAATGCCACTATTTGTCTGAAGTTTGCAATTCATACTGTACATGCCAGAGAAAACTAGTTTATTCTTCCATTTTCATTCCGAATTCTAAAAATGAATAACTAGTTCAATTACTTCTCTTTCAAGACTGCCTCTGGCCACATGCAATAAGCTTAAACCTAACAGACTCCACATTTCTCACAGACATTTCACTTTGCATTGCCATTCCAAATTTTGGTTTCCTGTATTCTTTGACTTTGAAAAAAACATTGCTTTTATGATAATTCATAAAATTGCTTTCTGTAACTTAACTGCAGTTGCCACTGAAAACCACATGAACCAAAAGTGGTGCTCTTTTTACAATGTGTAAACTAACCTAGAAATTTTCTCATCTGAACAGGCACAGTGTTAAAGGATCTATCTTTTACAAAAAATGCCTGTCCTGATTTTGGCTGGGATAGAATTCATTCTCTTTCTAGTAGCTGGTATAGTGTTATGTTTCAGATTTAGTATGAGAATGATGTTGATAACACACTGATGTTTTCAGTTGTTGCTCAGTAGGGTTTAGATCAAGTCAAGGGTTTTTCAGCTTCTCCTGCCCAGCCAGCGAGAAGGCTGGAGGGGCACAAGGAGTTGGGAGGGGACACAGCCAGGACAGCTGACCCAAACTGGCCAAAGGGGTATTCCATACCACGTGATGTCATGCCCAGTATATAAACTGCGGGGAGTTGGCCAGGGGGGATCGTTGCTTGGGAACTAACTGGGCATCAGTCAGCGAGTGATGAGCAATTGCATTGTGCATCACTCGTTCTGTATATTCTAATCCTTTTATTATCATTGTCATATTATTATTAATACTATCATGATCATCACCATCGTTTTCTTCCTTACTGTCCCATTAAACTGGCTTTATCTCAACCCACGAGTTGGGTTTTTTTTCCCAACTGTCTCCCCCGTCCCACTGGGTGGGGAGGAGTGAGCAAGCAGCTGCGTGGTGCGTAGCTGCCAGCTGGGATTAAACCACAACAATGCCAAAGAGAAAACATTGCAGTGAGGGAAAAAGAACAACTAACCTGTTGTGAAAACCCACAGAAGAACTGATATAAAAACTGAGGAAAAATGAAGCAGACATTCTGAAAGACAAAGTGACACAGTTGTCAAGTGAAATACAAGCACTAATTCATATGCTGTACAACACTAAAGCTACGCATATCAGTTTTACAACACTAGTCATAGTAAACATTGCAGGAACAGGAGAAAGAGCTACATACATTAAACATCAACATTCTCATCTTACAGTAGCACTGTTAAGAAAAATACTGAAAATATTTTGAAAGCAAACTTATAAGGCTATAGTTGCAAAATTCAAGGGCAATGAATTTTGCAATCCAGGAGTACAGATCAGTTAAACCAAGGCAAATTAGGTACAATCCACAACAGGACACGAACTGTGATAAGCAAGCATGGATACTTTGGCTAGCATGGTTCCCAGCAAAGTAACTTCAAGATGTTTTTAGCTGTGACCCCAAACTTCATCCTCTTCTAATTATGAATATAGTCAACCACTAAGACTTGAATTATCTTCTGAAAGTTCCTTTCTATAATCTTCCCTTGCTTACTGAAAGAACTTTGATTGGATCCCAACATATAGACATAACAAAATCATCTAAACAGGGAGATGCACATTATAAACGTTCTCCATCTACACTATCCTAATGAATTTAGAAACTAATGTGAATTAAGTTATGCTAACTTCTCAAATACTATTTCCAACTTGATGTAACAGGCCACTGTAGAGAGAACCCAGAAGGTACTGGAAATAAGTAGAACTGTCTGTGACGAGATATAAGAGAAGAAAAAAAAAGACAAGGCAGATTTTGCTTTTAAACATACCATAGATTACAGAACATATCTATATAAAAGCTATTTCACTTCATGGCCTGGATAAAAACAATAATCCCATTTCAGCATTGCATCTGGCACTCAACAAAATCTCTTTATGGAATTATTGCTTTTTTATACCATTGACTACGCTAACTATAGTTAGATATTACCATGTTAAGTTTTTGAGATTTATGTAATTAGAGTAAGCATTCTCCTACCTTATAAAAGAAGTATTGCACAAGTTCAGATATCCTAACATAATAAAAATGCCCATGAACAAGCAACATTTTTTTCAAATGTTTAAATTTAGGTATTGCATAGTCACTGTTTCTTGCTGCTTGACGACCTTCTTTGCCAATGATTCCTTTAAAAAAAAGTGATGAAGCTGTTTAATAACTGAAGAACTATTTCAAAGATACAATTATTTGAAAAAATATATAATAATGCTATAACATTGATCTAATAAGAGATCACCACTGTATCTCAAAATTTCCGGGGTAAATTCACTAGAAGTTGTCTATAAAACGTATAACCTGATTCTTTGAGACTGCCTGTTTTTAAGAAGCAAATGTTTCTTGTCATTTCACTTGAATTAATATTCTAAAAAGCACACTTACCTATACCAACATGTGCTTCTAGAATCATACTGACATCATTTGCTCCATCACCAATTGCTAATGTGATAGGATGCTCCTTTGATAACTTAATCAATTTTACAATCTGGAAAAAAACAGTGTTAAAAAACTCTTCTCTGTAACGGTTTGCTTATTTTGCATGAGTGTACGATTAATTAAAAAAGACTAACGCAGTTATATAAGAAATTCTGTGAAGGGACACAAAAACAGTATTACCCAATGCAACTATGATTCATAAAGATCACAGCAGTTTCTTCATACTAAAAGTATTTGTTCCAAATATAAAATAACACTTTTCAAATACTTCCAAACTATTTTGAGAGAGATGGACAGAAGGAAGGAAAAGCAGAAGAAAGGATGATGTTGAGATTGCTTAATGCTGTGTAAGTGTATTAATAAATTAAAAGGGTTCCAGAGACAAAGAGTACAATTTCAAAGAAATCCTGAAACTAAAGACTGAAAGAGTCTGCTTTCTTAACTGTGCTGAATTTTTTTCGTACTATTTAAGATAATAGGACTCTGTATAGGTTTAAACACTAGTGCCATAGAAACTGTCCAAAAATTTGACTTCAAATCTGTCCATTATAAATGAACACCTCTGTAAATTTGGTACCAAGTCAGCTGTAACTAAAAACTTCCAGACAGTTAAAACCGCTGGCTAAATACATTTGTTAAAATTAATAAGGGCTACATATGCTGTACCTGAGCACTGAGGAAAAGACATGCCAGTTTGAAAGGAAAAAAGAAGTGTATGTTCCAATGTTTGTTTCCTTGAAAAGTTCCTCAGCTATACTTAGATGTTTCAGTAATGGAAGGATATGTTTTTACTTGATACAAACTAGTATAAAACAGTCAAGAAGTACTTAAACATGATAATGCACACATTTTTCTGTCTGGCTTCTTCTTTCTTGGCTTCCCACTTATGTTAAAAATAGAGAAGAAATATCACTCTACAGTAATAAATAATGCAGGTTCTTGTAGGATCAACAGATAGCAGACTATTCAAAGCTTATTAGGTTAAAAAGGAAGCAATTAGTTCAGTTCATTAAATATATTCATCTATCAGTATGTACCAACCATAAAATTTGCACAATATATACATAAATCAAATTCAGGTGCACAGCTGGGTGCCATTTTAGCATACCATTATCTAAATTGCTTGCCAGTAGAAATTCTCCCTTCTCCCTTTTTTTTTTTGCTTTTTACATTTTAGTGGATACAAAGATACAAAAGTGAATGGTAACATTTTAAGTTATTATGATAGTCATACAGAGTATTAACTTTCAATATTTACATATGTGCACAGCTAACAAGCAATTATGAAATGAAATACAAACCTGTGCTTTTTGCAGAGGTGCCATTCGACAGCATAACACTGCACTGCAGTTCCTGCAAATTTCAAGAAAGAGCTCTCTGTAGTTCGCAGAGCTCCCATCTTGTCTTGGTTTCATTATTAATGATAATGCTGCTCCATCAATAATTAAACCATAATCTTGCATATCAGTTGAAAGTCTGTTCAGGGATAAAATATAAACTAAGAGTCACTGTAAAATTCTCAGACATACTTTAAATCTGGCAATAGTTCTTTTGTGAGAATTAATTAATGAAAAAATTATGAGTATGGAATACTGCAAAATTAATATACTTCTAAAGGAAATTCCTTGTATAGGACTGCTATTTATGACATTTTGAAATTTTAGATTATGTTAAAAATATTCAGTGCTTCACCATTTCTAAGACAGAAATCTGATACCTCAATGACTTCACCAGTGAGTATGAGTGTATAATTAATGACCTTTCAGTTTGGTTTGAAAGGGCTCCAAGAACTGCAGTGAGGTAAACTGTGTTGCAGGAATGAAGTTAATTTCGTGGCACATCCCGTAATATAGAGGAAAAAAGTTACAGGGAAAAGCCTTTGGGACTCTGAAATATACTTCAATGAGGAAAATCTTTTTTTTCCAAGGGTCTAAATGTAAGGAAGTAAATCATGCTTTGAAGGAAATGCCTAAAAGAGACTTGTTGGCCCAGAGAGATAAGGCTACTGTCTACATTTACAGTATGTATACTTTGCATTTAGTGTGGCGGCTAAGTCCGATACAGGCATACTTGTCATTATAATATTAAAATATAATAATTATATGTATTATCTATAATATTACAATATATTATTTTATATATTAATCTATGATGGGTATCCTGTAATAATCTGGGCATTGCTAGAAGTGTACCCGTGGTCGCATGAAGCACACTTTACCAGAGTAACACATGGTGAGCCACGGGGGAAGATGGTCCGTGCTGCAAGAGCGGTTTGCTGCGGCATCCAAACTAGTTATTTCAGAGCACCCTTGCATTTGCCTGCATTACACAGCAGCCTCAGGCTCCAGCTCAGCAGCGAGTGTTGGTTAAACGTACGTTGCAGTTTATTTGTGCTTTAGTTTCAGTGCTTCAATGTTATACTATTGGGCGTGGGTTTTCAACAAACATGGTTTCACCAGGACCCATGGTTGTGAGGAAAACATGGTATTTATTAATATTAATGTATTTTAAGCATTTCCCTCCATCTTCACTACTAGAACACAAGCTATTTTTGACAAATACAGTACTGTAAACTGTATTTAGTATTTAGTTCACAGATATTTTCAGCACTTTGTTACCATTGGCACAAATAGGGCAACACCATTAGTGTACAATGACATCAACCAAAAATGTACAACGTTCAGGCAATGTACTGCATGTTTGACGTATTATAGTGAAAGATTTTCAGCCTGAATTTGAACATCCGGGCAGAATCTTGCTATTACTATCTTAGCACATTCTCCAACTCCGGAGCCAAAGACAAAAAATTCTAATGAGTCTCAATGTCTAGAAAATTGGCATTGCACAAAAAAGTTAAACAAACATGTTTAAACATACTTTGTAAGACCTGTGGGACTTAAGCTAGATGTGGTACAGATAACAGAGAAATATGATTTATTTAATTGAATATACAAGTGTTCTTGATTAGACCAATGGGGCTTAAAGTGTAAGAAGAGCTATGAAAAATGCTCTGGCCCAGAGTTTCAAGCTGTAAGGCTAAAAATTATAGAAACTCTCTGCTAAAATAATATGACAAACGCTTGTTAGCTTGTTGCTCCTGTACTGCAAACTTATTATAAAAGTATATAAAATGTACTTGCTAGCTGGTTCCATATTAAAAAGAAAAACAAATCAAATATATCAGATATATAATATCGCCATTATGTCCAGAAGACTAGTAACTTTTTTAACATCTTAAGATGATAAAGATATTTAGAATCCAATCCTTGAGTTTTTACAGTGGAAAAAAGAGCAAGTAATGTGTACCAGCTATGAAGCTTCAAATAAGTAGCCTAATTTACTACCCGTATGAAGCATAATATATATTTTACCAGGTTTTTTGCTTTTTAATGCCATTTTCTATCTTATTTCATGTTATGTTTCACTTCTGTACACATGATACCTATCCTTCTATGCATATTGCAAATACACAGAAGTCAATGATTTCTTCATAATTTAGGGTACTTCAAGTATTTTTATGCATACCACAAGATTTGGTGGTACACTGTTGCCTGTCACCTGTCTGTCAATGTAGCACAATCTTCCCTAGAAAAAGGGCCATATATAGTTGCTCTCTGTGGCCTTAGTCTTATCAAGAAAGTCACATCACGTACTAACTCTGATTACAGGAATATATCATATCTGTTTTCTTTTTGAAAATTAGAAACAGTATTTTGCTTGACAATCATTTTTCCAAGAATAAATATTTTTGCAGTGGAAAAATATAGAACTACAATGTCAGCTGTGGTTTTTTCTTTTAACAGTTAAAGCAGTACCAGAAATGAGATAAAGAAGTTTAAATTTTCACAGTCATGGTTATGTGGAACAAACATACTTAATTGCCTTACAGTAATTCACACTTGAACAACAGAAACTGAAACATAGTATGTTGCTGCTCTTAAGGTAATCAATCAATCATTTAATTGTTTATGAAATGCAGAGAAGACCATTCCTGGCTTGAAAATTCAACTTTTTCCTTACCCTGAGAAAGTATCCCTGGTTAAGCTGCCATTGTGTCTTAGGACAGTTTTGCTTAGGTCAAAAAGCACATCGTGTAAACTCTGTTCCTCAATTTTCTTTGTGGTTAGCTCAAGTATTTGTGTATTTCTCCGGAAGAGTTTGCAAGCATAGCAAGTAGCTGCAGCAGTCTCCATTTTGTCTCCCGTCAGAACCCAAACTTTAATTCCAGCTTTCTGGAGTGCTTCAATAGTGTCAGCAGCCTTTTCTTGTAGTCTGTGGAAGTCAATTGACAACATACATTGATAGATTGCTGGAGAGGTCCTTACTGAAAGGTTTCCATAACCAGATAAAAAATTTCAATAAAAGTTATCAGATCTAAGAATTTTCCTCAAGGTGTGAATCTAAAAATGTTTATGGAAGTAGTACATTATAAATAATTAGTTTTGACACTTTCAAAGTGCTCAAAGGCTCACCTTCCATTTATATAGCCTAAAAGACAAGATGCTTCATTCCCCAGACAAGTACTTCAGTTAAAACATTCTCAGTGCTTTCAGCTAATGACATCAAACAGTGAAGTACTGCTGTGTTATTAAAGTTACCTCCCAGTTTTAACAGACAGTTTTTGAATTTTTTTTTAAGACCTAAAGATTCTTCCTTCATTTACTCAATACCCTTTTTGTAGTTCTTTCCTCCAAAACTTTTCCCTACAATTTGTTCCGTAAGGTATTACATAAACTGCATGTAAATGGCTTGAATATACTGACTTTTGCACACTTAACTATTGTTACTAGCTTACTAAATTATAAAGTTATCATGTGTCACTTCAGTAATCTAAGGGTATGGAATTGATTTAAATACAGGTTTTTTCAAATAAATCTCTAATCCAGAATAAAAGATACAAGAGAGTCGCCAACTACTTTGGTAACATCACTAAACATAAGAAACGTACTAACCGATCTTCAACAGCTGTAGCACCAAGTAAAATAAAATCTCTTTCTATCTTCTCATACACTTCTGCCAGTTTCTTTTCCCGGTCCTGGAGGGCCAACTTTGCATTCTGAAGCAGCTTCTGCGCATTACTATATTCTTCTGCTGTGAGCTTTTTATATGCAACACACAACGTTCGCAGTCCCTCCTAAAGAATGCAATCACAAGAAACAAAATTTCTCTTGGAAAACTCTTCTTAGACTTCTTCCTGGTGTTTATGCTGGAATATTTGAAAAATTGGAATGATCTTACTATTAACATGAAGAGTCACACTACCCAATTCTATAGTGAAGTGAGTATAGTATAGACTAGCAAAGTACAGTATAGACTAGAATGTGGGTCAGCTTGATTCTGTGCTGCCCTGGAAGCAGCTACAACCTGAGGGACAAACCTCAATCCTCCAGAAGAGAAACAGCTCAGTGACCCAACTGGATGTATAAGATTACCAGGGAAATGAGAGTCAAGATAAAGGTTTCCTTTGCCATGTGTATAATTAGGCAGGATGAGTCAGAATATATAACAATAATATAAATAGTAGCTCTGCAGAGTCTGATTTTGATGCTGTGTTGCAGCAGAGACAGGGACAAAGTATCACAGAGCGTTTAAAGTGAAAATCCAACTGTGCCATTTCAGTCAAGTGAAAACTAGAATTTAGCTGTGGGTGTTTCTGACGGGATCAGACTTTTGGACTGTGTGACGAGTAAGAAACAGGGTACATAGACTGTGTAAGACAGGACAAAGCTGTTATAACACAGAAGGGAAGTTTTGCCACCTCAAATATATTGCCTCTCACAAAAACATTTAACTGGCACTTAATCTTCATAAACTTTAACCCAGTGGGTCTTTGTGTAGTTACTTATTACCAACCCAAGAAGGAGAACTATTTAAAAGCTCCCTGACTCTTGCTATTGATAAGGGTAGGTGCCAGGTGGCTGCCTGTATCTTCTTTCAGAAGCTTCTGTATGGAGGAGCCAGCCCTATTTCCAATTGTCCAGGATCTAAAAAAAGCTGTTGGTGTGGATGTCTCTCTTGACAGGCATTGGATGGATATGATATGTAAACACTCCTTTTGGTTTCATTAGACTCCTTCAGTTGTAATTATCAGACAGCTGTTTCACATAGTGAAGCTTAGCAAAGCACTTTGGCAAAGACTTTTGAAGTTTCCCTTCAAAACAAAAGCAGATAACACTGTAGGTATTTTTTCACATACCTGTAATACTTTGTTTTCAGTTTGAGTACTGGATGCCAGCAAATTTTATCCTATTTATAGGACTGGCAGTCACACTCCATTACAATGGGTTCTGCATATTTTTGGACACAGCAAAATTCAGTATTTTACAACTCCAAATACTATCTTTCAGGTAAAACCAAGTTCTGAATTTCTTTTAAAGGTCATCAGGGAGTTCATAGCTCATTTTTAGCAAGTAAAAATATAAGCATGATCACTGCACTGTTTCCCCGTAAGAAATGCATTTGTTGCTACACTGTGCTCTAATGGATTTTCTCTTTTAAGAACTTCAAAGCAATCAAAGGCGGCAAATCACAATTGCTAAGGCTGGGGTCTGAAAGCAGGGATGAGATTTTTGTGAAGTTTTTCACTCTTCTTTCATTCAAAAGTTAATTCAAACCACCACAGTGCTATACTAAAAAGCTAATTGATGACTTCTGGTATAACATACAGCTGTGCATGCACCCATATCTCACCACAACTGGCATTTGGAAGATGAGACAGAGGACAGGCTCAAACAAGGGAGTAACACAGACTGCTACCCATACAGCCTGTGTGCACTTTGGCATACAATAAACTCGGTGCCTGGAAAGACAATCTG
Organism: Buteo buteo; assembly: GCF_964188355.1. Lineage (NCBI taxonomy): Eukaryota > Metazoa > Chordata > Aves > Accipitriformes > Accipitridae > Buteo > Buteo buteo. The sequence goes on along the minus strand of NC_134195.1, from coordinate 2,360,256 downwards.
TTACCAGATGAAGCAGGAGATCAGAACACTTTTTTTTTTTGACACTGATATCACATGAACAGATCAATAAAATGGAATCTTACCACTGCGTTGCGTTCAACTCTGGATCGTATTTGGTCAATTTTGCCTTCTTTGACTCTAGGAAATATGGAAGAATCTGCTCCCTTACAAAACAGAAATATATCACCTAAAAGAGACAGCATAAGGAATTCAAAATGGCCAAATATATCTTTCTTTAAAAATATATCAAAATTACTAAGTTACTCTTCAGAAAGAGTTCTTTCAACTTTTCAATAACATTTGCACTCATGCTGGTACCTGGTGCCCTTTTTTATAAAGAAAGGCACACAGACTGTGATTAATGCTTAAACATCTAGAAGAAACAGAATGTGACAGTCCTACCTGTTGAAGATTTAACAATTACACTCATTCGCCGTCTCACAGAATCAAAACTCAAAACCTCTAATAATTCAAACCTGAAACAGAAACAGAGTATTTTTTAAACAACTCAGCTCTTCCAGATCCCTAAACTGGTTATTACAACTTCAAGCCTATCAATTACAACATGACTGCTAACATGGAAAATTATGTTGAGTACTATGGAATATGGAACTAGTACAGAATGAAACAGCAGGTTACAAATAATAAATAGCAGAGGCCCTCGGCTCCTAATTACTTAAAACAGAATTTGTCTGCATGATATTTATAAGTATCTTTGGATGCATAGTCAATGTAACTTACTTAAGACTAGAAACCTTGCAGTAGAGCACTGTACTGCTTCCAAAGTAAATTCCTACCTATAATACCTAGGGATAGCCTTAGAACTTGAAATGCATAGGTGTTTACACAAAAGCCATTATTTAATATTCCTATCTCCCAAAAGTGCCCACCCAATTTCATGAATCTTGCTCAAGTGTGAACTGACAAGTTATTCAAGTGAAAAAACATTTCTTTTTACTGGTTTTATATTTACCATTGATTTTATGATTTGATTTTATCCCATGTTCCTTTCCTTTCTAGGAGGAAAAATGAACACAAGCTCCTGTTGTACTGTTTCTGTGTAATTCATCAGTTTATATACTTTTATCATTTACTCTCTTACTTATTTCCTTTTATTTAAGAGAGACCCCCTTTTTCCAGCACAAACATAAGCATCCCAATCATTAATGCCAATCTTTTCAGTTCACCTCTGTTAATATTTTCCTTGTAAAATAGATCTGCTTATTTAATTAGATCATTCAGTTCCAAGTCCTTGAGCCTGGGATTCGAACCTGTGCAAGGCCACAGTGTTCATTTACAACAGAGTCTAACAAGGAGCTGGATCGGGCCTATGTCTACGAACTGTGATGCATTTTGGAAAAAATTCCTAAATAATTATAGTGTTTTCATAAATCATCAAATATAAATCATCAAATTATATTGACTCCAGTTCTTAGGAGTTGAGCCACAAAAGTCTGAAGCAACCTTCAGGAAAAATCCTCCACATTCCCCTAAAAGGGGGAAAAATAACAGCAGAGTTCCTATATTTGTGTCCAAGAGTCCCTGTGTAGTTAGCAGAGCACACGTGCAGGAAGACACAGATATACAATATCCTTAACCAGCACACAGCTACAGAAGTGTAAGGCAACATTTTCAAAAGCATGTAGATCCCATTAAACAGCTGTACTACTTAAATGTTACCGAAAATTTTACTCAAATTATGGTCTACAAAATTTATTCTACATGTCAAAGGAAAATTACAAAAAACAGTACCTGTTTTAAATTTTCTTTAAACCAGCTATAAAAATTTATTCTATAGATATTACCTTCCAGTGAATTATAAGGATTATTTGTGAAGAACAAATGGAGTACATACCATTTTCTGTTAAGAAAATATTATTTACAATATAACAAAGGAAAAATACCCACAGTCCTGAAAATTATTAGGAACTATTAGATTAGGTCATGAACCCCACACCACACCTTTGTTGTTATATTAATATTTCATATTGCATATACTATCAAACTAACGGACTAAGTGAAAATATAGAACTTATAAATATTAGCACATGATTTATTTTTCTACTAAAATGTACCATTTCTGACTTTTCTGAATTAAAAATTAATGTATAGAGAAAGAATGATTTATTAAACACATCAGGAAAAACTCCTCATCAGTCTATTTTGTTATATTTTTAACCACTCACTTCTCTAAGTTATTTTCCCGATTTAAGATCTCCATAAAATTGTCCTTCAGCCTTAGATAGGTGTAACCAAGTCTGTAAAATGAAACACACATCAAGAGAATGAATACAACAATTACGTAGTTATCCAGTTTAAGCATGTCATAAGGATTTAAGACTAAGCTTATCTCCTGGAAAAAAAACAAAGAACAAAAAAACCCAAACTGGTTTTATTTGATTTATAAATATGAATAATCATGACTGTATGTTAAGAAAATCATCAGCTCTAGATGATTTAGTGTTTCTTATTGTGATTTTTGTGCTGAAAACAATTTTGAACTTCAGTGATTAGATCTCTAGATTAAAAAAGTGTAATACCTGATTACACACATACCTCTGTATTCCCTCAACTAAAGCAACTTCATCAGGTGATGATGAAATATATATACAAGACCTTCTTGAGAGCTGGTTTTTCTTCAATCCATCTACACTGTCATCATCTTTTACCTGAACAGTGTGGCAAAGACAAAGAGCTCGGAAAAATAGTTCCTCTCTCTCCTAAAAAATAAAAGGAATGGTTGTCATCATGTGTGATCACTTAAGTATTTCTTTGCTAACCTTCCAAAAGAAAAGTTTTCCATGTCACCGATTACTACCATTTATTATGGGATAAAGGCAGCGTCACAGGTCACCTGCCCTTTAGGGGGAGCCCAGTCTTCCCCAGTGGTAACCACACAACTGCTCAACAGCTGCCAGTGCTACTAGTATTGCCATGCAAGTCAAGCTGCTGACGCCCCAAAAAAGTGTGCATCTTTTGCCTCTTCTGAATGCCTAGATGTGGCTAAAGGTTTTTTTTTCCTTTACTTTTGCTTAAACTTTAACAACCTGTATTAAATACTAGTCAAGGTACAATTTTAGGAGTTCTGAGTCCCTAAAGAGGGACACAGCACCTGGAGCACAAGTGTTAACAGGCTTTACAGATTTCAATTACTCATAAGCTTGAACACCTCTCAGAGCTATGTAAAATAAAAGGAGCATGGACACTGTGGCAGCTGGAGCCAAGAACTTCTATAAAGTTTCAGATGGCTTGGTAATGACAGCTTCTGACACCAGAAAGAGATTTCTATTTCATGGATACTTGGCTGTGTTCTACCTGTATCTTTGTTTCTGAATCATATTCTTCTGTGCTGTTCAATACAAACTGTGCCATTATAATTCCAAGATAAAAACACAGTGTACCTTGGTACCACATTCTGAGGGCCATGGGTGAGAGCCATAGGGCTGTTGAATTACACCAATACATTTTAAGAGGCCTTGTTTTGCCATAGTGAAGGGTATGGTCAAAGTATGAGATTGTATTGATGTACTTAAAAATATATTGTCCTTTGGCCATGATTATCCTGCCCATTTACACTCCGCTCATCAGTTGACATGTGAAGTCTCCTTAACTTTCAACTTTGCTTCACACAGCAAGAAAGCCACAGCACATACATGCTGTGTATAGCACATTTCAGATGTGGCTATTTTAAGTCACATTTAAAAGTAATTTAATTTGATCATAAACCATTCTCCGGCTGCATCTTCACTCAGTGATGACTAAGTGTTTGCATTGAGCACTCATTTTCCCCCTTGAGGACTCTCCTGCCTTGTCTTCCCTACTGTAGCTAATGTTAAATGGAAACCAGCTATTATGTTTCTTCAGCTATTAACCAGAAAAAGTTCTGTATTTTGGGGAGTTTATTTAATTCAGTTTTACAGCTGCAGTAGGTTGGGAAACTTTGTATTAAGCCCTTAAATCTTACTCTAAACTAGGAAAGGACAATGTCTATGTTGTGATGCGTTTCATGCAGTTATCTACTTTGATTAGTGAAGTTCAAGGATATTTCTAATATTGCCTTCATCAACACAGTTCAATTTTTATGTGTCATTGCAAAAAAAGAAGAACCTAGAAAGAGTCATCACACCTTTCCACTTCCTCCAGGAGAAGAATCAATCATATCAATGCCCGTACAGTCGTGGAGAATTTGGCCATTGCAGATAACATGTGGTACATAAACGTGCCCTTCAATGCAACATTCTACGAATTCCATGTTGTTCTCAGTTAACGTTCCTGTTTTATCTGTGAAGACATACTCAATCTGCAAATGAGCACAAATTAAAAACAGCAGGAATATGAACAGAGATTTTCCAAGGTCTCTTAACAAAACCAAGACTTTTACTGGGTTACACCTTCCTTTAAACATCCTTATGCAAGCTCTTTCAGAAAAGGAAGAGAACAATTTCTCTTGGGAGTCATCTTTCACGCTAAGGTGGGACCCAAAAAATTTTATCATACAAGAGTATCAGGAAAGCTGTCTTTTGCCTCATAACACATAAAAATAATGCGTTTAACCTACTTTCACTCTTCCCTCAAGCTTCTTTTTGGTTTTTAATGTCTTTCTTGCTGCACGACAGATATTTATGGCAACAAAATGCACACAAATTCCATTTCCCAGGGATCATTATTTAATGTACATGCTAGGATTTGGATCGGTTACTGTCAGAATGGTCTTTAGGGTATTATCACATTTCCCCACTACAATTACGTTAGTTTAAATGAGGATTCTGGACTAATGGTCATATACAGTTATACACATGGGCACTGTTATTGCCCTGGCAACATTCCTTTTGTCTCAATATTGACTTTTTCATTAATTTTATCTTCTACAATGAGCCCCAGCATGTAAGGATAACAACATCAAAACCAATACCAAAACCTGAACTATAAACCAGAACAGCCAGATAGGCACAAGCTCAATTTTGAATATTGGATATAGGTATTGTATACAGATTGCATGTATATATTTGATAAACTGAGAGCATTATGTAAGGTTAGGAATTAAGCACTGGAAGTAAGGCAATTATTTAGCATTCGTCAGATTGCTTAACAAACTTCAAAGTTTATCGAGTGCATCAAACAAAATTAAAAAATAACCAAACAAACAGATTTTTGCTCTCAGTCATAAGAGAAGTTATTAAATATGCAAACTTTCCTCCTAGACTGACTTTTCTAATATTCATTAATCTGAAAAGGCAAGTTTCCGCATTTTCCAGTGGTTTGTTATCTGTGGACACAATGCCCGTATTCAACTTTTTTCAAAGTGGGCAGGATTTATATTGATTTCTTTCATCTCAAGTCTTCCATTCAGTTTTGTAATACATTTATACAAGATACAAAATGCTATCAAGCAAAGGTCTTTTATTCATTCAGTGTGCTGCTTTGGGATCAATACCCGTTACATGAAAAAAGGAATAAAGTGTGACAGTGTTTGCTACAACCACAAATCAGGATTTGCAATCAAAGCCTTCATTGGAAATACAATGTATAGTATCTTTCAAAAAATGCAGAAGCAAAATTTAGTTCATTGGATTGATACTAATAATGCCAAGTACTGATGAGGGTCCCATTCTGGGGACGAAAAGTTTAGTAGCAGTAAGTTATTTTTCATAGCAGAATCACAGAACGGTTGAGGTTGGAGGGCACCTCTGGAGGTCATCTGGTCCACCCACCCTGCTCAAGCAGGGCCACCAAGAACTGGTTGCCCAGGACCACATTCAGACAGGTTTTGGTTATCTCTAAGGATGGGGACTCCCCAGTCTGCCTGGGCAGCTCGGTCACCGTGACAGTAAAATAGTGCTTTCTGATGTTCAGACAGAAACTCCTGTTTCAGGCTGTGCCCATTGGCTCTGGTCCTGCTACTGGACACCCCCCAAAAAAGCCTGGCTCCATCCTCTTCGCACCCTCTCTTCAGGTAGTTATATACATTGATAAGATCCTCCCTGAACCTGCCCTTCTCCAGGCCGGACAGTCCCAGCTCTCTCAGCCTGCCCTCACATGAGAGATGCTCCAGTCCCTTCGCCATCTTTGTGGCCCTTCACTGGACTCCCTCCAGTATGCCCACGTCTCTTGTACTGGGGAGCCCAGAACTGGACACAGTACTCCAGGTGTGGCCTCACCAGTGCAGAGTAGAGAAGGATCACCTCCCTCGACCTGCCGGCAACACTCTGCTCGTGCAGACATACCATTCGCCGCCTTTGCCGTAAGGGCACGTTGCTGCGTCATGTTCAACTTGGTGTCTGGCAGGACCCCCACGTCCTTTTCTGCCAAGCCGCTTTCCAGCTGGGTGGCCCCCAGGGTACACTGTGCCTCGTCATCCAGATCACTAACGATCAGGACTGGACCCAGTATCGACCCCTGGTGTACACCACTAGTTACTGGTCTCCAACGAGACTTCGCGCTGCTGACGACCACCACCCTCTGAGCCTGGACGTTCTGCCAGTTTTCAATCCACCTCACTGCTCATCCAGCCCGTAATCCATCTGTTCTCTACGAGGATGTCATGGGAGACAGTGCCGACTGTCTCCCATAAAAATAAAATATTTGGCACCACCTTTTATCCAAATAGATATGTCCCCCTAAAAGCTTAACTACTAGTTTGGCTGTACAAACCCAAAGAAATACACCATCTTATTTATTCATTTGAAAACCTAGGAAAACATTTTTAATTCATAGAGTTTCTAAATATTTTCTCAAAAAATATTCGTGCTTATCTGTGTCAAGGTGACAATTTTCTTAACACAGAATACTAAAGATAGAATTTATTCTGGAAAATGAGAGTGACAGTCAATCATTTTACTGCATGAAACATGTATCTGGAGATTTGGTGTCAGTCTAGCCAGACAAAAGAGAGTTTTTTTCCATCTGGCTTTTACTCTAAGGAAATCAGATGCTTATATAACGTCCCTCTGTAGTCAAATGGAGAGAAATCATTACCTTCTTAAAGCATTTATCCTTTACTAATACAGTAATATGAATTGATTTCCACTGACTGGCTGAGAAATCAGAATTTTTGATTCTGAAAATCAAAGATCTCAAATCTTATTTTTAAAATTAATCAGCACTAAAGAAAATGCACACTAAGTTGCAAAACAAGATTTGAAGTGACAATTTTAAAATAAAAAATTATGGTAGAAACAGTTGAAATATTTATCATTTGATGAAATTTACCTGTCCCAACTCTTCATTGAGGTCAGAAGTATTCACCAGTGGTCCTTCACCCGTGTCCTCATCAAACATTTCCTCATCCCATGTAAGGAAATAAGAACCAAGAAATTTTTGCATTTCCACAGTGACATACATGGATACAGGAATAATGTAGTTGAAAAGAACCATGAATGCAAGGAAGTCTGTAAAAGCTCGAAGAAACTGCCAAAGAAACAAGAAGAAAATATTGATTTTTCACGTACCATCAAAAACCAAAAGATGACTACATACATTGGCAAGTTATTTTTTTCCTAATAACTTTCAAACAGTAAGCAACACCTTTCACAGCTCACAGTTCAGCACAGGATGTATACCTTCATGATTTATAACATCACAACTAATCTGGCATGAAGAAAAAAGCTTTTTTGTTTTAACTTAGTATTTTTCTTTACAGACATACAGGTGTAGAATAAAGTTACACATCATTGTTGTAAAGTTCTAGAGCAATTAATGAGAGTGCTTCCATATGAATGGTAAACACCTGTATGAGAACACACAATACCATAAAATGTACATTCATAAATTACCAGAATACCATAAAACTACAGTAACTCATTCAAGGATTACCATATTATATAACTTTCAGACAGTATTTCATTAATAAATAAAGGTTCCCCTTTCTTCTCTCAATATAAGCAGAATGTGTGCACATAACCCGGCTCCATTTTTTGACTGGTGGAGACTGGTTGGAGGTACAGTCAACCTGCTGAGCAGGTTGAGAGAGTGTTACTGGTGGTAACGAGAAACCTGTAAACATGCCTGTCTAGCGTGTACTCATCGTGCATTTAGGATAAAGAAAGAAGTTCTCCCCTAGTCTGATTGGAAGGATTTAGTGAAATAGTATTATGGTTTCTGTAGTGCTGGGTTCAGTTCATTACTTTGGATGATCTGGGTATCCATTCTGGACTATGTCCTTGCTCCTGTAACAACATGGGACACCAGCAACTCTGTTGCTGGTCTCGTGCTCATGACAGAGTTACAGGGCTGTGTGAAACTAAGCTTTTGAGGGGTATTTTTACAGAGATTCTGACAGCAGATTATTTTGAACATGTCTGTAATATGATTGCCAATAGTTGTGAGACTCTTTTCAGTCCTATATTTCTCTGCAAGAGGTCAGTTCTTTAGTAATCCGCATCAATGACAGGAAACTCCAAAACACTTTCATGAGGCTTTTTATACTAAATGAGACATTTTCTCCTCAGTTACATTCACACATACAACTTAAGTGCAAAAATTTAATATACAAGCTTTCTACAAATATATTGCCACCACTGTTAACAAAAAAAAGCAACAACTTATGACTGGTAAGCAAGCAGGCTGTATATGTTTTTCAGTAGGATTCTTATAAATTAAGGGTTTAGTGAAACTTTTTTGTTATTTTATTTGCATACCAGATTTCTTTTCCTTTCTGGCTCTGTTTTCTGATTATACCATGGCTCATCACGAAATGGTTCACTCTGCCAGACATACTTCAGGACAGTATTTATTAGTGCTTTACTGATGAGAATACAGAGGTATACAATAAGGAATACATTCATTGATCTAAGAAAAAAAAAAACAAACCAAAGGCAAAATTAAAATTCCATTAGCATATAAACTACAGAGTTTATTAAAAAAAGTTAGACTTCTGCTTCAGCCTAACATTTGCTGCAAGTATAACAATGCTATGATGTAAAATAACTTCTCTGCAGTGTTCTCCCAATGAAGAAAAATATTACTGAGGACCATTTTCTATTTCAAATGTTAACTGCTATAATTGTTTCCAAAATGTGTGTGACATATTACCAAACCTAGGATATTAGTGAAAACAATAGCATAGATAGAATCATAACAGAATAACTAGGCTTGTATCTGAAGAACTATTTTTGCCATTTCCCTGAACCAATTTAAAAACACTTACATAAGTACTATAGAAATATAAATCTATCGAGAACATTTTGCGATGTAGCTGTAATGGTTTAACTCTTTCTAGACAGATCTAAAAAAAAGAAAGAGCAAGAACACTCCACATTGAAAATTATATTTACATTAATGATGGGCATGAACTAAAAGCCATGGGGTATACATCAATAACAACAGAGAGACACATCATCATTGCTCAGTCACTGCGTAAGAGAAGGGCTGTCAGCTGGTCAGTACAGCTTGCCTTAATCAATGACTTTTTTTTCCACAAGGTTGGACACCTTACTCAGAGCTGACGATTTCAGATAGCAGAGGACGACTAGAAAATAATCCTCGCTATTTTAAAAAAAGTAAGCAACCAATGTCAGCTCATCCCTTGAGGACAGCAGTGTCTTCCTTTCCCCATATATATGCCTATACAGAACTTTCAATTTTGGCTGCATCATGGAAAACCTGCCCCAGACAGGCCTTGTGTTACTGCAGTTGATCCAAAGTGAAGTACATCAAAATAGTAATTTTTTTACTGAATCCAAGACTTACTTGCAGTGAAAAGGGAAGTTAGAAAATTGAAGCACATAATCATGGAAAACTGTCAGTAGGTGTACACAAACCAGTGAAAGAAAAGCGTTCCAGAACAACAAAACACATCATATTTTCAAAAGGTAAGCATTACATTAACTCAGCACTTTTTAAAACATTTAATAATAATTCCATATTGAGAATCTCATTTATATGGCATTGACTCATCTTGTAAGTAAAAAATGATACACAAAAATACCTCTTTTTAAATTTAAATCAATGAAACATACTTTTCTTAAAAAAACAAAACCAAAAAATAATCCCTTTTTATTCACCACTCAAACATGCAGTTTTCCACCCCCCAAGAAAATATTAGAAATTTTACTTTTCTACAGCAGATCGCTTCTGTGATTTTGCCTGGTAATTTAATGCCATCTTAGTCTCCATGCCAGTGTAGATAGCAACACCTGAAATTAGACAACTTATTTTACTAAAGATTGCACGGTACAATAACTTAATGAAAGCACAATTCACCAGCTTATAATAATCTGTATTTTCTTTAATTCTGTGTAGTCTGAAGAAAAAGAACAAAGATTTCAATGATACTCAGAAGCTAGAAATGGCTTTAATATCTTGGTTCTTAGAGGGAAATTTTAAGCAGGATTTACATCCCATTCCAGACTCACAGTTCCCAATTACTAACATGTTGCTATGTATCAAAGCCAAACCAAGGCTGGGTTTTGAATAAATCTCCTTGCATTTTAAGTTCTTTTGGCTTTAATTTTAGAATCTAAGTCATACATTGAGAAAGCAAATCTGGATAGAGCTAAACTGCAGGATACATCCAAGAAGAAAAGGCAGTCATTGATTTTGCTTGCTTTGGGAAAATTTAATAATTCATGAAAAGAGTGATCTTTTGATATTACCAATTTCCTGTTGATAACACAGATTGAGAGACTAAACTTCAGAAGATTAAATAAAACAACAAAAAGATGGTGTAAACAAGAAGATGGATTTAAAGCAGCTATCAAACCAGCACACCTGTACATCGCTAGAATAAAATACTTTAGGATATGCATTGTGCTGGGGTAATGGCAAACACTGTATGTGTTAGGCAGACTAGAAAAAACCACTCATATTAGGAATATCTCTGCCCGATACACAATTTAACTGAAATATTAAAACCATCCTCTGAAGTTTACAGAAATACTTACTACAAGCTAATTATATTAGTTCATCTATTTTAGATTACAATTAAAAGCAAAGAGAGCAAGTTTAAATTAATAAATACTTTTGACACCCTTTTTGGAGAAAAAGTTGCAAGATTTTGGTATTTTAGGCTCAGTAGTTCATAGCTATCTATGATCTTCTTTCTTGAGAGTACAGAAGTTGTATATGATAGAAGATGACTTGGATCCTTGTCCCTTTTGTCACCAGCAAAGAGTGGCTTGTTACAATGGAACTACGACTCCCACTAGGCTTTCTTGAAGAATTTCTAAAAAAAACATATCTTAGTTTGTGCTTCCTATTTCTGCTAACATATTCAAAATTTTCCATGGAACAAAAACAATTCATACACACAAAATACACTGGCTAGCAGAAAGTCTCATTTTGATCAGGAACTGTTTAAGTGGATTTTTTTTTTTTTTTATGACCCATATTTATATCTGGTTGGGGTATGATTTTTTTTGTTTGTTTGTTTTGACAAATGAGCAAGACAGATTTAAAATTTTTCAACAGGCTCATTAACTCCTTTGGGACAACAACATTAATACACAGTGCTTGTTCAAAAGCCATATATTTACATGAAGAAGTTGAGTCATCTTCACTTCATCTTTGAAGACTAAACTAAAAAATCCCTCTCCCAAAAATCTCTATAGTTGGTGTACATCATTAATAGTTACATTACTGCACTTACAGCAAGAGTAAACCTTATTAATAAGTTGTAAATCAAGTTATTCAATAGAAATCATATGCTCAGTAGTAACTGTAGGGTTGTAACCCTGTTTGACATTTGCTTATTACTTCGGAGTCCATTTAAATAATCAATAGAAATACTTACCAAAGATTTTTTCTGTATTCTTTAAAGTGGCTCCTCTAAGAAGCAGATTTTCGGATCCTAATGGCCTGCAAAAGATAAGCATTACAAAATATAAAAAATATTTCGGGAGAAACAGCAGACCTTAGTGGAAGCCACATAAAACAGGAAATTAGTTTTACTCAAATATTTTTATTTTGTGTACCAAAATTACTAGGCAGTATTTAAAGCTTTTAAGTGAAAATTAAAAAAATAGAGATGCCTAAAAGTAAGCTCATAATTTCACAATTCAAGTCTTAAACCAAATGCATCTAAAAATCACATATGTGGGTACCTAAATAAAGATTCATCATCCCAATTGTAAGATGCTTATTTTTAAAAATACTGATTCAAGTCTTTTTTAGGCTTATATAAACTATATGGCCTTGCATAGTAGAATTACTTACTAAGAACAATACGATCTTTCATTTTAAGTGGCATACGAGGTATTGTTTGATGCTTGCTGTGTACAGTTCAAAGCATAAAGATGAATATAGGTAAAATAATTTATTGAGGAGTAGGGGAATTAATGTAAGGATCCCCATGCAGTTTATAATAATATTTTGGAGCATGTTATGTAATACAAATCATCATGTGAGTGCAAAATCAAGGACTACTTCATAGACAGACAGCATGCAGAATTGTCAGACTACCTATACAGCAATGGAAAAGAAACAAGAAGTAAGTTCAGTATTTCTGAATGTTATTCAAAGTGTTCTTGTGGTATGACCCCCCACCCCCCCCAAATAAGGAAACCCTAAACGAACAAAAACCCCAGGACCGTAACTCTGATGTAAAACTTGAAACTAGTTCCATTTCAACCAATGGAGTTATGCTATATGAATTATTTGGGTTATAGGACATCATACCCCAATATAGTAAAAAATACCAATTGCTCCGACAGTGCTGTCCAAGGCATACAAGCCTTAATAATACAGATTTTCCCCTCGTTCACAGTGATATACACAGATCCATCTATTGCTGTTGAGACTGAAAAGGTATTTTCTGCTTATTTTCCTTTCCTCTCCCACCCAAGCCCATTTCCAACTGACTTTATTAGTCAAACGAATCTTTAAAGTGGAAGAAGCAAAAAAGACTGTTTTCACAGCAGACTGTAGCAATCTACTATTACATGATACATCACTCAATGTGGAAAAAACAGTAGGATCCTCAGGAAAGGATGCCTCCTCCCTGGAAGTAGGCAGCTGTCACTGGAACCCAATGCTCTGCCTGACCCTCTTCCCTGAGGGACCCCAGGAAGAATACAGACCAGGACCGCTGAGAGATGGTCACTCTGGACGGTGACAGAGATTTTTGCACTGCTTTGCAGTGCAGTTATACAGGTGTTTCCTGAGGGAGCTATGACAATGACACACTCAGCAGCTGGATTTCCCCTCCTCTTTGCTTACCGAGATATAAAATTATGTATCTACAGACACATCGAGGTTAGGAAGGCACTTAGCCAGAATGGAGTAACTTCCCACATGCTGCAGTCTAGGATATCACCCAAGTGAGAATTCTTTCCCTCCTACTGCTTTGCCTTTTTGTGGCAAGGACCTGAACAAAATCAGGTACAGGAAGTCTCTCCCCTGCTGGTAGACAGAAGATCCTAGGCAGAAAAGACAGGAAGACTCGTGCCTCTTTTGTACTGCTTCAATTTTCTTCTCCATTTGCCGGACAAGGAACATCCTGGGCTACAGACTGCTCCTTGAGCAGAATGCACCGCACTCACTTCAGGATGAAACTTAGTGGCCCAGGAGACGGACCCTTCTAGGTGCCAGACCCAGGGTAACAGATCGCCGACCCCTACGCCACATACAAAATGCCTTTCCCTGAATGCTGCCTGTGTTCGGGAAGGCAACACTGTGGACATTTTAGACAAATGTACAAATCCCCTTAGTGAAACTAAACATGACATTTGGCATGTTCAAACTCTTCAATTTCTAAGACGACAAATGAGAGAAACACACAAGTGATAAAATTCATATTGTTTGGTGCGCTACCAAGACCCCATGCTAATGTGGCAGTATTGTACAAGTACTGTCAAAATCCTATCAACATCATTTAGAAACTAAATACAATACATAAAAAATAAAAACTGAAGTTGAATAAAGACATAAGAGAAGTTAACTGATTAAAATATGAAATATTTATAATATAGAAGTTTACAGACTGTAATTTCACAAGAGAAAAATATTTTATCAATAAGACAAGGAAGCACAATGTTGATGAAACAAAGCTAATTCTCATTACTGATACTTAGTCAACTCTAAAAATGTTTAGAAATGTGTAGAAACTCCGGGTTTTCCTTACCTTGCAGTAGGCTCATTCCTATCATGGTAAACATTTATTCGACCAACAAATCTGTAAAGGAAACATGCAAGTGGTTTAGCAGCACTGCTAATTTGCACATTTGTATGTATATATGTGCAAATATTTCAATTTTTTTAAAACGTACATCACAAGGACATATAATTCTCTCTGTACAGATGTATATATACCACACATACATATTTAAAAAAGCATAAGTGAGAATAGCTTATTTGAGATGTATTTTATAGAAAGTATATATTATAGTGAGCAAACAGCTTCCAATTAAGCATGCTCTGATTATCCAGGAAATAAACAGGAACACAGAGATACATATGGATATATTTAAAACATGTAGACACAAAAATACACAGAACACTAAGTCAATGTAAAGTTTGTGTATTAGAAGATATAAAAGATTATAAAATTATGAATAAATCGTCTAATTAGACAAGAAATCTTATTCTCTAAACTACCTGAGGTAAGTAACAGTATGATTACTATCCTTTACAAGACCTAAAACCTACAACTGAGTTAAAAGCAAAACAAAACAAAAGTATAGAGCCAATAACCAATTTTCCCCTCTTAATTTCTCTAAGTACATTTTATCTATATGTGGTGGGCTGATCCTGGACAGCAGCTAAGCACCCACTAGCCTCTTGCTCATTCCCTCCCCAGAGGTTAGGGGAGAGAACTGGAAGAGCAAAAGTGAGATAGTGACAGTTTACTAAGTGAAGAAAAAAACCCCAAGCGATACAACAGCAACCATCACCACCTCCCATAAGCAAACTGATGCCCAGCCAAGTCTCCAAGCAACAGCTACTTTGGAAAGACAACCCCCCCGCCCCCAGTTTTATTGCTGAGCATGACATTGTATGGCACAGAATATCCCTCTGGTCAACTGAGGTCAGCTGTCCTGGCTGTGTCCACTCTCAGCCTCTCGCCCACCCCCAGCCTACTTGCTGGAGGGCAGAGTAAGAAACAGAGAAAGCCTTGACTGCTGTGCAAGCACTTTTCAGCAATAGCTAAAACGCTAGTGTGTTATTAACACTGTTTTAAAACACTACACCACACGGGCTGCTACGAAGAAAATTAACCCCATTCCAGACAGACTCAGTACACTGTATTTGCAGTACCACTGTCCAAGCAGGTAACCTCAAACCAAAAGTGATTAAGCTGGACATTAGCATTCTGGATGGCAGAGGAAACTGTGCGGAGCTGGTGGGTTTGTTACCCTGGAAGGGAACCTCTCAGGCTCAGAGACACAACACAGCAGAGCCACATCTAAAGACACTGTACAGTTTGTTATGATACATCACAATGTAAAATGACTATGCGCCTTTGGAAAGAAAGATTCACCATTGTGGTTTGTGGAGATGTAAAGTGCCAAGTAAAAATTAGCAGAGATAGAAGCTGCCTACCAATAAGCATTCTCATTATATGTGTTTCAACAGCTGTCTCAGCCAATTCCACCATCCATAACAGTGTGCGCTTCAAAACTTGCAAATGTTCATTTTGTGACCCACGTATTTAAAAAAGGATCAAGCCATTCATGGAATCGGTTTTCTAAAGAAGCTGTTCTCTTGCAGATTCCTAGACCAGTTCCTTGGTCACTGAGATCAGGGAAAAAGCGATACCTCCACACCTCAGAAATAAGCAATGTTTCCTCTGCATCTTCCAACAGTATTTGCTGATAAAAGAGTGCATTTTAGTTTGTTGCCATATTGTTTTCTGTGTATTATTTCAGCTATTTTTACTGTGGCAAGCAGAGCAAGTTTCCCCAATGGTATGTGGCTTTTTGTCTTTCACTATTAAGAAGGAAACCTCAAAAATGGCTTATAAAGATTTATTATTACATTTAGTGAAATTTTGTACAGTACTTTTGTGAAATAGTGACTATTACACATTGCTAAAACACTTTAGAGGTTTTTCTTCATGTTCTGGATGCTTAGCTTTTAAATGTCTTCTAATCATGATGGCTTCATACTATCATAAGCTAGTATCTCAAAGCATGTAGGGTGCAGTTCTTTGTTAACAATAACAGATATAAATCCATATTTCAAATAGTCTTGACAATTTCAATTTTTTTTCGCTGACTTCTTGTCAGATCTGATTAGATTGGCATTGTTTTTATCTCATGGCTGAGGAAGAGCTCATACTAGGAGTGGAAGTGTTTGCCATTGTCTCGTTCACTTGTGCTTGCATTTAGTATTATCTTCACAGTTTCTTTGTGGGAATCTTTTTAAGCCACTTGACCGTCATGTGCCACTGGCAACCTCTCCATGTTGTAGAACACCCTCTCTTCCCATGGGACTCCTCGTGAACTGTATGTGACACAGGACTCTGACGCACAGAGGAAGGGTGCCAGTACCAATATTAAATACCAGTAAAGCTTAATTTTTTTTTTTATTTTAAAAAATAAATAGAAATAGAAGTTATAAATTTTTTGTCATGCACCCCAATGGATCATCGAGTTTACCCCCTTCGGAGACTAGTGCCCTACAGCAGACCAGTGAACTACTTGCAGGAAAGGAGCATGGATGGAAGACTAACCTGTCTTCAAGCTCACCCTGGTGCCCACTCTAACGAGGCAGATACAGCTAGTATCTTTTCATTATAATATTCTTATAATTTATTGGTAGGATACCTTAAATGAAACAGGTAAGAATTATTTTCTTACTTATAAAGGTCAGGCTGAGGTTGTTCACATTCAATAGTGGCATGCAGTGCATCAATTTCTTGTTCATTGTGAAATGCCTTTGTATCTTGAACAGCATAGTAAGTCTGGAATGAATAAAAAGGTGTAAATAAAATCAAAAAAGTAAGGAGAGATATAAAAGACATTAATCTGCACATATACATCAACTGAGCACAAAATAAATTTACTAGCTTTTACATAAGAGCTCATAGTTCTAATAAGATGCACCTTTACATGCTCCTAATTGGGAATCTTCCTACATTATATGCAAGTACCTTCCAGGTCACCGTAAAAGCATTTAAGTATAAAAAATTTTGTGCATTATCTCTGTAATCTGCATGCCTATACTGGACACAGACATAATCACAAATACATATATTTTAAAACTTTCCATAAAAAACCCGATACTTTAAGTGAAACGAAGTCAACTGGTAGAGATGTAAGTTACACAAGTTAGTGTATCTGCTCACACATATAAGCATGAAGTCATATTGTAATCTGTGTAAAAAATTAAATACAAACTTTGCCTTAAAAAGAAATTGTAGAACTTTTTATTACTTTATGACTGGATTCACCATCCAAACTAGCTGTTGTAACAAAACATGTTCCATCTCCTCTACTACTTGATAGAAATATCAAGTCACATGGGAATGTTTCATCTTCTTTTACCATTACAATATCTCCAACCTAGGGAAAAAAACACAATAAAATGAAATACATTTATCATTTATGTAGCAGCCCAAATTTCAGATTTCAAAACCAAAACCTAGATTCACTCAAATATCTTGAAAATTCATCAATTTTTATTTACACCAGGATATTACCACAGGAGTAAAGAATTACAGAAATGTCTCTGAAAAACTGAATTACAGCTTCTGGAATGACTGAGGTCTACTGTCTACTACCTTTCCTCTCAGGATAACCATTTTGCAAGTACTGCCAGTTTACTAAGTTTTGCAACATTATTTGAGAGATGGAAGATACTATCCTTGTTTTAACACTAAATACAACAAAACGTTGTTTCAAAACCAGAGATGTGAGCTACTGGCGTTGGCTCTTAAGGATAAGCATCTAGCTCTGAATATTATAATTAGAAATAGCTGAAAAAGCTAAGAATTCCAAGTCTGCCTATGAAAACAGGATACATTTTTCAGCAGAATTTATGACTAGAAGTCCATCCTATTTTTATCCATGTTTAAAGGTATGCAAACTAATTTTTATTCATGCAAACATAGGTAATATCTTACAGCACGTTAGAATGTCACAGAACAGCCAACCAACTATAAATTCAAAATATCACTGTAAGGCACTAATTTAAAAAAAAAAACCCAGCCTTTAATACATTTTTGGAGGTCATCTTTTACAAAGGAATATAAAAAAATGAACAAATGGCAAAGATATACTAGATGATTTAAGAATATCAAAGTTTCAATAAAAATCCCATCAAAATATGTATTTTTTGCAATTTTTCATGTAGCTCAACATCTGTTCAGTATACTTTTATGTCATAATTCATTATCATAAGATTCAGCTTAATCATTGTTCTCATGATACACTTATAAAGCTAAACTCCAATATCCTTAGCAGTTGGCAGGAGTCAGTTAATTCCAGTTACGCAAAATAGTCCAGTAACAACCAGCACTAGTAACATCTAAAAATAAAATTGTGACAGCTTAGATAAGATTTACTAACATGTATTGAAGAACTAGGATGATGATATAATAAATGAGATTTAACTTCTTGTAGATATGAAAAAGGCTTTTTATTAACCAATAGCAATGAAAAATTGTAGATTGTATATATGGCATAGGAGAATGCAAGTTGCTAAGCATACCTGCAACAATCAGGTATGAAAATTAACAGAAACTTCAATAAGATATTTTCCATCTTTTGTGTAAATGATGGCGTCTTTTTGAAAATCATGACTTCTAGTGCAGCAGTAGAGCTGTATGGTTTACTAATTTTCAGCCTCTGAACAAAAATTAGAGACTTATTAAAACAGCATAATGACAACTAGCTACTCTGTTTCTTGGGGGGAAAAGCTGCACTTTTAATCAACAATAAGTTTGCGGCTGTTCAATTTTAGGAAGGGATTAATTTCCTCATATATTTCCTTTTGATTAAATGACTTCTCATGTATCATTCTGCAGACCCAGGGAAGTGAAGATACATAGTGAGACAGAGAAGGGGTAGGTTTGGAAGCAGAGGCGGTGAATGTCTTGACTGCAGCCAGCATGAACAATACAGAGCCTTCATCCCAAAGAGCAGTGCACCCTGACGGACCAGACTACTGCTCAAGTTGCCTTATTCTTCCCAAGATACGTCTTCAAAAGAAGCTGCCTTTTTGCCATAAAATCATTAATTATGGAAGACGGTGACATGGTAAATTATAATAAAGCGCTCAAAGTGAGAATTTTACCAAAACCAGACCAAACACTGTTAAGGAATTAAGTGTTAGGTGACAGAGAACCCACCTATTCCTAGAACAAACTGTAAGAACACCACATAACTATTTTGATTTTACTAGCTTGCTTTACCACTGAAAAGAATGTCAATTTATCAGCTCCCTAAACCACAGTGATATTACTGCAAGTTTAAGCTCCTCTACAGATGTCATAAAAGGAAAAATCAGAATTCTTCAGAACATTGAATCTGGCCAGAAAGTTGGGAGGCCAGTTTAACAAACAAACCCTTCCGGACAATCACATGTCACTACAAGAACAAGCACGACAAAAAATGCCCACTGTGTCTGGAGGGTTTTTTTAAGTTGCCACTGAAAACATTTACACATCAGAAAGTGAGATTTTAGGTCCAACTCAAAGACAAAAGAGTCCTCTTACTTCTGATTTTCACAGATCATAGTGTTGAATGATCCTTATTATTTATTAATTTATCTAGCAAGATTCTCTCTGTAAACCATGGCATACAAGTCACCCTGCAAGCCAGAAACAATCTATAATACAAGAGCCTATTAAAATAAAAGTTAATAATCTAAACAATTTTCAAAAGAAACAAAGGCAGGAATAAGAAAAAAACCCAAACAATTAAAAGTACTAGCAAAGAACATCTTAACAAAATCTAAAAGGTGTCCTGACAACATTTGCCACCGTGTCAGCGAACAGCGCAAAGAGGACGGAGCCTGGCTCTTTCCAGTGGTGCCCAGTGACAGAACCAGAGGCAACGGGCACAACCCGAAACATGGGAGGGTCCATCTCATTTTCACTGCGAGGGTGACTGGGCACTGGCACAGGTTGCCCAGGGAGGTTGTGGAGTCTCCCTCCTTGCAGATATTCAAAACCTGTCTGGACATGGTCCTGGGCAACCGGCTCTCAGTGGCCCTCCCTTGAGCTGGTCGGTTGGACCAGATGACCTCCAGATGCCTGCCAACCTCAACCAGTCTGTGATTCTGTCAAAAAGAAACCCCATCTTTTAGCAATTCTTTTTTTCCTTTATTTAATCAAATGTCCACAGGCTTTAGGTCCATAAGGGTCTACCTTTATACAATCTAGTCTGTTTTCTTGAATAATACAGGTCAGAGAATTTTACCCATTTACCCATGCATACAGATATCCCTTTCCATACAAATATTTCCTATGCTTGTCTCTCCTATCATTTAATTGCTCAAAATATACAATCTCTGAATGACAAAGAATAGGGGAGAAATTGAGAAAATACAGGCAATAGATTAATTAATGGAATACAAATTCCAGTTATGTGGTACTTTATTATTTTCATTTGGAATTAGTTACAAACTTGGAATACTCAGCATGTGACGGCTTAATTTTTTTTATTACCGGGAAGCCCTAGGCAGAAACTATCACACTCAAAGGAAAGGTCACAGCAGAAAGGCTGTGAACATTGCACAGCCATTTATGCCCAAACGAGACAGAGCAGAAAAAGACACCCCTAACAAAGATACCAGAAATAAGGAAAATCCAAACAAATATCTATCAGATTTGCTGAGTTCTAAAAGAGAATAATGATGAAAAATTAATCTGCTCACCACAAAAAAAAAAAAGCAGCAACAGAAATTAATTTCTGAAAATAACCTTCAAAATCCCGGGAAAGGAGTGTAGCAGCATTCAGAAGGCCAATGAAGATGCTGTGATTTGATGGGTAATGAAGAAAGTATTCTGGATGTGTTGTGTGTATATATATGTATGCATATAAGTGTGTTGTATACATAGAACAAATCTGTAGCATTGACTATCATAATCAGGCTTAAATAAATTATTAATGTGCATAACCACAGAGGACCGAAAATGGAGAAAAGACAGAAGACAAATCATGAGTGAAATTCCAAGTTAAAAAATGGAAAATGAAAGGAACAATTAGGAGAGAAGTTAACAAAGCTAAGATAAAGCAGAAACCTAGCTTCTAAAAATACTTTATTCAGAGGCATTAAAAACTAGTATACTGTAGGTCTAATCTCCATTAAATGTAATAAATGCTACATCATCATCACACTACATTTCTGCGTAACTTGTTTTACAAGAGGTGTGCAGTAAAGCCTGACTCCTAAAATCTGTTAA
This sequence comes from Buteo buteo, assembly GCF_964188355.1. NCBI lineage: Eukaryota > Metazoa > Chordata > Aves > Accipitriformes > Accipitridae > Buteo > Buteo buteo. The sequence goes on along the minus strand of NC_134195.1, from coordinate 2,338,973 downwards.
GTCATAGTTACTTACTCTTAATTTTCGGCTTTGCTTTCTAACCAGTTTACCATGTTGAATGAAATGAACAGGGCATTGGTTCATTGCATTGTCAGCTTTATGTCGAAGCCAATCTTCATAACCCTAGAAAACAGTGAAATGGAATGATGTAGTGATGCACATTTGGCTATAAAGACAGAACAGCTCTAGCTTGTAACAAAAATTTTAAGTTATCCTTGATCAAGATAAGGAAAAAAAAGAAAATATTCTCACTAGAACAAATGAAATTGTGATACATGTCAGTAATACACTCATGTTGGACATCTATGAAAAAGAGCATTCACGGTCACAATTAGCCAACAAAATTATATATTTTAATGAAGATGTTTTGATAAATAGGGATGTTTACAATGTGTAGAACAATTTCTGATGTTTAATCTATCATCTCTTGCTCATGCTCTATTGACTCCTGAGCAAGTGCAAAGTACTTATAGAAGCAGTTGCTGAGAAGATGAAAGTGTAGAAAATACATTTTGGAAGACTGGGACTCAAGATTGAAAGATGATAAAGTGACGACATGACTGAAGGTGGTCATATTTCTTGATTGTCATGCAATTATGTCAAACTTTTTAACCCTATATACAATATACATAGTCCCGAAGAAGTTTGTTTTAAGAGACTTTGCAGAATAACCTATTTTGATTGCTCAATTATCCTATCAATTTGTGTTTTATACAAACAGACAAAGTAAAGAACAGAGAATCTGCCACTTTCTACTCAAAAGGTCCTGCTGTGGAATAAAGATTGGGACTGACAAAGACACCATTGGTTAAGAGATGGAAAATACCACTCGTATTCCATAGCATTTTTTACATCTAATTCTCTTGAGCATATTTGAAAATTCAATGTAGAACAAAAGTATCACTACCTTGGATGCTCTCAAGAGATAATCTGGGAACTCACGAAGTCTTTACAACTTTAGTCTAATTATACTTCCAGGGGCTGGTACGGCTCCTCAAGCAGGTCCCAAAGTCTACACCAGTTGTCGGGAGAAAGACTCAAGGAGGTAGATGGAACTGCAGTACGAGGCACAGCTTGTCATAATCCAGGCTGTAGTAGGCCACTACCAAACTACAGTAAGACTCTAAAGTGTAAGATTTTAAATCTTCAGAGTGGGATAGCCGCACCAAAAATACTAGCTATTGCATGTATCACAACTTTTGCTCACCAGCAAGAACTGAATTCTACTATAGAATACACTCAGTTGTGTATAGTTGGCACTGTAAAGAAATGGAAACACTGTTCTCTGTAGTTTCTTTGAAAACTAATGAAGAAAAGGTCTACATTTAGCACGACAACCGTGAAGGTAATCGGTTATCCTATTAAGGGACAATCAAAATTACTCTCTGTTCTGGGTCTGGCTGGGATGGAGTTAACTTTCTTCACAGCAGCCCATGTGCTGCTGTGCTTTGTACTTGGGGCTAAAAGAGCATTGGTTACACCCCAGTGTTTTGGCTACTGCTGAACAGTGCTGGAAACAGCCTCAGTGCTTTCTCTCCAACCTCCCCACACACCAGAAAAAGGCCAGTAGGCTAGCAGTGGCCAAGAGGCTGGGAGGGGACACTGCCTGGATGGCAGACCCAAACTGACCAAGGGGATATTCCACACCATATGACATTGTGCTCAGCAAGAAAAGCTCAGGGAAAGCAGGCAGAAAGGGTCGTTTGTGGTGATAGCATTTGTTCTCCTAAGCAAGCGTTACATGTGCTGAGGCTCTGCTTTCCAAGAAGTGGCTGGACATCTGCCTGCTGATAGGAAGCAGTGAAGGAACTGCTTGTAACTGCTTATTTTCTTGGCTTGCATGCATAGCTGTTGCTTTGCCTATCAAAGCATCACTAACACGATACACAAGACTCTTCACTTTCCCTCTATTTTCCACAAGAGATGGGAGTAAGCGAGAAGCTGGGTGGGTGTTTGGCTGCTGGCCAGGGTCAACACACCACATCCTCATTTTTGTTAGTCACTGTTTTAATCATCATAGTCCATCATAGGTATGTCAGAAATACAGATCCCCCCCCCCCCCCCCCCCAAGTTTTGAGCTAAAATGAGGAGCACTCTGACCTAGAAACCGTCTTGATGTTCAACTACTTCTTGGAAGACATTTTTTTGAAGCACGACATGAGAGATCTTTCTTATGCCCACGGAAAGTGCTAATTCCCTCAAGCGGCCCAGCAAAAGATGCTGAAAATCAAGCTGCTTGCATAGATTTTCCTTTCACATTGACATTCCATTCACTGAAATGAAGGAAAGAAATGGTTGGTCTCTGGACCCAGAGATACAGTGAAGACTAATCCTTGAAAGGGAACTCACTGTGCTACTCAGTTCTTACCCTGATAGCTGTCCTGCAGGAGCAATTATCATTAAATTGGACTGAAGGCAAAAAGCCAAACACGCAACAGAACCACTGTAAAGACCGTTATTTGTTACTGTTACTTTAGGAGCCCAGATTTTTAGAAACTACTCTGTGGCTATGGTGAGATAGTACAGTAAATGCAGAAGAGTGTTGTATGCACCGAATGCAAAGTACTGCTTATAAACTCATTTGCTAGTTCAAATTTAGCAAATTTTTTGATGAATTAACTTAGCAAGGTTTATGCCATATCAGGTATCCTCTGTCCTCCTGCAGCTGGCCTGAAACTCACAAAGTCAACAAATTCGGCTCTGGCTAAATCAACAGAAGGGCAATCACAAGCTCATTCCTCATTCATTCCTGATCCAGACCAAATCTGTAATATCAGAAGCTCTGATAACATACAGATCTGATTGTAATATCCCCATATGAATTAAAACATTCTATATTAATCTGAGATTCCACTAATTTCAATAAGATCCCACCTACATTTAAGTGCTTATGTCAACTGTAGCACTACAGCATTAGGGTAGCAGGTGAAAAACTACCTTGATCTTTTCCTTTCTGTAGTACTAACTTGAAAGTGAAATGGCAAACCTGTACAATTCCATAGCTGTATTATGCAATTTGATTTTGACAGAGTAACTTCTGTTAGGGTCTTTTATACTCAATGATGTGGCAAGAGCTAATTTCTAAAAAATACTTCAATTTTACGGATTAATTTTCACATAAAAAATGAGAGAATACAGTAACATCTGCAGAAAGCACTGCAGCTATCGTTATGAACTGTAGATTACAATCAACATATACTGAAGACTTGAACCAAAAAAGTTTTTATTATCTGTTCATACTGTAAAGGCTAAGGTAAGCTCAAAGGTAAGAGCAGATTTATCTTATAAGTTTTTGTAGTTCTTACTAAACTCATTTTCAGTCATTATGGAAAAACTTAATAGGATGTGGACAGCTATTTAGAAACAAACATAAGTCAAAGTGTGCTGAGTTAACACAAGAATGTAAATGATTCCTTGGAACACAAGGACATAAAAATTATGAAAAAATTCAGAAGCTTGTGTTGAATTAGTGAGACATCATCATATAGCAACCAATTCTACTTAAACTACAGAAACAAAAATAAAACTACTCTGTCAGATTTCATCGCAACCATTCTTTAGGCATTGCCGTAAAACAGTCTAACACAAAAAGGCAGGGAAAATTGAAATGCAAAATAATAATGCTCTCTTTAGTTTTACTTTTGCTTGCTAAATTACTTACCTGTTTGATAGCTGTTACGGTGATGACAAATAAAAGTGGAAGTCCACTTGTAACTGGACTAGTAGGTGTATCAATAATTAACTGCAACAAGAGGAACAAATATTTTCTGGTTATATTTTTGTGAATGTAAGCAGTCAATTTTTCAAGCAAGATGTTTCAAGTAATCATTTCACCAATATGTTACAAAGCACCGCAGAACTTTTTAATTAAAAAGAACAGTACTTTAATACAATTTTAAGAATATATACTATATCAACAAAATTTGAAAAATAAGTATATGCTATAATAAGATATAATACTGTATTTAGATCACAGTAACATTCAGATGTTAATGCCTAGAAAAATATTTGCCTTCAAGAGTTTAAGTAAGTACCAAAACGGAAAGCTGCAGCTTTGGAGGCAAAATTACTGAGCAGCATTAAAAATTAGCATGGCACTGTTTTTACGTGTTATACAACACAGCTGTTCTTATGCATGCAAGGAGTAAATCTTGAAATATTGAGCTGTGGCTTCCGCAATTATAAACAAAAGAGGTAGAATCCAGAGAGGGAGTTCAAATGATAAGAAAACCCAAATTGTCCTGGGAATCTGCATAGCTTTTCTTGCTGTGCAATCTGGTGTGCAAAATAATACAGCTTTTCACCTCACTCAGTAACATTTTATTGTTTAACACATTTAAGTGATTGTGAAGACACCTAGAAAGCAGCAAACTAAGGCAGCAAAAAAATTTGAGGTAATAATTACAAAACCAAACATTTATGTACCACCCTACGCAAGCATTGTATGAGCATCTGTATTTCAGGTTCTCTACAGGCTTTGATGACTGCAGTTGGAAAATTTCTGCCAAGGCATCATTGTTATAAAAAATAAAGTATTTCGCAAAATCAACAAAAGTTCATCATCAACATAGTTTATAACAATGGTTTTACTGATCTGGATGTTTGTTTATTACAAAATAAAAATAAAAGTTACACTCATTCTTTTCAATTTTATCAAGAGATGTCTTGCCATCAAACCCGTGATGGTATCAATTTCTCTTTAGGCTAAATTCACATTTACAACTTGGCAACAAAATAAAACTCTTCTTGTCACATCATCAGTGTAGAAAGCTGTCCAGGCTGAACCATTTACCTCTTCAGTCATCAAAACCAGTGCATTTTTAAACCTTTTTCAACTCCTTTGTTTTTAGGAAGAGTCCAGAAATTTATTGAAAAATGGGGATAGCTTACCTGAACAAGGAAAATGATCAGAAAATAGAAGTTAGCTATTCTTCTGAATTGCTCAAACAAATTTTTCGGTACAAAGTTCCAAAACGTGTACTGAAAACAAGCGCACAGATTATCAGTGTTTGTGAGAGAATTATTATTGGCATTCTATGTTCTAAAAAATAAATAAGAATTTCATAATTCACAATTCAAGATTAAATTAGACAAGCAGCAGGAGTATTTTTGATACTTCAATCATTTACTAAAATGGAATCTTAAATGGGCAATCATGTATTTTTGGATTCAGATCAATTTTCTGAACTGTGATAATCTTGGTACTAGGGACTGAAATAATTTTTGACTATCAACAATGCTCATTCAGAGATTTAGTTACAGAGCAGTTTATTTAAAGCCACCAATGGATTTTAAAACATCTTAGTCAATTCAAACAGCACTTTTAATTCACTTCTATTTTGTACGCATGACTTGAGGAGGTAGGTGGCACTCTGAGAGTTAACTTCGCAGTCATAGCACATTGACCAAATAGAAGTTGTCAGCCCCTCTTCTGTTCCTTGGCTTGGACACAAACATGCTTCTCAAAATAAACTATAGCAGTGAATAAGAGTAAGTGGCTGCATATTCCTCTACTGATCTCAGAAATTATCTAAAGTTTAGTAAAATGACATAAGAAACAGTATATAAAAGTGCAAACAGAAAAGCAAAAACTTCAAAGGAAAAAAAGTGTATGAAAGTGAGAGAGAAAGGACCTTACACCATCTAGCCCCTTCCCTTGCCCTGCAGCAGGTTCAACCATACTCTTTCTACACAGCTCTCTCTGTAGCTCCAAAAAAAACCCCCACCAACCAAACACAAAAAAGCCCCCAAAACCACAACAACAACAAAAAAACCAAACCAAAATCACAAGAATTGCTTATTGGAACACATGTAAAAACATCAGCTAAAACTGTGTGAAAAGGTGCAAAAAATGGCTCGAGAAAACTAACACTGTATCATCTTATTATCCAAATTATCATTTGACACATAATAAAATGACAACTCCAAGGTAACTTTCATTTCAAAGGAGATGGACTAAGAAGCTTGCTTCTCCTAATTTATTTGCTCTGCTACAAATGTACCTTGTCTCTTCTTGGCAGATTGCACTGATACGCAAATTGTGCCATGAGTTAGACAACTTCCAAATTTGGCCCTGAAAGCAAAGACAGCCAGAGCTCTAGAAGGAAAATACCTCTATTACATCTGCAGATAAAAAGGATCCTTGAGAAGCATGCCTTAGTCATACATGAAACCCCTATAATGTCATCTTTTTACTTGTTGGGAGTAAAGCCTGGACACGTACAAAACATAGGAATGAAATTTTCTTTTTCTATTATGTGCCAAAAATCAGTATCTATTCTAAATATGCCCTAAGTAAACACTTATCCTGCTTAATAGTTACCTCAATATTAAATCACCTGTGAGCAAGCCAAAACTCAGGCAGGCATGCATGCAACAGCTGGAAAGTCAAGTGCTCTCATCTTGCAATCAGAATACTTTTCATCAGACTGGAATGCTGCTTGCACTGCCTGCTACCTAGCTACTTGCCTTGGAATTTTGAAAGAGAACTAGTTAGACTTGATTATTTTTCCTTGCACAACAGTCCTGATCATTCAAAGCTACTGTTGTGATATATGACAATATAAATTCTATTCTCTGATAATAATTTTATATTTTTATCATTAACTTTGATTATAAGGCAAATTAGCTCTGTTTTCTAATCTTATGCATTTATTTTTTGTGAATCTCTGCCTGCTGAGAAGGAAAAACGAATAGAGGTTTCAGTAAAAAACTTCTAGAAAAAGTGGTTTTTTCCATGTTAAAGAGGTTTTTTTGATCAATAAAGTTTGATGATCTATACAAGCTCCCAAAATCACCATTTGTAAAATAAAAACGTAATCTCTTATGCAATAACTTCCTGGTTAAATCTCCTAGAGGGTTATTTGACTAAATGTGTGGTGACAGCATATTATTGTCAGACTAGATATTTAAAACATCTGATTGAGGAAGTCAAGTAATTTAGTTAAAACAACAATCTATTGTTGGGTATTCATCTTTACCCTTGGTATCTGATCCTCCTCATACTCCAACCTCTGCTCACTGCTTTCCCTGTCAAGCAGTGGTATTTCCCACAGCTCCACCTTTGGTCAGCAACTCTCTTACCTGAATAAATGTGAACAACCTGGGAGCAGATCACTTTCATGGTCTGAGAGGTGTTACTTAAAATGGATGCTTCTTTAACACAGAAAACTTCTTAAAACTTTGTTTTCAAACAACCTGACACTTTTAGCACTTCATCACACTGGGTTTCAGACATAAAAAGTACACCTTTATTCTGCCCATTCTTCTTCAAAGGAGAAGTAACAATTTTTGAAGGACTTTAGGCAAGAAAGACAGACCACTAAGATGTCTAGACAGACCTCCTCCTGCCCCAGCCATCAGTAGGTCAGAGCAGTATCTACAAATGGATGATTAATGTTTAACCACCATAATAATCACTCCCAGGAGAAACAACAGGGTGGCTGCCACTCAGAACAAGATTTGTCTCATGACTGCATTCAAGGCAGTTTCGCTACCCTAGTTAGGCAGAAACAAAATAAAAATCTGTGAAGACAAGACATTAAAAATGAAGATATTAAACACATCAGACTACCGTGCGCAGATAGAGAGTTAATACCATCTCTCTTCTTCAGATAATTACTAGTCATGTTCTTCGTAAACTCTGAAAAGCAGTTTATGTATATTTAACTACCTTTTTCACTATAACTCACTTAAAGGCAATAAGGTTATCCCAATAGTTACACACTTGAAGCTTTTACATTGGGGAAGGCTTTTTCAATTGCTGCAAAAGACTTCAAGGCCAGAGCACATACGTGCCTTTCGCATACAGGAGGCAACACGTCAGACAGCAAGTAGCAGTTACGTATTCATCCAAAAGATGAACGCATTGTGCAAACAGATGCACCTGAAGCACTGTGCAAGAACTGTAAAATCAGTCTGTCTAGAGTCAAAACAGCATAATTCAAGTAGATTTTCTTCCCATTTATAATCGTAATAGCACCTGCAGTGCTGGTGTATGTGCTTAGACTACTTATGCACACCTCTGCAGTATTCCTGCTCGTGCCCCTGCTCCATCTCACCAATCCTTGCATCCTCTTTGCTAACGCTGTGTTGCCTCCAGCTCCAACACCTCCAGTCCCATGAATTCAAAAAGATGAAGTAGGGTCTTCTTAACCGTAGTTTAATTTTTTTAAACACTGTATTTTGACCTTTTCATTTGATACCTCTATACCAGAATTCTGGCTCACATTTCAAGCTTCTCTTTCTATCTTAAGAGGCAGATATTTTCTTAAGTAAAAGGAGAGTTTCTTAAGAGTAATCACTTGACATGAAAAGCTGGAGCTGTAAGAAGAAAGCACTCCACATTGCATTATTGAGTTCGGTCAACACCTCAGTTTCTTACAGCTTATTTGTTTTAAATAGCCACGATCTCTTTTCTAACCTGTTCTGATTTCACTCCTTTCCCTCAACCTTTTCAACTGTTTCTTGTAAATACTTAACACTATTCTGACCAAAATATCTATGTTGCTTCTGCAAAACAGAACCCATCTTGAGGATAATAAATTCAGGGAAGAACAGATAAAAGCTGAACTGATTCTGACTGAATCTTGCAGTCACATCCAAGCTTTTCAATGTTTTTCTTTTAACAGACCAAGACACAGACAAAACTTAAAAATACTGAAGCCATAATGGACATGTTCAATATGCAGATTTTTATAGTACCTATCAATTACCAAGAAACAATACATTCTTAAAGCTGCCAGCTTAACAACTGGACTGTATGTGTGCATACACATATATGCACATAACATTTTATATATAATACCTTATATTATGCTACTGAAACAATCCAAGTATTACAAATGTTACATATATATATATAGTTATCCCCCTTCAGAGTAGCTGAAAAAAGTCTGATCAAAAGTTTGACAATTTCTTTAAAATTAATTTTACTTCCAAGTGTTACTTTTTTTTGAAACACAATTTGTCTAACTATTATAGAGTAGAGAACTGGCACAGAAAACTATAGTAAAGGGTGTGAAAAAAGGAAATCAATAATTAGCTGAAATCCTAAGAACCGAGTCAAGAGTATGGCTTGTCTATCTCAAATGACTTGCTTATAACCACATAGGAAGTTTGTAGCAGAACTGATCTGTGTTCTTTGATGCATTAAGTCAGTCTCTAACTTCTTCAAGCAAAAAACTTCAGACTTCCGCGCTTATATATGACTCAAAATTGGAATAGTAATATCCATGAAACTTTGAAAAGCACTCTGCAATGTTTAGGACAATTTGGAATGAATGTAGAAATACACAATTAACTGTATTTTAATGAAAGTATCAACATGCACGCCACCTGCACAGTGTTTATCACTCCTTTGAGGGAGAGACCCCTGTTTCTCTACACCACAAGATGTAGGGTGGTTCACATCACAGGGATCACTGTAAGCTCTGTTACATGTAGGTCTTTGGCATGCGACTAAGAGCCACTTGTACACTCAGAGAGAGTGCAAATATGAAACTGATTTCGGGAAATCAGTTCAAATGGTGCCTACATATTTGAATGAACAAGCACACATATTTTGTCATAGAGTTCCTTAAAAATAGTTGCTGGTAAAACAGGATTTCTACTACAAAGAAAGAAACCTAATCTGTAGTAGTCCTTGTTCAGCAACTCTCAATCTTACTGAACAGTGGCTATGTCTCCAGGAACTCCTCTGACAAAGACATCCCCCAGCATCTGGAAGATTAACTAATTAAAATGAAAAAAAGAAAAAAGCTTACAGCAAGGATGACTGACTGAAGACAGAAGTCGCTGAGAACATTGAGAACATTAGGAAAACAGAAGAAAGTGTGAGAGAGTGTATGCTAGAGCGAGCAAGCTGCACTTTCTCATACATAAAGTGAGGAGAATTACATCTGTCCTCCCTGGTGTTGCGTTTGGACCTGCTTGCTTACCTCCCTTTCCTCCACTTCTCTCTCCCTACATGCAGACTCCACACTGATATGAAAAACTTAAAAGCTCTGTTAGGGGCAGTATCAGCAGAGAATAAAAGATCGCTGTTATCCCTGGGCTGAGTCAGGGGAACGGTAGATGGCTTCTCCTGGGAACACAAGGCAGGCTGCAGACAGCCTTTGCCCTGAAAATCCCACCCCGAGAAGGATCATCAAGAGCTCACAGCTCTTCCTTGCTCTCTCTAGGCACTGGCAGCTATCCACAGAAGGAAATTGTATTATCATGCCTGGAAGGAGAATTGCACACTCATGCACTTCCCATCCCATCCCAGGTATTGCTGTCCCTGAGCTGGCACCAGTCAGAGTCCAATTGGTTCAGAAGCAGTTGAGATTGACTGCCGATCAAGCCCATTTACTCTTCTTCATTGCTAACAGCTCCTGCCTTTTGGCATGGATGGGCAAACCTGACTATTTAACCCTTACAGCACTGGATCTGACCTTCTGCATCAGCCAGTATAGCTGTGAGTCAGTAGATTACGGGGGTACAAGCTGGGAGCTCCATGTTACAGTGCTTTTAGAGCAGAGCAATAAGTCCACACTAAAAGGCACATGCAACATTGCCTGCATTAGTAGCTGTCCCATATGCATTTGTATCTCCACATCCTCCCTGCCCCTCTATGGCATACTGCACATAAATATTTATCAGCTCCACAAACACATGACCATGCTGTTTCCCACTATGGGCTTTGGATGCTTTCTTGACTTTCAAATATCATTGCTTAGGGCTGTGTTTGAACTCATCTTGAAACTGCTATGTCATGGCCCTTGAGAGGCCAGACAAATCCTTCCAGTTATGAAGGAGAGGTGTGGGACAGCCTAGGTCTCTACTGGGTTCCAGGTGGCTCATCATGGTAGAAGTATTTTAATATTTCCTTTAGCCTGAGTATTAACATTTCTTCTAAACATGGCAACAAAATGAGAAATCAGAGCCCCCACCAGACCTTGTGTTTTTATAATGACACTACGAGTGAGTGCTGCAGGGAAGAGGTATAGCACAAGGGCATGAATTTCTGCTGGAAGAAACATTTCAACAACATCCACCGAAACATGTCAGAATTACTGAACTTTAACTATTAGTCACTGTGATTGAGATTACTCAAAATTAATCAGATCAGCACTGAAGGTAGCTAAGGTTCCCCTTGCAATTTATAGGATTCTCAACATGCAGCATTATTATTTCAGGCCATTCTCATACAAATCAGTGTTTGGATTAGTATTTGGTGATAAGTCCCAAGGAAACATGCAGACAACAGAAGATAGTATTATTCGTGAAACAAAACCAGCAGCACTTCTGGCCCATGAATAGAGTTGTACACCATTTCCAAGTTATTAGTGCTGTTTTGCCATCTAAGTTCACCTTACTGTTTTTTATAGGAAAAACAGGAAATAAAGCTAGAGTACAAGCCAGTATCTCAATTTCATACGATAAATTAATTTGAATGAAATCTCTTTTACTTAAGGGCAAATTCTTCAAGTAACAGTTCTGCATCCACTATAGATTCAATCTTGCATTTCACTTAAGAGTCATATCCTGCTACTCTTCAGTATCATCTTCCAGGAGCTTAGACCCCACTGCTTCCAGTTATGTTAGCGACCCAGGCACAAGTGGTTTTTTGTAGCTGTAAAAATTTCTCTTTATGAAACTATGACAGCAAAAGTTTGCAGCTAGACAGGATCATCAGGGCAAAATACTATGTATTGATTAGCCACAGACTGAAAAGAAGAATAAGAGACTGCAAGTTTCTCTAACCCAGCTTTCTCTATGGGTGGCATGGGGAAAAAAAAAAAATTAAAAAAAAATCAGTCCTCCTGCAGAATGTTCCTGGGGTTTCTAAGTTTGTCAGCTGACACACTGGGAGGTCTCTGATCTCTCATTCAACAGGCTATTCCTACCCTGGCATCTCTGAAATTTTTGGTTCTTTCTTGTGGTTCATTCTTTAGGTTGTCTGTCAAAAGCAGTAAGCAGCTGTAATTAAACATGTTCTTACAGAACTCCATATTGTTGCATCAAAAAAGACTTTATTTTCTATACGACTTTCCCCTCTGTTCCAGAGACAAATGTACACATCCAATTAGCCTTCAGTTCATTGATTCAGCTAGAACAGGAGATGTAAATCCCTACTTTGTCTACAAATGAATGAGATCCTTGAAGAAGAGCAGGTCTATAAAGATATTGGATCAACATCAGGAAAAGGAATTTGAATGTTAAAAATCATTAACAAATTAATAAAGACCCCAAAACATCAATATGCCACTGTATAAATCCATAGTTTGCCTATACATTGAATGCTCTATGCATTTCCCCATCTTAAAAACTCTGTATCTGGCTTGGGAAAAGGTACAGCCCAAATCCGAGCAAAGGTATGAACTAGCTTCCAAACAAGCAATTATTGAACAGATTAAGGTTATTCAGCCTGGAAAGGAATATGGTGGAAGATTACTAACAGAATCAAGGAGATAAACAGGGGATAACAGTTGTTCTCAGATTCAAGGACTTGGAACATGAACTGAAATTATTAAGTAGGATTTTCAAAATGAAGGTTCATAGTTTCATTTGACAAACATTTCTACAGTTTAACTGTGCCTTAACTATGTATTCTGAAAATTTACATGGGCTCAAAAAGTATTTAAGAAATTCACAGAGGAGCAATCCATTGACGACTTATTAAATACAAAATCATCACTTTTGGCTCACAAATGGCTAAGTCACAGATCAGCAAATACTGAGAGCATTCAGGGGAAGTATCACTCTATGCTTACTTGTTCTTGCATTCTTCCCTAGGCAGCTGCTGCTGGTGACAACATACTGTGCCAGATGGACCTTTGGCAATTCTTAGCTGGTCAGGCACATCCACATACTACTACACATGTACAGATAAAGCTGTTTAGCATACTGATTAGGATACTGCTGGCACAAAAATATGAAGCTTGGACCTTAAAGAAGTTTCATATTATTTTATAATTTATCAGTCTTTAAAAAAAAAAAAACAACAAAATTTTGTTATCGTTTCACAAGGAGAAAAGTTGTTTCCCACCAAGTTCTGTTAACTGTTACTGCTGCATAGTTTAACTTACTTTCCTTTTGACATAGCAGTTCTGCTAACCAGTAAATAGTTCCAAAACGTGAATATTTTTTAAAGAAAAAAGCAAGAAACCTCCCTGCCAATTAAATTACTTTCTTTCTACTCATTTGAAATATTAGGATTTTTACCAGCTGATATTTTGCCATGCTGCATCACTGTCATACGATAAATTCAATCAAGGGCACACAATAGCTACTTCAAAAGGCTAACACCCTGGGCAGCTGAAGTAGCTAAAAGTTAGATCAACATAAGGATCTGCCTTGCAAAAGTCACTGCCTCCAGAACATAAGCAAACTGCATGCACAATCCAAAAGACATAAATTTTTGCCTTTTATTATTTCAACACAGCCTTTTTCTACTGCTTTGTTAAATTCATAACTGAATTAACACATCAAATCAAAAGAGCATTTTTGTCTGACCAAGGTCTGTCTAGGTATCATTTTTCACAACCAGGAATATGTCATTAAGCAGACAGAGCATTAACCACATTCCACACTGACATTGCAATATACAAGAAATATCCCTCTGTACTGGAATCAAATTATTATCTTGCTGACACCAGGAAACCTCTGGTGAAGCACAGTAAAGTTTACCTTTGGAAAGAAATAATATGAACCTTAGGCTTTCCTAGGTATTTCAAGCTGACATCTTTTTTCAGGGCTTTATGACAGGACATTTGTTAGTACAGCAACATACAAGATAGTCTAATTCATGAGGTTTCCTCATGGTTTTAAACTACCCTTTTTAGAAATTCAGTTTGTCTTAAATTGGTAAATTCTGTACTTGGAAGTTCAGAGTTCCTCATCCTTGAAGAGCAATCATATACTTTCTTATATAAGCATTAAAGACCTATAAAAGCACAGCTGAAAGTTACTGTCTTACTGATGAAAGACGAAGGAAATATCCTTCATGGTTGAGGTAACATTATACAGTGTACTTGCATGCCTGTATCTTTATTTTACTCTAACAATTATGGATTTCCCATCTTAATTTTGTACATTTGATCATTTTTCAGGAAGCTTACGTCTGTGTTTCCTAGGCTGTGATAGGTGCCTCTCCAGAGTGTTCATAAGGGAGCAAGTGACAAGGACAAAGTGAAAGGTTAAGAGCTAGTTAGCTTACAGAGCCAGAATGAATACAAGTCAAGTCAAGATGGTGCTTTACCCAGGCTGTTTGAGATGGAGCATGTAAATAACAGTTTACTTGAAAGGAACAATACAGACAAGACAGCATGGGAAGTTCTCATATAAAGACAACTATCATTAAAACTGAGCCTTCAGCAGTCTAAGGAACTGTTCAATATTACAAAGCATTCATGTGAACTCTGTTCCCTCCTGAAATATCACCACTGTATTTACTTTCACAAAGATTTGTGTTTTACTTTTTAACTGTGAGAATTTTAATCAATAAACAGAAAATTTGAGGAATGTTGTATATATAAAAAATTATTTCTACTAATAAGCTTCTGTTTATGGAAAACTGTTTACAGATACAGTTTTCAACTAAAGAGTTTAACATTTAAAACATTTAACTGAACAGGCTTTATATCCAAATAAAAACATACTGAAGTCTCTTTCCTGAACTAATTGAAGTCATACATATTCACTAATTGCTGGAAGGGATCCTCAGCTCAATCCAGATTTAAGTCATACTTAAAAATCTCACTCTGCAAAGCATGGTAACTTGAAACTTCCACTAATTTGATCATCACAAAAAGATGTCAGACATCTTGCAGAATTGAGTAGGATGTTTTTATTTCAAAAAGTATCAGCAGTAACGTCAATTGCTTTATTCACATATGTCTCAGATGAGATGTATGAGATAAAAAAGTTTTAAAAAGTGTCACAGGAGTACAAAGATTTGCATAAAATTTATCTACTCCTCAATAATCCAAAAGGCAATACAAATTAGTGTGTAGAGCACAGGATTTCCCACTGCATTAGTTTGACTGTATCCCATCTGGATTATTTACTGCATTACCTTTCAAATGTTTTATCTAATTAAAGATGCCTACATACTATGCTGTTTGTTATTATACTGCCTTCGAATGATGTACAGAAAGAAGGTAGTAAAAATATTAAAGGTAGTAAAATACAAAATTTACCAAAAAGTGAGACACAGTTTGAGAAAAGTGTGGATTTTATTATAGCTTTGCCATTATATTAGTGGATGGCACGTGTTCAGATCCACAAAGGTAAGCACTCAGTTCCTTGAGATCACAATGCTACTAAGGTTCTTAAAATGAGTCTGTGGATCTGAGCCACTGTTCAAACAGAAGTCTTTCCAGCAGAGGAGCTATTCTTTCAAATTCATTATTTTGTAATTGGTTGAAGGTGTGTGCTCATGAAAATTAAAATCTAACCACATTAAAAACTTGAAGTTCTTGGGGTGTTAGCCATACAATAAGCTGCAAATGTTCAGTCTTCCATGCCATTGCAGTACAAACCTTTGGCTAAAGCAAGCCAGCCAGTCTAAATAGGTGGAGAGTACCAACAACCCAACTGCTCACAGAAAGCTGCTGAAGCTTATGGAAAGATTTACTAGTTAAAGTGAGGGATAACTGGAAGGTTTCTAAAGGGCACAAATGTATCACAATAACAAGAGTTTACGAATTATTCACATGTACCCATATAACAAAGAATATTATTTCTATGGGGTTTTGTCAATATGAACTTTTGAAGGGAATGGCACTGTTATTGTGGAGATAGCTTCATTTGTTGAGCACTTACATTGATCATACTATTTCTAGTACTCTGAGATATTGCTTTAGATTACAAAGGATGCAGTCTTCCCTTGGGAAGATTTTCTTTTGTCCAGGGTTGCCCCAAATGAAAATTGCTTTCTTACTCCTTTGTGGAAAAGCACAGTATAACTCTAAGACTTTACTATGTACTACAGTAAACATTGGAGAAGTCACTTTATTCCTGTTCACATTAGAGGCAATTTGGCAATTAGTTTTGTGGAAGAAGCTTGATACCTTCATTTTACCTTTGCCAGTCATGCTAAAGTAGAAAGGTGTAGGAATTATAGGAAGAAAATCTTGAAGGAAATAAATGAATACACAAAGAATGACTTAAGCTGATTTATGTAGATGAATGAAAGAAAATACTACTACCTTTGATGAGACTATTCGGTTATCTGGAAATCTCTGTGGAATGTACGCTTCAGTGCCTGGAGGTGGTTCACGATGCCCAACATAAATAGTCCGACTGTCCACCCAATTCTCTTCTCCAGCACACTATGGGGGGAAAAACAGTCATTATGTCAGTTCACTCATTATTTCTGCAGTAAGATGAGTCACATACCGAATTAACTAATCATGTGTCCGATCATCAACACATACATATCCATAAGCGCGTGACCCCTCACACTTCACTGTATAATCTCAAGACCACTAAAACTAAGTCAATTGCCAAAACCCTGCCTCAATTGCACTGCACTTTCCCTTCGGACAGGCTGAGAGAGTTGGGGTTGTTCAGTCTGCAGAAGAGAAGGCTCCAGGGAGACCTCAGAGGAGCTTTGCTGTACTTAAAGGGGACCTACAAGAAAGCCAGAGAGGGACTACTTACAAGGGCATATAGTGATAGGACAAGGGGTAATGGCTTTAAACTGAAAGAGTGTAGATTCAGATTAGATGTAAGGAAGAAATTCTTTCCTCCAAGGGCAGTGAGGCACTGGAACAGGTTGCCCGGAGAGGCTGTGGATGCCCCATCCCTGGAAGTGTCCAAAGCCAGGTTGGATGGGGCTTGGAGCAACCTGGTCTAGTGGAAGGTGTCCCTGCCCGTGCCAGGGGGATCAGAACTAGATGGTCTTTAAGGTCACTTCCAACCCAAACCATTCTGTAATTCTACAAATAAAAGGGAATCCATGAAAACTACTATTCTGTCTTTTTTGTTTTCTAACTGAAAGAAGAAAAATGGCTTAAGATTTTCTCAGTCAAATTAGATATTTAGTAAGCGTTTACGCAGTTGCTACTCGTTTTACCACTGATAAGAGTCAGTGGTAATTAAAACATTTATATATATAACAAATTCATCCCATTTTTAAGACTAGCCAGCCATAACTTAGTATTTTATTTGAAGCAAAATGAAACTCTGTGTTCTCTGAAATACTAGTAATAACAATTTCCCCAGACACAAACAAGCTTAGGGACTCTTAGACTGCCAGGAAAAGACCTCAGCTTTTCAACTCAGATCCCTTGATCTTTAATGAAAGCTGTGTCTGCAAGTAGAAGAAAAAAGTAGGTGAGCCAAAGTAAAAGGTTCATATATTCTCATCACGAAATTCCACCACAGATACAAATTGTCCAAAATTAGCACTTTTATGCTGTCAATTCCCTGTAAAAAAAAAAGTACAAATCACTGTAGAAAAGTATTTACGTAAAAACAGAAGGATCAATTTTTTTTTATTATTTCAAAATTTTTTTTAGGGACTTGGATTACAAAATGCTCATCCCTTAGTCAACAGTCTTGTATTTTTCATATGGTAGATGGGAATTAATTTCTCAAGTACAGAACACATTCCTAATACTTTGTCCCACATAGAGAAGCCCAGGCATCAGCTCTTTTAACATCATCATTAGGTCAAGTCAGGAGTAATTTAAATATTTAAATATGTAATCAATTTAAACTCAAAACCCCTGCTTTATGTTGTAATGATGCATTTACATATACTTCCATTAAGTATGTTACAGAAAAGAAGCTTCCATATACCTTCAACAGCTACATCTATTTAGTATTTTAAATATGTCCTCAAAGTGCTCCTGGGCACTGGTGCTTGATTGCCTGTCTCTAAGGGCAAACTGTCAGACAGATACTTCGCAAACTAACACCAAACAAATACCAGGAGCAGTTTGGTAGTTAACACAGCCAAAGCATCACTCCCCAAAGCAGCTGCATGGAGCTGTGTAGTTCTTGAAAATAAAAGAGTTTAATCACATAGACGTGGTATCTTCTTTTCTAGCTAGTCTTGCTGTCAATAGTTCTGGGCCCACTTACTTTACTAGTACAGACATGGTTAATAAGTCTAAAATAAAATTTAGTTCTCAAACTTAAAAAATATTCACCCTAATATTTCCTTCATTGGTTCGTTACTGTATGATTATTCCACTGCCTTAAGTGCAACATAGGCAAAGAACAAACATTCAACATAAATTATTGTTGAAATATACATATAAAATCTTGCAATACTCTGAAAACCTGGAGCAGTTAAGCTTATAAAATAATTACCTATGCAATGTGCATGACTTTCTTGGGGGTGGGCAAGAACATCAAAACTAGCGAAAGAAAGCCTATTGAACTCAGACTACCTACCACAAAATAGCTGAATAGTGATGAAGTAAAATGTAAAGTGAAGTAAGAGGCCTAAAGAAGAGCAATTTCTGCCGCCCGAGACATTTATACTAGAACTAGTTAAATTCTTGCACATTACAGGAAAATGAAGGCATTACGTTCAGAAGCTACCGAAGGCCAAAATTACAAAACTAGGCATAAAACTAAAAATAAAAGTAACACCAAAGTTCTTAGCCATTTTAATATGTTATTCAATCTTCAATAACTTGAAAGGGTCACTCTATTATATGAAAACAAACTACTTATAAAGGAAGTAAAAGCAACAGCCATTCATAAGACACACCAATAGCACACCTTATGCTAAACTCTGTGACTATCCCTGATTCAGTCGGAGTACACATACAACATTTCTCACATGTCAGATCCCTCCAGCATGGGCCTCAAATTAGGACGTGGGTTAGTTTAAAAATGACACTGATTTTCCAGTCAGACAACTCATCCCATATCACTGATAGGACTTGTCACAACTCAAAAGCAAACTGCCATTCAGCCCGCTTCTGAAGATCAGGTAGGATTCTTTCAGCAAGCCAAAATATTTTGGAAGGAAGTAAAGCAATGAAAATGTTTCCATATTCCACCTTCCTGCTATGCCAAGAACAAAATGTGGTAACTGTTATCATTTTATTGGAACACAATATACTTTACCTTGTCAGTGCACTTGAATGTACAATGCACACAAATGATTTATTGACACTTGTGCCAAGTAATACTCCTAGAAATGCAAGAGAGTGTGAGATATTCCCGAGCAGTAGATTAAATTGTACAATGTTTATTAATTTTTCATTAGGAAGGACATTCCAGACATAAAAGCAACACAAAGATTACTCCTGATACACTCAAGGGCCTGCCTGAGTTCAGAGACGGTTGTATAAAGGGCTAATGGGAATTCAACATGTGCCTTTGAACATCAAGAAGAAATCCCTCAGCTTCTCCTTCCCTCTACACAGGCCCAGCCTGACAATTCATCTCTTATATTTATTATGAACCACTCTAAGACAGCTCGACAAGGGTATTATTAGTTAAAAAAAAAAGTAGTTTTTTTAAGTTTCACAGCATAAACTTATCTTTATCATGATGCAGGTAAGTCCCCTGTGAAATTACCTATCAAGCTAGGAGTACAAGACAGAGCTCTAAACAGCATTCTCCTGAATTACTACCAGTTTTTAAAGGTCCGATGGCCCTGGAGTATTGTGTTAACACCAAGTAAACCAACTTAATGTCACAACTTGGAATTTGTATCCCTAAAGAAAGGCTCTATAAAATTTACTTTAAGAATGGATATAAAATCAAGACAATCTCTTCTGTTAGCTTAATTGGATCTGGTTTTATCATGAATTGATAAATTCACCACAGAAGTACAAAACAATATCTAACTTAATTTTTACTATCTGCTAGCACAGAACATTTTATATATATATATAAAAATAGAGAATAGAAACTAAATGCACTTTACTAACTTAATTCAACAGCTTCAAAACCCCAAAACATTCACAGTCCAAGCATAAAAATTTAGCAGGGAAAAAGGAAAGGCTATGTTTTTCAGTGTTGTAAGAGTGCAATGCAAAAAGTAGCATGCATTATTCAGTACGACCACAAGGAAACTCACTTGCATGAAGCAGAGAAAGATGCTTTTAGGTAAACAGCACTGTAAGTTAGGACACACACCACAAAAAAATCAAAACACGCCGACTGAATGTCTGGTAATGCTAACCTACAAAGCCAAACACATTGATCCAACATTTCTTTTAATGTTCAGGTATTGCACATGAGAGATTATTTACAGAATGACACGAGGGTAACTGAAAAAAGCAATCTGATGCTGCTGCCAGAGCAATGAACTACATTCACTTCTTTTTTTTTTCCAGTTCTATTACTTAAACCCATTAAGGATATGTCCAAGAAACCATAAATAAACCTTAGCATTATCTGCTTCTATTTATAGTCTAAAGCTCAATGTACCGAGACCTAGTTTTATTGGCACATCAATGAAGAAGCGTTACTTAGCTTTTACTCCTTCAAGCAGGGTCAGCAATACAGAACGCAAAGACCAGCAAAAGACTAAATCATCTTTACATAACACTAAATAGAGCCAGTTAACAGGATTATACCTTAATGCATGTATGAGATCAAATACTCATGCAGTATACTTGTTTTTCTGCTTTAAAAATCAAACTGAAACTAGCTTGAGATTCACCTTCATGCTACTCTGCTAATTTTTACCTAAATTTAATTTAAATAAAAATATATTATCTAAAAAGACAAGGGGGTTAGTATTCAACAGGTGACAGTAAGAGGATGATAGGAAGATGCTAGCAGTAGCTCCTAGAAAAATAACTGACCTTGAAAGACTCTAAGTCTTGACATTTTCCGACTCTCCACTTGAACTAGTAATTTGGGCTTAATTAGTAGCAACAATCTTCAGTTCAAAATTATATTCTCTCTCCAAATAATGTAAACAAAAACACTACTAAAATAAGTTAATATGCATTAAGTACAGCTGAAAACTCAGCTAAATCTGCCCTGGCCAGGCT
This sequence comes from Buteo buteo, assembly GCF_964188355.1. Lineage (NCBI taxonomy): Eukaryota > Metazoa > Chordata > Aves > Accipitriformes > Accipitridae > Buteo > Buteo buteo. The sequence goes on along the minus strand of NC_134195.1, from coordinate 2,318,013 downwards.
GTGAGTACACTTTATTGAACAATATTCTCTCCTACTTTTTTGCTAAATGCTTTCTCAGAGAGTCATAAATGGACAGTGTACACTAACCACAATTTTGACAGCAATGAATTCTCAGCATCAGCTATAGCCTTGTTCACCCAGGTTGTACCTCAAGTTTTTCCACACAGAAATACTTTACGCCCACAGAGGCAGGCTTTGACAACAGCCTGGTGTTTCAATAAAGCATTACTATTTGATCTCAATAAAGCAATTAGCACCATTGTTGAAATTGCACACTGAACACACAGCTGCTCAATCACTTTGGAGTTTTAGGGTAACAGATACTGACAAGCTATTATCACTCAAAATCCACATAAAGAACTAATGGTGAACAGTGTGAAAAAACTTTCGCATATAGAATATTTTGCTCACATCTAATTGGATATGTTACAACAGCTCTCCACTAAAAATGCCCTCCATTTCTCATTTTTCATTCAGTGGAGAAACAACTCTCAGGAAGCTGTAATTCACTAAAGCAAAAAAAGGAACTCATTTTCCTTTCTAGTATCTTAAGCAAACTGTCTTCTTTATTTATCATACACTATTTACAAAACCATGACATCATATAATCTCATCATCAATTGTCAAATGTACCAAGTACCTGTTCTTTTACACCTGACTCAGAACCATTCCGGAGGTAAATGTGCAGTCATCTCCCTACACAAACAATGGCGCAGTGTGCAAATTTTTACTTAAATTCTCCAAATCCAATCAAATCCACTGTCCTTTTAAAGGTAGATCTGATCTATAAATCATGAAAAGGAGAATCCCTCTAAAGAAATAATAATAATTTAAAAATCTACATTTCCTGTAATTGCTAGCCAGTAAAAGAGGTTAAGAATTTAAATAGCCCGCTTTGCAAAAAAGTCTTATGAATTTACATGTATTTCTTTGTAGAGATAAACAATGAAATTCTCAACCACTTAAAGGAGCTTAGTAAGATTTTAAATGTTCGGTAAACTCACTAAGACCTATATAGAGCACTTAAGATTTATGTTTTGTTCACAGCACTGTATCAGCCCTCCATGTGAATGAACCTAGCTCAGAATAAAGAGTAAATATAACTTCAAAAGCTATTAAGATTGTTTTTATATGTTTCATATGAATATAGAATGGTACAGATAAAAATATCTCAACATACAATTATCAGATAAAGTCCCTATCAAGTTTTATAATCTGAAAGAGGACTACCTCAATATTAGGTATCAAACAGAAAGTAAATGATTTCATGGACATATAAGCCATATGGACATATGCCATAAAACCACTAATTTAATGGAATAACACAATGCAGCACTTCAGAGGCAACCACAAAAACAAACAACAAAAACAAAACCAAACACACAAAAAAAACCAAAAACCACCAGAACAACACTCTCTCAGAAACTCCTATGACTAATTAACACATTTCCTATGGGAGATGTCACTGTCGTGGGATCTGTTGCCTTATACTGTTGCTACAGAATATTTATGACTGCATTTCTTTTTAGCAAACACATTTTAAGTCCTTGCATGGAGATCTTTCACCAGAAGTAACACTTGAAAATAAAACTCTCCCAATGCAATTGCCTACAAAACACACAATGGTGGACACAAGTATATGCAAAAGGAGAAGAAAGGGAAGATGATAAACATTCTTTGACTTTGATTAGGTTATTTTATTTATTAATCTCAAGTAAGAGATGTGATTAGAAGCAAAGGTGAGTATATCTTAACTACAGAAAATGGTGCTAGGTCCAGTAAATTTCCTGACCAAGCCATACCTACAGCATTTGGTGGATCCTGGTTTTCTGATCCTTCTTTCCATCTCCTGCAAGGGCCTTATGCTTGCAGGCAGAAGAGGAAATGGTTTCATAGCTATGGGCTGCATAAAGATTTGTGACATTGCTTGAAGCTGGAAAGAGGAAATGCAGAAATATGGCGATGGAATCATATAAAGTTCTGCAATTCACACTGGTTGGAACAAACATTCTGACACAACAGCACATATTCTAGTTTCTGTAAAATACCCAACATTCCTGTATATGCACTGAAATTTCTCAGCCTTCCAGTACATGCCTCCTTGAGCACTGTACTCAGAATAAAAGGTTTCTGAAGCTATCCTAATACAGTTATATTCCAATCATGTCACATCAGTTTGCACAGAGACATTCTAATATAGAACTTTGTAAACAGTTATCCTTTCTGATTTCTAGGCTAGAGCACCACCTTTAACTGAAATCCACATACTCTATACTTGAGTGAATCATTCAACTTCATGGATGGCAAGGCCAGCGATCTGTGTTCCTCCTAAAAAAAGTTACATAAATCTTTGTTTCAAATACATAAAAACTAAACCAAGTTATTCAAGCAAGATTAAGATCTTTCATAAATGGTCAATTTGAACTCTAAATACTGTTGACATACTGGCCCATTTGATATAGCTATTTGTGATGCTTGTGCTTTCTATTAAAGAGATAGAATCTTGTTTAGTTTCCCTGTTTATTTCCATGAAAAGTAGTGATAAAAGCAATACAGATAAAAGTCTCCTATTCCTTTCACACATGCTATTTTCAATCAATTTCAAGGAATCACTGGGATGATGGTAAAAAGGTAGATCTGTGAAATACATCAGTTACCAGACAGCTGGAAAAAATGTTTTCACTTCTTTTCCTTCCTCCCACTATAGCAGGTCTGACACATTTTGCTCCTTGCTGCCAGTGGGACAGGGAGACAGTGTGCCTCGTTGCATGTCTCCCCAGTACCAGGCAAGAAGAACTGCTACATGGAAATCCTTTCAAGAGTGTCCCACTTGCAATTAGAAAGGCAAATAAGAAACAAACTATACTGCAAATAGAAGTGATAAGAGAAGCTAGAAGGGAGAGTGTCACGTAAGTCACAAGATATTTGACAGCCTTAGCACTTAAATTAATTATAAATCAAGTTTATATCTAAGCAGCTCCAGACCAACAGCTAAAATCAAGGTTTGTGGAGAAAATTTACAGCTTCCTTAAGTGCTAACAAAAGCTGCAAAACTACACGAGCAATTTTATTTCTTGCAAGGCAGCTAAACTCCATTAAGATCTGCATGCAGTGCCAGTCAAACTCAGAGTATCTGTAATGATACTTTTAAAGACAGAAACTTGTAAAGACAGACCGGTACAGATGCTTTAGAATGCAGGCGTTTTTTACTCTCTAGTTGCCAGGAAATACTTCTATTTCTAGTAATTCATCAAGAAACATTCTAAAGAGATAAAAATTTTTATGTCAGAAAATTAACTGAAATTTTTAAAAAATTTATTTTTACAGATGCTAAAGAAACAGGATGATGGAGGGAGGCAAGCAGCAGATTGTTTTTATTCATTCAAAAATAAGTAATAAAAATACAGATACACCATACTATTTGTTTTCTTTTATATGAAGATACTAAATGATTACGAAAAAAATCAAGCAAAAATACCTGCTGTCTACCTTTTCAAAAGCACAAATTAATGCATAGAGAGACAATATGCATTGACAAGATCAACAAAATCAGATGCAACTAAAGTTATTCCTAAGTGGTGTTCTTCGAGGAGCTTCAGGTTATTCAAAAGGGGACATATTCTAAAAATATGCTTTAAATTCAGAGCAGCAAATTACTCTACCAACAGCGTTCACATGGATATGATCAGAACTGGCCAGCGACAACATCTTCTACAAGGATTTTAACAAACAATGAACCTAATATTCAATTTATTTGCCTATCTTCTGTTCACTCTCAGAAGTGCTGCTCTTCAAGCAAGCATTAAACAAATCTCTATTTTTGTACTATACCTACCCTACCTGCAACATGGTGGCAGTCTTGCCAGACCCTCAGGTCAAAATCACCCTATGACTACACCTAAATGAAAAAAAGCAAGGGGAAGAGTCAAATTTCTGGCCTGCATTCCAGAACAAAGACAGTTAAAAGATATGGGCTTTCATATGCTCTTTACACTTAGCACAAGGGCTATCAAAATGTCTCACCTATGTTAGCCAGTTTCTAAATTGTTCAGGTGAGCTATGAAAAAAAAAGTTAACTATTGCACTCTGCAGTCCACTGACATGCAGCTGAGCAGCAGACCTCTCTATTCCTACTTTCACTAAAGAAATAGCATGCAGTTTTCCCACCAAGAAAATGTCTTCCTTATTCCTTGTGTTATAGATTTAAATGTGATGACAAGGGTTAACAAGTTCACTGCAAGAAGTAACTACTCACCATCTTGATGGTCAGTTCTTGTTAGAGTTTAAAAGGATTTTCATTCTTAAGTGGATACAAAGCTAGTGAAACTGTGATTCTGGCAGAGAGAAGGTAGGGTTACTCTGTGGTATCATCATATATTCTAAAAAGTCTAACAATTTTTAGAATGCTGGTCTTACAGGCCACTGACTCAGTGGCCAAAGAACATCCAAATGTTGTTACATGAACTGTTCCATCCATAATAATCTAGGGCTTTAGTCCTTACGTTATATATTTGTACTGGAGATTCATCAAAATATTTATTGTAAACTCACTTATATCTCTATAGATCTTTACATATTTATCTATTTATACTTAACTGATACTGAACTACAGTTTCTTAATGAACAGTGACTTCCAACACCTTTTGGGTTTGTTTTTTTTCTACACAAAGACTAATTAAAAAACCAAGCTTCCCAGTGTATGTCTGTAGCTATGCTACCATACATACTTGAGGTCAGGCTGCAGCCTTATCAGAAGCAAATACCCCAAGAAAAATGAGAGAGAGAAAACAAACTATCATATGGGTGCTACAAAAAGCAGTACAACTAATGTAGCTACTACCTGTTAGTCTTCCACACCTATAAGGAGAAACATCAGCAAAATAGCAGGTGTCATGTTTTGACAAATTTTCAAATCAAGATCTTGCTCACTTACTCCAGTCCACAACTTATTCCCCCAGACTAAGGCCAGACTGTATTGGTCAACATAACTACCCACAAAAGTAAACAGGTAAGGTACAAATGACAGACTTTCTCTACATTACTGGTAAATTTATCAACAGCCTAGAAGCCCTGGCACTAGTCAAAATGACAATATTAATAGTCAAATTTATCCTATGAGTAATTATATTTTGCCATAGTCCCTGCAAAGTAACTTGCAAATTATATATCTCACTTTCTTTTATTTGTAAGCAGTTTTGAGAACTATTTAAAAAGTCACATTATAATCCCAGCATACCTATACTTCAACTTGAAGAAATCCCATATTTATAGTTCCAAAATAACTTGGCTGTTCAGATTAACTGATTAATTATATATCATTAGAAGCTACCTAGCATTTTCCTTCACCTCCTTACTTCTTACTGTGCTCTGACACTAAATCCCACGTTATGCAAATTCAGTCTGGTGAACACCAACACAGACACATACACACTGATATGAGAAAGGACCCTAACTACAGTTGGTTATAAAGATTAACAAAACATTTATTTGGAGCTATTTGTAAAAACTTACGTTCAACAAACTTCAAACTCCTACACAATTATGCAATAGTATTCCAATACAGCTCTGGCATACTAAAGGAATTTAAAATATTAACCCATTACTTCTTCCAACACTGCAAAGCAATGTCATATGTTGAAGTATTTGAGGGAAAAGGCCATGCGCCGATTCAAATAAGAGCTCACAAATTGTATTCACAGTTTTACCTACTATCATACAAGTGTTGCTGATGAAATACCCCATTCAATCCCCACACAGAATAGTGAAGATCTCTTAAATTTTCCAAAAGTAGCAGGCATCAGGATCATAAAGCTGACTTCAGGTAAAATCTATACTGATGAAAACCAAGAGTTTTAAACTTATAAAATGGTACAAAGGACATTTATTACCTTTGAGTGTTCATGTCAGGAGCATGAATACACCTACTCATGATGCATAAAAAGCTTTATGACACCAATAACCACAAGATTTTAGAATCCCTTTTGTTTTCACTGCACTTGAGGAACGTGAATTCCAGAAAGATTAAATATTACTTGACGATTCCTTTGATGTACTGAGCTTTTTAATATTTACTTTTATTCTTAAAGAACAGATTTAAGGATTTGCAACTGAACAATATGAACTACAATAAATATTTCACAACTTCTTACTTTTACAAACATCAAAAGATTTATTTCAAGAACACTTCTACAGTAACCAAATATTTATAAAAGTAAACTCTAACAGCATTTGCTACTATTAGTTGTATTTTAAAAGTTAGATATCAATACAAAATTCTTATTTTACATTACAGCTATTTCCTTTGTCATATATAGTCTCAGAAAAATGTAAGCAACATTTCCAAAAAATTAGTCACAACACAAAATAAATAAATGAAATTGACTAGTCAGAATCTAGTGCCAGTTGCTATTCAAAATAATCTAAAACATCCAGAACATATATTATACAAGCAATTAAATAGCAAACTTCAGAAATCAAAACAGCCAATGCTTAGCAGTCAAAAACTGTGAGAAGGAAGTTCCATAACTAAACTCTTTGGCAACTAAATTAAGAGCAACTGCAATACTGAACTAGTCACTGAACAAGACAGGACACTGGAAATCAAGGATGGACTTTTGGTGTTTACCATCTTAAATAGTTCAGTGAAGACTTCGTGAAGTTTCAAACAAAATATCATTAATAACTCAGAGGGAACTTCTCCTGATATAACACAGGTGAGGAACACTTAAATAAAACACTCTTTTTCCAACATATATTCAGTGACCTGTGTTAATCCACAATGACTGGCCATCCTGAGTAGACATTCCATACTTGTAAAATACTACTAATAAAAGCATTAATGATAGCCAGGGAACTCATAGTCAGGTCAACACAGTATGCCCAACACATGTGAAGTCAAGTTCCAGTATACTCAGTACAGTGTCAATGACCATTGCTTGATCAAAAGTAGAGAAGGTACAAATGAATTTATTTTAGTAAAAACTATAGCTACTTCCCAATTTAAAATGTAAATCACACACTCCAGCATTTATCTATAGCTCAGCAAGCAAGGTCCTAGATAATGCTATGAGACTGGTATCAATGTAACTACAGAACATTGGGGAACATGCTTTTGAAAGCTTTCAAAGCTCCATGTACCTCCTTTTATTTATAAGTGGAAGAAGAAGTGTCCACATTCCACTTTAACGTATCAAAACTGTTCTGTGTCCTTCATGCAGGAAAGCAAAGATATTTTTAAAGAAAGATTTTTCTATCAAGTCTAGAACTGTACTGTACATTGAGATTAATATATTCTGAGGTGCAATGATTTCTATAATAAAGGCAAAGAGGGTTATGTAGCTTTGTCTGGGATGAGACGATAAGTGTAATCTCAACCTCCACATGTCTGCCATTCAGTGATAGAGAAAAGGTTAAACAACCTTTTGATATTGCAGGTTTCTATTCAGCAGCAAAAGCATACATAAAAACACAAGAGAAGGCACCTACTTCCAGGCTTTGATTTACTGCTGTGATTTCTTTGATGTGAGGAGGGATGGAGGCGAGCAGTTACAATACATCACCCCCTAAAAACAGCTTGTGATGGGATGGTCTCTCTTTGCCATAAAACTCTCTCTCTCGGGACTCTAGCAATCTAAAAAATTCCCCGTTTTCCCCCTAGACAAACATACCCCACAGCATTAACTTACAGCTTTAACAAGTTGATGAACTACTGCCTAAAGAAATGTTTCTCAAGCTTCAAAGGCTGATCTGCCATCCCTTCCCAACAATAAGCAAGAAAAAAAAAAAAGAAAAAAATTCTAAACATATTTTATTCTCAATAGAAGGCCACAAAGAAAACCAACATTAGCCAAGACTAGCTTACAGAAGGTTGACAGTCTCCCATACCCCACATATTGGGAAGCCCTACCATAAGTAAATTCCCAGTACAAAGTACATGCTGGCAGGAAACACCTTTATTTAGCAAACTTCAAAAAGCATATACGTACTTGAGGACATCACAGGCCCTACAGGCCCTTCAAGAACCAAGCTGAGAATATCAGGCTTGTGGATAGCCTCTAAGACAGATTATCTTAGAAAAAAACAAATTCATCTTTAAATAGGAGGATACCTGAGAGGTGTTACTTCAGCTGAACAAGTATCAAAAAACCTTTAGACCAGAATCATCAGTATTATCTATTTTAATCTTCTGTGTATGACAGGCTAAAGAACCTACAAACTGAGACAGCTAGGTAATCATAAAAACGTGAAAATATTTAATATTTTTCTCCTTTTGCAACATTTTGTTGTATTTAAAATGTATACATATATTAAGAAATGGAATTATTACAACAGCAAGGAAAAGACTTTTAATACATTGTTTCCTTTCTTAGTGTTATCTTTTTGAAAAGAGTCCAACAGACAGATTTTCTTTTTAAAGATTTAGCTTTTATGCTCAATAAAACTCATCTATTCCCAGAAAACGATGTGCCCCCCATGTGTCTCTTCCTGTTTGACTAGGAATTCCTGGAACCAGTCCAAGGAAGAAAAAACAAGACAGCAAACCCTCAGTTGCTGCAAAAGTGGGTTAGGAAAAGCAATGACAGATTTTGAAGTAGCTTGTCATGCTATTTTTTTACATCCCTGTGTCCAGGAAATAAATGAAGATGAAATCTTAAAGTGAATATCCCATGTTCTTACTATACTGTAACATATATTCCAGATATTTTTATTTGGAAAATAGGTAACCATAACAATTCTGTTCTTTGATTCACACTTCCTAATTCATGTATCTTCTCAAATGTTTACAGATTTAATCAGCAATATGATCTGACTTCAAAGTTCAATCAAACTGTAAAACTGTCCATATTCTGAGCAGAGCTTTGGACCAAACAACTTCCACGGGTAAGTTTAATTGGTTGCATAAACTGCCAGTCAAATGCCTGCAATTTAGTGTTTTTAAGAGAGGTAATTCTATGTCTAAAACCAGCTAACACGAGTTTACTGAAATTAGCCTGGTAGTCAGTAACAACTGTGTTTGTAAGCACAAGCCTGAGCATTCAAGACATTTATTCTATCACATAATTTTTTACCTTAAGCCTTTAAGAACATTGAAAGTCAACGGCAAAACCCAAATCAAGTCAGAAATCATTGTTCTAGACTCATTTTTTTGTTGCCCCCAAAATGCAGTAAAATAACAGAAGATTCTACGAATCCTACTTCAGCCATATCACAGATACATACTCATAATAAATGAGGCATGTTTGGCTCCTGCAGAAAAACACATTATCAGTTTCATAAAATCTGCTCGTTTCCAAATGGTTTTGACTACATGCGGCACACTTCAGGACATGTACCCTACAGGCAGAGAAGATGGGGCAAGATACCAAAATTATAGTGCCAAAAATAAAGTTTCAGGTGATAGCCCAAGAAGCATTACTATAAATGAGATAACTAATCCTTGGCAGTGCCCTGGTTGGCAGTACAGTGTCTTACTGGAGTTATTTCTGTCTACTTCCTAATACTTCCCCAATATAAGAAGATTTAATCCATAAATAAGAAAGGTAATTTCAGGAAGGGAAAGTCATTTACTTTTGCCTTCTAGAAACAATTACTCTTTTTTGGTTTTAGGAAGCATTCCATTGGACAACTCCTCGGAAATAAAATACAACTACGTTTAATAAATGCAGATAGGAATACCAGGCACAGATCCTGACTTGAATAGTCTTAGGAGGCATAGTACAAACAAAAAAAGAAACTCACCATTTTGTCTTATAAATAGGCAGCTATGACTAAAACCAAGGAAAGCAGGAAGTATTTTCACACTTATTTTACTTTTTAGAACATGACTGCATCTGAGGCCTTGCCACAGCAGCAGTATCTGTTACCATATCCAACAACCATGCCCCTGGAAGTGGATAGCTGCTGTAATCCTAGTGCAAAGATCACGAGTCTACCAGCTATCCTGTTAATTTTTTTCTAGTACACGTGGCTTCTAAGGGGTCAATTATGCATTATAAGTTGAATTCAAATGGAGTAAGTATTCAGATTGTAAGAGATAATTACTTACTTTGTTTCTTAATGTAAGTTGATTATGTGCTTATGCAAGAGGCTATCCGGTGGCAGCTGGAACATTTTACTTCGGCTGAGCCACTGCCTCTAGTCAATCGGGTGCTGTGAGGTGGAAATGCCACTGGACTTTCCTTCTAACAGTAGGTTAAGTCATGTTCACACCAGTTTGACGAGTTCTGGCACATAAAAGGAATAAGGATATTGTGGCAAGTTCTATCACAAGTGAGTTAAATGTGCTATTGTTTTGAATAAAAAGAAAACGTTAGGTCTTAATGAGATTTATTATGGAAAATATTCAAAGAGCCAAGAACATCGTTTTTTGTGGGTTGTTTGTTTGTTTGTTGTTGGGGTTGGGTGTGGGTTTTTTTCAGTGAGAACATAACATTATAGAAGGAAGAAAATGACTTCAGTTGCAAACTTCTGGAAACAAGACGTTCAGATGCTTTTGTGAGGACACTGACAGAAGCCTATTAAGCAGAGAATGGGTTCATCTGCAGGGTAATTTTTTACATTTACAGAAAGAGTAATAGAAAAGTATACAAGCTATGCCAAAATGTACTTGCACTTAACATAAATCCTTCCAAACGAAAAGTGTTAAGGTCCTATTAAAAAAGTCCTCTCAGAGGACTATGCCTCTAATGTCAATATGCTATAAAAAACACTTTCTGGAGACAAGTCCAGGACAGATTTTGTTTGCAGGCACACACACAGCATCCTCTCTTGACTCGCTGTACCTTTGAAGTAGAATTAAAATACCAACCAAAGAACACCCATGATTTTACTTGTATATATTAGTCAACATCTTCAGTAAAAACAAAGAAAAAATTATAAAACCTGAGTAAATCACACATGTTAAATCATCTGTATTAGAACCTGTATCTTCCCTCCTATATACTCTATAAAAAGACTATAAAATGAAGCCTTAGCACTAGATAAAAGCAAAGGTTTGTCCTTGTAAGGAGCAATGCTAACATTGGACTGTTAACAGGGAACAAATACAAAATAATAAACTGCATGCTTTCACTTATTCCATAGGTTCACATTTGAAAGACTTGGAGATACTGTGAAAAGAAAGGCTTGCTATGTTCCAAATATAAAAGTTACATTGACCTAGTGACCCTGTAAAAACTATTTCACTGTTTAAAACATTTTCAATAGAGGAATAATAAGCTTATAAACAGGTTATAATCTTAAAAAAGAACAAATATTATGAAGATTGATTTTTAACTCTCAAGGTATTTAAATCTCCTCTCATAATACACTAACACAGAACATGTCTAAAAAATACTCAGATCTGGATTTAAAGATGGCATGTGAATTTTACTAGTGTCATAACTATGATGCTACTTGCTTTAAGTTATCCATTACATGGAACGTTCACTGCCTCAGCAGCCTGTGGTTCCATGGCATGAAACATTAGTTTCTATGTTTCTCAATTTAATCAGTGTAAGGTAATCCCTCTAATTCTCAGACACTATCTTTGGCTTTTTATTGCACTCTCTCCAACATTTAAACAGATTTCTTACAATGTAGATACCAGAACAAGGAAGAAATAGCATACCAGTTTGTTTCTTAATGGTATAGAAATCTGGTTATTCCTAATGTTTCCATTTTAATGTTTCATACTTATTTGAAGCAAGTGAAATATTATTTATAAATCCTTTTTTGCTTTGTTTATACATCTGCAGAGATATGAAACTGGACAGATGGGAAAGGATTTTCCTCAAATGTGATGCTGGCTGGAAACCTCATGGGTAAAACAAAACAAAACCGAATTCCATCTGTTCATAAATATTTTGGTTTCAAGATGAAACTGAGCATTTTTCCCTTTTGATCCCTCACCTTAATATCAACCTCCTTATTGATATCTCCACTCTGAAAGTCTAGGCATTTCTAAATATTGTAAAGATTAATATAGCATTTGATTTGCCAAATATTCAATACTCTCATGACAAATACATAGTTTTGTCTCAATGAATTGTGAGGTACACAGTCTTGGTGTACCTCAGGTACACCTCAAAGAGGAAAGGACAAAGAGGAAAGGACACAAGAGGGGCCACCCATGCTGGTGAGCTTTGCAAGCTCTCCAGTTCAAAGAAAGGCAAATACCTACACTTCATACTTTTTCCTAATTTATTCACAATGGGATTTGCTAAGCAAATCAAACTGAAGACTGACTGGTGAAAGTGAAGAGCCAGCAAGTAGAGGGTTAGATATTGAAGAGGTCAGACCTACTTAATAGAGGGCAGAAAAAAAAATAATGGAAAAGCCCACACAGGTCAAAGGGCTTTGGAGAACAAGTAACGTGGTCAGGCACTGATCAAAAGGAGGACGTGCAACAGGGTAAACCCACCTCGGCATCAGCCTCCAGAGGCTGCGGGCACGTGGGAAGACAGCAGCCGCTCACCAGGGCCGTCCAGAAGGCCCTCCCTGTTAGGCCCTGGGTTTAAGCACAAGAAGAAAGCCAACGCTTGGCTGGAAATTTGATGCAGGGCTCCCAAAATGGCACCGGGGGAAGGAGTGGAGATGCAGCCAAACCAGCGGGGCTGTGGGGAAGGAGGCGGGGAGCGCCCGGCTGCTGCCAGGCCCTGCGCGGGGAGGGACCCGGGAGACACGGCAGCACCCGGGAAGCAGGCGCTCCCCGAAAACCAGAGGAGCACGGAGACAAAGCTGATGTAGTTTCCTCTTCGATAGCTGCAAAGCCCCTGCTGTAAGACAGAGGAACCAGAGTAAACGAGAAAGGTGGATTACACCTTCAATCTCACAGGGGACCATCCGCACGCTTCTTTCTTTTCCTGAGCATTCAGATTTCACTGACAGAAGTGGTTTTATAGTGTATGCATCTGGATGAAGGAATTGGTTCATATGTTAACTCAGTTTCCTGATGTTAAAAAAAAACAAACAAACAAAAAACCCACAATATATTTTTGAAGGTCTGGCAAAACCAGCAAGTTCCACCTCTGCTGTACCCCCACAGCTGCCATTCTGTTTGATGGAGAGCACGGGCTACTGAAAATCCAGCCTGACACACAAAGTGTAACATCACTACAACCCGACTACAAATGAACAGAGCAAATGGGTCAAACAGTTCTCAATCTCCGGGGCCACAACAGCAGCCATTGCTGTACAGGGTTAAAAAGCCATGACTTTCCAGAGTCCGCTGAATCCCTGGCCTCGACCCCGCTGCAGGTGATCTCCCCCTCGCCTGGCAGCCCTGGGCACACAGGAGTAACACCGCCATCCAAGAAAGTCACCACTGCCACACTCGTGTGACAAATGCCAGTGTACAGGCACACTCATTTTATAAAGCCCCTATCTGTCAGCGAAAAAACGGACACAACTGCATCTTCAGTACAAAACTGCTGGCACATGCTAAAATTCTCACCTGTGACAGTACATCAGCCACCTTAGTGGCTTACTGTAGCTGATGACCCATGGTAGCCACCACCACCACCACCAAAAGGTCAAGCAATTTGCTTATTCCACACTTTGCATGATGAAGATTAGTATCAGCTAAGAAAGCTTCTTAGCCAGATCTCTGTGAGATGCTCCAAAAGCAAAGAACTTCTACAAAAATAGAACAGCAGAGAGATTTGTGAATTTCCAACTTCATTTACAGGCACGGAGATAGGAAAGTCATCTACCTGAGAAGGTCCCATCTAGTGAAGTACAAAACCCAAGGAGACAACCTTTGCAAAAAACAGATTTGCACTGGGGATGCAGTTTTGTGGAATGATTATTGCAACAACCTCTTGCTGTTGAAAGACACTGCAAAGGGTCTTCTCCTTTGCTGTTCTGGGCTTCTGAAGACACAAATACTTTCCCTTGCTGTAGAGAATAAAATTTTCCCCTCCCACCTTGCACACAAATATATGTATTATTTGAAAAAAAAAAAAGAGTCAGACACATCTTAGCAGAAACAAAAGGTATAATTGTAGTGTTGAGCAAAAGTCATACAATGTTTGAAGTGATAAAGCAGCTAATGAGAATTAATCACTAATCTTTTCCAACGCAGCCTTAAATTTGCTGAAATGAGTATTTCTAGTCCCTGGTAAGACTTCCATCTATGGGACCAAATTTGCTCTACGTGACATATTCTGTTAAATTTGAGTTAGTATAGAGTTACACAGAATAGCCAAAACACATCATCTAGACCCATATTGCTACCTGGCTAATCTCTCAAACTTCTATTAGTGTTTTCAGTTCTAAGCTTTCTCAATACTGTGGATCAGTTCACACCACTGAACCAGTTAAACTATCAATACTGTAATGGATAACAGGAAACAATGCAGTCCCCTCTCAGCATCTCAAAAAGGTGATGCCAATACTAGATGTTGCACTGATTTAATCACTTTATTTCACATGGTAAACCTGGAAGAAAAAAAAAAGCAGTAACTACTACTCTTGGAAAGTCCTTTCCTTTAAGCAGAACCACAGTTAAGTCAACTGACAATTGTGCAATTTGGTTTGGGTTAAAACAACACATTTAACCTGTATTCATGGCCTTTTAAAGCTCATTTACACTGTTCTTAGATTAGGTTTATCTTTTTGTACTAGTACTCAAATTGCCACAAGCTAACAAACTCACTAAGTTAAAGTCTGAGGGTCTTCTGAAGTTGTATTTTAGAGTACTATACATCTAACTGTGAATAGCACCTTTAATCATCTTGCAAAAATCTTACATCTCTCCCATTTCATACAGAGCCAACATTTAGCCAGCTTTCTGTTTTGGTCTGTTCAACATTAGTTAAGTAGTTCCAGTGTCTCTGAAATGATCACACACCAAAAGATCTAAGAACACTCTTATTCTTTTGAAATCTCTCCAAAAAGGCTATTCTTTTATTGCTAGCTTGTCATTATTGGTTGGTGCCATTTCCTTCAAAAATAAGTAGCACTAAAACCTATTGATTTGAGAAGTTCCGCTCCAGGGCGCTCCCATTAAATTCAGACAAACGATGAAATTTATTGGATTGTCCCACCACCTTAGTTCAAAAATTCTCTAGGTTACAGAACAAGGCAAGGCTAAGAAAAGAAGTCACCTTGGTGATTCCTTAGAAATAATAAATAAATGAGAAGGCCCATATTAAACACTTTTCCTTCAAGTCACAGCAAGTAATAGGAATCAATACACATCAAATCTATTACTTCCATTATTTTTTCCCATTCTCCAGTATTGAAATAAGAGAACAGATCACAGCTTTTTCAAGTTAACTCTAATTACAACCATTACTTCCAGTGATGCAAATAAGACCAATCTAAAGTTATGCAAGGCTGGTTTAAAAAGATTATTACTACTTGTCCAAGCCACAAAATTGAAAAGTTTACTAGCAAATATCCATTTTGGGATGTTTTGAAACTCACACCCTCTCCAGACACTTTCCTTTCCCTGCTCAAGCCTGCTAGAAATGTTCAAGCTTTCTCTTTAAACATCCCTAGATGAACATTCAATACCAATACACCAAGATTACAAGTCAGCACTGTGTCTTGTAGGCCAAATATGATAACATAAAGGCGCTTCCACACACAAGCTCTCTGTTGCTGCTTCTTCCCTCCAGAGAAATGGAACAGAAAAAAAAGCACTAAAAGGTACTTCAGTTTGCTTAGAATTATACCAATACCCAGGGTTCTACAGGTCATTTAAACACCAATACTATTTCTGAGCTTTAGTAATTACTGTGACTGGGGCAAACACACAATACCTTTTTCACCCTAGGAAAAAAACTCACCAATTTCATCATCACTTACATTTGGCTAGGTGTACTTTCCTATGTTTCTCCCATTACCGGACATAGCTAAGAACCAACACTGCGTATCTAATTTCTGTTAAAGAGAGAGTGCCTGTAACAACCACATCAGCCTGGCATTTAAAACAAAAAAATAACTTGGTCAGCTCAGCCTGTTACATACATTTCCTTAGCTACGTCCGATATAAAAATCAAACAGCCAACATAAGAGAAATGAAAAGTCAAAACAAAACAGAAAAAGAACTACACATGCTGAGCAAGCGAACCTCAGAGCAGGACCTAAAAGTTCCCTAGCTCAGGTTCTAGAGAATTCAAGTGGATCGATTTCCAAGGTCAGAGGACCTTCCATATTGACCTTCAAGTATAAACAGAAGTCCAGCAAAAAACAGGAAAGGAGATCATGTCTGGGGGAAAGGTTGTTTGGTCACAGATTTTTACAAAAACACAACTAACCTTATAAATTCAGCAGGTTGTCAGGCTTTGCCGAACTAAGTACTATGCTGTCACACAAATCCTGTCTGCTCAGTAACTCTTTGTACTTAAGGTTTTGAAAGTTCTGAAGCAGGTTAGGCACAATAACAAACATATTTGAAGTTGACAAAATGTGGGTAACTTTTTCTACATGACACATCATGAATAAAGACCTATCATACACAGAGGGGAGGACATGTTGGTTCATGCTTCCATAAGGTCCTTGCATTTAGCATGTTACCATAAACCCGGAAAAAACAACAAAAGAGGCCAAAACCACAAGTACTCTCAAGCACAGATAAAACATCTCAGTCTTCTGAAGGTCCTCGCGTCTACCAGCATCACTTCTGTCATCTAATAAGGATTATATACCACTGGACAAAATTAAAGCTGATATCATTCTTCACTGAGAATTACTGTAAAGCTAGTCAATGATACAACATTAATTCTCATTCTTTAGTGGATCAGAGGTCATCAGAACAACTTACCTAAGTAATGCCATTTTCACAAATCAAATCAACATAGACAGCTTTCCACCGCACATCACCAAAGGCATAAAACAAGCAATGTAACTGATACGATTTTCATGCCATATCATATCTAAGTCAATAAGCTAAAGAGACAGAAATCAAGTAATTTTAAGATAAACAGTGACTTGGCAACCGCTTTATCACCAAAATCTTCCTTCCACGTAAGACACATACCAATCAGCAAAAATGCTTCACTTTTGAGGTCAGGTATTTAAGAACTTCAGAAATCTTACACATCTCAATTCGTTTATGTAGAATAAAAAAAACCCCCACATCAACTTCCCCCCCACCATCATTACTTTTCTCTCCATAATACACGATTACTCCTAACAATCTTCATTTAAACATGCCATGAACAAACAAAAATTCTAAAAGAGTAAATGATTCTCTCAGTGTGCCTAACCTTATCTGTACTGATGGAAAGCAACTTCAGTCTCAGACTTCTGGTTTTAAGTCTTGCTATGTATACGAATAGATTCCTCTCTCCCTCAACAGTTAAACTACTACTAAGTTTGAAGCAGCAAAGGAGAAGATTTAATTCTTAACCAAAAATTTTTTACAGTGTCGTAACTGATTTTCATATACATGATACCACAGAAAAAGCAATATTCTTTCTCCAGCAGGTTTTGCCACCATTCCACGCAAATCCATCCTTCACTCTTAAGACTTGCTGTCCACATGACACTTCAGTCAGTTGCCTTACAGTTAAAAAGGCACAATCCACGTCCCCTCTGTCCCAAGATCCATGCAGTGTTACTGTGCATAGACTACCTCCTAAACATTGCTGCATTTAGAAATCTGAAAGAGTTTTTCTACCTCTTCACTCTATGTGAACATAAACAAAAAAATGCTTTGTTACAGGACTATGGCTTTTTTCTTCTTGGGAAAGCAAAGTACTTGGAATTTCAACCTTCAGTTTCTATGCTCCATTAGTAATCACATAATAAGAGATTAGAAGTTAACAATGCACCAACTGTTACAGATAATAAGACTTACTTGTTGGAACAAACAAGATATCTACTAATATTAATGCATAAATCCATAACACACACTTGCAAAAGGAGAAAAAGCAATCTATTTATCTGCAAAAACAAACTGCAAATACTGCAGGTTTTGCTCCCGGCATCAGAAAACTTTTGAATCAGATCATCATATTAAATATAGTGCTACACAGTGTCAAGTTAAAAAAACCAAACAAACAGGGGTTTAAGTTTGCTGTACAGTTTCATTCCTGTGTTCAACACAACATGATCTAAGCAGCTGTGGTGGGAATTATTCAGGATTATTCTAGAAGAAAAAGCTTTTATTAATAAAAATGGTTCCTCTTTCATGAAGGAAAAGTAAGCCATAGCATAAGCTGTTAAGTCACCCATACATAATACAGTAAGCAGCATCCTCTTATGCAATGTGTCACTTGCTCAATCTTTAATATAGTTTAAATTACCATAACCTAGAATCATGGAAATGGAAATAAAGCATACAACACAACCTGAACAGAAAAACAGTTTCTTTTGTAAGACACGTGAAAAGATCTCTAAATACTACTTGTAGTTTCATCTCTACGTTTTTATTCTCTCAAGGCTGCCACACGAGATCTCTTTTTCCCTAAAGACTACCAGCATTTTAATAAAATCCTCCTCTGCTCTTCCACCGTTTATATTACTCATTTCAGTTATTAAAAGTTTCTATTATCTTCCTCTTATGAAAGCATTTTTCTGCATCCATACTGACAAAAAGGCTTCCAACGAAAACTCAGTGTCACATGGTGTGCTTGCAACTAAGCGGGCTCATCCTGTTCTTTGCTGATATGCAATTCTAACAAAAGACCAAAAAAATCTGACCATAAGAACAGTTTTACCTTGAGAATCTTCCCACTAGAGATTAGAGTGAGTCAACACAAGCACACAGCCTTTAGGATATCATTTAATAAAGAGTAACAGAACCATGAGCTAGGTCCAAGATCAGACCAGCAGCAGGACCACACACTGCACTGTATCAGTCCCCCAAAAACAAGCACTGCATGAACTGTTTTGTGCATGGTTTTCTTCCTATTCCACAAACAGAGAATCTCAAGTCTGTTATTTTTTCTTCTGAACCAGAGCAAGAAGAGAAATACACCCTATAGTTCTGCATTTCACTACAGAGAACCAAACAAAATTCAGAGTGGAAAAACAAATGGGCTTTTTTGTGGAGAACTGCCTGATAACGAAAGCCTGGAAGCTGCAAGGTGTCTGGTGGTCACTCAGCATGGCAAGGATGCAGACCGGCCAGCAAAACAATGGCTACATCTGCAGCAGCGGACTAAACAGGGCTAGGGCCTGGGTGAAACGAGGATCATCCACACCATTATTCACAAATAACTATGGAAATGTTTTATGGACTAGTGGTATATTTTGATGACAACACAAAGTTGCACACCCAAAGAGGACTGAGATATTGTACTAGAACACCTTGAAAACTATAGTAAAAAAAGCAGTAAAATTTAATCCTGCAGAGTACAAGCTGAAACACTTCTAAGGACTAACAGCAAGAGTTGTGGCTATAAACTGGCAGTTCATTAGTTGGGAGAGCACCAGAGGATGAGATGCTGCCTGTAGAGAAAGTACTGTACTGATATCATTATACAAAGCATGGGTGGGATCTAAAAACCATATGATTCTGGCCCTCCTTATTCAAAAAATGTCAATTCAAACTAAACCAGGCACACAGCATGGCTATATCAATAATCAGAGAGCCTTTTTTGATAAGAAGAAACTAACCCATCTTGCTCTAGAAAAATCTAGGAATCTAGAAAATTTAAGTGTGAAAAAAAAGGGTGTGGTTGTCCTCTAAAATACACTGGAATAAGAAGGCATCAGTACTAAGTAACAGTAAAAGTTTGGTTTATGAACAGATGTGTATAAATAGTCTGCAAAGTTTGATTGGAAGTTAAAAGAAGGCTTCCAAACAGAGAAGTAAAGTTTGGGTTGTTTGTGGGGTTTTTTTGCAGGGAGAGGTGATCAAAAAACTCCTTCCAACAGGGGAAAAAAGTTCTCACAATTCTTAAGCCCCAACTTGATAAATTGATGACAAAAATGCCTGGAAGATGCACAGACAAATGCTGGCTGTCTGAAATACAAAACTTTATCTGAAAGAATAAAAGCCAAAAGGCATCTAAGGGCAGGGGGCAGGGAGGTACTGCTAATCATTCACCTGCAGACACATGCCCTCTCATAGAATTTTTTAAGCCACCACCAATCTGCATATTTTTCCACTGGAACAATGTTAAGCTCATAAAATATTTTTCATTACAGAAACATATTGACTTGAAATAATGACACTTTACGAAATGAGAGTCTACAAAGAGTATTTCAGAACATAGCTTAGAAAAAATCACCCAACACACAAACCTCATCTAGTCTATATTTAAAATGTTCTTCCATCCCAGAAGACTTTTTGCTGACAAACATGACTAGACAGATGACTACACCTATACATCTGTACTTATTGGATATACCTATTGTGCAGTCAACAGAATGGGCAGTAAGTCAGAACTGAAAACTAAGGCACTCAAACAACTGGAAGAAGCTCAGACCCTGCTTATTTCAATTATCTAAGCCTAGCAGGCTGTAGCCTCAAAGCTGAAGAATAGCACACTTACTTACATTCTCAAAGCCATCTCAACACTAAGAAGTAGTACTGACTTTTCAAATTGTTATGGAACAGCTTTGGATACCAAGAAAAACAGCAAAATACATTAAGAGAACAGCACAATCCCAGAATTTTCACGTTTTCAAGCTGCAGAACAATAACTACAGTTATTAAAATATCACTGGCTACCAGTGAGGATACTCCATTGTGATGACGGCCACCACGGCTAAATTTAACCTTTTTATAGAAATTATTTTTAAATTCCTGGACAAGTGACAGCGTTCAACTGAACAACAAAGCCCAGGGTTAAAAAACAAGTGCAAGTGACATGGTCAGTCTTAAATAAAAACCTATTCATAAGGTACCAGCGGATTCCTGCCAAAGAAAACAGTGCCTGAGACTGGGAGTATTCCCATAGTATCATATGGGGATGACATATGATGTCAGAAGTCTCATAAACATCTTCCTGTAATTATACTTACATTGTAATTACATCAGTTTTGCAATTACATTAGTTTTGCAATAGGTTTCTGCAGAACATTTGAAGGGCTAAAAAGATGACAAGCTAGGAGCACCCTGAAAATAGTCACCACTGTCTGTAAGGCAATCTGCCATTCCCTCCCGATTCTCTGTTAGAACACTCATAGCCTGCAACACAGATAAATGAAGCAACTTCTGTTCTTGCTCCTATATGATCAAGTGAACTGTGTCATGGAGTCAGTACAGATAGACAAAGTGCTCCTGCTTCTGACTACGTAGCTGCTGCCCCAAGATACAGCTAAGGAAAGAGGCCAAGGGCAATTCCACAGAAGTTTCTTCTGCCTCAGAAAGTGATGATGCCTCTTGGAGAGGACACTTTGCGTGTGCTCTAGTCACTGAAATTTCTAAGTGTAACAGGTTATTCTGGTGAAGGAAACAAGAGCAAGAAGTGGCATACCTGTCTAAACTTGCTAAGCTTTGGCTAATAGACAGCTACCTATCCCAGCCTTGAAAAGACCTATAGATAACGTTTTGGGGCTTGTCATATCAAGATTAACACATTCAATCTCCCACAAGCCTCCACTATAATAATGGTCTACCAGTGACAGGTATAACCAGTGTGCTTGAAATAAATAGCTCTACTCTAACAGTATTTGATTCACAGGCCACCAAACCCTGCTTACCTAGGTTATTGCTGCAGGCAATAGCTAAAGTTTTAGCGCTCCCTGAACTTTTAACAGTTACCAAGTATGGTACTAACAGTATTGCCATAGGCATCCTTGATGGCTGCCTGGGTACAGGGAGCCATGTACTGCAGAAATAGGACTGTGTTCAGAACTGAAAGGCAAACAACTCTTGGGTCATAGGAAATGAGTGGACAAAAAGACCAGAAGATTAAGAAATGTGGGTTTACACCAAAGGATTACCTAACATGAGGTGGACTGCACATCCTCTTTGCAAAGTGGCTCGGTCAGAACTTGCCCTGAAGTGTAGAGACTTTAAACTATATCTTAACTGCACACACAAACTTATCCAAAACACAGGCATAATACCAGCATGTATGACAAAATGATCTGGGAAGACAGTAAAAACACACAGAAAGTTTACTGTGAGGACATGGCAATAAATATAAAAATTATCTTTAAAAATTTCCAAAAAAGCTTATTTAGTACTCAACTGAGACAAAGTTTACAAAATGCTGCCTAATTTTATTAGCACTGTTAAGCACACTTCAGACATGACTATTCACCAGAGATAGCCATCAGATAGAATTTCACTCTTCTGAAACAAGAAGAAATACACATGACATTCAAATCAAGCTTCAACAAATATATTCTGAACAAAGAAAATAGGTTAGCATGGGCACAGGAACAAAAATACATCATGTGTAGAATAAGCCAAAAGAATTAACGTCGAGGAAGGGAATCATTGCAGGAGGTAAAGTGTGCTCTGAGCATATGCAGATCAGTAGGCCCAATATCCTCATTTTTCATGCAATTCCTGAGCCCTTCCAGGCAACAGTAAAATCTGTGAGATAGCACCATATTACTGAATACCAGAAGCAAAAGAGGCTGGAATGAAGAGGAAAAAATTGCCGAAGGAAAGGAGGGATCATGAAAGGGAAAATGGAAAAGAGGTAGAAGTCCTTTGAGAAATGGTGTTTCTTCTGACTTAAATCTGGCAAATTTAAGTGTCACTGAAATAAAGTTCTTGGTAAATATGATGCCACATTAAAGAGGGAATTGACACAGAACACAAAGAGAGAAGCTCTTCTATTCCTGACAGAAATCCATTTAAGATGTGCTCTACTAGCAAATTGCTAAGTGGCACTGACACTCAACACGCAGATAAGGTATTTACTTCATACTCTATAAGCAGCTACAAAATTATCTGCCATTTTCCAAGGACTTTTTTTGTTTTGTGGCAGTAAACAGATAGCAACGTTTCTGCCACAACAGAAGAGATTTTCCTTTTATAAGTACTGATACAAATACTGCAATCTACTTGCACTGATGTTTCCATATCTTGATTTTAAAAAGGGGCCCTCAAAATAATGTGAGCCCACACTCTTTCCACACATTAAATGAGAGAAGAATGATGACTTCAGCTTTGAGAAGATATTCTCTAACTGTGAAATACTAATCTTTCTGTGAACCACACAATTCTCCAGATAATTTCCACTGCACTGGCATGAGCAGAAAGTCACGCAAACCTACTTTCTCCTCCAGTACTAATACAGCTACATAAACTGACAGAATCACAAAGACTTATTCTGAGTTGAAAAAAAAGAAAAAGAACAATCCAGAGCCTGTCCTTACAGGAAAATATTTTGAGTTTAAATTTCAACTGTTCAATGCATCCAGTGCCTTAAGGTAAGGAAAAAACCCAAGCATGAATAAAGTAAAAACTATTGAAAACCTACTTTTCAGAAAGTGTGTCAATTTTCCCCTCTTCATCCATCAATCCTTCCGTTCAGATAATAATTAAGTTGTATACATCATTTTAGCCAGTGATCAACATTACACAGCATTAGCTGCTTTAACAACACTTAAGTAGGAAAAGGGATTAAGTAATTTACTGTGTAAATGGTAAACCACACACACACAAAAAAAAATCAAAACCAACAGAAGCAATTTAGTGGTCATGTTTCACTATAGTGTCAGTCTTCGCAAACAAAACAAATAATAGGATTTCTAATTATTTAAACAGACACATTTTGGCATTTCAAACAAATGAGCAATTATCAGGGTTTGATTTCATGAAGCATTTTGCCTAGAGATAAGACTGGTGCACACGCAAACTGCAAATGAAGCCAAACATTTTTACCTTTAAATAAATGATTTCCAACAGTCATAGTCCCTAAAGGCAAACCTGTTCCAGCCCTCTGCAATCTTAATCCTGTCATAGCTGATCTCCCCACAAATTCTTGCACAAACTAACAAAATCTTCGTATAGGAAGATTTTTTTCAAGTTGTAACAGCAGAATAGCAATGAATATTTGAACTTAAACCTCAGAAACATTTGGAAATCACTTCTGCAGAAAACACAACCAGTACAAAGGCTGTAAAACCTCATTTTTACTTAAAAAACCTGGACCTGGTATGGATTAGGCTATATTTTAAACTGGAGTTTAACTCCCCTCTAACAGAAAGCCTTGAAGAAATTCTATACATTCAAAGGCTTAAGAGCAGTGCTGTGCCAGTACTGTTCTTCCAACTGCTCTGAAAGTCCAGTCGTGATTAATAACAGAGGAAACACTTGATATGCTTTTCTAAAAGCTGAGTTTTCTTTAAATATATAAAATCAGAATAATCTTCAGAAGAGTTCACAAAAACTTTAACTTTAGAGATAGAGATAGTTGTATCTAGCTGTCTTAAAATTTAGGTGGCTTTTCACTATTAAGCTATAAAGTCCAGTACATCAGTTGTTAAGAGGGGAGGGTGGTCAATTCTTATCTCCATATACAAAAATTGACTGTTGTCTCAGTTCAACAAAAGTTAAAGTGAAAAAGTAAGTTTACAACATTAAATAGACACCCAATTCAACAAAGTTAGAGCAGGAAATTATATCAAGATTTAAAAATGCAAAACCAAAAAATCCAGGTTGAATAATTACATTTTATTACTAAGTAATTTACTCCATATTGCAAAAAGCTAGTATTTCATAGAACTGCTGATTATCCTCAGTTGTAACAGATTCAAGCATACCAGAAGTCTCAACTACAACTTTCATTTCTTTTCACAGATTTTAATTTGAGGGAGAAAAAACAGAATCTTTCAGAAGCAGTTCCCTTAGGATACAATTTATAATGCAGTAAATAAAAATCCTCAATTTGTATCAATGTCTCCGAGTTTGTAGTACGCAGCTCTAAATATAGCATTCTGTTTTAACCAGACTATCCCCAATTATGTCAAAGTTAGTTTAGAGCTTCCCACACACACTAAAAAAAAAGCGACCTCCATTTAACTCCCTTCATACATTTCACTAAAGACTGTGTTTAGAAATCTCTTCCATTAGGTTAACTATTTAAGTGCATCTGCTTTAAATAATCAGTTGCAGAAAGCACTGAAAATTAGACATCCTCCACACATTTTCAACCCATTAAGGTTATGCAAATTCAAAATAAAACACTCTGCATTCTTTGCTGCCCTCTGCTCCTCTCATCTCCTAAAAGCAGGCCCTAAAAACAAAGAACAAGATTTTGAAAGATTTGAGGTTTTTTAAAACAGAACATGTACTATAAGTGTAACTTTATACCCTGCAAAAAGTAAGGAGCACTAGACTGATATCAAACAAAAAACAACCCTAAACAGCTCCCTCAAAAAAAGATATAAAGATGAAAACAAAGAGGAGAAAGAACACCAAGGCACAGGGTCTAAAGGCACTTGTCCCCAGCTGTCTCTCTACAGTGGCTTACAGTGTGGCATTTATCAGTTTTCACTTACTGTCCATATTGGTTTGATGTTTTGTACTGCAGCTACTGAATAACTTCCCTTCTGTTTATATTAGTCACTAACTCTGGCCTTCTGCATTAGAAGGTATTCCACTTGTGCTTGTCAGTCTCCAAAATACTTTCCTTTCAATCCTAAATCAATTAGAAACTAGTGAGAGAAATGCAGTGGAAATATCTATTTATATACTTACTGTTCTCAGGTTGTCTTATTTACCAGAAACAGTTACTCACAATCAGCAAACGATATAGTCAAATAAAAAGCACATCAGTAGAAAGTTCTATTCTTATGCTAACAACAGTGTGCACGCACACTACTTTTCATATTAGCTGCAAAAAAGCCAAGTATCCTTCCCACAGTTAGTACCTACATTGCAAGTTATTTTAAAACTTGCACCTCCACTTCAGACCCCAGCTGAGGTTGGAGAAGGTGACAAATAGAACCCCTCGTGTATGTGACAAGGAAGAACAGGTCAGACAAAGCAAGGGGGAGGGCTCAGTTAACTGACATCTGAAATAGAATAAAGTTAGATCACAGGGGAAGTGCAAAACAGAGATTATAGCTGATAAAAGTATAAACAGAAAAGAAATTACAATTACAGAGCTGGTTCTGAAATTTGAGGAAACTAACCCACCCCATTTCAAAACTCACAATATCTTGTTAGATTATGGAATTACATGCTGTTAGGGGGCTTCCCATTCTGCTCAGAAAAGACTGAACATATAAGTAAAGAAAAAAGCTTAATGTACACACTTACACAACTCAATACAGAAGAAAAATGGTTACAATTAGTTTGAATTTGCATGAGATACTGATGTGTTTAAACTATTCTTTTTTCTTTAAAATGAATCATCTTGGGATGGAAAAAGTTTTGAGAACTTTGTTAGTACTTTGTAACATTTGCTCAATTGCTTATGTGACAAAATGATTTATTTTACCTTTTTTCTTTGGAATAATATAAAAAATTTAGGAGGTCTATTTGCCCCCATTTTGTAATGCATAAGCTACAATTTATTGTATGCTGCATGGCACTTAAATGTAAGTACAGACAGCATTAAATAGAAAATCCAGAACTCTGAAACAGAACTGTTTTCCAGATCCATCCAGTCCATACAAGGAGAGTTCCCTAATTTTTTTACTCAGCTTGCAGAGGTGAAAAAAATATATATATTATCCAGAAAATTGTGGTGGACTACTTCTAGTGTTTTGGGGAAACATCAAATTTAAAACAAAAATTAGTTTCTGGCAGCTTACATGAGATTGTCAGCTTTCTCTTCTACTACCCATAATACCTGACAGCAATCTATGGTAGGTGCTCATCAACCACCACAACCTACAGGGAGGAGATTATTCAGCTCATCCATCTGATGACACATTCAAGGTGACACACAGAAAAATGTTCCATAATTGAAGTTGTAACCTTTTCACAAAAGCAACAGTGCTTAGCCATAAACCTGACCCAGAAACACTCACCAAGGTCTCTGAACAGGAAACAAAATCCTCCCCCTTGTGAAGGTGAAAGTTATGGCCAAAGTTATCACTTCAGGCCTGAAGGAAGGTGACTAAATTAAAGCTGCTCTGGTTTTCACTACAGCTTCTCCTATTGTAGATTATCAGGGCTGTAGGTGATTAATACCTGTACTAAGAATGCTGTTTTTCAGGTTTCAAAGTTCACATGCCCAGGTTAGCCCACATTTGTATTCCTATATGTAGATAACAGAAACCAACATTTTCAAAGTTTTACACAGGAGACAATTGTTCATACTCAACAGAATTACTGATACTTTACATGACAGCCTTGAAAAGCTAGCTCTTTTTGCAGTCCTTCATTTTCTTATATTTAGCATCAATTCTTAAACTGATCAGACTCTTCTCTAAGATCTTCTGTAACCCTCTTCATAAAATCCACTCTGCAAAGTATCTTTCCATACTCATACAGTAACCCATGTAATGGAAATTACCTTGCAATAAATTGGTGGGACTTGCTAGGAAAAAAAGCATGGAAGCACACCCTTCAAGGTCCCTCTTCCAGAAGAATCTCCTGCTTAAGGTTTACCCACAAACTTTCTTCTCACCACTCAATCCTGTTTAGCTTTCCCTCAAATGGAAGTCAGGCCATAGTGATTACCCCAGTCACCATTACTAGGTTTACTCATGGTCTGAGGCAGTGACTGAAGATGTAGACAGTATCCAGTACACCAAGGAGTAACAGTAATGGTGTTTTCCATCTTCTACTCCCTTCCTCAATACTTCTGCCTTTGTTTCCATTTTTTACAGCTACTGAGCACAAAGCTTATGCCTTCAAAGAATTACCCACAATAACAAAATTTCTCCCAAAGAATCACAACTAACTAGGACTCTGTTAAGTCAGCCGTGTAAGTAGAATTGCTTTTATTCTCTTCCTGCAGTATGCATTACTTTGCATTTAGCAATGTTGAATCCCAGCAGCTACTTATTGTCCAGTTTCTCTGCATTTTGAAATTCTTCTTGAACGTCTCAGTTTTGGATTGTGTGATTTTATATTCCTACTAGTTGAACATCAGTGTATTTTGTTCCTTTGTCTAGAACATGTATGAATTTGCCAAGGGCACATATCCTTGAGGATCCCACTGGAAAGACCTCTGTGGAAACTGATCATTTTGTCTTACCTTTTTTTCATCTTCTGGCCAGTTATTAATACAACAGGAGGTGGTTCCTCTTAATCCACAACAGCTGACTTCCTTTAAAAGCCTTTGGCAGGAGATCTTGTCAAATGCTTTTTATAAATCGAAGTGCATTATACCAGCCATATACTTGTCGCCCCCCACCCAAAGGATTCTAACTGCTTTGTTATGGCTTTTTTTAGCTAGAAGTATGCTTAATCTCTTTACTGTATTTATGCATTTACAGAATTTTTATACTTCTTTGAAACTCCCAGTTCCACTTCTCTCCTAGGCCCCTATGGTATCATACTTGCATCTTCCACTCCTCTGGCACACACAGCCTGATGTAAGGGATGGACTGCATACTTATGACAAAAAAATCTGACACTTCCATATCTGAGGTATTTTACAACTTGAGTGAATATCATCTGGTCTGCATGATGTCCTCCTATTCATTTTACTGATTCACTCTCAATGCATTTATTAAAAGACAGTTCCTCTTGTCCATGCCTGTAAAACTCTTCAGTCTGATAATTTCTCCACAGTCCTCCGCAGAGAACACTAACCCAAAGAACTCCTGTGGCTTGTCTACTGTAGCAGCACCTTTCTTGAGACTTCCCTGACATACCAGTCACTTAATGGACTACACTCTTCCTCGCATGCTTCCACTGTCAGTGATAGGGATATTATCTTAGGGTTTTAAATTTGCCACTCTCTTCCTCCTCCTATTTTCTTAGATAAGAGTTCTGCTCTTTGAAGTGTTACTGTCATTAGCTTTCTTCGTTCTATTTAACAAGTAGATTCTTTTATTTTCTTAAAACCTTTTTTTGATACATGTTACTTCCAAGTCTCCAATTTGCTGTCTTTATCTGGTCTCCCTGACATATGCAAGACTCACCTTCACAGCTACACCTCTTCATTGCTTCCTATTTGGCTTCACTGAGTCTATGAGGCTTGCTTAAGTTTTTGGGAAGGGGGAGGATAAGTCCTATTAAAAAAATTTGGGGGTGTTTTTGTTTATACAAGAATGCCAAATAACAGTACAACACAGGTAATGTTTACAAGATGACTGCTGAGTAACATCTTGAACCAGACCTCCTGTATTGCTTAAGATTAAAATTTCTTCTTTGCACATTGAGGCAGATGATCAAAGAACAACCTTGACAGCTGCAAAAAAAAAAAATTGTCTCTTCATCACATTCATTT
Organism: Buteo buteo; assembly: GCF_964188355.1. NCBI lineage: Eukaryota > Metazoa > Chordata > Aves > Accipitriformes > Accipitridae > Buteo > Buteo buteo. The sequence continues at coordinate 2,288,812 of NC_134195.1, read as the reverse complement.
GTGAATTTGTTGTTCCTCCTCCCTCTAGAGAGCAAATGAAGTTTACTGCTATTACTGTGACTTTTTCCTTATGTTCTTTCATGTCTCCTGGCATTTTACAAAAATTGTCAGTATTCTGATTATGTGGTCAACAGCATAGCTATAATATTAACCCTCATCTCCTTTTAAAGCATATTTCATTCCATATCAATTAACACATCTTACTTTATCCCATTCTCCTTAATCATACAGCACCTTTCTACTAAAGCAACTCATTTGTAATGCAATTCCTACATATTTGCACCCAGATACTGCAGTCTCATTGATTATCTTCCTTCCATCAAGTTTCTCAAAACACTTATAGCATCAGTCTGCTCATTTTAAAACAGGTATTTCAGTGCACTACCTTTTTTAAAAGGCACACAGCATCTTGATAAAAGCACACAAGACTCTGCACTTAATCAGCTTGTCTATTTTTACATGCACCATTTAAAAGGACTTAATTTGCTAACACGTTAAAATTCAGGAAAGAGGCAACAAGAAAAAAGGTACAAAACTCTGTTCCTTGGGCTTTCATCACCCAGTGAGATATTACCCAAAGAAACTTTTCTTCTACAGCTTTCAGTTTTTTGTCTTCAGTTTAATGAATTATTTTTTTTTCAATAAAGCTAGTATTCTTTTTACATTTTAATACAACAGATTTTGACAACAGGGAGAGTGTATCTCCAGTCCCTGAGACTAAAAAGAAATCTTTGCATTTTTCATTCACCTGCCCATTCACTGCCCCCTCCTATACTTCCCAGTAGCTCTTCACTGAAAAACCATTCAGCCCCTTTGCAAGTTCCTGGGAGGTCTAACAGCTCAGCACACCTTCATTTAGCAATACTGCCTCTCAAATACTGCCTTATGACAGCTCCTTCTCAGCCAAATGTTTTTCATTAACCACTTCAGTGTCTCCACCAGCACACTACATCCAAGCACTCTACATTGTTCTTCTCCAATACTATTAGACTATTCTTGAGGATGCCTGAAAAGCTTCTTTCTTACCCAAGGCATGCCTTTTGCTTGACTTTGGCTCTTGTTTAAGATTTCTTTCAATTCCCCTTTCCTGTCATCATTGCTTAACCCGTCTCACTGGCAAGCTGAGACACCTGTTTGCACACTGGTCTGTGTTATTAAGGCCCATCTGAACTTCTTTGGGTCTTGAAATTACTACAGCACAGCATTAATACCACCACTCCTAACTACGGTTTAGTGGTAGACTTGGCAGTGTTAGGTTAGCGGTTGGATTCTGTGATCTTAAGGGTCTTTCCCAACCTAAACAATTCTATGATTCTATGTCTTAGCATAACAGTGCAGAGAAAACTAGACTTGTTTGAAACAAAACAGACAAATAACTAGCTAATGCCTAAGGATGAGCAAAAAATATGGCAAGCAACAATCCTTGCTTCCAGTCTCAAACTAATTTCAGCTCAGATGCTCTCTGGGTGCGATATGGTTTCTACATATTTAGATGTATGCTTCCATAAAAAACATCAGCATACAGTGAAATAATAGCATTCCATTTATTATCACATCACACTGAACTACAGTGCAACCTTCCAATTTTGTTAGGCGTTTTTTATGTAGTTCACTAGCTGTCAAAGTCTCTTGATGCCTTTTGTTGCATCCTCTTGAAATGTCAAAGTTTTATAACCTGCAGCTACTCTGTCACTTCATCTGACTTTGTATATGAAATAATGTAGCGGGCATCAGATCACTGAATTTGGCCTGCTTGAAGGGTGAAAATTTAAGTCACAGCTCAGAAACTAAGTAATATAATCTGGCAGTCTTTTATTAATAGCATGAAAGCAAGTAGAGCATGGAATAGCTTTCTTATTACACTAATAATGACATATTAGATTACAGTATGTTCATTTTTTGTCAGATTATATAGTCATTGCTTCTAGAAGGACAGAGAATTAGAATCTTTGTCTAGCTTTTTAAGCGTGATAAATTTTTCCAAAGAGTTTGGATGCTTCTTGGTTTTGTTGTTTTAAGAACTATCATTTCCATTCTTGTCCTATTGCAACTTTCTATTGCAACTAGAAGAGGTATTCAAGTATTAAAAGATTTAGGAAGCAATCAAACAGAACTCTTAACTTCAAAATTCGAAGAGCTTCATTGTTCTTGTGATGCTGCTCAATCCTGTTGGTTTCTGCTTTCCTCAGAGTACTGTCTTTCCTCCCTGCTGCTGTGAAAAAAACCACCTTTGCACACATGGTGACATATACACCTCGTCATGCCCCAACTGCACCTGAGCCTGTGAAATCATGAACAGTCACAAGAAAAAAGACGGAAGTCTGAATACCACTACCTAGCATGTGAGTAAAGTCGGAGACTTCTCACCAACACAGTGACTGCTCTACACAATGACTGTAGCAGAGAGGAAGCAGAAGACTGTTCCCCCATCCACTACAGGCTCCTCTATTGTAGGTATTAAAATCAAAACAACAACTCAGATGAACCTCAGGTGCTCACCCAGCAGGGAAGTCTGTTAAGGAAACCCATAAACCCAAAGATATGTCCACACCCTCAAATAAAAACTCAGCTAAAAAAACCAAAACAACTTGAAATTGCTTTTATTTGTTTATTTAAATCAACTACTTGACTTCGGAGATGGGAAAACTTACGTTATTTTCCATATAAGCATTCATTGCTTTTTGCAGTTGCTTTTTCTGCATAAAGCTACAGTTGAGCTGATGAGACTGAATGCTCAACACCTGTTAAAACAAAATACTTCTCTGTTCATTACCATACCAAGCATAATAAGTATCACACTGCAGAGAACTGAGTACAGTTTAAGTAGACAGACAAATCAGGAAGATATCTAAGGTCCTAGGTGTACATCTTGCTAGCACATCTTCTCTCCTTGCCCTTTAGTCAACATAACCTGCTTTTGTTTTATTGTTCTAATAACATGCTAGTCATTGGCATGAATATGAACAGAAATATAAAGAAGGCAAAGTCCCAGGCAAATTTTAAAAGGATATTTAGGAAAAAAGTGCACTTAGAGCAATACATCCATTAGAGGTTATTCAGGTTTGGTCTCCTATCTAAATTAAGTTATTTGAAGTATATAGTCTTGAATGGTAGGTAGCACTTCAGGTTTCACTCCTTGCACAGTGTTTCTCAGCTACAGTATGAAAGTCGGTTTCTTAAAAGGGCAGATATGATTTGTTATCTCTTGCTATACAAATTTTAAAAACAATACTACGGGGTTTTTGGCAAAGTCATCGTTATAGGCACCTCTTTGCAGCAGAGACAAAAAAAGATTACAAAAGACATTTGGAAGGGACTTTTCTAAGAGGCTTTTCAGACAAAAGCACTCTCAAAATAAAGGCCAACTTGGCTGATGTTAATTTATCTCCTTAAGTAACATCTCACTTAAACTCAGTACATAATTTCTCAGTGTGGATGCAATGTTCCTTTCAGAAGGATTGCAGTTAAATTTGAAAATAATTTTAGTTCGTAGGACTACATTCACACACTTGACTGGACATAGCTTTAAAATAAGTAAGAACAGAAGCTGAATTTTAGTGAGCCATGATAAAGCCACGAAGATGCAAACTTCTGGGTGTTATGTTTTTCACTACTTAGTAGTTTACAAGAATAGCTTCACAACTTAAGACAAATGGATGTTGTATAGCATTATACTTCCCTTATTTGCATTAGTGAGGGGGTTGAATCTGGCAGCCCAATAGAGGGGAGGCTGCCACAGCTCCAAGTCCCCAGGTTCAACCAGGGGTAAGGCTCAGCATACACTCCTCTTGGCACACATACATATATACTTACATACCATAGTCAGCCAGAGAGATCAATACACTAAGCACTCAGACACACACAGGTAGCACCACAGCCTCGTCCTGCTCCCCTTTCCAGCCTGAGCAGGACAGAGGTCCACTAGTGAAGGTATATCTATACATATGTACAACGCAGATCCCTCCAGCAGTCTGCCCAGTAGTCAGCCCCAGGATCCCAGTCTCTCCAGTTGCTGCCACCTGGATATAAGAGCCCCCAAGACCGTAGACCCACTCCAGTTGCTGGTACAGACTGTCTCTCATGTGCCTGCACACACAGCTGGCTGGAACCCCCCTGATCCCCCAGTAGCCAAACCCCCACTGTCTCACCCTTAGAGACACACACATAGGTCTCGCTCTTAGAGACACTCAGACCCCAGCAACTCTCTGGCAGCTGGTGGGACTCCCCTGGTCCCACCAATAGCCAGCTCCTCCCATGGCATCACCCTTAGATACCACATACACATCTGTCTTCCAGGCTTGATCTCTGCTAGTGCTCACACACTCATTGATAGTGTATTCATCAGGGAGGCATCTTTCAAACAAACTGTGCTGCAATAGAAGCCTTCAGGGACTTCTGCAAAACAACCAGAAAAACAATACTTACTTCTCTTAGTTTCTTGCACTTCTTGACTCCTGATACATTCCAGATTCCTAGATATCAGAAAGAGTTCTCTTTATGCAGGGAACAGCATCTTTCAATAGGTGTCCTAACAACCAACCTGTGGAACTGCATTTAAGCATTCTCTTGGGTTTAATTTTTAAGTGTAAACTGATTAACACGGAGAAGTGTTTAATTCTTCAAACATTTTAAGTAGTTCAAGTATGAAACTAAAGTTCCAGTCCACAACATGATATGCTCTGATAAACAACTGAGTGTTTTATATCACTTTTAAAGTTTCACTCTCTCCCTGCTTCTCCTCCACACCAAATTGCAGCTCTTCACTTGCCTACCACTTTTCCATGAGAATTGTTTTTATCAGCCACATTAGACCACTGAAAGCATGGAGGGAGTTCAAGGACAACACAAAAGTCTACATGCACCTGCAACTAATCAACCAAAAGTATTTGAGAGTATTAAGACCTTCTACAAGAAAAGCACTTGCTCAATGGACAGCCTGTTTCTAGCTTGTCCTTCTACTGAAAGCATAGCTTGCTGATCATTAACCATTTTGGAAGAATCTGCTTCATCACCCTTTCTCTAGGATGCTTTTTAATCAAAGCCATCAAAGCTAGTAATTTTCCCCTCTTATTTTTCTCTCTCCTTATTTCAAGTAGTTAAACATAGCAAGACCAGTACTTTACTTCAATGTTCCTTTCTTACATCAGTCTCCTTACAATAAAAAAAAAAAAAAAAGAGGAAAAGCTCCACTAGAAGAGAAGCATATTCTGATATTCTGAAGTTACTCCACATATAAATAGAGTAAAACTGGTGGAATTTATGTTTGGCTCAATTTTATGAGAGCTTCAACACTCCATTCCCTACAAGCAACCCCATTTCAGCATTTTGAAGAATCACAAGTATACTCAAGGTTAAAACTCAAAACTTGACGAAGAGTGCGGACCACTTAAGAGCTGAAGTCAGATCAATTCTGCAGTTAGCTTACCAAGTGGTAAATGGGCTTTGAAGGCAGCCCTGGACAGGAAGGCTCCTACATAAGATACAGGATTTTCCTCCAGCCTGGAGGAAATAATGAGGCTTCCTACAAAAGAACAAACTAATAGCAGAGCATGTTAAAATAACTTCTGGGAGGAGGTCTCAAAATGCAGACAGGAAGGGACAGCAGAGAACTGCAAACCTCTTGAGCATGAAACCCAGGAAAGAAACAGGTTTCTCAGAAGCTCAGACACAGAGGCAGGAAAACCCAAGTGTGGATTCAACCAGACATGAGTCAGAAATTGGCTGTTTGTTTTGTTAAGCCATTTGCTTTTTCTGCAGTAGATATGAGAGGTAGCGTTAAAAAAAAACCCACACAAAACAATCAAACACATTTTGTTATTTGGCAGAAGGACAAACTACTTCAGAAGCATAAGAATTGGTGCATTCAAATAAGGGAGACAGGAAGGGCTACTCAGGAAGAATATGGAGACTTGGAAGTGATACCTCTCAGTCATTTTTCATTTCCTCCTCTGAACATCTACGTCCTTGGTATCTACAGCACACACTTTGTTTCCACAGAAACAGTTTTATATGTATATGTGTGTACACACATACATACACACACAGTATACAGTCACATCTTTATTACCCAAAAAGAGACAGCTTAAAATAGTCAAGTCTGTTCCATGGGATGTTTCAGAACACAAAAAAATTAAGTCCTGTAACTTTTTCAAGGTTCAGCAATATTAACACGCACACATCTGCTACCACGTCTTTCATTAAGGATACAGCATGCAAAACAACTGTTAGAAAGTTAACTAGCAGGCTGTTTCAGTCCCCCAACAGACATCAGGAGTTGGCAGAAAGATTGCATACCACTGGCAGAAGTTGCTTTCACATCTCTTCTACGGAAGGATTATTGCCATGAAAGAGGTAAGTTTGATTTCATCATATTTCTCGCACCTAATAATGCCCACCACTTAAATACACCCCACCACCACATTTCTGAAGCAAACCACAGTAGCTTTAAGCCAAACCTAATGACCAATTCAAAAAAGAAATCATTAAAACCTCTTTAATGTTCTTATAATATATTTCATAGTATTCATGTGTATTTATTAAGACCAGGTTATAATTTAAAATTTAAATTTTAAAAAAATCTCAATAGCAAGGATTTTATCTTTCTGTCTTACCCAAAACAGAAATATAACAGGCTCATAAAAACAGAGGAACTATCAGCATTTTCAGAGGTGGTATTACTTGAAGAGCAATCTAATGTCTGTGCTTTGAACTACTCTTTTGAAAGGTCACTTCTACAGAAGTGGAAAACAGACAGCCAGATACATGCACACACTGTAACGGCTTTAGAATGGCTTTATTTTAAAGGAAAACAAAGACAGACAGTACTGCAATCCCAGTGAGATGCAATATAAAGCAGGAACTTCATTTTTATGAAGCTTAACTTCCATGGGTGCACTTTGCATCTGTCTTTCCCCATTTGGAAAAAAGTGAATTTGGATAATTTATGTTAAAAGTTGCTGGACACATTCATGTGTTTCTAAAGATAATATTGTGCTTTCACTCCAGATACACTTGAACTTATAAAAGGCAACTTATATTCTTGTTTGGAGCATAAGCAGCAAGAAAGGAAATTAATACTAGTACATAAAAGTCAATCCCAACATCGAAAGTAAACTGCAGAGTTGAGGCATGAAAGTATGTTTGAGTTTTTTACTTAGAAAAGGATTGTTCCTCTCAGGCACAGCCCTCATTTGTTTGCCCAGCAATCTTGCTCATTCCCTTTTTTAATGCTCTAAAAACTACAATGCCTTCTCACCAGACCAGGATTACATTTAAAAGCCTACAGTGAGCTGGGTAAGGGCCTTCTTGGTGTGTGTCTCCCATCACTACCACAGACTCAGTTTTGAAATAAAGATTTATTATCCCTGAAGAGAGCCGTGGTCCCAGGGTGGGTGGGAGAACCACCTATGAAAATGGTAATGCTGAAAGGAAGCACATTCTCAGCAGACAGCTACCTCCTCAAATGGCGGACCCTTGCTGTGAGAAGTAGGTAAGCTCCTACCTTCTGAAGATGTCTTCACATCTTTCCTCAGTTTTATCACTCTTCATTCCATGCAACAGAAATGGAACAGTAACAGTGAGGAAGGGGAGAAGGGCCAGGTACCAGGCCTCTCAACCGATAAAACATCCAAGGGCTTGCACCGTCTCAGGCTTTGTGTCTCAGGACAGAGGGGAACCCACACTGTTGTTTTTTTCTTCTGTAACAGCTTTGGTCTCCTGTACCTTATATACCTCACTACTTCTGTTCACTCCTCCCTAGCCTCAACCAGTTTGAATACTTTTCTTTTGCATTTGAACAAAGAAGGAAGAATACTTTTCACAAGTTCTGTTACACACTCAAAGCATCAACCACACTTGCTTCATGTGCTTTCCCCTTACACTGAAGCTGTAGCTATACCAATAATCATTGTCATCTTTAAATACTAGTAAATCACAAGGAGAATTCATGTTCCCATGAGAGTTGACAGCCATGTCTACCATCCTAAAAAATACTTTTTTTTTTTTTTTTTAAAAAGTGACAGTTCCATTGTTAAGACTTTCAAGCAAACAATTCTGGAGAAAAGAAGGCTGAGGGGAGACCTTATCGGCTCTCTACAACTACCTGAAAGGAGGTTGTAGTGAGGTGGGTACTAGTCTCTTCTACCAAGTAACTAGTGATAGGATGAGAAAAGATGGCCTCAAGTTGCACCAGGGGAGGTTTAGATTAGATATTAGAAAAAATTTCTTCACTGAAAGGGTTGTCAGGCATTGGAACAGGCTGCCCAGGGAAGTGGTGGGGTCACCATTCCTGGAAGTGTTCAAAAAACACATAGACATGGTACTTCAGAACATGGTTTAGTGGGCATGGTGGTGTTGGGTTGACGGTTGGACTTGATCTTAAAGGGCTTTTCCAACCTAAACGATTCTATGATTCTAATTCATGCTTTTCAGAACAAGGATTACAAAGCAAGCCCTCCTAAAATTGAGTCAGCTGAAGCATGGAGCAACAGAATTTCCAACATCCAACTAGCACTACAGCTACCATCTGGGATGAAGATATATCACCCTCAGCCATAAAAGTGGGATTACTTAGATTTTTTTTTTTTTATCATGCTTAAAACCCACCTACACCATTTATGTCTTAACTCAACTAAGACCATTACTCTTGCCATCTATGTATCATAAACCAAACAAACCCAATCTCCTTATGTGCAGCATTTCATAAATAATTTAGAATGGCAATTTCATTTCCTTTAGATCAGGACTTTAGCCTGTTGAGAACAAGAAATCTTTACCACTCTTATTAAATATTTACTATATGGCTGTTCTGGCATCATCACAAGAAACACTGCATACAAATGTTATGCATTAGAAAAATACAAAAGCTACATATAAAACATTTAAAGGATGCTGGCAAGAGGACAATAGCTAGGAAATGCAAATAAAGCTGAGGGCCTGACTTTCACTGCTGATTCCTTCCAGGACAAAAAGCAGTCCCACAAGACAGCTTAACCCTTTGCTTTAAGGTCAACATGCATCAAGTAGTTTTCCATAAAACAGACATTTCTCACTACCTGAAAAAAAGTAAAACATTTTTAGTGAAACAAAAAAACCAATCAACTTGTTTCCCCATACAGCTTTCCATCAGTGTGTGTTACAAACCTAGAAAGGTTACAAGTGTTTACCAACTTCATGTATGCAATGAAAGTATACCTATTCTACCAGCAACATTTCTACCTTCAGAACAGCAAACCTAACAAATCCAACTAGGAGTGTAACATCCACAAGACAACCCATAAGATGATGCAGAATGCAGGGCCCTTAAAGTAACACACTATCTTCAGTATCCCATCCCCTGTCACCAAAGGAAAGTTTCAACCTTACATTAAATCTATTGTTCCACCAAGCTTTTACATAGCTGCTCTGGCAAAGCAACAGGCACACAGCACAATGATGAGACTTAGCAACCCCACTGGAACTTTCAGATTTAAAAGCACAGCTACCTATCCCAATTGAAAGAGCTACAGCTTGCACTGCAGCAATAACCACCACAATTGCTGGCTTCTGGCAGGACTCAGCACATGCTGCAAAGCAAAGATTTTTCCCAGTGAGTCTCCAGCAAGAGGCCAAAGGAACACACTTCCCTCAGCTACTTGCTCTCTCTACAAAATTCTTCAAAGACACTATTAAGTATCACAACATCCTGCAAACCACGTGCCTGTGATAACAAGCTTCCAGATTTTAAGTTTTGTTTGAAGTGAAGCAGTAGCAACCACTGCCTTCACAAAAACTTCCCAGCCTAAGCATCAGATCATTACTCAGATAAACAAAAATCTTCCAGAACAGACCTGGACAAGACCAAAATAATGCTGGCTAGGAATGTTTTCAGGTGATTCTCCCAGGTATGAAGCTTGCTTTCTAGCTAGTAGGCCAGGCCAAAGTTTCAAGGCCTTCGGTCTCAGGACAGCAAGGCACCTATTTCAAAAAGGTACCTTTATTTTCTAACCCCCTTCCTAGCAACAAGCAACCAGGCTGCAACACTGACCATTCTGCAATCCATTTCTCAGAGCAGAGGGTGAACACACTAACAATTCTTCCCCCACTGTAAAGACTGAAGAAGCCCTGAGCTACCATAAGCTAATTGCTACTGTGCTCAGCACCAGCTTCCAATCCTCTTCTGCTGCCAGTCTGAATTGCCACTTTCAAATGCATCAATCAGACAGATACCCACTAAATTAGGAACTGCACTTCTTCCTAGCACAGCCTGCCAAGACAGCTGCACTGTTTTCTGTACTAATGACTTGAGAAGGTACTAAAATAAAGTTTTGGCACTGATGTCAACCCAGAGAAGGTACTCCCATCATTACTGGAGATGGCCATCATTGTGTTTTTAGTGTAAGAGAGTCATGCAAAAATATATTTAGTAACCTAGTATAGCATAACCCTTTCAATCATATGCTTCAGCTCAGTTTGAGGGAGATAACAAAAGCATGTTTTGTTGGCTGTACTTTGGCAAGCACCAAAGGCAGTTGGATCTTCAAAGGACACGAGGGTCAATTTATCCCTCCTGCATAAGGCCCACCACACAACAGCTGATTTGGTCAGCTGGGGACCAGATGACCCAAAATCAGACTGTGGGAAGGAGGGAGGCAATTTCTCTGTTAGGCCAGGAAAACTCATTTGGAGATCACTATGTTGTTTCCTGTAACTTCTCAAAAGGAATGCATATGAGAAGATAGAGAAGCTTCAGCACAGAACCACAGAGAAGCCCTACTGACATCAGAATACAGGCTGAAGGAGGACAGCTATGGAACAATGAACCAGGAGACCTGAGCAGAAAGAGACCTATAAGAAAGGCTTTACAGAAGAGACAGGAAGCATAGTAAGATCAGCAGAGGCAGCACTAAAGGGAAACTGAGGCACCGGAATGGGATGCATCTGGGCTTAAAGACCAGTATATTATTCTGAGATAGTGCACAGAAAAACAGAGCATCCTGAACCACCTGCAGAAGAAGCAAAGCTGGACGAACTGTGCTTCAGCAAGCCATGTGAGGCTGTTAGATACCACCCAGACCAAGGGTTGTATACTTTCTGGTATCAATTATAGCTAAAGCCCAGGCTCAGAATTTAAGCCTTTTCAGGAATGTCTCCAGTGTTTTAAAGGCTGCTGGCAAACAGACTGCACACGCATGAACTGTGCAAGGTGAGACCAGAGGTTTTAACACATTTGCTAATGAAAATAAACATTTTTAGCAAAAACCAATAGCTCACGTAAACAGATGGAAAGGCTAAGCCCAGTATGGAAGGAGTATCATTAATACTTCAGAAGTCTTCTTCAAAGAGAGGAAGAAAAATCTTCCTCCTGCAGCAGTCTGTCAAAGCTTCCAGCTCCTCTTTTAGAACACACCTCTCAAGAGTGCATCCCACAATTTAAATCACTTAAGCTGGTAGATTCACTTTGCCTTTTTTTTTTTTAAGAGCAAACTACAATCAGGAGGAGGAAAGCTGGCCTAATTTGCCAATTTAGTGGTCAAGTTTTATTTAAAAGTTCCAGCAAGCTTCAATTGACCACATAAGTGGAGAACAGAAGTATTTATAGCTTGCTGTCCCTCAGCCACCAGCTCAGAAACCACAGAAGGACACATTACAGCACATGACTTCAAGCACATGATATTAAGTGCTCAAGCTTCTCTTTCAGCCAAGGACTCCCTCTGTTCTATAGAATATTCTTTCACCTTCCTTCTCTCTTTGGTATTTTAAAACAGAGATAGAAACCCATTGCATTAACACACCCCAAACTATTTTAAGACAACCTTAGTCAGGTACACTGAGATCAAGGGGGTCTTACTTCCATACTTTTCTTCCAAACAAATAACCTTCACTACCCTTTACTCAAGGCCTCAGAACCTTTCCAGAACTCGTCAGCTCTTAACCCAGTAAGAAGTCCTTCAAGAACAGCTTACAGGCCATTATCATGATCCAGTATTTTTTTATGGTAATGGCATTGAATAAGTAAGTCTGTTTATACAGACATCTAGAGTTGATGGTATTTTCCATCTTCTTTCTACCATTCCCACACCTCCCCAAACTGAACACTCATGTAGTTTCAACACCTAAATGTAGCTCTCGGAGCACATGCACCCAGAGTCAGTGCTCCATGGTGACACAACTATCTTGTCATGAAAGCTGAGACCAAACAGTTTAAGTCTCAAGGGTACAAGCTTTGTCATACTATTTGTTACTAATTAAAGTCTAGCAGCTTTTCTTTTCCAGCCTCTCAGGTCACACTTACACATCAGTGGCTTCCAAATTAAGTTATAGGCATGTAGCCTCTTCATGCTCCAGAAGAGTTTCCCATCCACAGCTCCCCACCCACTTAATTCCTTACTACCATCCTCTTTCATAAAGGTTTGGGCTTCCTCAGATATTACAAATATCTGAATTAAGGAACATGTATCAGTCAGCTTAACAAATTACTCAGTAATCTGAGAAAAAACTATTGTTTATGGCAAAAGGTTTCAGAATAGCCACATGAACAATTAAAGCCAGTAGAGAGTGATGACAATAACTGGGTATAGGCTGACTGCAGTAATTTTTCTTTAACTGGAACAACAGGAACCAGGAACAGCACTTTAACCTGGTCAGGTCCACAGCTATTAGAGCCTCAGCTCCGCCTACAGTAGTTTTTACTGAGCAGATGAACACAGGGAAGTTGTTGTGAACTTCTATTATGAAAATCTTGAAGCATACCAAGCAGTATAATTACTGCTTAGAATAACAACCTGTGGAGTCTGTAGGTTATCACTTTAAGATGTTATGCAGCTTTATCCACAGAGCCTGTTTTAAACTAGGATGTCTTATTATTACCATCTGCTCAGAGATTAAATCCAAGATGGCTGCAAAAGAGACAAGAAAGTATTTTCTCCTGTAAATTAACACTAAGCAGAAGTCAACAGTTCTTATTTTAGAATCAGAATAATGCAGGTTAGAAGACTAGTCTGACATTAACAAATTTTTTTGTTGCCTGTTTTAGAAATACCAAGTTTAAATAATTATTTTCAGAACAAATTAATTACAAATATCCTTAGTGAAACAGATCACATACACCTTGTCTTCATGCAGAGAAAACCTTGATTTTTAAGCATCTGACACTGGCCTCCACACTAAACCAAAGAAACCTTCCTTTACCAGTCTCCCACAGTTGCCTGTGAGAGTTAAAGGTGCTATAGGCTTTCACAATCTTAACAAAGGATCCCTGTGCTGGCTAGCATCCTTATTTCAACCAAACATGTTCTAATATACACATGGGAGGAAATGCTAAGCATATAATGGCTTTCCATTTTCCCCCAAGTCATTACACTTTGATTGCACTTAGAACTTTGGGAAGGTCGAGCCACATGACACACAAGTGCTACAAGAGAGTGCACATCACAGGGTTAGTTTGGGGAGGAAAGACTGGAGTTATTTCCTGGTTGGTTGGTTGATTTTTAAGTAACATTCCCTCCAGTATGTAGTCCCCCAAACGCTTCTCCTCATTCCATAAATCATAAAGCTTCTTGACATTTATATGAAGTGTTAACTCCCACCCCTCTCCCAATTACTTCTTTTCTGATGCCAGATGCTACCCACAAAACAAGCCAGTGTTTCATGGATGTCAGCAACTTGTCAAATCAGCCCTGACTCATCAGCCATTGCTCTGGGATGTCACTGCATCCCAGATAGAAGCACCACCTAGAACCCTGGCACTTGGCAGCACTCTTCCCTCAGTGAAACTTGCTACTACTTTACCCATTTCAGCTTCAAACCCAGAGCAACAGTTACCATTTTTGGAATATACCCACATATACTCATTGCCGAATGGTTTGTCACCCAGAGTGAAGTAAAACAGGTATCTATCAACAAGCCAGCAGCACATCCAAAATAGAAGGGAAAAGAAAGGGCAAACCTGTCTCTACTGCCAGAGTCCCTTCTGACAGATTACAAGAGCTGTATATTGCTGCATCAGCCTGCTTAACATTTCTGCTTTGGTCTTTTCTATGTACTCCGAGAAACTGAAGACCAGATCACACTTTTAATCAGTTCAAGGAAGAAGTGAAAAGATGCGGCTGCCTGCAGCCAGCAACAATGCTACAAACGTGCTTTTCTACTCCTCTTCTGCTTTTCCCCTGTGCATCTCCAAGACACAGGTATGAATTTGACAGTGAAGAGTGCAGTGGAACTTTCCCCCCCTCATCTTAATGCTCTTCAAAGATCAGCCAAGAGCCACATAACCAAGCAGATGCTATTGTGCAGCAGAAAGAAGTCATTCTAAGCAGAATTAAGTGGTCTGACTGAGGACAGAGGGAGAAGGCAAGAAAAGTCAATGCCACAGTCTTACTAGCCTTAAACGTTTTCAAGTATTTGCAGTTGTCTCACTTAATGACTCACCTACAACCATGAGTCAACCAAACTTTGTTTGGCTTTTGTCATCATTTTTAACAGGCAAAAAAGCAAACACATGTGTAAAAGCATTATTATTTTCAGTTTAAAATATTTTATAATTTGTTAAATACAGGAAAAGAGCAAAGGAATACTGATATTCTAATTATACAAGCCCAGTAGAAACCTAGCCTCAAGTCATTTTTTTTAATGTATTTTAAAAAAAAAACCACCCACACTTATTTTTTATATATCCTGACATAAAAGCTCTTTGAACGAGTTACAGCAGAGAGTAAGAGTAGAAATGCTCAAGGTAAACTTTTCACTTCTTAGGAAGGAAGAAGTCAGGGGCTTAAGAACCTTCCATTAGGAAAAAAAGATAAGCCTTTCAAATTTGAGACCTCCTGGGCTGAAAGAGAGAGGAGATTGCAAAACCACAGTCCAGACTGCCCTGTATAAACCTGTGTTTTTATACCTGCCCATGTTCACTGTGCACTGCTTCACAAAAGCATGTGAAGCTTTCCTATTGCTTCTATGTCATTACAGCCATTGAGTATGGAAGTGTAGCCTCCTTATGTCAGACAAAAACTTACAGCATCAAGAAGTCAACGTATTCATGAATGATCTTAAAGTGATCATGCAGTTCAGGGCTGAGGACAGAGCTTTTGTCATTTTCTCTTCATCTCTCCCCTCCCAGTGCCAATACACAGGCACCTCCTTCCAAATTAGGCCACCTGGTCACCTGACAACTGTAAATAGTAAGCAGTCAGTTAACACTGTTTAAGAGATTACAATACTACAGCATTCACGGGTTATGATAACCCCGTGGGTTAGTTTTGGGTTTTGGTTGGTTGTTCGGTTTTTTTTCATCTTAGAAGATGAAAGAATTTTGTAGTTATGCTCAATGACTGTCATTAAATAAAATTCTTATCTCAGCTTTAACCCACTTGCCCCCATCCTCCCAACTATGATATTAAAGACCAGCCATATATTTAAATGGCTATATATGTGCTGTACAGAGGATATACATTCCTACAAAGAGCTTAAAGTCAACAAGAAAGAGTGGATTTGTTCAGAACCCCTAGGACTGCTTTAAGATAGTCAGGAATTGAAAATATGGTACAAAAGGATAAAAATACCAAACATTCTTAATAATGAGACAGTATAACACATTTCAAAATCTATATATTGGATTTTAAACACTAAATTAACTTGACAATGTTTGTAATACTTGAGGTTACCTGAGAAATCTTTGATTATTTTTTTTAAGCCTAGATGAACAGAAGGTTTATATAAGAGTTAAGCTTTCCAAAGTTCATACTAGTGGTCAGGAGGCTAGAATGTGAAAGATTAAGATAACTCTTAAGATCACAGTTACTGTTAATTCCACTGATAGATCGAAGAAAAGGAAACTACACATAACTTACTGGAAAGGAGTTGCAGCTCTTCTGTAACACACACATGTGCTGGTGCATTAAACACCAATGAATAACACCACCATTTCAGTACATTCCATGTTTACAGAGAAAATGATGAACATTAAACTAAAGAAAAGCACTAACATTAATCAATCAAAATCTGCTTATAGTCTAAGTCTTTCTAACCAAAGCAAAATGTCCAGCCTTATTTACATTACATTTCTGCTAACATCAGCATAAAAGTTAATTATTCTTTTAGTTATGATTTGGTCAATAAACTGTTTTAAGCCTACCTTTGCAGTATCCTCTCTCATACCTATCATATTTCACATAATGAAAGAGACTGTTTCTACATAGGCACATTTTATAGTAAGATTAAATGGCAGCCTGGTTTTTAAGAGCTTTCATAGCAGCTAATTTTAAATAATGTCTTCTCCCTCTGAAAAAAAAATTAAAACAAAAAAAATCACAGTATAAGCAGGTCAACTTTCTCAACAATGTTTCCTCCACATTTGTTATACTCTACCCAAAACTTATCCAGTGATTGATATGCCATTTCTGTTACTCACCAGTACAGTTTGATACTAGGCCCATCTGCACAGCTAAAATCATAATGATAGCCTAAGAGGTACCAGGATTAAAACATCTAAAGATAGAAGGTGTGCAAAGGCATAGCATCAAACCAAAGCCATAGGCAAGACACCAAATGTATTTTAACAGAAGACCACAACTCTCCTTGAAGTCAGCTTTGGGACCCCAGAGCCAAACACTCCACTGCTGATTCAGATCCACCTCAAGAGAGGCCACTTATATTCATTATGAGTGGCATAAAATAGTTATACAAGCATAGATAATGAATACTAGTGTTTGTACTTCATTATAATCATTTGTGCAAACAACTCATTAATAGTACTTTGAAAAGATGTGAAGGGCTATGTAAAATGCTAAGCATGAACTGCAAGTTGCTAACGCAATTCAAATAACAAGAAATCCATTTCAGTTCATCTACATGTCTACTTCACAATGCAAATTAGAAGCATTGGAAACAAAAAAACAAGTAAATGGTTCAGTCAATTCCTTCCCTCTCCCCAGTTCATCCACACTATTCTCTCTAGACAAGTACCGCATACACGAAGTTTCTTTTTCTGCATATAACTATATTGATTATTAACATTAATTTTGCAAAACTTTACTGGCGCATCAGCAGATGTGCTTTTCAGAAGATTTCACAACATCCTATCTTAGTGATGAAGTAGAGGAAGAGCCTAATTGTCCTTAATCCTCTATTTAAAATAGGTTAGATGAAATCCTCTTTTGACTAAAGCAAAGAGATTAGTCAGTGCCACCAGGAAAGAGAAACACTATTCCCCCCCTCACCCTGCCTCGTATGTAGATGAGTTTAATGATTAATGAAGGAAACAAATTAAGCAGTCTCCTATTTCAAAAAGGGAAATTAGTCTACAGATAAGAGCAGAATAAATGGAAAAGTGTCCCTGTGAAATCTCCAATTTCTTAAGCTTTCATGCTTGCAGTAACTACCAGGATAATGTGTATAAGAACAAGCATCCCAGAACACAGTTTCACAGTGTTCCTCAGTAACCAGACAGAAGAGTTAGTATAAAGCCCTCTCCCCCCTTTTCTTTTTAAATACTAATACACAGCTGGATCCTTGGTAAATCTTGGCATAAATCTTGACATTGCCAGATGAACTGCATACAATTTCAGGAAGTACATGTGAACACATCTGTGTATGAATGCACGTGCATGTATGCAGATGGAGGAATAAAGGGGGAAGTTGGGGGTAACAGAAGCAGCAGTGCAGGATACTTAAGTAACAGTAAAAAACCAACCCTACAACACAGTCATTACAGGCTTATGTCCACACCCAGTTTTCTTCCTGGGACATAATAATTTTATTACCTGAAAGCATTAAACTACCCTTACAACTTCTCTCTACAGAAGAGCTGGGCAATACTCTCATCCCCGTCCTAAGGAAAGATGAATGTGCAGAGAAATTAACATCGAGATCCACAAAGATATTTAAGTGCCTTATCAGCCTGTGGTCTTCCATGATGTTCCAGACAAACTCCCCAGCTACTGGCTCATCCCATCAGTCTCCTTGAAAAATCCAAGCTAGGGTGCCAGTTTCTTCCTAGAAAGAGTGCATTTTTAATATAGTATCATAACTACTCAACACTTACAAAATTAAAATCAAAGTTCAATTAAAAAAAACAAAAACACTTTTCATGATGACTCAGAGCGTGTTTGTGCCACAGGCTTCTCAGAGTCATTACTAAGAGGAATGGAAAAAAACAACTGGTGTCTGTATGATACAGAAAAAGAATCCTTGGTTTGCCTTGTCTACCTGCAGCTGTTGCCATGGCAATTATAGCAGAGAAGATAATAGCATTCCAGTGTCATTTTGCCTCATTGCTCAGGATGAGCTTCAATTGAAATGTCCCTTGACAATTACACAAATAGAAATACTACATTATCCTGTGTAATGGTAAACCAGTGAAATAAGAAGCATTATTCTAGAAAAATTTTATCTAAAAGACTTGCACGAGGAGAAGCAGGATATTTTGCTCACACCCCCCCCAAAAAAACCAGTAAAGTTGAATCCAGTTGTATAACAGGTGCTAAAACATCTGCTCAGTCTTTTCTGTGGCACATATTTCTCTTGGTTTCCTCTCCCCGCCACACCTGCGCATGACATGGATGAGGCATCTCACTGTCAATCAGGTTGCAGCTCCTCAAAAACATAACTATTTTCTAGTCACACTTAAACCTAGTTAGATAAGTTTATTATCCCCATCTCAACAGCACAAACACTAGCCAGCTCTGATATTTGCGTTTTACTTGGCAGCTGAGTTACTGTTTTCTAAGTGTTTTGAGTTTAAAAAGCAGACTAATTAGAAAAATCCCATTCCACCTTGCTATTTTTCTTGTTTCAATTACTATTGTAGGACATGAGCAAAGAATGAATGAGAAACGGTGATCAGAGATACTAAGCTGTAAGTATGCTACATTGGTCCTTGCCCTCTTCCACTCCAAAAAAGTGATTTCGAAAAGGCTTCCTGCTTTCAGTATTGATACTCTGTGGTGCTTTAGAAAAAGGCATAAAAGCAGAACTATATTAAATAATTTTTTTCTTAAAAAAATCAAAAACCATGCTATCAAAAGACAAAAGCAACTATGCAGTTCTCATCTCAGAAGAGACAAGTATTTTTGATGCTGAAAATGGCAAGGTTAAAAGTTCTTGATCTATTTTAAGTCACTGAAATACTTCCACAATTTAGATGCTCCAAAAGCATTTTCTACTACCAGAGAGTATCTGATGAGCACAGATGAGCAATATTTTGTAGTCAATAGCAACCCATTTGTAATACATACTCCGGCTTCCTGTGAGCGAGCTGTTTTACATACACAATGTCCTATTTTCATTTGTTTGTTCTCAAAAGAGAAAGGAAATTGTGTTTTTCTTGTGTAAATTAGCTAATTGGGGGGGTGGGGCAAAGCCCATGCATTTCTCCATGTTTATTGCCCCTCAGCAATAAATAATTGATGGGGGAAAGGAGAGTGTCGGGGGGCGGGGAGGCTGGGATTATACTGAAACACCCTAAAAGCACATTACAAAACCAGAATGAACACAAGAGTCACTACTAGTACACAAGAGCTAGTTAAATTTGCAGAAGTGCCAGATCCTGTCAGCCACACTCAATGTTCAGCAGAATTAACTTCTGAGGTAAGTAAAGCTTTCAAACGTTGCCTTTTTTAAATGACAGGCTGAAAAAGTATGCAGGCAGCACTCCATACAGATTCTTCCCCCGTGCCCTCCCCACCGCCTTCACCCCACCCCACCCCCCAAAAAAGCCAATTAGGAGAATAACAAAGCAGTGGTGCTTGGGGAAACAGGAATTCAGAAGTTAATCAAGCTGTTAGATGCATTCTGTCGCACCATCCAGACAAGGAAGAACTGGTACCCACAGGGAAGCAGAGGTGCGAGTTGGGAAGCATCTCAGGTTTCAAGAAAACATTGTGACACACTGACTTGCACAAGAGATAGCAAAAACGCATTACATAGCAGGGACACAGACACTTAAGAAAAGCACGTTATTAACTGCTGACCTGTCAATATACACATAGCTCCTACTGAGAACACTTTTTCTACAATCAGGACAGTTTGCAGACAAAGAGTCCGTATATAAACGCATTTACGTGACATTTAAAACAACTTAATATTTTATCAAATTATAACCATGGAATTAAAAAAAAACAAAAACAAACAGAAACGCAACACAAACCTTTTGACTTATTGTAAGTGACAGCTAGGAAGAAAACGGCTTTTATGTTAACAGGCACCCTGACTAAGAAACATCTAGACAGCACTAGTTTGATACCAGTCTGCAAGGGTGCAGACAAAGCTGAATAACTGCAGGCAAAAGCAAGAACTGGAAGGCAAGAGTACCCTCATATGTATTAAATGATCTTAGATTTAGATTAGCTTATCTTAGATTAACTGATCTTAGAAATGCTTGATAAATGGACTGTCCTTCTAGACACAAATAATTCCAGAGCACCACGGCTTACAATTTCAGCAACTTTCAGGTCAAGGCAGTTACCAATGGTCAAAGCTAGATAAACAGAAAAAACCCTGAAGCTCAATATTCATTTACATCTAATAAGACTACAAACACAAGTAAAATACTTCAGAAATCTAATTAGAAAACAATTTTAGAATTATATTGTCAATAAAAACAACAAAATTATCTAAACTAATGACCAAATGCCACAGGCTGCCATGAAATTTAGTAGAGAACTTGCTAAAAGCTGCTAACAACTTCCTGGTTAGGCTAGTCAATCATCTTCTCAAGCTATGATTAAAGTTGACCCACTTCTATGGAAGTGAAAAATAAAGCATCCATTTGTAAACTCATTTATTCCAACCTCCCAAAAAAAGATTTTTCAGAAATATCTGCAGAACTAATAGGCCAGCACCTTCCCAGAGGCCGGAGCTGTAATAAACCACTGCTCCTTCTGGAAGCAAATATTATCTGCTGCTATACACGTTTGGAGAAATTTACACAGGCAACAAATACTTCAGGATTACAGATCTCAATGTTAAGTATAGGAGAACCTGAAAAAGGAGAAGCAATAAAGTGGCAGGATCTTTAAATATACTACATAATGCAACCAAAACTGTTCAGTAATACAGACCTCTGACACAGTAGTATTTATTGTACAACCCAAAGCTGTCAACCTGGACAAGAGCATTTGCTGATGAGGGCCAGCTGTCTTACAAATACAGACCAGACTGTCACCATAGACTGCAAGACATTTAGCAACCATTTAGTGCCCAAACAAACATGCTAAAGAGTGTCATTTTTCCAGATTACCCTGATATATTCAAATCCACAATATTCAGGGATATCCAAATCCACATTCAGCCATAAACAGCTATCATGAATACGTAAAAGACACACGCACATGTTTTATGAAGGAAAGTAAATGCTCATTTTATGAAAGATAAAACAAGTCTTGATGACATCTTAAGATTATTAGCCATCTCTTGACTATACAGAGGAAGAACTTCAGAATTCCCAAGATCAGCAAGAAATAAGTTAGAGAAAACCAATGCAACTGCAGTTACATGGGCAGAATGCATAGCTTAATGATATCCACACAGTGTCCCAAACAATCTAACTATAAAACAGAAGCTAATCTTGTATGGAAACAGTTTTAATTATCATTGTATGCTTGTTTCTTCCCCTAAATACTGTACTGCTTAAACTAACGAGTTCCTCTCATTACTCAGCACACAGCAGGCTCTGCATGACACTTACAGGACAGTACACACTAATTCCATATACTCAGGCTGTGAGGTTGCCCTCCCAGGGGTAGCACACATCATCTGGGAGATGAACAAACAATCCAAGGAGAAGCCAGAGAAGCATATTATCTGATGCCAAAGCAACATCCAGAAAAAGAGGTTATATTTTTACAGAGTATGTGGCAAACAGTATACCCCCCTCCAAGGCAATTTTCATACTACCCCCACATAGCCATTATGTCCATTATTTGGGAAAGTAAATTAAACAATACAGTTGTCAAAATTTATCATATTTATCTTATTGTAGAAGTCTTATTCAGATTCTTGCTTGAGTGCACCCTCAGCAATTTTGCCAACACCACCAAGCTGTGTGGTGCGGTTGACACGCTGGAGGGAAGGGATGCCATCCAGACGGACCTTGACAGGCTTGAGACAGGGGCCCATGCAAACCTCATCAAGGTCAACAAGGCCAAGTGCAAAGTCCTGCACATGAGTTGGGACAATCCAATGCACAAAGAGGCTGGGCAATGAGCTGATCAAGAGCAGCCCTGTGGAGAAGGACTTGGGGGTATTAGTGGATGAAAAACTGAGTATGAGCCAGCAATGTGTGCTCACAGCCCAGAAAGCCAATCGCATTCTGGGCTGCATCAAAAGCAGCGTGACCAGCAGGTCGAGGGAGGGGATTCTCCCCCTCTACTCTGCCCTCATGAGACCCCACCTGCAGTACAGCGTCCAGCTCTGGGGCCCCCAACATAAGAAGGACATGGACCTGTTGGAGCAGGTCGAGAGGAGGGCCACGAATCCCTGGAGCACCTCCCCTATGAGGAAAGGCCAAGAGAGTTGGGGTTGTTCAGCCTGGAAAAGAGAAGGGTCCAGGGAGACCTTATAGTGGCCTTCCAGTACTTAAAGGGGGCCTACAGGAAAGATGGGGAGGGACTGTTTACAAGGGTACGTAGTGATAGGACAAGGGGCAATGGGTTTAAACTGAAAGAGGGTAGATTCAGATTAGATATTGGGAAAAAAATTTTACCGTGAGGGTGGTGAGGCACTGGAACAGGTTGCCCAGAGAGGCTGTGGATGTCCCATCCCTGGAAGTGTTCAAGGCCAGGTTGGATGGGGCTTGGAGCAACCTGGTCTAGTGGAAGGTGTCCCTGTCCATGGCAGGGGGGGTTGGAACTAGATGATCTTTAAGGTCCCTTCCAACCCAAACCATTCTATGGTTCCACATAGTGGAAAAGCTTTATATAAAGGCATTTCTATTTTGTTAAAGATGCCTCTACTATAGCTCATACAGTTTTAAGCAGGAAAATATACAGAATAATCTCATTAGATGCAATTAAGAAAAGTTACTTTGCTATATTTCAGCTTGAAGGATCATGAAGATTTAGAAAACGACATTGAACTTTGTTTCACTGCAGTGCAGCTGACATGAGCACCTTTTATATAGAAAGTTAATCTTCACCAACAGTTGTATAAATTGTGCATGGCTGCAGTAACGGTGAGGGGAAATAAGAGCTGAAGTGAAAACAAAAAAAAATTTGCAGGATGGATATAAGGAGGCATAACAACAGAACGTCAATTTAGAAATTTAGTAAGAGAAGGACAGAGGCAGTGATGTCTAAGAGGCTACACCATCTCTTGGTGAAGAGATATGAACTACAGTATGACTAGCATGCCGAACATGTATTTTATTCAACCCACATCACTGAACTGTTCCAATGCCTGGAAGATAAAGGCAACACTCTATGCAGGTAAAGCAGCAGACAAATATTTGAAAATGCTAACGAGGAAACTGACTTCAACTTGAACTGACAGCACCCAGTCATCGTTACGTTTGTATAGGGCCTTAGAGATATGCGCTATTTTGCATTGCCTAAGGACAGTGACTGCAACAACAGTAAGGGAAAGGGGAATGGGGGTACCTTCACAGTCAGGACAAGAACCCTGGTATTTAACTTATGCCTTTATGTCCTACAACTTATTACAGGGAAAGAAAAGAAATGATGCAGGACTCTTAGAAACCATCCTATTAGAAGTTTCCATTAGTACATCACATAGCAACTGTTTGTTATCCCAAAATCTCACCATACCACTGGTAAGAGCTCCCAGCTACCTCAACAACATCTCCAGCCTGCATCAACCAGGGTTCTCAGGATAATCCAGAGATTAGCCTGCTCTGGGAAGGACCTGCAGCTGAACAAGTCCAGGACACAACTTGCAGAACAAAAATTCATAGTTCTAGGACCTCAATCACTGAATAGTTTCTGTACAGACTTTAACTAAACCCAAGCCTGAGCTTACTTTGATATAGGCACAAGACATACCTATCCTCTCTGACTCTCCTGCAGAAGTGTCCCTACCTTGTCTCCCTTATTAAAAAGCAGCTTGGAAAGAGGCAGGCACATCCACATTTGAGGCGTAGCTGGTGTGTATAGAGCTCGGGTGAACAACTATGGAGTGATACTGCTGCTGTGTATCTGCTACTCACGTACAGCAGTCAGTTTCAGGCCCAGCATTCAAACTATTAATTTTCATTTCCACTGCTGCAGTTGTACAAAAATATTTGAGCCATGGAGATAAAAAAAAACAAAAAGAAAACACACAACACACACAGGCATCAGCTCGCCAGATCTTAAGGGCCGTACTGAGATGATGAACACAAGTTTACTTACAGCAGCTTTTTTCAAAGGGATCTTTCCTTGGAATAAAGGATTCAAAATTAAGAAACTGAAGGAATGCAAAAGAACAAGAAGCAACAGGTGAAAATGTACAAGGCAGCCTGGAACAGCTAGGCAATTATCTAGACATAGCCTATTGGCATGCATACACACAATACAGAAAGTGGTGTGATCTAGGAAATAGCAATGCTTCTTCACATGGGATGTAATAATGTTGCATTTAGCTTTCAGACTGCTGAGTTACTCTCACCAGCAGTGCAGGAGGGTGATGACAGTCCACAACTTAAAAGCTCAAGTGCTTTATTTTCAACATGCTGTCTGCTCATGTACATCCTCTCAAACCTGTTTCTTTCATATTTGATGCTTAAGCCTACTTTGAAAGGGCGGGTAGCAACAATGTTATGCAGAAGAGACCACAGTATGCTCTGTGCACAATGAATGCACTATTTGTACAGGCTCCAGATGGGAGCACATGGACACAAAAAAATCTTAAAGTGAATCCAACAGTTAGATCAGCACTGACATCACTACAGCCAAACTGATCCTGCCTGCTTCCAAACAGACCTCAGCACAGTTCACCTGAGCTTTGCATAATCACAGACACTACTGCTTCTCTTATACCTTATTATGAATATTCTCCTCCTTCCCTCAGGGCCACTTTCTAAGGATCCATATACACATAGCTGCTTTCAGTACTCACCTCTCCATTCCCTCCTCATCCCACATAATACCCTATTGTAAACAGGAAAAAAAAAATCCTCAGTACTTTTTCTTTTTTAAATATGAACAAAGAAAAATAGCAGAGGTGAAAGACTTCAGTCCGTATTATGTGCTGATAGCTCTTGGCACGCACAAAACTAAATGTATTTACTTTTGTTTGGTCAGAGCATGAAAGTTTCCTTACTTACAGTACTTCCTGCATGGGAAGAAAAGCTACATGTCTCTGGAAATCCTTATTATCTCTCCCCATCTCTTTTAAATTTCTTCTACACCCAAAAGCAGAAATTTGCAGTTTCCTGGTATTGGTGGTCCCGGACTCTTGTACTGTATAACCCTGCACTTACTGGCATTCAACCAATTTACTAAAACTGAACGCCATCCTAAGCATGTTAGGGGTTTGATGAAATGGGATTTGTACTCACTGACGCACCTCAACCTACACTGGGATCCACTCTAACGCACTACTGATTTGCTCTTTCGGACGGTATGGGTGCGGGAAAACATGCTGGCCAACAAGCAAGATCAACTCTCCTTCCCCAAAGTACACCAAGTTTAGCGCGTTTGAATCTTACCACGCACATCTACAAAAACTTGGGACTATTCCGACCATCCGCCGGCGTATTTAAATTGGCCAATTCCACAAAACGCAGCTTGACTGAAACAACATAACAAGAAAAAAAAAAAAAGGAAGACAAGAAAGAAAAAAAAACAACCCTCGAGGTTTTATCTGCCCTGATAACTACGTACCTCAGCACACTGTAAATCACAGTGCTTTGAACTTGGGTCAGCCCGTTCTGGTTTAGCGAAGGACAGCCGGGGAGAGGGGCTGCAGGGAACCACGAACAACCGCTCCGTCCTCGTTTTCCCCAGGGAAATCACGCACAGCGGCCCCCGAGCCTGCCCCCCCCAAGTCATGGGACCGCCAAACTCCTGACCGAGCCCTTTCGGTAAAACCCGGGGCCATGCAGCTCACCCCAACGGAGACCCGCTTGTTTTACAGCCTCGCCAGCTTCCCCTCCGCCGCGGCGGGGGCTCTCCCACCCGCCGGGGCTGCGAGCTGCACGGTGAGGGCGGGAAGCCCCGGAGAAAGATTCCTCACAGGCGGGAACCCGCCGCGGGTGAGGGGAAGGCGGCCCCACGGCGGGACGGGCCCAACCGGCGGTACTCACGTATCGGCTGACGAGGGTCCGGAGGAGGCTGCAATCCATGGCGGGCGGCCGCCGCTTAGCCCAGGTACTCAGGACCGTGCCGCCGGTTGCTCGCCGGTGCCGCCGGGCTCCCTGACTCGCCTCACTTTCCACATGCAGGGAGCCGCGCTCGACCCCACAACAAGACCGCTCTTACCCCCCCCCCCCCACCGGGTCCGCCTCTCACCGCCGTTCCCCGGCTATGCCATATGCCCCCCGCCGCCGACGCCGCGGCGCGGCGCCCCGCGGCCCCTCATGCCCCGGCGCCCCCCCCACCCCCCGCCCCCACAACACTTTCTGCTGAGGGAAGGCGGAAAGGAAAGCCGCCGCCGCCGAGTCGCCGCCTCGGCTCCCGGGAAAGGCTCGCCTGGCTCCCGCCTGCCCCCCCGCCGCCGCTACTGCTGCTGCTTCACCCGCCCCCCCCTCACGCTCCAGCCCAGGGCTTTATCCCGCGGGCGGGGTGGGCCGCCCGCCCCTCACGTTAAACGGACCCGCCCGGTAACCGGCCCCGCCTCGCGCCGGTCCCGCTTTGATCCCGCCGGGCGCCCCCCCCCCCTCCCTCCTCCCTTCCCTCCACAGTAACGCACGTCACGCGGGCTGGGCGGGCGAGCATGCGCGCGCGCCGGCAGCCCCGCCCCTCCCCTTCTCCTTTTCCACAGGCGGCGTGTGTGGAGCGGGGTGTCTCCGGTGTACCGGCGCCGTTAAGGGCGCTTAACGGGGGCTGCCCCCGCCCCCGGGAGGGCGAGCATATAAACCTGCCGAGAGGTGAAAAAGCCTTTAAAAATCTCATTTCTCCCTTCGCTCGCCCCCCTCCCCCCCCCGGTGGTCCTACCGGTGCGGTGCGGGAGAAGCGAGGCGGGAACCCCACGCTGAGGGGAAGGTGAGGAGGCGGAGAGCCCGCTGAGGGGGCGAGAGGCGTCCTCCGGTCGGTGGCCGGAGTGAGGGGACGTTCGTTCCGCCGTGGGGGCCCGCCGGAGCGCGACGTGCCTCCTGTTAGACCGCACGGACGTTTGAAGAACCGTTAACCGGTACCGCGCGGCAGGTCTGAATTGTATGAAAAGGCGAAAAAAAAAAAAAAAATCTCCTTCGCGCAGCTCTGCCCGTCCCGGCGCCAGAGAGACGGGGCGGCGGTGAGGGGCAGCGTCGTGTCTGGACACGGAACGGATGGAAACGTTCGTAAAGTGCAGCAGAAACGGTCAAAGAAATCTCGTTTTCAGTGACTGAAGCCCAAACGTGACAGCCCTAGTAAGCCTGCAGGCACTAGAAATGACTACTTGTAGGTGAAGGGATAAGCAGAAGTCGGCACAAATGCGCACAATGACAAGAAGGAGCGTATCGTTATGCCTTTTTGTTTTTAAGATGCCCAAAAGAACACCTTTAAAGGCCTTTGTGTTCCTCAACTGTTGTGCTTTCATGCCATTCGTACCAAAGGACTCAGGTTTGCAAGAATCTTGTAGGTAGTCTCAGATAATTTGTGCATTACTCAGTACAACTTAATATAGAACTAAGACTTAAAGCTCAATGCTTTCTCCAAAATCAATTGGAACTTCGTAATTTCATAAAATTCAGTATTTTACTTAAAAAGTTAATTTAACCAAAAGCATTTTATACTCATGAAAATCCTTCTTCAGCAGTCGTGTAAGCTGTCCTTTATCGCCTAGATCGTAGCCAAAGCTAGGCAATTTTTGCTCCTTTGATTTTTGTGTTGTCACAATTCAGTAGTTCTCTGGGCACCGTAAAATCTTCTAACCCAAAGACTGCCTGAAATTCTAATACAACTAACATATGCAGAAAAAACAGAGATTACACTGCTTGAGATAGTCACATAAATAGTAAGAGAAAGGACATCTGGCTAATTCTTTACAGGTCACCTTTAATTTAGATGCATTATATATGTTCAGCATTTTTTATTACTGGTTAGATTGCAAAATGTATAATTTAATGCACAGTAAGTGCAGTGTGGTCGAGCTAATGTTGCTATTCAAACTCTAAAGTGATGTTGGTCTAAAACCCAATTTTCCTCATCTTGGCTACTACTAATAATTTATATTCATCTTGTAGCACCTCCCGTTTTCACGCTCCTACTTACAGACCTAACACTTCTGTTACATAGGCTTTTGCACTTACATTTCACTTTCAAGAAATTATCACTGAAACCGAAAGGGAAAAAAGAATTAAGAGAGCTATGAAATGACAGGAAGTTTTCTCCAAATTGGCAATTCTGCATGAGTTAAACAAAAACTACTTTCTTACCTGCTTATTTACATGAACAATTACATATTGAAATAATATTATGTGTGCATATCAGCCTTTAGGAAACTAGTTTATTACAAAAAACGTAGAAGAACCTAATTCATGAACATAAAGTGGTAATGTCAAAATACACAAGTTGCAAAGCTGAAACAGGAAATTGTTTCAGTTGGGTTTTAGGATACGTCTCTGTCTAGCCAATTCATTTTCAAAGAATCTATGGAATATTAATATTTTGTAATATTTTTAGGAGTTATTCCAGTTTTAGTCAAACTGCGCCATTTCATCCATCCAATGTCTTTAATGACAATTGCTTCTTACCCAGATTTTGAATGAGAGCAAGTTTTCAAATTATGCAGAAAATTGCTTTTTAAAGTTTTCTTTCTTTTAATACTTTCAGTAGTTTCTTTCATCCAAATACCGCAATATATTTTCCACATAATTAAGTGTCATTTCTTCATGGAAGCAGGTAATTACTCCTACAGGTTAAAACCTGCTATATCTGTACACTGTTTCCATTACAGAACCTGTGTGCACCGTGTAGAGCTTTTCGGAAGGGAAGGAAGTTCACCTGATGATCCTGTAACAGTTAACAACAGCTCAGTGCTGAGCATGATCGTCACGATGATATTTCTGAGCTCCTAGCTGTCTCCTCAGCTTAGGTAACCAAGACAGGGCTGCAAGTACCATTTTGCTTGGATCCAGAGCCTGGAGACCACTTGTGGGTGTAGGTCCCACGTGAATGCAAGGGTTGGCTGTATTCTCTAAGGTGAACAGGGGACCATGGTTCCTGTTCTCACTGACTCTTTCGGTCAAGGGCAGGGGGAAGGGACACACGAAGCACAGATACGTATTTGCTGTTTCCAGGCTACTGCTCAAGCTAAGCTGAGCCATTTTTCTGCCCTTCCCATTGAACCTGTGGCACTAAGCCACCAAGAAAATGAGAGAAAAGGAGCACAGCTGGATTCTGGGTACATGCTGACATGAAATCCCAGCCTGCATTAGTCGTCCTTTGTGCCCATATTTCCACAAAAAGGCAACTTAAATGTGCAGCCCAGAAAAGAGCACTGATAGGCCACTGAAAGTTAACACGGCACACCCTTGCCGACTGAGCGGCATTTGTGCAGAGAGAACTGAACAGCAGATATACATGCCTTTCTGGAGTGACAAGTGACTCCGGGGTTAGTACGCAGCTGAGCAGGGTGTTTAGGTCATACTTTTAGACTTAGGTACCCCAAATCTGCCTAAGTCAGGCTTAAGGTGCCTGAGTCCTTTATTGGATCTAGGCTGAAGTGACTTGCTAAAGGTCACATTGTGACTTTACAGTCAGGCCAAAAGAGGAACCTTGATCGTATCGGTCATGGATCTGTTCTGCCTCTTATGAAATGTTTCACTTTTAAGCAATTTATTAAACTAATCATCTTTGTCTTTGAATGTGCCATCACATTTATTTCACTCCTCATTTCTCATTTTAAAAATACATTCCTAAAACTACCTGTGTGCTGTCTCTAGCTTGCGTGACCTAGCTGTCTTTTCTAAATTTCTTGCTTCTTTTCTGACTGCAGATTAGACCTCCTGTTCTATTGCTCTCCATTTCTCCTTCCTGTTCTTACTGAATGATTCCTTCTGATCCATTATTGGCCTCTCCTACCTGCCCAGCTGAATTACCAAATGCTCTAGATCTCACTGCTTGCCACAGAATCTTGCATTGTTTCTGGTACACTTACCGTATCAGTACAGCTCTGCATGAAACATCCCGCTCGTTGTTTAAATAGCCTTAGACATCAATGTGAATATGTTAGTGTGCAGAAGATTTACTCTTCTTATGCACAGCTGTATTTTCTGCTACTTTGCAATCCTGACTGGGTTACCCTGTTTGATAATTGCAGTGAAAATGTTGAGAGACTGGCCCAAGGGCAGCAGCTCACTTCATGTTGAATTCTCTTCTTGAGGCAGTGATACTCTGTGGTTTAGTCCACCTCAGCTTTGGAAGGTAGGAAGGCAGGATTCAAAGCTGGGCCCCAGTAAATTTCCACAGTTATCACAGACACAATGGTGATACAGTATACATTGATAATATGGTAGATGTCAGAGGCACTAAAGTTCTAGATTTTAAGATGTTTGACATCTGTTTAGATTCCTGCTTCCTATTACATTAGTGACTATGTGTCTCTAGTAGTTCTGGCCAAAGTAACTAAATACTTCTTGAAAAAAAAACGTAAGTGGTAAGAGTTGACTTGGGCATGTGTGAGAACAGCGTGAGGAGAGGGACACAACAGAGACTGAAAAGTCATGAATTGTATGCAGCTCATTTGCTTGAGAAACTGGTGTATGCTTTGAGTGAAATCGCTTATCCTGCAGTGTTCCTGGCTTTTCCCTTACAAATATATCACTTCTTAATTGTGTCTCTCCCTCTATTATATTTCTGAAAAGCTAATCAAAAGAACAACTTCTTCTCTTTCTTGCATCTACACCATATATTTAAACTAGCTGATTTGTATTAACAAGGGAAATTATTCCCTCAGTGGAACAGATGTTTGTGCTTTGATCTATCGCAAATAGTATTTTCTCAGATCCTTCTGAATATTGTTTGTGGAAAGAGATACCAACACTAATTTTTGAAGTCTTTGTTTTAAGTTAAAAACGTTTCACTGCCTGATGTTTGTGATAGATGTACTTCATTTGAAGAAGAATGTAATTAATGGTTATTGTGGTACTCTGAGGACTTACCTGCCCAGGACAGTTAACGAATTGAAGGTGAAGCCAAAGTAAGTAAAATGGCCAGCAGCAAACCGCTGTGATGATGTTTTTATTAGAAGTAGAGTGGCCCAAAGGACAGAGGATTAAGCACTGGAGATTGAAGATCACTTCACTCTTGCTTGACATTCTTTGTCTAGATCTGTTTTTTTCCAGAAAGTACATGTGAAAATGAGACGTATTCCTGACTCTTTGGCCTCTCTGTTTCTAACCTCTGGCAATAATGCATAACTTCTGTTATACTCAAAAGCTAAATGCACTATCATAATGACAAAATGTAATTCCCACATCCTTGCTAACAAAGGTAACCTTTGTTATATAGTTTCTTAACAAAATCCTTTAAAAGAACAGAATTTGGCTTCTAAGTATCCGACACAATCAAATAAATGCACGTCAGTTAAAATAATTTGGCTGCAATCTTCTGCCAGCTCAGGCAGTTCTCTGCAATTACAACCAAGATTTGTTCATCTGCATTACCTGTGTATGTGTAACTTAATGAATCACAGGGAAATTTTGGTCATTATCAAATACATCTTTGCAAGAGATCCAGTCTCTGGCTGCTGCAAAGCAATCCTTTTCATCAGGAAGGGCACAGCATTCAGGAAGGTCTTACTAGTGGCACAAAACAATAGAAGATCCCATCACATGGAGCATTTGGAAGATTGGCCCCATCACTGTGAAACAGTGTATTAAACTCATTAAAAGGAAGCCCAGCCTCCACCAGAGGAAGCTTCTCCTAGGGTGAAATGCTGTTGAGTGCTGTGGTTACTGATGTGATCTTCCATTTACCTCCTCGTTCACTCACCTGCTTTCCCATTCAAACACCACACACAAGTACCTTCAGAGATATTTGTTGTTGGAATAGTGACAAACCTCATTAGTGGCAGCCATGCATAACCACAGAGAAAAAAAAGATACAAATGAGCAGCGAATAAACAGAAGAAAGGAAAGTGCTGGAATCTATAGGTACTGTGAATAATATTCTGTCCTTGCTGCTGCATGAACTTTGTGTTCTCTTCGCTTTGGATTTGCATTAATGTTAGTCTTGCCTTATGTCTCTATTTTACACTTCAGTGCCTCGATCCGGCAATGAACTCCCCACAGTCAGACTCCTGTGACTGTAGAGCTGAGTGCAGTATCAGGATCTAGATGAGGAAAGTATTATGGTTTTATTTTTGGTAGCTTAAAGGGACAGAACATTATTTTGCTATTCCGTTTTATTTTTGGTAGCACTTCACAGGTCTGGTTCCCACCTTTACATACATTTTTTTCACCGTTGTCATTGTTCTGATCAGCCTGTCTAACTGTGTAGTAGTTCTACACTGTGAAACTGTCAAATCCCAGATAAATTGCATGTCTTGGGGCTGGTTTTTTTCCCCCCAAATATCAGAAGAAAGAGATTACTATTTTAAAAAGCACATGAAAATTCCTGTCATATTCCATGATAGTAACTAGATGGACTAGTTAGTTGGTACAACTCATATTCGTCATAACATACTTCCAGGTTAGGAAGTACTTTTTGACAGTATTTTCTAGACATAAAAGCAAGCAGCTGATCCTCCAAAAGGATAGTAAATAAAAAGGTTATCACTTTCTGGCTACTTTGATGTCATCTGTAAAATTACTTTTGTTCTGATGTTGCATTCAATCGAAGCTGGAAGAAATCTTTTAGTGGTTTGTTCTTTCCCACCAAATAAGGCACTAAATAAAGCAGTATCAGCATTCGGGGCTTCAAAAAAGCTGTGGTTCATGTTTCTCGAGAATATCTGCTTTTTCTCCTGACTGTGTTCAATTTGTTTTATAACTGTTTATTTAGGAAGCATGAGTAGTTACAAATCAATACATGAAGTACCAGAAATATTAAACACTACAAAAATGTACCTTTTGCTTAGATAAAAATGTTGCAGTGATATAGTCATCAGATTTTCCATTTTGAAAGTTACAACCCGCTGGAGGACAAATTCCCAAGAAAGGGACACAGCACTGCAGTCTAGGGCAATCTGACTTGTCCCACAGAGAACGGCCCGTGTACCTTCACATCGTTCTGTTCTTCCCCTCCCTCCTGGTTATTCTTAGAAGCTGCTGCATTCTCACGCGCTGGGAGTGGACACAGCAGGGCTGGAGTGGTGGTGGGAGGAGGGTGTCCAGGAGGAAGTCCTTTCTTCACCCCTCCAGGCCTCCTGATGACCCTCCCCAAACAGTAGGGATGGAAGTAGGATGGATACAGTCCACATTCTTTTCTTTCCTGTAGGTAAATCTCAGATGACAGTGACACAGACCGCACCTCTTTCATTTCCTTTGTCCAAAAGGCATCAGCATTTTCCCTCAGATTAGCAAAACTACCAGTATTCCAAGAAAGGTTTCCAAATAATTTTTGGCAATGTTTTCAATATTAATGGTCTGTGCATGGTTTTTTCATCTGCATGTAGGAAGTATTAAAAGTTGCTTCTACAGCCACGGCTTATTCGATTGTGGTTCTTTAAGATGCTGCTATGTTTTCCCTTACTGCAGCTATGTCTGGCTCATCTTCTTGAGCACTGCAGAGGCTTGGCATGATGAGCATTCTGTGGACAGGGAATCTTGCTGTGAGGGAACATGGTGAGACTTAGCGTTTTGTAGAGGGACTCAATGAAGTGTATGAGATCCCTGAAGCTTTCAACCATGACAACATTCAATTCCATCATGTCACTTGCTGTGAGATGTGTAATGACCACAGCCGTTGCTTTTTTTTTCCTGCG
This sequence comes from Buteo buteo, assembly GCF_964188355.1. Taxonomy (NCBI): domain Eukaryota; kingdom Metazoa; phylum Chordata; class Aves; order Accipitriformes; family Accipitridae; genus Buteo; species Buteo buteo. The sequence continues at coordinate 2,254,837 of NC_134195.1, read as the reverse complement.
GGAGTTTGCCTGTAATTTCAGTAAGGTTGCTGTTACAAGTTTGTTCCAACTTGTCATCTGTGTATTACTAGAAATTGTTTCAGTTAAGTAGGCAATAATTCTAGGAGGAACATTTCCTCGCAACAGAGATGCACTAACACAAACCTTTACATCCTTAAAAAAGGGCTTATAAAAATCAAAATTAGAGTTGCATAAAAAGCCAAAAATAAAAATTATATCGGCATTTTCATTGTCTTATCTTCCCTTTCCAGAGTACGGCCTGTTGACTTGTAAAATATCTCTATATTACATATAATTACAAAAGTTTGAATTCCATGTTCTCCTGTAACGTTCCGCTCATTTAAATCCTGTGGAGCGGAACAGGAAGGGGAGCCAGGCTGGTATAGAGGCTGGTTTTCTCTGTGGACAGAACTGTTAATTGGCAAACCTAGGAAGCGACAGAGATCTGGTCTCCTCACATTTTATAAGGAAATTTGTGTAGCTTGCTGAGAGTGCGGAGGTAGATTTGTATGACTATGAACGTAGCTTGCTCCCACACAGTATTTGTGCTTTTGTTGTACTGGAAGTTTGTTTTTTTTCTGTGTCTTACTTTATTTCGCGTAATGGGAGTATGGTTTCCATGCTAATTAGAAAGGGATTAATAAACCATGGTGACAATATCCACGCCTTGTCATGATACTTCCCAAAGCTGTTAGTTCTGAAAGCAGGAAACCCACCTGACTTACAGCCAAGTAGGAAGGAGAGCTGGTCAACAACATCTACACAGCGTGAAAAATCTGGCCAGGTACAGATTTTATCAAGAGGCTGTGGTTTGCAAAGCACCAGTTCTTTCCAAGATGTTAAGTCTCTGCAGACTGAGATGACTTTTTCTGAGGAAGCTTATGTTTCTGTGTAACTGGCCTTAAGTTCTGGTTAGGCAAACGGAAGCTTTTCCTGACTTTTTGTTTACACCGATTCTAACCTGAGACGTCTGTTTGCTGGAGGAGGCTGTCCTAGCAAGGGAAATCAGTTAGCACCCCCGCTGGTGGGTGAAAGTCTCTGCTGGACCCAGGCAGAGGCTGTTGAAAGAAGGGATTTACCTTGTAGTGTCCAGAAATGTGTGACAGAATAAAATATCCTTAGCTGAAAATTATTCCAGGGGAACTGATGCTTAATAGTAGTGAATAATAGCTGAATAGTAGTGGAGGTGGATAATACTACCAGAAACCATTTAAGAGGGATGTATCTGGTAGTAAGCTAAATACTTAAGTGCCGCCAGCAGTATCTGATGCTCTATAAATAGACACGTATACTAGGGCAGTCCTGCAGCAACCATTCAGTGTTGACTGATTTTAAGACAGTCAAGGCTACTGTTGCTTTGCCCCATTTTGATACTACTGCTGCTGCAAAGCTGGCTGGTACTGGAAAGGAAGGGCTGAAGTGTGACAAGTGCATGATTTGTATCTTCCATGACTAGTGTTTTAACATCCCCAGGTGAAAGGAAAGAATACAAACCATCTTACTTCTTGAGCATGCCTCTTTCTTTTGCTTCCTAAAGTAATTGTTTATTGGCAGTTTACTGCCTCAAATTAGACCACCATTACAAATGATCTTCAGTGTTACCGCAGAAAGATGAATGTAGCTGAGTTTTCCTGTACACGGAGATACAGCTGTGATTCGAAGCCGCATGGAGTGCTGTCCTGAATCGCACAGGCCTGCCCTGACGCATCTGAGCCGGCAAGTCTATGTGCATGTGTGACATTCTAGAACTAATCATCCCAGCAGAATGAGTCGTATAATGGGTATTGATTTATAGCTGGATGTGGGAGGGTTTGTTCATGTTTTCATACTGCTGTTGAAATTGAATTCTATCAATTAGTGACCACTTTGCCTCCTCTCTACTGAGAAGTACATGAGCAAAGAGCAATTTCAGATTTTTGCCTTACTTTTCCATATTGCTTGAAGAAGGAAGTAATGTTCCACTCTTCCCTGCTGTGCCCTTCCTCCCCCTTTGGAAAGAGGAGGTGGCTCAGGCTACTCATCAAAGGCAAGATACTACGGGAAGAATCCAGTAGCGGAAGAAGTGATTCATGAAGGCTGCCATGCTTTAAGGTCATGAGTCAGGAATTCCTTCCTTGAAATACTTAGCCCTTAGGCTCCCTTCCCATTTTTGCCTGCTACTGTGTAGCCCCATTGACGTCAGTGGGCTGGCATGGGTGTAACTGAAATGAATTTGCTGCTAGCATTAAGCACACATTATCAATCTGAATGGCTTCTTGGATTTCTGAGCAGCTGCTTTGAGGGTGAAGGGTGGTGATGGTGGAGACAGAAACAAAGTCTTATGAAAAAATTTGACCAAGACTTGGGTAACTGCTAGCCAGAGAGAAGAAACATGAGGGGAAGGGAGGAGATGGAACAGAGGAGGGATAGGTGTTTCATAGCTCTTTATTTTATCAATTAATTCCTGACCTAACTATTTATAAATGTGTATACAGCCAAATGCATGTGAACTCCTTTTTTCTATTTAACATTTTGATTACAGTGAGGCCCTTTAGTAGTAGTCACTGTATATACACACATATGGTGATACAAAAGCATGGCACCTTTTTAATAATGCCTAACCCAGTGGCTGATGCATTACATATGTGTATATATAGCATATATACAGGATGATGCAATGCATATACATATGCATTACACTATTCATAAAGAAAAACTTGCTGCTAAAAAAGAATTGGAATACAGTAGCTGAAACTGTATTACATTATATTACATATCCCTGAAGTGTTAGAGTTATGGGACTTATAAGATAATTTTAGTCAAGAAGCAGCATATGTTGTTTGAGTTCCATGACTAGACTGCTGCCAGTACCCAAGTTAGTGAGCATAAAGAGAATTTGGTTGGCCCCGTTACAGCTCTAGTTTTTAGACAAGCCCTTAATGGCACCAAAACCCTGGATAATAAAAGCATTTGTTAAGTCATAGTACTTTCCATTCAGTCTCATACTCAGCAGGCAAAAGAAGGCTGTGGGAATACTATGTTACACTCAGAAAAATTTAAAAAGCAAACAAACAAAATTTTATCTCACAGCTGTGCATCTGCTGCTATGAGCAGGATGTATTTAGCTGTGTTTATACAGAAAGTAAACAGGTAATTGGACTTCAACAAGAATCAGTGAAGTACTCTGATGGGATTTTTTTTTTAAGAAGCATTTTATTTTACAGCAAAAGCATGGTTGGGCATTTTTACTGCATGAAATTGGAAACCGCTAGAAATATGAGTTGGTTTATTCTTGTGTTCATCACATAAACAAAATACTATAAAAATAACTTTACTGAATAATGCAAGAAAATAACTTTTAGTAATAAAGCTATAGTCATGTTGAAAGGCCTAAAGAAGTATTGAGGTGCTGTATATGCCTATAATGTTGTACAAATGCATTAAAAAACCTAGTCTAGAAGCCCAGATTTTTATTTTACATTAATTAGTGGACAAAGAATAGCAAAGAGCAGATAGCATGAGACCACCCTACTTTTTTATTACGCTTTTAAAGATGCTCTTATTCCAAATACACAAGCATTATTACTTGAAATAGATACTACTTATTGCTGCTTTTACTTAAGTATTATTTTCACTGGGAAAAGCATAACTGTGCTTCCTTTTTGCCCAGCAATTGTCCTCCTTTTGTGATACAGTGATATGGTTCTGCATAGCGTCCCGCACTATATACAGTTTCCAGGTCTTCCAGCCACTACGGACAAAACCTAACATGTTGTCTCTTTTTTATGTAGCCTGCTAAGTTTGCCAGGAAAAGGTGAAGACAATGAACCTTCCTCCATGACTAAGGTAAAAAAAGTGCTTTCTGAGGAAATATCCTTTCCTCTTTCAATAAGCTTGCATGTTATTCTTCCTGTACTGATAGGCTGCCAGGGCTTTTGTATTAAAAGCTGGAAAATTTGGCATGGCTTCCCCTCAGATCTGAGTGGATTGTTCATATATCTGATGTAGGCACATATGAGGCAACTTATTTATCATGCTTGAGTTTTTGTGTGATTGACATTTATATCTTAAAATCAAAACAGCCTGGAATTGCACAGCACTTCATTGCAAACAGTGAGGTGTGTCCCTGCAGACTTCAGTCACTTAGCGTGGGTTTAATGGTAAGGGGCAAGTAACTGTAAAGTGGCATAATAGCACTCTTCTCACTTAGATGTTGTATTTAAAACTCTGGAGATGTATTGTTTCTGATAGGTAGGTATCAACAATGTCATAATTTGATGTCAATCACACTCAGATTACTTTTTTAATGATCTGTTTCAGGGCAGGATTCAGCACCAACCTGACAAGGGGGAGGTAAGGGACTCCAGTTGTAGCAGCTGCAGATTATGTCAAATACCATGCTACGTTATTTCTTAGCTTCCGTTCAACAGGTGAAGAAAGTCTTAGTCTGGCCTAATCTACAGTGGTGAACTGAAATGGGAGGGGAAGGGGAAGCAGGGACAATCAGATATCTCAAAATGGCTTGACTTCCCTAAATCTGTCCAGTAAAAGTCATCTTTTCTATTAGCAAAATCATCGGAATTGTTAGGTATCAGGAAGAAAGGAGACTCCAGAAATGCTCCAAAAGACTGGTTTTGTCCTATTTGTGAAAAAAGATGATAAACAAAAATCTGTCTCCACAGTAGACAAAGGAATGCAGTGACTTTCTACGATGCTCTTAGTTTGAGATCACAGCCCTGAGAAGCGTTACAGAGCCAGGAATGCAAGCTAACGAAACTTTAAAGGACTTGGCCAGATTTACAGAATCACTTACTGAAAGTAAATCTCTGATGGAAGGAAACACTAAGAAGGTGAAAACAGTCTCCTGGCATCTAGTATGCACTACAGTCGCTGGAAAAATTGTTCTTTGTGCTAATATGATTTACAGGGTGCCTTCAGAATTGATACTGGGTGCTAGAAAATCTGATGCTAAAGTTGTGATGATTCTCATGTGATAGGAAGAGGCCAAATGCAGATTAAAAATGCATCTATGTATTGGGGCCAATAAAAAGGGAAAGAGTCTGTTCTAGAATAATATTCTAGGAATACAAATGGAACTTTACTAATCCTGCATGATGTTGCCAGTGCAGCAAGATCACTGGAAAATGGTACTGTCTTTGTCCAGAATGAATATGCTAGTCCTGTTTAGAAGAGACAGGTGTAATAATAAGCAGTTAAATAGCATATTGGCTGTCAGATAAGAATATTATAGCATAGAGTTAAGAGACAAACAAAATTTCCTTACTTTTACAAGCTTTTACCTTGATTCCATACGTGATACTACCAAGGTTTTGCCAGTGATTGGAGCTAGAGATACAAAGAGCTGAAAGTAGCTTGTTCTCTGAAGAGTGGAAGTGGTCAGTCTTCCTGAAGAAGACAGGAGGATCAGGAATGTACATGTTTTTTCAACCTCTGAACTCACTTTCATTATGGTCAGGTTTTGTCTGCCATCTTATCTGAGGTCCTTTCCTTTATGAAAATTTCTGGATCAGGGAAGATTTCAGATATTAGAGAAGGCAATCATAAAAGCAATTATTTTCCAGAAGAAATACATTTTAAAAGTAATTGTTCTACATAAGAACATAGCAAATGTACAAATGTAAAGGTCAGTTCTTTTCCTTTCTGTGCAGCTTTAGAAAACAGGCCTATTTCTGCTCATCTTAGTTTGTCTGTCAGTGATTCCATTGTTCTAGAGATATTTGCATCCAGTTTTGCTTCTACTGTTTCTACAGTTTTCAAACTAAGTATATAGCTGCAACTTTCACATATTGTGTATTCTCTAGTACCCTAGATATTAAGGTTCAAGAAAGGATTAAAAACTGGGTTAAAAACTGGCTACATGGTCGAGCTCAAAGAGCGGTGATGAATGGAGTTAAATCCAGTTGACAGCTGGACACAAGCAGTGTTCCCCAGGGCTCAGTATTGGGGCCAGTTCTGTTTAATATCTTTATTAGTGATCTGGAGGAGGGGATCGAGTGCACCCTCACTAAGTTTGCAGATGACACCAAGCTGGGCGGGAATGTTGATCTGCTGGAGTGCAGGAAGGTTCTACAGAGGGATCTGAACAGGCTGGATCAATGGGCTGAGGCCAATTGTATGAAGTTCAACAAGGCCAAGTGCCAGGTCCTGCACTTGAGTCACAACAACACCATGCAACGCTACAGGCTTGGGGAAGAGTGGCTGGAAAGCTGCCTGATGGAAAAGGACCTGGGGGTGTTGGTCAACAGTCAGCTCAATATGAGCTGGCCGTGTGCTCAGGTGGCCAAGAAGGCCAACGGCATCCTGGCTTGTATCAGGAATCGTGTGGCCAACAGAACTAGGGAAGGGACTGTCCCCCTGTACTCGGCACTGGTGAGGCTGCATCTAGAACATTGTGTTCAGTTTTGGGCCCTTCACTACAAGAAAGACATTGAGGTGCTGGAGCATGTCCAAAGAAGAGCAAAGAAGCTGGTGAAGGGTCTAGAGCACAAGTCTGATGAGGAGCGGCTGAGGGAACCGGGGTTGTTTAGCCTGGAGAAAAGGAGGCTGAGGGGAGACCTCATCGCTCTCTACAACTACCTGAAGGGGGCTTGTAGTGAGGTGGAGGTCGGTCTCCTCTCCCAAGTAACAAGGGACAGGACAAGAGGTAACAGCCTCAGGTTGTGTCAGGGGAGGTTTAGGTTGGATATTAAGAAAAATTTTTTCACCAAAAGGGTTATCAAGCATTGGCACAGGCTGCCCACAGAAGCATTGGAGTCACCATCCCTGGAGGTATTTAAAAGACATGTAGGTCTGGTGCTTAGGGACGTGGTTTAGTGGTGGCCTTGGTAGTGTTGGGTTAAGGTTGGACTTGGTCATCTTAAGGGTCTTTTCCAACCTAAATGATTCTATGATTCTATGATTATTAGGGGACCATTTCCTTCAAGGTAACTTATTTTGTAGTGTCTCACGTTGAATCCTCGAGTCCAGATGTACCAAACCCACAACTTTTGGCTGTGTTTCATTTATATGGCTTGATTTCAACCGTGTTTAACTAAAATTAGATAACTGAATTCAGTTCAGAAATTTCTGCTTGTTCAGCCAAACTACAGCTTAGTGAAACTGATTTAAAAATACACTGGTACTGCCAGCAAAATGAGAGTTATCATCTTCACTGCTCTGCATACTATTGAGGCTTTTCCTTTAATTTCTTTCTGGCTGTAGTTTAAACTTTTGTGACCTTTCCACATCATTCTTCTCTCAGTTGGGTATGATTTTATATGTTTACCAGGTTTAAATTCATGTCATACAGGACAGATACACTTCAAGAAACTCAGGGTAACAATCCTTGCCTGGAATTTCATCAGATTTGTATGTCTGTTTGCACTTTGGCTTAAACAAGTAACAATTTAACAAGTATTCTTTACCATAACTAAATATGCCTAGTTTTAATAAAGAAAAACAAAAGAGCTACTAATGCAATTACTAACTTCACTGTGGGTTAATGCTCTTCCAGTGCCCTGTTGGTCTACATTGATAGGGGGATAATTGGTTTACGTGCTAAGAAAGCTGATTATGTTGCCCAGACCCTTAGAGGTCTGAGCAGGGGGAGGGTCTGAAAGATGTAGACCAGAAGGATCCCCATGTGGGAAGATACCTATGACCTGTCCAAAATCTTCATTAGTTTAAAATCTACTTTTCTCTTACATACTTCCTTTCCCATCATGTTCCATTACTTATAAATGCTAAATATTTTATGTACTGCTGTTTCATCTTCTAGAGAAAAGCAAACTGGAGAAACCAAATACATGTTAGAAGGGCTGGAGTGGCTGGGGTTGAGCATGGGACACAGCAGCCTGAAGCCCAGATAGAAAGATGGAAGATCATGGACTGTAGCCAGTGAAGGCTACAGCAAATCAGGAGAGGTCAGAGTTGTAATTAGCCTAGTATTTGTGAGAGCCAGAGTCTCATTTTCTTGAGCTCTGTCCTCCCACACAAACAATTTGGTAGAGTAATACTGTAAATGATTGCCTGAAAAAGCAGGACCAGGAACTGCTATTCCCAGCAAAGCTCCAGTGTAACACAGAAGGAAGTCAGGCCCACCTCTGTGTGTTAATTCAGGTGAAGCCCCACTGGAAGGAATTCTTAAAGCCAATCAGGCCAGACACTCCAAGCACAAAGAAGAAGAGGAGTTCTAATACGTTTATATCCTAACCATTGACCTGCTGTGACAGATAGACTTTAGTCTGTCAGTTCACATCTAGTTAAACTATGAAAAAAATTCAAATCCTGTTGCTTCAAAGGCAGAGTGAGCTTGATAGTCTGATATGTCATGCTGGAATAGCTGACATGCAAATCAGGATCCAAAACATTTGCTCTTTTATGCTCAGCCAGGTGCAGGCAAGATCAAAGAGGCCCCTAAAACCTTTGATTTTATTGAGAGGAAATTGGGAAATTTGTCCAGAGCTTATAGAAGGGCAGAGAGGACCCTGAGTAGAGAGATGGGCAAGAATGCAAAAGGCACAGTGATAAAAAAAAATCTAGACACCTTTTTCCTCACCAAAATGATATTTCTTAGTCAACATTGCATTAGTGAAATTCTGAAGAATCTTTGATTGATGCCTTTGATATGGTGATGAGGTCTCTCACAACTTCATCTTCAAAATTATTCACAGAGTATAAAGGACTGGGATATGAAGGTCTTTGGATACCACAGGCTATAGGGTTTTTCTTTTGGTTGATACTAAGTGTCCTAGGGGGTCAGAATACCAAGTATGAAAGTTGCCCAGAAGACTGGTTTTTTTTAATTGATAGACCACCAAGAGAAAGACACAGGGAAGTAAGATAAATGTTTTTATGTTATAAATTATCCAAATTTTTAACCACCTACTTAATTGTTATGGAGCTCAGAATAGGTATATTTTGCTTACTGCTTCTTCTAAACTAACAAGATTTTCAGTCTTTTAATAAACATTCTCTTGAGCAAACTTTGAATCATACTCTTGTATTTTGGATTTACAAGTAGAACAGTTTCAGGGGTGAAACAGCACTCAATTTCTAACAGGGTTAGACCTTAAAACATTAAATCTTAAAACCTTACGTACTAAACCTTGGTGCCTCTCACTTGGCATTAGACAAGAAAGCAATAGACAAAAAAGTGCTCTCTCTTCAGTATCTTGTTACAAGAGCAAGGGCTAAAGGACATAAATAAGGGTTTAACTAGCACTAACACAGGATATTATACTAAAAATACTCTCAAGAATGCATTGAAATTTGCTAGACTGCTAGCTTTGTCTCTGCTAGAGTGACAAGCAAGAATAGGCTTTTAATGGAAAAATCGTTAAAGGGTAACCAATAGTGTTCATCCAAATCTGCATTATATGAGCTTTAATTTAACATGCAAAGACTAAGAAAATATACTAGAAATTTCAATTACTTCCTAAAATATTTGTCCCTTTTATCTATAAAGAGGCACTTTAATGGTCCTTTTTTTTTCTTTTTTTTTTTTTTTTTTTTGTGTGTGTGTGTGTGTGTGTATCATTGCCTGGAATGTATTTTGTCTTAGAACAGCACTGCAAGGCAGAGAAAGTACATTTCTCCTCACTTGCCACAGGAAGCTGAGAACAAACATCCGTGGTGCATTTCATGTGTTATCCTATATCTTGATTTTAGCTCAGACTTTCCATATTATTCAAATGCAAGTGTACACCATGGCATGAAATCTAGGAGTGCAATATGACTTGCTCTAAGTTTAAGTGTCTGCACTATAAGAATCTCCACAAAATGTCTGAACTCCTACTAGAGTCAATGGAGAGCTAGTCAGTGCAGGCAGGTAGCTCAGGGAGGCTTTCAGTTGACCAAATGTGTTTCCCTTAGGATGAGATAAATTCTGCTCTGCATGTGTTTGACCATACTGGCTCATTGATTTAACTGAACTGTAGAACCTGTCTATACAGGGACATTTCTACTGTAGACACCTAAAGTTTGATCAAGCTGAACCCTGCCCCAGGTAAGGGGGAAAAGGTAGAACCAAGCTAGCCCTTAATGCAAGCCCCAGCGCATCACTGTGGCATCACTGCATCCTCTCTGAGTCCGTCACAATATTCAGCAACGTCCCTTTTCAGTGCGTCGCGTGGCTGATCGAGAACAGACACGTCAGCCGATGACTCTGTGGCTAGTGTGGAAGGTGCAGTGGCCCTGCATGGGTCTGTAGGTAGCCGGAGCTCAGGCTGCCTCATCCTTTGAACGAGGTGGTCACAGGCCAAGTCGTGAGCTGGGCAGATGAAGGAATGAAACTCTGTCAGGAAGTATTGTGGCCGTTACCCCACCGTCTGCCCTATGAGATAATAGAGACCTAAACAGAGTGATTCAGACCAGATCCCACGGGAGGCAGGCCCTGAACTCCTTTGGGATTTTGTTTCCACATGAATTATTACAGGTTATGTAGGAAGTCTTTGAGGCAGAATAGAAACAAACTCTGGTATCTCAAATCTTTGGCTAATGTTTTGACACCTGGATCATCCATGTTAAAGTGTCTCCTGAATATTTTTTATTTTTCTGAAGTACATTAATTTAGTACACTAACATGAGATTAAGAAACAAAACTTGAACTGGCTGTTAACTCTTTACCTCTGTTTTCACTGTAACAGGAATCATTTTATTAAGGAGCACTGATCTGTCTCAAAAAGAAAATGCTGGGTGAGGGAGAGGGAAGAAAGACAAAATTATTGCCAGTTTCGGTTTAATTTCTACTGGAAAAATACCTTTTATATCGTGCCTAAACAGGAGACTATTGGAATATACCTGAAACTTTAGAAAAGATTAAGAAAGGTGTAATTACTGATTTGTTCTCAGTAATTACTGATGGTTGTATATTGATGCCCTAATTACTGAGAGGGAAAAGTATTACTTTTAAACCTCTCATCATATCCATTTTTTCCTCCTGTGCCTCTACATAAATGCATCCCTACTGTCACAGTCAAGTCTAACTGATTTCTGGGTTTTGTACAGGAGGAAATATTGTCTTCACTTAGCACTAGGAACATGGAGTTCCCTGTCTTCAGTTACAGAAGAAAGAGATGTAAAAACTATTATTTCCTGGGTTGCTCGCCTGGCTAGGATTAGAAGACCAAGTCTATCATATTTGCCTCAGAAGAAGCTAAATCCCAAAGAGGTATAAATCTGCAGGGTAAGTATAGGTTAAATCCATTTTCAAAGTAACTTCATGCTGTCAGCACTGATTTTTCTATTTACTTCAGAAGTCAATAGATATTTAGATCACTGGAGATTGGATTTAAAATCAGTTTCATGTGATGGAAGCTCTGTAATATGCATAACAGGGTATTGCTATAGAGTCTTGGGCCAAGGCATCTTGATTTTATCTGCTATATTAATCATGAATCTTTTTTTTTATAGAGAACATCTATATTGTTGCTATAGGAATGTGTAAGCTGGGCCATTGTAAAGGCTGCGGCCAAACATGTTTCAGATGGTTAAGCTGATTTTCCTAATATTTGAAAAGGATTTTATCTGAAAAGCTATGATATGGAATAGAGTAGGAAATAATTACATCTGTTGTTATGTAATGTGCAATTAATTTTGTATCTAATATCAAATATAATTCTTCATTAAAATCAGGTCAGTCCTGTATTATAAAATATAAACTGACATTTGAGAGAGTGGTGGTTTTTTCAAGGAAAAATAAACATGGTTATTTGGAATATTGTTTTTAACAAGATAAAAAGATTTAATTCCTCATCCATGAGAGAAAACTGGTATTATTTATCTTTTATTGGATATATTTTTTTAAACTGGCCATACTCATTAAAAGGACTTGAAATCCAACACAATGGCAAATGCAACAAAATTAATTAATTTTAATAATTTTACTTCAATACAGTAAAATTATTTAAGTTTTTGTCCTGTCCACTACAGCTGATATGCAGCTGCCTAGCATGAATAATATTCTATAGACATCTGTGGCAGTTAAAAAAATCCAGGAATTATGAAAGCTATGCCAAAGTGGTGAAACTAATGGAGCCTGCTAATTCATTTTATACAATAATGCAATGACAAGTGACAATTTGACCATGCATTTTAAGTGAGTACTCATTTTTACTTGTAATTTCATATGCATACCCGTTAAGTGTTTAAAGGAGAGTACTATATAGAACAGCCATTATAATATTTGCTCTGCTGTAACTATATTTTAAGAAGAATTTTTTATCTTGCATTTTAATTCATGTTAAATGTCAGTCTGTTACTTGATGTTTTAGCTGATATTTGCCACTTTAGCCTTCTTCTTAATAGACACCTTGTTTATCATAAAGATGTATGTTCTGTATTACTGAGCTGCATACAATCATACAGATTTATGATCTAGATACTTGTTTGTCACATACACAAAAGTTGTTTTACAGATCAAACAGCTTCAAGTTATTGCCCTGATTTAAGGCATTCTACTTAATACAATTCTGCCCAAGTTAGTGCTCCTTCAAGACATCTTCAGGGCAACTTTTATTTCTTGGACTGAGAAGTAATTCAGATCTTGGTTAGTTTAAACACTAACAAAAACCAAGAAAATTATTGTAAATCTTTGTAAGTCCTAGAGGTAAGGCTGAGCCACCCTGGAATGCTACTAGCTGTAATCAAGTTATAGAATCATAGAATCATTTAGGTTGGAAAAGACCCTTAAGATCATTGAGTCCAACTGTTAACCTAACACTGCCAAGTTGGCCTGGTTTCGGCTGTGATCATATTCTTCCTAGTAACTGGTATTGTGCTGTGGTTTGGATTTAGGATGAGAAGAATGTTGACAACACACTGATGTTTTAGTTGTTGCTAAGCAGTGTTTATACTAAGTCAGGGACTTTTCAGCTTCTCATGCCACCCCACCAGCAAGTAGGCTGCAGGGCACAAGAATCTGGGAGGAGACCCAGCTGGGACAGCTGACCCAAACTGGCCAAAGAGATATTCCATACCATATGATGTCATGCCCAGTATATAAACTAGGGGGAAAGCTGGCCAGGGGCCGCTGCTCGGGAACCGGCTGGGCATAGGTGGGTGGGTGGTGACCAATTGCTTTGTATGTCACCTTTTTTGTATATTCTAATTCTATTATTATTATTGTTGTTGTTGTTGTTGTTGTTGTTGTTGTTGTTGTTATTATTATTATTATTATTATTATTATTATTATTATTATTATTATTATTTCCCCTTCCTTTTCTGTCCTATTACACTGTCTTTATCTCAGCCCACTGTGGCAGGGAGTGAGCGAGTGGCTGTGTGGTGTTCAACTGCCTGCCAGGTTAAACCACGATGCAAGTCCACCGCTAAACCATGTCCCTAAGCGGCACCTCTACACGTCTTTTAAATCCAAGTCATTGAAAGCTTGATTAAAAGTGGAATACAAATAATGTTAGAGTTACAATAGCATACTTGTTTTATACACATCATGTCAAAGAAGCATCTCAACTGACCCTTGCAATGCCTTTGTGTGAAGGTGATTAGGAAATCATAAATGGAATATAGAGGAATTAAATTCAGTGTTCATGACAGCTCTGCTTAGAATGATTTAGCACATACTACTAGTGACAGCCACCACTAACATAACAAGTGAATCTCGATATTAATTTAATATTAACATGATATGGTTCTCTTTTCCCCTCTTACACCTTTTCCCTGTTTAGTATATGAATAAATTCAATTAACATAATTTGAGCACTCAGATAGCACTTTGCAGGCTCAGAAGCCCTTTGCAAGAAATGTTGACTTTCTATGGCAACAGGGCCAAAAAGGGGTTCTGCCTCCTCGCTAGAACCTTTAGGCACAAGAGTTTGGATAGTAACAGTTATGGTCACCTTCATTTCACTTCAATAAATTCAATGACATGCATTCCATTTGCTGATATGGAACTGTTGAACTATTAGGACTATAAAATAATCCTGTATATTGAATTTGTGGATTTTCTGCTTTGAAATATGGATACTTTGCTACTGGTTTATTGGCAATTAGATCCAATATAAAGAACTGAATCTCAAGATATTATGAAGGACTAACTGTACAGGAATTGCATAAGTGACTAAAACTAGTTTTTCAAAGTCCACATTAACTCCTTGAATTGATCTGTATTTGGCAAAAATTTTTATCTTGGGAATATGGTTTTAGAGTAGAAAAAGAATGTGTTTCACCTTGTTCCTGGTACACAGTGGAAAATGGTCCAGAAAATTACCATATGCTGCATTTTTTTCCTTTGATACCTTTTCCACACTGGAAACTTTTTAAAGGCATGCCATTATGCATATGTCTATAGTGGATAGCTGGTACTTTTAACTGTGTTTCTAGGTAGGAGTAGAAGAGCAACAGGAAGACTTATAGCTCTTACAAAGGTGCAGGATCTCCATGGGGTTCCACAGACTCCTGTGGAAACGGAGAGCTACAACCTCGTGTTTTTACCTGCAGTACTGCTATTCCTTCAGAAAAGGGTATAAAGTATTTAACCTGGGGAAACTCTTGCAGGTCCTGGCTCCCATGACAGAATTTTCCCTTTAGTGAAAAAGAACAACATGGTCCTTTGAGGAATTTCCACCTTGTCTTACAAGTCATCTGTGCTGAGTTGCCAACTTGTTTCACCACATTTACAGTGACGTTAAATAAGGTCATTCAGAAAATGTAATTGTGCTGGTGTTAAAGTAAGTTAACCCTGATGTATTATAATATTAAAATATTCCAAATTTAAGAATTGTTGTTACTTATATCTTTACATTTAACGATGGAAAACTACGATCTCTGCTAGATCATCATATAGGAAGAACTGTGTAAGACACACTACATGTTTCTTCTAGATTTGAATCATAAAATACAGTTATTCTCACTGATAGGCTTTATTCTGTGTATTTTCAGACTGAGGTAAGTATTTCTGAGTAATGTAACTGCCCTAGAGTAGTGTGGGTGTGGGTGTGCATGTGGCCAGGGCAGGAAGGAATACATATTTCAGAAGAGGGTTTAACATGTCTTCTTCCAAAATATATAAAATAGATATCTGTTCTTTCAAAATCCTGTCATCATAGTCATGGAAAGACATTCAGAATTAATTTAATGCAAAATCTTTCTTATTAGTTTTAGACTTGTAGCAGCTGGAGCAGGACATTTTCATTTTATATGAGCAATTCTCATTCTAAATGAATGGAATGTAGATCAGTGTTTCCATATTAAGAGATGGTTCTGCCACAGCTCATCTTTTCCATCCATAATAGATTCCTGTCACCCCTGGCAGTTAAGAAATCCTAGCTGGTACGGACTGTTTTCAGATATGTTTCAAAATGAATCTTAAGCAAAGGTTCTTCTGTTGGTAGTTTGAATCATTATTTGACTTTACTCAGTTTGCAGATGCATGTCTAATACACAAGCATTTTTACAGTGTACTTGATTAATTCTTTAAGTTAGAGATCGTCTGTTCACCATCGCTCGGAGGCAGATTTATTGGGATGGGCTAAAGTCCTTTCTTCTCTCCTCGCAGCCTACCCCATTAGCACTGTCAGCCTTCATCATGATGGTGAAAAAAAAATCTGTACAACGTTTCTCCCATAGCCACATCATGACAGTTAAAGCCTATCCATAACAATGCCTTGATTTATTCAAAACACTTTTAATTTTCCATTAAAGCTTAATGATACTTCTCCCAGTCTTTTCTTAGCTCTGACGAGACAAAAGCATGACTATAGTTTATCAGCTAAACAGTTTGTAGGAATCCCAGAAATATATTGTCTTATATTTGGTTGACATTGTGTGATGTGATGCTGCTTTCTTAATGCTGGGGTAATGGGGCTGTGGGAGTGCTCTTCTTACCCCCTCCCCAGGCTGATTTACGAACTCGGGAAGGCTCGCTAGCCCTTGGCGTAAGTGTAACGAGCTGGGCAGTGAAGCGACCCTTGGCTGTGCCAGGAACTCTTGCACCACTAAGACAGGGAGATACGCTGTGCATCTCAAGGATTCCTGCTGCCCGGCAGAGGCGGGGAACGGGAGTAGAGATAGCCACTTCTCATAACAACCTGCAGCCAGTGCTCTCTCATAACAACCTTGAGACATCACAGTCCTCCCCTGACAGCCTTGGAGCATCCCATATCTATGTTTCAAGTTATTCTCAGTCTCGGAATTTTCCAGCACAGCTGAGATTCCAGCAATTTGTTTATTGCAAAAGTCAATGATCTCCCAAATCTATAAACAGCAGTACTAAGTGAGGCCCTTTGAGCTCTCCCGGACCGCAGTGGGCTGCAACCAGCATCTCCCTCTGAGCGGGACGCCTCTCAGAGCTCACAAACTTTCCAGTTTGCAAAAATCAGAGGTCTGTCGCCAAAAGTCGACATGACCTGGACTGATACTCTCCGCTCCTTGAGGCTCAACCCTTTGCCCATTGAGAAAGATGCCAAAGCATTCAATGTGAATATTTTCACTGATCTCGAGGGGAATTTTTAACAGATATACCTCTTTTACTCTCTTTTACTCTCTTCTATGTATATCTCTTAGTGTCTTCTTGCATGCACATGTACTAACCTGAATAGTCTATAGTAAGTATATTATAGCAAGTATATTATAAGTTATTACTTTCAATTTCATACTTAAAATTACTGTCGTGAATTTTATTCAACTGTGAATGAATTTAGGCTGCTATTATACTCATAATCCCTTTAGATATAAACCATTGACCAAGTCTAGGACTAGGAGTTGATCCAGCCGCACCTAGTCTCTGACAGGAATTTTGAAAGCAGGGGGGTCTTCTCTGAACCTCGTGACTCAGCGGGAGGGTCTTCTCTACTTTTCACATTCCCAATCTTTGTGCAAATCACAAGAAATTAATTCTAACTCGATTTTTCTTTGTAATATTTATTTTTATCCTATTACGATTTCGGTCTTTATATACGTAAGTTTAGTCTGATTCTAGCTTAATTTTCCTGAGTACATTTCATTCATGTACTAAGTAATAGAGTGAACCTTGCCATCGAATTCTGTGAAGTTGCACTCTCATATAAATTTCTGTTAAATCATTTGTCTATTGCTAATACAGTTGGAGGTGATTCTTTAAGCGATCTGAACCCCTTCTCTCTCATTCTGCCCCCCGTGACAAGGGGTGTCTTTCTGACCGCTTGGTTGTTTTCTAATGGATTCCCAGCATATAGAAGCACGCACATAGTTCAGAATCAGCTTTGCAAGCATTTTCACTGTCCTTGGAGTCACCATGGTGTTGTTCTACCAGTGACTGGTCCCTAATCAGTACCGTCAGGAAGCAGCAAGGGCCAAGCTGCAGAAGAGAAACGTCTGTAGGGGCCAGAATGGAAGTGGAGATTCCAGGACACATGTATATCTTCAGAGGTGTTCCTTACAGGACGACTAGGTCACAGCAGAATTTCAATCAAACAGAATGACCCATATCTGTCTTTTGCATAAGTGAGAAAAACTATGCTGAAGTCCATGGAGCTGATTCGGGATTAAATGTAGCATGTGAAACAAAATGAGGTAGAGTCCCAGTGCCATAAAAAGTTAAAATAGACTTGTGTGGTATGTACCTAGGGTCTTTATGGCAGCAGGTGTACATTCCCAGGAAAATAGCCAAGGACTTTATAAGGACGGCTCTCAGCTATGCAAAACAGATGAGAACCCCTTCCTAGCAGTAAATAAACTTGCTCATCTTGCGTCTGAGTCATCAAAACTTGTCTGTCAGTGACTTCTAATTGAAGGTCTATTTAACTCTTTGTCCTTATTCTTGCCTACTTTTCCTATTAGTAAAATGTAACAAGTATATATAAATAATTAAAGTAATAATACATATGCAGAAAAATGTATTCCTATTTTTACAGGGAGGATCTGACAAAAGAATTCCTTCCTGAGCTTTTGTCTGCAATGGTATTGTTATCGGTCAGCTTCTTTGCTTTTTCTTATGCATGCACACAACCGCTCTTCAGAACATGATCATTTCAGATCTTAAAATAACATTTCACCTAATTTATTCAGCCCAGCAGTCTGAATATTCACATGAGAAGGACATTTCTGGTGATGTTGAATGCTGAGGTATTTATGCTATGGGTTAGCATGCATGTTAAAAGAAAGGTTTGGGAAAGACAAAAGGCTGCTGTTGTGCCTTTAGATTTCTGAGAAATTATTTTTAACCAATCCACCGTTTTAATATACTGATATACGTAAAAGGTTAACACTACTTCAGGTGTAGAGATTAAGGGGAAAGATCATAAATCTTGTGATGGAGAAGCTGATGGTGGTCTGAAAGGACATATTCTCCAACTGCTTTGCGGATCTGAAGACTAACACAAGGACACAGTATGTTACAAAAGGGAACTAAAATGTTCCTTGCCTTCCTGCCTGCTTCTCCAATTGGAAGCCAGGGATGTTTTTCAGCCAGAAAGTCTTTGCCTGCAGGGGAACATTAGATTATGAATCTGTTTTGTCATGAAAAGCCTACGTCTTTGCTAAAAGTTCTGGAGATGGTAATGGATTATCATAACTGTTCATTTAAATTTGTTTTGTCCTGGTCATGTAATGAACAACAGAATGTTGCAGCAGAAACATGTACATGAATGTAAAGGAAATTTCCTGTCAGAGACCTCAGCTGTACCGACAGTTTGGGATGTGATCACCACTTAGCCTGTGGGAAGCGTGAGTGTTGCTGCTGAAGCTCACTGTGATAATGCCTGTGCTGTCTAGGTACAGACCGACTATGCATGTTTCTGTGATCTCTGCTGAGATGCATGTACCTGTTTCTCAATGCATACAATGCATACAGCACATACTCTGCTTTGCACAATTCTGTTAGCAGGGAGCTAAACCTGGCATGATTGCTACAGAGACTTCTCTGGCAAGAATTCCTGGCAAGAATTTTAAGGAATGTTTGCCTGCAATTAGCTGATAGAAGGTTATAATCAATGATTACTTGCAGCAGAGAGCACAGTAAGCGATTGTCAAACTGTAATGGGAAAAGAAGATGATATTTATGAAGAGAAACTAAGTATTATATTGTGATTGTTCTTTATTCTCAAATGTTTACAAAATTAGAAAATTACAAATGCTGTGGTTGGTGGTGTTGCCTTTGACCATTTTTTAGTTAGCGTTAACCATGTCTTTTAAGAAAAATATGGGAAATACAGTTAAAATGTTGTGTAAAACTATTATAGATTTGATTTTGTGCATCACCATGGTGAAAGTCTGGTTCTGTCTCTCCTAATGGGCAGTTTGTTGGTAAAGACTTATGGTATGAAAATAATTGCTTCTGGATGAATCACTTTTAAAAAGTCCTTGGCAAACCAGCTATCACAGAGAGTTAGATAACAAGGACGTACTGGGGCCTCTCTGTGGTATGGGCTGGGCTGTGTCGGAAGCGTGTGCCCACACTCTGGAGCTCTGAGTTCAGATACCATTGAATGTGGGCAGATTACGGTAAGATAGCTAAATAGTTTCCACCCCTATCCGTCTGTTCCACTTCTTTCCTGAAAGCTTGTATTTCCACGATAAGGGGAGGTAAAGAGCCTGAAAGTGCCTTTAAAATTGCATGGGCTGAAGGTGGAGAAGGTGGCCGAGTTGCCTATATTCCTCTGTGAAATGTGTGTCACCCGACAAAAGGGAGGAAGCAACTGAAACCAAACAGGGTCTGAAGTTCTGCACAGCCTTCGTTTCCCCTCTGGTACAGGCCAGATAGATCCTGTTTCGTTTATTATTAGAAGTCCTGCTGAACTTCTGGAAATTGATATCAGGGAAGAACATATTTTGTGTGGAAAAGTGCTGTAGAATACCAGTGAGGAGAGTGTGACTGCAAATGACAGTGGGAGTGTTTTTATTTCATCTAAGTTTGAAATAGGAGAGCAGGATAGACTGCTGAAAGCAACTCTAGCAATGCAATATCCAGTATCGGGAGAACAAACTCCTTTTGTTTCCTGACCTCGGCCTCATCAAACAAACCAAGAGAAAAGTGTTATTGAGCTGGAGGAATCTATTTACTGGAAAGAATACCGAGACTCTACGATGGCATCTCACAGCACAAAAGATGTTGGAACAGAACAGACATATTCTGGAAAAGAGAAGCAGCAACGATGCACAGATGACAGCAAAGTCAATGGAAAATGAACTCGCATGAACTACAAAGTAAACCCTGTCAATAATTTTGATTCCTTTATTTAGCTGACAGCTGTACCTAAAATTGATCTCAGTTAGACTGATGTAAGATGTTTTAAGGACTGTTTAATTGACATGTGCATTTAATTCTGTGTGAAATGTCCCAGTTAAATATGCTTGTGCCTTCAAAAATGCATGATGTGGTTGAGTGAATAATAGTGAAAAATACCTATTCAAAATTAATGTTAATTTTCTCTGTTATAGAGTTAATTAAGCTAACTGTTTCTTAGTGCTTTCCTGCAATGAGCTCTGGAAGCTCCTGATCATCTTGCTGTACTATCAAAGATTTTCTTTAGCATTTGTGCTTTGTTTTCTCTACCGAACAGGCTTCAGTATATGAATATTATTATACTCTATATCTTGATGTCCATTCTTTGGTATATGTATTTAATCATCTAAGCTACATACTTTGCCTCTTGACTGGATGATACACTTTCAAAACAGGAAAAATATAATGTATCATAAATAATGAATTTTCACATTAGATTCTTGTATTAATTTCCTTATTTTATTAAGCTTTATGACTTTTCTGGAATTTATTACCACTTTTGAATACTTATAGATTAGTCTAAGTAAGAGCAGCCAACTGAATTCTCTGCTTTTATTCAAAATCACTTCTATTACTAATAAAAATATAAATATATTAAGTATGATCCTACAAATTCTATTCCAGTATATTATCAAGTCTCTAAGAAGTATGTACAAAAAGACATAAGATGAAAATAAATTTTTAAATAATAGCCCAAAAGTTATAAAATGCAGTTCTGGTTTATATCTTTACCTGTAGCAAAAAAAAATTTGCTATAACTTACAAGATGGAACTCATCATCTGAAAGCAATGATACACTTTGCCTTTTCATAGACCCATTTCATCCTGCGGGTGAGCTACACGCAGACCAAAAAATTACCAGCTTCAACAAAACGTGTGCAATAAATCATGCGACCCTTCCCCACACCTGCAGGAAGAGTTGGGTAAGCAGTTGAATCTTGCAGGGTGTCCTGAAGGTCGTCATCTCAACCTCAGTCTCTCCTGCACCAGAGCACTGAAAGCAGGTGTCCCGCATACCTCGTCTTGTTCACCCTGATGTGACAGGCTGCCTTTTTCATTTGACGTAGTTCCTTCAGCATGCCTGACAGCGTCATGTCCTCTCAGGCTCTTGAGGAATTTGTTTATCTAGGAGAAAAACAAAAAAAAAGATCAATTAACTGTAGCTCCCCTGCAGATCCCCAACAGGCTGGGACATGATGCGCTGATAGACTCGAGGGATCAACCCAGTCTAAGCAGCATGTCATTTTGTCAGGCATCTAAGGAAACAGATGTAGGAGGTGTACGGTTTTATATTTCTATAGTTAGATCTGACTTCTGCAAACCCTTTCTTAGTGTCTGAAACTGAACATCCTCTTGATATTTAAATTCTGAATGTTACTGTCTCTCCTGACCAGCACCGATGTCACAAGCTGAATTCTCAGATCCCTGCTGAAACAGCACTGCCAGTTTGTTGGATTCTGAACAGATTTTAATCCTTCAAATTTTATTTTTGTGCTCGTTCTCTTTTCACAACCTGTTCTCCTCCCCCACTGCTGCAGAGTCCTGTTATTCTGGATTATACATGGCAAAAGAACGGAATGGCAGATGGGACTGCTCCATATTTAATGCCTTTGGGGAGCAGAAGAACGCAAGGGCGTGCAGAGCACGTGTGGTCCAGCAGCGGTCTGTCCAGCCAAACCCTCAGAAATGTGGGAAGCCAGTGCCCCAGGAGGGAGAGTCACATAGACAGAACAGCTCAGCGGGCCACACTTCTGGTGCAAGAAAACTCACTATTCCCTTATGAATTTATGAAGCACTCGATCTGATATTTTGTAAATGGGCTCAGAGGGTGGGGGAAGGTTTGGAAGGGAAGGCATGTGAAGAGGGGTGCCATCACCTCCCTGTTTCTCCCATGCTGGTGGGAGGTGATACAGTGGATGGGCACTATCGGTACAAAAATTAGATTGTAGCTATATTGAATCTTTGAAGCTGTACTTCAGTGTGATCTATGCACTCATTTACAGAGACACTGAGAGTAACACATTTTGTATAATGACCTGCTTCATCATGTTCATATATCCCTTGTCCCTGGGTGTTGTTGCATTGTTTAGTGATCCGCACAAAATCTGTCTTTTGCCTTAAAAGCAGTGATTTGCCTGGTGAGACAGGGTAATGCAGAACCCTGAGCAAGCTGTACAGATGGAAGACCTTTTCCCCTTCCAATATACTCTTCAACTTTCAAAGCAGTCTCACTCTAAAGAGAATTTTTCCCGGTCTTCAGTCTGCTCTGTCTCGCTAGCTTTACTTGCTGGGAGAAAAGAAAGGGACCGAGCTTCTGGGCCAGTCATGAGGGGATGATACGTATTCCTCCCTCAGATGAACAATAGTAGAAAGGAAAGGCAGGCATCTGTCTGCCGCACCACACGTTTTTATTTTTTTTTAGCAGCTGAGATGATTAAGCGTGAGCCTGCAGAGCTAAGCGCCTGAGCAGGAGCTGAAAAGCTTTGGGAAGAGCCCGTGCCCGAGGGTGTGCGTAGGGGGGTTAGTTTGGTGTCTGGACAAGTCTGAACTGTCTCTAGAGTACGCACAAACAGCGGCAGACTCAGACAGTGGGCAGAAACCAGGAATATGCGGTGAACAGTTAATGCATGCTGTAACGGCAAAACAAAACCCAGCAGCCCTCTCCTTCCAAGTGTGAGATGCAGTCTGCGTTCAAAAAAACCCCCAACAAACCATACAGGCCCTTTATTAATCATCTCTGCTGATCCGCAACAGCTCCTTCAGATAAATGATAAGCAACTGGTGATGGCCACCAAGCTTGTGCCCCTGCCCCTGGCAGAGGATCCCGGTGGGGCAGACACAGGTTGCCTGAGCCAGCACTGGTTTTTTAACAACTGCTCAATTTTCTTTGCCTTCTCTAGTGCCACCTGGTGTCGGTTCCTTGAACGGGGATGAATTTCAAACACTATTTTTCACAAGGCCCCTCTGATCTTTTGCATGTCGATCTTCTGAAGGCCCAAAGGATCGGCCCTGCCCCACCTTTTGCATGGACACAAGCATCATTTCTGCAGGCACACAGCGAGGAATGTCCAGTGTTTGGGGGAAAAGCACATGGTCCTGCTAACTGAAGCTCTCCTCCTTTCTGCTGGCCAGATAACTTCAGCTGGATATTCCATATAAACCTGCTTTCATGTTCTTATGCCATCCTCCTTATAACAAAACTAATATTAACATTACCAATTTTACTGTTTCATGCTGATAAGCACTGGCAGGTTTGTAACACAGCTTACCAATAAGTTGCCGTGTCAAAGAGAGAAAAGGTCTCTGTGCGATCGGACATGAGCTCTGATCTGTTTCAGCGTTGTTCTGTTTTCTACAGCAGGACAATATTAGATTCAGATCCTGGTGCTTGTTTTACCAAATGTCATGTCTCAGTGTTTGTGTTTTACTTGTCCCATTTCTCTCTCTGCTCTGGTACTCTTGTGTTCTCAGGTTGCGCTTGTTCAGCTGCATCTTCTGAAGCCAGCCTGGGTAGAAATATAATCTGGAGAGCTCACCAGGAGAGATCTCTCCCAACAGTCTGTAACTTGTTCTTATCATGCAGCCAAATGGCCTCATGTTTTTATTAAATTACCTATACAGGACCAACTTTGTTTTAGACATCAGAAATCCAGAGTTTGCTGATTATTTGTTCTTTTTATCATTTCCAGCTGAGAGTTGTATTTTTAAAAATGTTAGCTTTCTCTGGACAGCTTTGCCCATTTCCAAACAATGATTAATTTATCCTTAAAATGTAATGGGTGATTAAACCAGAGAAAATTTATGATTAGCAGATGCACACAATATGTTAGCTGAGCCAGTACTTATTAACATAGTAGTTCCCTTATTATTAATTTGTCCAAACAGCCTCCTCAGAACTTCTTTCCACTACTCTGCGTGAAGATACGTGGAGTCCGTCATCTGGAGTTATAACTATATTGACATATAACAAAAAGGGTCAATTCTCACAAGGATAAGCCGCCCGGTTCCCAACTCCGTACTGGAAGAAGCCTTGGGCACCCAGGAGCCGCCTCCCCCTGCCCTGCTTTCCACATACAAGTAGGCAACGTGCGGGGCCCAGAAGTGAGCGATGCTGCTCACATGGAACCAGCTCACGATGGTGCTCCGCAGGAACCAGCACCCCCGGCCCGCTGGCAGTAGGCTGTACAGCTCTGCTGCAGCAAACGTCAACGGATAAGCACAGGTAAGGCTGTAACACTGTGGTACATCATCAGGGAACGTGCATTTTCTCCTACTTACCCAACCTTTTAAAGAGTCAACACCAGTGTAACACAGGTAGTAAGCACGGGCTAGATAAATGCAGTGGTGGTGGTGTATTATCGTCGCTGAAGAATTGCTGCAGGTCCCTATGATATAGGGCCTTGTGTAGTAACAGCAAATGGAAATTGAGAACCCTGAGCCAAGGCTGAATGCATGGCAGTACTCCTGCCTCATGTATGCAGGGCAGTCTATAATTGCACAGCCACAGACTTTCTTTTTTTCACAACAGCTTCAGATACTGTGAAGTCCTCCCACGATAAACATGACTACCTTTCTCTTAGGCAAATGTAACCAGGCACCTGGAATCCTAAGGTGCCCACAACTGAATTTAGGTGCCTCAGATTACATTAGACAATTCAGGAAAATCTCTGATTTCCAGCTAACACTGATTTTTCGAGTATTAGCTCATGTAAGGTTTGCTGTTGAAATTCTTTCTCAAAGACTGTGTTGGAATTTCTCAGTGTAATGTTTTCCATCTTAACTGTTTGATAAACAGTTCTGTCTGGTTTCTGTTGTGTTTCTGTCCAGTGGAGGAAGCAACTGGGAAATGAAATGAACCTGCACAGTATCCTGGGTGGACTTTGCTTTGTTTGGTTATTTGACCACATACTTGGTTGTCTCAGTGTCTGTAAAAGAGGCAGGACAATAATCCTTGCTATTCAGTTCTGTAAGAAATCAGAAACAACTGAGGGCAAATCTCATTTCTTCAAATTACCAGGAACTCATTTTGGAGAAAAGATGTTCCTAAACAAGATTATTAGAAGACTTTTACACAAAGATTATGCCACTGTTATTCTACTCTCTCCCTCATAAAGCAATAGTAATAACTGTAATCATAATCCAGTGAATTCCAATCTTCATGAGAAAAACTATTCTTTCTAAATCATTGGGAACATAGCGTTCGCTATTTTTTCTTGTACTGAGGATAAGAGGGTTTTCTGAGTTTTAAAATGCTTTTGGCATTAGAAAGATAATAATGACTTCTTTCTGCAGGTTTAGGAAACCTGAACAATCTGTTTGTAACAAATGTATGCTGCTGGTGTGCCTTCTAGAGATGTGCTGAGTACATATCCCTGTCTTTAAATAGAAAGCAGTCAAAGGATAATTGCAGCATTTAAAAACACTGAAAGCATTCTAAGTAGGAAGGAAAGATGATTCTGTGGTTAAAGTACAAGAAAAAGAGAATATCTGTATTATATTCCTGGGCTGGGCAGATATTTCCTATATAACCTTGGGCAAAATGCTTCATCTGTGCCTGTCCACATTTCCATATTTTATTCTGTATACAACGGGGATTCTAACCCTTTTCTGCCTCAGAGAATACTAAAACTGTTTGTGAGGGATGGACATCCTGAGATGGAAGGTGTTATCTGACTGTTATTATAAATGGAAACACTGGATACATCTACATAGGCTCTCAGTTAAGAGCTGATCTAATCACACAGAGGAAACCCAAGAAATAAAGTCAACAAACCTCTTTCTCAAAGGATCCAGTTACTATCTGATTGTATCTTTCGTGTATTTATGTCTGTCTCTGTGAGCCTGACTCTCCTAGAAAATGCTTTTAACTGCCACAGAATTGCAGGAGGGAGGAAGTGTTGAGATTAGTTTCTAATCCACCAGCTATTATATTTAAGAAACCTTTGAACAGTATAACACAAAGAAGTCACCTACAAAAAAACTACCCTGCCATAGGACAAAGAAATGTTCCTGCAGGTAGGAGCCAAACGTGGTTCCCCTGCTAAATCACACATCTAAGAATTGGCAAATCTTTGTAGCTCCAGTGCTGCTCTTTTTGTCTATAGCCCCTCTATTGCTACTAGTTCAACAGTGGTAATAATAAACTGTACTTTGAAATTCTACAGCATCCTATAATCTGAGCATCTGGGAGCATGAAATGTAGGCTTGGATTCACAAAGACATTTATAAGCCTAAAACCCATCAATTTTTTAACAACCATGGGGACACAAAGTCCTACATCCCTTTGTAAATTCAGGCCTTAAAAGTCACTTTGTTAGACCAATTTATTGCACCTCTTAACTTAATAGAATATGGTAGCTTTTTAACCAGGGATAGCAAAATGATTCAATAGCTTAATGCAGGAAGCAGAGAAAAATACGGTATCGACTAATTTAGATACATGGAATATTAATCATCAGGCTAGAATGTGGCAGGCAGGAACACCAGGAATTGTTCTTATTCTCTTAAGAAGGCTATAGATTGAAATTTGTTTATGTCTTTCCTTACAAATATGTAGTAATATACACAGACTTCTCCTAATACTGTGAATGAAGTCAGTAATTTCAAGAATTGTAATGGAAAAAAGCTCAGGCTGGTATGAAGTGGACTTTAGGAGATGGATGATCAGCTTCATGAATATGAATGGTTCACTAAAGTGAATAGCAATTTTTCTTCCAATATTTGTAGGAAGACAAAGCTCAAGATGTATTCTGCAGGGGATATTGTTACCTTGGCAGTCATTTTTGTCTGGAAGTATGGTACATATTGTTACAAAGTGACTAATTGCTATACTCAAAGCTTCAGGAAAGAAAATGACTATGTTTTCCTCTATTTTTAAAATTGTTTACCCTATTCATTTAACAGAGCTAGAGATATAGCTAATTTCATCATTTTCTTGACTAGTTTATTGGAAAGGAAAAAATTAGTATCAGAAAAACTCTCCAAACACTGAGAGGAGAGCAGAAAAATCAATAAACACTTTAAAAAGCATTATAGAGTGAGATCTTCAGACTTACCCCTTAAAGAGTACACTGTCAGAAACCTGCCAGTTCAAATACAATCACAAGACAACATTGCTTATCAGTTTATGAATATTTTTGACATTTAAAACAAAAGCATAGGAAGAATTGGTTCCTCCTTTCCCAACTGGTTGCTGTCTCTTCTCCCCTGTGATATAAGGAAAAAAAACCCAAACCTTGACCTTGTGGCTTTCAGCTCACACAGATGTGGGAGTTGCTATTGGCAGGAGAAATAATGCACCTGGGGAAATAAGTAAACAAAGTAAGGTTAATAAACTAAAATAATAAAACCAAAAAAACCCCTCTGACCTTATTGCTTTATAATGAAGTTAGCTAAAACAACACCCCCCTCCAAAAAAAGAAAATTGATCCAAACACTCCAATTACCTTGTCATTCCTGCTTGCACAATATTGCAATGCTTTGTAGAGCTTTGTTATTGACTTATGCTATAATTAATGAGTTACTTTTGCCTAGTGATATTATCACACTTACAGAAATAATCTCCTTGCAAATACATTAGTACATCTTTTTTTATTGGTCTGCTACATACCTTTTTTTTATTGAGTGTCTTATTTTGATAGTTCACACACACACACTTTGTCTAAGGCTGGGAAAGATCAAAAGCCTTTGCTCTAAAATACCAGAGCCAGATATGGTCAAAGCTCCTATTGAAAAGCTGATGCTGTATACAAAATGAAACATATATTTGGAAATACGAACTCAGTTTTATTACAGAGCTTCATTCTCCAGGCTCCCTTCCAAAATTATTGCTCTGCTTTTTAAAATTAAATAGTTGTCATAAAGTGGCTTTAACTTTCGAAAATATTTTGACAGCATTTTGGGGGTTTTTGACAAAACAGAAGCGTTCTTGCAAAACATTTTTACCAAATCACTTTCTGGTAGAAGAGGATTTGATGTGATTTCTTTACTGCAGCTCCATGTATGTGACATGACTGCGATACTATGGGCAGCACAGGAAGTTAGAAAACGTCAGGTAGTTTTACTGTGCTTGTTGAAAAGCCAGTTTGCTGGCTGCAGTTATCGTATTCATTAGAAAGATATACAACGCTGTCTATACCTGTGTGATCAATAACATTTCATATTGAGTGGGACTCAACGTGTGTGTGTGTGTGTATATCTTCATGTTGGAAAGGAATTCTGTTTATGGCTAAGAAGTACTGGGCTGATAAAAATGAAACTTAACAGGTAGTGGAGGCACCACCAGAAGAAAGACAACTGTTCTAAGAAGCAAAACACCAGTACTACTTCCAGTTTATAGGATAGCTAGTATTATTAATCTAAAATTGTTATTTTACCTTAAATATTGAAAAAAACCACCAAAATAAAAAATGAAAATGTCCTTCATTTTGCCCTTATATAGCTTAAGTCATAGTTTCTGGCACTTCTTCAATATTTCAAAACACAGGTGTCTTTTTTGATACACATGCCAGTTCAATGGACTTTCTTTAGGTATATGGCATTGTGGAATACACTTTGGCCTCCTCAGGCAGTGGAACAGCTTAGGTGAAGAGTTTTGAAAACAGAGAGATGGTAGGAATACTGTGAAAGTTACAACAAGAAGACTGCGATGCAGAACTAATGCACTCGGGAGGGTTAAACTGTTTGGCTCAAACTCTTTTCATCTGAGCCCTACTTGTGCACAGGGAAAACATCTACCTGAAATCAAGTCACAGCACTTCATCCTAAAACATATGGCCTTTCAAAGGTTAGATCTGTGGGCACCTTTATAACCTTTTAATACTCCCAACACAGCGTAGCAGGGCTCTAGGCCGTTACAGGTTGCCTGTGTTGAAAATACATGCTTAGGTACAGAAGCCAAATGGTGCTGAAGCCAGAAGTGACCCAGCTGCTGCTCCTCCAGGGCTGCCATACCCCAAGTAAGGCACAAACACTGTCCTCCGCTGTCCCCAGCCACTATAATTCTTGACATTGGTTATATGACACACAAAAATTATGTCTGTCTGGCACACTGAAATGCGGGAGATGTCAGCACGATGCCCTACTGATTTTGGTGTGTCCCACCAACAGCCAGAGCTATCTAAGGTATTGTGTCCTGTAGACATAACCATAAAGGAGTTAAGGAAACCAGAACAATTAACCCTCAGGTTTTTTTATAAGGATAAGAATCTTCTCTTAGCATTATTGCTTAGATTGAGAAAGCTGAAGACCAAAAGGGAGTCTGATTTCATGCACAGCGTACACACAACTCAGTAGCTTCTGTGTCAGTTTGTATCTGGTCATTATGCCTGTAAGGGAAGGCTGATTTAAAATGTTTGAGAGGTGGAGAAAGTGCCAAGCTCTTAAACGTATCTCTCTACTGATTGAATATCCTTATTGAATTAAACCCGTAATTTTTTCTAGCCTTATTTTGCCAAGCTTCAGCTTCCATCTCCTGCTGGATCTCATTGTACGTTCTTCTGTTATAAAGCTATTTGCTATCAGAAATATGTTCTTTATGTAGTGGCTCTGAACGCAAGACTCTTAAAGCTTCTGTGGATAAACTAAATCCCTTGTAAGTCACTGTCATACTTTTAAAAGGATGCATTTAACTATGCTAACTGATGGATTTTCTGCACTATGAAAAACCTGAATGGCAATTACTTTTTTATTATTGTCCAATGCTCAGAGGCCAAGCAGCAAGGTGAACTGAGCTTATAGTTATAAAGTAAGAAAAAAGAGCTGAGAGTTTTTCTTTCTTGCTTTTCAAAAATGAAACCAATTAAGACATGATTCTGCATGTCCATAAAAATGCTGGGGGATATCTTAAGCTGATTTATGTGATCATAGCTGTACTGGAGTTGGTAGAACCACGATAACCTGCATACGCTAGCAACCTGCCTTATCAGGATTAGCATTTCTAAGACAGGATTGCAGGATTAATTCTTTTCATTAAGAAAAAAGCAAGGAGTTCTATGAGCAGCAGAACTAATGAAGCTTAGCTTCCTCTATTTCCCAGCAATTTGCATCCCTTCTGCCTCTTTCTGACTACTTCCCACATTACTTCCAGAGGTCTCTGTCCCTTACACCTTCAGTTCCTGCATCCTCCATCCGTCAGGCCGGGCAAGAAGTAGCTGGTACTGTAGCTGGTTCAGAGCTAGGTATAGCATGCTATCCAAGGTGTGTATACCAATTAGCCAGTTTGCAAATAGCAAACGCAGTAGGAAGAACTAAGTTCTCCTTACCTTTCTTTTCAAGGGGGCAGTAACTTGGACCTTAGGACTCTCAGCCACTGAGTTCCTTAAAATTTGTATTAACTTAATATCTTTAAGAACTCTATCCCTCTATTAAATTTGATTGAAATTGGTAAAGAGATCCAACAGTTATAAGGAGGCACTGACACACAGAGTAACTGTATAAGCCTCATTTCCTTATGAAAAAGAAGCTAGAAATGAAAGGACACATTCCCAGTAATGTAACAGAATGGTCGGCTATTACAGTACTTCAGAAGCATAACGTAGGAGGTGGTTTTGCTGCAGTTGAAAAGCTTAGATTAGTAATTGTACTTCTGTTTGCAGGCACACACGAGTGAGCCCATTTTAATGGCATGTTCTTATTGTGCTGCTCCCTAATGTGTTGATTTCAGAACGGTGACACAATTGCCATGGGACCTGGGGAGATGCATCCGCGGGTCCTGAGGGAACTGGCAGATGAATTGGCTAAGCCACTATCCAGAATACTTGAGAAGCCGTGGCAGTCTGGGGAAGTTCCCACTGACTGGAAAAGGGGAAACATAACCCTTACTTTTAAAAAGAGAAAAAAGGAAGACACAGGGAACTACAAGCCAGTCAGTCTCGCCTCTGTTCCCAGCAAGATCATGGAGCGGATCCTCCTGGAAACCATGCTAGGGCACATGGAAAATAAGGAGGTGACTGGTGACAGCCAACATGGCTTCACTAAGGGCAAATTGTGCCTGACAATTTG
This sequence comes from Buteo buteo, assembly GCF_964188355.1. Lineage (NCBI taxonomy): Eukaryota > Metazoa > Chordata > Aves > Accipitriformes > Accipitridae > Buteo > Buteo buteo. Next base: position 2,223,639 of record NC_134195.1, on the reverse strand, counting down.
GTGGCCTTCTACGACAGAGTTACAGTGTTGGTGGATAAGCGAAGAGCAATGGATGTCATCTACCTGGACTCGTGCACAGCATTTGACATGGATGTCATTTACCTGGACTTGTGCACAGCATTTGACACTATCCCGCACGACATCCTCGTCTCTAAATTGGAGAGACATAGATTTGATGGATGGACCACTCGGTGGATAAGGAATTGGCTGGATGGTCGCACTGAAATAGTTGTGGTCAACAGCTTGATGTCCGAGTGGAGACCAGTGACAAGTGGAGTTCCTCAGGGGTCGGTATGGGGACTGGTGCTGTTTAACATCTTTGTCAGTGACATGGACGGTGGGATTGAGTGCACCCTCAGCAAGTTTGCCCATGACACCAAGCTGTGTGGTGCGGTCGACACGCTGGAGTGAAGTGATGCCATCCAGAGGGACCTGGACAGGCTTGAGAGTTGGGACTGTGCGAACCTCATGAAGTTCAACAAGGCCAAGTGCAAGGTCCTGCACACAGGTCAGGACAATCCAATGCACAAATAGAGGCTGGGCGATGAATGGATTGAGAGCAGCCCTGAGGAGAAAAACTTGGGGGTATTAGTGGATGAACAACTGAATATGAGCTGGCAATGAGTCCTCGTAGCCCAGAAAGCCAACTGCACCCTGGGCTGCATCCCGACTAGCGTGACCAGCAGGTCAATGGAGGGGATTCTGCCCCTCTACTCTGCCCTCATGAGACCCCACCTGCAGTACTGCGTCTGGATCTGGGGTCTCCAACATAAGAAGGAGACATGGACCTGCTTGAGCAGGTCCAGAGGAGGCCACGAAGATGATCAGGGGGCTGGAGCACCTCTCCTGTGAGGACAGGCTGAGAGAGTTGGGGTTGTTCAGCCTGGAGAAGAGAAGGCTCCAGGGAGACCTTATAGCAACCTGCCAGTACCTAAAGGGGGCTTATAAGAAAGATAGAGGTTTTTTTATCACAGCCGATAGTGACAGGATGATGGGTGACAGTTTTAAACTAAAAGAGGGTAGATTTGGATTAGATGTAAGGAAGAAATTCTTTACTGTGAGGGTGGTGAGGCAGTGGAACAGGTTGCCCAGAGAGGCTGTGGATGCCCCATCCCTGGAAGTGTCCAAAGCCAGGTTGGATGGGGCTTGGAGCAACCTGGTCTAGTGGAAGGTGTCCCTGCCCATGGCAGGGGGGTTGGAACTAGGTCATCTTTAAGGTCCCTTCCAACCCAAACCATTCTATGGTTCCACATAGTGGAAAAGCTGTATATAAAGGCGTTTCTATTTTGCTACTTAAAGATGCCGGACCCAGCATCAATTTACTGAATAAAAGAAATGGAAGACAAGACATCCTGGGAAGTCAGTGTCCGCGTTAGGGGCTGACAAGCCTGGGGAGCCGGTCACCCAGAGCACTGCAGCCCGGCCACCCGCTCTGCCCGGCCGGCCGCGGGCCGAGGGGTGCAGGGGAGATGTGGGCCGAGGATCTTGACGCCTTTTTCCAGATCCGTGTTGATTTGTTCACTATTTTGTGTGGAAAAGTTACCCACGGCAGTGAATTACAGCAAGCGCAGCCGCCCCACGGCCTGCGCCTGGCTTGTTCTTCTCGGCAGAGGAATGAGTAAGCCCGATCTCCCCGGGGTTTTTGAAGGACGGGTGAGAGGACGTTTCCCAACGATGCAAAGCTGTTGCAGAATGGGAATTTTCTATTTTCATTTTGTGGGGAATTCGAGGGACATTTTTGGTCAGGGCTAGCACGCGTCGCAGGCCTGGTCACAGCCGCGTTGCCTCAGACACCCCCCTCCTGCCTGGACCCCCAAAACGGAGCCCTGCGAGCCCTCTCCCCGGGCTGTGCCAGGCTCAACGACGGGGCTGGGGTCGGGGAAGAACGAGGAGGAGGAAAAGGAGGAGGAGGAGGAGGAGGAAAGGGGGGGGGTCGGTGTCTGCCCCGGAACGTCTGTGTGGGGGCGGCGGTTGTACGGCGGAGGGTGTTCGCCGAGGCGCGCTCCGGCCGCGGGCGCCCAGGGGCATTGTGGGTAGTGGGCTGCCGCCGCTGCGGCTTTCGGCGGGTTCTGTTAAAATGGCGCCTTGAGGCGGCGGGCGGGCGGCGGCGGGAGGTGTCGCCGGGTCTTTGGGCTGCTCAGCGTGGGAGAAGCTTCTCCTCCTCATCCTCCTCCTCCCTTCCGCTGTTATCCCGCCGTGCTCCTGGCTCTGCCGCCCGCTTTCCCTTCCCCACCTCCCGGGCGGCGATGGCGACTCCGGACCAAAAATCCCCCAACGTTTTGCTGCAGAACCTCTGCTGCCGCATCCTGGGCAAAAGCGAAGGTAAAGGTTTTCCTCAGACATTCCACCGCCCCCCCCCCCCCCCATGGCTGCCGTTGGAGCCCGTGAGAGGTGGCGGGGGGGGGGGGTGAGGCCGGTGATGGGGGCTGCCCCGGCGGGGTGAGGGGGATACCGGGGGGGTTTGTCGGCCCGGTTGATCCGCCCTGGTCCTCCGGGGGGGTTCGGCTGCCGACCGGGCACGGCAGCGGTCCCGGTGAGCCGGAGGTGCGGGCTGATGGGGAGCCCTGAGGCGGGGGGGGGGGTGTGTGTGTGTCCATTGGTGCCCTTCTTGGCAGGGATGGGGCAGCGCTGCCGGGGTGTTTGGGGCAAAAAGTGGCTTGTCTGCACGTTCAGGAATCTCTCTGCCTTCCTCCGGTGTCTGCTCAAGCCATTGACATCCGCTAGGTCCTCTACAGCTTGACGCTGCTGTGATTCTCCAGCAAGGGAATGAATCTCTTGCCTGTTTGTGTAAGTTTCTATCTGTTGCAATCAAGGCAAAGACTGTTTTTAGTAAGCAGTTGGAGGGTGGAAAGGAAGAGGTGCATCTGCGAAGTCGCCTTTTTTAAGTTGCTGTCTTTGTAAGCATCGCTCGCTAGACAGATTTGTGCCATAGCTTTTGTAGTACCTGTTTTCTTGTATGAGAGATGGCTTTCTTCCTTATTAGTAGTGGCTATAAAGTCTTTTATGTGTTCCTTTCTCCCTCCATGCTACTCTCTTCTGGCAAGTCACTCCCAGTTATCTTTAGGTATTTCCATGACAGTAACTAATAATTTTGAATACTGACTTATAAAGAATTGGGTTGAAACTGACTAAAACATGGCCTATATGTCAATTACTGCTATCTTAAAAGTCTAGAAAATGAGTGACAAGGTGAAAACCCACTTACTGTCTCTCTCTCTCTCAAACATTATGTTTCCTTCTATTGGAGACAGCACCTCATCATCTTACACACCATCCTTGGCTCTGCATTGGAAAGATACGAACTATTCGATGGATAATGAACTGGCTGGATGGCCACGTCTAAAGAGTTGCAGTCAGTGTCGAAATGGAGATCAGTAACAAGTGGTGTCCCTCGAGGGTCTGTATTGGGACTGATGCTGGTCAATATCTTTATTAATGATATAGACAGTGGGATTGAGTGTGTCCTTAGCAGGTTTGCAGATGACACCAAGCTGAGTAGTGCAGCTGGTATGCTTGAGGAAAGGGATGGGATGCCATCCAGAGGGACCTTGACAGGCTCGAGGAGTGGGCCCATGTGAATCTCATCAAGTTCAACAAGGCCAAGTGCAAGGTCCTGCACCTGGGTTGGGGCAACCCCAAATTAGTCAAACTGGGGGGGTGAATGGATTTGAAGCAGCCCTGCAGAGAAGGACTTGGGGATAGTGGTGGATGAAAAATGGGATATGAGCTGGCAATGTGCGCTCACAGCCCAGAAAGCCAACCATATCCTGAGCTCCATCAAAAGTGTGGCCAGCAGGTCAAGGGAAGTGATTCTCTCCCTCTATTCTGCTTTCATGAGACCCCCCGCCCCTGGCGTACAGTGTTCAACTCTGGGGCCCCCAACATAAGAAGGACCTGCTTGAGCAGGTCCAGAGGAGGCCACGAAGATGATCAGGGGGCTGGAGCACCTCTGCTGTGAGGACAGGCTGAGAGAGTTTGGGTTGTTCAGCCTGGAGAAGAGAAGGCTCCAGGGAGACCTTATTGTGGCCTTTCAGTACTTAGAGGGCTTATAAGAATGGCAGACTTTTTACCAAGGCCTGAAGTGACAGGACAAGGGGCGATGGTTTTTAAACTAAAAGAGGGTAGGTTTAGATTGGACATAAGGAAGAATTTTTTTATGATGAGCTTGGTGAGACACTGGCATAGGTTGCCCAGAGAAGCTGTGGCTGCCCCATCCCTGGCAGTGTTCAAGGTCAGGTTGGATGGGGCTTGGAGCAACCTGTTCTAGTGGAAGACATCACTGTCCATGGCAGGGGGTTTGGACTAGATGGTCTTTAAAGGTCCCTTCCAACCCAAACCATTTTGTGATTCTGTGATTTATCTTAGAAGCTTGGAAGAGTTGGTAAGAAGTTGGAATTTCTTTGTCTTCACTGAAATGTTGAGTAGGGACCCCTTCACAGAAACGTTCTGTTGTTTGCTTGAACTCAATGATCTTAAAGGTCTTTTCCAACCTAAATGGTTCCATCATTCTATGATCAACAGCTGTTGACTTCTGTGTTTTGTTTTGTTTTCTAAAATTCTTTCCCTCTCCTTTGTATGTTTAAGTCTTCTGCAAGGCCATAAATTTCCCATTTCCAGAAATGTCAATTTATAATAATTCTGTGACAGGAATTCCTGATGTGAGATGTTATCAGGATGTGGCAAGTTTCTACTCTTCCCCTATCTCCCCCAAATTGACAGTAGCTTCTAAACTGTTTAATATCTCTTGTGTTTTTATGTAACCACACACTTTTTTTTAGAAGCTGGTTTAACTGTGTATTAAAGGGTATTTCACATCAGTCTACAATTCTAAGGTGCTATTATAGTTCTGCTTTTATAGCTGTTTCTTGCTTTTAACGTTCCTTGGAAACTTTTTTCTAATATGGTTAGTATATGTTCTTACTTAAGAGCACTTCAAACTTTTTGCTACCAGAAATCTCAAATTATTGTGCTAGTTCTACTTCTGAAAAGAAAAACAAGAAAAAAAAAATTGAAAAAGGTATTGTCTTGCTTTACTGGAATAGTGGAGGCCGCTGTGAGGACATTATTTCTATATTGCCTAATCCTGTTTCCTTCATGACTCTTTCTTAGATTTGAAAGGGACTGCAGTCTAAACTCAATCTAAGCTTGTTTCTTGATACTGAGTATCTTATCTAGGTCTGTGATACTTATAAAACTTAAACAGAGCATGAGAATAGAAAGAGCAACCTCTGTGTTTATCAATCAAGGTGTGAGTATTGAGGAGAAGTGGCTCACTTCTACCAACTTTGGGTCTAGCCTTCTTTTTGAAGCCATAGTTTCTATACATCTCCATCTCTTTTGACTGAAATAAGAAGCTTATTTGCAAGCAGTATGTGCAAAAACATGCAAGAGAACTCTGATTTTTTTTATTTTTTAAATAAATGTTGGACCTATTCCTGTACGCTGGGATTCTACCAATGTAAACAAAATCTCTTTTGTGTGTGACTAATGAAACGGGAAATTTTGCTCAAAATCATGCTAAGCTGCTGCGTGCAACCTATAGCTCGCTACATCTGTTCGCGTGTGGTTATCTGAGGACTCCCTTGAAGTAATAACTTAAAAATAATAGTGTGAGTTGTCTGCCATGTTTACCATTACGTGTATTTTTATGCATGTGACAGAGAGGAAGCCCATCCTTACCCTGCTCTTTATTCCTGTGTTATGAGGGACTAGCACTGAAGGCTCACCCTTCCAATGTAGGACTTCTCTTGAAACACTCAACTGTAGTACCTGTGTTAGTTTGTCATCAGCTCAGCTATTGATTCAGAGTGCACAGAGACTGATAAAAGTCCATGAAAGACATCTCAGTCATGAAAGGTGTGTATGGTGGTTGTTCGCCCCTGGTTTCTATGTCCAAGGAACAAAGACAATAAGGGAGTTTTGTTAGTACCAGCATCCTTTGTGTTGAGGTAGATGCATGTATCCCTTGGTGGTAAGAAAACCACCAGACAAGTTATTTAGCATCTTACTGTTTTTCAGGCTTGTAACTCTAATTTCCTTTCAGCCCAGGATAAATTCAAAGTATGGTATTTTTGTGTGATTAGTGGTCTACATGCAGCTTCTCCCCTCCTTGTGTAGTGATGAAGGTAGGCTGCTTTGTATATGTGTTCTCTTTTTTGAAGCAAACTTTACAAGTATTATCAGTTTAGTCTTTGGTAAGTAATTTATAATGTTCAATTACTTCTACAGAGTTTAGGGGAGAAAAAGCTCAGATACTTAAGAGCTTTTTAAATTCATTAGAGAAATTCCTAGTAATAATTAGTAACAAGAGACTGAAGCTAGGTACAAACAGCCATCTTTAACCATCTGTGTAGTTAGCCTGCTGTGATTTTCTTGAAATCCTAGCTTTTGAAACCTTCCTGGAGTAAGTGCTCTAGTAAAATACAAGGTGCTAATGTAATTGGGTGAAATGTAATGGGTAAATAATAGAAAGGAGTTGAGACTTGACAATCTAATGGTTCTTCCTGCCTGTACATTCCCTGAGTTTGTACTTCAGAATGTTTGTTCTGCTTGGCTATGTTCCTTCTCGGCACTTGTGTTTTGTTATGTTTGTGAGGAAGCTATGGCTTCAGAAGGAGCTGAAGGATTCCGTTTATATAATGTCTGTATCATAATAGTGCACTTACAGCTCATGTGGGATGAGTGGTCTTATTCTGTATCCGTGTCTCCATTCTGCAATCCCATGCCTGAAGTCCTCCATAAACCCAGCAGACAACAGGCTCCACTGAGGATTCTTTCGTTTCTGCCCGTGATGGCCTCCATCTTCCCCACTTGTTAAAGATTTATGTTGAAGTGAATTTGTGCTATGATGGAACATGGCTGCAGAGGCTCCCAGTGGTGGAGCTATCCTCTTTCTCTTCTCCCTTTTTTGGGACCATCCACTAAGTAGATGGCTGGCTTTGTTTCCAAAATCAGTCAGCTGCATAGGCCTAGTTACTGGTTTTTTTCCGCAAACAGCTCTGCTTCTGAGAAATTCATTACAAAGTCTGCTGAGTTACCTGGAAGAACTGTATTGAAAATGAAAAAAAAAAAAAAAAAAAAATCTACCTCAGCTTTTTTGTTGTAGAACTAAGGTTTGAAAGGTCTCTGCTCCCGTGCTTTAGCCAGTTCCCAAGTAAGGGCTTAAAGCTAGCTTCCCATGGCACTGTGTGTCCGCAGTCACCCACTGCGGTTAATTGGGGATCCCTGCGCTCTGCGGCTGCAGCCATTGCTGACCTCTTTCTTCCTCATGTCCTCACAGTGTCTAAGAACTAGTGTCTAGTTTTGTATTATCAATCCTTCTGTGTTTGTCCAGGCTATCCGCCTCGCTTTTGTACTAACACCTGATCTTGCAGAGAGCTTGCCTGCCTGTGCAGTAATTTCTATGATTCCCCCCCCCCCCCTTATTTGTGGACTCTGGCAGTTATACAGGGTTGCATGCCTCTCTTTGGGCAGTGAATTTAATCCTTCTGACAAAAAGCTTCTTGTTCTTAGCTGTCTTTCACAAACCTCTTGGTAATCTTAGGGACTTTGTAGACTGCTGTACAAGCTTGTCAGTTGTAAGAACTCTTAGTGCCTCCAATGGAATCAAATGGTATTGCTGTAAATAATCAAGCTACATCTATTTGGTTTTGAATCCTAAAGAGACTTTTGTGTGCCAAAGTACTTCTGGAGGTGCGCATGCTCTAGAAAGTAGTATTTCAGTCTTCAGAGAGCAGTTTGCTACCTGAAGTCCATACTATGGCCTTCATTTAATCTATGTAATGTCAGTGGCGGTTTTGTTATTGCTGTTTTTGGATTTTTAAGCTCTGAACTATTGGAATAGATGTTAAAATTTCACAGTGGGGGGGAAAGCATAGAGTTCATTCAAAAGGTGATGTGGAGGTTTTTTTCTGCTAATAACAGAAGCAAATGCAAGTTGACAAGTTAGGCAAAAATTAAGAGTGAGGGAAAGTTCTGAGAAGGTTGTCTGACCGCGTTGCTGATAGTCCAGTGGGACTATAAATCTGTTCACTGACAATACAACAAGAGCCAGGAATATTAACAGAATGAAAGAATAGTTTTGTTTCCTGTGCTGTGCTTCAAAGTTTGTGGACAACTTCGAAGTAAGGGAAGACAGGGGAGTGTGTGTGGTTTGGATTTTATTTGATGGGTTTGGGTTCTTTTTTTCCTTTGTAGGAGAGGAGTGTGGAGACTGGAAAGACTGTTAATTAGGAATAAAGTTAAAATGCTTCAAATAAAAACTTGCATGAACAGAATATTTTTAAATTTACATTTTATAATTTGTTTTTACTATTATTTTTCTTTCTGAAAGAAATGAACGTACAACAGAGAAGTTTAAGATCATTGACTAAAGCAGAAGACTGATGCAAAAATAAATTTTTTTTCAGGACTGCTTCGTAACTGCTGTAGTCCTAAAATTGCACTTCTCAAACACAATGTTTTCTACAGGAACAAGCAGTTTTGCATACAATGTGTGCAGATTCTCTTCAAAACCAAAATAGTATCACTAATGACATTCTGGACTAGTATTTTAGTTTATCAGTATATGACATCATATTAATGCAATTGCTTTTTTTCCCCAGGTAATAATTCATACTGATGTAGAACTTATGATATAGTTAAAACAGAGAAAATACAGCAGCATTACTATATTGATAAATACAGTATCTGCTCATGGTATATGTGAGAAGGTTCTCAAGTTCTACATCTTTTCTTCCAGGCTTAGTTTTGCAATAGTAGCCCATTAGGTGTTTAGCAAACAGTTTGTTGCAGGAAAGAATTTTGGGGGTTTTGAGGGTTTGCCAGTCAGCGCTGCCCTTAGAGCACTGAATGCAGTTAGAGTGTAATTGTTTTACAATAATGAATATCTGCATTTAAGCAAGACTTTTGTCTAGGATGACAGACAGGTGACTGGAGGAAGAGATAGTGGAGAGAGTTTGCTAATCTCTGAAGCCAATGGTGTTGAAAGAATATAAGACTGTAAAATGACTTTTGGTTCACTTCCTAAAATTATAGGTAACGTTAGAAGCTTCTTTTTAGCAAAAAACTTGTTCAATTTCAGCATTCCCTCTGAAATACTGGCTACTTGGAAGTATATTGGCCAATTGAACTTTTCCTTTAAACTTTGTTTTGCCCTGTTTGTCCTTGCTTTCTTTACAACCAAATTCTTCCTGTGCATTGCTTCTGTATTTTTTCCATGTGCTACACTTGTTTTTTCTGCAGCTTTAAAATGCTGTTATCTGCCTTTTGAAGTAGTTCAGTTTTAGTACTGCATTGTTTGTAGGAAAGTTTGAATGGCTGAGTAGAGTATAGATCTTTGAATTATTGATAGATTGCTCTGCTCTAAGGAGACATTTTTAAAAATTTTTTTTTTTTTGGTGATTCACAAGTGCTGTTTCTTCGCTCAGCTGTATGGCAGCTTGCCAGTGTCATTAATTGTGTATGTATGTGTGTATTACTTGAGGGATATAGTCTGAGGGTGAGTGGCTGTCTCTACCTGCATTCACTGCTCTGATCAGACCTCTGGAAAACGAGCCATGATCAGTGCTGTTTCCCCCCTTACCCTTCAAAGAGCTGCATCCATTTCATGCATCATGTATGTTGAGCTTGCTGTTACATAATAGTCATGCTGTAATCACTTTTTGATGAAGAAGGAGGGACACATACGTAGACAGCTGTGTATTTTAAGCCTGTCTGCTGTGATAATGGTTGTTCTTTGAGGAGGGAAGTAATTGAATGTATCCATTAGTTATAAACTATGTGAATCTTTATTTTACTGACAGATATCCGTATTAAGTTATGTTTAATCACTTTAGGTACTGAAGCTATTTTACAGACTCATAAGAAATAATCTGCTCGAGAAACTCCCACAGCAGGGAGTTTTGTTTGTAAAAGAGAAGCTGGACTTGATATGAATAAAACATGCAAATCTGAATAAAATATAATATAAAACCAGTCTTGCTTCAAGGCTATTGAATTACCAGTGCAAATCTGTATGTGTACAGTGTGGATAACTTTGTTCCATATTGTTACTAGTGTAACAGGTTTAATAATCAGAATTTTTTGGATGGAACTGTAGTCTCTCAACTAGAGAGCTTTCATAGGGCAGTATGGAAAAGACTGTACGAAGTTTCTGTGCTTTAACTAGTCTTGCTATGGTTGGTGTTGAAATAGTTTATTATAGAAGGTTACACATCTTTCTTAAAACTTCCCCATTACAGGAAAAAATCCTGCTACTTGCTATTAATAATGTATCTGTTGTGTTTTTTATTTGATTGAGGTTTAAAACTTCAAGGTTTCTGTCCAGAAACTTTCATGTGTTTCTTTGTCACTTATTCTTGCCATCAATATTTCCTTGTACCACAGAACTGGAAGCACAGGTAGTCTTCTAAAGGCTGTAGCGTCAGAGGCAGGTTGGAAAACACAAAAATGGCAAAGTCCATTATTTTCTTCTACTGTTTTGAGGTAAATCCCCATTCCAGCATCATCAACGAAGAAAACCCCACCCAAACTTTGGCAATATATAACCATCTTTCTGAGTCAATTCTTCTGGAGAAATGAAATTCCAGAGTGTCCCTAGAGGCTTTGTACATATCTTTGCTGGATTTTGTAATTATCTCATCAGGTGACTAAAGACAGTAAACCCACTTGGTTTTTCATTGTGTAGATCTTGGTTCACTTGAATTTAATCTAAACCTCCAAAACCACAGGGAACAACAGAGAGGAAATAGAGCACTTAAATCTTTTTGAAACACTGATATGAAACATTTTGTTCGGAACCAAAGAATTTGTTTACTGTGTTTATTCTTTTTTTTTTTTTATAGGATTGCTTACTGGAAAAACTGTACATTGTCATTCAGTGTAAAATATAATGCTCTGATTTTTATATTTTTCTCCAAGCATTAGGCTTACTGATAATGGCAGTATAAATCATAGCATCTACTGAAAAGTGAGCAGAAGCAGCTGAATGAATAACGCTTAATTGTCCAGACATAGCAGAATTACTTCTTTTTAAAATCAACTACATATTTTGTTATTCAGCCCTCTTAAAAGATAACATACTGTGATACATTTATGATCTTGCAGTATATCGTAAACAAGTTCGTTCAGTAAAGTTAAATATGTCTTTATTGCCTGTGGATTTGTGTTGCAAATCTTCTCTTCAGTAAATGCCCTGCATTGCTCAGCTGCAATACTGCCAGCTTGTACTTTCATTCCCTGTAGCTCTATTCAGAAATGCCTCTTCCCTCACCTTCCAGGTCTCTGTTCCTTCGTGCTCGCTGGCTACGGTTGGGGCAGGAGGCAGTACCTGATATTGCCAATTCTGTGCAGGCAAACAAGAGGGAATACTTAACCATTGAGCTTTCAGTGCACTCTGTCCCCCAGGGAGAGTTGTTTGGATGTTTGTTCTACCAGTCCCCAGTTTCTATGAAACCTGTTTAACTTGGTATCCCTGAGACCTCTATCAATTTTGTTTTTTTAAAAAAAAAAACAACAAACGGTAATAACGGCAATCCCTAAGGGATAGGGTGATGCAGGTGGACATAGAAGTTAATTTCAGAACATAATTTTCCTTAGAAAACCAGGGTAATGCATCTAATGAACGAGGAGGAGCTATAGGGGGAAGATCCTTGTGGCTTTGTTGTGGTTGGGGTGTTTGTGTCCATGTGTTTGTTTTTTGGTTTTTTTTTAAGATGACATCTATTTATGTTTTTTTAATTGCTTCTTTCTTTTTGTATTCTTCTATAACTTCTACTGAACTGGTTTACTGGAGATCCATTCTCTCCTGCTTATTATTGAATAATCAGTGAGGGAGTTTATTATTTAATCTAGACACATGTCATAACTGATAAAGTACCCTTGATCCTTCTCCTGACTTTAGTTCATCCTAGATGCTTGACCTGGAACTCTCTTAGCAATTTTTTTTTTTAATTTGTAGCCCCTGTTAATTCACTATAACAACATGCCAAAAATATGTAAGAATTACTGGAAAAGCCTAGCTCTTGCTTAACTGCTACTAGGTAGACAGTTGAGGAAGTAACGGAAGACAAAACTCTTACTAGTGTTTGGGATAACTCAGTGCCAGTATTTGGCTTTAACTGGCCTTGCAGAATACTTTTGGAAATCTTGAGTTGTTGCAATGACACGTATTATACCTAAGAATTACTCAGAAACACTTCCTCATACTTAACTCTTCCCACCTGGTTCATCAGTTCAGTTTCAGCTATCAATAGATGAACTATTAAATTCTTTTATATTTGTATTTTCAAGTCCCTGTTGCGAATGAGAGGTTGCTTAGTCTAACAGTAGAACTATTCTTTCTGGGAGGCATTTAAGTTATGCAGACTTGTGACCTTACAGTGGTCTGGATATTGGCACTTTCTTCCCTGGAAGTAGAATGATACCCTTGCTCTTTTGTAGACCAATATTGTCAAATACTGTTAAATATTAATGATTCTGTCTGAGCAGGCTTTTTTCCTGATTGTGTGAAGTACTGCTTTGTGTGAACTGGTTAATGTTTGCTGGTCTACAGTTGTATTGTAGTAGATTAGGACCAGTGGGTGGCATTTATATCACAAGGCAGTAAAAAATGGGCATTCAGAAAGAATGTAGCACATTCTGATTTCAAATTTCTCCTTTCCATAAATTTCTGGATATTTTAATGCATTTAATCAACAATTGACTCGTATCTCCCAAGTGATTTTTTTTTTTCAGTTGTAAATATTAGTTAATTTAAGAGATGATTCAATGCTTAAAGTATTTCTGCTTCTAGTGGACCTTTACCCTATTCTGTTTTTCTGTTCCTTTTGTATGTATTTGTCCAAGCCAGTATCCTTGCTTTTTCCTTGGCTGAATCATTGCTGCATTACTCTACCATTTTCTCTGAAAGTCTGACTGCTTAACTGACTAAATAAAACACAGAGAGTCTGATGCACTTGCACACATAATTGTTATATACAAAACAAACTTAATATGCAGAATTGCTTAGATTTTTTTTTTTCCTGAAGTCAGGAAGTGTGAGGATTCAAGTAGCTGACACAACGCATTTACACTTGCTTTTTCTTATGTACCTTTCCCCTCATGTTATTACAGTTATTCCTTTACAAGGAGTAGGAATTTACCTGACGTTTTGTAAGGGCACTTGACACGTCTGTGGGGTTATTGTTTGATTTGATTTTTTTTTTTTCAGGTCAATAAATGGGAACGTGACTATGCTGTAGAGGCATTAATACTAAGCTGGCCCTAACTCAGCGCTACCGGACTATTAATCTTCCCAGAAAGCAGAGATACTTGCACTAAACCAGTACTGTTCAGCAACAATATTAAAAATAGAGTTATTGCATGATGAAGGAGCAGTGGAGGGAGGTCACTGGCTTGTGACCTCTACATTAGTATTTACATTATGCATTAGGAGATGATGTCGATCTCTCTGTGCTAGCTTTGAACCTAAGTGGTGAAACCATGTAAACTGTTTTAAAAACAAAACCAAACCGAAAACCAACACGCAAACTGGTAAAACCACTGTTGTGGATATCTGAGTAAAGATCCACAGGTAGGATAATCCAGTTTGGGTGCCTGGTGGGAGAGTGTGCCTGGCGAACATGGCTGTGTTGTTCCTATGTGTGAGCTAAATTGTGTGACTTTGTGCCAAGTCCCACAGCATTTCAGCCTGTGGGGAAGGGGAGAGCCGGCTGAAGTATGCTAATGCTCTCTAATAACTGGGTAGGCCTAAGTGTCTCTTCTGTCAGCACAGAATAGGAAAGGCTTATTCACAAATTTAAGCGCAGTTATTTTGTGGAGTGTATACAGGTGAGTGTGTTTGAAGTACATATAGCATTGGTAATGTGCTCATGGGTAAACTGGACTTTACTGCCCTCTGATTAGAAGTGTGTCTAAGTATTATAGTATAATGTTACCTGATCTAAGCCAGGTACATTTACACTTTTTTAAAAAATTTATTTTAACAGAACTTTAACACTTTGCTTAACTGAAATAGTTTTCCTTTTTTCTTTCAGCTGATGCAGCCCAGCAGTTTCAGTATGCAGTGAGAGTTATTGGAAGCAACTTTGCTCCCACTGTTGAACGAGATGAATTTCTTGTAGCAGAGAAAATCAAGAAAGAACGTAAGCACGTCTTTGTTTCTTTCTTAGAAATAGGTATGGAAGTTCTTCAAGAAGTTATTTGATCACTTTATTCCTTTGAAAATGGGACAATTCTGCCTCACAGATAGTTATCTTATCTGTTATCAATACTCATCCCTGAAAATATCATCATGGAAATTCCATTAATTCCTAGCTAGTATTCCGGAGTAGCTATTTGTATTCACAGCTCAGATTTTTCTGAATGCTCAGCTTAGACTTCCCTTACTGCCATTGACTTTGTATCTTAGCCACCATGAAAATAAAGAACAATTAATATTGCACTCCTTTCACTTTAATAGTACTCAGACTTTACGAATTCATAGTTCTTTTTAGAAGACTTGTATTTTTGTGATGTGCACTTTAGAAATATTATACTTTGGTGCAATTAACTTCATGAGCACCTGTGTGAAATTTGCTGAATGAGCATCCTGGGAACTGGTGGAATTGTTTATGTGACTTACCTGATATTTCTTGCCTTCAGTTTCTCTACAAGTTTTCTGCAACCACTTTCTCAAAAATAAAACATTAGACTGTGACAGTGTAAATTATGTTGCAGTTACATTCCATTGTGCTGTATGCTGCTCTGAGTCAAGTGTTGCACTGTGTGAATCCAATGGGGATGTGATGCATTCTTCTGGAAAAGCCAAATACTGCTTTCAGCAGATTGTCTGCTCTACAGGAGAATGTCCAGAAACAGTTACTTGAACTACACTAATTAAATTAAAGATTCATATTGGAGCTTTGACTATTCAGTCAGGGAGATTGAATTAGGGTAACCAAAGTCAGTGGTTGTAACTGTTTTAAAATGCATGTGTATTTTTTCCTAATGCAGAGCTTCCACGTCTTGCTAATAGGCAAATAAGCCCATTAGAATGTCTCTAGATGCAAGTCCAAAACACTGGAATCTACAGTATACGCTTTCTGCATGATGAGTTTCTACATGCTTTGGGCCTATTGCCAGGAGTTTTGAAGAGAGCAATCTTCCATCATCTTCCTTCTCCCCAACTTCAGCTCGTAGGCTGATGTTAGTGTTCATGTAACAAGTGACTGGATATATCCTTCTAAATTTACACATATTTTGGAGTTACCGTGCAGGAAGTGACTTATTTGGCAAAGTGTACTTAGCAGTGGCTTTTGATGCTAATTAACAATTCTAACATTTAACAGCATTTTTTTATTATTAAGGTTTCTTCAGATGTTTTTGTTTTATCTTTCTTTTTTTTTTTTAAAACCTGGCTCTTTCTGATGTAACAAGGCTTTTCTGAAGACCTCTTAAAGCTCGAAGATGTTTTTCCTCTGAGCAAAGACTTCTGTTATGTAACTGGCAGTGATTGAGACTTATTTTTCTTAATATATAGAAGTGCGTGACCTTGGAATTCTGCTTGACTTCGAGCAAGTGGCATTACTACTTTTGTTTCTTGCTTTGATTGCCTAAAAATAGGAACATTTGCACTTAATTTTATGAAGGGCTTTATAGCATTCTTTAACACATATCTGCTTTCAGTTATGTTTTAATTCCCTAAACCTACAGAATGGCAGACTAGACTTTAAAAGGGCACTTATTTAAGAGGTGTATATTTTGATTGATCTAAGAAAAACAGGTACTTACATTGCATCACTTCTGATGCAAGAATTTTCAGGGCTGGAATGCAGATAACATGAAAACAGGAAAACTCTTATACTTCTTTCAAATTTTTAATCTATTTTTTTTTTTTAATAGTTGTGCGACAGAGAAGGGAAGCAGATGCTGCTTTGTTTTCAGAACTCTACAGAAAACTCAGTTCACAGGTAGTGTAATAATTGTATAAAGAATAAAGAAACTGAGGGCACACACATGCATCCTTCTGATGTTATAGAGTTGTTCTGGAGAGTGCTCAGGTCATTAACAGTATTTTTACTGAGAGGATGGTTGAATACTCGAACAGGTTGCCCAGGAAAGTTGTGTAGTCTCCATCCTTGGAGACAGTCAAAACCTGAGTGGACAGTCATGGGCAACATACTGTAGACGACCCTGCTTTGAGCAGAGGGGTTGGTTGGGCTAGACGATCTTCAGAGGTGCCTTCCAACATCAAGCATTTTGTAATTTCTGTGAAAAAGTTTACAAGTCAATTTTTTTTTTTTACTATGAGCTGTTTGCTATTAATTAGAAATTAATTTGGATTTAATTGTAAATCGGAAGAGAATTAAAGGATGCATTTTTAGTTTGAGTCCAGTTACATGACGGGGCTCTTCATATGAAGGAAGGAACTCTGTAAAAATAACTGTTCATTTTATATGTAAAACTGATGAATTTTCTCATCATTTATTTTACAGCAATGCCTTACAAGTATATTGATTTTATTAATCTAGGGTTCAAACAGTCCTCATGCTTCTGAATTTTTAAGTGCTCTAAGTCTTAATGTTGAAGGTTAAGAGTTTGCTGACTTTGATGGTTCTGCTAACCCTAGTGTTAATCAAAGAATACTGCATGTTGATATTCTGACAAAAGATGTTAGTGTATAGAAAGCCCATGATGCAAGAAGATGGACTAGGTGAAAGGGGGGAAAGATGCGGGGATAGAAATTCAGCTGATGTAGGTGGAAAATGACTGCTGCTAATCTGTTCTGGATTCTGCATAAAATTGAGTATTTAGCAAGGTAGAATGTGGTGGGCAGTAATAGAACAAGATTCCCAGTTGTCACTTGCACACACCTGATTTTTGACATCAAAATTCAGTTAATGTAAAAGATGATGCTTTCTATATCACAGGAAATTTGTCCTTATTTTGCCCTTTGTATTTAGGAGAAATGTTTTTCTCCCCTCTTCTGCTTTTTATTCATTAATTTATGTATAGATCTGATGGCTGAGTTTTACGGGACAATACTAAGATTTTAAGATGACAAAAAAGTGATTCTGTGGAGAGTATGACTAGTCAGAACTCGGTTATGCCCCTCCCCTCATCCATACTTAACTTGCCCATTAGTTTGTTAGCGCTTGGAGCTGAAGTTGTGTAACTTTTTCTGTTTTCCTTATCCTGTGGGTTTGTATATTGTTTGCATTGGTTTGTACAGTGGAGCAAGTGTCACTGGTTTGCAGACACCTGTTCTGATGACCTCAGCCATTTGTTTCAGCCTCTTCTTGCATGTATTACACTATGTGATCTTGTTCTTTTAATACAGGTTTTCTGTAACGTGTTTCTGTAGCTTACGTACTGTGTTGCCATGCCATTGCCTTGCGCAAGCAACATAGCTGCAGAGCATGATGGCTGTAAACTTGGAAACAAAATGCCTTGTCCGTGTTTGTATCAGTTTGGTTATTCTTCTGAATGTAATACAAGCTTACATCAGCTATCTCCTTGTATTTTGCTGCCTGTTCAAATGTTTGAGGTTCTTTTTACCTTCTGTATTGTTTTTTTCTGTGCTAGCGTCTTCTGTACATGAAATGGTATCATCTGAATACTGCCTTCTTTAAAATTCATACTATCAATTATTATTCAATCTGCTGTTAGGTTTATTACTAATGGTGGACAATCATTTCCTTTCCCTATGAGCTTAGGGAAGGGCACAGAAGGAATATGCGTTTCTTGAATCAATGAGGCTTTTTCTTCCTCCAGCAATTCTCTTGAAAGCAACTAGGAGAAAGAAAAAAGCTTGCGTGAATCTGTTTTAACTTCATTTCATCCATTACTCTAAAGAGAAAAGGAGGTCAGTGCTTATTTTAGTGGCAGCTTGCCAGTTGAGCAAACCGTGCGTCTTGAGGCACTTAGACTTACTCTATCCTGGCCCACACAAGCAGCGGTAATGTTGCTGCTCCTTCTTCATCAGCTGTTAATGAGTTGCTGGATTACTTACTTGCAACAGATGCAATACCTCTACTTTCTGCTTCTTGTTGAGATCAAAGCAGAAGATAATAAAATTCTGCTCTACATAATGATATAGAATGTCTCCTTCTATGCTTTTATGACAAATGTAGAGCTTTGATAGGTTTAGTTAGTGGGCTCTGTCCTGAAGAAAGAAATGTTCTATGGCCAAAATTCTTATACCATGTAACATATATGTGCAAAATGCATAGTTTGCAGGGAAACAGCAAAAATAGAAAAAGGTGAGAGTGAAAATGTGTTTAAAAAAGAGAATTTCAAAGTGACCTTGGAAGTGCTTTTTGCAAGACTGATAGCACTGAATTACGTTGCTTCATAAGGGACAGAATCTTTGTTGAATCTTGGTATGACTGAAGTTTTCTTTATATTCAGCATTGCTTAGTATTTCAGACAATAGCCTGATCAATATTGTGAGGGAACTTGTGTGAGTTTCTTTGTCTTACTCCACTACTTAATGTCCATTATGAGGTTCTATATCCCTGATCAATTCAGGTGCAAGGATGAGTGTCACAGAACTATGGAGTAATATATCTAGAAACATTTGCTTATCTAAAACAAAACATTTTGATATTGGCCATAATTCTTCTCTTCAAAGTGTTCTTTTTTGTAGCTTGGGCTTTAGCTTTGTTCTGTCTTCTGCTGTTAAGCTTTCTGCTGAGACCTAAAGTTGCTGCGAGTGTTATTCTAGCAGTCTGTATGTATCTGTCTATTTGCTAGAGACTATATTGCACATCCCTCAAGTTTCACATTAACAACGTGTCTATCCTAAGCTGTGAAAATTTTGGTAGCTCTCTTAAATGGCATTTAAAGTAATAGAAATTGAAACCTTCAAACTTTTGAAGCCTCCCTGTAAAGGACAGTGAAGGGGAAAGTGGAGAAAAGACAGTTCTTTGCTTAAGACTGTATCAAGAATTTTCCTTCTTCACCTTTAGGTTACAGTAGCATCCCTATCTGAGATGTTTTAAATGGTCAGAGTGTGTGGGAATGCTAGTAAAAGTTCAACTCTGTATAATCCTCTTTCTTAGAAGCTATGAATTTTAAATTGAGTGTACTTGCTGATCTCAGAGCAGGTGAGTTCATGATTTGAACACAGTGGAGAAAATTAATAAAATTAGCAATACAGAGGCTGCACTGCACATTCCCAGTTTTCTCAAGAATGTGGCTCTGAGTTGGTCTTATTTGTGTGGAAAATTGATTTATATGTGTACATGTTAGTAGGCTAGATAATAAAAAAAATACATTATTATCAAGAGTTAAACCAAACTCATTTCTGTTTGTCTTAATTTTTTTTTTAAAGGGCATTTTGAAAAATAAATGGTCAATACTCTACCTCCTGCTTAGCCTTAGTGAAGATCCACGTAAGCAGTCTAACAAGGTAAGTGAGGAGACCTTTGTTAGTTCTGAGAAATGGTCAATGTGTGTCACTTTAGATGTCATTAAGAATCACTATCTAGACTTGGAACCAACACCTCAGGTTGTGTTTGTGTGTGAGGCTGAAAGGAAGAACACACTTAAGTATCTGCAATTTTTTTCTGTGTAATTTTTCTGTGCTAAGTAAATGTAGAAATAAGAGCTGTCCAACATTTGTAGCTGAAGTTGTGACTTTATTAGGTGGTGGATTTTTTTATTTGCTTTCTGCTTGGTGGTGTAACGTCTGCTCATGTGCTAATGAGTTTGAAATGGAGTAGGGAGAGCAAAATTCCTCCTTTGGTTGCAGTTCTGCTAGCACCAAAGTGCTTTTTGCAGTTATTGCTAATGACAATTTGCAGACAAAAATAAGCTGTATTGCGAAAAGTACTTTTGCTCACTGTAAGGGACTTGCTTTTTTGTCATTATAATTGTAACAACAAATTTTTCTTTGCATAAATATGGTCTTCAGTTATTTTTAGTGTTGTTGAATATTACACTCCTGTTGTAAGACATGACTTAAAGCAACTCACAAATCTTTTTGTTTTATTCCTCCCTTTTCAAATCGTTTCCTTTTCAGGTATCAAGTTATGCCACGCTTTTTGCTCAAGCGTTGCCACGGGATGCTCACTCAACCCCTTATTACTATGCCAGGCCTCAAAGCCTTCCATTGAATTACCAGGACCGCAGTGCTCAGTCTGCCCAGAGTTCTGGCAGCATGGGGAGCAGTGGGATCAGCAGCATCAGCCTGTATGCCCTGAATGGGCCAACGCCAACTCCACAGTCACTGCTTCCAGGGTAAATTAAACTGTTTTACTTACAAATAGGTTTGGAGAAGGCTAGAGGTGATCTGCTTTTTTTTTCGTTGTTGTTGCTTTCTTTTTTCTCTCATTTTTCATTCCCCCACCCTCCCCATTTGTATGCCATTGGAAATTCTACTGTAGGTGCATAGAAACCGAGTTCCTTAGCTGAACAGTTCTGAATATCAGGTGCTGTTATATGATTATGTGAAGTCATAAATGGCTGGCCAAGCATATACATTCTTAAACTTAGCTATCTGCTGAACTGCTGATACTTTACTGGATCCACTCCTTTGGATTCTAGTGCCAAGTCCTTTTCCAAATTTCTCAGTTTTCTGAAACCCTTTAAAATAGTCTTTATCTTTCTTCCGTAAAAACCTTGGATTTAAAGTCCCCACTCAAGTTCATTTTACAAAGCATTGCTCAGCCAGTGTCAGATTAGTAGACTTAATATCCTCCATTTTCAAATGGGTGACCTTTCTTGCATGGTCTGACTTTGTTTTAAGCATGCTTGCAGCAGGTTGGCTGTTGTATTAAGCTGTCTCGCATCTTGAGTGGACAGGGTTTTTTTTGGAAAAAAAAAATTAGACAAGAGTTGACTAAAAAAAATTAACTGTTAGGAAAAAAAATCTTAAATCACCTACTGTTCAGCAGTGGTTTAATTGTCTGTTCATACCAAGGTGAATCTACATTTGGAAGTGAAACGTTAAAATACCAAATAGTTCAGATTTTTTATAGGTAAAACCTGGCCATTGTAAGCCATAAGATGATTACCCTAGTATTGACTTTGTTAAATAAGCTAACACAGAAAGTAACATGCTCAAAATCTGAGTCCTTCTTGTGCCATGGGATATCATGTTGTATTACCCCTGCAGCTCTACAAAGCCTGACAGAGATGCACTTCACAGAATTTATGTTATTGAGGGAAAATAAACATCCCTGTGAGAGGGAGTGGTTCAACAGGTTGATGGAGGTAGATCTTCCTCTCTGCTCAGTACTGGTGAGGACACATCTGAAATGCTGGGTCCAGTTATGGTACAGAAAAAGACATGGACGGAATGGAGGGAGTCTGGAGAAGGAGCCCCTAAACTAATTAAGGGGTTGGAGCACCTGACATGTGAGGGGAGGCTGTGAGAGCTGGGACTGTTCAGCCTGGAGGAGAAAAGGCTCAGGGGATCTTACCCACATGATTATACCTGGCCAGGGGAGTAGAGAAGACTGAGACAAACTTTTCTCGGTAGTGGCCAGGGAAAGGACAAGAGGTAATTGGCAAAACTTGTGAGATTGGGAATTACAGTTAACATAAGGGGAAAAAAAACTTCTTTTGCAGTGAGGTGGGCTGTGTGTTTGAGGGTGGGGGAATGTTGTGAAACACTGAAATGGATTGCCCAGAGAGGTTGTGTAGTCTCCATGCTTGAAAATATTCAAAACATGACTGGACAGTTCACCAGGTAACCTTCTCTAGTTGACCCTGCTTTGAGTAGGAGGGTTGGAGGAGGTGATCTCCAGACGTCCCTTCCAACCTCAACCTTTATATAATCCTGATACAGTATAGAAAGGTATGTCAATGAGGTTATTTCATATATCTACTTGCTTAAAAATATCAGCAGAACCTACCCTGTTCCTGACATATTCTTGGTCTGACCTGTTCAGGCTGTTCCATTTTATAGAAATTCACTGCTCTCTCTTTAGTCCTGTAGTCTGTGAGCTGGGCAACCCAGATTAGATCTTTCTTTGAGCTTCATTCCTCCTGAACTTCTCTTTATATATGTTTCCCTTTGTTTCTAGAGTACGTTCTTGAAGGGTAACAGCCTAAATTCAGTGTTGTACTCTAGTTGAGGCATTACAAATGCTAAGCACAACAGAGTTGCTCTGTCCTGCGGGCTGTGTTCTGTTCACTAGCTGCAATCATATAAGTACAATGTGTGACTATCCCATGAGTTACGATGTGGTGGTTGAGAGAGGAAAGGCATTCCTCAGCTTTTTTTACATGGACATTTGTGTTGCAATCTTGTTCCATCTCTCCCTGCAACTACTTTCACAGCTTTGTGGAATTAGTTTATTTTTTTAAATATGTGTTCATTTCCAAATGTTTACAACCAGTTGGGGGAGAGGGGAGGAATGGTCAGCCACAAAAATCCCTTGCAAATATTTTCAACTTTATTTTTCATTGTCATTATACAGAAATAATCAGAAAGTTACCTTCTAGTCTTAATATTTTTTACATTTAAGACTGTTTTTGTGAGAAGAATTGATAAGTTTGAGAGGAAGGGAGATCGGAGCTTGCCTAGATACTCCCTCCTTGATCACATCTTCAGGCACCTGATGCAAACTATCCTAAACAGTAGAGTAGCAGGAAAATGAACTTTCTCCTCCTTCTCTATTTTCCTTTAGTTCTTTGACATGTAACTACAGTTTCAAGTAGTAACAGAACTTCAATATTTGTTGTTTATTATGACTGTTGTTTATTATTATTATAGTTGTAACTTCACTTTTAATCCATTTCAGCATGTCTACACAGTTCAGTGTGAACAAAGCCAATCTTTGATATGAAGTCATATTTGACAAATTTGTAGCTCTTTTCTTTTATACAGGTTGGGGGGGGGTTGGTGTAGGCTTATAGGAAGCAATAAATTGCTTGTATGTTCTGCACCTTTTTAAGGTTCCTTCATTAAAAAAAACACCCACAAACAAAACATCCACAAAACCCCCCCACCTCAAGTTTGGGGCATTTTTCAGAATTTGCATACCCCAACCCAGGTGATGGGTATAGAATCAAAGTTTTTAAAGATGTTTCTTCCTTTTGTCTGTTTAGACAATCCTATCAAGCTCCAGGCGTTGGAGACTGCCTCCGTCAGCAATTAGGGTCACGTCTGGCATGGACTCTAACTGCAAGCCAGCCTTCTTTACAAAGCACTACCTCAAAAGGCTTTTCAAATGCTGTCTCCCGTGGTGTGCCAAGGTCAAGGCGAGAAGGGGATACAAGTGGTGAGCAAAGATGTTAAAGATAACTTATTACAATTGTTACCTATATCCTCCATTACTTTTTAATGATTTTGAAGTAGTTTCGTAGCATGTTGAATTTTTTGAGTGTTTTGCTAGAATGTATTCGATAGGATAGAAGCAAATATGCAAGACTAGTATATTTGGCCACAATCTTTTTGGCTGGTTGTTAATTTCTTTTTGCAGTGGTTGGTTTGATAATGTGTTCTGGTCCTCTTAAAAGACTGACTTCATTGCAGTGTTTGTCAGAATCACATGATTGTGGTCTGTTGAGTAATGATCAGTCTTTTGATGATCAGAAGATGCTACTGCTTTTAGAGAGTCAGAAGGGGAGCTCATTGAATAGATCTTGTTGAAACAGACTCATTGATTTGTAATTCTGTCTTTTAAAATTTGGAAATACACACTAGAATATAGAACTCAACTTTTTTCTTCATATTAGCACACTGTTTATGGTGGTTGTATTTAGAGCAATTGACATAAAAAATATTGTCGATAAATAAAAATTAGATAAATATTACTAATTTATTTTCTTGATTAAGTGGCTGTAAACTTGAAACTGATGCCTAGAGGATCTATTCTGAATTTACACAAGTGTAGCTAAGGAGCAATTGTTTAACAGATGATCTCTGTGGCAATTGTGTAAGTTTCAACCCACTCTACTTTTACTGTAAAAGTGGGAGACTTTTCCAAGTAAGAGAGCTAACAGCAGATGTTGTCATCCTACAGTGCTGTTACTCTCTGGCAAAGAAAGATAAGAGATGTGGGGTTTTATGCTGGGAGTTTTTTTGTTTTTTTAAATAACTCCTGTATAACAAAGTGTGGATAGTTAGAAGCTAAAATACAGCCTATCTGCCAGCCCCTGCATCTTTATGAGTAACAGTGCACAAAGCAAGAGCTTATAGACCAGAGTTATACTGGTATATCTGAGGGCAGCATTTGGCATTTAGAACCTAATTAACAATACTGTTGACGTGCAAGAGGACGCATGTCTGTATATGTATATAAATATTCATAAGTATATACTCTTTTTATATATATGATGGGTATAATATATATAAATACAGAAAAAAAAAAAGTAAAATCTAGCACTGCCTCTTATTTTTGTTATACTAATTGCCATAAAGAACAAGAAACTTGTTTCATTCAGTCAGCCAGCAGCTGTGACTCTTGATTCTTATGTGGTATGGTTATAAGGACTGATAGTTGTCTTAAATGTAGTCACTTGTTGATGTAGAACTAGAAGTAGGACTGCATTCAGAATATAAAAGGCTATTGTCAAGAAGATACAGTTCTATGAATATGAATTTCTGCTTAGTAAAAGGGTTGGGTTTATTTCTTCTAAAGTTGGTTGCTGTTAATTGGAGATTTCTTATTGCTACACCTGCACAGACAGTATAATCAAGAGCATTGCATGGTTGATACTAATACCTGTTGTACTATTTACCAATTAAAGAAACGTGCACTTGAATCTTTTACCATTTCACTAAGAGTTCCTAAAGGGGACTAGCTACTCTTGTCCACATCTTAGTATTATGAGGGGAGTCTGAGTTTTAAACAGCATCTTGAGGTGATGGCTACTTTTGCCAAAATAAGAGTAGAATTTATTTTTTTTGTTGTTTTTATTCTGAGAAAGTGGATTGTTGGGGAGGCAAACTGATGAAGGTAAGAGTGCTGTCAAATTTGGGAGAAGCATGTTGTAGCATCTCAGTTTCTGGACAGTTGTTGTTGAAATTGTTTCATTCTTGATATCTTAAATGTAAGTTACAAAAGCAGATGGTGCTGTTTTGCCCAGAAAAGGTGGGTGTAGTTGCAATGGCCTGCACAGCACTTTTTCAATCTTCTGTTTCCTTTAAATCAATAAATATCCTAAATCTCAAACATAATCTAACCTCTAACTAGAAATATGAGCTAGAAGCAAACTGTATGCTGCAACAGCAAAAACTTTACTAAATCAAAGGTATATCTATCTTCAGAAACAGTATTTATGCTTTTCTGTTTGCCAGCTCTATAGCTGTTATGCAGCTGGCAGTCTGGTTTTGATCAATCTTTTCACTGAGCAGTGGCCTATGTGATTATTAAACAAGCAGTTCTTCCTTCTGGATTAACTCTGTTGTTTTCCTAGCTGAATGTATAAGAGATTATTCTGTAAGTCCCATTTAACAGCTTCAGCTGTTTGTTTGAAGAAAGGTAATGTTATTGTGATGCTTGCCTCAGAACTTGCACTAGTGATTGAATCAGTTTAAGAACTGGCTGAAGTGGTGGTTAAAATATTACATGCCCTGTGTCGTCCAAGCTGACCTGCTCTGAGAGAATCCCAGCTATTGGTAGAGGCAGGTAAAGGGAATTCTTGGCTTTCCTATCAGGTTGTTTAGAGGACTTAAAACATTTCTTTACAGTTTATAAACACAGGCTTTCTCTCTTCTTTTTTTGGCTAGGCTTCTAAATAGCTTTTTGAAGTTGTACTCAAGCCTAATTGTCCCAACAAATCTAAATACTGGTTGTTGTTTTTTTTTTTCTTTCTAGGCTCTGTTGAAATAACCGAAGCAAACCTTGTAAGAGATGTTTTGTATGTCTTCCAGGGAATAGACGGCAAAAACATCAAAATGTGCAATTCTGAAAATTGCTATAAAGTGGAGGGAAAGGTACTAATACTGTGACAATATGACAGTCCTGAAATGGTGGGGAATTGATTTTGGGCCATTTTGTGTGCCAAGAGCACAGTAGACTTATCTTAATGTTGATAACTGAACTAATTTTCTTTTCTCCACCGTAATAATAGCAGAAAGTGAAATGTATAATTGTTCCCCTTGTTACTTTACAGTGACATTTAGGGCTGCTTAGTGGAGGGAAAAATGGAAAACTTAAATCTTGTTAAATCAGTTAAGAATCTGTTTATTAACAGGATTTAAGGATGTCATTCTCTGTACGTGTAGATGCTGCAAAGTTTGTAATTCCTCAACACCTTCACTGAGTTAATTATGTTCCATGTACAAGTTAGATTATATATGGCAAAGGGAAGGTAGCATAATAGATTTTTCTAGAGGAATGTGGAGGAAACTTAGTCAGTGATTGCAAAACTGGCACTATGGGTTTCATTAATTTTCTGTGTAGCTTTCATATCAAATAGGCTAATTTGAGGTGGAAAAACTGTTTTAGTTTGAATTCCTAAATCTGTTAATACAGGGAGTTTGATTATTCAGGTGGTTTGTGGTCAATAATGCTTTCTCCTGAGAACTTTGTGTCTTCAGTTATTTTTTTGAAGTCAGTTGTCTTCCATCCTTCTTCCTTATGGGCACTTGTAGTGAGCTAGTGGACCCAGTGAAGGTGAAATTATTTGACTGACTAGAGCTGCAGCTGGAACTTTTTCTGATAAACAAGGAGGACCAAGCTCATACCTCCTCTAGCTGTGTAGACTGCATGTTAGGCAAAATAGTAGTCAAAGCATGTAGTTTTCCCTCAGCTGCACAAAGAAAGTGTCATTGTACATAATCTGTTTTTTACAGAAAGAAACATGCTTTCCAAGCTGTTATTCTTGCCTGAATGTTTTCTAATGTCAGTGTTAATATTAGGTCTGTTGGTGACATGTAGCACTGTATAAGCTAGCAGCTTCTGATTTGATCTAAAAGATACAAATGTAATAACACTAAGCCAATTTTGCTTGTTCCTCATTTGATTCCAGAGGATGTGTATTGTACTTACTGCTTGCCAAGTACTGCATAGTTGCAGAATTCTAAATAGTTCTTATGTCATCTCTGGTTTTAGCTGTGGGCAATTTAACTGTGTCCAATTATGCTTGTTTGAGCTAGAATATATCCTACAGATGTTGTTCAAGAAGTTAAAGCTGTGCCTCTGTAGCTAAAGAAGAGGGCAAGGGATGGAAATCTGGTCTTGTAACCAAATGCTGCTGCCTGGTTCAAGCCCACGCTGCTGCAGCTAACGCACTCTGTATCTGATTTTTATCTTAGAGAATGCCTCTACTGCTAACTAAAAGGCTTAATGAATGAGCTTGATTTCTAGTTCTTTGGCAATCCATGTAGCTTGTTAGTGCGCTTGCTTTGGTTTGGACTGTTCCAGCTGGCTCTTCAAGTTAAAATTGACTGTAGAGGTGGGATAGGCACAATTGCTGTGGGCAAAACTCAATTTCTGCCTCTTGGCCTTATGTATCAGTCAGATTGTTTTGGGGGTTTTTGTCCAATAAATTTTTGAGAACTTCATGATGGTGGTTTTGGTTAATGTGAAGGAATGTGGTAGAAGCAAATCTCAAGAAGGAAGAACAGTGTCTTATGTGTTGGTAATTTAAAGGAAGAAATGTGCTGATTGAGATAAAAATAGTAGTAGTAGTTAAATATGGTGTTGGAACTAAGGCAGACTTGCAGGGTGAAGTGAGATACCTGGTGTAAGAAAAGTAGAAGCAGACTAGGAATCTCAGAGGGGTACGTGATTAAATAGTTTATAAAATCTGTTGCTGGTGCATCAGACTTAAACTTGGAATTTGGATTCTGTAAGTTTCGGTTCCTGATACCTAGTTTGGCGTTGGGTCATTTGTCTTCTGTTAAAGGTTTGTTTCACAAGTAGTAGTAGCTAATTATTTTCTCTAGGTTTCTTCATTAGTTTCAGTAGTTGACTCCTAGTGCTCTAATATTTTCAGTCTTGCTGATTATCACGATAAGATGAAGTGTGATTCTGCATCATAAAATTACAGATTTCTTCCTCTTTTTCTGAAGACTTTTTTGTTACTTCCATAATTGCCTAATGTAAAAAGAGTGTATGAATACTGTTATTTTAAGATTTCCAAGAGGGAAGGTCACAAAGTTGCTAGTAGTTTGTTGCTGCTGCCTTTTCAATGCTTATGTGTATAAATGTAATGCTACTTACATGGTTATCTGCTTTTTTGGCACTATTTCTGCTGTAGAATATAAAATGATTGTTTCCTGAACTGGCTTGTCTTATGAGAAAGAGGGGCTTTTGTGAAGAAACAAGTATTGGCATGGTAGATTTGACTTAATTGCAAGTTATTGTTTCTGTTAACTTTGTAGGTGAGCTTGTCCAAATCTCTCAGAGATACTACAAGTAGACTTGCAGAGTTGGGATGGCTACATAATAAAATAAGAAAATACACAGACCAGAGAAGCTTGGATCGTGCGTTTGGACTTGTGGGACAGGTAGGTCAGCTAAAAAATTGTAGCAAGATCAATATTTTGGTCTTGATTCCCTTAGAAACTGCTGAGTAAATGCAGTACTAGAATAATGCGTAAACTTTGGAGCTTGGATCATTCATCCCTTGATTTACTCCTTTTATGGACTGCCACTTTTGGTATGGGTCATGGTCTGAAGGCAAGGGAAAGGCATGTGCTCATCCTGGTCGTAAGAAGGAGTTGTCCCTGTCATTTGTAGCTGGAAAGTCTCATGCATAGATTTCTTTTCTTAATCTCCTTTTTTTAAAAATTTTTTTAAGTACTCATGCATGTTTATAAACAAAAATATTGCTTAAATGGGATGGTAGCATCCCTGAGCTAATTGATCACCAATTCAGTTGTTAGTGACCTATGCAGGAGACACTCTTGTCAGCTAATGTTGATGTTTGTGTGTTAATACTGCACTAACTTAGATAAAATGCAAATACCCCGTTATCTTCTGCCCTTTCTTTTGAATACAGCATCAAAAGAATATTAATTTTTGTTTTTATAGGTTTCATCATCATGATTTGTAGTCTACAGTAACTTCACAGCTGCTGTAATACCCAAAACCACATTTACTGCTAAGGCATTCCCGTTTCCTCTCACTTGCTCCCTCTGTAAAACTGGATATTATCCCTTCTGAGTCGACAGAAATGTTATCCTTGCCTCTAGCCATAACATCCTACCTAATCTGCCAAGAAATTGAAGTGCTTCTCCCTTCAATCTAATTTTTCTTAAGAGGTCAGTAGAGACACTGTAGTGCTTCCTACTTTTCTAATGTTTTATTCTGTTCCCTTCTGTCTCTTATTCTACGTAACCCTTTTAGTTACACATAAATAATAATTTTTCTAGTGATCCAATGCTGATTTCCATGTTTTATATAGTAGTGCTACTGTATATGCATTTTCTTCAGACTCTCCCCCTTATATCTGGGTGAAGTTTCTTATACTTTATCTAGTAGCTTCCTGCTTATGCTTATTTTTACTGTCTCTGGCTTTAACCTTCAAGTTTACAGCAAGGGGAGAACTTTAATTCTTCAGTGAATTTAAATGTGCAGTATCTTAGCTACCATATGCAGGTTTCAGATCCTGTGCAGAGGGCTGTGCAGTTAGCTAGCTGAATCTGCATAGCTCTAATGCTGTTAATTTTGCTTGAGGCAAGCACATATATATATATATTTCTAGGACATAAGTGTACAAATAAAAACATATGTTCTACTCCTGCTGTCAGTATCTGGGCAAAAAGTATATACCATTGCTTTTCACGGCTTTTATAGCTGACAATTTCAGGTGCTGCACATTGTGCATTAAGAATTTAGCACAAGAATATATTGTGCGTTCTAAAGCATCTCTTGCCTAATGTTTTAAAAGAATGCTTGCGTAAACCCCTGTTTAAACCACATGTAGGATAAAATGTCTGTCACCTCTTTTATTATGATTCTGGTGGCTGTTTCTATCATGCAAAATGTCAGGTATTGACAATTATTAGGAGTAGAGATATAACAATATACTACACTTTAACATTATATTCTTCTACCTTTGCTGCTTAGTATCTAAGTTCTACTTTGTCCTCAGAAAGCAAAACGAATTATCAGCAATGAAATATAACTTGCCTTATATTTTGACATTTTGCCCATTTAAATCTAGTTGAGGTAGTGGGCATTTTAATTTTTTTCTCTTGAACAAGCATTCTGTTTTCTTCCTGAATTCTCTTTTGCTGTAGACCAAAGCAGAATTCTAGGATAATGTCCAGTTTTCCATAACAGTTTGGGAAACAAAAAGCTGTAGTTTGTGATGCAGGAATTGGCACTGGATGTAAATTTTAACTTCTAAGGCTTCTCTGAAAAGTTGATGGCCAGTTAGATCCTAAATCATTTTGGCTACTGAAGTCAGTGATTACTGTTCTTACTTTTTGAGTAGATGTATAGTGCCTTTGAATGTTTTCTTGAAGGCTCTACTCTGCCCTCTATCTTGGCAAGTGCTACTTTAATAGGTTCAAAAATGTACTGAAGAAGCAAGTGAGAAGAAATAAAAAGTGGAGTTACACCTAAGGGGATTTCTTTTTGCCCTTCAGTATCCCCTGGAATAAAATGAATTTCAAATTTCTTTCTAATTTATAACATTGAGTTGAAGAAAGGAACTGTCTTTCCTTGTAAAGGATACAATGGCAAGATTAATCACATTTTTTGGGAGGGGGGCGGGGCTTCTTAGCCTCTTAGCAGGTAGGCCTCTTAGCAGGAAAAAAGATTTATTTTCTCCTTGTGCTTGTAGTAATGATTTCTCCCTTCTACACACTCTAGTGAATAAATATTTTACTTTAAGCTCTTGGGTTCTTTTTGTGAGGCTGTCCATATTTTTTCCAAATTACTTTGACTGTGATGATTTTAAAAGGGGTTGAGGGGAGTGTCCTGGGGAATTTACCTATTTTAATGGATTTTTAAAAATAGGATCAAAATCATTAGCTGAGAATTAGGTAAGGAATTGGTTCTGAAGAATTTGTGTGTGTGCACAGAAGTACTTTTCAAAAAACCAAAAAATTTTCAAACCCCCCAAAAGTGCTTAAAGTCCAAAATTTTCAACTCAGTCCAGAATTAATGAGCCATATTCTTAATTTGGTTTTAGAAAATATTTTGCAGGATTTTTTTTTTTGTCTGTGTTTTAGGTTAAGTTTATTACAAAAACAAAGCAAAACCCCAGGACCCCAAACTGTGGAAAACTATCTGTTACTAACCAAGTATTCTTTCAGGAATTATTTTTAAAATAACCCAAAGTAGCTGTGCTTAGAACTGTTTTATGAAGAATTTTTGGTTTAGTTCAGGCCTGTTAACTTCTGCACATTTTACAGATTTCTTAGGATATACTTAGTGTTATTCATTTGTTCCATGTTAAGTGAAGAATTGTATATGACTGTCAATTGATAAAAAGCCAGAAATTTAGAGTACTTGATCCAGCAGCATTTACTGGGAGTATTCTTTTGAGCATTGTGTTTTCTTGTTCATGTCATATAGTCTATACTGTAAATATAATGATGGTTGCCTGACTTCTGTGTTCTTAGAGGCCTTCCTGAAATTGAAACTCTTATTACTTTACTACATGCTGTATGCTACATAATTATTAAAGACGATTTCTTCTGGGTCATGTTATGATTTGCACATCCCTATGGTAATTATTAATGTCTTTATTGAGGTGATACATCTATCTGGAGAGTTATGCTTATCATAGTTTGTTGATAGAATTAAGACAGCAAGAAACAGAAAGTCACTTGACAGTGTGTATATATTCTTGGAAAAGGCCTGTGTATCTCGTAGGGAAGCATTTATACATTGGCCAGTTTTCTAAGAGTTGGCTTTTGTGCTGAAACTTGTAGCTCGATTCCTCTTAGGAAATTTCTAACTACCTTCACAGTGTGGTGATAGAATAAAAGTTATTCTAGATTAAACCAGAAAGATTTTTCCTGATTTTTTTTTTCTTTTTTCTTTTTCTCTTATTTCTCTTACAGAGTTTTTGTGCAGCCTTACATCAGGAACTTAAAGAATACTACCGACTTCTGTCTGTTTTACATTCTCAGGTAAGTTAAGTGGTTCTTGTTTAACTTTCTTATTTTGCTTTACATTATCTGAGCATCTCCTAAAAGGTATACCTAGGTATCCCATTAGAAAGGGAAGGATGTACAGCAATTTCTACTGACGATTTCTAACCTGTACATTTCTTACTCTTTGGATGTATGTACCAATGAATATTTTTCTCTTAGAAATTCACTGTTATTTGATGTATTACCTAAGCAAGGGATATAATGTGTATTTCTAAGCCTCTGTCCCTTTTTTTGCATCCTTTTTGTTGGTTTCATCTTGTGTGATATCTTTATCATTCAAATCCCAAACAGCATGATACATCTTTGAAGAGAGGAAAAAAAAAATCTTTCTGTATTTCAAGCAATGTGTGGTTCAGCAATTAGTAACAACAGTTCCAACTTTTTGTTCTGTCTGGGGCAGTTTGTGCGTTTTCCTTGTCGCTTCCATTGTATTGAGAGAGTAAGATGTTTCAGTATGTTTTTTCTGTGATGTATAGACCAGCTCGGTGCTGATAATGTTGCAGTTTGTCCACAAATATTTATAGGTATGTGCGCCTAGATGCTAGCTCTAAAATAAAAATTAGATTTTTTTTTTCTTCTGCTTACTTTTTTTTTTATATGGGACTTTCAAGGAGTTCATTATTTGTAATTGAGAAAAATTTATTCTGAGAATTGACCTAAAGTTAAATTAAAATGCCATTTAAAATTCATTCAAAAAAATCTGTAGTTTAAGTCATAGGTTTCTGTAAACTTTTTCAAGGCATCTATTCCTTTTGTCTCACTTGCAGTTCTTTAACACTCTTGACTTTTGGAATGCCTGCCATACATACTTTTTGCTTGTTTTTCCTGGCTACTATCCAGTTACTCTTTTTGTAATTATTTCCTGCTCTGTCCAAAATACGTTTGCTCTCTTGGTTTGTTGGAGCTTTGATTTATTCTAACTTCTGAAACTTCTTGACCGTGAAAATATTTATGACTTCTTTGAAATGCAGCTTCCTCTTACCTTTTCTGTTCCACTAAACCTTCCAAAAGAAGAGATGAGTCTGGTAGGAGGAGAAGCATGTAAGGGGAAAACGAAAGGAAAGTTCTGGCATCCCTTGTTTTCAAACTGCATTTGCCTTTGTGGTGGGTTGACCCTGGCCAGTAGCCAAACACCCATCCAGCCTCTCGCTCACCCCTGTCTCTTGAGGAACGGGGAGGAAATAGAAGGAAGGCAAAAAGACAAGTCAAT
Organism: Buteo buteo; assembly: GCF_964188355.1. Lineage (NCBI taxonomy): Eukaryota > Metazoa > Chordata > Aves > Accipitriformes > Accipitridae > Buteo > Buteo buteo. Next base: position 2,190,430 of record NC_134195.1, on the reverse strand, counting down.
CAAGTTAGTGACAGTTTAATAGGGAAAGCAAAAGCTGTGCGTGCAAGCAAAGCAAAGTAAGGAATTCATTCACTACTTGCCATCAGCAGGCAGATATCCAGCCACTTCCTGGCAAGCAGAGCCTCAGCACACTGAACGCTTGCTTGGGAAGACAAGCTCCATCACCACAAATGTCTTCCCTTCCTCCTCCTTTCCCTGAGCTTTTCTTCCCAGGAAATCCTTTTTGTCCTCCATATGTTTGGAAATGGTTTCCAGGATTAGTTGGTCTGTCAGCATCCCAGGGAATGAGGTGAGTCTCAGTAGTGTGTAGTTCTATGGATCCTCCTTGAAGAGCGGAGTGATATTTGCTTTTTCTCAGTAGTCAGGAACCTTCTCTGATTGCTATGATGTTGCAAAGATAATCAAGAGTGGCCTTGCAGTGACATTGGCCAGCTCCCTCAATACTTATGGATGCATTCCATCAGGTTTCATAGACTTAAGTATACGCGGTTTGTTTAATGTTCCCTAACCTGATCCTTCTCCACTTGGAGTAAGTCTTCCTTGTTCCAGACTTCCCCTCTGATCTCAGGTGACATCTGGTATTCTCAGTGGCAAATCTCACCAAAAAAACAAGGCATAGAAGGTATGAAGTACCTCAGCCTTTTCCATTTTTCCTGTCACCACTTTCCCAGCACCATTCAGTAGTTGGACACACATTTTTCCCAGTCTTCCTTTTACTGTTTGTTTTTTTTTTTTTGCTACTCTTTATGTTTCTTGCCAGATTCATCTCCAGTGTTAGAGTTCATGAGTGTATTGAGCACGTTAATTAAATGCATTCTGGTAGAGAACAGTCAATACAGTGTCTGTAATGTAAAGTTTTGCTGCACTAGCACACTGGAGTTTCTGGGGATGTCCCTCAGCACCTGACTGAAGGGGATCCCAGAGGCATGTTATGTTTGGGTTTTCAAGAAGCCCCGGCAAGATTCCTCCCCAAAGGCTGTGAAAGAAAGGAGGGAGATCCAGCAGTGGAGAAGAGATTCTCTTGTGACTTGAAGGCTGGGAAGCACAAGGTCACACTGCAGGATGGAGAAGGGTCAGTAGTGTGCACCAAAGATAGGTGCTGGCACTGGTTTTAGTTGATGTTGATGATCTGGAGAAGGTAAGGTAGAGTGAAATCTCCCAGTCTGACAGTGAAAGCTTGCTAGCATTGGTACTCTGGATGCTCTGTCCATGGCAAAGAGCAGCACGAAACGGTGTGTGAGCAAATCGGTGCTGGGGAGACTCAGTGTGGGAAGTACATGGTCTTTTATGTGGAAGAAAGCTAATCTAATGCATGCTTCCTCAGTGCTGGACTTGGCATCAGCAGGTCCAGTTTGGGGAAAAACCTTGGTGACCTCGCAGGTGGTTGTCCGCATTGCTGGACTCGGCACTCTGAAATTAGCAGGAGGTTGGTATAAAACAGAGTAGCTAACTTGCAAAATTTGTTGCCCGAGGATGTTATGGCAAAAGGGAGTACCAACAGGTTGGCAAAGGGATTATACAAATTCCTGGAAGACAGATCTGTAAACTGCTATTAGAAGGGCTGAGCCAGGATGCATCCTCTGATGTCCTGAACACTGCAACTGGGCTGCAAGGAGACTAAGGGGGACGGACTGCAGAGAGGGGTCAGCTTTGTGTGCTGCTCTTGTACAGTGCTTCCTTTGTCATTATTGGAGATAGAGCAGTAGTTCATCTAGCCAGCGTTCTGACAGAGGATGGCATTCCTTATGTTCATAATTGATGGAGCAGAAGTCTTTAAGAAAGAAGTCAGCATTCTCAAGACTTTTGCCAGATTATCGCAGATGTGAGCTTGGTGACTTGTCAATTTTATTTTCAAAAGTGACAGAAAAAAAATCCACTTTTTTGAAAGACACTTTCTTTACAAAACCGTACATTTCAGTTACTTGAAAACATGTAGAAAATTGTGTCTTGGAATCGAGTGCATGCTGCATTCCTGTATTCAGCAGGTTGTACAGGCTGCCAGCTTAGGAGTTGTTAGCTGCTGTTCCGGTTAGCAGTTCAGGCATAGCAGTACATAAGAATCTCATCAAAGGGTTCTGTACTGTCTTTCTCTCTATAACTTTACATTATGTCTTCACAGCTTCCCCCAAACATGTTTCTGCCTCTGAAAGAGTTGTCCTGAGTGTACTGTATACTATTCCATAAGCTTTTCAGGTCTTTTCCTTGCAGACTGTTTTCACGTTGTCAGCCCATTTAAAAATCCACTTCCATGATGAAGATGTATCATCTCTTCCCTAAAGACAAAGGGTGGCTCTTGCTCATATATCTCTCTTATTGCCAATTTCCAAACAAAACAAAAAGAACATGGACCCAGGAGCATCCAGAAGCTAATCTGGCTTTAAGGCTGAGCTTAACGTGGATGACACTAGTCTTAAACTTAACTGATATATAGTATTTGGCCAAAAATGTGCTAGATGTGGAAGCATGGAGTGGAATGGTTGCCCATACAGGAAACAGAGCATCTTTTTCTAAGAGTTTATCTGCTTGGACTGTTCTAGGAACGTGCTTCTGTATTCTTAGGTTGTGTTCTTGTCCTGCTTATGCCATCTGTACGTGTGTGAGATGTGCATTTGCATCTGAGCTGCAAATATTTGGCTTTCATTTCCCGTGGTGTTGGAAGATCTGTGGTAGTCACATTGTGACAGATTTTTCTTATAATAGCTTTTAATTTTTTTTTTTTCCCCAATAGTAGCAATTCCCTAATCTCACTATAGAGCTAACTTAAGTTCTGATGGCTTCTGGAGGAAGACATTGAACAGAACTTGTCCCATGTTCAACTAAAATAAGCTGGCTGTGCAGTAATAAGAATTTTACCTCCTACACCCTTCCTTTCCTTTAGATGTTTTTCTTACTATTTACTGAGCATCTCTTTGGCCAGTATTTGCTGTCTTTCAGGATCTCTGCTCTCTTTTCCTTAGCTGCTCTTTTGTGACTAACTATCTATCACCTTGCTTGCTTTAACTTTCTTGGCCTTTGTGCTCTGTCTGCCCTATTACACTTCCACTTGTCTCTGTCTTTTCATCTGCGCTTGATTCTCTATTTCCACTTGTGTGGCTCTTGGATTTTGGCCCAATGATTTAATGAGAGAACATATAATACTGGGTATTTCAAGTGTATTAGTAAAAATCTAACTTCAGAACTAAAACTATGAAACAACAGTTCTGCTTCAGTTTTGCCGGTTCTGTTCCTTGATATGTCTTTCTGTTTCTGATTTGATCAGTTGCAATTGGAAGATGATCAGGGCGTGAATTTGGGACTGGAGAGCAGTTTAACACTTCGCCGTCTTCTAGTCTGGACATATGATCCTAAAATAAGGTTAAAGACCCTTGCAGCACTTGTTGATCACTGTCAAGGTCTGTTTAACATTAATTTAATATTTCTGGGGAAGTTGTGTAACTCTGAGTAGTTGTGCATGCCAAAGGTGGATATCGATAATCTTAGTTCTGTTTTTTTAGAAAATTTGAAGGAGCTAATCCAGAGGATTCTCTCTCTCCCTTCTAGTTTAGGCAAAAACCTGATGAATTATACTGCTGGTTTGATATACTTAGACTTTTTTGCCTTTTTTTCAAACTAGAACATGCTTGAGAAATCCTTCAAATTTTAAGTACGCACTTTTCATGCTGTTTTCAATTATTCAATGTTAGTCATCTTTCAGAGAATGTTACACTGTTAAAAAACCCACTAATACACTATGAAATGGTTGGCTTAGTCTTTTCACGATGTACGAGTGTTATGCTATTCCTCTATATATGATGGTATAAAGCAGTCATTTGCAACTTGTCTTGCAGATTCATGTGAAACCATGAAACTTTACAAATCTGCAGGCAGTGTGTGGCTGTGCTGTCAATCCACAAGAAAATGCTGAGGAGTGGTGGTGGAGCTTACCAAAATTTTTGCCCAGTAGCTGACCCATAGGCTATGCTTCTCCCTCAGGGTACTTCAGCTTTGCTGTCTTTGAAAATAAATGGAGATTGTGACCCTTTGGAAAAAGCATCTTAACCAAAAAAGCTTACAACATCTGTTTTATCTTGATTATTGGAATTGGTAACAATTTTAGAAAAAAAAAGTGGGCTTTACTTTTAAGACATTCATCAAAATTTTGAATGCTACAGCCTGTGCTGCAAGGAACCTTTAAGATGTGCAGCATAACAGCAAAACAAGTACTAGTTCTATTTTATTTTTTTTAACAACCTCTTACCTTTCAATTGCAAGAAGACTGGAGGTATTACCTAAAGGAGCTCTGGGGGAAACTATAACCAAGAAGCAGGAAAGATGTGTTTGTGTGTGTGTATGCACACAGAACGTCTGAGAGAGAGTCAAGTACAGGAGAGAAGGAAAATATACCAAGGCTCCTTTAATGCTATTCTGGTTGGGGCGGTGGGGAAGAAAAGCAGCATAAAGTCAACCTTTGTGTGTGATCTGATGCCTTGAAATTTGCATTCCTCCAAGCTACCATAAAGTAGATAGAATATGGTGTCAGAGAACTGTGCATAATGCTTCAGTGAGATTAATGATTCATGCCTAGGAGTTCCCCGTCAACATTAAAAAAATATACTTGTGCTACATTTTAGAATTGCTGTTCAGGAAGCTCTGAGTGACATACAACTTGCTAAAATCAATGGCTGCTGAATTAAAGTGTGGTGTGTATGTTTTTTCCTTCATATGTTTCTGTTCCTCTCCCCTATGATCTTACAGGGAGAAAAGGTGGTGAACTAGCCTCAGCAGTTCATGCCTATACTAAAACAGGAGATCCCTACATGAGATCTCTGGTTCAACACATTCTTGGCCTAGTATCCCATCCTGTACTGAATTTCCTTTATCGCTGGATTTATGATGGAGAGCTGGAGGATACATACCATGAGGTAATTATGTGATACAATAAATATTTTTCCTCTGTTCGTTTGCTTTGTGGGAGTATAATCTGTGGGAAGCTTAGAGGAGAATTTGAAAAGCAGACTGTGATGGAAATGTATAACATATGAGTAAGTAACATATACAATAACAACATGAAATGTGACACTCTGCATGGATTCAGTCAGTGTGGTATTTGGAGGTTGCAATGATGCAGTATGTTGTCTTCAATCATATCCTGGGTCTGCTTTAATAGAGGCAGAATGGACTAGCAATAGATGCTTGCTTCTGAAGAGAGGCAAAGTCATCTAGCTTTTCTTGCTTAGTGTAACAATAGTAATGTATGCAGAGTTCTTTGTAACTGTTTAGAATGCAAGCGTTGTATTTGGAATAAAGTTCAGAATGCTCTATTCTGACGACCCACTCTTAACCTCAGCTTCATAAATAACTTCAGTTGGTCAAATTGGGTAGAAGAGATTGATTTATGTTTCCAGAGTTCCTCTAGAAACTCTACAGAGTTATTTGTTCTGACTTCTGTAACAGCAAGTTCTAGTAACTGTCCTTTTTCTTCTTGGAAATGTTTTTATGCCTTTTTAAGCTCTCCCAACTCTTTTTCCTGTCTCCAATCAGTACAGTCTTGTTGAAGTGACATTTTTTTGCTTCCAAGAAGCCAAAGAATCATTTTTTAAAATGAATTGAGCACTTCTGAGACACATATGAGTAACTGTACTTGAGCATGAAATATGCTGTCTGATTTCTGAAACTGTCCATCTGGGTCAAAATTAAAATGAGTACCAATATCGCCCACAGCTGATCTTCAAGCTCAGCATTAGGAGACTTGTGTGAAATGTCTATGAATCTTTATGGCTAGAAGTGTAAAATAGACTTTACTTTTTTTCCCAGCTACTCCTCAGACATGTGATGTGTTGTCTTTTTTGGTTTTTATATCACTCATCAGCTTTCAACTTTTGGTTTAAAAATTTATGTGGGCACTGTAAGAGTGTTCTTAATACTGAAAATAACTATTGGATGTGGTATACCGAAAGCTACAATTTTCATACCATAGACACAGTTTTTGAACAAAGACAATTGGCTGTTCTTGGTGGAAATGGTATTTGGAGGCAGTGAAGAAAGCTCTTGTCTAAAAAATCAGTATCTTGTTTGACAGGATGAGGAGAGAATCAATCCAAAAGTCACTTTAACGAAAGTAATCCTGTAATTTTAGTTTCTTACAAATGAAAGTATTTTCTTGCATGGACTTGAGAGACCTTAGCATTTGATGGCCAGTTCAATTGCAGGGATTTCTTGGTTTTGGGGGTTTCTTCTTGTTTTGTTTTGTTTTCTTTTTTGTTTTCTGCAATTCTGCATCTGTTAAAATAGGAGGAAATCCAAAGGGACTTAAGTAAAAATAGAATCAGTAAAACAAAAGCATATTATACTTATATTCTGAACTTTATCTTCTACCCTAACTGTGTTACAAATTGCCGGAAAATGCTATATGCTTTTGTATTTCATAGCGGATGTTTTACAGATAGTACAGTTTACCCTGAGCTAGTCAAGGTTTCATAATGTACAGAAGAGATTAGGTTATGTGAGCTCTTTAACTTTTTCTTCAGCGTTCATATTGGTCAACATACAATTTACATATCAATTGCCAGGACAACTCTGCATGTTAGCTAGGAAATTTTTTTTTTTTTTTTTTTTTTAGTTAAAGGCACAATTCAGAATATTTTTACAGTTTTCTAAATACTGAAATGAGACGCTAGGGGAGAGAGTTTACATTAGTCTTTTGGTTTTAATATTTATTTCAATCTACAGTTTTTTGTAGCTTCAGATCCTACAGTTAAAACTGATCGGTTGTGGCATGACAAATACACTTTGAGGAAATCAATGATCCCTTCTTTTATTACAATGGAGCAATCAAAAAAGGTAGGAATTCAAAAATTAATATTTTGATGATTTGTTTGCCCTATGCTGCTGTTTAGATTTCCATTATGAAAATAGAGACCAAATTTAACAATAAATAATCCTCTTAAGAATTTTATAATTGTTTGCTGAGGAAGACTATAAGACTGTTTCTCCTTTCCATTGTCTAACTGATAAACTTTGTTTAAGGAGTTCTCAAGGGGGGAAAAGAAGTTTGTGTTTAAAACCTTTTTGTGTTAGCACTGAAGTTCTGGATTGCTGTGGTTGGGATTGTGAAGCTAAGAGCACACAGGGATGACAAAATATCCTGTTGTCCTGGTGGTTGTGGATGGCTTTTTGGTTTGGTGGGGTTTTTTTCTTATCTGCAAATCACTTGAAAAAAATATATCCTTTTTTGTTCAGGTCCTCCTAATAGGAAAATCCATAAACTTTTTGCATCAAGTTTGTCATGATCAAACTCCATCCACGAAGATGATTGCTGTGGCAAAATCTGCAGAGTCTTCAAAAGATGGTAGAGTATTCAATATTTGAACTGAGCTCTGTACAGTATGTAGTTTAGACTGTAAACTGACATTTTGGATAGTGGGATGGAAAGGAGTACAAAAGTCTCAGCTGACCTGAAATAAAGGTATTCTAATGGATACTTGCATTTTACAAAAGATGTATGAAGATGCATATGTGCGATTTTCTTAATTTGATAGGTTTGCTGGATGGTTGTTAAGGTACTGGATTTCTGAATTAAACCGTTCAGAAACCAGTCTGCCTTCAGCTGACTTTCATTGAAAGGGCTGGGGTGGGGGCTGGGATATTCTGGAGTGCTGTGGTAAGAATTTAGTATTTGTGCCTCCTCATCAAATATACTTCATCATACAATTCCGTAATAATACTGAATTAATTCTGTGATTAAAAAATAATAATTAATTGTAAATAAGAGAATGAGCAGTAAAAACAGGCAGGACAGAAGCCTTTCTGTAAATGCACTCTACCACTCTAATATGTCTGAAGAAAATTGAGTATATGGAAGGTTAATAAAATTCTTTTTTGAAGATTACTTAAAATTGGGGTTGCCAGCTGTTGAACATTAAACCAAAATTTAACTATCAGAATTCCTTCAGGTTCTTTCTTTCTATTTAAAAGAGATTTCAGTTTTAATGAATGAGAATTTATATACCATTTCCGGTTATTCTTTGGTGGCATATTCTTTGCAATAAAATTAACATTGTTATGATGAAAGATAGCAAATAAACATCTAAAACAAGGAGACTTTATGTGTAAATACTAAGCAAAGAAGGTAAGGTAATGCATAGGATGCTGCTACATCTGGGAGAAAGGACAATGTGCTTTCTTCTAGTGAAGGTGATAGTTTACTACTATAACTTTTTTAGAACTCATTTAATATGCCAAAGAGAGTCTAATTGTTAAGATGTAGATCACTGGGTGTTGTGGTTTAACCCCAGCCAGCAACTAAGCATCACGCAGCTGCTCACTCACTTCCTCCGTCCCCGCCCCAGTGGGATGGGGAAGAAAATCGGGAGAAGTAAAGCTCTTGGGTTGAGATAAGAATAGTTTAATAGAACAGAAAAGAAGAAACTAATAATGATAATGATAACACTAATAAAATGACAGCAGTAATAATAAAAGGATTGGAATATACAAATGATGCACAATGCAGTTGCTCACCACTTGCCAACTGATGCCCAGTTAGTTCCCGAGCAACGATCCCCCCAGGCCAACTCCCCCCAGTTTATATACTGGGCATGACATCACATGGTATGGAATACCCCTTTGGCCAGTTTGGGTCAGCTGCCCTGGCTGTGTCCTGTGCCAGCTTCTTGTGCCCCTCCAGCCTTCTCGCTGGGCATGGGAAGCTGAAAAATCCTTGACTTTAGTCTAAACATTACTTAGCAACAACTAAACACGTCAGTGTTGCCAACATTCTTCGCATACTGAACTCAAAACATAGCACTGTACCAGCTACTAGGAAGACAGTTAACTCTATCCCAGCTGAAACCAGGACAGGGATAATTTCTCTGATGCTATTTGGTACGTAGTTTCTAGAAGTGTAATGATGTCCTACTAGTATATACAGCTTTTGCCAAGAGAAGAATTATCTAAGCATTTGTTTTTCTGTCAGGTTCTTTACTTAGTTTTCTAAGAACATCCTTCTTTACACTTTCTGATATCTTGTACAATATCTTTTCTGTTATTACTGTACTCAAAGATAACTTTATTATATATAACTTTGAAGCTTAGTTTTGTGGGATTGTCTCCCCCCCCCCCCCCCCAGATTAACCTTGGGTTAGTTTTTACATTAACTCTTCACAGAATGGACTTTCAGCATGAGTACCTCCATGGAAGATGTTATAATAATAAAATCCCATTCATGTCTGCAAGAATATTTAATCTAATAATGTGATTTTTGTACCATGTGCAGTGGTTGCCTAGTCAAAGATGCACTTAAAGTGCAGAGAGGGATCAGGGCTAAGTGAGTAATAGCTGTAAATGCATTTGAACCATCATCTTGCCAGCTACTCCAGAAAAAGGCAAAAACATTCTTTGGTTACACTACTTTCACCACTTTACAGTGTTTATGGCCATGCTTTTCCAATATTTTTTTTAATTTGCCCTCATTTCTCTCTCCTTGATTGAATGGATGACCTGCAAAAATTCTGTATTATGTAGGAGATGAGAGCTTCAAAGCAAGTACATTATCTTAAGTGCTGAGAATACCTGTTTCAGGCAGAAGTGTAGTTTTAGAAATGGATGTTATCCACTATATCTGCCATGTGCTGAAGGCATGCTGAGCTTATAATCTGCAGCCAAATACCTCATAGTATTGCACTGCCTTAATTCTGCACGAAACTGCATTTGTATTTAGGGCATTTTACCCATTCAATCCAGAAAGAACATTCTGTGTCAATGATGTTGGAAATGCATCCTGTCGTCCTTGTTTGTGCCATCTGACAACATCCTGAGAGTCCCTTCAGATAATGACTTATAATAAGACGATGGAAAGCTAGGATGCCAGCCTGAATTCTGGATGCTTTTTCTCATTTTAAATCTGAACATTTCATGAGTTTGGCTGTATTTTTTTATTTCTTTAATTTGCTTTGGAACCTTAACTCTCGTGTTTCCCCAGTTTCCTTTTGATGCTGAAGTAATCATAATGTAAAAAACTGTCTGAACATGTATTAAAATGGGAAGTCAGAGATGAAGGCACAGGCAAACTAGGCAATTCCCTGCTTCCTGTGGGGTTTACCTGTGCCTTAAGCCAGTCCTAGGCCCAACCTCTGTGTCCAGTAGCTGAAGGTATTGGCTCATAACTCTTTTTGGGTTGGCTTATTCCCTCTTCTGCTTTGCCCATTAGGTTTGCAGCATCTTGTGGAAAGATACTTGCAGGCACAGATCATTGGGGTGTTGTAACTTGCCATGTTCTGTCTGTGAAACACCTCTTTTAGCTTCCCCCCCCTGCCCCCGTCTGGAAGTTCTTCCTTCTTTCTCTAAAGCCAGCAGTGAAGCCATGTGGCAGATCAGATGGCTGGTACCACTGTGTGTGCAAGCAGCCATAGTTGAACCAATCTTTTGAAGACAGCAGTGAAGAGGACAGGATCTGCCGATGGGGAAAGACTAGATGAAAGTCAGAATTGACTGGACGTTCTCACTGCCCTGTTGCCCTGTACTAGTGAGACAAGTGCATTTGCACAAACTGACATTTTTCCATTTTTCCCAGCAGTGGGAACGCTGCTGCGTGCTTCCTTACCTGAGCAATGCAAGAATCGCTTTGTCAGATCACACTAGATCTTCCTTGACCAGAGTGAGCAGAGACCTTGGTGAGCTGTCTCTCCTGGTTTGCTGTCAGTGACTGGAAAGGGGACTTTGAGGATTCCTTACTACAGGCTGTATTAATTCTCACATCTCCTAAGCTTGATGCATGTTACTTGACTAAGTAGTATTCTCCTAGTGTAGGGATTTTGAGCGCAGCAACGTGTTATACAAGTGTCATCTCTTTGACATCTCTGCATATGCTTGCACTTCTGGTGTCTTACGGAGAGCTTTACAGGTTACTGAATGAGAGTTTGGAAATTTCAGGGAATGTCATTGAACCAGCCATTGTGAGGTTTCCCTCATTAAAGAGTGACTTCTTTATCAGAACCACTGTTTATTTCTTCAATTTAAAAGCATTTTATTAGTTGAGGCTGAATCTCATCAGAACAACATGAAACTTGGTTTTAATTTTTCCTGTCTGCGGTGCATGTTGAAACTAATCCTGGAGCAGGCAGTGCGCTGTCTTACACTACTTTGGTACCTGGATCTTCTTTTTTTTACCTTTAGAACAATAGTTGTGTGGTTAAAAATTATTCAAAGTGGGAGCATGTCCTTTAATGCTGAGGAAGGTCTGAATCTTACGATTGTTGGCAGTCCAGTATTTGGAGTTTTGCTCCACGTTGCCTCAAGAGGCCACACTTCTTGCAATCTCCTAACAGCCTTATTGCAGTCCCTTTCTTAATAAGCTTGTAGTTGTACAACAGAATGAAATACACATCCTACTAAAGGGCAGCGTCCTACTTTCTGCCTCCAAATTGCCGTGCATTTAAGGTGGAGAAGAAAACAGTGGGTTGCTGGCTGTCCCTCAGATAGCATAAGCATATTCCCTCCTCTCTCATTCTGACTTATATGTGGGAACTCTTTTCTGTTGAATGTTCTGACTGATTCTTAGATTTCTTTCCCCCATCCCTCCCACCCCACCCTTAGAAGTGACTTCTGATTTAGATCCCCCCACCCCCTCAACAAAGCTTTTTCCTCAACTCTGAGCTTTTAGATCTTCTTCAAATTATTTGATTCTGTAAATTGCAGTATTTCAGCAAGCTAAAAAAAAACCAAAATCACTTTCTGTGTAAAAGTGATGAAATGAGCTCTTATTGGAAAGTACAAGCTGGGCACAGATTAAAAGTAGTAGTGTTGAAGTATGGGCTGCTTTAGACTTGTTTGCACTTTGGCTATGCCAAATGTATAATATAGTGGATCAGAATAAATAGCAATTTCTCTGCTTCTGTGTTTCAATTCCGAAGCTTCTTTGCCTCAGTTTTGGAAAAATACTAATTAAATTTTAACTTTTTTTTTCTTTTAGCTGCTGATTTGTTCACAGATCTGGAAAATGCATTTCAAGAGAAAATTGATGCAGCTTATTTTGAGACCAGCAAGTACCTGCTGGATGTTCTCAATAAGAAGTACAATTTACTGGAACACATGCAGGCCATGAGGCGCTACTTACTACTTGGTCAAGGAGACTTTATCAGGCATTTAATGGACTTGCTCAAGTAAGAGAGTAGGAAGGGTAACTATGTTGAATTTCTAAAGCTTGCAAATGTGCATGATCAGAACAGAAACTGTTTTGCTTTTGGGAGGGGACCCTTTAAGAATCTTACTACTCAAACATTTAGTTGAACAACTTTTAAATTCTATTTTGGGTTTAATTTCTTGATCCTGAGGCTTAAAATTTGTTTTTCCTTTTTGGTAGGAAGTACATACAGAAGCATTTCACAATGTCTTGAAAAGTTGCATTAAGATAGGTATCAGCCTCGAGGATGTTAGCACTTCTCTCGCTCCTGTCAGCAAGTTTAAGCAGAAAAGTTCTGTTGCTCTTGATGCCACTAGTTAGCATTGCTGTGAACGTTAGGCTTCTATATTTTGGAGGTGTTTTGTCCAAAACATTCTGTCAAAACTCCTCAGTGCATTTTTCAAAAATTATTTGATGCCTCACCAGCCTCTGTTTTAAGCGCTCAGGTGCACCCACAAGTATCAGTTTCAGTTCTTAGTATATTTGCAAGCTCGCTGCTTTTACATGCTGGTGCTACTGATGAAAGTTAGTCTATCAAAAATGTCCTTTACAAAGCCTTCCTTTGGTCTAGAAGGCAGGCTTTGTAATAGAGCTTCCATTAACTTGTTTGTAAATCAAAATCAGCATTGTTTGGTGATGATTTGTACATGACCATGCTTTTTTTAAGTGAAAATTAGTGTAAAGCAGAATAAGATTGGTTTGCAGAGTTGGTATTACATTTGAGGCAGTAGTGAGGGGCTTTCCAGTCCTGATCATGGGGGAGAGGAGTAGTGCAAGGTGCTTGTTACTTGCATGTTGCAGCTCTTTGGAAAGTTTAAGTTAGGTAGAGGGGGTGGGTTTATGCTTCTGCCCGCACTTCTAAGCCCGTGAGATGGCTATCAGTAAGTCTCTCAAAACTGAAATGAAATTATTGGTTTGATGTGTTAATGAGGTAATCTGCCTCATTTTAGATATGAATGCAACTCAAATTACAGAGTAGTTATGCTAGCAATCCTGGTAATTTCAAATTACTGGCATTAAATGAGGATAAAGTTACTCCTCATGCTGATGTTCAGGTGTATAGCTGCATATGAATAGACATATTCTGCCGAAATATTTTGCTCATTGATTTTCTTTGTGGTTGAGACTGAAAGAGTAATACGAGAGGTTTTGAAAGCCTGTCAGAAAAGTGTTTCACTGTGTGCTGCAGTTACTACCAAATTGCTGCTGCAGAATATCTTGGTAATATGCCATGACTGTTTGTTTCATAACCACCAGGCCAGAGCTTGCACGACCAGCTACAACCTTATACCAGCATAATCTAACTGGAATCCTTGAAACAGCGGTGAGGGCAACTAATGCCCAGTTTGATAATCCGGAGATTCTCAAACGATTGGATGTTCGACTTCTGGAGGTCTGTTGCATCATGGTGACTCTGACCTGAAACATACCTTATTTTGTGTGTGTATATGTGCAGACATCTACATGAAACAAAATTTTCATATGTTTATATAGTAAATACGCCCCCTTACCCCCCTCTCCTTTGAAGTCTATTTTGAGTTATGTAAACCTCATTTAATAGGTCTTCCATTCTTTTCTCATTTCCTGCCTATTGTCTATTTGTATTTCAAGCTGTGGGTTTACAGCTGTTTCACTGACAATACAAAGTTGAGATCTGGAGTCTAACAGTAATTGATGCTGGTGGCCCTGATCTGAGGTTCTGCAAACAGCTCCTGCTGCTGTTTCTCTTACAAGAATCTGGGGGGTAGTCTCTTCGTCATCAGTAGTTACAAAGAGTGAAGCAATGAAAGTGTGTTTCATGAAGGAGACCTCTGGTAAGAAACTTGAGTTAATGAGAGCGCTCCAGTCTCAGAGATGGAAGTTAACTGATGAACTGTAGCATCTGAAATAAGTCTATACCTTAGGCTGAGTCCTGCCTAAGAAGTTTTTCCTTCCTGTCATTTCCTTTGCTAACTGCAATGGAAAAACATTGACATTACGAACATCAACATTTGGGTGAGGTGAATCCCACCCTTGTGTCAAACTTCGATTCATTTTTGCTTAATCTACTACTTTGAACACGGAACTCCTGTAACTCATATTGATGTGGATGCTTGTTTCTTCATACGCTGTGGAGAATGGAAGAGTAAGCAAGAGTTGGTCTTCAGCACTAGTATGCTCTGATTATACACTGAAAGTAACATATCTTTTTAATACAGGTATCTCCTGGGGACACTGGATGGGATGTCTTCAGCTTGGACTATCATGTTGATGGGCCAATAGCAACGGTAATGTCATATACTGCTGGCTGTAAACATGTCTTGAATACTGAATTGAATTGCTAATTTATTTTTTTTTTTAAATAACCTTTGTTTTGGAGTGTAAGATCGGAGGGTCTTTTTTTTGGCATCTAGGATGCACTGACTGTATAAAGAGTTGAGCCAAAATCTCAGTTCTTATAGATTGACCGTGAGTGCTGAAAAGCTACATTTAAAACAATCATTACTGAAAATCAGTAATTCATTTGTTCCAGCAGAGATTTTAGCAAGTACTTAATAACTGCCATGCTCCTCTTCCATTATTACTAGTCTGTAACTGCTAATTTGGGATAATTTGCAAGGAACTGAAGAATGTATTTGAGGAGAACCTATTTGTATTGTCTAAATGAAATTTGATAGGTAGTGTTCATTAGAACTACTGAGAAAATAGCTACACTATTGATCATTTAGCCTCTATAAAAAAACTTGTAAAGAACTTTTCATATGTAGTTCGAAAAGAGCGAAATGTTTAGGCTTTGCCATGTTCATCCCTTATGCCTCCTGTAGTGCCCTGTGCCTACTTGAATGTTAGGTAGCTCAGTTCAGCCCTTGAGGGAGGATCTTTCCAAAAGCTCTGGGGTTTCCAGGGATTTTGTTTTGACAATATTTACCAATAAACTGCATGGGTCAGATAAGATTGACTGTGAAGAGGTTCCTGGTCCTTCAGAACATTAGTCTATTAAATTTGTACTGATACCTTGTTTGTTTTGTAGGTATTTACACGTGAGTGCATGAGCCACTATCTTAGAGTATTTAATTTCCTTTGGAGAGCAAAGCGAATGGAGTATATTCTTACTGATATATGGAAAGGGCACATGTGTAATGCAAAGCTTCTGAAAAGTATACCAGGTGAGAGAGGCCCAAATGGATGACATACTGGTAAACTGGATTTAGATGACTGCATCTTATTTTAAACTGTTTGTTAAGAGGGGAAAAAAGTAGTCTGTTGGGACAGATGAATTTTGTATTTTGTTGCTTCTCATGACTGTAATGTTAGATGATGATGAAGATAAAATAACATTATTGTAAATGGAAGTTTCCTGTTTGTTGTTTTACTTAATCCTTGGTTGTAAGTTTTTGTAGCAGTGAGCAAATGAAACATCCCATGTCTTTGGAAAAAGACTGTTACTCTTCCATCCCCTTTTACTCATCTTCCTTGTTGCCTTCCTGTCTGTACCCTGTGTCTTCCTCTTTCTTGTGCTGAAAGTAGTAAGTCTCACACGTACACACTCCTGAATTTACTAGTTTTACCTTCACTTATTCCCTATGCTTTTGTTTAGCTAAGAAGAGAAGAGGCTAAGAGAGAAAGAGGTGTTAGAGAAGAAAGAGGAAGGCTCTTTAAGTGTAGTGGCTCTAGTGTATGTTTAATAGACTGGGACTTTTTGATCCTACTTCTCAGCTGAGGATATAGCCATATTTGTGAGCACCTGTACTGGCTCACTCCTGACTCTTTTACCTGTCTACATTTCTCTCAGTAAAAAATAGCTATTGAGGGTTGGTTACACTTCTTTGTGACGTAGTAATATTTACAAAAATTTGTTTATGTTTTTATAAATAGGAACTGTTTGGTGGGTGGGCCACAGAAGTTTGCTGGGAAACAAGCTTTTTTAAAGTATGCTCTAGTGCACAAGGCTGATCTCTGGAACTGTACAGGATGACTATGTTTCCTTTCTGCTTCTGTGAGATAGGATTTTGTTCCCTTTGAGGCTAGGGTGCAGTTAACAGATTTTATTCTCATCACCTGAGGGTCTTCGGGCTGGAGCTGTCTCCCATTGCTAGGGTTTTATTTGTTCTTGTGTTCTCAAGAGGAAGTTTGATTTTTCTTCCTCTTTTCTTCCCTTTTTACCAACCCCCTACACCCCTTTGGGAGGCCTTTCTTTGCCTTGGAGCAGTCTTCTGTAGACTGCAGTTGCTTGTCGCCTTTAGTTTTGGCTACGTTTTAAGTAACGTAGACATTTGAAATGCTGGCCAAGCTGTTATAGCTATTGTTGACAGAAGGAGCAGTGTTGTATTTCTCAGTTTGTGCCTCTGACAAAGGAGAGTATGTTTACAAAAACCTGTACTGCCTTCTGCCTGGAGGGACAGGAGTCTTTCTTACTGGCATGTCTAAGTTGGAAGCTGAAATACATGGAGAGTCCACCCTAGCACTGATCTATGAAGTAGTAGTAGAACTTACTTTTATTTTCTCTTTCTCCCTCCAAAACAGTACCTTGCCCTTCCAGTCACAGAGCACTAAATGGAAGACAGTAACTGATAGGAGGAAGCAGCTGCCAGGGTCTTTTGTTTTTCAACCCCAAAGAGGTAGCATTTACTTTCCACGATAGCTGTATTCACAATTCCCCAAAAGTCTTAACAGCCAGGGATTTTAATGCTTTAAAGTAGTACCTCTAGACAGTAGTGGCATGCTAGCTCTTTTCCTATCAGTAGTTGGAAGAAGAAATACAGATGTATCCAACTCACCAATGTTGAAGAATTTCTATTGTTTAGCCAACCCTGGAGGTTTTTTTTTCATTGATCCTATTTAAAGTTGATGCAGCATAATGTGTTAGGGATAATCTTCCTGCAAAGGCATAAGAAATGAAGAAATGAGTAGCTTGCTACAATATCTTTCAGATCATTGGATGGTCCTGTAACATCCCAAGATATGAAAATGTAGAATTTCTTTTGTTGTAGTCTCAGCTTGTCTGCAGTGGCAAATTACTTTGGCAGCTTTTAAGAAATTACTTCTTCTGTCTGGATATTTGCCTAGTTCCAAAAGGCTGAGTATCTTCATTCCAGAGAATTTTGGCAGTTTATGGTAATCTAGATATTACCCTTCTGCAACAGAGGTACCTTCTCTTACAGGTGAGCAGCTGAGGCCATTAGTGACTCGCCTGTGGGTCTCTGTCGTGGATCAGGGAATAGAACCTAGACCACATGAGCCACAAATTCCCTACCCCTGTCACACCCCCCCTCTCTTTTGGTCTCACTGTAGCTAAGTAATGCAAAAATATGCTGTCTGTGGTTTGAAGGCTAATGGTAAGAGATGTGAGAGGCCCCAGAAGCAACTGCAAATCTGTGGCCTCAGATTTTCAACTGAAATGAGGCATGGGACTTTAACTGTATTTTACTCTCTGGGGACTGAGAGGGTCTTTTTCACTAGTGATACTCAGCAAGTTTCCAGCACTGTCCAAGCACACAGTTGGCGTCATCTTTGGCTCACATTTTCTAGGAGTTAATTGTGCAATGTTCTTTGCTCATCTGTTGCCAGCCAGTATTGCTGCTACCACCCAAGACTAGTGGCTGTTTTATGAAGTATTCAATTTGGTAGAAAAAAGTTTACCAAGCTGGTTTGATGGCTGTGCCTGTGCTTGCGGTCTTTAACATGCCATCTCTTTGGATTTTTTTACAGAGCTTTCTGGGGTGCTGCATCAGTGTCACGTTCTGGCATCAGAAATGGTCCATTTCATTCATCAAATGCAGTATTACATTACATTTGAGGTATACTCTATCCACCCAATTAGTTGCTTAAAAATTAAGTACTTTTAATATTCTGTATGTGTTGTGTGTCTTAAATTCCAAAGAGCTTGTCATCTAGCAAATCAAAACAGCACAATCCTGAATCATTGCTCCAGGTGCTTGAATGTTCGTGGGATGAACTCTGGAACAAGGTCCAACAAGCACAGGACTTGGATCACATCATTGCAGCTCATGAAGTTTTTCTAGACACAATCATAGCTCGGTGCTTGCTGGATAGCGATTCCAGGGTAAGTCTTCTCCTTTGCATGAAATTTCTGATCTTGGCTTATGTGTTAGGAACCACCTTCTCTTATGCTGTAGGAGCAAGGGGAAAAGTCGTTTTTCTTCCTCTGATATAAGACCTTATTATGGTAGGCTCTGTATATATTCCCCAGACACAGTGACAGATGCTGATTATAAAACTTGTGACAATGTGGGCCAGTTGGTTTCAGTCCTAAGAAGCTGTGTGATCGTGCAACAACTGTCTTAGAGCTTTGCAAAACAGTCTCTCCAGCTGTGCATGAAAAGATTTAGTTTACTCGTGTCCTGAAGAATGGTAGTAACTTAAAACTCTTTTGCTGTACAACTGCTTCATTGTTTTGTTGCTTAACTGTCTCACAGGTACTTCTCAACCAACTTCGAGCTGTTTTTGATCAGATCATTGAGCTTCAGAATGCCCAAGATGCAATGTACAGAGCTGCTTTGGAGGAGTTGCAGCTGAGGTTGCAATTTGAAGAGAGGAAAAAACAGCGGGAGCTTGAGGTACAGTAGGGATATTACTAGAATGTGAAAATTAATTGAGGTAGATATACTTGCCTTTTGACATACTCAGGATTTTAGATACTATGTAGAGGTACAGTGAAAATGAAAAATGTAGTTGGGACAAACGTAAAAGTCATCAGCAGTAGCTAGTGAATTCAAACAAAACTGCTGAATGGTGTTTTTCATTTCTGTCTTGCACAAAACCTCTAGGTGAGCAGATTAGTGGCCATTGGAGGTTGAGAAACGTAGGGCTCTTTTGGTGAAGGAAATAGAAGAGGCTTTAACATTCTGAACCCTTTTGCAAAAAATACCATAGCTCCGTGCCTGCCTCCCCACTGTCAGTCTGTGGGACATGCAGTGCTGGTGCGAGACTCGCCTGCTTTGCTAACCCTGAATTTCTTCCATGTGATGTACAACCACCAAGGGAACTGATGGTTTCAGTACTAGAGACTCCATGTGTGGCTTACTGTGGCAGTGGTTGGTTTGCATAAATGTGGTGGTTTAGCTGGGCAGAAGGTGGCCCAGTTAGAAACTTTCATCATGTGACACCTGACCTCTTAACTCATTTGGTCTCTGTGTAGGGCAAGTGGGGTGTAACTGCGTCAGAAGATGAAGAGGAGAGCAAGAGGATGAAAGAATTTCAAGACTCAATACCCAAAATGTGTTCACAGCTGCGAATACTGACTCACTTTTACCAGGTGCCCCTTACATTACATTTTTTTTAATATGGATGCTGAGCTTTGATATATAGAACTCAATTTCAGATATTGAGTAGGTGTAACTTCCGTATTTTTGTGTGCAGTTTGTGGATCTAGGTCTTCATTTTTTGCTTCTCTACTTAAAAGCCTGGATTTACTGTTCCTCAGCAGACAGTAGGTGTTATGATCATGTATGTTCCCCTGACAAAGGGGAATAGTCTCTTCATGTAAGTCTCCTCCTTCATCCAGTAGTAGAAATAATAGCTATCTTCTGGTGTAATCTGAAGAAAAAAAAAAAAAAAAAAATTCCTTCTGCATTCCAGTTTTTCTCACCATCTTTGCAAGTCATTGCTATTAAAGACTGCAGAAAGGGTCCTTATTAAGGGCCTAACACTTGATTTTAAACGCACCGAGGTGGGCAATGTGTAAGCTGTTTGGGCGCATGTGCGCAGGCTGTCTTCTTTAATGGTAATTATTCTGGCTTTGTCTTAATTTGTTATCTGATTCTAAAGCTCCAATTCCCCAGAAAGAACAGCTGTTAGATTTCAAGGAAAGCATTCCAGAAAGCGATGAAAGGGAGTGACACAGCACTGTGTGCCACAGCAGCCTTTCAGGATTAGACCCTGGGTCAACTGAAAACCAAAATCCTATCCCACCTCATTTCTTGACTTTGATATGTGAGATACTCTTGATATAGTGTAGTGTACCTTTTAACTTCTCTTATTTATCACCTTTGGCATGCCTGAAGTTAGGATTTTTTTAATAATGTTGATACTGAGTTTGACTTAAAGTTGTAGGGCCTGCTTTCTTCCTTCTTGCTGTTGATATTTCTTGTATCTTTCTTTCTTATTCCAATATCCATAAATACACATTTAGACAAATGCTAAATATGTAAGCGTGCATTGTTTCCCTAAGTAAATGAATGAGTTTGAAGTGGTTTTGCTGGGTTGTTACCCATATGTTCGTCTTACCTTGTAAGAGTACAACTGGTTCTTTATAGTAATTATAGTTGTGACTGAGCACCTGTACAGGATGTGCAGAGCACTTCCCAGTCCTCCTCTCTGGTGGTTTGCATCAGATCCATTTCTGTATTGCCTATAGCTTTGCCAAGCTTATAGCTACCCTGGAGGTAGTGCTGCATTGTCAAAAGAGTTCAGTTCACGTGGAAGTTTGAAGGAAAACAGGATAGTACACCCAGGTTATAAAATACCGGTGGCTTCTGTTGAAGGCTGTAGAGATCCTGAGCTTTGATGTGAGGACTTCAAAGCTGGGAGGAATTTGCTCCTGGATCCAAATACTGCAGTTCTCCCTCCCAGAGGAAAATAGAGCCAAATTATTTCAGTGTAAGCTGTGAATAGATTGTAGTTTGTGTGCTCTGCAGGATGGCAACAAGTTGACAATGTACCTTTTGCCTGCCTGGACTATATTCCTGCTGAGCCCTACTATAGATTTTCCATGCAGGACTTACCTGGCCAGCCTTGGTCATCTTTGGAAGTAATGGGGTGCTCTAGTTATGGGCATGTCCACGTTAGTATTTAGTGGAGATCAGGAATGAGCTCTTCAAATGAGTCTTCCCATCTTCATGAAGTCCTCTCCTTTCCTGCATGCTGAGCAGCTCCTGCAGTCCCTTGACTAGAGCCCAGTGGGAAGATGGGCTTCAGGAGAGTGCTTCCCGCTTGCTGAGTGCAAGTCCCACATAAAAACCTCTCCAAATGCATAAAGTCTAGCTACTGGTCTGTAGGGCACTGACTGCACTACTGGGCAGGCGCCCTGCTGTGTTGGGGTGCTGCTTGCTGCTGCATAACCCGCATCAAATACGCGTGTTTGAAGCAAGCGGTGGTCTAACGCTGGCCTGGCCCACGTTGCACGTGCCACATGGAAACAAGGGGAGGTCTCGTGCTGGCATGGGTCAGGTCCCAAATGGTGTCCCAGGTACGGTCCCTGGGGGGGTGGCGCAGGGGCAGCCCCCCTGCAGCTCGGGAGCCGTCAGGCAGATGGGGGGTCCCAGCAGGGCACAGGGGGAGCGGTTTAAAAGAGCGAGCTGTTTGCCCTGGAGACTCTGACGTGCGTGGCAGACCTTTGAAGGTAAAACGAAGCTCTAGGGTTTTGCAGGAAGAACGAATCTGGCATGACCGATTTGCCGACAGTGGAGTAGAAAAGCTCATGCTTGCCTTTTGCCAGATTCTCTCTGCCTCCTTGCCAGGCCTGGGCACCGCGCAGCATCCCTCTGCAAAACACACCGGTGATGTCGTCTTAGCTGTCTCTTGGGTTTTTCTGTCTCTTCCAGGGAATCGTCCAGCAGTTCTTGGTCCTGCTGACAACGAGTTCTGACGAAAGCCTTCGGTTTCTTAGCTTTAGATTGGACTTCAATGAACATTATAAAGCAAGAGAGCCAAGGCTTCGTGTGTCGTTGGGCGCTAGAGGCAGACGAAGCTCACACATGTGACGCAGCTGCTAAGGACCGCACCTCGGTATCCGAAGGATGTTGAACCTCTTGTTGGACAAGGCAATCAGTGTTGACGTAATACAACCAAATCGTGCGTGATCGGTGTCTACCATTTCTGCAGGCAACGTGTTTTCAGTCATGTGATTGTGTGACACTGTATAGCAGAAAGGGAAAAAAAGTAGGGTTTTTTTACACTGACGTTTCTAGAATTACCAGACTAAATGGGCTGATTGAACCTCTTCTAATCAGCTTCTTAAATCATCCTTTTAAACAAATGCCAGTTTTATTTGAAGCTTTCTGAGCTCTCCCCACTGTAACTTATATCTGTGTCAAGGAAATTGCATCTTTTGTTTATAGAAAGCACCATTTCCTTTTTTAACAAGAAAATAAGAAGGTTATTTTTTCTATATGTACTTGTTCTATTTGAAGAGAGCTTTTGTTAAAGCCAACAGATTAGGACCCAGACCTAATGTCCTTGTTAAGAAGCTATACAGCATTTCATTATGCTGGTTTTCAGTGTTGTGATGTGTTTGACTGTGTGAGAACCTTTGTATCAGGAGACATAAACCTATATTTAATTTTTTTGTTGTTTAACTGATATAAAAATTTAGTAGGGAAATTCTATGGTTACTGTACAGGAGAAAACTATAGAAGCAGAGCAGGAGTGTATCTATTGCACATAAGATCTAAAAAATGAAGTTAAAGCCTCAGTACTGTGAAAGGAAAGTGTTGGTTAAGATTGAATTGAATGAAATAATTGATGTTCAAAATCAGATGTGTAGAAACAAACTGACTTGGCTAATGTTGACTTCATTCTCTTCCCTTCCCTATTTTTTCATTGTAAATATTTATATATTGCTGTCCAGATGTTGGGGTGAGGAGGATTCTTCTTTTGCAAAGTTGTCATTATATCAGGTCATTTATTATGTTCCACAAGTGCAAGCTTAGAAAAATAAAAACACAATTATCTTTCAATCAAGTGTTTTGCTTTTTGTAATTGAAAGATGATTTTTCCACAGGGTAAGAAAGAAGCTTCCAGTTAGGAGAGTACTGATTCACAGACCCCTACCCATTACAGGATTTTGGTACTAGTCTGATCTATACTTAGAGTTGTGTGCAATTCATTAATTAACAGTGACCCTCAGATCAACCAGGTCCGTGGCCTTTTTTGCCCTTTGCCCTTGCTCTGCTTGAACCCTGGGAAGCTGAGGCGCTTGCCAGGCCGTGCAGGTGAGACTGCTGGGAGTCACGATGGAGGCGAACTCTCACGAGGACGATGCACTGACTTGCAGCCCTGGACTTGCGGGTTTGCCCTCCGGACACCAGAATTCCCGTTATTGTGCAGACCTTGGAGTCCTTGCTTTTGTTAAATAAAACATGTAAGGCTTTTAACCATGTGTCCTTAAAGGACCTGCTGGTGCAGCTACCCTTCACCTGATCAGTGCAGCCTGTTGCGTGTCCTTACTAAATCCCAATCTCCTGGGTGTCCGTGATGGGGGTCTGAGTGCGGCAACTGGAGTGGGATTGCGGGTGGGAGGTGTGCTTGTGGTGCCAGCAGCCACGGATGCTGCCGTGAGAGGACGTATGGATCCGGAGTGAAGGGGTCCAGGGGTCTGTGGCTGGCTGGACTCTGTGTATAAGCCTGGCTACGGGAGAGATCCACGTTTGTACTGCGAGCCTTGTGGATGGTGCTGTCTTCAAGGATTTAGGGAGGTTGAACAGCCGTGTCTGCTCTACGGGGCCTCGTCCCTGGGTCTTGAGCAGCCTGAATGTCAGCGTGAGCAGCCACTGTATGGGAACCTGTTGGAGTGTCCCGTCCGTGCCAGCCCATCCTGCGTGCTGAGGCATGGGAAGAAGGAAACCCTCCACGGATGGGACCTGTGCACTGCACCACGGGAAAATCCATCCAGGCTCCGTCCCGTGCTGCACAAAGGTGGGGTCTCCAGCATCTGAAGGGGTATAAGTTTTGCTCACTACCTGTATTCCTCTTTTTATCCTATGCATTTTCCTGGTTTTATTCTGTTGTGTTGAAACAGCTGTTTTGTTAAGCCATTTGTTGTCAGGCCTTTCTTGTTGAGATCCAGAAAGAACTCTGCACCCTCTCTCTCACTCACTGACCTCCTAGTGCAGAACATTGTACTTGGAAAGGTAAGTAATATATATATACACACACACACACTATATATTAGTGGGAGATACAGATATATAGATCTCCCACTAATATATCTGTATCTCCCACCAATGGACCTCCACCCTGCTCAGCCAGAGGGGGGAGCAGGATGAGGCTGTTGGTGCTGCCTGTGTTCATGCGAGCGCTCTGTGTGTCTGTTTGGGGTGATCTGTGCAGCCGTCCATGTGTATATACGTGTGTATATATATATATACACACACACATATGTGGTGTGTGCATGTGCCTATAGGGGATGCATCCCAAGCCTCGCTACTGGTTGGACCTGGGGCTGTGGCAGCCTCACCTCTGTCAGGCTGCTGGATTCAGCAATTCCAAACAAAAGCGAGAGAGAAATGATCTTGCATTTCATTTGTGCCTGGAGACCAACACTGAATTCTACATAAATGTGCGGACTTAGTGTAAAAGTTGACAACCTCCTCCTGCTGCGACTGCACCGGTGGCTTGCCTTGCAGTGGGTGGCAGCAGCACCGTTCAGGTACGTTCCTAAAGAGAAACAGAGGAGTTTTAGCTTTTTGCTTTATTTTTTAACACTGAACTGCTTATCTACTACAGTCAATGTTAAGGATTATCATTCTTAACACCACATTTACTATACAAAGCTATTCTTCATTTTGTAAGATACGTAATGCGGGCTTCTGGCTGGTAATGTCAGTGTTTTGCTGTTGGAGCTACAGTGTCTGAAAATACAAGTAGAGCTGGGGGCCGTGTCTCCAGGCTGGAACAGGCGCAGCTCCTCCTGCTCTCTGCATCCTGCCCCGGGGCCATCGCTAACCGACCCCGCACGCTCGGCTCCCTCCTTTTCAGAGTTGCCAAGGCCTAAAGAAATTTCGGAGAAACTGCAGCAGAAAGCAGAAATGCAGAAACCGAGGACAAAATCATCACCCACCTCAGGAAGTCACACGATATGCAGAACTCTTCTAGGGTGAAGGGCTATCCGTGCGGGGCTACCAATATCATAAATACACTGAAAGGAAAAGAGCTGAAAAGTATTTATGTCTTATTCTTTTAAATTACAAGGGATATTTGTTCTGGTAACTGACATGGAAATTAACCAATATGAACTCTGAAGAACAAAATGTTAAAAAAGAGCCCTGAAAATTTAATCTCCCTCTGTAAGTTACAACAGCTCGACTGCCGCAGGGTACAGGACGGTGCAATTTAGTATCTTAGAAACATCCACTAGGAAATGCAGAAGCCCATGGTATAATGTATTTTCCAGTGAATTAGTTTTAGATTTAGGGTAGGTGATCAAGGACAGAATATAATCATAATCCAGTTTTATTTCAGTGATTCTATTTTTCACTCAAGGCCCTGTGGGTTTTCTCCTCTCACACCAGATGCAGTGAACAAATGCCAGGGTCTGTCAACTCTACATAGGAGGATACTTTTCTTTTATAAAGAAACTAAATCTATATGATTTACTTTGTTAAAATTAGTTGTGGAAGCATTCTGTCTTCATCCTCCCACATATCTAAGGTGTCCATTTTTTGGACAAGAAGTTTTTTCAACCGTTTAAAATAGCATTTCTATCAAGAATGGCCAATTATCTTTGGTCAGTGTGAAACTGTAACTTCCAGTACGCCACATCTAACAACGATTTTCAGTATTAAGGGCACTCTTTAAGTGCACGTGTAAATTTTTAAACACACTAAGAGTTGAAAGGTAATGAACGATCAAAAAAAAGGGAGGCATCTGGACAGAAAATTGAAGCTTATTTTACAACTCCTAGACTTAAAGATTGGAGTCCCCTGTGACATTGCATGAATGTTTCCTAATGCTGACCTTAGAAACCAGCTGTGGGTGTAGACACTTGTGCTCATTTCAATTTTCACCCAAAGGAGCAGCCTCAGAGACGACAGAGCACATTTCGCACGTACGGAAAGGTGCTCAGAGACTTCTCGGAAGTGCCTAATTCATTTTGAGAATCCTCTTTTGGCTACTTGAAACCTAAAATATCCCTTTAACCTCTAATAAGATTCTACTAATTGGAGAGAGGGAAAAAGAGCTGGGAGACCTGCAAGAGATGTGCAAACATTTGTAAGTAGAGCAGGACAGATACAAGAACTTGCTGTTTCAGAAGTTGGAGGAAATAATTCTGGATGGTTTCTAGAAGTGCGTTGTAACCATCACCTGCTCTGCCTCATTTAACAAACCAAAATTACAGTGCCAAAGATAACAATAAACAGGCACAAGTAAGATGTTCTCCTTCTTAGCCTGCAGTTGTTCAGAATTAAAAGTTTCTGCAGCCATTGATTTAACTCGTCGTATATCACTCTGAGGGCTCGCTGAACTGCAATTTTAAAATATGTTAGTTTTATGTTGACAGGAAATACTACAAATTTAATGTATGAACTGCTTGGTCTCTCTGAAGTATTAAACCAGGCTCTCTGATGTAGTATTTTAACTACTTTATGTTAGCTTGGAGCAATGCAGTCTTTAAGGCATCAGAATCACTCGTAAGGGTTAACTTGGTGCTTACTGTCTTTCACCAGAAAAGCAGCAAAGGTGCCTCAGTCAGTATTTATTTTCCTTCTTTTTGTTCCGAAGCTAGCTTTTTGCTCATACGCTTTGACTACTCAATATTGTACGTTCTCTCATAAAACCATTGGGCCAAAACCTGAGTGCGACGTGAGTGGAAATAGAGACTCGAAGGCAGGTGAAAGGACAAAGATGAGCAGAAGCGGACAGGGTCAGAGAGAATACAGAGGTCAGGAAAGTTAAAGAAACCAAGGTGATGGGTAGTCGCTCACAAAAGGAATGGAGGGCAGAGGAGAGAGAGCAGGGATCCTGAAAGACAGCAAATGGTGACCAAAAAGATGCTCAGGAAAGAATAGCGAAAGAAAAACATAGCAAGAAAAATCTGAGGCGCGTAGGAGGTGAAATTTCTATCACTGCGCAGTTAGTTTACTTTAGCTCTTTGTGGAACAAATTCTGTTAAATGTTTTCCTCCAGAAGTCATCAGAACAGCAATTAAGTTAGCTAAACATTAGAGTATGGAAAATGCAATTGGAGTGATTATTACCATCAGCCTGAATATTAAAAGGTATGATAGGAAAAAGCTGTTGCAAGGTGATTATCCCGTGTATGAAATCCAGTGCCACGGAGAATGAAACCCAATTATTTGCATTTGAGATACACGCCACAAGAACAAGGTAGTTGGGCATCTAGGACCCCTCTCACTTCTACAGTGGGAACATTCCCAAAACTAGTCAAGGCCACTTCATCGCCCTTTACAGTTTTTTCCAAAAATTGCCAAGAGAGAGGCAAAGAACACGGTCTTCTGCTTTGCTTTCTAACAAGGCACCACATTCACTCCTTAAAAGAGGGTATTTGTACTGAGTTTTACCTCTTGTTTCTAATGAACAGTGCTGAAGGGCGTAAAGAAACAGAGGGAAATTACAGACAGGCTTACAACAGCAACTAAAAAGGCAAATGGGAACTTTCCTTTAACAACCTGGTGTGTAAAAATAAGAATTAGAGCATATTATAATGGGCAGAAAATGAAGAAAACAAAATTCTCTAGAAAACAATTGACCCATCAGATGGAGAGGAGTAAAACTGCACCATTTAGTGGAGAACAGAAAGCATAAATAGAACATAAACTGTGGGGTGAAAATGGTATTTGATAAATGCAAAAAGCAATAGAATTTCCATTCATTGCAACTTTTATTAACACAACTAAAGTTTATGACAAAACCAGAACATATTTTTGACAGCTGTGATCCAGGTTATTAGAACATCTGTAAATGAACTGGAATATTTTGTTTATCCTGTAAAAGAGACTAATGCAGTATAAATTTATACTCTTTGTGTACATATATATGTGTGTACATAATACATGGCACACAATTAATGGAAGTGCTAGTAGACCAATAGGAATATAATTATTATGTCATTTTATTTGCTAAGGAAAAAGATATGATACAAATTTCTCAGCTGCAGCGGAACGACGGGTAAGCCAACACTATTTTTCTCCAAAGTGCCAGACAGGGCATTAGACGCTGCAGAAAATGGGTTTCATAAGCACTGCAGACAAAACAAGCGCTGCGCTTCTGCAAAAGCCATTTGCAACTTAGCTGCAAGAACAATTGGAGATCAGTGTTTCCCAAAACAACTGAAGAGGGAACGTGTAGTGACTTGACTTCCTAAACCTCTTGTCATTCTTTTTTTTTCAAAGACGACTGAGAAATAGAGGCAGCTACATTCTGAAAATAAGTCATGTCACAACTTCCCTTTCGCCTTGGTTTCCCTCCCCACCAGCCTCATTTCTCCCTTTCAAACCTCTAAGGGAGTTCTGGGATCCTTGATACAATTAGGAAGGAGAGTTCAAAGGATCTTATAAATGCAGTTCTTGAGAGATGAAGTTAGCGAAGAGTTACAGAGAAGGTGGATCCTTTAGAAAGCCATAAGTAAACAAATAATCATAAGCACAACATTACGCAAACACCTGCTCTAAATTGCCCACAACACCCTCCTAACAGCATTCAGGTGCTGAAGAGTCCTGGACTCAGATTCCCTTCGTACTCCAGCATTGTATGGTACAGGCTTTACAAGCAATATACTCCAGGTCTTTGATGTTTCCATCAACCAGGTTACCTCATTGCCCACAGGAGCAATTAGCTGATGAGATCTACTCTATAAGCCCCTGTGGGCAAGAGAAACAGGTAGGCATTTTCAAAAAAGTCTTCAGGGGACACCAAAGAAACAATAAAAAAATAGGTTTGGCATCGTGAAGAGACACTTTTACTGGTAAGATGTCCCATCTTCTAGGAGAAAAGCAGCAAAGCAGCTGTGAGAGGCAGAGCAGCAGAGGGATGGTACCTGCCAGATCCAGACGTATCCTGGAGTTGGAATGTGTGCACAGGTTCCAATATTTCACAGGCAAAAAAGTTTTGGAAGTTAAAATAAATCAAAGCTCCTGCAAGCCAAAAGAGCAAACCAGACATTAATAACAGAATAGGAAATAATTACAGAAAGAGTAATTGGATGGTAGCCAGGCAGTATAAGAAAAGAATAAATGTTACATTTCCTTAATTAAGACCGTTAAAGGGCAATACAGTAAGTGACTCAGAAGAAACAGCTGCATAGAAGAAGTTTACAGGTGCTTGTGGCTTGAACTATAGGGTTTCTTAATGGGCAATTATATAATTGTAGGCTTATTTTAAGGCTTGACCTTTCTCCATTACAAATAAAGAACTCCTCAAGAGCACCTTATGAAGGCGTAGGTAGGTACCAAGCAACAACAAATTTTGAAGTTCAACCCGGCAAGCTGATGCGGACGCAGGGTAGTGTTCCTTGCAGCAGGCCCCCGGGCACACCGAGGGGCTTCCAAGGATGTACAGGACGCAGAAGGACAGAAATCCTGCAGATCCCATCCCTTGGGCAGACAGGGATGCGGCCGACGCGGCGTCGCACGCCTCGCCGACGTGGTCCCTCCGGGTCTCTGGTCAGACCCATCTCTTGTAGGGGTTTGCTGAGCTCCAGCTGAAGCTTTGCATAAACCTCCCATTTTTCTTCGACCCCCTGGCCTGTGCCTGAGTACATGGACACAGGGCAGAAGCGATTTGCTGTGCAAACTCCGAGGCTGAAATTCCTGAAACAGCCTTTAGAGGACAGCGGAGAATTGCAAATGACACATTTTCCGCTTTGGCCTCATAGTCCGGGATCCTTCGGGGGTTTTATATGAATTCTGAGTTCTGATTCAGAGTGCAGACGAAGTGTAACTTCTGTTTTAATGTGTGCTGCTTATGTGCTATGGCTTTCTAAGATAAGGTTGGGGCTTATAACACCTGTGTATTTTTAATTACATTATAGCCTATTCTATCATGAAAAATTCCAGTTTCCACCTGGCTAAGCTATAACCTTGCTGAACAAACGGCTGCATTGTCAAAAGGAGCTCAGAGCTTCATATTGAGGTCTAATGGTAAAGAGAACGGTGTCCCCGGATAAAAAATACTGGTGACCCTTGCTGGAGGCTGTAGTGATCCTCAACTTTGACACGGGGGCTTTAAATCGGTGAGAAATTTGCCATCTGGGTGCCAATATTGCACTTCTCCCTCCCTGGGAAAAGTTGGGTCAATTTTTTTAAGAGCTCTTCGCAGCGATTAGGCTGTAGTTGGGTTTTGCTCTAAATTGGCAGAAGCCGGCTGGGTCAGCAGCACCGACTGCGCCACGGCAGTGCGCACGACTGATTTGCCGACGGTGGGGTAGAAAAGCTCGTGCTTGCCTTTGGCCGGATTCCCTCTGCCTCCTTGCCAGGCCTGGGCACCGCGCGGCATCCCTCTGCAAAACACACCGGTGACGTCGTCTTAGCTGTCTCTTGGGTTTTTCTGTCTCCTCCAGGGAATCATCCAGCAGTTCTTGGTCCTGCTGACAACGAGTTCTGACGAAAGCCTTCGGTTTCTTAGCTTTAGATTGGACTTCAATGAACATTATAAAGCAAGAGAGCCAAGGCTTCGTGTGTCATTGGGCGCTAGAGGCAGACGAAGCTCACACATGTGACGCAGCTGCTAAGGACCGCACCTCGGTATCCGAAGGATGTTGAACCTCTTGTTGGACAAGGCAATCAGTGTTGACGTAATACAACCAAATCGTGCGTGATCGGTGTCTACCATTTCTGCAGGCAACATGTTTTCAGTCATGTGATTGTGTGACACTGTATAGCAGAAAGGGAAAAAAAGTAGGGTTTTTTTACACTGACGTTTCTAGAATTACCAGACTAAATGGGCTGATTGAACCTCTTCCAATCAACTTCTTAAATCATCCTTAATGAATGTGATATTTAATTTGGAGCCTTCTGAGCTCTCCCCACTGTAACTTGGGTCTGTGTCCAGGAAATCACATGTTCTTTTGTTTAAGAAAGCATCCTTTCCTTTTTTAACAAGAAAATAGGATTCTTTTTCTATATATACTTGTTCTATTTGAAATCGCTTTGGTTAAAGCCAAGAGTTTTGGACTCAGACCTAACATTCTTCTTAAGAAGCTATATAAAGCGTGTAATTATGCTCATTTTCAATACTGTGATATATTTATGGCAAACTTACATACTTTACATTTTTTTCTGTGTTTGTTTTCAAGGTTAATATTGCAAATAAAAGTCATTTAGTAGGGAAATTCTATGGTTACTGTATAGGAGCAAACTGTAGAAGCAGAGCAGGAGTGACCTTACTGCGTATGAAATATCCTAAGAACTGAAGTTAAAACCTCTCGAGGGAAAGCGTAGTTTATTGTCAAAATCCGATGTCTTAGAAAGAAAATGGCTTGGGTAATCAAGAGTGCTTTATTTCTCTTTCCTTGCCTATTTTTCTTTTGTAAGTATTTATATATTGCTGTCCAAATATTGGGGGAGGGAATCTTTTTTGTTGTTTGCAAGGATGTCATTATATCAGGTAATTGAAGTATCCATACATTGTATTCCACAAGTACAAACTTATTTCAACACAGTTGTCTTTCAAACACTTGTTTTGCCTTTTGCAATTGAAAGACACTGACTTTTGAGCAAGGTAAGCAAGGAGAAGCCTCCAGTTCGGAGTGCAGTTGGTTTACAGATCTCTCTAGCGAACAAACCCATTACAAGGCTTTGGTACTACTATTAACTATAGTTACAGTTGCGTGCAATTCATTAATTAACAACTGCCCTCAAATAAACCAGGTCTGTGGCCTTTTTTGCCCTTTGCCCTTGATCTGCTTGAACCCCGGGAAGCCGAGGCGCTTGCCAGGCCGCGCAGTTGAGACTGCTGGGAGTCACGACGGAGGCGAACTCTCACCAGGACGATGCTTCAAACCCGCAGGTCCAGACGAAGAGGTTTGCCCTCCGGACATCCAGACACTGCCGATGGTGGAAGCGCTGCTCCCCGCAGGTTATCCTGAGGGTAACCTGCCTGTCCCAGGTGGGATGGACGCAGAGTTTCCAGTGGCACTGTGTGGTGTAAGAGGGATGGAGCTGCAGGGACGAGCTGAAGTTCAGGTGGTGAATAAGTCCTGGGAACGGGGGTGGCAGACGGCGAGGGAAGGGGGGATTCGGCTGCGATGTCGTTTTCCTTCTGGACAATTAGACGTATTGCTCTCAAGAGGAAGCCTTTTAAATCAAAATCAAAAGGGGCAGATTAACTTTTTAGCAGGCTGCCAATCCCTTGAAATAAAACTGCTGACCAAGACTTTGCAGATTCTGTAGTTGAGGCAAAGACACGGCTTTGCCTCCTCCCAGCTCCAACAGAACGTGCCCTGTATTTTTCACCCGAAGAATCTGGATGATACAAGCTGCAATTTACACTGCCGGTCTGTTTGGTTTGTCTGTTATTTTGCTGTCTCTCAAAGGAGGGTGATCTCTCAGCACCAAATCACTGATTTAGGCCAGAGAGGAGCACCTCCCTGATGATGCAAAGGTCTGGCGTAGTACAAACTTCAGCCAAATTGGCATTAGGCTTCTGAAGCAGCCAAAGGTCAGCCTCTAAGGTAAGCAAGCGGGTTTACTACCAGGAGAGAAGCCTGCCCTGCATCAGCCTCTTCCTCGCCTGCATTACAGGATGGCTGAGCTCTGTCCTGACCTAGGTAAGCTGTGCTGAGATTCTGAGCTTTGCTTTGAAGCAGTTACCTTTAGCAAGATAAAACGTAAATCTCCAAGTTTTGCAACAGAAATATCCATTATGGCAATGTATTTGATAAAACCAATTGTGACCCGTGTAGAGAATGGAGACCTGTAATACCGAACTGTCGCGTCTTTCAGCGTCACTTGCAGGTCGTGTGCTTGTTTAGTGAAGAGAGTTTCTCGCGTCTTTTCTCCCACTCCCTTCCCTCCGTTTTGCCCCCTCCTCCCTTCACTAACCTAGCTTTAACTGAATTCTTGCCATGTCCTCCCTCCTGCAGCTGTACAGCCCCCTGTCCTTCCCCTGCTCCCCAGAGATCTGCAATGAGCTCCCGGGACTTGCTGGGGCCTCCCCGAACCTTTTAGCTGAGACGCGGGGATGGACTTCAGAAAGTCTTACTTCCCCTTCTCTTCTGGGGTCTGTTTTTTGTTCCTTTTAGCTGTAGTTAGAGCTGTGTTTCTCCTTTAAACCAGAAGTCGGGCTTTTTGCCTCCTTCTCGCTCTTCTCTCCCAACTAACTAAACTTGTATTTTTATTAAGTCATTTCAGCAGCTCTCTGGTATCACCAATTACAGTTATGAGTTCAGACATCTTTTAGGGAATGAATTCTTCACTCCTGTGAAACAAAACATGTGAAGTTTTTATTTCTGTCCCACTTAAGGGATCTGCCGGTGCAGCTTCATGGGAGCACTTGCAGGCAGCATTTCAGCCAAAAGAAAATTTGGTCCATGAGGCAAGTGTTGTTTTGTGTGCAAAGGGAAAGCTGAAGGATTCAGAGGATTTTGGTTTAAAAAACTGCCAAATTAAGTTGCCTCTGGAAATCTGAGTGCATTTACAGACCTCTGGCAAACATCCTGAAGGGTCGGTGACTGGCTCGCTCCCGGGTATAGGCACCTTCTGTGTATCACCGTTACAGTAATTGTGTTGCCACATCAGCTCTGGCCATTTGTAAAAACTCAATATTCATTTACAGGCATGTTTAAATAATTTAATGGTCTCTGTATGCGCTACTGTAACTGTTGTGGAAGTGTCTCTGGAGCTCCAATACTTATTCACCACCAACTGATCTCATATAGCCAAGGCTTGCAACAAGTTCTATGTTGGCGGGCCCAAATACGCGAACAGAAATCACTGCAGCCACCGAGAATGTTCTCCATTTTAGCCAGACTTGTTTATTTTGGAGAGGAAAAAGTAGATTTGGTTAGTTCATTTCTCACTGGTACTTAAGATGCTCTTAATATGCAGTTAGTTCCAATATCAGCAAGTACCCAAGCCTTATCGAAAAACTTCTTTTTTTTCATTAGTATGATTACAAAAGAAAACTTGACTTTCAGCACTTGTAGGGCCAAGCCACAACCACACCAGGTAAACTTACAGATGCTAAGCTCTCATGGTACAACATGACTAGTCCTAAAATGATCAAGTGAGATTGCAACTTCTCCACTGCTGTGAGGCAGGCGCTGGGGTTCCCGCGAGTTTTCATTTCTGAACAGCAGCTGGGGGTAACAGGTATTTGTGAAAGCTGCTCATGGTTTTGAGGTACAGCAGAATTGCAGAAGTTCTGGTCTTCTCATCATTTGCTTTTGATGCTGAGTTAGTGTAGGATGTCTCGTGAACAGGCTGCTCTTGCAAAGATGCTGAATCCATACCATTGCCCTAGGATTCCTCTGCTGGCAGTCACAGAGAGCTGACTGCGGTTATTGTTGAGGTTCGCATTTTGTATGGCAATCACATCCTCTTTTTGCTTATATTCCTGAGTTTTGTCTGTATTCTTCTGCTTTTGATTCTTTTCTTTTACAGGCAGTGTCAGTATTAGTTACTATTGGTCCTCTGCAATAGTGAAAATGTTTCACAAAAGGACACTCACTGGTATGAATTAAGAGGCCAATTAAAAAAAAAAAACACCTTACAGCACAGATCTCGGTAGAGTATTGTTAACAGCTAATGTCACACTCCAGAGTTCAGTGGTGAATATACTATAACTATAAACACTTAATTGCTAATATCAACTATCTAATAAAGGACTATATGTGGGGGGTGGGGGGGAATCAACTGTTTTCTCCATCACTGAAGTAACTACTGGAATCAACACTGTCCCAACCAATACAAACCCAGAGGCTGCCGCAGAGACTGCTATATGGTGTTTCCGTACACCCTTACGATCCGCAGCCTTTGTGTTCCTCCTGCCTGGAGGGAATCAGGCAATCCCTGTGTTAGGGGGAGAGATCCTGCATTGCTGATAATCTCACAGCGTGTTTGACATTCTTGCGTAATCTTGTGTAATCTGTCTCGACATTGACAGGAAATTTTCTCTTTCATTTTGTTAGTGTCTCTGAATGAGTGAAAATCCCAGAACAGCAACGTTTTCTTGATTTCAGTAGCAGCAGAGGGAGCTTCCAAGACATTGCAAATTAACGTGCTCTGGAGCCTTTCTGTAGACTGCCTCTAGAACCGCTTTGCTGGCTATGGCAGTTCTGACTTTTAATGATCTGATTCAGTGAGGTGCAGCCACATTCCCTCTTGTCCTTACAGCCTCTCCACGCAGTTAGAGGTCAAACAGAAGGGAATTCATCGCTGCCTTCCTACGTACCTCATCCCCGTGTCAGGTGCTAAAAGCTTTCCTACTAACCAGTGTGGAACTGGGCCTTTAATAAGCACTGATCTGGAGAGATGCAATTTGAACATTCAAGGGGTCCTTGCCAAGCTTTGCTAACGATTTAAATTTGCTGTTGTATTTAATGTTTTTTTATCTCTGCATATGTAGTCTGGGCTCCAAGGTGCTACCCCGAAGGGGACCTTATCATCTAGATTGGGAGGCTGTAGGAGGAAAGACCTTGGAAAAGCTTGCTGGTGCATCCATCCTATTGCTACTGCCGTGTTAAGGGATCTTCTTCCATCAGTAGACTCAAAGTTCAGGGAGTATCTGGACAATGCTCTTAGTCATATGGTTTAGTTTTAGGTAGTCTGTGAGGAGCAGGGAGTTGGACTCGATGCTCCTTATGGGTCCCGTCAGATATTCTGTGATTCTGTGATCTTGACACTCAGCGCAGTGAATGCTGTTTCTTCCCACCATTCCCACTGAAAAAAACATCTGCCACTGAATTACTTTAATGGTTGCACATCACAGCTGTTAAAAGAAATTTTCCCATGGGCAGCCTACACACATAGGTTCCTATGCCAACATCAGCCTCAAGGATAAGTTTCTCTTCTTTGGTCCTTTTGTTCACACAGGACCATAGGAAGCCATGATTACCCTTGGCCCATACTTGGCCTTTTAAGCATTTTTTGACAGTTTAAAATGAGAAAATATCCTCCTTTTCCTACCTAGTTTGGTACAACTTCCATTCCTTCAACACAACACTACCCTTGCTTTGCAAATCCAGAGACTACAGTAACAAGTTCCCTCCTTTCCACTTTCGTGTTAATTCATTCTTCTTTCCATATCTCTTCTTTCCTGCTTTCTTGTTCCTTTCTATGCCATCTGTAATTCTGGTATTGCCTTCTTCCCCTTTTCAACAATTTTCAAAAGTGAAAGAAGTGAGAGACCTTATAGTACTCCTTTTCTTGGGTTGACGTGTTTCTTAAAGAGTAATTACTATCTGTAAAGAGTTTGCTACTGTCTCAGCTGTGGCCAGTGGTGGGTCCACTAGGACTGGAGCCAGCTGGACATGGCTGTGTGGGGCATGGGGCCACCCCTCCAACCCCCCTGCTGCCAGCCCCTTGCCATTTATACTTAACACACCATATTCCTTTGGCATCCAAAAATCAGCTTCAAAATGGACCTCTATGGGTAAAAAAAAGGAGTGTAAACAAAGATATCTCAATGCAGTAGAGGGAGACTTGATAAGCAGCATTTCCACTGGGCTCCTCCTTCCTCTGTCCTATAACAAATACTGTTCCTGCCCATCTCTCCATAGTCTACTACCTACAATCTAAAAACTGTAGGCTTCCCACTGAAGATGTGCGCCATGAGGGAATCATGTATCATATGCTTTTACTGCATTATTATTATTATTATAAGAGCATTAGTGCACTTAATTTTCTTTGTTCTGTAGAATACATTTCAGCTGAAAAATATTGCTCAGCTAGACCCATTAGTGAGCTTTAATTTGTAAAGTGTTTTCTTAGGGTCTGTTTGATGAATTCTCAAACCAAATTTGCACAGCTGGATTTCAAAATTATTGCAGCAAATAGACCATTGGTTTTGTGCGGTGTCTCATTCTGAAGTCTCATGCCTTGCCTTACCAGATCTTTTCCTTGTATTCTAAATGACTCAACAACAAATTCTGCCCTGGTATTTCTGTAGCTGAGGTCATATAGCAAGAGAAAAAATGTTTACTGTCTTTCAGCTGAATAAAACCCAACTATAAGCCCCAAAGCAAAGTTTCAAAACCAGCATAAGGATAGCTGTATTTTACTAAATTAAGGAATATAGGACCACAGGGTCAAACTAATACGCATCTTGTATTAGGTAAGACTTAGTTAAACTACACAACCCTACGTTGCACAGAGATGGGCAGGAAGAGCACACCGCAGTTGACGGACTCAGTTCATTCATTAGTCTACATGCTAATAGGCAAGCAGTCTTGACTGGATGACTTGGGGAAACACTTACTCTGCCTAGTGAAATGTGAGGAATATTTCAACCAGAAAGATCTTGGAAGCAGAAGGAAGATGAATAACTTCAGTATTTCAGTTGGGGTGACTTGCACTTGGAGGTGACTATTTTCCGCATGGACCTGATGGTGTCTCTGGTGACCACTTAGCTCGGATACTGCAGCTGAAAACCTGCAATGAGGTTGGACACCACAATGGGCCAGAGATGATGAGGAGCGGAAGGTGCCTATCATTATGCTAGGGCTCCCGAGTTGCTGGGTTGCCGTATAGGAGCTGAAAATCATAAATTGACATTTTTGTGTGTGTGTTTGGGTGCTGCTGCTCCTTGCACTGAAGTGATCTAATTGCTTTTATTTAGGACTAGGCAGAGCTAGTAGAAGCTCCTGGCAGCCCCTTTCTTCCCCCTGCCAGAGGCTGCTGGCGGGCAACAGAGAAGGAGTTCTCCCTGTTTTTCAAAATGTCTGGAGAACCAGAAGGTAGATCTCTCCTTTCAGGCCAGTCAGGGGGATAATGGAGCAGGAAGGGTAGATTGCCCTAGTTCTTTCTCCTCCTTTTTCAGGTTTAGGTGTAGCTACTTTGCTAGCATTCAGCAGCCATCCGCTGCTGAAGTTCCCATCAGAGAAGTGCACCATCAGGCATCACGTGCCCATGTACAACATACTGCCATCTTCTCTAGCAGGAAGATTCATTTGGAAACATTTTGTCTGGCAGGAATTTAACTGACACCAGGGCACAGAGTGCTTTCAGAACATGAATCATCATTTTCCTTTATGCAATGATGTTTTAAAACAGAAATCAAAAGACAAAACATTACTTGTGCAAAAGATGCTGCTTCTGGAAGTACTCTTTTAAACGGGTATATAGTAGCCAGTCTGCTGGGAAAGCACTAATTGCTCTTAAATCCAACAGAGATGGGGATAAATAACCACCAGACCATGTAACTTCAGTAGACCAGAAATCACGCTCCAAGGCTGGGCTAAACTTTGCCTTCAAGAGACATTAGCAAACCATCCCCAAGGGCATTCCAACCACCACCTGCACCACAAACGTTGATGTCAGAGTGACATTTCTCCCCCAGACACCGACAAGTGATGGAGGCAGTCTCTTTGCAACTAAGAGCCAATGTTTTAGTACGATCTGGATTGGGGATCTATTTCAACAAATTTCTTCAGAGGTGGCAAGAAAAAGACCATTGACAAATCATATTGTATGAATGGCTGACTTGCATCAGTAAATCTTGAAAAAAGAAATAGTTCAAAGTAATGGAAAATAACTTGGTGCTTATTATTTTGACTTTGGTCTTTGGAAGCTATGATGGAAAAATATGTCTTGCTGGCAGTAGTTTTCAGTAGTCAAGAACTGCTGTAATTCCATGCTTGCTAAAACGTAGAATCATTTTTCTTCAGTTGTACCGCGAGCTTACATTTCCCTTAACTTTATCAGGTTTTAAATGCTCTCATTCCCCAGGGACACAGCTAGATGCTAAAAGGAGAGCAAGCCTAGCAGGCAGCAACCTGCGTGGGGACAGGACATGGAGCAGGACCCAACCTGGTGAGTCGGCTCCTGGCTCTGTGCACTGACTGTCTCTCTTGCTTGTACTGGACCCTCAAACTGGAGCAATGGGCGGAACAATTTTTTTCTAGCAACCACCGCTTTCTGACAGCCACGCAGGTGAGAAGCGTGAAGGTGCCTGCAAATGAAAAAGCAGATGGAGGCACCAAAGCAGTGGAGGATCACATCTCCACACGGTGGGTTTCTTCAACCTGGACCGCACCTTGCAGGCACACAGGTAGCATCCCGCTCTGACGTGTTGGTGAAGGCGCTCAGACGTAGTGGAAAAGAAGGTGGCTGGGCCAGCCTGGCTCGCTCCCGTTCGGGATGGGAGACTGCCTGCAGGCCAGGCAAAGTCTGCCGGCGTCAGCAACCCAGACCTGGCTATGCATCTTCTCCGAGGCCCAAGGTCGTTCTCCCCTTGGGCAACTGGAAGGCTGCTTGTCCCGTGACAGGTAATTAGGAGCTGGCCCCTCATCGAGCCCCCTCTGCGCTTCGTTGTAAGCACCGCCAACAGCCGCATTCGATGGTCACCTCTGGGTGGTTTTGCTTTTACATCTTCATAATTTGGTCTTTGAGTGTCTTAAGAGAACATTTTAAGTCAAATCTCACCTGTATAAAGTATTCAGCAGTAAATTTTTATTCTTTCAAATAAATAGCTTTTTATTACTTTACTGTAGGATTGCCTCAAGTCAAGTAAGTACAGAAATTATTCCCAACGTAAATTTACTTTAGTAAATTGTGCAGCATTAAGCATGCCTTTGCAATGCTGAAATCAAGAAGGCTGCACCTTCCAATAGTGTCGTACTGAGGATATTTTAGAATATCTATGAATAAATTGATGGTCCTGGAATGGTGTGCTGGTTTCCTTAGTTACAGGAATAGCATAACAACACAAGTGTGGACACTGACAGCAGCAGGGATGTGCGTCAGGTATATCAGGGTCTCTTGTACATCTAGAAGACCCCTGTGACAGAGAAGCAAATCCTAAAATATGTTACTTAATTAAACTTCAAGGGCATGTGGTAGTTATTACCGGTGAAGATGCTTGCAATAGAGTGGCAAGAAGGCACAAAACTCCCCGCAAATGATTCTGAAGTGGGTATTTGGGAGTGTAAGAAAAATATAACCTAGTGATAAGAAATGGGTCTGTGTATGAGGTCAAAAAGCAAGAACCGCAAAGGTCCGACATCTGCGATAGGATGGCTCCATGCCGCAGGGCCACGTGGTACCTGCTGCTCTGCAAGGAACAGAGTGTGGGAAGCAACGCACCCAGCTGGAAGAGAAGCTGGGACACCGAGACACGGGTGACCTTGCTATTCAACATCCCACAGGGCAAATCGCTTGCACAGCTTCTGCTCTGTGTAGTGTCAGAATTACTGCGACCGGCCAATACTTTATCACTGACCAAGTTTATGGGATTATTGTATTGTGTTATTCCTAGCTTAATGTGCATCCTTGTGAAGAGAGCACCTCCATCTCCTCTGTAACTCTGTTTTGGATATTGGAAGACTGTGATTAGATCTCTCCTGAGCTTTCTCTTTTCTAGGCTAAGAAAAATCAGTTCTTTCAACCTTTCTTCATATCATGTTCTCCAGTCCTCTTATCATCTTTGTGGCTGTCCACTGGACCCTCCCCAGTTTTTCAATGTCGTTCTTGAACTAGGGCGACCAAAGCTGGACACAATATTCCAGGTGCCAACAGCAGTGGAATAACCGCATCCCTGGAACTGCCGACTGTGTGCTTGGTGACACAGCCCGGGAGGATCTTTGCTGCCAGGACACACTGCTGGCTCGTGTTCAGCTTGCTTTCCTCCAGGTCCTTTCAGCAGAGCTGCTTTCCAGCCAGTGAGAGCCCTGCCTGTACCGCTGCCTGGGATTATTCTGTCAGGTGCAGGGCTTTAAATTTATTGTTCTTAAATCTCATGCAAGTCTTGTTTCCAGCCTGTTGAAGTCTACCTGTATGGTGGCTTTTTCCCAGTTTGGTGTCATCTGCAGTCTTGGCAAAAGTGCATATGAACTTGTTCATCACATTGTTTGTAAAACTTTGGATAGTGTTGAACCCAGTATTGACTACTGAGGAACTCCGCTTATGGGCGGCTACCAGTTTGACTTTGAGCCATTAAACACCACTTTTGGTCACAGCAGTTCAGAGAGTTTTCCATACATCTTCCAGTCCATAATTTTCCAGCTTGTCAACAAGAATGTTTTGCGAGATGCTGTCCAACGCCTTGCTAAAATCAGGGTAGTGTTCTCCACAGTTCTTCCCTCATCTACCAAGCAAGTTGGTTCACCATAGAAGGCTAACTAACACCCACTATATGGCTTTTCTCAGTTACCTTCTTGTCCTTCATTTGCCTGGAAATACCTTCCATGACGGCTCAATCCACAGTTTTCCCAGGGAAAGAAGTGAGCCTGACTGGTGTGTGGTTTCTCAGATCTTCCTTTCTGTCCTTCTGTAGATGAACATAATATTAGCCCTTTCCTACTTGTCTGGGACTCCCTGACCTGCATGATCTTTCAGAGACGATAGTGGTTTTGCAATGAGGTCAGCCAGGTCAGCCAACTCTTCTAGCTCCCTCAGCTGCATCTCATCAGGTCCCATAGACTTGTAAATGCTGGGTTTGTACAGATGGTCCCTAACTCAGCTCTCCTCCACTATTGGTAAGAATTGTATATCTACATTTCCTGTTCTTCTAAACCCCTTGATAAATTGCACATTGTTAAAACGAACATTTCCTGTCATTGAATCTTTTTTTTATAAATGTAGTTTTTAATTTTTACTTTAATTTTATTCTGATTATGATTATATAGTTCACTTGTTAATGAGAGAAGACTTTTATGCCATTTGACACATCTACAATGCAGCTGCAAATAAAAATACTTCTTTTTTTTTTTTTCACACAGAAGTCATTAAAATAGTTTTTGTGGATGAGCGAATCCAGGTTCTGCACTAAGAGCTTGTGACACCTGCATACGAACTGCCAAAAAAACCCCCAGAAGAAACACTAAATAACTGTGTGAAGATAATAGATTGAAAAGGCAAGTGGCCTTTATTTTTTGAAGCACTATTTCTTGCTGGAAGCTCAAATCATATAGTAAAAAAAAAAAAAAGCAACACACTCTGCCATGGGTGTGTGAGAACTTGGGACGTTTTCGGATGATGATGCGGGTTCAGTGCCATCGGCAGTGAGGCAGACGGTGGCGCAGGCAGTGCCGGTGGCTGCGGGAGATGTGCCACGTGCTGGGAACGTGGGACCTAGCTCTTCCAAGGTGGCTCGGAAAAACTTTTGCAGCCTTTTCAACAAATGCACACAAAGGCAAAACACAACCCAGCGAGGAGAGGAGGGAAAGGCACAGGCACCGATACAACCACATGTA
This sequence comes from Buteo buteo, assembly GCF_964188355.1. Lineage (NCBI taxonomy): Eukaryota > Metazoa > Chordata > Aves > Accipitriformes > Accipitridae > Buteo > Buteo buteo. Next base: position 2,148,252 of record NC_134195.1, on the reverse strand, counting down.
GCCTACGTGGTTCGCAAAGAGAAGGTGGTGTAAGCAGAGGAATTCAGCTTGCAAGTCTGGCCCCGGGGAAAATTTCCACTGAATTTCATGGAAGTCCTGCCGATACGAAAACCAGGACTGGTCCCGCGTGAGGTTGGCACAACCACCTCACCGCACCCATGCAGAGCAACGCATTACATTCAGGAAGGGTATGCAAGCTCCAACGCTAAACCAATGACAAAGCTGATTTTGAAATGGTTTTAATGATAGACAATCTGCATACCAATTGACTCATTTGCGTACACGATAGCTTGGAACAATACCAGAGAAATATGTAAAAAGTCTGCAATGCTGTATGACAATAGCTTCCAAGTATGCTGACCTTCGGTAAATCAAACAAACGGAAAGTACAGTACTCTTTTGATGAGGCATTAATGAAGGATTAAGAGCGGATACAGCTGCATCACACGAGCACTTTGTTAGACACACTGTTTTCACCGTTTTCCGTAATTACGACAGAAACGCTGCGCGAGGCGTGCAGCGAGCGGACGCTGGGACGCGTTTTTGTTTTACACCAACCAGGCGGCGGGGAGCAGGACCCGACACCCCCGCAGGCCCCACGCCGACTGCCGTGGCACCCACCGGGGGCTCCGGGGGGTCGGATGCTCTCAGAGCATCCCTGAGCGGTGGGGGACAGCGAGGGGCCCCGCTCGCCTCCGCAGAGGGGACGCCTGAAACTCATCCCGGCCAGCCGCACCGCTGCGATGCGGGAGGGTAAACAGAAGGCAAGGATACGAAGCCTAGGGGGAAAAAAAAAATGACATTAAGAAGCGAACGGGAAGGGCACAAACGCTCGTGCAAATGCTTCGTCACCAGGGCTCTGACGTTGCGTGTAAGGGCTGCGGAGAGCAGGGCCCAGGGAAGAGTTCGTGGGCTGGACGGCAGCCTTTCTATGGGCAAGACAGTCTTCTAGCCTGCAACCGCCCCCATCCATTTCAAGAGATTCTAGCTGCTTGAAGTGGTGCTCAAATCCTCACTGGGTGAATAGTGACTACTTACGGTTTTGCTCTTACCTTGTTGCCTTCCCTCGGTATCCACTTCCAGAGTAGGGAGGCATGCCGTATATGTATGAAAAATAAAGTACGTATATGTATTTCCTTTTTTATATCATTATACCATGTTTCTTCCAAAGCTTATTTGTAAGGAATGAGTTGAATGAAACGGAAGCTGCTAACATGCCAGAAGGCTTTCTGTTTTAATGCATTGACTTTGAGCGGTTCAGTTGAGACGCTGCAGGTCTGCTGCCTGACTCTCCCCACTGCCACTGACCCCGGGTAACTCCCATGGAGCAACTGATCCAGGTAAAAGGTTGCCCTTTCTTTTTTTATCTTTTTCTTTTTTTTCCTTCTGCAGAGGCATATGGTCTGGTTGGGTCCCAGACTATGCCATCTAGGTGAAGAATCATTAATCCTACTTTTCAGCTCGGTTAGTATTTGGTGCTTCTGATTCCATGCCTTGATGTTGCTGGTTTTTTTTTTTTAAAGACTATTAGGGGTCCAGCTGGGAGCTTAATTCTCACATGTATTTCCATTCCCCCACTACCAAGTGTGGATGATTCTTGTTCCGGCAGCAAGCGCAAGCTTTGGCAGCCCTGTGGTTCTGCCGTCTTTGTGGCAGAGCAAGGGTACTTCCCTCCAGAAAGCCCCGACAAAGATCGCTGGGATGATGTGGTGAACCACTTGCCTTCGTTTATTTTCAGTGCAGGTCATTGCAGTCATCTGCCTTGGAGCTTATCCAGGCTACCAGCAATGTTGGCACAAGTGCAAGTGAGTGCAGTGAAGAGGCGAGAACAAAAAGGTATACATCTTAAAGGTAGGTATTTTAAAGTTAGTTTTCATGTAGAAGGAAACATTAGTAGCAACATCAGGACCCACCAGAGCCACAACCACGACAATGTGCTTTGAACAGGTCTCAAATATCTATGTTTGAGACAGCAATGTTTTACTAGACCTGTTTAGGAAATGATTTCTTGCAGGGTACAGACTTGCCCTAAGCCACTTGCAGACCTAAGATAAAATCAGATCACTGAGATGTGAGTACTCAGCATGTTTAACATGTTTGAGGATTTCCGAGCAGTTTAACCTTTCCACTGCTATTATTTAATAACTTCCTGGTGAGTTTTTCAATGGAAGCTGTTCACATACATCTTTTCTATGTCAGTGACTACTAATTAGTGCAACTCGAAAAGCGCTGGAATTTGCTGAAAATGGTCAGGGCAACCGAGTGCTCCATATTGCTACATAAAGCAGATATGTATTGTAGACTTTCCTATGCTGAAGTTGTACACAGCTTTTTCAAACTGTCAAGTTATTATATTCACAGCCAACATTCATGCAATATTTCAATTAACTGTCTTGATATTGAAAGACAACACATGAGTATAAAATTTTCATAAGATGAAATTTGGGGCAGTCTGTCAAGCACTTTGGAGGACAGATTCATAATCCAGTATGATTTTGACAAACTGAAGGGATGACCTGATGTTAAAAAAAAGAAGAAATTCAATGTGAAGTGCATAACACTACATGTAAGAAGAAGAAATTGATGCACAAATGTGGAGAATATGTATCACCTCGCAAAGTAGCAGTACCATAGGGAGACATCATAGGTTTCCAGGAGATCAGAAGCCTAATTCTGGGTTGTCTTAGAAGAAACATCAAATGTAAGACGTGGGAAAATGCTGGTGAAGCTTGCGGTGGAATCCCATGACTGGCTTTGCACCCTAGACTTCAAGAGGTAAGCAAGGACGACTGCCACGACAGCGGTCTTTTAGTACCTACGAGGACAGATGATTATCCCGTCCTGTCCTGTCCTGTGGGAAGTTGTCAAGAAGCTTAATTTGCCTCAAAAGCTTTGTTGGCTAATTGTAAAGAAAAGATTTCTAGAATAATTTAGGCAAGTTGATTTTTCTGAGAACAGCCCAGCTTGGCAAACTGTGGCTCGCTGGTGAGGACAGCTAAGTTGAACCCTGCTCCGGAGTGGTGTAGGTCACTCGGTCTAAAACTCTTGCCCGCCATCACTTCATTTGGATACGCTCCGGCCATGCCTGAGCAATGTCCACCTGGAAATCCCATCTTGACCTCACAGCAGTCCATGGGAAATGGACTAGATGACTTCTTGAGGCACCTTCCAGCCCAACACTGACATTTCTAAAACATCCTTCTCCCAGTCCTCAGTTACCGCACTAGGTCAGAAGTCTGTACGTTGTTGTACGGTCCATGCTTACCCTGCTAAGTGTTAAGATGGTTGCAGTCAACATGAATTCATCCAGAGCCTTTAAGAGAACTGTGAAGCTTAAAACAGTTCTCAGCTGAGCAGGTAGCAAAAGGTGAACAAAATTTGCGTTTTCACTGGGTCCTGTAGATATAACTGTCTCATCTTTGTAGCCACCTATTTTAATAATAACAGCAGCAAAAGACCCTCCTACCCTACTAACCTAGAGCATCTACAAGTGCGTGGCAGACGAGCTTTCTGGCAGACAGTGGCAGCTCTCAGTTAGCTGTTGGTGTTACTCTTGAGATGTATGCTGGGTGTGAGGTGACACCAGGCAACTATTTTCAGGCCTTCTCCTACTTTTTCAATTGTTTTTTTATTCATCCTTTTGTCATACCTGTTTTCCAACTCCAACACCATCTTTGTACAGACCCATAGTTCTGCACAGAAGACTAAACTGCAAAATAAACTAGCAGTAATTATCCATCATTCTCCATCAGAAAGAGAGAAAAACTAGCGAATCTGTCTCCTTTGATAATTGTCCTCATTCCTGTAGAGGTGGTAGAAATGAACCAGAATCAGGTTCATTTCCCTTTCGCAGACCACCAAAGCCTGTTAACTTTGTTTATGAATCTGTCAAGCTTTACATTTCCTCTTTTTTCCTTTTTTTTTAATCAGCTTTATCTCCAAGGAAACTTTGTCCAATAAGGCATGCTAAGAGCTCTTCGGTAAGAGGTGTGTGGGGTGCTATCAGGAAAATACTGGATAATCCACTCCAGAGAGAGTTTACAGTCCAGAAAAAATGATCGCTAGAAACAGTGATTTTGACTCAGTTATGGGAGTAGTTTAAAAATATCTTGTTGTGAAACCCACTGGAAAATCAGTAAATTAGAGACCCATTAGAAAATTAGAGGCATATTAGTAGACAGGTTAACAATAAAGACCCTGCAAATTGTAAACTTCTAGGAGTCAAAAAAGTGAAAGGGAAAAATCTAACCTATTTGAACTTTCTTGGTAGGAAACTTAGGATTAGCCATATCGATTCTGAAGACTGGGCCAGAACACCCTTGGTCTGTCTTTGTAAACAGCCAATACCTGATGTTTTAGAAGAGCATGGAGAAAATTTGAAATACACTCTTCCCTGTATGATGGTGAATAAATCATGACCACAATTTTATATGCCTTAATAGCTGGAATATAAAATTAAAAAGAAAAGAAAAAGCCATTATCTGCAAAGTAGACTACCTTTGTTCTTAACAGATACTTCCACCTAGGCTAGCTTTTGTGAATGAGTATCACCTTTTTTCAAACAGCATGCTTTAAAGAGACTGGGCTGATTTTCCTCCTCACTTCGAACACCCTCAAACACGTAAATTGCTGTACTGGCTCAGCCCCAGGCATCACTTACCACAGCGCTCTGTGCTCCGAAGGAATCATGGAAATGCAGCAGTTGCTGGAGCCTCACCCGGCGCACTGAAACAGGATGGAGTATACCCAAACTGTTCCTGAGAAATGTTTGTTTAGGCTGTCCTTAAAAAGGTCCAGCAGTAGAAATGCTACAGTGCACTGAGTTGCACCTTTCCAGTGTTTTGCCGTTGGGTTGGAAGGTTCGTTTACTAGCTTAAATCTCCGGAGCAGAATAATCTGCAGGGGCTCTCTTCTCTTGCCTCACTTGGGAGATTTTCAAATTAACCAGGGATTTCCAAGTAATTCACGCAGAAGGGCAAGCCTGAAGGTCAGTAAATCACAGCTGTTGAATGTCTAAGCAAGAAGAGGCAGTGAATTGTGAAGCTGGAGGTGGATGGAAAAGAGAAGGGATGGAGGTGATTCATTAGAAAAGCTGGTGAACGGACATTGCTGTGGCTGAAACCAGAGGCTTTGGCTTTCCACGTTTCTTTCCAGCCACCTCACACTTGTTTCAAGTCAACTGAACAGAAGCTAAACAAAGCTGTATGGACATGGATCTGGGCAGGGTCATGCACGTCGGTGAACGTGAGGGTGCTGCTGTTACGCATAATTCATGCTCCTGCCAACTGCCAGTAAGAAAAAGGAAAAAGGCCTGGGAAAAGTGTCCAGTGTGACAGGGAGTAACAGTTTGTTGAAGTTTAAGTGTTTCTTCATAGAAAGCCAAGTTAAAGATAACTTGCATTACCAATTACTGATTTTATTAACTTTGAGAGTATACTTATATATAGAAAGAGACCTGCAATTTGGCAATATACACTGCATACAAAGTAATCGCTTGTTTTAAAACACAAATGACGCCGACTATTATAATGTGAACTGTTTTCCAGACAAATAGAATTAAAGGGATGTAATTGGAGAAGTATGCAACAGTGGCTAATATGCTATTATTTGCAAAAAGATATTACAACTTATAATCTTCTTTCATGGGTTTATGTTGTTAGTGTTTAATCAGGCGTGTGAGTGTATTCAGGTGTTAAACCATTCTATTAGCTAGGAAAATTGCACTATTATTTACTGAGCTGTTTGCGATATATTGTTGTTGGCTTTTTTTACTTTCTATTTCTTGTCTTTGTGCAGTTTGTGTAATTGTCCTTTCTACTTTTGTCTTGTACAAAGACTTGTAAAGTGCTATGAGGGCAGATTAGCCATGTCAAAAATTAGCGTGGTTTTTTTTTTTTTGATACATTGTAGGAATTAATCATATTTCCTGTCTTGTTTTATTGGAAGGCACCACAGCTACAAGCTGGTGCCTTAGAGCTTTTGTCATCTTTCCTCTGGGAAACTGAAGAACCTCTGGCATCCCCAGTCATCTCCAGCGCTCAACAGTGACGGCAGAGCGAGAGAAGAAGAGCTTGGTAAAATAGCATTCGCTCCAGACTCAGGTCAGTCGGGAAATTCGTGGTGGTGAGGTTCTGGGGGGGTTTCGAATGTGGGGCATCAGTCTCGTGGTTGGAGTTAGGTGGGAGGTATCCACAGCTGCCTCACCGTCGGCTGTGTGCGGGGACAGGAGAGGGCTTTGGGCAGCCCATGGCTCCGAGCAGCCTTCCCGTCTCCTCGGAAGAAAGACGGCAGGCTGGATGGACCGGTCCTGTGAGCCACATCCTACCGCAGGACAGTGCTGTGTTTGGGACAGGCTTACCCGTCAGTTCCTGAATCAGCACGGAGCAAGTGTGACGGAAAATGAAGGGACATCGTGATAGATTCAATATAGAGACATTGAGTCATATACAGTAAAATTAATTTTCACCCAGAAAGGGGAATTCTCACCTCAGTGAAGTCAGTGGAAAGATTCCTGTTGCTTTTGATCAAGTGAGGAATTCACCCAAAGTGACTGGATGTTTGTTCGGAACCCACGTGAAGGAGAAATGTTAGGAGTGGCTATTGAGGAGTGCTGAACCCTTGAAACTCTTGTGACGGTGCACCGAGTACATCGCTGGGCAGACCCTTCTGTTTACACCTCAAGACTTGCGGTAGAACACTTTTCGGGGTTGGCCTAAAATCTCTGTTCAGATAAAACTTTTCAACGGAGAACAAGATTTTAGTATTTCCCCTATCACAGTGCGTTCAGACCAGGTGATTCTGGCCGGATTAAACAGAATGGGTTGGATTCGCTGGATCCCATGAAGTCTGGGGACAGGGTGAAGTCTGGGTAGGTGAGGTCAGGATACCCCAATACAGAGCCTTAGGTCACGGCATCTGCCTCTTCATTTTGCCCCTGAGGCTGCTATGAGAAAGGAGGTAATAACAGACGGGAGCTTTACCTCCAAAATTGCTGACAAGATCAACAGGTCTAGTACACTCACTTGCAGGCTGCAAGAATCACAGGTAAGAGGAAAACAGGAGAAAGTGTAAAGCTCGTCATCTTCATATGCTGATAAAAACCATCTCAGTGCCTGTACTACACTTAAAGGAACCGTTGAGGCCGGTTCTCAGTAATACAAGGGTTTCAGGGCCAGAAATACTGTTGTCTCTTTGCTGTGGAGAAAAAGGTCTGTGTGAACATTTTTAGTAAGTACAGTCGTTTTCTGACCATAATGGAAGCAAACCTTCAAGTCTATGAATTTTGGCTAGCAACAAACATTTTGAGACAAATGAGAAAGCGTTGATCAAAGTTCAATAAGTTGTTATGGGAAGTGTTTTAATGGAGTGAGATTAAAACAGTCTTGAAAATTAATTTGTATGAATTTCAAACTTGCCTATGCTGACAGAGTTCCATCCTCATCTGCTTTACTAAGAAAACCTACTGAAATGCAGACATTTCCAGAAGCTGCTGCAGTATTCTTTATAAACTTTAGGTTTCTTTGCTAAACCTCTGTTCTGTCAAATGTGATCCTAATTGTCTGATGTTTAATGTCATCCATCAGACCTATTTTTCATTCCTCACATGCTGTTTCAAGAACACTGATCCCTAATTTAATTAATGAATCATTGTTTCCTGAGTTATTAGCTGCATCTGTTCCTCTTCATTTTTTAAAACAACTGCAATATTTTTTCACTTGTCTCCTTCAAAATAAATGCTGCAAATTGGTTGTGATGCTCAAAAGTGCTGTTGCTTTTAAGCCATTCTTCCCTTCCCTTCCCTTCTGCATGGGGCTAAATGTGACCCCTTTAATGCCTTTGAAGCTCCCATGGAGTCAGAGCTTGTTGCAAGCTATTCTATCTGTACGCTTTCTGGGCCCAAATGAAATCCGTGAACATTTTTATGTCTAGTATTTTTACTCATATTACAGCTAATTAATTCATGCTTGTGAAGCACTTCAAAACTATACAAACACTTAATATTGTTCTTTTTTACGATTTACTGTTTTTAACTCACATGAACTTTGAATTAGAGGATTTCTCTCTTTGTAATCTGAAATCCATCTTATCAAAGATTGACAGGCTGTTTCCACTTTTCAGAACGTGCCTTGTCAGTTTTGGCTTAACTTTGCTACTCACTGAACGCAACACTGTGAAAGCGTGACCTCACCGAAGTCAACAGGGACCATGAGCCCATCTAGAAAATGTCACCTCAGACACGACTGAACTTCTATAGCGCATGCAAGAAAGATTTTAGGAAGTTGTATGAAGAGCCAGGGCTTAACTTGCCACCTGCGGGATCTGGTCAGGCTTCCTGCCGTTGCTTGATCAGCTTCTTGCTCCAGCACTGCGTGGCAAGAGCCAAATTGAGCCAACCTAGGCTGCCATCGGCAGTAAGGCAGCCAGAGTCAGCGGCCGTGGTTTTGGATTTACACCTAGTCTGATGGTGCTTAGAAACTAACACTACATTACCAGTTGGGGCAAATGGTAGTTTCATCCAGAACTTCCAAAAACTTTATTTCTATTCAGTGCTTGAGGAGGTGCCATAGATCACCGTATCTGCAAAAATTTATTTTGCAGTAATAAGGCTGAGCTCTTTGTAAAAGTGAGACAAGGACTTAAGACCAGAAGAATTTTCATCTAAAAGCTCTGGCTTTCTTTTAACCTGGTTGCCTGAGTTGTGCTCCCAAGAGAAACCAAAGTGAAGGTGGTGGGATGAAGGAGGACATTGTGCTTAGGTCTTACCCCTGATGGACACGGGACACGGCCACGCTGGCACTTAAGATCATATGAGCGTTCCTGTAGAGGCTGGTTTAGACAAGGCTGGGATGAACAGGCACTTCTCAAAACCTGTATTTAGAAATCATCTTAATTGTGTCCTTTGATAAAACAGGTGTCTTTATCTTAAGCGGTGATATATTATTATTTGTTATGTGTATTATCATACTGCCTACTTACACTTGTATGTTATTTGAAAGTTAATTATACCTCCCATCCTTTCACAGTCTCCACTAATGTTCAGTTTTAATGCACTTATGCATTCTTCTTGTATGACACGTATCCTGGATGCAAGAATAAAAATTAAATTGAAATCTTAAAGGTAAGAAGAAGGTTCATCTCAGCTAATTAATATTTACCTCCAGCAAAACACTGACTAATTATACTGGTGCTGTAGTGGGGAAGAGACCTGTAAGGAGCTGGTTACCCATCATCTGCCCAGCCTGAGGAGCTCTCCCAGCCCCTGGAGCTGATGAGGGTTCTTGAGGGACTCTCAGCCGCGGCAGCAGGAGCTCAGCTGCTTTCTCCCTCCGTACCACCTCTGTGCTGCTGAAGAACCGGAGCAGAGCTGGCACCGGCAGCTTGAGGCCGGCGGTCCGAGGCTGGTGAATGAACAGATTTTGGGTGGCACGAGAGGGTGAGGACCTCTCTGCTCCTGGCTGCCACCCGCGCCTGCACCGCAGCCTGCGCTGGGGTCGGTCGCAGGGGAGGCGGACGAGGTATCGCAGGTCGTGAGACTCACGGTGTCGCTTCTCTCGGAGAGGCTGTGTGCTCCTGCCGAGTGCCTACCAATGACTTAAATCTCAGGTTGAAGGAGGATATGTCAGACCGGCTCCTTTTGACAGGTTACCGACTCCTGGGGTAAGGTAATAAGAAAAAGTCCCATTAAGTGGTACCTGCCGGTACGCCCTGGTGTCCTTCAGTGTTTGTTGAGCCTGGTACCTCTTCCCTTAAGGTAAACGGGGTTCACTTATCACTGGGAAGGAGCAGTGGGATGGGGAGTGCTGGTGCCACAATCCTCCGGCATCACAGCACGGCGGTCCGGCAGACCCAGGGATGCAGGCTTGGGAAAAGTGGGATTCAGCTCCCAGGGACGCCGCTTCCCTGCTGATGCTAGTTTGGGCAAATTATTTCGGCTTCTTCTACACCTACAGCTTGCCAGCTGGAAAAGCAGATGCTTGCAGGTCTTTCCAAGGTCTGCTGGTAAACGGCTTGATGGCAGCCCCAGGAACAGGGAGTTTCTTATGCAGATGGTCTTGCGAGTGCCACTGAGAAGCTGGGGAAGTTCTTCACCAGAAGACCTGAGTCCGCAGCTGGGAGATTCCCACAGCTGGAGCTGGGGGAAATGGCTGCACTCCCAGCGTACTTTCCGCTGGCACTACTGGGGTGGGGATTCCTCCCCCCATCACGTCCCCTCACTAGAACTAGGCCAGGTAATCGTTATATAGCCAAAACAAAATTCACCCTATTTTCCAGAGAAAAGCTCATTTTATATGTGTCTCCAGTAGGTTTTCTAACTCAGTGGCCTAACAAGCTCACAGGATCGAGCAGGTATCATTTCTCTAAATGACTTTTAACAGATCTTCTCATTAAGCATTGCTGTTCGAAACAGTTTGATCCCACTGAAGTATGTAAAGCATGCAATCAGTGACTGACTTAGTTATGGAGTCACCGTTTAGTCCAGAGGTTAAATGCAAAGTTGTATTACACATAGAGTATTGCAAAAATAACCCCAGGCTTTTAGTTTTGATTTCCACTTTATTGATTTGCACGAGGTAAATTTAATTCCAAATCTTACAGATGGCTGAGATAGTCATTCAATTTTGTCATTGTAGTGTAGAAACCATTAGGAAAATGGAGAAGTAAAGGTCACAGTAATCCTTCTGGAATGAAGAACGAAGAACCAATTTTATTCAGAGGTCAGATTTGTACCAAAAACTCTGAAGCACTCACACTATGCCATTATTTAAGCATTTACAAAGTTTCGTTGATATACAACATTTGTGAGACAGAACATTGTTCAATAGAAGATGGAAAAGCTGGAAGCAGCTTCTTTCCTTCCACGCATGGGTTGTGAATTTCCCATGTTACGCAAGCAGGGTAATTATCCATAGGCATTTTTGTACCTCTTCATCCGATGGAGGTGTTTGTATTGGCCCTGTGATCTCTGACTGTGGTGTGGAGAAGGACCTTGGATCTGCCTCAGACACATACCCACAAGCTCACAAATAATCACTTTTTTCCTCTGAGCCGTCACTTTTTTCCTCCAGGGATACTTAGAGGAAATACTTTCTGCTATATGAGATGAACTTAATTTATTGACTTTAATTTTGAATTTCTTCTTTTTGGACATGTTATGGGTTTGTGTGGCAGGGTTTTTTGGCAGCAGGGGAGGGGTCTGCAAGGCTGGCTCCTGTGAGAAGCTGCTCAAAGCTTCCCGGGCTCCGGGGCTCTGGCCCAGGCTGAGCCCATCAGCACCTCTGGGATCACACATTTAAGAGGGGAAGGTGCTTACACTCTGGGAAGTGGGATGTGAGAGAAGCCCCTGAGCAGAGACCGAGGTGTGAAGGAGGAGGCGGTGGGGATGCGATAGAGTTAATTTTCTTCCTAGTAGCTGGTACAGTGCTATGTTTTGGGTTCAGTGTGAGAAGAATGTTGATAACACACTGATGTTTTCAGTTGTTGCTCAGTAGGGTTTAGACCAAGTCAAGGGTTTTTCAGCTTCTCCTGCCCAGCCAGCAAGAAGGCTGGAGGGGCACAAGAAGGTGGGACACAGCCAGGACAGCTGACCCAAACTGGCCAAAGGGATATTCCATACCATGTGATGTTATGTCCAGTGTATAAACTGGGGGGAGTTGGTCTGGGGGGGATCACTGCTCAGGAACTAACTGGGCATTGGTCAGTGAGTGGTGAGCAACTGCATTGTGCATCACTTGTTTTGTATATTCCAATCCTTTTATTATTATTGTCATTTTATTATTGCTATCATTATCATTATTAGTTTCTTCTTTTCTGCTCTATTAAACCATTCTTATCTCAACCCACAAGTTTTACTTCTTTTCCCGATTTTCTCCCCCATCCCACTGGATGGGGGGGAGTGAGTGAGCGGCTGCGTGGTGCTTAGTTGCTGGCTGGGGTTAAACCACAACACCCAGCCATCCTGTAAGGGCGAGAGTAAGTCTCCAGCAGGTCCTGGATCAGATCCGTCAGCCTCTCGAGGCGTCTCAGCTGCGCAGGGTGCCTGATGGCAGGAGGCACCTGCTCCGCTTTCCCTGGAGCTTCTGTGCTAAAAGGTGAGGGACGGCTGAGAGCAGGCGGCCTCGAGTCAGAGCCGTCAAAACCCGGAGGTTGGGTGTAGGGTTTAGGGTTATTCCATGCGGGGCCGGGACGATAGAACACCAATATGATGATTAAAGTCGCCAGTTTATTGAGCCTAGCTGATCATTCTTACACAATTCTCTAAGTTGCCCAGAAGCTCCAATTGGCTGCTGCATGCAAGCATTTGGTGTCCACGCGCACAACCATAAAATGTGATTGGTTATATCGATACTGTCCACGCGTATAAACATAAGATACAGTTAGTTATACTCGCTCTGTACACGCGCATAAACACAGGACATAATTGGCTATGTTAACTAGAGCATGTGAAACTTGTCTCGGTCCAATTGGTCAAGATAAGCCCCTGAATTGAGGTTGTTTGTGCCAAGTTCCCTTTATCGTGGAATGTGCACCTGTGTTTTTCTAATTGGCATCTTTCTTTTTTTGTCTTCTTGTTTATTCTGTTCAAGGCCTTCTAAAGGCATCTGGAACGCTCTTGCGACCATGCGCTACTTTCAGGCCCAGGAACTAAGTTCCATATAATTGAACCCTACAGTTAGAAAGCTGTGTTTCAGAATCCCCTTAGGTTAAGGCGTAACTACAGCCCTTTGCCTGCGTTAGTGTGTTCCGCCGCTCGGGAGCAGCCACGCTGGGAGCAGCATTTGGACGACTCTTAGAAGACAATATTCACTTCAGCCACAGCCGGCAGCTCCCTTTCCATCTCATGACCAGCTCAAACACCAGCAACCACCGAGCTTCACGGCCGCAGCCAGGTTGCGGTGAACCATTTCCACCCCAAGCCTGGTACCGGCCGTGCCATGTTGCGGCACCGGCTCTTACGGTAACAGGGTTCGTTCTCCTCTGGCTGCGAGGACGTAGCCTTTCCGAATTAATACAGAACACGCGGTATTTGAAGCGTCCTCCTTGTTGTGGTACTTGCACGAAAGACCACTCGCTACTGAATGATTTTACTTGCTCCTCTCATGAAAGTCCTCACCAGTAGCTCAAGGTATTTTTGGCTACCAGGGCTAGAAATGGAGTTGAGTCAATGGAGCATTTTCTGCATAAATTCCTACTTTGCTCTGTCAGTCTTAGAGGTATTATACTGATTTCCCACTTGCTGTTACTTTAAATTCTTTCACTAGGAACATAATGCCCTTTGCCTCATTTAGCTGTTTCTTGCACCTTTTTACTTTCAATCAAAATGCTGATATCCTTCCTTGTCCTCCTTACCTTGTGTCCCAAGCGCTGACAACCTTGAACCCGTGGCACACTGAACACTCACAAAACACAGAGGTAAGTTTGTGCACTATTATTATAAGAAAATAGTATATACATATATCATAAATGTGTATGAAAGTCATGGAGTTTTCTGCAGAATATTTTCCTTTGGAAGAAAGTGGTAATCCAGAGAAAAGCAGTAGATTTTTTAGCCATTATTCTTAAGTTTTAGTCCTATTTATTGAAACATGATTTAAAAAACAATGTGGACAGAACTAGAGGAAGTAATAACCAGGAGCATCTTGAGGAAGACCTCCCAAATTCTGCTCCACATGTGCCAATGGAAAAGTGTGCTCTAATTGCACTGTATGAAAGAAAAAAAAGAAAGAAAGAAAAAAATCCTTTAACATGTGGTACCACAGCAAGGTGACAAGCCTTATTACATTTCTATTTATGTATTACAGTCCCCCTGACGCTGTTCCAGGGAAACGCGGGGCTGGGAACCCTGGAGAAGGGAAAGCCCCAGCTCATACAGCAAACACAGGCGAAGGAGGGACCTGGGTTTGGAAGAAGCGGCTGGGGATAATCAGTTTTGCCTCCTCGAAGCTCTCGGTGCCAGTTGCTGACAGGTTACCTTTTTACCCTGACCTGCCCAGGGTTCACGTCGCTGTTGGCCATCGCAGTGTCCTGCTGTCTTGCCTGCACTCTGACATTTTCTCTATTGCAAGTCTTGGCAGAGGAAAGCCTCTGTTTGATCTCGGACACATTCCCGAGCAGGGGGGTAACGCTACCTGGGTTAAAAGAAGGGGACTGGGGCTCCTCCTGTTTTTTTTGGCAGACTCCAGGTGAGCCCCACGGAGGCTTTGTTTCTTCATCAGCCAAACCAGAGCTAAAAATGCACCTGTATTTCCTGATGTTGTGATAAAGATTATTCTCTTCTAAAAAGAAATACCTGTGAAGGACTAACTACAGTGTCAGACATGAAAAAAATACCTGTAACTGTACCTCTCCCTCCTTTTTTCACACTGAGCTATCACTGCATCCTGTCACTTTAATTCTTATATGGCTTATGATCATGGGTGGGCAGCTGAGGTAATGGTTATTTACTTAACAAAAAATGCCATACGTTGAGGATTTCACTTTCTGCTTACTGTGCCTTCTGCCAAGGCCCCCTTCCAACCTTGCACCCCTCAGGACTGTCCCTTGATTTCTGTATCCACTCGGCACCGAGATAAATGCTCCTATTTGTTTCATTTGATGTGTCTTGTTAAAGGGAATGATGTGTGTAAAGGCAAATATTCTACAAAAGTTTGATGGGAAATTTTTCAGTGGTTTGTGTGAGTGCCAAGATCAAGTGCCTGAAAGTGTGTGAAGAAGTGTGCTTTTCGAAAATTGCCTTAAAAGTGGACCGTACCTATGGTACAGTCAATATACTAATTTCTTCAGTTACTTCTACTGAAAAAAGGCAAAAATACATTTTTCTTATGTTGACACATTTTAATTAATAACATTTTGCATTAAATTTTCTGGTTTAGTTTTTTAGGCCTTTTATGCCATTGATGTGCCAATGATTTTCAAATGTTACTTTGGCTGAAATATACAGTAAAATAGAAAATGGCTTCAGAATCCTGTATTAGCTGTCACTGATGGCGTAAATCTGTCAATAGCAGCCAGTAAATGCGGGAGACTGACTTTTTCCTCTTATTTTTATTTATAAATTCCATTTCAGAATAGCAATAAGACACTGCAGGCCATGCATTTTGAAGGGATTATTGCACTTCTCTCATGACTAAAGTCACTTGCCCTTTAGCCTTGTGTCTTATAACACCTCCTGAGGTGTTCAGTAGTAGTCCAGAAATGCACGGCATGCTGTGTCTTATAGCTTAAATATATTTAGCTTGATCATACAGAAAAATAATGATAAAGCAAGAGAATGTGCAAGGAACGCCCCCCTAGCTATTCCATTCTTTTTCCATTCTTTTTTAATGAACTCGTAAGTAAAATAATTCGCAGGTTGCTGACTGCTTGTTAAAATGTACATGAAACATGGAAGAATTGTTTCCCTGTTACGGTATCTTGCAGTATATATGAAACACCAACCTTTTAATACAGTTTGGATTGTTGCGTAATATAGAAATACAGCTAAATTCTTAAAAGGGTTAAACAGTTCCATTCTGCCTTAAATTACCACTGTCATTCAATTCATTAGATGAGTTTATGGAGTTACAATATGTCTGTAATTTATAGCCTGCTTACTGACAAAGCTTAATGCTAACATATGCCTAATTTGCCAAGGTTATCTCAAGCCCCATTCATCTCCCCCACTAACAATATGCTGCTGATTCCATGCTTCATGGATGAGGTACATGCGGTTTCATATTTAGTGCTATCAATCACAAGTAATTGCCTCCAGCTCCCCGCCTCAGTGTTCAAAGTGATTTTTCTCTTCAGCCTCTGCGGCTTGATGAAAAGGGGATGCGTAGCCAGAGGAGGGCATCCTCCTCCAGCCTTAGCACCCGCAGCCCTGGAGGAGCTGGAAATCAGAGAGGAGAGACATACCTGCAGCTGACATTTCCAAACTTTTCTCTTCTGGGGCACACGCTTTTTCGCAGTCGGGAAAGTTCACTCCTGGGGAGATGCCTGTGCACCGCTGGCCACCCGCCGTGGGAGGTGAGCCGGCTTCTGGACTGGTGCCCGCGGGGTTTTCCCCAGGGATATATGCCGGATGGACCTGGGACGCATCCAGCCCAGCTGGGGATGCACCGCTGTGCCCCTGGGCCCGTGGTGGGGTCGTGCTGACGTGGGGGACGTGGCAGGACCAGGGTCTGTTGGAGGGGATGGCAGTTCACGTGGGTATTTTCGGCAGCTACGGAGGCTTCTTGGTGGGGTTACACCACCAAATCGTAGGTGCGTTACACCACCAAACTGGACCTTGTGTGGCGTACCATTTTAAAATGGTAGGAGCCCCAGTCCTACCAACTCTTAAACCTGTGCCCAGCTCCCTTCCCGGGAAGGGTCCTGCTGGTTTGCCTTGCAGAAACGTTTACGGTATCAGGATCGAAGGGGAGCGACTCACTCACGGGTCCCTGTTCTCCTCCTCTTTGTCTGCTGCTTGCTGGTATTCTCCGCAACTTCACGTTAAGCTATAATGGCCCCTTGTATCAGCACGTACCTACTGCTCTCCCTGTCTAATTAGGCTTTTTTTCTACGCCTGTAGTCACACCAGAAGTTGGACACTGTCTGGAAAATTCAGCTGAAGTGTCTGATCCTGAACTGTTCATGTATATTCTTATCACAAGTCATGGGGATTGCTCGCATTCCTGTATGAGTAGTAGCATTGTATTTATAGCACATGGATCAAAATCTTCAATTTTATGAACGTGAACAAACACACACACACACACACATACGTTGTCTATCAAATGAGCTGCTGAGCCACGCAGCTTCCTCAGCCTTTAGGTACATTCCAGAGATCTCTTAGATCACATTAGAAAACAGAGCATGAGTTAGCAAATATATTTTGCCTCAAATACATCTCCCACTTTACTCTGGGATTTGACGGTCAAGAATCTCTAGGGAAAAGTTTACTCTTGGATACTCTGCTATCAACCAACTGTAATCTCAGATTTATTGAGGATATTGTGCTTGATATTCTAACAGTTCCCCAGGATAATGGAGACTGTTTGGCAGACCCCGTGAAACTCTCTGTTCATGTGAATTTACTACGATCTGCAGTACTGAAAGAAATGACTGCAGCTAACACAATCCTGAATGGATGAACAGAGGTATAGGATTTAAAACCAGGCTGATATTCATTAGTTTCACTACGTAGGAACACCGCAATTTTAAGGTTTACTTGGAAAATGAAAAGCATTTTGGAGGAGCAAAAAATAGGTTTAATTAAAGACACTGCTGGTGCTGATACTGTTTTTTTCTATGAAATGAAAATCATTGTCCTGTAGGGAAGTGACACCTGATGATACGAAAACCAGTGTTAGCTTCTCTTAGGGGTTTGGGGTTTTTTGTCCATTTTCTGTGTCGTGCCAGAACTCAGGAGCATGCCGTGAAAGGATAGCAGTCATGGACTTCACACAAGCGTACTTAGGAAGGAACTAACTGCTGTAACAATCAGAAAAACTGCGGCACTCGTGGAAGAAAACACTAACTCTGTGGCTGTGTGGTTAATTGCCGTTATGCTTGTTACGAACTGACATTTGGGTGAATTTAAAACTGTAGTGATTCTTGCTTGTACTTAAATAAGCTTTCATTTCTAAAGAGTCTGGTAGGGTAAAGTCAAAGAATCTGCTAAAAAATTGTATTCATTTACCTCCTGCCCTCAGATAAAAGGCCAACCATTTTATTTTTATAGTATAGTTCTAACTTCTTAGGTTTACTTTTTAGTCAAATCAAGTGAGCAACGGAAATACATGTAACACTCTTTTCCATGTAATTTGTATTAATATGATTTACAATTCAAGAGGACTGCACCATAAGGGTGCAAATTAAATTACCTTTAAAGATTACTATATTAGCTACTAATTAATAGAAGGGTTGGGGTTTTTTTTCTATTTGGAATATCTGAAATAAACATGAAAACAAATCAGTGAATTTACAGAAAACATTTCTGAAGTAGAAGAATCTTTGAAGATTTTTTTGAAATACAAGTATTGTGAGGCTTCAGAAAGATACACATTTATCTAAATATAACTCAAGCAGTACTGGCCAGTAAAAGAAGAGAAATAACTGCCACAAGTATTCCGAAAACTAATCTTTTTGTTTTAAAGACTGTTTCTTAATCAGTGGCTGGAAGGAAATGTCTTTGTGAATCTTTGCATATATTCCAAAGGGCTCTGAGGCTAAGTGGCTGCACTCTGCATTGTGTCTGCTGACTTCCCATTCAGAGCCGCTCTGACAAGCGGGGGGTGGAGGGGTGCTGTGCTGTGGTTTGTGGGAATAGGCTCTTTCAGTTCTGGTTTATTACATGGCTAATTAACCAAGGTCACCGAGCTCTTTTATAAGTCTGCCAATAGAGACATCACTGGTGCTTTAACAGATCTGATTATTATATTGCATGCCCTGATAATATGGCAATGATAAAAAAAACCTACGGGGGAGCGTTTACCTGGAGCACTGTATAAACATGCAACACGGGAAACAAAAAGAAAACTAAAATAATAGGCACCACAGTATTCTGGATTTTGACATGTTTAATCTGAAACCCATTTCTTTTCTATGTTGTTCCACAATGGTTATGTGTAGCAAATATGAATAATGACTGTATGAATTTATAAGCTGTAACAGTAACATGTCCCAGTAATAAACTGATTTACCTGTGACACAGGATCTTCGGCAAGATTGCCACTCTGTATACAAACGAACAAGGAATGCGTGGTGGTGCATAATTAGGGAGTAAGACAAGGAACTGCGTCTCGGGATTATGCACTGGGCTAAAATAAGCCCCAGTGTCCCCGAAGCTGCCGTGAATGCAGAACAGAACCGATCACCGCTGACTCCGCACAGAGCCATCTTGCCAGATGTTGTCGCCTTCATGTAAGTAGCGAAGGGGCTCTCGTAAAACCGATGAGACCGCTGCCGCCCTCCGACCCCAAACTTTGGCGGTCAAGGGACCTCCTCAGGCTGCCCTTGGCCGAAGCCAGGCGCGCGTCAGGCCGTCCCTGCCCGAACGATTTCGGGATGATCTTCGGGAAGGCGAGGGAGGTGTGATCCAATCTTGAGGGATGGCGGAGGGGCCGGTCTGAGCACCTTTATCTGGGGAGTGCTGACCTGCACTTGCTGTAACGCTGGATCTCGGTAGGGTCCTTTTCTGCTTTTTCTCGGAGAGGGCTGGCAGGGTCCAGCGTGCACCCCAGAGGCGCACACTTTGCACAAAGGTGCGAGGATCCCAAAGGGTAGTGTGTAGTCTGCCGAAAAGGTGGCCTCTTGGACCACGCTGTCCCTCTACTGACTTGCACCTTCTTCCATGGCTATTTCCCACCTTTTCTGGCACTGCTGGAAAAACTCCTACCTTTGCGACTCACTTTTAACATTCAAACGAGCATCTTTGCTCTCCCCACTTTAGAAGAAAGCTCCTCCTAAAAATTTGCAGTTCATCTTGTTTTATCAGATCTCTTCTTGAGGCTCTTCTGTTATGCCGACAAAGATCCCGTAAATGGTTAGTCTGCTGGTGCACAGAAACCACTATCTCTTAGATGATGCAGAAACCACCACCCTCCCCTGATCTACTTCTCATGTCTACTGTATTTTCCCAGACTTCCAGGATGGAGCCCAGCTCTGGATCAGGATACTTTTACTTAGATATGTACATGTAGGTGCCACATATGAATTAGGAGCTCAAGCCTCCCTTATGGTCAGGTGTGTCTAGTTGATGCTGTCAGTGGAAATGGCAGCGTGATCCAGCTTCCTCGGGCATGGACGCTGAGGGCTTGATTCACCTACCAGAACTCCTGGTAGAGAGTCGGCACGCAAGTAGGAAGCCTACAGTAATACATGTAACAAATAATTATAGCCATAAAGGGATCCTAAAAGCAGACGGGACAAAAAAAAAAAGAACAAAAAAAAAAAAAAAATAGGAAATCTTCCTATAGTTATCTGCCCAGAAGTCTTTGCTCTTTATGAAGTGCGTGCTGCCTGGAGAAACTAAAGAATGGTTATCAGTGCCTTTTAACCTGAGTAGTACCACCACTGAAGCTGGTGCTGGTCATGGTGGACTACATCTGCAGTAGTCACAACCAGCAACAGTCATCACTGTGGTCCTCCTCACAAGGACCTAACACAGCACCAGGCAAGACGCGAAGAATGTCCAGGACTTTTCACAGCCTTTTACAGCCCATCAGGAAAAATCACATCATTGTAAATCACACCTATATAACTTGGTTTCTATTCCTTCCTGAGACCACTTCTGGTCTTGTCTCTCAGACACAAGTATGCTTTGTAAATATATGTCATCAGAATGAAAAGAGAAAAAGCCCAGAACCAAAAAAATCTCACCCTAAAACCCCCAAAGACGAAGAACTATGCCCTGTCAGAGTGAAGGGTCAGTAGGAACCAGAGGTCTGACTCCATGAAGATCAGGCAAGGAGACAACGTTTTACTTTCTGCCCCCTATACGTTACCATTCAGTAACCTTAGCAGATAAATCTGGAACTATATTTTGCTCTTTGGCTGTTTAATGTCCTGTTACAGTCCCTGGAACATGGGTCAAAATACTGTTCTTTTAATATACTCTGGTTTAAGCTAGTGTCATAGCCAGCAGGATACAGCAATGTGCTAGTGACTGGGGTTAGATTACAGAGAGACACACACCAGTTCGCAGCTCTTGTGTCACACGTAGAGTCGCTTCCCCGCTGCCAAGAAAGAAATTCAAGCACATCGTTCATGTCCTGGGTGAGTGAAAGGATGGAACAACTACCTCTCACGTTTTCAAAAAGGAGAAGAGCGACGGGTTCTCCATTTTTTATGAAACAAAATGAGGTGTGTCTTATTTGGTCTGATTTGATTTCAAATTTGATGGGATTGTTACTCACAGGGGCCCAAGTATTTCCACAGGTAGTGAGGGCAAACAGGCTGTTCTTTCCAGGTGAGGGTTACAGAGAAGTTCCCCGTAGACTTGTATCCTGGGACATCCATGCAATCCTACCAAACGTTTAACCCTCTGTGAATGACTGTGGTAAAGTGAAGTTATAAATAGTTTAAATTGGGAGCAACTTAAGATATTGTCTTGTTCACCACCAGTATAAAATGTGTTAGCCTTATCAGGATCATTTTTTCTATGATATGCCGTATTTTTGATTGTGGAGCCTTGGATGTAAAGGCTGAATCAGCACAACTTTTTTCATATCAGTACTGAAAGGTCAAACAGCAGCACTGAATACATTTCATTCTTATTCACAAGTATAATTTGAAAGGGAATCTTGCTGTTGCTGCCACTCCAGTTGTAAGGGCAGTGTATTTGTAAACATTTAATTACCTACTTTGTAAAACCTGAACTAATGTTTTATAGGTAAAATCCAACCATAATGTTTCTGGAGAGAAGAATGTTAAAACTTTCATTGCTTTTATTTTCTTCCAGCAGTGCCTAATATCTAAATGGCATAGATTTAAATCACTTCTACAAAGCTGTTGAATTGAATAGGCCATGCCAACCATTTTACCAGTAATCTCTTTTCCTTTCACATCTTTATTTTTTCCAGCTATGTGAAATCTGCTCTGTTTGGTATTAACTTTCTGTAATTCTTTGGGTAAAACGAGCAACAACCTTCTTATCCTCATCATCTTTTCTCCTGACCACGAACATTTGCGCCTGGCTAATAACTTAATGCAGTATGAAAATTTAATCACTTAATGTCTGTTCCCAGTGTTTTTCAAGAGTCCTTTTGGTTTTAGACACCCACACGTGGTCTCCTTTTGTAAAAAAGGGTGCTTTTCCTTTAAGCCCCCATACATTGCTTGCTAAATCCTCAGAGAGTTGAGGGGTTTGCACCAGTAGGATTGAGACGCATAGTCCCCGAAAGCTGCCATTAAAGCACTTCATAAATGTGGGTAACAGTGTAGTAAAGGCATTGTGGGTTGCAAAATATCTCTACATCTTGGATTTTAAAGTTCAGCTAAAGCACTCTGTAACTGCAGTTTTGACTTCATTATCAGTAACAAAATGGTGAACATTATGTTACCTTTACAAACTGCTGAAAGACCTGTTTGGAAAGTTCGTTAAGCCCCTCGGTCTGTAATGTCTGAGCATCCTTTCTTTCAGCAAAATAATGGTTTGAAAGGCCTCGGAGCCTTCATTGCCCATCTTACCTGCTGATCCTAAAACCCAGGCACATTATATATGTACATATATATATTTTTATGTATATATATGTCATGTACGTCTTTGGTATGATGTACTTGAAACTACAGCTGTGCTTGCAGAACCGCTGCATGCACACCCAAAGCGGGCTTCCCCTTGTGCAGCCCCATATAATAATTTCGTTTCTTTTAAAATGTACTTGCGCTGCCTCGTGCAAAGCGGACGCCAGCCTTCTGCTTGTTGGCTGGTCAAGACCTCGCTACATTCATTTGGCTTTTTGAAAAACAGAACTCGCCCCTCCCAAAACTGCATCAGGTCAGTAGAAAATTTTCTTCAGTGGGAACATCCCCATAGCCAACACCGGGGTTTCTTCGGCTTCTGGAAGGAGGATGAAACATCTGCTGAGAGGAGCTTTCCTGAGACATCTGTGGGTTTGTTGAAACCCTCAGAAAAGATGTCTGGAGCTTCTTTTCTTGCAGAAGAAAAGAAGAGCGAGAGGTGTCTGTTTGCGTACAGCTTGAGGAACAGAAAGAACATTTGGGACTTTGCTTTGATCCAGCAGGCAAAGGCCAGTGGGGCTGTGGTTTAACCCCAGGACAGGAGGATTTGGGACTCTTGTTTGTCTGGATTGGAAAGAAAGGGAATTTAGGACTAGATAGGCCTAATAGCATGCCAAAGGCTTGTATTTTTAACCCAGACTGTCTTGGAAAGGAAGGTGGTGGTTAGGAACGGGAACTGGCAGAAGAAATGTTAGAGCTTCTGGAGCAGATTCCACTTAATGAGGTAGAGATGTCTGTATTACCTCTTATGATTGCCTAATGCTTTCCATTCTATGCCCTTAATTTCTTCTGTCCATAATTCTGTCAAGCTTCTGTGACCTGACATGAAATTTTCTTTGCCAGCACCCTGCCAGTCCCTGAATTTCCTGGGCGAGTATTTATAAAGAGAGGCAAGACTTTCCTGTGAACAAAGTTAGAAAAGTTTTTTGTGAACTCTTCTATATAAATCATCACCATTTTCATGGCTTTGAGCAGGTATTTCATATTTGCCATGAGACATGACATCGGAATAAGGGGGAATTTTTGCTGCCTCATGAGAGTGCATGTGGGTTTGAACAAGATAGGAAGAACTTCACTAATTTTTTCTATCATGGGCCCAGTCCCTCAAAAGCAGTGATTCATTTTAGGTGTATCTCTAATGTTGCTTCTCTGATTTGAGACACCTGAAGGAGGTTGGGAACCAGAAAATTGTTTAACAAGGCCACTTACCTTTTTTAAAAATCTTTATTTAATATAAAAGGAAACTCTTCCAAAATATTTCCGCATTCTCTTCTCTGCTACAATTTTTAAATCTAATTTTCAATGTAGGTATTTACCTACCTACAGGTTTTCCCTTTAGACATTTTTATTTTAATTTTATCCCCCCTTCCCATTTTCATATGGAAGTATTTTATACTGTGAAAAAAGAACCTATTTTCACTTAAAGCTGTTCCATCTCCAGTTACATATGAACATTTACCTCTGTATATGTGTGCTTACTTAAAGTGTCTTAAAGTTCTTAATGAGATTACTTTTTTAAGAACCCTAAGCATGCTTATCTTAATACTTGAGGATAAGAAATTTTAATTTTTTTTGTACATGTATTTGCCCTGGAAGTGGAATTTTTTTATAAAGTGAGAGAAATACTGCTGGGCACACAAAAGGAAGCAGCTTTCCAAACTCCAGCCTGAACTGGAGAGTTCAGATGGACAGAAAGAAATAAAAGGATAATGAATGCTTTACAAGTTGGTCTGAATCAACTTTTTTTTTTTTCTGAATGAGAAAACTTACTTTAAAACTAGAATTTTGTTAATACATTTTACCATTGACTATGTCTTCTCCCTATTCTAAAACACCTCTTCTGACTAGCAAAAACAAAGTTTAGGCTTGGAGAAGAAGGATTGCTATTATGTAAAACTTTCAATCCTATACAAATACACCCTTTCTTCAGAGGCTTGTTAACTCTCTCCCAGTTGCAGAAGTGATGCTCATCAAGCCAGGAAATAGCTATAACAATATGACCAAACTCAAACTAAAACTCATGGTTTGAACTCTGACTATTGGATATCAAGCTATCAAGCACTTTAATAAAGATCTCCCAAATATTTTAGAGAAACATAAACAATAATATTGTATGTTTATTGCTTGAAATTCTCAAATAAACCTGAAATAGTGCAAATAGTCTATGAATAGAAAAATAGAGATTTCATTGTGTAACCAATAACTGTGAATTACTCATCTCCGTGAGATACAGAAGAAGATCTGAAACTACTTTTCACACTCTTTTGGTGATCTTGGGTAAAAGGGCCTCGCATGCTTTATGAAACTTTTTATAGAGGGGGCATTGTAATAATAACTGAGATGATAGAAGGTTTTGAGACTTTTGTTACACCACCGTCTTGAGAAACCTTCAAAAATGGCACATGGAATATTTTAATTGTGTCACCATTTTGCACATCATTTCCCTTCTCAGTATTTCACAGGTGGCATTGGTCCCTCTCTGCCTAAAAGGAATGTTTATACTCTGGGTACTTCAGAGCTGCCAATCTCCAAAATTGCCTGTAGCTCTGTTTGCTCAGTGCTGCATGCGAGGGGAAGATGGTGTCCTGGTTTCAGCTGGGATAGAGTTAATTTTTTTCCTAGTAGCTGGTACAGTGCTATGTTTTGGGTTCAGTGTGAGAAGAATGTTGATAACACACTGATGTTTTCAGTTGTTGCTCAGTAGGGTTTAGATCAAGTCAAGGGTTTTTCAGCTTCTCCTGCCCAGCCAGCGAGAAGGCTGGAGGGGCACAAGGAATTGGGAGGGGACACAGCCAGGGCAGCTGACCCAAACTGGCCAAAGGGGTATTCCATACCGTGTGACGTCATGCCCAGTATATAAACTGGGGGGAGTTGGTCTGGGGGGGATCACTGCTCAGGAACTAACTGGGCATTGGTCAGTGAGTGGTGAGCAATTGCATTGTGCATCACTTGTTTTGTATGTTCCAATCCTTTTATTATTATTGTCATTTTATTATTGTTATTATTATCATTATTAGTTTCTTCCCTTCTGTTCTATTAAACTGTTCTTATCTCAGCCCACAGGTTTTACTTTTTTTTCCCCCAATTCTCTCCCCCATCCCACTGCGGGGGCAATGGGGAGTGAGTGAGCAGCTGCGTGATGCTTAGTTACCGGCTGGGGTTAAAACACGACAGACAGACTCTGATTTTCACCCTGTTATGTGTACATTTGCTAGTTGTTTGTATTTGTTGTACTTCTATTCTGGGCTTTCATCCAATACCTTTTATTAACATTTTTTTCTTGGCTGTCTTTCCCATTCCACATCCTATTTTTTTTTAATTTTTATTTTTATTTTTAACTTATTCCCACACTTGTCTTTTTTTTTTTTTTTTTTTTTTTTTTAGCATCTCTTGCAGTCTTTTCTGCTGTTTCCTTCATGACGTTCCTCAGCAAGGGCACCATATCTCAATAACAATGTTCCATTTAAGGTCTCTAAAGAAATTTTGTTGTGTTGTCATCCACTGAGCTAGGATCTCCCTATCCTAATGCTTTGAAATGGAGTGTGTCATGGTATTCAGCTTAAAAGTGATCTTTGGTGGCCAAAGATTTAATTTTCATTCTACAGAAATAACCTACGATTGGAGATTTTATTAAAAAGAATGCTAGGCTTCTTATTTAGTGGAGCTCTTTTCTACCTTCTAATAGGGTACTTGAGAAAAGTTGCAGCCAAGCCTGGCACGCTGATAATGCATTTTTCCATTTGTACTACTGGTCTGAAAGGTCTAGTTCAGTTTCCCTTCAGATTTAGAGAGCTGGAGAGAAAGATCAGTCCAATATCAACACTTCTAACCATCTCTGGTTAACCTCCATCCTCCTATTAGGCACTGGTTCCGTTTCCTTGTGGGCTAGGAGCGCGTTTACCAGAAGAAACCACAGGGATTTGAAACCCTGGGAACTGGAAGATGTTGGTCCATAGGGCTGGGAAGATGCGAAGCCTCTGTGTACTGGGGGCTGTCTCCTCCTGACGTCTGCCTAACCCACCCGTCTTCGTCAAGATGGTCTTCTGGAGAGGTGGCAACCACGGGGGCTGCTGTCCTCCACAGAAGCACCGTCTTTGTGGCCCGGCTGGCTCAAGTGTCTTTCTTTTTAGGCTCTGGAGACCTTCCCAAGGATGGGAAGACAGAGAGACGGTTGTCTCAGGTGTCCCTTCTGTCCCAAATCTGGCTGGCGCGGGGCGCTCCGACTCGCAGAAGCTGCAGTCAGATGCCTGGCCAAAACCTGGACCCGGCTGCCTGGCCCCACTTAATACCAGCATTACAGAGACTTTTGGTGTTGATTCACCATGAGATTAGGGCCCACAAGGTACAGCTTGCTGCTAAATTTGCGTTGATCTAGGATCAAACGGTCGTGAGCGGCGTGGGGCGTAGCAGCAATGGGAGCAGCAGTGCCACCAGCACCCCCAGACCCACCAGCTTGGCTGGTGCGATGTACCCCACATTCAGAGCCTATGGGAGCATGTAAAGTGTCTGGAGTTTTGAGCAAGACCCTTCTGCTTTCTTTTAAAAACAATTTACAGTGTATTAACCTCGCTTCAAGAGTTAGCAAAAAAACTGTAGTCAGTCGCTGAATCTTCTGGGCTTATGAAGAAACTGGCAGGTTTCTAGGGAGGATAGAGACATCTCAGGTAAGGTAAATAATCTGTATCTGCCTTCCACCCAGAAGATGTTACAAAAATATCTGTCACCTCAAATAATAAAGGTAAAACTAGCCAGGCGGTGTCAAGAGAAAATTCTGGAGCGCGTTAAGTAGAATGACTTGCACAACATGCATTCAGCATCCATAAGCAACTAAAACAGGAGGTAACTGAGCTGGTAACCAAACCATGGTTCCTGTCATTAAAATGTATCTGAGAATGGTAAAGGTGCATGTTTTTAAGAAAACCTTTTAACTGGGCCTCGGGAATTGTAAACTGTTCTTCCTTCAATACCAGATAGGGAACTGCCAGGGCAATGGCTAAGGACACGCCACTGTACGCCAGAGATCTAATATCTGACAATCAGTAGGGACACCTGGCATTGTTTCCCCGAAATAAATATTGTGCTATTCAGATTTGAGTCCTTGGAGCTAATCAGAAAGATTACCAACAAACCCACTTAACAAGTATTTGGATTTTTTAAAATGCTCCTACAGAGTTTTGTACAAGAAATCAAAAGCCACAGTACTTTCACAGACATCATCTCACCCATTAAATAAAGAAGGGATAAACATGAGTGGGACAGAATAAATACTGGCTGAATAGGATAAATACTGTCAGCACAGCAGTAATTTTCTGCACTACTGTTTTATTCTGGAGGTGTTTGGGGATGAACAGGACCACCACTTGAACACAATGTGAAAACTAGTTATACAGAAGGGGGATCTTGACCAAATTTGTGATTTCTGGTGCAGTAATTCCTCAGCTGCTTAGCAGTCCTCTGTCTCATGCCAGTAAAATGTTGCCATCCTTCTTTGGGTGAAATGCTATTTCTCTGCAAAATCAAAAGTGCTTCAGAGGGTTGGATCTGCTTTTAGTGTGAGAACTCTCATATTCCAACAAATATAAACACTATGTACCCCTTATAGTCTCTTTGCTTACCCACTGTTTACATACTTGAGACTTGCTGCGTTTTCCATGCAGGTAAGGTATACAGTTTTTGAATCTGAAGTCATTTTAACTTCACATAATATGGCTGCAAAGTTTGGAGTCAGGATTTAACATTCCTATTGTTGGTTGTCTGCTTATGTCTGCAAGATATAAACTGGGCAGAAAATAATAACTGATTTTTTTGAGAGTTCTCTGTAAGATGTATCAGGTTATGAACATTTTTTAAATTACATATGAGCTGCTTTTTTTTCCTTTTTTTTTTTCCCATTTCACTTTTTTGTTCTATATTTCTATTTTGTGTCTTTCCTGTAGGAGCCTGTTTCCCAGACTGGTCAAAAGTCCAAGATGCACCAGGACAAATCCTCATTCCAGGTATATGATGCATAGGCTCTGTTTTTCCATCTTTCCCTTTATTTTGTGATTCCCTGTGCCCTACTTCTGGTAGGGGAGGTGCTGAACCAATTTGGGCCACCGTGACAACATTGTCCTGCTTAGCAGCAGTTTGCCCGGTCCAGGAGGAGCAGCATCGCTGCCCATCCAAAGCCTGGCCGAGCTCGAGAGGGAGGTATGAGCAAATACATTGAGTTTTAATCCGGGCAAGACAGAGCTGATGCTGAAGAAGGAATGTGCAGGATCATATATAACCCGGGGGAAGAGAGATTTCATTTCTTGGTGATTATTTGCCTATCTTTCCACAAGGCGCTGGCAGTCCAGGAGTGTGTTTATTACCCTATGTCCATCTTGAGTGAGGTGTCCAAGACAGGCATTGCCTTCCCGATTTCTAGCGCGGTGTCTTTCCTCTCCCTGGGTGTATCCTCAGGGCTGGCACGCTGGCAGGGAAGGCACTAGCAGGTATTTCACCTGCGATGTTCCATCCTGGGACAGAGCACTCCCCAGGACCGCGTCTACACCAGCACGGCTCACCACCGCTCCTGGCGGAGCGCAGCGGTTCAATGGTTTGAAATCCACCTCCTTCATTTCTTCTTCCTCCCCAGGACAGAAGAGGTTAACAGGCACTCGAGCAGGAGGTCCCCAGGTTTAATTGTCTGGCAGTCACTAGCGAGACATTTTCAGTGGAGGACTCTTGACTCTGGAGCTCTCTTCCAAGGGAGCCCAGAACAGATTCATTGACCTGTGGGGCACAGCCAGGCTTTCACCTGAAGGAGAAACGGGTGAGCTGGTTTTGTTTCGAAATTACTCACAGAGAAAAGAGAAAACTATTGTGCAGCGGTGATTTGGTGAACTTTGTGCACCCATTCTGTGTTAGGCACGTATTATACTTGAAATGGAAATTAATGATTGGTAACACAAGTGGCATGTTAGCTCCCCATCTCCACCTTGTAGTTTGTTTTGACCCCACAGTTTTCAACGGTGGGATTAATTTACTGTTCCCTGAATTCATTCAGCCATCCTACTACCAGCCCCAAAGTTTCACCCTCTCAAAAAATGGAACAAAAATCAGCTGAACCGTTACCCCCAGTGGTCATTCCATTAGTTTGCAATTTGGACAGTGCTATTAAAAAAATCACTCTTCAATGTAAATGTTGGTAGAGAAATATGTTTTCATAAGCTGGGTGGCCCTGATCTCCCAATTTGAACAGAACCTTCTGAAATCCGTTGGTATTTCATGGACTCCAAATGGCAAAGAGTGTTGGAAAATCTTTTCCTCTTCTTCCTCAGATTTTTCATTACTTCAGCTAACCTAGAGAAGAGTCATACAGTGTAATTTACTCTGTGATGGATAGACTACACAAAACTGCTGGCATGCTTTTCTGCTGTGGCTCATTATTGAATTAGACAAGCAGGCAGAAGAATCTGAACGTCAAGCAATGCCAGAATTTATAATCCATCGTTTCATCTTGGTTTGCACTTTACAGCCCAAGCTTGTAAGTAGGTGTATCTCCAGTGACTTCATTTTTTTCTGGCTTCACTAAGGATTTGTCAAAGAAAAATCCGGGTCTTTCACTCTGGCAGGAGCTTACAAACAACAGTAGACAGCAATCCTGTGGACACCGATGATCAAGAATTGGAATCTAATGGAGAATAACCCACGCACATGCCAAAATTCAAGCAGAAAATTGAACTTCAACTTTTATTTTCTGCAAAGGGAGAAATCTGTGTGGAATACAGAGGTGGGTTCTTTTAAATCTATGTATGTTTTTGTCCGAAATTGTTTTAAAATTATTACCGTTGGCTTTGGTAAAAAGTACAGAACTACTGGGGTACAGTTGAGCTGAATGACCCAGAAGGTTTCCCAAGGTTGGGATGTAAACTCTACCTGTGTTTTTACTTCATGTTGGCGTGAGATGTATGTGCCTATCATAACGTTGCTCCTTCTCTAGCATGGGAATTTTTGTGTATGGGCTAAATGGGAGCTATACAGAGTTCTGCGAGATGTCCTCTGCAGACAAGAGGTGTCCAGTCAGGATGCAGACATGCAAGTTGTGGCTGCTTTATTCACAACATACTCATTGGATAATAATGTTATTTTCAAGCTGTCTAACCCCAGTAACTTGAAACAGCTTGGAAGGTGGGCTTAAGGGAGTTAGGAAGGGAGAGAACACTTGGAATGACTTCATTAATGATTTCGGATTAGCAGATATTGTCAAGTATCATGCCAGCAGTGTTGTTTCCCATTTATAAAATGGTTCGTATTTTACATATCACAGTACAAAGATGTACATAGATGGGCTTTGAGATCTTATGCAGGAAAAGGTGTGGTGTGTGCAAGCCAGAATGCCCCCAAATTGCTTGTGTCTGTAAACTTCCTTTCACCCTGAAACTCCAACTTGCCAAGATCCCCCAAAAACCCTTCTAAATGAAGGGATGAGGCTGCAGAGGTTTGGTTCTGGATGTCAGCAGCTCCTGGCTTCATAATCTCCACTGATGCCTGTTCTTGGAGCAATTTGCATTCCTGAGTGATTAAGGGATGCTTTGTCCTTCAGGTTTTGTAGGTCATTTCATTATTAGAAGCTTGCAATATTTTTGCCAGACTGTCTCTCTCTCTTTCCTTCTCTCTCTCTCACAAAAAAAGAAAAAAAATCTGATCTTTTTATCTAGGACCTTATAAGAGTCATTGGTGAGCTCAGAAGCTTTAATGGAGTTGTTTATTGTGGTTCAAATAATCGCTAGCGGCAGCTTCCTGGAGCTATAACAATGGAAGGGTATTTTATAGCTTTGAGCATAATAGTGTCCTATGGAAAAAAAATAAATCTGTATTATCTCAAACTCTCTATCTCAGACTTAAAGAGCACACTAGAGAGACATTTTTATATATCTTTAACTCAATACTTAATAGGGCCAGAAAGAGACCAAAGAACAATCTTTACCTAAATTACTGAGCCTACAGGACTTTTTACCTCTCTGCATTTGAAGGTGTGTGGACAGTCTGACAACGAGCCACCGCTCCGGAGAAGAGTAATTACTTTAATCTTTGTCCTGGAAACTTACTGCATTTGCTCTTTGGTTGCAGAGGAGCCAGTCGGGAAACGTGGGCGGCTCAAGTTTGGTTTTTAAGAAGAAGTCCCCAGGTCCTGCGTGCTGGTGTGTGGCAGGAGCCCACCAGACACCTGTGGTCCCAAACCTGCCCTGCTAGAAGTGCCCACTACAGATGTCAGAGCTCTTTTGTTGACTTCCTATTAGTCCTCACTTAATGGACGTGAGCCGAACACAGCTTTGCCTAAGCACTTATCAATAGACAGCAAACATTCTTCTTTCAGTGGGCAAAGGGTCAAACTGTTTCGCCTGGCTATAAAGCTGTGCCAGATAATTGCTGGTGATTAGCAATTTTAATTACCAGGTGCTAGGGGTCGTTGCTTGTGGAGCTTTTTTTGCTGTTGTTGTAATTGGGCAGACTGTTAATAGGTAGGGCTTATTGTACGCATTATTTTACAGATACATCGTGCATCCTTTTAAAGCGAGTAGAATAAAGTCAGTAAGATAACCCGCTTCTGTTTGCATCTGATTAGCCGCATAGTGCTCCAACAGGTTTTTTTGATAAAACTTGTCTGATAAAGGAATCTTTAATACAACTCGCTAAAGCAGCTTTTAATCCTCTTGTAAACACTTGTATGTACTATTGTTATTGAAGAGAGGCAATGATTTTAAAATCTTTTCCTGCTACATTGGTCATGTTGGAACTAAGCTTGTCAAACGTGTTCTACCTCATTGGTTTTGCATGCAGACTTTTAGGGGGTTTTCATAGAATCACAAAACCAACAGCACAATTAGCAGTGAACTAATCTCTTCCCATATTCAGCAGTGAAATGGGTTCAAAATAAAACTGACACAAAAGACTCTTCTCTGATCTTCCTCACAGCAGTGAAAGTAAACAGCTATAATACTTGTATCTTTTTTTTTTTTTACTAAAATTGCTATTTATTTCCTTTACTTATATTATTTTACATCACAAGCCCTGCAGACATACTGAAGGTCTCTGAAAACCGAATGTACTGTTTACTAATCTACTTGGGTTAGTAGATTAGGCTTGTTCTTTGAGGGAATACAAAGGATGAATACCTCTGCAGTACGGAGTTCTAGCTCTGTTTTTATTTGTTCTGCCGTAATACCTCGTGTCCCAGCTCAGATCACAGCTTCATTTATTCCGGCAATAGCCAGGCTGTCACTCGTGGGCTGCTTCTTGGCCAACGGAATAGGGCTGGGAAAACCACTATCCTGGGATCTTCTCTCCTGGGGAGCAAGGAGACGGAGGCCAGCGCTGGGCTGAGGGCTGTCACTCGTTCTGACCCCTCGGCCGGGTGATACCCTTTCCTGAGTGCTCCCCAGAAAGGAGGGAATGCATCCAGCCCTGGGGACGGGATGCCGGAGTGTCAGATGCTGCTGGATTCACGCCTGGGTTATGTGAGGAGGGGGAGTGATGCAGTGTCAGGTCTTGCCTGAGTCTATTCTCAACCACATAGCCCTGCCCTGAAAATACAGGAGGGGAAAGGGGACAGATTTTAGTCTTTGTTTTGGTAGAAAAGGCAAATAAGCCCCCTCACTCCGTTTTGATGGTGGCACGTCCCAGCACTGCGCCAGCCTGCCCTCAAGGGCAGCGGCAAAAGTTACGGCTCCCTCTGTCATTTCTTCATCCCCAGGTGTGGGGATTTATGGGCCTTCGTCATTATGGCAAATCCCAGCCTAGGAACCTGGGAATTCCTCGTGGAGCACAGAAACGCACAAGAGCGAAGAAACACAATGCATGAAAAACAGGATTTTGAGCCGGCTATGAAAGCGTCAGCAGTGGGCAGGTCCTGTCCAGCCTGGCAGCTTGCTTCGAAAGCAATGCCGTCAACTTTGATCGCACCATTTGAGCCATCGAGAGCCGTTGAAAACGTTACTGGGCTGTGGCCCTAAGTGCACGCGGCCATAGCTCAGCTTCTATAAATTTATGCATTCAGGATGTGCGTTTTCACTTTAAGAAGGGAAAACATTTTGTAGGTTTTTCCTTAGGAGCTGCCAGACAAAATCCTGTGGCAGCAGCTGTCACTGAAACTGAGGGCAAAGCTTTGCCTGGCTCGAGGAGCTGTGAGACTGTAGCATCAGGTCCCTTTTCTGTCAAAAAAATGAGGATGTCTTAATGCTCCGGATTACTGTAACAGTGGTTATGAAGCTCTTCAGTGTGACGCATTCTGCAGCTACAGATTAGCCATACTGGTTCACCTTCTGCCGCTAGTTAACTTAATCAGAGCTTTGAAATCATTGAAACCTGGAGAAAAAAGAAGTAGTTAAACAGATAGTGCACGTAGACAGATGCGACGGGAGAGAAGGATGCGGTGCTCAGGGTGCTCCCATCCCCTGCGTTTCCATGGCACAGCTACAGGCGCTGACACCCCATGGAAAACACGGAACCTCTTCCTTTCTGCTGACCCCAAAACCTAGGGACAACCTGCAAAAGCCCTGTGCCAGGCCTGACACCACTCCAGAGAAAGGTGCAGATCACTAATATTCCTGAGAAGCGGAGGAGCCCGGGGCAGAATTTGGTTTCCTGAAATCAGTCTTTCAGCAGTGGTAGATGCAGGACCCCAGCAGCAGCTGGGTTTGGCAGGGACTAAAAATTTTGGTTATTAGACTGACACAGTCATGAAAGGTTGATGGGTTTTCACAAACAATCTTTGTTTCCAGGTCTGAAATCTGATCTTCCTTGTAGAAACAGATTTCTTAGCTCAGGTACGGCTAAGTTACTTACGTTTCCCTCTGCACCTTCACCTGGAAACAGATTGGTTTGCTTCCTCCTCCATATTCTTGTTTGCCTACAATGACAGGCTGATGTAAGAGGTTCTTAATATTGAATAGCATTGATGCCACTTTGATTTCAGCGTGGACTTATATCCCCTCCTTTTTCAGGCTCCCCTTAACTACAGTTCAAAAAGATGCAGAATCCAACACCAGACTGGCTGTTCCTGTTGCCACAAGAAGTTCACAAAATAGGTGTTTTCTCACCTCTGCTATCACAAAACCCCAATATGCCCCAAAGAGAAGTATGCCGTCATCTAAACCCCACTTGTCCCAAACACCTTTTGCAATTATCACAGCCTGCCCCCAAAGTCCCAGGTTTCGGGCTCAAGTAAATGCAAATGCCAGTAGACAGTATCTTTACCAGATATAAAACAATCGATGGGAATTTGTGTATAACGGTGGGTTTGCTTTCTCTCACCATCTATGTGGCAATATGGAGCTGCACAGACTTGAAATGAGAATTCAGCTGCATTCATAATGCAGTTCCTAGAAAGAGTGGATTATGGATAGAGTTTAAGCCTTAACTTTGAATTGCCTTGCCTTTGTGGATTGAAGTTAGACCAATACAACATTATTTGAACATAGTCTTTGGTACTTTGTTGGTATTAGTTACCTGCTGTGACACACAGCACATGGCAGTTTCATTTTTGTACTCTGTAAAATACAGGTATTGTACACCTGAATTATAATCTTGCTGTGATAATATGCTTCTATTTATTCAACAAAACAAGTTGTCTATTTTGTCTTCACTCAGACATCACTATGAAGGAAAGTCTGACAATCAGAAAGGTAAATATTTTGGACTTCACATCTCGTGGCATGACAAAAAAGATAAAAATGCAGTAATTTTGAAATGAGACCTTGCAGACAATGCCACTCCATTTGAACCAGTGAGATGAACTTCTTACAAAAAGTGTTTATTATACAGCAGTGTTAAAATGTTGTAGACCAATCATTTAAAAATGTATAAAGTGAAAAATGCTCTATTCAGTGATGTACTACTGTCTGAAGTATAAATATGCAGGAATTGAAATGTAAAATAAGGCTGAATATTGAACTTCCATAAAATGGATGCTCACTTAACCAATGAACTACAACGCTTCACTTTCTACAAGGATTTTGTATTTACCATAATACACTAAACTCAGGTAACATACAGGTTCTGAAGGGAGAGTTGCATTTGTAGACCACTAATTTTAGTGTGTTCCATGAAAATTAAAGTTAAAAAAATAAAAGCCAAGTAGTTTTCTTATGAAAGATTTTAGTCTCATTTTGCAGTGGCTTCATTTTGAAATTTTATTTCCATACATTCACCGTAAATGCGTTGAGGTCCTGACAGAGCTGTACCCACCAGGGTGCCCTTGGCAATGCTGATTTCACAATACCCTACATCCAGAGCACGTGAGTTGCGCTTGGAAGAAGCCAGAATTCAGCCCGGACCAATATTATTTGACAAGAGATATTGGAGTGCTCTTAGAAAAGACCTGCGGAGCCATGAAAGGATGTGTCTTGGACCATCTTTTCTACCCAGAACTTTTACTACAAGGGCGGAGGGTGGCTGGAGGGTACACAGCAGCACAGCTGGAGGCTGCACAGCACATCTGGCTGTCCCCACGTACCTGCAGAGAAGGGTACCGCTGCAAGTCCCACGGTACTCCCGCAGGTTTCTGCCTCGGCTGAGCAGATGCTGGGTCCAAAGGCCAAAAGCTGGGCAAGCATTCGATTTGGCCCTCCTGCCACCTCAAGAGCCATGACTGTGTCTGTGTAGCCTCAAGAAATACCTTTTTTTTCCTCTCTGGTACCACCCTAGGCACAGGCTGTCTCTGTTGCTAACCTTTCGCTAGTACTGCACCCAGTCTGCGGGGCAAACTAGTTAAGTGCCTCTTTCAGTGGATATTCTTGCAGTGCTTTACTGACTTTTTCAAGAACAGGTGTTATTTAAATTACGTTAATTCAAGACCAGGTGTTCCTGAATAAAACTTGAGTGGGCAGACCAGGAAAAATAGCCCAATAAAGACATTTATAACAAAGCAATGACTCAATTGCTGATGGTCTTTGAATACCTGATGAAAGTGATGTTCAGATCCCATGAAAACAAAGAGGGCTCTTCAGAGACGGAGAGAAGCCCAAGGCATGCTTGGGAAACTAGAGGAGATGGAGTGCCGAGACATACTTTAAAGACTTAGTAAATGTCTGCTGAAGTTCAGTTATCATCCTCAAGCTCTTCACTTTCTCCCTGCTGCTTGGTACTAATGCCTACAGAGCAGGAGGAGGAGGCTGGATCACGAGCTCTCCTCCACGTCCTTCGGAGAGAACGCTGGCAGCCCAGCGACCAGCCCAGGTTTTTGTGCGAAGCCCGAGGAAGGGGTGGCGGGGTGTCCGCCTCTGTTGTGCCATGAGAACTGGGGGAACGGTGAGCTGTGGTGAGACAGTGTATGCCAGGAGCACACGGAGGGGCATTTTATTTTTCCTTGCTCTGTGCATCTCTTACGCCATCCCAAATAGAAAAGTGATTCCGGTGGAACTTGCGTACTGCGTGTTTCCACCACTGTGCATCCCCCTGTGTGCAAATTATTAACCAGAGTGCTCCTGAGGTAAAAGCTGAGAAAGACCATATGTACCAGCAGCTGAGGTGCTTGTATGGGGGATTGAACCCTAATTCCTGGCCTTGAGGGACTACCCCCGTGCGGTGTCCCGGGAATGAAAGTGTGCCGAAGGAGAAAGTGCTGTCGCCTATGCATGCCAAAGTAAGATAAAAGCATCGAAACACAGAGATGTAGTGATGTGTTCAGGAGGAGACCATGATGTGGTGAGTTCAGTTGAATGAATTGGGTTAGAGAAATGGGATACGCCTTCTCTCTCATTCCTTATGGTGAAGGAAACTATATATCGCAGCTGATCAGGGCACCAGCCACTGGAGGCAAGGGACCTGAGAATGATGCCTGGGTTAACAGCAGGAGAAAAGCAACAGAAATTAGCTGATATATTAATAAGACTTTCAGGGATTGGAGAAGGAAGGAGAGTTTGTGGTATGCAAGCATAAAAGTAACGTGATGAAAGAGGTTAATGTGGTAGGCATCTGTGAGAAAGAATAAAGGAAGCAAGTCTAAAATGAAATAACTACAAGACAAAATTGTGAACAATGTCCTACAAATACATCTGTTTTTCTAGCCGAGGCTTCTTCCTGAAATGATGTAAGGAGGGCAGAAGTTTGTCTACTAAGATAGTATATCAGTGGCTTTTTAAAGCCTCTTATGTGTGTGTGAGCCATAGTGACTACAAGACAAACATGTGGCATGGAAAGAGTTGCCTTTTGCTGTATCCACCATATATGTCAAGGAGATAGTGA
The DNA here is from genome assembly GCF_964188355.1 of Buteo buteo. Classification (NCBI taxonomy): domain Eukaryota; kingdom Metazoa; phylum Chordata; class Aves; order Accipitriformes; family Accipitridae; genus Buteo; species Buteo buteo. Next base: position 2,110,839 of record NC_134195.1, on the reverse strand, counting down.
CAATCGTCTAAATTGAGACCTACCTGTCGCCCTACTTATTGCCCTGTCCTGGTCCTTACTTTGTTCAGTGCCCTCGGTCTTTTCTGACTATTGCAGTTCCTCCAACTACTCCTTTGCTATGCCCCTGGTCAGGGGTCATCTCCCCTCTAGACCCTTCCAACTTCAGTGAAAATCAGTCCCTGTGACTAGACTCAATGCTTTAGCTGAGGCTTTACCAGCCTCGAGCAAAGCAGAAGGATTACTTCATGTGTCTTACAGATGACCCTCCTGTTTACACATTCCAGCACGTTGGGATTTTTTTTTTTTGCTGCCACATGATGTCTTTGGCTGACACTCAGCTTGCGGTAACTCCAGATCCTGCAAAGCTGTTAAGTAGTTAGTCATTTCGCATTCTGTATTTATGCAGCTGAAATGCAGAAATGAATGTAGAACTTTGCATCCCATTTTTTTTCAGACAATTCCAGTTTCTCAAAGTTCATTCAGACTCTGACTGCTGTCCTCCAAATCACTTCCAGCTCCTCCCAGCTTAGAGTCAGATGTAAATTTACAAAGTACGCTCTCTATTCCATCATCCAAGTTGATAATGCAAATATTGAATAGTGCCAGACACCGGACAGACTCCTGGGAAACCCCTCTCAATGCATCCTTTTAATTTGATGGTGGACCATTGATAACTAATTTCTTAGCACAGCTTTCTGGCCAGTTTTGCATCCACCCTATGGCTGCTCTTTTGTTACTGTCCTGCAACTGGGGGCTGTTCCTGTAAGCACCTGCTCTTTTGTCAAAAAAAATGCTTTTTCCCCGCTCCCCGTACTCGCATGCTGGTAACCCCAGGGAACAGTAGCCAGAGAGGCGGCGAGAACACAGCGTCTGAGGAGCTCCTCTGGGCCCTCAGACAGCCAATTAGTACAGGATAAAAAGTTGGGGTGCCCGTGGGCAATTTGTCTTTTCATTCTGTCAGTTCACTTCTATTCAGCGCTCCAAAGAAATGCCCTCAGTGTTTATGCAGGGGTGGTTTTTTTCATACACTGCTCATGCCCCTTGGAGGAAAGAAAGTATTTGTCTGTCTGAGAGTGAGCTGATGTTAAACACAAGTTTGTGGTGGGTTTTTTTTTTTACTTCCTAGTACTTCGTGGCTTTTTCCTTAATATCAGTATTCTAATACCATCTTTACTATCAAAAAAAGTTGTAAGGAAAGGCTATGTGAACCCCCATAACTCAAATACACTTCGGTCTGCAAGCCTCAAATGCATGTTTGTAACTCTGATTGCTCAGGTAGAGAATTGGTACTTTGGAAATCAGAAAAAAGCTTTTTGCTTGGCAAAATAAGTAGCCATATATAATATCAGATTTTTTTACTATTCATCTCTTTTTTAACAAAGTTGCCAGTAATTTTTCTGGATGTTTTAAAGCCCTGGATTGACTCCTACACTTCATTAAATTAATATACCCCGTAAATTAAGTAAAAGACAGTGCTTCCCAGAGAGGACTGATAATATTTTTTAAATAAGCATCAGAAGATTGGATATGATTCAGGGATAATGGGCATTACCAAAGGTCAGACTGTTGCTATAACCATCCAGAGCAAGTGGAGATGGTGAATCACAACATCTTTTACATATTCAAAGACACACTTCTCAGAAGGTTGGATCAAGGCACTTTAATTCCTCATCTTTCACAAGAGGAGCAGACAAAGGTGATGAGAGATGTTCTGAGACATAGTCAGGAGTCCTTCACTATTTGCAGAGTAGCCTGTAAGAACACAGCCCACTCTGGGCCCCACCTTGAGAAAATAAGTGTTTGTGAAATGGTTTGATATTTAGAAGTACCTCAATTCTTGCCATTACAACATTTTAGATGTCAAAAGCACGGATGGATAAATGTGAAGAGCCTTTAAAAAAGGAGTCTTTCAGATACTGAAGTTGCAATCCCATATTGAATGAATAATCCACTCTACAAATGTAGAAAATACTTAGTGAACAGCTGGAGTGACTGCAGTCGATTCATCACTGTTTTAACAGGGGATAGAGGTCAGCAAATGCTAACTATGTTTAAGTGGGGATATGAAAATTAGTATAATCAAGAATTTTTAAAAATATAAACCATCTGGTTAAAGCAAGAGAATTAGAGGATAATTTTCCAATATCAGAAGCTAAGCTAAGGGATAATTAGGAGAGGAAAAATACGAATTTTGAACCGCTGAGAACATTTCAGCTATCAGCAGAACACACAAAGAGGCTAACACAAGCCCTAGCTCTAGTTTTAGCAGAGTGGAGGACTGACATACACATTTTCACCCCAGGCAGCACAGTGCTGCCCTGGAGTCAGTGAAGCCGCTGGTATATTCCCACTGCTGGAGAAGTGGCATCCCGCAAACGCCTTTCTGGCATGTTGCTCCAAAAAGGAACAGTGCAACACTGCGGCTTTACAGAGCGAACCTTCCGCGGGGCTGCGAACACCGGTCAGCTACACCTGCCTGGTTGAAACTGGTTCCTCTTTGACAGTTTTACTGTAATTTATTATGGGCTTTCCTGTTTTCCCTCTGCGGTAGTGTGGCCCTAAATGAGTAATATAGAGGTTTGCACACAATCAGCAGAGTTGTGAATACAGAGTTTTACACAAAATCAGCAGACTTGTAAACCACCACCACCAAAAATAATAAAACCACTTCTAGCGTCTTTAATTTCCAATCAATGAACAAATGAAGTTATTGGCTGAATAAGGGGTAGAGGATTGTCAGGCTTTTTAATTCAACCATTCTTCTGGTCTGACTCAGCTGTCAGAGCTGACTTGAGGGGAATGGTTGAGACAACACACAATCTGAGTTGTTAGAGGGCAAGGAAATCTATAGAATGAAAGCAATGATTATGACTTCCCAGGAACATTGATATGCTAAATCTGTGAGGGAGAAAGATATCTTGGATAAGAGTTTTAAATAAATTCAAGATTTTTGTAAAAAATTAGCTCTTGAAGCCCACGAGAAAAGCTTGCATTTGAAATGTTGGCTGCTTGGATACACCTCACCTACATGAATTGTCTTGTGAGATTTTTTGGTTGCTAAGGATGCTATCACAAACAGACAGAATTTCAATTGGAGCCTGGAGCAGGCAGCCTGCTCTTTCTGGTGGGGTGCGGAGTAGCCTGTTATCTATTTATTATTACTTTTGTAGCAAGGTATCAGTGCCCGGAACTGGCAAAGTAATCTTTCTTGGGATGAAATGTCTTCTTTTTCAGGTGGGGAATTCAGAATACCACCATGTGAGCTGAATTATTTACCAGACTTATGTAAAAAATCAGATCATAGTGTGTTTCCCAGGTCCAGGTTTTGTTGCGTTATGTCCACATTTGGGGCACAGCAGCTCAAAAAGATATATTCAGACATAGCAGGTTATTGCTCACAGTGGAATTGAGGCAGCACAAAGCTTAGAAATCATGGGGCCAGCAGGATTAGGGAAGGGACCACCCCCCTGTACTCAGCACTGGTGAGGCTGCATCTTGACTATTGTGTTCAGTTTTGGGTCCCTCACTACAATAAAGACATTGAGGTGCTGGAGCATGTCCAAAGAAGAGCAACGAAGCTGGTGAAGGGTCTAGAGCACAAGTCTGATGAGGAGCAGCTGAGGGAACTGGGGTTGTTTAGCCTGGAGAAAAGGAGGCTGAGGGGAGACCTCATCGCTCTCTACAACTACCTGAAGGCGGTTGTAGCGAGGTGGGGGTCGGTCTCTTCTCCCAAATAACAAGCAATAGGACGAGAGGAAATGGCCTCAAGTTGCACCAGGGAGGGTTAGATTGGACATTAGAAAATATTCCATCACCAAAATGGTTATCAAGCATTGGACCAGGCTGCCGAGGGAAGTGGTGGAGTCACCATCCCTGGAGGTATTTAAAAGTCGTGTAGATGTGGTGCTTAGGGACATGGTTTAGTGGTGGACTTGGCAGTGTTGGGTTAATGGTTGAACTCGGTGATCTTAAGGGTCTTTTCCAACCTAAATGATTCCATAACTCTATGGTTCAGTAGAGGTCACGGGTGGGAAAAAAATCCCAGTAAACACACTGAAATCGGTCGCATTAATAACAGTGGTGTCACGGTTATACTGCCATCAAAAGTCAGTTAGTTTTAAGCTAACTGCAGTGTAAACATAACCTTAGTGGGGATTTGCTGGGGACGAATGGTCTCAATCCTTTTTTAGAGATGTTAGAACAGATGATGCCTAAACTACTGTGGTTCATAGAGACACAGCGATGTCTGTGAGCTCCGGTCTCCCATGGGGGGCTTTGAAAGTTTTCCCTGCAACCCTACTGTCACTAAAGAAGAGCAGGCTTGTTCTATCAGTGGATGTTAAGAAGTCCCATTAAAGCCATTCCCACTATCTGTTCAGCTTCTGTTGCTCTAATGTCCTGAAGCCCAGCAGCTTCTTTTCTCTCTATATAAATTTAGACCTAACAGAAGTACCAGAAAAATTCCTCTCCTTGCCTAAGTGTTGGCAACGGGGCTTAAAAGAGCTCTTTAAATAAAGCTATTTAGGAGAACGTCTTGCAAGCTGTCTCCCCATTTAAACAGCCCCCTAATCCCGCAGTGAAATTCTCTCCATTTCCAAAGGCTTCTCTGGAAGGGAGGAAGGAAGAGGGCACCCGGCCGGCTGACAGAGGTTGTGAGCTCCCGTTTGGGTGTCTTTTTCCACTACCTCACCTACCATCTGCCCTCAGATTATGCTGTGTCAGTGAACTGACAGCACGATGCACATCAGCTATCATTGCTCCTACATGATTGTTGTGGTTTAACCCCGGCCAGAAACTAAGCACCACACAGCTGCTCACTCACTTCCCCTGTCCCCGCAGTGGGATAGGGGAGAGAATTGGGGGGAAAAAAGTACAACTCGTGGGTTGAAATAAGAACAGTTTAATGGAACAGAAGGGAAGAAACTAATAATTATAATAACAATAATAATAATAATAATAATAATAATAATAATAATAATAAAAGGATTGAAACATACAAAACAAGTGATGCACAATGCAATTGCTCACCACTTGCTGACCGATGCCCAGTTAGTTCCTGAGCAGTGTTCGCCCACTTGGCCAACTCCCCCCAGTTTATATACTGGGCATGACATCACACGGTATGGAATATCCCTTTGGCCAGTTTGGGTCAGCTGTCCTGGCTGTGTCCCCTCCCAACTCCTTGTGCCCCTCCAGCCTTCTTGCTGGCTGGGCAGGAGAAGCTGAAAAACCCTTGACTTGGTCTAAACCCTACTGAGCAACAACTGAAAACATCAGTGTGTTATCAACACACTTCTCATACTGAATCCAAGACATAGCACTGTACCAGCTACTAGAAAGAAAATTAACTCTAGTCCAGCCAAAACCAGGACAATGAGATTCACAGTGTGACTTTTTAAAGCCTTAGGCTGTGGTTGGTCAGTGTGTCTTTTTCTGCTGCCGCCTCTTTTTCCCCATCCTCTTCCAGATGTGCTGTTGAAAGTCATACTCGAAGGAAGTTTGTTACTGGTGACAGCCTAATTTCTTAACCAACAGTGACTCACCACAGTGACTCCAGAGACATGGAATTACTTTTATTTTTTTAAAAATCCAGATAAGCTTATCTTTTCCTACATGTGAACTGATAACTCTTGTTATTCATTCAAAATGTATGTAATTCAGCTTAAGCGGGGGGATGGGGAATCAGAAGGAAAAGGATGCATCCTGTTAGAAAATGGAAAATACTGTATTTATCATCTTAAAGAGAACAAAAAGATCTGCAAGTTATGTGGGTTTCTGTGACAGTAATTATCCTTCTATTCAAGAATGAGTAATTGCATTATTCTGCATGCTAGCTTCCCCCCCTGCCCGGTTATGTGGCATGTGCAGGCAGGCGCACACACACACACACACAATGAGGTTGTACCCTGAAGAATAAAAACAGGGTACACTAGAAAAGGTAGTTCTGTTGTTTTCTTGAATAATGGTGATTATGGTGCTTTTTTGTTTATGCTAAACACCAGTGGGTGAGAAGAAAGCAAGGTGAATTTTTTTTATCTTTCTCATTGGGGAAGCAGGGTGCTGCTCTGCCTGGGCACTAGCCATTGCAACGCTTTGGAAGTGTTCGCTCCCTTCTCTCTACACTGAGAAAATATTAACTACTAGTTAACTTAGAAGGCAATCTTTGAAATGTGTCTAACGGGAGAGTTGATCCACTGCTCAGCACTTCTGAAGAGCACTTTCCCTTTGGTGGAAGGGACATGTCTCCCTTGCCTTTTACGTGCGCTGGCTCATGTAAGGTGAACAGCACGTTGTACCTGCTCTTCTCCAGGGATGGTGACTCCACCACTTCCCTGGGCTGCCTGTTCCAATGGTTGACAACCCTTTTGGTGAAATTGTCTTGCTTCTTTTCCATGCTGGTTGTGTAAAGCAGATGTATCTTTGCTGGACTTGGTAGCTACTCACAGACTAAAGCTCCCCAGGGAAGTTTTGCCCGCTTTTGCAGAACTCTTCTTGTTTTTTGCAATGATGTGCTGCTGAGCAGCCTCTCGTTTAATCAGTAGTCCTGACTTCTCCAGCCTACTTGACTTGCACCCACAGCAGCCCTCATAAAGCCTTAGACGAGTCACAGATGTGACCTCAGGGGCTGAGCTAGACCTTCCCAAGGCAGAACCACCTACACACTCTAATTGCTCAGGGAGTCTTGTCCAACTTATTCTTAAGCAACCCTGACGTTGGAGGTCCCATTGTCTCCTCTGACAATCTGTCCAACTGCTTCTCCATTCCTCCTGCTACAGTGTCTTTTGTCATTCCTAACCTGCAGTTTTCCTGCTGCCGTTTAATCCCAGTGTTGCTCAGCCTTCACAGAACACATATCAGTAAACACGTGTGGAGAACACTTTTCAATAAATGTGAGTAATTATAATAGTCCTCTACATATTTAAAGACTGTTGCTCTATCTTCTCTAGCATAAATCCTTCCCCATTACGAAGTGTATTTATACCTCAGACATTCCTTTGCCTTTTTCTGGACAACCTGCAAATAACCTACTTTTGTCTGTAAATGAGGGACCCAGAACTTGGCAGTGCTCTAGGCAAGTCCTCACCAGTCCACCTAATTTGCTCACCTACCTTGAACTTACCTTTCGGCAGGTAAAGAGGCAGTATTCTTAAAATAATGCCCTAAATTCCTAAAACTCTTAATGTCCAGAGAAAAGTGAAGACTAGGTCGGATCTCTACATGTAGACTGACAGATTTCCCCTTTGGAGATCATCAAAACTGCCCACCTATCACTCTGATAAGGCTTAACCCGCTGCTCAGGTCCAGTCTTCTCTAGAACAGACTGGCCACGTCCAGGTGTGGCAGGTTGCTGGGTCCCCTGCAGTGCCCCTTAGACCTAATTTTATTTTTTTTTTTTCACGTGATTCTTCAGTTCCAAACTTCAGAACTGATGGGAGGGCTGTGTCACGGCCCCCCAGGGCAGTGGGTTTACGGCACGAAGCCCAGCCCATGACAGTGTGTGGTGTGAGGGTTTTCGGGGTGGGCGAAGGAGGCTGGGACTGGTTTGGGACCAGGTAGGGCTGGGGGGTCCAGCCTTGCCCCAGTGTCACCCAGCCTGTCTGCTGGGACCAGTCTCCAGAGGGAACTGACCTGGGTGTTGTTTTACAGCAAAAACCAGAGAGTTTAGGAGCATGATAACACAAGTACAGAACCTGGGAGTCGGCTGGGGAGTGAGGTCAATCGACAGCGTGGTTGTGCATCGTGTTAGGAGAAGGAGGTTCTGGTCATAGCATTTCTAGAGACATACTTAAAAGAAAGGGCTGCAGGACCAATCTTGTGCCATGTCATGATAAAAAAGTCATCTTCGCGTTTATGCATCTGCCTCAACAGCTCAGTGTCCTCTTAAGAGAAGAACTCATCACAGCCTCCTATACCCTTTTCTGTGGGAGTTTGATTTAACAATGTCAAAGACAATGGAATAATGAATTGAGATGATTAATGAACTGTCTTATGCAAATGTTTGTTAATGTTCTGCATTTAAGCCCCAACTGCATTTAAACCCAACCCCAATTTATTTAAACATTTATTTACCCTACAAATAAATTTGTTACGGCGGGTTTCCTCCCAAACAGCTATTTGAAGTATTAGAGAATTAATTTTCTCTTATAGTTTGAAGAAAAACAATGTTTTTTCATTTCTTACACTATTTTCTCTCTTTCCCAGCTATTGGAGGGACAGAGTATCCTTACAGAATAAGTTGGTTATCCCTAGCCTTGAACATGTTTACCAAGCAGACATTAGTTTTAACAGGTAATTTTCAAGTGTCTTGTAATAAGTAAGTCCCTCCATTCTTTGACTTTGGTGGCTATTTCCCTGATCATATTCATTCTGTGCTAAGAAAGAAAGCAAAGCAAAACAAATGCAGGGAAAAAAAACAAACCACAACAATTCTATAAATCAAAAGCCAGGTTTCAAACCTTTATGCATTGAGTTTTGATAAAGTTCTTGGGTTTGCAGGCTTGCTGTAGGTAATTCCATTTGCAAACAACAGTACCAAAACATGCATGCTCAGAGATTAAAACAGAAAATAATGTTTTCTGTGTTTTCCCGCCACAGAACAACATGTTTCACTGCACTGGAAAAGAGCAGCTGAGTGTCAGCAATCTGGGTCAGTTTTCATTAACAGCCTAAACAATAGCATAGCAACTGCGCTCAATGCATTTGCAAAGAAGCAAAACTTGAGAGGGGCTGCCGGCGTGCCGGACCAGAAATAGAATTCAAATGTTCTTGGCAAATTGGAGATAAACTGAAAAAGCCAGACATCATGCTGAGGTATATAAATAGGAATCCAGCATGCATGACGCATCCGGTTCTTCTTCTCTTCTGCTCTGCATTAGCAAGGCCTCGTGTGAAATGCTGTGTCCAGTTCGGGGCGTCACGTTTTGGGAAGAGTAATTGGAGGGGGGAGCAGTGAAAACGGTCAGAGCTCCTGGCATCTCAGGTCTGCACGTGCTAACGGAGCGAATACCGAGGTGTGACATGGAAGGTGGCGTGAGAGGCTGCTGCAAGGCAGGGACCAACCTGTTCTTCTTGTCTGAGATAGATGGGAGAGAAACGATGGGCTTACGCTGCATCAGACAGAAACTCGGGTCAGACACAGCAAAGGCCCTCCAGCTGTGGATGCAGAAGTGCTGGAATACATTGAGATACCTCATTATTACTGGAGGTATTAAAAACCGTGTTAGACTGGCATCTCTTAAAAGGGAATTGGGATGCTTGAGCTTGCTCGAGCGTAGAGGACAGGGGTATAACTGGGATCCCACCAGTCCTGTGGTTTTATGACTGCATAAATAGTCCATAGAGATAAGGGGATCAGCCCCAGACTAGAAGGTAGGTCCAACCTTACCATTTTGTCATGTACCTGCTTTCAGAAATAAGCAAGGAAAGAGGTGCTTGCTTTTTTGTTTTCTTTTATTCCCCCCCTTTAAAAGGCATTGGTGACTGGAGTATTTGAAAGCTCTACCCTAACTTGCGCAGGCAGAATTTGCTTTCCTGCTGCTTCCATAGATGCTATGTGATGGTGCAAATGTATTTCTGAGTTTCCATGTAAAAGCATACAGGATAAAAATAAAATTACATTATATCTGGATCCATGAAAGCTGTGGGTGGGTGGGAGGGCTGCTGCCAAAGCCCTGATTTTAAGCTTCATGGGAGAATTGGGGAGAAATTGCGGCTCCTCAGTGAGATTGATTCCATGACTGCTCAGCTTGATAAGCTCAGCAGAAGATCAGCAGGAAAAAAAAAAATCCTAAAACCTGTGGGGGTTTTTTGTTTGAATAAAAGCCCATGTTATAAAACTGTAGTACTGCTTGTTGGTAGCTTTGCTGTTCCACAGAAATATTACCCATCAGCTGATAGTGTTAGTGATTATTTAGTATTTCAGCCTCTAATTAACAAATACAGTGAAAAATTCCCGCAGAAAATACCGTTGTACTTTGCACTGGATACTTTTTAAAAATTGTTCTATGTTTTCTAGTTAGGCGTATAAAAAAGGATTCAGCAACAGAAAGGTTTTTCTGTGTGGTTGGGGTAGAAAAAAGGGTTGTGTACATTTACTTCATAGTTTGAGAATTCAAGGGAACAGAGGAGCTTTTGGCATGTACATCTTGGCTTTAAAGGGAACTGGGAAAGCTACACCAGGCTTCGTTGTGTTTTTCCTGTAGACCTCCATTCCCTTTGCCATCTCTCCTCCCTCTTTTCAGATGGGCTTTGAAACTCCTTACGGACCTGATACAGCATTGCTCTAGGAGTTTCCTCATAACCAAATCCTGTCACATGAGGATACTGCTAAGAGGAGAAAAAGCCCTAACAAGTTCTAGCAATGCCAAATTACATTCAGTTCTTGTATTTTCACTTGGCATGGTAACGCTTCCAAAGAGCAATTGTTTCACAATCAGAACTTCTGCAGCCTGTTCATTTCCTTTCTCTTACTTAGCTGTTCAGAGACCGTCAGACACCAGGCAAGCCAATAAATGTCCATCGGAGCAATTATATAGCATAAACATCAAGTGAGACAAACTATTTTTTTCTTGCAAGTACAAATTAAAGGGACAAAACTGATAGTATCACTAGAGGTAATTCATTTGCATGGCAACTATTTTCTCTTTAATGAGCTTCAGGTATTAATTGAATTTAAAATCCTGATTTTAAGAAAGCTTTTTTCCTAAAATAATCCCCCTGTCATGACAGATACGGGACACAATTCTCTTAAAGAAAACTCAGTACTCGCAGCCATGATTCATGCGACCTTTTCAGCAAAGTACTCAAGAATATGCTAGTTGTTCCTAGGCTGCTTGGACTTAAACTTATTCTAAAAGTTGTACTTATAAATCAGGACCTTGTGTCTGCATCAGTTGGAATAGAAGCAAGTCTCTTTTTAAGCTGGTCCCTGGAAAGAAACACTGCTATGCACAGGGGTTTCGATAGGTCTTCCCCTAGGGATCACCAGTAACATCATTCAAAATGCTCTCAATAAAGAGAATGAGTGGTTTACAGCTCTTCCCTCTGATCAGCATTTAAAGAAAAGAAATTCCTTTACGCAGTACACCAGACGTGCAAAAAGTCGACTGATGCTTAACGTCCATGCTGATAGCCGTGTTACCCACAGGGAAGTCCTGAGCAAGAGGGATTTCTGAATCACAGAGCTCCAAGGGAGGAGAAAACCTGATTTGCTAAGAAATTGGTATTGGTGGGACACTTGTTAAAGAGGACAAAACCAGCTGGGTCTGGTTAGAGTGTCTTGCAGTGAATTGCAGGAATCTGCAGGGTCTATCCTTTCTTTCAGGGCCTGCGTGCAATGTGGAAGTGAACAAATGACATTAAGCAAATATTATTTGGAGTCTCAGATTAATTGCTGTCCTTAACAGAACGCTGACATTCAATCATTCTCATCCCAGGGAACTCCAGGTATTCAGCAAAGGGGTCTATGCTGATGAGCCACAAAGGTCAAAACTCATATCTGCCGTCTTTAGATACCTGCAGTATAAATGTCTATGTGTACTAGTCCCCTTGGCTCCCTTTATATTAATTGGAAGAGAATTTGACCCTATTTTCGGCATCTGCTTTAAGATGGTGTGAATCACACCTTCAAAATGCTTCTTTCTCTTTTTCAATTAGAAAAGCAGCCAGTGGTGACTAGCTCAGGAACAGACATTGAAGTAGCAGATCCATCAGGTTAGGAGAGACGAATCTCAGACAAAAGCACGAATACAGACAGTATTCCTGGACGCCCATCCCTTTTGTCGTGGTCCTCTGCCGATGCCAAATGCCATCTGGCTGGGCAGTGCCACGGGGCACTCCTGCGCTGCGCGTCTGCCTTCCACTGGGAAACTGGAGAAGAGGGAGGGAGGAGAGGGACTGGCTGCTGCCCAGCTCGTCCCAGTATGGAGCAGGGACGTGGCTGCAGAACCCACCAGGCCCAAGAGCTGACAGGTATTTTGGGGTCCCGCAGCGCAGAAATAGCCAACGTGCCTGTTGTGAAACGGCTGTACTTCAATTCCCGAGACACCGCTGAAGCACTGGATCAGGACCCCTCAGCTGGGACCTCACTCCCTCCTTACGCGATGCTTGTCATCAAAAAAGGCATCAAGGTTGAAAATCAGAGCGCCAGGTTTCTTCCTGGTTTAATTTTCAGGTATAGGAAATTATTGCTCAGCAAGGCAGGCAGTGTTAAAGCAAAACCTCTGCTTAAAGACCCAAGCGCCTTCTCTGGCTGCAGACCCATCACGGCGTTAACGTTAGCGGTCTGGCAATGCACGAGGCGTTGCTCCAGCCCAGCGTGTTTGGTGGGAGCAGCAATAGCGAGGCAGGTCACCCTTCCTCATTGTTCTTTGACTTTGCTTTCAGGTTTTTTCAAAGAGAGGTTAATAAAGACTATCTTTCTTTGAGCGAGGCTTGCTTTCTGTGATCATTTTCTGATAATATCGTTTGTTTTCAACCTGGCAGTAGGGCTGTGGAATGAGGTCCCCCTGGACCTCCACGACTTTGTGTTTTACCTGGCAGTAAACATCTCAGCTCCTTCCCTTGTCACTTGATCTGGGATAAAAGAAACCTGTCCCTTTCTCAAGGGAAAAGAAAAAAAAAAAAGGGAAAAAAATCCCTGAGGGAAGGAATGATTATAGGAAAGATGGGATGTATACTGTACTGGGTGGCCATTTTCTGGCAAAGCAAATCCAGCCCTGAACTCAAACTCTGTTTATTAAACAAACAAAATATTTCACCATGTGCAGCGTGCCTGATTCTGCAGCAAACGGCAGAAACAACCTTGAAACAACCCCGAAACAACCCCGTGTGCCAGGCAAGGGGTGAGATAGCATTACAGTTCTTCAAGCTCTAAAAAGAAACCTTTGTGCCAGCTTTGGTGCAATATTTGGTTTGCTTGTAGAAAATCTAGTCTTCTATAATTTATTGTAGCTGTAATGAAATATGTTTAATTTGATGGCAAGTCCTTGATAAGATACCAGCAGTGGCAGCATGTGGATGTTTCCTAACTGGCGTTTGAGAAAGCCAACATGATTTAATCAGGGCTCATGTTAAGTTGACTTGTAATTGCCTGCACAGGAAAGGTAAAAAGTGAGTTCCTCTGTAACTATGAGATTCTGTTCTCCACATCCAGCTGGAATATAATATTGCTGCATTGGCTTGTAGGCCTGTGGGGTTTAAATAGTGCCTGCAATCTGGTGCCATGCTGATTTACTAATCCTTGATCTTAGTTGAACATGATCACAGTCCCTGCTTCTGTTCATAAGGGATAGGCTTACTGTTAATTGACAGGCTTTGGCATCCTACCAAAAGAACTGCAATGTAGAGAAGGAACTAAAACTGAGCAGAGGATGTATCGGACAAGCCAATTTGGGGGGGAAAAAAAATCTATTTAGTAGATCTTTATGCCAAAAATTATTTTCTATTTTATTGTTTCATTAAAACTACAGTATGTGATTTGCATTTTAACATGAAACTAATAAAAACAGAGTAATCTGAAATGTGTTTGCAGGGTGATTAAGTAACTAAGACGTGGTGTTTGGAATCTTCCCAGCTGCTCTGCTTTCCGTTTATTTAATTATTGTGTGAACTTTCATGTTTGTGTCTGCTCACAGAAACTTGTGTGCAATTGTACATGCTATGCATACCCAATCTCATATTCATGCTATTGCTTACAGATTTCAAAGAGATTGTATCCAGGGTTTGGGGACCACGTGCCATTTTATCCAGTGTGTTTGAAATTTGATGGAAAAATATTAGTATGCTGTAGTTTCTTTCCCAGTAACTCCCCAGAATTTCAGGCTTTCTTCTTTTTATTCAGAACTATGTTTGCCCCAAGTTTTGACCCCTTTCTCTAGCTTTCTAAACCTGCCAAAACTTGAGAGAAAAATTATTGTGAGGATAGGTTGAAATCCTTTTAGACACATCTGTCTACATTTCTGCACTGCGGCCTTGTAGTCCTCAGGCACGCTAAATGGAAGGGCAATATTTAGTTGTCTGTGATGCTCTAGTAGACTACAACCCTTCACCAAACAGTTCTGTAGCCATCAGTATGGCTGAACTTGTCAATGCAGGTGTGCTTGTTTGATGATAACTTTAAACCTTTCTTGTGTTTGGGATGTGTCACTCATGATGACTTTGAGCCCACCTGCCTACAGCCAAATACAGCTTTGAAGTCTCTTGAAACTCATTTTTACACAGTGAGCCAAACTTCGGGGAATTTCCTGCCTTGTTTCAAAATTTCATCCAACCAAGGGAAAAGACAAGTGCTCTTTTGGGGTTTGGGGGATCCGTTGTAACAGACTTTTCACTGCTGTCCGTGGAGCAGACTAGGACCCTTCCTTCTTGTTAGGTAATTTTTTTAGGTTTTATGAAGGGCAGTGTAAGAGTGAAAACTGAACCAATTATATCGTGCTGAACCAGGGCTGGACTGTGGAGCAGGACAGTGCATGGCATCTCTAAAAGTCTCAGACCAAACTCAAGCCAAGTGAGACTGCAGTGCCTTGGAGTCAGCTCTGAGCCTTCCCAGTTCTTGACTGCTTTGGATGCTCAGGTGTCCCTCAGATAACCAAAATTACTCTGGGGCATGTCTACTAATAGTCTTCCAGCTTTGTCCAACTGACTGCATCATTACGTGGTATTGCAGCAACACCGTGTTTTGCTTCTGCCATGCAAACCTCCAGCTGGTGTATTTTCCACACCGGGCGTACAGAAGACTCCTTCAAAAGTGGCTGTATAACTACCTTGCAATCCCTCTGCCAAATAATTTATCCCTGACTATGTACTTACGTAGGGTATTTGGAGGTGAAGACTGTGGAGTCAACAGTCATCTCATGAGTGTTATGTGTAACCCACCTATGAAACCTGCGGAGAGCGGGCAGAGATGTCCACGTCAACGTGAGGTTTTTGCTCTCAAGATACAACAGAATAATTGTTCAATAGAAAAATCGAAGCTTCCTCCAAGCCGTTCCATGGCCTCTGTGGTGGTCCTAGGCCTCCGTGGCCACAATGGGCTACCAGGGCTATTGCCGTATAACTGCAGGTGTGTGTAAGCCGCTGCTTAATGACGGGGGTCAGTTGTTGCACATGGGTGAAGGGCTCATGTTCACTCTCACGCGTATCTGCTTTCCAGAGCTCTGCCAAGGTCTTCCAAACTCGGAGGTCAAAACCTGGCTATCTCAGGCTCAGTTAACAGTGCCGCAGCAATTTTTCCCTTGCCATCTGACCAGCTGGGCGATGTCAATGTTTTGGTGTCTGCGGGGTCACTGCGTGCCTCGCTTGCCTAGCTGGATTTAGCAAAATCTCATTCTCACCCCTGCCATCTCTGCCAGCCGTATCCTTACGGAAAGGATGGCTCCCTTCGTCCACCTCCTGCGAAGGGTTTTTACAAACGTGCTCTCTCACGCTTGGGGTCTTGGTCTTCTATGGGACCTGAATTTCATGTCAATCGGAATCAAAGAAGTCCTTCTTCAGCTTACCTGTGGTGGTGTCCATGACACTGCCCCAGTTATTCTGCAGCATATCCTCTTCCCCAGCACCCCGATCGTCTGGATTATGCTGGAAGACGGCACAGCTCTTTCCAGTCTGTGAGCCCTTGGTTTTGTCCATGAAGACGAGAGCACTGGAGTGAGGAACTGGGGAGGGGGATGCTGTACGCCAGATCCTCACCCTATTCAGGGTTCAGGCGCAGCTGGGAGACCTTCCTGGGTTCAGCACCAGAGAAATGAGCTGGAGCATTTTTCTTACCCTTTAATTATTCTTAATCAGGTTAAAAACAACAAAGACATAAGCATTGCCAGTCTTGACAGGTCAATTTATGCAACGCTTCTTGAAGTGATATTTAGACAGCAGTGCAACTTCAAGACAAAAAAGCTTAATATTTTTGTATGAGACGATAGCCAGTGGTTTTCCTTACTGGCTCCTGGGCATCCTGTGGTTGTGACAACCCAGACATTAAAAGACCTTTGGCTTCTAACCAGAGAGGCATGTGCTGTGGAAACACCAGATGGGCCGTTTCTGGGGCCGTAAGAGAAGCTGAAGGCTCCCGCCTTGTCTTAAGGCTACTGGACTGTCCATTTAACTCTGAACTGATAATAGTTGTGCATTTTTTAATAATCTAAGAATAACCTTGTTGTGATCACTCAGAAGAGCTCATTTGAATTAATAGAGGTATGAAATTGAAGTGCTTTAGCTAAATCACATTAAAACTCTATGCGTACATTCTCCTTCAAAATTAAAATGGGCTTAGTTCTTAGTTTCATTTATTTCCTGCTGTGATGGTTGAAAAGTGTTTCAGATCAGGGCAACTTTATTTCTCAATAGGAAAGCCCACAGGGGTGGTGAATATGTTTTACCTAAGGTGCATTAAAAAGTTAACTTGAATTAACTTCTTTAAGAAAATCTCTTACTCTTTTTTTTGAATGAGAGAAGAACATACTTGCTTGATGCCTAAAGTTGAAAAATGGTTTGTCATGAGAGGAACAGGAAAATGTGAGGTGAAAAATAAGGTCTATTCTCAAAAAGTTATTTTTTTAAAATCCCTATAAAATTTAGGAGAGTTTCTAATTAAACAAATTGCCTGGAAAATTCAGCTATCCCCTAAAGAGTCGTTGTGTTCAATTTGGAGACAACACTCAGCCATTAGAGTGTGAAACAGATTTGCTTTAATTGCAAATCTCAGAGCAGTCTCCTCCAGGAAGTTGCTTCTTGCCTTTCATTAATAAGACTTGACTGCGAGGGCACCTGCAAACAGCTGACAACTGCCTTATTATAAATATTTTATTAAAAGTACCTATTTTACAAATAGCTTTTTGTATTGGCAGAGACTTTTGACTAATGTTGGTAAATGTTAGCTACAATTAAGTAGCTCACTAATAATTCAAAGCTGGGGAAAGTTATCAGAAGGATGCTTAAAAAAAAATCTTGAGTTAGAAATGAGGACATGTATGTTTAAAGACAGCCCTGGGGAAAAAAAAAAGTATTGTGGTGAGAATGTAATGTATTTATAGAGCTCAAAAGGGTGTGCTCTGTGAAGGTATTGATAGGCAGTCTGTCCTTTTTTCAAGTCTTATCTTCAGGGTAGCAGAGCTCAAATGTGCCAAACACTTCTCGTGTTCAACTCTGATTGCATCTGTGCAATTTTCTCTGAGATTTATGTCTGGTGCCAGTGAAAGCAGTGGGCATTCGATCTCATTGTCTCACTATATTTAACATATTTGTTAGATTAACCGATTGCTTAAATGTTTTTATTCTTATCACATCTGCAGTGCCAAAACTTCACTGATCAACAAAAGGATGCTGGCTGGACGGATAACAAAGTGACTGCTGCTCCAGGCAAGAAATGCAGGCTCAGAAGTGTGACTACCCCAGCCAGCAGAGAACAGAGCTCTTGTGCCTCCTGAAGTTGCATTCCTGGTATTGAGAGGGAGGGACAAGTATTGTTTTAAGGTTTTTCTAAGGGTTCTTGGGTGTGCACCCCCTCACGCACGTGCTTTGCTTCTTCATTTAGGAGAGACTGTAGAAAAGACAAACACATCTAGAGCAGGGAAGGCAAAAGAAGCAGTAATGGGGAAAAAATAACCACACCTTGACTTTTGCCGGTGCTTTCTCAGTTAAAATGTTCTTGCAGAATATTTCAGCACCACGCTACTTGCGCGTGCTCTGCTACCCCAGCACGCGTCCAAGTTGACTGAATGCAGCCGTCGATCATGGATATAGGAAATCAATTGGTTTTGCTGTCTTTGTGTTGCAGTTCTTAATTCTAGAGGCATTTGGTAAGTAGCTGTAGCAGTTTGCTTGAAGTCAGGCTTCTTTAGCTTTCTGCTGTGACTTGTGGGGTCTGCTATTCTCACGGCACCCGTCTGGGTCAGAAGAAACGATACCTGCTGTTCGTTGGGTGCTCCTCTCCCCGGTGCGAGCTGGTGCTCCAGGACACTGCACTGCTGGCCTTTCAGAAGAGGTGAGTAATTTACTCCTTGACTGTCCTTGGGCATACAAAGCCTTTCAGCTTTGCATAGCACGACTATATGCTCATCAGTAGCCTCTGGGCCATTGGGTGATTGAAGTGATCTTTATTTATGTATTTGCTGTATTGCACTTGCCAGGGTACTGTGAGACTGCATGAAATACTGTATTTACTCTTCAAGTTCTGCGCTGAGAAGTGAGTTGTAAATGATGGATGTGGGAGAGAGAAACCAGCGATGTACCTTCCTACACGCTCTTATTTGTCTAGTTTCAGCTTATCAGGTGCCTGTTATCCCTACCATTAAACGCTGGTTCTTCTCTTGTAACTGCCATGGCAGAGAGGGGCTTGAGGGGGGGTTGAAGGAGAAGTAAATATGAATCAGCTCATTCTGAGATCTTCTAGAGCAAATAGCAGTTACTGTGGTAGGAGGTCAAACCAAGGCTGACATCCCGGCCAGCAAGGGGATGAGATCAATGGGATGAGAGGAGCAGGAGGGAGTAAACAGAGAAAGACACAAGGTTAATTAGGAAGGATAAGACAAAACCATTGAGCTTGACAGAGTGAAAGAAAGGAAACTGGTAAACCGGTTATGGGGCAGAACATCAGGCAAGGGGAAGGACATTAGCCATTTTACCTGTAAAACTGCAGTGTAAGCCAATTATTCTAGCTTCACATTTAGTCATTTGAGCAAAAATTTTTTGCCTGGGTTGTCCTAGAGTTGGCACTACCCCTTTCATGTTCAGGGTGACCAGGGATTTCCATTCCCTCTAGACTTTAAAATATGCTTTTCTGTTCACGCGAACAAGATAAGTTTATGGAGGCATAACAGGTACCATCAATGCAGTGGCACAGAAGCAGAGGGTCTCTCTTACAGCGTCGGGCTCTGTGTGGATAATATGGAGCTGCATGGCTGCGTCCTTCAATGCCCCGGCTGCACTTCTTTCAAAACACATAAAGAGGGTGGAGTCTGAATATTGGAAAGCCTTGTAATTTTGAATTTGCTTCTCATCCGACTTGAATGTCATTATTTAGATTGTGTGGGCCTCCTTTATGTTCCTGCACAAGATGTACTTTATTGCCCAGAAAACAACTGATAAACTTTGAAACCATATACATTTCACAATGCCTACAAAATCCACATAAAATGGACACCTCACAATGCCCAAACGGGCTCATTTAAAAGTTGGTGGGGCAATTGTCCAGGATGTACAATATCACGCCAAGGTTTTGTTCAGAGCAAATTTTTTTTAATGAGGCTTTTGTTGTTGTTGTTGTTGTTTTTGTTTTAAATCTTTGAAAATAGGATTTGATGCTGATCTGCTGAAAGGCCTTATCCAGCAGTACTGCTGGCACTAAGTCACAGTGTAAACACAGCCTGGCGGTACAAGTCACAATGGACCACAGCTTGAAAATTATTGGCCTAGCAGCCTGGGAGCGGGAGCTCTCAGAGCTCTGCCTTTCAATCTCTTTTCTATTTCCTTTCTGAATTTCATCACGAACAGTATTAAAACCAGCATTTCTGCTTCTTGCTTTTGCCTGTGTAAAGGGAAAAGTGCAAGCGCAGAAACACATTACTTCTTTTTCCCCCCATAAAGTCTTTATTCAGATGCTCGCCAACCTAATTTTTCCTTCCCTCTCTTTGCTCACGGGCTTTCAGCTCTCCTTCGCCATATCCCCCTGCTCCTGTCAGCATCGCTCCTTCGTGCCCCACGTTGTTTCTCCTCTCAGCGTGGCCGGCTGATGTGCCGCCGTGCTGAGCAGAGCGGCTGGAGCCAGCGAGAGCCCCGCCAGCCGTGGAAGAGGCAAAGCTGTGCCTCAATTCAACACCACACTTACGTTCACTGATTATCAAGAGGTGCTGGGTCCAGCCGAGCCGCTCCAGCGTGGTGTGACACATATCAGCAGGGTGAGGAGGGAGCCCCAAGCCCCGGCGCACATTGATTCAGAAAAGCATCCCGCGGCAGACGTGGGCTCGCTTTCCTTCTGGCCAGACTGGATTCCCCTTGTGTCTGGCCAGTGAGACGCTTTTGAGACGACGTGGTTTTGCTGCATCACTTGTCCACCCGGTAGCCCACAGAAGATGGGGTTTGATCGCCCGTAGTGGGTCCTTGGATGCTAAAACACATCAGCTCAGGCTCTTCTTGAGAACATCAGCATCCCCTGTCCTGCTGAAAGCCGGAGCATTTCACCTTCCTTTGGGGTGCTGTGCCAGTTGCTGTGTCTTGACTGGCTTGTTCAGCTGCTGTAACCTTGTTTACGCGTGGCTGTGGCTCTCCAGCCTCGAATGAGACGGTGCTTCCCATCGCCTATTTTCACCAGCAGTTCGCAGCCCCTGGGACGGCCTTTGCCATGAGGCTGGCTTTACCGTGCCACCGCGGTCACCTGCAAGAGTGACAGTCCTGTGCTGGGCTTTCAGTCACTCTGATCGCTTGTACCCCATTTGTATGACACTCCGGCATCTTGATTGTTCCTTGGGTAACATTTACATTCCCACCCAAAATTCAAAAGTTAGTGTTATTTAGCCTATGAGACTGCTAACAGAAAACAGAATTTTCATTTGAATTTTTGTTTGGGATGTTAATATTTTCCCATAAAGGAAGCAATTTGTCGCAGTTTGTTGCTTCAGTTGATATGGCACTCGGTGTTGAGCTATCTTTGCATATTTATTGCTGGGCAGCTGTGCCTGGTTCTGTCCTGCAGTTGATGATTCTGGAAGCCTTGTCCTCAGCTTGTCTGCAGACTGCTGCAACACTTCAAATTCCACACTGGTCAGAAAAACTTGGTAAGCCAGGCCTCAGTTTTATCCATGTACTGTATAACTGTTTGGATTATAATCTATCAAACAGTTTCCTATTTTTTTTTCATGGCATAGTGTGTTGTACACTTGTATCGATAGCCTCAAACTCCCAGAAACCTTTATTGAGGGGCACATAATTCTGCATGTCCTTAGTCTCTGCATCCTTTTTGCAATGATTACTTTTGCTGTGATTGGTTCAAAGTTTTTTTTCCCAGAGTCCATCTTTTGAGATGTGTACATCTTTGGCAGCCATTTCACAGAAACAGTAGGAAAGTCAGATCACCGGTACTGAATGGACATTTTGTCTTTGCATTACTCACTGGAAATGTTAAGTCTCCAGGTCTTCCAAAGGATTAGGAGAACTATGATGGAAATGTAAAAAAGTACAAAGGAAAAATGTCACATGCAAAAGCCCTACATGTAACAGTATTGAGCCAAAACCTAGTACCATTGCAATTTGGGCTTCAGGTATTTCCACTTTTATGTACTGTAATTACTTCACAAGTTCTTATATCTCAGTCACTTTATTCATACCTACCTTGGCATCTTGCTTGCCATAGGTTTGGGGCTGCAAAAAACCCTTCTGGGGGCTCTTCCTTCAGATTCAGCATTATCACACAGATTTTTGTGGACTGTGATAATTTTTTCAGATGCAATATTTTCCTCATGATGCTATGGTATCCCCATGTTGAATTTCTCTGGTGCATTCCTTTACAGATGACCTGGAAGAGCTTCTTTCCCTTTCAGTATTACTGCATTTTGTTTCTCTTTGTTTGGCTTAATTTTTACTTTTTTTTTCTTTCTGGCACTGCAAGTAGGTAGTGGTGTCTATCTTATCTTCAGCTTGTGCTAATTTTTTTCTTCACATGCTGTGGCTCTTTCTGCTAGAGCACTGATTTGTCATGGTACATTATACATAGCTCAGTGCCATGTGGGTTTCTGTGCTTTAAGTTGCAGAGTTCCTTCGCTATTTTCTATAGAGTCTAGCACCTTTCATCAAACACTTTTCTTTCTTTTGCAGCTCAAAAAAGAGTAAATATGGTTGCGCTTTTCCCTTAGCTGCTTTGTTACCGACCCCACAGAAGTTTTTTGCAGCAATATCTATGCAAACTACTGTTTATCCAGAGCATGTGCTGAAGCAATATCACAAATCAGTTTTCAGTGAGAAGTGGGAATTTGAGAAGCACTGTTATATTCTCCTTTTGACTCTTGACCCTGGCTATATTTCTTAATTACTCTCTGAGGGCTTTGTGGTGTGATTGCTGTTATTGGGAATGATTTATTTTGGCTTTGGGCTGGTGAGCTGCAGGCTGCTCGGGTGGTTAAATGCCACTAAAGCCTCGTCTGGTGGAAGGGAGCTGTTGGCAGGACGCGCTCCTCGCTGACTTACAAGGGCTCTGCCTGTACCGTGCTGTGTAACCGAGCCACGTCGTGTTGAGCAAGTGGGGGAAGCGTCTTGTCCTTCCCATTGAGATGAAATTGCATGAGGGGAAATTCGCTATTGGGAAAGGACGGATGAGGCAGGAAATCACCTTGGTCTGTTTTTTTAACTCAGAGTGTGGAAAAAGCACTTCTTTTGGTAGGTAAGGCAACGCTGGTGTAGGTACACGGTAAGGGATGCTCATGAAGAGCCGTACCATAGCCCTCGTGATATGGAATGGCTCTGGGTATAATCCTGTGAGGTGCTGCAGATACTACGTCTTGAGCCCTTGCTGCTGCAAGAGGGAGATGGGCTCTTGGTCCTTCCCTGCCCAAACCGCAGGCGAGGGGAGGCGGAGGGGAGCGGGGAGAGGAGGCTGTGCCCATGTCAGAAGGGGTGAAGATCCACCCCCCCAGGAAAAATGAGTCGCTGAAGAATGGAGTGACATCCCCGCTGAGCTCCATCGGCCCTTCACCCCCTCCTCCACCCGACCCCTGGCTGCCAACGCTGAAGCCAAGTCTCTCTCCATCCGAAACCCCCAGTTCAAGGGCTGCGTGATACATGGAACGATTGAACGGGTGAGCTGAAGAAAATAATTTTTTGTGGACTCCCTAGCTCCAGATTGTAATCGCTGCCTTGTAACCAAGCAGTTCTTGCAGTGACAGAGGGAGGAGCAGATAAATGCCCAGTAAATAGTATGTACATCTCTAGTTTAGCGCAGTAGGACAAAAGATGAAGTAGGAGCTGCGTATCAAAAAGCTGTACCACCACCATGAAAAGTGTCCTGATTTGCTTTAAAGTGAGGGTATAAGCTTTGGTCCTAACTCTCAGAAGGGGGTGCTATTACCTCATCTGATTTCTTTGTATTTTATATGTGTATCTATATGTTTTCCATGCATATGTATGTATACGGAAACCCACTGAGGTTTTAAAAGCAAGCTAAAACATTTGTTTCCCTTTGCCCTCTGCTTTAGTTCAAGTTTTTTGGAACAATGGTAACAAAGTTGCTGCTTTTTTTTTGTTTTCATGACTCGCTAGTGCAATATGCAAAAAAAAAAGGATTAGATTTCCAGAAATATGGGATTCTTTTGAAAAGTATGAAAATCCTTGAAAAAGGAAAACCAGAAGAACAAAGGGCACAGAAAAGTGGGCTATTTATTTCATAGTGCTTAGAAAACTCTACTGCCTTGTACAAGAAGTGAAAACAACTTATTCATATGAAGTGTGTATAAGAAACACTGGTTTGAAATCAATGTATTTTACTAAGCAAAAAAATGTGATATTTTAGATTATGAAATCTGAAAATCAAACAAGTCTGGATACTGTTGTAGTATTTCCACTATTTTTTAACTCCTGGAATTCATTACTTGGATATTAAAATGGACTTGTTAATTTCTTACATCATTTGGCCATTTATTTAATTTGCACCTCTAAATTAAAAAACAAGAGTTGCATATATCCATCTTGGACACCTTGCTAATGCATGTGACCGACTTTCTTTCTTTTCCTCACACCTGCCTGCCCCTGCTAATGCTTAGGGACATGTCATGCTTCTTCCCTACCGAAGCCCTGCTTTGGAAAACGCGACCTGGAACTGGAGCCTCTCTCCCTTCATTGGGGAAGACGGAGCTCAGGTACTCAGTATCCCACTCGGACTGGGCACCGCGAACAGTGAAAGCTGCTTAATCTGCAGAATTCCCCCAGCATCACCCTTGGCAGACACTGGAGCAGGACGGCCATGCTCCCTGGCAGGTATTCCTGACGGTCCATGGGGGAACCTGACCCAACTTGTTTTGGGGTGCAGCTGTACCTCTGAGGACCAGCCTTGCCCTTGTGCCGCTGGTTTGCAGGGCTGTGAACCGTCTCTTACGTGACTAGGTCACAATCCTGACTTAGGGGCCAAAATATGGCCTTGATATAACGGATAATAATAAAATGCCATATCCTGTGGCATTGCAATTAGCAGCAGGATTTCTGTTTATTTGGGATTAAGGCCATGGTCATGTTCTGGGTCTTATGGGTGAACACAGATCCTCCTAATCCTTCCATAGCGTGGAGCAGCGCTTCCCACAGATTCCTACCATCCAGACTTCCTGCAAAACCCAACCGTTGGCTCCAGTAGGTGCTTTGAAAAGAAGAGTTTTCAAGGTGGTCCCTATTTTACATAGGCACCCTATTTTGCAGGTATTTGGCTAACGTCTCTGAAATATTGTGAAAACAAAATCTTCTGAGGATTGCTCCTTCTAGGTTTCTTATGCCCTATCTCCATTGTGGTAATTTCTTGGAAATGATTATATAGAAAGGGGATGAAGACAGTGTTAAAATGACATCGAGACAATAACCTTGCCTTTTATTCCTCACTTATCCAGAGGTCACAGTTGGAGTTTGGATGCAGAAGGAATTGAATGTGGAACTTCAGAACAGTAGCAGCTCCTTGTAAGTATTTCCCAAATCTTAGTATTGTAGGTCTGTGAATTGTTTCTTCTCACCGGGGATAGAAGATCACCATCTTAGATACCTACCTTAGTGTGAGATGAAATGCCTCTGGATATGCACATTTCTTTTCAAGTGGATAAAGGAACCCTAATTTTAGATCTAGATAGATGACTTTTAAATGCTAAACCGGATGAATCCTACAGCATCTGAGACCCCTGTGAAGACAGTCTGGCAAGTTTCAAGTGATTTTAAAGAATGTCTTAGTTTGGTCCCAGAGAAATGGCTAGCATCATGCTGACTATTCCATTTTTTTTCTTTATGCTTCCTAAGTGACTTTGTAACCGCTGTAGGTTGGAACTAAGCTATAACAATAACTACGGACATACTTTATATATGCATTTAAGCAAACACTAAGTGTAGTAAGCAAGGGACTACTCACATACTTAGGGTTATACCCATGAATAAATTTTTGCAGGGTCAAGACTTGAGGGGGTATTTTATATGCTCAGTCAGTAAACTGATTTCTTCATGCTTAGGATGTGCTTGGGATTCTGGATGTTCCTAAAAAAGAACAGGATGACCATGAAATGGCCTTCTCCAAGGACAGTGTCTAGAGAGAGTCAAAGGTGGGTTTCACTTCACAAACTCCTCGAATTTCTCCCCTTGGAAGAAGTGGGGTTTTAAGGAGATGAATAAGAGAAGGCTGTTATGCATTCAGAATAGTTGCAGGAAGACCGGCAGGGAATAAAGACAAACTGTTCAGTTTGATAGCTTTGTTTTCTTTTACTTTGTGTATATATATTTCAAAAAACAGCGACCCTATTTTTTAGGGTCTAACTTAAGATCATTCAGTGACATCTGTAACAATCCCCTCTAGAACTGTCCACTATTAAGATTTTTGTGATTTGTTTTAGGCAATAATGACCTTGCTTGCACTTTGTATTTGTTAGCCACTTCTAAATACAGAGGTTAAAACCCTTGGGAATAGATTTAGAAATTTGGTAGCCTGGTGTCTGAAAGGATGACTCCATCTTGCATTACTGAAAACAGCCACAGTTTACAGTTAGTTAATAAAGAGGGCGTGATAAAATCAACGCGAAGCAGAACGTGCAATCTCCTTCTCTCTTTTGCTAATGCCAGCAGGACGCACAGCAGCTGCTCAACTCGCACCCCTGGGCGCAGAGAGGTCTGCTTCCCATCACTGGCAGCGCCGAAGGGTGCAGGAACGAAACCTTCCTGGAGGCCCTGGTGGGTGAGTCCGTGTCGGAGAGGACCGATACAAATCCTGATGGGTACCCGAGTGCCGCCTTACTGCTTTTGTCGCTTCTTATAGCCGTGCCGTAGTCCTGGGCGTAATCACCTTGGTGTTCTGGTACAGGTCACACAACTCAACGCCTAAAGCTGGCACAGCATCTGTTTTCTTCTCCACCACCTATTTGTACTTCTCTCCTTGGCTTCACCTTGTTGTGTGCATGGACCACGTACCAGATGGGATAATCGGACCCTTCGTGTCCGGCGCGTCTTTACTACGGGGCTGAGTTGGGTATAGGTTGATAAGACTGTGTTATAGAACAGTCCGTGAAACTTAGCGTAAAGTGATTTCAGCTACCGTCCCGCATTGCACCAGCACATGAACAGTTAGCTGCCGTTGGAAATCCTAAGCTACAGACAATGGGAGATGGCAACCTCTTGTGCACAGGATTTAAAACTATAGGATCATTGACCTTGAATCGTGCATGTAGCCTGGGAAATCTAGAGGTAAGCAGCTTGCAAAACCATGAAAGCCAGCCACCAGTCTGAAGAATAGAAGCCGCCTTCTAGTTTTCCTGCTGATAGTCGATGTTGTTTCAATCAAAGTACAGGTAGCACTTGAAGAATGACAGATCTTGTGAGCTTTATGTACCAGTATAATGAGATTATGCTTCATGACCCTACTGCATTTGACTTTTACATTAGAGAATATGATTCAGGAATTCATTTGAACAATCCACAAAAATATAAATGAAAAGATTATTTTTTTTTTTTTAAATTGCTGGTTTCTCATTAATTGCACATTGTAACTGACTCACAGGAAAGGAAGAATCATAATGAAGAAAATCAGAAATAAAAAGGGACCCACAGCCTTAATGTGTATCAGTACTGAAGAAATTACAAAAAATATAATGAAAAGCATTGAAAACTATATTTCTCTTACTAGCTTTATTCTTATAATATTATCACATTTAAAAAATACAATTTTAGAAAAAAAAATGAACTATAGCTTTTTGCACTGATAGGCGACAGGTCAGAAAAGCATTTCAGAATAATTTTACACCTTTTAACCTTAAAAAATACTTTGCTGACAATTGAGAAAGGGCCTTAAAAGAAGCGCTGATAGGCATTCTCACAGCAGGGTTGCCATGTCCCATCACATAGCAGAGGGTTTCTGCATAATGTATCCTGTAATAAGAAGTGTACTGCAAATCACAAGGCTTGAGTAGCAGTTTTAAGAAAGTAATCCTTGGCATGAACTGCTATTAGTGATGACACTGAAAGTTTGTTACATAAAACTCCTTAGAAGACACAAAGAAGGTAAACTGTTTAAAATTTTGATTCGAGCCTTGAAAGAACTACTTTGTCATAGAAATTTGTCTGCATTTAAATATATATTTAGTGTTCTCTGTTTTTTCATTTTTGCTTATGCTTGGACAGGCTTGTTAAACGAAAACTGCAGAGTTTAGTTAAATGAATGTCACTTTTCTCTCATTCTGTGCTGCAAATGGTAATTGTTCAAAAAGTGTCTTAACAATTACTGGTGTTAATTATGAATGCTAATACAGTCAATGATCACTGAGAGTCCCCGTGTTGCAAACCCTTTACAAATGGGCTAAAAACTGAAAAAAAAAAAAATAAAAAAAATAAAAATCCAGTATAACAAAGAGTAAATCAGTCCATCAAAGCACAGCAAGCTATATTCATGTTTTAATAGCTAGACTAATCAAAATGGGATATGAATCTAGAAGAAACCTTGTTGAAATTAATTTTATTTTTGTCTAGAAATGTAAATAAAAGAAAACGTGAAGGGGCCATTTCCAGGCAAGTTCTTTTCAGTGTTAATGATGCAAATCAGTGAAGTTTCTCAGTCCCTGGGGAATCTTTTTGTCTTTCTCATTTCCATAAGAATGATTTTTAGGTGATTAAAATAAAAATCTAATGGAAATAAAAATTCTTTATACTTTTCTCACAATACAGTTTAGTAGATATCTGCAAAAAACAGAGCTGGAATTGACTTTAGAACTATAATAAACCTTCCTAGGAGAGGATTGGTCACAAAATAGTGTTGTATTTCTAATGGAGACATTTTTGGTTGTCTATAATAGTATTTGAGAGAAGTTGCAGTCATCTGAAAGCTTGATGTTTCAATGTATCTCCAGCATTTTCTCAGCAGCTAGTAACGGGGAATGAAACATTTCATTGTGTTGTTTTCTAAGTAAGTGAGCAGTATGAGAAATGGGCATCCACATAACAATTAAAAATTTGGCTTGCAATGTTTTTGGCAAATAGTTTTTTTCAGAGCTAGGTTCTTCTTGAGTATCAAGGACTGGACTGATAGTGAAATACTGGAGAAGCATTGATAATTTTAAATGACTTTTAATCCCATCGTTCTTCCAGGAAGAAACTACTTGAGTGACTCTTTAAAGGGCTGCTATGAAACTGTAGCTTTGCTATAAGCTCTGTTTAAGGCAGGATACACCACGCAGTCATTCAGCATTGGCTTTACATTCCCTCTTTTTCCAGGGAATGGGGAATGGAAAAAATGGCGATTAATGTCATCCGTGCCAGCCCCATGCCCAGCACAGGTAAAACCTCCCTCCCGTGCTGGTGTGCAAGGGAAGGACTGAAGGATGCCCTCCCCTACCCTGACCCACTCTGCACAGAGAGAGACTAGCAACATCACAGACTCTGCTCGCACGCGTTCACACGCGTGTGCAAATAAACGTGTGCACCTTCTCCTTGTGCCACAGAAGAAAGCAGTTGCCTGCAGAGGAGATGGAAGAGGACCAGTCCTGCAGAGGAGATGGAAGAGGACCAGCCCCGCAGAGGAGATGGAAGAGGACCAGCCCCGCAGAGGAGATGGAAGAGGACCAGCCCCGCAGAGGAGATGGAAGAGGACCAGCAGCCTCCCCACGTGCAGCAGAACTCACCCCCACACTGGTGGGAGAGGGCAGAGAACAGCCATAACCGTGGAGGGAGCTCGGGGTGCCTTACGCACGTGCGTGCTGGGTTGCATGGTCAGGAGGAGAGAAGACGACACGAGAGGGAGTGTGCTCTTGTTTTCCAGGCAGTGCTCAGCAAAAGCTCTTCATCCCCACGTTCGCTAGTTGCTTCCCTCTGGGTCCCCTCTTCAGCTGCTAACGAGCCACCGAGAAGACTCAATTTGTCCCCAGGGCTGCTTGGGTCCTGGGTCTGGGTTGTGGAGGAGTGAACAGAACTTTAGGGCTGGGGGTTGCAGACGGGGAACAACTCTCCAGGGAGGATACGCAGGTGTCTGATGCCTCTGTGACTCTGGGAGGTGATTTCCCTGTCGACCCCCCCATAGCTCCTGGCTGAAGACTTCCACCCCTGCCCCTGCCTCCCCCAGCTCCAAGGGGGGAGACCCATGAAATGGTCCTGGCTGTGGTGAAGTCAGAGGATTCCCAAGCTCTGCCATTCGGCAGATACGACTCAAGGGCCACAGAACCTGAATCCTAGATTTGGGATCTAAAATCAAAACAAAACAAAACAAATATTTCTTTGTAATGCTATTTAAACAACAGTACTTTTAAGTACTTTTTGACATTGACTTATTAACTGTTGTTTGCTGTCTGATATTAATGTTAGAAAGGTGGTTGTCTCCAGACCCTGAGGACACTCCATTTTTTGTTTCCTTAATATTGAGACTCCCACAGAGTCATCTGAATCCAAGTGCCCAAACTTTAAGAAGAAATACCATATACCTGGTGAAATCATGAGTTGTGGCAACACCACCAGTCCGTAAGTTTAATGCCATGCTTCCTCTTTGCATTTGGGTGAGGTGAGGACCAAATTCCAGGAAAGCTCTTTGATGCCTTCAAGGCAAGAAACGAATGCGATGGGGACTCCTTCCCACTCCTGCCCCTCCTCGTAGCGGGGTCCTGAGCCTTATGCCGTGCCCCTACATCCTCATGGAAGACCCCAAAACGGCCCACACTGCCTGCTGTCACCGGCAGGGAGAGGGGAAGGATCGAGGTGCTCCCCAAGGCATCTTCCCCGGACCCCCTGTGTGCACACACTCACTCATCTCCCTTATCTTGGGAGGCCAAAACACTTCTTCCAAAAAACCTAAATAGTATATGTTACTAAATGTAGGACACAGCCAGTGTTTTGTAGAATCCTTTATAGAGGTCTACTGTCCAGTGCTTACTGCCTGGCTAGGAGCTTGCTGCTGGAGCATTGCCACGGGGCATCCAGGCATTGACTTCCAGTGGGATGCCAGAGAGAAGGAACACCACCCTGTAGCCTGGGGCTGGGTGGGGAAACCTGGGCTCTACTCATATGTCAAGGAAAGGTCTGAGGGGTAAAACCAGCCTTGTCCCCACCTTTTCTGCTGAGGACATATACAACTATATAAAGCTTGGGTTTCCCCTTCAGGAAGAGTGAGACGTGGGTTTGATTTCTCTCAGACAGAGGAAAGATTGCACCTAAATCCCCCATTTCCTAGGGAAATAGAAGTGTCGTAGATACTGGACAGATACTGATGCTGCCTTTTTCAGGGATCCCGACCTACCCTGCGTGTAAAAGAACATCTTACGCGCCAGGTAGGCAACTTGCTCAACCTGCTAAGCCCTTTGCTGGATGCGGTCTGAACTCTTCTCCCAAAATGGCCTGGGCTTGGAGGGCATTACATAGAAGGGCATTTCAGTGGCAACTTGCGAGCATCCCATTTGGTCCAGGGATCCCCGTGCCCGGGCGTACTCCTCACGTGCCACGTTGCTGAGTGACACTTTGCAACGTGCACCCTGCAGTCTTCCCTTACCAGTTAGGTACAGGTCCAACGCACTTTTCTCTTTCTTTGTCTTCAGTTTGTAGCGTTATGGATTGCAGCCTCATAGATGCCAGGCGGGGATGGAGGCTGTTCTGGGAAAAAGGACCAGCAGACCTGCAGAAAGCGTAACTGGCTACAGCACAGCTGAGATGAACTGGTGTGGAAATGCTGTCAGCTCGTCCGCTCAGAAACCTGGTTCAGACCGTGCCATCTGCACATCGGGCTGACTGCTTCCAGCCGGTGCCTGCTGCTCGGGCCCCGAGACAGGACCGCTTCTCCCGAAGTTCTCTGGGCTGTGGCTTTCCCTTGGCAAGGACTAGGGGCACACTCGTCCTGTGGTGTAGGCTGGAGCAGGCTGGGGTGAAACGGGGTGATGCCAGGCTGGGGTGAGCTTTCCAGTCAGATGGAGGTTGCGTGAGCACACGGTGCCCAAGAGGTGAAGAGGCTCTCGGTGTCTGCTCGGTCCATTCCCTGCATTCATCTGGGCCATTCATTAATTGCTCTGTGCTAGTTTTATGGGAGATATCCCTGTATCCTTAGTGGGTTCTTTGGCTGGTGAGCCACAGAAAAGACAAAATGGGGTCATATAAGACAACAGAGCTGGCTGTAACACAGACTTTGCTTCCCTTAGCCTCTACTCCAAGACTGGATCAAGACTTTCTTCGTGTGAACCCCAGCAGTATCTGCAAAGTAAGTTAAAAGAGGAGCCATTTGCCAAACTACTCCATTTGGGGCAGAAAAGCAAGCGGCCCGGTATCTTTTAGAGCAAAATGGGAGAATCCTGCAACAGTTTCCCTGGGGCTAGACAGCCTCTAAGCAGGAATTACAATTTTGAATTTAGGCATCTTAAAATGCCTTTGTGCCATTTCAGGGGCCTAAATCCCACCTGACTCTGCCAGGGTATGTGGAGGACCCTCCATCCTCATGCAGCGGAGGACTTGAAGGCACAGAGATAGCGAATTCTCACCAGAGAACACGAGCAGGAAGACCAGCCTGTCTTGTATTTGCAGAAGACGTAGCTCTGTTGCTTTCCCTCTGCTCTCAGGTATTCCCCAAAAGAGGAATTCTCAAGAGGAAGCTCTTGTTATTTGTGTTTCTCTCTGGCGTTGCCTTACCGCGGTCTTTCATGGAGGATATTGGAAATGCATCATACATTTGCAATGGTTCTAATGGGCGGTTTTGACATACTTCCCAGGAAAAATGTAGACATTGAACAAGCTGTGTCCATGGCAGGGATGGTCTTTGGTTTTGCATTAGAAATTTGGGGTTAAAAACGCAAATAAATCTTTCTGCATCGTTGGATGCGCTTCGCTGCTTTTGTCATTGGCAGTAGCACCTCGAGCCACACAGCCCAACTCCTCGAAAATCCACCCACCTCCCAGTCTCAAAAACCACGCTT
This sequence comes from Buteo buteo, assembly GCF_964188355.1. Classification (NCBI taxonomy): domain Eukaryota; kingdom Metazoa; phylum Chordata; class Aves; order Accipitriformes; family Accipitridae; genus Buteo; species Buteo buteo. The sequence goes on along the minus strand of NC_134195.1, from coordinate 2,078,761 downwards.
GCCTGAGGTCCGCAGCCTCTGAAAAAGTTGTCTCGGGAAAGATGCCCCCCTCCCCTCCTCCTCCTCCTCCTCCTCCTCCACCCTGCAGCAGGACCCATTGTCCGTCGGCGGCAAGGCATAAAGGAGTTAACGAAGGAGCCAGCGAGGAGGTATGATGGGGTGATGTCAGAATATTTCCAAGGAAAGAATGTGTTGGGGGTGCTGGCCGGGCGCAGGGGCTGGGGCTGGCGGCCCCCAGCCCCACCCCGACATTCTTCTTGTCCGGTTCCCACAGGCGGAGAGTGGCACGGGGGGTCAGAGTGGACGAGCACAAAGGGAGACCCCCTGCTGCCGGGGCCATCGTGCTGGGCTGTCACTGCTACTAATTCATGACTTCACCTTTAATCTCACTGATCCATTATAGGTTAAAAAGAGACCCATTTTACAGCTGACAAGATTGAAGGGAGCGCAACCCAGGAACTGGGGCCGGGGGGGGGAGGAAAAAAAAAATAAAGGCAGGGAGGGGGAGAAAGAAATAACCCCCCGCTAAAGTTTGTACAATTAGGACCCATCTGCTAAAAATAGATCTTGTGCTTTTCGCTCGTCCTTTCCCTTCACTGTGAGGATATGTGTTTTAAGAGGGAAGCTGATAAATGCAGCTAATTCAGAATTTTAGCGCACGGGGTCAGAGGAAAAAGGAGCAGGGAGGAAAGGGGGGACCAGGAAAGGAAAAAGAGTAAGATTTTAGGAGTAGGACTGCACAATGGAAAGGATGGGGAGCATTCAAATAGCTTAGCGCTGCTTTAGAGCATCTTTTGTGAGGTCATCATGGGGAAATGACTAAGAAATTTATGAAATGCTGATGTCAAAGGTAAGCTGATCAAATCAACATGGATTCAGCAGAGTAGTAAGTATATGTGTGTGGCACATACAGCGTGTTTATAATGACACAGATACTCAATGAATTCTCAGAAATCATTAGACCTACTGTGCTGTGAGCTGTAGGTGAAGTCTCCAGAAGTTATTCCACTTTTTATTTTCATTAGTAGGGTAATTGCTTTCAATTTGTCCTTTAACAAAGATTTTTACGCTGTTAGTTCAAGGCAACTAAAATGCACGTTCTCAGTGAATTTCAGAAAAAAAGTGTAGTCTCTGAAAAAAACAGAGGGGTGATAATTTGCCACAGACCTGCGAAATGCTTGCTAGAGCATTTTTTTCTAACATACAGCAAAAATTCAACATTCTTGCATTTCCTGGTTTTGTCCTATGTGAGTGAGGATGCTGTAGGTATCTGTGTGCAGTGCTAATTCAGGGAATTGAGGCTTTGGTGCTTAGTTTTTTGGCTTTCTCTATCTGCTCTTTGACAAAAAATGGTAACTCCAGAAGAAACTTTATTAAGAAGTCCACCAAACTAGTCTATCCCTCCTCCTACTGCCCTGATGGTATCGGAGAACATTGAAGCCCCAGAAGGAGATTGTTTGCTGGATTCTCCCTGCCTTTTGCCCTTGAACCTCTGGAACGGCATCTCGTAAGATTTTGCAATGTATGTAAATTTATACTGCCAGACGTGTACAGGTTTTGCATCTGCTACGACGCCCGATTCCTTCCCTTCTCCCCCCCCGCAGCGGAGCTCTGGGAGTCACCGGCGTCGTGGTTTCGAGGCGAGGGTGGAGAGCAGGGAGGGCTATCGTGAGGGTGCAAAGCCCGGCCTGAGATTTGCAAAGATTTGGGGGTTTCTGGCATTCCTGGACAAAGTCTGTGAAGGAGATCAGCTGCCGGTGTCTTTTGTGGGCAGATATAAGAGAGAATGGGGACCTTCGCGTGAGGCGCTCTGTCAGTTGAAGTCAGTGATGAAAGTCCTATTGAAAAGAGCCTCGGATCAAATCAAAACCTGATTTCCGAAGAGTGACATTGCCCGCAAATGGAGGCAGATTGAGGTCCGTAACTGGCCAGCGCTTTGGACACATTCTGCTTACTTTAGTCACACAAAATGACGTATTGATGCAAGTTTCCAGGATCCAAACAGGCAGCCCTTTCATAGGCAAAAGCCCTAATGAAGTCACTGGCAAGCAGCCTCGCTGGCCTAAGGCCTGCAGGCTATTTCCCTAGTCAATACACTGGACCTAATCTTATACCCCTTGAGCATCAGACTCCATGTGTATTTTCTGCAAGTATTTGTTCTCTTTCCGCAGAAGTGCAAGATTTGTGTGCTGCAGAGAGCAGTGTCAGCGAGCAGCTGCTTCTCCTTCAGCATGAGTTGTTCAGTGTATAGACTTCATTCGCTCCCAGTTGGGCAAAACCAAACTGCGAAGCTGAGGCGTGGAACAGCGAGGCCCTAGGCTGCCAAATACAAATCTCCTGCTTTAATTTGTAAGTGTATGTTTGAAAACAAAGAAAAGGATTAAAGCAGAAGTTTTTTTTAAAAGCCTTTAGAAGATATTACGAAAAGATGTATTTTTACCTGGTAATCTGTGTGCTTCTAAGTTAGTGAAACACATTAACTCCTCTTGTAAGTCAACTTCAATTGATGGAGCTGTCTTAACAATGAGTTAGTTATCTTGCAGAGTGGATTTTGTTAGCTCTTTGTAAGCACAGTCCTTCTGGTTTCTGATCAATCAGCTGAATTTATTTTTCCCATTTCTGAGAGTGTTAGAAATATAGACTGGAATGGCAGCTTCACGGATTACCTTGGTTCCAAGGTGTCATCAAACACTAAATTAATGTGATATAAATCATAAGGATGTTTCCAGGGGATGCTTTGTTTTAGGTGAGGAACCCCTCTTCTTTCTTTCTGAAATTTTTGAATAAAGTTTTCCCATGAGCAAATGTTATAATGCGATGCCCAGGTAACAAAGTAAAAAGCAGCTTTTAGAGCTGAAAAATTGCCACCTCCCTCACCACACTCCCCAGAAAACGATGGAATAAATAAAATCCTTCTCAGCTAAAGCATTTCTTCTCCGAAGTTCCACACAGCTTCTGTAAGGCACCCGCAGGCGGGTGTTCAGAGGGAGCCGGGGACGCAGCCTCTGTCTGCGCTGCCTGGATCAGGGCTGAACTGGATGGCAACAACTCGGCCTGGAAGGAAAACAGGAGGGAAGGGAGGCGATCCAGATTACCGGTTAATTATGAGTCCTCCCTGCTCAGCAGGATGGGCGCTTGCAGTTCATGCAAAAAAAAACCCCCAAGGCTCTGCCTCTGGCTGCTCCCACCTCTAGAACTGGTCTAAGCCCGCAGGTGGGCTCCCAGCTCCGACTCGCACCCAGGGCTGGAAGTACAAGCATCATTTATACTTTTACAGGGGAATATACACTGTGAAAAATCCTCGGCGGTGGGTGTCTCTCCCTGAAGCGCTCTGAGAAATGGAGCTGTGAAAGTAGCATTGCTGCACCTTCTGCAAGGTGAGCTATCCGAGGCTAGAGGCAACGGAGATCGCGGTTTCGTGAGCGAGAGGGTTGGAGTCTCAAGCATATCTGAAAATGTGGCTCTTAAATATTTAGCTGTCTCTTTGGCAACTGACTTCCTTTGGCAACCTACATTCATGTCGTCACCATGCTTGATATGCTATAAATAAATCCGCGATGTTTGATGCCAATCAACTAATACCAGGTCCTTATCACAACAAGCTCACAGTACCTCATTCAGCGTGCTCAAGGAGTTTTCTTTCTATCTCCTTTTTTAAGATGAAACTAATCCATTGTAAGCCCCATAACAAGGAGCCACTCACAGGGTGAAAGTATAAGCAGTGCAGTTTTTAAATTATATTGTATATGTCTCATGACTCTTGCCACTAAAGCCAGAGGTATGAAAAGATGCTCTCTGTTTTTTATGCAGTGCTGCTGTGGAGATGGGGTAGGATTTTCCTTGTGCTTGCCAAAAGAGTCGTGCATAGTTTAATTAAAATGTATTATTATATAAGGGCTTTTTCTTTTTTAAAATAAAGTCAAGGACCCTACTGAGGACAGGGACATTCAAGCACCCAAATCTGTGTCAGCACCCTGCTGGCAGTAAGAGCTTTTGCACAAACATCTGATTTCAGAGTCAGAATTCAACAAAGCAAGAAGAAACAGGCTGAAGAACAACTATCTTAATAGATGCAGTAGCATCGAGAGTGGGAAGTGAAACTGAGAGAACAATAAATGAAGAAACAATGAAAAGGTCAAGCACTTATTCAGGATTCATAAGTACAAATGTAGTTCAAGCAGTGCATGCACAACATGAAAAATGTAATTCCTTCATTTCACTTATTTTTGGTTTTCTCTCCTTATTTCTTTTTTCCAGCTCATCAATAGCACTGAGAGAAGTCTTGCTTGCGGTAGAAAAAAACAAATATGAGACGCAAATAGTGAAGGTACACGGGGGGCAGCAGGCCAGGAAGGAGCACCATTTTTTCTTGACCAGCTTTAGGAGAGCACACGACATCCAGAGTGCGATGTATTTTGTGCAAATGGTGTTGGGAATAGTTGGTGCAGAAACATGACCTTCCTCCATCCCTCCTTTCACGCAGTGCTGGCTGAGTCAGGAATAGCTGGATGGGGGAATCCCTGCTTGCAAGCTGGGGCAATACACTCATGGTGATCGTGATTCTCCAAGCTCTGGAGTTTGCAGAGCAGCTGCAGTGGCAGCAATGGCGTGCCCCATCACTGCTTCTTACTCAGGAAAAATTATATCCTTTTCTAAGATTTAGCTTTCTTTAAAAAAAAAAAAAAAAGGTGTCCCAAACATTCTGCGGTGCTATTTACATTCCTGTTCTTCTCTACCCTCTTCCTGCTGTGCCTGTGTTCCTCCGCTCGCTGGTGGTTTTCCCTTGGTACACGATTCCTCGCCCCGTGCTCCCTCCTGCTCCGGACCTCCTGCCTGGTCACCTTCTCCCACTGGCAGTTCCAGCCCCCACTGGTTGTCTGCTGCTTGTGTAGTGCTTTTTTCATGCTCTGGAAAAACCAGCGCAGTGGTGCAACATCCGATCACTCTTAATGAAGAAGCAAGGGATGGCTCTGACACCTCCAAACCCCTGTAAGTCACTCACACGTAGAATCCTCTCAGCCTTTGCTGGGACTGGTTGCAGTAGGTGACAGGGCTGCGGACACTAGTTTATCCGGGTTTGACAAGGCAGTGAACAGAGTACAGCAGCTTTGAGAAACGAGTGTGATTACACAGTGGCATAATTTCTATTTAAATATAATTCTGAATTGCTCCTCCGTCTTTCTGACAACATGCAGAGAAAAAAACTTCTTTGCATTCGTTTTAAAAAAAAAAAACAACAACCAAAACCAAGAAAACAAGTTGATAAATTAATCCTCACCCTAACTGCATTGCAACTAATACAGTTACATCAGGGCTGCCTTTGGGTCAAGATTTTTCTTTGCCTTAAGGCCAAAGATGCGTTTAAACATCCCCTACTAACCAAACAGCAAACATAAGCGCGGGGCTGACGTGTCATCCGTTTCCCACCCTCTCCAGATTGTTTCTGTCCATCTCGTGCTCTTCAAATGGCAACGCAAAGCCCATATGCCACGGTGTCAGGGAAAAATTCCCAACACGGCATCTGGCTGCGTGGCAGATCCCGAGGCAGTTGGTGTGTCGGCTTTGGAGCTGCCTCCGCTTTTGTCGTGTCCCGGGGGCTGGGGATGGCCCTGCCTTGTCACCCCACAAACCCCTTTGGATTCCAAGGAATCACTGGGTTTGGGTTTGTCAATAAGCTCCCGCTTAAATCCCTCATGAGATCTCTATGCAGGCCCCCTTTATGGGGAAATAATGAGAATTTCTTAATGCCCATGTGTGTGTTTTCGGCGGAAACATGTGGGTTTAGTTTAAAGTGGACCGCGGCCTGGTAGGTACAGGTCACTGTGTACTGGGATTTCTTTCTCAGAAAACTCTTGAATGCTCTTTGAAAAGGTCTCTTCTTTTTTTTTTTCTTTTTTTTTCTCCCCTTGCTCATGAGTGTACAAGCCACTTCTTGATGAATAGGATCCATAATGCCCGGAGATATTTGAGATCAAGCATATGGTCCATTGAATATGCATGTAAGCGGGGCGGGAGGGAATTGGTGTGCGGCACCGGGGAGAGCGTGTCTGAAAGTTAAGCAGCACAGAGTTCGAAGGCAGCCTTTCTGCGCATTTTGGGAAATGTGACTTTCTGTTTCCTCTGATAAACTAGTTACTAGAAAGCAATTCACGGTCAAAAGCATAGCTGGGGGTTTTAAGCACTCAAACATTTGGTTGTGACTTGTGTTAGACAGAATAATACCGTTTCGCTTTTGGTTTCCCGCAAAATGCTTGTTTTTACAACCAAAACATAAGACAATAAAATCTCAAGTTATTCGAAAGTACATAAAGGTAAGAAACTTCTTCAACTGACAAATGACCAATTCTTCGCTAGGAGAGAGGCTCAGATGACTCTTCTTCACATTTAAATGAAAAGAGTGCTTGGAGAATACGCATTCTGGTAAGTTTTCCTTACCAGTGGAGAGAGAGAAAGGGAGACGGGACTGAATAGGAGCGATTGGGCATGAAGTAGTAACTATGAGGTCCTGGAGGCAGGAGAACAAGAGAGGGAATGAAGAAAAAAAGAGAAGAGAACCCAGGAGAAAGGCAAGGGGGAGGAGGGGGGAAGGAAAGGATATGTGGTGGTTATTTAAGAGATGCCAGGGAAAACTGGGATGTGTGTGTGTGAAAAAAAGGGAGACAATCTTGAAATACAGAAATTGAGCCAGGAACTATGAAGATTTACTGGGAATTATCTTGGGGAAATTGTTGCATGTCTAAGATCTGAATTGGTTTTTTTTTTTGGTTTGGGATTTTTTTATATCATTGCCACAGCGTATTTTTTTCACACGACAAAATATAAATTAATCTCTTAATTACAAATGTGCTATGGTTAATTTACTTCATGGGCCAAAATAATTTATCGCACTGCATTTATTTCTTACGGCTGCTGAAAATCCTAGAGAACTGAAGAATTAGAGGACAATTAAAGGAGCCTCCTCCCTCATGTACATGCTGTGTCAGTGCAGGAACCACAGTTAATGTGGGTCATAAATATTCCTTCCACAGGAAATACTCACTTTCTTACTAATATGATTGGAGTGGCTGCAGGAGAGAAGAAAGGTGCTTCATTACAGCACATAATGGCCCTGAATAAAGAGCACAAACCTGACATCTTGCACATCGGAATCGAGTCCTGCAGGTGTACTGGTTTGTGAAGGGCAGTGTGTGTGTGTTTGTGTGTGTCTGTGAAAAATGCCTGTGGGGGAACGAGTTCTGATACAACCTCTGCTTCAAAACCAACACCAATCTGAAACAAAACCCAGAGGAAAAGCGCCGGACCCCCTCCTGTCTGCCTGGGGCAGGACTGACCCTTCGGCTCTCCCTCAGCATTCACCCACCATTTAAACCAGATTAAAAATCACAAAGATGAAGGGAAGAAAGGTATTAGCTCCGTATACTGTCATTTTTGCCTAGTCAAGTAGGCATTTTCAACAGTGTCCTTGCAAGTACAGTTCCTCCCAGCCGTGGGTCTGCCCTGTGTGCATACTGAAGATGCCAGTTTAAAGTCAGACCAGACAATCTATTAGGACCAGTCCCTGCCCTGTGCAAATGCGTCCTGGGAAATGTTCATGGATGTATGAGATGCTTACATAAAATAGGATCATTTGCTTTTACACAAGTTTGTTTTACATATTCCAAGGAAAACCATTTATCTGTCTAAACAGTTCCTACCATAATATGAGTGCTCTCATGTAGGTATTTTGTAAGGTAAGTAAGCTAGGTTGTTTTAAAAATTATTAAAAAGAGGGTAAAATGGTGACATCTTTTAAGGCATCTTAGTAGCAGGCTGGAGAACAAGCCTTCTGGCTGAGCTGTTCACTAGCAGTGATTTCTTTCTGGGAAATTCCATAGTGCAACGAAGCCAAATGCATTCAACCCTTGGCCCATCTGAATGTTCTGGAAGGGAAATCAGCCTTTAGTTGACTTTCTTCTTCCTAGACCTCTTAAATGACTTTAAATGCAGTGCCTGTGGTGGTGGGGAACCTGGGGGCAGGTCCTTCTTGTGAAAGCCATATAGACAGATAAAGTGATCAGCCACTTTCCAAAACAGTGCAGCAATCCCCCTAGAGACTTTTTAAAGTTAATTAACATCTCTGGGAGCAGTGGTCTCATGCCTAAAATTTAAAGGTTAGTGTCTCTTAACCACTCATTAGAAAAGTTTATATCAAGGGAGAAATGCAGGGTACTTGCTCTCAGAAAATTCAGAACAAAGATACGTTTGTATTCCAATCCCCTTACTGCAGTCCTATGCCCAAGCAAATGAAGTCCGAGTAAAATATAATTGCCAGAATCTGTTTATACACAGGGTGTTTTCTGGGTTCCTAATCACTGTGGATCCTATTTCACAAAGCGCTGAAACATGTGCTCGAGCCCAACAGGTTTCCATGGGATATAAGCAGAAGCTGTAATGTCAGCTGGGCCTCGAGCGGTTGCTGAAGAAGCACAGGAGTACACATATCGTAAAGTCAAGCAGGTGCTCGAGTGGTGCACTGAGTCGTGGTCTCCTCCTAAAATCTGACTTTCTGTCACTAAAGAAGATGCTGCTAAAGTTCTGGTTGCCTGCAGGCATGCCGGTCCGGGGTTGAGGTCCCAGGCAGACCATAGTGAGAGGGCTTGTGCTGAAGGAAGCAGTTCTGTATAAATACATTTCTGGAGTGGTAGGAATGACAGCATCCATGATCACTAAACTCACTGAAAAAATGATGGGTTTTTTTCTTAAGAGATAGGGGGAAATGTCTACGCTGTATCGCCCAGCCACTGAAAGCAGCAATGTGCAACTAGCACTCCTTGCAGATAAAAAGATAGAATTTTCTGCACAGTATCTAGAGCCCAGTGAATAATTTCCTTAATTAAACTAAAGAAGATTAAGAATAGTAGGTGTATCTATATAAAACATGTCCCAGATTCTAATAACATCCTTTGTACTGTCTGCACGTAACTGATTCCTGTTTTCTTGCTTTTCTCTTCATTGAACATTTTTTACTGTGAGTGCTTTTACCTCTATTCCCCCCATTTCTCAATAGTGACTCTGGAGCTGATGTATACACTGCAACACCTTGTCTCGCTGCTGTAAGTCCAAGGGACTGTTAGGGAATTATGCAAGCCTGGATATAGACATCAAAGATGCACTAAGGTAAGGATGGCAAAGCCAAGATGGCTTATGCACCTAGGACACTTTGAGAGAAAATTAAATGCTTGCCAAGTCTAACTGAAACGTATTTTTTGATTTATGGTAAAAAAGTTTTATATGTACAGTGTCTGAGATGGCAAATACGTATTAAAAACAGAAGAACTACAAAGCAAATTACTAAAACAAAACTGATTTCTGCTCGCAACATGTGATACAATTTGTGGGTTTACTTGTCTTGAAAAGTGTGCCTCTGGTTTTCCCTGGCTGGGTCTTTACATTCTTCCTAAAGTTTTCATCAAAGCTAAGTGATTACAGAAGTTGTCCTGCTTTGTACACGACGTTTTATTTTATATTCGACTATCACTGATGTGCAAGGGACAAGCTATTTGCCTGCTCAGCATCCCACGGAATAACCATGTGTTGGACACTGGGCAAATAAACTGGGCTGGCTGGAAGCCTGCTCAGCTGCTGGTGGTGGCCAGCAGCTGCTCGATGGCCATGGCTGTAGCCAACAGCAGAGGAAGCCTCAAAGTGCAGCCATATGTCTGAATTTGTTCCTTCTCTACTTTGCCCTCCCCGTGCCCTCACAGCTCTCTTTTTACCTGCCGAGAAGAGGAAGATGGCTCAGTGGAGCTGATATTCACGTCCCCCGGTGGTCCTAACCACCCAAACCCCTTCCCTTGCTGATTCCTGCTGCCGCTTTTCGAGTGAAATGAGGCACCCGTAAGGACAGTAACCAGGGCAGGATTTTTCCAGCAAAGAAGAACGTGCACTTCTTACGTGCGTGGGTGAGCACAGGTAAAAATCTACACAGCCTGGACTTCTGTCGCGTGAGATTATTTATGTCAGTAAGGGTTTGTAGAACCGGGGCCGATATCTCTCAGCACTGGTGCTGGATTTCCACTCATTTTGTACTAGGGTCTTCCTGTGAATCCCCTGCGGGAGCAGTTCAGTGGTACTTAAAGGGATGGCATTTCTGTAATTATCTAATTATTGCTCCAAGGTTCTTTCTTGTGCTTGTTAAACCTTCATTCCAGTGAAAGTGTAACCCCACACTATTGAATTTGGATAAAATGTGATTGAGAATCAGCATTAATGCCCCAGTAGTCTTTGGAGCAGGTACCTTTGGCTTACTTTTATCTTTTCTGGTTTGAAAACACGGAGTTCAGACCTGGTCACTCTGAATAGTGAAAGATTTCAAAGGTAGTGCAGTGTGCTAGTGGGGCTGTGAGTCTCCATTAGATTCTTTGTGTTGGCTTAAAAATTTCATGGGACATCTATTTCTCTAATGAATTCTGTAACAATTTGGGGTGATTACTCAATTATCTGAATTTCTGTTAATTGCTATCAATTTCATTCTTAAATTCTGAAGTTTTCAATAAGGAATCAACAGTGAATTGGATCATATTTAAATTTAACAATTTTTCAGTTACTTACCCCTTACTTGACGTTGGTTTATGCTCTTTCTTTAATCCCTTCATGAGTTCCCTCCCCCTGTGTGTGACACAGGAATCTAACACCAAAAAAAAAAAGAAAAGAAAAATGAAAGATGAAGCCTATCTCAGGTTACTTTCTTCTGGTTCCTACTTTTAAATTCTCTTCACTTTTCACTATCAATCAGCCATGAATATTACATCTTCATTTGAATTTTCAGCTGCTGAATCACGATCAGGTGAAGATCCGGTAGCCCTGTGTTACTGGATATAACTCAAGGGGTTATGCTGTTTTTACTGTTTGGCACATACTCAGGAATGGGAACTTAGCTTAGCAGTTGGAGCATATGGCAGGGGGAGATAGGCCAGCATCTTGGATGAAGATGCATATATTTTGTACTCTCATGGTATGATGCATTCTTGTGCTTTGCAGATGGCACCTCAGAATTGTTGCTCTGAAAACTAATTTTGCCCAGCCACGCAGGTCTGCTGACACAAGCACAAGGATCATCTGTTTCTGTGCAGACACCACTGCATGCTGCAGATATCCAGGCAGGAATTTTTCTGAGCAGCACACCTGCATCTCAGCTGCTGCGGGCAGCAGGAAAAAACTCGGGAACTTACGACTAGCATTTGTATCTGGAGAGAACAAGTCAGCCAGGCACAATCACTGTCTTCACGTAATACTTGGTTACTGCTTCTCCTAGAAGTTTATTATGGCATAGTTGTCAGGGCAAGCATAGAGGGAATGCATTGATTTTATGACAGCTGGAAAGAGGGACTCGTTCTAATTGACAGAGACCTAACGCTGCCTGTGATTTCCTAGCAGCCTCCTTGTGTACAGACAAACCATCGGTCCTCAGAGAAACTGCTTTTGTACCCCATAGAGCTCGTCCCACTAATAATGCCACTCTCCGAAACTTGCATTTTGTTCCATCTCTGCCTCTGTCCCCCCCAAAACAAACATCTTGTTACATGTGCAAGTGGACTAATGGCTTGCTAGAGAGGCTTCAGGCAATAGATTCCGTGCAGCTAACAGAACTGCAGATTAAGGTACGAGTACTTTCCATTCTCTGGCATAATTTGCATTTCTTAAAATCACGTTGGGAACATCTTTTAAATGCACTAGGCTGGGGTGCAGTTTTTCTCAGAACTGTATTGCTTCCTCTCCAATCTCATCATTTGCTGTACTGTGTCCCTGAGCTGAGTCAGGCAGATGTATTTTTAAAGATCAATCTCCTGCGCGTGAGGTGGGCTTTACACTAGTTACTGGAAGGTCTTCTTAGCTTGCTTTTCCCCACCCCCTTCCAAATTTCTGTGCTCTCTGTGGAACAGACAGCCCTGAGTACTAGTCTGTGCTTTTTGCTAGATATCCTCCTGAAACAGTTTGGCAGCAAATAAAGCCATGGGTGGTGGACACAAAAAGTTAAATTCTGTTGTCTACCTGCAACAGGAGAGCTAAAGGAGAAGTAGAAACCTGGATTAAAAACAGATCTGTCAAGCAATGAATGGGATACTGTCTGGAGTAACGTGAAAATTACTGCCAGCTTATTGTGTACTAAGGGGCTTTTTGGAGGGCGGGATGGGGGGGAAATGATACCAAAGAATTATTATTTACAGGACCCCTGAGTAATTGTTTCCAGTTGGGCTAAGGCAAGAGAACAGTTGCTGGCGCTACCAACAATATATGTCTGCCTGCTACCAGCGGGGTGGAAAGCTTGAGTACCTGGAGTGTGAGGGATGGGTTCGGGGGGAGGAACCTCCTCCCACCACACAACTTCTGTGGGACACAAAAGACACACGCATTTTTGACAGCGTGCGAGTAGGTAAGAGCACTTGCTGCCTGCAAATGAAATGCTAGAACAGCAGAGAGGTGCTATAATCCCATCCTGCATTCAGATGTTGTGTAATTTAGCAAGTGGTTTCAGAAGGTGCCTCATTACCCTCAGCAGAAGAAGCACCCAATGTGCTACGCTCATAGCACAGATTTAAGGCAGACTTGAAGACTTAGAATAGAAAAATACCTGCCCTCTGAATTTATGGTGCTCTGCCTCCCTTATTTTTCCCATTTTTAGATTCCAGCTGACTGCCTGGGGTGCCTGATTTAGGCTTTCTGACTACTATCGCATCCAAAATCTTCAGTTATTCAGACGGCTACTGACAAACCCTGGTTCTTTGTACAGTCACTGGAGAGGAGCAATTTCCATGCCTAAGTGCAGATCTGACTAGCACCCGTCATTGTATTTTCTGTTTTATCGCCACAAGCAGGAAGAGTGAATAATTCTGAAGCACTGAGAAAAATCTTTCCTACCACCCTCGGTCTCTTCTGCCATGGTTTCCCTAGGAAGAGGACAAGAAGGGGATCACAGATTTTTTTTTTTTCCTGTGGGTTTTGTTTGCTTTAAAGTTTGGACTGAGTTTTCTTTTTCTTTCTTGTCGCAGCTGAGGGCCAGGAGAACATGAGTAGCTCTTCTCTCGAGCTTATTTCCAAAGTATGTTGTGTGCAGGAGATTGTTGAAGTATTTGTTCATGACTATCCTCACAAGTGTATAGAAATTAAAAATCAGTTCTAAAACAATGCACAGCACTGGTAGTAAAAAGGGGCCTATGATAAAAACATTTTTAATTGGCTTATTTAGGAAAAGCCGTTTACTTACTCCTTATCTTGGTGACCAATTTATTTGCATCCAGGCAGTTTATCACAGTATGTTTTTGAAAAAAGACACCTGAGAAGAATTTGAAGTCTTCAGAGCAAAACATGCCCAGAAACTGCACTGGGAGGCAGGTTCTCTGCTAGATGGAACAGCTCCAAATGGCGGAACAGGAGGACTCTTGAAAATCATGGGTAGTTTTTCTGTGAGTTACACATCTGAAAAAGAACAGCAAAGAAACTGAGAAAGACTTTGAACTTTACCTTTGCCATAGAGATCTCTACTTTCACTGTTATTAAGCATAAGTTTGAACATGTACATTCTAGGCTGGGGGGTGTTAATGATAACTGAAAAGTGTTTGAAAACATTAAGGGAGGAAAATAGCATGAACGGGAAGTGAAACTCCACTTCGAATTTCCTTTATCAATTGGTCTATCTAAAGTAAAAACTGCAGAGATGAAAATAAAAGAAACAGCTTGGAGAAATCAAAACAGAGGATAAACAAAAAAAGATATGTTAGCAGATGACTCTAATGAGAAAGAGGCTGTTACTGTATGGAGAAATCAGAGGCTGTTTTATAACATTTATTGTCTGACACGGTACCTAAGATCTGTCATATACATGTTATGTACCTTATTTGAATGGTCCCTTGAAATCATTTGTGCTGTTTCATGATGTAAAACATAAAAAAGAAAATGAGAAGGGAATGAGATGTCAGCATAGCACTGCGAACTGAAACTCGTATTTCAGCGTGTTATGGGAAGAGAAGACATGGCACCTGAAGCTGAAAATCTGTGAGACAGTGCAAATTAGTTTTGAAACAAGTATCAAGAATAAAATACTTGTTAGACTATCTGAGCCCTGAAAAGTGAGTCGATTAGTGCTAGCATTGACACAATGAGGTTATTTTACCAAGTTGATAGACTGTAATGATTATCAAATACGTTCAAGGAAATGGAATCCTGTATTCAAGTCAATCCCATCCAGAACCTGATTAGCTTTTAAAGAGCTCAGGCTTGATTACCTTGACTTGATTAGGTAAAAAACACCACAAAACTAACAGACACTTTGAGCCATCAAATGACTTTTTTTCCCAGTGGTCTCAGTTAGAGCGGATATCACATGAGAAAGCAATGTAAGACTGGCACAGACATCTATTCTTCTTCGTGAGATCTGCACAGAACTTCTTGACCATCTTTTGCCTGTAAAAAAGTTGCCAGATGCACTTTTTTTCTTGAGCTGCTATCTATAAGAACATGTGAAAGATGGCAGTATACTGATGGGAATGGTTTAAACTGTATAGAGAGACGCCAGAGAAGAGTTTGTGTACATGGAACTGCTGGTGCTGCTTCTCACTTAGACTCAGACCGCTTATAGAAGCTCTTGTTAGCCTGTGTGTGGTGCCCTTCCAAAGAGAGAAAGAAGTGCTGTAGTCTAGTGTTAAGAGCCGGTATTGTATCCATCTTTCTCTTTTTCCCCAGGTAAAAACTGTTTTGTCTGAGAACATTACCTGGAAAATGGATAATGCCTGCTTACTGCTGCTAGTTGTCATACTGAATACAGAGCTGGAAGACTAGCTGCATTTATAGATTAGGAGATACTAAAAATTATTTCTATATAACAGGCTATTCAAAAGCTGTCTCGACACGGTCCTGCTCTAGGTGTCCCTGCTTGAGCAGGGGGGGTTGAACAAATGACCCCCAGAGGTCCCTTCCAACCTCGACCACCCTGGGATTCTGTGGTAGCATCACAAAAGCTTGTCCGATCATTGTCTTCGCTCAGAAAACAACAGCTCGTGACACACTCTTATAATGAAAATACTAATAATGTGAGCCTTAATTTTTACTGAGAGTCCTCCCTTTTAATATAGAGATATCAACCTTCTTGGTGGTTGTCGGTTCAATTGGTGCCGGCAGATAGTCTGGGCTGATATTCCATCCCAATGAAACGTAATGAGCCCGTTTCTCATTTATGCCCTGTACATCTGACATGGCTTCCCAGAACTTTGTGAAAACATCATATTTATGTTGGGTGCAGATGCCCTTTGGGAGCCGGTGCGTCTCTGCCCTGTGCGCGTCAGCTTTTGAAAAGGTAAGCGGGCGTTCCTCCCGCAGACCACTAAGTCTGCTGGTTTGTGGTGCAGCCATCGCACTGGGAAGACCAAGCTGCCTTTGAGGGGCCTCGTGCTACCCTCCGGGTGAGACCGGAGCTCTGCCAGCTCCCGCAATGCCACCAGGGCCGGCGGGTGCCTGAGGAAAGCGGGATCCCTGAGCCTCCCCATGGGTATTCCCAGAGCTGAGCCCTGGCTCTCAAACCAGTGCAATTTATAAAACACCCTTTGGATAACCATTTTAGTGCCAGACACTGACAGATACTAATCACAAAAATCCTCTGATGGAGGCATGCAGGAGGACCTGGAACTGAATCCAAACAGATCTAATATTTCAAGTATACTGCAGCAGCAGCAGTTTTGCCCATGGTGATTTCCTCTGTACTTTTGCATATGATATTTGCAAGCTGGGAACTGTGACTGCTCAAGAGACAACAGAGTTCGAGCGATTAACATATCCTTGAAATCGATGTGGCCTTCTAATTTTTAAAAGGTGCACTTCACTGAGGTTTCACATTGCAAAGAAAACATTCCTGCAAATAATCCTTCCCATTTTTCTGCTACCTATCATGTTGGTAAAAAATGGTAACATTTCTGATCGTCACTGGGAAAAGAGAGTAGTATTTTCAGAATTCTTTTGAAAGTGTTCTATTTTCCCCTAGTTCTACTTTTTGTGGGACAAATTAATCTAAATATAGTTGGGGTACATGAAACACATGAAGGTATTTCGATCTGTGAATGTTGGTGCCACACTCAGCAATGAGCAGCTTCTTCCAGGTAAGTTCTTCTTGAGGACATTTACCACCCTGGGATATGGGACTGCAGCAAATTGCATTAACTGATGAAACTGGAGGTTGCACATGCCTGCACTTTGTCACTTAACCAGAAAGTGGAGAAGACAATTGTGTCTTCTTCCCCTGGCACCCACATTGTCCTTATCTTTGAAATCTGGTACCTCAGAAATACACGGATGTCTGCACAGTGCTGACTGCTGCTGAGAAGTTCTACTGTGCTTAAACACAGTGTTCTTGGTGGTTTGGGTTGTTTGGGGTTTTTTATATGGAGGAAGAGCTTGGTTTCAGCATGGCCCTAGGAAGCCATTGCTTCTAGGAATGCTATTGCCTACTCCTGATGTAAAGAATGCAAGAGGAGGATGCAGTAGTGAAGGGCTTTATCACTAACAATAACTGCTTTTTATTTATATTTCTGAAACCTAGCTTGCATACTATTTAATGTAGTGGTTCTGATACATGTTCCAACTCCCACGTGGAGATAGCTACTCCCAGTACAGTTGCGCAGAACAGTGAGCTGCCTACACTTACAAAAATGCCAGCTGAACTCGTGTTTTCCTGCAGGCTGCTTTTAGTAGGCATGAAGAAATGTGGTATAGACTTGTCATGGGCTTTCTGAGAACACTTCTGCACCCTCATGGCTTAGTCTGTCTGGCTAGCGAGGCCATATCCAGACTGATTTCTTGTCTTACATGTAGTTTTGCCATATTTCTCTGACTGGTGGGCAAGGAGAAGCCTTTTACAGGCTCTCAGGACATCACTTAAAGTAATTTCTTAGTAACTAGCAATCTGTTTCCGGAGCTGGAGGTGGCCTAAACTGAGCTCCAAAGTGACCATTAACTTCTTCTCTTTCAAGTAGAGCCAGTGATTATTTTTTCCCTCTGGGTGCACACTTGCATATCTTTACAAACAGGGCACTGTTAGATTTCTACCCTGCCATAAACTCTGACTGCAATACCTCATCCGCTACTGACCTGAAGTGAACTCCGAGGAGAGGGAACAGTAATAAAGCAAAACCCAGCAAACAGTGTGAAGCTTTTGTAAGATCTTATATAACTGAATTGGCTATATTGGGAACTTGCCTTTGGTTTTAATTATAGATTTAAGGGTGCACTTATCGGGCTCCGTGCCATCTCTCTGCTCCCTCCCTTCACTCTTGATTTGCTTTATATAATAAGCAGCCACTACAAAAAGGATGTTTTTCCCCCTTTCTTTCAGGAAGAGGAGAGGCCGACAAAAGTTCACTGGGGGATGGGAACGCCTAACGTGTTAATTGCCTCGTGTGTCGCTCTGGTCTTGGGCTTTAGCCTGGTCCCTCCAGAAGGTTTCAAAGCCAGCTGTGAGAGCCCAGCAAAAACCTGTGGTGTCCTGAAACTGGCCCATGTTTCTTCCCAGAAGCCGGGGTTGAGTGACAAGTACCTCTTTGAACTTCCAGAAAAGCGTCAAGAGAATGGCAATCCTCAAAACTACCCAAATCTCTCTCATATCTGTTTCCCAGAATACACAAAAATTGCTTTCACAGAAGCAGCCAGGGTGCTGGCTCTGGTCTTCTGAGGGCCTCGTGAAGCATTACTGAAAACTGAGTAGAGATTTGAGGTAGCAGCACCTGGATGCTCAAAAATTTAAAATATAACTAAGTCATTTTATGCTGCTTGAACATCCCTTCTCAGCTTAATCTTTAACTCGATTTGTGTCCATCTTCCTGGTGACTTCTACCTCTCAGAGCATCTGCCGTATCAGTTGTTAGATGTGTATAAGGCAAGAGGCTTGTAAAGCAATAGGGGAGCTGCCCCACAGAATTATCCTGGCTGTGCCTTAAAGGGTAGACACCTGCTGCCTCATTTGAAGGGTCCCAAGCTCAGAAATGACATTTCTGATTCTGTTACTCATTCCAGAAGCTGGTCCCCTGAAGGGCTGAGCGGAGCTAACTGCCTTGCCACATCCAAGAAGGTGATGATGGAGCTGGTGGCTATCGCCCTGCCCTGGCTTAGATGTCTCCAGCTTTTTTTTCCTCCTTGTGAATGGCCAGTGGTTAGTAAAATCAGCAAAAACGTGTCACAGCGTGAGCTGAATTCCTTTAAGTCAGTGAACTGAACAGTCTTTATCGCCGCTATCCGTAGTACGCAGAGGGGATCTGGGGTGTGAGGGCAGTAAAGGTACGGGGTAGGGGAGCAGCATACCTGGGCAGCTCAACACAGAGGCAGCCCACATCCACTAAGGCTGGCCCACAGCCTAGAGTGAAAAAAAACTCTGCTTACCTTCCTGCTGCTCTAAAATCTAGGTAAAACATAGCAGGGGAATGAAGAGTTCACTGTATTAATAGCTTTTTTGGTCCTGGAAGGTTCATAACATTGCTCAGTCCACCTCTTACGTTACAAATGCAATGGCATATCTCCTGGTTATCCTCTCACTGAGACCGCATTAGAAATATTGCTAAGAAGGACAGCAAAACTTTGGAAGGATGGGGAACCTGATTGTCCTTTTCAGCAGACCACTGTGACCAGGTTTCTGCAGTGAAGAATTTGTCATTCCAGAGAAACTGTACATTGTGCTGACATGTGAAATTGCAAAAAAAGCCTGCTCCTAGCGAAACTGCTGCCAAACAGATGGGAAGTTTCAATTCTAAGGCCTTACAGAAACCACTGCAAAATGTAGCCTGGGCTCCTTGGTTTATACAGGTACGCGTCCTCTGTAGCAGAGCAGGTGTGTTCATCCTTGCTCCCAACTCTCAACTGATATCGCTGCATCCAGTTCTGCTTTCTTTTTTTAAGCTTTTTCCTAGGATGTGACTCAGTGCTTTTCAGAAAGCAGAGCCTTTGTCTGCATCATTCTCCCTGCCAATCCTTTACATCACCTGCTTGATCTAGAGTTGGGAGTGACTCATTTTTCTCATCCAAACACATGTGCACACAATGAGCTGTCTCCCATCTAATGGCCCTTCACAGAAACTTATATGTAGGGTCATGACTGTGTTTTGTTGCAGATGCCCAGTGCCCATCTGTAGAGGACAGTCTCTGTCTGTCTCAGGATTTATATTGTTCTGAATGCTTTAAAAGCTTTGCAAGTGAAAGCAAATGATCTATGTTTTTTTCCCTTCCTCCCTCACTAGCTAATTTTGTATCTATTATTTACTGTGGGAAAGCTATGCCAAACAAGCAATCTCTGCATTTTGTTCTGAGGCTGATTTTCATCCTAAACTGTTACAGCAGTGAGCTTGAACCTGTTTGTGGAAAATTTGCGCACCTCTCACTCACTACCTTAACCTTTGCTGTTTGCCCCACATGAGAAGATACAGTTTTAATGGATTCTCTTAAACTGCATGGAGACACTTGTGGTGGGGCTAAGTACCTCAGTTTTATATACGAATGGCTGAAATTAAGATATCTACAGTGCAGACATCTGAACTAGTCCACCTCTTCTTTTGCCCTGTTAGAGTCAATGGACAGATGTAAGCGCTTCCCAGCAGTAATTTGGCTCATCCCGAATTAGGCAGCTACTGTTGGTCACGTGACTTGCAATTAAGAAAAGCCAAAGACAAAGAGCTTTGATGCAGATGTCTGCATTTTGTAGATGTCTAACATTTTGGTGCCTTACATAAACTAAAGGTAGTAAAGTAGCTGGTGAATAGAGCAGAGATGCTGCATACCAGAGATTCAGGAGTTACCAAATAGGCAGATTATGACACTGTCACAAAATGGTAGCATTTTAATTTAGATTTTAAGTCCTCTGCTTAGAGTTTATTCAACCTTAGATACAGGCATCTCTATATCTTCTCAGACAGTTACACAGCCAAATGTGGGATTACATACTGTTGTCTCACAGACTCCTCCGACAGCTTCTCAGAGCTGCTGGGAGGATCAGGAAAGAGCCAAACAATTGCATTTACCTGTGGCACATGCTTGTGCTGCAAGAACTGCGTTAGCAGGACTCCTATTGACCAGAGAGGCTGAATGTATCTCCAGGCACCTATTCTGATATCCTGGCTGGAAGTGGGAGAGCAATGGAAGAACGGGACAAGATGAGGGCAAGAGCTTCACTCCTGGGCTCTATAGGATATTGGACGGACTAGTGGGATAGCTGTGACCCTGCCTACCGGGAAACGTACCCTCATTATCCTATCTCACACATCTTCTCTGCTCACCCTCTGCATCTGCATCACTGTGAACTAATTGTCACGTTTGTGATCCTGCTCGGGACCAGTAGAGAGGACCCAACTTCTGGACCCTAAAATGTCGGCAGTAAAGAAAGGAAGATCTGAGGTTTTCAGGACCCCAGAAAAACTAACAGAAGGAGGCAAGGTTTTGTAGAAATATTTAAGTGATGTCTCAGAGAGCTGAGGATATCTGCTTCCCTCCTCTGTCTCTCAACAGCCTGAGGACAATGAGTTGAAAGCCTGCCTGCAGAAAACAAACCTTGACAGTTTATCACACTTAGGTTGAATTTTGATGATGGTCTCAACAAGGCTGAGCCAAACTTCTCACAGCTTGTTGTGCAGAACAACCTACTTTGTTGCCTTTATCGTCTAGGGACCTTGGAAATAGATGGCCTTGGAGGAGCGCATTTCCCAAGAGAAGCAAAAAAATTCTGCTGCCTTTTGCGGCTCCCTTGAGCGAGCCATTGGCAACGTGTTTTGGTACTGTTCTAGGAAGAGGCCAGAAAGCAGATGGCATTTCAGAGCGTGACAGTCTTGCTGCCTTATTCCAGAAGTAGCTCGTCCTGTGCTGGCCTGATGACAACGCGTCCTCCTGCCCACTCGCTGGGGTACGAGGGTGGGCAGAGCCGCTGGGGGGGGGAAAGTCCCGAGCAGAAGGCAGCACTTTCGACGCCTCCCTCTCCCCCTGCACGGATGACCAGAGGTAGAAATCACCTTTCATTTCCCTGCTGCCATTTGTGCAAGGCAGGCCACAGACTGCTGCTCGCGTTACTTAATATTTCAAGATCTCCAGGCAATATTTTTTTCTCCTGCTTAGAAGACTGTCTTTTCTTTAATCCATTTATTCCTGATCTGCCTTTCCCCTAGTCCTCGCACTCCCTGAACACTGTAACAAATCCGCTCTTACTTATTGTTAAAACAATGTCATTTTTTCACAAGACAAACCAGAAACGGGTGGCACAAAGTTATCCAGCTTGTGTTCTACCTCTTTTTTTCAGGAAGCATGAAATATTTCAGAAAATCCTCTATCTGATTAAGACTAAGTGTTAAAGACAGTGCGTAAGAGAGTCTCATCTTTTTTTCTTCCAGCAAACGCTTGTTTTCATGGTGATAGCAAGAAAGAGGTACCAGGACTCTCTCAGTAGAGTTGTTCGGAGGAATGAAGGTAGACATGATTGAAATGAGCCAAAATAACATGGCCTTTGTTCATTTAATGTCACATTTTTCTGCTTCGGGTTTTATCCCTTTTGTGATATGAAAAATGTTACTTTTCTCTTGAGTTTTGATTGTATCTCGTTTCCATGCAGATATTTTCAATTATAAAATAGGATAACGTAAACCCCCATGAATAAATCTAGTGAGTATTAATATAAGATTGTTTTCCTTTACCTTTTCAAGCAGTAATCTGAAATTCTATGAGGAGGGAAGATAACAAGAGAGAGACATGAAATGGAGTAATAAAAGATGAATTTTATGAATCTTTGTTCTGTTTCAAGAAATCTTTTAGGTTTGCAATGTAACACATTGGTCCTGAACTCCCGGGGATATTAACGGATGGGAAACCATTTCTGTAAGAGGCCTTGGAACTGCAGAGCTCAGCAGGAAATGTTGCTTCAGTTGCTGCGGCCCTTTTTGGAATTTGCTTCTTGCTAGTAACTTGGTTTGTGCCATGTTTGTGACAGACCTTTCAGTGCCGTTTCTCCAGACCCTTCAGAAACCTGATTGCTGCTGAATAGGACCATATCAGTGCAGCTGGACACTAATTTTAACAAGCGGCACTTGCAGTTCATGGCAAGAGAAATCATAGAATGATGGAATGGTTTGGGTTGGAAGGGACCCTTAAAGGTCATCTAGTCCAACGCCCCCGCAATGAGCAGGGACATCTTCAACTCGATCAGGTTGCTCAGAGATCTACCACCTCTCTGGGCAACCTGTGCCAGTGTTTCACCACCCTCATCATAAAAAAATTCTCAAATACCTTGGGTCTCTGTCTGCTTCGATCTTGGTTTGGTGAGTCTCATACTTTACAACCATGCACAAACATATAGAGAAGATCAGAACTTCAGAGCCCGCGCTCACTGCATGGTTTGTTAATTAAGTCCCCACATGGCCATACCACTGAATGTTCACTTCCACTCCCCGTGACTTCGCTACCACTGAGAGTTTCCCAATGACCCACAAGTTGTAAGAGTCTGAGTCTGCTTTTATCAAGTTGTGAAGAAGAGGGGGGAAGAGAAGACAACTCCTCCAAGGGCCCTGCCAGCGAACCTGGCCCAGTGAAGCCCCTCTGGGGGGGTTCGTTCCTGGGATGCGCCCAGGGGGTCTGCTGCCACGGCATTGCCACCTGTGGCAGCGGGCGGGTGAGGACATCTGTCCTTCAGAAAGGGAGTGGGACCACCAACTGTTCCCACAGGTCAGTGAACACAAACCTCGAGAAGGCTATAGGTATTCCTCTCCACTGACCTGCATGATTTGGTCTGGTGACCTACTGCTTTTGTTTATTTTTTTAGGTTATAAAATATGCTTATCCAGCCTCTGTAAGCAAGTGTGCAAATCTGGGAGTTGCAGTTCAAGAAATCCACTCAACAACGCCAGTTAAAGGACTACTAACCAACCCTCTCTTGCCTTTAAGTACCTGAACCCTTCCAAACATACTTAGAGGTGCAGGGCTGCACATCCTATTAGGAACCTGCTAAGCTAGCCTGGCGTACTAGCTGGATTTTTAAGGTACTCTGTGAAGATTATAATCCTCTTCTTTCTGGGAGCAACTTTATTACCCCAGGGAAGCAGCTGAGTCAAGATTGTGCCAATATTTCCATCACAGCGTTAGCTCTCTTTTTTTTAAGTCTTCATGAAAAAGAAGTCATTTTGTCCCATAATTAAGAACCAAATAACTTCTCATGGCAGCAGATTTTGTTTATGATTTTCACACAAATATTTTTGACAGCGTTGACATTTTTACAAGCATGACTAACTACGCATTTACCCAGTTTCATTTTTTATTTTTTTGGCACTTCAACGTGCTAAAGATAATGTAAGCGAAAGAATTCCTAAGTCTGGCAAGCAGTTTACTACATGCCAGGGACTGTTTTCACTTATTCTAAAAGAAAACTAGATGGCTGAGATACTGAATTTGAAATGGCACCTGCTGAGCTTGCATTGCAGTGACTGTGACAAAGGATATTCTTGTCACAGAAGACTTTCTCGGTAGCTGGTTTCGTTCAGGACTTTGCCCCATGCTTTCCTTGCAGTGTTGGGTACGGCACAAATTTTACAGCTTTGGGTTTTTTCTCTGTGAAATGAAGTTCGCTACCTACTTCACAGGAGTATCTGCAGCTTAAATCATTAGTACTCGTGCAGCGCTGAGGGACGAAGGGACTTTATAGCCTGGAGAGGACAGGAGGGTGCTCACGAGTCTGCCCGTGCAGGGCTTTCCCTGGGAGCCAGCTGAGGACACAGATCCCTTTACTCACCTGGAAATTCATCCACGTACATCCATCCTGCTCCTCGTGAATGCCAGGACTTCCCAGGAACCCGCCTCAGACAGCTGAGGGAATACCCTCAGCACCCCGACTAAAGAATTATTTCTCAAGACTTTCCTGCCCGTGCCCGGCGTGTGTCTCTGGCGGTGATTTCGTACTGGCGATATGTGCGCTCCGGAGGTAATACCTGCCAGCCCCTCCGGCACAGAGGCCTCTAAAATACTCGTTTATTGTCTAAGCACTAAGGAGAAGAGCGGTGCCTTGGAAACTCGTGTGCAAACCGCAGACGAGCGCTGCCGTTCGTGGTGGCATCGTCTGGCAGTTTTAATGAGCGTGGTAGCTGGGTGCTACTGACCCCAGGAACCCTCCGTCACTACACCCGGGTGCCACCTTTAGCTCCCTCTGCCCCCTCCAATATCTTCTGCTTTTTAGTATGCCAGTACTACGCTCCTGCCGAGCAGCTGCCTGTTTGGCATGAGTCATGCCAGACATTTGGCTATTTTGGACAAATGGGGATATGCTATTTATCCCAAATAGCTGCCTGCCTTGGATAGCACATTGTCCTGAATAATGGAAGTACTATCAGCCTAAAAATCCTTTAGAATTCTTCTGCCTGCACCCACATATCGCAGCAAAGAAACCAGGAAATAACATGCGAATAACTATTAATACAGCAGATGACGAGAGAGGCACTTTTGAAGCGAGAACTTGGCTTGACTTGGTTGCTCCCCCACCGAAGCCAAGGAGAAGACCTTCGGTGGGTGGAGAGCCCCGCGCCCCAGCCCTGGAGGAGCCCTCGGAAAAGGTGCAGGTACCTGGTAGGTTCCCGAGAACCATCGCCGGTCCCTGGCTCCCTGCTGGCAGGTTTGCTGTGAAAACGCTCCTGAATGTTTTTGTTGAGCTGTTGATTCACGGACCCGGAAAGAGGAACTTTGGGTTCGAAAAACTACAGGAGATGTTCTGCCCAGGGAAACAAAAAAACCAGACAGTTTGGGTAGAAACTAGGACCTCCTTTGCCCCGTTTACCTGGGGATGCCATGTGCAGCATGCGAAATCCAAGGGGTGTCCTGAAAGCTTATAGTGTCTCAGGCACAGATGGAGGGGACTTGAAAGAATTTTCTGTCTTGACACAGACCCTCCTGGGAGAGCTTTTTTTTTTTTTTTTTTTTGTCTTTTGGGTTTTTCTGTTAGGTTTCACGATCTTTTAATGGACCCATTGTAATTTATAGTAGATTGTTGCCTAATGATGAATGATGTAGTTTGCTAATGATGGATTTGGTTACAGTGTGTGTGTTATAGAGTGAGAGATGATTTTATCTTGTTCTGGTGGAGGACTCAGGTTACCAAGAAGTCTTTATAGCTCTTTATCAACCCACCAGTGGAGCCACAAGTTTAAAACATGGAGTTTTTCTACTTTCTCCTCTAAATCTTCCTGAATTTTAAAGCAGCTTTTAAGCCTGATTATTTCAGAACACTGCTGCCCTGTCGACCTGCTGGTCACCGTTTGCATCGGTCCAATTTCCATCGGTTTCAATGTGTGGAGGGGAGAGGGTTGGGTATGAAAAGAATGCGGGGTCAGACCCGGAGAGGTGGATCTATAGATGGACCTACAGCAGGGCCGGTGCCCTTGGTGAACGTCAGGGCGAGCTGGTGGTAGCTAGTGGTGGTAGCTAGCAGAGGGAATCGGTAGTGAATGGAAGATTCTCACATGGATTAACCTGCCAGGCTTGGTTTTGGAATCTGTTCTGCATTCACTTCACTGACTCATGGGCATCCCTTCCCCCTCCCCGTTTCGCTTGAACAGTTTTCATTTATTTTGCCTGTGTTTGGGAAAATATGTTTTACATTTCTAACATCCTTTATCATTTCCTGAGATTTAGTGTGTTATTTTATGTGTTAACCAGTAGGGTAATCTTTTTTTGTTGTATTTGTAATCTAATTGGGAACTATGCCAATTTCCTATCAAATTAGATCCATATAATTTGGATACTTGTATATGTAGCTAATTTACTATTGTTCACTAGCATTATTCTGTCCACTGATTTCTCTTTTGCAAACACTTTTTTTAAAAGGCGATTTTAATAAAATTGGCTAGTATTTTGTTTTTTTCTTGCACAGTGATGGGAAAAAAAATCTTTGCCTGCAAAATCCTTTAGAATTTTAGCTTTAAAATATGAAATTAGTAAATGAAAATGTGGCATTCACAGACACTATTTTGCAAAGGTGTGTGAGATCTGCCACGATCATCTGTTTGCCTGTGACAATAATCAGAAGGGTTCCGTATCGCTCATCACTATCTTTTTCTGTACAAAGGTTACCAGTACACTATGCTCAAGATAGAATTTTCAAATTTTGAAACATTTTATTATTAGAGTAATGGCTATTGCCGTTCCTAACACATACCCCGTCAGAAGGTTTAAAAAATTTATGCTTTGGTTCATGCAAAAAAAAAAAGGGGGGGGGGGGGAGAAAAAAAAACAAAGGTCAAAACTTTTAAAATGTCACTTCTTCTACAGTTTTGCATAGAAAATACATTGAAGCAGTGGGAGGGCTCCTTGCCCATAGAAACAGGCTGTAAGAAAAGAATGTTATCCTGCTGCTGTAGTTTCCACTTTCACTGGCAGCTGCGGGCTGAGCAGAAAAGCACTGTGGGAGCCTATTGTTACCCCAGCTGGGTAATAGTTTTCTTATTTTACAGTCAGCAACCGAGGGGGGTTGGGGTGTCTCAGCAAAGTGCCTGAAAATATAACTCCTGCAAACAGATCACTTTCTCGTTCGCTATGAGAAAGAGGGATCCATAAATCTTTTATTTCATTTGGTTCCTCCAGCAAGGTAATTAACTACTTCAAACAAAAGATGGGCTTATTTTCCAAACAAATTTACGCTGCGTGGAAATGTTGCTCTGAAGGTGGTAAAATCCCAGATTCCTGGTGGAGCACTCGATAATATTCATCTCTCTTTCTTTGTATGAAATTTGCTGAAGGGCAGATTTTGCAAGAGTAAACCTGTATGGATGATAACCCAAATTTTTACCAGAACAAAGTTTTGATAGGGAATGGTGGGGGCGGGGAGTAAACTTTGCAAAACCTTTCTTTTCCAAATAGGGAAAGTGTGAGCACCCCTACAAAAGTGATATGCATGAGTTTATGTGATATGCTTATAGCTCAAAAATTTAACTCTTACAAGATCGTAGGGTTTATGTAGTGCTGGTCTATCCAAGCAAGGGCAACCATTTCAGTCAGCACAGCAACTTAAGTTTGGGGGTGGGGGGGCAACGACAAAACCATTTAGCTCAGCAGACTTTCCTGATATCTTCCATTTCCTAACAACTACAGTTTGCAAGACCAGCTGCAAAAGGAGATGAATCTTGCCTGGGGTGGGAAAGTTGACTAGCTGAATGATTTATCGCCTCAACTTTTTGATAGCCTCAGGTCTCACCACCGTCCCCGCATGAAGTCCCGCAGAGCTCTCCATCAGCGACTCGGGAAGACAAAACACTGCCCGGGCAGCTGGAGGTGAGCAAAGATCCAGCTGATGGGCAGGTGAGCCGGTCAGAGGACTAGTTTGATCAGAGGACTATTTTAATCAGAGGATTTACCTGTTCCCAGGGGCTTTTTCCTGTTGCAAAGCCTTTGCAGCCCCTTGGAGAGAAGGGAAGACCTGCGTCAAAATGGGATGGGACTTGTAGCCGTGTTTACTAACTAGGAGCACTGAGTCAGGCTGGGGATAAATCTCTCTCTCTAGAAGTGGTGCAGGGGGTAGGCAAGAGGATTATTTCCCTTCCACCATCCCTCTGCAAAGGGCTCTTCCTCATGCCAGAGGAATGACTGGACCATGCCCAGGCTTCTTATGTTGATGTACTGTGCTAAATTCACATACATACCCTCTGGTCCCCACCATCGTGCCGGGGGCAAACCTCTCACTCTCCAAAGGAAGGACCTTATAGCAGGCTCTCCTGGCTGCCTATACCAAATTTGTGCCCAGCACGTATTCCTGGATCCCGCAGCTGAGGTATAGATACAGCTTGACCATCGTCAGCAGAAAAGGAGAGCGCTGAGGCTTTGAAAGGAAGAAAAGCAAAACTCCACACATTTTTCTGGATTATCTTGGACAAGTGCAACAGGAGGGATACTGCAGGAAAGAGTGATTCGTTCTTACCCCAGTTCTACGCTTGCAATGCTTCCTTTGCAGATATTTTCAAGGAAAAGAACACACAAGCTTAGATTCTGGCATTTAGAGAGATGACAGTAACACTGATAACATGTGCTTGTTACACCTGTCAGCAAGGAGTCTTAGACCAAGCTGTGGCTTGTATTTACTTTTACAGGCCCAAAGTTCAAGCCCAGTAATTAAACAAGCATGGTTTGGGAAGGTTGAATTTTTATAATAGAGATGTTGGGCCAGAACTGAACGGGGCTTGTTGCAGACCCAAAGGCTGGACTTCCAAACCCTCACTCTGTATTTCAGACCGAAGAGATTCTTGTCCTTTTCTCCACAGACTCCTGGTTCAGTTCTAAGTCTGCCGCACCAACGACCACCCTGTGGCATACCATCCGCAAGAGAAACATGATTTGGCTTTTATATCAGCCATGCCCTCACTGCGTGAACCCCCAGAAGCAGGAGCTCAAGGCGGGTTGGTAAGGAGAACTACGAGCTTTTCCTCACCTGAGAGAGCTGGACCAGCTTTCCTACACAAAATGTCCCTCACGTATGAAAGGGAAACTCACCGCCGGGAGTTTACACCTGTGGGCATCCGCTTGGTGCTACAGACTAATGGATCATTCTCTGCTGGGAAGAGATGTAGAGCATCTACACCATAGGAAGTCTGGAAGACCTGTTTTTTAGCAGCTACTACCTTTTAATGTCCAGTTTATGTAATGCCCATGAATATTCCCCGGCAGCATTCATTTGACCCTCTTCTGGACATTTGCGTGAGGCACAAAAGCAAAGCGTTGGGTGAGGCCCTTCGGTGCAAATACGGGCAGTCATTTTTGTTGTAAAATGGTTTGCTACCCTGCTATCGTTAGTTGATTTTAAGATAAGCTGGTTCCTTTATTTCTAGGTACATTTCTGAATAAATGGCTGAGAAGCACAGGATTCCTGTGTATTAAGTATCTATTCGTAGAAGTGCTTCAGATTCCAGTACCTCTCTGACTTTTTCGTCCCGGGTTGTAAGTGAACTCACTAATTTCAAAGACAAGATGGTTATATTTCTTGACTGAACCAAAATTCCCAAGTGAAAGCAGGAGCAGGGAAAGGAAAGAGAGGAACAAGGAAGTTTCTGGTTTTGTCACTTCAGGAAACAAAACCAACTAGATTGTATAAATACGCACACAGGTATACATGCGTACAATTTTCCATTTATATTATTAATTTTAATTTGTTCTCCATAGTTAATTATAGCCTGCTTCTGCTCTTTCTAGGAAGTGAAGGATTAACTAGAAATGCCACCATCCTAACTGAACATCTGCTCTTACCCCGTGGGTGCAGGGACCGGGTGACTCGCCAGACCGAGGGACTCACCCGCGCAGTCAGTGCTGTTAATCTCCAGGGCAGATTTACAGATCCCTTTCAGCTCCCTGCTCTACACGCACAGAAGAGAAGACTCGAGACTCCTGCGAGAAGGCGCTCACGGCCTGTGGATGCGTCTACCTGGACCCGTGCTCGGCTGATGCCATGAGCTGAGCAGAAGCAGCGTCACTACGGCTAACGAAGCACGAAGACGGGGCTGAAGAGCCTTTCTAAGGCTCTGCACGTGTTGCCTCAGCCTTGGCACCGCACCACCTTGGTCGTGCCATTTTGGGTCAGGGCGTGGAGAGAGCTCGCTCGCATCTGACTGCAAAGACGCCCTGTAGCCATCCCCTGCACAGACAAAAGCGGGGCGAAGAAACAGATGGTGGAGCAGTTTGCCCAAGGCCAAACAGGAGGTCAGCAGGAGAAGCAGGAGTGGAGCAGACATCTCTGTGTCCCGCAACAATGATTCATCTCTTGAGCCCACAGCCCAGTAGGGCTTTACTAAGCAGATTTAAAGTCTAGGCAAAACTCCATCTGTTTTCTCTACTGCCACCCCTCCGTGAGCAGAGTCATTGGGTATTTGCATCTGGGAGAACATGAGAAGGTTGTGTAGAGTTTTCTTCGATTCATTAATGTTTGTAAGAAACCGCCAAATACATTAAAAATCCAGCATCATCCAAAGAAGGACTGACTTCCACTGAAGGTTTTTTAAATTGTTCTCTACTCACGTTAACTTAGTAGCAAATGGTACCCTGGTGGGGAGTAGGCTTCCTCTTATCTTTCAGCCAGCTGGATGATGGCTTCACCGATCTAGATGGCCAGTCTAAGCCAGATATCTATGCCCCTGCCATAGCCAATGGAGACAACCAGGACCATCTATTTTAGACACTGATCTGAGGATGGGATAATAATTTAATATTTAAAAAAACAAGGCTCTGGGATCAAAGGTGAAAAAATCAAGGCATAGGATTCAGTTGCCTAAATGGAAACATTTAGAGCTACTTTAGGCATGTAGGCTATCTCGTTAGTTGCCTCCATCTGCCAGTACAGAGGGGTACGGGTATCTGAGAGGCTTTCTAACATGTCTGCCAACATCTGACACTGGCATCTAAAATGATTGACCAAAGACTGTGGGAAATACCTTGAAGCGACACTGTGTGCCTATGTTGAGAAACTGAATCTTGCCTTTTCTTTCTAGTTTCATTTGTGGAAATCTGTCATCGTGCTTTTTTTAACATCTAATTTTATGTTTTCATTAGTGTTTTTCTTCAGTGAAATCCCATCTTCGATATATGTACTATATCAGTTTGTCTCAGATATTTGTCAGTAGAGCTTGCACAGAAACTGGCAAAAGATGTAACTCACCAACACCACTCACATGTAAAGCTCCAGGCACACACAATTTTTTAGTAATTACCAGGGAAAAATACCTCTTGAGATACCTTCCTCTGCTTGAAGGACACCTGCTTGTGGACTGATGATTAGAGAATGGCTGGGAAGGAGATCAGAGCCTATACACTGGTAAACTGAACCCCGACACTTGGTGTCCTGGGGGAAGATCTTGTCCACAAGGAATTATATGGAAAGGTCACCACCCTGTCTTCTCTAATGGCTATATTTTGAAGAGAAGTAGCGATGACCTTTAATAGAATAGAATAATACTTTTATAAGAAACTTACCTCACGCTGGGAGGACTATGAAGACAACAAGGCACCTTCACTGTAGACCCCAATAGGATGCCGAAGTTTTGAGAGGGCTGAGCCCCAAGATGTGTTCCGCTTTTTAGTATTTCTCTTGGCTGACTATTGGCTGTGCCTGGCCCAGCAGGCTGGCTGTGCTCAATGGCCTTGGCAGTGGCTCTTCCCTCTTCTGTAAGGGCCTGGGAGTTCATCCTAGATTCCTCTTAAAAGCCCATATACCCAAACTCACTACACCATCTAACTCACAGGCACTCTTTATTCTTTCTTTCCATTCCTCCATTGTAAAGGACCAATATATTATGAACAGACTGAAATCACCACAGTATTTTTCTACGGACACGTAATGACTAACATACACAGTAATGACAAACACACAGAATGTATTTTATAATCCTAACATTCCTTTGATGACTACTAGCCTGAGCTAGTAAAGCCCCGTAAGCAGTTCCGGTTGTCATCAAAGATCAGATTTGGGATTGTACAAACTAAAGGTGATGAAAGTGTTGTATGAGATTTCGCTGTAAAAAACCCCATCCTTCATTCAAGTCATTTCCTGGCAATACCCCTGTGAACGGCAGTGAGAATTTTGTGTGAGCAAGAATTGGTTGAAGATAGCAAGGCTAGATCTACGCCCTGGGCATCTCTACTGTGCTTTTGTTGCAAGAAGCAGCGCTGGGATGGATCACACCCTTCATTCGTAACAGCTAGTAAATTGAGGCTCTTTCTGGCCTTGGTTTACATGAAATATTTCTGCTCTGGTCTCTTTTTGCTATTGGAGTATTGCTGAAAGGGAGCATTTGCCCCTTTGTGGAATGGATATAGCTCTTGTGTGCAGAGGGCTTCAGCTTCACGAGAACATCTAAGGTCCGGTCCGGCCACCAGTGCCAGCTGCCTCTTGTTGAAGCCCCTCCAGCCTCCTCCCGGAGGGGACTCCGGAGTTTTCTGGGGAGGCTGGAAGCGGCTGCACAGCTACTGATGGCTCTGCAGACCAACACACATCCACACCAGTAAGTCACCTCTTGCTCGGTTGCTTCCCTGCTGTAGCTGAGGCCGGTGCAAACACTCTCCCATGGCAGAGCGAGCTGCGAACCCTTCCCGTCGCATAGACGGGTCCGTAAGACTTCCATGAGCCTTACAATTCTGCATGTAATACAACATCAGCTGACGTGAGTCACGTTTTTGCAGATGTGTTTTTCCATACGTGGAAAAATTCATATAACTTTTGTAAAAAGTTGCCTTAAAATACAACGTAAGATACACACAGCTTTTCCCGTGGCTTCATTTTATGCTTTTGTAGAAGTAAGAAACCAGAAGAACGTTTCCTTAGGCAGAAGCTTTAAAAAGACTTTGTGTGCTAGTAAGGGCAAAGATGCAGTAAAACAGGACATGAGTGGAGGGAAGAACAAGCAAAGCTGGCTCAGGAACTCCTCCTCGGCAAAGTTAACAATGACTGAATAGTAAATTGTTTTTAAATAAGTTTTGTATTCTCCTGGGATATGGTTAAAGGGTTAATTTAACGCTTGACCCATTAAAACCGTTGAGTGCAGTGAGAACCTTGTAAGGCTGATCAGATGATTATTTCTGGAAGATAAGTGGTTGAAAACCGAGCCTCACTAGTTCAGGTAATCAAGGGAAATCGGCATAAAAGAGAAGATGCGGCTGAGTAAAGACAGAACGGCTACCTGAGATTCTATTACTTGTCGTCTTTCAAGCATAATAATGAGATTATAGTAACCCTAAACTGGCTGAAAACAGAAATCTGGCTGTCTGTCAAGTTCATTGTGTTGAGTTTTACAACACTCCAGATCTGGTTCCTCTGAACCTACAATAATTATACCAGGAAGACAGGCTAAAGAAACCCTTTTCAACCTTGGACCTTTGTCAGGTTTTGGCTTATGCCCAGAGTACTATTGTTTATGTCATGGGAAAGAAAAAAAAAAAAAGGCAACAAAAAGCGTTGTTA
Source organism: Buteo buteo (assembly GCF_964188355.1). NCBI lineage: Eukaryota > Metazoa > Chordata > Aves > Accipitriformes > Accipitridae > Buteo > Buteo buteo. The sequence continues at coordinate 2,045,811 of NC_134195.1, read as the reverse complement.
ATGTTTATTATTATTTTTTCATCATGCAATTCTTAAAAAAATATTGCCACAAGTCTTTCCTCACTCCAGCTGTCACACTGCCTCGTGATTTTCTGAATGAACTCGTTATTGAACCACGAGGCTCTTGGCTTCTTTGTGGTTATTCTAGTCCGAGCCTCTTGCTGTAATCATTTTGCACACCTTTAACTGACACATGCCCTCACATCACACACATGTGGGGTAGCGCTCCTACTTTTTAAAAAATAAAAAAATGTCATGAGATGCAGAGTCCATGACATTAACTTCAAGTGTATGTTTCCAACCTGGACTAATCTCAGACTCAGGTTGTTTTCGCGTGGAGAGAATTGTCTAAAACCTGGGATGCGAGATACTGTTTTGAGACTGTGCTGAGATAGCAGCTATAAGGTTGCAATTCAGGAAAGTTTTTAGGGCTTTGACGTCCAGCTGCCTTCAGCTCTCCTCATTCCTTCTGCTCGGTGCGAGGCTGTACCTGCCCTTCCTTCTGTCTCGATTCGCGCTCGTACAAATGTTTTTCCAGGTCGATGTAGGCTTGGGCTGGTAGTATGAAGAGCTGTATCCATGCCTCGCTTCAGGCTGTGAAGGAAATAATCAGGTTAAAAGCCGGTATTTACTGTGCATTTTCTGTCACCAGCCTGTTCTCGGAGGTCACCGTCGTTGCTGATCTGCGGGCAAAGCTGCCCGGCTCAGCCTGGATGAGGTGGGCAGCCGGCATTAACCCGGCCGCTTTCTGCCAAAAAGTGATTTACAGTTTTGTTCGCCCAGCCGGCGCTGCTGAAGCAGTAACGTCCCGTGACGGTGAGGGACCAGCATCTCCTCACAGCCCCACTTCTCTTAGTACAGCTGGAGGAGGGGATGGACATCTTACGGGGCTTCAAGCCTCCGTGCGAGAGCTGCGGATCTGCTGGCCCTTGGTGCTGGCAGATGAGATCTTTTGCCCCTCTGTGTTTTGTGGTCTTGTGAGCTGGTGTAATTCAGCCTCCAAAGAGCCCTTTCCCTGGTCTAAACTCTGTCTCCCAGAGGGACCCAGGGGGTAAGAATGTCAGTTCGCAATTCCGAAAAGTCCTTGAGACACAGAGACACAAGCACAAGTATGGGCTTCGGAATGTGGCTAAAGGCTTTGTTCAATGCGGACCTGCGCTTATAGCAAGTGTATTTCAAGCAGACACACAGGCCCTCAGCATTCGTTAAGGGCTGTGCCCACTGCAGGCTCTCTCATCATTTTTCACAGACTATGGGCTTGTGACACTGTTCGTAAGCTGCCTTTATTCCCATTTTCAACTCCCAAATATCCATGTAGAAAAAGAAACATTGGTGACCCTGCAAAGTCAAATCAGAAAATATTTACATATTTTGAGCTTCCCTGAAAATGTATTTTAACAGCTATAAGCCAGGCCAATAATCAGCATCACTATCACGGGAAAATTCTCCACCACACACCAGTGCTAGAGTTGTTATTGACATATCATGTACCGCTGTTTCTGGAATAGGGAAAATGACCATCACTGAGCTGCCTCCCGTGGTTGCCGTGAAGTAGCAACCACTACTAAATATTTTTTAAGTCCTAAATATTTTTTAAGTCCTTAACAACAGACTTAGGAGCCTAATTTAGATGCACCTATTTCTTAAATGTGAGTTTTGCATCTCAGTGCTTTCCCTGGAAAGGCCACATCCTCTGGGCTTTTCTCATGTAAGCAATACAGAATAGTCCTAGGGCCTTAACCTTAAAATCGAACAGATTTTCTGACAGCAGTGTGTTTGACAAAGCACACAGTGGGTGTTTTTATTGCAGATATATCTTCCCTGTTTGTTCTAAAAGTCGGATTCTGTTCCTCATAACTAATAACCAAGGCCCACAGAACTACCAAGTTTATGTCAAAGCAGAGTTAAATTATTAACAACCTTTGCGGTTTCAGGCAGGGCCTGGTTCTCACAAGTCAAAGTCTATTCAATAATGGCTCTGCAGTTCATAAATCACCGACTGTGAGAAATGGAAATACACTGTACTATGGTATTTCTAATTAATACAGGGTCTGTGGTGCCAGACATGCAGAGCCCTCCAAAACAGCATTTTGGGCTGCTTCTTAATATAGTTCAGTGAAGAACTAGCCCAGGAAGATGAACTACTGACGTTAAACAGATTGGGGGATTTGGCAGCAAATCAGATTTTTTTTCACTGCAAAATGATGGTTCATCAAAATGGAACCATTTCATGGAAGTGTATGTTTTAGCAAAGCTGCCCTGGGAAAGTTTAACCAACCTAGGAGGGGAGGGCTGTTCATTGTGGAGAGAGACAACAGCCTGAGCCCAAGGAGTGAGCTGAATGCCTGCAAACAGCTACTAGCACTGGCTTTTTATCTTACTGTACCTTTAAAGGAAAGGAAAGGAAAGGAAAGGAAAGGAAAGGAAAGGAAAGGAAAGGAAAGGAAAGGAAAGGAAAGGAAAGGAAAGGAAAGGAAAGGAAAGGAAAGGAAAGGAAAGGAAAGGAAAGGAAAGGAAAGGAAGGAAAAGAAAAGAAAAGAAAAGAAAAGAAAAGAAAAGAAAAGAAAAGAAAAGAAAAGAAAAGAAAAGAAAAGAAAAGAAAAGAAAAGAAAAGAAAAAAGAAAAGATAAGAAAAGAGAAGAAAAAAGAGAAGAAAAAAAGGGAAGAGAAGAAAAGAGAAGAAAAAAGAAAAGAGAAGAAAAGAGAAGAAAAGAGAAGAAAGAAAAGAAAAGAAAAGAAAAGAAAAGAAAAGAAAAGAAAAAAGAAAAGAGAAGAAAAGAAAAGAAAAGAAAAGAAAAGAAAAGAAAAGAAAAGAAAAGAAAAGAAAAGAAAAGAAAAGAAAAGAAAAGAAAAGAAAAGAAAAGAAAAGAAAAGAAAAGAAAAAAGGGAAAAAACAGTACTCATAAGAGTTCAGTTACTCAAAAAAAAAAAAATCTAAAATCTTGGGTGTGAAATCCTAAAGCTTGCTCCCCTCCTGGATTGTGCAGAGGAAGACCTCAGCACAGCCCAAGCTGTCCCCAGGAGGGCACAGGGTGCAGGATTTGGACAGAAGGCTGCCCAAACGCTCCCACGCCCGGTGCTCTGGTCTCCCCTCCCTGACCACATATCCGACCCGTATCGACTCCCATGGACTCAGGAGAAGCTCACAGAGCCTACACTTCTGCCATTTCCATTGAATATGCCTGGTGAGATGAAAGTCGTGGATGTCCATTTGCACGTGGAATAGCAGGTTCTGCTAAGGTAGAACTGAGAAACGCATTCCTCGTTCTTCTGTCCTATAAATATACTAATTCGTATCTACCTGACACAGTTCAGTTACCATTTCACCCTAACATGGATTTAGGACCTCATCTTCATCTATTTCTTCTTTAAAAAAACACCTTACTTGTGCAAATAAGTGAAACAGGAATGTGAAAAGAAACAGGAATACTCAAAGAGCAGCCCGAGTCCTGAAAGCGAGGAGTTAAGTACGCTTCACTTCAATTACGTCAGTATTAGCAACTCTAAAAAAAGAATGTTTGCAATATCTAATGAACCTCTGCAGTGTTGTTATGGCCAAATATTATGAAGGAGTTACGAGGAAACTGCAGAGTTAATAGAACTGCATTGAAGCAAGGATTTTCAGAAGTGACTTAATCTGAGGCTTGAAAACTGAAAGAACTTTTATCCTTGTTGAAAAACTGCTGGCTCCCTTCACCCAAACATATTTATATAGATATTTAACTGATTTCACTAGTGAACAAGCTAATGTATTCTAGAACAATTTATTTTAAAATGTGAACTGTAAAATTATGCTACAAAGTTTATTAAACTTTCAGGTGTTACATTTTGACATACTCAGATCTTTCCTTTAACAATGACAGAATGCTACACAAAAATACTGCATTTCATCTGGTGTAGGTCTTTATCTTATCTTGACAGATTATTGCTGGTTAAATTGTAGAGCTGACTTAAAGGCAGGACTCTTCAAGGGAGTGAGAAATTAAGGCTTCACCAAATGGTAATAAAGCTATTAAAAATGCAAACAGCAAACAGCTACACTGTACAGGTTAGACAGCTAATCCAAACTAGCAGTTTAAAAAAGCAGAGCAATTACACTTTTATTTAAATGCAAGGAATATGAGCAAGAATAGAATGAGGTGCCTTGTTTAAATGCATTCTTTTGAATATTTATTAGAAATAATACATGTAGTTAAGCCACTTATCTGATTTCAGTGAATAAGTAAAATGCAAAAGATCAATTTTCATAATTATACTAAAGAAGTCTGTCTTTCATAAAAATCTCATTAATAACACCATTATTACTGAAAAAATATCTCAGTATTATTATTGTTATTCTAATTATCAGCAAAATGCTACTGATAATGTTGTCATAAAATTCCTTTTTAGTATCCTATTAAGGAAGATAGACTAAGTAGTGGTTTAAGTTAAATCTAGATCCTAAGTGGCATTTAAAAAAAAAAAAGCTTCTTTGTGTATTTGGGTAAAATACATTATGTGTATAATTACATAAATTACTTCAGGTTTAGCAAACAAGAGATATATAGATAATGCATGCGTGCGTATGTATTGTTATATCTATAAAACTATATAGCCAGCTCAGTAGGAAACACACCGAGGCATGCAAGCAGAGTAACAAAATGTTGCCCAAGGACAAAAATAGTTTCTCAGCAAAATTTTAACAAACAGCCGTTTTCACGTATTTGTTATTATCAGAGGGCCTGTCAATACTCACTATTTTTCTAGTGCCCACCTGGATTTCTTAAATTGCTAAAGAGCTTGGGGTCCTCTAGAAATTAATATTAGAAAGGGCACGTTATCTTACACAGGAAGGAAATTTTAGCTGCTCACATCCATTATCCAGCATGCTTCAAAACTAGGCCAGCAGGGGTTGCAGCGCAGAGGAGGGAGCAGGAAGGATTTTTGGAGTCGGAACCTGACAGTTCTTCATCCTTATGGCAGGGAAGGACCTGGACAGCCGACACGGCTGGCGAAGAAGAGAATTTGTTGCTGCCGTGTAATTCATAATACATGGGCTGGCACCGTCTCCAGGAGCTCCGTGCATGGTCCAGGACCTCGGTATGAGAGCTCCTGGCTGGTTCCTCACCCAAAAAGCTGATTAATAAATAATAGAAAGTCAAACAAAAACATGTACACAGGCTTCCCTGGGAGCTCCATGGCAGTGAAGAGCTTTCTGAAGCAGGAGGCACCTGGAGGATGAAGAAAGAGCTGGAAAAGTTGCCCAAGTTTTCACGGAAGGCAGTCTGCCGCCCTGCTGCCCTCTGAGCTGTCACACCATACAAAAAGAAAGACGCCGCTGGCAGCATTGCAATCTTACAGGCCTTATCTCTGGGGAGATAATGCTGTGAGACATGTTCAGGTTTCTTGAGCAATAGATTTTCATTGATTTAGGTGGTTCTGGCGGTTTCTGGTTCTGCTTTCACGGCCACCGTGACTTAAATAATAGTGGAAACAAGTTCCTTGGATGGTACAAGAAGAGGCCAGTGCCTGGGAGGCAACGAGAAGAGCAGGCTGAAGGGCACTTTTCTGCCCAGATCTTGATTATTAATATATACATGGCCTTACGTGTATAAATAGATACGGTGGGCAGTGGTTGGGCGAATGGGTATTTACCATCGGGCTGATTAAGCAATGCCTACAGACACAATTAAGGAGGATCTAAGCAAGAGTTCAAGGGTTTTCCCGAACAGGGTTAGAACCAAACACATGCCTAACTAGGTCACAGATTGATTTTCTGTTAAGACTTGTATTATTTTTTGTTAATTGGTATCATGTTCTGAAAAAAACCTCCTGGCAAGTGAAATTTATTTGTGTCTATAGCTTGACTGTCTTTTCCTGTCTTAAAACACTTAAAGAAAATTAAGTTATCTAAGTAGAGAGAGTCAGATAACTTTCAGAAACAACTTTCAGTGTATTGCAATCACTGAATGCAATATAGTTATACTTATCCCAATGTGTCACAGGTGGCATTTACCACTATGCATGAGTGTTAAAGCAAACAGAAACAGCTTTTATCACAGCAGAATGTCATGATCTGCACTTAGGGTTCAATCTTTCCATCGACTATGTGGGCACAAATTGACATGCCTCAGAGAGTAGGATTGAATTCTCCACTTATTTTAGAAAGTGTTCTAAAAATACAATCAATATAGGGGGTTGTAAAAATAACTTCTTTTTTTTTTTTTTACTTGCTAGGGAGAACTGTGCATAAATTATGGCTTTATTTTCTTCTACTTGAGAATTATGTAAGTTGCACAAAAAGCTCAAAATAATTTAATACAACCATTGCACTTTTGCATCTGTGTGTTTCTAGTGATTTCTTTTTTCCTCCCTTTTTCTGCCCCCCCCTTTCTCTCATTCTCTGTCTTCCACCCTCTGTCTCTCGGTATCTCTCTCCATGACTCACACACACACACACACATACACACACTCTCCGGTAGCGAGGGCATATGCAGTAGGCAACCCCCAATTTTCCCACTTGAAAGTGTTCCTGTGGCTTCCAGTATGATTTTTCTCAGCTTTTATGTATAACCACCTACCTCTGCAAGGCAAATTGATTTCTGTTGATCTCTTGGGTGCACACTTAGGGCAGGTTTCACTTAGTCAATCTCTGTCTCCATCCCACTGTTTGGATTTATTGTGGATACTTTATAAGCAGTGGCTAATTTTAAGGAGGAAGAATACAAATAAAATAATAGTAAGAATGCATACTCTTCAAGACAAGAGCTGTCTCTTTTTTGGCTAGCACTCTTTGTGCTACTGTAACAAAGCGGATCATAATTCACCAGGGACACAAAGATTCCTCACATTTGGGCCAAATCCTGCAATCTTCCTGTGCAAAAGCCCTCACTGGATTTTCTTAGTGAAACAGTTAAAATTTAGATAACTTCTGTCCCCATCTGCCCAGGAACACAGGGTCCCTGGGGCTGGGTGTGCAGTTAAAATTGTGTTCACAACATCAGCGACAAAACCCTTCCTAACCCGGGTGTCCTTAATTATGTGACCACGAAAGCCCCCCCGAATCATGCGGATTTTGTCTATGAAGTTGGGCACACGTGGCGTTTTACAATATTCTTTTAGTGTAACCCAGCTACTTTAATTTACATGTCAGAACCTTTATTGCTGTAATCTCTCTTCCCTCAAAAGTTCACATTAACAAATTGATCAGCCTTGATGTGCTATGTACTTACTAAAAGGAAAATCTTGGCATTTTTTGGAGATGGTATTTTAGAAGCATAAGCACTTAGAAATGTCTTTTAATGAGTTGAACGTCTTGTTAGCGACTGTATCTCCTGCATAAAGCTGTACCTACTTTGTGTTTTTCCTGTGACCAGTTCTTAGGCTGTTCTAAGGCTCATATTCACTCCTCTGTGTGTTAGACCTCTTTTTCTTCTTTTTCTTGTCCTTTTCCCTTTCTTCTCCTCACCTCTCCTCTCCTTCCTTGTTTACTTTTTTCCTTTTCCTTTTTCATAGGAATTTGCACTTCTTTGTTGCTGATTGGTAAGTCAACAGCATCTCAATAAGTCAGTAAGAATAATTTGAAAAAATACTTTCCCAAAGAAATACCTGGAATATATGTGTGCATTCAAATGTTACCTTTTCACATTTTAATGAGCACAAACACAGAAATAATATTTATAGCAGATATTCATCCTGCAGTGAGCTCCTGAAGCATCATCTTTTGTACAAAAGTGCCACAGCTTCTTAAGACTACTTATATGCATGAAAAATCAAATTTGGACACTTAGACACTTTTGAAGACTTGAAACAAAACATTAGTGAAATAATTGCTGAATCCAGGAAATTACTGTGCAGTGATATGTGACACATAATGTCTGTCAGTGTTACTGCAAGTGAATGTACTTGGGGCCAGATCGTGGCCAGCCACTGAGCGTTGCAGGAGAGACAGAGCAGGCTTCAGCAGCTAGATCGCATTTTTCTTGCTTAAAATTATCTTTCTGTGCTATGCTGCCAATCTGGCTGCTGTTTCCCTGTTCCCAGGCTAGAGGGTCAGGAAAAATAAGATTCTGCCATTACTTTATGTTGTAAATCACTGGATGTTAGGCTCAGACAGTGCAAGTCAGGGAAGACTCGACTGCTCCTGCTTTGCTCCAAGGAGTAAAACCAGCCCTTGGGAATATGAACAGAGCACCTTGGGTGCACAGAAAGAAGCACTCACTTCAAAACACACATCAGGGAGTATTTGATGAATCTCCCATTGAAAGTTACAGGGAAACAATGTCCATTAAAGCTCTCCAAGCAGTCCTTAGACGCACCTGTAATCCTTTCTCCACCTGTATTATCATGAACCGCAATGCTTGTTTCCTTCGATTTCTAAATGCGATGTAACCTTTTCACTCCAAATCTCTTATTTTCTCTGTTATGTATTTCAGGTTCTCCACAACAGTTCCTGTAAATGTCAGCATGGCTCCATATGTAATTTCTCTTCACTCATAGCTGTTGTTAACATAACATTACGCAGAAAAACATATACCCCACTTCTCCAGGCCCTCCACCCCAATTTCTCTCCTGGTATTGGAGGTGTATTATGACTTTTATTTCTATTTAGGGGCACTTTAGGGGAAGGGTATGTTTATAATTTTGACAATGCATATGCTTATGTTTAAAGCTGTCTCCGAGTGGGAAGGCAAATAACCATTATCAGTCACTACTTATTAAATAAAATTGTAGCTAGTAAACAGCCAACTTTAGCCATTTTTAAGTCCAACCATTCAGTTGGTATGGCATTCCCATCTAGAAGATATTTACCTTTAAGAAAAATTACAAAAAGAAAGGGTATATGGGAAGGGGAGAGGAGGGACAGAATGATTCATAGGAAGAGTCATGGCTCCCGTGGAGCTATTCTTTGTTTCACAACACAATCTGTGCTGTAATCCTGTCTGCTCAAAAAACAGTGTAAAAGGATCTGTTATTTCACCCCTCATTTACATGGTAAGAGCGTGTTGTGATCCCCAACTGCTGAAGAAAGAAAATACAGTAGCCCATGCTCCTAATTTGACCCCTTTCTTTATGAAAAAGCATGTTACTGTAAACATTAACTCTGGCTAATAGTCCTCAGAAGCACTGCTCTTTGTCAGTGTTGTGACAAACATCAACCTGCCTTGGCTGTGAGATTTGCCCTCACTTGATGGCCCATGGCTCTCCTGCAGCCAGTGTAGCTGGCTAGCTCATACGGGAGGTGCTCCAGTCCCTTAATCATCTTCACGGCCCTTCACTGGAGTTCCTCCAGCATGTCCATGTCTCTCTTGTACTGGGGAGCCCAGCACTGGACCCAGTACTTCCCTTATGGCCTCACCAGTGTCGAGTAGAGGAGAATGATCACCTCCCTTGACCTTGCAGCCCAAGATATCATTAACCTTCTTTGTGACAAGGACACATTGCTGGCTCAAGTTCACCTTGGTGTCCACCAGGTCCTTTTCTGCGGAGCTGCTTCCCAGCTGGGCGGCCCCCAGCATGTGCTGGTGCCTGGGGTTGTTCCTCCCCAGGTGCAGGACTTTGCACTTCCCCCTGTTGAACTTCATGAGGTTCCTGTCAGCCCATCACTCCAGCTTCTCGAGGTCCATCTGGATGGCAGCACGACCCTCTGGCGTAGCGGCCACTCTTCCCAGTTTTGTGTCCTCTGCAAATTTGCTGAGGGTGCGCTCTGCCCCAACATTCAGATCATTAATGAAGATGTTAAACAGGATTGGACCCCTGGGGTACACTGCTAGTTACTGGCCTCCAGCCAGACTTCAGGAGACTGAGCAGCACCCTCTGGGCCCAGCCATTCAGCCAGTTTTCAATCCACCTCACTGTCTACTCATCCAGCCCACAATTCAACTGCTTCTCTAGGTGGATTTTATGGGAAACAGTGTCAAAAGCCTTACTGAAGTCCAGGTAAACAATATCCACTGCTCTCCCCTGATCTCCCACACCAGTCATTTCAGCATAGAAGGTTATCAGGTTGGTCAAGTACGACTTCTCTTTGGTGAAGCAATGCTGACTGCTCCTCATGATTTTCTTGTCCTTCAAGTGCCTGGAAATGGTTTCCATCACCCTCCAAAGGATCGAGGTGAGGCTGACCAGTCTGTAGTTCCCTGGGTCCTCCTTCTTGCCCTTCTTGAAGATCGGAGTGATATTTGCTTTTCTCCAGTCTTTGGGCACTTCTCCCAATCACCATGATTGATCAAAGATCATTGACAGTGGCCTCACAATGAGCTGCCAGCTCCATCAGCACTCATGGGTGCATCCCATCGGCACCCATGGATTTGTGTATGTCCAGTTTGTGTAAGTACTCCATGACCTGATCTTCTTCCACCATGGGTACCTCTTTCTTGCTCCAACCTTTCCCCCTGGTGTCTGGGATCTGGGATTCCTGAAGGCTGGTCTTGCTAGTAGAGACTGAGGCAAAGAAGACACGCAGTACCTCATGTCCTGCATAACCAGGTCCACCAACTCCTTCAGCAGTGGGCCCACATTTTCCTTAGCCTTCTTTTATGTCACCTATGTACCTACAGAAGCCCTCCTGTTGTCTTTGACATCCCTTACCACATTCAGTTCTGGTAACCCTGACTGTGACTCTTTTCTGCTGAACTCTGGGAAAACACATTGCATTTCTGCAGTGCAGGGGTTAATTGTGATGAAGTGTTAGAAGAACATCATTGCCCAGGCGATGGTACTCCCTGTCATCTGCTCTAACTGCAGAACAGGTTAAGCATCAGCTGAAGGGAAAGAGACTGCTAGTGCTGCTACCCAAACACTGTGGCAGGATTGTCAGCCTGGGTTGGAAGCACCATCAAACTCAGGTGACAGCTTGTTGGGATAGATGGGAGGGATATCAAGAGTGTAGGAGCTGGGTTTAACTCTGCAACAAAGGCTGTGTCTACTCTAATAGTCTAGTTTTACTCCCAGAACATGGTCACCCTGACATCTTTGCTGCACTCGTGCTAGTTTACACCCAGACCCCTTCTCCAGTAAGACCACATTTTCCTGTGGAGGGAAACCCGAGCACAGTCAGCAGGGCAGTTTGCTGAAGGACACACCACAAATAACCCCCCTGGCTGTGGGATGCACTGACTGTGGCTCGTTCTGCCTTGAGTCACCCTGCGAAACTCTCCCAGACGTCCTTGCACGACCTGGCATCCACGTGCCCTCATGCCCCCTCCCGCGTCACACCGCACACACTGTCAGCATCACGACAGAGACCCCCTCTCCAGCAGGCTCTGACCCGGCACCTCCTGATTTCAGTCACTTTATACCGAAAGTCACAAAAATCTGTGACGAGCGATGTCTCAGAGCCACAGGGCAGACACCTGGATTGGGGTATGGCAGGCAGCGTTGTCCCAGGGCAGGGGGGACACCAGCCAGCCCCGCATCACGCAAGGGCCCCAAGGTCTCCCTAGAAGGTGTGGGTATAGTGTAAAACATAGTCTCTCTATCTGTGCATTTTATTTTATGCTATTTTTCTAATCGAAAATAAACACAACCGTAAGAAGAAGAACAACAGAAACATCACCAAAGAAAACCTACAACATTGTAGTGCGGCTACGCAAGGGGCAAGCTCCTCAGTCCAAGGCACGGGTGACACGTTTAGTGGCCGTGGTGGTGTTGGGTTGACGGTTGGACTTCATGATCTTAAAGGTCTTGTCCAACCTAAACGATTCTATGAGTCTAAAGCGCACTTTCTCCCTTTTTCTGCAGTGCTCCCACAGGGATCAGAGGCCCTGACAAGGTCTGAACCTACAGTACCCACAAGGTAGCCCCCAATATTAGATCCTTGGGTCACCTCTGTGGGCGCTTTCTTCATCCATCTTGCTGATGCTGGAAGAGGAGTGCCACTACGCGGCTCCCAACAGGAGGGCAGACAAAAAGGCGAAGGGCTTCAGCTTCATGATTAGGCTCTCACTGAGGAGTAGACAGTCCTGGCAAAAACGTTTTTGTTTATTTTTGAGAGAGAAAGAGAATTCCTCTTCCAGGACTTAGGTGACATTTAGATCCCTTTGGATGCATTTAGATCATAAAGTATCTCAGGCAAGAGATTAGTCACCAAAATTTCCAGACTCGGGGTTTCTAAAGGTGTTTGAAAGCTGATTTTGGGGACCTAACAACCTCAGGCTGAACGGTGAGGCACCCTGTGTTTGGGGCAGTTGCTGAAGAGTAGTGAAAAAACAGCTTTGGACACCCCGGGATGCTGTCGAAAGCACTAGGCGACAGTCACTGGAGAGCAGTGCTGCCATCGGTTGTTTAAACTCTGATTGTTTCTCCGTCTAAAACAAAGATATCCCTTGCCATTACTTGGTGGCTTCAAGAACTTCGTCAGGTATTGCACTCACACCAGTACTTGTGCTGTATTCCCACAGTATTTACGATGCCATTACAGAATGGTTGCCATTGTAATATAAGTTCTGCAAACTGGCAATGGACCTCTGATGATTAAAGAAACACTGGCTATGTCCAAATGAGGTTGTAGCTGCTTACCTTAATATATAACGAACTGATGTCAAGTAATTTTTACTTCTGTTAACCAAATATATTTAAGACAGATTTTATTTTTCACTGAAATCTTCCTGAAGTGGGATTCTATGATACCATTTGTATGAGCATTGTACTATACAGTTTCCCATTTTCATTGCTGTATAAAGGGGGAGGTTTCCTACTTATGAACTAAAAAAGATGCATTGCAGTTTTTTCTATTCCAGATAAGGTGTTCACAAGTTTATGCAAATACAGAAGGGCAGATAAATGCACTCTGTATCAAGACCAAAGTAAGTGGTATCATAATTTCAGAAGTGTTGACAATTTTAAATGTGTTTTATAATGCTGCTAAGAAATTTTCCTAAATATATAGCTCCTACCAATATTGTGCTATGCTACTCATGTACAATAAAGCCAAAGACCCTGGAAAGGCCTAGAAAGAAGATAAAAATTTCTTAAATAACCAGGAGTCAAATTCTCCACCTATGCAGACCTTTGGATGTTAATGGAGTTTTGCAAGCTGTAATGCAGGAAGTTATTAGACCTGGTCATATTTACAAGACAACATACCAGAAAAAAATACAAGCAGTCGCTAAGGTGAGGCTGCTGGCTAGTACTTTTCCTTGAAACTTTAAAGTTACACAACTCTGAAAACTAGACTGCTGAGCAGAAATCGAAAACATAAGGGGAAGACTCCAGGAGCAACAACTGAGGAAAGCGGAAACCAAATTTTTATCTAAACTCAGTTTTTAAATATTGAGATTAATTGAAAATCTAAAGTCTCCTTTTCTGCTGATTTTTCACAAACACTCAGGAAAGAAGAATAGTCTTTATTTTTCCTGTATATAATTCAGGCTCATGGATGTAGTGTGTCTCAGATGACAAGACCGCTTATCCTCTCAGTTTTTCCCAGAAGCAGTTTCGCAGTAAGACCTAGCGTGCTGTGCCAAAGGACTACCCCGCTCATCTTTAAACCGCAGAAATCTCAGGAACAGCATCAGGTTTTCTTCTCTTGGATCACATGCTATTTAAAGCCCCCTCTAAAATCATGCATAAACTATAAAATGGAGCCATGTTTCATCTGCCTTCCAGAACCTGCTGGATGCTCACCAGCTTGCGCATGAATGCAACTTCTGAATACCGGTTGCAGCCTCGGAGGAAGACAGTCCCAAGGAGCTGAGTGCCAGGCTTGGGCTGGCCCCCGGGCACCCTTTTTGGCATCAGGCTGGCACCGACACTTCAGTTCTTGAGGGTTCTGCGAAGGAGCCTCATCCCTGCACTCATTTGACTTATTGATGCAGGGTTATCACCAGGAAAACCACCACAAGTCTATTTTTTTAATGAAGGCCATTACTTGTAGATTTTCTGTCTTGGACGTATATGGGGATGTATTGCTATTAGCAGCCCGTATCCTGTTGTTTCCCTGAATTTGTGGCTGTTTCTCGTTCCCTTGTCAATACGACAGCAGAAGAAGAGCCTTGAGGAGTTGCTCCTCGTGGTCGCAGCTGGAACTGTGCTGGGAAGGCACTGGCAGGGACTGAGCTGTGTCTTTCCCAGATCAGAAAACGCAGAGGGACCCACAGTGGGTGGCAAATGTTTGTGGCAACCTCAACGGTGCAGCCAGCATCAGGCTCCTGAGGGTGCGAGGCACCAGTCCTTCCAAAATAGGGTCAATTTTGCTGCGGTCACCTCAACATCTTCTTCCTTCCCTGGCCCGGGATTCCACGCAGTTGTTCCTATTGCCTGTCCGTGAACTGGGGACTGGACCCAAGTAGCTCAGTTTGTGAATATATTAATATATGGGTTTAGTTCGGGGGGGAGTGCAGTGAGGAGCAGCACCATGGAGCAAAGATCCTACCAAGAGCGAAGCAAAGCCTTGGTAGCTCTGCATTTATGCAAAACTGACAAAACTGTGTGGGCATCATTTTCATAACGATGAATTCCCTCAGGACCCCTCCCAAGAGGCCTGAGGAGCAAACAAAGATCTGGTCATGCCGTTCAGGAGGAGGACTTATATATACAGGTGTCACATGCAATTACTTGCATTAGTAGATGTCATTGTTGTGTGTTTATATTATTATATTTTATACTTTACATTATATAATTGATAACATTTAGTAATATTTTATTGACTCAAAAATGTGAAAGACGTGCCAGAAAAAGCCCAAAGAAGTCACAGTGTGCTCCTTCCCCAGAAGAGCGTGAAGGGTGAATGGGAGGGGAAAAGGAGCATTGGGACCATGGATCTAATAAGAAAGCCATATGGTGAGTCCTATCAATGAGACATTGACTGCTTTGTCAGCTCTTCCTCCTTACTTGTTCCTCTTAAAATGGAGGAGAATTAGGAAAAAACAGAGTGAAGTACTTAGAGCATCTGGGAAATAACATTCCTGGTATAAAGGCTGGTCTGGGAGACTGAATACAGGTGTTCATGAAGAAGGAAGATAAAATGGGTATTGGATCTACGTCTGCTGGGGAGCGGAGAAGGAAGGAGGCACCAGGGACAAGGGGTGGAAGCAGACATGGCCACTGGCAACAGGTTTGTATTCTGACAGTTTCCAAGATTATAACATTCAGGTTTGCTCTCACTGGCAATAACTCAGCCATCTTCACAAAAAAAAGAATGTATTTTGATGCAAAACCCCCTGTGTGACAATCATTCTGACCAGCCTTAGCTGGAAGGTTAGGGAAAAGGCAGGAACCGAGTGATGCAGATCCCTGAAGGCACAGAGAGAAAAGCTTTGACAGGCGTCTCGTGGGGTGAGACATGTGGACTGAAGAACGGGTCAGATAGTTGAAGCAACTCTGAGAGAGGAGTTTCAGAAAACACAAAATACATCGCTATCAGGGTAATAGGCATGTAATAAATGAAAAGAAAACATCATTAATATGGAATATAATATCGCCTGGTTGGAGAGGACTATTTTAGTCTCAGAAAACATGGACAAGTGGGACTGTTGAGAAATACAGCGGTGTTTGTTGAAAATCTGAGCCATTAAAAGGTGGCTGAGGTGGAGAGACCAAGCTGCATTTCTACGGAGCCCCAGCACGTGGCAGAGACGCAGAGATGCTTGTACAGCCCAGTAAAACTGACTGATGGGCTACAATAGAGACTGCTGGGGGCAGGGGGGGGTTCTTAGCAGAAAAAGGTGTCGGCATTCTGTCACGCGGCGGATGTCAGGAGAACTGAAGCTGATCCCCAGAATGCATTTTAAGATAACATAAAAAGCAGTGATTATGCAGGTATATTAAAGAATAGGGATAGCAGAAAGTTCTGAACTGTTTTGTTCTTTTTCTACCTGAGAACAGAGCAAAGAAATATTTGAGAATAAGACTTTTTTACAATCCTAATGAGTGAGAATGGATATTAAATTTGTCTTAAGCTTGTGACTTCCCATCATAGAGTCCTAGGAAAAGCACATCAGAAAAAAATTAAAATCTGAAATATTCACTATAGCTGCTGACTTTCAATAAAACCTTCTCTTTTTCTGAGGGAATCAAGGGCCCAGGAATCTTGAACTTCCAATATCACATATTAAGCTTGAGCTGGGTAGGCTTGTGCTTACCTACAAGGAAAAGGGGATTCTATGTCCCAGTGAGAAAGCAGAAACTAATTCGTAATTCCGTCCCTCTAATTATTAGTTCCACTCACCAGTAATGGACAAGAAACAACCCCGTATGACTTGGCGAACTAGTTACTCTGGGAAAGCAGCAACCACGAACAGTGAAGGGGCACAGATCCAGCACGCGATAGGCTGAAATCGGCTGAAATATGTTCCCAGCAAGTATTTCTTGAATACTTATAAATAACAACAAAATACAAAAAACCCTAAACTGTTCCAATCAGTGTGTTAAATAATAGCCCATCGTTTGGTGAACATACTGTTTGCCATCAACTGTTTGTCCATCCCTCCTGCTGATGGGAGAGAACTCCGGCTGAGTGGACAGATGTTTCTTTCTGCTAACTTTGACAACACTTGGGTCCATAGTCCTTGACCAGAGGAACTAATTAAGTAATAAAATCAGCTCTTTGTAAGACAGGAAGAAAGAAAGGGTGGAACCACTGAAGAACGTGAGGCACTGATTAACTCACAAGTGTTTCCTGCATAATGCAAATCATTAATGCTTAATGCTCTCTGAGAGTAATAAACCAGAACCATAAGTATAACAACAATATCACGAATCATATATGAATCCTACAGGACCCTAGGACATTTTTCTTTCTCCCTGAATTGTTCAATCTGTAAGAAGAATTGTTTTAACTTCTTATTTAGTAATCTTTACATTTTGATTCTATACATTAAACTGAACTTGGCTGTCAGGTTCTTTGTAGTGTGGGGAATTAAGAAAAAAGCTCTCCTCAAGCACCAAAAGGTGGAAAACTTGCCAGAATTAGCACAAATACAGACTACGATCAGCCTAATATTAAATGAACCCTCACTGTATCTTTCCTCTGCCTGTTAAACTACTAATTGATGTGCTACTGATGAATAAAGGGGCTGGTGTTTCAGCCATGAACTCACTTCACCACGGCAGTTTACTGAGAGCCCCAAGCTGCTGAGCTCATTACAGATCCTGTCGCTGAACTGGCTTTACAGGCAATTTTGTGAAGGGGCAGCATCAGAGCTAGCCCACTGATTGGGACTCCATCGGCTCAGCGGGGCTCCGGGAGTTGAGGGGAGAGAGCACGGCACTGAGCTAAAAATACGTCTTTGCCTCTGTAGTGTCAGGAAGATTGCCTGGCTGTGCTAATTGGGAGGGACCTCGAGATCTGGGTGGTATTTTAGGCTAATCTCGAGGTGGGACCTCTGCAGCATGTATGTGGCTCTGAATGTAATCTCCTTCGGCACTGTCATTTATACCATCGCAGGCATTTACAATCAGAACCGTCCCTGATTGACTCGTGGCTGTCGCTGCACCCTAGACGCGTCTCGCCGGAGCGAGGGGGGATGAGGGAAGGTGAAATGGCCGTGCACTGAACCGACTTACGAAACCCTGCCACAATTTTAGCACGGTGTTGAAGTTGTAAAATGGGAGAAATGACCCTGGCAGGACAAGGGCTTGGGGGGACCGCACAGATATATAGTCCGCCCTCCGACACTGACTGTAGACTTGCACAACAGAGAGGGTTTTCTTCAACTCCCTCGTGTCAGGATTTATTTTCAGTCCTGCCTTCTTTCTCCCGGTCGTTTCCTTTTTAATTCTCTGACCAAACAACATAGCCCTGATCTCAGCCGTTCCCTACCTTCCCTCGATCTAGCGCACAAAACCCCCGTGTTCAAAAACCGTGGTGGTCAGAGGAGTCGGTGTTTCTGCTCATCCCGCATGGACTTGGTAAGGCAGAAGGCAACAGAGGAGAGAGAAAAACAGGAGGAGTGTGAAAACCAGTGACGGACTGAAAGCATGAACAAAACCAACAGAGCCAGAAGTGAAAAGCCTGACAGAAATGGCTAGAAGAAAAACTCGATCATGAGACCACTAAGCAATTGAGCATTTTTGCTTAAATAACACATTGGACTGCTTGTTTGTTTGTTTGTTTGAACAGAAGTACAGTTTTACAGGGGCATTCCTTGCTTTGCTGGTAGGACATATTTCAGCAAAACAGAGAAAAGTAGAATATTTCACTCATCCAAATTTGACAGGATTTTTTTGTTGTTGTTAGAACAACTTCATAAAACACCAGCGTGATTGGGTGAGAAATGCCAATTTCATGCAATGAAATGCAAATTTCATGCAATGCTCATTGCATGAAATATCTGTGTCATAGACCAGTCTACTGACTGTCAATTACTGGCTGAAATACCTAAAATAAGTTTTATAAGCCTCTTCACATGACATAGCAACATTATCCTGAAGCAATTGCACTGGAGATCTTAGAGCAGGTATGAATTATAACAACATAATTTTCCAAAGAAAATGCAATTACGATAAAGTTTAATGTGTTGCTTTTACCCCCAAGGAAAGTGCTTTATCAACTTTACTGGGATCGTTGCTTTGCACAGCATCAGTCCTCTGACCGTGTCTCTGCAGTGACCTTAAGATTGGACACAAACCTTAGGCAACCTTGCAAGACCAAGATGAAGAATGGTGCCCTCACCCAAAGCAACATGGAAACTTTTAGGATGTTAAACCAATTATAGAAATAAATAAATGGAGGAGTTTTCTAGATTATGAAACAGCACCTCTTGTCAGGCTCCTACACCTATGTTTAGAAACCAAAATGAAGCGGTTGATGTTTGTAAGTGCTGAAGGCACAAATACCTTTTATTTTCCCATTAAGGCCCTCTCCCTAAAGCTCTAACCCTGAAGTACCAGCTGATATGTCACCTTTTTTTTACAGCTGTTGCTATTTATTTCTAGTGCCTTTATGACTAATATAATTCTAATAAGAACTTAACACAAGCCACTACTCCAGGTTTAAAATAGTCTTAATTCTGTGTAGCTGCTTGAGAACACCTTGCTATAAACCTAGCGGATGTTAGAAAGGTTTCCGAGGAGAGTAAGTGGCATGGTTAAAAGACTGGAAAGCGTTTTTGGCGGTGTATGTAGAAGAAAGAGAAGGTACTCAGCCTAGATAAATCATATTAAAGCCCAGGTTGAGGGGTGACTTGATCACGTAAGTATCTATATGGGGGCAGAAGGATGGCTGTAGAGGACTCTTCAGCCTAGCAGACAAAGGAACACATGTTATACCACACCTGGGAGATCAAGCGAGACAAATTTCGACTAAAAAAGAGGCCTAAATGGTTAATGGTGATGGCAACTAACCACTGAAATTGTCTACCGAAGGCTGTGATGGATTTTTTTATCCCTGAAAATTCTCCAAATAAAACAGGTTTCCAAAGTATACTCCAGTTTAACCACAGGCTTTTGATTTGAAAGAGGAATTAATTCAGGAAAGATCAGAGGTATTCATAGACCTAACACCTATAGTACTTGCTACATCAATAAAATGTAATACATAACACAGCAGCGGGCCAATCGTTCCGTTTTACTGCTCAGCTAATTCTATCCTGAGAGCCGTTGGCAATATTTTATCCAAGGTTTTGCACAAAACCATCGCTGATGCAGAACAACAGAAGAGAATGGCAGGTACGTCCCGATGTCAGATCTACAGTAGTCAGTCGGAAGGAGCACTGTTGACTTCAGTGGGATTAGGTCCAGGGTCTTATTTAGGATTTGAGAAAACAGAAACAATTTTGCTTTCTGGCCTTATGTGTGAGTGAGTAAAGGCTTAGAATATTTGTAAAGGCTTAGAATCCTTCTAATTACTGTTGGTTTTATTGTGTCAGACAGGTAAATGTTCTGTGATCTGCTGGGTGTAAAATTGGGGATAAATTTATCTTGGGGATTTCAGCAGAAGAGATTCAGCCCTATCATCAAAGCTAAAAGTTATTTTGGGTCTAGGAAACTATTTCTGGATTAAGTGTACAAAATGAGTCCTAGAATTTACTTTAAAATGTTAAAAATAACGCCGGGTATGGAAATCTTGTCACCATTCTTTACCAAGTGAGGTACAGAATGTACTTCTGCTTCCATTTCTGCTTCCCTGGTCACACAAGGTGATCCACCAACTTCAAAATTTTGACTATTTCATACTTTTGATTGAATTTGGTTCTGAACTCCGAGTTGTTAATAACTACTAATCGTAGACTCAGATTTCTGTGCTCTGTAAATACATATAATCAATATGTGAAATTAAGGAAAGGGAAAAAAAAATCACAGTTAAAACCAAGATCTCACAAGTTCTTTCATTCCACTGAAACTGTAAACTCTCCTTTTACTGACAAACTCAGAATTTTTTAGATTTCATAGTGTCAACTTCTCCTAGCACAGGGAGACAAGCTGCATTCATACAGTGAATGACCTGATAAATTCTCTTTAAACTTAAAGTCATGCTAAAGTGAGATCTGGACAATAAATTCGAAAGATGCCTAGCATATAGTGGTAGAAAATAGCATCTTGAATGTATTAGCAGGTACAAAGATCGCTTTTTAAAACCAGCTCATTGTCTGCTTGTGGGCTCCTAGTGGAATCTAGATGCAAGAGGCATCTTTTATTAATGTTTTCTGGAACAATAAAAAATATGAAGCCCAGTATCTGTTTTGCCCTCGGGTCCTGCATTTTTCACCCACCTGAAACTCCCATGGCGTATGGAATGGCCGAGAAAGATGGGAAGGAGCCATAAATATTAAGTGATTGCGCAATGGTGAGCACATTGCAGTTCATCTGCACTGGTAAAGGCAAGACCTGCACATTAAGTTCCCACTCCTGTGAGTTATGGGTCATTTGCTCATTAGTGAAGTGACTAATCCAGTAGTGAAGAGGTTGTCTAGTGAAAATAAATTGCATTATACTACTGACTGCTGTGATGGATTCTTTATATGCTCTTTGTGTTATCGTTCAGAGGACCCCTTTTACCCAACCCTTGGTGTTGCAGCCATGTTATAAGGAATTTTATCAGAGCGAACAGGAGTCTTCGTAAGGCAAGAAACAATAGAACAAGCAGGAAATAAATAATAACTAGATAACCAGGAAACAGCACTAACACAATAGATGTTCAGTCATTAGTTTAAACTGTCACATTTGTCCTGAAATGATCAGAACAACCACAGTGAAGCTGCAGCAGCAAAGTTTACAATAAATCCACGCGTACGCATTTTGAAGGCCACTTCAGGAGAGTTAGAGGAATAAATAGGGAAACCAGGGGCTAAACTTGATGTTGAAAGTAGGTGAGCTGGAAAACGTTTTCAAGCATTTAAATTCCTTAAAATTTTCAAAGCTGAAAAGAAACATTGCTTCACTTACCCCCCATTTATAATGACCTAACACTAATATGATAATCTAGATGGGACGCTTAATTATGATGGGGTTTCTCTCCCCACATATTGTCTTCCCAGACGCAGTTTAATGAGGCAAGTCTGTTCTGCCATTTCAGTTCACATGAGTGGCACAAGATAGTTTCAACGTATGGAAGTATCGTTCTGCCGCTGTCCAATCACTGCTAAAATTTTACTGATTATAGATCATTTAACCAAACTACATTGATTCTGGATATTTGAATTAATAATATTTATGGAAACACTGTAAACTCTGAAAACTAAGGTCATTTATGACAAGGTTTTGTTATAATTCAACTTCTTTGGTGCACATAGGATGAAGAAAAGCGATGGGTAGATTCGGGTTTGCTTTGTTACCTATTAATCCTTACCGACACGTAAGGATTTTGCATTATACTTGTAGCATTCTGACTGTTTCTTCCACTTTGATTTCTCTTTTATACCTCTTTTGTTGGAGACGCTTAAGAGCAATTCTACCATTTTTTAAGTAAAACAACCTCTAACAGTAAGCGGCAAAGTTCTGCTTGCTTCACTTTGCAGCTCTCGGAGTTAAAGCTAAGTTTAATTGGAGCTAATCTGAGTCATCACCAAAAAAACCACACACTTTTTTTCCCTGAACACTGTGCCATACAAAGCAGAGAGAGATTTGAGTTTTTAATTGTTGTTGTTTATGACCCTCTTTGGTAAGACTTGCTGAATTTTTAATTATGTGCTTAACAACTGGAACAGGCTCCATATATTACTGCATAAAAAGTCTCCCTTGATCGCTTTCTTCCAAGTTACATAGCAGCCTCGATCAGCGAAGGTGTGGGATTGCTTTCCTGACATTTATTGAATAACCATTATTTAAATTATTTTGCTTGTTTCAATGAATTTGTCATACATTGTATTTTACAATAGATTCCCTTTTCGCTTGTTATTTACATAAAAATTGCAATGCTCTGTTGCCAGAAATAAGGCAATGAACACACGCATGTAAAAGTAAAGTGCGATTCACCCCAAAATCAAAGATAAGCAGAAATATACTGGAAAGTGCAAATTTTCATTTTGCTATCAAATTGTATTTGTAAGAAATATTTAAAATTAAAAGTATTGTCATAAAAAGCAACCCTGAGCATCTCTGTTCAAGCATTTCTAATTCATTCCAAATTAATCTGATTTCACAGGAAAAGAAAGCTGTAGTAAAAATAGCCTTTCTCAGCCTAGCGGCATGAGGCATAGTGGTGTAAAAAGCCTTGATCCACAGCCCACTTGAAGTCATGACAGTGACATCACTTCGCCTTGGATCAGGGCTTGAGCAAAGGCTCTATTGGATTTTAAACAGCTGTGAGACCAGAATCTAGCTCAATATACAGAGACTGTATCAACCGCACTGAAATGTCTTTCTCTGTTTTAGCAGGATCAGAGAACAGTTTTACCATTCTGCATCCATACCTGTAAAACAACAAGTTGCTTTTCTGAAGAAATCTGAGTAGCTGACAATTTAGTCCCCAGAACTATTTTCTTTCACATTTTCATCAAATCTATCATTCAACCTAGGGGAAAAAAAAAAAATACCCCAAGCAGGTTTTTTTAATAGCATTTTTATAGTTTGGAAATGGCAGAGAATTCTACTCTGGAAAATGAAATGGGAAAACCACAATGCTATATATGCAAACAGAATTAAAATACCTGCAGGTTTGCTTTTCTGTGGTTTAGACATTACACAATAACCAAAAGTAATTTAAATTTCATCATTATCATGCATTTGTAGGGTTTCTTCAAAAGTTAAGTTGATAGTTAATTTAAGATTGCTGACTTAGATCACAATACAGTAATTAGACAAAATTAAAGTAAAAATTGAAAGAAAATGAATCAAGTAATACAATACATTGTGTAGTACCTTTTCCACGGGCAACTCCACTGATAATCTTACAGTGCATGAATTATCAGGGAAGAAAAACGCTTTGATTACACAACTCTGTTACAAAACTATCTTTGAATTAAGGTGGCAATGTGATAGGTGCTAGCTTTCACTGAAACTACTACGTGTGTTTTTTACACCTACTCTGCAGATGTATTTTTACATCCATTTTTATTTAAAATAAGTGAAAAATAGTAAAGGTTTCGAGGACTTCAGGGTGACTCGCAGTGCTCCGGTGCTTTGGAGGAATGCAGTTTGTTACGTATCACTTGCTTAAACTACATGTCTTACAGCAAAATAATTATTTGAGAGACCAGAATAAATCCTGGGTAAAAAGAGTTAACGCAAACATTTTGAGGTAATTCTGTTCCTTCTCTGAGCATGAGGTGAAATGAAACACAGAAGCAGGAAAAGAAGAAACCGTATTTCAGCAGAAGGGGTGTTCTTGTCCCTTCCTGGCGTCACCGCTCTCCCGTAATTTTTTATTTCCTAACTGGGGGGGGGGGGGCTGATCATTTTTCATGAGGGTGATTTTCTCAGCTATCCCTTCCGCATAGTTTTAAATGGAAACTGGAAGAATAAGAAAAACAAGACAAAACAAAACCTAAACCCTGTATGTTCCATTTGCTGAATATATGGTTTTCTTCCTCCCCGTGCGTGCATGTGCCAGATGGCACTACGCTGGGTTGGATGATAATAAACATGAAAAATACAGTCAGTGCGCGAGCAGAGATAACTGTGCCTGAACGTACCAGGGCTGGGGCTGGTAGGGGGGAAGGGGCAGAAGTTCCAGCTGTGAGAGAAAAGCAAAGTTCAGCTCCTCAAGGGAGGAGCTGCTCTTGTTCCCAATTAGCTCCCCCGGACTGGGGGCCGCTGGGGAAGGAGCTTGTCCCTGGTTTTATCCCAGCACCCTGCCCAAGGGACAGATCTGGGGCCGTTTCCCTCCTGGCAGAGCCAAGCCCGTTAACCTGGGGTGATGGGAACCTGTTGGGTGCTGGGGGGGGACAGCCTGAGCGCGGGCTGGCTAACCCAGCTCCGGGCTCCCAGCCCCGGGGCGTGAGGCCGGTGGGCTGCGGAGGAGCGGGGGGGTCCGGCGGGCAACACGGCTCTGGAATAGGGCTGCTGGGGGAGAAGCGCACGGCCGGCCCAAGAGCAGTGGGGTGACCTCGTGGACTCCTGTCCCCCACCCGTGGCCTGGGTCCTGAGGACATCATCCATCCCACCATCGAGCGGGAGCCGCGGTGTCCGCAGAGGGGAGGGACCCCCCCCGCCTCTGCGCAGCCCCACGGCAGCACCTCCACGGTGTGGCTGCTCCTCTTCGAAAGCTGCTGCATCCTCCTCCTTCACAACCTCCTTCTGGAAGCCCTTTAGCAGAGATCCAGACGGAGATGCACCCACTTAGAGCGAGACAGGGCATATGGCCCCTGGCCTTGTGCATCACTGGTGTCCTCTGTGTAGGCATTGCCCGCACAACATGGCTTTTCCTCCAGGTTTCTGCATGCAAGTTAGCAAGTGAGGGGCCCGGAGGGTACCTGAAGCATGCCCAAGACCTCCTAGGGCATAGATTTTGTCTAGTAGGTAAAGTTTTAGGGTGGTCAACTGATAGGGGAAAGCAGCTTGAAGACATCTGTTAACCAATACCTGGCAGGGCAGGGTGCTTACAGTGCATATGGTCCCTGTTGAAACATCTGTATGAGGCAGGTAGCAGTCTGAGTTCCTGCTGTTACTCATTTGACCAAGAGGCCAATTTGTTTGAAAACTGGTTTTCTTTTAACCCTGTACTTGTCCTTGGAAAACTCTCTCTGGTGAGAGGAAAGAAACTTCCAGCCAGAAGATGAAATGGCACCTACGCAGTAATTTACTTGCCCCGTTCACTTCAACCTCTCTTTGCTTTCGTCTGCTACTCTCATCTCTTCCTTCTTACACATTGCATTCTGAAAGGGGCAAACTTAAATTTAGGAAGCTAATCAAATCACAGTGGATAACTATTTAGTTTTAAATAATTCCATCCTTTGCTTCCTTTGTAATTTACGTGACATTATTACACAATGCATTACCCAAGCAAAAGGGAAAGAGCCAGCTTAAGGAGTGGGAAAGCAGCACTGAATTATTCTAGGTCCTGCAAAGAATGTAATTAAGAGTTTCTTAGGTCAGCTCTTAGTCCAATGAAACTTTATTCTCTGTTCCTGCATGAACGCTAAACATCGTCCACACTCAAGGGTGACCACTAAACTGTGCGACCGCTCCACCTATGAACTAGGCAGCGTCTGAGGCTGGCTATGGCATTATCCATCTCTGTGGGCTCACTGGAGTAAGGCTGTTGTTGGAGAAGAAGCTTTGGATTCACTAATTCCTGCGAGAGAAGAGATGGGGAGGAGGGAAAGGTGACCCCCCAACTAAGATACCAGTGGCACAGACCTTTGCTCCTTGAGCGCAGGCTCCTGACATGAGGGTGAAGGAGAGGGGAGTTTCCTCTGCTCACCACATGGTGATCACAAATGTCACCTACAGACAAAAGAAAATGAAAAGGAACGGTAAGTGAAACATGGGCAATGGTTGAGTCCCTGGAAAATGCACATTAATCATCTGACAGCCCTCAGCTTGACTGCAGTGGAAGTTCGTTTCTCATGGCAGGGCTAACTTTGGGACCAGCGCTGGGAAGCAGGGCTGGCAGCAATATTTAGGAGCGACAACTGCATGAGCGTATTAAGAAACCGAGTATTCAAAAAACCTCCTAACGGACCCGTAAATACCCAGCTGAGCTGTTGGTTTAACCGCTCGCAAAGACACTGCCTAACTCTCTCAAAACCCTGCGTTTCTGAAGTTTTGGAAGCGATTGTGAATAAATACTTCCCTGCCTGCTCACAGCGACGTTTCCTCGGCGTTAGCTCATTAGAGTGCCTGAAAGAGACCCGACAGAAAATAAGTTAAAGGCAACTTAAATCATCATCCGATTCGACTCTAAAACCGGCAAGAAAGGCGAGGCGTTCACCAAAAGGTTGCAAAAGGCGTTTAGCGTCAGCCGCTCCGCAGTTATTAGGAGCGCGGGGAAAGGTACTGAGGGATGTGAGAGGGCAATGTGGCTGGGATCCCAGTCCCCAGTTGTTGGGTTGAGGGGTTTTTTCCCTTTTTTTTCCCCTTTTTTTTTTTTTTTGGTGACTTTGAAAGATGTCACGGCAAAGTGAAATCTTTGCAGAGGGCTGCTCATGCATTCAGACTGTAGAGTTTTCAAAATGTGATGTTTTGCAATGATGACATTAGAGTAGCAACCAAGGGTCCGAGACAGCAACGCCTGCTGCAGCTGGGCTTCGCTTTGAAATGCCCAAGACAATGGGGGCCACTGTTCTCCATCGCTTCGCCTTTCCATTCCATTTGCATAGTCTGTTCTGCCTGATTGACCAGCTTGGGCTGTCCAAGGGACCAGCATTGTTCACAGATCACTTCAAGATGGCACAGATGACAAGATTCAGGTGAGAGATGAAGTGGGATGATTCTCAAATGCCATAAGAAAAAGCTACCCTGGGAACTTTTAGCGCAAGAGAAATAGTTCGAGAATTGAAGCAGTTAAAGGATTTTTATTTTTTTTTAAGAAACTGATCGTATTTGGAAATACGCTGCCTTGACACACAAACTAGTAACAGGAGGTTTGTGTGTTTCGTTGCGGTATTTGGTTTGGTTTGTGTTTGGTTGTGTTGTGGGTTTGGGTTTTGGGGGGGTTTGGGGTGTTGTTTGGGGTTTTTTTTCCATCCCAGACCTCACCTTCCCCCGGCTAAGATGGGAGCCGTGCCATTGGGAACCTTTGTGAATCAAAGTTCCCTCCCTAAAAATCATAAGGCGACGATAAATAAAGCTCATCGCAGAGGCGAGTTTCGAAATCCCTCGGTGCCTGCTCCGTAACTAAGTGCCAGGATTAATTAGTTAATGTTCATAAAAGCGCTTTCGACGTGGAAAACCCTCCCAGAGATGCAAAGAGCCGAGGAAGAGCCGTGAGCCAGCCGGGGCGGCGGGCAGCGGGGGGAGCCTGGCTGGAGCAGCCCCCCCTGCCCGGGAGAAGCTGCAAACTCCCCGCTGGCCCAAATGTCATGGTTTGGGCTTTTTTTTTTTTTTTTTCCCCCCCCTTCCCTACCCACGCAGGTACTCGAGTAAACACACACACGGCAGCGGCCCCTAAAATGAGTTTCACTTGGCACCGATGTTTTGACTTCATCTCAAAAAGACAAAATCTTTGTCATACAAGTATGTTTTCCCTGGAGGGGTTTCCAGCACAATTTGCTATAATTTCTTTACACCTAACGGAACTGATGGGATCTGAGCAGTAAAATATATTCCCACAGTAGTTTCGCTCGCTCGCACACTCCGTTACCCTCCTGGGGTTCAGCTCACTCTCTAGTATAAATATTGCCAATAATTGTGCTAATACGGTGATTTCGCAGAAGGGAGCAGAACTCGCTCCTCCTCGTACCGCAGACCTGCAGCCCCGCGACTTCTGCTTCATCTCCCGGTGTATTCTCTCCTAGCCGCTCGTCTTTCCCCTGCAGCGACTAATACACTTAATTACATGATTTACAAGAATTGCCAACAAGGTCCCAGGGGCTGCTAAAGCCCGACACACACACAAACCCCCCCCCCCCCGGGCGAGCAGGGCGTAAGGTGCGCGCCTGTCCGCGCAGCACGGGCGCCTCGGAGGGAAGGGAAGGGCGGTGGGCAGGACTCGGCTCTCCAAAATTACCCAAAAGTTCAGGCCCTTCTCCACTGTTTCACCCCCCCATACCCCTCTTTCATCTTGTCCCAGGTTGGGGCCGTCGGGGTTTTTTCCCCCCTCCCCGGAGAAGGGGGTTAAAAGCTGCCGAGGAAACTTAAGTGGCTCTGGAGTTTGTTTAATTTCCCTCCAGTGTTTACTGATAATTCGAGAGACGCTTATCTCGGGGAATATAACGATTAATACAACCGCAGGTTTCCAGATAAGTGATTGTGATGGAGATTGTTGGCGAGAAAATAGACAATTATCCGCTGTTAGCTTTACATAAAGATCGCATTAACTTGAATTAGTTATCAGACAAAAGAACATCAGAAAGCTGCACCTTTCTGCCAAGGCAACCGCTCGCAGGCGGTGCGCTCCGCGCAAGCGAAAACCCTCCCCAGCATCTCGCCAGCGTGGAACTGGGGGGGGACCCGGGACCCGGGGGGGGGGGGCTCACGGCGGAGATACGCCACGCTCCTGCGGAGGGCGAGCCCCGGGGCCGGGGGATCGCTTTAATCTCTCAGCTGCCCGGCCGGGCCGCTTGTATTTCCAGCGGGGGAAAGGGAAGGGGGATCGCTGGGGCGGGGGGCTGCGCGGCCCCGGGCAGAAGCGGCGGGGCTGATCGCCAAGGAAACCTCGCTGAAAGGGAAGGGGAGAGCATGTGGCTATTAAAACCCCGACACAATAATAACATTAGGGGGAGAGAGAAGGAGGGGGGAAAAAAAATAAAAAGAAAAATAAAAAACCATAATGATAACTTGGAGGCAGCTCGGCATTTGCATATGAAACCAGCGGCCAGAAGCGCGGCAGTCCCCTTGCCGCATTATGTGCTCGGCGGTCCGAGGTTCCCCCCCCCCCCCCCAAGGCTGAAAAGCCTTTTGATTATTTCTCCTCTCCCTAGGAAAGGCTGATTCCTCCGTAATTGATAGCGGGGAAGGGCCGTAATTAATTTCGCAGCGAAGTAAAGTGCAGCTTCTTCTCCCGGCTGGAGGGGAAGGGCTAGGAGAGAGGAAAAGAGGAACTCCCCCCGAGAACCCCCAATTAAAGGAAATCACGCCTCACCCTCTCCGGCACCGAGACCCCCCCCCCGGCTCCCCGCCACCCCCTGGCCCCCCGGGGGGGCAGGAAGGGCCGGGACCGCTCCCACCGGGACAGGGGACATCGCCCCGGCGCTGGCGGTGCGGGAGGGTCCTGTGGGAACCGGGTGGCTGGAGTAATTGGGGGGGTGGTGGAGGGGGGGTGCGCTCTCGGCTGATTTCTCTCGGGAATTAAAGGCAGTCTTCAAACCAGGGTGTTTGTTAGAGAACTTCAGTCGGGAGGAAACCTGCCATTTCGGATCACTGCCTTTTCTGTGCCGGATTTCCAGACAGACCCTTAAGCACCGTGTTTATATGGGGAAGAGGGACGCGGGGGGGGGGGGGGGGAAGAAAGACTTTTCGTGTGTGATGGGGCAATAAGGAAAAAAACCGGCGAGGTATTTCAGGCGTCGGGCTGAAGCCTCCCAGCTGCGGGGGCAGAAATCAGCTGGGGGGGGGGGGACACGGCCCAGGGGCACCCCCGGTCCCTGCATGAGCGAAGGGAAGGGGGGGGTCAGGTGAAGCCACGCTGCTCCCACCCGGGACGGAAAGCCCCGGAACCCGTCCCCAGCCCCGGGACGTGCCGCTGCCGCCGCCGGGTCCCCGCTGAATGGAGCGGATAATGATGCCCGGTTCCCAAGGCAGGCTCGCTGCTGCCTGGTGAGCCTTGGATTTGTGTGGTCCGAGCCTTTCCCAGCTTGTCCCATTCTGTCACCGGGATAAGGGGCTCCCTCGGCTCGTTTGCACCTGCGTCGCTTTTGGCTCCTTCAGGAATGCGCTGAAGCTTGTAATCAGCTTTGTGAAGCCATTGAGTGCACGGCTGAGTGAAACTTCCAAAGCTCGCAGAAAACTGGCCCGCTGAATAGGAGTCAGCATGGGGCTTCTCTCCAAGCCCCTGGCCTGCCAAATTCCAGCAGAGCCCCTCACAATCAGTCCACACAAGCTTTACTGCTCTCCCCGCACTGAGAGAAGCGAGAAAAGAAAAGCTAAAATACCAGTCACCGAGGTTAGCGGTTTGTTCCCAGATTAATGGCAAACGCCTCTCTCCCTGATGCAGCTAACCAACTCACTCCGGACAAGCGTGTGTACATATAGATACATATATATATATATGTGTGTGTGTATACGCGCTTAGGAATATGCATGCATGCCTATGTGTATAACAAGAACAGGAGGAAGGAAATCAGGGAGCGGTGTTAATTTCTTTACTTTATGCGACCACCGCAAAGGCTTTTGTGGCAGCAAACAGGTAGCGGGGCTGCCTTGCCGTCTCGCCAGGTCACGCTTCTGTCACCTCCAGCTTTTCTGCACCCTTATGGTTATAAGGGCCTGGGTGAAGGTGACCCTCAACGGCGGTTTCCATCCAGAGGTGACTGAGTGCCAAGCAAAACTCCACGGGAGAGTTCAGAGAAAAGCAATGGGCGGGTTAAAAATAAAATAAAATAAAATAAAAATCACCACCACCACTACACCCGCTTGACGACGACTCAGAGGGCCCGGGTGTGAAGTTTTCACAGGGCACTTGGTGCTCTCGGGTACTCGCAGGGTGGCTTTGCCCCAGCCCCGGGTGGCGGCTCCCCCCGAGCTGGGGACAGACCCGGGGTCCCCCCGGCGCCCCCAGTGGGGGGGAGCGGGGACGCCCCTCTGCCGCCTGCATCTCTTCCACCCCGGGGAAAAACCCACGCAGGGAAGGTCCCGCTGGAGGGAATCCCCTTCTTTTGAGCATCCTTAACGCTTGCGGCGTGTACCGCTACGTCAAAACTTTCCCAGCATCTGATTGCACAGGCGGGAGTGACGCTAAGCAACGGCGGAACACGTAGCACCATTTCGTCATACTTTTCATCCGGGTTCTGAGAGCCTGTGTGTGCTTGAAGGTTCGCACTGATGAGGGGAAACAATTACTCGAGTGGTACAAACACCTTGCTCTCCGAAGCAGTGCTTTCACGGCAAGAAATGCCGCAAAATACCCTCAGATCTGCTAAAATCGTAAGGCAAGGGCACTGCGGCATGGATCTGAGAGCAGAGAGCAACCGAGCAAGGTTCATCTTCCCACCTCGGGACTTCTTATCCCCCATACGTCCTTCTACACTGGGAACGACACTGTCACACCATTAATAAATTGCAATAAATTGCACCTGGAGGCTTTGCCACGCCTCGCAATTCCGTGGTGGACACGGTGCTTTCTTGACGCCCACGCTGAAATAAGCGCGGCAGAAGGGACAAAGCTAACTCCAGAGAGCTGGTGGAGGTTTCCCCTAAATTGGGAGGGATTTTGCCCCCCCCCCGGGCTCTCCTGCTTGTGGCATCTTGGCAATTAGCGCGTTTTCAGGAGCGTCCCGCAGGTGGATGGGTGATGAGTTTGTAAGGGCTCAGCGGTGGGAGCCCGCTGCCCAGCAGACGATGGCCCGAGAGAATTCAGCAGCATCAGCCCACCGCGTTCGGACCCTCGAGTCCCCCTGAAGGATGACGTCACCCCCAACGTAAAGACTTAGGGGGTAAAAGCGTAGAAGAAGACGGTGACGTTGAAGTCTCGACCCTCCAAACCGCGGCGGCCCACGAAGGGTTCCAAGGCACACCTCTGTGCCTGCAAAGTTTCTCTGCTTTTTGGAAGTTGGAGGTGCTATTTTCGACCGTGTTGCTTCTTCCAGCCATTCTCAGTGACAAGTCATGAGGATATGCAGTAATTCAGAAATTAGTGAAATTTTATTCTTGGTGGGGGCGTTGGATTAAGAGGCTGGGAGAGTGTGAAACAAGTCAACGTGTAATTGTATGATAAGGCTCTCACGAGGAATTTATTGGCCAAGTTGCTATTTCTATTCCTTCCTAATCTCGTTTAGCACATTCATTCTCTGCAATCTGTCTCCATAATCTTCTGTGACAGAATGGCAGCCAATAGAAGCATGCATGTTTGGAGAGAAGAGAAAATATGCAGAGGCGTGATAAACTGATGCTAATTATCCATATTTAGGACACCGAGTGCAGAAGATCAAGGTTTACAAATAACAAACCAGAGCCAATGATGATGGCTTCCTAGTGAGGAATATATTGGAGGGGACAAGATAAGGGTTTCACATGCAGAAGAGATTTATTGGTCAAAGGGTTCACCTTCCACTTTTCCACTTTTATATAGCAGTAAATTATTTGGGCTAAATTCACCAGAACATTACTCTTTTATTTGGCAATGTGCCATGACTTGCTCTTTCTTTGTGTCCTTTCAATGCAAATCCTTGTAGTGTAACATCAGTTGATAAGAAACAAATAATTGAAGTAATAGGTAATTCCCTTTAAATTGTGCATATAGGACAGTAAGGTAATCATCTAGGGTAGAATGAGACCGGAGTATAGAGCAGATAGCTGAAAGTGAAACAATATCCATCTCGGCTATTAAATTACATTTGTACTAGCAAAAAATAACCTGCAGAAGACTTGCAGGTTGGACAAGAGACAACACTAGTCTAGTCACCTTTAGACCGTTTTCCTACAGACTTCTCAAATTTCTTTCACTTTAAAAGACGGCTCACCACCATTTTTTCTTGCTTTCTCTTTTTCCTTTTTTTCTTCTTTTTTTTTTTTTTTTTTTTTTTTTCCCTGGGAAAACTAACGTTTAAATTAGGGATGCTGCATTCTCCTTTTAACAAGTGTTGGCTCCGAGAAATAATAAGGGAATTCGCTTTGGCAATATCTGCGTCGTATGGTTGAGGGTCAGTGGAGTGATCTTAGTAGTCTGCAGTAATTGTATTGTAAAGTTTCCAAAATGAGAATAATATTGGTTGAGTTTATGTTAATTTACAAGTTCAGAAAGTATTCTGCACGGTGCCAAAATTCTTACTGTTAGTTCCTATTAGCACCTTGCTGCCAGGTGGAGATAACCTGTTCTTTGAGAAAGTCGCTAACTATTAAATCCTATGTCAACACCCCTTGCTTCCCTAGCTGTATTTTTCCTGTGTCGGTGGCACGACGATACTCAGCAAAACACAGAACCCCGCTGCTGGAGCAGAAAATACACGTCTCAGAGGCGCTTCGTTTCGGAAAATTCTTCAAAATATCTCCCATGTGATATAAGGAAAGAGATTTCTTCCGTGACTGCTCGTTTAAGATGAGAAATTTTTCTGGCCTTTTTTTTTTTTTTTTTAACTGCTGAATGACTCTGGATTTATTTCTCTCTCTCTCTGAGGTATTCCTTTAAATCAGTTCCCATTTTGCGTCTTGTGCGTGGGCAAAAATACCGGAGCCCCCAGCTTAGCGTTTTCACAACTTTCCTAAAAAAAGGTTTCCAAAAGCAGTCGTGCTTTTCCAAATTCCCTCAAAATGACCCAAACCCCCCCTCTCACAGAAAAGAAGGTAGGCGAGCAGACGGGCTGCCTGCTTCGCTCCTGGCAGTTGCCATTCGGTCGCCACCGGTCGCCACCGGCCAAACCCGGAGGGACCCGGGAGAGAAGGAAGCCTGCGGGGTCCCGGGGGGGGCCCGATCCCTCTCCCTGCTGACCCCGACCCCCTCTCAGCCTGTGGGGGGGACACGGGGACCTGAACCTGCTCAGCCAGAGACACACGGCCGTGGGACGGCGGTCCCGGGGGGGGGGAGAGCGCTCCCACCCCTTTCTGTAAGAAAAAGTATTGGGCGCTGCCGGGGGGGGGGCTGTAGGGTCCCGCACTTCATTAGATGACGTTTGGCACCTCGTTTGACTCATCAGGCTGATTCTCAGAGTGAGAAACGGCCGCGAAAGCCTGAGCTGGGTTTAATCAGGTCGGGGGGAGGCAGGGCTGAGCCCCCCCGCCCCGCTTTCCACGCAAAAAGCCTTTTTTTTTTTTTTTTTTCTTTTTCCCTCCCCCGCCCTGTTCGTAGGCAGAAGGCAGTCGTCTTCCACCGTAAAACTCCGGGAGATTTTTTTGAAGGAACATTTCCCAGTTGGGTTCGTCACCCCCCCCGGTGAGACCCTGGAACCCCCCCCCCACCCCGGCCGGCGGTTCGTGCTAACCGAGGGGTGCGCACCGGGGGGGGACCCCAAATCCCCGCGGGGGTTTTGTGGCCGCGTTTGCCGTGGGATGTCCCGGGAGGGAAAGGGCTCCCTTCCAGGTGTTGGCCAGCTGTGCCGCACAACAGGAACGCCGCTTCCGTAACACGTTCTCTGCCCTTTCTTCAAGTTTTTATTATGACGTCAGGAAACAAGGACGGGATGTTCCCAAATGACGCCATGACATGCATTTATGAAGCAGTTGCTGTCCGCACCCTGGCAGATTTTTCTTGACGGTGAAGGACGTTTGGGTTTTTTTTCTTTCCAATGTATATTAGATTTTGCTGGTCAAAGGAGGTCAGCAAGAATATCCCGAGGGGCAGAGACCGTGTTGTGAACAAGGGGCTCCGAGTCTGGCCCTTCTCATGAAAAGAGGTTTGCCTTTCAACTGCAGTCCTCCTCTTACTCAGCACCTAAGGCTACTCTCGGATGGTAAACACAGCCGTCTGACTAGGAACCCATCGCAACTGTGAATACACGAGCACCTGGTTTAGGCATTACGGACCCACTAAATAATACAACTAAATAGCAAGCTCCTACTAAATTGGTCCAATAACTCATCTGGTCGCCCAAGGACGCCTTTTGCAATAACGCCATTTCATGGCTTTCCTTATCGTAAATATCTGGGTCTGTGGCACGTTCATGGTGATGTGATCGTCCAACCGATCTAGGGAGCTTTTGGTCTGCGACTCCTAAAACCGAGAAGATGTTGGTGTATTCGGGAAAATCATGAGGGGCTTTTCCCCGCAGCTGCCTGGTCAACGCAAAACGATTAGGAGAGGATTTGTCGCTACGCTGTGACCCCAGAGTTGGTCTCCTGAATGGACTTTTTGGATGGGGGGTTAGCAGAAACGTCCTCAGCCTTGCTAGAAAGTCAGAAACTGAGAGGAACATGAACAGATGAAGTGCTTTGGGGGGGGGGGGAAGCACGTTCTGCTCTCATTTCTTCGTTCTTTCGGCTATTCCGCAAGAGACGTCAGTAATGATGTGACACCGGAGCATGGGAGTTCCCCGCTTGGAAAATGCACTTCGTGCTCGTATCCCTTCCTCTTCACCCCTAGGGCAGCTCAAGACACACGGCTGAGAAGCTCGTTAGGCTAAACTCCACGCTTCCCTTGTTCGGCTCTTTTTTCTTTTTTTTTTTCTTTTTTTTTTCCCCTCCCAAATTTTAATCTTCCTGAGCTATATTCTGGAATCTGAGATTCACAATTCTCCTCCAGACGTCTCCGTCCTGAAACAGGCAGGCTTCGGCTCCCCTACAGCTGTGTATTTTCAAAGGCGTTTCCCACCTGGTTTTCTTTTTTTTTTTTTCACTGTCCTTCAAGTGTAGGAAATACACGTGTTCACCGTGACTCGACTGCACAAGCATCTTGGTTTTCGCATTATTTCCTACGTTCTAACACCGGGGGGGAACCACGCAGCCCCCACCCGCCCTGTGACTGAAAAGCAATTTAGAGGAAGGTAGGACTGATAATGCACGAAGGCACAGATAATGGAAAAAAAAAACCAACCCAAAGAAAAACTTAACCAAAGCAAAGCCCCTTTCTCTCTTCTGCTACCCACAGGTACCACGGAAAGTAATAGGGAAAGCTAATCCGATCACTTCAAGTGATTACTCAAGATTTTTTCCAAAAGATAAAGATATTAACCTGTGTGTAAGTCAGGAGGGGGAGAGCATGGTTGGGCTGTAGGTAACTCCGAGGCACGGGAGATGGTTTCAGAGCCCCCAGCTTTCCACACCGGGTCGGAATCGTGTCTTCATGTCCATACTTCGTTTTGAACTCCCATGCCTGGAGTTTTAGGTCTCTCCTCCCGCCTTGGGCTGCTTGTGTTTGCAGCTCCAAGCCTGAAGAGCCTCTTACTTCATTCTGCTAATCTGATTAGGATTGAACTATCCTCTGTCCAACAGTTTTAGCAAGACAATCTTCCCATACACTTCTTCTGCATTGGAGTAAAAAAAAAAAAAAAAAAAAAAGCTGAATTCAATACTTCTGAAATTTGTGCCAGACAATTTTGGGGTAGGAAATAAACATCTCCCTACTTCCCCCGCACCCCTCCCGCACCCTTCCCTCCTCCCCATGGGTAAATTATACTGCCCAAAATGTATGGTGCCTTTGTTCACTGCTAGTTCCTAGTTGCTATGGAGTTTTACGCCTTGGTAAACTATATTTCACCTCCTCCCGGTGAAAGCTATTCTTTTCCTAAATGCACACTTTGCAGACTCCGGTCCGTCCCCCCCGTGTCGGCTACACTTCCCCAGCCCACGCTGGTCTGCCCCGGGCTGAAGCCGCGTTTTCCCACTCCTTGGAGCTCAGCTCACCCTCTAGCACTTGCCCAATTGTTTGACCACCGCCAGATGCTCTCCTGCTTCTCCTCGGTTTCATTGTGTCCTCCCCTCCCTTTTTTTTTTTTTTTTTTTTTTAAGTTTTCTGAAGGAGAGTCCCTCTATCTGAGAGCCGCAGTTAACCGTGGCACACGTCTTCTCCAAATCAATGAGAGGTGCCGGGGCTGAAAGCGTGGACAATGGGATTTCACCGAGCATGAAGCATCTTACCCCCAAACCCGTCCTGACAGGCCATGCTAAAGCACTTGAATGACTTTCTTGAAACGAGACCTTTCTGAGGGCTCCTCCCTTCAGGGAATTACACCCTCCAGGAAAGATAGGCATGAAACTGCACGGGGGCACCCCAAGGCTTTGTAAATAGGACGCGGGGGATTCTTTGTCGCAAGGCCCCGCTGCTTCCACCCCAAAGCCAGGGCCCAGCACGCTTTCCCTGGGCCGCTGCTCCTCACTCCACCCCAGCTCCGGGCGGTTTAAAGGATGGAGTTTTCTCTGGCCCTTTCCCTTGGGTACCTCCAGACGTTTTTGACGGCACATACAGCAGTGCAACTCAGTTCAGCCGGCTCCTACTGACTTCTGGCATATCTTACAGAGGCATTGCTAGAGCTGTCCCGGTTTTAGGCACGAGGACTAGGAAGGACATCCAGGTCGCCTGCTAGCACCCCGTACCACCTCGGGCACGCGGCCACGGGCGCAGGCCCCGTACACCGCACTGCTGTAACAGCAAAGTCTCCAAACTTCAGTTTGCCGACCTTCGCTTTTGCAAAGTTTCCTCCAACAGTGGAATGGCTGACCGCGTCTGAAAGGGTTTTCCCTTCAACCTCTGCTAACAAAAGCCTCCCATTACATCTGTACCTGCTGGTCCCTGTGCCCTCGGCTCCTTCGCCCTCCCCGTCGGGGCTGCCCCCGTCTCACGGCTCCTCCTGACATGACTCCGCAGCAGCAGGCGCAGGCAGGCATGGCCCCGCCAGCCCCCTATGCATAATCCCTGCTTTCCCTGCGGGGGTCAGCTCCCACCGCTCCCCCACTCCCTTTGCTGCAACCGTCCCCATTTACACCAGCCATCCTCCCCTCCGTGCCCGGCTCAGAGCTCTGCAAGACCCCGTCCCGCCAGGTTTTGCCTCTCTTTTGGCCTTGCCTCTCCAGAAGTGACTTTTCAGCCAAGCCAAGCTTTGCTGTCCAGCTCCTCTCCTCCCCAGCCGTGCAAAACCACTTGCCCCAGTCCTCAGTGTCCCCCCCACCCCCCCCAAAGCAGCATCCGCCCCCAACCTCAACACCAACCGACGGGGACTTGCTTCATTTTGACCTCAACCTCCTGGTCCCTGCCTGCCCCCCCCCACGCCGATGCCCACCCAGGCCCATCTCCTTTGGGTCCCCTTTGGCTTGGACGACATACACACAGGGTGCTCGGTGTTGGGGGGGGGGCAGCTCCTCGCTTTGGGGGGAAGAAGAGGAGCCAAAATGCGGCGAGGTGGAAGGACTGCTCCCTTCTTCCCCCCCCCCCCAAAAAAATAGTTAGCGTGTGTCGTCATGTGTTTCCCCCTGCCCGTGCAGTGGGGGTGTGCGTGGGGGTGTGTGTGTGTATGTGTGTGTGTGTGCCCCCCCTCCCGCCCCCGGTAGCCGTGCAGCAGATGGCCTGCGGTCCGGGGGGGGGCAGCTGAACGCGTGAGTGGTCCCAGCCCGGGAGGGTCCCGCGTGGAGTTCAAGAAAAGCCTTTCCCGGCTGACAGCAACACGCTTGTTTTTCCCAACTATCTCGACCCGGCCCCCCCCCCCAACTCTCATCCCTGGATATCCCTCCCCCCTTTACCTTCCCCCCCAACCCCGCTCGTCGGTGCGGGACCAGAACGGGGGGGGAACCTTCCCTTCCCACCCCCTGACCCCCCCCCAAGACCCCCCCCCAGGCTGTGGCGTCTCCCTTCACCCCCCCCCAGCTCCCCCCTCCGGGAAGGGCTCTGCTTTCGCCGGCTGCCCGGCCGTCGGTGTTCCACCGGGTGATTGTAAACGGGTTTGACTGGCCGTTGATCTCGGGGTCAGGGCTCTCCTCGCTAATCCCTCGCTCTCCAAACACCGGCCCCCCCCTTCCTCCTCCTCCTCCTCCTCCTCCCTCCCTCTCTCCCTCACCCTCCTCCCCTCCTTCCACCCCCGTCTTCCTCTTGCATCATTCATCCCAATCAACCCCCCCCGCGCACTCACCCGGACCCCCAGACCCCCAGACAGACCGACAGACAGACAGACAGACACACTCGGACGCTGTCGTGTCCCCCCCCCACGGGGCTGCCCCTTCCCGGCGCTCCCCCCCCACGTGTTGCTGAACGAGGGAGGGAAAGGCAGAGCCGGTGTCTGCTGGGGGGGGGGGGGGGGGGCAGAAAAAGGGCCCCGGGGGGGGATCGGTGGGTCCCCGGGAAAGGCGGGGGTGGGAGAGGGTCGGCCCCCGGCCCGGCAGGGTATCCCCCCCCCGGCTAACACCTCCAACCCGCGGGCAGCTCCCGTGTAGTAGCCGAGTTTTACTCTACAGCCAAGCTCAGATTAGCTCTTTCGTTCGGTTTTTGCGGCGGGGGGGGGGTGTTTTGTGGTTTTTTAAATTTTTTTTTTTTTCCCTTCCGTGGCAGTTCACGCAGGATAATAACAAGCTGTAAGGGCGGCAGGCGTTCAGGTGCCTCCCGCCTGATGCTGCCTGTGTGGGGTGCAGCTGGGAGAGGGGGATCCTCCCCCAGCCCCCCCCCCAGCCCTGCAAGGGGCATTTCGGGGGGCTTCTGCCCCCCCCCCCCGAGCGCCTTGGGGCTGCGTCCTCACGCCCCCCCTGCGCAGATTTCTGGAGCCTGTCCCGCTTTTTTATCTTCGGGGGCAATTTCATGCCCCCCCCCCTGCCCCCGTTCCGTTGCTCCCAGAGGCGCGGAGCCGTCCCGTCGATGCCCCCCCCCGGGGTTTGCTGCGGTGTGACTCCGGTTGAAGGCGCGGAGGAGTGGAGCTGGAGGGAACGGCTTTTCCCCGGGGCCCAGCACCACTCCTACGAGCTCAGCGAGCCACGCACGGCAAAAAGGAGGGAGGTGGGGAAGGAGGGAAAAAAAAAAAAAGGGAAGAAAAGTGAAAAAAAAAAAAAAGAGAGAATCGTTGGGAAAAGAGCTGTGGAGTCCAGGCCAAGTTTGCGTTTGGCTCGAAGTTTGGAGCGGATCAAACCTGTTATCGCACTGTGCCTCCTGTCCTCCTGGCTCCTCTGCCACCGCCCCCCGCCCGGGGCACAGGGACCCGCCGGCACAGCGCTGGCCGGGGGGGGGACCGAGGGGGGGCCGCGATCCGGCTCCCGGGGGACCCTCAGCCCCAGCCCCCCAGGCTCCACGCAGAGAGGGCACCTCTGCCCAGCTCCCCTTCGCCTTACGCCCTGGATTTTCCTTCCTTTTACTGAAAAAGATATTTTATTTTTTTTTAAGTCTTCCACATAGGTGATTTTAATAGCTCTGTCAATCACGTTATAGGAGGAACATTTCATACAATTTTAGATGTAATGTACTTAAACCATAAATCGCTTAAACCTATTCTTAGTTTCGCATATTCAATTATTCTCTTATATATAACCCGCACTGCAAAAAGCCCGGAGACCGAATTATTTTACTGTACCTAAACCCAACTCGCCTGCCTAGCAAAGTTGTCCTAACTTTGTTTGCCCACCCAAACGTGAAGTTTAACTCAAATTAAACTAAACCGCCAAACCAGTAAACCACGAACAGGAAAAAATTCTTCCTTATGGTGTTTGGGGGGTTTGGTTGGGGTTTTTTTGGGGGAGGGGGGACGGACATTCGCAGAAGGGATTGTATTTCTTTGAAAGGCGGGCTGAGAATATTCGCAGCTTATTTGAATATAGCCGAGATTGGGTCTGTTTAATCCCCTTGTGTTGAAAGTGCAGGTATTCCTATTATTCTAGGCACAACGCCATTGAGCCGCTAAATTGTGAGGGGAGGAGGGAAACCTCGTTAAAAGGAGCTCATTTAGAGAGTCGTAATATTTCTCTTTTAGGCGCTCCCCCCTCGTATTTCTGTTGTTTGCCCGCGTACAGATGTTTATTTGCTTTTCTCCCTTGGTCGCCCCAACGCGCCCGTTGCATCAGTTGCGCTCAGCAATACAGGACCGTCTCGCCGGGTTTTTTTTCTCTTCTGCATTGTCAGTAAATGTGATTTTCAATAGCTCTGACCCTTAAAGAAAAGGCACGTAACAAGGTTGCATCAGATGTATACGCGTCTGCATGTGCACACGTACACACACACACACACACACACACACACTACTCCTCGGTGGTGATGCTCTCCGGAGCGTGTAGAGATCTGTAGGAGCCCGTACGCACCCTATGGATAACGCGTTCCGAGAAACAGTTCAACAGGTATTCAGCTTATTCCGCGTATTTAAAGATACGCCCGTTCCTATATTAAGTCACGTATAGGGACCCTGCTTGCCCGGAGGCAGCCACGGCCACAGGAGGTTTCTCGCAGGTTCCTGCTCCCTGCGTGTCCAGTTTGCCCGTGGAGCCTCCCCAAACGCTGCCCGCCCCCACCTCCCTTCCAAAAGGCTCGGAGAGCTGCAAAAAAATAAATTGGAGAGGGAGGAGGGGGGGGGGGGGGGTGGATTTGGGTCTGAAATCAATAGACAGCCTCCGTGACAGTTTGGCGTTCGTTTGCGCGGTTTAAAGAAGGCGATCGGAATGACTCCGCGGAGTTCTGTGTGGCCACGGACACGCAGAAACCGGGTGGTAAATTAGCGCAACCTCTAACACGGCCCGAACCCGCTTCCCCGCTCCCCCCCGGACGGAGGGCTCTTTCCCAGCGGTAAAAGAGGGTTTAACACCCCCCCCCAGCCCCCTGCGACCACCACTGCCGCACGGGGAGTGAAAAGTATTTTTTTTTTTTCTCCTTTTGTTTAAGCAGTTATGACGAATGCAAAAATGTATTTGCTACAGTGTGAGATCTAAACACAACGCTCAGCGCTGTTGTTACTCCCGGACGAAGTTTACAGCAAACTTTGAATTCCCGCATATCGAAAGGCACCGATCAACAGCTGGGGGGTGGGGGGGGAAATAAAAAAAATTTAAAAATTGAAAAAATCAAATCTCAAAGCATCGAAACAACCTTTGGCAATGACCAGGCGCCCATCGTCGTGCTCGACAGCTTTCGGCCCGGCCGCCGCAGCCGGCCCGGGGATGGAGCGTGTGTCCCCGGCGCCCCCCCTGTGCCCCCCCCGGGACGGGCTGCGGGGCCGGGGCCGCTCCTCGGCCCGGGGGTTTAGGGGTCGTTTTTCTCTTCGGGACGCTCAAACCGAAGCGCTTTCGCTTTTCATGGTGTTCATTAGAGGGGAAGCGGGGAGCTGGCACCTTTCGCGTCCCCGTCGTTCCCCCCCCCGGGGAGGTCGGTGCCCCCCGGGGACTCCCGGGGGGGGGCAGAAACGGCCCCGGGCGAGGTCGGGACCCCCGGCCCAGGCCCAGAGCCCGCAGAAGGAAGGTTCAGGGCTAGGAAGAGCGGTGCAGCGAGCCGCCTTCCCTCGCAATACGGAACGAAAAGAAATTCACCGGCTGCCCCCCCCCCCCCCCCCACCGATTTACAGGGACCGGGAGACACCGACGCCCGCGGCGGGATTGCACTTCACGCCGTTTGCCGCTCCCGGTTTAAAACCTTCTCCCCATATTCGAGGTTTACCTGCTGTACGTCCAGGCGTACCACGGTAATAAACGCAACGGTGTTCTCCGGTTAGGTTTTGGGGGGTTGTTTTGGTTTTAAAAAAAAAAAAATTTAAAAAAAAATAACAGGTGACTTGTTCCGCTTTGAAATTTATTTAACTCAAAATTGAACGCATCCTTAGGATTTCTGTTTAGCAGAAAGGCTTTTTAGTAAACTATGTACACAATCTGAATTCCCTCGTAACGCCTAAATAAAAATTATTTCACAATGCATTTACAAGAAATGATACAAAAAGAAAACAAAACCAAAGAGAAAAGAAAGAAACAAAAAAATATCCAGATACAATAAAGTTTTACAAAACCCGGAAACAAAACCATTGCAGCCTCCAAAAGAAAAGAAAAAAGTTTTATAAATAAAGAAACAAATAACAAAAAAACCAACCCAAACAAAAAAAAATAACCCAAAACGCGAGAACATCTACAAAAAACTTTTAAGTGTTGTTTTGGGTTTGCCTTAGTACATGAGTAATAAATGAGAACTGTTTCCCCATCAACCTCGAGTTAATTAGGCAATAAAAAGCCTTCGCAAGAAGCGATCCGTGACTGAAATCGCAGCGGTTCCGCGCGGGCTAAAAGTTGGCATCGCCTACAACTTTGTGTGGCTATTATTGATATTTTTTTGTCTTTTCGCCGTCGTTTCCCGCCCCCCCCCCCCACTTTCTCTTTCCCCCTCTCTCTCCCCCCCCTCTTTTGCAAATAAACGCTCTATGTCTCTTGGGTGAATGATAAATACTGTACAAAAAGTCTCGATAAAACACAGAAGTTCAGTCTAAAACTAGTTTCATAAACTAGTCCTTCTAAAAAAAAAAAGGTAAGTAAAGCAACCGTTACCTTTTTTCTCTCTCGTTATTATTATTATTATTTATTATTATTATTACAAGAACATCAAAACATTTCTTTTTCTGTACAAAAAGGAAGGAAGAAAGAAAAATAGAATTAAAAAAAACAACCAAAAAAAAAAAGAAAAGGGAGAGGCGGGGGAGGGAAGGGGAGCAGGGGGCCAAAAAATAAGAGGCGGGGGGGGTTGTTGATGGTGGTGGTGGTGGGGTGGGAAGCCGGGAGCGGGGCCGGGCGGCCGGGGGCTGAGCGTGCGGTGGCAGCGGCGGGGCGCGCAGTCCTGCGGGGCCGGGGCCGGTGGCGGGGCCGGTGGCGGGGCCGGTGCCCGCTCCCGCCGCCGGGGCCGGGGCCGGGGCCGGTACCGGCTCAGATGTGCGTCAAGGGGACGGTGCCGTTGACCCCCGTGCTGGCGCTCTGGTAGTGCTGGGGCAGGGAGTGGAGGCGGCTCTGGGCGGCCGCCGGGTCGCCGCCTTCCCCCGCCGGTAAGTACATGCTGATCATCTCCCGCAGGTCCCCGGGGCACGGGGCCCGCGAGTGCGAGGTGACGGGCGGGCTGACGCTGGGCTCCGACTTGACGAGCGAGCCCAGGGCGCCCAGCGCGCCCGAGGAAGCGGCCGCCGCCGCCGCCGCCGCCGCCGCCGCCGCCGCCGCCGAGTTCTGGTGGGGCTGGGAGCCGTAGGGCAAGGCGCCGTAGCCCGAGGGCGAAGCGCTCACGTAGCCCTGCGAGTTGGAGATGGGGCTGTACTGCAGGGCGCCCATGTCGTAGCGGTGCACGGGCTGCGGGTTGTGCGGGTGGTGCGGGTGGTGGGGGTGCGGGTGGTGCGGGTGCCCCCCGCCGCCCGGGTGCTGGCCGTAGGCGAGCTGAGCCTCCTGCATCATCGCCGCCGCCGCCGCCGCCGCCGCCACCGAGCCCGGGTAGGCGCCGTTGGCCCAGCCGTTCATGTGCGCGTAGCCGCCGCCGGCCGCGCCGCCGGGGCTCTCCAGGCGCTGCCCGACGCCGCCGGGGCTGACGCCGACCCCCATGCCCACGCCGACGCCGGGGGGGCCTCCGGCGGCCGAGCCGGCGCCCAGCAGCCCCCCGGCCAGCGAGTACTTGTCCTTCTTGAGCAGGGTCTTGGTCTTCCGCCGGGGCCGGTATTTATAATCCGGGTGCTCCTTCATGTGCAGCGCCCGCAGCCGCTTCGCCTCGTCGATGAAGGGTCTCTTCTCGGCCTCCGACA
This sequence comes from Buteo buteo, assembly GCF_964188355.1. NCBI lineage: Eukaryota > Metazoa > Chordata > Aves > Accipitriformes > Accipitridae > Buteo > Buteo buteo. The sequence continues at coordinate 2,001,625 of NC_134195.1, read as the reverse complement.
TGACCTTCCACTCGGCCCCCAGGCGCTTGCTGATCTCCGAGTTGTGCATTTTGGGGTTCTCCTGGGCCATCTTCCGCCGCTGGCCCCGCGACCACACCATGAAGGCGTTCATGGGTCTCTTGA